>NC_137165.1:31853681-34815404 GCF_951394435.1 Stenella coeruleoalba
GTGGTCTCAGTAGTTGTGGCTCGTGGGCTCTAGAGCGCAGGCTCAGTAGTTGTGGCGCATGGGCTTAGTTGTTCCGCTGCATGTGAGATCTTCCCAGACCAGGGATCGAACCCATGTAACCCTGCATTAGCAGGTGGATTCTTAACCACTGCTCCACCAGGGAAGCCCTCAAGATAGTTTAAGAAAAGTTTATTAAAAAGAATTTATTTCTTCTCATAACTAAAGAGTGTAGAGGTTATATGCCTTCAAACATAACTGATTCCAGTTGCTCAAGCAATAATTTGTCTCTCTTATCTCCATTTCTTGGGTCTACTTTCATCGATGTTAGCTTTATTCTCAGGCACACCTTCTCCACATAAAGATGGACCTCTGATAACATCAAAAGTACATGATCCGTTCAGCTGAGGATTTCAGACAACATCACCTGTGGTCCATATTGTTATGCTTAAAAGGTCATGTGCTTTCTCTGTGGCCAGGGAGGCAAAGCCAAATGATTGACAGTCCCATCAGAATGACCCAGAGCCCTATCTGAATTACAAGGGGTAGTAAAAAGGCAATAAGAATAGAATACAGAACAGACAAAACAGTAACAGGTTTTTTCTTTTTTTTTCCCCCATTCACATCCTGCTTTTCACATGAGTCTTTATTAAAAAAAAGTTTTCTGACATGGATTTAATTTACTTTTTTTTGATATGCTTCTTTGTTTTGATTTGTCGTACAATGAAGATGAAATAAAGGATCTTTCACCATTTTGTTATTCACAGATTAGTGGAATTGACGTTTGAGGTGGAAAGGGAAATTTTATAATCGTTATATAGTATGTATAGTATATTATATAAGTGATTAGAGGCAAAAGGAACTAGGGAAAGAATAAAGAAAATGACCCTCAGGAAATAAAAAGAATGTTTAAAATCCTCTTCTGATTTTTTCATGACTCAGTTTTCTTTGAATAACTGCATTGATATAATTCTTCAACCCATTACTGATTAGCATGTATTTCCCTTGCCTAAACATATTCTCAATCTCTGAAAAATTCAATGATTATGTCACAGCAAAACTTTAGAAACAATCTCAGTATCCACTAGTAGGGTCAAGGGGATGAAAAAAAATTTTTTTCTTCTATCCTTTTAGGTTCTCAGCTGGACTCTGTAATAAAAAAAGAGATTAACAAGAGAAAAACAGAAGTTTATTAATATGTATGTGTCATAGGAGAAACTCAGGGATAAGTTTTTCAAAGGCATGGCTAGAACTTGAGTTTATATAGCATCTTAAACAAATATACAAAACAAACAAAAAAAACCAATAGATTTTCAGAGAAGTAACAAGACAAAGGAAAAGGACTTTGAGTGTCCAGGGTGGCAAATTGTGGAAAGGTAAATATATAGGGGATTAATGGAAGATAAAGGCTAGTCAGTAGTTTGTTATGTAGAGTCCTTTGGTGCTGACAAGGGTCAAGGGTTGCTGTTGATTAATTTTTGTATAATTTAAGTCTTATTTTTAGGCAGATAGGGGAAGGACAGAGAGCTTTTCTTGTATCTGCTGCTTCTCAATTGCATTCACTTCAAAATAATCCTTATGCCAAAATGGCATATTTTGCAGGGGCAAACTATGTTCCCCTTCAAGGGGAATGGTTCAATTTTAAAAATTAAATTGTTGTATAGCTACTCAGTGGAGTATTTTAAAACCTTTTAAAATAATAATTACAGAATAGGATCAGTGGATTATATCAATGTCAATATCATGGTTATGATATTGTACTGTAGTTTTGCAAGAGGTTACCATTGGGGAATCTGGGTAAAGCCTGCACAGATCTCTGTATTATTTCTTACAACTGCATGTGAATCTACAGTTATCTCAAAAAATTTAATGGAAAAAAATTTTAATCATAATCATAAATACAGCGTATTAACATGCAATACTTAGTTTTACTTATGTGAAAAAATCAGCTTAAAATCTGAAGGGACACTATATTATAACTCTAATTAGATTATGCATAGGAAGAAAAGAGGAGAGAAAATACACCAAATGATCACAATGGTTTTATCTAAGTTGTTGGATTTTTAGACGATTTTTCTTTTCTTCTTTATATTTTTCATCATTTTGTAAGTGTCCTACTATGACTACATACTATAACTTTTCTAATCATCAAAAAACTGTAAGTTATCTTTTAAAAATACATTTAAAAATCTTGCTTTCTCAGCATGCCAATGTGAAGGAAAAGATAACCGAATTCCATTACTGAAGGAAGTTTTTGAGGCCTTTCCTAACACTCCTATTAACATCGATATCAAAGTCAACAACAATTTGCTGATTAAGAAGGTACTTAAGGCATTGTGTCCTCTGAGTGTGTTGCATCCGATTTCATCCAAACTAAATAAGGCTAGAGTAGGTGCCTGCATAGATTGATAATGTTCAAGGAAATGTGATACTCTAGGGATCAGTATTGTTTCAAATACTGCCCTGGTAGAAGACATCACTGTACTGTAGGAAAGCCTGTTTCAGAGTGACTTGTCATGTCGCAGGCATGGATAAAAGTGAGCTTCTGTGAACCCATCGCTCTGGCATTTACCTAATTAACTTCTTCTAGTTTCACTTGTACTTAGTTTATAGCAAATTACTAAACAGTTGTCTTCTATTAAATAAATCATATAATGGTAAAATGTAATTTCTTGTACTTTATAAAATAATCTGAATTTGTGTATCAGTTCTTCCAAAATTTTATAGTATACACTGGCAGATAGTCAATTGTAATCCATTGTTTAAGTGAAATCATGTAAGTGGATTTACAAATAGGCACATGCATAAAATTTTGAATTTTCACATGTAGGTTTCAGAGTTGGTGAAGCAGTACAGACGAGAACACATAACAGTGTGGGGTAATGCCAGTTATGAAATTGTAGAAAAGTGCTACAAAGAGGTAAGCTTCATAAATGATACAGAATGATCTATTTTTGTTGCTGTTGTGTATCTTTAAATGTTAAGTAAATACTGTAATAATTTTTTTTAATATCTTTATTTCATAGCCTTGATGCAAAGGCAGACGGTACTGGATGGAAGCAACTAACCAGAAATTTACGAATAAAGATGATGAATTTATAGATAATGGATTTAGTAGAGATAGTGGACCTTGCAATTTAAGTTCAATATAATTGGACTGGCTCACAGAATTATTATTTTCACATGGTAATATTAGTTGTTTGCCAACATTTTATTAATTTTATTATGTATATTATAAAACAAAATATGATTTCTACTTTTTAGTGTCTAGTTTTTGTTAGTTAATCAAAATTTTTTGTGTAATTTTGAATTAACGAAAGTATTTAATCCTTCCACTCTATAGCTCAAGCTTTCTTTACCGTACCTCCCAAATAGAATTAATCAAATTAAGCCAGGATCATAATTATCAGGTAGTATATAAAAGTAGGGCCATCCACCAACTGAAATTTTTCTGTTTGAAGAAAATATATCTATAAAAAATTAAGTTGATATAGTTTGAAATGGTACACTAAGCCTCTATAAGCAAATTTAGCTGTATAATCAGCTAAGAGGATTTGAAATTCAAAGTGTTAAAAAACCTTAAACACTGAAGATTCTCTTTCAGAATACAAGTGATAGTGCAGAAGGAATACCATGACACAAGTAGTAATTCTAAAATACAAAGAATTCTTTTGAGAAGGTGTTCCTTCCTAGCAAAGAAGGCAAAAGCATAGATTCAAGAACCATTACAATTAAAAGTACAATTAAAAGTAATGAGGCTCTCATTAAGGCAAGTACGTTTTATTTATGTGCAGCAGGCTCTGTGAGATCCCAAGGTATCTGTGTACAAAAGGAGAGAACAGAATAATCAATGGGCTGAGTAGCTTCAGGTCTCCAACAATTTAGGACTGAGACTTCCATAACTAATCATTGTCTGATAGTATTTTCATATGTCATTAAAAGGGAGATAGTATACTGGAGGCTTCATGACCGGCTGATCTTTTTACATCATTCAAAAAATTTTTTCAAATTAAAAAATAGTGATAATAGCAAATGCTAGAGAAGAAGAGGACAAACTGGATCTCACCTGCGTTGCTGGTGGGAATGTAAAATAGAACAGCCACTCTCTTAATTAGTTGGGTAGTTACTTACAAAACTAAGCATACACTTATCATATTAACCAGCAATCTTACTCTTGGGCATTTATCTCAGAAAAATGAAAACTATGCACACAAAAACCTATACATGAATGTTTATAGCAGATTTATTCACAATACCAAAATCCTAGAAATGAGCCAAATGCCCTTCAGTGAGTACGTGGCTGAACAAACTAACACATCCATACAATGTGATACGATTCAGCAGTAACGGGGAATGAATTACTGGCACATGCGACAACCTGGATGGTCCTAGAAGGCATTTTGCTTAGTGAGAAAAGTTAACCTCAAATGGTTATATGATTACATTTATATAACATTCTCAAGACTACAGACATGAAGAGCAGATTCGTGGCTCCCAGAGGACAGGGACTGGGTGTGGGTGCAAATACAAAGAAGTAGCAGGAGGGAGTTTCTGTGTGGTGATGGAACAGTTCTGCACCTTGATTGTGGTGGAGGTTACACAAATCTATACATGGGTTAAAATTGCATCGAACTATACACATGCACAAATGAGCACAGGTTTTAAAAATGGTGAAAACCGAATAAGGTCTACAGTCTAACTAACAGTAATATATCAATGTCAATTCCTGGTTTTGATACAACTGGCTACATCAAATTTTACCATTTGGGGAAGCTGGGTTAAGGATATACAAGACTCTACTGTATTTTTTTTTTTTTTTTTTTTTTTTTTTTTTTTTTGCGGTATGCGGGCCTCTCACTGTTGTGGCCTCTCCCGTTGCGGAGCACAGGCTCCGGATGCGCAGGCTCAGCGGCCATGGCTCACGGGGCCCAGCCGCTCCGCGGCATGTGGGATCCTCCCAGACTGGGGCACGAACCCGTGTCCCCTGCATCGGCAGGCGGACTCTCAACCACTGCGCCACCAGGGAAGCCCTCTACTGTATTTTTATAACTTCCTGTGACTCTATAATTATTTCAAAATTAAAAGTAAGTTCACTTTTGGTCCAGAATCACAGAACTTTTCCCTTGATTCACATATTTTTCTAGAAGCCTCTGGCTTTCTGTCATTTTAGAATTTAAAAACTCCAAAATTTTCAGCAGCAATTTTCAAACACCGCAGTAAGAATGTCTCAACAATAATTGTCATTCGTATTATGAACATGCTATATAATTAAGTCATGTATCTTTTACAATTCTTAAAGTATGATTTATGAGAATTTCATATTAGCTCTTTAATTCCCAGATGCTAGAAACTAAAAATATAAAAATAAAAGAAAGTGGGGGGACACAGTGGTGCTGGGAAAAATATGTGGCACTTATTCTCATCTAATGACATTTTATTCGCTCATACTTAATGCAGTTGCTTTTATCCTTGGCTGTGTATTGGAATTACCGGAATTGTTTCAAAAAATACTAATGCCTGGGTGCCATTCCAGATATTCTAACTGAATACAGGGACAACCAGTTATTATGCCAGCGGTATGCCAGCATACCGCTCCTAGCCCTCTCCTACCAGTGACCTTGCATGGCTCTCCAGAGGTACCAGTTACTGTTTTTAGTTCTCTGGTTCCAAAGTTGCATAAGTTGTGAGGGTCAGCCCCTAGCCCTATTTCCTCCTATGAGCTCTGTTATTCTTAGTGTATGAATTTGCATAAATCAAAGTTTTTTCAGGGACTTGTATACTGTGTTGCAGCTGGAACACCTGTATATAAATAAACTGAAAATATTACAAAGCAGCATGTGAACTTAGGAGCAAAAGAAGTCCTCAAACTTATTTACTCCATTTTTAAAAAATAAAGAAGTAGGTAATTTAGAGCTAATATTGAAAATAAATTATGTTTTTGCATGATTTTTTTCAATATATTACTTTTATTCAGAAATATTCAAATTTATTATAATGTTTATTTGTTTTAAAGACAGACATAGAAGGAGCTGGAGGAGGTGGGTATGGGGAGCTCTTTACTGGGTACAGAGTTTCAGTTTTGCAAGATGAAAAGAGTTCACATATATATGAAGCTTGCAGTTGAAGGGTTTGGGGATCTTGAACACATTTTGTAATAGAAACTTAGAAGGGTGGTTAGATTCTTAGACTAGTTTACAAAGTCCTATTTACATTTGAAAATATGTATATGTAGCTGAAAGGTGACATATTTTCAACACCATTAATATATATCTATATTCATATCTGTATCATATACTGTTTAAAAATTTATTATATATATGGTTATTGAATATGTAGAAGGTTACTGAATATTTTATTTCTTTATCTTGTTCCAATTAAATTTGGTATGTTTAATCTCTACTGATAAGGACAAGCAGTAACAGACAGAAATGGTATTGCAAAAGCAGAGAGTAGGGAATAGAGAAACTTGAGTATCAATTAATACTATAGGCCTCCAAGATAGATCCTGAGCCATTTGTCAAGGACTAGTCATTTCTAAGTGTGGTGTGTTAGAAATGGATGTTGATAATTCAGGGAGTACTTTTAACAGATGTCAAGACACAGTCTTGGGAAATTTTGAAGGTTGTGAAATAAACCTCTTTATTTGAACAATATTTGAACAATATTGTTTGTGTCTTTTAGAATTCAGAAATTCCTATACTCTTCAGTTTACAACGTGTTCTGCTCATTCTTGGCCTGTTCTTCACTGGCCTCTTGCCCTTTGTGCCCATTCGAGAACAGTTTTTTGAAATCCCAATGCCTTCTATCATACTGAAGTAAGTGGTTACCCTGTTTTCATCAATTCTCAATTACAGGAAACCTAAGACGAAGACTTGTTGATATCAATGATAAAGAATAGATTGCTCTAGTTATTTCCATATTTGATATAATTAAGATTCATTCTCTAAAATGAATAATAAAGGTTTTAAAGTATTTACCTGACCCATTTCAGGTAACAATGACTTTCAGTGCCTGTGTACTCAGAAGTCAGGTAAAAAGAATTGAGCTTAATCATTGAAACATCTAATAGCAATTGCCCTCCACCTTCCCTTACTTCCTTCTGCTTGATTGACAACTATACCCAGCTGAAATTCCATTAAGCTCCAAATTCACCACTAGTATTAAATCATCACCACCACCACCACCACAACAATGCAGAAAAACCTCTGGAGATGGGAGGAAGAAAAGGATAGAGTTAGTTTTTATAAAACTAACATATTTATGTAATTCCATATTTATGTAATTTCTCTGCTGGGTATAAAGCCTTGCTTTTCACACACTAATTTACTACAAAGATAAAAATATATAAAACACTTAGCATTGCCTGGCAAATAATAAGCAGTCAATAAATGATAACTTTTATTGTTAAATTATCTTTATCATTATTATTAGAGAGCTTCATCTCACAATCCCCTACCCTTATAATGTCATTCCTAGCTATACATTTCTAATAATAACCGAGCCATGACAAAGGAATTCAGAGCTTCTGAGGAGATCATTTAAATGTGACTTCACCTGCATGAAAACTCTTTTCATCCCCACAGAACTTCAAAAAAAATCAAGCTGAACATTAGTGCATAAGTCATTAGGAAATATCATTAAGAGAAACAAGTTGATCAGTACCCCTGTACTCAGCATCTATGTTTCATGCTTGTCTTCCAGTTTGAGTTTGTTAGTTATGAGTATGTTTATTTTATCTATTCCCAATTACATTTACTAGCAGTGTTTGTAGCTGTTTCTGAAACGAAACAGCAGAAATCATTCTTGTCTACAAACAAACCATTTTTGTTTGTTAGATTAAAATAATTCCTAACCATTTATTCCTAAAGTACTTAGCTTTCCTCTGGTCAAGAGTGTACTGTTGTGCTCTCTAGATCATCTCCATGTGTTCCTTTTAGTAGCAAATATTATTAAAAAATAGACATATGAACAAACTTCATAGAATTAATTTTTTTCTCTAAAAAATGATTATGGATTAAGACACTGGTAGGATATTATGTGTTTGTATATTTTATTATTTTTTTTTTAAATTTATTTTTGGCTGCATTGGGTCTTCGTTGCTGCGCACAGTCTTTCTCTAGTTTCGGCAAGCGGGGGCTACTCTTCGTTGCAGTGTGCGGGCTTCTCATTGCAGTGGCTTCTCTTGTTGCGGAGCACAAGTCCTAGAGTGCGTGGGCTTCAGTAGTTGTGGCTTGGGGTCTCGGTAGTTGTGGCTCGCGGCTCTAGAGCACAGGCTCAGTAGTTGTGGTTCACGGGCTTAGTTGCTCTGCAGCATGTGGGATCTTCCTGGACCAGGGATAGAGCCCGTGTTCCCTGCATTGGCAGGCAGATTCTTAACCACTGCGCCACCAGGGAAGTCCTTATTATTTTTTTTAATGAAAGACGGTACTTCCTAAGACAACATAATCATTTGTTGTCAATAACTAGTATTTTGAGTTATTAAATTCTTGGGATTCCTGAAATTGCAATCAGGACTTTCTACCTGGGCTAGAGTTAGTGGGAAAAGAGGAGTTTATTTAGAGAGCTTCAAATAAAAACTGAATTCAGAGAAAAAGACAAAAAATGAATTTAGTGGACTTCCCTGGTGGCGCAGTGGTTGAGAGTCTGCCTGCCAATGCAAGGGACATGGGTTCGATCCCTGGCCCAGGAAGATCCCACATGTCACGGAGCAACTAGGCCTGTGCACCACAGCTGCTGAGCCTGTGCTCTAGAGCCCGTGAGCCACAACTATTAAGCCCACGTGCCACAACTACTGAAGCCTGCGCGCCTAGAGCCTGTGCTCTGCAACAAGAGAAGCCATGACAACGAGAGGCCGCGCACCGCAACGAGGAGTAGCCCCTGCTCGCCGCAACTAGAGAAAGCCTGCGAGCAGCAACGAAGACCCAACCCAGCCAAAAATAAAAATAAATAAATTTATTTTTTAAAAAATGAATTTAGTGTAGATAGGAGGAGTTAGAAAGGAAATAAGAAATGAAGATCTGGGGAGAATAAAAATCACTCTGTGCTGTTTAACTTAGAAAGAAGCTGAGGAATCTTCATAGTAGAGAGACTGACTAATCAGAGATGTCTCTGGACACAACCCAGAGTTAATGACACAGGTGCTGCTCTAGGCATCAAAGAGGTTGAAGAAGGAGCTCAGCTTAGGTCTAAAAGTCATGTATACTCTTTCAGTAGGAGAGATATTTTAAAAGGACAGGGCCTAGGTCTTAAAACATTGAAAGTGAAAGAAAAAAAATGCCTTTAGGGTTTTTTTAGTCTCATTTTTACCCCAAATATCTTTTAATCCATAGTAAAGTTTGGTTGTGTGTTTAAATCTACGACATAACAAAATTACAGCAGACAAAGCAAAAGAAAGAGGCTTCACCAGAAAAGAGAAGAGACATGAGTTCTGGGCACCCAGGGTCTGTGGAAAGATAACCTATTAATTTTAACCTTTGAATTGTAGCAAAAAATTAGCTTGAAATCAATGAAAATAGAAAACCCAAATGGGCTTTGTTTGAACTTATTTTTGCCCTTTTCCAAATATTTTTTAAACATATACTAAGTGCAGACAAGGCACTCTTTTTGTTTTTGTACTTGTTTTATTTTATCACACTGATATATTCCTGTGTTTCTAATTTATGATTTAAATTTTTTTTTGCCTCAGGCTAAAAGAACCACACACCATGTCCAGAAGTCAAAAGTTTCTCATCTGGCTTTCTGATATGTAAGAATTTTAGTTTCTTGATATACAAATTATTGTTTTAACTCTATTAAATACGATGCTTATAGTTTAGAGCAGGCTTTCTACATGTAATTTGTAACAGGGATGTGTTGAACATCTACTATACAAACGGATGATGTATGAATCATTTAGAACTAGCTTAATTGCTAGTCACAAAACCTTAAGAAGAATTGAGAGATAATCTCATCAAACTCAGGAGAAAACTGAGCACCCACCTACCCGAAGTTAGATGATTTACAGTACTTGGCGTTATGTAGCTGGTTAGTAGCAGAGCCGGGATATATACCCATCCCCTCTACTTAGTCACTGTTTCCATGAGCCTGCAGTCAAAAATACAGTGAAACGAAGTGTGTATAGCAATGCAATATATGTAAGAGTATATATTGACTAATGGAACATCTCTCAGGAAAATCTGCAGCGAGACTTAACAGCAAAAAGGAAGCCCTGTCTATATGGTGGGCATCTACTTTAGATAAAATGCGTTAAATTCTAAGACGTGTTGAGTTTAATGTTAGGTAAACCCCACAAAGTTATTGTGCTATACTTTGCTTTAAAGTGGAACCTTGAATGCTTAAGTAATAGTCATAAATCACAACCTTTTATCACTAGCTCCTCTTTCATAGAGTTGGAAAACTAGTTGTATCTTTTCTCTGTGCCACAGGGTTTCTTCTTTTCTGCTGTATTCCTGATTTAATTTCTAGTTTTTAAGGATGCATTTTTAATTGGTGTTAAATGCATATGATTTTTAGTTTCTGTTACTTAATCATTCTAATAGACATAAACAGAATAGAAATAGTATGCGTAGCTTTTCAGTACAGTAAGTTCCCATCTTGCTCAAGTGATTTGTATTCTAAAAGTTCATTTTTAAGTTAGTTATTTGGAACTGAAAAAAAATGCTTTTTTTCCCTATATAAAGGATAGTGTAATTAATGGACATCAGGTTTCTTTTTTTGATATACATTTATTTATTTATTTATTTTGGCTGTGTTGTGTCTTTGTTGCTGCACGGGGGCTTTCTGTAGTTGTGGTGAGCGGGGGCTACTCTTAGTTGTGGTGGGTGGGCTTCTCATTGTGGTGGCTTCTCTTGTTGCGGAGCACGGGCTCTAGGAACGCAGGCTCCAGTAGTTGTGGCACGCAGGCTCAGTAGTTGTGACCCATGGGCTTAGTTGCTCCGCGACATGTGGGATCTTCCCAGACCAGGGCTCAAACCCGTGTCCTCTGCATTGGCAGGCGGATTCTTAACCACTGCGCCACCAGGGAAGTCCTGGACATTAAGTTTCTAAGATAGCTCACAAAAGACTAATTCATTTTGTAAATGGACTGTGATGTTATAGAATTTGACCCAAGTTCACTGCTTTATTTTAACTTGGAAAGTTAGGAACACCGACTTCCCAGTTATTTCTCACTCTCATTATGATGCCAGCAAGGAAAGTGAGGAAGCCCCTTCTGCACTGAGCTGCTTCAATAAGAATACATCTCCCGGGGATCTAGTGGCAGCAAGGAGTAGAAAGGAGTTTCAGCAGTTAAGATACAAATGCATCCACAGTAGCTATTATTGCTTGAGGCCGTTGGTTATATTGCCAAAACGTTGGGATTAAGTTCAACTAGGAATTAGAAACTTTAAATTGACTGAGTTAGGACTGAGGACTAATTTTAGTGCTCCTTTAGGGCTAAGGAGTACCTAAATCTGTTGTGCTTTTCTTTTCTAGTCTACTAATGAGAAAAGCTTTGTTCGACCACCTCACTGCCCGAGGCATTCAGGTAAGCTTTTGGAATGATGCATTTTAGAAACAGCGTAGTTTAGCAGTTTAACACAAGTTTAAGGGGCAGGAACTTTTAACTGACTTACTATGGTCCTGACTCTGCTTCTGCTGCTTTACTGGTTCTCATATGAAGACCTTAAGCTCTGCCTTACAGTTAACAAGAAAGTATTGGCATTTCAGAATTCACCTGTGTATTGGTGAGAATAGTTGAAGCCGAGAGGTGGGACGGTCATATTTAATGAGCAAAGTGGACTTTGTTTAAAGGGCTCAACGATTTCTTAAAATTGCAGGTTATTAAAAGGTTATTTTTAAGTGTGCTGAGATTGTAGTGGATAAATGCTGCCATAAAAATAATTTTCTATTTTAACATTTCTTCTCATATTTTTCATGTTTCTAATTTTCAGGTGTACATTTGGGTATTAAATGAAGAGCAGGAATACAAAAGAGCTTTTGATTTGGGAGCAACTGGGGTGATGACAGACTATCCAACAAAACTTAAGGACTTTTTACATAATTTTTCAGAATAGAAAAGGAGGTACTCAGAAGCATTCAAAGAAAACATGAAAAGACTTAAGAAAAAAAATTGTTATTATTTCCCTAAGCCATTTCTGGAATGGTAAAAGGTTTAATCAGTTAAGTGTTTATTACCTCATTTTTAAGCCTGTCTGAGAATGTAGAAACTATATATTGTATATCTATTTTAAACAATATTGCATATTTTACATTTGTAAATAGTTTGTTTAGAAAGAAAACTGGTTATGAGATGTAAGTAGAAGATTATCGATCAAGATTTCTGTATATGATGCAGTATTCTACTATTATAAGTAATTCTGAAATCAAAGACTATTGGATAAATTTGACATTAGTCTTCACTGGAATAAGATCAACTAATTAGTAAGACAGAATTATTGAAGGCCATTACAGCTATCCGAGTTGTCTTCTTATTTCTAGGTACATCTTAGTTAAAGGGGAAAAATACAGTGAAAGGAGAGCTCGGAAATCAGTGATGTAATTATCTGACAAGTTGAACATTGTTAGCAGAAAGCAGACTCAAAGAAATAACTGAAAGTTTATTACATGATCAGAAATAAAATCTGTAGACTAAATTCGAATTTCTTGGTTGCTGTTGTTAATAGGGACATTCTATTTGGAATCTTTTTCAGGTATGTAACAAAGCTACTGTGTCTTTTTTTTTGTAAACATTAAAATTGGACTTAATTGTAAATTAAGACAAGATGCAAATAGTCACATTTTTGTTTCCTCTAAAGAAATGTACATTTTCCATTGTTGGCAATGACTAACTGTCTGGACCTACATCTAGATTTTAAATAACATCTTGAATCCTAACAATCATATGAAACTGATGAAAGTGCGTATCACTGTGTCTAAAACTTATAGTATAAGCCACCTCCTCCTGATCTTTAAGAATCTATTCTTCTGAGTATTAGTGGAAAGAGAATTTCTCAAAGCATTAGGCATCACTTTCTCAGATTTTCTGACGTGACTTCATGTAAATCTGTTTCTAATCTTTTTGACTTACTTTCGTTATCTCTCTGGGAGGTAAGTATAATCTGGAACATTTGAAGTTTGCCAGCTAACAGCTACAAAGGATGATCATACTCTCCCACCTGGATGACATAAATGACATTTGGTTTTTTTGTTTAAACTGAAATAAAATTTTCAGAAACAAAGTAAGGGTTCTTCATTGGTGGTGTTTTTGTTTTGCAGTCATAATTCCAAATATGCTTTATAACTTTTTTTCAGAATTTAATGAGATGGTCAATTGATAGTGTAACTAAATACACCTGAGACTTCTCTCTAGTGTAAGGAAAATAAAATATAGAAACACTTTTATGGTAAAGAAATTGCCGCTTGGTATTTGAGTAAATAACTTGGGCAGGTAATCCATTAAATCCATCATTTTCACTTTCGCTTATAGTAATTTATGATTATAGTTGCTAGAGATCTTTTTGATCATCTTTGATATAATTCTTTTTGTCATTTCCCCTTTCCAACTTTTGCTTTGTTATGATTCAGTTATGATGCAGTTCATATTATAGGGCAAGCATATATTTTGTGTCAATCAGTAGAAGATAAAGTACCCAGCATGGTAAAGATGTTTAGAAAGTCATGTTTTAAAAGTTTGATGATTTTATAGTCAAGGTGACTTCAATTCATTTAATAAAGGTATAGTATCTATAACAGGAGTGTTATCAGATAACATCTGAATATTGCTTTTCTGATTGGGGCATCACATTTTAAAAGAGGTTAGATACCCTTTCATTCTGAGAGAGATATTGCTAGGCATTGCGTGGTAGGGAAGGCTAGAGAAGTGGTCAAAAGATGGGATTAGACCCTTTGCCTGGGATGAAGCTGGCACTAGATTTGACAGACCCAGGGACTTCCCTGGTGGTCCAGTTGTTAAGACTCTGCACTCCTAAAATGCAGGGGGCACGGGTTCAGTCCCTGGGTGGGGAACTAAGATCCCCACAAGCCATGAAGCGTGGCCTAAAAAAAAAAAAAAGATTTGACAGACCTATAGTCCAGCATGCCAGTAGAATCCTAAATACCTGGCGGTGGACAGCAGTTACAGGTAGGTATTTCAGTAGGAAATTGGCATGAGGGAATTTTCTTTTCTTTTCTTTTTCTTTTTTATTTTTTTGTGGTACGCAGGCCTCTCACTGCTGTGGCCTCTCCCATTGTGGAGCACAGGCTCCAGACGCTCAGGCTCAGCGGCCATGGCTCACGGGCCCAGCCGCTCCGCGGCATGTGGGATCTTCCTGGACCGGGGCACGAACCCATATTCCCTGCATCGGCAGGTGAACTCTCAACCACTGCACCACCAGGGAAGCCCGGGAATTTTATTTTCTTACTATCTTTTTTTTATTTTTTTCTGGCCGCGTTGCGTGGCATGCGGGATCTTCCCCAACCAGGGATTGAAACTGTGTCCCCTGCATTGGGAGCATGGAGTCATAACCACTGGACCACCCGGGAAGTCCTGCCGGAATTTGTGAATTTTAACTTGAAGTAGTAAGAGTTTCTCTATAGGACTAGGGTCCGAGACATGTTACCAAGGCAAAACAGGACACAAGTTACAAGAACTAGGACCCAGATCTTGGAAAGAAGCTCATTTAATAGAACCGAAAAACAGAGTGATAACACTGGACTAATTACAGTAGTAAGTTGACACTGAGTCCCAGAGCTGTTCAACCGCTCATTTCTGGCCAGGACTTGTTCTAGAAATTGGGGTGTGGCCCTGGCTACAGGTGGGCATCTAGTAGCCCAACTGTGGAGAAAGAATGGCTGCAGTGGGGTAGGAAAAGAGAACGTAAAACATAAATCATCGTATGTTCTAGTATGGGAAATCATTGACACAAAATACAATGTGAACGATTCTGCTTAGAGTTGTGCAACATGGTGGGCCTGAAAAGGTTTAAAAAAAAAATATCAAGAGAGAATCTGCCATAGATTAAAAAAAAAAGTTTCCTTTCCAATTAAGGAAAGCCATGAATGCCAGGTTGAAGAGTTTGTTCTGAATCAAAAGTCATGTGTCAAGTAGGTGGCTAAACTTGAGATGTTAAAAACAAGAACTGAAACTGCCAGACAATAATATATCATAATCATTTCAGTACCAAAGGGAAGATGTAAATAGCAGTCAGAGACCAGGCACCAAAACGAGATCAGGACCAAAGTGGTCAGATCAAAGAGTCAACGAGATCAGAACGCTGGGAGCATACCGACATAATTCATAAAGCCACTAGTGATGTTTATCTTTTTCTGCCTTTTTTGTATAACACTGACAAACTATTGTTTGGAAAGTTGGATCATCCTATAAGCTGAAATAAGGATATAAGCCTAGACCAGAGAATAGTCCAGAAACCAGGTCAGAAGGCTATACAGTTCCAATTAACATTAGATTGCATAAGAATTAATTTGGCAATAGTCTACAAGATGGAAACTCTTGCAGCAATCCAGGAATGAAGTAATACGTGTCCAGATGAAAGCAGGGGCAATATAAGTAGGGAAACAATGAATCTAAGCGTCTCTGTAACGGAAAAATTAATAAGTGACTAGATGAGCTTAAAAGGAGAAGAGAAAGTTCACTACTAACTCCAAAGCTGCAGGAAATGGGGAACTTGGAGAGGGGTCCAGTTTGGTGGTAAAAATAATGTATATGGGTACTCTTTGAAATGACAGAAAGGTGTTCGAGTTTAGGTATATTAGCCCTAGGATGAAAGGATAGATCTGGAAGAATAGATTTAGGAGTTTTGTGTACTTTATAGGTATTGTGAAGCTAGCACTTTATTTTTTAGCATAAATTTCAGCTGTTTTTATTTTTATTTACTTTTTAATGTTTATGTTTTTAATTTATTTTTTTATGTATTTATTTTATTTTTGGTTGCGTTGGGTCTTCGTTGCTGCGTGTGGGCTTTCTCTAGTTGTGTGGAGCGGGGGCTACTCTTCGTTGTGGTGAGCAGGCTTTTCATTGCGGTGGCTTCTCCCGTTGCGGAGCACGGGCTCTAGAGCTCAGGCTCAGTAGTTGTGGCACAGGATCTTAGATACTCTGTGGCATGTGGGATCTTCCCGGACCAGGGATCAAACCCATGTCTGCTGCATTGGCAGGCGGATTCTTAACCACTGAGCCACCAGGGAAGTTCCAAAGCTAGCACTTTAAAGGTGATATTAGTTCCTTCTCAGTATTCTACTTGCAATTTGAATAGGTTGCTATGCCACCAGATGCCTACGTTGTGAATAGCATGCCTCATACCACAGTGAGACTGAATGATAACATTTTTCCCCACTCATTTATGCCCTCTTCTTTCAAAAGTAGAGAAGTCTGTAATAAAAAGGCATAATTTTAACTCATTGCTTATGAAAATAATACAAATACATTGGTCTTGTTTGCCCACTAGTTTTTGTTTTTTGGTTTTTTTTTTGCAGTACGCAGGCCTCTCATTGTTGTGGCCTCTCGCGTTGCGGACACAGGCTCCAGACGCACAGGCCCAGCGGCCATGGCTCACGAGCCCAGGCATGTGGGATCTTCCCGGACCGGGGCACGAACCCGTGTCCCATGCATCGGCAGGCGGACTCCCAACCACTGCGCCACCAGGGAAGCCCCATTGCCCACTAGTTTTAAATTTTAGTTCCTTGAAGCCCCAAGACGGGGCCTAGGCAGCTTCTGCTGGGTGAGTTGGGATGGTTATGCTAAGAGGGGGCTGAGCAGGTATAGCTGGGTGTTACCCCTTCCCAGTTGACAAGCGCTGCTTCACTTTTTTCTGTTTCATATGTGAGTTTCACATAAAGTTTGACTTAAAAAAGGAGTTTTCTGCAAAAAAATTTTTTCTTTGCTTCTGTAATCTTTGATCTAAGACCTTTCCCCCCTTCAGCCTTGAGTAGAACCTCTCTTTCTTCCTTCCTTCCTAACTCACTCTAAGCCTTTTTCATTCAGTCAGTTCCTCAAGGGTTTATGGTCCTTTCTGGTCAAAAACTTTTCAAGAACAATGAGTTGGGGATATGAACAGGTAATCCACAAATATAAAAAGTCAACAATCAAAAAATGTTTCACCTCACTAGTAAAGACCTATAAATTCAAACAACGTTGAGTGAGATACCAATTTCTAACTTAGAAGGGCAAGAGTGAAAGCATTGGTGAGAGGCATGGGGAAACAGGCACTCATGAACTGTTGGTGGGAATATAAATTGGCAGAACACTTTGAGGATTAATTTGACAGTATCTTTAAATATATCCTTTCACTCCGAAGTTCCAGTGCTAGGAATAATATCCTAAGAAAATAGCAGGACAAGTACCCAAAGGTACATATGCATAGTGAAAAGTTAGAAACAATCTAAGTATGCAACATGAAGGAACTGGTTACATAAATTATGATAAATCCAAATAATGATATTATTAAAATATTAATGTTCTGTGTGTACTGATGTGAGATATTATTAAGTAAAAAGACTAAACCATAAGAGCATATACTCTATAATCAAAAAATATTTATACATATTCATTTAAAAAGTGAATGATAGCTACCAAAGTGTTAGTTGTGGTTTTTGTGATGATGGAATTATGAGTGACTTATTTTTACTTGTCTGTGTTTTCTAATTTTTCTACAATTAATAGAGATCAATTATTTTTAAAAGAATTTAAAAATAAAAGCCTTTCTAGCTACCACAGATTTGTTAGGTGTCCAGGGCCTTAGCAGGTGACTTTTTTCCAAATTCTTGAGAAGAGAAGCCTTTAACTGCCAACTTGGAGTTGACCAAAGAATCCAGCTTTTCTGCTTAACCACTTCTTTCCAACAAATCAGGAAAGAGGGATTATGGCTTTGCTTTGGATATGATCCAGAAATTATCTGGACATTTTTAAAAAGTTCATAATTCCAGGGACTTCCCTGGTGGTGCAGTGGTTAAGAATCCACCTGCCAATGCAGGGGACACGGGTTTGAGCCCTGGTCCGGGAAGATCTCACCTGCCATGGAGCAATTAAGCCCGTGCGCCACAACTACTGAGCCTGCACTCTAGAGCCCGTGAGCCACAACTACTGAGCTTGCATGCCACAACTACTGAAGCCTGCACACCTAGAGCCCGTGCTCTGCAACAAGAGAAGCTACTGCAACAAGAAGCCCTCACACCACATCTGGAGTAGCTCCCACTAGCCGCAACGAGAGAAAGCCCGTATGCAGCAACAAAGACCCAATGCAACCAAAAATAAATAAATAAAATAATTTTTAAAAATTCATAACTCCACAACTCAAAGACATTTACTTTTTATTAATTTTTTGCTCTATTTTCTTCTATCTTTTTACAGTCCATAGTTTTTGGGGTTTCTACATGGTAATGATTACACTGTTATATGTACTTCTACATTTTGGGGTTTTTTTCCACTTAATATTACATGAACAGTTTCCCATGTTATAAATTCTTTTAAAAAGGTAGAATGCTATTTAACTGAGTAGATGTGCCATGATTTACTGAACTATTTCCCTTCATTAGAAATTTGTTTCCAATTATTCATTATTATAAATAATGCTGTGATGAACATTCTTATGTATACCTCACCCCCTTATACCCAGTCATGAAATCCTAGATTTCAAATCTATTTATTGATATTTCTTTTCAACTCCACTGCCACCATCCTAGTACAAGCTACCATCATCTACAGACTGGAACAATACAACTGCCTTCTTTTTTCTAAATTTAATGTAATTTATTTTGAATAGGTAATATACTCACTGGTTCATAGAGTACAAAAGGATATACGGTGAAATTTCTCTTTCCCATTCCTATCCTCCAATCACTGAATTCCCTCTCTGGAGGAAGTAGGAAATCAGTATGATCACATATTTATGCAGTGGGTATTTATTGAGCACCTCCTTTAGGTCAGTCACTTATTAGACCTGGAGGTATAATGGTAAGCCAGATAGACATCGTATATAGACTCATGGATCTTACATTCAGTTTGAGAATACAAACAAAAAAAGTGAACAAATGTTAATTTCAAGTTGAAGCAAATATTATGGACATAAACAAGGGACTGAGCTAAGGAAGAACAAAGTCAAGCTTATTCTAGGTAAAATGGTCAAGTTAGGTCTCTTTGAGGAGGTGGCATTTATACTGAGATTTAAAGCAAGAGGAATGAACCAACCAAAAAATAGGAGGAAGAGCACTCTAAGCAGATGGAAGACCTTATGCAAAGGCCCTGAGGCAGGAAAGAGCTTGGTGGATACTAAGAATAAAAAGAAGAGGCAGGGCTTTCCTGGTGGTCCAGTGGTTAAGACTCGGCACTTCCAAGACAGGGGGCACAGGTTCGATCCCTGTTTGGGGGACTAGGATCCCACATGCCGCCAGGGGCGGCCAAAAAATAAAAATTAAAAAAAAGAGCAGAATGTGACATAGTGAAGAGCTTAGCTATTCATGGGAAGAAGGACACTTACTCCATTGTAAATGAAAAAAATCAAGGTACAAATGAAAGCAGGGCTTTGTTCTTTGTTGGTGGGAAGATTAGAGTTTTCATCCAATGGTTTCTAATTTCTCGATGACAGGTGAGACAAGGTCTTTGCTAAAACTGGGAATGGAGAAAGGGGTGCAAAAGTTTTGAGGAAACAGGAGCCTTTCTGTCATAGTCACCTTGGGAAGTGGGAATGTGTTCCTGTTAGAGAAACATAGTGGGATTCTTGGGACGTTCTGAGTGCTAATTGGAGGCTTGAGATTCTGCATTTAAAATGAAATGAATTCAGCTGTGATTTTCAAGAGTCAAACCTGTTGATAATTTGAATTAGGAGAGTAAAAAAACTCTTGAAAAAAGTGAGTGGGGGAAAAGAGTGAGCAGAGAGTTAAGCCTTAGAATACGCTCAAAGGAAACAGAGAATGTGTGGCCTGAGAAGTAGGGAAGTAGAGTGTCCTCAACCGCATGAAAGAAGAGAATTTAAGAAAGTGGTTATCAGCAGTGTCCCTAATAGGACATTGAGGTC
Organism: Stenella coeruleoalba; assembly: GCF_951394435.1. Taxonomy (NCBI): domain Eukaryota; kingdom Metazoa; phylum Chordata; class Mammalia; order Artiodactyla; family Delphinidae; genus Stenella; species Stenella coeruleoalba. The sequence goes on from NC_137165.1 coordinate 31,873,682, forward strand.
AAGGAAGGCAAGGGCTGGAAAAGATGGCTGCATCTGGTTTAAAAGGATTGCAGCTCTATTTACAATAGCCTGGAGATGGAAACAACCTAAGTGCCCATCATCAGATGAATGGATAAAGAAGATGTGGCACATATGTACAATGGAATATTACCCAGCCATAAAAAGAAATGAAATTGAGCTATTTGTAATGAGGTGGATAGACCTAGAGTCTGTCATACAGAGTGAAGTAAGTCAGAAAGAGGAAGACAAATACCGTATGCTAACACATATATATGGAATTTAAGGAAAAAAAAATGTCATGAAGAACCTAGGGGTAAGACAGGAATAAAGACACAGACCTACTAGAGAATGGACTTGAGGATATGGGGAGGGGGAATGGTAAGCTGTGACAAAGAGAGAGAGAGGCATGGACATATATACACTACCAAACGTAAGGTAGATAGCTAGTGGGAAGCAGCCGCATAGCACAGGAGATCAGCTTGGTGCTTTGTGACCGCCTGGAGGGGTGGGATAGGGAGGGTGGGAGGGAGGGAGACGCAAGAGGGAGGAGATATGGGAACATATGTATATGTATAACTGATTCACTTTGTTATAAAGCAGAAACTAACACACCATTGTAAAGCAATTATACTCTAATAAAGATGTAAAAAAAAAAAAAAAAGGAGGCCTCCTTAACTGGGGTTTATTTATCCCTATAGTTGATGGAATTGATACCAGACTGCAAGGGGGAAGAGGACTGAATGGTATTAAGTGAGGCTAGTAAAAATCAGCCACTTATTCTAAGAAACTGGAGAACCAAGACGTTTGAAAAGGCAGCAGTATCAAGTGAGTTGTGTCCTAAATGGGGAGGCTTATGAATGTGTGAAAATGTGAAGGAGCTAGTGGAGAGAGACTGGAAATATTGGAGAGAGAAGAATGTGGGCAAAGATCCCTTTCAAGACTGAATAGGTTGTAATTTATCCAACAAATATTTATGAATGCCTGCAAGCCACGTGCTTGGGTTACAGATGTATGTAAGCCATACAGAACAAGTCTCGCCCTCCTTGGTATGTATGGCTTAGTTAGTAGGTAATCGAGAGCTGAGAGAAGAGGAGGAAGAGGTATCTCTCTTTCTTATACTCCAGGGTAGACTGGGAGTGTACAACACTGGCATGTTTTTGCACTTGAAAGAAAATAGAAGAACTAAAGGTAGTGTATTAGTCTGCTCGGGCTGCCATAGCAAAATACCACAGATTGGGAGGCTTAAATGACAGAAATTAATTTTCTCAGTTCTGGAGGCTAGAAGTCCAAGATCGAGGTACCAGGAGGGGTGGTGTCTGGTGAGACCTTTCTTCCTGACTTGCAGATGGCTCCTTCTTGCTATATCCCCACATGGCCTTTTCTCTATATGCACACAGAGAGGTCTCTGGTGTCTCTTTCTCCTATAAGGCAACAGTCCTATCAGATTAGGGCCCTAGTCTTATGACCTCATTTAATCTTAATTACTTCCTTAAAGGCCCTAATTCCAAATGCAGCCACACTGAGGTTTAGAGCCTCAACATAGGAACTTGGAGGGGGGACACAATTCAGTCCATAACAGGGGGGGATGGGGGGGTCAAAGTGGAAGAGCTGGAGATTGGTTACCTGTGGGGGGAGGTGGAGATAGGATGGGTAAATTGAGGAAATCTGAGACAGCTGGAGCAGGAAGCACTTGTAGCTGACCATGGAGGGGCTAAAATAGGAAATCTAGTGTGGCCTGGAATTGTCAGAGAGGAGCTGCTGTGTATTTCTTAGTTTCCTAGGATACCTACTTGGAGATTTACATAGATAGATGATACCAAACAAGCCCATAGGTTGTTAGAGAAGGAGAAAAAAAAAAAAAACCCAAACGCCTTTTCAAATGTTTAAATTCAAATTAAGCTTCAAGTGTCAGTGGGTTCAAAAGTTTTGGTATTGCTGAATAATGGTAATATGTTACATTTATATAGCTATTTCGATTTTATTCACTTTTACATACATTCTCATGTGTTTCTCACAAAAACCTGGTAGAGCAGTTGATATTATCACATCCCTGTTTTTTAGATGAAACTAAAATTGGGGGAATTTATAAGGTCACCAGGCTAGAATTGGTGTGATTGGGTCTTCTTAACTTTTACACTCACTCTGATTTTTCTAACTTGTCTTCAATTCACTATTCAGTGCTGAGAGAAATATCAAAAACCAGATGGAAGGGGAGGTCATAATGTGATCCTATGAAAAGTAAAATTTCCAAATAAAAGCTACAGAAGAGAAAATTCCCACATGTCAAATGTATGTTCTGTTCTCTGACATGACAATTTTTTTAAATTGGAGTATAGTTGATTTAAAATGTTGTGTTAGTTTCTGCTGTACAACAAAGTGAATCAGTTATACATATACATATATGTACTCTTTTTTAGATTCTTTTCCCATATAGGTCATTACAGAGTATTGAGAAGAGTTCCCTGTGCTGTACAGTAGATCCTTATTAGTTATCTGTTTTATATATAGTAGTGTTACTTAAACAATGTTGACAGCACCGTGGAGATGGGAATCAATGGTTGATATTCCATCACTAACCAAAACCATTAAACATGGAAGTAAATGGAAAACTACCATCACTTTTCTGAGAAATTCAGAAATCTCAGATAAAAACAAAAACTAATATTAAACATTTGTGAAACTAACACCCAGAATTGACATTATATCTTATTTTATATGCTTTAGTTTTTTCTAACAGAAGAAATAAAACCTTACAGGTAAAATGCTATCTGATCCCTAACCCCAGTCAGAATCTCCTTCTGGTTTGTCCAGTGGGGAGCCCTAGTATGAGTTGAGACAGAGAGAAGAGAGAGAGAATGGTATTGCTTTTCCCAGGTTCCTTTCTATAAAATCAGTTTGGGCTGACTGAGTCCTTTAACTGAAGGGCAAGATTATTTCAAGGTGGCTCTGTCTCCAGGACACTCTCCTTCCAGGTTCCAGTAACAGCTCCCAAACTTTCTCCATTCTATGGGTGGTAAGAGCACTATTACTAGTCCTTGGACATTTTATTATCCTTGTGGTTTTCTCATACCGTTGTAGATTATGTCTTATTAAATAATACTCAAACTAGTCTAATTTGAGTATGCATCTGCTTCCTATTTATTCCCTGACCAATTCACTGGGGAAGCTAGCCAAAATGCAGATTTTCAAGCCTTTGCCCCCTTTCTTTTCATTAATTCACTTAGTTATTCATTCATTCAACAGCTCTTTAAGTGCCCCATGTGCCTGGCACCAGGTAAGATGTTATGGGTACAAAGGTAACGAGACACAGTTCCTGCCTTTGAGAGAAGACACACAACAAGGAAGCAACTTAATCATGGCTAATGATTATGTGATAGAGGATTAAGGGAGCAGGTGGTAACTTTAGATTCAGTGACCAGGGAAGGCCTCTCTGTGGAGGTGGCATTTCAGCCTGAAACATGAGATAAAACCTGAGGGAAGAGCATTTGAGGCAGAAGAAACCACAAGTGCAAAAGGTGGGAGAGTGCTTGGTGTTTTCAAAGAGTAGAAAGGAAACCAGTGTGCTTGGAGCAAAGTAAACTGGAGATGCACCATAAGGCTGGAGAGCTAGGCAGGAATCAGATGGTGTAGGGCCTCCTGGGCAGGCCATGGTAAAGAATTTGCATTTTGTTCCAAGGGCAATGAGGAACCATTAAGTATTTTAAGCAGAGGAGGGTTGTATATGTTTAAAGATTATTCTTGCTGCTGAGTAGGAATAGATTGGAAAAGGACAAGATGGAAGTAGAACCACAAATAACAAATGATGATGAGGTTGTGGAGAAAAAGGAAGCCTTGTATTACATGGTTGGTGGGAATGTAAATTGGTGCAGCCACTGTGGAAATTAGTATGGAGGTTCCTCAAAAAACTAAAAACAGAGTCTGATTGGGACTTCCCTGGGGGCGTAGTGGATAAGACTCTGTGCTCCCAATGCAGGGGGCCTGGGTTCGATCCCTGGTCAGGGAACTAGATCACACATGCATGTCACAACTAAGAGTTCACATGCCACAACCAAGGAGCCCATGAGCCACAACTAAGGAGCCCGCCTGCCACAACTAAGGTGTCGATGCAACCAAATAAATAAATATTGAATAAATAAATAAATAAAAATAGAGTATGATCCAGCAATTCCACTCCTTGGTATATATCCAAACAAAAACACTAATTTGGTAAGATACATGCATCCCAATGTTCACAGCAGCACTATTTACAATAGCCAAGATATAGAAGCAACCTAAGTGTCCATCAACAGATGAATGGATAAAGATGTGGTATATATATATATATATATATATATATATATATATATATATAAAGCCATAATATGAAGAAGGAAGCCATAAAAGAAGAAGGAAATTTTGCCATTTACAACAACATGGATGGACTTGGAGGGCATTATGTTTAGTGAAATAAGTCAGAGAAAGATACTGAATGTTATCATTTATATGTAGAATCTAAAAACTAAACTAGTGAATATAACAAAAAAGAAAAAAAAAGATGGAAATAGAGATATGGCAGTGAGAGTGAAGATGGAGAGAACTGGCTGGATTTGAGATGTATTTTGGAGGTAGAACCAGTGGACTTGGTGGAGGAAGAAATGGGAAAAACTCTAGGCTGACTGATAGATCTGACTTCTACAAGTGGATCATTGAATGGTGGAGTCCTTTACTGAGATTGGGAAGAAACATATTTCTGGAGGGAATATGAAAAATTCTGATTCAAGTCATTCTTTGAGAAACACTATCCACAGCCCGAGTATGCATGCTTAAAGCTCTACAAAATAACTAGACAACTCCGACCCTACTGTGGAAAAAGGAATGAAGTTAACATTTATCCAATATGTTTTGTATGCCAGGTGCCATCATACCTATCATCTTATTTAATCTTTATCGTAGTCCTATGATGTTATCTCTGGTTTACAGATGAGGAAACAGAAGCCCAGATGGGTTAAGTGACTCATAAAAGATTGCACAGCTAGTGAGGTGGTAAACTTGATATGCAAGCCTATTTCTTCAGAGACCAAGTTCAAAGCTGTTTCACCACACAACACTGCTGTTAAAAGGTGGGTTCTTTCCTCATAACTTTGGTCACTGAATTTCTTAAATATGACCATGGAAAGACTGTGGTAAAAAGAATTAAATTAGCTCTTAGGTAATTGTTTTTCTTTCTTTTCCAAACAAGACTTTTGATTAAACAAATTCATGTTTGATATACATCAGTGCTGGTCCTCTTCCAACTGTTGTATGGTGTTACACAGGAGATTTTTTTTCATTTCCTCATTCTAACCATTTTCACCATATTATGAAATAAAGAAATTTGAGTTTTAAAAAATTCAGGAATTTCACCATTTCTCTTTTCTGCAATCTTTGAGGTCAAATATTAAAACTTACCAATGAAGAAACTACAGTTCTGTGTACTTTAGTAAAAGTTCAGATGAACTGTATAACTCTTTACAAGTTTTGCCCAGTGCCTTCTCTGTAGCTGATTTATTTCCCCTTTTCTTGGTTATATTCCTGCAGTCATCACTTTTAGGTCACGTGATCCTGAAATAAGAAACATTTAGGCAGTTTTGCAAAATGTAACAGGATACACTTTGTCCTATTAACCACTAACAGCGATCCAAATGTGATCTATCAAAAACTTAGATAAATGATATCATCTTGGAAGAAAAATACCTCTTGGCTCAATTGGGAAATGTTGAGAAGAACTATGGCAAATTTTTTCTCAAGAAAAAATTGTTGTTTTCCAAATTCACCAGTTTTTGAAATAACTTCAAACAATAACTTTATTTAATAATTTTGAAATAACTTCAAACCCAAACAATTTGTTTTAAAAAGTTATCATAAGAATCCGCCTGCCAATGCAGGAGACACGGGTTCGAGCCCTGGTCTGGGAAGATCCCACATGCCGTGGAGCAACTAAGCCCATGCGCCACAACTACTGAGCCCGTGTGCCACAACTACTGAGCCTGTGCTCTACAGCCCGTGCACTGCAACAAGAGAAGCCACCACAATGAGAAGCCCACGCACTGCAACCGAGAGTAGCCCCCGCTCGCCACAGCTAGAGAAAGCCTGCATGCAGCAATGAAGACCCAACACAGCCATAAATAAATAAAGTTATTTTTTAAAAAAGTTATCAGGACCACCTCATAATCATTAGAATGACTACTATTTAAGAAAATCCAGAAAATAACAAGTAGAGAAGAGGTTGTGGAGAAATTGGAACCCTCATGCCCTGTTGGGAATACAAAATAGTGTGACTGCTATAGAAAAAGTATAGGGCAATTCCTCAAAAAATTAAAACTAGTGTTACCTATGATCAACAATTCCATTTCTGGCTAAATATACAAAAGAATTGAAAGCAGGGGCTTGTCAAGATATTTGTACACCCATGTTCACAGGAGCATTATTCACATCAGTCAAGGGGTGGAAGCAACCCAAGTGGCCATCAAGAGATGAATGGATAAACAAAATGTGGTATGTACATACAGTGGAATATTACTCAGCCTTAAAAAGGAAGGAAATTCTGCAATATGCTACAACATGGATGAACCTTGAGGACATTATGTTAAGTGAAATATGCCAGTCACAAAAAGACAGATATTGTATGAGTCCACTTAATATGAAGTCCCTAGAGTAATCAAATTCATGGAGACAGAAAGTAGAATGATGGTTGCCAGGAATTGGGGCAGAAAGGAATGAGGAGCTTTTGTTTAATGGATAGAGTTTCAGTTTTGTAAGATGAAAGAAGTTCTGGAAATAGGTGGTAGTGATGGGTGTACCACAATGTGAATAGATTTAATGCCACTGAACTGTACACTTAAAAATAGTTAAGATGGATTAAATAAAAACATGGTTTTAGAAAATAAGTTCAAAATAGATTTGATAAATTTTGGGTGGTGGATAAATAGGGTTTTCCACCTACAGAGTCATCTCCAGAGGTTACAAGGGAGCCTGTAATTTCTGCTAACGTATACTACCTCAATCATTTGAAAACAAACTGTGAAAGTTTATGTGTGTGTAACTGGCCAACTGACATTTTATTAAAACTCCATGCAAAACAAACAAAAATTAAGATAGCATATTTTATATTATGTGTATTTCATCACAATTAAAAATTAAAAACCATTTTTAAAGTTATTTAGTAGGCCTAATAAGACCTTGACAATTTGGGAAGAGAAAAGTTTATTTCATCTGTCTTTTTTTGGGGGGGGGGATGGGGGGACATGTCTTGTGGGATCTCAGTTCCCCAGCCAGGGATTGAACCCAGGCCCTCAGCAGTGAAAGCACCAAGTCTTAACCACTGGATCACCAGCAAATTCCCATTGCATCTGTCCTTAAACAAAATTGGAATAAATGGAAATATTTTAGATTTTTAATACTTTTAGAACGTTAGCATTTACTGATCATCTATTCTAAACTTACCCAAACAGAAATACTTCTGTCCCTGATAGAAGAGTATTTACTCTCCAGTCATGTTCTTCCAGTGATTGAGAGCTTTCATAACTATGGGAAGCAACCCATTTCAGCTCCTTGATGTCCACTTTGGTTTGCAACTCAAATTTCTTATGCTTTGCTGCTTTGTCCACCTCTAATCTACAAGAAAATCATTCTGTTGCACTAGTCTGTTCTATCCTGACACCACCATTTAAATGACTACACTTTATTTTATTTTTATTTTTTTAAAGAATCTGTCTCATGACAGTCTCCTAGGGGAGATGGGGAGGTGAGTGGGAGATGGCCTCAGAAGCCACTCATCCTCATCCTTGGAAGGATCACAAAGCTAAATGACTACACTTTATTAATGAATGTGCTTTCAGGGTCTGTGTTCTAACTTACATAACATCTTAGCATATGTGTTTTGGTCTTCAGGAAACATAATAGGGTAAAAATGTTATGTTTTTTTAAATCCAACAATTACAGACACACGTAGAGTAAAAAAATGGATCTCTCATTCTTTATCTAGCTCCACATCCCAAAAATGACAATTGTTTGTCATGTGTTTGGAATATTTTCAAGTATAAACAAATCACTCCATTTTTATCACACATATCACACTATTCATATTGTTCTATAGCTTACTTTTCTCATTTTGCAATCTAGTCTGTGTTAATTATCCAAACGTATTCTATTCATGGGATATTTTGAGGCATTAGTGAAAGCATAGTGTAGGCTACAACAATGCATTGGGAAGGATTTTCATGATACTGCTGTGTCTTACCTCTTCTTTATTCAAATGTGAAAATTTTCTCACAAAACAAGACTGATTTGAATAATATCTAAACCTGAGCTCTGGTAAAACAAATTTAAAATCCGGCAAATTGCTTTTGAAGAGCTCCTATAGGAAACCATCAAAGTTAATGTGTTTTACTGTATTCTGAATTTCTGGTGTCTTTCTTTTGAGTTGTTTTTTTAAAAAATATTTATTTATTTATTTGGCTGCCTTGGGTCTTAGTTGCAGCATGCAGGGTCTTCGTTCTGGCGCATGGCTTCTCTCGAGCTGTGGCGCTCAGGCTCTAGAGCACACAGGCTCAGTATTTGCTGTACGTGGGCTTAGTTGTCCTGTGACATGTGGGATCTTAGTTCCCCGACCAGGGATCGAACCCAAGACCCCTGCATTAGAAGCCGAATTCTTAAGCACCAGGCCACTGGGGAAGTCCCTCTTCTGAGTTCTTGAAACTATTAGCACCAATTCTTGAAAAATCCCTGACCAACAGAGAAATCCTGTAGCCTCACTAGTACCCTATTTTCTTCTGAGGATATTAATTGCTTCTTCCTGAGGGATCAGGTAGAGGTCACTTCTTGGCTCCATGTTCTTCCTCTACATTCTCTTTGAAATGGTCATATTTTGCTCCTTAACGTCTACATTCGTATGCAACTGGTATTTATTTTAGGGTCAAGTCAGAGATTCTGCCAGGCTTGGTAGAAACATCTATGACACTCCTGACATATAATGATTCAAATTGTAGGTGGAAACATCATTATGTCCTCCAGGAACAAACTCTCAAGGACTGGGGGAGGATCCCCAGAGACTTTACGGTACCAGTAAAGATCTGCACTGTGCTTCCACTTCATCAAGTTTAAGACCCTTATGGGATATAACACCCAGATGTGTGGTTCTGGATTAAATTCTGTTTTTTGTTTGCTTGTTTGTTTTTGTTTTTTACATAAATGTATGTAGGTATTTATTTATTTATTTATTGGCTGTATTGGGTCTTCGTTGCTGCTCAAGGGCTTTCTCTAGTTGTGGTGAGTGGGGGCCAATCTTTGTTGCAGCGCGCAGGCTTCTCATTGCAGTGGCTCCTCTTGTTGCGGAGCACGGGCTCTAGGTGTGTGGGCCTCAGTAGTTGTGGCTTGCGGGCTCAATAGTTGTGGCTCATGGGCTTAGTTGCTCCACGGCATGTGGGATCCTCCCAGACCGGGGATTGAACCCGTGTCCCCTGCATTAGCAGGTGGATTCCCAACCACTGTGCCACCAGGGAAGTCCTTAAATCCTGGTTTTGATAAACCAGCTGTAAAGGCCATTTTGAGGTTGGTAAAATTTGTATATGGGTATTAAATGAGGTGAAGAATTATTGAAATGAATAGGTAGAGGTTAATAAATTGAAGGTCATAAAGCAACATGTATATAATCCCATTTGGTAAAAATGCATATATCTATATATCTTTCCATAGAAAAATATCTCAATGGGATGTACAGGACTTCCCTGGTTGTCCAGTGGTTAAGACTCCACGCTTCCACTGCAGGGGCCGTGGGTTCAATATCTGGTCAGGGAAGTTCTGCATGCTTGTATGGTGCAGCCAAAAGAAAAACAAAGAATATACACTAAGGTAATCTTTGGTTGTGTTAGTATAACGTTTTTATATTTTCTACAATGCTCATAAACTGATTTTGTATAGTAAAACCTTATTTTTTATTAAAAAATAAAATAACTGTAGGTTCTAGAAAAAATATAAATGTGAATTAAGTTCATTATAAAGATAATATTTCAAACCAGTGAGAAAATGTGGAATATTATATTTATGGTATTGTGACATCTGCTAATTACATGGGAAATAAAAAATAAAGAAGAATCCCTGTCACATATCTTATTACAAAATAAATTCTAAATTTATTTTAAATGTCATAAAATGAAACCATAAGAATTCTTTTTTAAAAAAATAGGCTAAATTTATATGTTACCTCATATTTTAAAAGTCTTTTTAAAAAATAAAATCCAGGGGACTTCCCTGGTGGTCCAGTGGGTAAGACTCCACGTTTCCAATGCAGGGGACCCAGGTTTGATTCCTGGTTGGGGAACTAGATCCTGCAGGCATGCCGCAACTAAGAGTTCGCATGCCGCAACTAAGAGTTCGCATGCTGCAACTAAGAGTCCGCATGCCTGGCGAGGATCCCGTGTGCCACAACTAAGACCCGGCACAGCAAAAATAAATAAACAGACAAACAAACAAATAAATAAAATAAAAATAAAATCCAGAGGCTTGGGCCAAGAAGGTGGAGTAGAAAGACCCTGAGCTCACCTCCTCCCTTGGGCACTTCAAAGTTACAAGTATTTACAGAGCAACTACTGGTGAGAAAGACCTGAAGATTGGCAGAAAACATCTTCGACAACTAAAGATATAAAGAAGGCACTACAACAAGGTGGGTAGAGGAGCAGAGATTTGTATAGTCAAGACCCATACCCGTAGGGTGATGACCCACAAATGGGAGGATAATTACAGTTGCAGAGGTTCTCTGCAAGGAGTGAGAGGTCCGAGCCACACATCAGGCTCCCCAGCTCAGGGGTCCTGCACTGGGAAGATGAGCCCCAGAACATTTGGCTTTGAAGGCCAGTAGGGCTTACTTTTGGGAGAACCAGAGGGCTGTAGGAAATAGAAATTCCCTTCTTAAAGAACTCACTCAAAGTCTCACATGCTCTGAAACCCAGGACAGAAGCAGTAACTTGAAAGAAGCCCAAGTCAGATCCACCTGCTGATCTTGGAGAGACTCCTATAGACGCAGGAGGCAACTGGAACTCACCCTGGGGACATAGATGCTGGTGGCAGCCATTCTGGGAGCTCACTCTATCACTGGTGCTGACAAGCCCCATTCTGGGATCTTCCTCTAGCTTATTAGTGCTGTGACCTGGCCCCACCCAACCGCCTGTTGGCACCATAACTGGGACACCTCAGGCCAAGCATCTAGCCAGGTGGGGACCTAGCCACACCCACCAGCAGGCTGGCTGCCATAGGACCCTGTCACTATTTGCAGATGACATGACACTACACATAGAAAATTCTAAAGATGCCACCAAAAAACTATAGAACTCCTCAATAAATTTGGTAAAGTTGCAGGGTACAAAATTAATATACAGAAATGTGTTGTATCTCTATACATTTATAACTATCAGAAAGAGAAATTAGGAAAACAATCCCATTGACAATTGCATCAAAGAGAATAAAATTCCAGGCTTCCCTGGTGACTCAGTGGTTAAGAATCTGCCCCCCAATGCAGGGGACACGGGTTCGAGCCCATGTGGAAGATCCCACATGCCGCGGAGCAACTAAGCCCATGCACCACAACTACTGAGCCTGTGCTCTAGAGCCCATGAGCCACAGCTACTGAGGCTGCGTGCCACAACTACTGAAGCCCGCACACCTAGAACCTGTGCTCCACAACAAGAGAAGCCACACAATGAGCAGCTCGTGCACCACAACAAATAGTAGCCTACGTTCACCACAACTAGAGAAAGCCTGCGTGCAGCAACGAAGACCAAATGCTGCCAAAAATAAAGAAAAAAAAAGAATAAAATTCCTAGAACTAAATCTAACTAAGGAGGTAAAAGACCTGTACTCAACTAACTATAAGACAATGATGAAAGAATTGAAGAAGACACACAAAAAATGTAAAGATATACCCTGCTTATGGATTGGAAGAATTAATATTTTTAAAATGACCATACTACCCAAGGCAATCTACAGATTCAATGCAATCCCTATCAAAATACTAATGACATTTCTCACAAAACCAGAACAAATAATTCTAAAATTTGTATGGAAACACAAAAGATCCCAAATAGCCAAAACAATCTTGAGAAAGAACAAAGCTGGAGGTATCACACTCCCTGATTATGAACTATACTACAAAGCTACAGTAATTAAAACAGTTTGGTATTGGCACAAAAACAGACACATAGGTAAACGGAACAGAGTAGAGAGCCCACTTGAATGAGCAATTAATCTATGACAAAGGAGGCAAGAATATACAGGGAGGAAAAGAAAACCTCTTCAATGAATGGTGTTGGGAAAATTGGACAGCTACATGCAAAAGAATAAAACTAAACTATTTTCTCACACTGTACACAAAAATAGATTTTAAATGGATTAAAGACTTAAATGTAAGATGTGAAACAATAAAAGTTCTAGAAGAAAACATAGGCAGTAGGCTCTTTGACATTGGTCTTAGTGATTTTTTTTTTTTTTGGATATGTCTCCTCAAGCAAGGGAAACAAAAGCAAAAATAATCAAATGGGGTGACATCAAACTAAAAAGCTTTTGCACAGCAAACTACAACAAAACAAAAAGGCCACTTTTTAATGGGAGAAGATATCTGCAGATAATATATCTAAGAGGTTAATATCCAAAATATACAAAGAACTCATAAAACTCACATCAAAAAAATAAACAACCTGATTAAAAAATAGGCAGAGGATCTGAAGAGATATTTTTCCAAAGAAGACATACAGATGGCCAACAGATGCATGAGCATCCTTGCTCAACATCACTAATCATCAGGGAAATGCAAAACCACAATGAGATATCACCTCATAACTGTCAGAAGGCTGTTATCAAAAAGGCAACAAATAACAAACGTTGGCAACAGATGTGAAGAAAAGAGAACACTCATGCACTGTTGGGTGGGAATGAAAATTTGTGCATCCACTATGGGAAACAGTATGGAGATTCCTCAAAAAATTAAAAATAGAACTACCATATAATCCAATAATTTCACTCCTGGATATTTATGTGAAGAAAATGAAAACACTAATTAGAACAGATATATGCACCCCTATGTTCATTGTGCATTATTTACAATAGCCATGTTGTGGAAGCAACCTAAGTACCCATCAATAGATGAATGGATAAAGGTGTGTAGCACATATATACAATGGAATATTATTCAGCCATGAAAAAAGAATGAAGTCTTGCCATTTGTGACAACATGAATGGACCTAGAGGGTGTTATGCTAAGAGAAATAAGTCAGACAAATACTATATGAGTTCACTTATATGTGGAATCTAAAAAGTAAAACAAATGAACAAACATAAAAGAGAAATAGAGTCATAGATACATAGAATAAATAGATGGTTGCCAGTGGCAGGGGAGGGGAGGAAAGAAATATGTGAGGAAGATTAAAGGTACAAATTTCTAGTTGCAAAATAAATGAGTCATGGGTATGAAATGTACAGTGTTGAGAATATAGTTTATAACTATGTAATATCTTTGTATGGTGACAGATTGTAACTAGACTTATTGTGGTAATAATTGTGAAATATATAGAAACACGAAATCACCATGTGTAACAGGAACTAGCATGGTGTTGTAGGTCAATTATACTTCAAAAACAAACAAACTCATATAAAAGGAGATCAGGGCTTCACTGGTGGCGCAGTGGTTAACAATCCGCCTGTCAATGCAGGGGACACGGGTGTTCCAGCCCTGGTCCGGGAAGATTCCACATGCCATGGAGCAACTAAGCCCGTACACCACAACTACTGAGCCTGCGTGCCACAACTACTGAAGCCCATGCACCTAGAGCCCACGCTCCGCACCAAGAGAAGCCACCGCAACAAAGAGTAGCTTCCGCTCACCGCAACTAGAGAAAACCCCACGCGCAGCAACAAAGACCCAATACAGCCAAAAATAAAATAAATAAATAAGAAAAAAATGGAGATCAGATTTGTGGTTACCTGAGATGGCGAGGGTTCGGGGGTACAAACTTCCAGTTATAAGATAAATAAGTACTAGGGATGTAATGTACCACATGATAAACACAACTAACACTGCTATATGTTATCTATAAAAGTTGTTAAGAGTGTAAATCCTAAGAGTTCTCATCACACGGAAATTTTTTCTTCTATTTTTAAAAATTTGTATCTATGTGAGATGACGAATGTTCACCAAACTTACTGTGATAATCATTTCATGATGTATATAAGTCAAATCATTGCTGTATACCTTAAACATATATAGTGCTGTATGTAAATTATACTTCAATAAAACTGGAAGAAAATAAATAAAATCAAAAAGCAAAGAAGAACATTGATACTTTTGACTATATAAAAATCAAACCTTCTGGAATTGTATGATACATGAATTATATCCCAATGAAGTATTAAAAATTTAAATTTCCTTTGTGTCCAAAAATACCCTCAAGTCAAACTGTGAAAAATATTTGCAGCACATATGGTAGTTAAAGGATTAAGTTCTTTAGTGTACACAGAGCTCATACAAATGGTGAAAAAAAAAATCCAAAAGAAATAGCAGCAAATGATATAAATAGACAAGTTAGAGAAAATCAAAAAACTTTGAAAGTAAATTTTTTGTTTTAAACAAAAAGTTTTGAAGGTATTTGATCTTTAGAATTTATCCATGCTGCTTTTCATCCCCAGAGCCTCCGATCCTACTGGATCTTTTAATTGCCTGATATCTCTGCCATTTTACTCTCTGGTTAGTTTAATTAATTGGAACCTGAGTTAATGAGATGCCTGTGTGACTTTGAGCCCCATCAGAATTTGCCACTTCTTAAGGAGAAGAACTGTTTCATATCACTGAACTCTGACAAGCTGCTTCACAAGTGTGTGCCATTATTCTCAGAAAATCTGAGAGAAATGTGGCTGGGTCGCTGCAAACTGCTGAGAAAGCTCTAAGCACAATATCCAACGGATATTGTTACAAAATTATCTTCAAAATAATAGGCATCAGTACTATCAGCCTTGGAGTGACATTTTTCCTTAAAAGCGCACATTCAATTTCCTTTATTTATTTAATTTTTTTTTTTGGCTGCATCACGCAGCTTGCAGGATCTTATTTCCCCAGCCAGGGATCGAACCTGTAGCCCCTGCATTGACGCTTGACTGTAATAAGAACCATTGTAATCTGAAGTAATTTTTTAAAAAGTGCTTCACGGAGGAGTTGAGAAGTACATTACCCCCCCACCCCACCCCCCGCTGCACGCAGCTTGCAGGATCTTAGTTCTCAGCCTTCGGCAGTGAAAACACGGAGTCTTAACCACTGGACCACCAGGGAATTCCCTCAATTTCCTTAATTTAATACATATATGTGGAGTGTCTAATGTGTATAAAACTCTGTGGTTGGACCCCACCCTCAGGAAAATCATATTTTATTTATTTATTTATTTAGGTTTCTGTATCTTTAATATTTTTTAATTGAAGTGTAGTTGATTTACAAAGTTGTGCTAATTTCTGCTGTATAGCAAAGCGACTCAGTTATACACATATATACATTCTTTTTTATATTCTTTTCCATTATGGTTCATCCCGGGATATTAGATATAGTTCCCTGTGCTATACAGTAGGACCTTGTTGTTTAAGGAAAATCATCTTTTAGAGAGAAAGACTCAGAATAAGAGCTTAATGGTCCAAGGACAGTTTCTAACTTGGCATCTTATATTCGGTTACTACCCTGTTATTAATCCACAAACTATAGTAAAAATTGCTACATAATAACTGATACTTACAGAGTAGAGTATTCCTTCAGTCAAAATTAAGTGTCTTCTACATACCAGGCACTGTCCTAGACATTGGGGATTTGATAAGGAATAAGGTGCAGTTCTTACTCTCAAGGGATTGGAGAGGAATTATAATTTATAAGGCATTTTTATATACGTTGTCTTCCTTGATTCTCACAGAAGTCCTGTGAGGTAATCATGAAGAGACAGAGGCTCAGGGAGTGGCAAGAATTGCCCAAGGTCGATGATCAAATAAATCACAGAGTATTCACACAGAGGTTTTCAAAGGCAAAGCTCATGATATATACAAGAAGGATTTAGTATCTGAATTCGGAGAGAATCTCGAGATCTGACTTCGTTCTCTGTATTTCCTGTCTTGTTATGGTAGGCGAAAGGAAAATTTTTATTCTTAGCTGGTAGTGCATTTGTATTTAATATTTTGGAGAACCAGCAGTGTTCTGGCTGTTTACCTCTTTAGACAACAATCTTTGAAAGGTCTTCAATGATAGCATAAACGCTCCAAAGTGCTCTCGTTGGAATTTTTGTTGGCGTCATAAAACTAAAGTAAATTCTGTCCAGTGGAGTAGAGATTTCTTACATTTTTCTTTTTGTCTGCAATGTGTAGCGAAGGTATATATTTCACTTTCCCTTGGGGTTACAGCCACACACAAGAAACAGCTTTTATTGCCTTGAGCTTCTGGAGTGCAGGAAACTCATCTCATTCACCTCTGCTATTTACCTCTTTCCCAACTCGGCAAAACGCATAGGAGGTACATGATAGATCTTCGTTAAAACGTCAAGTTGAAAAGAGTTAGGAAAGAGAAACTGAACTATGGAAACTCTCATTTTGGGTAGACAACAACAACAACAACATACTTCAGGGTTAATATTTCAGATAATTTAGTTAATCCCATATTTGCAATTAAAAAAAAATAGGTAAGGGATCTATGAATTTCTTTCCGTATTTATTGAAGATAAAATGGCTTCTTGTGTGTTAATAAGAGCATTCTGGTTTGGGTTTTGTTTTGTTTTGGTCTTTGAAAAACTCTTCAAGAAGGAAAGGGCTTTGACTGCAGGAAGAGGAGGTATAGAGGTTGAGCAGTGTCATCAACATGACTCTGTTTATACTGGCCCAAGGCTTGTCTGATGTTGGCCAACCCAGTAAGTTGGAACCAGAAATAAATCTTCCTGTGGAGACTTCACTCAGTAATAACTATACTTGCCCTTTGACATAAGCACAGAGAGGGAGACAAGGGGCCACTAGGTTCCTGAGGACTCTAATCCTGAAACCGAGCAGAGGTCTCAAGTGTTGCTGGTTCAGTTTCCCCAAAACAATCAGAGGCCAAGAACCAAATGGCTCATTTGTTGCTTGAAGAAAGTATGAGATACAGTAGCCAACTTTCTTCATTAAGTACGTGCAGATATTTGAGTGCAGTATTTGACAAATATTGGAGTGCTCACATGTAAAGGTTCTAGTGTACCATAGTGAAAAAAGACAGGCAAGGTCTCTGTTCTGAAAATCCATTCTAAAATTTTAATCCACCTGTGTGCATGTTGACTGAATCATCATTGTCTAATTTCTGTCTCTAAGCACCCTTTTGTCTTTTACTAACTCACCATGGAAAAGAACAATCTGAGAGCAGAAAACATGAATAGTATCTGATTCTAGCTGATTAAATGGATTAGTATCCCTTTCCTTACTTGGAAAAGTGATCACTCTCCTTTCTACTGCCTGGAAAGAATGAACACCAAGTGCTGCAAGTAAAAGCTATATACATGCAACATTAAAGAGTTTTGTTTCTGTGCTTTTCCATTTCTACGATGTGTCCTCAATTGCATTTTGGAAATATAAATTCCTTCAACTGTGATTTCTACATTGTATATACCGGTGTGATATCGAGTAGGTAGTTGGCAAACGTTCTGTAAAGAACTAGTCAGTAAATATTTTAGGCTTTGCAGGCTATAGGGTCTCTGTCATGACTACTCAGCTCTGCTGTTACAATGCAAAAGCACCCAGAGAGCCTACCTAGATGGATAAGTAGGATTGTGTTCCAATTTAAATTTATTTATGAACACTGAAATTTGCATTTTATGTAATTTTCCCATTTCACAAAATATTCTTCTCCTTTTGATTTTTTTCAACCATCTAAAAATGTAGAAACCATTCTTAGCTTGTGGGCTATCCAAAAAAAAAAAAAAAAACCCAAGAAAACCCCCAGAAAACCCAAGCAATATTTAGCCCATGAGTCATACTTTGCTAATCCCTGACATAAAGGACTAGTTAGTTCAGTTAATTAGGACCTGGTGATGAGGCCAAGTCTGTGGATTTAATCCTCATGTGAATGAGCAAACCAGCTTTGCACTGGTGAACCTGTAGCAATCTCAAATTCCACCCTCAGTTCTGGCTGCTGACTTGAAGATGTGGGCACCGGGACAAGCCAGCAAAAGATGCCATTTCCTCATGCTTTCATGTCTAGTGTGGCTTGCTGATGATTATTCACACTTTTCCTGTCACTTGAAAGTTTCTGAATTCCCCTTTTTCAGAGTAGGTGACACAAATTGTAGTGTGCACTTATCTTACCCCCTTATTAAGGCACTAAAGACAGAAATCCATGGGGTTTTGCTGTCGTCATGTAGGAAAACTGGCTCATAAGCATTTTGGATAATTTTCTGAGAAAGCCCAACAGCTGTGTTGTGCATATTTAATATTAATCTTGAACTTTTTATTGACCAGGATCATTTCATTCTGTGAATGCCCTAAGCAATTCCCTTAATTTTGCTCTTGCAGTAGGAAATAAGAGGAGTACTGCTGTTTCTTGTTTAGGTCATTTTTGAACAGTTTTGTAAGACACAGAGTTCTATTTACCTTAACTAAGCATTGCAGATAGCTTTGCCCTATTTTCTTACGAGACAGCGTTAGCTTTCCTGACCTAGATTCTCATGCCTCTTTCACACCTCTTAATTCTCTGTTTTTGAAATGGCTTTGTAGTTGAGGTGAAGCAACTGGCCATGGGGGATTTGTGAAGCATTTAGAGCCCTTGGAGGAGACATAAACAAAGCCACTCTTTGTCAGTTATAATTGTAAACTGGCTTAAATTCCTCCAGTAGAAATGATTTTTTTTGATTACAGGTGTAAGTAGGTTCAAGGCGATTACAGAAAAGTTTTCACATGGAATAGTTCCTAAACTTTACGTTACTATTTTGAGGTTTGAAGGATTGACTCCTGCCGGGTTCTCTGTGTGATCAATTATACCAGAAAGTTTGTGCAAAAAATCTGGAACCATGCTTCTTGATACTCTCTTTTTCTTCTACCCCAATCCCATGAAAGAACCCTGTCAAATCTACTTTCAAAATGTATGCAAAATCAGATCCCTTCTGACTTTTTCCTGTATTGCCGCAACCCTGACCCAAGCCAAACCATCCCTCTCCTGGATTACTGCAAAAGCTTTCCCTGCTTCTTCCCTGCTCTGCTTCTTCCATTGCTCTTCTTCAGTCTTTTCTCAACAGAGCAGCCAAAGCGGTCCAGTTAAAAACTTAAGTCAGGGGCTTCCCTGGTGGTGCAGTGGTTGAGAGTCTGCCTGCCGATGCGGGAGACGCGGGTTTGTGCCCCGGTCCGGGAGGATCCCACGTGCCGCGGAGCGGGGGGACCCGTGAGCCATGGCCGCTGAGCCTGCGCGTCCGGAGCCTGTGCTCCGCTACGGGAGAGGCCACAGCAGTGAGAGGCCCGCGCACCGCAAACAAACAAACAAACAAAAACTTACTCACAAAGTCTCACAAGCTCTGAGACCCAGGGCAGAAACAGTAACTTGAAAGAAGCCCAATTCAGGCCCACCTGCTGATCTTGGAGCCTCCTATAGAGGCAGGAGGCAACTGGAGCTCAACCTGGGGACATAGATGCTGGTGGCAGCCATTTTGGGAGCTCATTCTACCACTGGTGCTGACAAGCCCCATTTTGGAGTCTTCCTCTGGCTTATTAGTGCTGTGACCTGGCCCCACCCACCAGCCTGTTGGCACCATAACTGGGACGCCTCAGGCCAAGCATCTAGCCAGGTGGGGACATAGCCACACCCACCAGCAGGCCGACTGCCTTAGGACTCCTTGAGTGTCCTGCTGCCCCGGGACCCAGCCTGATCCACCAGAGACTCCAGGAGCTGGCTTTGCCCTCCAGCGGCCAGCAATAGCTCTGGGAACACCTGGGCCCCAGCCCTGCCCACCAGCAGATGGACAACAGCCCCAGGACCCTCAGCCCCACAGCCTGCCATGTCAGAACCCAGGCCACCAGCAAGCCAGCATCAGCCCTAGGACCCCCTGGGCCCTGACCACACCTACCAGTTGGCCAATGCCAGCTCTGGGACATTTTGGGCCCCTCAGCCAGTGACCCTGGAATCCAGCCCAACCCACCAGCAGGCAGATACAGCTTCAGGACACCCCATACCCCACACCCAGCCATGTCAAGAATTGGCCCTGCCTACCAGCAGGCCAATACTAGCTCTAGGACCTCCAGGGCTCTGCAGCCAAAGACCCTGGGATCTGGCCCCACCCACCAGCAGCTGGCAGCCTCTGCACAAGGCAGGGCCTGGCAACCAACTGGACTGGGGGCAGCCACACCTATCAGACTGACACATTCTATGAGGCCGGCATCACCCTGTTACCCAAACTAGACAAAGATATCACACACACACACAAAAATTACAGGCCAGTATCACTGATGAACAAAGATGCAAAAATCCTCAACAAAATATTAGCAAGACAAATTCAACAGTACATTAAAAGGATCCCACACCATGATCAAATGAGATTTATTCCCGGGATGCAAGGATGATTCAATATGTGAAAATCAATCAATGTAATACACAACATTAACAACTGAAGAATAAAAGATCATCTCAATAGATGCAAAAACAAGCTTTTGACAAAGTTCAACTTCCATTTATGATAAAAACTCTCCACAAATGTGGGTATAGAGGTAACATACATCAACATAATAAAGGCCATATGTGACAAGCCCACAGCTAATATCATACTCAGTGGTGAAAAGCTGAAAAAACATTCTAAGATCAGGAATAAGACAAGGATGTCCACTTTTATTTAACATGTTATTGGCAGTCCTAGCCACAGCAATCAGACAAGAAAAAGAAATAAAAGAAATCCAAATTTCAAAGGACAAAGTAACACTGTCACTGTTTGCAGATGATGTAATACTATACATAGAAAATCCTAAAGATGTCACCAAACAACTACTAGAACTCATCAATTGGTAAAGCTCAAAATACAAAATTAATATAGACAAATCTGTTGTGTTCCTATACACTAACAACAAACTATCAGAAAGAGAAATTAAGAAAACAATCCCATTGACAATTGCATCAAAAAGAATAAAATACCTAGGAATAAATCTAACTAAGGAGGTAAAAGACTTGTACTCAAAAAACTGTAAGACACTGATGAAAGAAATTGAAGAAAACACATACACAGAAATGAAAAGTTATACCCTGCTCATGGATTGGAAGAATTAATATTGTTAAAATGACCATACTACCCAAGACAATCTACAGATTCAGTGAAATTCTTATCAAAATACCAATGACATTTTCACAGAACCAGAACAAATAATTCTAAAATTTTTATGGAAACACAAAAGATCCTAAATAACCAAAACAATCTTGAGAAAGAACAAAGCTGGAGTATCACATGCCCTGATTACAAACTATATTACAAAGCTACGGTAATTAAAACAGTATGGTATTGGCACAAAAATAGACACATAGATCAATGAAACAGAATAGAGAGCTCAGAAATAAACCCACACTTAAATGGACAATTAATATGTGACAAAGGAGGCAAGAATTGGGAAAAGATGGGGAAAAGACAGCCTCTTCAATAAATGTTGTTGGGAAAACGTGACAGCTACCTGCAAAAGAATCAAACTGAACTTTCTCTCACATCATGTATAAAAATAAATTTGAAAAGGATTAAATCCTTAAATGTAAGACCCGAAACCATAAAACTTCTAGAAGAAAAGATAGGCAGTATGCTCTTTGACGTCAGTCTTAGGAAAAAAATTTTGGATATGCCTCCTTAAGCAAGGGAAACAAAAGCAACAATAATCAAATGGGATGACATCAAACTAAAAAGCTTTTGCACAGCAAAGGAAACTATCAACAAAACAAAAATGTTACCTACTGAATGTGAGAAGATATTTGCAAATTATATAAGGGGTTAAGATCCAAAATATACAAAGAACTCACACAACTCAATATCAAAAAAATAAACAACCTGATTAAAAAATGGGCAGAGAGGGCTTCCCTGGTGGTGCAGTGGTTGAGGGTCCGCCTGCCAATGCAGGGGACACGGGTTTGTGCCCCGGTCCGGCAAGATCCCACATGCCGCGGAGCGGCTGGGCCCGTGAGCCATGGCTGCTGAGCCTGCGCGTCCGGAGCCTGTGCTCTGCAACGGGAGAGGCCACAACACTGAGAGGCCCTCATACTGCAAAAAAAAAAAAAAAAGGGCAGAGGATCTGAAGAGTTATTTTTCTAAAGAAGACATACAGACAGCCAACAGATGCATGAGCTTCTTTGCTCAACGTCACTAATCGTCAGGGAAATGCAAATCAAAACCACAATGAGACATGACCTCATACCTGTCAGAATGGCTATTATCAAAAAGACAACAAATAATAAGTGTTGGCAACAGATGTGAAGAAAAGAGGACCCTCACGCACTGTTGGTGGGAATGAAAATTTGTGCATCCACTATGGAAAACAGTATGGAGATTCCTCAAAAAATTAAAAATATGGGAATTCCCTGGTGGTCCATGGGTTAGAGCTTGGTGCTTTCACTGCTGGGGCCTGGGTTCAATCTCTGGTCAGGGAACTAAGATCCCGCAAGCCATGCATTGAGGCCAAAAATAAAAAAATAAAAATAAATAAAAAATAGAACTACCAACCAAGCAAAGAGGAGGTTGGTTCAAGATGGCAGAGTAGATGGAGGTGTGATCACTCCCTCTTACAACAGCACTGGAATCACAACTGCTGAACAATCATCGACAGGAAGACACTGGAACTCACAAAAAAGATACCCCACATGTAAAGACAAAGGAGAAGCCGCAGTGAGATGGTAGAAGGGGCGCAATCACAATAAAATCAAACCCCATAACTGCTGGGCGAGTGACTCACAAACTGGAGAACACGTATACCAAAGAAGTCCACCCACTGAAGTGAAGGTTCTGAGCCCCATGTCAGGCTTCCCAACCCAGGGGTCCGGCAATGGGAGGAAGAATTCCTAGAGAATCAGACTTTGAAGGCTAGCGGGATTTGATTGCAGGACTTTGACAGGACTGGGGGAAACAGAGACTCCACTCTTGGAGGGCACACACAAAGTAGTGTGTGCATCAGGAACCATGGGAAGGAGCAGTGACCCCATAGGAGACTGTACTAGACCTATCTGCTAGTGTTGGAGGGTCTCCTGCACAGGTGGGGGGTGGCTGTGGCTCACCATGGGGACAAGGACACTGGCAGCAGAAGTTCTGGGAAGTACTCCTTGATGTGAGCCCTCTCAGAGTCCACCATTAACCCCACCAAAGAGCCGGGTAGGCTCCAGTGCTGGGTCACCTCAGGCCAAATAACCAACAGGGAGGGAACCCAGCCCCATCCATCAGCAGACAAGTAGGTTAAAGTTTTACTGAGCTCTACCCACCAGAGCAACAGCCAGCTCTACCCACCACCAGTCCCTCCCATCAGGAAACTTGCACAAGCCTCTTAGATAGCCTCATCCATCAGAGGGCAGACAGCAGAAGCAAGAAGAACTACAATCCTGCAGCCTGTGGAACAAAAACCACATTCACAGAAAGACAAGATGAAAAGGCAGAGGGCTACGTACCAGATGAAGGAACATGATAAAACTCCAGAAAAACAACTAAATGGAGATAGGCAATCTTCCAGAAAAAGAATTCAGAATAATGATAGTGAAGATGATCCAGGACCTCAGAAAAAGAATGGAGGCAAAGATTGAGAAGATGCAAGAAATGTTTAACAAAGATCTAGAAGAATTAAAGAACAAACAAACAGAGATGAACAATAAAATAACTGAAATGAAAAATACACTAGAAGGAAACAATAGCAGAATAACTGAGGCAGAAGAACGCATAAGTGAACTGGAAGACAGAATGGTGGAATTCACTGCCATGGAACAGAAAAAGAAACAAGAATGAAAAGAAATGAAGACAGCCTAAGAGACCTCTGGGACAACATTAAACACAAAAACATTTGCATTATAGCGTTCCCAGAAGGAGAGACAGAGAGAGAAAGGACCCGAGAAAATATTTGAAGAGATAATAGTCGAAAACTTCCCTAACATGGGAAAGGAAATGGCCACCCAAGTCCAGGAATCACAGAGAGTCCAAGGCAGGATAAACCCAATGAGAAACATGCCGAGACACATAGTAATCAAATTGACAAAAATTAAAGACAAAGAAAAATGATTGAAAGCAACAAGGGAAAAACAACAAATAACATACAAGGGAACTCCCATAAGGTTAACAGCTGATTTCTCAGTAGAAACTCTTCAAGCCAGAAGGGAGTGGCATGATATATTTAAAGTGATGAAAGGGAAGAACCTACAACCATGATTACTCTATCCAGCAAGGATCTCATTCAGATTCCACAGAGAAATCAAAAGCTTTACAGACAAGCAAAAGCTAAGAGAATTCAGGACCACCAAACCAGCTCTACAACAAATGCTAAAGGAACTTCTCTAAGTGAGAAACACAAGAGAAGAAAAGGACCTACAAAAACAAACCCATAACAATTAGAGAAAATGGTAATAGGAACATACATATTGATAATTACCTTAAATGTGAATGGATTAAACGCTCCAACCAAAAGACACAGCCTCGCTGAATAGATACAAAAACAAGACCCATATATATGCTGTCTACAAGAGACCCACTTCAGACCTAGGGACACATACAGACTGAAAGTGAGGGGATGGAAAAAGATACAGGATCATATCAGTCCCCAGAGGATCTGGGAGCTTAAAGCAAATCATTCAAGTCATGTAGGTGGTAATGGGCAGGAGTGAATTTTGTACCCAGGTTGTGTAATTTCAAATTCTGTGTTCCTATCCACTCTGCTACGTTGCCATACTGTTCATACTTTTTGACCCTAGAATCTGACTCCTAGAAAGGAAACCTAAGGAAACACTTTAACTGTAGAAAAACACTATGTTGCAGTGTTAGAAAAGGGAAAAATTGACACAATGTTATTGTCTAACAATAGAAGAATGGCTGTAGTATGTTGCAATTATGTTATGGAATATCATAGAGACATTAAAAAAGATAATAGAGACTCTAGGAATATGAAAAAAATTTCAGATAAAATACTCCGTGAAAAAAGCAGAATATGGATGGTCATATTCATCAGTTGCCACAGCATAAAAATACATATGTATAGGAAATACAATTGAAAGTATTTGTGGATTGTGGTTGTTCAATTGGACTGGCTAAAATTTTTTCCCTCAAGACTGTTCTTAGTTTTAAAACAATTATCTGAAATGAACAATTTTATCACATAATCCCCTTCTCAAAACACTGGCCCCAGTCTAATTTCTTTCTTACCTGTACCTCTTCTGCTCAGAACAGCTCCCTGTTTCCATTTGCTTCTGTTGAGCTCCGTAGCACGAGCTCTTGCCACTCAGGTCCATGTGCACAACATTGGCCCAAAAAGAAACTGCACATCTCCAAAAAAAAAAAAAAGAAAGAAAAGAAAAGAAACTGCACATGTCTAGAAGTCACTTCACCATTTCTTCTATCTCTGTTGTGATCAGTAGTGTTGAGCTGCATATTTTATTGAAGAATTTGTTCTTTTACTTTTCCCACAAAAAAGGGTCTTCCCCCCGTCCCTGTTATAACAATATTCCTTTGAGCATAGCTGTCACCTTTATACACCTGTATACAGCTGTTGGCCACAGGGCTTCTCAACCTCAGCATTATTGATATGTCAGCTCAGATAATTCTTTGTTGTATGTGTCCTGTGCATTGTAGGATGCTTAGCAGAATCCCTGCCCTCTTCATACTAGATGTCAGTAGCATCACCCCCCAAAAGTGTGACAACCAAAGACATCTCCAGATATTGCCAAATGTTCCCTGGGGCTGGGGGCCAAAATCACTCTTGATTGAGAACCACCGGACAACTGGAGGGATGTTGGTGGCATAGTGAGAACCTGTAGCTGACTGGTTATGCCCTTATTTAGCCACAAGAGGTCTCCCTAGACCCCATTATGGTTCTATTCTGGAACACACAGGGCTATGGCCACTACCAAGTAGGTTAATTGTCATGACTTGGTGGGTGACGACAGCAAGAGGTTTATGAACAAAAGCATTTGATCAATCTTCTGTGCGGAAGAATTCCAAATAAACCACGTAGATATGCCACTCTAAAGGAGGGGAGCTTAATTCCCATAGTGTAGTTTGTACATGCTAATTTGCTGCCAAAGAAAGGGGAGTGTGGAGTAACTGCAGTGGAGAAACCTGACAAACACGACCTCAGCCAGGTGACAGAGGTCAACAACAATGAATCATAATGATAGTATGTACCTTTGACATGGGTGATGAAAATGGCACTTTACGCCTGTGATCCTCCTCCCCAAACCTCATGACCCCAGTCTAATCATGAGAAAAACATCAGACAAATTCCAATAGAGGGGCATCCTACAAATACCTGACCAGGACTGCCCAAAACTGTCAAGGTCATTAAAAATAAGGGAAGTCTGAGAAACTGTTGTAGCCAAGAGGAGCTCGGAGACCTGACAACTAAAGATAAGGTGGTACCTGAATGAGATTCTGGAACAGAAAAAGGGCACTAGGTAAAAATTAAGGAAACCTGAATAACTATAAACTTTAATTAATAATAAAGTGTCAACATGGGTTCATTAATTATAACAAATGTACCATACTAATAAAAATTTTTAATAGTAGGGTAAACTGTGTGCAGGGGAAGGATTATATGGGAACTCTGTCCTCTGCTTCATTTTTCTGTAAATCTAAAACTGCTCTAAAAATTAGGTCTATTAATTTTTTTAAAAGCACCTGGGGACTCCCCTGGCGATCCAGTGGGTCCAGTGGTTAAGGCTCTGCGCTTCCGCTGTAGGGGGCACGGGTTCAATCCCTGGTCAGGGAATTAAGATCCCACATACAATGTGGTATGGCCAAAAAAATTTTTTTAAAAAGCACCTGATCAAGCCCTGCCTTGGTAAAATAAACAAAGAAAAATTTTAAATGGTGGATTTGCTAGAATTCTGATTTCCGATTTAAAAGGAATCATTTGATGACTGTAGTGAGAAATGCCACTATCAAGTACCAATCAAGCCCCTCATTTTCTGCAGAGTATCAGGTAAGAAAGCCAAAGATTGATACTGCAGAGAACTTTGAATAAAGGAGGTCAACTACTTTAAATAATTCTTTTTTTAAAAAATTATTTATTTATTTATTTTTGGCTGCGTTGGGTCTTTGTTGCTGCGCACGGGCTCTCAGAGTTGCAGCAAGCAGGGGCTATTCTTTGCTGCGGTGTGTGGACTTCTCATTGCGGTGGCTTCTCTTGCTGTGGAGCATGGGCTCTAGGCACGTGGGCTTCAGTAGTTGTGGCATGTGGGCTCAGTAGTTGTGGCTCACGGGCTCTAGAGTGCAGGCTCAGTAGTTGTGGCTCATGGGCTTAGTTGCTCCATGGCATGTGGGATCTTCCCGGACCAGGGTTTGAACCCATGTCCCCTGCATTGGCAGGAGGATTCTTAACCACTGCGCCACCGGGGAAGTCCCGACTTTAAATAATTCTTGGAAATTATTTCTATCCTCACAAGTAGGTAAATGTGTCATGATCATATAATGAGAATATCAACAATTATATCTCACTGATACCCCCTTTGAAGGTGGTATTCCAGGACAATATCCAATAGAGGAAAATTGAGTCTCAGAGAGATTATATATCTGCCCAATATCATAAAACTAATACGTGAGAAAACTAAAACTCAAATTTTTACATCTGATTTTACAACTTTGCTTTTAACTCCTGTGCAATATTTCCTCCCTATATGTGACAGCTGAGGTTATGCATGTCACTGTAGAGTATATATTACGTAATTTAAAAAGTGCTAAACAGAGGCTTCCCTGGTGGCGCAGTGGGTTAAGAATCCGCCTGCCAATGCAGGGGACACGGTTCTAAGCCCTGGTCTGGGAAGATCCCACACGCTGCAGAGCAACTAAGCCCGTGCGCCACAGCTACTGAGCCTGCATGCCACAACTATTGAAGCCTGTGTGCCTAGAGCCCGTGCTCTGCAACAAAGAAGCCACCACAATTAGAAGGCCGCGCACCGCAATGACGAATAGTCCCCGCTCGCCACAACTAGAGAAAGCCTGAGTGCAGCAACGAAGACCCAATGCAGCCAAAAAAAAAAAAAAAGTGCTGAACAAAAACCAGAAGTCTGTGTCCTCAGTTGGCTCAGGATACCAATTTCCTTACCAGAAAATTGTGGATAATAATACCTGTCCTGTTTACCTCACTGGGTTATTTTGAGTCAAAGGAAAGAATATATGAGAAAATGTCTTGGAACCTGTGGAGTGTGGCATTGTATCATTAACACATGTTTACTTGTGCAGCGTTTTGCAAATATCTCTGTGAGCTAATTGCAAAATGGAATTTGTGGAGATGATGGAGGGAGCTTTAGACTAGAAGCTTTTTTTCTAGCTTTAGCTTAGAAAAGAATTGTATCAGCCTCAAATCCTCCCTTGGAGGATAAGATCCCAAGTCTGTGGTCTTCACCACTGACTGCACTTATCACCTGGGGGGCTTTTAAAGGCATCCACGCCCAGGTTCCACCCCAGACTAATTAAATCACAATCGCTAGGAGTTCAGCACAGGCATTGCTATGTTTGAAAAGCTCTCCAGGTGACTCTAATATGCAACGAAGGCTGAGAACGCAGGCAGTCCTAATTGATCTAAAGTCAGCCCAGTTCCATGGGGCCCACCCTACCTTTCCTGCATAGGCCGCTCTTCACTCCTAGAAATTGCTGGAGTTGGAATATCGCCATCAGGCAGTGAGGCAAAAATAAAAGTCTGGTCAGCCAAGCTGCTGAGACAGCTGATGATATTGTCATTTGACTAAAGGAAATGGATCTATGTCAGTTTTATTCAAAGAAGGAAGAGTCCGGGAGGGAGAATGCTTCGGAGGCCGGCTGTGCAATCATCTAGCAGTCTGCTGCAGCAGCAGGCCAGGAGAGCAGAGAGGCAGTTTGGAGCCTATGTAAACTCAGCTCTGCGGGTCAGTTTATCTTGGCTATTGTGTTGTCTGAAGAGCCTTTGTTGGGAGCCTGGGCCCTGGTGCCTGGCAGACCAAAGCAACAATCAGCTTTCAAGTTAGTGAATTAACGCTGTTCAAAAACTGAGAGCACAGAAGAAAAAGCTGTTGGGCAAGAAGAGCATTAGATGTGCTACAGAATGAATACAATTCAGAGCTAGAAACTCCCTTCTTTTAGAAACAAGGCCCAGGTTCCTATATGTATCACTTTTCAGGGTCTTCGGTAAAAGAATTTAGGTTATAGCACTGCCAGGAGAGAGTACTGAGATGAAGTCATCTGGGGAAACTGAGGGTCCCTGTCTTCTAGGGTCTGGGCATCACTCTGACCAATCCAGGAATTCATTTTGTCATAACACTTAGAGGTGAGCAGCCTCTCGGGGTTGGACCCACATTAACCAAGCTCACAAGAGTCCAATATTGGAATAATGCAATGACCAGGCATTGACACTGTATGGTACGTTCTCCAACATCTGTAAGAAA
The DNA here is from genome assembly GCF_951394435.1 of Stenella coeruleoalba. Taxonomy (NCBI): domain Eukaryota; kingdom Metazoa; phylum Chordata; class Mammalia; order Artiodactyla; family Delphinidae; genus Stenella; species Stenella coeruleoalba. The sequence goes on from NC_137165.1 coordinate 31,903,272, forward strand.
GACAACATGTGGAGCCACATCAGAACCATAAATTATACTTGAAAATCAAGCATATAATTAAGGGGACTTCCCTGGCGGTTCGGTGGTTAAGACTCCGCACTTCCAATGCAGGGGGAGTGGGTTTGATCCCTGGTCAGGGAACTAAGACCCCACATGACGCTTGGTGTGGCCAAAAAATAAAAAGAATATAATTGAGAAATGAGTTAGGTGATCTTACAAGACGGTATCATCAAGCTACAGTAGCTGGATTCATTCAGCCTCTCTGTAGGGGTGACCCATTAGCAGAATAAAATATCCCAGATTCTGGCTGGGCACCTTCTGTCTGAATCACATTGGAGAGTCACTGACGAATTCTTGCTCTTCAGGGGTCATTTTTTCAAACCAGGGGTCTCCAAACATTTCTGGTTATGCGTTCCTAACAGCAGCAACAACAATAAAAATAAATCCATTTTTTCAAATCATCTGTGGATAATTTTGAATTTTTTTGGTATCTTCTTGTCAGATCTGACAAGAAGGTTATTGCTTTTTACTGAGTAATGTGGCTGACAGCTTATATTAAGGGTAAGAGAAATGTCAACCCCACCACTTTCTTGCTGGCTTGGGCTTTAATTATTAGCATTATCTTTAATTTGCTGTTTCTTTGCAGGAAACTCGGGATGCTCTTGTGCATTTTATGAGGGTTAACTCAGTGAAAACTGAACACCGTAGTATAATACAATCTGTAAATCCATTAAACAGGGCACATTAAACTGCAAGTTTCCCCAGGCTCTGCTGAGAGGAAACCATTGAGTGAGATGCCACTGTCAACCCTCCAGTCGTGGAATTCCCATTCTTTGCTGGGATATCTCAGTAATGAAGGAGGCTATTCTTCAGACAATATATAACACAATGCATTCACTCAGAGACTAGAATATTTTACAGCTTTGGGTACAATAGCAATACGTATACAATCGTTCTTACTTAGAAAGTATGCCCTAATCCCTAATTGAATATGGACACTCCTAAATCTCTATCTACCCATTTGCTGACGAAGGGAGTCTTTTGTGTAGATGTCCAATCTCTTCCATCACATTTTTTTTTTTTTTTTTTTTTTTTTTTTTTTTGCGGTACGTGGGCCTCTCACTGTTGCGGCCTCTCCTGTTGCTGAGCACAGGCTCAGCGGCCATGGCTCACAGGCCCAGCCGCTCAACAGCATGTGGGATCTTCCCGGACCGGGGCACGAACCCACGTCCTCTGCATCGGCAGGCGGACTCTCAACCACTGCGCCACCAGGGAAGCCCTCTTCCATCACATTTTGATTCTCCTTATTGTTACTGCTGGAGGGGAACTTTACCTGAAGCTCTGAGGGCGCCTAAGGACTGTACTGCTCCACACAGAACCACAAAGTGAGTATGAGAGAGCTATAGTCATCATCTCATTTTACTATTAGGAGAAGGGTTTTATTTAAACTCAGAAGCAAAACAGTTAAAAGCAGAGCTAATTTGGTTGAAAGGATCAGGATGAACTAGCTTCACCCCTCTCTCTTCAGAGACTTCCATTCCTGAAGCTTTCCACTGGGTTTGAAAATCATGGTTCTGGAACATTTAAAAATTGGCTGAGATGGAATTTTGTTGTAATTGGTGTGGTGCTATAGGCGAGTCTGCAGGAACTTGAAACAAAGGAGATGCCATGCACGGTTTGTCTGCCATGAATTAAGAACAAAAGGAAGTCTTCTGATCCATGGCTTTCTCCCAAAGATATCATAGCGTAGGGTTTTAGTGTTTGGACTCTACAGTCAGACTGTGTTGGATTGTTCTTTTTATGTCCTCCGTAGAGAAGTTAACTTTATTTTTTAATAGGTAATACATACACATGATACTAAATGGTAAGCCTCCCTCCCATTCCTCACCCCCAGGCTCCCAGTCCTTCTCCCAGCAGCAGCCACAGGTACCAGCTTCTTGAGCTTTCTCCTAGAGATAGTAAAGGCATATTCAAGCATACTCCTATACGTTCTCTATATATTTATATTAAAAAAAATAAATGGTGGCATACTTTGTACCATAGTTCTGCCCCATGCCTTTTTCTCCCCCTGAATTCTTGGAGTTTGTTCATTCAATTCATCCATTTAACATATTTATTAAGCATTATGCTAGATTGAAATATTGTTCTCCACTCCTCATAAGAGGGTTATACATCCTGCTCTCTGCCATGTGACTTTTGAGGCTCTTTCTGTAAAGAAGGTGAAGTATACTTCTCTTCTCTCTTGACTTTGGACTTGGCCATATGATTTTCTTTTTTTTTTGCGGTACGTGGGCCTCTCACTGTTGTGGCCTCTCCCGTTGCAGAGCACAGCCTCCGGATGCGCAGGCTCAGCGGCCATGGCTCACAGGCCCAGCCGCTCCGCGGCATGTGGGATCCTCCCGGACCGGGGCACGAACCCGTGTACCCTGCATCGGCAGGTGGACTCTCAACCACTGCGCCACCAGGGAAGCCCTTGCCCATATGATTTTCTTTGACCAGTGGATTGCAGGCCTAAGTGACAATGTGTCACTCAAAGTAGAGGCTTTAAGAGGCATTGTATGTTACCATGTACTTATACATCCGTGGTCCCTAAACAAGAAGACACTAGAAGACAACCTCAACCCAGCCTGTGACCCTCAGCCTGGAGCAGTGCCACCATAGCTACCTGACATATCCATGAGAAAAAAATAAATGTGTTTTGTGTGTATGTGTGGGTTAACCACTGATATTTTGGAATTGTTTGTTATCACAGCCAGAAGCAAACTGAGAACCCTATGTGCCCGGGTACTATTCTAGGTGCTTAGGTTCATTGGGGAACCAAACAAAATCCTTGCCCCCATGGAGTAGCTATGTATAAACCTGCCTCTTTTTAAAGGCTGCAGAGTATTCCTTCATGCAGAGGCATTGTAATGTATTCAACCAGTCCTTTATGGATGGATTTAGGTTATTTCAAAGCATTAGTTTTAAAAGATGAAAATCATACTTCCAATATAAATGCACAGAAACTGTATATTAAAGTTTTATTTAACTCATTAATGAAGAAACCACCAGGATGACAAGTGAGTTCAAAACATAATATGCAAGTTGAAAATCATAAAGTCAGTGGATAAAAAGAAATTCTGAAATAACTTTGCTAATTTTGGTAGATAACTGGCTAATGTCCTATAGGGTGAAAATAATAACATTTGAGGTTCTCTTCTATTGAACAGAAAAAAATAATCATCCCCCATTATCAGTTTTAGAGCGTTGTAAAATTTCCGGGCTTTAGGGCTTCCCTGGTGGCGCAGTGGTTGAGAGTCCACCTGCCGATGGAGGGGACTCGGGTTCGTGCCCCGGTCTGGAAAGATCCCACATGCCGCGGAGCGGCTGGGCCCGTGAGCCATGGCCGCTGAGCCTGCGCGTCGGGAGCCTATGCTCCGCAACGGGAGAGGCCACAACAGTGAGAGGCCCGTGTACCGCAAAAAAAAAAAAAAAAAAAAAAAAAAATTTCTGGGCTTTAATCAACTGCAAAGTTACATTTCCCAGAGAGTCAGAGTTTTTGCTAATACTAACAATATTACAATATCTTTTAATATCATCTTTGTGCACATGCGTGAGTCTATCTTAAAGACAAATTCCTACAAGTGAAATTTCTGAGTATATTTTGAGAGAGGTTGTCAAATTGCCCTTCATAGAAACTGTCCCAATTTACCTTTACTGCAAACAACATATGAGTGGCTGTTCTGTCACATCTTCTCCAACACAGTGTTATTGAGCTTTTTACTACTTTCCAATCTGATAAGATAAAAATAGTACCTCATTGTAATTTTAATTTACTTTTTTTCTTGTTATAACTATAGCTGAATATTTTTTCACATCTTTACAAGTTATTTCTTTTTCCTCTACTGTGAATTGTCACTTCCTATTTTTGCCTTCAGAAGAATTAGCCCTTAGTCTGTCACATGTGTTCCAAATATTTTTTTTCACAGATTCAGACATATTTCTAATTGTAGTTCTACTATTTACTAGCTGTGTCACTTTGGGCAAGTTACTTAACCTCTCTGAACCTAAGTTACTTATCTGTAAAGTAGGGATAATAATGTAGTCCTCAATCCCATATTTGAAACGCTGGCATAGATGTGTTTTAGATTCTAGAAACTTTCAGTGCATATACTGCATATTACATAAAACACTAGGGAGTATGAGCTCTTCCGAACATTAATATTCCTCTAAGAAACATATGAACATACTAGATGAGATTAATAAAGCCTATGGATGACCTCATGTCAGCTGAAGTTTGCCATCAAATGAGCTATGTCAAATTTTTTGTTTTTTGAAAGTGGAGCATAAGAAAATCTTCTATGGTTTATTACATCAATTTAAAAATTGTGCAGGGAACTTCCCCGGTGGCAGAGTGGTTAAGAATCCGCCTGCCAATGCAGGGGACACGGGTTTGATCCCTGGCCCGGGAAGATCCCACATGCCAGGAAGCAACTAAGCCCCTGTGCCACAACTACTGAGCCTGTGCTCTAGAGCCCGTGAGCCACAACTACTGAGCCCGAGCGCCACAATTACTGAAGCCTGCGCACCTAGAGCCTGTGCTCCGCAACAAGAGAAGCCACCGCAATGCGAAGCCCGCGCACCGGAATGAAGAGTAGCCCCTGCTCGCCACGACTACAGAAAGCCCACACGCAGCAACGACGACCCAATGCAGCCAAAAATAAAAATAAAAAAAATTTTTTTTAATTGTGCAGAAGAGAGACATCCTCAATGGTACTGTAACTGATTATGACATATAACATATTGATTAGACAAATACTGAGACTAGCCCACATGGGAAGGACTGGAAATTAAAAGATACTCAATGAGAGTACTATTAGTAGCTTGTGAAAATAAAGAAGGAAAATACAATTCCTGTATCCTCCCAAATATTTTTTACCCTACAGATTTTAGTTATTTTATTTTTTATAAAATTATTTATTATTTATTTTTGGCTGTGTTGGGTCTTCATTGCGGTGCGGGGGCTTCTCACTGTGTGGCTTCTCTTGTTGCAGAGCATGGGCGCACCGGCTTCAGTACTGTATCACTCAGGCTCAGTAGTTGTGGCACACGGGCTTAGTTGTTTCGCGGCATGTGGGATCTTCCGAGACCAGGGCTCAAACCCGTGTCCCCTGTATTGGCAGGCGGATTCTTAACCACTGCGCCACCAGGGAAGTCCCCAGATTTTAGTTATTGAATACTATTGACTTGTTATTGTTCCATATGAGCTGTGTCAAGCTTACTTTTAATTTTTAGAGCTTTTTGGATTTTGGAACTGTGGTTAAGGTATGTAGACCCACTGGTATCTTCCTCATAAGGTTGTTGTGAAGGTTGGATTAAATTAAGCAATGCATGTAAAGTGTCTGTACCAGCTCCCAGAACACAGGAAACACCACGTAAATATTATAGTTTCCATTGTTGTTTTTAGGATGGAAGTGCTAAGCCCTTACACCTCTTGTTTCTGGGCACTTTGAATTTTGCTTTGTTGGGTAGTCTGATGTTCAGATGAGTTTCCTTGTAAAAGGGATTGGGATATTTGAAGAGGAGAGGAGAGAAGCATTTGTCCTCTTTGATGGTGTAGAAGAAAGAGAATGAATGGGATTTGAAGCCAGATAGATTAGGGTTCAAATTCCATAGGATCAGCTTCTTTAAAAAATGGGGGAAAATACCTATCTTGCAGGTTGCTTTGAGGATTAAATATAACAAGATAGAATAGAAACTGCTCTGTCCACAACATGTGCTCAATAAATTAGAGCAGCTGTTTTGTTCAGAGTGTGTTCAGGAGGGCTGATGTATAACCCTTACCCACTTACAGTCTGAAAGGCACATAATCAGCCACTTTCATGACTGAAAGTGAGGAACTTGGACAAGGATCAGAGAAAGCATTTATTGTACATAAAGAAACAAAGCACTGTTGCCATGATGTGTCTGCAGGAAAATGGCACCAGGCCCTCCTCTGTGATGTAACGTCATGGGACTTTCCTTGTGGGGGGAGATGGGAGTGAAGCCTGGGAGGAGCAACTCCCCCTCCCCAGACAGGCAGAGGGGAATGTTTTCCCAGGTGGTATGGTAGTGTGACAGCCTGTAGCCTTTAGCATTCAGGAAGTTTCCATTGTGCTGTGATTTTAAAATGTAGGCAACTCCTTTCATTATAGAATATCCTAAAGTTTCAGGTTAATCTTTTCATACTATGAAGTAAGACTGTTATCTGTTAATCAGTAGACTCTGAGGACAGAACCTATCCATTCCTGCTTGGATCCCTACTGGATTCAACTCAAATATAAACCTGGAGGGAGGGCCTGCCATGTGCCAGGTGCTAAACATACAAAGACGATCTGATAAGGTTGCAGCCCAGGAGGAACTGGCAGAGAGAATGGATAACTGAGAACTCTTACTAAGGAGTGTAGAGTGCTGAGTGATGTAATAGAGTTGTGAATACAGTGCTATGGAAGGTATTGAGAAGAGAAAGATTAGTTTTTCTAGAGAGGTTAGGGGAAACTCTTCCAGAAAAGTGACACTTGATCTGATCTTTGGATTGAGTCATCAAGCAAAAGGCTTTGAGATGGAATGAGGAAAGAGCAAAGACGGAAAGGAGATATAGGAAAGTGAAAGAAACTGCAGGAGATGGTGTAGGAGGTGATGCGCATATTCATTCATTTGTTCAGTTATTTATTCAACAAGTATTGGTTGAATGCCAGACACTGTTGCTGGCACTGGGGATACAACAGGAAGCAAGACAGACAAAGTCCCGGACGCTCTCATGGAGTTTACACTTCAGAGGTGGGTGAGACAGAAAACAAATAAAAACACGAAGAAAGTAATTTCAGGGAGAGATATGTGTTATGCAAAGTTGCGGGACTTCCCTGGCAGTGCAGTGGTTAAGAATCCGCCTGCCAGTGCAGGGGACACAGGTTCGAGCCCTGGTCTGGGAGGATCCCACATGCCGCGGACAAACTAAGCCCGTGCGCCACAACTACTGAGACTGCAAGCCACAACTACTGAATCCGGCGCCCCAGAGCCCATGCTCCGCAACAAGAGAAGCCATGGCAGTGAGAAGCCAGCTCACCACAACTAGAGAAAGCCCGCACGCAGCAACGAAGACCCAACGCAGCCAAAAATAAATAAATAAAATTTAAAAAGAAAAAAGAAAGAAAAGTTGGGAGTAGGTAGAATAGAGGGTACCCTGGGGGGCATGTAAGTATCAGGGGGGCCTCTATGGAGGAAATGTTTGACCTGAAAACCAAGCGGTGAGGAGGCAGCCTTCTGGAGACAGTGTTCTAGGTGGATGGGACAGCAAATACAAACACTATAACAAGACCAGGCCCAGCGTATTTGAGGAACAGAAAGGTGGCCAGCTTGACTGGAGCAGCATGAGTGAAGGAGCAACAGGGAAAGACCAGAGAGGTTGGCTTAGTAGGGCCTTGTGGCCATCGTAAGGAGTTTGTTTTGAGGAACTACCATCTGGCTGCTGTGTAGAGACTGGAAGCAGGGAGGTGAGTTGGCAGGCTGTTGCAACATCTAGGCAAGAGGTGTTGGTGGCTCTGACCAGGGTGGTAGCAGCAGAGACAGACGTGTTCAGAGCAAATATATATCTCTGAAGTAGAGCTGACAGGACCTGCTGATGCACTGGTGGTGGGGGTTGAGGGAAAGGAGGATGGAATCATGTCAAATGCTATGAGAAGTTAAGATGAGCACATAAAAGTGACCTTTTCACGGTAGTAGTGATGTCAATGTGGCAACAGTAGGAATGTGGGATTGGAGAAAGGGGATGCTGGAAAATAATTGCTGGGAAGGCTTTGGCAATGAATGAATTTGGCCACACACAGAGGAGACAAGGGTCCTGGGCCACTGACAAAGCCAAGCTGCTAACCTGTCTGCGAGGCTAGGAACTTCTCAAACTTTTACTGCTAGGGGGAAAAAAAGCCCTCTGGCTACATTTGAACAAATTTACTTACTTCTCTCCCTATATTTTTGCACCTCATTTTTGCCCTACGGGATAAATATCTGTCAGTTCTCACACACTCTCCCTAGGCCTCAGGGTCTCTCCTCTTGGTAGATTCTTCAGAAAACTACCATCCAAGCCAAGCAGGAAGTTCTGCACAGAATAGGCACTGAGTAAATGTGTACTGAGGGGCCATTCGAGGTGCTTTCAGAGAGGAAGAGAAGTTGCTTCTCCTACTTTGTTTCACTTCTACCTTCTGGCCTAACAACTCACAGTGCTTGGCTCTTCTGCCTGGGAGGAGGCACCATCAGCCTTAGCACACCCTTTTTTTGGTTGGTTGCCGGCTGGTTCTATTGTCTCCAGGTCTTGCAAGTCCCGCTGCCTCTTCCAGTTCCCTGCATACACACGGCAGGCCTGCAGGGGTCCTCACATCTCCCTGTTGAACCACCCCACCAGGCTTGTCCTCCTTAGCTCACATTATCTTTTATTTAAACAGAAAACGGTAGCCACCAATCTTGTTACATAACATACCAATATCCTAGGGTGTTAAACTAATGCAACATCTACTGTTGGGGAGTGGTGATCTGGCAACATGAATATTCACTAGGAGAATATTGCTGAAACATTGTAACGAGTTTGACTTTCTGGCCCTGATTTTGGAGAGGTAAGGGACTTTAGAGATCATCCTATTTCAATTTTCTTTGTTTTAAACTGTGGAAACCAAGGCCTTGAGAGACAAAGAAATTTGCCCAAGAGGCAGATGAGCGCAGAAATCAAACTCTAAAGAATCCACCACCTCTTCAGAGATTAAGTATTAAACGTTTCTTGTTCATGATTCTTTCTCACCTGAAAAGCATTTTAAAAAAATCTGTTTTAAACTTTCCAACTTTGTCAACTGTGAACAGTGACAAGGTGTTCTTGCTTACACTGAAACTGCTTACACTGAGACTGATACATGTGTATGATACCGATTTTTTGAGGTATTTTTTGTTGCTTTTACTATCGTTTTATTAACATTAGGACTGGATTCACATCCAACCATGCAAGGTATATTAACTGAATACAATTTGAATGCAAAATATATTAACTGAATCAAATATCTATCTATTTATCTATCTCCGACTAGGGATCAAACCCATGCCCCCTGCACTAGGAGCGCAGTCTTAACCCCTGGACCGTCTGGGAAGTCCCTGAATCAAATATATTTTAAAGACTGCCAGGTGGCGTTGCGGTGAAGTTTGAGCCACCTGGGGATCTACCCCGTACCATTCTCCATTTATGTGCAAACCAGTGGGGAAGAGGGCTGAAGTCAGCAGCACCCCCAGAAGCATCTCGCATTCTGACAGCAGCTCAATAAAACATCGCATTTCCTACTGCTCTCTGAGGAACTGCAGAACTAACAGTGGCCAACTGAAAAGGCTGGGTTGCTCTCTGCCCCTGATCCCTGGCAGCATTCTTTCTCAAACTGACCTGTTTTCTTGCTGGGAGACTGCCCCACTCCACCCACCTGGTGCCTCCCTAGATTTCCTGACTGCCCTGGGCTTATTTTTTTAACCTTCTCTTCCTTGAAAAGCACCACTCCACTGACCCAGAACGTGGGCGCCTCCCCTATGATCACTGACCATCCTACTCTCCGGGGCGTACCATTTCTCTTAAAAAGCCTTGGAAAATCAGCAGCAGTTGGGGGCTAGGTACCTTCCAATTCCTGTAATGCCTCGTTCCTACTTTTAATTCGCCAAATTTGAGAGAGCAGAGAGAAAAGGGGAAATGCCTTGCTTCTGAGTAGGTCCTGGCTGGGCCCCGTCGGGCTGGCACTGTCTTATTTAATTCAACTGCCCCGGTTCCCAAGAGCTTCCTCAGGTAACTTAGCCTCTGAGTTAGGGATACCTAAGGTGGGAGGAGGGAGTTAGAGAGTAGAAGAAGCACTATAAAGCTTCCCCTCTCCCTACCCCGGGTTCTGGAAATCCCAGCCTTGAAGCGGGGACAAACTCCAAACCCAAATAGACGGCCTCCTCCCGAGCGCCGAGAGCCTACCCATCCTCATCACCCTTTCTCCCTCTTCCTCCGGCCAGTTGCCCTGCTTGGCCAGGCTCCGCTGGCTGAGCCTCATAGGGCCTGGCCGGGCACTCGCCACACTCCCCTCACCCAAGCCCTGCCAGGGCCGAGAGGTGGGGGGTGGGAGGTAGGGGAAGCAGGGGGCGGAGTTCCGTCCTTCGCTGATTGGCTCAAGACGGATGGGCTGCGGCCGGGCCCAGCCAACCCGCGGCGTGTTGCTATGTGCTGAGCCGAGGGGATAGGCGCGGGGGCGCGTCCGTCACCAGGCAGCCCCCGGCCCCGACCCGGAGGGATGCGGAGTGGCGGCGGCGGCAGTGGCGGAGACTGTGGCTTTAAGAGCGCGCCCAGAGCCCGGGATCCGGCCGGGCGGTCCTTTGCTGCTGCGCACCCCCGCGGAGCCAAGCTCAGAGCTGGCCGGACCGGGCTGTCTGCTGCCCGGTAAGCAGACGCGAGCACTGCGCGAGCCGGGCGTGCGTGGGCGTGGGGCGCGCTGTCAGCGCGGGCGCCCGACCCCCCATCACTGGGCGCAGGTCCCGTGGTCCCTGCGGCCCGGCTCCCCCGGAGCGCGCGGCACCCTCTGCCCAGCGCGGCCGAGGCGGGGTCCGGTGGGGGGGGTCACCCTGGGGGCCGCGGGCACAGGGGGCGGGGAGCGGGCCGCCGGGGCCACGTGACCGGTTTGTTTACAAACACTGCCGGGGCCTTGGCGGCGGCCCGCGGTAGGAGCCGAGAAGGCATGGGTTCCCAGGTCGGGGGCCCGGGACCTGTGCGAGGAGCGGGGCTAGTAGGGCGCGCGCGGTTTGGCGGGGCGGTAGGGGGGTGACCTGGAGACCTGGTCGCTGCTTCTTCCTGAGCATAGTTCCCGCGGGTTCGGAGTCTGTGGGGGGCAGGGTGGGAGCTTCGGGCGTTTTCGGTCCCCGGTGTCGCTGGGTGTCCGCTGGAGACACTGGGTCCGGGGGCGCCGCCCTCGGTGCCCCCGCCTTTGGGGGACTGGCTGCCCTCAAGACTCCGAGGAGCGCTTGGCCGGCCCTGGGCCGAGGTAACCGCAGCCGAGTTCCTGCCTGGCCGCTTCCCGGCGCCTCCCCAGTGCCCTTGCCAAAGGGGTGGGCGCGAGTTCACTCCTGCCCGACGGAATTAAGGGGCCTCTCCAGCGAGTACCTTTCGGGAACTTGCGCTGAGGGGCAGCGCCGATCTCTCACTGCTTCCAGTTCACCCTCGGCCGCTGACTTCCTCTGGATGTCTTTACCCAAGTGGTGGCTTTTCTCTAGTTGGCGGGTGGGGGGAACCACCTGTTCTTTTGGACCCAGCCCAGGAGACTGCCACCTCTGACTTCACTCTCAGCTTACGAGAGCTTACAAAGCCAAGTGAGTGAGTGTCCTCCGTTTATTTCTGTTATGTAGCTGACCCTCCCCCAGTCCCGCGGCTGTGAATGGCACGGGAAAATGCTCCTGGGCTTCGCTGGGTTTTTTGCTCTCTGGCCTCCTTGTCAGTTTGCTCTCCTGGGGTCTTGAGGCTCTTTTCAGTAAGTCCTTGCTTCTGGTGAGTCTGAAAGCTAACAACACAGCTAGCTACCATCTTTTCCCCCTTGCCCTTCCTCCCATGTTCCTCTCTTCTGGTCAGGCAAGATGTGCAAGATGGGACTCCCTGTCCTAGAGCATTGGGCAAGAAGGGAAGCTGTCTGATTGCGTGTGCCCCACTTGCTCCCAGAACATTAGCCATGCATGGAACCTAGGGGACTGAGAGGTTACGCGACTTGTCCAAGGCAACTCATGTCGCTGGTGCTGGGGTGAGACTTGACCATTCACCCTTTCCTGACTTTCCTTTGACCTCGTCACTGCCACAGGACTGCAAAGATGGGTTGAACCTGACTTCTGTCTATCCCTTATACTGAGACTGAGCCTCCTCTGACCCCCCATTCCCCCCCATGGGGAACATTTTAATTCCTCTAAACTGTGACAGTGAGTGGCTACAGGTTCTTTACCAAGGAACAGGTCCAGCCTGAGGAGAGTTGTGCAAATTTCTCTTTGGCACCTTTCCTTATCCCCAGCTCCATGATAAGGGTCTCAGGCAGGAGCAGAGTGTGGGCCTTGGGCTCATCCCCCTCCTTAGTTTGGCTTTGCCTTATCAGTTTAGGATTTGATAACAGCCTTTCTGTCTTGATATCTTGTGCTTGAACTAAACTCCAGAAGCTTGGAATTAGGGGTGGAAAATGAAAATAAACGCATGTGCAAGAATATTGTTTTCCTTTTTCCCTCTAGGATAGTGGTTTTCAAACTCTGATTGGGATCCACAGTGAGGAATACATTTTACATCCCTGCACAGAGGTCCACAAGTGCATAAGTTCCCAGAAACAATAATTGCCCTGACTACCTGCAGTGTGTTCTATTTATAATTTTTTCCTACTTACTTAAAAAAAAAAAATCAACTGCTGGTCATGACTCATTTATTTGGTTTCTTGACCAAACGGGTCACGGCCCACAGTTTAAGAAACATTGCTGTAGAGCAGAGGTCCTCAAACTTAAATCTGCATAAAGATGACCCAGGTAGTGTTTACAAATGCAGTATGTAAGTCCAGTCTGGAGATGTTTATTCTCAGTGGGGCACATTTTTAATAAATGGGCCATGAGGTTGTGTAGACAGGTGGTTGATAAGAAACCCTGAACTAGTGGGAATTGGGGGCAATGTACAATGAAAGGCATTAACTTAGATAAGAAGAATGCAAAGCCTTAGTCAGATATGTGAGCCATACTCTGTGCAAACCCAGGATCCCTCATCTGTCACACTAGCCCAGGCTAGTCTAAGGGTATAGTGTTGTTTGATTTCAGCTGTCATGAGGCATTGGCCCTAAGAGATAGCCCCCCTTCCCTCCCCACATCCCTGCACTCCAGCCCACTTGAGGGCTGCTGTTCATGGTTCGGTACCACTGGATGTTTCTAGGTGTGTGGGGTTGGGGTCATGAGTAGTGCTGTTGAGCCTCCTGTATTATTCACAGATTTATGTGAATTTTCACTATTTTAATGACTTTAATGGTTTTGAGTCAATGACACAGTCATTGCGCCTGGGACATGAACAGTTTGGGCAGCAGAAAAGGTTGATTTTAATATCTGTGTATTCCAGGCTGTGTAATCTAGGAGAAGGGCAGACTGGTGATTTTATTTTTGTTAGGCATGGGGAGGGGAGCCAGGGGCTTGTCTGTCAACAGTTAATAAGAAGAGGTGCAAGTTTCCCCAACCCCTTGCCTGCCTCAGCCCTGGTTCTTTCCTGTGTAACAGCTCAGCTCCTGTGTGCAGGTGGATCTTGTTAGTATTCTGGTTTCTGATGCTGTTACCTCTGTCTCTACTTTCAAGCATAAACATACACACACCTGATGCTTCCACATGTTGTATGTTTCCCTCTTATTGTGTCCAAACATGTTGGTAAAAGAAATTTCCTTGAATTTATCAAAGCTACAATTTAGCTTCAAAGAGAACTCTAAATTATCCAAATTCAAATTCAACTGTGGTCCTTCCTGCCAAGGGTATGCCTTATATGGGAACACTAACTGTAGGATTGTTGAAATTAACTTTAATAATGTTCAGTTTGGTCAAGCAGCTCACATTAACGTTTAGTTTTGAGCCTATGGAAAAAAAGGAAACAACAAAAGGATGGCATATCCTAGGATAGGAAAAGCAGGTGGGATTCAAATTGAGGTCTGGATCAATTTTCTTTGTAAATTATCTTGGCATTTCCCTAGGGTCTGTCAACCAAACCACTAGTTGCTCTGACAGTTGCATTCCCTTAGCATGATGAGGGGGTATAAAGCTCTGGAAAAGGAAGTGTCCTTTTGAATTTTAGCATCCAATGATGGAAAGCCAGGGCCTACAGGCTAAAGGGATTCTGTTAAGAGTTTAGTGATATTATCCCTAACAAAAGGTGATACTGCACCTACCTGAATTTCCCTGGGAGCTGTAAATACAGCACTGGAGGTTTATAAAGTAAATAGGATTATGCCACTCCCATGTTTACAACTTTCACATTGCCCTTCAGAAATAATCCACCCCCTTTCCCTGTAGGCATTGCAGACCTCTCCCCTGTCCCATCCCAACTTCTCCACCCACCCCCCCCACCCCCACCCACCCCCACCCCCCCCCCGCCCCCCAGCTCCTACCAGCCCTCACCTGGTCCATTCTGCTTCAGTCCAGCTCCAACTGCACTAGCCTTCCTGAGATTTCTAAAACAAGTAAGGTTTGTTTTTGTCCTTGGGCCTTTCTACTGGTAGTCACTGGTCTCCAAATTTTTGCATGATTGGCTTCCTACACTTGGGTCTCAGAGAGCCCCTCCCTGACCTGTTATCTAGAACAGTCCTCCATCCCTGCCCCTCAGCCCTTCTTAATCCCCTTAATTTTTTTTTTTTTCCAAAGCACTTTAATACCATCTGGAAATGCATTGTCTACTTGATGGCTGGATTGGAAGCCCCTCTGTCTTGCTCACTGCTGACAGTGCCTAGCAGGGAGTAGCACAGGATAAATATCTAATTGTTGGTGGAATGAATGAATGACCAAGAGAGCCAAGGTTTAGAGTCTTTAAGAGTAAGAAATAATACTTATTTTCAAGAGAAGAGGAGGAAAAGAAGTTTTCTCTCTTTTCCTCGGAATTCCTGTTCCCTTGGAATTACTTTCTTTTGAGATTTCTGCTTTTCACAATATTTTTCATCCTTTTATTTTTTTTATGGGTTGCCAAAGTCTCTAAAAGCTCCATTGTTATTTTGTTGTTGTTAATAACTCTTGCCTCCCCTACAAGCCTTATTCTAGGCTTCACTGTTCTTCTGACAAACAAGCATTTCTATCAGTAGTCACATTTCATTAATACTAGGCACTATAAGTAGAGCTAAGAGCCTTGGCTTTGGAACCAGAAAGATCTGAATAATTAGCTCTGTGACCTAGGACAATTTGCTAAAATTCTCTACATCTCTGTTCCTTATTTGTAAAATGGGACTAATAATAGTTACTATCATACAGGATTGATGGGAAGATTCAATGAGAGAATGCACGGGAACCCAGACACAGAGCCTGGCACATAAGCGCTTGGTATTAGCTATTAATAACAAGACTAATATTAATAGTTAGATTCCCTCTCTCACTGGCAGGAATTCCCTATCCATTGATTTGGGAGTGGGCAGTAAGAGGGGGAAAACTCCCAAATTTTAAATTAGTGTAAGTAAATGAAGACCAAAAATGTCACTTAGATTTATCAGAACTGGAATGGAATTTAGAAGTCATCTAATTGCACACTGCTACCCAACTCTTAATAAACATCCATGTGGAAGAAGTAATATTTATAGAAGTGTTTGGAAGAATATGTTGTCTACCTGGTCTTAAGTTTTATCCTTGAATTAAGCCGGGCCAACTGAAAGCTGCATACTTGGGCCATGTTACCTCAGCCCCTCCAGAATTGTTTTCACTGAGATGAACTTGGGTGTCCTGCCCTTTGCTTTATGGAGGGACGCTGTCCAAAATAGCTTTATATAACTTGCTACTACATTTCTTATAAGAATTTATATTGTTGAAGACTTAAGCTACAACTTCACTTAATGTCTCTGTTAAGTTAATCAGAGAAATTGCTTTCAGAACCCAGTGCTAGGAAAAGCTTTGCCTCTCCCAAGGAACTGGCATGATTTTTCTTTGTGGACAATTGGATATAACTGATCATGTTTCTCTTTTTTGCTTTGGCTGCCAGGAAGCAGAGAAACAAATTTGTGGCTTGACTTTAGTAACTGTCGGGCCCTGCATCCCAATTTTTTCCAGTGTTAACCCTATAATTTTATTTTCTTTGCTTTCAAGTTAATGGTTTATAACTCTATTGATTAGATATATGCTGGATTGGGTATTAAAATCCATTTTAGGTGTTACATTTTAGAGATATAAACATTGAGGCCCAAACAGGCAAAAAGGACTTGCTTAGGACAGAACTAATTTGGGCAAAGCACAGACTGTAAATCATATCTTTTATTTCTCAGGTCCAAGGCTCTTACTACTCCTGTACATTCTGGAAAAGTACCAACTTCTGACTTAAACTCTAAATTACCCATAATGTCTCAATACTAGGCAAAGCCTTCCTTCCCTCTGTGATGGGACAAAGCAACATCTGCCAATGAGGTGTGGCACTGCCACTCTGATTCCTGTTTCCTGGCTGGGTCAGCAGCACTGAGCTCTCCTGTCTCCTGAGTTGCAGGGCAGTCAGCCCTCCCCCATGGTCTTGAGAATGTAGTATGTCCAGACTTAGTGGGTTTTATGTGAAATTAGCTTGCCTGCTCAGAATGAAATTAGCCTCTAGTGTCTGGAGTTCCCTCGGCTATTTCTTGCCATGAAAGGAAGGCTTGATATCCAGATGGCATATGGATGCCACTGAGGCTCAAACAGGATCTGCTGGGTGTGAACAGTGGTTGAGTTTGGTTGGGCAGAAGAAAGTGGTTTTATTCTATCTGATATGAAATTTAGTTATAGGAAATATTGACCTGCCTAATGATTTGTTTTGTTTTCCCATGGTGTTCTGGGTGGGAGTACCTGGGACAAGAGAGCATAGGCTTGCAACATATCCTGCCTGAGGAAAATTTTGATTCCTATTTTGAGATAGAGAAGAGGAACCTCTGGCCTGGGGCTGAAACTCAATCTTTTATTTTGTTTTATTTTTGTTTTGTTTTATTTTCCTGGGTATTCATCATTCAACAGATAATTAGACCTTTGGGAGAAAAAGGTAAGTCATAATATGGCCCCTGCCCCTAAGAGCATATCCTCAAATAGGAGTGATTAAGACATCTATGTCAATAACCAGAGTACAAGGTAGAAAGAGTTTAAGTTCATTACAGAGATACAGAAAGAAGGGTAGGCATTTTGGAGATGTGGCTGGGAAGAATGAAGAGGATTTAAACATGCAGAAACACGCCAGGGGAAACAGTGTGTGCAAAGGCACCGAGGTAATGACATGACAGGTAATGTATGAGGAATGCTCAGGAGGCATATGAGATGCAGGAAGGAGATATTGCTTGGGCTACCATTGCTACAGTTTAGAGGAGCTCCATAGATGTGGACCGTGACTTACATTTGCAGTAGAACTCTGGAGGATGAAGGCTAGCTGATATGGATAATAGGCATCCTCAAAAGTGAGACTAGGGCTTCCCTGGTGGCGCAGTGGTTGAGAGTCCGCCTGCCGATGCAGGGGACGTGGGTTCATGCCCCGGTCCGGGAGGATCCCACATGCCGCGGAGCAGCTGGGCGCATGAGCCATGGCTGCTGAGCCTGGGCGTCCGGAGCCTGTGCTCTGCAATGGGAGAGGCCACAGCAGTGAGAGGCCTGCGTACTGCAAAAATAAAAAGTGAGACTATCCCTAGGGATTCTCAAACCTGGTTGCCTTAAGAATTCCTGGCCCAGCCAAAAGGCTATAAAATCAGAATTTAATACCTACACTTCCCCCCCACCCCAATTTCCCAGGTTTTCCTAATGCAGACCACCCCACACATGTCTGAGGTCTGGAAATCACTAAGGTAGTTGCTCTCCCTGGCAGATACCAACTACTAAACATCCTTAACCTTTGGCCTCCTTTCCCTTAGTTTCTATTTTTGCCTCTTCCTTTTCTTCTTTTGTTTGTATGTTCCTGTGTGTCATCCATTATGTTTGTTTTCCCTTTATCTCTTCTTTTATCACCATTTTGGTCTTTGTCTGTTGGGGGTCCCTACCTAAGGTGACCCACCACCAAATGGACCATAAAGTAGAAATGAATTCTCTTTCAGCATTTGCTGTGCTAATGGTATAAACATGTGTATTATGTAAATATAAATTAGATAGGGCTTTTGGTTAGTTTTGCTTACATGATTCTTAATTTGTTTTATTTAGGATTGGAGGGAAGAAGTATCCCGCACATGCCTGCAGCCTTAAAGCTAAATATCCCATTATCATGAAGAGATGATAAGAACTGAAAACTAGCTTTTTCTTGTGCCTAATCTGTTGTCCCACCTTCTGGTTCAGGTTATTCCCTTCCCTTATTTGTTTTCTCAGGTTTCTGCAATTAAAAGTTGATGCATTGAGCCAACCCTGACAGCCTGAAGATGTTTTAAGAGAACTTGACATCTTTGTTTTGCATTGTAATTAATTGACTTAGACTCTCCCTCTGGGAGATAGTCTGCTTGTTTTAGAGGGCTCAAGTACCAAGGATGCACATCTTCAGACCCCCCTCTGTCATGTCTCGGTTGAAGGATCCCCTGGGGGGTGGAGGTTGAGGGGGCTGTTCCCAGGATCCCAGTTACTGTACTTTCTAGTAGAGTGACCTTGGGCAAATTGCTTAACTTCTCTTGAGCTTTTTCCTCATCTTTCAAATAGGAGTAATCATCATAATGCCTGCCTCTCTGGGTTGTTGTGAGGACTGAGATAATGCATATCAAGTACTTGGCCCCTTATGGGCCCATAGTACGAAATTAATAAATTGTAGAGTCCTGGAGGCTTACTGACAGTTGCTGAAGGGCCTCAGATGACTCTCCCTATCTCCTCCCCTCCTTTCCCACCCTCCTTCAACCAACACTTTCTGAGCTCTTGGTGCCCGTGGGGCTTTGGGCTAGCTATGATGGGTGATTAACCAGACATGATCTCTGGATGTGGTCAGGAACAGCACACAGTCTAGCGGGAAGATTGACCCATAAACTACTAGCTTTGTGGAGGTTTCTAAATTATATGAAAAAGCTGCACTGGCAATGTGCATGGCTCCCCTTAGTGTGCCAGGCCTGAGAGGAAAAGAAGCTGTCTTTCTTATTAAAATCTATCTCCCATTCCCATAATAGGAGAAATCCAGAAATTTGCTCTAGAATCAGTCTGTCTTCCCCACCCTATTCCTTTTCCGCTGCTTCAATAAATGGCAACGCTAGATGACAGTTTAATTCTTAGAACAAAATGCATCCATCTTTGGGTTGGTGATGGCTGGGACTTTGGACATACAACAGGCATCCTTTTGAGAGTGCCTCTGCCCCTGCCCTTTTTTTCTCTTGAGTTTTAAGTTCAATTTCCAAATTCCAGTCGTGGAAAGGCAGGGAGCCCAGCCACAGATGTGAGAGTCTAGAGTTTTGGATTTATTTGAAATGGGAGATTAAAGTGAGAAAGCCAAAGGCATGCTGACAGCTGAACAATAGAATTGTATTGGCAGATTTGGGATGGATGGTTTGTAATTAATTGAGGCCCCAGCTGTGCCCTCGGGGAGCAGCAGTTAAAGAGAAATCAAGGTCACACAGTGCCCATATTCCAAAAGACATTCATTTAGTCAGTAAATAATATTGGATATTTGAGTGTGTGGGACACAGATGACAATCAAATAATCATCTCAATAAAACTACAACTGTGAAAAGTGCTATGCCTCTGGAATTGGGGGCCTGACTTAGTGGGTGTTGGAGGAGGCTAAAGGGAGGGTTCCCTGGTGAAGTAGCCTGAAGACTGGCCATCTCTTACTCTGCTTTTCAAGACGTTGTTTTCTTGATAGATCTTCTAAATGTCTGTTTTTACATTACAGTTCAAGTGTAGCCTTGTCTGGGGACAGAGGAGTGGACCCAATCTCTCTTTGGGTCCCAGATCATGGGAAGAAAGTATTCGCTTTGTGTTGACCAGGATTATCATCTCTGACCATGGCCAAATACAAAGTGCAGGACTGATGCCGAGGGCGGCAGTCTCTGGGAGCTGCAGAAAAGGGTGGATCTGGTTTCTCTGAAATATGGAGCAGAGGCAGGACGGAGGGACCCCTTCCCTCTTAGCCTGCACCAAGTCTACCACTGCGTTTTCCCTGGCTCAGTCTTGCCTAGAACAGCAGCTCAGACTGCCGTGGGGGGGTTGTGGGGATCAACCTGGAAGGGTTTCTCTAGGGGTCCAGAAGCCGCTGCCAGCCTGGGGAGGGTCCCTCGGGAAGCTGCCCTAGGTGACACACAGAAATGGTGGGAAGGGCCAGGTGAGACAGCATGGGAAATATTTCTGCCGTCAGACAGCAGCTGGGTAAAACCATCAGAGGTTCTTGTGGTGTGGCCCATCAGAGATATGGCTCCACAGTCCTGAGTTGCAGCCTCAGGACTCACGACTTGCAGCCCAAGTAAGTTTACATCATAAGAGTTTGCTAGTTTCCAAACTTTGTGGAGCATTAATGGCGTGTGAGTCCCATGTAATGCTCAGAATTCAGTATTTTAAATTGTACTGGATAGTGGCAAAGCAAGGAGACTAAAAAATATCAGCTTTACAGGGCAGCACGGTGCCAGTGATGGTCATTCAGTTTACTCAGTTAGTTAACATTTATCAAGAATCTCCAATGTGCTGGATACTAGGAGTCCTGGGGAACCAAGGCGGGTAGAGACTGGACTTCTGACTGCAGGAATTTTCCAGTCTGGGAGACACACAACGGTGGTGTGTTAAAGTGCCATTCCAGAGAATAGTTTTTTTCATGCTGGAAGAAGGGGGTCCCCAGGTCTGCTTAGGGTCTTATTTGAGCTGGATATTAAGGGATGAGCAGGCATTTCCCAGGCAGAGAAGACAGGTTAAGGCTTTGCAGGAGGCTGAAATAACTTGAGAAAAGGTGGTGAACGAGCTTGGTCAGCTGGGGAAGCAGGTTTGGAGTGGGGTGGGAAGGTGATGAGAAGATAAGGAGAATTGGGCCCAGGTTCTCGGTGCCACCTAAGGGGTTGGACCTTGTCCTGTAGGCTGCTAGGAAACCACTGGAGGCTTTGAAACATGAGAGAGATGTGATCAGATTGTGCTGTATACATAGAATTCTAGAATGGGCTGGAGAGGTAAGAGCTGAGTCAGGGAGACCAGTTTAGGAGGTTCAGGATGAGAGGGGACGGGGCTCACACAATGTGCTGGCTGTGACTGGGGATGGCAACGGGAGGGGGGATTGAGAGGCACAACCCACTGTCTAGGGGACAGATGGAGTGTGACATAGAAGAGAGAGAATAAAGGGTGTTTCCTGCTTGGGTAGCTGGACCTTCAGGAGGAAGGAACAGAAGGGGAGTGAAGGGGATAGGATCAGGGGGAAGGGAAAAGACGGTGCTGGCTTTGGGAGTTTGAAGTGCCTTCCTAGGAGCCAGAAAGAGGCCCCCTTTAGAAAGGAATCCAGGGTTCAGGAGCAGGGGACAGAGGTGTTTAGAAGACTTGGGTATGGGTGAGAAAGCTGGGGGCGGGAAGCACCTCGGCATATGGTGGAAGAGCAGCCAGGGAGATTCGGGCTCAGTCAGAGACACAGAAGAACCCAGAGAGACAAGATGAGGCCCATAAGGGAGAGTTTCAGAGAAAAAACAGCCCATGAGAGAGCTGAATGCAGCACCAGGGCCAAATAGCGTTAGCATTCAAAAGTATTAGTGTTTGGACTTGGCATGTTGGAGGCTGCCCATATTTTTGTTACTCAAAAGCCTGGTTGTGATAAATGATATCCATGGAGCATTGCCAGAAGGCTCTGTAGCTCTTCCATTCCTCTGGAGAGCTGATATCACTGGATCCAGCCAGACCATCAGGATCTGGGTCCTTGGGCTGCCACGTCCTTGGGCTGCCCTGATTTGACCCCATGTAGAATCCCTTTTACTGAATTGCTCTTTGGTGTTCATTACGCTGGCCGTGTTCATGGAGGGGCCTCTAAGAAAGTCTTGCAAGAGGGTTCCATGGTGGGGAGGGCTGATGTGCGCTGGGGCTCTGTCCGCTGGGTTGTTCATTGTCTCCTGTGACCACCCACAGGGGAAATAAATGTCTCTCAGAAAATCTGTATCCTGAACAACCAAGATGCTTTTATTTCATAGGAAATATAAACCTTATAACTGCTGGTATTTTCTTTCCTGCCTTGGTTACTGGGGAGCTCAAAGCCAAATTTGCAGTTGAAATTCAGTAAATATTAAGCAATTAAATAGTATGCATTTCTGTGTCCTAACCCTCCTTTTGTTCTTTTATTCCTCCTATCGTAATTTCTTAATCTATTTTAATAGTATAGTATTGTTTATGTTTTTGTAAGCCACCTTAAATCCTTTTTGGACCTTGGAGTTGTATAAGAAAAAGAAGAAAGCCATTGATGAACTTTAGCCAAGCGTCCTTGGTAATAAATCTTCGGACACATCATTTTTGGTTGAAATTGTAGAAACAACCCAAAGTGATATCTGATCTCTTCATAGCCAGCTAGCAACAGCTACTTCTATGTAATAACTAGTAAATTACATGCAGGTTTCAGAATGTTCAAGGGGAAGTGCCTCTTCTCTGTGCCATGTTCTAACAGATGTAAGCCTCACATGGGGGCCTCGCAGCCAGAGTGCTGAACTAAGGACCATGTGATAAATATATTGCTTTGCTAACAGATGTTGCAAAGCACCGTCCAGCCATATCCAAGTGGACTCTGCGAGACTGGCAGGTCCTGTGACCTCGCTGAAATCAAGGTCTTAACAGAATAAAGGTGGGTGGATGGGTACTCAGTTCTGGGGCAGGGTTCAGCTGGCAGAGACATCATTACAACATGAAATCAGGACTTCAGGAGCTGAAGGAACCCTAGAGATCATGTAGGATTATCATCTGACAGATAATGCTCCTGAAATCAAGACTAGGCCCTGTATCCAGCATAGAGATGAATGGTTTGTTTTGTTTATGAGAGTGGTTTCTCTTTTTTTTTAATTAATTAATTTATTTTTATTGATTTTTGGCTGTGTTGGGTCTTCGTTGCTGCACGTGGGCTTTCTCTAGTTGTGGCGAGCTGGGGCTACTCTTCGTTGTGGTGTGCGGGCTTCTCTCTTTTTTTTTTTTTAATTTAATTTAATTTATTTTTGGCTGTGTTGGGTCTTTGTTGCTGCTAGGTGCGGCAGCGGGGGCTACTCTTTGTTGCGGTGCGCGGGCTTCTCATTGCGGTGGCTTCCCGGGCTCTAGAGTGCAGGCTCAGTAGTTGTGGCGCACGGGCTTAGTCGCTTCGCGGCATGTGGGATCTTCCTGGACCACGGCTCAAACCCATGTCCCCTGCACTGGCAGGCAGATTCTTAACCACTGTGTCACCAGGGAAGCCCAAGAGTGGTTTCTTGACTATCCAAACTGGTTTTTATTATCAGCTGGATGGATTTGAAGTACCACCTGGGTCCAGAGCTATAAAGTTGTTAACTATGAAGTGATAGCATTGCTTTCCCAGTACGTCTTGCACATCAGATCGTGGCAGTTTTGATAGCGGAGTTTCAGTAAAGTTGTCAGTAGTGGCCTCATCCTGGGATTAGTAGAGTCAGTGCAGACTGCAGAGGTAACTTCCACTTCACTAAGTAGGTGATGGAATGGTCTATTGTTTGGAATGATATTGCAATAATTTCAGATTCCCAGCTAAGCCACCAAAACCTACTAAAACCACAGTATAGCTTTAAGTGGATTAATTTAGGCCTAACCCTCTAGCCACCATGAGTCAACCGGGCAGACAGGAGCACTGCTCATTTGGGTCTTGTGAACAGGAACAGTTCCCACGCTTTTTCTCCCTTCCTGGTAAGGATGATCACAGCTAATCAAGGTTATTGAGTACTAATGATGTGCCAGGTGCTATGCTGAATGCTTCACTTGCCTTATGTCATTTGACGCTTTTGTCTCCTCGATGAAGTAGGCACTGTTATTCCCTTTCAGGCAACTTGCCCAGTGGTGATGCAGCTAGTGAGAAGAACCAAAACAGAATCCAAGTCCATCTGTCTCTAATGCTGTCCTCCTCACCAGTGGACGACACCACCACCCACTTCTCTTTGTGGCAGCCCAGGGAAACTGGGTCTCTATGCTCCCTGGTCTGAGTCCAGGATTCTGATGAGATTAGGAATGGGGAAGGAGGACTACCCTCTTGGGATAGGGGCTTTCCACAGCCATTCTGTCTCTGTTTTTTTCTGTCTCCAGTCCCAGAAATGGCTTACCTATCCCCCTTCCACTGCCACCTATTTATTGCCTCCAATCAGGGCTTCTCTCTTTGCTCCTGGAACAGACTACTCAGTCATGCTCCTACCCTCCTGTCCTTAAAGCCTCTTCAGGCTTTCTAAGAGTTCCTACAATAAGTAAGAGATGGAGAAAGCTGGGAAATGGTTAAGCTTTTACCTCAACAGATATATATATGTGTGTATGTATGTGTATCTATATATATAAATATTTACTATAGTATATTTTAACCTAGACCCTGTGAGTGTGAAAAATGGGCATGGATGCCAATGACAGGCCTTTGATTAACATCCAGGACTTAAAAAACCTTCTGTTGCCTAGAAGAACTGTAGTTACGGGCGTCTCAGCACAGGATCTGAGGGGGCGCTATCGGGGAGAATAGGGTTCCATGGGGCCAGAGTCATTCTGCGTCCTGCTTCGTTACTGGCAGGGGGAAGGGAGGAGCCTCAATCATTTGTGCTACCCACCTGGATGAGTAGACTGGTCTAGTCAGCAGCCCAAGGGGTAGTTCAGTCCAGCAGTGGCCGCTACTGTGTGCTCTGTGCTGCCGAGTTCAGGGGGTACAGAAACAACTAAAATGTGGTCCCTACTCTTGGCACTTACCTCTAGCAGAGGATACAGAGGCAGAAGAGAATAATTTCAGTTTCAACAGGGTAAATGTTAAGATGGAGGTGAGCACAGAGGATGGGTCAATAAGTCCAATGCTGAGGGGATATTTGAGCTGAGTCTTAATGGACAAGTAAGGGCCTGGTGAGAAGGTGGGAAGGATATGTCAGATGGAGGGAATGGCATCAACAAAACCACGAAAGGGTGAAATGCAGGTGTGGTGTATTCGGGGGAACTACAGAGAATTTGGTTGGCAAATCTGAACACTTAGGAGACTGTTCCTGACACACAATAGACCCTTAAATATCAGTTCAAAAGATGGAGTATACAGAGTATGAGAGGTGAGTCTCTCATGGACGCCATTCATGCATGTCAATGGTTGTCAGCAATAATACACACTTGGAATTTATTGGGTGCTTACTACATGCCAGGTGCATATGCTGAGTACTGTATGTGTATTAGCTTAGTTAATTCTCACAAGAGCCTTATGAGGTCAATATTAGTGTTCCTAGGTTTTGATGAGAAGAGCAAGGTCCAGAGAGGTTAAGTAAGTTGTTCAAGGTCACACGGCTAGAAAATTATAGAACTGAGATTTGAAACCCTCGGAGTCTGATTTCAGAACCTGTCTTTTTAAAAAAATTGAGTTATAATTAACGTACAATATGATATTCATTTTCTGTGTACAACATAGTGATTCAATATGTTTATACATTATGAAATGATCACCACAATAAGACCTGTTACCATCCGTCATCATCTGTCGCCATACAAAGTAATTACGGTATTGTTGACTATATTCCCTATGTGTACATTTCATCCTCATGACATTTATTTTATAGCTGGAAGTTTGTACCTCACCTATTTCATTTGTCCCCCCACTCCTCTCCTCTCTGGCAACCACCAGTTTGTTCTCTGTATCTACGACTCTGTTTTATTATGTTGGTTTATTTGCTTTGTATTTTAGACATGTAAGTGAAATCATATGGTATTTGTTTTTCTCTGACTTATTTCACTTTGCACAATACCCTCCAGGTCCAACCGTGTAGCTGCAGATGGCAAGATTTCATTTGTTTCTATGGCTGAGTAATATTCCATTTTATATATATATATACACACACATACACTGCATTCCTATTCATCTATCAATGGACACGTACATTGCTTCCATGTCTTGGCTATTGTAAATAGTGTTGCAATGAACATAGAGGTGCATAGATCTTTTTGAATTAGTGTTTTTGTTTTCTTCAGTTAAATATCCAGAACCCATCTGCTTACCCACTGTCCCGTATTGCCTTTCTGAAGGACATGAAAGTGATGACATGGTGAGATCTGCTTTTTTTTTTTCTTTTCCTCCTCCTTTAGTTCTTTCTTTCTTTCTTTTTAACGTTTTTATTGGAGTATAATTGCTTTACAATGGTGTGTTAGTTTCTGCTTTATAACAAAGTGAATCAGCCATACATATACATATATCCCCCTAACTCCTCCCTCTTGCATCTCCCTCCCACCCTCCCTATCCCACCCCTCTAGGTGGTCACAAAACACCAAGCTGATCTCCCTGTGCTATGCAGTCTGCGTCTTTATTCCTGTCCTGCCCCTAGGTTCTTCACAACCATTATTTTTCCTTTTTTTTTTAGATTCCATATATATGTGTTAGCATACAGTATTTGTTTTTCTCTTTCTGACTTACTTCACTCTGTATGACAGACTCTAGGGCATCCACCTCACTACAAATAACTCAATTTCATTTCTTTTTATGGCCGAGTAACATTCCATTGTATATATGTGCCACATCTTCTTTATCCATTCATCTGTTGATGGACACTTAGGTTGCTTCCATGTCCTGGCTATTGTAAATAGAGCTGCAATGAACATTGTGGTACATGACTCTTTTTGAATTATGGTTTTCTCAGGGTATATTCCCAGTAGTGGGATTACTGGGTCATATGGTAGTTCTATTTTTAGTTTTTTAAGGAACCTCCATACTGTTCTCCATAGTGGCTGTATCAATTTACATCCCACCAACAGTGTATGAGGCTTCCCTTTTCTCCACACCCTCTCCAGCATTATTGTTTGTGAGATCTGCTTTTTAAATGCATAACACCGGCTGAAATGCAGAGGGTGGATTTAAGGGGGAAAGGAGGCTCAGGGGCCTGCCAGGGCTGTGTGAATCAGAGATGCTGTGTTCCTGGCAGTGCTTTTAGGGCCTTTGGGAGCATGGCCACTGGGGAAACCGCCTCTTAGGGGGATACTCCTATGGTTCCTCCAGGGTCATCATCACCTTGTCTTACCTTGAGAAGAGAATTCTAGGTTTAGAGAAACGTCATCCCAGTAGTACCATCTACCTTGCTTGAAGACAAGCTAGAGAGTCCTAATGGAAGTGGCAGGAAAACTATGTATGTCTCTGAACTCTTCGGCCTCCTTTTTCTTTTTCTTCTCTTTTTAAGTAGCAACATATATTTTTAAAAATTCATTAACCACTAAAAATAATAATAGCTACAATTTTGGTGTGTTTTGTGTGCCAGCACTGTGTATGTACTTACGTCAGTCTCATTTAATCCTCATGACCCTGTGTATGTTGGTCTTCTTAGAATTGGGGAAGCTGAGGGTCAGAGTGGTTGAATAACTTGCCAAAGTCACTCATTTAGAACGGAGTAGAGCTGGCTTCTGATTCCAGAGCCCACTTCTTTTCCAGACAGTCTTTACCTACCCTCCTCCAATACACCCCACAAAAACAGCAACGCTGAGGCACATCTAGGGGTGGTCCTGTCCTGTGGCTGGAGGTGTCACTTCCCCTGGCAAGTTCTGCCTTCTCGGTTTCTGTGGCTCTGTGTGTGGCGGTACAATCTTGTTCCCACATCATTTTTCCAGTTCCTTCCCGACTTATCTGAGGAATTCATACCTCCTACCCGTCCATCCTGGGGACACTCAGAAAGTTCTGTTTTGAGTTCCACCTGCAATTGTGGCTCCTTGTGGAAAAGGCCAGTCTGTGAGGTGGGACGGCCAGGTTTGCTGTGTGCTCCCTATGCGTTTGGCTCTCAGAGTGGTGTACCTAAGGTCTTTGTTTTTAATCATAATAGTTCACATCTTTGCTTTCCGTGCTGCCCAGCGGGAGCCAGCTGGAGGTGGTAGCAAATCTTCCTTTAATTTCCACTGTGATGGATTATTACTTCATTTAAAATGGTGTTTAATTTGTACACGTGCCCTGAGGCTTTAAAAAAGCGAACTCATTTGATTATTGTTGGAAATCAGTTTAGACTCCACAGTATGTTCAGCGGGTTGGACTCATGAAGCCCCATGGAGCCTGTGGCCCCATTAACAGGTACCAGAGTCCAAAAATTAAAATGTGGTGAGTTCTACAGCCCCATACCCTTAATTTCTTCCATAAAAAAAACCCAAACAAACATCTGTTTCATCTTCCTTCCTAAAAACTGACTTCTGTTTTACTTCCTTTTTAAAAACAGACTTCTTTTTAAAGCAGCTTTTAATATTTTCCCTTAAGAGGGAAGAAGACAGTAATAGGTGATTATTTTTTGGCCCCTAGCTCTCACGTTTTTTCTCATTCATCCTGTTCTCTCCTTTATTCTCAGGCACGAGGACCCCCTCTTGATTCTCCTTCACTTTGCTTTCCACTTTCCTTCTCTTATTCCTTCTTCTTTTTTTTTTTTTTTTTGTGGTACGCGGGCCTCTCACTGTTGGGGCCCCTCCCGTTGCGGAGCACAGGCTCCGGACGCGCAGGCTCAGCGGCCATGGCTCACGGGCCCAGCTGCTCCGCGGCATGTGGGATCTTCCTGGACCGGGGCACGAACCCTGTCCCCTGCATCGGCAGGCGGACTCTCAACCACTGCGCCACCAGGGAAGCCCTCTCATTCCTTCTTGATTGCCCTGTACCAGTGGGACAAGATTCATATTTCAGCAAGCCACTTTTTCTTTTCTTCCTTCTTGGGTGAGGACTCACTTTTCTGGGTGCCTGTCAATCCCTAGCAAAGAGTGAGAGGACCAGAATGACCATAGGGCAAGGTCCAAGGCCTGCAGCCTAGGCTCTCTGGGGCTTTTCCAACACCAGGCAGCCTGGGATGTTGCTTGCATGGCCTCTTTTTAAGTTCTGGGCTGTGGTGTGCAATGAATGTGTTTGTATGTGACATACTCACATTTAATGCAGACTGTGAATGCTGATTTCTCCAAAGGTAGCCATGAATAAGTTTTGAGATTCACATTTGAAGCTGAGCATAAACCGGCAGAAACCCCTGCCGGTGAACTTTTTTTGGGTTTCCTACAGAAGAGAAGTGAGAAAAGAAATAATTCTACTCTGGGGAAAGGCATAATTTAGAAGCCGTCAGCATGTGTAAGAAAACAGACTCTGTGGCTGTTCTGTAAACCCAGACTGGCAGCCAGGGCTCATTGTTTCCTTTCCTTCCTTCAGCGTTTGTATAAGGCGAATGGGGCCAGCGCCTCTCCAGCTCCCCACCGGGCAGCTGAGGCTGTGGACTTCAGAAGCGGCTGGCCTGGGGCAAGCCTCCCGCTTGCTTCCCCTGCCTCCGTCTTTCCTGTTCCTTACCCCCTGACCTATCACCCCTTCCTTTCCTGGAAATACTGTCCTTCCTGAGAGTGGAACAGGAGTATTGGAAGGTTCAAGGATATTTCAGGAAACCCCAAGTGGGGTATTTAGCTCTTTCTACCACCTCTTCCACTTCAACACCCAACAACATTGGTCTACCATGGGCTTTCGTTTTGACCACTCACCTTCCACTTCCACTTCCACTATGCCTGGGTGAGACGCAGGGGTTCTGATCCAAGGGGTCGTGTTATCTCTTGTTATGGCCAAGCCTACCTCCGAGGCAAAGCTGGGGAGGTTAATTCTCACCCCCATATTCTTGAAGTATTTCTGTGATGTTCAGTTTAATCTGATTACTCATCTTTAAAATTAGCGGTGGGAGACCGAGCAGGGGAGACATTATGCCTGGGCCCCTGTAGGTCTGAATCCCTTCAACAGTTGGACATCTTGTGTAATTGGTCACCGTGGGTGTGGAGCTTGCTTGGCTCAGCTCCTCAAGGGACATGCAGGGTAAAGGATAGTGACCCCTGCTGTCCTGCAGCCTAGTGCTGGCCGGTGGTGTTGGCCACTCAGGAAGCTCTGTGGAGGCCCAGGGGTATAGTGGCCTTCGGTGACATTATGGTGGGAAGGATGTCGGGGAAGAGGGCAGCTTCCCTGCTGAAGATTCGGTTCCAGTGAGGTTCAGAGGAAAAAAAGGACTATGATCTGTGGGCCTTCTCCAAACATCCAGATGGGCCCCAGGCATAGTCCAGCAGGGAAGATCTGATTCTGTTTGTCTTCCTCCTGTCTCTCTAAATAATTTTATCTTCAAAGCATGACGCAGGCGTTCATTAACACTCTGGCTCTCCTGGGAGGTAGGCAAGTGAGAACACCACCCCCGTCAGTGAAGCCCAGGGAGTAGGTAGGTCCAGGAGCCTCAGGTACGTGAGCCACAGAGAAACGGAGCGGATCTCAGACCTCGGGGTTTTGCCCTCAGACCTTTACTCGGACATACCCTAGGCGGCCCTAGGAGCCACCCCTCTATCTCAGTTTCCTTCTTTCCCATTAGAAGAAAAAAGCTGAGGCTGTGGAAGGAAAAATGCTGGGTACTGTGGGATGAGTAATGGAAAATTTGAGAGTTGAAGAGAAATTCTGGTCAGATTCACTGTTGTTGTGAATTTTAGATGCAGGATCCTGATTATGCCGTTAGTTTCATTAATTTACTTGCTTTAAAAAAATGTGCTGAGCCTCTACTTCTGGGCAAGGTATTACAAACAGAATCACTTCTCCTAGAAGTACTGGCTAGCCGCGAGGGATCCTGCTGGCTGGGAACTTGATCCTTTGTATCCCATGCTTGGTTCATAAGCAAAAGATGTTGGCTCATAAGCAAAAGATGTTGCCTCTTCAGATGGTGGTTGCAAGTGCTGGAGGACTCCTGGCATCTGGAAATGGGTGAGAAATCCACTTGTGACTGTTGATGTAGCAAATCTCTAGAGACTAAACTTTTTAAGCCATTTATCTTGGTTGGATCAGGAGATCCTTAGGAGTCCTCTCCTTGGGGTTGGAGGTAGCATATCTTTAAGCCTGGCCTTTTCTAGGGCTCCCTAGGAATGGTGATCATGCCGGTTTGCTAGATGTTGGTAGGGTAACTCCTGAGAGCCCTGAGTTGATACTGAACCTCCGACTCTAGAATTGCAGCAATGTTGGGATCTCCATTGGTTTCTTTCTTATTCATGGGGCATCTTGGCACAGTGTAAGAACAGAGGAGGGGGGTCATTTTATCCTGTAAATGTTGCCCTCTCTCGGGTGGCAGTTGGACTCTACTGGCTTTGCAGGAAGCCCAGCCCCATCAGCTAATGATATTCCTTATCTTGGCACTGCAGGCTGCTGAGAACCAGCCCTAGACCTCTGCTTGAGGGTCCTTCCTCTGAAGACATCACCAGTGTGTGGAGCCCGCCCCACACCCACCCCCTGCCAAACCACGGCCTTTACCTGTGTCTTCCGGTGTTTCCCGTGCGACCCATCCTGTGGGAGTGCCTCGTGGGCCGCCCCAGAGTTCACCCCACACTCAGCAGCGCCAATGGTGAAGATGACAAGATCCAAGACTTTCCAGGCATATCTGCCCTCTTGCCACCGGACCTACAGCTGCATTCACTGCAGAGCCCACTTGGCCAATCATGATGAACTTATTTCCAAGGTACATGTTCCCTGCAGGCCTTCCTTGCCTACCTTGGGGGAGGGCACTTCTGGCTCCTAGGTTTGCAGACGTTTATGAGCTCTGCCAAAGGGCCCGGAACATTTGTATTCCTTCTTTTGTCCAGGGAGGGCTGACCCAAATGGCTGTCTCACTCAGCTGAGAAATAACTCGGAGTTAGGGGGAGAGTGTACTCGTTTAATCTGTAACTTTGGAAAGTAAATGTCATCCCTGTTGAGTCTGTGGGGGCTGGGGGCTCGCGAGCCGGAGGGGAGAGGGGCTAAAGGGATTGGAGCCTTGCGCTCTGCTTGCCTGGGCTGTGTTGGCAGGTGCATGCGGTGTAGGGTGCTGCCTGCCTAGAAAGGAGTTCTGAGAAAGGTGGTCTCTTGTCGGAGAGGTTAATGGCTGAAATGAGAGAGGGGAGTATTGCTTTTTAAGCCCCTAGGGAAGGTTACCAGATGATTTAGTTACTAAAATGGGTGGCCTTTGGAGGACCAAGAGTGGCTTGGTGAAGAGCTGACCCACTGGCTTGTCGGGACCTTTCGGGCTTCTACGTGAGGTGAAATGGCATGACGTTTGGTCACAATCAGAAGAAAGAGTGGAACCCCATTTTCCCTGAGGAGCCTTGGCACCTGCTTCCTGAAGTTGGGGTGGGGGGATTATTAACAAATAAGTAAACCTAATGTCCCGTTGAGCAGTCCAGACACTGGCTCCTTCAGGCAGCGTTCAGAGGGGAGCTGCTCCCTCCTGGCCCCAAGCTTCTTGCCAAGGGAGGAGAAACAGCTTTAGTAGGCTGCAGGAAAAGGAGAAAGAGCCCGTGGGGGACTTTTCGCTTTAAAAAGCATCCTTCTTCAGAACCTGGACTTCATGCCATTAAAGTAAAAAAAAAAAAAAAAAAAAAAAAAAAAATTTATGCGGACTCAGACAAAGTTTAAAAACAAAAAAATTTAGTGTTCTTGATCTGTTTACAAGAACTGCTAGAAAAGGTGGCATCACTTTCCCTGCCTCTGGCTCGGTAGCCCTGGGCAGAGCCGGAGGAAGGATCAGCAGTTACAGAACAGCCCTGTCCAGCTGGCTGATCTGACAGGAAGTGGAGAAGCTGCTTGAACAACCACGTCTGTTAGTGGGGATTCTCAAATCAGGACTGCAGATGGAAGAACTCCTCCTTCTAGGCCTCTTCTAGGGTCTAGGGTTACCAAAAGGCTTGAACCCTGCAGCCCTCAGAGTCCTGGTCTCTGGCCCACTTTCCCTTCTCTAGGTTTCTGCTAATTACTCTCCTCTATGCTATTTGTGTTCCAGCCAGCCTATAGCTTCCTTCTCTGTCAGCTAACTCATCTTGTCTCAGATTCCTCTTGGACCTTTGGGGAACCCCTGGAGCCTGGAAGTTTGGATGTGGGGAGGCTATGTCAGTGAGAGGAGAGGGGAGTCAGTCCTCTTCACTTTGGAAGCTTGGAGGGAAAATATGAGTTGTCCTACTTCTGGAAATCTCCAGAGGAGTAGAAGCCAAGACATCTTTTTAATATACAGAAGTACTGTGGGGACTTCCCTGGTGGTGCAGTGGTTAAGAATCTGCCTGCCAATGCAGGGGACATGGGTTCGAGCCCTGGTCCGGGAAGATCCCACATGCCACGGAGCAACTAAGCCCTTGAGCCACAACTACTGAGCCTGCACTCTAGAGCTCACGAGCCACAGCTACTGAGCCCACGTGCCACAACTACTGAAGCCCACGCATCTAGAGCCCATGCTGCACAACAAGAGAAGCCACCACAATGAGAAGCCCGTGCACTGCAATGAAGAGTAGCCCCCGCTCGCCGCAACTAGAGAGAAAGCCCGCACACAGCAACGAAGACCCAATGCAGCTAAAAATAAATAACTAAATTTATTAAAAGAAAAAAAAAGAAGTACTGTGTATCGTAAGAAGTGGAGGTAACCGTAAACTGTATTTAAGCACCTTCTGTGTGCTAAAAACTGCTACTTAACACTTTATAAATATTATCTCACTTAACCCTCATAAGAAGCCTTTAAGGTAGGTGATGTTAGTCATATATTATATGGATGGAGAAGCTGAGACTCATAGAAGTTGTCTAAGAACTCAGGTCTTGAGTTCTCAAAGAAGAGAGAGCAATTACTTTGAGCGTGTTCAAGAATAATTTCTGGAAGAGGTGGTATTTGAGCTGGGCCTTGTGAAATGGTCAGAAGGGAGTATGCGGGGATGACAGTGGCCTTCAGAGTTGATGTCTTACCTCTTTGGCTGGTACATAGGGCCTTGGATGATCTGGCAGAGCCTAGCTTTTGAGTTAGGGTCCCTGCTGCTTCCTTGATTTATGTTCCAACCACTTGGAACTAAGCAACATTTCCCTGAATATGAAGATGGGGGTGTTTCGGGCCTCTGTGCTTCAGCCAAAAGCATCCGTTTTTCTTTACCTCCTTCCTCTCTCACAGGAGCTCTTACACATCCTTTTCCTCCTGGGGCCATGTCCTATTAGCTTTGTATCTCTGGGTCAGAATCTGACCCATAGCAAGAACTCAATAAATGGTCAGATAAACAGATGGATGGCTCTTGAGCCTTGGGAGAAGACGAGTGATGAGCAAAGAAGACTGTTGGCCTCATGTCCTCCTTTCTGCCCCTTTTGGGGCAGAAAGGCTCCTTCACAAGTCCAGGCCAAAGTCAACACAGGCTGCAGTTTCATTGGCTACAACCCGTGCACAGATGGGGTGCATTAGAGCTTGATGATTAAAGAGTTGTGTTAACTGCCTGACGGTGGGGAGAGAGTGAGGGAACTGTGGCTGGCATTGCACAAAGATTCCTTTATTTCATTCCACAGCCACCCCCGGCGTTAAATAATCTATAGATTCTTATGCAGGTCCACTTAATGGAAAGATCACTGCCCCAGCCCCCTCCTTGGAAAATGGGCCTTTCATTTTGTTCCTCTCTTCCATTTAAGAAAGTTCAGGGAGAGAATGTTTCTCCTGTTCTCCCCTCTTGACATAATCTCCTATGCGGTTTCAGAATCCACCCAGTGGGAGTTAGGAGCTGGGAAGCAGCTAACTGGAGCAGCAGTGTAATTAAATGATACTTTGTACTTGTAACAGAGCCTTTCATCTGGAAGCTTGACATTCCATTGTTTGTTGTTTTTTTTTTAAAAAGAAGTGAGTCTGCCTTCATTATGGAGAAGCCAACACAAAGGTCCAGAGAACTAAAGCTCAGAGCACGTGGCTAGCAGAGAACTGGGAACAGAATCAGGACTTCGGGCTCCCGTCTTATCAGCATGGCTAAGCCGCCGTGGAAATGTGTAGTTGTCAAGTTTTAAACAGTTAGGGTCTGACTGATGTGGTGGAAAGACTCCTGCACTAGGCCCTTCTGTCTTCCCAGCTTGCTTCAGATTCCTAGAGGCCTGGAATCAGCTGTCCAACCTCTGAGTCTCAGCTTCTCACTAATAAAATGAGTTAAATAATATTTGCTGTGTCTAATGGCTAGTAGTTAGCACTCGTGTGCTTACTGTGTGCCACGGCCGGAACAGTCCTAGGAGGTAACCCTACCTTATTTGAGAGTGGGGGGAGTAGGCTTACCTCATTGGGTTGTTAGGAGGCTGGATGAGATCATCGATGTGTGGGTGGCTTGCAAATCACAAAGCTCTATGCAAACGTAAAGTAGTCCCTTTGCTTCTCTTGGCCTTGATGTCCAAAAAAAAAAAAAACAAAAACAAAGCAAGGAGGTGGGGTGGAGGGATTGTTACTGCCTAAGCAACTTTACTTTAGCCAAGATAGTTTCACTTTAGAACCTGGAGCACAGGAGTTGGATTTGAGAGAATAAGGCAATGGAAGAGAAGGACAGCCAAGTTGTGTGTGTTGGCAGAAAGGTAAGAGCATTTGCTCTGTAGGACGCTGGGGGGTGCGGGGCGTTGGGGGTGCTTTTTGAATCGATGACAGAACTATCTAGGGAATGTGCTGAGGCCTCCTACAATTTCTTTCTTCGGGGGTGCTGTGGTCTAAATGCTGAAGTGTTTGCATGCAGAGGTATTTTGAGTTGGCACGAGGAATTGCTCACGCTGTTGTTTCTCACTTAATGGTACAAGTCACAGTATAAAAATATACTTTGGTTATAAAATAATAATAGTTTCAATTGGAACAGTTAGTTGCCCCCAGTGAAAACAATCTAATGCTCATTTCAGTGGATACTATCTATTATGGAAACCTGGATCTTTGCAAGACTTTCCATAAAAATTATCTGTAGTCAGTCCATCCCTTGCCTCCCTCCTGCTAGCCCTTCAGTGGTGTTGCAAGTAGGCCATTTAAGAATGGTGAATTGGATTAATCTATCATGAACCCACTTTGGGGACGGTGGCTTCATTCCAAGACACAGGTTGCACTAAGTGCCCTGGGTCCTTAGAGGGAAGGTGTTGGAGGCTGTGGAGTGGGCAACTCAGTGACAGCCTGGGGTTACACAGCCTCAGGGCCGGGCTTCTCTGCCTCACACCCCTCAGCTGCTGTCTGTGTGAGGAGCTGGGCCTCCTTCTGAGGCTGCAGTCTAATTAGGAGGCAGGTTCTTTTTGTTCCCTGTGGGGTTCCATTGGGCTCACAGTGGTGACATTTTGGTTTTTCCTTCCTGCCTAGACATAAGCTGCAGCATAGCTTTGAGAAAAGTGTCAGGGAGGAAGGTGCTGTGAAGCCTGAAGACTTGTATTGATCTGGTGGCTGCTGAGAGGCCCACTCTGCCCTCGGCCTCCCACCTCTGCTTCTGAGCACTAGCATTCTACACCAGTGACTCTCAAAAAGTCTTGTACCCCAACACAGTGACTTAGAGGTTGTGGGCAAAGAGGGAGTATTGTCCCATCCTGTCAACTCTACGTTTCAGGTATTTGTTTCTCTTAATCCCCACTACCCACCAGCTTGTCTTTAATGTGCAATAAAACTAACTTTCCAAAATATTAATGCAGTTATTTGTGTCCTGAAAAAACTTCATGTAAAAAATAAATACAGGAACAGAACTTCTAAAAATCTATTCATTTCTTTTCCTCTAGGTGCCCGGGAAAATGTTACAGTGAGCATCAGATTGTATTAGTTGTGTTAGTGACCTCTGTGTCCCATTAAAAGGCATAATTCCTAAAGAACGTATACAATAAGATATGGCTTTTGAAGATAATTCTGTGAGGTTATCTGTGTTGCAAAATATATGTCATATTGTAGTTTTATTAATTGAGAGGTTTTGGTATCCAGTGGATGACAATTATTTTTACAAAAACCATAATTCAGTAAAATTAGTTTTTCTATTCTAGCAGGAGAGGGAAAAAAGCCAGATTGCATGTAAACCTATAAATGTCTGTCTCATTATAAGTGCCCATTTTTTTGTTTCCAAAATAGTGGAAACCTAGGGCCAGAGTGATTGTTAGGTTTTAAGAAACAAAAGGTTGAGAACAATCACCGTTGCAGGACCCATACCATATAGCGGCACCTTTGCTTCTTTTGCAATGTTTGCAAGACACTGTTATGTGTTTGTCAGTTTCCTAAAGAGCATTTCTGAGGTGCAGTAAAGGCAGAATTAATAAATTATGGAAGAGTTCCAACATACACCAATAAGCCCAGTTTAAAAACACATTCAATCAATTTAGCTTTTGTAAAGAAAATCACATATCCAACCTAAAACTACTTACTTCTTTCCCTCAGCTATTTGATCTTTGAAAGCCCTAATCTCCTACTAATGAAGTGTTAGTTCTGGAGGGGTACAGATAAGCTATCTGTCGACCACCCAGGAAGGGTGACAGGTGAACCACGTCTACAGCAAATCTCCAAAGGAATGTGGTTAGATTACAGTGTTTCTTGGTGAAAAGAAACTATTTAGAGTTTGTAAGATAGAACATCTTATGGTATCTTCTCCTCATGGGCGCAGAGATTGAATCAAGTCAGGGTGAGATAAATCATAAATTAGGCTGGTACAATTTGTACAGCATAAGTGTTCAAAGTTGGGACCACCTTAACTGGATCTCAGAGGCCTCTGGTACATGTGGGTGATGGCAGTGGGGACTGTGCCTATAACTTGCTCTTTTGTCTCATTGGCTCTGTTTTATTATTGCACGAATACAAAATATGTAATGGGGTGGGGTGCACTGTACTAGATATGATACTACCCTCGAGGATTTTACCCTCAAGAACTTTCACTCTAGTCTGGGGAGATAAAAGGTTCATAAGTCATCCCTTTTTTTTCCCTTAGAACAATTTAACACAAAATATACACATGTATAGCTCCTGAGATGTTACAACAAATTTAAAATATGTAGATCAACATGATCCAAATCGTTTCCAAGACACCGTTATGGTGGTTCAACAACCATTTTTTTTTTTTTTTTTTTTTATTCAGTACGTGGGCCTCTCACTGTTGTGGCCTCTCCCGTCGCGGAGCACAGGCTCTGGACGCGCAGGCTCAGCGGCCATGGCTCATGGGCCCAGCCGCTCCGCGGCATGTGGGATCTTCCCGGACCGGGGCACAAACCCGTGTCCCCTGCATCGGCAGGCGGACTCTCAACCACTGCGCCACCAGGGAAGCTCCCAACAACCATTTTATAGTGTATACTGAATGGATGTCCACATCATGCCACAAAACCCTACTCTTTGTTTCCAAATTTGAAAGCTAGTCCTCCAGAGCAGGGGGCCAGTCAGCCTCTATAGACACAACATCCAGCTCAGGAATGTCTGCAGTCACATTAATCAGAGTCAGTGTTCAGCCTGGTTCTTCCAAAGCCTCCGTGTACAAACTCTTTATTGTAGGTTGCAACTTGAATCTTTAGATAGAGGCAAAAACGATGCCCATCCACATAGCATGTCTCCATAGACTGAATGGTGTGAGTTCTCACAGCTAAGGGCCTCTGATAAAGGACCCGTAAAGGTGTTTTCTGGGCGCTCTCCAAGTCCCATCTGGTTGTGGTTCCTTATTTATACGTTTAGTTGTAGAAGATCCTTTCTGCTAGTCTTCAGGTCATTCCCCAGGTCACTGTAGCTGCTCTATAAATAGTTGTAATTTAGGTGTGCCCATGGGAGGAGGTGAGCTCAGGGTCTTCCTACCCCACTGTCTTGGCCCCTCCCCCATAAGTTGTCCCTTCTTGAAGTTTGTATGGTCAACCCTCTGTATCCACAGTTCCACATCTGGGGATTCAACCAACAGTGGATCAGAAATAATTCAGGGGCTTCCCTGGTGGCGCAGTGGTTGAGAGTCCGCCTGCCAATGCAGGGGACACGGGTTCGTGCCCCGGTCCGGGAAGATCCCACATGCCGCGGAGCGGCTGGGCCTGTGAGCCATGGCCGCTGAGCCTGCGCGTCCGGAGCCTGTGCTCCGCAGCGGGAGAGGCCACGACAGTGAGAGGCCCGCGTACCGCAAAAAAAAAAAAAAAATTCAGGAAAAAAATTCCAGAAAGTTCCAAAAAGCAAAACTTGAATTTGCTGCATGCATGCTGGCAACTATTTACGTAGCGTTTACATTGTATTAGGTGTTATAAATAACCTAGAGGTAATTTAAAGTATAGTAGTTTATATGCAAATACCATGTCATTTTATATAAGGGACTTGAGCATCCTTGAATTTCAGTATCTGAGGTGGGTTCTGGGACCAGTCCCCTGTGGACACAGTGGGATGACTGTCCTTCACCTTATGGTTTTTTTATGTGGTCTCTCTCTTTTTTTTTTGGCCACACTGCGCGGCTTGTGGGATCTTAGGTCCCCAACCAGGGATTGAACCCGGGCCCTGGCAATGAAAGCACCGAGTCCTAACCACTGGATGGCCAGGAAATTCCCCACCTTATGTTTATCTTAAACCATTTATCACAGTATAACGATGAATGTCTCCCATTAGTCTGTGAACTACTTGTGGAGATAATTGTGACGTCATCTTTGTGTCTCTAGCACCCAGCACAGCTCCTAAAGACTGGTAAATTTTCAATGAATATCTGAGCAAACAACTGTTAGTTCTCTAAGATAGAGACAGAATAAGGGGCTCTTAATCTGGGGTCCATGGGCTGGCTTCAAGGGATTTCTGAAATTGTATGTTTAATTCTATGTGTATGTATATTTTTCTAGGGAGGGTTCCATAGCTTTCATTAGGTTCTCAAAGGATTGTTGATCAAAAAAACCCCCTTAAGATCCATCTGTCTAGAAACAGAAGTTCTGGGAAGACTTGGTAGAAGTGACACTGAGATGTACCTTGAGGCAGGAACCTAGACGTGTGGAAATGGATGGGGAGGGACTGGTAAAAGGAGCATCACGAACAAAGAAGTAGAGGCCAGGAGTGTGTGGGGAGGAGCCATTCTTTTGGGCAACATTGAGAGCTGTGCGAAAACGGATTGAAAGAGTAGGCTGACGCCAGGTTGTTGGGAGAATAGAAGTTCGGACTTTATTTTGCTGGCAGTTGGGCGCCACTGAAGACTTCTTTTTTTTTTTTTTTTAATTAATTAGGTTGCGCTGGGTCTTAGTTGCAGCAGGCGGGCTCCTTAGTTGCGGCTCACCAGCTCCTTAGTTGTGACATGCAAACCCTTAGTTGTGGCATGCATCTGGGATCTAGTTCCCTGACCAGGGATCGAACCTGGGCCCCCTGCATTGGGAGTGCGCAGTCTTAACCACTGCACCATCAGGGAAGTCCCATCACTGAAGACTTTTGAGCAAGTAATGACATGACCAGAGCTTTGCTTTTAGATGGCAGGTGTCGTGGTATCCTAGGTGAACTGCTTAAGAAGAGACTAGAATTGGGGAAACGAGTGTATATGCACCTCAGTGGTCTGCAGGTGGTCCAGGCACATGGTGGTCATTCAGTACATACTTGTTGATCACCACTTGGGAAAGAACTACAAGCATTCTAGGGCTTAGAAAAATTCTCTCTGTCATTTATAGCCATGAACAAGAGGAATTGAGTTCAGGAAGTCACACTCTTTGGTTGGGAGGCAGACCTGTCCTACAGTCTGTGAAAATTGATGATCTGGGTGGGCATAAGTAGAATTGTTCACCAATTTATTACCAAAGGAACTGCTAGGGACCAAGTCAAGTGAATCATCTGTGTTTTTTGCTGTGGACTGCAGGCAGCTGGAGCACAAATCTGCTCAAATGTGGTCCTTTCTATGTGGTTGCTTTAAATACCAAAAGGAAATGTTGACTTGAGCTATGAGGCATACCCTGAAAATTAATTCTGTGGTTTGCAAATGCCTGTAAGATTCCAGTCCTAAGATTGGTTTGTATGTTCGTGCCTCAGCATTCAGCAAGGACGCTGGTGATTGCAAGCCTGTGTTTCTCGTGAAAATCCGGACTCTTTTCAGCAGGGTGTTCTCCCTGGGAAGCAAGGAGTAGATGCAGAACCCCTGCCCCTGTGTTTTCATTTGAGCATCAGCACTCCCTAGGTCTCTGGAATGGTAAAGCTGCACCATTGCTTCTTTGGCTGTTTGTATTTTGGGGTCTGACTGGAATCTACCATTATACACTAATTGTTCAGTTCAATAATATATATATATATATTTTGTATTTTAAGGATATACATTAAATTTTTATTATGAAATATACAGAAAAAGATGCATAGAACACAAATGTATGGCTTAAAGAATTGCTCATCTAACCACTACCCAGTTCAAGTAACTGAGTGTAGATCATTGACAGAACTCTAAAAGCCAACAGTTATTCTCAACCTTCCCCTTGAATGTTACCATTATCCTGATTTGTGTAGGAATTTCCTCCTTTCTCTTCATATTTTAACCACCAAGGTGTATATTCAGTACTTGAACATTTAGATTTGCCTGTTTCTGAAATGTACATAAATAAAATTTCTCTGTATAAATCTTTCATGTCTTCCTTCCTTTGCTCAATATTACATTTTAAAGATTTATTCATCTTGTTATGTGTAGCTACAGCTTTTGGTTGTTGGTGGCGATTCTGTATAGAGTTCAATAATATTTTTTGTGTTTCAAACAACATGCCAGGCCTAGGCTGGGTGCTAGGGATAGAGAGAAGCCAACAGGATTCCTACACTCAGAGAGCCTGTGATCTTTGGGGTACATGGGAATGTAAGCCTCACTACGGAGGGCAGAAGAATGGTACAGATGAGGTTGTACTGGTGCCAGGATGAAAAACACAGGATGAAAAATCTACATTGCTGCTATTAACTATTATTTATTGAAGATCTACTGTGTGTTAGGGACTCCTTACTTTACAACATCCCTTCAAGGTGGGGATTAAGTGACTTGCCTAAAGCCATGGGGTAGCAAAAACATATGGGATACAGGTCTAGCTAGGTCTGTACCCTCTTTCATAGCTTGACCTAGGTAGCTCCTTTTGGCATTGACTATTTTCTGGGTCTCAGTACTATTGGTGGTAAATCCTACCCCTTCTCCCCTCCTATCATTTCTCTTGCCTGGAGAATGCTTCTTTTTCTCTATTCAATTTCTACCCATTCTTGAAGACCAGCTTAAGTATTTTTTTCTAGGATGTCTTCCTGGACTATAGGATTCTCTTCCTCCACTGGACATCTGTAGTACTCATTGTCTGGTTGTTCATTTGGCAATTAGTAATGACTCTTGTAATAATATGGTCTATGTTTTTGTGGTTACATGCACTTTTATGTGTAATTGTCTTGTTTCCTAATAAGATTCTAAATAACCTGGAGTCATAGACTTTCCGAATGCCCTTGGCCCTGGGTTTTTCTAGTTCAACTCCTCATTTTACAGATTAGGAAACCGAGTGCCTCTTAACTTTGTACTTTGCCACCTCCTCCCTGCCACACACGCCACCTACTGCCTTACACATAAGGGGTGCTTGAAAATGCTAGAGGCAGCCCTGGAGGAGAGGGCTGGCAGCCGGGATAATGAAAGTATCAAGCTGTGAGGTCTTGGGCAAGATTGTTCTCTCAGGCTCTCCCTTTTCTTCATCTACCCAATCCAAATGAGGCATTAGATTAGACTGTCATTAAAGGTTCCTTCCACCTCCCCCATCCCCTGATTCTCATATAGCAGCAGCAGATGATACAAGGCAACATAACTTAGTGGTTAACAGTGTAACGTCTGAGTCAGGCTACCTGGGTTCAAACCTTGGCTTCTTTGCCTATTAGTTATGCAAGTTAAGTAACCTCTCTGTGTCTTGGTGCCTTCATTGGGAAAAGGGGAATCATATTAATGTTAGATACCTATAAGATTTTTGTGGCAATTAAGTGAGGCAATCAATATAAAGTGCTTCTCACAGTGCCTGACATATAGTAAATGCTCAGTAAATGTTCTATCTATGAATATCGTTAAGCAAAAAACAGAAAGTGGCACTCAAACATAATCAGGTCCTGACACCCATAACAGTTCTGGCATATTCACTCCTTCCATTTTTTGAGTCTCAGGTATTGCCCTTTAGCTATACGGCGTTGTCAGTAGTCTTCTGAGACCCGTATAAGTCTCTGGTTCTTTATAGTAATTCCAAAGGGACCAGCACGTTTCTGGAGGTAATTGAATGGCAGCAGCAGCAGCTTCCATTCTGCTTTTGGGGGGGCCTTACCTGCAAGTAGCTGGGAGGCCTCTCTAGAATTTAAATGGAAAAATCTGCCCCCTACCCCCCTTCCCTTCCTGTCTGCCAGGTGGTTATTTTGCCTGTGAACCACACATCAGCCAGTTACAGAAACCTCAAACTACCATGACAACAGCAGCCCGGGCAGCTGGAAGAGAATTCCGGGCCTGAGTGTTGCAGCAGTAGCTGAGAATTGCTTCTCAGTTTGGTTCACCCTGTGACGCTCCACGGTGGGGGGCTGGGGCGAGTTTCTTTTGAATGAAGCCATTTTTCTTTCTTTCCTTTTTTTTTTTGTTACAGAAAGATGGTTTTCATTATTTATTTATTTAGGCTGTGTTGGGTCTTCGTTGCTGCATGCAGGCTTTTCTCTAGTTGAGGTGAGCGGGAGCTACTCTTTGTTGAGGCGCCCAGGCTTCTCTTTGCAGTGGCTTCTCTTGTCGCGGAGCACGGGCTCTAGGTACGCGGGCTTTAAAAGTTGTAGTTCTTGGGCTCATTAGTTGTGGCTCGCAGGCTCTAGAGCGCAGGCTCAGTAGTTGTGGCACACGGGCTTAGTTGCTCCGCGGCATGTGGGATCTTCCCGGACCAGGTCTTGAACCCGTGTCCACTGCATTGGCAGGTGGATACTTAACCACTGCACCACCAGGGAGGTCCCTGCCATTTTTCTTATCTTTGAAAACAAACCCAAAAAAGAATCTCTGATGCCTTTGTTTCCAAAGCACTCAGCCAACTCCTGAGGGGAGGGTTTGACCTGGTGACCCAGAGTATCGTCTCTGGGGTCAGGGCTGCTTAGCCAAGGAGAACCTTAGCTCTCTGCTTCCCTCCCCTCCCTGCCTGTTGCTGGTGGCTGGACAGTGACTCAGGAGAGGAGGAGGGAGGAGAGGAAGAGAGGAGGAGACAGCTCCACCAGCTGCTGCTAAAAACAACAACATCTAATCAGTCCATAAACTCCCTCCCCTCCAGAGCACAGTGATGTCAAGAGGCAGAGCAGGTGGCATGGACTCTC
This sequence comes from Stenella coeruleoalba, assembly GCF_951394435.1. Classification (NCBI taxonomy): domain Eukaryota; kingdom Metazoa; phylum Chordata; class Mammalia; order Artiodactyla; family Delphinidae; genus Stenella; species Stenella coeruleoalba. The sequence continues at coordinate 31,947,032 of NC_137165.1, forward strand.
CCCTCCCCCTATCCCCTAATGCCTTTGGATCTTTGAAGGGACAATTTATGGTTGTCAAAAGGAAAATTATCTCTCTTTGCGGGGGGGAGGGGTGGCAGGAAATTCCTTCTCTTCCCTTTCAGGACTGGTCCCACCAAGAGCATTCATTGTAACTTCGACTCTAACAGGTAAATGAGGGGCCTGGAAGAGCATTCCCTTGCCAAAACAAAAGATCCTGGTGTGAAGCCTACTGCACTAAGCCCAGCCAGTTCTGCTTTCAGTGAGCTCCTCTGACCTGTTAGATACGAGAGATACAGTGGCAAACTGATGTATAACTTGCCCTCACCCAACTTGTACCCAGACTCCAGTCTGAAGAAGCACCTGGCAGCAGTACAAGTGGGGAGATCCATCGTGAGCCTGGTACCCAGGGTTGTCTGGAGCAGCTGAGAGGCTGGCATGTTGTTCCATGTTGTTTTCTACCCAATTTGCCTGATTTTCATGAGATGCCCAAATGTGTGCAGCTTTCCCCCGATTACCCCTGCTTCGCCTGCAGTGTCAGCCCGAGCTGTAAAGCTGCCAGCCGGGCTCTTGCAGCTTGAGGTGGCCAGCGAATCAGACCTGCTGTCCTCTGATATGTCTTTGGAGGAATGTCTGTTCTTAGGACCAGGCCTCTTTGCTGGTTTGCTTACTTTACCCACAGCCGCTCCCTCCCCTTTACATGCCGAATGTTCCAAATGACAGGTAAGGCTCTGAGGAACCTTTAAGGTTCATCCTAGACACATTCACCCAGGAAACCTAAGGAGAGAGGAAGTGAGAAAAAATAGACTTCTTGGAGCTCCTTTAAGCTCCAAGTCGCCGTATATCTTGATCCTCCCCTTAGCAGGAGAAAGAAAAACAGCAAAGTGTATCGGTGGGGGAGGAGAGTTCCTCCCAGTCTGTCTCCTTCTCTAGAACAACAGGCCAGTCTGCCCTGGGCACTATGGGGCCAGGTGCTGGGTAAGTACACGAGGAAGGAAAGCTGATAAGATAAGGTCTGACAAATCTAGGTCACCAGGCTGCTCCAGGCACCTGTGTGACTAGTCACCTTGAAACGGACAGGAGGGAGGATGGACTTTGTTCAGGGCACAGACTAGCTGACTTCCCAGGCCTTTGTTTGTTTGTTTATTTAATACACATTTCTTGATCACCATTAAATGCCAGGTCCTGTGCTTAGGTGTTCCAGGCCCCTGTGTGCCTCTGGTAGGCAAAATCTCCTCCTGGATCCCAGGCCTGTAACCAGTGCTAAAAAAAGAAATGACATCATGCAAAAGCCAGTTGGTCCACTAACTTCCAGAGTGGGAGCAGCCAGACTCTTGGTAGAAGGGAAGGGCTGTTTGGAGTCTTCATTCCCTTCAGCTCGATCAGGGGTCAGCAAAACTTTACCTGTAAAGGCCAGATAATAGTATTTCAGGCTTTGACGGCCATAGGGTTTCAACTCTGCAGCCATAGTGAATACATAAACAAATGAGCCTGACTCTGTTCTAGTAACACTTTACTTACAAAACAGGTGAGAGGCCCCATTTGGCCCTAGTGCATTGTTTGCTGGCCCCTGAATAGAAGATTGGAATGACAGTTGTGAAATGGGTGTTGGAGAAATGAGTTTATGTGATTTCAGGAGGCATCCCAAATCAACACAGTGGCTTCACTTGGTAGGGATAGTATAGGACTCGATGCACTATGCTCAATGGCAAGGTCTGATTGACACCAGAGAATTCTACTGCACAGGCCAAACTTCAACCTCAGCCATCTAGCACGCTGGTTCCCACCAAAGGTTACAGGGTAACCAAGCCAGACAGAGCACACAATTTCATACAGTCTCATCACTTATGTGGGAAAACAATATGGGGGCCCTGTGGATGGCAAGTCATTGGCACCACCTTAAAAGCCCTGAATAAAGGGTCAGGCCACCTCTGCTCTAGGGCCTGGCTCTGCCACTAACTTTTTTATTTATTTATTTGGCTGCGTCGGGTCTTAGTTGCGGCACGTGGGATCTTCGTTGTGGCGTGCAGGGTCTTTCATTGTGGCACGTGGGCTCTTCATTGTGGCGCGTGGGAACTTCTCTCTAGTTGCGGCGCACGGGCTCAGTAGTTGTGGCGCATGGGCTTAGTTGTCCCGTGGCATTTGGGATCTTAGTTCCCTGACCAGGGATCGAACTCACGTCCCCTTCATTGGAAGGTGGATTCTTAACCACTGGACCACCAGGGAAATCCCGCCACTAACTGTGGAGGGTGGCATTGGATAATGACCGCTCTCTGACCATTTAGCATATACTGAGTACTACTGTATGAGGCACTGGGGATACAGAAATGGACACAACAAAATTCTTGCCCTTAAGTAGCTCATGATCTAGTGGGGAAGACAAATAGGTGAACTATTATACGAGGTAGTGAAACACAGGCTTTGAGTAGGTGATTATTCAGGCTGCTGTGGGGGCAAAGAGCAAGATGAGTGTTTATTAAGTGAAGAAGAAAGGGGAGTCCATTCTGAGCAGAGGCATAGAAACATTCTAGAGGAGATCCAGCCTTGGAGACCACAGGTAAGAGATGGAGAGGGCACGTAGAGGGAAGCAGGAGGTCAGCAGGGATGGGTCGCATAGCGCCCAGAAGGCCCAGCTAAGGTGTTTAGACTCAATTGTGTATGCTGCATGCTCTGGGGAGCCACGGAAAGTTTTTAAGCAAGGGAGTGATAGCATGTGGTTCATACTGCACTCAGCTTCTCTCTAACGTCTACAGACTGTATATCCATGAGCTTTGTGTGAAGAGGAATGTTGATATTGTATAAAGTTAATAAGCACCGATAATTAAGCCAGTGGCTGTAATTAATAACCAGGGTCAGTCCCTTCCTGGTGATGCCTTCAGCTAAACAGCAACCAGATAAATCATTGGCAAACACCAGGCACCCATAACTGAGAAGAGGGCCCTTCAGAGTGCTCCAGGACCTGGATTCCCTGCTTTTCTGGGTAAGATACTGCCTCTCATGTGACCCTCCTGGCTGCTTGAGGCTCACTCACTGAGTCATCAGAAGCTGGCCGTTGCAACCCCACATGTCTGAGTTTTTCTGTTACTTTAAAGGGAGAACTGAGTTGCAGAATTCAGGTGCCTTTGGTGTAGTTTTGAAGTTTAGGACAGGGAAAAGTGAAGGCGGAAAATAAGTGGCTTCTGCAATAGTCATGGCTTTCAGGGCCTAAGAGTAGTTGAAACTGGCATTGGAAAGTGGGGATTCTTAGGCAGCGATTCCCGAATCTGACAGTACATCAGAATAAGCTGGGATAAAAAGGCTGGTTTTTATCCAAAGGTCCCACCTCCAGAAATTCCTATTCTGTAGGTCTGAATGTGACTGGGAATCAGAGCCCCTAATGGGGGAAAGAAACAAGTCACCTAGGACACCAGATTTAAGGAGGCACTCACTCCATTATATGTCATTACAGGATATTGAGTATAGTTCCCTGTGCTATACAATAGGTCCTTGTTGTTTACCTGTTTTATATGTATTAGTATGTATCTGTTAATCCCAAATTCCTAACTTATCTCACTCCCCACCCCCCATCCCCTTAAGTAACCATAAGTTTGTTTTCTTTGTCTGAGTCTATTTCTGTTTTGTAAATAAGTTCATTTGTATCATGTTTTTAGATTCCATATGTAAATGATATCATATGGTATTTGTCTTTCTCTGACTTGCTTCACTTAGCATAATGCCTCCAGGTTAGTCCATGTTGCTGCAAATGCTGTTATTTCATTATTTCTTTATTGTTGAGTAGTATTCCGTTGTATATATGTACCACATCTTCTTTATCCATTCATTTGTCATGGACATTTAGGTTGCTTCCATGTCTTGGCTATTGTAAATAGTGTTGCTATGAACATTGGGGTGCATGTATCTTTTTGAATTAGAATTTTCTCCATATATGTGCCCAGGAGTGGGATTGCTGGATCTTATGGCAACTCTATTTTTAGTTTTTTAAGGAACCTCCATACTGTTTTCCATAGTGGCTGCACCAATTTACATTTCCCACCAACAGTGTGGAAGGGTTCCCTTTTCTCCTGTTGTTCCCATTTTCAGATGAAGAAAGTGAGGCTTAGGCAAATGGAGTTGATCAAGGGGACTCCGCTAGGAAATGGTAGAACCAGAGTTGGAACTCAGGTGTGACCCACCAGGCCACTCCCCTAAGTGCTCTACCACAGGGCCTATTTCTTGCTCTGAATTAGCAAAGGAACTTAGCCCAGCCCCCTCTCTTGGTCCTTCCCAGGCAGTCTGCCTGGCTCTGAAATCTCCAGGTAACTTCCTATACCTGGGGTTTAGCACTTGGACCAAACATGACACCCCAGCTCTCCTTTGGGTGTCCTTTTGTTTGTGTTAATGGGTTTCCTGACGTGTACAGCCATGGCAAACTGGGAAGGGGCAGAGGAAGGGCACAGGTGATCTTTGGCAGGGGCAGAAGAAGAGTTATTCTTTCTTAAGCTGTTTACTGATTAACTCCCTTTGCTCCTGAAACCAGAAAGAAGAGGAACTCAAGACTCAGCAGAGCTCAGAAGCCCCAATTGATTTGTGGTCCAACTGGGTCAGGGGGAGTGACCCTGTGCAGTGGCCTTTTTTTTCTTCCCCCCAGGGACCTGTATGCCACAGCTCACTAGAGCAGAGTTCCATGCCACTGAGGGGAGGGATTCCAGCCCTGCTCCCTTCCCCCACACTCCCAGCCCCAGAGCCCAGAGGGGTTAGATCTCCTGTGAGGCGCATGTCTACCTATTCAGTCCCTTCCTCCCTGGCCCTCTGGCTGGGCTCCTACTGGTGTTAAGTTGCCCCAAATACCCAGTCTCTTATTTCACATCCTCAGGCAAAGATCCCACAGCCAAGGTGCCCTTTCAGCTTAGCTTTCCCATCGGCTGCTCACTGACAGATAAGCTTCTAAGAGGAGGGAAGAGGGAGGGTGGAGAGGTGGGTAAAACCTGGGGCAGACCCCTTTGTCCCTTTGTCATGGGGTGCAGCGGGTCCTGTAGCTCCCCAGCTTTGTGTTTGGCGGGGCAAGCCCTGGGTGTTGGCCAGCTGCCTGGCCCCTGTCCTTTACTGGCAAATGGAGCTTGACTTGGCTAAGGCATACTTGTACATACGCTAAGCTTTACCTTAGGCTAGAAGTTGGAGGCTGAACGTTTGTAAGTGTCAAGAGACAAGGAAACTCGGTGTTCAGTGTGTGGGCTGGGAGAATGCAGGGGTTCCTGAGCCAGGCTCTGTTTCTGTATAATCTGCAATGGCCGTGCCAGACTCCCTGTCCAGACCTCGCAGAGATGTTTCATTCCTCGGGCTGGATGGAATTGAGACACGAGTGCTGCTGCGAGTTGGGAGGGGGAAGAAGCCAGTGGACAAAACGTTCCTGCGCCTGGGTGGACCAGCACAGCACACAGGCTGGGTCCCTGGGAGGAGAGATGAAGCCTTTCTCCTTTCTTTAGCCAGTCCATATCTTGAGTCACAAATGAGTTACTGCCAGATGAACTGGTATTAGTTTACCTTTCTGAAGTGATAGATGCACTTAAAATAAAAATGAGAGTGACCAGGAAGCTTGCACAGTTAGCTTTGCCAGTCTCACTGGTTTGGGAGATGAACCCTGGAGTTAGTACACTCACTCCATTACAGAACTGGGCCTCTGTGTACAAGTTGGTGTCCAGAATATATTTAAAATGATATCCAGAGACTATTTTAAAAACGTGTACAGAAAGGTAGCAATTAAATGTTTCTCTTGGAGTAAGCCTGGCCTCTGAATTCTCCCAGGAACCCTTGCCTAGGGAAGACGATTAAAAATAGATCTGAGTAGCACTTCCTGCTTGGCAGATGGCTGATAGCAAATGCTAGGGCTTGCAGCTGACCTTTCCTTTCTGAAATCTGCTCTGTGTTTCCATGATGCTAATTGAGTCCCTCTCTAGACCTAATCAAAGTGCTGGTTGCAAAAAAACACGGCTTGCTGTCCTGGCTGGGCTCAGTTCAGGGAGCAACTTGAAAGTGCTGGGATTTGCATGGGAACACCCACTCTGTGGTCCAACTGGCTGATCCTTGTTTTAAAACTAACAAGGTCTGCTTTCAAATTTGCTGTCTAGTGCTATTAAGGATCCCACGCCCTGTCCGCTCCCATCCACAGGAAAGATCAGTGGAGAGGGGAGTGATGTGTACACAATGGACAGTGCTCACACACACTTCCAGACGAAGTAGCTGCCCAGAAGAGAGACAGGGCCTTTTTGAGATTGAACTTCCAGGTGTGACTCTGTCCCCATCAGCTGCCTTATAAAACAGGGATAATACCTGAGGCAATGCCCTGACTTGGTATCCAACTATGGGAGATAAAAGATATCACTGTTTTTCTTATTATGTAGTAAATATCTAGGGACCACTGCTGACTTCTCATGGAGTTATTATCCTCCGCTGGGAAAGAGATGGGCATATAGACAGGCTGTGCTGAGGCTATGCTAGGTCCTCGTCATCTTCTTCACCCTACTTTGTCTCCCAGGAGAGCCCTCTGCTGGAATTGAAGCATCTTCTGGGCAGAGCTGCTCACTACACACTCTGGGGCTGAGCAAGGTCTGGGACATTAAATATTTGTTGATTTAGATCTCCCCCCTTCCCCCCGCCCCCCGCCATTTAAAAACTATCATAGACTGCTTTAGTGTGACAAAACCTTTTTGCCTGGGAGATGATTTTCTAGTGCCTGATATTTCACAATGTACCTCAGGCTTTTTTGTTGGCCAGGGGAAAATGTTGAGCACCAGAATAGGTGAAAGGGATTTAAGTCTCTGTGTCTTGAGGATGAGTCTTAGCCAGGACTTAGATAAGATAGACCAGCTGATGAGCAGAAAAGCCCTTTTATGCAGATAAACAGGAAGTTTAAAAACACAAGAAAAGAGGTCTAACTCTGACTCAGAAATGTTCATTTAATGTGCAAGGCGTCTGCTCTCTTGAGAATATGGCCTCATGGAATATTCGCCCTCGTAAGGAACCTCACTCAACCCCCTCATTTCACAGATGATGCAACTCCCAGTTCACAGGATCAGGGGTCTGCCTAAGGAAGTCATGCTGGTCGGAGGCAGATGATCTAGCCTTGCCTGGCAGGGGTGGGAGGGGGTCAGCTCGTTGTTCTGACCCAGTCGTGTTCTGTTTCTAGAGGGAATACTGAGAACCACCAGTGCCCAACTTTTGCACGTTGGCAAGCCCTTTATGCTCACATCTTTCTAACATTTGTATGCTCAAGTCCCTTTCATAAGAGCTCTCTGGCTGTGGTTTCTTCAAGCCCTTTTAAATAACATTGTCTCTTCGTTGGTAACTATTTCATATAACTCTCTACTCCTAACTCAGCCCCGTCCCTGGGGGTATATGAATACAGAGGTTAAATGTAGATATATGCTAATACGCCACAGGTGGAAAGTCTAGTGCTGGACATCTGCCATGAGGGGTGGGGGAGAACACAGTACTTGGCCTACTTCAGTTTGTATGTACAACCTGAAGCCTGACTGTTTAAGCAAGGCCTTGTGTTTTGATTAGCATTTCCAGGAGAGGAGAGTGTTGAAAGTGTTTAGGGAATACCTAGTATGAAATGAAAAATCAGGTTAAAAACACGGTGGTTTTTTACTCCCCCAGTGAAAGGGGCCCGGGTTCGATCCCTGGTCAGGGAACTAGATCCCGCATGCTGCAACTAAGAGTTCCCATGCTGCAACTGAGGATCCCACATGCCGCAGCGAAGATAACGCGTGCTGCAACTAAGACCCAATGCAGCCAAATAAATAAATAAAACAAAACAAAACAACAACAACAAAAAACACAGTGGTAGACTCAACGAGGGTGAAACCGTGCTGTGTACAGGAAATTTGAAGGAGCTGGTAGAAGGAAGGATGCTACCGCTTCTCGAGGGCCTGGCGTATGCCAGGCACTTTACTGTCTGTGAGGTGGGTGTTATTAGCCCATTTGACAGGTGAGGAACTTGAGAACAGAGAGGTGAATGTACCTAAGAGCATACAATAGAGAAAGTGCCAGAACTGGGATTTGAATCTAGTTCATCTACTGAACTGGGAGAGGCTTAGCCCACAGAAGGAGACCTTGGTATGGGCAAAGCTGTAAAGTTATTTGGCACCAAAGGATGTAAAGATGGAGTATTCAGGGAGCTCTCAGGAGTTGAGCTCGTAGAAGGAGTTCTGGTACTGTCAGAACTGCTGGCAGTGGAATGGGCTTTCTGAGGAGGCATTCCCTATCCCTGGAAGTATTTAAGCAGAGGTTTGGTAGAAATGTGGACAAGAGCTTTGCATCAGGTGTGTAATTGACTTTGGGGCTCCTCAAATTCCAGTGACCTATGAAATTAAAACTGGATAAAGTCATAAGTATATTTTGTTTTGTTTTGAGATCCTCCACTCTACCCAACCTACAATCCACTGCATGGGATTCCTGCAGACTGCAATTAGTTAAGTATTTCTCTTTTTGAAAACCCCCCAAAGCATTCTTCTGGGTTCTCTGCTCATTCTTTGCCATGAAGTCCAGGTGCCAAAAAAAAAAAAAAAGCGGGGGGGGGTACTTTAAAGGGCTTCTTTACTTTAATTATTTTTTCCCACGAGTTTTGAAACGAGAATCATTCATTCAGTAGTTAGCTGGGAAGGCTGTTTTCAGGTTAGGTTGCAGAGAACATTCTCTTGGTGGTCCTGTCAACCTTAAGCATTGTAAGTTTACAAATTAAATTTTATCCATTCACCCAAGAGTGACCAAGCTCTGGTGAAGTGATTCACCCTAACACAACTCGTAGGAAGCTAACTGGTAGACCAGAATTCTAATTAATTTACAGTGGAGCAGATAATCCCGAAAGCTTGGACTGTGTGTTATCTTCCTTGAAGGTAAACCCACTGAGTGAGAGAATTAAATTTAGGCAGTTGCTAAGTAAATATGGAGTCAGGGCAGAGGAAGGTGAATAACCTAAGAGACTTTCATCAGTTCTGACAGCTTAATCCATCCTTCTTCTTCAAAGAGACAGATTTTCCAAGTGAACACATTCTAGAAAAATCTTGGGACCTGGAGTCAGAAGCTGTTGGTTTAAGTTCTGACCTTGACTTACAAGCTTTGTGAAACTGGGTAAGTCACTCAACAGCTCTGGACCTCAGATTCCTCCTCTGTTGGTTTGAAGGTTAATCAGTTAATATATGTGAAAGTGCTTTGTACGTTCTGAGGTCCTGTAAGCGTGTCAGTATTAGTCTAATTCTGTTGAGCTCCTTTCTTTTAGGAAGTCACTTGGACAGCACCCTTGTCATGCCATCTTCATTTTTCCCTAGATTTTGGAGCCACACTGCCTGGGTCTCTGTCATGTATTGGTATTTGATGCTGGGCATACGTCTTAACCTCTGCCTTGCTTTCCTCATCTGTCAAATGGGAACGATAAAAGTACCTCCCTCATCAGATTGTTGAGAGGATTAAATTACTTGGCTTATGTAAAACAGTTTGAATCTGTCTGGCATATAGTAAGCACTATATAACTGTGAGCTGTGACTGTTGTTGTTTCACCATTTCCAATTTATTTTAATGAGCCACCTCAGTCTCATCTGTAAACTGCCTCCAGTTTCACCGTAGTGATTGCTGGTTAGAAAATGTTTAAAAAGCAACCCCCTCCACGGCATGTGGCTTTAGTCTTGGAGGAAAACCTCTTCCGGCCTTTCTGCCTGGATTGGTTACAGGGGAAGACTTGCCTTGAGAGTCTGTAGGTTTTGCCCACTGACTTTCCAGAAATCCTCTGTAGTGTCAGGACATTTCCATTCGCCGATGCCCAGGTGGTTTTGGGAGCAGAGGTGTAGATTGAAACATAAATCCAGGAAATTGATTGTGTTCTTCCTAGGTGTATTAACTTGCATTGTCTTCTTAACTTCAGCAGCTCATAGTGAATTGTTTTCAAAGGCCTGATGATTTTCAAAAGTTTCACACACATGATTTCATATAATCCCATAATAAGCCTTTTTAAAAAAATCCTACCCCTATGTTGCCCCTCCTCCCTTCCTCTCCCCACTGGTAACCACTAGTTTGTTCTCTATATCTGTGAGTCTGCTTCTTTTTTGTTTTATTTGCTAGTTTGTTGTGTTTTTAAGATTCCACATATAAGTGAAATACAGTATTTGTCTTTTTCTGTCTGACTTCCTTCACTTAGAATAATACACTCCAAGTCCATCCATGTTGCTGCAAATGGCAAAATTTCACTCTATTTTTACATCTGACTAGTATTCCGTTGTGTATCTATATCACATCTTTTTTTTTTTTTTAACATCTTTATTGGAGTATAATTACTTTACAATGGTGTGTTAGTTTCTGCTTTATAACAAAGGGAATCAGCTATACATATACATATATCCCCATATCTCCTCCCTCTTGGGTCTCCCTCTCACCCTCCCTATCGCACCCCTCTAGGTGGTCACAAACCACCTAGCTGATCTCCCTGTGCTATGCGGCTGCTTCCCATAGCTATGTATTTTACATTTGGTAGTGTATATATGTCCATGCCAATCTCTCACTTTGTCACAGCTTACCCTTCCCCCTCCCCATGTCCTCAAGTCTATTCTCTATGTCTGTGTCTTTATTCCTGTCCTGCCCTAGGTTCTTCAGAACCATTTTTTTCTTTTTTTAGATTCCATATGTATACCACATCTTCTTTTTGTTTGTTTGTTTTTGCTTTTTTTTTGCGGTACGCGGGCCTCTCACTGTTGTGGCCCCTCCCGTTGCGGAGCACAGGCTCCGGACGCACAGGCTCAGCGGCCATGGCTCACGGGCCTAGCCGCTCCGCGGCATGTGGGATCCTCCCGGACCAGGGCTCGAACCCGTGTCCCCTGCATCAGTAGACGGACTCTCAACCACTGAGCCACCAGGGAAGCCCCCACGTCTTCTTTATCCATTCATCTGTTGATGGACACTTAGGTTGCTTCCATACCTTGGCTACTGCAGATAATGCTGCTGTGAACATTGGGGTGCAGGTATCTTTTCAAATTAGTGTTTTGGTTTTTTCAAATATATACCTGATGGTGGAAGTGGAAGGGCCTGGTGTTTTTTTTTTTTTTAATAAATTTATTTATTCATTTAATTTAATTTTTTGTTTTTTGGCTGCATTGTGTCTTCGCTTGCATGTGGGTTTTCTCTAGTTGCTGAGGGGGGGACTACTCTTTGTTGTGGTGCGCGGGCTTCTCACTGCGGTGGCTTCTCTTGTTGCAGAGCACAGGCTCTAGGCGCGTGGGCTTCAGTAGTTGTGGCACACGGGCTTCAGTAGTTGGGACTCGCAGGCTGTAGAGTGAAGGCTCAGTAGTGGTGGGGCACGGGCTTAGTCGCTCCGCGGCATGTGGGATCTTCCCGGACCAGGGCTCGAACCCGTGTCCCCTGCATTGGCAGGCGGATTCTTAACCACTGCGCCACCAGGGAAGCCTGGCCTGATGGTTTGGAGGGAAATTTGAGCTCCATTATTTCAGCCCCTAAAAGTTTTAGTTTTATATTTGAACTGCAAAGGACCCAGCTATTAACAACTGGCTGCCATTACATCCTGATTCCACCTGTTCACTCTCTAACTCGGAAGCCAGTCTCCCGGAACAGACATGTCAGCCTTTCTTCTGTAGAAGATGGGGCTTGTCTGATCATACGAATCCCCTGCTCTTTAACCCTGTGGAGAATGCATGTTTTCCAGGCCTTCTCTATGGAGAACAGGAGGGAGTGCAGGTTGAGAGCTGACGGCATCTGCTGAATTGAAAGGTCTGATCGTTAAATGATTTAAGTGACTTAGATCCCGAAATCTCCACATTTCAGCAATTAAATGTGGCCCCCAGGCCTCAGGCCCTACACCACCTTTTGTTTTTGCCATTCAGTTCCTTGCATAGTTTGCATCGTGTATGCTCCCATGCCCTTGGAATTTTATGACTCCACACAGCAGATATTTCCTCCTTTAGAGCCAGTCCCTTCCCTGCCCCTCCCTCCATCTGTTTCAGGAATGGGAGAGCAGTTGAGATCTACCAAAGCTCGAAGCCAGCCAAAGAGGGCTGGAAGCAGCCATGCTTCTGCCCCTAGGCAACACACATGGCTTTTTACCCCATCTTGAAGTTTCTAGACAGATGTGTGAAAACTTTTTGTAAGCCATGAACACATACAAATGGCTTTGTTCTTTCCTAGTCTTTCCTGGTGACCTGTGTCCTAGTGTGGAAGTCATACAGAGTCAGGAAATTCTTCCCTTATAATTAACCCAAGTCTCTCTTATTTCCGTCTATTTCCTCTTGTTCTTATTGCAGAGAAGATGGAAGAAATCCCCTTTAATCTTCTTTCCTCTTAGCTAACTGTTCAGTTTTCTTTAAACTGCACCAGGTTCTAATTGTGGAAGTTTTCATCATTTTCATTGTTCTTTATTACCACCCTTCCCACTTTCTCCATATGCTTCCTCAAGGGTGAAATCCAAACAAGATCCAGTATTATTTTGCTTGGGTTTCAGCTCTTTGGAATGGAACCTGTGGTTTACTTTGACCCTGAGTAGCAAACTCTACCAGGCTTTACCATGGATGCAGAAAGGAATGAGAAAGGAAAAGGGACTGCCCTGACTTTCCCCAGCAAAATGTTGAGGTGGGATATTTAGCCAACACCCCAAGGCAGGAGTTTTACAAATCCTCCATTGTATCTCTATCTAATACCTCTGTTACCTTCTCACTGAGATGGTACGTAGTATAGCATATAGTACCTTGAGCAAATCCATAGAGACAGAAAGCAAGTTTGTGGTTGCCAGGGACAGGGGAAATGCAAGGTGACTGGTAATGATGCAAGATTTCTTTTGGGGGTGTGAAAATGCTCTGCCATTAGATAGTGGTGTGGTTGCACAATCTTGTGAATACACCAAGAGCCCCTGAATTGTATACATTAAGGGTGACTTTTGGGACTTCTCTGGTGGTCCAGTGGTTAAGACTCTGAGCTCCCAATGTAGGGGGCCCGGGTTTTATCCCTGGTCAGGGAACTAAGATCCCACATACCGCAGCTAAGCCTGCGCTCCACAGCTACTGAGCCTGTGTGCTCTAGAGCCCGCGTGCCGCAACTAGAGAAGTCTGCATGCTGCAGTGAAGACCCAGCACAGCCAAAATAAATAAATTAATTATTTTTTTAAAAAGGTAACTTTTATGGTAAGGTTCTATCTATCTACCTATCATACCTTGAAGTTTATGGAGTACCTCTTTCATATATAGTATCTCATTTATTTATTATACAAATCTGATGTGAGTGTGAATACTATATTATTGTGCCCATTTTACAGATTAGGAAATTGAGTCTCAGAGAAATTAATTGGCTTGACCAAGTTAGTAACACAGTGAGTATATGGCCAAGCCGGGGCTCAAACTCTGGCAGTCCTGCCTCTTCAAAGCCCATGTAATGAACACTGTACCTATGGATGGTAGGTTGGAGAAGTAAGTACCAGGTGCTTTAAAATACTCATATTATTACAAGTGGAAAGGCTCATGGGGAGCTTCAGTTCCATCCCTACATTTTTATGGATATTGAGTTACAAAGAGTGGAAGAGTGGCCTTATGCCATAATATAGAGAAAGGGGGACACCAAAGTCACTGAAGAAAAGAATTTTGAAGAACCAAATAGATGAGAGTCAACCTTTTCTTCTCTCTTCTCCAGGCTCCTGAAAAGGCCAAAAAGGGAAGGTAGGGAACTGATCTTTTTACTCTGCACTTTTGTTTACCTTGTTTTACTTCTTGTTCTCAACAACTTGGAAAATAGGCATGGTTTCCATCTGCAGATGTAAAAGATGTGGAAGCCGAGAGAGGCTAAATAATTCTCCCAAGGTCAAGCAGCTATTAAGTTGAAGTTGTAAAACCAGGGTTTTATCCTGAATTTCTGAGCCAAGGTGAGATCCTCTTATCATACGAAGATATGCAAGGGCTGGTCTAGCTCCCAGATGTTACAGCTGAGTAGTCAGGTGGGTATCTGCTTCCCTCATCTCTGGGCACTTCCTGGGGCACATACTCGGTTGATGATGGTTGACGTTCCCAGAGAGAGGCGATTGAGAGGCTCTGCTTCATGCTAGGAGGACTTCATGCCTGCGCCCGTTCAAGTGAAGGAGGAGCCCACATGTTTGCTCTGTTGCCACCTTCCCCCCACAAGTATTCATTTTTTTTCAACGGTCCTCCTACTTTTTAAAAGGAATTGCTGCCTTCCAGACTTTCAAAGGGGCCAGAAATCAGTGGTTTGGGCTACTAAACAGGAAACTCAAAGCCCTTTCCGTTCCTTTGAGCTGGCTGGAAGGGCTGGGCCTGGAACTATTACCTTCCTTTAAAGGACAGAAGAAAAGTTTTGTATAATTTAAAAAACAACAACAAGAAAACCTTTTCTGGAGTCCTGAATACCAGCCTTCATTGATATACAACATGGAAGAGAGCTGCCTTGTTGCCTGGCAGTAATGACAGCAAACAAATGTGTCCGACAGTCTGTTTGGGATCTCCTGGTCTGAAATTCTGTTTGCTTCATTCTAATTGCTTCCTTCACTTCCTTTCAGTCTCCCCACCTTGGGTACCACCCTCACTCAAGGGAGCGCCAGACCGTGCCTCTTTGTGCCAGGCTGGGCTGGGGCCCACAGGAGACAGTGACCCAGCCGGGCTATTCTTGTCTCTGTCTCTTTGCAAGATGCCTGTTGTTCTCTGTGAATGTTTTTCTCATCATAAATGTTGGCTTGGCAGGGGCCCAGGGTGGAAGCCACGGTGGAAAAGCTTCCAGAATCCTGCCCCAGAGATTCAGCTGGTCCTGAGTGCCAGGCCGAGGAGACAGGCTCATAGATACTGTCGCTGGGGAGGTACCTCTGTAGGTATTGCCACCGAGACGGCCCTGATTGGGTTCGGCACCCTTTGCAGAGTGTGGACCTCTGCCAGCACTCTCTCTCGAAGAATAGGCCTGGAGGAACCGTGGTGGCCTTGTGAGGCGCCTCTGGGCCTGGCTGGCAACTCTTTTCCTGCCATGTGCCCTCCCCCACCCTACTCTCTAGGAATTCGAATCTGTGTCAGGCCAGAGAAAGTGACTCTCAGGCCCTGCCTGAAACAGATTGGAACCCCCAGAACAGTGACCTCCAAACCTTTAAAATCACATACCCCTACCAGTAAAGTGTTTGAGCATGTATTCCTAATACGTCTACTTACTTATAAATGGTATACATGGGTTACTCTGTAATACCTACATTATAAACAAATATTAGAAAACTTTAATAATTTCTGTAATTTAAAAGGATGGAAGAAAAAATAAAACAATTGTAAATTTGCTTTTAATCTTATTTTATTGAAGGTATATATGATTGAATATGCCCTCTTTTTAGGAAAAAAAAATCTTGGTTTATCACTTTGTGATTCAGTGATTCAGAGGTGTGTCCCTAGGAAAGTATACTTCTATACTTCATTTTAACAGTTGCCCGTAATGAAAACTTCCTTACAAAGGTAGATTCAAATGGAACATTTGCATCCTTGAGCTTACAAAAATCACGATCCCCATTTTCCAACCCACCCACCAGTTATACAAAGGTTTTTGCTGAACTTTGTAGTTTAGAAAAGTACCTTTTAACGAGACTTCAAACTCCTCTGAAGCTCTTTGTTTGGAATACTTTTAAATAGATCAGGAAATTTTTTACAATTCCTAATTGTACAAATATAGGAGTACGGTGTTCAGATATAGGAGAGTTTAGAGATGGCTTATTTTAAAATTTTTATTGGATTTCACCAACAAGAGTGAATTTTACTGTATGTAAATTTAAAAATTAAAAAATCCAATGAGTTTTGACAAATGCATAGACTTATGCACCACTGAAATCAAGGTAAGAAAATTCCAACTCCTGTGTTACCCCTGTGTAGTCACACTTTCCCCTTACCTATAACCTTTGGCAACCAATGATCTTCTTAGCTAAAGCATTTCAGATTCATCCATGTTATGTGTATTAACATAGGTTTTCATTTCGTTTGAGTAATCGAAACTGCCAAACTCTTATCCAAATGGCTGTGCCATTTTGCAATGTCTGAATTCCAGTTGCTACACATTCTTGAGTGCACTTAGTTTTGTCAGTTTAAAAAAATTTTTGGACCATTTTAATGTGTGTATAGTGATATCTCAATTATGTTTTTCAATTCGCATTCCCCTAATGACTAGTGATGTTGAGCATCTTTGCATGGGCCTGTTTCCCATCTGTTTATATTTGGTGAAGTCTGTTCAAATCTCTGCCCATTTTAAAATTGGGTTTCTTGTTTTATTATTGAATTTTGAGAGTTCTTTGTATATTTTAGATACAAGTCCTTTGTTAGACAAGTGATTTGTAGATATTTTCTCCCAGTCTATGGCTTATCTTTTCATTCTCTTAAAAGTGTTTTTCAGAGCAAAAGTTTAAAATTTTGATGAAATTTAGCAGTTTTTTCTTTTATAAATTGTGTTCCTGGTGTAGTATCTAAGAAATGTTTTCTAACGCAAGGTCACAAAGATTTTCTCCTGCATTTTCTTTTGAATATCCTCCATTTTAATTTTTGTACAGGCATATCAATTCTGAACTCCAAAGATCATATAAAATGAAAGCATTGCTAAATACTGTTTAGTGAAACTTTTTTTTTTAAAGATAAACTTAAATAGATAAAATTTCTAGTATTTTCCCCCTACCCTGAAGGATTGTCTGGTGTACCTTCTGGGGAGACTGCTGCCCTGAAAAGCTTTGCAGTGCTGCCTCTCTCCCTGCATTCCCATTGTGCCCAGCAGGTAGCAGGTGATCTGTGAGTCTTTGAGAAGTGAATGTCTTTTCCTGCCATAAATGGTGAAGCTGTGTTACTTCATGTTGTCGTTTTCCAGTCTGCTTTCTTCTAGAATTTGTTTTCCCATAACCACGTTCTTCTAAGCTCTAGCTTGAAGATCTTGATAAAAGTTTCCTCGAGGGTGGCACTCCCAATTATCCATAATGTAGGACCACAGAATTATACGAGAATATAATTTTGGAGCTGGAAGGAGACTTGGAGGTCAACTAGTCCAAATCCCTTATTAAAATCAAACCAAAAATAAACTCTGGTAAATTCACAGACTGGAATATGACTCAGCAATGAAAAGAGAATGAACTATTGATATATACAGCAACATAGATGAATCTTAAAAGAATTATGCTGTGTGAAAGAAGCCAGGCAAGAAACACTACATGCTGTATGATTTCATTTATTAAAAATTATGGAAAATACAAGCTATAGTGACAGTAGACAGTGTCTGCCTGAGGATGAGTGGGAAGAGAGTGAGGAGAGAAGAGATGGCGGGATTGAGGGACATGAGGAAATTTTTGGGTGTGACAGATAGTCCATAATATTGGTTGTGGTGATGATTTCACAGGTATATGCAGGTATCAAAACTCATCAAATTGTACAATTTAAATATACACACTTTGTTATTGTATGTCAGATATATACCAATAAAGCCATTTAAAGAACAAAAAAAAGGAAATTAGAGGCAATTGACTCATGCAATAAATATTTTATAAATGATGCCAGATTCATGCTATGTGTTGTGGGTTCAGAGAGAGATTGAAGACATGGTTCATGCCTTCAGGGAGCTCACAATCTAGTGAGTGAGTTAGACAGAGAGACAATTTAAATCCAGTATGCTAAGAGCTAAGAAAAAGGAACAGGCAGGGAACAAGAGGAGTCCAGTACGTGGGTACCAATGGGTACCTCTTCCTGGGGAGGTCAGAGAAAGCCTTACGAAAGAGAGGAAGCTGAGCTCAGGCTTAGGATTGGTCAAGTGGAGGAGACTCCCCATCTCAGGGAAGATGGTGGTCAGAGTTGGTGAAATGCAAGTTCCAGGAATTGCACGTGGTTCGGCCTGACTAGAGCAAAGGACACAGTGGGGAAGTAGCAAGAGAAGAGACTGCAGAGGTTGGTGGGACCAGATCGTGAAGCTTTTGCTATCCTGGCGCTGCTTGGATGTCTTGTGCTCCAAAGTTGAACTAACAGGTTGGCCAAATATAGGGTCTGTGTTGCTGGGACATTGTCTCATCCAAACACTTGGCATGGACTTCCGGGTTCCAGGTTTCGAGGCTGTGACACTCCTATTCATGCTCAGTGCTAGCCTGGAGCTCTTATGTTCCCCGGGGATGTTTCAAGACCCAAAGGAAAGAGCGCTAGTTTCAGCCTGAGCAGCAGCTGGGGAACATCTGCTTGCTCCTCAGAACTGCACCTGGGAGCCAAGGCTTCTGGTACATTTGTATGTTGGAGGCAACCAACAATCTAGCTTCCCCAAAGGCAGTTTTTCCACAAGTCAAGAATTTTACCTTTCTCTCCGGCTGGCAGCACTGATCCCTAAAGTCCTGTGCTTCTGACAACAGCTGTCTCATGGGCAGTGATCTGTGTCCCGTCTGGTTCTCTCCTACCCTTTGGTCATCTGTTAACCAGTCACCCATAGATTTCTCCAGCCACTGAATAACAGAGGTCATGGGAGAGTCCTTTATTTGTTTGTTTGTTTATTTATTTTAAGAGTGGTCTTAGAGCAGACCAGGATGTTTAATTCAGGGTACAGTTGTCAGGCCACATTAAAAATGCAGGCAGAAATGCAGTACATGGACGGCTCATGTCAGCCAGACGTTTCAGTGTAACCAGAGGAGGAAAACACGGATAGGGCCTGTGTTAATGGAAGTAGATGCCAAGTCGCACGGCAAGCTCTGGCTCCTGTTTCTCCTGTTCCCTGCCATCCTCCAGCCAGAAGAAAGAAGCTCCTCTTTAAGCTGGAAGTGAAAGTGGGATTACTGTTTAATGAGCATTCCTGTGATCTAGAGCTGACGTTGCTTACACCTCAGAAGGAGAGCTTTCGTGCTGCCGTTTGGGAGGATGGTAACTCATCCAGCAGTTAAGATCTCCAAGAAAGCAAGACCAGTGAGAAGTGTGGGTTTGGTGGTTTATTCTTACCTTGGGGATTCTTTGCTGTCTGCAGGGTCAAACCAAGAGGGCAAGCAGAGGTGCTTGTGCTGGTTTCCATGCCCTAGCCGACCTTGAGAGCTGTGGGCAGTACAGGTGGCTGAAATCCAGTGGGTCCAGGAAAGGCCAGTGTGGATTCATGATATTTTCTTACCTGGGCTGGTGAAAACAGTCCGAGCGTGGGCTGACCCGGGCTCTGTAGCTCTGTTTATTCTGCCTTCTCCTCCTCCCACCATGCCATCTGCTAGCTGGAGGGTTAACTGGCTCACTGCTCCCTGTTAGCCGAGTCAGCCCTGCAAGGTCATGACTGTTGTGCTTTGGGGCTGGTTTCCCGAATGGGTGGGTGAAACGGATCTCTAACTATCGATTTGTCTTCTTGCATTTCAGTCGTTCCAAGGAAGTCAAGGACGAGCATACCTCTTTAACTCAGTGTGAGTGTCTCTGAATGGTACATCCATTGTTCGGTGCAAATTTTGAGGGGTGGGGAAAAGCAACGCTCAATGATAATTAAACAATGGAACCTGTCCTCTCTGACACACACACACACACACACACACACACACACACACACACACACTCACACACACCCATGGAGCATTATTTACCACAAGCTGTAGCCAGTCATCCTTGGGGACTTTGCTGGGGGGGGGCATCATCTTTGGCTAAAAATAATATAGTCACTACCCCCAGTAAGTACAGAGGGCTGTAGTCTCCTAGGGAAGAAGCTGAAGTGCTTCTGAGAGCTTCAACATGGGAGGTCTCATAACTAGACCTGAGATGTGTCTCTGGGGAAGAGAAGGAGGGTGAACAGAGGACCCAGGATCTGCTGGAGGACTAAGGTTGGAGGAGCCTTCATATAGTGGAGTTAGTGAAGAGCCTTCATCCCCTCCTACAGATGCACAGTCTGCCACAGCCCTCAGCATTGCTTACAGCTTTCTCTAGGAAAGCAAGCCTGATGAACTGTGAAAATGGAGATCTAGCGTGTTCAGTCTAAAATAATAGGTGCTCTGTGAAGGAGTCTATGTATTTGATAGATGGGGCTCACCCATCCTTGTGATCAGGACAGGACTGTGCCGTCATGATTGACATCTCTGGCTGCAATCAGTCCTCAGGAAGCTCTGAGGACCTGTGCTCATGGCTGTGGACTTCAGTGTGGTTGTCAGTTTGTCCCCTTAAATCACAAGGCTAAAAGCATTTGTTAGAAAAATCCTGAGCAAAGTCTCAACCATAAAGACTTCTTTTAGTAGACTCATTGAATCAGAACTTGCAGATCTGAAATGCATCTCAACGGAGACGTTTGCATGTGGCTACCTTTTCGGAGGTTATTCCTGGTTTCAGTTAGAGACGATGCTCTTCTCAGTGTTGGCTTCCCTTCAGGCAGCTGTACTCAGTTAATTTTTTGCTGGGAGTCCAGCTTGAACAACTGATGGTGAGCACGTGCCTGACGCCCCACTCTCTCTCTCTGTCCCTTGGCACAGAGTTAACGTGGGCTGCGGGCCGGCAGAAGAGCGCGTGTTGCTAACAGGACTGCACGCCGTCGCAGACATTTACTGTGAAAACTGCAAAACCACTCTGGGCTGGAAATATGTAAGTACCAAAGAGTCTGACTGGTGGAGAGAGGGCCATGAAGGAACTAGCTGAGAGCCGCACATGAGAAGAATGTTTTCTTCTACCTGCCTCCCGTGGCCTTGTGGGATTATCTTTGACCAGGATGGGAAACTGAGCTCAAAGAGCAGTTCCTGGCACACTTCTGTTTGCCACACTCATCCCCTTTTCACTGACAGTCCACCCCTCCTACTCCTTTCTTCACCTGCTCCTGATACACGTGCACGTACACACACACACACACACACACACACACACACACACCCCCTCTCTAATTAATAATAATAATAGTAATAATAACAATGGCACATAACATTTCCTGACAACTTACTGTGTTCCAGACGTACATTATTTTATTTACTCTTCACAGAATCCTTAGAGGATAAGGATTTACCCATTTTAATCCCTAGTTTATGGGTGACGAAACTGAGGCTTAGGGAGGTTAATAGTATGTCCAGTGTTGTCTAGCCATTACATGGCCAAACGAGGATAGGAGTCCAGGTGGTGGTCCGACTGCAGAGCCCATGTTCTTTGATGCTCCAGTAAATGTCCCCAAAACATCTCTTAGGTCCCAGACCCTGTGCTAGGCATCATCAAATATTGTGTTAATTAATGTCCACTGTCAGATATAGTCATGGCTGGACTTGCCCAACTGGACATTTACTCCTGCACTGTTTAACTCAATAGATATTTTTAACATCTCCTTGGTACCTAGGAGAGTAGGCAGTCCCTTGCCAGGGTGAGAGGAGGTATATGTGTTCAGTGAAAGTCAACCTGTATTATTGTTATTATTATTATTGGCAGATCTTTTCACAGTGCTTTTCTCTGCCCTCTCTCTCATTGTGGGAATATTGAAAAATGAGTCTTCCTGTTTCTGGGAGGGCAATTTATGCCATGTAAAATGCCTCAAATCCCCTGTCCTGTCAGTTGCAGAGCATCAGTGTGGGGCTGGCTCATAGGACAGCCCACAGGAGTAGTCAGAACCGCCCACAGAGTGTTGAGGTTGCATCAGTGTAGGTTTGTTGACTGCAGTAAATGCCCCGCTCTGCAGGACTTTGATAGTGAGGGAGCTCGTGCATACGTGGGAGCAGGGAGCATAGGGGAAATCTCTGTGCCTCGTGCTCCTTTTTGTGATGAACCTAAAACTGCTCTAAAAATATGAGTGTATGTGAAAAAAGATGTTGAGCCAAAGAAGCCAGACATGAAAGTATGATTCCATTTAAATAAAGTTCAAAAATGTGCAGATCTTGGGGAGTTACCTGGTGGCCTAGTGGTTAGGATTCCGGGCTTTCACTGCTGTGGCCCGGGTTCAGTCCCTGGGTGGGGAACTGAGATCCCACAAGCTCCGTGGCTTGGCCAAAAAAAAAAAAAAAAAAAAAAGTGCAGACCTAAAAAACTGCTGCAGGTGGAGTCTGCAGTGCAGCAGCATGGCCTTTAGATTCCATCTTTTCATGTCTTCCTTGAAACGTTCAGAATGAGAATGAAAAAACCTGGACACTGTGTTTCATGATGCCAAGAAGGTTTAACCACAGCTTCCTACGGGAGAAACTGGCCTTGGCCCTTCTCCCCCTGTATGGCCACTGGTCCCCTCTGAGTGATCTGGGGGCCACAGGTCTGGTTTTGATTATCCAAAAGTGTTCTGCTGCTTGTTTCCCAGCTTCTTGGCTGTCTTATTCCTTGAACATGTGCTGGATTTATATACAGAAGATAAATCTCACTT
Organism: Stenella coeruleoalba; assembly: GCF_951394435.1. Taxonomy (NCBI): domain Eukaryota; kingdom Metazoa; phylum Chordata; class Mammalia; order Artiodactyla; family Delphinidae; genus Stenella; species Stenella coeruleoalba. The sequence goes on from NC_137165.1 coordinate 31,969,295, forward strand.
GGTTGGTTTTGCTCCTTTCTTCAGGTAAAATGATTCAGTCCTTTGACAAAGCTTTATTAAGAACCTCTGTGCTGGATACAAAAGTGAATGAGATCTAGTTCTTGCCCTCAGGGTGTTTATAGTCATGATACCAAGGGGGAAAACCACAGGTGAAGTTACAACAGCTGGACAGGACAGCAGAGGAACATCCATCTCCCCAGACATTCATTGATCACCTCTCACATAACAGGCCCAGTGCTCCAACCTTTCATTCGATTATTCCTTCCAACCCTTATAATAACCCTGTGAAGTACTTGTAATTATCCCAATTTTGTAAACAGAAAGTTTATAATTTTGTAAATTGTAAAAGGAAGTCAGATGCTTAAATGATGCTTCTGATGCTAGGAAGCAGTAGACATGGGGTTTAGGGGGGATGTTTGTTTCAATTCCAGATCTAGTGCTGTCTACTGGAATCCAGTTGTGACATTTTGTAAGTGCCCTGTGGCTTGGGGGGTGTTGACTTTTTTCTTTCTTTTTTTTTTGTTTAATAGGGACACACTGTCACTCTGCTAGTTTTGTTTTTTCCTCCTCTCTATCCTGAATACACTACTGTAGAACAATAGGTCCTATTCCCAAACCACATTCCTCTGGTTGTGTACACATCACACACACACACACACACACACACACACACACAAACGGAGCTGGGGAATAATGAGGTGTCAGGGAAATTACTGCTGAGCCCACAGCTCTTGTATGTGTGTGGTGTGTTTGCACTTTCTCTCGGTGCCCCTCCCCTCTCCGCTATGTGGAATGATTCCTCTCTCAACAAGAGGCTCGAGTCTGAACTCTTGTTCTGAGACCCAGAGCCCCTGAGCTCTAGAACAGAAGATACAGTCCATACAAATGCTGCCCGGAATCTATCGACAGTAGGATTTATTTAACTCCTTCCTAATTTAGGGACTCGGGAGGGAGAGCTGATGTCCACTGCTCTGCACAATGAGCTTTGCCATCTGATGACCCTGGTACCCAGTGTTTTTCAGATGATATACCAAGATGGTTTTTTGTATCTGTGTCTGCAAATAGAATGTCACCTTGACCCTACACCTATGCAGGACTTATTTCTGTGGGGCTTATTAGCTGGGAGAGCCTGCAGTGCTGTAAGTTTCAGCTGGTAACCTCCCAGCTGGTTTGCATTGGGTTTGCCCTTCTCTGGAGGCCTGGCAGCTGGGTAGGGCTCAAGGGCTGCCAGGTCGTTCAGCCTGGAGTTCATACAGCTCCTTTTTCCCTGGAGAAAAGCAATGATGGAAAAACAAACTTAACACATCTGACATGGAAATAGCAAGATAAGAAATAAAAGAGAGACCTGTTTGGCCTCACAATCTATTTTGTTTCTGTCCCTGAATGTCTTTTCTCTAAGCCTAACAAGCACAGTTTAAAATAATGACACAGTGGGAATTCCCTGGCAGTCCAGTGTTTAGGACTCCGGGCTTTCACTGCCGAGGGCTCGAGTTTAATCTCTGGTCGGGGAACTAAGATCCCAGAAGCCACACAGACCGGCCAAAAAATAATAATAAAATAAAATAATGACACAGAAACTTTATGGATACCTCCATAGGGCAGATTTCTGGTAAACATCAGAAACCAAGTGCCCCTAAGATTTTATACACACACACACACACACACGCACACTCACACGCGCACACACACACACACACACACATACAGATGGATCTATCAATGAACAAAACATGAAGTTTATCTTGCGGTAGTGGGAGACAGACAAAACACAAAATAGATATGCAAGTTATACTGCATGTTTGAATGTGGTAAGTGCTGTGGAGAAAAATAAAGCAGGAAAAGAGGGGGGTGGGGAGGGATTGCTGCCTGGGAAGTTGTGATTTTTGGTAAAGACCTTACTGAGATGGTGACGTTTGGCCAGAGACTTGAATGAGCAAAGATCCTGAAGAAACGCTATTGCAAATACTGAGAAAATATTTAGAATGTTTAAATTCAGAACACTTAAATTTAAAAATATTTAAATTCTATTGTAAATACTGAGAAAGCCCTGCTGATGCCTCAGTGCTGCAGTTAAGCCACGGGGACCTAGTGTGCTGAGTGTAGGAATTCTCAGTGAGTCTGGGTGACGCCGGAGCCGGACTTCAGTGGTCCTGATACCTGTCGTGGGCCCCGCCTTGGTTCCTATGCTCCCAAAAGTCATCTGCTTGTCTTTGGTCACTCAGTGTCTTTTCTCTTCCTTTGTGTTTCCTAGGAACATGCCTTTGAAAGCAGCCAGAAATATAAAGAAGGCAAATACATCATTGAGCTAGCACACATGATCAAGGACAATGGCTGGGACTGATTGGAGAGCATCTACCCAACCCAGTGTCCACGTGAATGCCATCCAACCGAACATTCTACCCAAGCGTGAGAGAGTGACTGAACACTTGGTTCCATCCATTTAGGGGCCTTGCCATCTGGGGCATTCTCCCACCCTGCCACCATCTTTCTGGTGACCAGCCTCTAAATTGCTGTCTCTCTGTCTCTTTGCTTTGTATCTGTTTGTGAGTTGATCCTGGCTTCTCTCTCTGTTCTAGTGTTGGCTGAAAGCAAAACAACAAAAGGAACAGATGCCTGCCCGCATGGCGGCAGCCCACTTTGATAAAGGGCCCGGGGCCCTTGAAGAGCTGCCTGATGGCCTCTTGTCAGGAGAACAGTGGCACAGCACAGGGGTGTGAGGAAGAGGGGAACCAGGAGGGTCCCGGGTGGGTAGGGGACGGGAGGGTAGAGGTAGGAACAAACTTGTGCTGCTCCTGGAGACCTGGGAACTTAGGCTTGAAATAATCGACTTGTCTAAAAGGACAAAGAGAAAAAAAAATACCTCATGACTGCATTCTCTCTGATCAGAAGCTTCTGTTCCTGACACCAAATGTGCCAGGTTAGCAAATGAGCACAAGAAGTGGCCCTTATTCTAGCTGGCGGGGCAGGGGCCGGCCTGGTTCCCCTGGGCCGAGCTGGGGGGTGTCCTGGCAGCAATGAGGGACTCGGGAAAAGCCCACATGGTTTTGATGACTCTGATGCCTCACTGCTCCTCTGGGTAATCATCTTTGCCTCTTCAGCCACTGTAGGTGACAGGAGAGGGGACTGCCATTTGCAATGGGTGCAAGATCCAAACGTCCCAAAGGCTTTGACCAGCAACCGAGTAAAATCAGTGATTGAGGGTAACAGGGAACAAAGGGGGATGCAGTTTAGGTGCTCCTGCAGAAATGGCTCTGATACTGGGCCAGAGAAAATAAAAAGTAGAACCAGTTAGCAGTTCTGACTGACCTTTTTTTCTGAACCTTAGTAAGAGAAGAGCATTGTGGCAAGGAAGGGAGGGTGGGGCGGGGCAGTGCCGGGAATAGTTTAGGTTTGAACCATAACAGGTTAAGTGCATCTTCTTCTTTGGTATGCAGTGGCTTCACTGAGATCAGCAATTCTTTGTACGCAGAGTTTTGGGTGTTTTTCTCCAGTTCTATCATTGTAGATCCTGGAAAACAAAGTCCCAAGGCTTCGAGCTTAGTGATAACCTGGCCGGTAGATTCCTCATGCCCCTAGCTGTTCTCTTTTACTTGCGTGTGTTGTGTGGAGACAAATCTGTCAATGTGATCCAGCGATGGGAAGGTCTCAGATTTGATGTCAAACGGCAAGTTATAAATTCCAGTATTACACCCCACTCCCCGCCTCCCCATCCAAAGTTCATTATATTAGGGAAGTGGAGAACAAATCCCTGTAAGGCTCTTGAGAGAGAGAGGAGTTTGTTACGTTTAATCAACACTGTGAAGTCTGTTCTACAGCAATTTAGCCAGTACACGGTGCATGACCGAAACTCATTTAACTGAGTTAATTTCATTGCTTAGACTGAAAATATTATTATTGCTAAGATATGTGTAGGTTATGTTAGGTAATTCTCAGCATCTCATTCCCCAAGTAGGCTGATCCCATAGGAAAATTCACCTTAAAAGTCACAAAAGAGTGAGTTCATGGAGATGAGAACCTGTAAAATTCTTAACGAAGATTACAGCGGCCAACCCAGGACATTTTCAGAATTGAGCCAAATTCCCAGAGGGGGCGAGTCTGTTGTGGAAATGCCTTTTTGAGTCTCTGTGTGCTGATTGTGGAACGAGGGGCTGAGATGGGTGTGGTCCTGCCCAGCCACACGTTTAGCGGCAGACAGCTTCTGTAAGACAAAGAAGATTCTTAAAAATCGAATTTTGTTCCCGAAGGCTTCTTGCCCACATCTTTTGGTGCTTTTAGTAGCCTGGGAGATTAAGTTGTTCTCTCCACGTTACTAAAAAGCAGACTGAGGTTCAGAAGAAGTCTTTTCATTTCCGATCCCAGAGAAATAGTTCCTCTGGCTCCCAGGCCCCAGATCTCAATTAAAAAAAAAAAAATTCAACTTTCACATTCCTAAGCTGGCTTGCCAGCATAGAAATCATAGATTCCCCTCCCCATCCCTGCTGAAGGGATAACAAAATCATTTCTGTATTTTTAGTAGCCCCTTGACTCAGGAAACGTCCTGGCTATTGATAATCCTTTCCATAAAAAGAAGACGGTATGGGGGGTTGGGGAGGACATGGGTAGGTGTGTAAGAACGGAGCGTGGTGATATAGAAACTGGACATGAGGTCCCCTAGAATTTTCAAGGGGCAGAGGAGACTGATGTGCCACTGTGTCTGTGGGGATGGGGCCTCTGACTCTTACACAGATCAGAGCAGGCTCCAGTTAGACCCCGGTTCTGGTATTTTTTTCAATTACTATCCGTTGAGCATCCAATGGGCGCACGGCACTGTACTTGGTGCCAGAGATCTGAGCAGAATGTTGCAACAGGGGAAGAAAACCCAACTCGTTAGGCTTTCCCTTTGTGTCAACCAAAAGTACTTCTTATAACTTTAGCTTCATTCATGCTTGTCTATCTACCGTCTATAGTATTGGAGAGACCGCAGCTGAGCGATGGAGATGCGTCAACTCAAGGCCTCAGTCAGTTCCTTTCTTAGTTTCCTCACCAAATTATTGACTCAGAGCATAACCAAAGACCTCATCCATTCACCCCTGGGAGGTTCGGGGAATTGGAGTTCAATGATAAAGCTAGGGTGGGGTGCAGGGAGTAGGGAAGGGGAGAAGAAGTGAGAAGGGAAAAGGTATAAAACCTTTTATTTATACTGAGGTTCAGAAGAAGTTTTATACCTCAGCCAGCAGCTGCCTTCATTTTCAACCGAAGTCCAACCGGCAGACTCTAGTTCCGTCTCCCCTGTACCTCCCTAGGTCATATGGCCTCCGTGGTCCTGGATTACACCCAGCCTGCCGGGAGGGATGTTAGTCTCGGGCTGCCGATGTCCACCGATCGTCAGCTGGGCCTGCCTGAGTGCTCCCCCGATTCCCCAGACAGCAGAGTAAATCTTTACTGGTGGATCAGTGTGTAAAAGAGAGGTGTCCCCTTGACAAAAAGATTTTCAAGTGGATATATAAGAAACAGTTGCTTGTGAAATATACTTTTGTAAATAATATTTAATTTTTTAAATAATATATTTGGTGCTGTTTTCTCAGATCCCCTGAGAGCACTTTTTATTTTCATTTTTAAATGCTGTGGTTTCCTCTGCATTTCTTGAAGTATATCTTAAGGGAAACAGTGATCACCAATATACTCTTAAAAAAGAAAAAAGAAAAAAAAAGATCTCCATCACTTTAGTCTGGACGGAGGCAATAAAGCAATGCCTCTCTGCATTTCTTCCCAAAGGAACAGACTCTGCAGTACATTACCAAGTTGAGAATTGAAATATTTTGTTGCACCACTATTGGCTAGAAAAGAAAATAGATAAAATCAAATAAATTTAGTAACAAATTAGAGTGATTCCTCTTGTTGGAAGAATTTCCAACAGTTTGGAGTCTCGGAGTCTTGTTTTTACTTTGTGTGTGTGTGTGTGTGTGTGTGTGTGTGTGTGTGTGTGTGTGTGTGTGTAAAGCACTTTGGATTGTGCCTCCTGTTTTCGTTTTTATTGGGGACACTGTACCTACAGTTTACACCTTGGGCACATAAGATTTTTCTTCTCTTTTTCTCTGGTGGTTTTGTTTCTGAGCGGACCAACAGCACAGCCCTCGAGGACTTTGTTTTCCTGAGCATGGAGCTGTTGCCTGTTTGCTCCTTTGTCTTTCTTTGTGTGCTCAACTTTTACAGACTGTAAAGGAAATCTGTTGTTGTGAAGATCAAGCAGAGTCAAAGCTGTGTTTCTCACTGAGATGTGAGTGTATTCATCATGAACCCAGGGCTCCAGCTGTTGTGGAAGCCACATCATGTTAAACATTAAACTGGTTTGGGTAGAAAGAACGTCAATAAAATAATACACATACCTTGGAGGTAAACACCTTTTTTTTTTTTTTTTAAGGTCAGATTGCCTCAGGTTCAGTAAGAGGCTGGGAAATCAAATCTTGAACACAATCATCTTACATATTTTAAAAAAAGAGTCTGCTCAAATGAGAAAACATGCTAGTGGTCTAGTTCAAGGAAAGAGATATTTAATATTTAAAAATAAAATACAGTCGTGAAATTGGCCAGCAGTGAAAGGTAAAGCCAAGAAGAAACAAGCTGTTCTCATATTACCAAATTCTGTCTGTCCCTGTGTTTTTGTATAACATTTTGGTGAAAGTGAGAGTCAGTTCCCTTTTCCAACCTGCAGAGACTATCTTTCAATACAGACTCTATTTATGCTTGTGTTTACAAACTGTATTTGTTGGGTTTGGGTTTTGTTTTTCTTTCTTTTTTTTTTTTTAATTAAAAATTTTTTTTCAGTGGCATTTTCAGGTCACTTTGCTTCAATAACAAAGATAATTATTTTCAAGTAATTTGTCTTCACCTTTTCCTGTATTTGTACATAGTGATTCAATATTAGAGAAAAGTGCATTGTTTCTGTCATATTTCCAATCTGTGTTGGTGCTCATTTGAGAAAATAAAGTTTTCAAATATTAATTCTCTGGAGGGCTCATCTGTCTTAATTGACCCAGCATGTTTTATCTTGACATTTAACATTTAAAGTAACTGACAGACCTTTAGGTGGTCATCTGTCTAACCCTATTCACAGATCTGTCAACTGAGGCCCTGAGGGGTTATTTTCCCTAAGGACACTTGGCTGATTGATGAATACAAATCAGGTCTTCTGTTTATCTACAAACATTTCTCCTGGCTTTGGAGATCAGAAAAGCAGAAATGTATCATTTCTGTCTACTAAGCCCCGTATTCTTAGACTCTGCAAGCTTTTCTGTTAATATCAATTTTCTTTAGAGATAGAAATACATTAGGTGAAGGGGAAAAAAAGTAAAACAACAAAATAATGTCAAAAAGAGGCAACATTATCTCTGAATGGTTGGCTAACAAAGGGAGATACATATTCACAGTTATAATATATGGAAAATCAAGTCTTCTCACTCACTGGACAAATACTAAACATCTGTTAGGTTCTAGCCACTGAGTAAGGCAATTCGACCATCCTAATGAAGCAGCTGTTTTTTTCCCCAAGTACCTTTCCTCCAGTCTCGTCCATAGGTACACACAACCTTGCATAGCCAGTCATTATAAGTACAGTTTTAACAAGGCTAAACATATTTGCCTAGACATCATCAATTTATACTATATATATATTTTTTTAAATTTTATTTATTTATTTATTCATTTATTTTTGGCTGTGTTGGGTCTTCGTTTCCGTGCGTGGGCTTTCTCTAGTTGCGGCGAGCGGGGTCGCGGCCTCTCTTGTTGCACAGCACAAGCTCCAGACGCGCTGGCTCAGAAGTTGTGGCTCACGGGCCCAGTTGCTCCGTGGCATGTGGGATCCTCCCAGACCAGGGCTCGAACCCGTGTCCCCTGCATTGGCAGGCAGATTCTCAACCACTGCGCCACCAGGGAAGCCCTATACTATATTTTAAAGCACTTTTTCAAAAGCTTGCATCCATAACTTATAGTGTTCCCACCTTGTGCAGGCAACCAAAGTAGCAAAGAGGATATTAAAGCCACACAAGTGTATGTGTTTGTGAGTTTTCACATTGGTGATAATACTTGAAAAGCCTATTCCCTATAAAATAGGAAATACCTTCTCTACTTCCCTAGACTTTTTACTTACCTATTCTGGGCCCAGCTACAGTTAACTTTTATTTGTCCTTGAGTGCATTATCTTATTCCTGTGACCTGTTTTGCTTCAATGCCTATGTCTGTTATCATTTCATTCTTGTTTGCCTTTGGCAGGCAGGGAGGAGAGAAAAGATAACATGTGCAGGAGACAACCAGTCTCAAACCAGCAGCCCTTGGATCCTCTCACCTTTCCAAGCTCTCATAGCCCACAGTGGCTGTCCAGGAGATCACGCTGGAAGAAAGGGAGGGGAGAGCAAAGATGCTCATGGAGTGCTTGGTTTGCGTGAGACCCTGTGTTGGGTGCTTTGCTTCCGTGACCTCACGTAGGATCTTCACAATGAGGTACTTACTTCCTCGTATCATTCTAGGAGTCCTTCCCACCCTGTGGGAAAACAGTGACAAATGCTGATCGTCCTCATTTTGTAGATGACAGAATTGAGGTTTGCTAGTGACAGGATCAGGAATCGTAGTCCGTGGGACTTCACAGCCCTATGTTCTTTGTTCTTTCCCTACACCATGTTCCAAATTTCAGCCTCTCTCTTCTCCAGCCTCTTCTTTCTTTTTTTTTTTTGGGCCGCGCCATGTGGCATGCAGGATTGCATGCAGACTAGGGATTGAACCCATGCCCCTTACAGTGGAAGCGTGGAGTCGTAACCACTGGACCGCCAGGGGATTCCTCTCTAGCCTTAATTCTAGTGTGGCTTCACAAGGCACTTTCCCAGTACTGATGAACCTATTTGCAGGGCGGGAAAAGAGACAGACGTAGAGAACAGACTTGTGGACCCGGGAGCGGGGAAGTGGGGGGTGGGGGGGTGAATTGAGAGAGTAGCACTGACATATATACGCTACCTTGTGTAAAATAGATAGCTGGTGGGAAGCTGCTGTATAGCACAGGGAGCTCAGCTCTGTGCTCTCTGATGACCAGAGGGGTGGGATAGGAGGAGTGGGAGGAAGTCTCGAGAGAGGGGTTATATGTATACGTATAGCTGATTCACTTCGTTGTACAGCAGAAACTAACACAACATTGTATGTAAAGCAATTATACTCCAGAAAAAAAAAAAGACACTTTCCCAGTCTGCCCACCATGACTGCCTAATAAATAGGGTTCAGGGAATGCAAATTAGAAAATTAAACAAAGCCACAAAGGTCAATGCTACCTACAAAGTATTGTGTATTCCACAGCTGAATATAAGCAGGGCTTTGTTGTTTTTTAATACTCGGTAATGGATTACATATGTAATCCTTGGCCCCTTGATTAATAGTAGGTACTTAATAAGTGCTTGGTGAACACTGAATTAATGTGGAGACTTAACAGGTTAAGAAAAATGTCTCTTTAACATGTTAGTTTCCCTAAGAGAAGAATGGAGAAGAGGTTAGCATTAAATATTACATAAAGTAAATGGTTACACCATGAGCAATCAGTTTACTAATTTGCATTTATTTATTCAGCAAGTACTTTGGGGGCATCTATTATGTGCCTAGTCTAGTCAGGAAACTAACCCCAGGGAGCAGAAAAGCAGGGGTACTGATTGTGCGGAGTGAGAACAAAGGATTATGCATGGCTCTCCCTACTGTTGGCCGAATATCTAGCCACATGGACCACGACCCTCAGGCAGCTGTTTCCTGCAGAAGCAATTGCTCATAAATCCTTTAATCTGAACCCAATAATAGTGTACCAGAGCAGGGCACAGGGCAAGCCCTGGAATTAGAACACGTGGTTTCAAATACTGGTTTCCCTTAATAAAAAGGTAATCTATGGAAAGGGCTAGCCCAGTGCCTGGTAAAGAGTCAATGATAATAAAATGATTGTTATCATTATGAATTGCTCAAGTCTGTTTTGTATTTGGAGTGGGGTAAAGAAGACTATTGTATTTTGCTCTTTATGTATATTTTTTGTTGAATTTCAAAACAATCCCACGAAGCATCCCCATTTTACAGAGGAAGAAACTGAGGTTCAGAGAGCATAAATAACATGTCCATGGAAGAGCTGGGATTTTTTTTTTAACTCTGATTCTGAAGCCCACACCATATCTGTGTCCCCAGCCTGCTGTTCAGGAAAAACGAATAACTACCAAATAGGAAACTTTCTGGCAGATCTGACTAAGCACACACCCAAAATGTCATGGCTATTTTGCTCTCTCATATTTTATTCTTTTTTCATGAAATGGAAACCCTGGCTTTTCCACTGGAAGCCAAGAGCTTAGAACCGAGGAAGAGTTGTTGTATTATACCTTTATTTTACAGGATTTCATGGCTGTTGATTGCAGCACTATTATTTTTCATTTCTTTTGAGGGGAAAAAAAAGTGTTACTTTCAGTTGTTCAGACTGGTTTAAAAGACAGAAACCCAAAAACTTACCCACGCAGAAGTGAGTAAAGTATCCTAACACATGGCATTTCTATGGGGCCATTGGGGGTGATGCTCCAGGCCAGCTTGAACAAGCCAAGATTAAAAGTTCATGTTGCAGGAAGATTCTTCTAATTCCCAACTGTTGTAGGATCGTTTTTTTATGAGAGACAGAATGGCTAGAGAAGCTGAATTTTTCAAGGCATGAGCAAATTATTTGAAAGCTATGACAGAACTAGCGAGTTATATTTACTTTGAATTAAAATCATGTTAATGATTTATCCCAAGCTCAGGTATTAGCAAGGTCAGATAGAAAGAAGGTTACTTTGGAGTTGGACAGATGGGGGTTTGAAGCCTGACTGCATGCTTATCCATTGATCACTCTGAGGAAGTCACTGCAATTCTCAGGACTAGTTTCCATCATTTGTAAATTGGGGGTACCAGCAACGATGCATAAGTTACTGTGAGGATCAGATAGCAGCCATAAAGGGCCCAGCACATTGCCCAGACCAAATAGGGCTTAACATGTGTCACTTGTCCTTTTTTATTTGCTGAGTGATTGGAACTCACTGTTATGGGCACTACTAGCACATAGGATATTTAGGACCCAATCGTCATCCCTCCACAAAGGAGGCTGACACCCAGGGAAGTTAAGAAACCAGCACTTGGTCACGGGCCTGGTAAGTTTCCAGAACTGGAACTGAAACCCAGGGCACCTAGGCAATCAGATGAGTGGTCCCTGCACCACGCTGCTTTTATTTTATTGCTTTTATTCTGAGAGAAGAGTGTGTACTTTTATGGGAAAGAAAAAAAAAAAGGGTGTCAGCTAGAAAAACATCCTTGCATTTTAGGATCCTGTTTGAAATGTTTGTAGTAACCATCCTTGGGTCGTCTTCAATAAAGCAAAATTTGCTCATTATCCTTACACCCTGGACTGATGTGCTAGCCACTTGTGGGAGAAGAAGCAGGATGTTCTCAGATGAGCTCACCTCCCTAGCCTCCCTGGACTGCCTGCCTCTGATTCTGAGCCACTTCTCCAAAGCGCGGCCACACAAGCACAGCAACCAAGCAGCTGAATCAGGGATGTTTTATTTATGGCTTTAATAATGAAATCTCTTGGGAAAACTTTGGTTTCCCATTCCCAGAAGCAAAAATTCATCTACAGAATGTTCTTGAAATTTATTACTGTTTATGTTTTTTGTGTGTGTGTGTCTACCATAGTCTTTGAGCCACCTTAGTAGTGTTTAAAACATCCCTTCACAAAAGAAGGATAATTTGAGCTGATGTTCATTGGGCTGGTATGTTCTGAACCAAGCCAGCACAGTGTCAGAAATTGAGAATAGGGGTTGATCACTCTGCTGATGACACAGTCCTATACTGAACATGGTATTTATTACCAAAACTGCCATGAGTCCAACAGGGGCTTGTTTTAGCTTTGTCCAGTTCCCAGACCCTTATTTCCATGGCCATTGGAAGAATAGCACCCACATCTCCTGGAGGCACTCAGGCTTGAAGTCGTTTCCATGGTGACGAGACATACCCAGGGCTCAGGTTTCATTTCGTGTATATATCTCAACAATATTATAAAGAAAGTACCAGCGAGAATGTCAGCCACATGAGGGAGGCAGGTTGAGGAAAGGGAAAGCCACTAACCTTCTGGGGCCCTGGCTATAGGAGGGAGCTCTGGGAGTTTCTGCCTAACCAGGGGGAGTTGGGTAGTCATCTTGCAAAGAAAAGGTCAGTTACCACTGACATAACTGGTTTGGACCTGTTGTGTCCAATGTATCAGATATTTCATCTTGCCTTGGGTAGAGCTAGATTCAGCCTGAGGGAGACTTACCTGAAAAAGCAGATAAGGCAGACAGAACTCAACAGGGGAATTCCTGGAGAGATCTTTTCTGCCTGTGGGCATGAGACTACCAGGCACTTGGGGATTAAAAAGCAGGCTTCCAGGCTTTAGTTAGCTGTGTGACCTTGGATAGGTTGGTTACCTTTTGAGGCTCAGCTGACTCATCTGTAAAAGAGGGTTATTGTAAGGACTAAGTGAGATGATGTACATTAAGTGCCCGGCACCCCAGAGCTGAAGAAATGTTGGTTATTGTTGCTTAAATAGTGGTAAAGGCAAAGCACGGATGTGTGCTATTCAAAGTGGAAAAGTGTATGTGCACCAATAGTCAAATGACAAGGATTATTAGTAGGCTGGTTTATAATTATCCTTTTTCTTTGCATGCACTTTCTGAACATGTTTTATTTTATATTTCTTTATTTCTGTATATTTGGCAAATATTAAATATCCCCAAGGACAATAACTTACCCATTCTTTCAACAAGTCTTTTGTTTCTTTTATACATTTATTTATTTTATTTATTTTATTTTTGGCTGTGTTGGGTCTTGGTTGCTGCGTGCGGGCTTTCTCTAGTTGCGGCGAGCGGGGGCTACTCTTCGCTGCGGTGCGCGGGCTTCTCATTGCGGTGGCTTCTCTTGTTGCGGAGCACAGGCTCTAGGTGCGTGGGCTTCAGTAGCTGTGGCACATGGGCTCAGTAGTTGTGGCTTGCGGGCTCTAGAGCGCAGGCTCAGTAGTTGTGGCACACGAGCTTAGTTGCTCTGCGGCATGTGGGATCTTCCCGGACCAGGGCTCGAACCTGTGTCCCCTGCATTGGCAGGGGGACTCTTAACTACTGCGCCACCAGGGAAGCCCCAGCAAGTCTTTTTTCTTTCTTTCTTTTTTTTTTTTTTTTTTTAGATGTTGGGGGTAGGAGTTTATTTTATTAATTAATTAATTAATTTATGGCTGTGTTGGGTCTTCGTTTCTGTGCGAGGGCTTTCTTTAGTTGTGGCAAGCGGGGGCCGCTCTTCATCGTGGTGCGCGGGCCTCTCACTATCGCGGCCTCTCTTGTTGCGGAGCACAGGCTCCAGATGCGCAGGCTCAGTAGTTGTGACTCACGGGCCTAGTTGCTCCGCGGCATGTGGGATCCTCCCAGACCAGGGCTCGAACCCGTGTCCCCCTGCATTAGCAGGCAGATTCTCAACCACTGCGCCACCAGGGAAGCCCCCCAGCAAGTCTTTTTGAGCCAGGCATTGTGCTAGGGATAACTAGACTAGGTCCCTGCCCTCAGGGAGTTTCATCAATCTCTTCAGCGCGTGCTTGTGTAACAAGGGAGAGAGAGGTTGCCCAGTAAAGAAAAGCTCAGAGTTACCACAGCAGTTACTGGCTTGGGCTAGAAAGTATAGTTCTAGAAAGGCTTCACAGCAGCCCCTTGCTGCCTGTCTCCCACTGGGTGCTTTTAGCACTTGACTCAGCCCTCTTCGATGGCCCTTACCAAGTTTATTGTCTATCTCCTTCCTTAGGACTCCTTCCTGGGCAGGGACCCAGACTCTTTATAGCCGAGCAGTGAATGTTTAATGAACAAATAATCGTGGGGAGTTCCCTGGTGGCCTAGTGGTTAGGATTCCGGCCTTTCACAGCCATGGCCCAGGTTCAATACCTGATGGGGGAACTGAGGTCCCGCAAGCCGCGTGGCCAAAAAAAAATATTGTGTGGATGTAAGGGATGGTCAGCCAGCCAACAAAAGTATTATTCCTTTCAATCCCAACCCAAAAGGAAACATGATATTTATTGAACGTACGTGGAGGAAAGGAAAGATTGCTTCACCTTTTACCTTCCTTCCACTGGAAACAATAAGGTAAATGAGAGTTTACTTTTTATTTATTTATTTATTTATTTTCAGCCGCGCCGCACAGCTTGCAGGATCTTTGTTCCCAGATCAGGAATTGAACCCAGGCCCTCGGCAGTGAAAGCATGGAGTCCTAACCACTGGACCGCCAGGGAATTCCTGAGAAAAGTTTAGAAGACAGGAAAGGTAACTAAAGTGAGCATGTTTGTTTGTTTGTTTTGCGGTACGCGGGCCTCTCACTGTTGTGGCCTCTTCCGTTGCGGAGCACAGGCTCTGGATGTGCAGGCTCAGTGGCCATGGCTCACAGGCCTAGCTTTTCCGCGGCATGTGGGATCCTTCCGGACCGGGGCACGAACCCGCGTCCCCTGCATCGGCAGGCGGACTCTCAACCACTGCGCTACCAGGGAAGCCCTAAAGTGGGCATGTTTTACATCTCCTGGTGGGAGTGAAAGTTCTTAAATGGTTTCATTCAGTCTAACCAACTACAAGTGGTGGGGAGCGTGGGGTGGCGGGCAGTCACTCATGTAATAGCAAGGCAGGAGGATTTCTCCACCTGGGGTAGGCCGGACAGAGAGCTGGGCAGTCTTGGGGGAACAAACATGAGTTATTTCAGCTGTCTGGTCAGAGGGTGATGAGCAGTCTACTGCCCGAGGAAAGTCCTCACCAGTATGGCCTGGATGCCAACAAGTTGAGGTTCCCGATCACTCAGTCATAGGCTGGGAAGCTGGTGAACAGGGACTCTAATCCTTCTTGTGGGTCCCATTAAGTTCAGCCTCTACATCTCCAGGCCCCGCTAATCATTTCCTCTTCCTCTCTCTTCCCCATCTCTCAGGGTCTAGGGAATCCCTTTCAAGTGAAGGACAGAAGTGAGGAAATCTTGCTTTCATTTATGGTGTTTTCTCCCACATACCTTGTTCTTGCCTAAAGTCCTTTTTTCTTACCCTTGATGACCTAGGATTTTGAAACTCGAAACTCAAAAGCTAGAGAAATACAAATATTTTTTCAAATCAGGTGTAATTTACAGACAGCAAAATTTACTTTGTTAGGTATACAGTTCTATGAGTTTTGACAAATGTGTACGGTCATGTAACTAATCATCACCACAATCAAGATAGAGAATATTTCCTTCACCTCAAAAAGTTCCTTCATGTCCCTCTTCTAATGAACCCACTTCTCCCATCCCCAGCCCCTGACAACCGCTGATCTGTTTTCTGTTCCTATAGTTCTGCCTTTTCCAGAAGGCCACGTAATAAGCAGCCTTCTGAATCTGGCTTCTTTCCTAACGCTTTAACATAATACTTGAGAGGTTCATCCACGCTATTGCATGTATCTGTAAGTCATTCCTTTTAATTGCTTAATAGTATTTCATTCTATGGATATACCACAGTATTTTCACCAGTTGATGAACATTTGTGTTGTGTCCAGTTTCTGGCTGTTATGAAAAAGCTGCTATTAACATCTGTGGACAGGTTTTGTTATGTATTTTGTATATATTTTCACTTTTCTTGGGTAAATGCTTAGCTGTAAGATTGTTAGGTCACATGGCAAGTGGATGTTTAAATTTAGAAGAAACCATCAAACTTTTTCCAAAGGGGCTGTGCCGTTTCGCATTCCCGCCAGCAGTGCGTGAGAGGTCTGGTTGCTCCACATCTGTGTCAGTACTCAGAATTGCCTGTCTGTTTATTTTTCAGTTTAGTCATTCTGATAGATGTGGATACTCCTTTTTTTTTTTCTTTCTGATTTCTACTGACACGTTTCTCCTTTGGGATAAATGTGCAGAAAATCCTATCTGACCAAATAAAGCCAAGAGGAAATTTAAGAGGAAATTTACCTAATAAGCAAAAATATATTTTGCTTCGTAAGAAAACACAAAGATAAGAATGAAAAAATGAAGATGTGAGGAGCAGGTGTTGGGAAGAGGGACTGAGGTATGGGGTCTCAACCTTTCCAGGATGGTTCCTTTTTGTTACCCATCTAGGTAGGACACATACCTTTGGCCAAATTTTCTGATTAATCCATTGGGAAAAATTCACTTCTGCTCTCAGCATAGATTATAAAACCCACCACTTTTTGTTAACCCCTGTTTTCCACCTTAGTCTCCTTTAAACCAGAAATGCCAGCTCTCACAGAAAGATGGGTGGGACAATGGCATTGCTAAAATAGCCACATGGAAAATGATTATAAAAGATACACATGCAAAGGAAGACCTCACCCTTGACCCAAAATTATGTTATTTTTTAGTTCTTTAGAAAGTGATTTGACATGAAGAGTCTTTGAATTCTTCTGAGGACTCATCTTTTTTTTTTCTTGTCACTCCTCATTCACTTCATTGGCACACACATTTTCAGGATAATCTTGCAAGTTATATCTCGGTCATTTAGTTCCAGGCTCCATCGAGACTATTATGGCCTCTGAAAGAGGCTGTTTGCATCGAGATCCAGAAAACTCAGGTCTGAAATAGAGACTACAACCCCCTCCTTATGCATGAAAATTGAAAGGAAGGCATTTCTTCCAGCTGTATTTGGGACACACACCAGGGGCTTTGTTTATCCATGGTTGCACCTCTGTGCAGCCAGCAAGAGGAACAAAACACCCCACATCCTACCCTGACAGTCTATGTCCCACTTCCTTTCATCCAAGGAGAAATTGCTGCTTGTATCCAAAGCTGCTTACACCTATCACCTCTCTTTTACCAAATGCAAGGGACAGCAAGGGGGCAGAGGGGTGGGAATTTTGAAGAATTCAGGTAATCTGCTGACTGGTTGGCAAGGCTTATTTTTGGTTTCTAGGTAATAAATCATGACTTACAAGCAGAAGGCTACTCCTGGCTTCAGCCGTCATCTGCAACCATACTCCCCAAGGCCCTGTATCCAGGGTGACCCAATACTTTGGCAAATGGAGAGCATGCGGAAACGGAGCGTTCATGTTTGAGAACCAGACTCTAGACATTTGGTTCAAAAAGTGATGGTGACACAATGGGGTCAGGCGATGCTGTCAGGAAGATAGCTACTAATAATAACTCATATGTATTGAGCACTTGCTCTGTGCCAGCCACCAGACGCTCCACATGGTCTTTTTTTTTTTTGGCCACGCCACACGGCTTATGGGATTTTACTTCCCCGACTAGGGATCGAACCTGGGGCCCAGGCAGTGAGAGTGCTGAGTCCTAACCACTGGACCGACAGGGAATTCCCATGTTCTTTTTTTTTTTTTTAATTAATTAATTAATTTATGGCTGTGTTGGGTCTTCGTTTCTGTACGAGGGCTTTCTCTAGTTGCGGCAAGCAGGAGCCACTCTTCATTGCGGTGCACGAGCCTCTCACTATTGCGGCGTCTCTTGTTGTGGAGCACAGGCTCCAGATGCGCAGACTCAGTAGTTGTGGCTCACGGGCCTAGTTGCTCCGCGGCATGTAGGATCCTCCCAGACCAGGGCTCGAACCCGTGTCCCCTGCATTGGCAGGCAGATTCTCAACCACTGCACCACCAGGGAAGTCCACCTGTTCTTTATTTTTTTATTAGCCCTCTCATTAGCCCTATGATAGGTCCTATTGATATTATTAACTCAGTTTTACTGAGGCTTAGTGAGAGAGTGACTTTTACCTAAGCGCCCATAGCAGATGGTAGAGCCAAGTTAAAAGCAGGTAATGTGAGGGACTTTCCTGGTGGCCCAGTGGGTAAGGCTCTGTGCTCCTAATGCAGGGAGCCCGGGTTCAATCCCTGGTCGGGGAACTAGATCCTGCAGGCATGCTACAACTAAGACCCAGTGCAGCCAAAACAAATAAATAAATAAATATTTTTTAAAGATGTTAAAACCAGGGCTTCCCTGGTGGCGCAGTGATTGAGAGTCCGCCTGCCGATGCAGGGGACACGGGTTCGTGCCCCGGTCCGGGAAGATCCCACATGCCGCGGAGCGGCTGGGCCCGTGAGCCATGGCCACTGCGCCTGCGCGTCCGGAGCCTGTGCTCCGCAACGGGAGATGCCACAACAGTGAGAGGCCCGCGTACCGCAGGAAAAAAAAAAAAAAAAAAAAAGTTAAAACCAGGTGATGTGAGTCTTCATTCTTAACAACCACTAAATTCTATCTCAACTAGAGCCCCATTGCAGCAAAAATCCACAGGTAGATAAGTCTAACAACAGGAAAATGTGAAGACCAAAATTTCCCAGATTTTGAATTCTACTTCGAAAATCAATTCATTTCAACAAGTCATTCATTTATTCATTTAAAAAAGATTTGTGAACATATACAGATGCTGGGCATACAATAGTAACAAGATAACTATGGTTCCCTCCCTCATGGACCTGACAATCTTAGAGAAAGAGTTTGTAGAGAGACAATTACAGTAAAAAATGATGTATTTTATCAGAGCTATGAAGGCACAATGCCAAAGGGAAGGAAGAGGCGCCTACATCTGATTGTGAGAGTGAGGAAAAGCCGCTGAGTCTCAAAGAATAAAGAGAAATCACCCAATAGACAAAGTGTGTATTTGTGTGTGTGCCTGCACACATGTGTGTACAGGTGCTTGTGCATATGGGGTGGGGTACTGCACAGAGGGGAAAAGGAAGCATAGTATTCATACCTGAGAGCAGGTGTTTGGTGTGCCTGGAACACAGGGTTCAAGGGAAACAGCAGGAGCGGAGGATGAGGCTGCACAAGGAGGTCAGGACCGGGTCTTTGAAGGGCCTTACAAGGGCCTTTAACTCACAGGCAACAAGAAGCCATTAAAGGATTTTGAGCAGAAGCATGACATAGTCAGATGGGTATCAAGGGAATTCCCTGGTGCTCTAGTGGTTAGGACTCTGCGCTTTCACTACTGTGGGCCCAGGTTCAATCCCTGGTTGGGGAACTAAGATCCAGTAAGTCAAATGGTGCGGCCAAAAAAAAAAAAAAGGATGGGTATCAAATTCCAACTTGGTCAGTTATGGAAGGAGACATGGGGGCAGGGAGATAATTTAGGACGATGGGGCAATTTCGAAGAACAGAAAAGATAAAATGCCTAACCTGGGGCAGTGCCCCTGGGGACGGGGAGGAGGGGACAACGGGAGTATGATTAAGGAGACAGAATCCCTGGAGTTGAGGACTGCTTCACCATGAGGTAATGTAATAACTGCATGTGGCTCCAGACTGCACTGGTTGCATACACTTGTGACTTGGCCAAGGTATTAATACTTAAACCCACCTGCCTCGGTCTTCTCATCTGTAACATGAGGACACAATAGTACTTACAGCAAAGGGTTGTGGCTAACATCAGATGAGATCCATGCGTCGAGAACAGTGTCTGGCACAGTAAGTGCTCAACAAATTTTCTGTATACATCCTTTTAGTATGAGAAGGGGAGGAATCTAGGCTGGGTCCCGGGTTCCTGACCTGGGTCACTGTCAACGTCAACTAGGTGCAGGCTACTCTCCCTGAGAAGGTTGTAATCTAATAGAGCACCTACTGAAAAAACATTGTGAAACTGTTCCTAATGGGCCACAACTAAGATTTGATGTACTTGTTGAGCCACGGAAGTAATAAGTGACACTCCTGAGTAGCTCCAGGTTCTGGGCTGCCTGACTCATAGCAAGATTTTCTGCCTTTGTTCTCAGAAGATATTTTTCAAATATCAAAAATATTTCATGTGATCCTAATGCTCTTAAAGTAACCCCAGGTCACTGAAAAAAGTACTAGCTACTAGGAAATGCTCCCTGAAAAGATAATTTCTTCAAATATCTAAGTTTAAAAAAAAATTTAACAAAGCTTTCTAGAACTTTCTGTCTCCCCTGCACGCCCCTCCCCCCCCAGGTGAATTCTATCTCCTCTGAATTCCTGGGAGTAACGTTAGTGGGAATTTATGCTTGGCTCTTCTATTTTTTCCTTTCAGGAGTAGATCTGAATCTACTCCTTCCAGTTTGAATCTCTTTTACTTTCAGAGAGACACTATGGTATAAATGATTTTCAGCATGTGGTGTTGCCTTCTAGCCATCCATCTATTCATCCATCCTTGGATCCATCCACCCACCCACCCACCCTTCCATATACCCACCCAGCCCCTTTGACTGTGTGGTACACTGGTGAAGAGCCTAGAGTTTGGAGCCAGAAACACCACTATTAAACTTTACCACTTAGTACTTACAAGACCTTGAGGCTGTCATGTGACCTCTCTGAACCCAACTCCTTGTTTGTAAAATGAGGATACAAACAAGTATCTCCTCGCATTTGTCTTGTGAGAATTCAACGAGAATGACTATTAAGCATGAAGCACAGCACGGGGCATGGACTACACGCTCAGTCATTGGTATATGTTTGCCTTTATTATTCTGCAAACCAGACATTGTGCCAGTCACTGAGCACACAGCAGTGAACAAGAGAGTTAGGGGCCCGGCCTTCATGGAATGTATAGTCCAGAAGAGGAGAAAGACATGGAATTAGTCATTTCTCCCAAACAAACTCATCTCATTAAACAGTACTACTATTCTCCCAGTTTATTAGGTTCAAAATCTAGGAGTCATCTTTGGTTCCTATCAACCCCCCCTTCCCACTCCCCGCACACCCAGCCCCCATATCTAACCCATAGCTAAGTCCTGTTAGCTGTACCCTCAAAAGATATCTCAAATCTGGCCAGTTTTTACCATCTCCTCTTGCCTGGACTCATGGCAACGACCTCCTTAACTGGTCTTCTTACTTTCATTCATGCACCTTATAGCACATTTCCAAGAATAGCCACAGGGATCTTTTCAAAGCTTAAATCAGGGACTTCCCTGGTGGTGCAGTGCTTAAGAATCTGCCTGCAAATGCAAGGGACACGGGTTCGGGCCCTGGTCCGGGAAGATCCCACGTGTCGCGGAGCGACTAAGCCTGTGTGCCAAAACTACTAAGCCTGTGCTCCAGAGCCTGCAAGCCACAACTACTGAGCCCATGTGCCACTACTGAAGCCCGCGCACCTAGAGCCTGTGCTCCACAAAATGAG
Source organism: Stenella coeruleoalba (assembly GCF_951394435.1). Taxonomy (NCBI): domain Eukaryota; kingdom Metazoa; phylum Chordata; class Mammalia; order Artiodactyla; family Delphinidae; genus Stenella; species Stenella coeruleoalba. The sequence continues at coordinate 31,990,395 of NC_137165.1, forward strand.
AAGCCACAGCAACGAGAAGCCCGCGCACCGCGAGGAAGAGTAGCCCACGCTCGCCGCAGCTAGAGAAAGCCCGCGCACAGCAACGAAGACCCAACACAGCCAAAAAAAAAAAAAAAAATCAAAGCATAAATCAGATGTTGCCGGTCCTCTGCTTAAAACCCTGCAGTTAGAATAAAATTCAACCTTCAAGGCCCTACTTGCTCTCATACCTGCGGTCACACTACCACAGCCACCTGGACAGTCATTCTGTGCCTTGAAGCATGAAGCTCTTCCCATCCTCCTATGCCTGCCTCCTCCTCACCCACCAGGCCTCTGCTCAGATGGCATCTCCTCAAAGGGGCATCTCTGACCACTGCACCTCACTACCCCCACCCCCATCACTCTATCCTCTTACCTTGTTTTATTTTCTTGATATCACTTCTCTTTTTTTCTGTCTCTTTCTCCCTCTCGCCCCTCCTTCCTCCCTTCCTTCCTTCCTCTTTCTCCCTCCCTCTTTTAAAAATCTCTACATATAACTGGTCTCCATGAGGGACAGGACTTTGTCTTCTTGCCTCCGTATCCATGTGCCTTGAATAGTACTCGGCACATAGTAACTGCTCCATAAATATTTTCTGAATTAATGATTGAAGGACTGAGTGAATAGTAAAGTCTGTGTGATCACAAGAACAGTATGGCTGGGGCAGCGTGGTGATGCCTGCTCAACCATGTACTGGAAAAGACTTCCATCTGTCTCAAACTGAAATTCAGTCCTGCCTGATAGCAAGAACTTGGACTAGAATTTTCTTAGGATTCCTTCCAATCCGAGATTCTGGGATCCATGCCTTTTACTGTGTCCTGAAGTGCCCTCCTTTCACCTGGTTCTTAGCAATACTCATATTAAAGAGCTGCTGTGGCCAAATGGTTGGTGAAATGGAGACCTGGCCACCATTCTTGAAAGAGCCATGGATCACCTTCCTAAAAGAGGCACTGCCAGAACTCTACTGAGGTTGTTTTATAGCTGATATCATAACAAAGGCTCCCATTTGTAGTGCACTACTATGTTTCATCCACCTTGCCTCCCTCTTGGCTAATTCTTACATCCAGTCTGCAGAGTAAGCAATTTCTCCCTCCTCGTCTTGCATGTAAGGAACCTGAGGCCCAGAGAAGACCCCTGACTTGCCCAAGGTCACAGAGCTGGTTAGAGTGGGGAGCTGGGGGGCTTCCCTGGTCCAGTGGGTAAGACTCCGTGCTCCCAAGGCAGGGGGCCTGGGTTCGATCCCTGGTCAGGGAACTGGATCCCGCATGCCTGCTGCAACTAAGAAGCCCACACGCTGCAACTAAGAGTCCACATGCTGCAACTAAAAGATCCCACATGTTGCAAGGAATATCCCGTGTGCTGCAACTAAGATCTGGGGCAGACAAAATAAATATAAAAAATATATATACATTAAAAAAAAATAGTGGGGAGCTGGGATTCAAATCCACGTCTGTCTGGCTCTGATATCTGGGCTGGTTCCCCAACAGTCTAGAGCAGGGGTCCCCAACCCCCGGGCCACAGACCAGTAAGGGTCTGTAGCCTGTTAGGAACAAGGCCGCACAGCAGGAGGTGAGTGGCATGCCAGCAAGCAAAGATTCACCTGCCGCTCCCCACCACTCCCCACCGCTCCCCACCACTCCCCACCGCTCCCCACCGCTCCCCACCGCTCCCCATCGCTCCCCACCACTCCCCACCGCTCCCCACCGCTCCCCATCGCTCCCCACCACTCCCCACTGCTCCCCACCACTCCCCATCACTCCCCACTGCTCCCCATCGCTCCCCATCGCTCGCATTACTGCCTGAACCATTGCCCCCCCTCCGTCCGTGAAAAAATCGTCTTCTACGAAACCGGTCCCTGGTGCCAGAAAGGTTGGGGACCGCTGGTCTAGAGGGCCAACTCCTTAATGTAGGCAGTAGATGGCACTGATGTCAACCTAGCTGATACTAATTTAGGAAAACAATCCTGAGATAAAGAGTTGGAGAAAGAAGACTCTGTGATTAGCCTGCTGGCCCTGCAGGAATGATGGGTTTTATCTGTTGCAGGTCAGAGCTATTTGGCTTCTGGAGATTCAAGGACAGGCCTGTGGGGACCTTGGAGAAAACTGTTTTCAAAGACAGTGAGCCCATGATGGGCTCCTCTGGGCTGTGCCAGTGGTGGGCAATGTCCTCACCGTAATGAGAACCTGTCAGGTGAGAGGAACAAGGAAGGGTTTGTAGGGAAACGTGTGCCAGGAAGGCCCTGGACAGAGGACAAATGGGAGCTGGGGTGCAGGAGAGAGAAGAGAAGTAGATATGCCCACAGTATCTACTTCTTTTGTAGTCCCCTTCCTTCTCCCAGGACGTTCTTCACTGCATCCCTGGCTGAGGTACCCTTTTGTTCTTATAGTCTTTCATTGGGAGAGAAGGGAATTAGCTGAGCAGTGAGGGGGGACCTCCATAGACAATTGCCACCGAAATCCCACCAAGTTTTTAAATGTCACCTCCTCAGAGTGGCCTCCCTTGACCTTCCCCTCTAAATAAGACACCCCTCACCCCCACCATCATTCTCTCTCTCTTTTTTTTTTTTGCTGAGCTGAGCAGCTTGTGGGATCTTAGTTCCCTGACCAGGGATTGAACCTGGGCCCTCGGCAGTGAAAGCCTGGAGTCCTAACCACTGGACGACCAGGGAACTCCCCCCACTATCATTCTCTATTACTGCACCCGAGCACTTCTCTTACCACCATTTCTCACAACTGGAATTACATACTTACTAATTTTCACATTCTGTGTCTAATTCTCCCCCTAGGGCAAAGACCATCATTTTTTTAATTCACCAGTGTGTGTTCAGAACCAGAACGGGGCTGGTGTGAGGGAAATGTTCAACAACTATTTGTTGCATGAGCGAAGGAATGAATGGTGTCTGGGTGGCTGATCCTCAGACGGGTGGTCTCTGTGGCATGGAAATAAATCACAGTGTGTTCATTCCCCTCAACGTCTGCGTATGAGGAAAATCATGTTAGGTTAATACCAAGGATAGGTCCAAAGGGGAAGTCAGGACCACTCCCCAAGAGGTGTCTGAGGAAGTCCTACCCCTTTGCCGACTGAGGTGCAGGGCATTGGGCGCTGCTTTTTTTCTTTGTGGTACGCGGGCCTCTCACTGTTGTGGCCTCTCCCGTTGCGCAGCACAGGCTCCGGACGCACAGGCTTAGCGGCCATGGCTCACGGGCCCAGCCGCTCCGCGGCACGTGGGATCCTCCCAGACTGGGGCACGAACCCGCGTCTCCTGCATCGGCAGGCGGACTCTCAACCACTGCGCCACCAGGGAAGCCCTGGGGACTGCTTTTATGGAAACGAGCCTAAGTCAGCTCAGCCCTGGTCTCTCCTCCCCACACCAGCCCCCACTCAGTGACCAGCGCGGGGCAGGTCATGCTGGGGCTTGCCCCACGTTGTGCTGCCAGGAGCTCCCGCCAGCTCCTATCAGATATATGCCGGCTGTTGGCAAGCGAGAAGGAAGCGAGCTGTTGCAAGAACAAAGTCTGTCACCCTCCTAGACTGCAAGTAGTAGCTGAGGGAAGCCAGCTGGTACCGGGTTAAGGGGACCATTATTTGCCATCTTATAAGCAGGTGTTTGAGGGTCAGATTATTTCTCAGCAGGTTGAAAAACGGGGCAGGCATGATGTTTTGTTTCTCCTTTGGCCTTCCTGAGAGCAGGGTTCGCCCATGACGTCTGATTGACCTGGTTCTTTTAAGGGGGACCTTGAAATGTAGCTGAGCATACAGACCCTACACTGTGCCTACCCATTCTTCCCAGTGCCATCCTTTGTTTATCAACTGTGAGACCTCCGATAAATGTCACGAGAGAAGATAAATGGAGCCAGGAGACTCCTCACTATGGCCTCAGCGAGATGCATCACAGTCCAGATTGGGCCTCTCTTTGGGACTTCTAGATGGTAGGAATCTAAGGAAGGGAAACAGAGTTCTGCTTGTTCTTCTGGGCTTTCACATCAGAGATGTTCCCATCGTGGGTCTGCACATTTAGAGATGATGGTCATTTTTTTTCCCACTAGTGTGAGGGGCTTAGATGACCTTGATTTGCCCTCACATTTTATTTTCTTTTAATTTAAAAAAATTATTTTATTTTATTTATTTATTTTTGGCTGCATTGGGTCTTCGTTGCTGTGCACGGGCTTTTCTCTAGTTGCGGCAAGCAGGGGCTACTCTTCGTTGCGGTGTGCGGGCTTCTCATTGCAGTGGCCTCTCGTTGCGGAGCACAGTCTCTAGGCGCGTGGGCTTCAGTAGTTGTGGCATGCGGGCTCAGTAGTTGTGGCGCACGGGCTTAGTTGCTCCGCGGCATGTGGGATCTTCCCGGACCAGGGCTTGAACCCATGTGCCCCGCATTGGCAGGTGGATTCCCAACCACTGTGCCACCAGGGAAGCCCCACATTTTATTTTCTGGAAATAAAGTTAAGACTGTTTATTGATCACCTACTATATTCCAGGCACTGTACTCGGCATATTTTCCAACGTTGTCTCACTTCACTGGTGTAAAACCATTTCAGGCTAGATTATTATTTCTTTTATATACATGAGAAGATGGAGGTTCAGAAAAATAAAATAAATTTACTAAGCCCCTCAGCTGAGAGACTGAGTCATAATTTGTACTCAGGTTGCTCGGCTCCTAAATTTGTGTGTTCTTCCCATCCAGGACCCATGAAGAACAAGAATGCTGGAACAAATTACAGGGTAACCCAAATACATTACTCATCAGTATGAATCTAACACTAAAGATTGTTTAGCTGTTTGCTTTTACTGGAAAGTGACAGAGGAGGGGGAGGAGGGGGGCATTTTTCTTTTGCTGGGGTTCAGTCGGCTCTCGGCACCCTGTCCTGTCCAGACAACCCGAGCCTCTCTAAGTAGGCCACCTTGCTACTGTAGTGTCAGAGAAAAGGTGACTTCTGTAGGGACTAATGTTAACTTGGCCCAAACTTCCATCCAAGGTAGCTGAAGGATCTGCATCATTGGATAAGAACCACACTTTTTCAGTCCAGGAATATCTGTGGGGATAAAAGCTCCAATAAAATGAAAGTTAGCCTGTATTATCGTCTCCTGCCCTAAACCAGAGGCATCTCAGCAAGACAGAAACCCCAAAGCAGTGTCTTGTCTCGGAGACCAGTGACTTAGTCACCTGGACCTCTATCCTTCTGCAGGAGACAAGCCTCTGCCTCTGCCGTCTGGGATGGAGCCTGAGCTCTCCCAGCCCCCGGCAGCCCAGCTCCAGGAAGTTTGCTGCTTCCTTATCTGAGATGTATTATTAAACTGTGATCATACTGTGAGAGGAGCCAGCCAAAGCAGTGGCTATTAATAGGGAGGTGAAGAAAGCTGACTCAGGAGGAAGCTGACTTAGACAGGAGGGGCGAGCCTGGCCACCTTGGCCTACAATCCTTGGCCAGAGGTCAGCGAGAGAGAGAGACCTGAGCTCTTTTCGTTCCTGGGCCAGAGTCAGCACTGTCTGGATTTCTCAACTTTGGAAATAGAAACCTGAAGCAGTCCTGATCAAAGGGATATACAGCTGTCTTTCCCAGGTCCTTGGGGAGTCTCAGAGCCCTGAGAACAAATAAATAGCTACGACTCAGCAGAGCTGCAACCCTTCCCTCACGATGTCATCGGTCGGTGCGTCTTGGAAAGGTGCTGGGGCTACATTTCTGTGGTCTCCCTCAACTGAGAAGCCAGTGCTGACCCAGCCCTTGGCTGGCCAGACCTTCCCATTGACAGAGACGTCAGAGCAGGAGATTCTATTTCTGGCTTCTTGATAAGGCTTGGGAAAGTGGGCGTTACAGAAAGGTGCGAGGGGAGAATGAAGGGCATGGCGCAGAAGGGCCTGACAATGTGGGAGAAAGTTTTCAGTAATTTCTGTTGATGTGATGCTTTCTTCAGGGAGTTAAGACTTTAGCCATTTGGTAGACTTGCCCTCCTCTGGCAGCTGGAAGCAGGATAGATTCCAAAATCTGGCTATGGCATGCCACAGGAAAAATAGAAGTGCTCCTGGATGCTGGGTTCAGCGTATCCCTTACTCTGTGCCAGGCTCTGAAAGAACACATGTTCTGCATATGTTGCTACATTTAGTCTGCACCAGCCCCCACACGGGGGTATTATTACCCCTCTTCTAAGGGGAAAAAAGTGAGATTCAGAAGGGTAAAGTGACTTGGTCACACAGTAGGTGACAAAGATAGTACTAAAAACTAGGTCTGTCTGAGGCCAGAAGAAAAGCCAGGCTTCCTGCCTTTGTGCCCAAAGCACATCCCTACCTTTTCTGCTCCTTCTACCTTGACCCAGCTGTCTCCCCTCTGTTGCTACTCCAGTACTCATGCTGAGGTCAAGGTGGGAAAGGTCTGTATGTGTGTTGCTGGGAGGTGCTGAGAAGTGGGGGAGTGATATGTTACAATCTTCTCACCTTTCTTTTAGTTGGTTAGTTGGTTAGTTGAGGTATGTTTCCTCAAAGTAGAAGATTCATTTTGGTTCCTGGATCTCTGAAGAATGCAGATAGGATGTGGGAGACTTTTTCCCCTTCCTTCCTAAATATATTTCTTAAGTACCTATTGGGCTCAGCTCTGGGTGGCCTGGGCACTCTCAGATTATAGGACAATTGAATGACAGCATTGATCTGGTATTTTTCTCTGCTGTTTTTCACGTATCCTAGGAACTATCCATGTGTGTATATCTCTTTAGAGTTACAAAGGTGTCATAATCTACACAGTTATATGTATCTATAAAATACTTCTTCACAGAAAAGAAAGAAGTGACTTTCCTTCCACTGATTGTCATATGGGCCACTTCCTGAACTTGAAAGAAATTCCGGGATCCCAAACTCCAGGTCCTAAACTCTAGCACTTACATGAGGAAAGAGTTTCAGCCCCCAGCAGTCAGGGCACCCTAAATACTGAGGTGGGACCAGACCAAGCTTGGTAGTTTCCAAGCCCTCAGGCAGTAGATCATCTAGGCTCTTGTTTTGGGGTCTTATGTACTCTTTTGGTCAATTCTTTTTTTCTTCCTTTTTTGGAAAGGCAAACAGGTAGCCTACCAGCAACAACAGTCAACAGGATGATGGCAGCATCTAGGTTCAGAGAGCAGCCTCCTCTCACTGGAGTCAAAGTTAATTAATTCCCACTGCACCTTGAACTAGGTCACCTGCGCGTCTGTGCCTGAAGGGGAGGGCGTTTCTAGTCTGGCTCTTGGTGCACGTCCTGGGCAGGGGACGTGGAGAAGTGGGTATATTTCACCTTTGCGTGGGGTTGTCTCTCCTCTTCTCCCCCAGGGAGGTGACCATTTTCAGATCTGTGGGTGGGGAGGAAAATCTTCTCTTCCAGAAATAATCTCTTTCTGCAGCGGGGTTTGAAGCTGGACCAAAAGCTGCTAGTGCTATTTTTACCCAGCTTGCAGTTCAGGGTGTAAATAGCAACTCTGGCTGTTTTTTCCCACAGCTGACAACAGAGTCGACCTCTTCGAGGCAAAGGCATTCTGGTGTTTTGCAGAGAGGAAGCAACAGAGGTTGTCCTGGGGCCCAGGGGATGATTCCTTGACCACTGGGTCAGTGTAGAAACAGGGGCGGCATCTCCATGGCTCTGTTGTCTCGGGCTCGGCTGTAAACACCAGGCCCCGTGATAGCTGCTCCGCTGAGGCTGATTTAAGGAAGCTCGATGTGGAATCAGGAGGGGAAGTCTCGGCCTGAGCTGCTGAGGGTTCCAGGAGCCTGAGCTCCCCCTGACTGCCCCCTTGCCCCACCTCTCTTGCATTAGCAAGCACTTCCTCCGAGGTTGCTGCCCTTGGAGGCTTCCTTGCCCCAAACCCACCAGATCAGGAGCTGAAGAAAGATAGAAAAAAAAAAATCCACTCAAGGCTGCCCAGATGACAGAATGTCTCTATAAATATCCGCCTCCTGGTTCTCAAGTGATTGGAGGCCCCGCAGTCTTCAGTGATGGAAGTGTCATTTAGAGGGTATTGGTGAGAGCGCTGGCTCCCTCCGTGCCACGTGTGAGCAGAAGCTCAGAAACTCACCAAAGCCTTGGGTTATGTCTCCACGTGGCTTGGGTGAGGTGGGTGGGAAGTTCAGCTTCACAGAGGGCCCTCCTTGGTGTGGCTGATGGGCAAGATAAACCAGCAAAGACTGAGCTGTGCCCATCGCAGTTGGCAATTCTCTATTGCTTTCCTTCGGGGGAACAAATAAACTTCAGTGGCTTTTCTCTGAGGCCAAGTTTTTTACCCAAATCTTTCCCTGAGGGCTTTGGTCTGAAATTAGAAAGGAGTTATGAGTCAGCTCTTTGTTATGAATTACACAGCAACTCCTTATGGAACTGCCCATTCCTTTCCTTAGGTACATACATATCAATCAGAGAATTTCTCAAAGATCTACCACACACTCAGAACTGGGCATTTAGGCACATGGTTCAAGTTTCAGGTTTTTCCAGCAGATGATGTGTGGGGTAGGAAAAGGATTGAGGAAAGGCAAGCAGTGAGTAATCCCCAAATGTGCTTTTTTGGAAATGGTTTCTGTGTAACTCCTTGAAATTGATTCTGGGCTGCTGTTAATTGCAAAACTCATTGCCAATTATCATAGCTAAAGGGACATTGGAGAGCTTCTCATTGTAAAAATAGGGGCAGGTAATAGATGAGAAAACAGCTTTGCCTTGGAGAAGAGAGGATGGGAACATATTGTTTCAATCTAGGTTTCCACTGTTAGCTTGGGTTCTCTCCGGGGACCGGCCAATGAAACCTGCTTCCTGACCTCCAGCAAGAAGTCTGCCAGAGAGCTTCTCAGGATGAGATCAAAGCTTTGTCTTAGCAGTCTGACCAGAAGAGATCCATGCTGGGTTCAGGGCATCCTGGCCCTAACTGTGCTCAGTCACATTAAACAGCCAACACCACTGCTTGCAGTAAAACCCGCTGAATTTTACATGTATTATTGGCTAATTTGGGGGATTATTGTTGTCCAGTTGATGTGGTAATTGTTTTGTCCACCAAACTTCAAATTGACAAACAATGGGTTTTTTGGAATGCCTCTTGAAGCTGTAATAGTAAATGTTTACCTTAAAAAACAAAAAAACCTGGAGCAGGAAGAAGTGCCCTGGTGAAGAAAATGAAAAGCATGTGCAGTCATATTGCTAAACTGACCATTTGTTTCGAAAAATGCTTCCAGTTCCAGCCTTGACATTGGGCAAGTTGGGAACACTGTAACAGACTTCCTGTCTAATATTTCCCTAGATTCCTGGAATCCAATTTGAAGTGCCGTTTCCCCTACGCCACCAAGGAGTTAAACTTTGGCTCTGCTCTCTGGTGACTAATAGGCACCGTGTGGCTCTGAGATCAGCGAGAAAGAAACTGACAGTCGGCGTGGGAAGTGTGTGAGATTTCAGTGCTCTTCAAATGCCTTTGATGGGCATGGTGTGCGAGCACAAGGATGATTGCCATCGAGTGCCCTCGATTGTGTACTTTTATCATGAATTCTTGGTTCCTCCTTTGAACTTTGCATGATTTTAAATGAAGATCTTTAACTCCTTTGGGAGCTTGATATTACTGTGGTGTGTGAGGTCATTCCATGGAGAATGATATTTTAGACAGCAAACATATTTCATCACTTTGAAAAAGAACCCATTTTGATTGAAAAGAAAGCAGAATCAACTGACCTGCCCAAACCACGCTTGACTTGTGCTAGAGAGAGGCCGTCTTTCCACTCTTGCTAGTTTTCTTCCTGGTGAAAGAAGCCCAGTTAGCATAACACTCCCGACTGCTCTCCACCCTCTCATTCTTCCCTGGGAAGGAGGAGTGGTTTAATAGGACTGTGGAGTTTCGGAGGAGAATCTGTGCCTCCTTAGCATCTCCTCTTCCTTTCCCCTTGGGAGCCCACACTGCTCCTGCAGGGTGGGAAGGGGTGGCCCATTTTGGCCCAGCTGCGTGTCACTGAGTGGCCAGGTCTGTCTAATGCTGAGTTTGAGTATTGGGAAGCTCATGTACCTGACAATATAAGCCACATTCTCTAAATGTCAGGTTTATCAGTTATAAAGGGCATTTGGGGTCCTCATCTAGCTTACTGTTATCTTACCTCTGATTTAGTTCAAAAACTTGCGGAGAAAAGGGGGTGATTGCTATCTTGGGGCCTCCTCGAAGCCCCCAGCATTTACTGGGAGACTTCCTGGTGGTTAGAAAAAGCCTTGTGTTGGGTTGAGATCCTGGTGTCTAGATCCACATCACTACTTTCCTACAGATCACCAAGTTCCTTAGCTGTCAAATGGGTAAAGGGGAGTTTATAGGGTGTTCCTTCCAGCTGAAATGTGTCTATTCAAGATTTGTTTATTGAATGTCTACTACGTGCCAAGGGTGATCAAGATGGACCCTCTCTGTTGTCACACCGTTTATAATGTAACTAGGGTGTATCAATTAGAAATTTAATGTTCCAAGTGAAATAAAACAACTTCAAACAAGCTTAAGCAATAAAGAAAATTTATTGGCTCACCGGGGATCCAGGAATCAAACAACAGGGCTCCATTGCTTGGCTCTGCTTCCCCTGGGCGGGATGCGTTCTGTCGCGGCCGCATGATGGAAGCCCTCCCCTCTCCTGGCGGCTTCAACCTTTCCACTACGGCTGCAGCGGAAATAGGGTACGTCATTTACCACTTGGCCTAAGAAGAGCTCAAGTCCCAGCATCCCCTGCACACCTCTGAGGTCCATTCTGACGAGACCATTCTAGGTCACAGACCATCCTTAAAGTAACGACCTGGCTCAGTGTGATGGGATGCACTGATGGGCTTAAACCCAGTGGAGCCCATCCCACGTGACTCAGAAATTCGTGGACCCTACCCTCAGTGCGGCCGGGCACAGGGGGCGAAGAGCTGCGGGCGCGGTGAGACAGCGGGCGTCCAGGCGGCTGCGAGCAGAGCGCCCCCCGCCGTCGTAGTGAGCGCGGTGGTGGGGCTCAGGCTGGGCTGTGGGGGGCTCTCGGAGGGGGGTCTCAGGAGCCCCTGGGGCCGCCGGAGGGGTGGGAGGGCCTGCTTAGGAATGGGATGGGCCCAACGGCCTTCCTCGAGGCAGCGTGGGAGGGTATGGCCCCAGGGAGTGCTCCAGCCTTTTTAAAATTTTATTTATGTTTTATTTTTGGATGCTTTTGAGTCTTCGTTGCTGCACGCGGGCTTTTCTCTGGTTGCTACTCTTCGTTGCGGTGCACAGCCTTCTCATTGCGGTGGCTTCTCTTGTTGGGAGCACGGGCTCTAGGCGCGTGGGCTTCAGTAGTTGTGCACCAGCTTAGTTGCTCCGTAGCATGGGGGATCTTCCGGGACCAGGGCTCGAACCCGTGTCTCCTGCATTGACAGGCAGATTCTTAACCACTGTGCCACCAGGGAAGCCGGTGCTCCAGGCTTCGTGTCCTCCCTTCCCGTGGGTGTAAAAAGAAAAAGAAAAGGAAAAAAAAAAAAAAAAAAAAGAAGGAAGGAAGGAAGAAAAATTGGGGGACCTATTAGGAAGAGAGAAGGAGCAGCAGGCAATAACTGTCCATAATATTGTAGAAGGAAAAGAAAATACATAAAATGATTCTGCTCGGAGGGAACAATTCAGCTTGCAGAAAACACAGATATCCCGTTATTACCTGGTGAGTCAAGCACAGGCCTAGGAATCAGAGATCTGGATTCTGAATTCTGTGCAGGGCCCCATTAACAACAGGCCCCTTAAGTCATGGAGGTTAATAGACTTTGCTCCTTGATTTGGCCCCTTAGGAACTGCCCGCCAGTTGGACTGTCCTGCTTTGTGGTCCCCTTTTTCTTTATGGAAAGGAGGATAAGGTGCCTGAGAGGACTGAGGTGACAGCCACACAGCACCGGTCACTAAATAAACCCAAGCTATCTGCTGGCCTCTGCTTGTTATTCTCTCAGATTTATGGACATTCAGCCAGCGGTTTAGGGGTTAAACATTAACCACACGGGAGTAGATTAGCACCATAGGAGCCACAGGACTTCAGTGTACTAAGTTCAAAAGGTCTGTGTGAAACGATATATAACCCAAATGAGCTGAAAACAGACAGAAATGACATCAAACATGCAGGGTAGGAAGAGTGCTCCAGCTAAGTGACAGAATGTAAAACTAGTTTCATTTGGGGGCGAAAGTTGGAGAAGGAGTGGGCCATGGCTGGATTTAAGTGAATCTTGTTTTAAGACATAAACAAATATATAGGGTTACATTGAAAGATTGCAATCAATTACAGTCTCAGTCCTTTGAACGCCCAACGGCAACAGTTTATTTGCACCTTTCTTATCGTTCTTATTCTGACTCGTATCACAGTCAGTTATTTATTCATTCAGTTATTCGGTCAGCCTCTCATTGAACATTTAAGGCAGGCTTGCTATGCACCAAGTACAGTGTCAAAGGCCAGTATACAAAACAGAGTGAGATGTGGTCCCTACGTTCCAGGGACTCAGTCCAGGAGGGGAGGAGGCATATAAAAAAATAACTATAACATGAGAGGTACCATAACAGAAGCATGCACTGAGTGCTTGGAGGTGAAGTCTTTACAAAGGAGGTTACATTTGATCTTGAAGATAACAGGAGTTTTCTAGGCTGAAATTCCAGATTATCTGGAAAGTCCCTGAAGGAGGAGCCAGCATGGTGTGTGAGGAAATGGGAAATAGTTTGGTATGGAGGGATCTTGAGGTATGTAGGGAGAGTGTCAGAAGAGGAGGTTGAAAAGGTAGGTGGGGTAAGAGGTAAGTCGCCAGAGCTTCATGCATAGATCTCGCTATGGGCTTTGGACTTTATTTTACAGATCAAAGGGATTTGTTGAAAGACTTTAAGTAAAGGAAGGATAATATTAGGTTTGGGCTTTAGAAAGACAATCTGGCAGCGGTCTGAAGGAAGGGTTATTGTGGGGAGGAACTGGAGGCAAAGAAATCAACAGGGAAATATTTCAGCAGGTAAATCAAGAGGGAGGTGAGAAGTGATAAGGTCTTGATAGTTGAAAAGAGGGAACAGAATGGGTTCAAGGAAGAACTGAGAGACTAACTCAAACAATAAGACTTGATGATTGATGGGAGTTAATGTGGGAAAGGAAGAAGTTAAAGATGACTTAAGAAGTTAAACCTGGACTTCCCTGGTGGCGCAGTGGTTAAGAATCTGCCTGCCAACACAGGGGACTGGGTTCGAGCCCTGGTCCGGGGAGATCCCACATGCCACGGAGTAACTAAGCCTGTGTGCCACAATTACTAAGCCTGTGCTCTAGAGCCCACGAGCCACAACTACTGAGCCTGCGGGCCACAACTACTGAAGCCTGTGCACCTAGAGCCCGTGCTCTGCAACAAGAGAAGCCACCACAATGAGAAGCCTGTGCACCACAACGAAGAGTAGCACCCCCATCTCTGCAACTAGAGAAAGCCCACACGCAACAATGAAGAACCAATGCAGCCAAATATAAATAAATTAATTAATTAAAAAAAAGAAGTTAAACCTGCTGTATAAAAAATAAATAAATAAAAATTTTTAAAAAAAGGTTAAGAATCAGTAGCCAGGGCAGCTGAGGAAATGAAGGTTCCATTAACTACAGTAGGTAATACAAGAAGAACACGTTTGGGAGGAAAGATAAAGACATGCTGCCTTTAAGATGCCCACGTGATATTCAGATAGGCAAGCCCATCTGTTAGAAACATCTGTCTAGAGTTGAGCCTAGAGATGGACTAAGGTTTAGGCAGGTGCTGAGGCCATGGAATTAAATGGCACAGACCAGACCACTGAAGGGCAAAGCTTTTGACATTAGGAGCTTGATAGTCCCCAAAACCCCTGGCAAAGTACTTTGCATAAAGCAGGCAGTATGTATGTAAAAATCTACAGAAACATACATAGACATACAAGTTTGGAAACTGCTAGTAATAGCTAGATGCCCAGAGACCTCAAATTTGGAGCCACTGCAATTTTAAAGACTTATTTTAGGGCAAAGGGGCAATAAGAAGAGTACAACTAACAAACTATTCTGCATAAAATAAATAAGGAACAAGGATATACTGTACAGCACAGGGAAACAAAGCCATTATTTTGTAACAGTTTTTTTTGGCCACACACTGTGGCTTGTGGGATCTTAGTTCCCTGATCAGGGATTGAACCTGAGCCCTCAGTGGAGTCCTAACCATTGGACCACGAGGGAATTCCCTATTTTGTAATAATTTTAAATGGAGTATAATCTATAAAAACTGTTGAATCACTATGTTGTACACCTGAAACTAATATAATATTGTAAATCAACTATACTTCAATAAAAAAGAGTACAACTAGCATACTAATATTCAAAGAGATTTTAGCCTTCCCCCTAATTCCATTGAAAAGTACTGTTATCACCTTTGCAGTGGTCTTTCAGAGAAGATGAATGGTTAATACTATAAAATGAAGGAGCTGGGGAAACACAGTTTATCAGAATAGGGGAGTTCAGTCGCAGTTGCTGGAACACAGAAATTGGTGTCAATGTGTTTGACCTTCAGCAAAGTCATTCTGAGGGCAACTTCATGGTGTTTTAGGAACTAAGCAATGTTTTCATCAAATGTCATACAATGCAGGACTTCCCTGGTAGCACAGTGGTTAAGAATCTGCCTGCCAGTGCAGGGGACATGGGTTCGAGCCCTGATCTGGGAAGATGCCACATGCCACGGAGCAACTAAGCCCGTGCGCTCACAACTACTGAGCCTGCATGTCACGACTACTGAAGCCTCAGCACCTAGAGCCCGTGCTCCGCAACAAGGGAAGCTACTGCAATAAGCCTGCGCACCGCAACAAAGAGTAGCCCCGATACAACTAGAGAAAGCCCGCGCACAGCAATGAAGACCCAGTGCAGCCAAAAATAATAAATAAATTAATTAACTAATTTTAAAAATGTCATACAGTGTTACAATTCTTTTGCATTTACTCATTCTTCCAACATTGAAGAACACTTCACATGTTCTAGATGCTGTGCTAGGGACAAAAGACATCTTCCCATCCCTCAAAGAGCTCATAGTCAGTCCAGTAGAGGTGGGTAGGGGGATATAGAGAAGGGAATACAATTCAAATATACTGTGAAGTGCTATGGTAGAGGTAAGCACCGTATGCAATTAAAGACAGAGAAGGACAACTGAACGCAGAGGGTAGGAAGTGAGGGTGGTGACATGGTTAGAGAAGTTTTTCCAGAAGAGACAACACCTGGGCCATGTGATACAAGGAGGAGGTGAGGTTGCAGATCAAGGCGAGAGCAACTGTAAAGGCAAGGAAGAACAGAATTCATTATGGCTGAACATAGACTACGTGGAGGGGAAAGGCAAGAGATGAGCTGGGAGATGTGGACGAGGACTTTATTAGGCCCCTAGAAGCCCTTCTGTGCAGTCTGAACTTTTAGCCTGAAAGCAACAGAGCCATTGAAGGATTCTTATAGAGGACTTCAAAGTAAGTCTTTTGCTTTTGACATTTTTCTTATTTCCCATTCTCTCTCCCTGTCTCTTTCTCTTCCTCTCTCTCTCCCCTCTTCCCTTCCTTTTTCTTCCTTTCCTCCTCCCTCCCTCCTTTTCTCCCTCCCTCCCTTCCTCCCCCCCTTCCTTCCTTCCCTCCTTCCCACAAGCATGCTTTTGGAAATTGCAACTGATCTGGCCTATACCTAAAGAATAAGGGAATTATTTATGATTTGTCCATGCTTGGGCTAGAGAAAAAGGAGTTATAGATCCCTGAGTCCTGACCTTTGTTGGCAAACAGAGTGAGAGGATCCCAGAAAGAATTTATATCACCTAGAGACTTTCCTTCCAGTCAAATCTGGAGATGTGTTCGGTTTTAATAAAGGTACTGTTACCTCCAAGGTGTGGACAGGAAACTTAACTGAAGAGAGGTCTACACTCTTGCTGCTTAAAATGAGGTCCCTGGTCCGGTGGAATCAGCATCACCAGGGAGCTGGTTAGAGAAATAGAATCTCAAGCACCACCCCAAACCGGAATGAGGATCTGCATTATTAACAAGATGCCTGGGGGACTTGTCTGGTGGTCCAGTGGTTAAGAATCCACCTTCCAATGCAGGGGACACAGGTTCGATCCCTGGTTGGGGAACTAAGATCCCACATGCCACGGGGCGACTACTGAGCCCGTGAGCTCCAGAGCGCAAGCGCCACAACTGGAGAGAAGCCCGTGCGCCGCAGCGAAGATCCCGCAAGCCACAACTAAGACCCAGTGCAGCCAAATAATTAAATAAATAAATATTAAAAACAAACAAACAAAAACAAGATGCCCTGGTGATTCCCAGGTACATTCAAGTTTGAAAAGTCCTGATTTACAAGATAGGAAAACTGCTTAGTTGGTAGAACTTGTCACAATGTTGCAATCTTAAGGTTTTTTTGCAGGGCTAAGTGACATGTAATCAGTTTGTCAACCCCTATGATTATGATTTATGTCCAAAAGTAAACTCGATCGGGGGTTAAACTGTTGGTACTCCACTAAACATTTCCAAGAAATCTCCTTGGAGTCAATGAGGTTGAGATCCCTTTAAATGAAGGGCTTGCCCTGTGGTTGATGGGTGAAAGATTCATCTTTTCACGCCATTGTGACAAAATAAACAAAACACAAATTTACCATTTTAACAATTTTTAAGTGTACAATTCAGTAGCAATAAGTACATTCACATTGTTATGCAACCATCTATCTCCAGAACTTTTCATCTTCCCAAGCTGAAACTCTGTACCCACTAAACAATAACTCCCCTTTCCCCCACCTCATGTCTCTTGGCAACCACCTTTCTGCTTTCTGTGTCTATGAGGTAGACTATTCTAGGTACTTCATACGAGTGGAATCATACAGTATTTGTGCTTTTGTGATTGGCTTTTTCACTTAGCATAATGTCTTCAAGGTTCATCCCTGCTGTAGCTTGTATCAGAACTTCCTTCCTTTTTAAGGCTAAATAATATTCCATTATATGTATATACAATATTTTATTTATCATTTATCCATCGGTGGTCATTTGGGTTTTTCTCCATTTTTTTAGCTCTTGTGAATAATGCTGCTATGAACGTGGATGTAGAAAGATTCATTCTTATAACCGGGCATTCACGCCAGGAAGGCAGCTCTCCTTTCCCAGCTTATCCACATTATTTCCTAGAAGCATACCACAAGGAACATTATAAAATTCACAGTTAATGGATGTTCTAAATGAATTTTCTTTAATATGTCAAGTCTCTAGTTGACTCCTCATTAAGAAAAGGGAATTTGCTGTTGTTTGGAGCGAAATGTCTGTTCCATTTAGCGTCTCTGTCTGGGAGCAATGGCCTCCTGAATACAAACTGAGAGTCACAGCTAAGGCATTAATTTGTAAAAGCTCAAGTATTGATTTGGTGAAGCCATTCTCTCCCCTGATGCTGTTCCTATCAACCCAAATTATCTCTGTGACTATAGGAACCATTTTTTTCCCTGGGTGTGCTGGGCAGCTGGTGACAAGTTCCTTGACGATAGGCTCTGACAGAGACGAACAGTCAGCTGCTCCTGGGCAATCTGGGTCTTCCCTGCCAGAGTGTTACTGGGCAGAGGAACTTGCAGCCCTGAAGCCAAGGGGTAGATGCCCACCGGGACAGACTCAGGGCTCCATCCTGATTTCAGTGACCCGTACCAGGGCTCAGATAAGGGGAAGAGTCCTTGAGCTTACGGTGGAACTATTCTAAAGAATTATTTAAAGCGTATTAGCTCCTCATAATGATCACATTTCTCTTCTGGAGTCTCCAGTTTACTTGTGCCACTTCAGGAAGCTGGGGATTGGGGTGGGGGAAAGGGCGAGGGGGGGCAGGTTCTCCTTATGCGCTTTCCCACAGGCATCCAGTGGGGGTGCTCTCATAACCCTCCATTTCATCCCCACTGTTTCATCCCTGGAACAACTCTGGTTTATCCGATATGCCTGTGAAGGGGAGAGGGTTACAATCACACCATTTGGAAAATGAACACTGAAACTCTGGATTTCATCTTCTGTGCAATCACTTTTGCTTTGCAAACTAAATCTAGACATAAAGACAGGGGAACCACTAAGTCCCCCATTTTCATGTTAACTCCTGGCCTTCAAGGATGATTAACTTTACCTAGAAACTGTAAACATATTTGGGCTAATCGTTCATGAGATCTGATTAAGAGCTTTACAGAGAAGATTTGCACCACGTTAGAAAGGCTCTAGCAACTCGGGAGAGTGCACATATAAGGAATTTCCTTTTACCCAATTATAAAAGAAGAGCTAGAAATCACAGCCAACTACCCAAGAAAGGGGTGAGGATCTCCTGCCTTTCAGAATTCAAAGGAAAGAAAGTTTGCATATTGGTGAGAACATTTGAAGAATTCCCATGAAAACCATTGATTAAACCAAAATACGTAACATGAGATGAGATTATATGTGTGTGCAGCTACAGCAACCTGTGGCATGCTGGAAGGATCCAGTGAGAGTCCGGACACAGGCATAAAATAATCAAGTATCTATAGGCCACTGCCTAGACTTTACAATTTGCCCCTGATCTGTCCAAAAGAAAGACCTTTTCCTCTCCATTCATACATACTTATCAAAATTTCACTGCTCGTGGGAAGACTGCCCAGGCTGACCCCTCTTAACTGTAATCATCCTTTTGCACGCTCTCAAAATATGTGTCCTAGGGCAGCCCACACGGCGTTAATAACACATTTCTTTTTTTTTTTTAATTTTACTTTTTATTTTTGTCTGCCTTGTGTCTTCATTGCTGCGCGTGGGCTTTCTCTAGTTGCGGCAAGTGGGAGCTACTCTTCGTTGCGGTGCACAGGCTTCTCACTGTGGTGGCTTCTCTTGTTGCGGAGCCTGGGCTCTAGGCGCGCGGGCTTCAGTAGTTGTGGCGCATGGGCTTAGTTGCTCCACTGCACGTGGGATCTTCCCTGACCAGGGATTGAACCCGTGTCCCCTGCATTGGCAAGTGGATTCTTAACCACTGTGCCACCAGGCAGTCCCAATAACACATTTATTTATTTATTTATTTATTTATTTGCAGTACGCGGGCCTCTCACTGTTGTGGCCTCTCCTGTTGTGGAGCACAGGCTCCGGACGCACGGGCCCAGCCGCTCCGCGTCATGTGGGATCCTCCTGGACCGGGGCACGAACCCATGTCCCCTGCATCGGCAGGCAGACTCTCAACCACTGCGCCACCAGGGAAGCCCCCAGTAACACATTTCTTAATGGTCATTTGCATGACATTTTTCATGAAAAATGTGGTTTGAGCTGTTAATCTATAAGCTCCCTGAGGTAGGGACTATTTGGGGAGAGGGAGGTTGTTGTCTGTTGTTGGTTTTGGCCTTTTTTCTAGAATGTCCTAAGGCACCCCTTCTCACACTTTAACATGCATGGGAATCAACAGGGGATCTTGCTAAAATGGAGATGTTGATTTAGCAGGAATGGGTTGGGGCAGAGATTCTCCACTTTTACCCAGCTTCCAGGTGTTGCTGCTGGTTGGAAGACCACAATTTGAATGGAAAGGCCCTATAACACCCAGTAAGGTGTTTCAAAATAAACAAGTAACACTTTCTATTGGTAATAGTTCTGGGAAAATGCCTCTTCTGGGGCCTGACCCCTTCAGGCACATGCTACCTTGCAATAAGGCCTTATCTTTTGATCACTAGACTGTCCCCTAAACCAATGGAAGCCTGAGGACATGATTTTATTATAGTGCGGTTTGGATTTGTGTTTAAATTCCAGGAATATGAGCGGTCTTACTCATGTAATTTGAAAGGCTTGGTGAGTTATTTGGGTGTACATAGCCCAGCCGTGCCAAGCTAGGCCACCCTTGATAAGAGCCACAGTGATACTATCTGGCGCCGTAAAAGGGAGCACACGCCAGACTGCACAGAGTGCTGAGAGCTGTTACTCCCCTTCTGGCATAGGGGCCCTGAATTTTCTCCCCAGTGGTTTAGGTAGGTAGAAGCAGTGTTTACCTATGTCCGGTAAGTCTCTGTTTCCTAAGTCCTGCTCTGTTACAGGCAGAGACACCCCTTTTCTCTTTTAAAAAATTTTTATTGGAATATAGTGAATTTGCAATGTTGTATACAGCAAAGTGAATCAGTTATACATATACGTATATCCACTCTTTTTTAGGTTCTTTTCCCATACAAGCCATTACAGAGTATTGAGTAGAGTTCCCTGTGCTATACAGTAGGTCCTTATTAGTTATCTATTTTATATATGCGCCTTTTCACTTCACCTTCGAAACTAGGAAAATTAGTCTTTATTCTAAGCAGACCTCAATAAATGCTTTTTAACCAGAGGGACAGGTCAGAAGGATAAGCTGGCACCACTGAAAGTGCAAAGACAGCTACCTAGACTCAAGTCAAACCTCTCAAAACCTCGGTTTACTTGTCATAGAGTCAAGGTGTTGGACTGGAAGATTCTTATCAGCCCTTAAAGTCTGTGATTCTAATCAGCATATCAGGGAAAGGCACAGAAGGAGACAAGAATTCTACACCTGGCGACCTGAGGGCACAGTGTGACTGGGAGCCTCTGGGCTCTTATCCTCTGCCTGGTCTCAGCCCAAATGCTTGCCCTGAGATGATGCTAAGTTATCCCTTCCTAGACAATTTGGTGCCTCACATCCGCCAGCCTGTTGTAGAAAGACTAGAAAAGATATGCCCTGTGCTGCCACCTAACGGTTCCTGTTCTATCAAGGTGATTCTTCAGCACCATTTGGATATTGTACAATCTTTAGGCCCTTTTATACATAATCCATCAGCTATGAGAATCAACAAAAGAGAATAAAAATAGGGTACTTCCAGGTGCCGTCTCATTAAGGGAATCAGGGACTATGACTGTAAGAACTATAAGGGTTTTTTAAACGTTGTCATTTCCTCCTTATTGTTATTTCCTGTCTGTTTCCCTGTAGTGATTAGCAGTAAAACTCTAAAAACAAAAAGGGCCAAGGTGTTTGTTTTCAAGGACAGTGAGGAAGCAGGGAGCTGGGGAAACTGAACTCCAGGGTTTGAGGTAAACAACTCCAGGAGATGGAGTGGGTGGAGGGATCTGAATAGCTGAAAGGAAAGCAGGCTGAGTCCTCAGGCTTGCTTGAAAAAGGAAAGAGGGGGTGGGAGAATGAACTTGCCTTCTAGTTGGAATGAAGGGAACGGTCTTAATAGCATTGTTGTTCTTTCCTATTTTGTCTTCAGATGTACCAGTCTGTTTTCAAGCCCAGGAAACGAAGCAAATGTATAGCTAGTGTTGTAGTTTAGGGGCCTTTGTAGCAAATGATACTCCTCTAGAGTAAGGATTCTAGATGCAAATGTCTACAGAAATGCTAGGCAGATAAGGTACCTGGATGGGGGCAGCCTGGGGTCAGGCTATAGGGAGTAGTGGGGACTGTGGTGAATTGGAGGGCACTTACTCCATCTAAGGAGGTAACAGCTACTCAGCCCCAGGTGGTTATGGCCCTAACCGAAATATGTACCCATATTGCCTGATCGTTCAAATTTTCAAGAGAAGCGGGAAATTTGAATTATTAGTGAAGTCGCCTTATTTTTTAATATTGGCCGCTAATGCTGCTTTGAAAACAAACAGCAGCACTGTGTGTGCCAAATAAAACATGTTGATGAGACATATTTAGCCCAAAGTCCAGCTCTTTGAAAAGTTGGATCTAGAGCAATTTGCATTCTAGAATCTTAAAGCACTAACATGCTCCTGGCAAGGCATGTGGTCTTCTGTCAACAATAGCAAACTACAGTCCAACAAGCAAACACCAGATAAATCGAGGAAGTATAAAATGCTTTGTGTTTAGATTTGTTCATTTGTTAATTTTTCATATCCAGCTGGAAAGCCTTGAGTGTATTCATTCAATAAATCAAGAAGCATTTATTGAGCACCTAATATGTGCTAAGTACTGATAAATAAAACTTTTTCTGTAAAGGGCCAGAGAGTAAATATTTTAGGCTTTGAGGGCCATACAGTCCCCCACAAAACTACTCAGCTCTGCCCATTAGAATTGCAAAGCAGACTTAGACAGTATATAAACAGATGGGTATGGCTGTTTTCCAAAAAATCTTTATTTACAACGGGCAGTGGTTCAGATTTGGCCCATAGTCCATAGTTTACCAATCCCTGATCTAGAATATCTGAGAGCTTGCAGCCTAATGCAACAGTTTTCTTTAAGGAGTCCTACATGTTTATGCTTTACCTATTAAGACACGGGTTTAGGGTGGTATCACTATGATTTTAAACTTATTGCTGTAAGTAAGATGCCCAAAACAGCTCTCTATTATCATTTAGTATAAGATAAACTACCATAACTATTCTGTAAACATAAGCAAGTTACTATAAACATTGGAAATAATTCTGGTCCTACCTACCTACTGAAGTTAGCTTGGCAAGGCTGTCTGAATATGAATTGAATGTAGGATAATTCTTCATAAAGAGAACCATTTACATAGGAGAACAGTGAATGTTTGACTGAGCCACTTACCTCAGTGGAGTGATTCAATGCTTGTTTTCTTGGATTTGAAACTGTTGTGAAGAGGCAACACAAAGCTGAACACACCTGTTTGTTTCCTGAGTCCTAGGATTTACTACTTGGAACTTTCATAAGTATGTTCTAAAAGGAGGACAAATGAAGCAATATATCTCTTTCATCTTTATATTCTCAATGAGGTAATAGTACATAGAAGATGCTCAAAATTTTTTTGCTTTATGAATGGGAGGCATACAGATTGTGGCCAAGTTAATTTCTCCTGATGTAACTTTTATGAACTATCAGCTAAAGATGCCTAGCTGTTTATATGGCTGTAGATACTGTGTATTGGTTACTGAAATGTATTTGTAACCTCTTTCTCCTTTGCTTTCTTCTACGATAGACTCCCATGTAGGTAAGGAGACCATATATTCCAATTCTGACCAACAAGTTATAAATCCAAGTACCTGCTGGGGTCTTCAAAGAAAGTTCCCTAATAGGGACTGATTCAGTTTGCCCTCATATCCCTTCTCTTTTCTTCCTAATCTAGAACATAGATGCAGTACCTTAGCAGTTCAGTAGCATTTTGAAACCATGAGGATAAAAGCAACAGACTGAGGATGGTGGAGTGGAAAGAAAGAGGAAGTTCTGATGATATCACTGAGCAGCTCCACTAGCCCTTTGTTTTTTGTTTTGGCTGTGCCATGCAGCATTCGGGATCTTAGTTCACTGACCAGGGATCAACCCCATGCCCCCTGCAGTGGAAGTGCGGAGTCCTAAACACTGGACCACCAGGGAAGTTCCAGCTCCACTAGCCCTGAACTGACCACCTTTGGGTTTCTTTTTTTTTTTTTAATTTATTCTATTTATTTTATTATTATTATCTTTTTTGGCTGCATTGGGTCTTCGTTGCTGCACGCAGGCTTTCTCTAGTTGTGGCGAGCAGGGGCTACTCTTTGTTGTGGTGTGCAGGCTTCTCATTGCGGTGGCTTCTCTTGTTGCGGAGCACAGGCTCTGGACACGCGGGCTTCAGTAGTTGTGGCTCGTGGGCTCTAGAGCACAGGCTCAGTAGCTGTGGTGGAGGGGCTTAGCTGCTCCGTGGCATGTGGGATCTTCCCGGACCAGGGATCGAACCCGTGTCCCCTGCATTGGCAAGCGGATTCTTAACCATTGCACCATCAGGGAAGTCCGGGTTTTTTATTACATAAGAAAAAAAAAAAGTCCCTGAGGGGTAAAGCCATTATTATCTGGTCTTTTATTACTTGCAACCCAACCCAATCTTATCTAATTGGGGCTATTTAGAGTTTCTTTCTATCCTCATACTTCAACACCATTGCTCAGGAAATGAAATTTCTGGCATCCAATGTAGTCATATTAATTCTCCAACTCTTCCTATGTCGCTTTAAAGAGTTGGGTTAAAGACATTTGAAATCTTGTTACAAACCCAAATAATATGTAATGATCAAAATTCATTGGTTTTCTTAGGAAGTCCTATTATAATGCATCAACTTCAAAGAAAATGTTCTATAATACAGCTTCTAAGAAATCAAAGGTGTCAACAGATTCTTTCTGAACTAGTTAGGTAGCAAATATTTTAGGCCAAGAAACCATCCAAAAAGTAGTTAAAATATATGAGTATATTTTACACTTTAAAGTTTCATGGCCCCTAAAACCATCATATTTTGTGACATATACATTAGATTATTATAAAGACCTTTCAAATTTTGGTTTTTAAGAGCTCCCAGTTGCCAAATTTTGGACAATTTCAGCATAAAAAGAAATTAATAATGGTAATAGATTGTAACACATTAAAAGAAAAGTAAAAAAAAACTATGAATTCACAGTGATTCACAAGCATGTCAGCTAATAAATGTAGACAAATGATAGAATTAGAGTTTGCAACTGCCAATGTAATAATTGATTCAGAGTAGGATCACTAATGAATGATAAAGCCTTTGAGTGAAAGGATTTTGGGGAACAAGATAATCATATGGTTTCAAAGTAGCATCCTACATCGGGAATTCCCTGGCGGTCCAGTGGTTAGGACTCTGCGCTTTCACTGTTAAGGGTCTGGGTTCAATCCCTGGTCGGGGAACTGAGATGCCTCAAGCCGCATGGCGTGGCCAAATAAATAAATAAATACAAATAAATAAATGCGGCAAAGTAGCATCCTTCAGGTCAATTAATAATTCCAAAGGGAAAATGTATCTTTCTTTCTTTTTTTTTTTGCTCACTGCTGTGGCCTCTCCCATTGCGGAGCACAGGCTCCGGACGCGCAGGCTCAGCGGCCATGGCTCACGGGCCTAGCCACTCCGTGTCATGTGGGATCTTCCCAGACCCGGGGCACGAACCCGTGTCCCCTGCATCGGCAGGCAGACTCTCAACCACTGCGCCACCAGGGAAGCCCCTGGGAAAATGTATCTTTACCATGGGAAGATCTGTCAGACACCATCTTAACCAAGAGCTAAAACTTGGCATCATCAATAGTAAGACAACAGGCAGCGTTCTGATCTTATGCACTAAGACGTACACAATACCCCCTATGCAGAGTTCTTGAATGCTTAACCTGAATCTAAACATAAGGAAACAATTAGGCAAACCCAGAATTTGGAAGAATCTGCAAGACCACTGGCTTGGATTCTCTGAAAAGTTCAATGTCATGGAAAACACCAAAAGGTGGAGATTTTTCTAGATTAAAAGAAACTAAGGAGATAACGACCAAATGCAACGTGTAAACCTTTATTAGACTTTGCATTAGGAGGGAAAAATCCAACAGTAAAATAAATTTTAAAGACCGCTGGAGAAATCTGAATATAGATAGGATATTAAAGTATATTATTGAATTAATGTTAATTTTCTTAAGTGTGGTAGTAATGGTATTGTGGTTGTTTGCTAAAATGTCCTTTTTCTAGGAGATCCATATGGAGATATTTAGGGGTGAAGTGTCATGATGGCTGCATCCTACTTTTTAAAGTATGGTGTGTGTGTGTGTGTGTGTGTGTGTGTGTGTGTGTGTGTGTGTGTCAGAGAGGACAGGGATTTCCTGAGACATGGGACAATCAAGGCTAAAATAGGGACAGTCCTGGGCAAACTGGAATGGCTGGTCATCCCAACCATTCTGCGACTTGTGTCACCTATGTGACCTTGAGCAAATCATCATTTAGCTTCCCAGAGTCTTGGCTTCCTCATCTATACAAAGGATATTATCTACATGTTACAACATGGATATACCTTGAAAACATTATGCGAAGTGAAAGAAGCTAGACACAAAAGCCACATATTGTGTGATTCCATTTATATGAAATTTCCCACATAGGCAAATCCATAGAGACAGAAAGCCGATTAGTGGTTGCCAGGGCCTTGGGGGAGGATATGGGGAATGACTGCTAAGGAGTATGAGATTTCTTTTTGGGGTGATGAAAATATTCTAGAATTAGATATCAGTGGTCACACAACTCTGTAAATGTACCACTGAATTGTACATTTTAAGAGGGTAAATTTTGTGGTATATTATTTATATCTCAATAAAGCTGTTATTTTAAAAATTCAGTAACATAAAGCTTCCGGGAATTCCCTGGTGGTCCAGTGGTTAAGACTCCACGCCTTCACTGCCGAGGGCCCAGATTCAATCCCTGGCCGGGGTATTAAGATCCCACAAGCTGCAAGGTGCAGCCAAAAAAAAGAATTACCTGTTTAATAGTTTTACTGATATATAGTTCACATACCATACAATTCGGTTCACCCATTTAAGTAAAATTCAATCGTTTTTACTATATTGATAGAGATGGGCAACCGTCACCACAATCAATTTTAGAATTTTTTTTTTTTCGTATTTTGGTGGCATGCGGGATGGTTCCTCAACCAGGGATGGAACACGGCCTCTGCAGTGAACATGCCAAATCCTAACCACTAGGCCACCAGGGAACTTGCCAATTTTAGAACATTTTTATCGCTCCAAAAAGGAACCCCATGCCCATTAGCAGTCACTCCCCATTTTCCTCCATCTCTCCACAGCGCTAGGCAACAACTAATCTGCGTTCTGTCTCAATGGATTTGCCTATTCTTTTTTATTTATTTATTAACTTTTGACTGCATTTGGGTCTTTGTTGCTGCATGTGGGCTTTCTCTAGTTGTGGTGAGCGGGGGCCGCTCTTCGTTGCAGTGCGCAGGTTTCTCATTGTGGTGGCTTCTCATGTGGCGGAGCACGGGCTCTAGGAGCGCGGGCTTCAGTAGTTGTGGCACGTGGGCTCAGTAGTTGTGGCTTGTGGGCTCTAGAGCGCAGGCTCAGTAGTTGTGGTGCATGGGCTTGTTGCTCCGCAGCATGTGGGATCTTCCAGGACCAAGGCTTGAACCTGTGTCCCCTGCATTGATAGGCGGATTCTTAACCTCTCTGCCACCAGGGAAGGCCCCGATTTGCCTATTCTTAGGAGTGGAATTGCTGAATTGTTGAGTTATACGGTAAGTCTATGTTATTTTTTGGGGGGGCCATGTCCTGCACCTTGTGGAATCTTAGTTCCCCAACCAGGGATTGAACCCAGGCCCTCTTCAGTGAAAGCGCCGATTCCTAACCACTGGACTGTCAGGGAATTCCCAAACAGATAATATTTTTTAAATATTTTAGGCTAAAAAAAGGAGATTGAAATACTTGTGTGAGATCTAAATAAGTCTTTGCTCTTATAACACCTCATGCCACCCTCCCCAACACATATTATCATATCAAATCACCACTCAGTACACCTTTGTCTTGCCCTTAGATAATAACAACTTTCTAATTCACCCAGGGCCAGCTCCTGGGTGTTCAACCTGTGAGTCATACAAGATTCCATACTCAGAAGTATGGTTGAATACTTCTGATTCCATACTCAGAAGTATGGTTTGAATACCAAACTACATTTGGTTGAATGCTCTGCTGTCACCATGTTGAAATTCTTTTTTTGTTGTTGATGTTTTTTGTTTTGTTTTTGTTTTGAAGTTCTTAATAATTTTTGAACAAGGTGCAGGCACCCCTATTTTCATTTTGCACTGGGCTCTGCAAATTTTGTAGCTGTCCTCAATCCACCTTTGTACCCCAGCGCTTAGAACAGTACTGATGCTCTATAGATGTTCAATAAAGGTTAATTCTCTTTCCTGGTCCCTGTACCCTGAGATGTCCCTCGGACAGTGCATTGATCTTCAACACAGATTTACCCAGAGCCTCATCTGTGCCAGGAACTGTGTCAGCAGCTGGGGACACAGTCAGGAGCCAAAGCAGGCAGCTGAGGCCCCCTCCCCCTTCACAGCAGGGGAACTGCTCAGAAGGCTGTTCACGCAGGCAGATGAGCCCACCTAACCATTTGTCTGAAACAGCAATGACAGCGTCTGACTCATCTGTACTTTTAGTTAGAGAAAAATACATCACCTTGGGATCCTTATTTTGCGAGTTCTGCTTTGTTACAGGAAATAGAAAGCTCTGATAACTGAGGATGGAACTTCAGTTCTTCTCCATGGCGTGAATAAAAAGTCTACTTCGCCTTTTTCAGTATGTTTGTGGTGTCTAGCACATTGACATCTGGTATTAAAGAAATCTGTCAGCACCTTTCAATTAAATTCCGTTTCTATGTACAAAACACTGTGCTAGGCACTGCTGATAGGAAGATCCTTGCTGGATTTTTTTAAGCTCATCACACAAGCTCTTTGTTGTTGTTGTTGTTTTTTAAATATTTATTTATTTTTCTGCACCAGGTCTTAGTTGCGGACTTGGGATCTTCATTGCAGCATGCGGGATCTTTTTAGTTGCGGCATGAGGGCCCTTAGTTGTGGCATGCATGCGGGAACTGTTCCCTGACCAGAGATTGAACCTGGGCCCCCTGCATCGGGGGTGTGGAGTCTTAACCACTGGACCACCAGGGAAGTCCTTGATCACACAAGCTCTTTGGACAAAGATTATGGTGGGCTACAACTTCATGCGGAGTCAGCAGAGAGCAGTAGTCAAACTAAAATCCCTGATATAACTGGCTCCCACTTGCTAAATGTTTTTACTAGCTCTGAGTCCCAGGGGCAATTCCTTAGTCTTTCTAAACTTCAGTTTTTTGTTTCTTGTTTTTTTTTTTGTTTTTTTTTTTGCAGTACGCGGGGCCTCTCACTGTTGTGGCCTCTCCCGTTGCAGAGCACAGGCTCCGGATGCGCAGGCTCAGCGGCCATGGCTCACGGGCCTAGCCTCTCCGCGGCATGTGGGATCTTCCTGGACCGGGGCACGAACCCGTGTCCCCTGCATCGGCAGGCAGACTCTCAACCACTGCGCCACCAGGGAAGCCCTAAACTTCAGTTTTTTAATCATTTGATACAACCCTGGTGTCAAAGGGCTGTTGTCAAGATTAGATGAGATAATGCACACACAGTGTCTGGCTCTTAGTGAGAAAGCCACAATAAAAACAAAACCTAAAACATCTTGTAAAATTGAGCTATTTTGCCTCATAATGGCTAAATGATACCGTTCCTGGCACATAGCCCTGAGTCATAAAATACCTCTGTCTGCAACTTCTATTTGTCCAGTTAGAGGTGAGGGCAAGCAACTTCAGCCAGCATCACCCAGCACTGTGAAGTCAGTGAGGCCATCTTCTCTGCTTTCAGCCTCGATAGTGACCCACACACTCCCAGGCACACACTGTCTTTTTTCGGGGACGCTGAGCAGTGGGGCTGGAATGCCTGCAGCTGCTGGTGCGGCTGCTTGGGGGAGAAGGTTTGACCTGTCCTGGAATCTTCAGCTTCTTTGGAACCCGAAGCCCACTCCTCCCCAGCACAGTCTGCTCACTGAGCACCTAAAGACTCGGGATCTCCCCCGTCCCCCCACCTCCCATCACTGGCCAGTCGTTTGAAGTGGCTATACCCCCAAGGACAGGGGCATGATCTTGGACAAGACAGGTGGGCAATTCTACAGAAAATACTAATGTGTTAGAAGGAAGAGACAAAACTTAGACTTATATAGAAGATATAAATAAACTCCTAGATTGTTTGATAATCTAGTTAATGAAAATGAGGGAGGGACTTCCCTGATAGCGCAGTGGATAAGACTCCACCCTCCCAATGCAGGGGGCCCGGGTTTGATCCCCGGTCAGGGAATTAGATCCCACAGGCATGCCGCAACTAAGAGTTCGCATGCCACAACTAAGGAGCCCGGGAGCCACAACTAAGACCCGGCGCAACCAAATAAATAAATATTAAAAAGAAAAAGAAAAGAAAATGAGGGAATCATAAGAACCCATCAAAAAAAGATTTTGAGTTCTTGCTGATTTGATGTGAAATATCAATGTCAATGAAAATAGCATAACACTCGGAATTTACCACTAAAATAAGGATTTCAACAACAAACCGGGGACTTCCCTGATGGCGCAGTGGTTAAGAATCCGCCTGCCAATTCAGGGGATACAGGTTTGAGCCTTGGTCTGGGAAGATCCCACATGCCATGGAGCAGCTAAGCCCGGGAACCACAACTACTGAGCCTGCGCTCTAGAGCCCGCAAGCCACAACTACTGAAGCCCACACACCTAGAGCCTGTGCTCTGCAACAAGAGAAACCACCGCAATGAAAAGCCTGCGCACTGCAAGGAAGAGTAGCCCCCGCTTGCCACAACTGAGAAAGCTGGCACCCAGCAACGAAGACCCAACGCAGCCAAAACTAAGTTAATTAATTAAAAACAAAGAAAGAAAAACAACAAACCGGTTAAATGGTTATTGTCAAATCAAAGAATATTTAAGATTAATTTTTAACAGGAAAGCATGAAATGGCTCGAAATCTTATAGCTCGTCTGCTAAATTTGACATCAGTCCTAAAATTTTACATAATAATGAGTCGTGAAGCTGAAAGAAGCTCTTCTAAATGATGATAAAAAACAAAATTTTGAGCAACAAAGCTGGAGGAAGGATGAATTATCTTTCTATCCTCTCTTTAGGAAATGAAATTCAAGATGATATAAAAATTTGTTATCTTTTGAAGGGACAAAGAATTGGTAGCCAAAAAATGTAGAAAAAAATAGTTGTGTTAATCAGTTAATTCATAAAAACATCATATTCTGTTATTTTTCTGAACTCAGTGATATCTGTAATATTTGTAAGCCTTTGTAAGTTTGAAATTTATTGTAGTTTCCATTTGGATTCTAAATAACTATTCATTTTCAATTTAATTTTTTTGTAAAAATACCCCAACTTTTTTTTTTATTTTTTTAACCCCAACTTTTTGAATGTATTATGTGAAATGGACTAACAAAGACATTTAAATTCAGATTAAAGTGGTATAGATCTAGTGTAAATTATTTATTTATTATCAGACAAGAAGAGTTAGAATATATAATATTGTTCATTACTTTATAATAATAAAGTGTAGCTGAAACGACAATTTTTTTATAAGGATCATAATAAAATACATATTATTTTTCAGTAATTGTGAATTAGTGCACATATTGATCAGGTGCTTTCAATTTAATTTTTTTTTTTTTTTGCGGTACGCGGGCCTCTCGCTGTTGTGGCCTCTCCCATTGCGGAGCACAGGCTCCGGACGTGAAGGCTCAGCGGCCATGGCTCACGGGCCCAGCCGCTCCGCGGCATGTGGGATCTTCCCGGACCTGGGGCACGAACCCGCGTCCCCTGCATCGGCAGGCGGACTCTCAACCACTGCGCCACCAGGGAAGCCCTCAATTTAATTTTTTATTTGTGATTTTATATTTTTTCTTAAAGAGGCTACTCTCCTTCCCCCCAAATAAATTGTATAAGTTTCAGGTTCCACAAAACCTAAATCTGCCCATGGGTATAAAATGAGGTCTGGCTTTGTTGGCTAAGGGAGGGATCTGGATTTTCTTCTAGGTATGATGGGAAGCTATTAAAGGTTTTTGGTTACACAAATGACATGAACTGACTGATAATTTAGAAAGATTGCTCTGGCTGCTGGGTTATATGCAATTAACATGGTGTTAGTGGGGACATGAAGGAGGGGGGCTATGTCCATGCTTATGGTGATGAGGTGTGGGGCGTGGCCACAGCTGTGCAACACCCAGACTCTATATAGAGAAAAAACGAGGACAGGGGTTTGGGGCAGGAGGTGATAAGCCCCAACTGGAAGAAGATAAAATAACCCTGGGTGGATTTAGAATTATTGAGGAAGAGATTGACTTTCTTATAGGATGGGGGCCTGAGTTAAGGGAATTGTGATCTGAGAAGGCTGGAGGGCTTAGGGACATGGGGAATAAATTACTGGTAGGGAGAGAATAAAAGGACACAAAAGGAATGAAACATGGGACACCAAGGATAAAGGGAGAAGTTGAGAGATTAGTTGGACAAAAACAAGGATAATTAATAATAATAACCAACACTTCCATAGTGCTCACCTTGTGCCACATTCTGTGCTTTGCATGCATTAACCTATTTTTTTTCTTTTTAAAATTTTATTTATTTATTTATTTATTATTTTTGGCTGCGTTGGGTCTTCGTTGCTGTGCGTAGGCTTTCTCTAGTTGCTGCGAGCGGGGGTACTCTTCGCTGTGGTGCACGGGCTTCTCATTGCAGTGGCTCCTTCTGTTGCGGAGCACAGGCTCTAGGTGCACGGGCTTCAGAAGTTATGGCACGCGGGCTCAGTATATGTGGCTCGTGGGCTCTAGAGTGCAGGCTCAGTAGTTGTGGTGCATGGGCTTAGTTGCTCCGCGGCATGTGGGCTCTTCCCAGATCAGGGCTCGAACCCACGTCCCCTGCGTTGGCAGGTGGATTCTTAACCACTGCGCCACCATGGAAGCCCCATTAACCCATTATTTTAGAAAGATGGTCTGCAGTTGGATTGTGGTATGTTCTAAGTACCAGGCCAGGAAATATGGGCATATATTATTTTATTGACAGTGAGGAATCACTAAAGGTTTTTGAGCAGATATGATTAGAAAATAAAAGAGAAGAATAAAGGTTGCTTAGATAGGGGAACCAAAAGGATCCCTGAAATTTTGAGTAAATATTTGTGGGAATAGCCATAGATTTCTTTTTCTGGAGGAGAAAATCCATAACTTCAATCCAATCACAAAGGTAGATACTTCAAAAAGGGCTAGAAACCACTGGCTGAGCAGTTTCAAGCCCAGATGACCAGCAGGATGGCAATAGTGGTCAGGCAAAAGAGGTCCCAAGGCAAGAAATAAGGAGGTGGGGTTGGCTGGAAGAGAATAGAGATGATCCCTTCCCTCTGATATCTATTGCTTTCACGATGCTGTAGGCGGACCTTCCAGTGGGCACTAGGGATGGAAAACCCAGGCCTGTCAGAGACAGAGCGAGGTCACAGACACAAGCAGGGAATGGCCTCCATCACAGGCCAGAGTTTGAATGACATTGTCAAGGAAAACAGAAAAGGAGGCCAAGGACAGATCTTTGAACATATTTAATCTGTCTGCTCTGCCTTTTCCTAAGTGCTTTCTGACAGATTATTTTTCTCTACACAGGAAATTCACATTTTGAACTTTAGTTCCTAAAATACATTAAATCACACTTTGGCTTTGGAGGAGGGGCAGGAGGGGATGCACATAATGACTACTTAAGTGGTTCACTTCTCATCTGAGGAAATTATCTTTTCAAAACGATCAAGGTGCTTCTGACCCTGTTCGAGAGAGTGTGGGTATTTTTGAGCTAAGTTAGGAAGCGTGTAGGATAATTGTTAGCACTCAGAGGACCTAGTTCTAGCCCAGTGCTGAAATTTCAGGAACCCACAGAATTCCTTCTCTCCCTGCAGGGAAAGGAAAAGATCTCTGTTACACTTTCCCTGCTCATTACAGAAAAGCTACTTAAAATATTTGGGTAGATTGCAAACTGATAGCCCTAGCCTGGGTCAGTGGTCATAACTCAGCTATACTGTTGTGTAGAAATATCCCAGAGAATACCAGCATTTCCCCAAGGGTTTGTGTGATTTTGTATGGGCGCTTAATTTCAAGAAGAAAGGAGCAGAAGTTCTAATAGGTCATACCCAGAAACTACTTAGTCAGCAACATCATGGAAGTTTGTGGAAGCAGTAAAATGTCTAAAGTGGCCATCATGGTCCCCATAGTTACCTTATTGAATGTTCACATTTTACCAGGCACTGGGTTAAGGCTATATATTCATTATTCATTTAATTTCTGCAAAAATCCCATAAGATATATTTGGTTTATGGGCCTCATTTTATGCATGCAGAAGCTGAGGCTTAATGAGCAATATTCATGCCCATAACCACTGCCAGACTGTTCCTGCTTTACTCTGGGGCACAGCTCATCTGCAGACCTTTATATGACCATAGTCTAGCCTTGTAGGCCCAGATTGTCCATACAAGGGGCAGTAATAAACACACTTAGATCTACCAAGTTGCACTATAACCCTGTTTACCTGTGCATTCTCCCACCTGGTTCTGAACCTTGCCTGTCTGGCTCTAAATGCTCTCACTTCTATGAACTTCAAACATTGCTGGCTTGGGACTTCCCTGGTGGTCCAGTGGTTAAGACTGCGCGTTTCCACTGCCAGGCACGTGGGTTCGATCCCTGGTCGGGGAACTAAGATCCTCGTGGCCAAAAAAACTAAAAAAACATTGCTGGCTTCCCTCAGGATGCAGCTGGGTGTAGCCCCAGTACCTGCAGAGGTTGGGGCACAGCTGAAAGAGCAGGGGCCTGGATTAGCACATGCCCTGAGGTGAGGCCTGAGGAAGTCCGCTCAGGTAAACAGTAGAAGCACTGGCAGATTAGGAATACAGGACAGGTGTCAGGGGACGGCCTTTCCCCACCTATATCCCCTTTTATGGGTTGAATTGTGTCTCCTCAAAATTCATATCTTGAAGTCCTAAGCCCCAGTGTCTCAGAATGTGATCTTATTTGGAAATAGGATCCTTGCAGATAGAATTAGTTAATTGAGGTCATTAAGGTGGACCCTAAGCCAATATGACTGGTGTCCTTATAAGGGGTAGTTTGACACAGAGACACACACACAAAGAATGTCATGTGAAGATGAGGACAGAGATCAGGGTGATGCTTCTACAAGCCAAGGAATGCCAAAGATTGCCAGCAAAGCAGCAGAAGCTAGCACGGAACAGAATGTTCCTCACAGCTCTCAGAAGGAACCAATGCAGCTAACACCTTGGGCTCATACCTCTAGCTTCCAGAATGTGAGACAATAGATATCTGTTGTTGAAACCACACAGTTTGTGTTACTTTATTGCAGCAGCCCTAGAAAACAGATACACTCCCTTTCTCTAAAATTATAGAGCGGTTCCACTCTGCTTCCTGGTTTCCTGAACCAAGGCCTCAGAGGCGGTGGCTCTGAAGAGAACGTTTCAAACAAAATGGCCCTGCAGAGCTTGCAAGGGCTGCAGAGCTCACTGGAAGTCAGCAGGTAGAGCGGCATGGAGACCTCCAACACTGCCTTGCACTTGGAGGACACTCTGTCTTATGTGCACTATGGCCTGAAGGAGGGGGCCCCAGATGTAGAGCTGGGTGCTAACTCTCTTGAGGGATTAAA
Source organism: Stenella coeruleoalba (assembly GCF_951394435.1). Classification (NCBI taxonomy): domain Eukaryota; kingdom Metazoa; phylum Chordata; class Mammalia; order Artiodactyla; family Delphinidae; genus Stenella; species Stenella coeruleoalba. The sequence goes on from NC_137165.1 coordinate 32,025,304, forward strand.
GTATTCAACCCCCAAGTCATGGATTCTGTTTAATATGGATCCTAAAAGTCTTTGTTCTCAGACTCTCTCCCCATCATTCTCATCAGGCTGTTACCAACTTGCTTCCAGCCACCTGATGAAAGCAGCGGGTTTCCATGGTTACCCACAAGCATGCAGCAAGGTTTCATTCCTAGGAGGCTCCAGGATTAGGCAAATAACAAAGACAGGGCCTCTGGCACACTGAAAATAACCTGGATCCAATGACCCGCATGGGATACCATCGGCAACTGGGTCTCAGAAGCAAGTCAGAAGCCTAGTTGTTAGAGCTGGTCATGAAGACAGAGGCAGAGCAGCAGCCATACTTAGTACTACCGTCTGGCAGATTCTGAGCCCCTTCCTATTAAGGAGGTGCTACACCAAGCACTTCACGGGCATTACCACCTTTTGGTCCTTGTTTACTAAAGCCCTCTGGTTTTTTTTTTTTGCGGTACGCGGGCCTCTTACTGTTGTGGCCTCTCCCGCTGCGGAGCACAGGCTCCGGACGCGCAGGCTCAGCGGCCATGGCTCACGGGCTCAGCCGCTCCGCGGCATGTGGGATCTTCCCAGACCGGGGCACGAACCCGTGTCCCCTGCATCGGCAGGCGGACTCGCAACCACTGCGCCACCAGGGAAGCCCAACTAGCCTTTTATTTTTATACGTCATTAAAAAGTAAAAAACAAAACAAAAAATCACTGGTGCTTCTACACTATACCTTCTGAAGTTCTTTTTTTTTTTGCATAATAAATTCCTATTTGAGTTTTATAAAGTAATCTACTAACTATTTTGAATACTGGAAAATAAAGGGAATGAACCAAGCATTATTCTGCCATTCTGCTTTGCCTATTCTAACTGTATCCTTGGGTAGCCAAATGTAGATAAGGAAAGATTCCTCTTTATGGAGCTCTTTCAGATAACAAGTGAAGAAAAGAGTCTTTGAAACAAAATACCACCATTTTGTAATTCTTAATAAATTAATGGATCTAGACATTGAGCATCAATGACCACTGATGTCACAAAAAAAGAGACAACCAGATATTATGTGCCTCCCGATGAAAAAACTCAATACGACCTCTGAAGGTGTGTTGCCAAAAAAATCAAACTAGAATCTGATTAGCATCAATATCCAACTACCAATATACAGGAAATACAGATTAAAAACAACAAACAAACAGGAAAAATTGCACCACTGGGATGCAGTCAGCAAAATCCAGATTATGGAAAAGTTTATAGGACAAACAACCCAGTTTATTCAACTAATAAATTGCAAAAAAATAGAAAAACGGGATGGTGGGGGATTTTGAAATTTAAGGGAATTTTAAAGACATATTGACAAATTGCAGTATGTGACCTTTATTTTAATCCTGATTTAAACATATTAAAGAAAATTATGACATTATGAGATATTGGAAGTTTAAATGCCAACTAAATATGATATTAAGTGATTATTGTTAATCTTCAAAATAATACAGGAGTTGGGGAAGCAAGTGGAGGTATAGATGAACCAAAGTTGGCCGTGAGTTGATAATTTTTCTTTTTTTTGGCCGCAGTGCGTAGCTTATGAGATCTTAGCTCTCCGACCAGGGATTGAACCTGGGCCATGGCAGTGAAAGCGTTGATTCATAACCACTGGACTGTCAGGGAATTCCTGAGTTTATAATTTTTGAAGTTGGGTAATGGGCACACAGGAGTTCATCATACCATTCAGCTTGCTTTTATATGTTTGAAATTCTCTATAATAAAAAGTTAAAAATGTAACCTTGAGATAGTTACAATCCAAACTAAATGAAACATCTTATAAAGGGTAAGCTATGCTCCCAATTATCCACCTGGCCGTGGTGATTCTGAAGACATAGCCCCAAAATTCTTTGATACTCTCCCCATTAAGTGGGGGCTTCTATTTCTCTGCCTTTTGATTCTGGATGAACTTGTGATTGTTCTGCCCCATAAAATTCAGAGGAAGTGATGGTATGTGACGTCTGAGGCTGGGTCACAAAAGGTGCTGCAGCTTCCTCCAGGTACTCTTGGGACACGGCTCTGTGGGAAGCCAGCCACCATTTAAGTAGTCTGACAACTGTGAGACCACCTTGCTGGAGAGAGGTTTTTTTTCAGGTTTTATTTCAGTCTTTAAAACAATTTTTTTCCCCCACAGCTTGAAACATAACTTACAGTTTAGCACTGTAAGTGCTAAACCTCTATGATTTAATATTTTCCTTTTTGAAAAACAGACAAACCCCCCAGGTTGAAGAATCAAGAACTTTCCACAGGAATATTCGAAAAGGGGGGGCTGCAGGGAGCTTTAAAACTACAAAATAAAGAAATGGAAAGCTGGGTTTGTGCATAGGGGCCTCTCACTGGGTATTCTTTTTTTATCCCCCTGAGGTTTTTGGTTTTTTTTCTTTTTGCCACACTGCGTGGCTTGCGGAATCTTAATTCCCAGACCGGGACCCCTGCATTGGAAGCAGTGGAGTCCTAACCACTGGATCGCCAGGAATTCCCTTGCTGGATATTCTTTTCCATGTCTCCTTTTATTACAAAGGCTACCACCCCTGACTTCTGATAAGCTGAGAGGTAGAGTTCTGGAAAGCAGGTACTGTCAAGAAGACAGAGGCTCTAGCAGCTACCCAGATCTACTCTTTGAAAACATGAGTACTGTGTCTGAAAGAGCCATTAATCTATTTGGATATCCATATTTTCTCTTATGAATTGAGGTATAGGAAGTGACTTAGGTCACTTCTAAGAATCCTTCTAGTTCTAGCATTTTCTAATCAGTAACAACAAATAAGCAAATTTTTTTACATTACTCATCCAGTTTTTCACTTATCTTTTATTTAAACAGCATGATTAAAAAAATTTTTATTGAAGTATAGTTGATTTACAATGTTGTGTTAATTTCTTCTTACAGCAAAGTGACTCAGTTATGCATATATATGTATACTCTTTTTCATATTCTTTTCCATTATGGTTTGTCACACAATATTGAATATAGTTCCCTGTGCTATACAGTATGACTTTGTTGTTTATCCATCCTATATATAATAGTTCGTGCTAATCCCAAACTCCCATTCCTTCCCTCCACTACCCCCTCACACCCTTGGCAACCACAAGCCTGTTCTCTATATCTGTGAGTCTTAAACAGCATCATTTATTAAATTTTTCAACAAATATCTGACTCAGACACTGTTGCTAAGTGCTGAGCACTGTTCTTACATCATCTAAGGGAACTTGACCTTTTTTTAAAATTGAAATATAGATGATTTACCATATTGTTAGTTTCAGGTGTACAGCAAGTGATTTGGTTATGCATATATATGTATATATTTTATTCTTTTTTAAAATTTTTTTCCATTGTAGGTTATTATAAGACATTGCACATAGTTCCCTGGGCTATACCGTGAGTCCTTGTTGTTTATCTGTTTTACATATGGTAGTGTGTATCTGTTAATCCCATACTCCTAATTTATACCTACCCCCCTCCACTTCCTAAGGGAACTTATTGATCCAAATTTAGGCATGGCATAAGCAGAGAAACTGGTCCACATCCCAATTGCCCCTTCCCCCCAACCTCCTTCATGTTTTTGCAGGTTTACTAGAGTCAGCACTAAAACACTCTTTTCATGTTTTTTAAAATCTTTTCTGAAGAAAATGCCTTTTTATTCAGAAATTACCATATACAATACTGGACTCTGTTCATTTGGGTATATAAATCTCAAGGAAATTGGCTTGGGTACATAAATATGGAGGAAATTGGCCTTAAATTCTAGGTAGCTCCATGGCAAAACTGCTACAAAAATAAATAACAATATTATTTTATGCAGTGCTGTTTGGTAATCTTAGGGTACATTTCTGGACTGACATTTGGAGTTCTGGCTTTGTTCTTAGGCTAGAAATGAGAAGAGCTAAATGAAATGATAAGTTAATGTCTTCTTTGCTTAGGCAAAATGATGAGAATGTGGGCCTAAGAGAAATTAATTTGAATTTTAAAGAAATGTCCAAGGTCAACCTGGGCTCCAGTTCAAAAATTTTGTTTGCTTACTGTGGTTTCATTAAAAAAAACCCACTAATTTTATAATGTAAATCCAGTGTGTATGTATGTATATGTATGTGTGTGTGTATGTATATATCAGCGTGTAAAATTCTTTCATTATAAACATGCTCAGTAGTTGTGGCACATGAGCTTAGTTGCTCCGCGGCATGTGGGATCTTTCCAGACCAGGGCTCGAACCCTAGTCCCCTGCATTGGCAGGCAGATTCTTAACCACTGCACCACCAGGGAAGCCTCCTTAGAATTCTTTTAATGCAGGTGAGTTGGAAAAACACTCCTGTATTTCTCCTTGATTCTCACCCTATTACCACACGATACTTCTGACAAAAAATGTGTGGGTTTTCCACACGTCAAGCAACTACCAACACCAGCTGAGTGTCCTACAATTCAATTCAGTTCTGACACCATCTACCTGGATTTAACTTAACCTGTTGAATCCACAGGTTAAGGTGTCAATAGCACAAAACTCTCCCCACTCCAGATTGTAATTGCAAGTCCCAGATAATCACCTGTACTTCTGACCCCTTGGGCAATAAATCAGGGTTCCCATGCACCCCTCCTTGGGTTCAAAAATTTGCAAAAACCATCACAGAACTCAGGGAAACACTTTCTTATGGTCACTGGTTTATTATAATGGATATAATAAAAGATATGAATGAACACCAGATGTAGAGATACATAGGATGTGGTCTGAAAGTGTCCGAAGTGCAGCAGCTTCTGTCCCTGGGGAATTGGGTGTACCAACCTCCTGGCACATGGATGCATTCACCAACCCAGAAGCTCTGTGAACCCTGTGTTATTGGGATGTTTATGAAGGCTTCATTACAGAGGCATGATCGATCATTAATTACATTTCCAGGCTCTCTCCCTTCTCTGGAGAAAGGTGGGAGGAGGGAGATGAAATTTCCAAGCTTCTGTTCATGGCATGATCTTTCTGGAGACCAGCCCCCATCCAGGAGCCCACCAAGAGTCAACTCGTTAGAACAAAAGACATTCCTATCACCCAGGAAATTTCAAAGGATTTAGAGGATCGGTGTCAGATTCTCCTATCACTTAGGAAATTATAAAGATCTTAGGAACTCTATGCCAAGAACCAGGAGCAGTATTATTTCACAGTAGATTATTTCTATAAAATGGTATCTCACTTTTAACTTTGTGACACAGCCTCCAAGATTTTAACTGTCATGATGCTACCTTATTAAAAATAGTAGCATCAGTGATAATAATAATTAACAGTTATGGAGTGCCAGGCACTATGTTAAAAGCTGTCTATGCATAATTTCATTCAAAGCTCACCACAACTTTATGAGGTTGATATTGTTATTGGCCGCATTTCATAAATAAGGACACTAAGGACTTATATCGAGTCAGTGGAAAGTCCCAGACTCCCACCCAAGTATTGGGTTGACCAAAAATTTCCTTTGAAAAAAAAAAAAATTTCCTTTGGTTTTTAAGTAAAAATAAAAGACACATTTTTCATTTTCACCAAGATCTTTATTGAATAACGTATTCACCATTTTGTTCCATTACCTTCTGCCATTTTTCGGGCAACTTCATAATTCCATCTTCCCAGGACTTTTATGTTTTTGAGCAAAGAACTGTTCCAGGTGCCTTTTACAGTCTTCCAGGGAATTTAAATTTTTTCCATTAAGAGAATTTTGTAAAGACCGAAATAAATGGAAATCTGAAGGTGCAAAATCTGGTGAATACGGTGGATGAATCAGAACTTCCCAGCCAAGCTGTAACAGTTTTTGCCTGGTCATCAAAGAAACATGCAGACTTGCGTTATCCTGATGGAAGATTATGCGTTTTCTGTTGACTAATTCTGGACGCTTTTCATCGCGTGCATTGGGAGCAGTACTTGTTGGAATTAATCGTTCCGGAAAGAGCTCATAATAGAGGACTCCCTTCCAATCGCACCATATACACAACGTCATCTTCTTAGGATGAAGACCAGCCTTTGGTGTGGTTGGTGGTGGTTCATTTCGCTTGCCCCACGATCTCTTCCGTTCCACAATATTGTACAGTATCCATTTTTCATCGGCCATCACAATTTGTTTTAAAAATGGAATGCTTTCATTACGTTTCAGCAGAGAATTCCATGGTCAAGAAGGTTTTTTTCACTTAACTTATGTGGAACCCAAACATCAAAGCGATGAACATAACCAAGCTGTTGCAAAGGATTTTCAGCGCTTGATTTGGATGTTTTGAGTATGTCGGCTATCTCCCGCCTGGTATAACGTTGATTGTTCTCAGTTAATGTCTCGACTTGATCACTATCAACTTGAACTGGTCTATCCAACAGTGGAGCATGGTCCAGCGAGAAATCTCCAGCACAAAACATCACAAAACTCTTTTTACACGTTCGATCAGTCACAGCACCTTCTCCATACACTGCACAAATCTTTTTTTGCATTTCGGTTGCCTTTTTACCTTTCTTGAAATAATAAAGCATTATATGCTGAAAACGTTGCTTTTTTTTTCCATCTTCAATATTAAAATGGCTACACAAAAATTCACTCATTTTGATAGTTTTTTTTAAATAATGCACCCGAATATGACAGCTGTCACAATACAACCTAACAAAATTGTTTCGAATGAGGTTAAAGACAATTAAGTGCTACTAGAGCCATCTTATGGAAAAAAAACGAACCAACGTTTTGACCAACCCAATATATTTAAGTCAAGCCTGTGTGCTTTTAACCTCTAAACCATCTTTCCTCTATAATTAGGAAATTAAGGCTGAGCAGGATCATTTATTTATACCATTGCCTCGTTCCAGAAAGGATTTCAGGCATCTGATTAAGTAACTTGCCCAAGATTACCCAGACAATAAGTGGCAGAGCCAGGAATCCAATCTCTTTGTTTCACGAACTGTATAAACTAAGTGAGATAACACAGATGTAGACCTACATCATATATTTCCTCATAACCATGAGAAGGGGAAATGGGGACATTTTCTTTGGCTTTCATTTTCATTCTGGTTGGATATGTTCTCAGTGTTAGAGTTCCTTGCTGTATCTTCTGAGAAGGGATGAATAGAACAAGAGGGGTTCAGAATAAAAGGACTGGGCAGTACGTACATAGGCTGCCCACGGTGGGCAGATGAAAAGGCCTGAGACCTCGTGAGAAATGTGCTTGGTACGTGGCAGGCAACCTGCAAACACAGCTTAGTAAATAAACGAGTTCAGGAGGAAGGGTAAGAAAGAGCAAAGAGAGGGTGAAATGGGCAGACAGACAGAGGAAGCCAATTATTAGAGGAAGTGGAGGGAACGCAAAGGGAGTGGGGAAGGGAACACATATCTGTTCAAGAGTGAGAATAAAAATAATAATTGAATTTGGTTGTGCAAATTTTCAGAGAAGAACGGTATGAAAGATAAACACCACCAGAACAGCCAGTTTTTAAAAAACCGCATATCCTAGAGTATCTCTCAAATCAGGGACAGTCCCCTTCAAGTCTGAGCAACTAACAGTTTCATCAATCCCTCTTAGTCCTTTCTTCTTCTTGAATGTAGCATTGTCCCTCTTCAGACAAATATTTAATCCATTTCTTTGGGTCCCAAAGACCCAATCCAAACAGGATTGTGTAAAAAAATGGTATTTTCTTGGGAATTCCCTGGCGGTCCAGTGGTTAGGATTCGGCGCTTTCACTGCCGTGGCCTGGGTTCAATCCCTGGTTGGGGAACTAAGATCCTGCAAGGCTTGGCCAAAAAAACAGTGACCTTTTCTTGGCAATACCTTGAAAAAATAAATAGGATGAAACATACACTCATATTTTCGTATGTGCCTAAAAAGTGGAACATTCATTTGCTTTCAGTTTGAATTATTATAAAAACATTGCAGAACTTGTTCTTTTTTTTTTTTTAATGAAGGAGCCTGTCTCAATTTAGTATCCTTAACCAAATATGCTTTAGTCTCAGGGCAAGAACTGGCTATAAAGAAAATATAGCTCTTTTAAGAGCATCTCTTTAGCCCTGGCTGTTCACTGAAAGCTAACTATGAAGGCAAGATGCATTTGAAACTCTTCTCATTAAGAGCCATGATGTTTTACTTAAGTTGGACTTGGCCACTCTGGATAATGTGAAACAGAAGTCACTTATTGAGAGGCAGGGACAGGAAGAGGAAATGGCTGCCTGGGAACTAGAGTTCTCCAAAGGTGATAGGTACATTTATTAATCTCCTGGGACCTACTTTCAGTTAGCAACTTGAGCTGACTAGCATGTGTGTGGAGTAATGTTTAAATCGTTAAAGTGCACGAATACGAACTTAACATCACAGGAATTTATCTCCTCCCCCACCCCTCCTCTTTAGACATTTCCTCTTTTACCTAAACTATGCAAACAACATTCAAAAAAAGCAATCCAATTCAGACTTGTTGGATAGAATCTTGTGGAATATTGATCATGAGAATTTCTCTTCTGCCACCAGATGCCGACAAAAAGTTCTCTGCTGTAAATCAATTAATCCAGGGCAAAGAAATTTCCCAATCTCCTTGAGTTTAGTTTGGAATTCTTCCTTCTTTCTCCAAAAGTGGCATAATGTATATATTTATTTTTAAATATATGTATTATATATATGTTAATGTAAGCAATTTAACCTTGTTTTAAGGATTAAAAAAATAAGATAATTGAAGGAGTTGCAAATTCAACAAAGTAAACAGCACAAAGTAAACAGTATTTCTGGAAATATTGTACATAGAAACGCACGAGGTAGAAAATGTACCATGATAGCCAGTGGCTAAAAGCCTGACCTAAATTAAATTTAATCCCTCATTGATTACTTTGTAAAACCTCAGGTCTAATACAAACAATAGACATGACACACAAATGTGACAGAGGCACAAATGCATTAGACTTCAACGCCCAATAGAATGATATGAGACATAGAAGATCTGTGCTCTGATACTATTTTTAAAAATTGTGATGTTCTCAGCTCTAAGAACCCCTGAAAGAAAAATGACTCATTTTATAAATGCATTTTTGTAAGCGAAGTGGATTTAGAATTTAATGGTGACATTTAGTCATTATAAAGCAGACAATTTCATGAAGAGTAATTTGATATTTATAACAGCATCATTATCAATTAAATTTATAAAGAGTAAAAGTGAATCAAAAGTCCTCGATGAGCAAAGATAGAGAAGTGGGAGCTGTAATGGGGTTGTCAGCTGTTAAGAGAAGAAAAACAAAGGAAGGTTGTAATTTTTGTTGCTGTTCGTTTTTAATTCCACTGATCTTTAGGTGTGCATCATGATAGAATCAAAGGCCTTTAGTATGAGGTAAATGTATGTAAATTCAGATTTCTTGATGGCCAAATCTTCTTGTGGATTTCATTGTCTCCCTTATTTTTCTCTTTGTCTTAGTCATCTAATAGACTAGTTTCTCTTCTGCAAGGTTTCCTAAAGATTTTGTTTTGTAGCAATTTCTGGTTGGTGACCAGTACATGAAAGACAGTTGTTTACTACATTCTAAAAATGCCACAAAGGAGTGTTTCCATTTCTTTGGTTACACATTCCTGTCTATTCAAATTGTGAACCAACTTGCTTTTCTGTTGCTTGTACTTTATGGCCTCATGTGCTCTGTACTACCTTCTGAGGACAATGCAGGTATTGTAAACGTCAGAAACATGTGTAAGCAGTCAAACTCCATTGTATAATATATTGTGCCAAGAATGTATTTTTCACACATGGTGTGTTAGTGAAGAAATAAAACCTTGAAAATAAAGTGTTTTCTATTAGGTAGAAAATGGTAGGTGCCCCAGGGCAAAAATTAATTGATGCTCAGGCATAACCTATTGCTTGAAAGCTTGCTAATTTTACCAGTGTAAATCTGTGAGCTAAATCACATTTTGAGCCTAAGGATTCATGACTAGGATAAGTTTAATGCTGAATTAGCTCTTATAAAATGTGCTTTCTTAGAATAATAGCATTAGCTCCAAATTATATGTTCTTTGGTTGCCTTATTGCACCCAAAACAAAATTAGTGAAATTTGACCATAGCATAAAACATTTACCTTAATTAATAATAACACATATTTGAGCATAAAGTATGTTCAGTAATTGTTCCCTGAGATTCAAGCATCTGAAAATGTATTCACAACATCACCTGACCAGCAAACAAATATTTCATTTTTAGGACTGAAAAGATGAAGTTTTAACCCTTAATTATTAAGGCTATATTTTACAGAAACTATAGTATATTGTTTTAAGTTCTTTTTTTCTTTGTGAATGTCTGCTTTGAATTTTCATTTATTCCTTGGGGTTTGTGGTTTGGTAAAACACAATGGCAAGTGCATTTATCTAAAAATTTAAAAAAAATGTTTTTCTCCTGACTCTAACTGCCCAACTGAAATTTTAGAAGATCAAAAGGAAAGTAAGCAATAGATGCTGATTTTTTTAAAGGATAAATGTCTGGCTCATTTACTTCTAATTAAGGTCTGCATGAAACCATTAAAGTGGAAATGTGTTTATGTAACCCACTTAAAAGCTAACCAATCCAGAGAAAACAGCCATCACTGGGTGTGTCAATACACAGTTTTGTAATATAAGAAAAGAAAAAGTGACCCGAAAAATAAGATCCAAAGGTTAGTCCCTTTCTTAAAATAATTTCCCTCTATTAAATACATGAGTACCCAAATGAACATTCACCGATGGTGGTTTGCCTCTACGTATTAGGAGAAAACAATAATGAACACACTGTGCAGAGAAATTGATTTCTTTATTCACCCACAGTTATTCAGCATTCAGTTGTGTGCCAAGCACTGTGTTCTGTCTATCCAAGTGTCAAATGCCTAATAGAATAAGGTGAATTATCGTGTCTCTCTGCAGTGAAATTATAAGTGTATCTGTAGATAGCCTTTCATTTTCAACCCCTTGTTTCCTTGACGTTCATATTCTTTTAGACATTTTTCTCTCATATTGAAGGCTAAGTATAATTTTTAGGAAAAGGTTAATTTTATTTATTTATTTTTGGGCTGTGCTGAGCTGCTTGTGGTATCTTAGTTCCCCAACCAGGGATCTAACCTGGGCTCCCAGCAGTGAGAGCGCTGAGTCCTAACCACTGGAATTCCTGAAAAAGGTTAATTTCAGATCTTCCACCATATAGGCTTAATCTGAAAATGTTCTCTTTCACATTGTTCCAAGTAAATTATTCTATTTTTTTAGGGCTGAGTTCTGAGGCTGTTGGGCCTGCTTAAGCCACTGTCTGTGGAAAAGTTTAGTAAGGTATCCATGAATGTAAGATCATGTAGGTCAGTGTATTACTTTGATCAGAGATTTTTTGCCCAACCAAGAGGACTAAGTTTGATATTTTTCAAAACCATGAATCATTTGGTAGCAATATATACTCTTCTTTCTGGGATATTTGCCTATGTCCTTGTCAATGCTAAATTCTCTTTTTGGTCTAAAAATTTAGACTTCTTGGCAGTTTAATTTTCATAGCTATACCCCCCTCTACCACCGGCAATAGTCTATTTGTTAGTATTCAGATTGGACTTTCTAGATTATATTTCTTTTAACTTTAGAGTTAGACCCTTATTTTGGCTCCTTGATTTGAATTCTCTAACTCTGGTGAGATAGGATTCTCCAGTATTAAACTAAGATGTCTCCAGGGTAACAGAGCAGAGAAGTGGTAGGATATGCTAAATAAGGTTCTGAGCTATTTCAAATATTGTGTGGAAAACAACCAGGAATAATCAAAGGCACTACAGAATATCAAAGAAAGGCACTCTGAATGAACCTATATTGAAGAAACAAAATGCATGTAAAACAGAGCCAAGCATGCTGTCTTTTGTATAACAAAAAGGGGGAATTAAAATATATATATTCATATTTGATTATATTTGCATAAAGAAACACTGGAAGAATAAACAAAAAACAATAAAAATTATTACCCATGAAGTAAAAGAGCTGAAAGGGGAAAAGGGAAGGTATAGAACATTTTTGTGGGCTTCCCTGGTGGCACAGTGGTTAAGAATCTGCCTGACAATGCAGGGAACACAGGTTTGAGCCCTGCTCGGGGAAGCTCGCACATGCTGTGGAGCAACTAAGCCCGTGTGCCGCAACTACTGAGCCTGTGCTCTAGAGCCCACAAGCCACAACTACTGAGCCCTGGTGCCACAACTACTGAAGCCCACACGCCTAGAGCCTGTGCTCTGCAACAAGAGAAGCCACTGCAATGAGAAGCCAGCGCACCGCAATGAAGAGTAGCCCCCGCTCACCGCAACTAGAGAAAGCCGTGCGCAGCAACTAAGACCCAATGCAGCCAAAAAATAAAAAATAACCAAAACTTAAAATAAAAAAGAACATTTTTGTATTTAGTTTGACTTTTGAATCATGAAATATAAAATTAAATTATATTAAAAATCACCTGGAAGATCAGGATCCCCAATCAGTAGATTGGGATCTATAAAGTTATGTTTAGCTGTCCCAGGTAGATTCTCATGCCAATTGCGTCCACCAGCCCCATGAATTCTCAACTTACTCTCCTCTCTTGCTCAAGTACTAAATTTTCTGCACCTGTATTTGCAGGTGTCAGAAAACTCAACTCAAATTGATCTCAGCAAAAAAAGGAATTTATTGACTGTGGTAAGCCAAAAAGTCCAGGCATAGATCTTCAGGCACAACTTGATTCAGACATTAAACTAGAGAATACTAGGATCCACTGTTCTATTTACTTCCTCATAATTAGTTCTATTCTGTAGTTGCCAAGGAATGGTCCCTGGCCACTACAGGCTATCAAAATCAAGACAACTAATTATACTTTTCCTCTGATAGCTCCAATAAAAGTCCCAGAATTAAGTCCTATGGGTTTTTTTTTTTTTTTTTTTTTTAGTCCTATGGGTTTTGATTGGCCTCTGTTGAATCATGTGCCCATCTCCCAACCCATCACTGTAACCAAAATGATAGCATGCCATCATTGGCTTAGTCTAGGTCGCATGTTCCACTGTTGGAGAAGGAGCAAGTGAGCTTCATCTGAAGTGCATTAGGCACAGAGAAGGAGAGGAGTAATCCCCCATAGTGAAACCAGGGTATACTGTCAGGAAGGATGTTAAATGCTGGGCAGTCAAAACATTCACCGTGGACTTCCCTGGTGGCGCAGTGGTTAAGAATCTGCCTGCCAATGCAAAGGACACGGGTTCGAGCCCTGGTCCAAGCCCTAGGTCCAGGAAGATCCCACGTGACGCGGAGTAACTAAGCCCCTGCGCCACAGCTACTGAGCCTGCGCTCTAGAGCCCGCAAGCCATAACTACTGAAGCTCGCGTGCCTAGAGCCCCTGCTCCACAAGAGAAGCCACCGCAATGAGAAGCCCGCGCACCGCAACGAAGAGTAGCGCCTGCTCGCCACAACTAGAAAAAGCCTGCGTAGCAATGCAGCCAAAAAAATGTTCCCCACAACACGAACTCAGAAAGACTCCTCATCCCCTTAGGGACTCTCAGTGCTCACTTGCAACAGACAGCTCCCGCTTTGGAGAGATGACCAAAAGTAGCTTTTTAAAAGACGTTTGAGACTCCGGAATTAAAATGAGTTTCTCAGCCTGAATTAGGCTATGCAGATAACATTTTACTTTTCAAAGCAGGTCAGAAAAATTGCTGTGTTAATCAAGAAAGAGTAAAAGTTAAATAAAAATTGTTTATATCCAAAGACTGAAATTTATGAAACAGGTCATGATGAACAGTTTAATAGAGCTGCCTTTCTTGAGTTAGACAAGACAATAAACTCTCTTTGTGTGATTCGTTTGTTATGAAACCTGGGTAATTATTTGGGCCTTTAAACCCCCTTTTAATGTGTATTATTTCTGAATGATGACGATAGCCAGTTTTTAAATAAATAGATAAATAAATACTCCACAAGGGAAAGACTGAAAGGAGACATTCTTTCCAGGGGAGGCTCTGCCCTGTTATTCCATGGCTGGTCTCTATTAGCTTTGTGCCACCACACATTAGTGAATACGACAGAGGCGTAAAGAAGATGCCCATAGGTCTGGGGAAGATTTCCATTTTCGAACACTTCAGTGCAGGACACATAATCAGTTTGAGTGCATGAATAAAACTCTACTATATATAGTATGAGTGAATTCCAGGATGCAAACTACATATAGTTGAGCTAAAAAGCCAGTTCGGTGTCATGTTACTCAGCTTGGCAATGTTTGAAACATTAAACAGTTCTTGCCAGTCATTCCTTGTTGGACGCTGGTCCTTACTAGTGCCTCCTTTGTGCACCCTTACTTTCAGCTGGTCTGTTTTCATAAGTCTCTTTTTGGACTTGTGTCAAGTGGGAGCTGCTTCTGTCTGACTTCCTCGTACTGAGATGACTTTAGCTTTTCTAAGCAGGAAGAGCTCAGGGCAGCAATCTGGTTGGGGAATTGCCTGGAATCTTTTGGCGGGTTACTTGGAGGGTGCGCTGGAGACTACAGAGGAGGGAGGGCTAAAGAGCTCACCCTAGGCTATCTTTTGGTGCTGTCACTACCTGTATATACCTGTTTGTTGTCTTATAGACACTGCTTATTCTGTCATGCACTTGTCCAGCCAGTTAAGCTAAGCTCACCCAACAGAAAGTCTCTTAATTATTCTCTGAAGTGCCCATTTCCATCAGCAGGGCATTGAGAGATCCTATGAGCATTTATTTGGACACTGGAGATGTAAAAATGAACAAGATTGTCCTTGTCCCAAGTTGTTCATGGTCTAAAGTGGAATGGGGTAAAGGGACATACAAAAACAAAAATAAAACATATACAATGACTGTACTTTAATGGTGCTCTGTAAAAGTAACAGTGTGGGCCCAGGTGAAGGTTCCATATACCTCAGATTGCTCTCTCTCTTTGTATCTCCTCTCTCTAGTCTAGAGCAACTCATTTTTTTCCTCACATTCAACTCATTTCACAAATGTATATTGAGTACTGACTCTGCTCATTGCTGAGGCTGCAGCTATGTTGGACTTTTATTCTAGTTTGGAAATCAGATGATAAACAAATCAACAAATAAGATATTATATAAATAAAACAGGCTAAGTGCAGCTAATGACTGCTGGTGGGGAGGCGGTGGGGGTCAAAGGGGAAAGGTCGCAACCACAAGCACAGAGGTCAGGGAAGGCCTTTTTTGGAGAGGGCACATGTGAGCTGAGACCTGATTGGTAAGAAATAAGCAGCCATGGGGAGAGTTGAAGGAAGAGTGCTGCTGGCAGGTAAAACTGGAAGGTGGGAGAAGGTTTGGGGTGTTACAGGAATGGAGAGAAGGCCACATGACTAGAACCTAGAGTTAAGGGGGAGAATGACAGGAATTGAGGTCAGAGAAATCAGCAGGGGCCCCATCCTGAGGGCTGGAGATCACGTTTGAATTTTGGCTCAGTGCAATTTAGAGAGGGGGAAATACTTTTTCCAGGGATCAGATATGCATGTTTCTCATCCAGGGTACTCTCTTCAGCATCTAAAGAAAACAGAATTAGTGATTAAAATATTGGCTGCTTGGTGAGAACAGAATTAGAGCAAAGGTAAGTGAAGGGTCTTGAGGGATGTTTTACATGGGCTACCGAAGGGTCCACACCATTGGGGATTTTCCCTTTTCAGTGTCTGGATATTTGAGCAACAGATATACTACCCTTCCTTGAACAAATTTTCAGTCCCCAGGTTTCCTTCTTTTTTAGGTTTGACTGTCCATTTGTCTTTATTCTTTTTTTAAAAAAATAAGCTGTAGTAACTACTTTTAATGTTTTTATTTTATTTATTTATTTATGGCTATGTTGAGTCTTCATTGCTGCACGCAGGCTTTCTCTAGTTGTGGCGAGTGGGGGCTACGCTTCATTGCGGTGCAAGGGCTTTTCATTGCAGTGGCTTCTCTTGTTGCGGAGCAGAGGCTCTGTGCACGCAGGCTTCAGTAGTTGCAGCACGTGGGCTCAGTAGTTGTGGCTCGCAGGCTCTAGAGCGCAGGCTCAGTAGTTGTGGTGCATGGGCTTAGTTGCTCTGCGGCATGTGGGAACTTCCCGGACCAGGGATCGAACCTGTGTCCCCTGCATTGTCAGGCGGATTCTTAACTCCTGCGCCACCAGGGAAGTCCCGATTTGTCTTTATTCTTTTACAAAAAAAGTTACTTATTTATTTTTGGCTGCATTGGGTCTTTGTTGCTGTGCAAGGGCTTTCTCTAGTAGCAGCGAGCGGGGGCTACTCTTCATTCCGGTGCACAGGCTTCTCATTGCGGTGGCTTCTCTTGTTGTGGAGCATGGGCTGTAGGGCACGCAGGCTTCAATAGTTGTGGCTCGCGGGCTTAGTTGCTCTGCGTCATGTGGGATCTTCCCAGACCAAGGATTGAACCCGTGTCCCCTGCATTGGCAGGCAGATTCTTAACCACTGCACAGCCAGGGGAGTGCTGTCTTTATTCTTTATCACACTGTCACCTTTCCTCACTGCCACAACTTTCGATGCACTGAGGATTCTCAGTTTAGAGATGAAATTTAATCACCTCAAGAATCTAATCCAAAGTCTATTCTACTATGGATCTTCGTGGGAAGTATATAGTTATATAATATCCCATCCATGTTTAGTGAATGGCTGTCAGAATCAACCCCAGAGAGTGAGACCTCCTGACTTGGTCTTTTGGTTTGGAGGTGAGTCTTTCTTTCAGGCTTGTCACCCTATAATCACTGAATGATTATGGTCTTAACATAAGATAGAATCTTTACCCAAAGAATCTGTCCACCTAGCAACTTTAGAACCCATACAAAATAAGGAGATTCTTCTTTGGGGATCTCATTTGCTCATTCATTCAAGTCCCTGGAAGCCCAGGCAGTGCAACGGGCACGGGAAAAAAAGAGGTGCGTGATGTGTTCCTAGCCCCCGAGTCTGATAAAGCTTTCGTGTATATATCTGGTTCTTAAAATGAACAAATTGTCCACTAACAAACTGCGTACTTATAACTGCCCTGGATTTGCAAGGTGTGTTCTCCATGCAGCTTACAAATATCTGCCTTTAATTATCTTTCAAAGACTAATAGCCACCACAGCTTCTGGTTTCTCCTCTCTCCTCCCTCTTCCTGCTTTCTACCTCCAGGGCCCTTGTTGCTGTTGCCATGACAACCGGAATGGAAAAGCCTCAGAATCTTATCTCTTACTATGGGTATGTGCCTCCCTATAAGGACATTATTGTACATCAGCCACACTGGAGTCTAGGGGCTGTTCTTTAAATATACCATTAAGTCATGTTCAAATGGGAACCCTAGAGGCAAGATTATGATGGTATTTAGTCAAGGACCTAAGAATTCTCAAGTCTTTCTTTCAACTGGTCATCTCTTTCTTTGAGATCTTCAAAGAAAATATGTGCACTAATGACAAATCAAGGTATAGGAATGCTTTTTTACTAAGTGGGACTTCACATCTAAACCCCAGTTCTAGTAAGTACATCCAGGCCTGGGGGAGATCCCTCTACTTCCTCCTCTCTATAAACAGCTCCAATACCCAGCCTGTGGCCCAAGCCAGAAAACTGGGAGTCATTCTTGATTCTTCCCTTTCTCTTGCCTCCCTCCGTACCTAGCCCTTCCCAAATCCTATGGGCTCTACCTCTACAAACACTCAAAGATGTCTGCTTCTCTGCATCTCCACTCCACCTCTTTAGAACAAAATGTAGTCATCTTCTGCCTGGGTTATTTTATTATAATAGCATTCTGATTCTACTTGTTTTTCCCCGAAGCCCTTCTCCCTAAAGCAGCTAGAGTGCCCTTTGAAAAAGATAAATTCAGACCATTTCACTGTGCTCTTTAAAACTCTTTGTGCCTCCCATTATACTTGGAATAAAATCCATACTCTTCACCCTGGCCTACAGGGCCCTGCCCTGAGTTCCCTGAGCAACTGTCCAGCCTCACTGGGTACCACTCTCCACCTGGCCCCCACTCCACTCACACTTTCCTTCCTTCAGCTCCCCATGTGCCTTGCAAATATCTGTCTTTAATTTCCTCCGAAGTCGAACAGCTGCCATAGTCCTGGTTTTCCCACCAAACTCTTTTCTCAACTCTCAGCCTTTACATTCTCAGCTCCTTCTGCCTGAAACATGTTTCCCCCTGCTTTTTTTTTTTTATGTATTTATTTATTTTTATTTTTGACTGCATTGGGTCTTCGTTGCTGCACGCGGGCTTTCTCTAGTTGTGGCGAGCGGGGGCTACTCTTCTTTGCGGTGCAGGGGCTTCTCATCTCCGTGGCTTCTCTTGTTGCGGAGCACGGGCTCTAGGCACGTGGGCTTCAGCAGTTGTGGCTCGCGGGCTCTAGAGCGCAGGCTCAGTAGTTGTGGCCCATGGGCTTAGTTGCTCTGCAGCATGTGGGATCTTCCCAGACCAGGGCTCGAACCCGTGTTCCCTGCTTTGGCAGGTGGGCTCTTAACCACTGGGCCACCAGGGAAGCCCTCCCCCTGCCCTTTGCCAGCTCTTTGCACAGTTCTGTTTCCTTCTCAACCTTGAGGTCTAAGTTAAATGTCACTTTCTCAGCAAGGCCTTCTCTACCACCCTATCCAAAATTACCCTCTCCACCAATGATCCTCTATCAATACACCCTGTTTATTTCCTACATAATATTTCCCAGAACATCCAACTCTTTTGTTTATTCATTTGTGTATTTACTAAGTTTGCCTTCCCAGCTAGGAAAATAAATTCCTTGAAGGCAGGGACTAGATCTGTTTTATTCACAATCAATGGCACATAGGAGGAGCATAATATCTGTTAGATATGTGAAGGATCCTGCCTGAAATTCTGCGCCCAGGAAAGGAATAAGAAACGCTTTTTCCTCTTCTTCCTTCCCTCTCTCAGTCAGGGTATTGATGGATGGAATTCCACTCAGATGGTACAAATGAAGAGATGTTAATGAAGTTTTTTTTTTTATGAAGAGACTTTTAACTGAGGCATGGGTGGGGTTAAGAGAACCAACACAGGTTGTTGAGATACCAAAGAGTAGCAAGAGCAGGGAGAGGTTATACTTCTAAGACAAGGGGAGGGGATGGAGGGGGGGGGAGGGAAGGGGAGTGAATGAATGATGTTCCCAGAGCCCGGTAAGAGCTAGAGCTGTGGAGGAGGGGCTGCCCAGCTAGAGATGTAGCCCCTGCCAGATTGGCAGCAGCTATGCAAGACAGGAACAGATGAAGAAACACCCCATCCTCTCTCTCCTCTTCGCTTGTCTCTGATCCATGCCCCTCCTTGGCCAAAGCCAAGCGAAGGAACCCAGATAAGTGAATCCATTTGTAGCCCAGTCTTCCAGAGCACAGAGCAGGTGATAAATGGAGAATAATCAGCACAGATGTTGTCTTCTAGCAGCTGGAACTCAGGTTGGTCTTGCTCCTATTGACCTAGAGGTCAATCAGATTTGGAGTTTATGCCTGGAATTTAACTACCACTTATACTATTATGCCTAAGGAAAAAACATTTGGATTTTGAAACAACCAACTAAGTAATAAACTTGGGAACACAATTCACTAGGGCATCGGAGCCTGCCTTTAGAGTGAATGAGTGGGTGAGTTGTTTTTATTATTAATAAGCACAGCACAGCATACTCAGAAAAAGAAAACTCCTATAATCTTATCTGGCTACCTATAAATCAAATTATGGAGCATTTTGGTGCTATCCATAGTATCCTCGCAAAATAGATGGGACCAGTATTTGGCAAATTTGATTTCTAGTTTCTTTCAAACCAATTACAGAGAAAATGTAGCTACAACATTTTTTCTGAGGCAAAAAGCTTTAAGTCTTTGAGTTCTAGTTCCCATCCTGCTCTGAACAGCTGTTGTGTGAGAATGTCCATTTCGGACTCATTTTACTCTGTACCCAGAGTAATACAGAATTGCACCCAGTTGATTTTTTAAAAAAATGTATTGAAGTATAATTGATTTACAATGTTGTGTTAATTTCTGCTGTACAGCAAAGTGACTCAGTTATACATATATATATATTCTTTTTCATATTCTTTTCCATTATGGTTTATCACAGGATATTGAATATAGTTCCCTGTGCGATACAGTAAGACCTTGTTGCTTGTCCATCCTATATATACTAGTTTGCATCTGCTCATCCCAAACTTCCAATCCTTCCCTCCCCCACCCAACCCTTGGCAATCACAAGTCTGTTCTCTATGTCTTTGAGTCTGTTTCTGTTTCAGAGATATGTTCATTTGTGTCACATTTTAGATTCCGCATATAAGTGATGTCATATGGTATTTGTCTTTGACTTACTGCACTTGGTATGGTAATCTCTAGGTCCATCCATGTTGCTGCAAATGGCATTATTTCATTCCTTTTTAAGGCTGAGTAATATTTGTAACCAGCTGATTTTAAGGATATTGGTCATCTTGGAGTTTTCGTAAGGTTTTACAGACATATGCTGGGGGAAAAATGAGAAGTGAGATGCAAGTCTTCCTGAAAGATGATAATGCTGCTTGGGGAAAAAAGTCATTTCATCTTTATAACTCTAGCAGTCGGAGCTGGAGCTGGGTTGTATGGCTGGGGAGAATCACAGCTTAATATACAGCTTCTCTCTAGAAATCTTTATTTTAGAGTACAACTTGAACACTGAGACAGCTATATTGAATGTCTAAATAGGAGCAGAAGGGTCTTAGGACAGAGGAGCAGCTGCCCAATTTGTTGTATCATCTTTGTTAATTAAGTGCTAGATCTGTGGATGGAGCATCATAGTAGCAAACAGCAACCTCATTTTCAATTCATTTTTCTCTTGCTTAGAATGTTCTAAATATTGGAAACAAAAACTACCAATATTTAATTGGAATGTCCCCACTTTGTCTACTCTGCATGGTGTAACAGGAAAGCATAAAATATACTTACTGTGTTTATTGATTAATTTATGCTCAGAAAGTAATAGGATGCTAGTTTAAGAGAGGCTGCATTTTATCTTCCCTCTGTGTAGAAAATGTAGAAGAGTCAAATTGCTCTAAGCTCTCAAATGCTTGAAACACAGAGGCTTGTAAGGAAAATCAAATCTGCCTCTGATTTCCTTGTGTTCTGAGATTCCACAGACAGAAAATTCTCTCCTAAAAGAAGTACATACCGCCTGGCACATGTCCTGAGAGAAGCAAAGCAGGGTGGATGGTAGAGTGAAATATAAGCTCAGTGGAAGAATACTTGGAAAGCCACTTCATAACAATAAAGATCTTAATTAAATCACCCAGGACCTTATTCCATAATGATATGCACCAGGTGTTTCTGCTTCCATTTAATCAGCTCAGCATTGTTCCTCTT
The DNA here is from genome assembly GCF_951394435.1 of Stenella coeruleoalba. NCBI lineage: Eukaryota > Metazoa > Chordata > Mammalia > Artiodactyla > Delphinidae > Stenella > Stenella coeruleoalba. The sequence continues at coordinate 32,046,572 of NC_137165.1, forward strand.
TGAGAAATGACACATACTGTTGGGGTGTATCCAGCTGAAACACACATCAACATAACGTGCAATGCTTTCAGAATGTGTTCTCTCTCTCTCTCTCTCCCCAAATATATATAAATATACATATATAAACATATATGTATATATATATAGCCTCATTTCTTTCACTATCTGTGGACTGATCTTAATGGGTCACCCAGGATGAGGGATGAGGTAGAAATAAGGCAGTTCCATGTTTATAGACACAAAAACACAGTAACTGTAGTTTTATGGAAACTAAGCTTAAGAAATGCAAGGCGTTCACTGGTTTCTCTCAGAAGTCTCTCAGATATAGGAGAAATATGTGTGAGCTTTGGGCTTTCATTTATCCAAATATGAGGAATTTATTTGCTAGAGTCAACCGACTGATAGTGGATGGAAAAGATTAGTGCAGGTCCTGCTTGGCAGGCGTCTCGGCAGAAACCCATATGATCTATGACATTGATTATAATTATTTTTCCATCATTCCCAGGTTACGTTCTTAGCAGGAATGCGAGCCAACTCTTTCCCTAGGAAGGCTCCTGCTGTGAAACCATCTTTGGCAATGAATCTTTAACAAAAGATCAGGAACTTGACATTTATTTTTAAGCATGAGAAGAAAATTTGTGCAATGTTGGAAGCAAATATGGGATAGGAAGAGCTTCTAACCAGTTGCAGGAGTAGCAGTGGAACAGGAAGAAATGTTATATGACAGGCCAGTGGCTTTACTTTTGTGAAATAGCAACTAATGACTAGGTATGGAATATGTAGACTACGTATATAATGTTAAGCTGTAATGTCTCTCTCTCTTTTTTTTTAAGAAAAACCTACCTAAATTCTTTTTTTTTCTTTTTTAATATTTATTTATTTAAGGACTTCCCTGGTGGTGCAGTGGTTAAGATTCTGATCTCCCAATGCAGGGGGCCTGGGTTCGATCCTTGGTCAGGGAACTAGATCCCACATGCCTGCCACAACTAAGAGTTCGAATGTCACAACTAAGGAGCCCACCTGCCACAACTAAGACCCGGGGCAACCAAATAAATAAATAAATATTTTAAATTATTTATTTGGTTGCCCCGGGTCTTAGTTGCGGCACTTGGGATCTTCATTGCAGCGTGCGGGATCTTTAGTTGTGGCGTGTAGGATCTAATTCCCTGACCAGGGATCGAACCCAGGCCCCTGCATTGGGAGCGTGGAGTCTTAACCCCTGGACCACCAGGGAAGTCCCTTTAATGTCTTTTTAAAGTAGAAGATGTGGGAGCAATGTGTATGTTATTTTGGATCAGGTGTGTCTTTATGATTTTATATTCAACTGATCATCAAGGAGATTGTTAGGACACTGGTTGTAAGAGAAATTCAGGATGATATATTAAGAAACAGGAAGAACAATCATTTTCATTCTAATTGACTAGATCAACAGAGATTAAAAAAATTTTTTTTCAGAAAGAGCATGTGCATTACAATTTGTGAATTCATTCATCTGAGTTGGGGGGTGAGTTCTTGGTGGAAAGGTTAAATAAAGTACTCTGGATGCTTCCAGGAGGTGAGAATTTTTCATCCTCACCCTGTCCACCTACAGTGAGGAAATTTCTTCAAAATTAATTTAAAAAGCAACAGAGGCAGAAAATGGCATGGCTGTCAGAAAATTACCAAATTAAACATAAAAGAGTGTCAGCTTCTCTCTTAAAGGATGGTTATTTCTATTTCATGGCTTAGTGCACTGTAAGGATTAGTGTCTCCATTAAAATCAAATGCAGAATATAATTAAGTAAATCCTTCAGGTTACATGTCTTTTAAAATTCCAGTAGCTGAAGGACTCACCAGAGGAAGTAATAAGTACTTTAATAAATGTCCTGTACCATAAGTTTAGTTCAGATGTGACAAAGTCAGCATAAGCCCAATCATAGACAGTTTATAAGCACTGGACTGGTAAGTGTTTTTTGGTATTTTTGTTTTTGATGAGTTAGAATTTTCTAACCTTTTGGATAAAGTTCCTAATGGTATTCTTCTTTCTACCTTTATGAAAACTTTAGCCCAGGTAGATGTGTACATGCTTATAGATGAGAATAAGATCAAATGAAAAGTGTTGATTTTAAAAGGAAACCACATATTATTGAAAACTGAAATGTATCACAGTAACGGACCTGTGAATGCTACATCAAAACTCATTGTGGAGGATAAATTACCCACCCTTGTAATAGAGTTTTTAAATATGGAAAATGTATACTGTTCCTCATGTCTTAACATGTAGGTTTACATTTGGTTACATAATCACAATTCAATTTCCATCTCACCTTTGATGGCCATTATCATATCAATACAAAATCACATTTCTAGAAACCATTACCATTACTTGTACTTGCATTGTTTCTTTTAAAAACCTTCTTGGTTTGGCATAGGTGGAGATGTTAATGGTAATGCGAAAAAAGATAATAACGGTTCTCTACTGCTAGGTAAATGAACATATCCACCAGGATGGAGGAAAGCTAAAGAATTCCCATTCATACATAGGCTGCCTTATCTCTTCATTAGCATAACAGCTAACAGTTACCAGATGTGCAAGGGTGTCTGCTAAACATTTTACATGCATTCTCTCACTTAATTCTCATAAAAATCTTAAATATTTTATATATTTAAGCCCCCCCACTATCCAATGAGAGAAGTAATAATAGCCTCATTTTATACTGAGAAAACTGAAGCTTAGAGAGTTTAAGTTATTTGCCCAAAATCACGCAGGGAGGAAGTCATCTCTTGTAACCATCTGTGTCAGCTGTGTCTTCCAGGAAGCTAAGAGTGCAAGGAGTTGATTTGGGTAAAGTGCCTGTGAAATAAAAAACGGGGAGGAAGCAGAATGAGATAAGGAAAGCCTTTGGGCAATGATTCAAATCTGACACTTGTGAAAGAAAAGTGGGGAAGAAACAGGATTGAACAAGGGGTGACGTGGAACTCAGTGCACATCTGACAAAGTTTTGACCAACTCAGTGGGATGCTCTGAAGTGAAGATTGCCAATTAGAGGAGATCCACGTTGGGCAGAAATAGTTCAGGCCCTAGTTAAACAACCATGTTCAGTTATTGTCTAGGGGAGATTCAGGAAGAGTGTGGCCTCAGCTCAAAAACTGAGGTACATTCTGAAGATGCTGCAGCTGGATGCTGTCAAGCCAATTGCTCTCCTAGCAGCTGGCTGGATGGAAGTACTTTCTGGAAGGGAGATCCAAGTGGTGCATCTTTCTGATGGTCACAGTCTACCCCCTGGCACCATGCAGACCCACTTCTTCTTTCACATTTGGGAACAACTCCTCCAGGGTTCCAGTGCACCTTTCTTCTTGCAGAGAAACTTAGAAGAGGGATATTAATGGGATAAACTATAGTCCTTATCACTGCAGTTGGTCTTGGGGCCACAACTGGTACTCATGTTTTCCTCTCTCCACTAACCATTCTAAATTTACTTGCCCTTAGCTATCATCTCTATTTGCTTCAGCAACTTACCTGGTGGTGGAACACAACCTTCACTTCTGAGGGGTCTGACCCAGTGGTAATCATACCTTTCTCAGGCTGAGGTTGCTGTATTTGTCCATATACATTCTTAGTTGGGCAAGGGAGTACCCAAATGGGTCACCCGAGTTCCACATATATCCTTCCTTGCCCCTATTTTTTTTTTTTTTTGCGGTACACGGGCCTCTCTTTTTTTTTTTTTTTTTTTTTTTGCGGTACACGGGCCTCTCACTGTTGTGGCCTCTCCCGTTGCGGAGCACAGGCTCCGGACGCGCAGTCTGAGCGGCCATGGCTCACGGGCCCAGCCGCTCTGCGGCATGTGGGATCTTCCCAGACCGGGGCATGAACCCATGTCCCCTGCATTGGCAGGCGGACTCTCAACCACTGCGCCACCAGGGAAGCCCCATGACTTTTTATTAGGGCAACTGATCGCAGCCTCCTGCTTCTTGCTTTCTTTTGACTATATATTAAGCAATACCCACATTAGGTGTCCATCTATTTTGCCCCTTGGGATGCCCCTTGGGATGTCATATTCTTTTTTTTTTTTTTCCGGTACCCCTGGGTGGGCTTGAGGGGGATGTCATATTCTCTCTCTTATTTATTTATTTTTTTGGCCGCGCCTTGCAGCTTGTGGGATCTTAGTTCCCCAAACAGGGACTGAACCTGGGTTTCGGCAGTGAAAGTGCAGGATCCCAACCGCTGGACCGTCAGGGAATTCCCGGGATGTCATATTCTATCGACCATCCCCACAGTTCTCTTTGGGTCAAGCCCACTTGACTGCTGTTTTGCTGGTCATTACAGTAAATGTGACCCCCCAGATCCTGGTGGTTAAGTGCTGCCCCCTGACCTCTAGTGCTTCAGGGCCCCATGAGGCCCATTTCTGTCAGTAAGCCAAGCTCTGTGACAATCTCTCCTACTGGCAGCCTTAGCCGTCCCTGAACTTCTTACTGTTCAGGTGTCCCTCTCTCTACCATATTCCTGAAGGCTTTGGCAAATGAAGTGGATGTGGGTTTCGATCTGGTTCGATCCATGGCCTATGTGTGTAACATAATCTTCTGGTGGGTCTTTCGGCCTCACATAAAATATCTATTCCAACATGCTTACCTCCCTCAGCTTCTTCTTCTTTTTTTAAAGACACTGTACAGTTTAATTAATTAATTGATTTATTTATTTAGGTTGCGCTGGGTCTTAGCTGTGGCAGGCACATTCCTTAGTTGCAGTTCTTGGGCTCATTAGTTGTGGCTCGGCAGCTCCTTAGTTGTGGCATGCATGTGGGATCCCATTCCCTCACCAGGTATCAAACCCACATCCCCTGCGTTGGAAGGTGGATTCTTTACCACTGGACCACCAGGGAAGTTCCCCTCTCTCAGCTTCTTTATTCCTTCCTCTGCCATCTGTCAGGGCAATGCAGACATTTTGACTTCACTGAGAGTGGACGTACTTCAAAGAGCCACCTCAGCAGTGAGTTTTCCCCTTCCTCTGAGCCCCTTGCCAAGGGTTAAATCCCATATGCTGGGAGAATAAGGACATAGGATTTCAAGAAATTTTTTTCACCAGTGTTATGTTCTGGGACCCTTAGTCACACACCCTCAAAATACAGTCTCACCAGTACTCTGGCTCCTACTGGGACATGCTGGCTTGTTTTTGCAGCTCTGTTGGGGGATAGTCCCTTTTCTCGCTTCTCAGACCCAGCTGAATTATGCTGCAACTTAGCATAGTTGTGGACCTTTCAGCCAGGAGAGGAGGCGAGGTAGACGCTGAGAGAGATCCCTGTTTTCTTGTGAGGCTGAGGCTTCTACAGTGTCTTTTTACCCCTGGGAGTGCTCGCTCTAAGTAGGGAGGGGAGCAGCTCTGCAGTCTCTGAGGGTTCAGCAGAGTCAAGGGAGTCAAAATAGTCAGGGGGTACTCCAGATCGTCTCATCTCATGTGTCAGGGTCCCAGGTTTCATATACCAGGGCCCTGACCATAACAGACCGTACATGGCATAACAAACTCAGCTTCAATCATGTTAGAAGCTTTTCAACTCAGGAATTCCCTGGCAGTCCCTGGCAGGGACTTCCCTGGCAGTCCAGTGGTTAGGACACAGGTTCAATCCCTGGTCAGGGAACTAAGATCCTGCAAGCCACATGGTGCGGCCAAAAAAACAAAAGAAAGAAAGAAAGAAAATGGGGACTTCCCTGGTGGTCCTGTGGTTAAGACTTGCGCTCCCAGTGCAGGGGGCCCGGGTTCAATGCATGGTCAAGGAACTAGATCCTGCACACCACAACTAAAGATCTGGCAGGGTGCAACTAAGATCTGACACAGCCAAATAAATAAATATATTTTAAAAAGAAAGAAAGAAGAAGAGAGACTTCTCTGTGGCACAGTGGTTAAGAATCTGCCTGCCAATGCAGGGGACATGGATTCAAGCCCTGGACCGGGAAAATCCCACAGGCCATGGAGCAACAAAGCCCGTGCACCACAACTACTAAGCCTGCACTCTAGAGCCCACAAGCCACAACTACTGAGCCCATGCGCTACAACTACTGAAGCCCACGCGCCTGGAGCCTGTACTCCGCAACAAGAGAAGACACCACAATGAGAAGCACGCACACCGCAAGGAAGAGTAGCCCCTGCTTGCCGCAGCTAGAGAAAGCCCATGTGCAGCAACGAAGACCCAACGCTGCCAAAAATAAATAACTAATAAATAAATAAATAAAATTTAAAAAAGGAAAATATTTGCAAATGAATCAACGGACAAAGGATTAATCTCCAAAATATATAAACAGCTCATTCAGCTCAATATTAAAAAAACAAACAACACAATCAAAAAATGGGCAGAAGACCTAAATAGACATTTCTCCAAAGAAGACATACGGATGGCCAAGAAGCACATGAAAAGCTGCTCAACATCACTGATTATTAGAGAAATGCAAATCAAAACTACAATGAGGTATCACCTCACACCAGTTAGAATGGGCATCATCAGAAAATCTACAAACAAATGCTGGAGAGGGTGTGAAGAAAACGGAACCCTCTTGCACTGTTGGTGGGAATATAAATTGATACAGCCACTATGGAGAACAGTATGGAGGTTCCTTAACTACCATATGACCCAGCAATCCCACTACTGGGCATATACCCAGAGAAAACCATAATTCAAAAAGACACATGCACCCCAATGTACATTGTAGCACTATTTACAATACCCAGGTCATGGAAGAAACCTAAGTGTCCATCGACAGATGAATAGATAAAGAAGATGTGGTACATATAGACAATGGAATATTAATCAGCCATAAAAAGGAATGAAACTGGGTCATTTGTAGAGACGTGGATGAATCTAGAGATGGTCATACAGAGCGAAGGAAGTCAGAAAGAGAAAAACAAATATTGCTTATTAACACATATATGTGGAACCTAGAAAAACGGTACAGATTAACCGGTTTACAGGGCAGAAATTGAGGCAGAGTTGTAGAGAACAAACGTATGGACACCAAGGGGGGAAAGCGGCGGGGGGTGGGGGGGGGTGGGATGAATTGGGCAATTGGGATTGACATGTATACACTGATGTGTATAAAAGTGATGAGTAATAAGAACCTGCTGTATAAAAAAATAAATAAAATTCAAAAGAAAAAAAGAAAGCTCTTCAACTCTAATAATTAAATCTGTAGTTTGGTCTTCAGCTTTTTCTGCTCCCCCCTTGGTGGAATAAGGGCCTCTTTATAAGCTACAAAGGGAATGAGAAGTGTTCTTTTCTTCTGCTTGGAGCTCTAAGGACATTAACCTGCCACTGCTGGTCACCATTTTCCTACCATGAAATGAAAGTGTGCCTGAGAATAAAGCCAGCACAGAGGGAGAAAAAGCAGAGACATCAAGAGACCTGTGGTCCTGATAACATCACTGAAGCCCCTGACTCCAGATACGCCTGAAGTCAGCATATTCCTGGACTTTTTTAGTTACATAAGCCAATACGTACATTTTTCTTCTTTTAGATCATTGAAGCTGGGTTTTCTATCACTTGGAAATAACTAACTTCTGATAGTCATTCATTTAGTCAGTCAATATTGAATATTTTCAGCATTTCAGACATTGTTCCAGTATAGGAATGTAGCAGTGAACAAAGCAGGCAACTGTCTGTTGGCCTGGAACTTACATTCTTGTGGGAAGAACTGAAGAAGAAGAAAAAGGTAAATATATAGACATATGTCGATTAGTGATAAGCTTTGTGTGGGAAAAATGAAGCCCTGTAAAGGGAAGGACATGTTATAGGGGACTCAGGGACAGCTTCACTGATATGGTAACTTTGAGCAGAGACCTAAGATACGTTGAAAGAGAGAGCCACGAGAGAAGCAGTAGGAGGGTTCCAGAAAGAGGAAACGGCAAGTTCAAAGGTCCCAAGGAGGAAGTTTGCTTGCAGAGCAATGAGGCCAGTGTTGGGAGTGTGGTGAGCAAGGAGGTGTGGGTAGAAGATGAAGTGAGAAAAGCATCAGGTTCAAACTATCAAGCCCTCACCAGCCGTTGGAGCTTTGTGGTTTTACGTCATGTGTGATGGGAATCCATTGGAGGGTTTTAAGAAAAGGAATGACATGGGCTAACATATTTTCAAAGAATTAATTTGGGTGTTGAATGGAGGGGGCAAGGGCAGAAGAATGGAATCCCGGTAGGAGATTGCAGTAATCCAGATTAGAGATGATAGTGGTTTAGGGAGGGGTAGGTAGTGCAGGGGACATGGAGAAGTGGACAGACGTGGGGTATATTCTGAACATAGAACAGATGGGATTTGTTCATGAATTGGATGTGAGGATGGAAAAAAAGAGATGAGTCAAGAATGACTCTAACGTTTGTGGCCTGAGCAACTGGAAGTTCGGGATAAAATTGCAGTCCTTTTTTTTATTAAGTCTGAGATGCCTGAGATACCCAAGGTCTGCTGCCGAGACATTCAGGGTAGAGGCATAGAATAGAGATAGACATTTGGGAGTCATCAGTAATACATGGTATATATACATATATTTTTTTGGCCGTGCCGCCTGCCTTGCAGGATCTCATTTCCCCCAACAGGGATTGAACCCGTGACCCCTGCAGTGGAAGCGTGGAGTCTTAACCACCAGACTGCCAGGGAGGTCCCAGTGCATAGATGGTATTTAAAGCTGTGAAACTGAATGAAACATGAGTATAGACAGAGAAGAGATATGAGGGCTGAGTCGTGGGACATTCCCGTGTTCAGAGCTCAGAGAGTCGAGGAGGAACCAGTAATGAAGACTGAGAAGGAACGGCTATTGCAGCAGCTGCTTTTGTATACCCGGAAGAAAATGGGTTAAGGAGGAAGTGATCAGCTGTAGGAAGGTACAAAAGGTACTGATTGCTGTGGACAAGGAAAATGAGGGCCGGAAATTTATTACTGGATTGAGCAATGTGGAGCTTTCAGCACTTACCGCAGTCTTGCATACTATCAATTGACATTTGTTTATTTTTTATCTCCTCCCATTTAGATGTAACCTCTGCAACATTTTGTTTTGTTCACTACGACATTCCTAGTGCCTAATAGTGCCTGGTATATGGTAAGTGGTCAACAAATATTTCTCAAAAAGTATCTCTTGAATGGAAAAATGTGAAAAACAAGAAAAACGTGCATTTTATTTCTCTATTCCTTTGTACGTAGGTAGCTTGTATTCTATATTTCGACAGAGGAAGTAATGGTATAGCATTAGGTTTTGAATTATGTTGAAAATTTGGCGAGGGATTTAACCTCACTAAGCTTCTATTTGCTTATTGGTAAAAGGAGAGTGATAATAATATGTTTGAGAATGTACCCCCCAAAATGTCCCGTAAGTACTCAATTAATGCTTTGTAAATCTGAAGGGGTCACATGGACCAGAACACAGTGACATGCAAATTTATTTTAGATAAATAAGTGGTTTGACATGGGAAGTTTCATTTATTTGAGGAATTTGAAAAAAGGAAATGTTGCTAGTAGGTTGCATTTCCAACAAAAAGCATTTGCGTGTGTCTCAGGATGAGATAAGGGCCATAATACATTGAGATTAGTCTTGCTATTATGGTTGTTTAACACTGAAATGTAATAGCTTTGATGCTTTTTATTTTTTGTATTTTTGTCTTGTAGATTCTATAGTTCAAGTACCATTATACTATAGATCTAAGATAGGTAGACTTTGGTAAGGCCACTTCCTCTAGACCTACACCTCTCCCTAGATTGCCCAGATCTGAATCTTAAAGAAGGCACAGAGTTGGCTAGAGCAGAAGCCAAGGCTTGGAAAAACTGCAAATTCATTGTGATCTAAGCGTTAACCTTAAAAGGTTAACTAGGAAGTTCTTAAAGGATCTTGTAGGTTTAAAATAAGTAAAGATTATATTTTAAAAGAGATTGGCCTTTAGCAGGGGAAAAATGTGCTGAGTGAAGAGGTGGGATAACAAGTCGAGTTAAGTTCTGGATTATCACTTAAGCAGCCTGGGCAAGCAGCCAAATCTCTTGGGTTAATATTTCTTTTCCCTTCTTGTCCAGGATTAGGCAACAACATAGCCTTCTGTCATTTTGCATTTCCTTGTCTGTTAAACAAGTCAACAGGTGATAACCTGAAGTCCCTTTGGACCCAGAATATTTGGCAAACACCGTACCCTTAGTAGATGCCCAGAATGGATGACATTTTGGTATTGATGTAGTGATACTGGACATCTTGGGGCGGCGATGACTGAAGTTCTGGTTCTTTGGAAATTAGTGCTCATGGACAGGTAATAGCCATTACAAGATGCTAAGAACTTGAAAGACAAATTATTTAGAGAAAACCTCCAAGGGTAAACTTCCAAATGGGGACAGAGTTTGTATTAGCATGCCAAGTCTTCTACCTCTCTTGATAATACTACCTTTTGCTGTGAAATGTGGGTTATTAGTGATAGGGGAAGAGAGACTGACTCAGAAAGGATGTCAAAATGTGGCAATAAGAAAAAAGATTTTTAAGACTTAGTGTTCCCTTCATGGAAATGGCTCAAAGCATCACATTGTGGATTCCATTTTTGTACTTGGGCTTCATAAGGGCAATAACATCTCCCAAGTTACTAAATCTCACTGGTCTTTGCCATTATTATTACCTCATTTATTTAACACTTCCTAATATTAGACATTGTGTTAGCTGTTTTACATATAGTATTCATTTACTTCTCACAGGAAAACGTTATGAGATCGGCACTATTAACCTTCTCACTTCATACAAGGAAAACTGAGGCTTAATCCCAGTATCAGTAAGACCTTTGTGATGTGCAGCATCTGGTTAGTGGGAAATAAGTGACTAGCTGAGGTGCTAAGAAGGAAAAACAAACACAGTTAAGAGCAATTTAACAAAGGCTAGAGTGTAGTTATCAAGGAACAAGAGGATGCAGAGCTCAGAAAAGTGCTTTCCCACTGTTTCCAGGGCTCTGATGAAAAGAAACATGTACATTAGATTAAAACAATTTTTTATTGGAGTATAGTTGATTTACAGTGTTGTGTTAGTTTCAGGTGTACAGCGAAGTGCTTCAGTTATATCTGTATATATATACACATAATTTTTGTACATATATGTATATGTTCTTTTTCAGATTTTTTCTATTTTAGGTTATTACAAGATAATGAGTAGAGTTCCCTGTGCTATACAGTAGGTCCTTGTTGGTTATCTGTTTTTGTTTTTGTTTTTTTTTGCAGTACGCGGGCCTCTCACTGTTGTGGCCTCTCCCGTTGCGGAGCACAGGCTCCCAACGCGCAGGCTCAGCGGCCATGGCTCACGGGCCCAGCCGCTCCACGGCATGTGGGATCTTCCCGGACCGGGGCACGCACCCGTGTCCCCTGCATTGGCAGGCGGACTCTCAACCACTGTGCCACCAGGGAAGCCCTGGTTATCTGTTTTATATATAGTAGTGTGTATGTCAATCCCAAACTTCTAATTTATGCCTCCCCCACCGACATTAGATGTTTTATTCATTCACATTTTGCTTCTTTCCATGAGTTGGACCCTATATTGTGACTGGGAATATGATAATGAACAAATGCAGTTTGCAGGCTATTGAAAGACAGATAATTCAAATAATGGTATTAATAATATAAGTGCTATAATACAGAGCAACGTTTCCAAGACTTTTCTGAAGGAATCCCCTGGGTGACTTGATAATACAGATTATCAGCCTTCTCCCATAGAAATTCTGAGGTCCTAGATTATGCTTTTTAACAAGCACCATAGTTGAGTCTTAGATTCAGGAAAGTTTGGGTGTGTGCCCAAGTATTTTGAGTGATCAGAGGTGGGGTGTCTTCCCAGCCTGGGGCGTTAAGGATGGCTTCACAGAGGAGATGGCAACTGGAGAGGAGGTGTGGGGTAAGGGGGTATTCCATCCCTCAGCAAGGGGACCCATGTGTTCCAAGGTATGGAAGTGAGAGCAAGCACTAACCTATCTAGGACGCTGGCAGTAATTAGACACCACTGGACCACAAAAGATAGGGAAATAGCAAAGGATAAGACTGGGGAGAAAGTTGGAGTCCAGATTATGAGGATCCTGGAATGCCATGTGAAGAAATTTAGATTTTAAGAGATGATTTTTAGACTGCCTCAGCCTTTATATAATTTACATTTTTATATTTATGTTATTTATGTTCATATTGCATCTATAATAATTGGATATTATATATTATTTATAAAATAGTTGCACAGTATTTGTATATGTATGTATTAATATTAGATACCATTCACCTAATATTTATATATTATTATAGTAGGCTATATTATTACATTTATAGCTTTTCTATGTAATGAAATTAATTCATTTTTAATTTTCCTTAGACAAGACTTGGTGTTGCATGACAGAGGAATGAGAGACTTGTTTATTTGGTCCTCAGCAGAAGAGTCACGTTGCTGGGAGCAGATGTGGTCAGATGAAGGGAGGGAAACAACATGAGTGAACCAAGATAGAGAGGCAGGCTTCACAGGGAAAGGTCTGGGAAAGACTGGAGTAGCATGTCCTCCCTCTTGAGAGCTTCTATGTTCAAACCAAAAGAGAATTTTCTACTTTGCTTTTATAAGACTGGATGTTTTCTATATGAAACCAGATCTAAACATTTAGGTATAAAATACTGAAATCCAAAAATCTTTTAAAAATGTATATTTGGGGCTTCCCTGGTGGCGCAGTGGTTGAGAGTCCGCCTGCCGATGCAGGGGACATGGGTTCGTGCCTCGGTCCAGGAAGATCCCACATGCCGCAGAGCGGCTAGGCCCGTGAGCCATGGCCGCTGAGCCTGCACGTCCGGAGCCTGTGCTCCGCAACAGGAGAGGCCACAACAGTGAGAGGCCCACATACTGCAAAAAAAAAAAAATGTATATTTGATCACTAAGGATAAGGAACCCTCTATATTAATTCCAAGGACTACTACATGCTCAGATGTCCCCTGCTCCAGGGAAACCTTCTCTGCCTTCCTTCCTCTGTCTCGCCCTAGTTCAGGCGCCTCTCCTCCAGGCTTCTGTAGTATCCTGTGTGGGCCTAACCACATCGCACATGCATATTATATCCTTATTTGTTTATATGTTTATTATTGCATATTACATGCTTATTTGTCTGTCTTTATAGCCATAGGAATGAGCAAAGGCACAAAATGAGTTAGTGTTTTTTTTGAATGAAAGAAAAAGAGATTGAATGAGAGAGAGAGAAAGAATACTGTGTTTATTCTTTGAAACCATATTATTATCAGGACTTTTGACTACTCTGAACTGAATTGATGAATAAATGCTTTTTCTCAACAACTTAGGGAAGCCTGTATTTGATGTGGTTTAAAAGCACAGATAACAGTTCCTCTGTTAGTATGAATTTGTGCAGTAATTTCAAAACTAGGGTTGGTATATATCACATTTAAGCCACACTGCTCACAGATCACATATAATGTTATATATGTTTTAAGGAGGACATTTCAAGTCAGAAGTTCTAAAGGAGAGAAAGGCAAAAAATTAATATTGCCTTCTAGAATTTTAACCCACTTATGCTTTTTGCTAAGAACAATTTTTGCTCAAAACCCATTAGATTTATATGTAACATATATAAAAACTCCAGAACAGAAAGCTATTATTTTGTATTTCACATTATCGATTCTCTCAATTTAGATGTGAAACATTTAGGGCTTCCCTGGTGGCGCAGTGGTTGAGAATCTGCCTGCCAATGCAGGGGACATGGGTTCGAGCCCTGGTCTGGGAAGATCCCACATGCCGCGGAGCAACTGGGCCCGTGAGCCACAATTACTGAGCCTGCGCGTCTGGAGCCTGTGCTCCACAACAAGAGAGGCCGCGATAGTGAGAGGCCCGCGCACCGTGATGAAGAGCGGCCCCCACTTGCCGCAACTAGAGAAAGCCCCTGCACAGAAACGAAGACCCAACACAGCCAAAAATAAATAAATAAATTTAGATGTGAAACATTTAAAAATAGTTTCCATTTCATCTTTAATTTGGTTTAGCCCTGATTTTTTAGACTGGCTTAGTATCTTGTGATTATTGTATCAACACAATGAAATATTTCAAAACAACCTTTCTTTTGTAAAACAATTAGATTTATAGAAAAAGAACCCATGCTTTTTTCTTTTGTTGGGTCACTTCAAATTTTCATTATTGAAAACTTTCCATTTTCTTTTAATGGTTACAAATCTATTATTTTAAAATAATTTTTCTAGAAAAAACAATTATTTTACAATTATTACTTTAAAATAAAGCCTTGGGTTAAAAAGTTATTTGGATATTTGTGACAACTGAAACATAAAACATGTGACATGAAAATGTCAGGCTTCAGAAAAGATTGGCTTTGGTGAAGAGATATCATGCTGAATGTGGACATGTGTTCTCTATAAGAACGATATGTATTAGAAGGTACTGTTATCTATACAAATCTTAATTGAGTGGAGAATTGTACATCTGTCCAATGACTTTTTGTGAAAACGTTAATTCATTTTAGGAAAAGAAGTAAAATTACTAAACAGAACAAAATATTTAGAAGAAAAAAAACCTGTGAGTCCATTAGCAATTTGGATTCAGGCAATTTATCCAAGGAAATAGTTGTTTGCACTTATGAAATCAGGGCAAAATGTTGATAGTTTTCATTTTCTCTGGTTGGACCATCTCATTTAGAATCATGGATGGTTGAAATAAAACAGATTCTTAGACATCATCTGGGTCAGGGATTCCTGACACTTATTGTGCATCAGAATTACCTGAGAAGGAATTCCCTGGCAGTCTAGTGGTTACAACTCTGCGCTTCCACTGCTGGGGGCAGGGTTCAATCCCTGGTCAGGGAACTAAGATCCCACAAGCTGAGGCATGGCCAAAAAAAAAAACCTGAGAAGCTTTAAAAAATGCCCATATGCAGGCCCCAACACTTTGCCTCCCATCTCCCAACCATCAGATTCAACTGGTCTGGCATGGGGCACAGCATCAATATGAGTGTATGTGTGTGTGTGCGTGTTAAAATGTACAAAATATGAAATTCACCATCTTAACCATTTTTAAGTGTGCAGTTCAGTGGCATTAAGTATATCCACATTGTTATGCAACTACCACCGCCATCCACCTCCAGAACTTTTTCATCTTCCCAAACAGAAACTCTGTACCCATTAAAAAATAACTCCGTATTCCCTCCTCCTCCTAGCTCTTGGTAATCACCATCCTAGTTGCTGTCTTTATGAATTTGACTATGCTACGTATCTCATATAAGTGGAATCATGCAATATTTATCATTTTGTATCTGGCTTAGTTTAGTTCACTTAGCATAATGTCTTCAAGGTTCATCCACATGGTAGCATGTATCAGAATGCATTCCTTTTCAAGCTGGTAGCATCAGTAGTTTTAAAAGCTCCCCAGGGTTGGACTTCCCTGGTGGTGCAGTGGTTACAAATCCACCTGCCAATGCAGCGAACACGGGTTTGAGCCCTGGCCCGAAAGATCCCACATGCCGCAGAGCAACTAAGCCCGTGAGCCACAACTACTGAAGCCTGCGCACCTAGAGCCCGTGCTCCAAAACAAGAGAAGCCACCGCAATGAGAAGCGCGCGCACCGCAAAGAGTAGCCCCGGCTCGCTGCAACTAGTGAAAGCCTGCGCAGCAACGAAGACCCAATGCAGACAAAAATAAATAAATAAATAAATTTATTTTAAAAAAAGCTCCCCAGGGTTTTCCCTGGTGGTGCAGTGGTTGAGAATCCGCCTGCCAATGCAGGGGACATGTGTTCGATCCCTGGTCCAGGAAGATCCCACATGCCGCGGAGCAACTAAGCCCGCAAGCCACAACTACTGAGCCCATGTGCCAAAACTACTGAAGCCCGTGCGCCTAGAGCCCATGTTCTGCAACAAAGGGAAGCCACCACAATGAGAAGGTCGTGCACCACAATGAAGAGTAGCCCCTACTCGCTGCAGCTAGAGAAAGCCCACGCGCAGCGACAAAGACCCATTGCAGCCAAAATAAATAAATAAATAATAATAAAATAAAATTGAAAAATAAAAGCTCGTCAGGTGATTCTAACGTGCAACCAGAGCTGAGACCCACTCATTTCATCCAACTCCTTCTTTATATTCAGATGAGAAAATTGAGGTTCAGAGAGAGGAAGTGACATTCACTTGTCCTCTCATTCAGCACATACTTTCTGCCCATCTACCATGTTCCAGGCACTGTGCTGGGTATACTTAAACTCACACAAGGCTGAGTAAATTGGGACTCACATCTTCTAATTTGAACTCTTGGAAGCTTCACAGGTTGCCCTGTTATAATACACCCTGTCCTTGTGTTTGAAAAACTTCAAACTTCAACAACAGTAAAATAGTATTTTAGACTCTGGGGCTATTTGGGGAACCAATTTTTAATATGCTTTTATCTAGAGTTCTATTTAGAATCATTTTACTTTTTCTAATTATAATCAAAGTTGAATATAGTAATCATGAATCAAGCCAAACTATTAATTTAGTTGAGAAGAGCTGATTTACAGTAACTTTAAGTTTACCCTCTAGACCAAGAACTACCTGGTAAATAAAAAAATGAGAGAAAAGCCTTAAAATGCTATTTCTCTAAAAGATGGGTGGGAAAGCTCCAGCCTTCAATTTGATTTCATCTGGCCATAGGAAAAATCCAAAGAATTTATGCCTAAGGCCATGAAATTATAACCTTATTTTAAAGTATATAATAGCAGTGCCCTTAAAATGTACTTTTGTATAATAAAAATCCTCCAAGAGTCTAAAAAAACAACTTAAAAAAGCAAACAAAAGGAACATTTCATATTTCTTTAAAGATAAAATAATAAATTCATTTTACATATATAAATTTTTTATTGTGGTAAAATATGTTTGACATAAAATTTACCATTTTAACCGTTTTTGTGTTCAATTCAATGGCAATAAGTACATTCACAGTGTTGTGTAACAATCACCAGTATCTATTTTCAGAACTTTTTATCATCCCAAATAGAAACTCTGTACCCATTAAACATTAACTCCCTTTCCCCTCTCCTGCAGCTCCTGGTAACTTCTTTACTTTGTGTCTATTAATTTGCCTATTCTAGGTACCTCCGATAAATGGAATCATAAAATATTTGTCCTTTGTGTCTGGTTTATTGCACTTAGCATAATGCTCTCAAGATTCATCCATGTTGCAGCACATGTCAGAATTTTATTCCTTTTTAAGGCTAAATAATATTCCATTGCATGTATATACATTTTGTTTATCCATTCATTTGTTCATAAACATTTGGCTTGTTTCTACTTTTTGGCTATTGTGGATAATGCTGCTATGAATGTGGGTATACAAATATCTGTTCAAATCCCTGCTTTCAATTCTTTGGGTATATACCTAAAAGTGAAATTGCCAGATCATATGGTAATTCTGTGCTTAAATTTTTGAGGAACTGCCTTACTATTTTCCACAGTAACTGCACAATTTTACATTCCCACTAGCAGTTCACAAGGGTTCCAATTTCTCAAATACTCTCCAACTTAAGCAAAATTTTAACCTTTATTTATATAACCCTTGATATTAAGAAGTTTCTAACCCCTTCATCTTTAATTATTCTGCATTTCCAGGTTGCATGGTTGTTTTTCAGCCCAATATAAATGTTCAAATTCTTATTCTTCTATCCCACACATCTACCTTCTCTGAATATAAAAGCAATATGTACTCATTCAAGACCTACAATTCATATAATCCACATTTCTCCAGGTTTCACCAAGCTGAGAGTACTGATGTGGCCACCTTAACAATAGTATCTGAAATTTTACTGCCTCTTGTAAGTCTGCCTTCCTCCTAATCTGCCCTGCCTGAGGTATTCCTGAAAGTCCTCAAGAAACCCCTGCGTGAGCTGGGGTATAGTCACTGATGTAATTCCTTGGGAAGCCACTGGAGGGCGGCAGCTCATGCCCACCCCTTACACTAGCCCTGGAGTTAGTCCCAGTCAGGCCAACTGCATTTCTTTTTCTTTCTTTCTTTCTTTTTAATGTTGATAATTGAGAAGTATAGTCCTTTTTAAACATATATATATATATATAAATATTTATTTATTTATTTGGCTGTGTCAGGTCTTAGTTGCGGCGCGCGGGCTTCTCTCTAGTTGTGGCATGGGCTCTAGAGCGCACAGGCTCAGTAGTCCCACAGCATGTGGTTCTTAGTTCCCCCACCAGGGATCGAACCCGCGTACCCAGCATTGGAAGGCGGATTCTTTTTTTTTTTAATAAATTTATTTATATTTTATTTATTTTTGGCTTCATTGGGTCTTCGTTGCTGCACATGGGCTTTCTCTAGTTGCAGCGAGCAGGGGCTACACTACGTTGCGGTGCGCGGGCTTCTCATTGTAGTGGCTTCTCATGTGGCGGAGCACGGGCTCTAGGAGCGCGGGCTTCTGTAGTTGTGGCACGTGGGCTCAGTAGTTGTGGCTCACGGGCTCTAGAGTGCTCAGTAGTTGTGGTGCACAAGCTTAGTTGCTCCACAGCATGTGGGATCTTCCCAGACCAGGGATTGAACCCGTGTCCCTTGCATTGACTGGCAGATTCTTAACCACTGTGCCACCAGGGAAGTCCCCCAACTGCATTTCTGAATGAGCAAACTCTCAAAGTGCTGCACGGCAATTACTATAAAGAAACAGGGGAATATCCGTCTTCCATACTCTTGGTCACACTTTGTCACCTGGGTTTCTAGAGTCCCATGTGGAAACTCAAGCACAAGTCCGAATCCAAGAGAACTCAAATCTCACAACTAATGGAGGGGACTTCCCTGGTGGCAAAGTGGTTAAGAATCTGCCTGCCAATGCAGGGGACACGGGTTCAAGCCCTGGTCCGGAAAGATCCCACATGCCACGGAGCAACTAAGCCCTTGTGCCACAACTACTGAGCCTGCGCTCTAGAGCCTGTGAGCCACAACTACTGAGCCCTGCGTGCTGCAACTCCTGAAGCTCATGCACCTAGAGCCCGTGCTCCGCAACAAGAGAAACCACTGCAATAAGAAGCCTGCGCACCGCAACAAAGAGCAGCCCCCGCTCACTGCAGCTAGAGAAAGCCCACACACAGCAACGAAGACCCAATGCAGCCAAAAATAAATAAATAAAATAAATAAATTAAAAAAAAACCCAACAACAACAACAACAACTGATGGAGAAAGTGGAAAAAAAAAATACCCCTGACAGCTGATAGCTGGCCATAGTGTTCCCCTATTGAAGATAAACAGTTTCAAAGAGTAACAATTGGGGCTTCCCTGGTAGCGCAGCGGTTGAGAGTCCGCCTGCCGATGCAGGGCACACGGGTTCGTGCCCCGGTCCGGGAAGATCCCACATGCCGCGGAGCGGCTGGGCCTGTGAGCCATGGCCGCTGAGCCTGCGTGTCCGGAGCCTGGGCTCCGCAACGGGAGAGGCCACAACAGTGAGAGGCCCGCATACCGCAAAAAAAAAAAAAAAAGAGTAACAATTATCACACAATAATGGTGGAAAAAGACCACACCATAATCATATCTAAACACAGAAATAAGGGCATTAAGCCACCACAAAAATATCCAAACACGCTCCTATTCTAGCTACATGAATGAATTACCTACCTACTTCTTAGGTAAAAATTAAGATCCCCAATCATCGAAACCTTCTTGACAGAACTCAAATCTAGAGCAAACCCTTGTTTCTTCCTAAATCAACCAGCCCAAGTCCAAATCCTAACAAGACCCTCATTACTCGTTCTTAACCTAGACACCCCCAGGTCCTGGAGTGTGCATTCCCCCTTGCTTCAGTAGCAAGCTTATAAATCTAACTTCATCTGACAGCATTTGTATCTCTGGTGGTCTTTGATTGGCAAGCTTTAAACATCTGGTGATGTTTCAGAGATTTAGGCTGTGGTCCCTATCTGACTGCTCTGCTTCCTCATTGCCTTCATCCCCCTTCCTCTCATAAACATTCTCAAGCAAGCTGGTGCCTGCCGAATGACTAGGTGTTAGGTGAAAAAAATTTATTCTGTATTTTCTGAAAATTTACAGTGAACATGGAATACTTCTATAATAAAAAAAGAATTATACCTTTAAAATAATAGTACCTAAGAAGATACTCTTTTGCCCACTAATCCACTGGTAGGGAGACTTTGAACACCCCTATAATCTTCTCCTTGCTTTACACATCAAAATAACTACTATACCCTTTCTCTTTTTATCAGTTTTCTACCCCTTCATTACTCCTCTTTTTTTTTTTTTTTTTTTTTTACTTTTTACTCCCCAAATGCTTATTTTCTTGGCTTAGACACGTATATATTCACTTCTTTTATTCCAGTCTTCCCGCTGTGAGTTCTAAGGTAAGGCCTGTGAGCTCTTCATTGGATAGCAGCTTCTGGCAGAGATGGTACCACATCTTCCTGCCCAGCTTGGCAAAAATCAGTACTTGATCATGGCTCTCCTTCCCACTGACCCTGAGAAGGGTCTTGAAATGCTGCACAACACAGCAGTCTTGGTCGCTACAACTGGCATACTGAGGCTGACCTTCTCGATGAAAATGGCTTATCATCTCCTGACACAGGTAACAATCTTGACAACTAAATTCCCCCTTTTCATAATTTGTGATCATGTCACCCAGACTGGGGTAATACTTACTCTTGAACAGCCTTTAAAGAAAACGATATTGGAAGGGTGATATTTAAACTACTTAGGTTTGAAGGACAAATTGTTCATTTTTCTTGTTCTCTAAATTACTCATTTTAATGAGGAACGTGTAAGAAATGCTGTTAATTACGAATAGATCTATCTTATCCAATATAAGACCTTTATGTAATAACAAACTATTTTCCTTTATTAAATCTTTTACTTCCTAAATCTTTAATAAAAATTTTTTTAATTATTGAGTACCCCCCTCAATTCATCTCAACCAATGAGATTCTTAGAGTTTCTACTACATTTAATATTTCAGAGTCATGCATATCCTTTTGTATGTCTCTCTAAATAAGTTCAAACTAAAGCACTTATAACTTGTAAAAACTTTAGTTCTGAAAAATATATGTCCCAGATCAGCCCAAAGGAACGCATAGGAGCCATTTTCGTTTTTAGTACAGAACTCTGTACAATGTGACCATCAGAAACAGTTTTATATTTTCTTGTTCCTATAGGCATTATGTATTTTTTGTGACTGAAAAGCTTTACCAGTTCTCAGTGTGGGGCCCAGATGAAAATCTTTCAAGTTCAGAGTATGCAAATTTATCTTAAATAAAAGACTGCAGACACAAATGGAAAAATATTAGTAAGATAGTGTTCCCAGTTGCATTCCTGAGGCATATCTTGATTCTGATCAAAAGGCCTAAAGGTTTTTTGAGAGGTAGAGGAAGGGGGAAAAAGAAACCTGTTTTGCCTTTTCTTTTTATTTAATGGCTAATTAATATATCTGTTAGTACTTAATTTGTATATAATCAAAGTAAACATTTATCTTAGGCTTTCCATGTGCCATGCCCTCTTTTAAGAGTTTCACGTGTATTAGCTTGTTTACCCCTTAAACAACCCTAAGAGATCAGTACTATTCTTATGCCTGTTTTGCAAATGTATAAACTGAGCCACAGAGAGATTAATAAATTACCAATGTTGCCCACTAAGTCAGTGGTAAAGCCAATATTAAATTCCGGAAGTCACAGTCGTGACCTCTTCTCTACTGGATAGAACCTCCTGAGATAGTAACGGGCCCTCACCCTCTCCCTGATCCAAGCTGGGCCACCCTAGGCCAGTTGAACACTCTCTCCCCATAATTCCTGTCTCAAGTCACGGGAAAAAAGGCTGCAAATGTTTGGAGTCTGTGCATCCTGGTTGAGGGGATATCCTGACAGACCACCCGTGCCACGAACTTTTCCTCAATTCTAGTCCCTGACCCTCCAGATCTGCCCTGTTTCCAGCTTGGATCCAAGCTGGCTTTGCCAGCCTTCCTGTGGATTCTGTCAGCTTGTCACCTAACTTCCAACAAATTCCCTTCTGCTTGAGTTGCCAGAATGAGTTTCGATTTCTTGCAACCAAAGAATGTGAATGGATCCCATTGGAAGTTAGGGAAGATGTCTATTTCTTTAGATTTTCTCTGCGGCACTAGTGCTGTCCCAAGGGAGGTATGTATTTCATCACTGAGAAGGGCTAGCCCTGCAGTTCAGCTGCCTAAATTCCCTCCTAGGCCCATCACTTACTAGGCTCTCATCTGTAAAATCGGGCTAATAGTAGTACCTGTCTCAAAGAGTTGTTGTGAAGATTAAATGTGAGAAACATATAAAGTGCTTGGAAGGGTATTTGGCATATACTTAGCATCCAATAAATATTACCTTTTCTATTGCCATCCTCTGTATTTCTAGTCAATTAAAATCATTCCAGTTATAAATGCAATATACAGTAATAATTTTAATTCAACATTAAAATTTAATCCTCCATGTATAAGTTCTCACGTTTGTAAGTAAGGTATTAACTTAATTTACAAATCTTCTCCGGAGAGAAAATTTCTGAATAAATCTATGTTTATGAAAAATGTGCTTTAGGTTCTGCAACAGTCTCTCATTTTAATACATATTTTGTCTAGTAAAATATCTCTTCTTATTTTAGCTATTGCCTGAGAGACAATGTCGTGAATACATTAATTTTTCATATAAGGAGGTGAATGTCTGTAAAGAAACATTGTAATAAATCTTTATTCCTGCTGAGAAGATAATCTTAAAATCTGTATAGATAAAGCCACTTCAGTTTATTTTGTATAATTAACGAAATTTTAAAATATGAGTTCTGGGACTGCCCTGGTGGTCCAGTGGTTAAGACTCCATGTTCCCAATGCAGGGGGCCTGGGTTTGATCTCTGGTCAGGGAACTAGATCCCACGTGCCACAACTAAGACCCAGCGCAGCCAAATAAATAAATAAATAAATATTAAAAAATAAAATAGGGCTTCCCTGGTGGCACAGTGGTTGAGAGTCCGCCTGCCGTTGGAGGGGACACGGGCTCGTGCCCTGGTCCGGGAAGATCCCACATGCCATGGAGCAGCTGGGCCCGTGAGCCATGGCCGCTGAGCCTGTGCGTCTGGAGCCTGTGCTCTGCAACGGGAGAGGCCACAACAGTGAGAGGCCCGCGTACCGCAAAAAAAAAAAAAACATTCTCAGAGAGATAAAGGAGGATACGCACTCATGAAATAATAAAGAGCCCATGGAAATTGAAAACTTTGTAGCAAGAGCAAAAATTTTAATAAATGATTTGGAAGATAAAGTTGAGGAATCTTCCAGAAAGAAGAAAAAAACCCAAAAGATGGAAATTGGAGAGAAGAAAAGTATAGGATCACTGCAGAACATCCAATTTCCACCTAAAATGTGAACACCTCCAAGGTAAGGGTTTTTTACGTTTTGTATATTGCGTAGAACAAAACCAGACACAGGGTAGGTCCTCAATATGTATATATTTTAATGAAAAGCGTTCAAGAAATAAGAACGGGGAAAGTAGAAAGGAGCAAGTTATCAAAGAAAAATTTCAGCATAATTTCCAGAGTTAAAAAGATCCGCTTAGCATAAGGAATGGGGAAAGACCCACATCAAGATACATGATGGTGAAACTTTAGAACATCAGAGACAAAGCTTCCAGAGAGAAGAAAAAAAAAACATGCAAAAGATCAAGAATCAGAGCTGCTTTGAACTTCCCAAGAGCAAAGCAGGAACTGTGTCAGACATCAGTTAGGAGTCATCATCATGTGATTTTTATACATTCTTTCAAATGTCCTATGTTACAGAGAAACCTATTTCACTCATGCCCAATGACAGAGAGCAATCTACTTTAATATCATGTAAAATTAGTCCCTATTTGCAAGTAACTAAATTAAACTACATTCTTTCAAAATTTTGTCACCAAAGATGAAAGGCAAGTTCACATCTTAAGTTTTGTGGCTTGATATAATTCCGTGGTGCCAATTAAAATTAAACCCGTTAACTAGTCAATCTGTTGAATGTGCCCTCATTGTATGCAATTGCAACAAGGAGAAAATGGAGGCAAAAAGTGGAAATTATACAATACAGAATTGATTCTCAAATGTTTATTAATAAAGTAAAAAAACTAATAACGCTTATTTCTAGTTAGTATTCATGTGGTGACCAGGGCTAGTGATAGTGCCACGAGGCTCCACATGTCTGGATTGTTGATTTTTGAATGTCCAGGCCCTTTCAGTTGTAAATGATAGAAGCTCAACTCAATCTAATTTTAGCAACGAAGAGAATGTTCCAGGAAGTAGAAAGTCCAAGGAGTGGGTCCTGCTTCTAGCATAACTGGATCTAAGGGTGCAAATCGCATCATTAGATCTCTCCTTCTACCTTTCTCTTTGCACCTTTCCCTCTTGCTTCTATTTTTCTCTGTGTGGCTGCATTTTCAGGCAGGCTGTCTCCACATGCGACCAAAGGTAGCCACCAAACAGCCCAGGCTTACATAATTCACACAACTAGCATTCCAAAGATAAGAGCGCAACTTTTGCTGCCCCAGCATTTGCATCAGTCTTTGGAAAGAACTTACATTATGTCACTTGCTCCCTCCTGAACCGAGTGTGTGTCTAGGGGAATTAAGTACTCTGATTGGGCAGCATGGTTCATAAACCCATGCAACTGACAGGCCCACCAGAATCCCACAGAGTGGGAGGGAGAGAGCTTTCAAAAGGAAAGAATGGGAGAAGGTTCCTCCATACCACCACCCCAAAAGTAACAGATGGCCACTTACATGAGATTTTCCCCTAGGAGTCAAAATTCTTCATGCTATAGGAGACTAAATAAAACTCAATGGTTTTATGAAGGGCATACTTGAGAAAATTGTCACCTTGAAGTGATGGATGGCTTAATTAGAATTTAAAAAAGAAAAAAACTCAACCCACAATATTATCCAAATTACTGGAGGTATAACATCCTTGGTTTCTAGGAGATATGTAAAAGATTTGCTTGTATTTTTAATTTGTAAGTAAATGGTGCCAGGTTTCTAGTTTGAAACCAAAGCCACATCTTTATCCATAGAACTTCACACAGAGAGGCACATCTTGGGAGATGAATACAAATCCCAAACTATTCCTGTTCAAATGTGCCCCAAAATTGTACCTAATATTTGCTGGTCATGATATTCTCACAACCCTGGGTTCCTCAAATCAGATGTGGACTCCTCCTCTTTTAAAAAATATCTCTCTTCTACTACTTTAATACAGTTCCGGAACTTGATCTGACCAAAACACATTCTATTAAACTTGCATAGTAAATCATGTTCTCTTGTATCTGTCAGAACCTGCCTGACTTCCAACTTCTATATCCTCCCTCTCCCCGCAGATACCAACTATCTAGCCCCTAAAATAAACCTCAGCTTCTGGAAGGCATCCTGCCCATCACTCAGGGACTTGGCACACAAAGTTATACTCACTGCTAGACTAGCTCTGACCTCATGCTTCAGTAACTGGGCTTCTGACTTGTCTTCAAGACCACACTTTCTGGTTATCGGTTCTAGTAGCTACATCTCTGTCTGTTTCCTGTGCCAGAATCCCTGACTTAGAAACCTGCTGAAAATCACATTCTCTCTAGACCTGGAGGGTCTGCCTTGTTCTTTCTTTCTTTTTTTTTGGCGGTATGTGGGCCTCTCACTGTTGTGGCTTCTCCCGTTGCGGAGCACAGGCTCCGGATGTGCAGGCTCAGCGGCCATGGCTCACGGGCCCAGCCGCTCCACGGCATGTGGGATCTTCCCGGACCGGTGCACGAACCCATGTCCCCTGCATCGGCAGGCAGACTCTCAACCACTGTGCCACCAGGGAAGCCCTTCCTTTTTTTTTTTTTTTTTTAACATCTTTATTGCAGTATAATTGCTTTACAATGGTGTGTTAGTTTCTGCTGTATAACAAAGTGAATCAGCTATGCATATACATATATCCCCATATCCCCTCCCTCTCGCGTCTCCCTCCCACCCTCCCTATCCCACCCGTCTAGGTGGTCACAAAGCACCGAGCTGATCCCCCTGTGCTATGCGGCTGCTTCCCACTAGCTATCTATTTTACATTTGGTAGTGTATATATGTCCATGCCACTCTCTCACTTCATCCTAGCTTACCCTTCCCCCTCCCCATGTCCTCAAGTCCATTCTCTATGTCTGAGTCTGCCTTGTTCTTATCACTCCCCATTCTTCTCATACCAGGGACTGAAGGTACTCACTGTTGATCTGAAACAAATAGACTGCCAGATATTTCTTCAGCAAAGATGGGCTTATTCAGAATCAGCAGGGAATTGCAATTCAGGGTCTACAACCATGGCGAGCCACGTGCAAGTCCCCTCACAGCCAGGGAAGAGAACGCTTTTCTAGAGGGGAAAAGGAAGGTGGGAGGGCTGTGGTAAACAAGGAGTCCACGACTTTTCATTGGCTGAGTCCTTGCCAGGAAAGGAGTCTTTCTTCCTCCTGTTGAGCTCTGCTATCAGCACAGGATGTGAGAATCTCCCCATTCTGGCCTCCCAACTCAATTGAGATTTCTGTTTATTAAATTTTTACAGCACCATAACCTCAGCCTGAATACCTGACAGATAAGTGACTGTCAATATTTGGAGATCTATGTAGAGAAACCTTAAACATCTACGATCTGATGCTTTGTGACCACCTAGAGGGGTGGGATAGGGAGGGTGGGAGGGAGACACGAGAGGGAGGGGATATGGGGATATATGTATACGTATAGCTGATTCACTTTGTTATACAGCAGAAACTAACACAACATTGTAAAGCAATTATACTCCAATAAAGACGTTTAATAAAAAAAATCTACCATCTGAGACCTTCCAGCTTCTTTGTGTTGGGCCCATGTTTCCTGGATTGTAGCCTGCTGTCTCTTACTGAGCCTTCCAGAGGTAGACTTAGTCTCAGCCTCTGTTGCTCTGTCTTTCCCTTCCTATGCCTATTTTACCTCCGTGGGAGGAACCCGCTTACAGCCCTTCTCTATACGTCTGAGGAGAGCAAGGTTATTTCCTATCCTGCTGCAATTTTCTCAATATCCTGAGTTTCACTTCATGAAAAAGTTACTCTTTAAGAAGAGTAATTTAATTGGGTGCTTGGAGAAGAAGCCAAAGCTGGATTGTAGGAATTTTTATACTTCTTTTGTGCTACACTCATACAAATAATTTATCCTTGACTTCCCTTACCATTCCGGATTTTGTTGTTTTTGTCTCTCCAGCACCTTTAGCATTGGGGAACTGACCCTTCCCGTTTCATAGGACTGAGTCACAGAACTCTGACGGTCTTTGTCCCAAGGGTTAACCCATGGCCAGGACCTGGCCATGATCTAACCAGATCAGTCCCTTCCCCTGACTGGCCAGCTAGAGAGACCTTCCCTAGGATTTGATGTATTGAAGTTTGGAGAGAAAAGTGGGGTAGTTGTGCTGTGCTGTAGCCTGGGGCTACTGGAGCTGTCTTACCCACCATGTAGAAAAAGGCTGAAGACACCAAGAATGAAGAGATGAAGCCAAGATATGAAGATACAAAGTCGGAGAATAAAGTCAAGCCAAGCAGAGATGAGAAATGAGATATGGAAACTTTTAACACACACTCCTGTTCTTCCCAGTACGTGAACCGGTTAGCTGGTTTTTTTTTTTTTTTTTTTTGGCTTTAGCTAGTTTGAGTTGAATTATTGTCTTTATAATTAAGAGTCCCAACTAATAGAACTCTATTTCAAGATATTAACATATCTAACCAAAACCCATCTGCTGAAGGTCTGGGAGCTAATCTCTCCCCTATCTTCCCTTTCAAGTTCTAACCCAGTGGAAAGGAGATGTAGGGAGAGTTGTTTCCTCATAAGTTGTGTTGGGAGTTCCCTGGCCGTCCAGTGGTTAGGACTCGGTGCTTTCACTGCCATGGGCCTGGGTTTGATCCCTGGTCAGGGAACTAAGATCCTGCAAGCCGCACTGTATGACCAATAATAATAATAATAAACTGTGTGAATATAATTTGGCTTTAGCCTGAGGCTAAATTAGGGCTAATCTCAATTCCCCACTTATCTAGGCCTGTCAACCCATCTTTAGGGAGGGTTGGGTCTGCAAGGAAGACACTCCCTCAACTAGTGGTGCTTAGGGTCATGACCTGCAAATCCTGTCACCTGCAGAACAGACAGCATAACAACCACAGTTAATAGTGAAGCCTCTGGACTCCCCTTTTCAGTGCAGAGTTCCTGCTTCCAATGTCTTGTCTTGATGTCACTAATTACATAAGTCACTCTTACTTGATGGTGCTCTCAGGGAATCAATTTCTACAGACGTTTTTCTTCTTCTGGAATGTGAAGGAGAGTCACTCCCCTTCTTGGGTCCTTCTGTCCCTTCCTTAGCACCTTGCCCTAGCTCCTCCCATGTTATTCATAATACTTTACCCACAGGGGTTGGCATAAGGCTCAGGATGGTACAATCAGAGCTCGTCTCTTGACCCTGAACAGAATTACAACAGAATATGCCCCCTTCCTCAGAGAATGCCACCTTCAAAATCACTCTCCTTTCTCAGGGCCTTCATACAAACTGTTCCTTCAAATGGAATGCTTTTCCCTGTCATCTCATTTGACTAGCCTTTTGTCTTTCTTTAAGCCTCTGATGAAATAAAATTCATATTTTACGGCAAGACAAAAATTTAAGCATAACATTTTTCTCTGCCCGTTTAGGCCTCCTCCCCCCCCTTAATGTGTGTTGTGCATTCATGTTTACCAGCCCTCCTTAGGAGATAACATTCCCTCTTAATCTTGTAAAGGGTCATCATGACCCATTACTTGCTTTGTACATGCAGATCTGGATCGTATAAACTGTCAATATGTCATTTGATGTATAACTTTTTGTCTCAAAAATGTATAACTGTGCTTTGACCTCTAATGGGTGGAACAGTCCTCAGAGCTTTCTAAAAGACTGTCTCCCAGGTTATAACCCTCAGGTTGTCTCGAATAAAATTTTCCATTCTTTTCTTAGATCGACTATTGATTAACTTTTTGGTCAATGCCTCAAATATGACTTCCTCAGCTTAAACATTAGCTCCTCAGAGAGGTTTTCCCTGACAGTTCTATTGAAGCTAGGACCTTCCTTATGATCTCCATCTCAACCCCTTATTTTACAACAAAAAGAAATGATCATTGTATAAACTGATGTAAGAAAATAGAATATATTTACTGCTAAAAATGAAATGAAGAAGTACATTGACATATCTTTTAAAAATACACTATAAAAGAAAAATGGTCCCCAACCTGGATGGGGAAGAAATTAGCATTCCTAATAAAATGCTTAAGGAGTTTTCTAAAATTTAACTGGTTAGAACTTATTCTAGAAAAACCAGTCACCTATCAATTTAACTGAGTAGAGTGACCTAAATAAACATTCTTTTATATTCGATCTAAAAATGATTAACCTATTTTCCTATAAAATAAATAACATCTTATAGTATCTTTACTTGCTATATTTGTTCATAACTTGTTTCTGGTCTTTTCCTTGCACTAGACCATAACCTATGAAACTGTAAGCTCCAATAAGACAGAGACCAGGTTTGTATTATTTATTTCCAGGAAAAATTAGCACAGTACCTGGTAAATAGTGGGAGTTGCCATGATATTTGTTAAATTAATCAGTAATAAGTGAGTAAAATTTAAATGTGTGCCCATTTATAGAGTAGATACATTTAAATAAAAATTAGTGTGAATCTCCTCTTTTCTTGTGGTGGGATTCAGGACAAGTTACCCCAAAATGTGGCACCTTGGCTTTTGAATATTTTAAACTGAAAGGGTTTGAGAAAAATGGCAAAAGCAGTAAGGTCACACTGACCTTCCCCTTGCCCTTCTCCCCTGAAACTTGTCATAAAATCCTCAGGTAAGAGATGCCCTCCTGAAACGGAGCAAGACCCTACGGTCCTCGCCCCCCATGTCCTCAGCCTGCCTTTTGTCTGTGGAAAAACTTCAGTCAAAGAATACGTTTAATCAGAGAAATAAGAAAATGCAG
Source organism: Stenella coeruleoalba (assembly GCF_951394435.1). NCBI lineage: Eukaryota > Metazoa > Chordata > Mammalia > Artiodactyla > Delphinidae > Stenella > Stenella coeruleoalba. The sequence goes on from NC_137165.1 coordinate 32,076,502, forward strand.
AAGCAAATAGAAACAGTCTAACAAGACTAAATAATAATAGCTTAGTCATTAAGCATAGTCAAGGACCTTTAGTTCCTTCTCAAGGGCTATAGATAATATTCTGAGCCATACCCTGTGAGCTGTTTTACAGATACTGAAACATCCACCAGGTGGAAGAAGTTAACTACATGATGCAGACTGTAGCCATGACATAAGCTGCCACAATTCCGAGAATATGCCTCAAAGAAATGGAAACAAACTGACCCTGGAACTGAAGATTAACTGTACTTAAAACAATCAAAATGACGTTGGTCAGACCACTGCATGACCAATTTCAAGATGACTGTCAGAGCTGACTGTGCTGTTTCTGCCTGTAGCCCCCTCCCTCTGTCTATAAAAGCTCTTGCCCCCTGATTGTCAGGGGCGAAGGGGAGTCTGTCTTTGGACAGGAGTCCAACCCCTCCACCCCCCAGTTGCCACATCCAAAATAAAGCAAACCTTCCTTTCTACCAACCTTGCCTATTTATTGGCTTTTGAGCAGCGAGCAGCCAGACCGCACTTTTGGTTACACTCCCTGTACCTGGAGGAAGGGAGCATCCTTACCTCTTGAGACAAAGGGATCTGAAGAAGAATCCTACCAGACAGGACTTGCTAATTTTCACTCAATTTACGACCCTTACTTCCTACTCCTTATCCTATCATATTTCTACACAACTGCCCACACTTCATCAAACCTAGCATAAGTATACACAGGTCTGGCTTTTTTGGGTTTTCATTTCCATATGAAGATACCATGTCACACAATACTTATATTAAATTTGTATTCTTTTCTCTTGTTAATCTGTCTTTGTCAGATTAATTTTCAGACCCAGAAGGAGACCCTAAGAAGGTTGAGGAAAATTTTTTCCTCCCCTACACTTGTGAAAAATAAACATGAAAAGAAAGGCGTCCCTTTTTCTCTCTCCAACCTGTAACACTTGACATTCCTTGGCCCCTCGGAGGCCACTCTGAAATGTCATCTCATCCAAACAACAGGAATCCCACGGCAAAAATGTTGGTGCGTAATAATTTTTTACTGAAGGTTTCATGGGAGACAGAGAGGTGGTTATGTAATATACCACGGCAGCATCTTTTTTTAAAAAAAAACACTTTTAATTTTATATTGGAGTATAGTTGATAAACAATGTTGTGTTAATTTCGGGTGTACAGCAAAGTGACTCAGTTATTTATACACATGTATCTATTCTTTTTCAAATTCTTTTCTCATTTAGGTTGTTATATAATACTGAGCAGAGTTCCTTGTGCTATACGGTAGGTCCTTGTTGGTTATCCGTTTTAAATATAGCAGTGCATACATGTCAATCCCTAACTCCCTAACTATCAGCAGCATCTTTTAAATACCTACCTGAACACTTCTCTCTCCCTGAAGTTTCTCCAGCATCAGCCTCTTGTCTTTCTCATTTTTCTTTCTCAAATCCATTCAACCTCCCTCCCTGTCTTTGTAAATAAATTTATTTATTTATTTATTTATGGCTGCGCTGGGGCTTCGTTGCTGAGCGCGGGCTTTCTGTAGTTGTGGTGAGCTGGGCTACTCTTCGTTGCAGTGTGCAGGCTTCTCATTGCGGTGGCTTCTCTTGCCACCCTTGTGGCACATGGGCTTAGTTGCTCCACGGCATGTGGGATCTTCCTGGACTAGGGCTCGAACCTGTGTCCCCTGAATTGGCAGGCGGATTCTTAACCACTGTGCCACCAGGGAAGTCCCCCCTCCCTGCCTTTGACACTCTCATTTCTCCTTCTCCTCCTCTTTCTCCCCAAGTTCTTTGCCTTTGGGTCTCTTCCCATTTCTAAAGTGGAACAAGTGGCCCTCTTTTGTTTTTGTTTTATTTGATTTTATTTATTTATTTTTATTATTTTTGGCTATGTTGGGTCTTTGTCGTTGCCCACGGGCTTTCTCTAGTTGCGACGAGCAGGGGCCACTCTTCGTTGTGGTGCGTGGGCTTCTCATTGTGGTAGCTTCTCTTGTTGCAGAGCACGGGCTCTAGGCTCACGGGCTTCAGTAGTTGTGGCAAGCAGGCTCAGCGTTGTGGCACACAGGCTTAGTTGCTCTGCAGCATGTGGGATCTTCCCGGACCAGGGATCAAACCCGTGTCCCCTGCATTGGTAGGCAGATTCTTAACCACTGCACCAGCAGGGAAGTCCCCAAGTGGCCCTCTTTTGACTTCTTCAGTTTACATCCCTACCTCCTCAGTAGGTACTCTGAAGGCTTTCCATCATTAATAGAAGATGGGAGAGAGGAAAGAATGGCAAATAACTGATTTGTTTTCTTTTTCTTTTTCATATTCCTTTTGTTTGAAATTGCAAAAAGTGAGAAATTGAGTGTGCAATACAGTAGAGAAAACAACAAAATATGAAGCCTGCACCTAAGGGGTCTGCAGGGACAATCATTTGTACCAAATGGATCGTCAGTTGGGCACTAAAAGGATTAAGTGATTTGTCTTGGCTTTTGTACTTCATTAATGCCAAAATGGCTAGTTTATAAGTCATTAACACATCAACAGGTAAGGCTTCTCTGGGTAACTGTTAGGGAACCATTGTCCAAGACTGCCTGCCCTGGCTAGGCATGATAATAACCACTGCGTGAGTTGTCTCACTACAGGAGGTCCCGGTAAGAACAGGGAACTGACAAGCTGTTGCCAACTGGAAGAATTTGGAAGGGGTCAAAAGGAGAGAGGAGATGCCAGCCCATAATATGTCCTGCCAACCTCCCAGAAACCCCCCTGCTGGAAACCATCTTGACTGAGAGATGCCCATACCGCCAAGGAAGGGCCTTGAATCAGACCAAATATGGGCCCAGGCAAGATGATTGGCCAGAGACAACCGGGAAGGCTAACCCCACTACCAGAAACCCTGAGACCGCAAGCCACGCGGCAGAGCAGTTCTCCTGGGTTCCCTTACCCTGCTGCTCTCCACTTGAGCACCCCTTTCCAATAAAGTCTTCTGTTTGTCAGTATGTGTGTCTCCTCAGACAATTCACTTCCAAGTGTTAGACAAGAGCCCACTCTCGGGCCCTGGAAGGGGATTCCCTTCCAGTAACATAACTTCTAAAAGAATGCATTACAAATAACCTCTGTATGATTAACTCACTTAATCCTTTCTCATTTAAGGTGTCTTTTATTGTCTTCCAGATGCAATTTTTTTCCAATAAAAAGATGTATTGCTAAATCCTTCACTGAACTAGTAAGTGCTTGAGATACAATAGGCCTCCTGCATGTCTTCCTTCCTTTTGCCAATGTGGGCTACCAATTACACGAATGTAGGTCTAAGGACACTGGAGAAGAAATTTTCAGACTCAGACCATTCAAACAAATGATTAATGTCCAACCAAGAGCTCATTCTATATGGGACAAAAATAGATGGAATGCGTTATTTGTGGTTCAGCTTGGCTTGCTTTTTTTTGACAGCACAAGAACTGATTTCATTTTTATATCCTGCTCTTTTCTCTACAGTGGCTTAGAAACATAGCTTATAGAAACTTTCAAAAGAGTTATCTATTTCCAGTGGCCCAAAATGGATATTTAAAAGGGTCTAAAAGCAAAATAGACTGCAGGAACTTCCCTGGTGGTGCAGTGCTTAAGAATCAGCCTGCCAACACAGGGAACATGGGTCCAGGAAGATCTCACATGCCTCAGAGCAACTAAGCCCCTGTGCCACAACTACAGAGCCTGCACTCTAGAGCCCGTGAGTCACAACTACTGAGCCAGCATGCTACAACTACTGAAGCCCGAGGCCCAGAGCCTGTGCTCCACAACAAGAGAAGCTACCGCAACGAGAAGCCTGCACACCACAACAAAGAGTAGCCCCTGCTCGCCACAACTAGAGAAAGCCCACGTGCAGCAACGAAGACCCAACGAAGCCAAAAGTAAATTAATTAATTTAAAACAAAGCAAAATAGACTGCAATTCACTGTAGTGCTGTTTTCAGTATAATTTGAATTTTTTTTTGTTAAAGACACACACTTTTTACACTGATTATAAAAGAAATACATATCTATTGTGAAAATTTATATCATCAGTAATTCCAAAACCCGAAAGTAATGACTATTGACATTTTGGGATATTTTCTTTCAGTCTTTTCTCTACAGATCGGATCAGTTTCAAGGGCATGAGACCTATGCAGTCACAGAGGACTCATGTTCAGAAGGGTCCTACATTTGGCTTAAGTCTCTACTGCTGCTATTTTGAAATTATTAATTTTTGAACAACAGGTTCTGCATTTTCATTTTGTACTGGGTCCTGCAAATTATGTGGCCTGTTCTGTCTATAAATGTTTATGCACACACATACTGATTGTATCTACATATATTACATGCATGTATACAATATATTTATAATCTGTCATTAAAATCCTAGAATTCTTTTTCTTTTTAAAAAATTTTTATTGGAGTATAGTTATTTTGTTTCATTTTATTTTTATTGGGGTATAGTTGTTTTACAATGTTGTGTTAGTTTCTACTGTACAGTGAAGTGGAGTTCCTTGTGCTATACAACAGGTTCTTATTAGTTATCTATTTTATACATATTAGTGTATATATGTCAATCCCAATCTGCCAATTCATCCCACTGCAATTTTTTGGCCACACCACGCGGCATGTGGGATCTTCGTTCCTCAACCAGGGATCGAACCTGTGCTCCCTGCTGTGGAAGCACAGTCTTAACCACTGAACCACCAGGGAAGTTGCTGCAAATGTTATTTTTAATATTTGAGTAATATTTCATCATATGGAAACATAATCACTTATTTAATTACGTTCCTATTTTTGGTACCTAGATTGTATAAAATTTTATACTGTTATAAATAAAGATGAGGAACAACTTTTTATATTATTTTAAAAATGTATTTCTAATTATTTCCTTAAAATAACATCCCAGAAGTAAAACTGAAGGGATAAACAGATTTGACCATTTTTGGAACTTTGTATTTAAATTGCCACATAGCTTTCCAGAAGGAATACTATTACCAGAAGAGTGTAAGAAACTCTCTCTTCATATCCTCAACAGCAAAAAATATTATAATTAAAAAAAAATATATATATATTTTTGTAACGTCTTTATTGGAGTATAATTGCTTTACAATGGTGTGTTAGTTTCTGCTTTATAACAAAGTGAATCAGTTATACATATATATATGTTCCCATATCTCTTCCCTCTTGCATCTCCCTCCCTCCCACCCTCCCTATCCCACCCCTCTAGGTGGTCACAAACCACCTAGCTGATTTGGGGGACTTCCCTGATGGCACGGTGGTTAAGAATCCACCTCTCAATGCAGGGGACATGGGTTTTATCTCTGGTCTGGGAAAATCCCACATGCCACAGAGCAACTGAGACCATGTGCTACAACTACTGAGCCTGCACTCTAGAGCCCTCGAGCCACAGTTACTGAGCTCATGCTCTGCAACTACTGAAGCCCACGCACCTAGAGCCCGTGCTCCACAACAAGAGAAGCCACGGCAAGGAGAAACCCGCGCACTGCAAGGAAGACACAACGCAGCCGAAAAATAAAATAAGAAGTTTTCGGCAATCAGAGCTGTTAAAAAAAATTTGGTAGTTGAATAAGTTAAAATGTTATCCATTTATCTTAATTGATGTTTCTTTGACTACTGGTAAAGGAAATTTTAAACAATATATATTTATTAGTCATTTTTATTTTTATTTTTTGGAATTGCCCCAGAATGCAAACTTGTCAGTACGGTTTTTAAGACCGTTGTGTCCTCCCACTCCAGCTTTATCTTCCACCACTTCTCTCCTTCTCATCCCCACCCAAATCTATTCTAAGCTCCAGCTATACTGAAATTTATTCAGTTCCTATAAGTTGTCATGCTTTCTCTTGCTTCTGGCCCTTTAAATATTCTGCATACAGTTTCTGGACATCTCTTCCTATATCTCTTTTTCTGGTTAGCTTCTATTTGTCCCTCAGCTCTCAACTTAAATATAACTTCCCTTGAAAGCCTTCCCTGAACCTCAAATTAGGTTGGGTGCCCTCGCTAGAGGCCAACCCTGCCTCTTCTTTTTAAGATAAACATATTATGTTGAAATAATTTTAAATTTATAGAAGAGCTTACAAGGATAGTAGAGTTCCCATATACCCTTCACCCAGCTTCCCCTAATAAGAACATCTTACATAATAGTGTACATTTGTCAAAACTAAAACATGAAAACAGATATGATACTATTAACTAAACTACATACTAATTTTTCCACTAATGTTCTCTTTCTGTTCCAGGATCCAATTTAGGAGACAACACTGCATTTAGGGATCTTAGTTCCCTGACCAGGGATTGATCCCAGGCCCTCAGCAGTGAAAGCGTGGGGTTATAACCACTGGACCGCCAGGGAAGTCCCTAGTCTGCTGTACTTCTTATGTTTTAGTACTTTATATTTTATTCCAATTGCATCCCCTTGTAGAATATAACTTCTGTGAGAGCAGGGACTATGTATTTTTCACCATTGCATCCCCCCGTTCTTACAATATCCATAGTAAGTAGGTGACATATATGACTGAGTATAAGGCAAGATTTTTCTTAAAGAATCTTCCAATAAAAGGGGAAACCACCTTTCACTTAAGTTCTTACAAAATCTCTTATATTGTGGTATATATTCGCAATGATTTTACTCAAAACTATAAAATACCATTCAAGGAACACACATCAGCCTGAAATGACCTCATTAAATGCTGGATGCTTGTAGAGATATTCTGTTGGAATTGGTAAAAATGCAGGCAAAACCATTTAAAAACATTTAGTTATCCACGTTTTGGGAGTTGTGACCTCAGAGTTGCAAGGGCTGGATGTCCTTATAAACAAGGCTTTTAAAAGGAGATGGAGAAAAAAAAAAGGAGATGGAGACTGAAGGACAAAGGCTTCTTATAAAGTGCACTTTAAAAAGCAATGCAGGACTTCCCTCGTGGCGCAGTGGTTAAGAATCCACCTGCCAATGCAGGGAACACAGTTTCGAGCCCTGGTCCTGGAAGATCCCACATGCCATGGAGCAATTAAGCCCACGAGCCGCTGAGCCTGCGAGCCACAACTACAGAAGCCCGCGCACCTAGAGCTCGCGCTCTGCAACAAGGAGAAGCCAGTGCAATGACAAGCCCGCACACCGCAACCAAGAGTAGCCCCCACTCCCCGCAACTGCAGAAAGCCTGTGCGTAGTAATGAAGACCCAGTGCAGCCAAAAATAAAATTAATTACTTAATTAATTAAAAAAAAAGAATTGACCATCTAACCTGGTGAAGACCATTCAACTCTTCAATTCTGGGGTCAAATACCTGTCCAGGTTAAGTGAAATCTTATTTGGAGTTCCTCATTCTTAGATGTCTTATCAATCAAGATAATCGTCAATAATTGACATCTGCTGTCTCATTCTCTGAGAAGTCTTTCATCTCTACCTAATTTCAACCTGATATTTACTACATGAGAATTCTCCTCTTGAGCCCTCTTGGCCAGGGTCCTTTTTCAGACTTTCCAAGTTCTTCACCTGGTTAAGGACACTTCAGGTACCCTACATGGAAATGAGGGCTCACTTTCCAGTATCTGTATCTGGAAGGAACATAACTCTGTGCAGCATGTAACTTCATGAAATCTTCTTGGAGAATAAAGTTTTTCTTCTCTGAATCTCATTCATTTCTGTAGCTTGTATACCTCATGTACACGTGAGGAGTAGTCACCAGGCAGTTATATAGAAGGAACTGCCGGCTCGCTGTACTTCATGAAACCTGTTTGGGAAGTAAAGCTGAATTAACATCAATTGTATCTCCCGGGGTACAATGCTCTGTACAATGTGTCCTGCCTATAATTTGCTTGGAGAAAGTTGTTATCAGAAGTTGTGTCTTGCTCAGAGAAGCCATGATGCTCTACATCTCTCAGGCTACTTCTTTACTCCCTGGCCACAGGCTTGACCCGGAGTTCTAATCCTAAAGAAATGTTCATTCCCTAAATACCCCAGTCACATCTTCTTTCTCTTTCTTCCTGAAGGTCGTCATAGTTGTCTATTCAAAAGAACACAGAGTTTAAAAACAACCCTCCCTACTGTGTTTTTTTCCATAACAATTATCGTCATCCAGCGTAATAAATGTTATCTGTTCCCAGGATTTATTGTATGTTTCCTCTCACTAAAATGCACGCTCCCGGAGTTCCCTGGTGGTCCAGTGGTTAAGATTCTGTGCTTCCAAAGCAAGGGGTGTGGGTTCGATCCCTGGTCGGGGAACTAAGATCCCACATGCTGCAGGGTGCAGGCAAATAAATAAATAAATAAATAAAACGCATGCTCTCTAATGCAGGAATTTTTGTCTGTTGTAGTCCTAGTGCTTAGAAAAGTGCTTAACACATAGTAGGGGCTTAATAAATATCTGTTGATAAAATTAATGATGCCCAACCTATAGAACAAAGAATATATTCAAGATTAACTATATCGTGTATAGGGTTTAATGCAGTTCGTCATTTCAAATTGTGAAACGAAATTCTCAAAGTTTTACACACACACACACACACACACAAAACAACCCACTACTTTGGAAGAGAATGTACACATGTGGAAGAAATGAGGTGTGGAATTAAGGAATTTAGACTAGAAATACCACGGAGGAGTGAGCACTTGGGGACAGGTTAGATATAGCTATATATCACACATGCAGCTTGGGTCTTGGTTGCTAGAAATAATTGCCCTGAATAATTTCTGGGAGTTTCTGCCATCCATGATCTTCTTGGCTTCACCTGTCCCTGGGGCTTGGCCACTTGGCTTGCTTCCTTGCCAAAGAGGTTTTTAGGAGATACTGGCAGAGTCAGGGTTTTATAACCATGGGAATGGGGCAAGGCAGACTCCTGAGGGTGAGGAGTGGGTTGCAACAGCAGCTTCAGGAACCTGGTTCCACCTGACTGGACCCAGGCAGGCTCTAGTTTCCCCAGGGGTCTCTTGGAGAAGGAGGTAACTAAGAAATGCATGGGAGATTAATTGTTTGCCCCTTTTTCCTGTCCTTCAACAGATTGTTCTGAGGCCCATACATCATCTCCAGAGAGGTCCCAGTCAACCAAGCAACCAGTTGTGTCTCTTTGAGAAGCTAGGGCCCTTTCCTCCTTACTCTTCTTTCCCTGGAATTGCACTCAACTCCCCTCTCCACCCGTAACCTATGCGCAATAAAAATGAACTCGCTAAGCTTTGTCTCAGGCTTTGTTTTCTAGAAAACCCAGGCTAGGCCATAAAGAAGAGGGAGGATTTGTCATAATTCAGTTTCAAAAAGATTCCACTAAACCATAGACATGTCTTAGCGTTCAAGTCCTTCTCTCACGCTTATGGCAAGGAAAGTATGTTTCAACTTCAAAATAGTTAAAATATTACTATTGTCGACTTTAAAAAAATGCACACACACAAAAAAGAAAAATGCGCAACGTGAGAGTGGCGAGTTAAGTTTTATTTGGAGCCAAAGGAGGACTGCAGCCCCGGAGACAGCATTTCAGATAGTTCTGAGATACTGCTCCAAAGAGGTAGCGGGGGAAAGTCAGTATATATGTGATTTTGGTGAAGGGGGAGTACACGCAATCAAGCACATATTTTTTTGTAGAGGGTTTCTGTCAGTCATGAGGAGCAGTGGTCACCATAAAGGATTCTAGTGCTTTTCTAGATATGAGGAGATATAAGAATTGGGCTCATAAAATTAGCTCCTGAAAATATCTATCTGAAGACCTGTTCTGCCAGTTTTTCCCAGAGCACAGAGCGCCTCCTTTCTGCTCTCCACCCGAACTCCTTTCAGGGGGTGTTGAAAGTCAGCAGCTGCAGCAGCACATGATTTACTCCTTGTAGAGGGAGATGGCAAGTGTCAGTGGAAAATGCCAATTTGTAGTTGACACTACCTAGCAAAAGTCAAATAACCATAAAGTAAAAAATTGGTAGAATTTCAAATGAAGACTGAAAGACATGAAGATGAGTTATTGTAGTCAGAAAAACTTGTTTAAAATTTATTCATTCACTCAACAAAGAATATAAAACACTAATCTAGGTGCTGGAGATACAGTAGAAAACAAGACATATGGACTCTTCTTCCCCAAGGAGTTTAAATACTACTGGAGGAGACAAATAAGAAATATTTAATATAATATTTGTCAGATGTAATGTCAGATGGTAATAAATGATATGAGGAAAAATAAAGAGCAGGGGATGGATAGAGAGTAATGAAATACTCTTTTAGGTATCATGGTCAGGGAAGGCCTCTCTGTGAAGAAAACCTAAGCAGAGACTTTCCTGAAGTCGGAGAGGGATCCATGGGAAATTCCAAGGACTAGCACCCAGCTCTGCACGCTCATAAACTATTTGTTAGATTAGCTTTGAACTGAGAATAAATAAACAGAGTAAGGGAAGGAGATGTTTCTGCCTTTCCTTTTTATCTCAAAATCATCTAAGCCTGAACCTCTCCTAAATTCCTCTTGGTGGCTAGTTGTTTTTTTTAAATTAATCAACTTATTAGAAGTCAAAGATACTTCACTGCAAGATTGTTTCTAATCTTTTCTAGCCCCGTTATCGCTATTTATTTATGCATCTCATATCCATGTAAAATAGTATACACTTTGAAAGCAAAGTCTATATATTTCCAGCATTATATTTCCTGAAATACCTAGTATGGTTCCTATCATAGAGTCAGCAAACACTTATTTGTCGAATTTAAATTTTTATTTTTATTACCATAAGTACTACTGGGGACAAAATCATCTGACTTCTTAAAATTCCTAAATCACAAATAAATGTTTAGTTTAGCCTCTTTGAAACTATATTTATGCATGCACTGATTAAAAAAAATAAAATATGTGGTCTTGGACCAGTTTACCTAACCTCCCTAAGCCTCAGTGTACTGTAGGGCAAATACAAATAATAATTCTTATTTCACAGAACTTGTTGGTGTAAGAATTAAAAAAGGAACATAAATCATCTAGGATAGGACCAGACACATGGTAGTGTTTAATGAGTTTTTGGTAACCAAGGTATAAGGAATTTTCAAGGTTAATCTAGACCAGGTTATTTGATCATGTAAAGAATGTGCTAGTTTTTTGTTAACAGCATTTGTTATTAGTTATTTCCCATAATGAAACCATGATATTCTCACAAGATTCTTTCTTTAATCAGCTTTATTGAGGTATAATTTCTATGCAATAAAATTAATCAATTTTCAGCGTATAGTCTTTGAAGAATGCATACAGTTGTGTAATCACCCCCACAAACAACACATAGAATATTAACATCACTGTCAAAAGTTCCCTTACACCGTCTTTGCAGGAAGTTCCATCCTTCTACCTCCAGACCTGGCAACCACTGAATTATTTTCGGCAAAAGATACTTTTCATTTATTAAGCCAATAATTATGAAGTCTTTCTATTTGGAAGTCCTTTAGCTAGACACTTCATAGAATACAAAGATAAGTAAGACAGTGTGTGTCCTTAAATAGCTTAAAATCTAGTCTAGTTTTATGTAATTTTGAGATTACTTGTCTACAAATAATGTGGGACTGAATTTCTGTATGTATATTATTATGCCTACTAAAAAGGAATAGGAAGAACAAATATTGCAAATGATTCCCTTACTTTTTAGAACACTGAATGAGAACAGGTACCTTCATGAATGCCACTAATTATGATTTCTTTAAAAAGGCACAAATTTGTGATTGCATCATGATCCAGATAATTATTTAAAAGTAAACTGTTCTTAAATTAAGTAACAAATGGACTTCCCTGGTGGTACAGTGGTTAAGAATCCGCCTGCCACGTGTTCGAGCCCTGGTCCGGGAAGGTCTCACAGGCCACAGAGCGACTAAGCCTGTGTGCCACAACTATTGAGCCTGCGCTCTAGAACTTGCGAGCCACAACTACTGAAGTCCGCGTGCCTAGAGCCTGTGTTCCGCAACAAGAGAAGCCCCCGCAGTGAGAAGCCCGTGCACCACAACACAGAGTAGCCCCCGCTCACCGCAACTAGAGAAAGCCTTGTGCAGAGCAACGAAGACTCAACGCAGCCAAAAATAAATAAATACATTTATTTTAAAAAATAAAATAAAATTAAATTAAGTAACAAACATATCAGAAGAAAGTGTAGAAATCGTAAGTGTGCAGCTTGATCTTTCCAGGTTATTTAATGTCAACCTAGACCAACTCTCTGACCAATACAGTAAAAAGGCAACATCCTAAAGCCTTTTGGTTTAGGTAGAATAATTACATCGTTGAAAAAAAGAAAGAGATAAGAGAATAATGTTCTGCAAAGGCTCACAAAGAATTGTGGGATGGCACAATGAATGGAGAAAATGGATGGCACATTAAAATTCATGAGGAAATGCCAGTTAAATTCCATGAATAACAAAGTGATTATTGTGCAGGATCGGGTTTCTCTTTCATCACTACAGAAAGACACAAAATCATTATTGTGATCTGCCATGTGGTTTTCCTTTGTTATTAGTTGCTGGGACTGCCCTATTAAATGTTTCGTGTTACCCAGGGGAACAGTCACAGTGGTGAGGAACGGTGGTCGCAGTGCACGTGGCTTTCTATGGTTCTAATTGTAAGTGCATTTAGACCAGAGGAAAGGAACAAATTAAAAAGAAGGGCAGAACGGCTGGGTGGGCATTTTCTTGTGATTACAAAGAACCGAGTCTATCCTTAACCTTACTGCCCCTTGCTTCCCGCTTTACACCTGCCAATTCCAGAACAAGCAAAACTGGTATTTGCATTTGGAGCCTCCTTGGCCAATACAATGGGGACCACAGGTAATTTCAAAAGCGGTAATACATGCAGATTGAGGAGAAGTATTAACATCAGGAGAAAAAACAATCTGGAAAAATAATCCTTTGAAGATGTGTGTAGAGGGGTCAAAATTTTATCCACAATATAGTTTCAATATGCACAGAAAATGCTGTTCTTTATTTTCTTTGATGGACCTAATTTTCCTTGCAAACTTCCATACTGGGAGGAAAAAACCCCCCAAACTTTAAGCTTGTCAATTCAAAATAACTTTTTTTCCAGTTTAAATAATAGTCACTTTTGAATAATACGTTTTCTTTTGGGTAGGTGCAAAAATCTTTCACATTTCTTCCCCCTTACCCTTGCTTCTCTTCAACATAGTGTCTAGATGTATAGAAGGATTTGTGACCTAGTGGTGGCAAGGAGAGGAGAGGCCTCAGATGTCTGTGCGGTCTCAGGATGCAAGTTTGTCCCTGTGGCAGAACAGCATCTCTGTTGACTAGTGGCCATTGAAGGCCCCTTTGAGATGTAGCGGGTCTCACCTGACCTTTGGGCAGTGTGCTGGTATCATCACTGGGTCTGTGTTTTGCCATTTGCTCTATACACTGCATGCAGCCTCTTAGTTGCACTAGACTCATCCTCATTTCTGTGCTCTCTCACCAGGATCCCTTGCAAGTCACACAGGAGCCAGGACCAGTGCTTCAAGCTGATCCACCCACCGACTTCTGTTACTGCTGTACAATCACCGTACTGGCTTTTGCACTGAGTCAAATAGAAGCAGGGCATGAGCCCTTTTATTTTCAGCTTTCTCCTCACTCTGTCTAGCATATGCTCCTTCTCTAGAAGGTTGCCCTGGAGAAAGGCACTCAAGACACAGGGGACTAACTCCTCTTTCCCCTTTCAGGGCCACCATTCACCTTCCACTCCCTCTTTCTCTCTCTGAACAGGCTTTCTCTATATCCTCCTGCTTCACTAGAAGGAGGTGGGCACTGGATGGTTCCACCTTAATGGCAGACAGGAGTGATCCTAATAGGGTAAGTTGTCTTCCCCTGCAAGACAATTGGGAACTGGGGGTTTACAAAATATTTATTTTTCCCAAATATTGTTCCAATTTCCTTTTGAAGGAGCATGGCAAATGCTCCTTAATTATATATGCCATAGTGTTCAAAAATTATGACCACCTAGGAGAGACAAAAGAAATTTGTGATTTCATATTTTAGGCTGCTCATTATTTAGGCCTTTTATGAAAACAGAATTTCAAAAAGACTTTCAAAAAATTTCTATTTGAACCCTGAGATAGGTTACTTTAAAGAAGAGTGCATTCCAGTTCTTATTTGGAGGACTTTAATCCCATTTCTTTTTTCTTTGGCCCTTTCCTCTCTTCTCTGTCTTCTCCAACATCAAAGATTCATATAACTCTCCCAATGACAAAAGACCCACAATTGCCTTGAACCTATGGATGGTCAGAAAAACAAAAACATGGAAGCACCAAAGTTCCCGTAGGAAGTGTATACCTTTTACTTGCTTCTATTTCTTTCCTTCCTTTGAAAACTACTGAACCTTTGTGAGAAGAGTGTTTTGGATGCATCATAATATGTGCAGAAATACAGCATTGGATCTCAAGGATCTTCCACCTTCAACTTCTCTGCAGTAGAGGGTCAAAGAGATAACCAGGAAGACATGTGACATGGTACATTGTCTCTCCTATGAGCTATGTTCACAACTGATGTGGAAAAGACAACTTTGCTGTCTCCTTCAATGTCTTCATAACCAGTAAGATGCTTATAAATATTTAATTATTGATTTGCACAAATAGGCTTATTTATTGAGATATTTCTGAAATGTTTTGAGAGTTTTTAATGTAGCGTTAATATGTCAGATATATAGAAAAGTATAGAAAATAACATGATAAACATTTCTGTACTGAAGAGCAAGTCTTTTTTGTTTGTTTTGTTTTGTTTTTAGGCTGCGCTAAGCAGCATGTGGGATCTTAGTTCCCCCACCAGGGATCGAAATCGTACCCCCTGCAGTGGAAGAGCAGAGTGCTAACCACTGCACCACCAGGGAAGTCTCTTAACAGCAAATCTTAACATGTTGCCATATTTGTTTCAGATTCTTTTAAAAGAAATAAAAATTAAAAATACAGTTGAAGCAACCATCCCATCATCTCGTTCCCTTTCCCACTTACCACAGGCAACCAGTGTCCAGAAGTTAGTATGTATCTCATATTTTTTTGTAATTTTACTACATAGATATGTGTCCATAAGCAATGTTATTATTTTTTTGTGTTTAAAATTTTATTTAAAGGTTATCATGCTGTAAGTACACTTTTGCAACTTTACTAATATAGTAGAGTTTATTTCTACTTTCTTATTTTTTGTTTTCTATTTATCATGCTTTTATTTCTCTTCCTTTTCTATACTTTCCTGCCTTCTATTACGTTACTGAGTTATCTTTTTCCCCACTTTTGTTGGCTTGAACATTACACATTGAAAAATATTAACCTTGATTTATTATGGGAATAAAAAGGATTTTCTCTGGTAAACAGGTGGGGTTTCAGATTTACTTACATAAACATTTATGTGATACATAAAAAGTATCAAAAAACAAACTATGCTATTTTCTTATAGGCTTACACATTTTGAAGTCTATCTTTTCTTCACTGTAATTATATATAAGCTTTAAACTTTTTTTTGTTTTATTTATTTTTCCTTGGATTCTTTCTCTTTTGGTGAGAAGTTCATGGTTGTCAAGTATATTTTTTTCACAGTAGTAAAACTAACAAGAACTTAACTTTGCTTATGTTTTACATTTATATAACAATATACACTTCTTTCTTTTTATTCATTCAGTGTTTACCCTTAAATTTATAACATGCACACTCAACCAAGCCTAAGATATCGTCAGCCTCTTTCAAACAATATGAAATCTTAGAGGCTTCAACCCTCCCATCATTCTTTTTATTTTTAAAATTTATTTATTTTATTATTTATTTTTGGCTGCCTTGGGTCTTTGTTGCTGGGTGCGGGCTTTCTCTAGTTGCCGCAAATGAGGGCTACTCTCTGTTGCAGAGCTCGGGCTTCTCATTGCGGTGACTTCTCTTGTGGATCACGGGCTCTAGGCTTGTGGGCTTCAGTAGTTGTGGCATGCTGGCTCAGTAGTTGTGGCTCGTGGCTCTAGAACACAGGCTCAGTAGCTGTGGAGTGCGGGCTTAGTTGCTCCACCCCATGTGGGATCTTCCTGGACCAGGGTTCGAACCAGTGTCCCCTGAATTGGCAGATGGATTCTTAGCCACTGCACCACCAGGGAAACCCCATTTATGTTATTATAGTAATTTGGTTTCACCTTTTCAAATACCCTCTCAACTTAGAAATAAGTGTCAATATTGCTTTTTAACACTCAATATTAATTTAGATTTACCGATATTTTTTACTAACTATTATGTCCACAATTAGTACTTTTAGCCAATGTTTTTTCCTGGCTTCATTGTCCTTCATCTTGAAGTATATACTTGAGCATATTTTAAGCAACAATTTATTATTATTAAACGGTTTTAGTATTTGTCTGAAAATAACTTCAGTCTCACTTTGAAATGATACTTTGAGTATAGACTTCTTGATTATTTTCCCTTAACAATGTGGTAATATCTGTCATTCTATTGTCTTTCCTCTATTTTTATTGATGAGAAATCTGCTGATAATGTCTTATTTTTCCCTTGTAGGAAAGGTTTTTTATCTTGTTACTTTTAAGATTTTCTCTCCTTCTGTTGTGTTCTATGTTTCACTTTGTTTAGGTATATATCATTTTTATTTTTTCCTGTTTGTGGCTCAGTGATTATCTACTCAAATATTGCTTCTTTCCTATTTTGCTTATTCTATCACTCTGGAATTCCTTTTCAATATATATTGGGTCTTCTCAATTCTAGTCTCCATATCTCTTAATTTCTTTTTCATATTTTCCATCTTTTCATAGTTATGTGCTGCATTCTGAGTGATTTCCTAAGCTCTGTCTTCTACTTTATGATTTTCTCTTGACTTGTTTAAACTGTCCATGGACTTTTATTTCAATGAATATATTTTTATTTATTTATTTTTTTTGTGGTACGCGGGTCTCTCCCGTTGTGGAGCACAGGCTCCGGACGCACAGGCTCAGCGGCCATGGCTCACGGGCCCAGCCACTCCGCGGCATGTGGAATCTTCCCGGACCGGGGCACAAACCCATGTCCCTTGCATCGGCAGGCGGACTCTCAACCACTGTGCCACCAGGGAAGCCCTATTTTTAATTTTTTAATGTTTAATTTTATTATTTTTATAAACCTTCCTATTTGTTTTTGTAATGTTCTCTTGTTTCATTATTGATCTATTAAAAATCTTTTTAATAATTTAAAACATTTAAAAAGTTTTAATAAAAATAAAGTTAGTGACACATTCAATAAGGAGGCCACAAACAGCTGGCAGAAAGAGCAATGGCCTGAGATTTGGAAAGCTGTACCCTGGACTTTGCACTGCCTCTGTCTAGCTGTATGACCATGGGCAAGTCACTGGAGATATTAAGGTCCCCGTTTCCTCATCTCTAAAAGGGAGGCTAGCACTCTCTACAGTTTAAAAGTCCATAATTCTAGGTAGTGCAGAGATAGATAGTGTCATAGGAAAATACCTCAAAATTCTGACACTACTAAATGAAATGAAATAAGAGACAGGAAAACCGAGACACAAACTGCTCTTTTTATTGATTGATTGATTGATTCAGTTTTTTCCTTTTTTCATTTATTTAGATTTCACATATAAGGGATAGCAAACAGTATTTGTCATTCTCTGTCTGACTTATCTCATTCAGCCTAATGTCTCAAGGTCCGTCCATGCTTTCAACAACTTTTTAAATTCAAGTATAGCTGATTTACAATGTTGTGTTAATTACTGGTGTACAGCAAAGTGACTCAGTTATAATATATATACATTCTTTTTCATATTCTTTTCCATTACGGTTTATCACAGGATATTGAATATAGTTCCCTGTGCTATACAGTAGGATCTTGTTGTTTATCCAAACTGCTCTTTAAAAATAGGGTGTAATTGGGCTTCCCTGGTGGCGCAGTGGTTGAGAGTTCGCCTGCCAATGCAGGGGACGCGGGTTCATGCCCCGGCCCGGGAGGATCCGCGGAGCGGCTGGGCCCGTGAGCCATGGCCGCTGAGCCTGCGCGTCCGGAGCCTGTGCTCCACAGCGGGAGAGGCCACAGCAGTGAGAGGCCCGTGTACACCACCCCCGCCCCCCCAAAAAAAAACTTTAGAAGAAAACACATGAGAAAATCTTTCTGACCTTGGATTAGGCAAAGATTTCTTAGGTACCACACCAAAAACACAGTCAAAAGAAAAAACACTGATAAATTGGACTTCATCAAAATTAAAAACTTCTCTTTGAGAGACACAATTAAGAAAACTAAAAGGCAAGCCACAGACTAGGTCAAAATGTTTGCAAAGCACGTATCTGATAAAAGACTTGAATCCAGAATCCATAAGGAATTCTCAAAACTTAATAAAAATATAAGTAACCTCTCCCTCCCACACACAAGTGGGCAAAAGATTTGAACAGACATCTCACCAAAGATATGCAGACTACAAATAAATACATAAAATATGTTCAAAATCATTGTCATAGGGATATGCAAATTAAAACCACAATGACATACCACTACTACCTATTATTAGAATGGGTAAAACAAACAAACAGACAAACTGAAAATATCAAGTCCTAGCAAGAATGCAGAGCAACTGGAATTCTCACACATGGTTGGTAGAAGCACAAAAGAGACCAGCCACTTTGGAAAAAGGGTTTGGCAGTTTCTTGTAAACATACATTTATCATTCGACCCAGCAATTCCACTCCTAGGTGTTTACTCAAGAGAAATGAAAACATATGGTCACTCAAAAACCTGTATGTGAATGTTTATAGTGACTTTGTACATAATCACCAAGAACTAGAAACAACATAAATGTCCCTGAATTAATGAATTGATAAATTGTGATACATCCATACAGCAGAATACTACTCAGCAATAAAAAGGATTACATTTTTAATACACACTACAACTGTATTCGACTACAGCTGAATCCCAAAGTAATTATGCTGAATGAAAGAAGCTAGATGAGAAAAGAGTACATACTGTACGATTCCATTCATTTTGGAAGAGGCAAAACTAAAGAGACAGAAAACCAATTAGTGGTTGCCAGGGCCTAGAGGTGAAAGAAGTGGTTGACTACAGAGGAGCACAAGGTAATTTGTTAGAATAATGTAACTGTTTTATATCTTTATTATAGTGGTGGTTACATATCATATACACTTGTCAAAATTCATAAAATGTATACAACTATACACTAAAAATGATGCTTTTTACTACTTGGAAATTATGCCTCAATAAAGCTTACCACACCCCCAAAGACTTATACACAGGCTCTATCACAGATTTTAATGGTCATACTTGAAAGTATAAGCTCCTTTCTTTCTCCTACGAGAAAATTGTATCATAAGAAATCAATAAGGACAACAAAAACTAAAAAATTTAAACGTAAAATACTTGCAATACAAAATCTATGTGCTTTGAAATAAGTAATATTAAATATGTATGGTATTTACTTGCTGGTAATTTCAATCTTTTTCACTTTTTGATTTTACAAGTTAAATGTCAATGAAATTTTTTTTTTCTAGAGAAATAGTACTGTTTCATTTTTCCTTCAAATAATGTTGATGCTGACGTTTCTCAAATAAACCCAGCTTGCCACCTTCAGGCAAATGAAAGATTTACAGAGGCCATCACCAGTGACAGAACATCAATTTTGCAGATTTCTCAATCATCCATAATTAATAATGTTTTGGTCACCCTATTAGTGTCTTTGTGAGATTTCCTCAATCCAGAATCTTTCCCTGGCATTTACTGAAATCTTTCCAACTTTCAAAGCTCAGTTCAAATGACATTAACTCCAAAAAGTCTTTCCTCATCACTCTAACTAGTTTTTCCTCCTTTAAATATTTAGCTCCTTGACTGCTTGCAGGTAGTGATAATCTCTTACGCATATTTTTATGCCTCTTTATGGCTATTAAGAAGGGTAAATAATATAGTTGTGCATTCTAATGTTTACTGAGTGAACACATGAATGAATGAATAGGAAGTTAGAGTACCCATTGAGCTTTTATTTGAAAGAGTTCCTATTTTACTGATAGAATAATGGGAATGCCACACATTCATGCACGATTATATGCATATGTGTAAAGCATCAATTTTCATTGATAATGACTAAAAGTGCCTCAATTTTTATTAACCTCTCAATTAAATAATATTATTGATGAATGATTAATGACTGCTTGGTAAGTGGCCTTGTGATACTTACTCAAATCTTAATATCTGGACACCAAAAAAAAAATAAAAAAAGAGAGAAGAAAGTAGGATGATGTTGTTTTTTACCTTTGAACTGAAAGGTGGGTACTTCCCTAAGTTCTATGGTATGGCCATCTAAATATTTTCCTCCAAATGCCTAAATTGCTAACATCCTACATGCATGTTAATAGAATATGTAACTAGCATGGGGTCCACTACCTCACTCATAGGAAAATTCCCTATTGTTTCTGTCTAACTCTGGTTAGGGAGTGAGAGTCTTCATGCTTCCATTCCTTCCAGAACATACAAGCTCCCCTCTCTCTTTCCAGGCTTACATGTATCCAGGACTGCTAAGTGGCTAACTAGTCACAGCTTTGGTTTTTTATTTATTTTTAAAAGGAGGAATGGTCCACACTTCAGATGGCTTATCTTCTTGAATGCCTGCCGCTAGAACTTTCTAACGAAAGATTCTCTTTCTCTTGCCTACTTTGAGGGCTCCTTATTCCTTCGATCAGTTCTTCCTTTCTCATTACATTCTCCCTTCTCTCTGCCCTCTCTAGGCTCAGTCTTATCTGTCTGAGAGAGGCAATAACCAGTTCTTCAAGCATGCCCAGGTGGCTCTGATCTCGGCATTTAGGTTAGCAGTGTCATTGGATCTTTGTTTCTGCTCTGGTGAGGGCTGGGGCAGAAGAAAAGTCTTTAGTTTACAAGTAAGACAGAAATAAAGGAGGGAAATAGGGAGGAACAATCAGATTCATATTTTGGGATACAAATCTGTCACAAATGCAGGTTCATTATACCTACTTTGACTAAAAGTTTGTTCTCTCTCTTCCAGACCTTCATTCATTCTCAAAACGTGAACTTTTTCTCCCTCATCAGTACCTCTGTGTTTCAAGTCTCCTAAACACACCTTCTAATTATACCCCAATGATACCATTGACCATGAATCATCACACATACACTGTAGCAGCAGCACCTTTTTCTGGCTATTCTCTTCTCTCCTTTCATTTACCTTAGTTGATTCTAACCATACATCTCCAAATGCGTTAAATACCTTAAGTACCTTTTCAGTTTGCCCTCTATTTCTCTTCCCACCCATTTACAGTCTGGCTCCTATCTACTTCTCTTTACCAGACAACTATCGTTTTGGTCAAGTTCATGGATTAAAAAAAAATCCATGAACTTTGACACTATTGCTCACTCTCTTGACTTCCAGTTATGATTAGCTTTCTACATGCTGCCATTTGTCTGGTGTTTTTGACTTTCTGTATTTCATTGTATGAATATCTTTGATCATTTTCCTTTCTATCCCAGTTAAACTATAACAGTGGTTCTATACTCTCCTTTTTTTCTTGAAGAGGATTTAAAATCCTATTCCATTTTGTAAAATCTAATACTGAGCCTCTTTCCTGTCTTCTGGATGCTCTGAAGTAGATTGCTTAGATTCAAGAACATTTTGAAAGACTGCTTATGAAGCAATAGCAGCAGGGTGCAAGTCACACTTTTCACACTTCTTTGAATATCATTTCCTTCAGGTTTTTTTTAAATTAATTAATTAATTTTTGGCTGTGTTGGGTCTTCGTTGCTGCACGCGGGCTTTCTCTAGTTGCAGTGAGCAGGGGCTACTTTTTGTTGCGGTGAGCCAGTTTCTCATTGTGGTGGCTTCTCTTGTTGCGGAGCATGGGCCCTGGGCACACGGGCTCAGTTTCTCCGCGGCATGTGGGATCTTCCCGGATCAGGGCTCGAACCGGTGTCCCCTGCATTGGCAGTCAGATTCTTAACCGCTGTGCCACCAGGGAAGTCCTCCTTCAGCTTTTTCTTTTTCTACCCAAAGATAAAAGGAAATAGATTCAATGTTGTTGAGAACACTGACTTTTCTTCTCAGATTAAACCATGTATTTTCTGGTTTCATTCTATATTTGTATCTTGTTTGCCATTGCAATTTGTAAACTTACTGAGCAGGAAATAGTTGTTGTTCTTTCAATTTGGAATAGCCCTAAGCACATGGTTATTAATGGTGACATGTTTTAAACGTCCTTGGTTTTAAAATCAACAATGTTAAACATCATTTGAGTTTTTCACTTTTACTTTTCTTTATTCTTGGCTTGCAGGTTTTATTCTGGATACTCTCACTATGTGGTTCTCATACGAGAATGGAGTCATTCTATAATAGTTGATTTACAAACATTGGAAGAAAATATATTAGCCACCGAGATTTAGATAATTCCATCTCCCATTACAGTACAGTGGTATTAGTGTGACTTTGAAATCTAGTCGTATTACCTCTGTTTTGAGGCAAATATGTGAGCTTTGATTCCCATATATGAAAATTAGTGATAATAACCTACTTGTATGGGTTTTTGTGAAGAATAAGTGAAAAAATTTATATTACACGCTTGACTGCTAAGTGCTTAATAAATGGTAACTGTCATTGGTCTGAAATTATTCTGCTCATTTTCTTAAAAGTGACTACCATGCCCTGTACTCACCAATACCTTGCCTATACTACAAATGTATTTTTGCTTTTTTTGTGGTTTTTCTGAGTTGTGATATTTTGAATTCTAACAGAATGCAGGATGTTGGGGAATTCCTTTAATGGATGAGAGAAATCTGGGATGTTCTATTATCTCATTTATTCCTGTAGCTCCCAGGTTTGGAGATATAAAGTTGTTAGAAAGTTGCTCTCACTCACTTGCATTTTAGGAGACGTTAATCAGTCCCATTTAAAAGGAGTTGGTATACATATATTTTAAATAAGCACAGAAAAATCTTGGGGTCCAATGACATCTTTTGAAGCCTGGTTGGATAGGAGAATAGTGAACTTTAGTTAAAGTGACAACTTGAGCTGTCTTTTTTGGCAGTAAGTGTTGGTTAATTCTAACAGCAGGAATGATTGAAAAGTCCAAGAAACAATCTTCTCTCATGGATTTTGTTACGATTGACACTACTTACAAAATTGTAAGGTTCTATAACAGAAAGACCTGCTTCCCAAAGTACCTTTTCTGAAAATTCACCCCACCCCGATTGTTGCATATCTGTTTAATTTTTCAGTTCTTGTGGTTTCCAAGGAATCCACAACCATTAAAAATGAGCTTAACTCCTCTGGAGGTCAATCATTCATTCATCCATCAGCGAATTCAAAAAATATTGACGGTCCAGTTTGAATCACTTTGCTGTGCTCCATGTACCATGATTTTCTAAAGTTGTCGCCCTTGCGTCTACTTGGGGGAAAGGGGAAGAAAATAAACATGGAAATAAATTAAAATACAGGGTCCTATGAAGGAACTGGACAGCGTGGGGGACCTAAGTTTTGGACACTACGGAAATAGAAGTTCAGCTCTGCAACTCATGAGCTGTGTGCCTTGAACAGGTCATTTCAGGATGAGCAAGGTGAGAATGTCGTGGAACGCCGAACTCTAGGATGGTTCCAGCTCCTGGCAAAGGGTCACATCACGGTAGGTGTGTGAAGGTAGAATAGGCTTGCAGTGACCACTGAGAAAAAAAAGGTGTCGCCTGGTCCTTCTGCGCACAAGAGGGGAAACAGGAGGGGTCCCTTCGGGACTTCTGGGCTGGCTTCGCCGGCGGAGCCGCAGCGCACGTCGGCGTTTGGCGGGAAACACTCGAGCGTGGGCCCTCTGCTCGCGGCCGGGTCTCAACGGTTGGGCACCTCTCCGGCTGCCTCGCGCCACGTCATCGAACAGCTCCTCCTCCCCTCGCTCGAGTCGCACGCGCGGAAGTAAACACCTTGACGTCATCAGGGCGCGTCTTCGCCTTTCCCCTCCCATCTTCCCAGAACGGTGGACGTGCTCACCTCCGCTCTGGGCCAGGTCTATGTCCCGGTTTCCCGCCGTCGCGGGCAGGGCGCCAAGGCGGCAGGAGGAAGGTGAGCGATCAAGAGACCTCCAAGAAGAGCGGCCTTCGGCAGTTCCCATCGCGGATAGAGGTGCGGTCCGCGGGACACTACGGAGGCCAGCGGGAGTTATGGCATGGGGGTTCTGGGGGCGGATAAAAGTCCGCCTTAGGCAGGCAGAGAAGAGTAGGGGGGAAGGCCGCAGCGTTCTTGTCGCTCTCCAAGCCGGAGGGGAACTTTGCATCCAGTGAGGACTTTGGTCTAGAGGGGGGCGGTCCCAGACCCAAGTTGGGTGAAAACCCTGCTGGGGGACAAAAAAGTGAACCCCAACGCCGAAACGCGTACTGCTCTTAAATGGGCTCATAAAGCCTTTGTTCTCTACCCATCCATTCCCGCCTCCCCCCCTCCGCCCCTTCGTCGGGCCGCCAGCCTGCCTTTGGGTACGGTATGAGGGAGCCAGTTTCCAGGAGCCAGTTTCCATGGTTACCCACCACTTGGCCTTCTGGGATATCAGTCACTCTGAACAGGGACCTAACTTGAACCGTGAATCAGAAGCAAACACAGGTGGCTTTTAATTCAGCTGAGAGTTTTTCTGCTGTGTTCCAGGTTTTGGTCTATTGTTTAATAAAATTGGGTTTTGTGCTTCTGTATAGGTATGCTTGCAAATACATTGCCTTGTGCTAGGCTTAACTTTGTCAGCTACTTTGAGTCATGCATTAGCAAATACTCAAGTTGATTTCACTAAAAAGTTGCTCTGGGTTTATAAACCCTCGCTTGCAAATTGGATGTAGGTGATTTAACTGAAGAGTCATGGGTTGATTATTTCCAGCCCTGAAATTCTATTGTCATTCCCTTTTCAGTTTTGGGAGATTGAATGAGAGATATCTTTACAGGCCTTTGAATTGCACAATTTTTCCCCCTGTCATTACAGAAGAGAAAGGATGCACATCACAGGAGGGAGGAACTACTCCAACTTTTCCTATTCAAAAACAAAGAAAAAAGCTTATTCAAGCTGTGAGGGACAATTCATTCCTTATTGTTACTGGAAATACAGGAAGTGGTAAAACAACTCAACTCCCAAAATATCTATATGAAGCAGGTAAGTTTATTCTGGGAAAATATTGGGAGTACTTTAAAAATATCCTCTTAAAAGCTAATAGGACTTCTGTATTACACAAATGCCCATCATTTGTTTTACAGTCCCAGTTCTTGTCTTGGCACACTGTCCCTACATCTTCCTTGCTTTTTTACAGTCTTATTTTAGATTAGTTGAAATGGCATTTTCAGTTATCATAATAATTCCAAATAGAATTATAGGTAGATGTTGATTCTGTGCTATAGAATAAGGTTGTCTTGCAGTAGACTGTTGACCACTGGTACTGAAATAATTTTCCGAGGGAAGGGATATATTGATATCTGCTGCTGACATTAGTATTTCTTGGTTCTATCTCCAGAGTGTTATCAGGTAACTGTTTATTCCTTGCCTCTCCTAACACCAAGCCAGCTAACAAATTATCCTTACGGTGTCTTTCCCTTTAATACGGTAAAACTTTCTATCATAAGGTTGGTATAGAGCAAAATTATGTTGGATATTATAAAAATTTCGTAGTGTATATTAACTTACTCTAATGCATCGAATCTAAGATGCCGTCTATTAAGACACACCCCTATTTTACATACTATTAATGAAAAAAAAATGCCATCAGTTATAAGATGCATCTCCCTTTCAAAGATATTAAAATAGTAAAATATGCCTGTAGAATCTATGAAAAGTGGTATATTTAAACTTCTGTGGCAAAGTTAAATCCATTTTAGGAAGTGTGTGGAATTTTATGGATTCCTAGGGGTTAAAAATTCTTGGCTTACTCTTTAGAGTAAATCTTTAGACTGAAATTGAAAAAAATTAATTAAAATATATACATTTAGAACAGCTATTAATATGTAGTCTTATTTTTAATTAATACTTAAATTTCCATGGTGCACATGTAATACAGTGTGTTGTTAATTGGCAGAGTTTTCTTTTAGAAACACTTGAACAGTTTGTATTGATTGACCAGAAACAATTTAGCTCTAATGGGAAGCAATTGTTAACATTTTTGTGTGTTTTTACTTCTGGTTTTGATAGGGTTTTCACAACATGGTATGATTGGTGTGACTCAGCCACGAAAAGTAGCTGCCATATCTGTTGCTCAGAGGGTTGCTGAAGAAATGAAATGCACTTTGGGATCCAAAGTAGGATACCAAGTTCGTTTTGACGATTGCAGCTCTAAGGTACAAAAGTTTTGTTTGTATTTAATTAAGTACTGTAAATTTATAGAAAGAGTGAGAAAGTGATGAAAGATTTTGACTTCAAAATTCCATTTATATTTTAAAGAAACAAAGCCTCAGATTAGAATTAATTTATGTTGCCCATTGTTAATGCTCTAGTCCTGGGGTGTCTAATTCATCCCATTTTCTCCCTTCTCAATTAGTTTATGTGACAGTTACGTTGATTTTTCACAGGACTGTCATGTATTTTAGCTGTAAGGATCCTTGGCATGTAAATTACATTTGTATTCTTTAAAAATATTTTTTATTGCAGTAAAATGCACATAAAATAAAAGTTACCATTTGTATTACTTTTAAACCATTTTTAGGTGCAACAATTCAGTAGCATTAAGTTCATTCATAGTGTTGTGTAACCACTACTGCTATCTATTTTCAGAATGTTTTCACCATCCCAAACAAAAACTCTGTATCTACTAAACAGTAGCTCCACATTCACATCTCCCTGCCCCTAGTCCCTGGTAACTTCTATTCTGCTTTATGTCTGTATACATTTCCATATTCTAAGTACCCTGTACAAGTGGAATAGTACAATATTTTGTCCTTTGTGTCTGGCTTATTTCATTTAGCTGAAGTTTTCAAGGTTCATCCATATTGTACAGTTATAGTCTTGAAGTCAGTGGAAAACGGACAGCTTAATGAACAAAGTCATTGATCAAGTATTTATTGAGCATCTTCTGTATTCATGGCAATAGTTCATAGTTACAATTTATATTCCTTCAGGATTTCTTAATCCTGTACCAGATACAAAACAATCTCTGATTTGCCTATGGTCCCTGATAGGAATGGCCATCAACAGTGGCAAAGAATGACTCCCCAAAATACTGTCTTTGCCTTCCTAGTGGTCACTGCTGGGGATTTTTCTTTCTTTTTTTCTTCCTTTGTTTTATGGATATCATTGCTGTTAACTCCTCCTCTGGACCTTACTCTCAGCGTGGTTTTTTTTTTTGTTGTTGTTTTGTTTTTTTTTTTGGTGGTACGCAGGCCTCTCACTGTTGTGGCCTCTCCCGTTGCGGAGCACAGGCTCCGGACGCACAGGCTCAGCAGCCGTGGCTCACGGGCCCAGCCGCTCCGCGGCATGTGGAATCTTCCCAGATCGGGGCACGAACCCGTGTCCACTGCATCAGCAGGCGGACTCTCAACCACTGCACCACCAGGGAAGCCCTCTCACCTTGTTTTAATTCTAGTCGACTGACCCTATTTTTGTAACAGGAAAGTGGTCAAGGAAGAAGAGAGTGAGAGAAATGGTGCACCTACCTTTTCTCTTGAGTCTTCTAAAATAGCAGCTGAGACAGGGAGATGAATTCCATTTCATTATTGTTTTCCCACAACTTGCTCATCTGAAGTCATTACATTATCTTAACCACTTTCCACTGACTTCATTGTATTT
The DNA here is from genome assembly GCF_951394435.1 of Stenella coeruleoalba. Taxonomy (NCBI): domain Eukaryota; kingdom Metazoa; phylum Chordata; class Mammalia; order Artiodactyla; family Delphinidae; genus Stenella; species Stenella coeruleoalba. The sequence continues at coordinate 32,104,178 of NC_137165.1, forward strand.
CCTTATTGGTCACTTTTGTTTGCTTTATTCCAGAATATTCACCTTAGTTCCTTATCCCTGTCTCTGTATAGATCACAAGTTTCGTAATTTACCATCCATGTTAGTAGACATGTTATTAGACTATTTTATGTACTCTTATTTCATCAGATTAGTTTGATCACTTAATATCTGTACATCTGAGGGGGAAAATTTAGTTTGCAAAGCAGGGATGAATTTCTGTGATTTTATTTTTATGTATATGTTAATGTACTCTGCTGTTTGAACATTAGGAAACAGCAATCAAGTACATGACTGATGGATGTTTACTGAAACATATTCTGGGAGATCCAAATCTTACCAAGTTCAGTGTCATTATATTGGATGAAGCCCATGAGAGAACTCTAACTACAGTGAGTATTTTACTGTATCGGTTATTTATTAGACAGTTTACTTCTTTTGGGTAGCTTTGTACTGTATAGTGAATTGCCTTCTCTTACTTACATTTTAATCTATTCAAATGGGAATCCTTTGGTTAGGAGAGCAAAATATTTAAAATAAATTGGTTGTTATGTACACTTGTGACTTATTAGAAATTTACTTTTCTTTCAGGACATCTTATTTGGTTTATTGAAGAAGCTGTTTCAGGAGAAGTCTCCTAATAGGAAAGAGCATTTAAAGGTGGTAGTGATGTCAGCAACTATGGAATTAGCCAAGCTCTCTGCATTCTTTGGAAATTGTCCAATATTTGATATACCTGGAAGGCTTTATCCGGTCAGAGAAAAATTCTGCAATTTGATTGGTCCACGAGATAGAGAAAATACTGCATATATTCAAGCGGTATTACTTGGCATCCTTTTTATGTCTTTTCTATATCTATGATTCTAGTTGATTGAGTAGTTTGATAATTTATTTGTCTCTATTATTTTAATGGCAGCCCTCATAGGTCCTAGGACTTTTTTTAAAAAAGATTTATTATTTATTTATTTACTTATTTTTGGCTGTGTCGGGTCTTAGTTGCAGCACGCAAAATCTTCATTGAGGCACGCAGGATCTTTTGTTGTGGCGTGTGGGCTCTTCTTTGTGGTGCACGGGCTTCTCTCTAGTTGTGGTTTGCACGCAGGCTCCAGGGCACGTGGGCTCTGTAGTTTGCAGCACGCAGGCTCTAGTTGAGGCATGCAAGCTCAGTAGTTGTGGCACGTGGGCTTAGTTGCCCCGCGGCATGTGGGATCTTAGTTGCCTGACCAGGGATTGAACCCACATCCCCTGCATTGGAAGGTGGATTCATTACCACTGGACCACCAGGGAAGTCCCAGGTCCTAGGACTTTCGAGAATCAAGTTTAATTTTTCTGTGGAACTAGGGGAGGTGGTGGTGGTGGGGGGACTGTATTTCCACTAGCATATTATGCTTGTGTTTCTTGCTTTAGATTGTGAAAGTGACCATGGATATCCATTTGAATGAAATGGCTGGAGACATCTTGGTTTTTCTGACTGGTGAGCATTCAGTACCAGGTTTTAAAAGTTTACTATTTGTACAAGGGAGCGGGGCACCATGATAGAGTGTTACCTTTGTTGGAAAATCTAGGCTCTACTCATGTTATCCTAGCCTTTTATGATTTTCTGAGTAGTTTTAGATATTATATCTATTACAAGATATATAAGGTAATTCTACACTGCCCTAAAAACCATGAGTCTCATTAGTAAACATAGGTAAAATACACTGACTTTTAGTAGAAAGATATTAAACGGTAAAATATTAATATTTTTATTACTCTATCTTATATAGAGCTGTTAACCACACTAAACAGTCCTGGATCTGAATGATTAATTTCATTATTTCAAAAGACATACTACTAGCTCCTTTCTTCTTTGAGTGGTGGGATGGTACTGTGTGGTAGCAGTACATAAGGTGTAGAATCCATGTCTCGTAGACAAGCCTTTTTTGGAGGTCAAAAATAGAAATAGTTAAATCTCAGACTAGTGTGATTTTTCAAGTAGCAGCATCCTACTAACAGATATGAGTAATTTCATGGCTCACCTCCTACACTGCCTTGTACCCCTGTCAGAAGTGAGACATTGTAACAATCTCTTAGCCTTTTTGAGGTACTTAATTAAGCATTTTGAAATACACCTAAATGTAGTATCTCCTGGACTAGCCTCCCCTATGGTAATGATTAACTTTATTGAGTCTTCCTCAAATATACCATATTAGCAAGATGAAAGGCTTTATGACTATAAACATTTTTATTCCTTTAGAGATTTAAATTCCTTGGAAACTTTCTTCTATTTTTAATTTTATTATTGTTGAGATTGAGTACCATTTATGTGTTCATCTACCTTAGATCAAATGAGAGATTTAAAATAACTATTATGTAAAACCAATATTAATCTAGAAGGGTTTTTTTTTATTCTTAAATTGATTTTGCTGTTCAGTTGCTGACATTATTTTCTCCCCTCATTTCAGGTCAGTTTGAAATCGAAAAAAGTTGTGAGTTACTTTTTCAGATGGCAGAGTCTGTTGATTATGATTATGATGTCCAAGATACCACTCTAGATGGCTTGCTAATATTGCCGTGTTATGGATCTATGACAACAGGTAATTCCTCACTAGAACAGAAAATTTGATTTTTAAAACTTTTCATTGAATAATAACATGTATACAGAACAGTGTTCAGATCTTAGGTGTTTAGGTCAGTGAATTTCACAAAGTGAACTCACCTTTGTAACCAACACCCAGATCAAGAAACAGAGCATTAGGAGAACCAATCAGCATCCCTTTGAGAGAAGTGATTTTTTTTTTCTTGAAATCTTTTCACATTCACTTTTTCAAGACCTTGGACATCTATCCCCCTTACTATTGTTAAGAGTGGCCTATGTCTTATCCCAGCAGAACAAAAATATTGTTGGTAATTTTTTGAAATTAAGGCTATAATTCCTTGATAGTAGTACCGTAAGTCAAATCTGATTTGCCACTGCCACGGAATTTCTAGAAATTTTGTATATCCTTATATATCTGAAACAAACCAGTGGATTGTTTTCTTTTTATGTAGCTACACACATTAGTCTACTTTTCAAGTGCGATGTTGTTCTTTTTTAAGTTCAAAGAGCAAATGCAAACTCTTATTCTATTTGTTCATAATATTGTTGAATGAGGTTTAGAATTTGTTTTATAAAACTATTTTATTATGGAATTTGACTTGTAAAAGCAAAGGGAAGTTAACCTGCAGCCTCCTATTTGAAGTTTAATTGGGATTAGCATTTAATGTAATGCAAAAAGCATTTAAATGTTTTTATATTTTACGTGTAGTTTTGTTTTTGTTGAGTAGGTGGTTCTTATCCTTATATTAACGAAAAATGTTCAGGAATATATGTGTTGGTAAATAACCATAGACCATGTGCTATTTTGGAAATCTTTTTTGTGATGATATTGGGCCCTTGCTCTCAACATTGAGATCTATTTTAGATTTTTACAACTTAAAGGGAATTTGTAGGGTCATTATTAGATATTTAATGTTCTCATTGTTTTTTTTGAGATTTTATCTACTAACTTTTATAATTTACTTTATAACTGATAAGATAATTCAAAACCTGTTGCAGTTGCTTTGTTGTTAACTATTAACAATATATATATTTTTTCTTTTTCTATATAAAGTAAATAATTTCATTCTTTCCATTTTACTGCCATATTGAAAATAATGTTCTCTATCTGCCATTGCTTCTTGATTATCTTCCTGAAATTCAGTTTTTGTACTATTAAAGGTTGCTAGTGACCTCCTGTTCCTCAAATACCATGGCTTTTTTCTATTTGTATTTTGATTTTGTGTTAATATAAGTCTCCTTAAATGCTGTTGTTTAGGATAATTATTTGGTTCTCCTGACCACTATTTCTATAAGGCTGCTGTCTTCCCACGCTCCCTGGCCTTTGTTCCCTTCTGAATGTGACTGTTCCCTAAGGTTTCATCCTTAGCTTGCTGTTTTCTTAGAATTCTCTGTTTTCGAGAGGTTGGCTCCTAGGATTCATCTGTCACTTTGTGATGACTCCTGAAAGCTGTCTCTAGTTCAGTCTCCTGCACTCTAGACCTGGTGGGTCTCACAGGGCTTTCTGGTCTGTGCATCCTAGATCATACAATCCAAACAAGTGGCAACTCCTACAGGTTTTCTTTTACCTTTATCTTGTCCAGATCACTCATTTTTCTTTTTTTTTTTCTCATTGTCATCATTAGAATTGGGATCCTCAGTTTGCTTTCCTGAGCTGTTAACATATCCTGCTAACTTGTTTTCCCTGATTTAATCTACCATCCTACCTGCCATGATAAACATAATCTTCCAAAAGCACAGCTCTGATTGTGTCAGTCTCCTGTTGGGTACCTTCATCCATTTCCTATTGCCAACTGAATTATAATGCGAACTTAATAACCTGGTATTCATTATCCTTCCAGTATGACTTCTACCAGCTTTCAGCCCTAATTCCCAGTGTATGTGATTTTCTTTGTTGGTGTATATGCGTAAATGGTAAAGATGTGGGATTGGGTGTGAGTAGAGCCATTATTAAAGGGTTTTGTTTGTTCATTTTAGTTTCCCTTCCGGTTCCAAGGACACTGTAAGGGTGAGCTACTGGTGATCCATTAAGATCATAACAATATTTATTGTAGCAGTTTATAACAGTGCAAAGAGGCATTCAGATGGAGCTGATGAGGTACTAAGTAATGGGTGAGGTGGAGTTGGATGAAGTAGGGAGAGGGTGGCAGGTTCCTGGGATCTAAGGCTTTCTTTCTAAGCCTGGTAAATACAATATAGCACTTATTTTCTTTATTATTGCTACTTTGGGTTGTGGGGAGAGACACATAACATTATCATGTTATTTCCTTTATTTCCTGTTAGCTTCAGGAACAGAAAACTTGCACTGGGGAGTGAGGAGTGGGAAGAAGAGTTTCCTGCTTATAGCCTGGAGTGAGGGGGTACAAATGGACCTAGGTTTAGTGAATAAGTAAAAATTATGAGGTGGATATTTTATATTTGCTCTTATTTCTGGGCTAGCCATGAGGGTGGCTGACTGTTTCAAAGGGACATCTTAAAATACCTCCCTACTTGACATAAAAAATTCTCATCTGTCAAATGTGAAGAGGTGCTGTGGTATCCCTTGTACTACCAGGGTCATGTGACCCTGCTCCCTGGGCTGAACTCCCCCAAGCCCCAGCCTTTGCAATGTTCACTCAAACTCAAAATGTAAGAGAGATTTTTGATTCCTTTTCTTCCCACAACATTTTTGTGACTCTGTTTGCTCTTTCCTGAACTTGTACTCCTCCTTTCCCTTTTATTCTCCCCTTTCACTGGTTGAAATATGCTATTTTGTTTCACAAGTGCAACCAACTCCATAAGAACCTTTCCTGATTTCCCTCCTCACAGCTGGTTTTTCTCTCTTCTTCATTTGAACCTCATTGTGCTTTACTGTATCTCTTGTGGCATTTAACACATTTATCTTGTGTTACGATTTTCTCATCCCCTCTATGAGATTGTGAACTTCCTGAGGTCAAGTACTAAACACTGAAAAAGTCCTGACTAAGTATTTGTTAAATTGAGTTCCAGATTTTTTACTTTCTGCTGGATATTCTATTAATGTCTTACACCAAACACTATGTCTGAACCTTTTTCTTGTTTCTCTCAAACCTTTTCCCTCTTCTGACTTCCCCCTTTTTGTTTAGGTCTTACACTCCTTCAGGTTGGTCATGCATTTAGGGAAAGCTGAACCCTCACAAAAATTTATGAACTGAAATATACGTGTTACTTCATAAGTGACAGTTATTTGCATGGAATTAGACACTTTTAGCACTGACGTAATTATCTAATTCAGTGCTTCTTAGCCTTTTGTGGAGGGTGGGGATCTCAGATTTTTATTTTTAAGTAATGAAAGCCTGGCTGTTTTTCTAGAAAAATGCACATATACCCATATATATATATTTGCATAATCAGATTTTTTTATTTTACAGATAGAGGCTAAGTGATGTTCCTGAGGTCACATGGTGAATCTACATTTGATAACTGGTTATTTATTCAGTAGTGGAGAATCTAACAGTACATGTGTTTCCAGAATAGATGAAGAAAAGGAGAGGAGTTTTACCTTGGATTAGTGTACAACATTTTAAAAGGGGAAAACCTACTCATTCAGATTATTGCATAAATCCAAAAATAGTTTTTTTTCCTTCTGCTTGCAAACCAAAGCTATTACTTCAATATAGCAAGTACCAAGTGTCTAAGATAGTTTCCTTAAATGTTAAGATTAAAGATGTGGGGGAATAAGGCTAATGAGTTTCACATAAAAACTTTTAGTCTATGTGGAGTCTCCCCAAATGGGAAAAATTTTCTTTTGTCTTAAAAAGAAATATATACTTTTTAAAAACAATAAAATCAGCAAAGAAAAATAAACTTACTCAGATGCCACCAACATGATTAAGTGATAATCAGTATTAATATTTTGAGGCATATTGTTCTGACCTTTTTATTTATGCATTTAGATATATTTTATTGTTTAGTGTTTTTTTTTAACAAAAATGGATTTATTTTACATATGCTCCTTCATTTTTCTTTTTTGCCCTTTGTAGAAGTTTTAAAAGTATAGAAAAGTACAAAAAAAATCCATTTTCCACTATGCAGAACTAATAGTTGGTGTCTCTCTTTTAAGAAAAATTACTCAATTGAGGGAAAATAATACAGTTTCATTATAAAGAATTCAAGCAGTGTACAGTTTTACAAAGGTAAAAGTAATCACCTCAAACTCCATCCAGAAATAACCGTCTTTAACATTAGAAAAAACATTATTCAGATCTGTGTGTGTGTGTGTGTGTGTGTGTGTGTGTGTATGTATGTATGTGTGTACATATAGAAGGATAAGTAAGTAGTTAGATAGGTTGACAAATACTTTTTTTAAGAGAGAGATTATACTATTAGCTGCTTTTTAAAAAAGTATTTAATTTTTCTTGAATTTACTTGAAGGAATTGTTAACTTCAAGAATATCTTTCTTTACCACATGAGATAATATTTTATAAAAGAGTGCTTTAAAGTTTAAAAGGATGAAAAATATTAAGCTGAAGTTAATATCTTCTTTTTAGACTATATTTGGTTGGAGATCTTATCTGTTGCCTGATTTGAAAGATGAGCACTTAAGTACTGATATTCTTCTATATCCTCCCCTTCTGATTTTTGTTAGTTATTTTTACATTGTTCAGTTGTATTCAGTATTTACTATCAATCCTTTTACCATGGTTTTTCCATTTCTAAGTTACTTTCAGTTAATTATAGATTGGCTAGATTTTAACCTTTTTTTTTTTTTTTTTAATAGAAGAGCTCTTGGGTGTTATTTTTTTTTTTGTAGTTCTTTTGTTTAAGAATGTCTGGCTTTTGCCTTTATACTTGAGCTACATCTTGGCTGGGTTTTATGTTCTCGGGTCACACTTTCTTTTCCTTAGAACTTGGTAGACGTTGTCCAGTTGTCTTCTGGCATTGAATGTTGCTGCGGAGAAGTCTGAGGCCAACCTGATTTTTTTTCCCCTCCTTGTAAGTGATTTGCTTTTTCTGTCTGATTGCCTGAAAATTTCTATTTTTATCCTTAAAGTTCAATAGTTTTTAATTAGAATATTTTTTGGTGTTGAGTGTTTTATAGTAAAATTGTCCTGGAATTTTATGTGCTCTTTTTAAAAATCAACTTTATTGAGGTATAATTTACATACAATAAACTGTGCCTGCTTTAAGTATATAGTTCAGTGAGTTTTGACAATGTATATACCTGTGTAACTACCACCGCAAACAAGATAAATTATTCTTAGTTGCTCTTTTGATCTGCAAATTCAATTCTTTATTTCAAGGAAATTCTCTTGGGTTATATCTTTGTATATAACTCTTGCCTATTTATTGGTTTCCTACTTCAGAGTTACCAATTATTCTTATGTTGGATTGCATGTCTTCCATATGTTTTAGCTTCCTTCTAGTTACTTTATCTTTTCAACTGCACTTACTGATTATCTCAAGTCTTTTCTCTATGTCAGAAGTTTGATTTCAGCTGTATTAGTGAGAATTCTCAAGATATTTTTGACTTACCAAAAAATGACTTCGGGGGGGGTAGAGTTTGAGCTGAGCAGTGTTGTACCTCTTTTATTCTGTTCCAGAATCATCTTTTTTCCCCCTTTGATTGACAATTTCTGTTTATAGCTTTATGTTCCTTTTATACACATATTCTCTCTCTCTCTCTCTCTCTCTCTCTCTCTCTCTCTCTCTCTCTCTCTCACACACACACACACACACACACACACACACACACACACACACACACACTTTCTCTCTCTCTCAAACACGTTTCTGCTTTGGGATCAATTTGGAACAAATTCTTTGAGGACGTTTCAGTTGGCCTTAACATATGTCACATACATGTATCTTAGTAGCATTACTCCATTAAGAGCGTTCAGTGGTCTCTCCTCAGTATCCTTATTTCTTGGTAGATTTTGGAAAACCTTTCTGCCTCTTTGCCAATCCCCCCCCCCCACCGTTAATTTATACTCTAGTACCTTATTAGGTGCATGGAGGTAATCAGGAGAATTGCTACATCTTAATGAAAATATTCAGTTTCCCTTTTTCTTTGTGGAAAGTGAGAATGTGCTTTAGGATATATGTATTTAACTTTTTCCCAAACCTTTATAAACAAACATAAAATTGGCATGTGTTTATACTTGTGGAATATGGTGAAAGTATGTGGGTAAAATGTAAATGTGAAACAAACGTGAGTCTTGTCAAAACAGCAGTTTCAGGCCTTTTTTTTTTTTTTTGCGGTACGCGGGCCTCTCACTGTTGTGGCCTCTCCCGTTGCGGAGCACAGGCTCTGGACGCACAGGCTCAGCGGCCATGGCTCACGGGCCCAGCCGCTCAGCAGCATGTGGGATCTTCCCGGACCAGGGCACGAACCCGTGTCCCCTGCATCAGCAGGTGGACTCTCAACCACTGCACCACCAGGGAAGCCCCAGGACTTTTTAATTGACTGTAGTGGACAAAATGATAAACTGAAATTTTGCTTGAACTGAAGACTAAAATTAGGTACTTTTAAACATGGGTTAATTGAAAAACAGAGTTATTCATAAATATGCTCAGACTGGACATTTCTAATTTATGTAAAATTTTAGGGTAATGTGGAATTTCAAAGGTAGAAGGATCTCAATTTATTATTTATATCATGCATTTTTAAATTGATCAATTCATTGAACTTTACTGAGCACTTTCTGTGGTCCAGCCATTGTAGGTACTGGGCATATGTACCTACAATGACAATGTACATACCTGTGTAACTACCACCACAAACAATAAAAGAAAGTCCTTATTCTTACAGAGCTACATTGTAGTAGAATAGATAGACAATAAATAATAAATAAATGTGTAAACATATAACTTAAACTGCAAAGTAGTATATGATTCCTTTGAACTGTCTGAGCTACCTAAATCTAAGAAACACCTAAAAAATAATTTTTATCACTTATGTGTAAGCTGCCTTTCTAGCACGTTTTTTTTTTTTTTTTGGCGGTACGCAGGCCTCACTGTTGTGGCCTCTCCCATTGTGGAGCACAGGCTCCGGACGCGCAGGCTCAGTGGCCATGGCTCACGGGCTCAGCTGCTCCGCGGCATGTGGGATCTTCCCGGACCGGGGCATGAACCTGTGTCCCCTGCATCGGCAGGCGGACTTTCAACCACTGTGCCACCAGGGAAGCCCTCTAGCACTTTTTTACTTGTGAAATTAATTTCAGAATGATTTTTAGAAAAATAGCAGCAATACTTGACTTGGTTTTAAACTTGCCTGTCTATATGTAAATCCTGGGCAAGCTGCTTGACCTCTCTGGGCTTTAGTGTTCTCATCTGTAAAATGAGATAGTTGGCCTAGTAACATAATTTTAAAACTGTGATTGTCTGTGCCACTCCTTTTCCCCTTCATAATAGTTCAACTTTGGTCTGTTTTATATATTGCGGATACATGGATCTTTTTAAAATTTTCTTTGGAAACAGATTTTGTACTTTATTTAAAAACAGGTTTGGTTAAGATTTTCTTGGCTGCTGAAAAGAAAACAACTTGAGGTTGTTCAGGTAGAAAGAGTGAATTTTCTGAACAAATTTCCAAATATCTCGTGGAAATTGCAGCCAGGCATTTAAAATTTTTCTCTTTTTAAAGGATATATATGTACTTACTGTTCTAATGTATAACATAAAATAGTAAACACATATAAAATAAAAAGTTTAAAAGGATGTTATGAGAAATATAAATAGACATGCTAATGATTTCTTTTCATACCCCAATCGATTGACTTGTATACTCCCTGGAATTATTACTCCTAATTTTTGGATGTCATTGAAATAGATGATCTACCCAAATCCCTTGCTTGACCTCTCTAGCTTAAGTGATCTTTTCCTTCATCCCACCATGGCCACCCCTTCAAAAATTTAACGTTGTAGACTTTGTCATTATCTTCATTTCTGATCTCAGTTTTAAACCTCTTTCTGATGATTACTTCCTGTCTCTGCCAGCTCACTCTTCTGTTCCTAATTCAACAATTTTCAGATTGCATTGAGATTTGTCTTATCACTTATCTCCTTTTGCCTATGCCGTAATCATTTCCTTGCAAACATTAACTCTCTTGTCCTGTTCTCTGCTTAACCTGTCAGGAGGGCAAGTCTGGTCAAATCCACCTTTCTGCTTATTTTACACTCAGGCCTGAGAATTGCCAGCAACCCAGAAATACTCTCTTGTGAACTCTCATGGATGATTCATTTTTTATTCTCTTTAGACTAGCTTTCCTGCATATATACTAGTCACTTCCCTATGGTTCACAAGTTAATTCTTTCTCTTTGCAAGAAACTGGCTTAATCAAATTGAGCATCTCTTGGACCTTATTCCAAATTCACAGGAGAATGAGACTGGCCCAGTTGAAGGGAGATGTTTATCTTTGGTGCCACAAACTATGGCCAGAGGAGCAAGGTATCATACTATAAGCATCGCTGCTGAGGCCCACCCTTCAGAATGTGTGGATAGTGGAAATAAGGGTGGTGTTACTTGTTTAGAGTTGGAGTGATGAATTGGGCAGACACCTGAAAAAGTAAAAACTGCCTTAGCTAATCAGTCTTTAAAGCATAGAGAGGTTCTTAATCTGTTGTCCATGGATAGACTTCAGAGTCCTAAACACCCTGTTATTTGAAAATTTTTTTGTGTATGTACATATGTGACTTTTAATGGAGACAAGGCCCACAGTTTTTAAATAGTCTCTAAGGGAGCTATGACCTGTATAAAGGACTCTGCTGTAGGGTTTATTTTAGCAATGATCATCTGTGATGCCATGGATCTAGAGATCTTAATAGTGAAAGATGAGGAAAAATAGTTTTTGCTATTATATTTTGAATTCAAGATAATTAAAGAGTGAAGAAAATAACTTTTAATGGAAAGAAATGAGTTTTTCAAAACTTCAGTTTGACAAATGCATGTTGTAAATTAGTATTTTCTCTTTACATATAATTTAGATCAACAGAGAAGAATATTTTTGCCACCTCCACCTGGAATTAGAAAATGCGTCATATCCACCAATATTTCTGCAACATCTTTGACAATAGATGGAATCAGGTATAACTTTAAAATTCCTTTTAAAGCCGAGGAAGCCACTTAGCTAATCATAAAGCATTAAGTTTGTGTCTCTGTGCCCTCCACTAATTCCCTTCTCACTTTTTTAACCTGTAATCACCTATCATATTTTGTAATTATTGATTGCTCTGAATAGGAAATGGAGTAGGAGGTGCACATAGTATTTCTGTTCACACTTTTTTTTTTTTTTTTTTTTTTTTTTTTTGCGGTACGCGGGCCTCTCACCGTTGTGGCCTCTCCCATTGCGGAGCACAGGCTCCGGACGCGCAGGCTCAGCGGCCATGGCTCACGGGCCCAGCCGCTCCGCGGCATGTGGGATCTTCCCGGACCAGGGCACGAACCCGTGTCCCCTGCATCAGCAGGCGGACTCTCAACTACTGCACCACCAGGGAAGCCTGTTCACACTTTTAAAATACTGGTACTTGGTAACATGTAGCTTTCTCTTCCCAAATTTAAGATGATGTGTGATGTTTCATGGGTTTCTTTAAATGGGAAGCCAAACTTGTTTTTTCTATATTACATTACCAGCAGGTACCTAAGATGATCTGATATTCCCTTCTTACCTGTCAGCTCCACTTCACATAGTAAGCTTTGTATATCCAAGTGTTTATCTGGAGGTAATGTTGCTTGCTTTTCACCCTTCTGTGAAATGGACTTTTATTTTTCAATGTAATCAGTGATGCCATCAAATTTTGGAGTAAATTTTGTAGTGAAACACTTATCAGTCTAAGTCTAGACTGATAGCTAATGTGAAGTTCTTTCAGACTGTTGAACCACATTCCTTCTCGATATTTATCTTTTACCCAATATATTTTATGTCCTTAACTAAGTCTGCCTCTGCCACAGGAAGGCTGGACCTGACCCAGAGATCCTATATGTTTCTTTTGGGTAAAATGATCATCCAGATCTAAGAGGAAGTTTAATTTCCTCTGCTTTTCTCTTTGCTTTAAAAATAATGGTTTCATTAAGGGCTTAGGTAAGCAGCTGTCTTGAGTAAATTAAGCTCTGCCATTTTCTGTTTCCAGCAAAGGCAAAAGTCATTAAATAGCATGTTTCAGAATGTTCCCTAAGTGAATGATAGGCTTAATACTGTTCCTAACTTAGTTTTTTACCTGACTTATTCTCCGTTTAGTTGGCTTAAAGTGGCATAGTTAAAGGATAACTGGAATTAGGTTCTGAACCTGTTAGAATGGTTTAGAGCTGATTTTCAAGTTTATTTTTTTAATGGGAGAACATAAAATTAACATTGAAAAGTGAATAATTAAGTAGTATTTATTACATACATAATGTTGTGCAACTACTACCTTTATCTAGTTCTAAAACATTTCATCACCCCCAAATAAACACCTGTACACTTTAAGGGGTTGCTCCCCATTTGCGCCTCCACCCCAGCCCCTGGCGACCACCCCTTTCTGTTTCTATGGATATCCTATTCTAGGTATCTCATATAAATGGAATCATACAATATGTTACCTTTTGTGCCTGGTTTCTTCCACTCAGTATGTTTTTTGAGGTTCATCCATGTTGTAGCATGTATCAGTACTTCATTCCTTTCTGTGGCTGAATAATATTCTGTTGTATTTGTATACCATAATTTGTTCATCCTTTCGTCCCTTAATGGTTAATGGACATTTAGGCTGTTTCTACCTTTTGGCTCTTATAGTCCTCCTACAGTGCTACTATGAACATATGGCTACAAGTATTTGTTGAGTACTTGTTTTCAGTTCTTTTGAAAATTTCAGCCTAGGAATGGAACTTCTGGGTCATATGGTAATTCTATGTTTAATGTTTTGAGGACCCTCCAAACCATTTTCCACACTGGCTGAACCATTTTACGTTTCCAGTAGCAGTGTATGGGGTTTCCAATTTCTTGACTTTCAAGTTTTACACTTAACTTAAAAGTTGTTACGTAGTTGTTCGTTTGGTAGAAAAGGAGTACCCAAAGTGGTTAAAAATTAACAAGTCTTTCCTTATTTTATAGAAACTTACCTTTTTTTCATTGTACTTAGATATGTGGTAGACGGTGGCTTCGTGAAGCAGTTAAATCACAATCCCAGACTAGGATTGGACATCCTAGAGGTGGTTCCGATTTCAAAGTAAGTCTCTGTGTTAAGCCTTTTTGTTCAAAGAACAGTTGATTAGATAATTTCTGATTGGTTTGGGGAAGGAAGTGAATTACTTAGAAAAATCACAGAACATTTTGGGGACTTTGTTTTTTGTTTGTTTGTTTTTTCTTCTAAAGGAGTGAGGCCTTACAGCGAAGTGGCCGAGCTGGCAGGACTTCCTCAGGAAAATGCTTTCGCATCTATAGTAAAGATTTTTGGAACCAGTGTATGCCTGACCATGTGATCCCTGAGATTAAGAGAACTAGTTTGACATCCGTAGTTCTGACCTTAAAGTGCCTTGCCATACACGACGTAATAAGGTATGTAGACAACTTGAAAAAAAGAAAAATTTGTTAGGGAGTAAGGTTATTCCTCAGAAATTTTTTTGAAGTATTTGACTCGTATGTCCCTACGTTTCAAGGTTCAGCTAAACCCAAATACAGGGCTTCTTTGCATTGCTTTACTGGGATTTGATCCCTTGCTCGTATTCTAACCTTGGCTTAATGGAGTTTTCATGCTGATGTTTATTTGGATAATTTAATGACCACTGTTTATCTGTAATGAAAGGTGTACAGTGACCCTAATGCCACTCAGAAAGTGTTGTTTTTTTTTTTTTTTTGGTAGCATCTTTTGTATGGCCAGCATGGTACCAAGTACGATGAGAGACAGAATAATACTCTTTAGTAGGTTTTTGCTTTCACTAAGCTTAAATTATAATGGGGAAACGAGATTCGACACGAAGCAAAAAATAGAACAACTGTTAAATTAGTTAAATGTTAAAGAATATAATTAGTATAGGACAGAATATTGTAGGGGCTTGAAATTTCATATTATGAAATTTATGGTAGAAGAAATAATGAAAGCAAGTATTATCTTGGTTTTAATTTTGGTCTTAATTGGAAATGTTAAAGTGTGAGGAACGTTGAGAGAAGGTGACCATGCCTTCTTTAAATGCATAATAAGAAAGGAAGTAATTACTAGGTGCATCCAAATATGTATTGTATACTCTTAGAAAGCCATCTAAGATTTTTTTATAGTTATTATCATAAGACTAGAGGTTTTCTTCTTTTTTTAAAATTTATTTATTTTGGCTGCGCCGGGTCTTTGTTGCGGCATGTTTAGTTGCGACACGCGGGATATATTTTAGTTGCAGCATGTGGGATTCTTAGTTGCAGCATGTGGACTCTTAGTTGCGGCATGCATGCAGGAACTAGTTCCCCAGCCAGGGATTGAACCCGGGCCCCCTGCATTGGGAGTGTGGCGTCTTACCTACTGGACCACCAGGGAAATCCCGAGACTAGAGATTTTCTAGATGAGAATATAAATCCTAGAAAGAGGAAAGCAAATATGTAAAATTCTAACTGATATCATAAATAATACTAATGAGAAAGAAAAGCCATTTAAAGAAATCTAAATGGCCAAACAGATGAACCCATATTTAAAAATATTATTTATAAAGGCTAACAGCAGCATATAATCAAGAATAAATATATATTAGAAAAATAGGAACAATAATTACTCAATATCATCTGCACTGAGGTTTTTTTTTTGCGGTACACGGGCCTCTCACCGTTGTGGCCTCTCCCGTTGCGGAGCACAGGCTCCGGACGCGCAGGCTTAGCGGCCATGGCTCACGGGCCTAGCCGCTCCACGGCATATGGGATCTTCCTGGACTGGGGCACGAACCCATGTCTCCTGCATCGGCAGGCGGATTCTCAACCACTGCGCCACCAGGGAAGCCCTGCATGAGTTATTTTTTCATCTTAAGTTTTAAGACTTAGAATGTAATGAAAGTTCTTAAAATGCTAGAGACCAGAAAAAAAAAAAAAAGACTTCTCTCCCCCACCCCCCCTTTTTTTCTCCCAGTTTTATTGAGATATAATTGATATACAGCACTGTATAAGTTTAAGGAGTACAGCATAATGACTTACATACATCATGAAATGATTACCACAATAAGTGTAATGAACATCATCTCATACAGATAAAATATTAAAGAAATAGGAAAAAATTTTTTACCTCATGATGAGAATTCTTAGGATTTACTCTCGTAACAGCTTTCGTATATAACATACAGCAGTGATAATTATATTTATCATGTTGTGTCTCCCTGCTCTTTTTAAGATGTGTGCAGAATATGGGCAGGTACAACCAGAATTTGGAATAGGTGGTATAGTATTCATAGGTGACAGAAAGAAAATGGAACTTTTCAGTTATTATTTTGCCTCCCCCTTTCTCCTCCGTTAGGAATGATTTTAAAACTGAAAAGATAAGAACAAGTCTAGATAAGAAGGAATTAATGACGAATATCGATTAGGAAATAATGAGAGAAAACCTAATGACCATAAATGAGTTTGTATTGTGGCTTTAGACATTATTTCCATGGTACCAGAAGAACTTGCAGATATAATGTCAGAGATACCGTGGGGCGTCTCTGAGAAATTATGCAGAACAGGTTACCAGAAAATTGTGAGAAACTCAAAAATCAATTTTCCATTTAAGAAGAGGGCAGGTTATAGAAACAACTGCCCAGTAAGCTTCTTAGCATGATTCTTAGCAAATTCTAGCATAGATTATTGGAAGATGGTTTAAGAGAATATAATATATTTTTTAAAATATTTATTTATTTATTTGGCTGTGTTGGGTCTTTGTTGCAGCAAGTGGGATCTTTCCTTGTAGTGTGTGGGCTTCTCTCTAGTCGTGGAGCGGGCTCTAGAGCGTGTGAGCCCTGTAGTTTGCAGCACGCAGGCTCTAGTTGAGGTGAGCGAGCTCAGTAGTTGTGGTGCACAGGCTTAGTTGCCCCGCGGCATGTGGGATCTTAGTTCCCCGAGCAGGGATCAAACCGTGTCCCTTGCATTGGAAGGCGGGTTCTCTACCACTGGACCACCAGGGAAGTCCCTAAGAGAATACAATGTTGATTTGTAATCATCAATGTGAATCAAAATGGTTCACAAAGAATATGTTATCATAAACCATTTTCTTTTCAGTTTGAAGGCAGGACCATCCACTTAATGGATGCACCACAAGGATTTATTGATTGATAACCTAATGTCTCTTGTTTTCAACACAATATTTAACAAGATTACATTGACGTATTTGTGAATAAGATGTGACAGTACTGCTGAATTAGGGTATATTTGCCAAATAGCCGAATCCAGAAAGTACTGATTAATTGCTCACCAAGCCTTGATGAAGGTTTTACTGGTAGTATGCTGAATTTCACTCTTTCCTGATAAGCAGTTTTTTGTTTTTTTTGTTTGTTTTTTTTTTTTTGCGGTACGCGGGCCTCTCACTGTTGTGGCCTCTCCCGTTGCGGAGCGCAGGCTCAGCGGCCATGGCTCACGGGCCCAGCCGCTCCACGGCATGTGGGATCTTCCCGGATCGGGGCACGAACCCGTGTCCCCTGCATCGGCAGGCGAAGTCTCAACCACTGCGCCACCAGGGAAGCCCTGATAAGCAGTTTTAATGAAAATATTAAATAAAGATATTGAAGTCATGATTACCAGATTTTTGGAAAATATCTTCATTTCTAATGGGTAGATGATTAAAACCAAGATTTAGAATGGTCTCAGTAGGCCAGAACCTTGGGCAAAAATCAACAAGGTAAAAGTCTGAAGGGGTACACCTTAAATCTTACGTTTTGGTTGCACATTAAAGAAATTCAGTGCGGAAAAGATCTGAAATTATCAGATCACCACAAACTTAATATGAGCTTGCAATTATTACTATGTTTAAAGAACAATTTTAAAAATTCCACTGGCATAAACTTTGGTTATATTAATAAACCACAGTGTCCAGGTGATTGGGAATTATAGCATTCCTGTTCTGTGTTGGTCACTGTACATTTGGAGTTCAATTTTGCATGTCATCGAGTTTTATCAGGAGTTTGACGAACTAGATTGTTTCTAAAAAATGCTAAATATGGTTGGTGGGTCTCTTAGAAACCAAGTAATACAAGGAGAGTTTGACAGAATTGGTAATTGGTATAATCAAGGGAGAGAAATAATTGTAGTTTTTACAAATCTAAAATGGCTCTTATCTAGAAGAGGAAGCTGACTAGTCTGGTATTGCTCTAGGATAGGAGTCGTAAAATATGGTCTAGGCTCACTGACTGTTTTTGTAAATAAAATTTTATTGGAACACAGCCACGCCCATTCATTAATGTATGGCTGCTTTTGCTTCAGCAGCAGAGTTGAGTAATTGTGACAGCGACCATATGGCCTGTAAAACCTAAAATATTTACTATCTGGCCTTCTTTAGAAAGTGCTTGCCAACTCTTGCTCTAGCAGATACCAGGACTTGTTGGTACAAGTTGTAGGAAAGCTGACGGTAGAACAGTCTACCAGATTTTTGTTTATAAATAGAGTTGTCAATCCTCGAATGGACTTTTGTGTAAGGTATTAGACCTTTTGTCCTCTGTTGGACCTTTTTCAAGGTGGGAAATTGGAGTAGATGATTTAGCATCTCAAAACTAACGGTGGAAAAAAAAAATCCAGTGCAGAATAATATTAAGTGATTATTGTTCCTGGGGTGGGGGGATATATATTCACACTTGGTTATATGCCACTCTGCTGTCCTTTGTGAATATTATTTTTTTCCATATTTAAAGAAATATTTATTTTCAAGTGTGAAATAGATCCATGTTCTAGAGGCATCTGAATAGTCGTACTGTACTTTGTGAATATTGTTAATTGTCTTATGTTTATAAATGATATTATGGTATGTAAGAGAATGTCCTTATTTTCAGGGGATGTACTCTGAAATATTTTGGGGGTAAATTGGCATTACATTTGCAACCTGTTTGCAGGTAGTTCAGGAGAAAATAAGTACATACACATCCATACATACAATAAAGTAAATTGGTTAAATTAATTTAAGATATTTATCATTTCATTAAAAACCATTTTGAGGTACTATTAAATAATTTGTAATTTTTCGCCACTTTCAGTTAATTTTCCTTCACTGTTTTATAAAATTGTAATAAAAATTATAGATTACAGAACAGAGTAGACTTGATATTGGCTATGAAGAATGGGGAAGGGTTAAGATAAGTAGAGAGGAATGGTGAGAGTGTTCCAGCTAAGGGGGAATCAAAAAGAAGGGCTTTTTTTTTTTTTTTTGCGGTACGCGGGCCTCCCACTGTTGTGGCCTCTCCCGTTGTGGAGCACTGGCTTCGGACATGCAGGCTCAGTGGCCATGGCTCACGGGCCCAGCCGCTCCGCGGCATGTGAGATCTTCCCAGACCGGGGCACGAACCCACGTCCCCTGCATCAGCAGGCGGACTCTCAACCACTGAGCCACCAGGGAAGCCCAAGAAGGGCTTCTTGAATTAAATAGAAGAGTGTGATTCAGAAAAAAAATTTCCTCCTTTGCTGAATGCTGATCACAATCATAGAATGCTTTGAAAAAAAAAAAAAAAGACAGAGAAAAGAAAGACTTGAAAAACAGAAGTAAAACCTTTTAAAGGAATTTTCAAATCTGTATAAAATCTTGCCATGTTCAAGGAATGGAATCTCATTTTATGTCTCATTTAAACACACAGGTTTCCCTATTTGGATCCACCTAATGAGAGACTTATTTTGGAAGCTCTTAAACAACTCTACCAGTGTGATGCTATTGACAGGTAAAAAACAAACAAAAAACGAAAACAAAACCAACCACAGTAGATATTAATCTCTTTTTAAAATAGGGTTCTTTTTTTTTTTTTTTTTTTTTTTGTGGTACGCGGACCTCTCACTGTTGTGGCCTCTCCCGTTGCAGAGCACAGGCTCTGACACGCAGGCTCAGTGGCCATGGCTCATGGGCCTAGCCGCTCCGCGGCATGTGGGATCTTCCTGGCCCGGGACACGAACCTGTATCCCCTGCATTGGCAGGCGGACTCTCAACCGCTGCGCTACCAGGGAAGCCCTGGGTTCTTTTTTTTAAATTACTTATTTTTTATTTATTTATGTTTGGCTGCATTGGGTCTTCGTTGCTTCGCACAGGCTTTCTCTAGTTGTGGCGAGGTGGGGCTATTGTGATGCATGGGCCCCTCATTGCGGTGGCTTCTTCTGTTGCAGAGCACGGGCTCTAGGCACGTGGGCTTCATTAGTTGTGGCACACGGGCTCAGTAGTTGTGGCTCGTAGGCTCTAGAGTGAAGGCTCAGTAGTTGTGGCACACAGGCTCAGCTGCTCCGCGGCACGTGGGATCCTCCCAGACCAGGGCTCGAACCTGTGTCCCCTGCACTGGCAGGCGGATTCCCAACCACTGTGCCACCAGGGAAGCCCTAAAATAGGGTTCTTAATACTTTCCTTTATCATTAGTAAGTGATTTGTTTGAATTGAATGGATTGTTTTCCCTGAAATTAAAAGTTGTCCTCAATCTTTCTTCACCACAGTTCTGAAATTGTACCATAAAACTGTTTTGTTTAGTATTGATATTATTTAACAAGTAATTTCTTTCTTTTTTTTTTTTTTTTTTTTTTTGTACTTTCTGACTGCTTTCATCCAATTCTCCCTCCCTTCTCACCCACTCTGGTAACTACAAATCTGATCTCTTTTTCTATAAGTTTGTATGTTTGTTTGCTTTTGAAGTATAATTGACCTACAACACTATGTTTTTCCCTAACAAGTAATTTCTGAGTACCACTTCAGTGCCAGGCATTATGCTGGGTACAGCAAAATGATGAGACCCAGAGTCCTTGTTCTCATGATTGTGTGATAGGAAAAGATGTGGTAATTATCACTGTCTCATTTCTTTAAGGACATTTTCCGTGCTTCTGTAGCATTGTGTGTCTTTTATTATACTACTTTATTCTGCCTCATTGTTTAGTTTTTTGGATATATAGGCCCTTGAGAGCAAGGAATTTATCATCTTTATATTTCTCTTATCAATGAACACAGTGTATCATATTTCTTATCTTGAATTGAATTTCTGGAGGTAATTTAAAGTAATCTAAATTATATCTGACTTATTCTGAATGATAAACATTTCCTTTGTACTCTCCCAAGGTAGAAAGACTTAAAAACTTTTTCTTTCCATTAAGGAGTGGCCATGTGACCAGATTGGGTTTGTCTATGGTAGAATTTCCTCTCCCTCCACATCTGACATGTGCAGTAATAAAGGCTGCTTCTCTGGACTGTGAAGACCTATTACTTCCAATAGCAGCAATGCTGTCTGTGGAAAATGTCTTCATTAGACCTGGTAAGAAGTTTATTGATGAGTTTTCTTTTCTAATTAATAGATTTTATTTTTTAGAGCAGTTTTAGCTTTCTAGAAAAAATGAGGGAAAGTACAAACACAGAGTTTTCCCTATTATTAACATCTTTCATTAGTGTGGTACCTTCATTACAATTAATGAGCCAATATTGATACATTATTATTAACTAAGGGATCACTGTTTGTATTGTGAATTCTGTGGGTTTTGACAAATCTGTAATGACACATACTCACCATCAGAATATTGTGCAGAATAGTTTCACTGCCCTAAACGTTTCCCATGTTCCACTTAGTCATTCCTACATCCCTTCCCCCAAACCCTTAGCAACCACTGATCTTTTTACTGTCTTCATAGTTGTGCCTTTTCCAGAATGCCATATAATTGGAATCATACAATATGTAGCCTTTTCAGATTGACTTCCTTAACTTAGCAATGTGCTTTTACGGTTCCTCTATGTCCTTTTTTTTTTTTTTTTTTTTTTTGGAGTATGGTTGCTTTACAACGTTGTGTTAGCATCCACTGCACAACAAAATGAATCAGCCATACACATACAGATATCCCCTCCATTTTGGACTTCCCTCCCATTTAGGTTACCACAGTGCATTAGGTAGAGTTCCCTGTGCTATATAGTATGTTCCCATCAGTTGTCTATTTTATACATAGTATTGAAAATGTATATGTGTCAATCCCAGTCTCACAATTCCTCCCACCCCACCCCTTTCCCCTTTGGTATCCATACATTTGTTCTCTACGTCTGTCTCTATTTCTGCTTTGCAAATAAGATCATCTATACCATTTTTCTAGATTCCACATATATGTGTTATTATATGATATTTGCTTTTCTCTTTCTGACTTACTTCACTCTGTATGACACTCTCTAGGTCCATCCACATCTCTACAAATGACCCAGTTTCATTCCCTTTTATGGCTGAGTAATATTCCATTGTATATATGTACCATCCTCCATGTCTTTCTGTGGCATGATAGCTCATTTCTTTTTATTGCTGAATAAAATTCCATTGTGTGCAATTTGTTTATCCATTCAGATATGGAAGAACATCTTGGTTGCTTTCAAGTCTTGGCAGTTATGGATAAAGCTGCTCTAAACATTTGTGTACATGTTTTTGTGTGAACATCGATTGTCAACTCATTGCCAAACTGTATGATAAGAATATGTTTAGATTTGTGAGAAACTGCCCAACTATCTTCCGAAGTGTCTGCACCATTTTGTATTCCCACCAGCAATGAGCCTGAGATTCCTGTTGCTCCACATCCTCAACAGCTTTCAGTGTTGGCAGTGTTTTGGGTTTTGGCTATTCTCATAGGTGTGTAGTGGTATTTCATTGTTGTTTTAATTTGCAGATCCCTGATAACATATGATGTTAACTGTCTTTTCATATGTTCATTTGCCATTTGTGTATCTCCTTTGGTGAGGTGTCTGTTCCAGCCTTTTTTAATCAGGTTATTTGTTTTCTTATTGTTGAGTTTTAAGAGTTCATTGTATGTTTTGGATAACAGTTCTTTATCAGAAATGTCTTTTGCAAATATTTTTTCCCAGTCTGTGACTTGTTTTCTCATTCTCTTGACATTGTCTTTCACAGAGCAAAAGTTTTTAATTTTAATGAAGTCCAGCTTATCAATTATTTCTTTGATGGGTCATGCCTTTGTGTTATATCTGAAAAGTCATCACCATACCCAAGTTCATCTAGATTTTCTCCTATGTCATCTTGTAGGAGTTGATGTCCTTTTGTTCCAGCCCCATTTATTCAAGACTCCTTTCTCCATTGTAATTCCTTTGCTCCTTTGTCAGAGTTAATTTGGTTGAATTTGTGTGGATCTATTTCTGGGCCTTGTATTCTGTTCCATTGATCTGTTTTCCTATTCTTCTGTCTGTACCACACTTTCTTGATTATTGAAGCTTTATAATAACTCTTGAACCTGGATAGAATCATTTATCCAGCTTTTCTCTTTCCCTTCAGTATTGTTTTGACTATTCTGGGTCTTTTCCCTTTCTATATAAACTTTAAACCCAGTTTGTTGATATCCACAAAATAACTTTCTGAGACTTTAATTGAGATTATATATTTTTTAATAAGATTTTTTAAATATTTATTTTATTTATTATTTATTTTTGGCTGCGTTGGGTCTTCGTTGCTATGCACGGGCTTTCTCTAGTTGTGGCGAGCAGGGGCTACTCCTTGTTGCGGTGCGTGGGCTTCTCATTGCGGTGGCTTCTCTTGTTGTGGAGCACGGGCTCTAGGCACGCGGGCTTCAGTAGTTTTGGCACGAGGGCTCAGTAGTTGTGGCTCACAGGCTCTAGAGCGCAGGCTCAGAGTTGTGGCACACAGGCTTAGTTGTTCTGCGGCATGTGGTGTCTTCCTGGACCAGGGCTCGAACCCGTGTCCCCTGCATTGGCAGGCAGATTCTTAACCACTGCACCACCAGGGAAGCCCCTAATTGAGATTATATTGACTCTATAGATCAAATGGGAAAGAAGTGACATCTTGACAGTATTGTCTTCCTATCCATGTACAAGGAATATCTGTTTATTTAGATCCCCAGTAATTCACTGAACATTTTTTTGATTACCATATAACTAGCCCTACGAAAGATGAAACTGAAGATAAACAATTTTTTTCATTTTGTTATTCTTTAACTTAGTTTTTTGAAATAGGGAGTATATAACGTTCCTGGCTGAAAGTTAACTTCCTTTCACTGGTAAAGGAAGATAGTATGGTGAACCTTTGCCCTGTTATAATACATTAGTAATATATTAACCTTTTTTTTTTTCTACAATCAAAAAAAAAAGGTAGGTCAGCCCTTGTACACTTAGAGAATTGTTTTGAAGTTTCCATGTCTTTAGCCTTCTGCTTCTTTCCTTTCTTAGTGTGTCAGTACAGGGTACAACTTGGTTCATCACACGTGAGCTTTGCTTTCTTCTAGTGCGTGGTGGGGAGGGTTGGGGGGGTGGTTCACAATTTTTTTTTTCCAAAGAGCTTCTGAGTAGATAGTATATCTTACCTGCAACCAATACTAACAATAGTGTGCTATCTCACTGGCCAAATCCCTTTATGATTGTGAGTGTTGGGTCCAGATTGGTTTATTATTGTGATGGTTATAATGGAAGATATGTTTCTCTATAAAAATACTCTGTAGTTTAATTAGTGTGCTACCTATCCCAAATAGATTGCAGTGTAGTTTTTAAGTGTCAGAATTTTGATTCTAGTAGTACCCTAATTGCAGGGGTTTTTTTTTTTTCTAGTATAATACTATATGCAGTAAATAAGGTTGGCTGGCTTTCATTAGGTAGTATCAAAGCTAAAAATACTATTTAAAAAAACTATTACAGAGTATTGAAATGGGGGTCAAGAGCTCAGGATTCTAACCTGACTCACTGCTACCTAATTATCTGACTGTTGGCCTAGTTTTTCTGGACTTCATTTGTAAAACCAGGGAGCTGGATTAAGGTGATCCAACTCCAACAGTCTTGTAATGCCAGAAAAAAGGAAATGTTTTTCCTTGTTGGAATATTGAAATAGATGAAACTAGTCTGGTGTTACATTTTTTTGTGTGTGTGGAGGTGGGGTATAACATTTTATTGTAATACAATTTCAAACTTACAGAAATGTTGAAAGAGTGGTAAAAGAATTTTTTTTTAACTTTCATCTAGTTTCAGCAGTTTTTAACGTTCTCCTGCATTTGCTTTATAATTCTCTCTGTGCATGTATACATATACGTATTTATTTATTTTTTATTTTTTATTTTTTGGCTGCGTTGCTGTGTGTGGGCTTTCTCTAGTTTTGGTGAGCGGGGGCTACTCTTTGTTGAGGTGCGTGGGCTTCTCATTGCTGTGGCTCCTCTTGTTGTGGAGCACGGGCTTTGGCGTGTGGGCTACAGTAGTTGCAGCATGCAGGCTCAGTAGTTGTGGCACATGCACCCTAGAGCACACGGGCTTCAGTAGTTGTGGCCTGTGGGCTCTAGAGTGCAGGCTCAGTAGTTGTGGCTCATGGGCCTAGCTGCTCCGAGGCATGTGGAATCTTCCTGGACCAGGGATTGAACCCACGTCCCCCTCACTGGCAGGCAGACTCTTAACCACTGCACCACCAGGGAAGTCCCTACATATATGTATTTATAAATATGCACTTTATTTCTTTTTCTGAATCATTTCAGAGTAAATTGGAAACATTGTGCTCCCTTACCACAAAACATTTACATGTACGTTTACCAAGAACATGGGCAATCTCTTACTTAACCATAGTACATTTATCAAAATTAGGAAAGCTAACTGATACAATGCTGTTATCTAGTCCAGAGTCCATATTCAAATTGTCCATTGTCCCTAGAGTATACAGAAGTAGTTTCAGAATTGCTAAGCTATACCACTGTGAAAGGCAGTCCTGTATAAGTAGAGTTCAGTATTTGCTTATAGTTGTGTTTTGTTTTTTTTTGAGGCAAAATCTACATGTAGTGAAGAGTATAAATCCTAAGTGTATAATTCAGTGAATTTTGTGAAATAAATTTACCAATGTACCCTACACGCCTATCAAGATATAGAACAGTTTTATCACTCCAGAAAATTCTCTCAGTGCCCGTTCTCAGATTCCATCCTACCTCCCCCCAGCAAGCCACTTTTCTGACTTTTTTCAGGTTAGTTTTGCTCCTTCTGAAACTTCACATAAATAGAATTATACAGTACGTGCTTTTTTGTGTTTGGCTTCTTTTGGTCAACATATTGTATGTGAGATTCATACATGTTCTTGTATGTATCAGTGCTTTGTTCTTTTTATTGTTGAGTAGTATCCTGTTGTATACTACAATTAGTTTATCCATTATCCTATTGATGGACATTTGAATTGTTTCTTGTTTGACGCCATTTATAAATACAGCTATTTTGAAAATTCTTGTGCAAGTCTTTTGTAGATATATATTTTTATTTTTCTGAGATAAATACCTGGGAGAAAAATAGCTGCATTATTGAGTTTAACTCTAAGAAATTGCCAAATCTTTTCCCACAGTGTCTCTACCATTTAAAAATCACATCAACAGTGTTTGAGAGTGCAACTTGCACTACATGTCCTCCTCAACATTTGGTGTTGCCAATCACTTTCATTTTATATATTCTGTTATATATTAGTGATACCTCTTTGTGGTTTTAATTTGCATTTTCCTGATGACTTATAATTTTGAGCACTTTTTTGTGTGATTATTGATCATTTATCTGTCTTTGTGAAGTATCTATTATAGTCCTTTGCCCATGTTTTAAATTTAAAAAATATATATATATTGAATCTGGTAGTTCTTTATTCTAGGTACAAGTTATTTGTTAGGTATGAGTTGTGCATATTTTCTTCCCAGCCTGTGGCTTTTCTGTTTGCTTTTTTCACAGTGTCTTTTGATGAGAGAGGTTTTGAATTTTGAATAAGTCTTACGATACCAATTTTTGTGTGTGTGTGGTTATTGCTTTCTGCATGGTAAGAAATGTTTTCCTGCCCCAAGATAGTAAAAATATGCTTCTCTCTTGTATCTCTATTGATACTTCGATCCAGAAGCTTTACAGTTTCTAGCCATTAAGTTTAGGACAGTAATCCATCTGAAATTAAGCTTTGTATATGGTGTGAGGTAGGGGTCTAGATTACTTTTTTCCTGTGAATATCCACTTGTTCCAGGACATTTGTTGAAAAGATTTACTTTCCTGCATTGAGTTGCTTTGGCACCTTTGTTAAAAATCTGTGAAAAGTAGGGGGACTTCCCTGGTGGTCCAGTGGTTAAGACTCCATATTTCCACTGCAGGGGGCACGGGTTCTATCCCTGGCCGGGGAACTAAGATCCCACATGCTGCGCAGTGTGGCACGGCCAAAAAAAGAAGTTAAAAAAAAAAAACCTTATTAAAAAAAAGTCTGCAGAAAGTATATGTGTAATAGTCTATTTCTGGACTTTATTTTATTCCATAGATCTATTTGTCTATCCTTATGTCAGTGCCAACTTTGTATTGATTACATAGCTTATGATAAATTTTGAAATCAGCTAGAAAAAGAAGCAGAATATTTATATTTTCAGTATTGTTTTGATTATTCTATATTCTTTATATTTCCATATAAATTTTAAAATCAGCATATTAGTTTCTTAAAAATAAGCCTGCTAAGAATTTAGATAGAGATTGTATTGAAAACTTTGCTGGCTTTTTGCCATTTCTTAACATATCCTTGTTCTATTGTTGTCATATATATTATATTTACATACATTATAAACCCCACAATACAGTATTGTAATTTTTCCCTTAAACCTTCATATGTCTTTGAAAGAAGTTAAGAGAAGAAGAGAAAAATTAAGTCTTTTCCATAGCTAGAAGTAAAAGTCCAGGTGTTAGTTTTTAAACTCTTATTTAGAACCCTCTATCTGTGGGTGGACTGCTGACTCAGTTTTTTAGCCTTTCAGGTTGTTCAGGTCTTAAGTTTTGATTATGTGGGTTTTTTTTTTTGTTTTTTTTTTATTAAGTCCTTGAGGTGGTTTTTGGTATCTTGAAGGCCTTTATTTGGGATCTACACTTTAGCAATTCCAGGAAAAGGGAGACTTTCCTTTGCTAGCCTAATACTTGGTCTTAGATATCTATGGACATAGGTCATTATAATTCTTTAGAATGTTGAGATAATAGCCAATAGGAATACGTCTTGTATTCTGTGCTTCGATTTGATGGGAAATTTTTGAGTAAGTCTTGCCCTTTTGAAGCACGTGATATCAGTGATGTTAATGGATATGAAGCATGAATTACCCTGAAAGCCCTCAGGTAACACATAGATTTATCAGTGTTTCTAAATTCCATGCAATGAAAACATAACTGTAAAGCAATGGCCTTATCTATTGTCTTGTCAGATTTAAGATTAAGTTTATTTTCCTTAGATACTGACCTAGGCCCTCTTTTTAAAAAGTAGGTAATACATGTGTTGCTATTGTCAAATATATTACATTTCTATGTTATAGGCCCAACAATACAATTTTGTAGGTAATGTTTCATGCAATTTCTTTTAAATACATAAGGGAATAGAAGAAATAATCAATAATAATATAATCATACTCTTTTAAAAAATTTACCTACATTTTAACTTTTACCAGTGCTCTTTTTTAGTGTCATTCAGATTACCATCTTGTGTCACTTCCTTCAGCCTGAATAACTTCTTTTATTATTAATTGTAAGGCAGGTATGCTAGCAATGAATTCTTTCAGGTTTTGTTTTCCAGGAATGCCTTTATTTTGCCTTCATTTTGAAAGATAGTTTTGCTGGATATAGGATTCTTAGTTAATGGTGGTTTTCTTTCAGCATTATATTATCCCACAGTCCTTTGGCCTCCATCATTTCTATTGAAATTCGACTTTTAATTTTATTGAAGTTCTTTTGTTCACAACAAGTAAATTTTCTCTTGCTCCCTTCAGTATTTTGGCTATTATATGTCTGTGGATCACTTTGCTTTTATCCTACTTGGAGTTCATTAAGCTTCTTGAATGTGTAGATAAATGTTTTCCATCAAATTTTGGAATTTCTCAGCCATTATTTTCTCAAAAAATTTTCTGCCCCTTTCTCTGTCCTCTTCTTCTGGCACTCCCATTATGCATATGTTGGTGTGCTTAATGATGTCCCGTATTTCTCTGAGACTCTTTGGATTGCCTGATCTCTCTTGATCTATATTTTGCTGATGCTTTCTCCTGTGAGTCCAAATCTACTGTCGAGCTCCACTTAGTGAAGTTTTCGTTTTGTTTATTGTACATTTCCATTTCAGCAGTCAGCCACTGATTGGTTGGAGGTTGTTCCTAACCCCCTTAAGCCACTGGTGTTTGCACCCTTTACTGTTGGATTTATGTTGTGTGGCTTGAAGACTATTTTCACAGTTCAGGGAGTTTATGAGTTTGTCCTGTGTTCAGCCAAAGACAGAGGTTCAGATGTTCCCTCTCCTTTTGCTTCTTGGGCATCTGCACAGTCTTCCAGAGCATCAGGACAAACTATGATTTTTGCAGTTTTCTCTGATATTTCTGTTAAATGTTTGGCTGGTTTCATTTATTACAAACCCATAGGTAACATCATACTCAGTGGTGAAAAGCTAAAACCTTTTCTCTAAAGCAGGAACAAAACAAGGATGTGCACTCTAGCCACATCTGTTCAACATAGTATTGGAAGTCTGAGCCACAGCAGTCAGACAAGAAAAAGAAATAAAAGGCATCCAAATTGGAAGGGAAGAAGTAAAACTGTCACTGTTTGCAGATGACATGATACTGTACATAGAAAACCCTAAAGTCTGCATCAAAAAATTATTAGAATTAATAGATGAATTCAGTAAAGTTGCAGGATACAAAATTAGTATTCAGAAATCTGTTGATTTTCTATACACTAATAGTGAACTATCAGAAATAGAAAGCAAGAAACTAATTTATTTTAAATTACATCAAAAAGAATAAAATACCTAGGAATAAACTTAACCAAAGAAGTGAAAGACCTATACTGTGAAGATTATAAATCATTGATGAAGGAAATTGAAGATGGTACAAAGAAATGGAATGGTATCTCATGTTCCTGGGTTGGAAGACTTAATATTGTTAAAATGTCCACACAACTCAAAGCAATCTGTGGATTTAATGCAATCCCTTTCAAAATACCCGTGACATTTTTCACAGAACTAGGACAAATAATCCTAAAATTCGTATGGAACCACAAAAGACCCTGAATTGCCAAAGCAATCTTGAGAAAAAAGAATAAAGCTGGAGGTGTCATACTCCTTGACTTCAGACTGTACTACAAAGCTACAGTAATCAAAGCAGCATGATACTGGCTCAGAAACAGACATATAGATCAACAGAACAGAATAGAGAGCCCAAAAATAAACCCATGCACTTATGGTCCATTAGTCTATGACAAAGGAGTCAAGAATATATACAATGGAGAAAAGACAGTCTCTTCAATAAATGGTGTTGGGAAAACTAGACAGCTATATACATGTAGAATGTATGAAAAAGAATGTATAAAAGAATGAAATTAGAACGTTTTCTCACTCCATGTATAAAAATA
The DNA here is from genome assembly GCF_951394435.1 of Stenella coeruleoalba. Taxonomy (NCBI): domain Eukaryota; kingdom Metazoa; phylum Chordata; class Mammalia; order Artiodactyla; family Delphinidae; genus Stenella; species Stenella coeruleoalba. The sequence goes on from NC_137165.1 coordinate 32,134,168, forward strand.
AACCCCAAATGGATTAAAGACCTGAAGCCGTAAAACTCATAGAATAGAACATAGGCAGAACATTCTTTGACATAAATCATAGCAATATTTTTTTGGATCTGTCTTCTAAGGCAAAAGAAACAAAAGCAAAAATAAACAAGTGGAACCTAATTCAACTTAAAAGCTTTTACGCAGCAAAGGAAATGATTGACAAAACAAAAAGACAACCTACTGAATGGGAGAAAATATTTGCAAGTGATATGACTGAGAAGGGGTTAATATCCAAAATATATAAATAGTGCTTGCAACTAAATATCAAAAAAACAAACAGCCTGATTGAAAAATGGGCGGGGAATTCCTTGATTGTCCAATGGTTAAGACTCCGTGCTTTTGCTGTCGAGGGCTTGGGTTCAGTCCCTGGTTGGGGAACTACAATATCCCACAAGCCCTGCAGCAAAAAAGGGGGTGCAGAAGACCTGAATAGACATTATTCCAAAGAAGATATACAGATGGCCCAACAGGTACATGAAAAAATGCTCAACATTGCTAATTATCAGAGAAATACAAATCAGAACCACAATGAGATATCACCTTGACACCTGTCAGAATGACTATCATCAAAAAGTCTACACATAATAAATGTGGCGAGGATGTGGAGGAAAGGGAACCCTAGTATACTGTTGGTGGGAATGTAAATTGGTGCATGCAGTGTGGAAAACAGAATGGAGTTTCCTCAAAAAAACTAAAAATAGAACTACCTTATCATCCAGCAATTCCACTTCTGGGTATACATTTGAAGCAAATGAAAACACTAATTTGAAAAGGTAACATGTATCCCAGTTATAGCATTGTAGCAGCATTATTTACAATAGCCAAGATATGGAAGCAACCTAAGTGTTCATCAACAGATGAATGGTTAAAGAAGATATGGTGTATATATATATATACATATATATATACACACACACACACACACACACAATGGGATATATCTTAGCTGTAAAAAAGAATGAAATTCTGCCATTTGCAACAATGTGGATGAAATAAGTCAGACAGAGAAAGACAAATACTCTGTTATCACTTATATGTAGAACCTAAAAAATAAATGAATTTACATAACAAAACAGAAACAGACTCACAGATATAGAAAACAAACTAGTGGTTACCAGTGGGAAGAGAGAAGGGGGGATGGATAATATCGTGGTGTGGGATTAACAGATGCAAACTACTATGTATAAAATAAATGAGCAACAAGGATATATTTTACAGCACAGGGAAATATAGCCATTATTTTGTAATAACTTATTTTTTTAAATAAATTTATTTATTTATTTTTGGCTGTGTTGGGTCTTCGCTGCCGCACGCAGGCCCTCCCCAGCTGCAGCAAGTGGGGGCTACTCTTCGTTCAGTGCACGGGCCTCTCACCGCAGCGGCCTCTCCTGTTGCAGAGCACGGCCTCCGGGCACACATGCTTCAGTAGTTGTGGCTTGCAGGCTCCAGAGCGCAGGCTCAGCAGCTGTGGCACACGGGCCCAGTTGCTACGTGGCATGTGGGATCCTCCAGGACCAGGGCTCGAACCTGCGTCCCCTGCACTGTCAGGTGGATTCCCAACCACTGAGCCACCAGGGAAGTCCCTGTAATAACTTTAGATGGAGTATAATCTATAAAAATACTGAATCACTCTGTTGTACACCTGCAACTATTATAATATTGTAAGTCAACCATGCTTCAATAAAAATAGTTTGGCTGCTCTACTTCAATTCTTGCTGGTCTGCCTCTATTGATATTACGCCAAGCTGTCATTCTCCATGGATTGGTAGCTGATTGATCTGTTTTTGACAGTGCCCTGGGGCATAAATTGCTCCATAGTCTGATCCAAATAAAGTTAGGCACCTTGGCAAGAGCATTCCTTGGTATCATCCAGGTCTGATTCCTTGAGGCAACAATTGCTACCTGTTTCTTATTCATACTTAAAGAGACACTCTTGCTATATGTACATATATGACCTAGGCTTAATTTTTTTTTTTAATTTATTTTTGGCTGCTTTGGTTCTTTGTTCCTGTGCACAGCTTTCTTTAGTTGCGGCGAGTGGGGTCTACTCTTTGTTGCGGTGTGCAGGCTTCTCATTGCGGTGGCTTCTCTTGTTGCAGAGCACAGGCTCTAGGCGTGCGGACTTCAGTAGTTGTGGCACGCGGGCTCTAGAGCACAGGCTCAGTAGTTGTGGCGCATGGGCTTAGTTGCTCCGCGGCATGTGGGATCTTCCCAGACCAGGGCTTGAACCCGTGTCCCCTGCATTGGCAGGCAGATTCTTAACCACTGCGCCACCAGGGAAGCCCCTAGGCTTAATTTTTAAACCTGGATTGATGAAGCAGGCTTCAGCTGTTACAAAATGCAGCTTCACTTTTTGAGCATGTGACTTGCTGAGATCTTGCTACACCCTAAAATATGTATTCATTGTCCAACTGCTTTTAAGTGCATTTATAGTCTTTATAGGTTAAGCATTTCTTTCTGGCTTGCGTCTTAGTCATTGTAGATCACCTAATTTAGTTTATTATATACTTATTGGTAAAACTGGCTAGTATTTTCAGATCTAACATTGAATAAAGATTTTAAACATCAAAATGATGATTTTGCTCTAGTAAACTGTGTACACAGCGTCTGCTAGTATAGATATTGCTTTAGAAGTCAGACAGTGGAGTGAGGGCTCTTAAATGTTTTTAAGGTGGTAAACAGCATCACCTTAAAATGGAACAAATTTAAAATAACATTGTGTTGGTTTTTAAGTTTTTAATTATTTTAACTGTGACATTTTTAGAAATAAATCATACTTTATGTGTATGTGTCACTTACAGCCTTACTCCCCTGCTTCAGCTCTGAGGATTGTTGTTATTAAAACCCTTTCTGTGTAATAGTTTTATTTTCTGATTGGTTGTTATATAGAAAAGTATTAACTTATCTTCCCAAAGAGAGAAGTTCAGCTGATAGAGCCTTGTGTTGCTGCTTCAGCTTCTTATTTAGTTTTTGCCTCAGTAGCATTATTTGCATGAGTTAAAACTGATAATAGAATTTCAATCTGGGGAAAGATAATAAACTAAAGAAAATGACAAGTCTGCTGGGAAAGTAATTAAAGATGGATAGTCAAACTACTGTTTAGTCAGAGTATAAACTTGCTGAGATTGTAGGAACTGTGTGTGATATGGTTTTTTACTTTCCTATAGAAATCCTGAATTTACTATGGGACTTCTGCCAGTTTTAATTTTAATTAATTAGGTTATTTTTAAGAGAAGAGATAGGGAAAAGGAACAAAAATATGTTCTGTATTTTCTCTTGACTTTGAGAGTAACAGGGGGAGAGAGAGAGACAGAGAGAAGGTAGTAGCAATATGGGAAGGACAGCCAGAAAAGCAGTGTGCTCTCTACATTTTTTAAAGTGTGAGCAGGTAGCCACTCTTTAAACAACAGAGATCCAACACTAACCATGCAGTTAATCTTTACAAAATATAAACTGAGTTTAGAATTGTAATCCACTAAAATTTATTGTAGTTATTATGACATTTTATTAAGAGATGGTAAGCCATTTGTGTAAATTGTTGTAGTAGGTATTACAGCTAAATTGAACATTTCTAGGGTCAGCTGGAGGCAGAGAAGAGAAGAACTGAACCATAATAGGAAGCTTCTCTGAGGCTTCATAGCCCAGAGGTCGGAGGAGGCTGGGACTTTACATTTGTATGGCAGGGATACCACAGTTCAAGGATGCAGCAGCCCCTGGCTGATAGGTAGGCTTGTCTCTTAGTGTTGGAGCCAAGACAAAGTTGATGCTTGAGTCTAGTGCATAGTACCTTCTGGGCAGTGGTGTTTGGGTGCATGAAATTAGATGTTTTGGCTTAAAAATCAATATCCATGACTGGTTCAAGAGATAGTCATTATATCTTCACCTTGGCAGGGCCATTTGTATTTGCTCTCCTTTTGTCTCTAGCTGCTTCCTTCAGTTGTTACCCAGGTCACATAGGTGGAAGCCACTTAAAGCCTGGGATAGAAGACTTTATATCTTCATGAGTGTTTCATTTAATCAGATTGCTTTCTTCCTAATACCAGGAACTGATGCTTTGCACATTCACGTTGTAGTCTGTCTAAGTGCTGCTGCCTGGAATTGGGCAGCATGGTGCCTCTGCCAAATCTAGCTGCGATGGGCATACTGAACGAGTAGGGTGGGGGTTTGATGCCCTACAATGAGGGAAGAAGCCCTAGCACCTTTTGACAAAAAAGGGGGGGGTTAAGTTTAGAAACAGGCAAAACACTTCTTTGGGGTTAGAAGTCAGGATATGGGTTATCCTTGTGGACGGGAATGGGTAGTTATTGGAAGGAGAGCAAAAAAAGGGCTCTGGGATGCTGGTAATATTCTGCTTGTTGATCTGGGTGTTGGGTACATTGGTATGTTATATTTGTGACCACTCATTGACCTGTACACTTTTGACCTGTGTAGTTTTCTGTATGCATGATATACTTCAATATAAAGTTAAAAAAGAAAAGTTTGTCGTAGTTCATTTCTGCATATATGATGGTCCTAATTGTCCATAATTAGGAATTGGATAAATAGGGTCTGGTTAAATTGTGTTGTGTTCCTTATACCTCTGAGAAATACAATGTAGGTATGTTTGAGAATGAATAATTCTATATGTACTTACATTAAGCTGTTACTAATAAAGGAAATTTCAGAAGGTATATCCCACTTATGTAAAAATAAACGATTATACACAATGCTTGTATATATATAGAAAATATCTTGAAGGACACACACTAAATAATTAACAGTGGTTAGCCTTGAGGATTGGTTTATGGGTAATGTAACAGTGGGGAACATTGAACTTTTACGTAAGTATTTTTTACTGTGAGCATGGGTTACTCTTATGGTAAAACCAATACTAAATTCTAAATACTTTTTGGGAGGAATAATGTTGCTATTCTGGTAAAATCTCCAAAGTGTGATTAAAGAAGAAAAGGAATTGTGGGAGTAGAGACCCCCCCAGAAGAGTTAATGTACTTCTCCCTTATTGCACCTCAGAGGGCGAGGCAGATTTTAATGAGCTTGAATAAACAAAGTGAATATAGGCACTTGATGTAAAGTAGAACTAAACTGCCTTTCCAATTGTCGTTTTAGTTGATCCAGAGTACCAGAAGGAAGCAGAACAGAGACATCGAGAATTGGCAGCTAAAGCTGGAGGATTTAATGACTTTGCGACTTTAGCTGTCATCTTTGAACAGTGCAAATCAAGGTATGTGAGATAGTTCTTCGTACTGGAAAGTGTTAGTTTGAAATATATCTTCAATATAGTATATTATTTTAGACAGTAAGGTTCAGTGGGAATGATACTGACCTCAAGGTATTTTTGTGAACATTAGTGGGATTTCTCTGTCAGGTGACTATGACTTAGTAGTCATTTATTGCATAACATTAGTTCTCTTCTTTCTTCTCCCCTTAAACCTTTCCTGAAAACTGACCTTATAGAATTTTGGCTCTGTATAAGTAGCTTAGTTGAGAAAATGATTGGATATTTGTTAAAGCGTATATGAATAAAAAGGAACCCATTTCCAAATCATGTTTTAATTCACTTAGAGGCACCTGCATTAACTTGTTAAAGCATATATGAATAAAAAGAAACCCATTTTACGAATCATGTTTTAATTCACTTACAGGCACCTGCATTAATTTGTTTTTTCAAATTCCTTAAAGTGCTTTTTTATTAATTGGACAGGTCTCATAAAAGAGCTGACAGTTGCTATGGGTTTCTAGTTGTGTAATAGAAATGAGAACGTTAGACTGTCTTTCACTCATAGAAGATATTTTTGAGACACCAATATTTTTGTTTTGCAGTGGAGCTCCAGCTTCGTGGTGCCAGAAACATTGGATTCATTGGAGGTGCTTATTTTCTGCATTTCGTGTTGAAGCTCAACTTAGAGAACTGATCAGGAAGCTTAAACAGGTGATTGCTATAATGTTTTTTTCCTTGAGTAGCATTTTGGCAAGGCCTTCTGAGTACTCTACCCCAAACCATATATATTGTAAGGTGTTGAAGAATGGTTTGTAGGAACAGGCACCGTTCCTGACCCTGTGCGAGCACACAGCTCTATTATCCCTTATCCTTTTGGGAGGCTCTTTTCCTGGCCTTGGGTAATTTCCTCACATTCATATGCTTACCATTATTCAGTTGAACTCTTGAGGCCCTTCTGCATATCTCTGGAGTTCTCTATGCAGATCTCTTCTCTCCTGAACTCTGGCCTGGGAACTCTAGCCATCCTGGTCTTCCTGGATTCTCAGCTCAGTCTCTTTAACTCTGGGAGTTCTCCACGTTCCACTTGGGTTTTTCCTTTCCTGCACCTTCGTCCAGAATCTTTCTCAAGGTTGACTGTAAGCTGGGGCAGTTGTTGGACTTACTTCATTTATTTTCCCTACTTCATTTATTTCTCAGAGGTCACTGTCCTTTATTGCTTGATATATAGTGTTTTGGAGATGATTATTTCATATGCTTTGTCCATTTTTTGGTTGGTTCAAGCAGAAGGGTAAATCTGGTCCCTCTTACTCCATATTGGCCAGAAACAGAAGTCTTTAGAAATGTGGATTTTTCAAACTAAAAGATTATTTCAAATTGTTCTGTGAGATTTACCACTGTACATGTATTCTTTCTATAGCAAAGTGACTTCCCAAGAGAGACCTTTGAAGGCCCTAAACATGAAGTACTGCGAAGATGTCTTTGTGCAGGTTATTTCAAAAATGTAGCTCGCAGGTAAGCAGTAAGAGCTTGAGAGATGGATAGAGAAATACAACCGTATTTGATGATAATATTAAATATTTAATATTAAAGACAGTTTGATTTAAACTCTGTTTAAATCAAATTATGATGACATCAATTACAGTGACCCTTTTCATAATTGTCACTTGTGCAAGGGGAGCTGCAGTGGCTGAGAGCAAGATATTGAAGCTCTTGTGGGGCAGGAGGGGAGTCTGTAGGACAGCTGTCCAGCATGGGGTATTAGTGCCTAAGTTAAGTGACACTGGTTTGCTTGCAGAGGGGTGGCTCTTTGTGGAGTGTGAAAGCCAAATAGGTTGAGGATGGCATCCCTGAGGAAGGGTAGTTTGGTGTGGAATGTCAGGTCTTGAGCAGGATTGGGGAAGGTACTTACATGGGAGTTATTTGGTATTGAGTGTCAGAGTCTGAGTGTAGGGAGGGAGGCCATCTTTGTAGGGAAAGGGGTAAGAGTGGTGGTGATGGGAGATTCGTTATATACAGGGGAATTGATCACATAATTGAATATATTAAGGCAAATGGTGAAGGGAGTTAGAAATGCTGAAAGGGAGAAAACAAGAATGAGCCCTGTGGAGTTGATTGGAATTTCAGGTATTATGGGTTTTTTAATTAGTTAATTAATTTATTTATTTATGGCTGCATTGGGTCTTCGTTGCTGCACATGGACTTTTTCTAGTTGTGGCAAGTGGGAGCTACTCTTCGTCATGGTGTGCAGGCTTCTCATGCGGTGGCTTCTCTTGTTGTGGAGTGCAGGCTGTGGGCGCGTGGGCTTCAGTAGTTGTGGCACACGGGCTCAGTAGTTGTGGCTCATGGGCTCTACAGCACAGGTTCGGTAGTTGTGGCGCACGGGCTTAGTTGCTCCGCAGCATGTGAGATCTTCCCGGACCAGGGCTCGAACCCATGTCCCCTGCACTGGCAGGCAGCTTCTTAACCACTGCACCACCAGGAAAGTCTGGTATACAGTTTTTACTATAGTTAGATGGATGGATAGATAGATATGGTAATAAAAATAGATGGTACTGTGTGTGTGTGTGTGTAATATGTATTTGTATGTATGTAAATATGTAACCTAACTATGAGATGGACTGGAAGCAATGACACTATAATAGCAATGAATATACTTTGTGCCCAGATCTTGACTTGGAACAACCATCTGCCACATAAAAGACCCAGGGCTCTTTGGAGAAATAGGGCTGGGAAAGTACATGATGAGCCCGAAATATCTTATTTTGCCAGCAAGCAAAGTAGTGATCAGTGAAGGTTGAGGCCATGTCAGAAGTACAAAGGAGCCAGCTTGAATAGGTCCCAGCTGATCAAAGATGGGATATTTTGAGCACTGAAATAAATAATGATAGTAATGGATTATATAACCCATTGAATAAAATGTGAAATCATGGGTCTATAATCATATAAATTAATAAATGAGTAAATTAAAAGTTTAATGACAAATAGAATTATTTACATAGTTGAGCACCTCTCCACAAAACTCTTGTTAATTACAAAGGGAAAAAGTAACTTCTCACTGAAGAAGCCTGGCAGATGTTACCTAGATCAAGCAACAAATCAAAATCATGTTCCTCCTGATAGGATATAATGAAAACACAGCAACACTTCTGTGATATTCCTGCCAAAGATCTGTAACCTGAATCTAATCATCCTAAAACAGACAAAATCAAATTGAGGCACATACTACAAAATAACTAGCTGATAATTTAAAGGTGTCAAGATCATGAAGGTCAAAGGAAGACTGGGGAGTATTCCAGAATGAAGGAGACTAAGGGGCCATAAAATGTAAAGGCAGTAAATGATTCTGAACTGGATCCTTTTACTATAAAGGATATTATTAGGACATTTGATAAACTTCATTGGGTTCTGAGGATTAGATGCTAGTAATGTGTCAGTGTTAATTCCCTGGTTTTGATGGTTGTATTATGGTTATATAGGAGAATATTCTTGATTATAGGAAATGCACACTCAGGTATTTGGGGATGATGGGTCATAAGTTTGGCTACTAACTTTCAAATGGTTGAAGAAAAAAAGATTTTTGTACTGTCCAAGTATGTACTGTGTAGATATATATACAAATAATTATAATGCAGTCTGATCTGGGTTATAATAGGAATATATGTGAAGTTCTGCAGGAAATCAGTTGTGATGATTGAGCTCTAAGGCATAATTTTGACAAGTTTTTGGAATAACATATATATAGGGAAGTATAGAAGAGGATAAGAATTTAAAGTTAACACGAATTAGAAAAAATGCAGATGAAATGTTCTAATTATCATATATTTTTTTGAATTTTTGAATTTTATTTATTTTTTTATACAGCAGGTTCTTATGAGTTATCCATTTTATACATATTAGTGTATACATGTCAATCCCAGTCTCCCAGTTCATCCCACCACCACCACTGCCCACTCCACCGCCGCTATCCCCCCTTGGTGTCCATACATTTGTTCTCTACATCTCTGTCTCAATTTCTGCCCTGTAAACCAGTTCATCTATACCATTTTTCTAGGTTTCACGTATGTACATTAATATATGATATTTGGTTTTCTTTTTATGACTTACTTCACTCTGTATGACAGTCTCTAGATTCATCCACGTCTCTACAAATGACCCAGTTTCGTTCCTTTTTATGGCTGAGTAATACTCCATTGTATATATGTACCACATCTTCTTTATCCATTCATCTGTCGATGGGCATTTAGGTTGCTTCCATGACCTGGCTATTGTAAGTAGTGCTGCAATGAACACTGAGGTGCATGTGTCTTTTTGAATTATGGTTTTCTCTGGGTATATGCCCAGTAGTGGGATTGCTGGGTTATACGCTAATTCTATTTTTAGTTTTTTAAGGAACCTCCATACTGTTCTCCATAGTGGCTGTATCAATTTACATTCCCACCAACAGTGCAAGAGGGTTCCCTTTTCTTCACACCCTCTCCAGCCTTTGTTGTTTGTAGATTTTCTCATGATGCCCATTCTGACTGGTGTGAGGTGATACCTCATTGTAGTTTTGATTTGCATTTCTCTAATAATTAGTGATGTTGAGCAGCTTTTCATGTGCTTCTTGGCCATCTGTATGTCTTCTTTGGAGAAATGTCTATTTAGGTCTTCTGCCCATTTTTGGATTGGATTGTTTGTTTTTTTTAATATTGAGCTGCATGAGCTGTTTATATATTTTGGAAATGAATCCTTTGTCCATTGATTCGTTTGCAAATATTTCCTCCCATTCTGAGGGTTGTCTTTTCGTCCTGTTTGTAGTTTCCTTTGCTTTGCAAAGCTTTTAAGTTTCATTAGGTCCCGTTTGTTTATTTTTGTTTTTATTTCCATTACTCTAGGAGGTGGATCAAAAAAGATCTTGCTGTGATTTACGTCAAAGAGTGTTCTTCCTATATTTTCCTCTAAGAGTTTTATAGTCTCCGGTCTTACATTTAGGTCTTTAATCCACTTTGAGTTTATTTTTGTGTATGGTGTTAGGGAGTGTTCTAATTTCATTCTTTTACATGTAGCTGTCCAGTTTTCCCAGCACCACTTATTGAAGAGGCTGTCTTTTCTCCATTGTATATCCTTGCCTCCTTTGTCCTAGATTAGTTGACCATAGGTGCATGGGTTTATCTCTGGGCTTTCTATCTTGTTCCATTGATCTATGTTTCTGTTTTCGTGCCAGTACCATATTGTCTTGATTACTGTAGCTTGGTAGTATAGTCTGAAGTCAGGGAGTCTGATTCCTCTAGCTCTGTTTTTTTCCCTCAAGACTGCTTTGGCTGTTCGGGGTCTTTTGTGTCTCCATACAATTTTAAGGTTTTTTGTTTTAGTTCTGAAAACAATGCCATTGGTAATTTGATAGGGATTGCATTGAATCTGTAGATTGCTCTGGGTAGTATAGTCATTTTCACAATATTGATTCTTCCAATCCAAGAACATGGGATATCTCTCCATTTGTTTGTATCATATTTAATTTCTTTCATCAGTGTCTTATAGTTTTCTGCATACAGGTCTTTTGTCTCCCTAGGTAGGTTTATTCCTAAGTATTTTATTCTTTGTGTTGCAGTGGTAAATGGTAGTGTTTCCTTAATTTCTCTTTCAGATTTTTCACCATTAGTGTATAGGAATGCAAGAGATTTCTGTGCATTAATTTTGTATCCTGCAACTTTACCAAATTCATTGATTAGCTCTAGTAGTTTTCTAGTAGTTTTCTTAGGATTCTCTATGTATAGTATCATGTCATCTGCAAACAGTGACAGTTTTACTTCTTCTTTTCCAATTTGTATTCCTTTTATTTCTTTTTCTTCTCTGATTGCCATGGCTAGGACTTCCAAAACTATGTTGAATAATAGTGGTGAGAGTGGACATCCTTGTCTTGTTCCTGATCTTAGAGGAAATGCTTCAGTTTTTCACCACTGAGAATGATGTTTGCTGTGGGTTTGTTGTATATGGCCTTTATTATGTTGAGGTAGGCTCCCTCTGTGCCCACTTTCTGGAGAGTTTTTATCATAAATGGGTGTTGAATTTTGTCAAAAGCTTTTTCTGCATCTTTTGGGGTGATCATATGGTTTTTACTTTTCAGTTTGTTAGTATGATGTATCACACTGATTGTTTTGCCTATATCGAATAATCCTTGCATCCCTGGGATAAATCCCACTTGATCATGGTGTATGATCCTTCTAATGTGTTGTTGGATTCTGTTTGCTGGTATTTTGTTGAGGATTGTTGCATCTGTGTTCATCAGTGATATTGGCCTGTAGTTTTCATTCTTTGTGACATCTTTGTCTGGTTTTGGTATCAGGGTGATGGTGGCCTCATAGAATGAGTTTGGGAGTGTTCCTTCCTCTGCAGTTTTTTGGAAGAGTTTGAAGAGGTTGGGTGTTAGCTCTACTCTAAATGTTTGATAGAATTCATCTGTGAAGGCATCTGGTCCTGGACTTCTGTTTGTTGGAAGATTTTTAATCACAGTTTCAATTTCATTACTTGTGATTGATCTGTTCATATTTTCTGTTTCTTCCAGGTTCAGTCTTGGAAGGTTATACCTTTCTAAGAATTTGTCCATTTCTTCCAGGTTGTCCATTTTATTGGCATAGAGTTGCTTGTAGTAGTCTCTTAGGATGCTTTGTATTTCTGTGGTGTCTGTTCTCCTTTTCCATTTCTAATTTTATTGATTTGAGCCCTCTCCCTCTTTTTCGTGATGAATCTGGGTAATGGTTTATCAATTTTGTTTATCTTCTCAAAGAACCAGCTTTTAGTTTTATTGATCTTTGCTATTGTTTTCTTTGTTTCTGTTTCATTGATTTCTTTCCTTCTGCTAACTTTGGGTTTTGTTTGTTCTTCTTTCTCTAATTCCTTTAGTATGGTTAGATTGTTTGAGATTTTTCCTGTTTCTTGAGATAGGCTTGTATTGGTATAAACTTCCCTCTTAGAACTGCTTTTGCCGCATCCCATAGGTTTTGGATCATCGTGTTTTCACTGTCATTTGTCTCTAGGTATTTTTTGATTTCCTCTCTGATTTCTTCAGTGATCTCTTGGTTATTTAGCAACATGTTATTTAGCCTCCATGTGTTTGTGTTTTTTACGTTTTTTTCCCCTGTAATTGATTTCTAATCTCATAGGGTTGTGGTCAGAAAAGATGTTTGATATGATTTCAGTTTTCTTAAATTTACTGAGGCTTGATTTGTGACCCAAAATGTGATCTATCCTGGAGAATGTTACGTGCACACTTGAGAAGAAAGTGTAATCTGCTGTTTTTGGATGGAATGTCCTATAAATATCAATTAAATCTATCTGGTCTGTTGTGTCATTTAAAGCTTGTGTTTCCTTATTAATTTTCTGTTCAGATGATCTGTCCATTGGTGTAAGTGAGGTGTCAAAGTGCCCCACTATTATTGTGTTACTGTCGATTTCCTCTTTTATGGCTGTTAGCAGTTGCCTTATGTATTGAGGTGCTCCTATATTGGGTGCATATATATTTATAATTGTTATATCTTCTTGGATTGATCCCTTGATCATTATGTAGTGTCTTTCCTTGTCTCTTGTAACATTCTTTATTTTAAAGTCTGTTTTATCTGGTATGAGTATTGCTATTCCAGCTTTCTTTTGATTTCCATTTGCATGGAATATCTTTTTCCACCCCCTCACTTTCAGTCTGTATGTGTCCCTAGGTCTGAAGTGGGTCTCTTGTAGACAGCATATATATGGGTCTTGTTTTGGTATCCATTCAGCGAGCCTGTGTCTTTTGGTTGGAGCATTTAATCCATTCATGTTTAAAGTAATTATCGATATGTATGTTCCTGTTACCATTTTCTTAATTGTTATGGGTTTGTTTGTGTAGGTCCTTTTCTTCTCTTGTGTTTCTCACTTGGAGAAGTTTCCTTTAGCGTTTGTTGCATAGCTGGTTTGGTGGTGCTGAATTCTCTTAGCTTTTGCTTGTCTGTAAAGCTTTTCATTTCTCTGTCGAATCTGAATGAGATCCTTGCCAGATAGAGTAATCTTGGTTGTAGGCTCTTCTCTTTCATCACAGTCATGCCACTCCCTTTTGGCTTGTAGAGTTTCTGCTGAGAAATCAGCTGTTAACCTTATGCGAGTTCCCTTGTATGTTATTTTTCGTTTTTCCCTTGCTGCTTTCAATAATTTTTCTTTGTCTTTAATTTTTACCAGTTTGATTGCTATGTGTCTTGGTGTGTCTGTCCTTGGGTTTGTCCTGTATGGGACTCTGAGCTTCCTGGACTTGGGTGGCTATTTCCTTTCCCACGTTAGGGAAGTTTTCGACTATTATCTCTTCAAATATTTTCTCGGGTCCTTTCTCTCTCTCTCTCCTTCTGGGACCCCTATAATGCGAATGTTTTTGTGTTTAATGTTGTCCCAGAGGTCTCTTAGGCTGTCTTCATTTCTTTTCATTCTTGTTTCTTTTTCTGTTCCATGGCAGTGAATTCCATCATTCTGTCTTCCAGTTCACTTATCCGTTCTTCTGCCTCAGTTATTCTGCTATTGATTCCTTCTAGTGTGTTTTTCATTTCAGTTATTGTATTGTTCATATCTGTTTGTTTGTTCTTTAATTCTTCTAGGTCTTTGTTAAACATTTCTTGCATCTTCTTGATCTTTGCCTCCATTCTTTTTCTGAGGTCCTGGATCATCTTCACTATCATTATTCTGAATTCTTTTTCTGGAAGGTTGCCTATCTCCACTTCATTTAGTTGTTTTTCTGGGGTTTTATCTTGTTCCTTCATCTGGTACATAGCCCTCTGCCTTTTCATCTTGTCCATCTTTCCGTGAATGTGGTTGTTGTTCCACAGGCTGCAGGACTGTAGTTCTTCTTGCTTCTGCTCTAATTATCGCATTTTAGAATAGTGAAAATTACCTATACCCTTGAAAGGAGATGTAGCATAATATAATGTGAAGAATACTGTATTTAAGTCAGAAGACCTATGTTTAGGACTTGCCTCATCATACATTAGCTCTTTGACTTGAGAAAGCTATCTGATTTATTTGAATCTCAGTTTTGAGCTTTTAATGAAGTACCTGGCTCTCAAAACTCATAGGCTTATTTGAGGTTTTATTATGAAAGCATTTTGGAAATTCTCAAGCACAAATACAATATTATTGTTAATATTGCTATTTATTGACCAGAAATGTTTATACTTAATTAAAATGACTATTTAAGTTGTATCATTAGTTCTTTTTTTTTTTGGCTGCACCGCGCAGCTTGTGGAGTTTTAGTTCCCCAACCAGGGATCAAACCCAGGCCCTTGGCAGTGAGAGCACAGAGTCCTAACCACTGGACTGCCAGGGAATTCCCTGTATCATTAGTTTTAAGATGAATTGGTAGAGGGGACTTCCCTGGTGGCGCAGTGGTTAAGAATCTGCCTGCCAATGCAGGAGACACTGGTTTGAGCCCTGGTCTGGGAAGATCCCACATGTCGCAGAGCAACTAAGCCCGTGTGCCACAACTACTGAGCCTGCGCTCTAGAGCCCATGAGCCACAACTACTGAGCCCATGTGCCACAACTACTAAAGCCCACACACCTAGAGCCTGTGCTCTGCAACAAGAGAAGCCACCGCGATGAGAAGCACGTGCACACAGCAAAGAGTAGCCCCCACTCGCCGCAACTTGAGAAAACCTGCGCGGAGCAATGAAAACCCAACGCAGCCAAAAATTAATTAATTAATTGATTAAGAAAAAAAGATCAATTGGTAGAGAAGTTATAGTGACAGTTGAATAAATATAAACCTCTGCTTATAGCAGTCTTTGTAGTAGAACATATAATTTTTCATCGTTAGTGCTCTACAGTGAAACTTATTTAGTGCTCTAAACTTATTTCATTGCTTTTACTGTTCTTGTCTTTATCCTTTGGTTTTTTGGTTCTTAGGTCTGTTGGGAGAACGTTTTGCACAATGGATGGGCGTGGAAGCCCAGTTCACATTCATCCTTCCTCAGCAGTAAGTACCTTGTTTTTAATAAAAGGAAGAAATTTCTTCCTTTTGTAAAGGAAGGTGTAGGAATTTCTTCCTTTTGTAAAGGTATAGGAATAAATAATATACAGATGTCTTCTACTTTTCTCTTTTGAGGATAAGTTTAGCATATATCTATATTACATAAAGGTATTGGTTGGCCTATGCCTTCTGTTTGAAGAATATAGAAATTAATTCAGAAGAGTTTGGGCTGTTGGTATTTGGTTGGTCTAATGTGCAATAAGGCAGGTTATTGAATTATCATCCTTAAATGAATTCTTTTGTGTAGCTTCATGAACAGGAAACCAAACTTGAATGGATCATTTTCCATGAGGTATTAGTTACCACCAAAGTCTACGCAAGAATTGTGTGTCCAATCCGTTATGAATGGGTGAGAGACTTGTTACCCAAGTTGCATGAATTTAATGCACATGATTTGAGCAGTGTGGCCCGACGTGAAATGAGAGAAGATGCAAGAAGGAGGTGGACCAATAAGGAAAATGTAAAGCATCTAAAGGGTGAGTGAATCGCTTGTTCTAGAGCATAAGTGTCCAAATTCTCATATAATTACAGAAAAACTGTTACAGAGCTTAGATTCTGGCTCTGTCTCCTCAGAAAAGCAAAGAGTTGTCATGAGTCTCAGACTTACTTTGACTTCCTTCTTTCCTTCCAGTTAATCATGTTTTCCTTAACCCCTCTGTTCAACAACATTATTATTATTATTATTTTAATTATTATTATTATTATTTTTTGCATTTCTCGGGCCTCTCACTTGTTGTGGCCTCTCCCGTTGCGGAGTATAGGCTCCGGACGCGCAGGGCCAGTGGCCACGGCTCACGAGCCTAGCCGCTCCATGGCATGTGGGATCTTCCTGGACCGGGGCACGAACCCGTGTCCCCTGCATTGGCAGGCAGACTCTCAACCACTGCGCCACCAGGGAAGCCCCAACAACATTATTAATAACAATATCTATAGAACTTTTTTGCCACATGCTAACAAGTTGCATTACCCCATTAAATATTCACAATAACTCGGTGAAGTAACTGCATATCCCTACTTTATAGATGAGGAAATACTTAGCAGTATACAATAATTTGCTGAAAATCGCAAAGCTAATATTTGGTGAATCTGGATTTTGAATCCAAGGAATTTGACTCTGTGGCCTCTACTCTTAACTATTATGCCATATTGCTTCCCAGTAGTGCTTTACTATTTTTATTTTGTTTATAAAATTTTGTGAATTATTACTGCAGAACATCCTTTTTTTTTTTTCAGGAGATTTTTCCTTGAAATGTTAGGTCCCTAGTTGTGAGGCATAAACTGTTGTGGTACTGAACTAGGATAGAAAGCTTAATTCTCAGCTCACAAATAAAAAGAGCTTTTCAGTAAAGCTTTTTGAGGCTGATTGATGGAGCAAATTGTATTATCCTTATTTAACATCACTGAGAAATAGAATGGTGGGGAATTTTGCCCAAGGTCATTGGAAATGTTAACTACTCTGTTTTGTTGTAGTGTATAACCACACTACATGTTTGACTTAGGGTCAATTTTTCTGACTCCTCAGACCTCTATGCTCTTATTTTATTTATTTATTCATTCATTCATTTGGCTGCCCCAGGTCTTAGTTGTGGCACGCAGGATCTTTTTAGTTGCAGCATGTGGGATCTAGTTCCCTGATCAGGGATTGAACCCTGGCCCCCTGCACTGGGTGTGCAGTCTTAGCCACTGGACCACTTGGGAAGTCCTTTTATGCTCTTATTTTTATCCATCAATTATATCATTTCTTTTGAAAGGGCAAAATTTAATTTCCTTCTTTTCCCCTTAACATTAAAAAATCAGAGCATCTCTTTCTCTTAACGTTTCTAATACTGAAACTCAAAACTAAAATTTTATTGGATTAATTTGTAATGTTTTCAGATGGAATACCAAAAGAAGTCCTAAAGAAAATGCAAAGAAGAAATGATGATAAATCCATATCAGACGCACGTGCTCGTTTCCTTGAGAGAAAGCAGCAGAGGTCCCAGGATCACAGTGACACCCTGAAGGAAACAGGCTAAGCAGTGAACCCTCCAATTCAGGAAGTAGGAAAAGCAGCCAGAAAATGTGCTTCTGCTTTGCCATTTATGTCAGACAGCACTACCAAGAGGAAGTGGTCAGCAGCTGTTTTTAGCATACGAGTTAAAAGCAAATCAAAGCTCATCAGTACCAATAAATGGAATTTTCAAAGAAAAGATTGAGCTGCCATAGTCATAGGAAATGATATATGAAACCAATGAGAGACAATATATGTGATATTTTCCTCACTTCAATTTTGCTGGCCTTAACTGGTATCAAATGCTGTCAGTGAGATATTTTCAAAGAACATTGAATTGTATTTAATCAGCGTGTATTCCATTTGCATTGAAGCATTAAAAATTATTTTCCTTAAATCTCTTTAAGGCCTTCTTGTTGCTATTAGAATAGTATTATATCAGGTTATCAGGTATGTGACCATTTCCTTCTGAAGGCTGAACATAAAAGAGGTTTTTACTGAGCAATACTTAGATGTCTAACCGTTTAATTGCTACAGAGCTTTATAGATACTTAGAGAAAAGACTTAATCAATTAGTAAATAAGAAAATTGCCTATGGCAAGATTCTTTGTTGAATTAATATTAATCCTTAAGTTGATTTTTCTGGGATTATACAAATTCCTTTTTATATAAAAGTATATTGTTTAAAACAGTAGCTATAGCCATTAACCAAAGGACAGATGATATATATATGTTCTTTTTTTAGCTGTCCCTACATACTTGTATCAGCACCATGTATGTAGGTGTGACAGTGTTTCAAACAGCCCTTCCACCTGGCCTACTCTCTTGCCTCCAGCTGCTTGGGTAGGACCATTTAAACATCTATTACGCTGATCTTGAAATGGGATTTTCAAAGCAGCCAACACTGCATCACCAGTGTTTCAAATTGGAACCTTGAGGCTAGTTAGTATCACACTCAGGCCACACTCAGCACTTGTCCACTCTGTTGTTTACTGCCTTGTATTCTAGTTATTTGTGTATTTGTCTGTCTCCCCCACTAGATTATACGCTCCTTGTGGGCAGGGACTGTGTCTTTTTCATCTTTGTATCTTTCATGGCACCTAGCACAGTGCTTTGCACATAGTAGTCAATGTTTGTTAAATAAAGCTATTAGTGTCGTTCAAATTCAAAAGGCAGTATAATGTGTGTTTTTAGATATTTTCTGTAAAATTTAAGAATGTAAAATTTTAATAGATAACTCACTCTTTCGCAGTTACTTCCTTTGGCATCTAAACAATTTTCTGTTCAATATTAGAAACTTGAAGTCTTTATTGAAAAATCACATGAGGACCCAAACCCATGTTTGTTCTTGAAGTAAGGTGAGTGGTGATGGTTTCTTGGAACATTCCTAGCATTGTTAATTTGTTCTTCTAACCTTCAGTGCTCAAGACACTGTTTCAGCACATTAGTCCTATCAGTTTCTCTTCCCAGGTATGTATCAGTGCATTTCCTTAGACGTGGTGGGGGTGTATGTGGATTCTTGGAATTACAGCTCTTTTATTTCAGTAAGATTTTATTAAGCACACATTCTAAATCTATAGTCTATATCTATAATTTCATCAGTTTTCCCAATCATGTCCTTTATAGCATTTTCCCCCAGTTCAGGATCCAGTCAAGAATCGTGTATTGTATTTAATCTCCTTTAATCTAGAAGAGGTCTTCTGTCTTTGTCTTTCGCATTTAACATTTTTTAAAATTGAAGTGTAGGGAATTTGGGATTAACAGACACACACTACTATATATAAAGTAGGTAAACAATAAGGACCTGCTGTATAGCACAGGGAACTATATTCAGTATCTTATAATAACCTATAATGGAAAAGAATGTGAAAAAGAATATATATGTATGTATATATAGTTGAATTACTTTGCTGTACACCTGAAACATTGTAAATCAACTATACTTCAATTAAAAAATAATTTAAAAAGTAAACTGGAGTAAATTGACCTACAACACTGTGTTATTTCCAGGTGCACAACACAGTGATTTGATATTTCTATACATTGCCAAATGATCATCACAATAAGTCTAGTTACTATCTGTCACCATACATAGATATTACAATATTATTGACTGTATTCCCCATGCTGTACATTTCATCCCGATGACTCATTTATTTTGTACCTCTGAAGGTACAGACCTGAAGAGTGTACCTCTTGGTCTCCCTCACCTATTTCACTCATCCCCCTACTCCTCCTTCTCCTCTGGCAGCCACCTGTTTTTTCTCTGTATCTATGACTCTTTCTGTTTTATGTTTGTTCATTTGTTTTATTTTTCAGATTCCACATATAAGTAAAATCATATGGTATTTGTCGTTCTCTGACTTATTTCACTTAGCATAATACCCTCTAGGTCCATTCATGTTGTTGCAAATGGAAAGGTTTCTTTTTTTTTTTTTATGGCTAATACTCCATTGTAAATATATATACCACATCTTCTTAATCCATTCATCCATCAATAGATACTTAGGTTGCTTCCATATCTTGGCTATTATAAACAATGCTGCAATGAACATAGGGTTGCATATAGTTTTTCAAATTAGTGTTTTCTTCAGAAAAATACCCAGAAGTGGAATTGCTAGGTGTATGGCAGTTCTATTTTTAATTTATTGAGGAACCTCCATCCTGTTTTCCATAGTGGCTGTACCAACTTACATTCCCACCAACAGTGTACAAGGGTTCCCTTTTCTCCATGTCCTTGCCTACATGTATTTTTTGTCTTTCACATTTAACATTTGAATAACAGTTTTGACATTTTTTAATAATACAGGTTAGTTATTTTATAGTATATCCTCAATTTGGATTTCTCTAATGTTTTCCTCATGGTTTTGCATTTGTGACTGGAATACTGAATAAGTGATACAGTGTCTTTCCCAAGGCATTAAATCTGGAGGTACATGGTATTTGCCCCTTATTGCTGATATTAATTTTGATTAATTGGTTAGGGTGTTTTTGATTTCTTCAGTCTAGTTACTCTCTTTTTTATTATTATTAATTAATTTATTTTTGGCTGCGTTGGGTCTTTGTTGCTGCACTCAGGCCCTCTCTAGTTGTGGTGAGTGGGGGGGGGGCATTCGTCGTTGCAGTGCACAGGCCTCTCATTGTGGTGGCTTCTCTTGTTGTGGAGCACGGGCTCTAGGTGCGTGGGCTTCAGTAGTTGTGGCACGCGGGCTCAGTAGTTGTGGCACACAGGCTTAGTGGCTCCATGGCATGTGGGATCTTCCTGGACCAGGCCTCGAACCTGTGTCCCCTGCATTGGCGAGCGGATTCTTAACAACTATGCCACAAGGGAAGTCCCAAGTCTAGTTATTCTTATAATTAATAAGTAATTTGTGGGAGGGATACTTTGAGATTATGTGAAATAGCCTGTTCCTTATAAATTATTACCCTCTGTTTTTATCATCAACTGATGATTCTTGCCTGAATCAGTTTATTCTTATGGTTGCAAAATGGTGCTTTTTTTTTTTCCTATACAGGTGATCCTTGAACAACATGGGTTTGAACTGCGTGGGTCCAGTTATATGTTTTTTATTTTTTTCAATGAATACGTAGTATAGTATTGTACTACATGATCTGTGGTTGATTGAATCTGAGGATGCAAAACCATTGATATGGAGGTCTGACTGTAAAGTTATACGACGATTTTCGAATACTGGGAGGGTGGGCACCCCTAAACACCGAGTTGTTGAAGGGTCAACTGTATTTATTTGTTGACATTATATTGTAAGGAAGAGTTTTCCTCGAAGAAGAATTTCCAATAAACACTTGGTTGCTAGGAACAGCATAAATCAAGACAGAGAATTAGAAAGCCCAGGGGGTATTTGAGAGGGGTGGCAAACAGTCTAGTTTATTTGGTGCATTGAGCATAAATAGAATAATAGGTTGAAAATATTGGTTGAGGACAGATTATGGAAGGCTTTGAAAGCCAAACTATGGAATTTGGACTTACTTTGTACTATATATGAATTTGTTGGAGGGGAATGTCATCATTACATTTCTAAGGTAATTGTGACAATGGTATTTTTTTGTTTTTTTAATAAATTTATTTTATTTACTTATTTTTGGCTGTGGTGGGTCTTCGCTGCTGCGCGCGGGCTTTCTATAGTTGCGGCGAGCGGGGGCTACTCTTCGTTGCAGTGTGCGGGCTTCTCATTGCGGAGCACGGGCTCTAGGCACACGGGCTTCAGTAGTTGCAGCACGCGGGCTCAGTAGTTGTGGCTCATGGGCTCTAGAGCACAGGCTTAGTAGTTGGGGCACACGGGCACACGGGCTCAGTAGTTGTGGCTCACGGGCTCTAGAGCACAGGCTCAGTAGTTGTGGCGCATGGGCTTAGTTGCTCCACGGCATGTGGGATCTTCCCGGACCAGGGATCGAACCTGTGTCCCCTGCATTGGCAGGCGGATTCTCAACCACTGCGCCACGAGGGAAGCCCTGTGACAATGGTGTTGATAAGAAGAATTGATTTCTACTGAGAGGGCTGTGAGAAAAGTAGTATGGGAGGAATACTGGATCCAGTTAAGAAGGAGAAGGAGTCTTGGAGGAAAAGGTAGTGATTATGGAAAAGTCTGTTCTTAAAAGAATGATTCACCTTTAAATTACCAAATGAAACAAAAAGAAACAAATGAAGATGAATGTTATCACAGAAAAATGGTCAAAAGACATGGTCAGTCATTTTATAAAAGGAAACATTGAATGGTCAATAAATAAAATACTGAATCTTACTAGTAATTCGGGTAATGCAGTTGAAAATAAGTGAGATGCCATTCTTTTCCATCAGATTGGCAACAATTAATATATGCCTAAAAAGTGTTGTCATAGGATAAATTGCTCTTATTTTAGAGAACATTTTGGCAATATCTAGTAAAAGTGAAGATGTACACAACCTGTGACCCAGCAAGCCCAACTTTAAATTTATATCCTAGGAACTCTCTGAGAGTATATAAAATACTCTGTTTCTAGTAAAATTTGACTCCTATAGATTTAGAATCAGTTTGATGATTTATGTTACATACAGCATTTATAAAAATGTTATATACTTCATTGTTTCTAGCAGTAAAAAATTGAAAATTATATACATAGCTATCAATAGGGAAATGAAACTGAGATATGTTATTATGGTCGAATTCTTTACATCAGTGAAAGCGATTTTTGAGACTCCTGTTGCCTACTCTGCAGAACAGATGAACCACTTTACATTCCTAACAGCAATGTTGTAAAGTACCTGTCTTACTGTACTGTACTGTCTTACCTGTCTTGTGGTCCCTCAAAAATGTTTTCGTAATTATAGACAAAAAAGTGCCTCATTATTATGTTAATTTACATATTTAGATATTCAGCTCTTTTTCCTTAAATTGTCTACAAGAAATGAAATTAATGAAATTAACTGATTTGAATTTGATAGGGCCAGATAGTATTTTAGACTTTCAAGGCATACAGTCTCTGTTGCAGATACTGTGCTGTTGTAGTATAAAAGTAGCCATAGACAGTACATAAACAAATGGATATGGATGTGTTCCAATAAAACTTTATGGACAATGAAATTTGAATTTCATATAATTTTCACATGTCAGGAAATATTCTTTTTTTTTTTTTTTGCGGTACGCGGGCCTCTCACTGCTGTGGCCTCTACCATTGCGGAGCACAGGCTCCGGACGCGCAGGCTCAGCGGCCATGGCTCACGGGCCCAGCCGCTCCGCGGCATGTGGGATCTTCCCGGACCGGGGCACGAACCTGTGTCCCCTGCATCGGCAGGCGGACTCTCAACCACTGCGCCACCAGGGGAGCCCCAGGAAATATTCTTTTGATTTTATTTTTCACCACTTGCACTTTATTCCAGAAAAGCTACTTTTCACGAACCCATTCTAATTCAAATTATTTCAATTGAAAGAAAAGATCTTAATTTCAAGAAATACTGAATTTTTTTGGTTTTTACTTTTTCTTTTATTTATTTATGCATGCATGCATGCATGCCACGCCACGAAGCTTGTGGGATCTTAGTTTCCTGACCAGGGATCGAACCCGGGGCACAGGAGCGAAAGCACCGAGTCCTAACCACTGGACCGCCAGGGAATTCCCAACTTTTTCTTTTCTTTATAGCAGAGCTGACAGGATTGAACATGTCAGGAATCAAAAAATGTAATTTGTAATCTGTATTCTCGCAAAGATTTTCAAAGTAACCTGTATTACTTGTTCGCTGCTCCTTTAACCTGAAAATATGAATAATATAAAACTCTTGTGGGGACTTCCCTGGTGGCACAGTGGTTAAGAATCTGCCTGCCAATGCAGGGGACATGGGTTTGAGCCCTGGTCCGGGAAGATCCCACACGCCGTGGATCAACTAAGCCCGTGCGCCACAACTACTGAGCCTGCGCTCTAGAGCCCGCGTGCCACAACTACTGCAGCCCGTGTGCCTAGAGCCTATGCTCCTCAACAAAGAGAAGCCACCGCAATGAGAAGCCCGCACACCGCAACAAAGAGTGGCCCCTGCTCGCCGCAACTAGAGAAAGCCCGCGCACAGCAACAAACACCCAACTCAGCCAAAAAATAAATAAGTAAATTTATATAAAAAAAATAACTTGTGAAGCTATTGAAGATTTTTCAAAGAGAAGAATCATATTATTTGTCCAGATAAAATCTAAGATGTGTTTCTCAACCTAATATTACTTGGTTCTCAGCTAAATCATGAGAAGTAAGATGGGATAACCCAAAATACAGCCTAGCACAATTTGGTGCTTTTTGTATATGGTTGGTATTTATAAATGATTGTTGTGCTAACTCCAGGTGTGATTATTAACAACATAAGTTGGCCTGGGCTTCAAATTAAATAGGTAATATAGTTGATAAATGCTATAATAGCTTAAGAAGTAGGGTAAATAGATTTTAAGGTGAGTTTTTAAGTAAGGGTAGGACTTGGACTAGAATGAAAAAGGAGACAGAATTTGTGTGGTTGGAGAGAGGAATAAGAGATAAACAGTGGAAAGATTATCAGTGTCACCTTGAGAAGGGCTTTTAAAAAATGAAGCGTTTTGAGGTTTCCAATTCTGTAACTAGGGTTAACACTAAATAGGTCATATGAAGCATAATTTGAGTGCCACTCATTCTTGCAGATAGAAAAATTTGAAAGTCAGCTTGGACTGGGGTTTTCTTTTTACAGTGTGCAGCACTTATAGACTGCCATTGTGTGCTAGTTTGCTACTCCATCTAGTTCCCATTCAAGAAATGGTATTTTTAAGGTCTCTGCAGTAATGAAGAGTATAATCTTATCTCTATATCTGATCTGATGGCTTAGCTTGATAGACCCAAAATATGGAGACAATAAAGATCTGTCTTTATCAGGTTAGTTCTCACCCTTTGGAAAGCTTTATATTTGCGTGACCAACTTTATAAAGTGGCATAACCTAGAGACGTTTTCATGCCTTTTGGTGCTAATAGGGCTGGCTTAGAAAAGAAAAATAAAATTTAAATCAGTAAATATGTAGGAAAAAAATAAGGGCGGTGTATTTTTCATTACTGGAGTGTCATGGAATGAACAGTAATTATATGGTTGTATACTGTACAACATTAAACTCACAGTTATTTGGAATATGAGCAACAAGGAAAAGGAAGTAAACAGGCTTTGGGTTTGTTTTACATAATGCACTTTTATCAGCCATGACACATTGAGGTATAAGGCATTTAAAAAACAGTAATTTCTCGTGTGTCCTATATTTGGTACATATTGAGATCAGGCTAAATATACACTAGCAAGAGTAGTATACCAAAACTTCACAGTGATTAACCTGAGGCCTTTAAGATTCAGAATTTATTTCCCCATATAAAAATATTTTTTAAAGCCTTTCAAAAGATTTTAACATTAAGTATTTAACTTTTCATTGTTATGTACTGAAGTGTTTGTTGACCGAGTAAATGACATTTCCTTGACTTTGCTATTATTGAGTTAATGAAAACTTTGTTTACCAAATCTCAGTCCTTAATATTCTCTTCTGAGGAGGAGTTTATCACCATTACAAGGGTGCATAGGTGCACTGCTACTTGGAGAACTATCTATCCTTGGAGTGTGACAGAATTTTAAGATTGCTGACAGAACATGTTTGTTGTGGGTTCTACCCTGCTTTGGAGACAGTAATAACTCCAGGAGGTAAAAAGAGACAGTTCTACATATTTAGAAAGGGGGGGAAATAGCCCAAAACAATCATTCCCACATCCTGGCCCTCATGGCCCTTTCATTCTGTAGATCCTCTCAAGCTTCTTTTACCTTTTGTTTTTCCATTTGAAAGGGATGTTGTGACTAGCATCTGTTGATCAGTAGTGTTATAACTCTTCTGGTTTTTCTTTCCCCAAAGCTCTGTGTATCACTATATTTGAACCAACTTTCCTGAAATGACTTTTTAAGGTAATGTTATGAGCTACTTCATTCCTCTGCTGGGATCTGATTTAACCTTTAGAAAACATGGGAGGGGCCTATATAATATGCTAGATTCCAGATTGTATTTCCACAGGGCTAGTCTTGACTGTTCACTTGGAACATGCTTGATCCTGACACAGAATAGATTCACTACAGATCTTATTGCTGTCCATGACACATTATAAAACTTGTGTATATAAATTAGGTTTAGCACAAGCCTGAGCAGTGAGTGATAACTGAGTTTAAGTTAAGGTCCATTTCATACTAATATAAGACCGTGAAAATTTTCTTCTTGCTTTGTAAATGTTTTTTTTGGGTGAGCTTTGCCTATAATCAGTGCCTTGTACAGGACCAAAATAAAGTGGTTATTTATGTTGACTGATACCTGAGCCACTTATTGGCCTTTGATAGGGTCTTTATCTAATCCTGCTGGGATTCATATCAGTGGCCCTAGGGGGCTGAGATGTTTCTCAAAGATACCGTTTAAATGGCAAAACCACTCATCTTATTTAGGTAATGCTAAAGTATATCCCTCTTGGTTTCATTAAAATCTGAACTTTAAATATTTGGTACAGTGGGTTGGGTTTAAACTTCTGCTTTAAAATTAATCTCTTAATGTTTGAGAAACGCCTTTACTTTGTGGCTTTTGCAATGCAGCTAGTTCACGCTGTTTTTAAAAGGTCAAGTTAAAAGGCAGGGGCCTTAAATCCAGGGTTGCTTGAAGATGAAAAACTACAGCCGAATCCTACAATGAAAAGTTTTTCTGATGTGTCATTCCCATTGGAGGATATATATATATGTACATATATGTAAAACAGGTCCTGGCATAAAATATAAAATTAGGGACACAATAAAGTTTTCTTGTATAGGTTTTGAGAAACTGGCATTCCTCAAAATAGCAGATGAGCAATGCAGTTTTTGCTAATGGCACTTGCTGTGACTCAGAGCAAGGACCTACTATTGAATATTCTGCTAAAAATACCTTCAAATTCAAAGAATTGGACGATTTATTAACATGGCTACTTTACTAAAACATTTTCTGAAACCAAAAGCCATGATGATAATACATTTATAGCCTTATTAAAAGACTTTGTCATAGTTGGATAACCTAATAAACCAGAAAACTTTTTTTTTTTTTCCTACCTTCTCTAACTTAAGGTAGTGCCTGAAAACAAAGGCATTCAGTTACTGTTCAGGTAACTGTTAACAATGATTCAGCCTTCTGGGCTTCTAAACCAAGTATTGACAACCTTTTGTCCTGCCTCTACACCTTTAGCAAAAACAGTGTGCTACCATAAAAAGCTCTCTCATTACCTCAGCCAAAATCATTAATCTTTAAAAGGCATTGGTTTGGGTTTTGGGTTGGTTTTTTTTTTAACGTTTATCATGTAGTACATTTTTTTCTCTTGAAAATTTTTGGAGTTATTGATTTGAAGGAAAGTGTTCAAAATGAGCTGGTATACTGTAATCTATTTTTCTTCTCTCTAAATGATTCTGAAAACAACACATTCATTAGATTTCTGTGTGATGACACAGCAGTCACTCTCAGTGCAGTTTTGGTTAGATATTCCACACCAAATATCCAAGCTAAAATCAATTGCTTTGCGGATTCTCAACGTCTTTAAAATTACAGGTCTGTCTGAAAATGCAAGACAGGTATTAAGAAAGAAAATTTTGGTGGCCAGTTCATAATATAGCTCTTGTAACCCAGATTCTGAGA
This sequence comes from Stenella coeruleoalba, assembly GCF_951394435.1. NCBI lineage: Eukaryota > Metazoa > Chordata > Mammalia > Artiodactyla > Delphinidae > Stenella > Stenella coeruleoalba. The sequence continues at coordinate 32,161,586 of NC_137165.1, forward strand.
TTGGAAATGTAACTTGATTAAGCTACTGCTTTAACTGTAATAAAACAGTAACTCCTTTAGATTTTTAATTTAGAATTTGTATACTTCCAAAAAAGATTCAAAGTAGCTATACTATTAAAGTGGTATTAGAAAGGTCATTTCGAATGCTGCAGAATACAGAACATCTTCAAGTATTTGGCTTAACAAAACATAATGAAATTTTGCCAAGCATAAATATTCACTCTGATGACATGGTGGCAAGGCTTTTCTTTGCCCAACAGTCTCTGTCTGCTCTCTTAACTGCCAAAGATTCTCTCACCCTCGGTATGTGAGGTATACTTTGGGAAAAACATTAAAAGCAATTTAAATGATTAAGCAAATTCTCAGCAAAACTGCTTAACACACAAAATTCTTGTATACCTAATAGAGTTTTCTGTTTAACTGGAAAGGTTACTAAAAATAATGTGTACTTGAATTCTTCCTCAGGATCTTTCTGGAACAGCAATCACATCTCTTTAAGATGAAAAGCATGGAACGAAATTCTTTTATGCTTTATTGTATTTGTGCTATTATGAAATATTATTACAGCTTATACTTTAGCAATAAAGTACTGGTAAGATTATTAATCGATAATGAATACCGTAGATACCTTAATGCTGTTAGAAGACACGATGCCCCCAGCTTTGAAGCGTTTGCATTCCCAAACACTGCTAGTTTACACTGTTGAGGAGGTCCCACTGAAATACAGCGCTAATAGTTAATCCCTTTCTCCAAGAGTGTACCTTAGCCACACCGAGGAAAAACATTAAGGTTTTACAAACCACCTTTAACCTAATTATCTAAATCTTTGAGGCTCATTAATTATTTGATATGGCTGGAAAAAAAAATCCTGCTATAATTTTAGTCCAATTTTTTAGCGTATTTATGACACTCAAATTCTTCACCAAATTTCTCAGCTAGACCCATATATATGTACATCCGCCAAAATGTCCGCAGAAACGTTAAGAAAGGCTATCACAAGGCCAGTTTGAGATACCTCATAAATGGCCTTCACTGCCCTTTGAGTCAATTGTTTAACGTCCCAAGAGACTACTAGTTCTGTTAGAACCTAAGCGTCAGCTTCTCCAACCCTCAGAAGGGCGTGCGTAAGGACAGATAGGATTTTTAAACCCCATTTCAGTGTTTCAGTGCCCCCCTCCCTGGGCTATAACAAACCACCCACCACAAGAGACTAGGCGGGGGAAGAGCGCTGCAGCCGGCTGCCAAGAGCGCTCTGCAGGGGGGCCGTTTCCCTGAGTCACGGAGAGGGCGGGAGGCTGGGCCCATCTGCCCACGCCACGTCCCCTTCGTAAGGGACTACGTTTAAATACGCAGGGCCCACTGGGAAAGGGAGCAGCACCGCCATTCCTCAAGGCGGCCCAACAGCCACCTCATTCCCAGGAGACGCCGCACTTCCCTAGAACTCGCTCTGCATTCCGGCAGCAATCAGCAGACCTTTCCTGACCAGCATCACGTGCACCCGGAAGTACGTGGGTGAGACCCAAAGCGCCCACGGAAATGACGTTGGTCGCCCCTAGTCGCATGATGTGGCAAAATGTGAAAAAAAAGGGGGGGGAGGGAAAAGCAGGCGGCTGGGGAAGGTGATGAGACAAAAAGTAGTCCCTCCGATTCCTCTATTTATCTCCGTGTCGCAGCAGTAAGCGAGGCCCTCAGCGCCCTGCGCCCCACGCTCCGAATTCCTGCGCTCCGATGCATCGCGGCGCTCCGTGGAGGAGTACATAAGGCGGAGGGGGTGAGGTGACCTGGGCGGAGTTCTGTCGCCAGGATCCTTCCGCAGGGCTAAACCGTTTCCGGAGTCTGCGCTGCGCCCGGTTCCGCCATTGCGGCTCTCGCGGACCCTGGAGCCTCCGCCCCCGACCTGAGCTCTTTCGTCTGCCTGCCAGTTTCCTGCGTCCCCGGAGACTCTCCTGCTGAGCCCAGCCTCCCCCCTCCCCCTTCTCCTCCTCTCCCTTGGAGAGCCCGGGCAGCCACTGCCCCACAGCCCCAGTGACAGGAGGAGACCATACACCCCCGACAGCGCCATGGCCCAGATTCTGCCAATTCGTTTTCAGGAGCATCTTCAGGTGCGGTGGGCCCGAGCTAGTGAGGGCTGTGGAAAGAGGGAGGTAGGAAGGAAGAAGCTGGAGTCTGAGCCCAAGCAAAAAGAGGAGAACCGGGGGGAGGGGGGATGGTGGTGGTGGTGGTATCGGTTCCTGGGGTAGATGGAGGATGGGGCACTATCTTGGAAAGCTTGAAGGGTTAAATGATGTGGGGCTTGGGTGGAAAGGAAGCGAGTCGGGGTGCATAGGGCAGTGAGGCCATACCTGGGTTTGAAGGCCTCTCTATCTTCGCTTCCTGGATGGCAAGAACTGCGTATAATAACCCTTCCACCCCGGTTTTATTCAGTTCATTCATTTGGGTACGTTGCGGGGCGTGGGGGGGGGGGCGTTCTCCCGCGTTTCTTCCGGAGCAAGAATTCTCTTCCCCTAGGGCAGCGCAGGCTGTCACCTCCCATTGCCCTCTTCCCTTTCCCCCATCGTGTCTGCACCCGGGAGTTGTGGCGCGGGTGGGTTGGGGAGAGGCAACCTTTTTTCTTCCTCCCTCTGCGGCTCTCAACGGGAAAGGCACCTTCCCCGGGCATGCGGAGAACGGCAGTGGCTCCTCTCTTGCCTTCCCCGAGGCAGTAGGAACTGGGAAGCTCACTGAAGGAAAAAAAAAAGAGGATAGAATGGGGGAACGTATTTCTCAGGGCGGTGTCAATTTCGGAGTGCGTGGGGTCAAGGTTCCTAAGGGGACTCGCCTTTTTTCACTTTCTTGATGTCTCTGGGCATGGTGCGGCTTTTATCCCCTCTTCGGTTCTAGAAGGGAGAAAAGAGTTGTTCAGAGGTTATCTTTGGAGCAGCTAGTTGGCTTGGCGTGAGTACTTTCCTCAGGATTGCATGGAATTGAACGACCCCTGGGGATAGAGCACACCTGCCCTGAGATATGCAAGGTTATTTGGTCTGTAATTGGTTTCCTTTAGTAGGTTCTAGAGTTCTTCCCCATGGTGCATTATCCTGTAGGCAACAGACTGTCTTATCTGGCAGCTTGCCCGTAGCGGGCCCGGGCAGGTGATCATTGGAGGACTTGACTGAATTAAGTCTCTTCTAAGCTTCTGATTTTCCTGGTTCACCAATCTGGTTTTACTTTGGCTGAAATAATTTATTAATAAAGTACGCTTTCTTTCTAATTACCTCCTTAAAGAGGTCTGTCTCAGCTCAGTCATTTGAAGGACTAATTCGTAATGATAAGAGATGCCAGTGGTTTGACATGACACTAATACTAGTGGCCTCTTGGACACTTTACCATTGAAGGCTGTTTACTTTCTGACATTGTTATAACAATAAATAAATGTTAATTAAAAGGTTTAATATTCTGGCTATCAACATGATTTCATTTTTTTTACAGGTATCACCTTTGCTTGCATCAGCAAGGCTTCTTTGTCTTGAAATGTAATGAATTATAAATCTTTACTCAAAAAATGAGTTAAGTAATGTACTTTATTCAGTCATTTTTGGTTTTCAGATAACTCATCTGATGTAATAGAACACTATCTTACAAAAGGTTAAAAAACATTGTGACAGAATGGACACAGAAGTTTTTGTTTATGCTCCATCCAAATTTGTATTGCTGTGGTTACTTCTGTTGAATGTGGAGTGTTAGGAAAATAACGTTTTTGAGTGTGAGGGGAAAACACAACCTTGTCCTGACACTCAAGTGCTTCTGGAATATAATCTTCCTGCAGACAAAAGTGTGTAAAATCATACACAAGAAAAGCAGTTATAGTTGCTGTTTACTTTACAAAACAGATATAGCCCGCTAGTAAATCTTGTTTCTTGACTGTTGGTGGTTTGAGCAATAGTTTTCCATTTCTATTAATGAGGAGACAAGGTTGTTGAATAATCCCAAAGACTGGACTCCAACCATGTCACTGATTGAAGACAGATTTAATATGGGTCTGATTTCTAAGTGGTTCAGAGTTTTTGCAGACACTTGAGTGAAGCCATTTCCTTCTCAAATACTTGAAGAGTTGCATATAAAGTTGCTTTGCAAATAAACTTGAAGAATTCAGTCATTCAGTTTTTGGAGTAGTATATATGCCATGACTAAGTTTAAGCGTGCTTTGGTGACTGTGTACTCAAGCTGATAATGATTAATTATTGTGCAGAGCCCCAGTCACCAACCTCTTCCAGGATAATATAATTCCTGACTTTTCATTTTTATCCCTTGCTGTATAAAAATTAATAAGGATTATTTTAATTGGCAACTTAGGTCTTTGACCTCTCAGCCCCTGCCAGTTTGCTAAGTAGCAGAAAACTTTCTGAAACACTTAGGATAAAAATTGGGAACAAGAATTGAGGAACCTGTGAAATCTTCAAAGCGTGAACTGTAAATAAATTTATTTTTATACCATGGAACTACTTTGGCCAGCTGAAGGGTCTGTCATCAAGGACTCAGAAGTACATCAAATGAAGCTTAATATTTTAAGTTATAAAGGAGTTTTTATTTCTTTTTTAGGATGTTGAGGCTGATAGCAGTGAACAGATGAGTGCCTATTTGAGCAAGATTTTGCTAGGATTGCAGGTTCTGAAAAAAATCCTAGGCTACCTATAGTGTTGCCTGCAACTCTGATTTCTTGGCTTATTAAGTATCTTTATGCCAATTGACATATTCTGCTGTATTCCCAGGTTCTTTGGGTCTGAAATTAAGTCTCCCAACCCTGCTCTTTTCCCTTTGATCCATAAATGTGTTGTGCATTCAATGGTAGGGGTTCTTGCTATGATTATTTTAATTTGCAAAGAGAAAGCAATGCTGAGTATTACTGGGATATGTTATATGCTTAACCGTACTTCCTGGAAGAGGCATACTGCTTGGAATTATGTTGCAGTCTACTTTAGGAATAGCTTCCGAGTTTAAGATGTATCAAGGTTTTCAGAATTTTCCTAATGGTCAGTTTACTCAACTTAAAGGGGTGTGGCTAATTCTAGTGAATGTGCTTTCACTCTGTTTAGGAAATAATTTAAGGCCTGAAACTGTGTGTAGAATCACAATCATTTTCATTTTGGTGTGCAGTGAAATACATGATTTCAGGAACCTTAACTTAATGATATTTGAATTATATTTAACAGGATGTTTTTCTGTCTTTGTTACTGCGTGGCTTTTGCTTTTTGAGAGTTACTATCCAATAGAACTTTCTTCCATGATGAAAATTTATACTAGCTACATAGCCATATTGAGCACTTGAAATGTGGTCATTGTGACTGAGGGACTAAATTTTTACTTTTATTTCTTTTCAATTAATGTAAATGTAAATAGCTACATAAAGCTATTGACTACGACATGGGACTGCGCAATTACAGGCCATTCTGATGTGCTTTTTAAGAGTGAAGATTTATCTGGCCACCTATATTTCTATGTTTAGAACATTTTGTTACTAAAATTAAAACATTCACTAATAGAAAGTGTTGGTTGAATACTGTCTCTTTTGGGAGGTGATTATGAACAGTGACTAGTGAATGGAAGGAGCAGCAGACTTTCTTGTGAGAGTCTGTTGTGTCCTATGAATGTGGCTGGGTGCTTCCACGTCTTCATCTAATTCCCCCAGATATCCTTCTTAAACAGTAGGAGAAAGTGAGACTCAAACTAGTGCCCTAGGGAACCTGTCAGAGTGGGATTTGAACCTAGGTCTTCTGACACTAAATATTTTGAAGAAAAATAATGATTGACCTTAAGAGGAGAAGTTATTAGTATCCTAGTGTGCTGTTTTATCTGTTGGACTTTTCCTTGAGAAGGTGACTTCTCTTCTGGTTTAACATGTGGTTAATGATGCCATATAGTAGACAGATCAGGGGTTTGGAGGTTGTTGAGACCAGTTCCATCCAGTAGAAAAATATGAGCCACATCTGTAATTTTACATTTTCTAGTGGCCATATTAAAAGTAAAAAACAGGTGAAATTAATGTCTCATTTAACTCAGTGTACCCCAAATGTTATAATTTCACCATGCAATCAGTATAAACTTTTCAGATGAGATATTTTACATTCCTTTTTGGGGGGTACTGAATTTTCAAAATCTGCTGTGTATTTTACACTTAGAGCACATCTCAATTCAGACCCTATTTTCATTGGATATATTTGACCTGTATTTAGCTTTCATAAAATTTACAGTTGAAAAAGCAGGTTTGCACATGTAGGTTGTTCCAAACATAAGTTTTCCATAATTGACTCGATTAACAGTTACTATTTAATTTTAATTAACTTAAAGTTGAATTACTATTTAATTTTAATTAACTTAAACTTGAAAATTGAGTCAGAGTAGCCACATTTGAAGTTCTCAGAACCACATGTGGCTTGTGAAATGTCGCTACAGTATTGGAGAAGGCAGGTTAAGACTAACCTCTTGCTCCTTTTTCTCTGTAAAATATGTGTACTACCTCACAAAGTTACCGTGAAGATCTGAGATCATGTATGTGAAAGTACTTGGTGTAGCATTTGAAGGGTATTAATTGTTGGCTATATAATTTTTGTCCAGTATATTCTATTCAGGTATCTATCTCTTAACCAGTGACAACATTTTATTTTGCAGATTTAAGACCTAGATTTTTATGGTTTATAAATATTTGGTACTCACCTGAGATTTGAATATTTACTATATACCAACAATTATGTTACACTCGGGACAAAGTGGTGAACAAAACTGACTGCAGCTTGCATTTGTGCTTGCATTGATTAGTTGGCAGAGGCTGTCCACACATAATTGTAACCATGGATGTTACTGAATGTTTGATATTGTGCAGGATTTAATACAAATATTCATATGACACAAAATTGATTCTGCTCTGAAACTGCTCAAAAGGAAGAAAAAATTTTAATTAATCTTTTATAATAGCCCGTGAGTGCTCACATGTGCCGTTGGTACATCTTTAATTAGTGTTCCTTGGTCAGACTCCTGATAAACCACATCTGATAAATTACCCACCTGGAATGCCAGTCAGGCCTTTGTTAGTATTTATATGTCCTATAAGATGGTAGTGCAGAAGTGTATGTTCTCACTTAGATAGGAAGTGAGTTCATAGCTGATATTTTAGTCCTTCATATTAGAACAAGGCTGTTTTTTAAAATTTATTTACATAGCCATGCTAAAGCTATTTCATAAAATCAAATTCTAAGCCGTAGCAAAGTTTCCAGTTCTTGGGTATCTTTTCTTTTTTTCCCCCACCCTTACTTGGCCAAGTGCCTGAGGCTAATGCTCTTAACTCAGGGGGTGGCAGGAGGCTTGGATCTGAATGTATTATGCAAAACCCATCTGTCAGACTCAGATTTTTGTGTCTCTTCTTTTGTGTTATGAAAGACATAATTTAAGATAGTTTACATAATTTATGATAGTTTATCCTAGTTCAGAGGGAATAACTATTCATCAAATCCTAATTGTCCTGAAATCTACAAGATCAGAATAAATTGACCATTATAGCTATTTGAGCACCTACTGTGTGCCAAGACCTCTGCTAAATCTTTTATGTTCATGATCTCATTTGATTGGCAAGAACATCCCTTCAGGTAGGTAGGGTTAGCCTTATTTTGCAGATGGGGAAACTGAAGTTCATAGCAGTTAACCTGTAGAGTCACACAGCTAGTGAGTGGGTGGTAATATTTGCTCTTCTTTCATTGTGGCACATTGCCTCATTTGGTGAATGATCTGTATAATTTGTATGTATGCTGTGGTGTTCTTTGATGTATACATTCTACTAGTATGTTTTTAGGTCAGTAGTTTTTATGAGAAAATTAGGGGCCAGTGAACCAACACCTGGATTTTCTATGCCTTAAACGGTTATTGAGATGATGTTTTTTAAAGGGCTTTATCCAAGTTCCCACTAAAAAATTGTGCAGAATGATTGGAATCAGGTTAACTTGTAATAACCAAGATTATCTATATCCCTGTCATAAGGCTAAACTTCTCAAATTTCTCTTAGACTTTTCCTTAGTGACAAGAGAGTGAATATGTTCCAGCCTGAAGCCACTTGTGAAAGCAGGAAACTTCTGCTTTCTATTTTACTGTATTATTTATGTTTTTGTGTTTATTCTAATGTAAAACGTGAATAGAACTCAAGGAAGACTGTTATGCTTGGGGAGGGAGGATGGGAAAAGTGGGAGTAGAACATGCTTCCTCAGTTTGAATAGCATAACCGTAGAGGGGAATATGGTTACACATTTGTAGGATTGTGCTTTGGAGACAGAACTGCCAGTAATACTGGTACTTCCTTTTCTGAATCATTGGGTAAGTAAGGACTTTTCTTTAAGTTCTGAAGTACAGCAGATTTTATTATTTATTTATTTGGCTGCGGCATGCAGCATGCGGGATCTTAGTTCCCTAACCAGGATCGAACCTGTGCCCCCTGCACTGGAAGCGCGGAGTCTTAACTGCTGGACCACCAGGGAAGTCCCCTGAAGTACGGCAGATTCTAAAGCTTATTTTTGAAAGAATAGGAACTGGGTCCATTAAAACCATATGGTCACGTTAAAAAATTTAAATTCTGCAGTATACCGTTGTGGAAAATGTTTCACATGTTTAATCCGAGCTCTTATCTTTTTAGCTTTTCTCAACTTCCTCTTTTATTATATTTAAAACAATACTTTCTGGCAGTTGTAAAGTTAGCCTATAGTATGTGGTTGTATTTATATCATGATACTTAGCCCATACAGATATTAATCCTTAGCCCCTATGCTGGAGGGGAGTCTCTCTTTATCCAGTTGAGTTGAACATATATGCTATGCTCAAGGAAAAAATTACCCATTTATCCAGTTATTGAAGACAAGATCTTAGAGTTACACCAGACTCTCTTCTTCTCATTTTCTACATCCAGTCCATTTCTGAAGTAGGGAAGGTGATTGCAGTGTTTAATGACCCCCGTCTGTTGAAACTGGGAATCATGGTAGATGAAAAATGAGAATTGGGTTGAGAGTTGCCTTCGTCTATTTCTGACCAGCTGCTCATCTGAGAAAGAGGACTTAAAAACCACTAAAGTGGACAGAGGGAAGCCAAAGACTATCCACATATGTTCAGCCTGGCAAAAAACTAACTTTGGGTAGATCTCATTATTTGAGGATTAATAATTAGGGAAATAAACCTATAGGGAGAACATGGTTTACAAAATCCATCTCTTTCCCAACTCTCTACAGTACTTTACATTCTTTCCTATTGAACTATGCAAATCTAAGGCAGGTGTCTTTTTTTAACCATAAAATATTCCGCAGGAAAAAGTTTCCTTATATTAAAAGTCTTACCAAGTGTCTGTATTACTGAGTCCTTTACAGTTGCTTCTGTTTGAATTGAATACTACAACACTGTTCAGGGAAGGCTACCATGGACTTGAAATCAGCTGGATTGGTAAGAGGTAAATTTAACACACCTAATAATTATTCCTCTCTGTATGGCTTCACAATTACAACTGTTGGATGTTGTAAGCAAACATTTTAAATTTCACTCATAAACCAGTCCATTAGGGAGGTGTTTCTGGAGACTGTAATCCAAAAACAAGTGTAAAAACACCTCTCCTAATACAGAAATAGAAATTTGAGGCATGTTATAAATTTCCCATGATGGTACCATAATGAATTTTTAAAAAGCACTTTGATGGAATGCAGATGACTTTCCACTGCTAACGAAGACACTGATGTAAAAAATGCGCATGAAGAGTTTAAAATGGTTTCTGAAATATGAACAGTAGAAAAACATTTCCGAGTTAATTATTTTATAATTTTAAATGTCTATATAAACTGTCAAATGACTACATGAATTATATATTAAGCACATCTAAAATTAAAATTAACCATTTTAAAGTGAACAATATAGTGGTATTTAGTAAGTTCAGTGTTTTGCAACCATCACCTGTATCTAGTTCTAAAACATTTCATTACCCCAAAAGGAAACTTCATATCCATTAAGCAGTCTCCTTCCTCCCTCCTCCCATCCCCCAGCAACCACTAATATGCTTTCTGTCTCTATGAATTTATCTATTCCTATAAATGGAATCATACAATGTGTGACCTTTTGTTGTCTAATTTCCTTCACTAAGCATACTGTTTGAGGTTTATCCATGTAGTATGTATCAGTACTTTACTCATTTATGGCTGAGTAATACTCCATTGAATGGATATGCCACATTTTATTTGTCCTTTCATTGATCCATGAACATTTGGATTCTTTCCACCTGTTGGGTATTGTGAACAGTGCTGCTGCGAACATTACAGGTTTTTGTTTGAATACATATTTTTAGTTCTTTTGGATATATACCGAGGAGTGGAATTGTTGGGTCATATGGTAACTCTATATTTTAACTTTTTGAGGGACTGCCCAACTTTTTCACAGCAGCTACACCACTTTACATCCCCATCAGCAGTATATGAGAGTTGCAATATTTCCACATTCTCTCCAGCAGCTATCAAAAGCTTTTTTGGATGACCAGGGAATAGTCTACTTGGGAAAATGAATACCCTATTTGGTGTTTTTTACTTCCATGTGTTCTCTCCCAATCTTTGTAGCTCTGCCCTCCCTTAAATCGTGTGTCCTGCTTTAGATTGCATTTCCATAACCAGTCATAGCTTGGGTAGCATTCAGTTGTTATGTGCCAGCTGAATGGCATTTATACAGGAAAGGGCATAACCTTGGGGAGTCATACCTATCTGCAAGGTTTGAGGTGTAAAAACTTCCCTGTATTTCCCTGCAGCTTGGTCAGAATTGATATGTGATATTTCATCAAATTATCGGATTATTATTTTTAAAGAACGAGTTACATTTAAAGGTTTTTTAATTTTCCAGTTAGTAGTTGGCTACAAGTAGGAAAGATTCTTTGAGTCTCTTGATAGTTTACCAAAGCTAGTAGTCTTATAGTTCCTGTCTCCAACTGTGGTTCCTTCCTGAATGTATTACTTAACAATATGGAGTGACCAGAGTAAAAAAATTCTCCTGGGCTTCCCTGGTGGTGCAGTGGTTGAGAGTCCACCTGCCGATGCAGAGGACACGGGTTCATGCCCCGGTCCGGGAAGATCCCACATGCCGCGGAGCGGCTGGGCCCGTGAGCCATGGCCGCTGAGCCTGCGCGTCCGGAGCCTGTGCTCCGCAACGGGAGAGGCCACAACAGTGAGAGGCCCGCGTACCGCAAAAAAAAAAAAAAAAAAAAAAAAAAATTCTCCTGGGAATGATTGCCTCAAACACTAACATGGAGTAGAAATAAATCTATATGTTTAAGTGTGGGGTCCACAAGGGCATTTTTATTTGTTGCTTAAAATGTGTGGAGCACATAGAAAACAATGGCTGGTATACTGTTGATGAAAGAATTAAAGGAATGCTGCACTTTCAGCATTTTTATTTATTTCCTGTAGAAGACAGAAACTGCAGTTTTTATTTGACATTCTGCTAGTTTCCTGGAAGGGCTCAATGAAGTTACTGTTGTCAGCATTTTCTTCACTGTGATTAATATTAGTGAAGGTAGAGGATGTTTTGGAACTTTTAAAGGAAGTTATGCTGAGTGAAATCCTTGGGATAGGAAGTTAACCACATCTTCAAGCACCTAAAAATATCTGTATTGGGTGACATCCAAGTATCAGCAGGACTCGAAAATTGTTGACCTCTTAACTCTATAGCAGTAACACTTAAGTCTTTGTCAAGATACAAGATTCATTTACAGAAAAGGTAACTGAAATAGGATTATACATAGAGCATAGCACAAAATGTCCTTGTCTGAAATACAGTAGCTGTACATGCTTCCTTTACATTCTAACAATTCAGATGAAACGAGGAAGGAACTGGAAAGTGTAAAGCCAAGCACTAATTGTGAAACATAATCCTTAATAATGCTGTCATAAACACAAATTTTCTTTTTTTTTTTTTTTTGCGTTACGCGGGCCTCCCACTGTTGTGGCCTCTCCCGTTGCGGAGCACAGGCTCCGGACGCGCAGGCTCAGCGGCCATGGCTCACGCGTCCAGCCGCTCCACGGCATGTGGGATCTTCCCGGACCGGGGCAGGAACCCGTGTCCCCTGCATCGGCAGGTGGACTCTCAACCACTGCACCACCAGGGAAGCCCCATAAACACAAATTTTAATGTATTTTGATTTTCAGCTGGTAAATGAGTTCTGTTCTGAGTCTACTAGTCATTCATTAGGAAGCATACTTACCGGGTGTGCTTATAAAGAAGTCTATTTCCAATGAGTGTTCCTATCTGATCACATGTAATAAGCGCTGGTTGAAATTAGTAAGCTCAAAGCAAACTTATTACTCCTTTAATTATGTGATATTTGTAGGCACAGACACAACTGTGATTGATTGCTGAGACAGACGTTGTGCTGATGGAGAGTATCATCTTTAGCCAGTCAGAGAATTGGGCATTGAAAAAGTAGTCTGGTTTTCCTTGGTTGAATTGTCATATGCCAGAATTTTCTACCCTTTTTATTTTATTATTTTAACTTCTGGCTGCACAATGTAGCTTGCGGGATCCTAGTTCCCCGACCATGGATCGAACCCGCACCCCCCGCAGTGGAAGCTTGGAGTCCCAACCACTGGACCACCAGGGAAGTCCCTCTACCCTTTTTAATACATGTATACTATTGGATTAAATATATACATATATATATAGATAGATAGAGAGAGAGAGTCCATTCAGTTCCTTTAACAATATTTTCATAGTTTGATCACTAATGTAGTCTACTAAGATGCTGACTCACCATCAGTGGGTTTCCTGATTCCTTGATATAAGAAGGCTTTGCTAGCTGTCTTTAGTAACAAGAATTTTGAAAAAAGCAAGTTGGGCTTCCCTGGATTTGACTATGTAATGTTAGTAGCATGACATCAGACCCAACCTGTTTTAGAATAGTTGTCATGATACCATAGTCCCAGAGCTAAATAACTGTAAAAGGATAGAAATCCCTAAAATAGAGTGCTTATGTGCCCCCACTGTGTTCTAAGTGCTTGCTGTATGTTAAATCACTTAAAACCTTTTGTGCAGCACCTAGGCATGCCTTGCTCCCCCTCAAACAGGGATGGACACTTTCTCTTTTCTGTTTGTCACATGTACAATTAAATCGAGTACAGTTTCAAAACCAAGACAAGAAAAAACAAAGCTTAAAGCATTAAAAACTGATGAGTATGTAACTTAGATTTCTGAATCTAATACTGCTGAAGTTAAAACAATTTTTTTTACCAGATTTAATTTTAATACAATCTCTTTCACAGTTAACATTGTTGAAACTGGGGATTCATCTTACCGTTGTATACTCTTTACCCAAAAGCTTTATGATATTGATGAGCATCTTAGAAACTGAGGCAGTGGTAGTTTCTCAGGCACAGAGATGGGCCTTTCTTTTCTCATGTTCTCTGAAGGAATTACATCTTATTATTATCTGTACCTTCTCAGTACTTCTCAGTCCCTTATAACTTGGGCCTTAGCTATTTGAATGTTTAGTGATTTCTTGAAAGAGGCACCGAGACTTAGGTGTGCTGTTCCTTGGGCTCTTTCTTGTGCTACCATTGAACTTTGTAGATTTTTTTTCCCCAAAGCCTCCCACAGATATCTGGACTTTGAAACCTGAAAGTTCTAGTTTTCCCTGCTTCCCCTTGTCAGAAATCCTTATATAAGATGAAAGTGTTTCTTTGCCAACTAGCCTTTATATTTTACCAGAGTTTAATGTAAAAGAAGTTCTCCCTTTCTCCTTGTCGGATTCCCAAGAAAAACTTCTGAAAACAGTGCTCTCCAGTAGAACTGTGCAATGATGGAAATGTTCTGTATTCTGTGCCTTCCAATACAGTAGTCACATGTGATAGTTGAGTACTTGAAATGAGATTGATGTGAATGAGGAACTGAATTTTAAATTTTATTTACTGAACAAAATTAAATAGCTGCATGGACCAGTGGCTGCCATACTGGACAGTGTAGCAAACCTCTCAGTTCTGATAGGGCAGACATTATACAGCTCCTTTACAGAGCATAAACTCTTTCTCTGGAATTATGTCACTCTTTGAATGGTTTGATTTTCATCTTTACCTTTTGAAGTTGTGTTCTTCCTTCCTGCCCTACAGGTAAATTGCCTAATAAAAGTCTAATCCCTACAATTGCAATGTAATTTTCAAGTTCTGTAACCTATAAGAGCAGAGATTCATCCCTCTTTTAAAACTTAAAAAAAAAAATTGCAAGGTTTTATAATACTGGGAAGAGCATATACCCAATCATCTAGATTTTTAATAATATTTTGCTGTATTTGCTTTTTTGTTTTAATTAAACATTTTTTAAAATTCAGGCTGTTGTGACATTTTATAAATATTCCAGCATGCATCTTTAGAAGATAAGGACATTTTCTTACAATCACGATATCATTATAGCATCCTAATAGTTAACAGTTCCTCAGTACCTAAAAACCAGTCCGAATTCACATTGGCCCCAAATGTTATTTGGTTTCTTTAAAGCAGGATCCAAGCAAGATCTACATGTTGCTTTCAGTTGCGACTCTTAAGTTTCTTGTAAGAAACGTTTTATTCATACAGAGTTTGAGATTTACGGAAAAGTTTGAAGAATGGTACAAAGATTCTTTGTACACTTTACCCAGATGTGTCAGTTCTTATCATTTTTTACATTTGACTTATCCTCTTTAGCCTCTCTACGTACATTTTTTACTGAACTGTTTGAAAGTAGTTTGCTGATGTGATGTCTCTTTGCCACTGCATACTTTAGTGGGGGTTTTTTTGTTTTTTTTTTGTTTTTTTTTGCGGTACGCGGGCCTCTCACTGTTGTGGCCTCTCCCGTTGCGGAGCACAGGCTCCGGACGCACAGACTCAGCGGCCATGGCTCACGGGCCCAGCCGCTCCGCGGCATGTGGGATCTTCCCGGACCGGGGCACGAACCCGTGTCCCCTGCATCGGCAGGCGGACTCTCAACCACTGCGCCACCAGGGAAGTCCTAGTGTGTATTTAATAAGAATAACAAAATGGTCTTCTATAGCCATACTGCAGTAATCGAGGTGAAGAAATTGACTTTAACAGAATACTGTTATCTCGGGCTTTATTCAGATTTCATCAGTTCCAATAATGTTCTTTATATCAAAAGAAAACTCATGATCATGAATTGCATTGAGTTGTCCAGTTTCTTTAGTTGTTTTTAGTCTGAAACTCTATTTGTATTTCAAGACGTAGATTTTTTTTTTTTTTTTTTTTTTTTTTTTGCGGTACGCGGGCCTCTCACTGTTGTGGCCTCTCCCGTTGCGGAGCACAGGCTCTGGACGCGCAGGCTCAGCGACCATGGCTCACGGGCCCAGCTGCTCCGCGGCATGTGGGATCTTCCCGGACAGGGGCACGAACCCGTGTCCCCTGCATCGGCAAGAGAACCCTCAACCACTGCGCCACCAGGGAAGCCCGGGAGATATTTTGAGACTTTGTAAATATGTGTTACTCCTCAAAATTTCATCCATTAATTTAATATCCATTGATGATCCTTGCCCAAATCAATTATTGTGTTGACTGCAAAATACTGACTTTTAAAGAATTCCATTGATCTTTCACCATTTTTTTTAAAAATTAGGGTATAGTTGCTGTACAATGTTGTGTTAGTTTCTGCTGTCTTTCACCATTTTTAAGTTAGCTTTCTTCTCCAAGAAACAACTTTTCCTTTTATATTTATTATATTAGTGTTGGACTCCTGGGTTTCATAAATCTCTTTTAATCTATAATTGTCCTGAAAAGTAATTAGCAGTATACATATAGTAAAGGAATGTTGTCCTTCTGTGTAAGAATATTTAGGCCTCCAGAATTTTAGGCATATTGAAAAGAAGAGATGGGAGAGGCTTTCATTCTTTAAGAAAGTTCTTTTATTTGAGGAGCTTAAGGTTTAGTTGGATAAATGGATCTGAAATTGTGGGGCATGGGCAGATTAGGAAAAGTTGGGAAATTTTGGTTTTGGAAAGGTTTGGTAGAAGGGAGAGAAAGAGGCAGTGTATGTCTCTGAACCAGGTAGTTTCAACTCTTCTGCACACTAAGGGGAGAAACGCTGAGCCTGCTTTCCATTTCACCTTCTATTTCTTAGCCTTGAGCTCTTTACAGTAAAGAATTTTTTATGATACTGACCTTATGCCTTTTGTTTGCATTAGCTTTCCCGGCTTGCTCCCTAAACGAAGGTGTAGGAGACATATTTGCCAAGTTTGTTAGAAAGCCTTAGCAATACTGTTCCATAGTGCCCCTAAAAATAAGAATTGAAATAAAATAGGGTTACTTAGCATGAATATGTTACATGATGCCATGTTATGTGATTTTGAAGATTCTGCTCTCTACCTAACTTTATTTTAAAAAAATTTTTTTAAGTCTTTATTGAATTTGTTACAATATTGCTTTTTTAATATAAATTTATTTATTTTATTTTATTTATTTTATTTTTGGCTGCATTGGGTCTTCGTTGCTGCACGCAGGCTTTCTCTAGTTGCAGCGAGCCGGGGCTACTCTTCGTTGCGGTGCGCGGGCTTCTCATTTTGGTGGCTTCTCTTGTTGGGAGCACGGGCTCAAGGCACGCGGGCTCCAGTAGTTGTGGCTTGCGGGCTCTAGAGCTCAGGCTTAGTAGTTGTGGTGCACAGGCTTAGTTGCTCTGTGGCATGTGGGATCTTCCTGGACCAGGGCTCGAACCCATGTCTCCTGCATTGGCAGGCGGATTCTTAACCACTGTGCCACCAGGTTAGCCCCTGCTTCTGTTTTATGCTTTGGTGTTTTTGGCTGTGAGGCATGTGGGATCTTAGCTCCCCGACCGGAAATTGAACCTGCATGCCCTGCATTGGAAGGCGAAGTCTTAACTACTGGACCGCCAAGGAAGTCCCTCTACCTAAATTTAGTTAGGCAAATTAAAGAGCAGAATTGGAAATTTTAAAAAGTAATTTCCTTTTCTTGAAAGAAAAAACAAACAAAAATTCAGTGTCTAATAAGTTAAGCACCCAGAGACCAGTAATCTTTTATCAGTAATCAAAAGAAATACACACCCAGAATTTCAGCCAACTTCTAGGACAGCTGTATTAAGCAGATAAAATGCAAATACAAAAAAAGCTTACCTTGAGCTGGCCTAACTACTGATGTGTTATATGTACTAATAGTATCTATTGAAGTTTTATTATGTGTAAGGCACTGCTCTGAAAGCACTTCACATTAAATCCTCACAATTGTGGGATATGTACTATCATCTCACATGTTTCAGGTGAGGAAATGGATATACAGAGATAATTGATTTGCCCATGATCATTTATGTGGCAAAACTAGGGCTAAACCCAGACATTTTGGCTCTTATGAGGAATCCACAGAACTAATTCTGGATAGCACTTGTAGTTTATAATCAGAGTTAAACATTTGTACAGTAATTGTCTACTTGAATGAAGAAACCCTCTGTGTTCTCTAGGTTATGGGGAATCTGAAACACTATTTTTCACTTCAAAACTAAGAATGCAGTGTCTCACTTTTTTCTCTTGGCATGTTAATCCAAATTGGGGTGAGGAGGGGAGCAGAGGGAAAAGGAATCATTTTTTTATCGTTTGTAAAATGTAATTCCAGGGCACTCCAGAGTTTTGGGTGTGCTGATTAACAGTAAATCTATTAATATTTACAGTCAGCCCTCCCCTCCATATCTGTGGTTTCCCATCCATATGAAGGACTTTCCAGCATCTGTGGATTTTTGGTATCTGCGAGGGGTCCTGAAACCAATCCCCAGTGGATACTGAGGGATGGACAACTGGACTTATTTTTTGGAATCTGAACTAGACTTACGTGTCAAGTCCTACAGTATTGCCACTTACAGACCAGTGTCCAAAATCTAGCCTGGAAACTAAACAAATTACACAGTTTGGGTGGCTTTCTTTAAAGGGGGAGCAGTTTTGTGCATGTGCCATTAGTGTTTTTTTTTAAAGGGAGAATGGAAATACATACTTTCATGTGTGCATAGGATATCCAGGATGGAAAAGTATCTCTAATTGCTAGGGGGAGAGAGGTATTACTGGAAACGTGGAGTGGGTGACTTTTCATAGTGTATATACCCTTTTGTATAGTATGAATTATTTGCCATGTACATGTAATAACTATTCAGAAAAAGTAATCCCTTTTCTTGGGCCTAAGTTTATTGACTCCATAGTCTTATTTTATAACAGCAAAATAAAAGTTCTTTGAAGTTTAAAAAAAACACTTTATTATAGAAACTTCCAAGTATATCTCAAAATAGAATGTCCCCATCTTCAACAGTAGCAACACTTTGCCAATTGAGAGGATAAAAAATGTGGCCAGAATTCTGATATTGTTGTATATTTTCTGTAAATAGCTGCAAGTTTGGAGATGCTTATACGGTCTCTGAATTTATTAGTGGTTTCTTCTACAGTCTGTAATTCAGTTTCTGTGGTCGATAGCTCATACACCATCAGACCTTTATGATTGACTAGAATATCTTATGGCTAGTATGTGCTGTTTTGAAAATGAAATCTGTTTAAAAACATTACGGTGTTTTTTGGCTTTTTTTGTCTGCGCTGAGTGGCTTGCGGGATCCTAGTTCCCTGACCAGGGATCAAACCCGGGCCTCCATCAGTGGAAGTACGGAGTCCTAACCTCTGGACCACCAGGGAATTCCCTATGTTGTATTTTAAAGTTTTAATCTGTATGAATATTGCTAGACACAGTTATCTAGTATGTGTGATAATGATCCTATTTTATGATCCTATTTTATATGATCCTTTTATGATCCTTTTATATGATCCTATTTTAAGAGTGCACCTAACCCAGAATTGTGATTAATGATGGTGACCTGTCCTATGACTGTTCTGGGATGTTTTCCTTTTGAACATATCCTAGGAAAATATGGGAAGAATTGGTGAGCGTTCTGGGCATTCTCACTGAAAAGTATCACCAGTAAGGAAAAATTCTTACTGACATTATTTGAAGAGAAGGGAGCAAATGTAACTTTCTGTTAACTGATAGGAATAGGTCACTTGAAGTTCTGTCACTTATCCTAACAACTGGGATAGGCTTTTTAGGAAGGAGAAGTTTCCTATTTAGTTGTATAAATGGGCATTACTTAAGTAGGCTCCTTAAAATGTCTAAATATGTGGATTGGTGAGAATTTGCCATCTACCTCTTGTTTAATTTTGTTTTTTAAATAAAGGGTGTATGTTTGCTTCACATGGAGTACATTCTTGATAGAGAAGACTAAAAATATATATATGCATAGCTTTCTTGGTAGAATGTGTTTAATGAGAAAAGAAAATAAGGATTACCTAAATTGTGAGGAGTACAGGAACCCCACCCGCTTTGAACCAGATCTTTGCCTTTTCTGCAAATAAAACAGCTCTGAGGCTGAAGGTCAGTGCTGAATTTTGACAACATGTGCCTTTCTTGCTGCATTTATCTGGAGATCTAGCTGGGAATAAGAAACACATATTTCTTGACTTACCTTTTTTCCTCCTCTTTGCTGCCTTTTCTAATAGTGTTTTCTTCTCTTACAGTTGTCTTGTACCTGCCTCTTATGTGGAGGGGTGAAAAGGAATCTATTAGAATCATTTATGGGTTCAATTAGTAGTGTTTGTGGTCTGCATCCTTGTTTTACTTTTAATTTTACTGTTTGACTAACACTATTTGTTTTTACTTTCTCAGACATTGTAGGATTTAAGCTGTGACAGTTGGGACTCAAAATCGCCTTAGGTGAATGCTTGGTAGTGACTTAGAAGCATAGAATTCTTATTTTACAGAGTAGTCTAGAAGATAACTTGTTGCTTTTACATATATAGTTCTGGGAGCTCTAGGATCTACTGGAATATTTTTTTAATTATTGGAAAGGTAGCTATCAATTAAGCTTAAGAGTCTGAGGACTGGTCTACTCAGAAAAACGAATGTACCCACCTCACGTGAAACTAGACGAACAATTTGGTTTGTACAAGGCTTCCTTTAAGCCCACACACAGTGTCTTCATATATTGTTGAGGACCACTTATATTTATCTTCCTCCATTAGTTCTGAAACTAAAAGTCACTAAAAGTTAAAGTTAGGAAGAAATTAAAATTGATAATTCATAAAGTTTTGTTGTAACCAAACTCATATATAAGTTACATATCTCACAGCTTGTGTATTTGCCTTGCACTGCAGCAGATACTTGAGCTTGTACAACTAGTTAATCTTCTACTTTATTACCATGTTTGTGGTAATAGTTAGACAATTGCTTGCCTCCTTGCCCTGGTATTCAGTGACTTAAGTTACTGTAACTATACTTCATAATTGGTTGTGCCTGCAGTCATTGAGGTATAAGAGGGAAGTGAAAGTAAAATGTAGTCTCTTAATCTTATGTTATATCTTTTTGAGATCCTGGTCTGGTTATAGTTAAGCACTATTGGCAGAAGAGTTTGACAAAAGAATTTAAGTTAAATACATTTAATTTGGCTCAGCCAGTCCACAAGAGAGTAGTGACAGTGATGGTCTCTGGGAAGGGAAATAGGCTATCTGGGGAACAAAGGCAGGAGGAAGACTTGATTTTTTTTTTTGCTTCCTGCGCTTTTAAATTTTTGTTTGATTTTGTTCTATGTGAATTTGTTATCTATTGGAGGAAAGGAAAAAAACAAAAAACCCTAGGCTGGTCAAAGCTAAGAAAGCCTTCCGATAGCCTTTGAGTGGTACTTAGTCTATTATACTACATTTAGTCACTCAGAGAAATGACCCACTCTGGTAGAAGTCTTCTTTTAACAAGTGCCTTTTGTTCTTAATACACTTAACTAGTTTTCAAAGACCTGCTGTCTTTAGGTCCTATATATTCGCTTAGCAAATACTTTAATAGCTTCTGAGTACACAAAGCAAATCTGATTCCATTATTTTCCTTGTTAAAATCCTTAAGTAGCTTCCTTTACCTATAGAATAAATTCAGAATTCTTACTGGGGTACATTTAGCTTATCAGTCTAGCCCTTGCTTGTGTTTATAACCTTAATTCTCTACTCTGAAAGCCTTTCATAGTCTATGTTCCCAATGTTACAAAAGTACTTACAGTTCCCTTAGCAGACCACACTTTTGTATCTCTAGGCCTTAGCATTTGTTCTTCCTTCTGTTGAGCGTTCACGTTCATTCCCTTGCCTGTAGGCCTCCTTTGACAGGATCTCTTTTTCCTATCTTGGTTTTGGCACTTTTTGCAAAGTATTGTTTGTCTGCTCTGGCTAATCCAAGTTCCTTTAGACCAAGAACCCTGTGAAATTTTTAAATCTCTCATTTTATGCTGTAATTTAATTTTCAGATTCCTGAGGTCCAATGCATATGAACAAGTAACTACTAATTGCTAAAGGGGATTAGAGAGGACAGATGCAGTAGTTCAAAGATCTTAAACCAAGAAGCATTGATTACCTCAGGTCCCTTAACCCATAAAGGCTAGCTCTCAGATGTAGCTCTTTCCTTTATCTTTGTATCTATTTATTCTGCCTCTTAGTTGTAAACAGAGGGTTATACATCTCAAGTTACAACTACAAGGTTATAACAAAACAATTGAATGCCATATTTGTTGGAAGAGAGAAGGTCCATTATAGTAATTGCCTCACTTGAATCAATGGAGTTGTCACTGTTGACCTTGAAGCAATAATGGTTAAGTGAGGATTTGTAATGATAACAATACATGAATATCAAGTCTTTCTAATTCGCTTTGTAATATGATTTATTAATATTTTTTGTTTTTTTCCCTCAGCTCCAAAACCTGGGTATAAACCCAGCAAACATCGGCTTCAGTACCCTGACTATGGAGTCAGACAAATTCATCTGCATTAGAGAGAAAGTAGGAGAGCAGGCCCAGGTGGTAATTATTGATATGAATGACCCAAGTAATCCAATTCGAAGACCAATTTCAGCAGACAGCGCCATCATGAATCCAGCCAGCAAAGTAATTGCACTAAAAGGTATAAAAAGATCGTGGGGTTTTTTTCTTAAAACTCTTTTCCATGTATAATTTATTCAAATACAATAATTAGGATCTATTTTTTTAGTATATTGATTAAATTTGGTTAAATAGATCTGCAAAGTTAAAGCTGTTACTGTATTTGATTTTTAACTACTTTCATGACTTACTAGGCATATTTCTGTGAGATGTCTTACTTTCTACGCATAAGATCTACTTGGAAAATTTTAAGTTTTAGATTAAATGAATTTAAATTTTATACCTACAGTGTGATAAGATTGTACTGAAAACATAACTCCATATACAGAAGACATAAGAAATTAGTGATTCATATTCTGGAATAAAATGTACTTTACTAATATTAGCACCTAAACATTGCAGAAGTTTGTTGTGATGATAAACTTGCTCTTCATGCTGTGCCTTTTTTATGCTTCAGGCTTGTGTTTCATTTAGATTATCAAGTTCTAAAAATGGCTTGAATTTACACTCATTTTTAAAAGTGTGTGTGTGTATAGGTGGGTATTAAATTTTTGGAATCAACGGTGTTAGAGTTTATTCAGACTAACTTTTTAATTGTCACAACAGGGAACTGTACAGCCTGTCAATCTAAACAGAGTTCAGAGAACCTCATACTCTCTGGGAGTCTATGTTAATTTTTTGCCTTTGAACTATAGACTGAGTGAAATTGACCGTTTAAAACGGGTTTTTAAGAGGGCTAGGTAACAAACTGGCTGAATCTGAAAGGCACATTTAATTGCCTATTTTTTGCTTTGTCGTTTTTCTTCTCGGTTGTAGGAGGAAGAGTTCAGATTCCTAGTAATTTCTTGATAAATTTGTGGGTGACTTGTTAGAGGTGCTGAAGTATTTAAATAGACTTTTAAATACATTTTTTTCCCACATGATTTATACTTTGTATTTAGTAGTAACTCTGGTTGGAGATTAAATTGGTTGGCTGAGGGTCGGGGGGCAAGCATATTCAAACAAATAAGTCTCCATTACATATCCAAGATAGGAGTTGATCTCATCTCAAGGAAAGATGGTCCAGCTTTTACCTGGGATACTTGCTTTGTGGCAGTGATCTATTATTTGCTTCCATTAAACAATACATATTATACTTTAAGGTATTAAGCTCCCTTCAGCCTCCTTAAAGAATTTAAATTCAACTGCTTAGCAGCTCTCACACCTCTATTAAAAGGCCATCGTTTTAATTTTCTCAAAATTCTTTGCTATTTTTAATGTTATTGTTATTTTATCACATTTCTTAATGCTTTCTTATGTGTGCAGATGGTGAGTTATCTTAAATTAGATTGTATTAGTTATTGTCCTGTTCTATAAAAAGAATAAATTGAAATGATTTGTGCCTGTATGTCTACATTACAGAGTTAAGCTGTCATCCCTGCCCTCCTCCCGAAACCACCCCACCAACCCCTTTCATGTAAAGAATAAAATGTATAATTAACTAGGGGTTGGGGAAGACAGCAGAGGAAAGTACGTCATTCCCAAATACTGCTTCCCTCTGAATCCAGTTTCAAATCCCTTGGTTTCTTTTTATAAACAGGACTATAACTCTCACAATTGTTCAAGTCTGGTTGTGGTTTACATATTGTGTGGGATGGGAATAACATTCTTCATTTTATGGAAGAAGCTTTTACCCATGTAGTAATTAGGAAGGGTCGTGGTACAAAGCTGTATGTTTTGTGTCCCGTCCCATCCCTCTCTCCACCCCCACTCTCACCCCCATACTATCTTATAATTTTTGTTCTTCAGGAGCCAGATTCTCTATGGCTCAGTAATGGAGTTTTCCTTAGTCTCCAAGGACTAATCTGAATTAGATAGCCTAGTGTCAGCCGTGGGCTTTTGACCTCTAGTCATTTAAACCAAATCACTTTTCGGACTGTGATGGATTTCAAATTATAAGTACAAGCCTTTGCATCTGACTCAGTGAACTGTTAACATTCAAGGCAAATTTCATCCTTCTTTTACTAAATGTTTGCTGTCTTAATTGGATGAAGCTTGAATTTTGTTCTTAGCTCTAGTATATTAACATCTGAAACTGTCCTCCTTTGTCTCCCTCTCCTTTTCTCCAGCACCCCTACCTTCCCTTTGTATCTTAAACCAACTAAACGTAGCATGCACTTCTCTTATGTGCTAGTGGTACAAGGTAGAGTTGAAGTATATCCTCTTCCAAAGAGAAGTTTCCACGAGATGTAGTTGAATGGTGGGGGGGTGGGGGTGGGGCGGGGAAGGCTGCCTTTTAAAAAGTAGACATTTTCCCCATGTGCTTGAATCAGATTTGCTTTGTTCTGTGTACCTACCACTAACTCACTTTATGGGTAAGCATTCTTAATTAAGCATGAAGATTACAACTTGTTTTCCATTGTTAAGTGAGCTGTTCTTTAGACTCATTTTTAGTTGAGATTTAGAATTCTCTGGAAGTCATACTGTCTGTTTAAAATGTCTTGATTAGAGGTGATAGAGTTTTTGCGTCACAGTTAGGTGTAGACTACCCAGTTTCAGCTATCTCTTCAATGGTTGCTAGTCTGTCAGTGTGACTTCTGTAGTTGGTTATTAGTCTCATGATAGAACCATTTTGTTTGGCGGTTACAGATTTTGCTGCAGAGAGAGTCTAGTCTAGCTAGATATTAATTTATCCTGAACTTTGCTTTCTTAGTGATTCATAATTCTTAATTTTGTTTTTAGCTGGGAAAACTCTTCAGATATTTAACATTGAAATGAAAAGTAAAATGAAGGCCCATACCATGACCGATGATGTCACCTTCTGGAAATGGATCTCTTTGAATACGGTTGCTCTTGTTACGGACAATGCAGTTTATCATTGGAGTATGGAAGGAGAGTCTCAGCCGGTGAAAATGTTTGATCGTCATTCTAGCCTTGCAGGGTGCCAGATTATCAATTATCGTACTGATGCAAAGCAAAAGTGGTTACTTCTGACTGGCATATCTGCACAGGTAACATTTTTCTAGTTTTTAATAAAGAAAAGGTTTAGAGAATTAATGGGCTCAGAATGCAGTTTATTTTGAAATTAGGTTGTCTTTGCAAATCTGATTTATTTTGGAAGACTGTTTTTTTTTCCTTCCTTTTTTTTTGTTTTTAGGAAATAGAGGTTGCTGGCTTAATGCTTTTATACTAACATACAGTTCAGAGTACTCTTACCAAGGTGTTTTTAGGTCTTATTTGCAGGTTGAGTGGATAATGAGTTCCTGTATGAATGATTTGGAATTTATTGTGGATATTTACTGCAAAATGAGTACTCCTATATCTTTTTTTTTTTAAAGATAGTGTAAAGAGATGGTTGTATATGAGGCACATTTTAAACATTCATGTTAACGCTTTAATAAGAGAGTGTTTGCAGCTAAATTTTAAATTAAGAGGTATCAAATCTACATTGAGAGACTAACAAGGAATTGTAAATTCTTGTAAGGCATTCTAGTTATTTCAGTAGCTGTTGAATCTGGGAGTTATTGGGTCCCCAAACTTTATTCTGCTTGATCTTTTGTAGCAAAATCGTGTGGTAGGAGCTATGCAGTTATATTCTGTAGATAGGAAAGTGTCTCAGCCCATTGAAGGACATGCGGCTAGCTTCGCACAGTTTAAGATGGAAGGAAATGCAGAAGAATCGACGTTATTTTGTTTTGCAGTACGGGGTCAAGCTGGAGGGAAGGTAAGTTTTGCCTTTGGAAATTGTTTTAGTGAGAACTTATCTTTTTTGTTTTTCTGTTACTAATTAATTTGTTACCTAATTTCAAAATAGTCTTCTCCCTTTCTTGCTAATTTGTTTTTAACATTCAGATTTGTGGTGACTTAATTTGTTTCAATTCTGTTTCTAGTGATACTTGTCCAAAATGAATGTTCTTTAACAACTTATTTGTATCAGCTGTTTATAGTAAGACTTTATTTTCATTGCCTTTACCAAAGGCCTTAATTTGATGTTTTTCAACTTTACTGTGCATAAGAATCACTAGGGTGGCTAAAATGTACATTTGTGTGCCTTCCATCTAGAGAGTCTGATTCAGTAAGTGGAGCTCATAATGTGCATTTTAAAAGCTCTAGGTGACTAGATAGAATGTGGACCACAATTTCAGTACCATTGCCTTAAATCAGAGCTTCTCAACGCTGACTATACATTGAAATCACCTGGACAAATTGAAGTACTTTGTAAGGTTCTTAGTTTCAGACAACAGAAACAGGGTGTGGTTGATTAGAGCATAAAAAATTGAATGAAAGGATAATGGATAGTTTTCAATAGCTAGGAAGGTTAAGAACCAAGCTTGGAAAATTAGGAGGAATAAGGGAGAATGGGCAGCAGCCAAAAGTCCTGACACAGAACTCTGCGGACCTGCTGCTGCTATGATTGCACTGCTGGATGCCACAGTTAGCACTGCTGCCCCTGGAAACTCAGTTTGACTGCTTTTCTCATTGCCATAGCAGAATCTCTGAAGTCTTAATATTTTTCCATGCTAAGTAGTTTTTAAAAATCAAGACAGAGATTGCCTAAAATATGGTAATCAATAGCCTTTAAGCTGGATGGCTAGTCATCCTAGTTAAGGATGAGACCACCCTAATAACTTTCATATGGTTATATATCTTGGAAACGGAATTATTTATTGTTTTAGTCCATTCTTGACATGACTAAGCATAATATATAATACTCTTTCATTGACATTATTTGCTTTCTCTTGCCTCGCTCACTGATGTGAAGCATCGGACATTTAAAATCAGAATGTTCTCATCCAAATTTGTGAGGTGTATGTGATTAGAGCGACAACTCAGCCAGCTTAAGTGCATACTTACCTAAAGTGCATACTTTAGAGTAGGTGTGGGCAGAGAAGAATTTAACAACTTAAGTTAGATTTCTATTTGGAAAAACTAAATTATAATCAAAAGCCCTTTTGTGGATATTGTTTCACCATTCTTAATTTAAAGTAGATTGAGGTGTGATTGAGCTATTCAACTGACTTTTTAAAATTTTTATCTTGAAATAATACATATTATTCATGGGAAGCTGCAAAGACAGTACAGAGAAATCCCATGCCCTTTACCTAGTTTACCCCAAAGGTTACATAGCGATGTAGTACAGTAGATAAACCAGAAGTTGACATTGGTTCAATTGTGTCATTTTATCATGAATAGATTCAAGGTACATACTATTCCGTCACCACAAAGATTTCCCTCTTGCTACCCCTTTACAGTCACAACCACTTACCTCTCCCTTACACTCTTTAACTCCTGAAAACCACTAATACTCTCCATTACTAGAATTTTGTCTCTTCAAGAATGCTATGTAGGGCTTCCTTGGTGGCGCAGTGGTTGAGAGTCCACCTGCCAATGCAGGGGACGTGGGTTCGTGCCCTGGTCCGGGAGGATCCCGCGTGCCGCGGAGCGGCTGGGCCCGTGAGCCATGGCCTCTGGGCCTGCGCGTCCGGAGCCTGTGCTCTGCGGCTGGAGAGGCCACAGCAGTGAGAGGCCCGCGTACCGCAAAAAAAAAAAAAAAAAAAAAGAATGCTATGTAAATAGAATCATATAGTATGTGATCTTCTGAGAGTGCCTTTTTTGTGTGTGTTCTCACGGGGCACAGTGTCCGTGAACGTTCATTTTATTACTGAGGAGTTCCATGGTATGGTTGTACCATATAGTTTAATGTTCACCTATCATAGGACATTTTGGTTGTTTTTAGTTTGGGGCTACAAATAAAGCTGCTATGGTCCTTTTAGCATTTGATCATAAGTTTTATTTTCTTTTGAACAGCTACATATCATTGAAGTTGGCACACCACCTACAGGGAACCAACCCTTTCCAAAGAAGGCAGTGGATGTTTTCTTTCCTCCAGAAGCACAAAATGACTTTCCTGTTGCAATGCAGGTATTTTAAGCAAAACAAATGAACTTAAAATCTCTCCTCTTAACACAATTCAAAAACTACAACTGATAGTCAATATAATTTAAGTGGTACCTTTACTCAAAAATAGTTTGTTAGTGAAACTTTGTAAAGTAATACTCTTTCTTTAATGTAATATATAAATTGGGTTATCCCAGGTTGTTCAATATGATGTTTTTCTCTTTTATCTTATACAATTTATTAATATTCTTGTGTTTTATGTAAGAGCTTGGGATATCCCATATTTGAATTTGCTGTAAAAATGAGGAAACCATAAATACTAGCTTTTAATTTTTCATGTAAGCCTCTTGTCAAAGTTCTAGAATTTCACCATCTCTAAAATGGAATTGGACTAAATTTTCTGTTTATAGATTCATTATTTTACTGAACTGTTGATTTTCTTTATACAGATCAGTGAAAAGCATGACGTAGTATTCTTGATTACTAAGTATGGTTATATCCACCTGTATGATCTTGAGACTGGTACCTGCATCTACATGAATAGAATCAGTGGAGAAACAATCTTTGTCACTGCACCTCATGAAGCCACAGCTGGAATAATTGGAGTAAACAGAAAGGGACAAGTAAGGAAACCTTGAAAATTAAATTAAGTGATAAAATAAAATAGCACTTATTAGTGTTAGCTTTTTTCAAAAAGTAAATGGTAACTTTGGATGTCAGAAAATAATATATACCTAAAAATGCAGAAGCATGTGATAACAGTCTCTCTTTAACACTGTCTCAGAGAAACTATTTGGCATACAGTATAGCCACCTAGGATTGTGTGTGTGTCTCTATTATCAAGAGAAGTAACTCTTCATGCAAAGAAACTAGTAGGGTCACATTTGACAGACTGTGTACTTTTTTTTTTTGGCTGCACCTTGCGGCCTGTGGGATCTTAGTTACCTGTCCAGGGATTGAAGCCGGACTCCAGCAGTGAAAGCGCCAAGTCCTAACCACTGGACCAACGGGAATTCCGAGATTGTATACTTTTTATAGGGGTTTTCTTCCTATGATCTCTCCAAGACAAATTATCAACTACAAGGAAAAGAATTCTTCTTACATCTTTTTCCCTACCTCTTTAATTATTACTAAATGTTTAATGTTGGAAGGTGATATGTTACAGTAGCTATGATATGTTCAGTGAGGGTACTTGAAAAGTTATCCAATTAGGGAGTATATTAGCTGTTCTGAATTTGTCACATTTGACATACCTCCTCATACCACCTAACACAAGTGATCCTTTTTCTGTGTTTTAGTGTTTTAGTGTAATTTAAAATATACCAGGAAGTATCTTTTTCCCTAAAAAAAAAAATGGTTAAATTTTCAAAAACAGTACTGTTACTGGCCTTGCCTTTTACTAGTTTTCCTCCAAATTAGTATTTTCCCTAGATGGTAAGCAAAAGAAGTAGATAGGTTTTTTCTCCTTTATTCTGTTAATTTCCAGAAAATGGTATGTATATGAAGAGAGAAATACTCTAGAGAAAGAGAGTCTTCCCCTACTTACGCATCCTCTCCCTCAATTCCACAGCTGGTTAGGTGCTTCTGCTCTATGTCCCCAGATCTTAGGTAGCCCTCTTCATGGCACTTACCACAATGAATTACAGTTGTTTCAGTCACTATTCTCCCTTAGGAAAGGGGCTTTTCTTTGTTTAATTGTATTTCTACACCAGTCAGTGTCTGGCACAAAAGCTACTTTAAAAATTTAGTAGCGTTCATCTATTCAGTTGCATGTGTCTCTCTTGGAAAAATCAAGAATGAATGGGTCTTTTGGTGAACTAGGTTAGTGATAATTTTATAATGATAAATTTGTTAAGCCAGAGACTACTGTTTTTTGGGGGTTTTTTTGAGACTATTATTTGAACTAAAGTATCTTGCATAATTTTACCATATATATTTAATATTCATAACTTTAATTCTGGGAACTTACTGATTGTTTTCCTCCCCTTCCCCCCACAAATTTTCTGTGCCAGCTGCTTTGAATAAGAAGGTGAATGTTTACAGTAACCTTTAGGCTTCAGGGCTTTACTCTTTTGATCAGAGCCAACCAACTATAGCTGGACCTATGCCCTGAAGGAATGAGTGTGTGGTTTCTGTTGGTTGAAAAATCAAAAGTGATCAAGATGACATTGTTGCCAATATCTAGCTTACATTCTGAACTTGGTAGAACAGAGTACTTTAGAAGGTACAGGAACCTTCTTAGAAGTACAGGAACCTTCTTTGTCCCCTGTAGATCTTAAGCACTGGTTTCTAGAAATCTGCTAGTACAGTCTGAAAGTAGGATAAAGATGAAACTGGTTTGGTGTTTGGGGAAGACTACAGAAAGTATAGTTAGAAGCGGGTTTGTTCATCTCCCTTATTTTTCCTAGGAGGTAAGTATTAAATTAAAGATGGGTGGAATGCAAATGACTATAAAGAAAGTAATTCTTCCTTTTTTTAAAAGGTGTGTCTTAATACGGAGTAGAGTGACACATTGCAGATATAAGATGTCCTAAGCTTTTGGCGATGGGGGTCAGATCTGTAGAAATGAAAGAATTTCGGAGGTTAAAATTTTTTTACTTTCCTCAAAAGGAATAATAGAACAGGCAAATCGATATTACCTATCTGTTTGGTTATTGAGTTCTCATTTATTTAACAAATATTAAGCATTTACTTTGTGCTAAACACTGCCTGGTGCTAATAATACAATTAAACAAAGATAAGTCCCTTTCCTTATGTGGAATAGTGACTGAGAAACACTTAGATGAGAAATAATAGTATGAGAACTGCTGTTAGGGGTAATATAAGTAGTTTACTGGGATGTATACCCGCTCTGGTGTTGGGGAGAGGAATGGATGCATAGTGAAGGGCTCCCTTTCTCTTTGGCAATTGACAGGAATTCAGCTTTTAAGCAGTGTTCTGTGACTTATTAGGAGGACTGAGGGTAGATAATTGTTCTTCAAAAAGAAGCAATTAGAAGTTCCTCTTCACTGGTGCCACATTTATTAAGTACCTACTGTATACCTTGCAGTATATAAGGTGCCTGAGGATTCAGTGGTCCTCCCCTCATTGAGTATATAATCTGGACTCTGGGAATGTAAATGTAATTAACATTACTGAAAAATACTAGAGTTAGAAGGAATGTACCTTAAACTTCTTCCAGGTGAACTCATACCATGTTAAGAATGAATGAATGGTAGCAAAGCAGTTAGAGTTTGGACAGTATGAAGTGGGGAGTTATTTATATTATAAGATGGCCATATTTTAGGAACCCGCAAATAGCTTAGTACCCTTTAGTCTTTTCTGCCCTCTTTTTTTTTCTTTTTTCTTTTTTTTAATGGCAATAAGAAAGCAGCTGTCACAGTTTTATTACCTTTGTGACTCAGTAGTCATCAGCTCTAAATGGATTTGGTTTCACTGATGCTCACATGAACACATTGCAGCTATTCATTAGATCTTAAATTGCAGGTTCTCTCAGTATGTGTGGAAGAAGAAAACATAATTCCTTATATCACCAATGTCCTACAAAATCCTGATTTGGCCCTGAGAATGGCTGTACGTAACAACTTGGCTGGTGCTGAAGAACTCTTTGCCCGGAAATTTAATGCTCTTTTTGCCCAGGGAAATTACTCAGAGGCAGCAAAGGTGGCTGCTAATGCACCAAAGGTAAATAGTTATGAAAGTGAAGTTGCCATGATTGGATTAATGCTAATATGCTCTATTTCTAATACTGTTAGTTAGAACTAGAACCAGCTTTCCACAGAGAAACTAACCTTTTTTAGGATGTGTTTTCCAGTAGAATGAGTTACTTGTCAGTACCTCTAGATTTAATTACTTTTCTGTGCTCTAGATTTCGGTAGCTTTTTAAAACCCAGGATGTCAGAATGATATATAGATCTAACAAGCTGTGATTTACATAGATGTAATACTGTTTAGTTACTCAGTTGTTATACTGTTTGATCTTATCTGTGATAGCTACTGATTTTATTTCTAAGAGTTGAAAATTAAACAAATCCTGTTCAATTTATGGTAGGAAGAGTTGTCTCAGGTTGAGCTGAATTTATCCTCATCACCTTTGTATTATGTTGGACTGAATTAACACCTTACTCCCTGAGCAGTGTAATGAAATTTCCACTTAACCTAATGTGAACCTGGAATAATATCTAGTTGTAACTATTATTGTCTTACACATTGACATTATTATAATTAGGTTGGTATGTTCCTGATTCAGGATAATCTCATAACATTGAACCAGAAGTGTGACTGAATCTTTACTATTCAATATATTGAAGATTTGAGGTTTGGTTTTAGTAGATGGAATCATGCCTTTAAAATTGACTTAAGAGACCCATGGAGTTATTAGTGTGATGTTGGATCATCTTTAAAAGGAGTCTGTAACATTTCTGTTTCTTAAAGGGAATCCTTCGTACCCCAGACACCATCCGTCGGTTCCAGAGTGTCCCAGCTCAGCCAGGTCAAACTTCTCCCCTACTTCAGTACTTTGGAATCCTTTTGGACCAGGGCCAGCTAAACAAATATGAATCCTTAGAACTGTGTAGGCCTGTACTTCAGCAAGGGCGGAAACAGCTTTTGGAGAAATGGTTAAAAGAAGATAAGGTATATTAACTTCTGTTAACATATTTTTGCTTTGATTAAATACTATGTTAGCAAGTTAAAAACATAGGCTGTGCCAGAACGTCTCCATCCATTATTTATTGCTTGTAGGAATAGAACAAGAATAAACATTGCATGAGACGCATAAACTTGTTTCCTTTTGAAAATGTATTTATTTTGTGGCATGTTGAGGGTAGGATATCTATTTTAAAATGGAATCCAGGATTACTTGCTTGGTGGTTAAAACTACTAATCTGGAAGCAAATTGCTATCCTTTTGCTTTAGGAAAAGCTTAGTGTGAGATGCTTTGCGCATTCATATTTGTCAACGTATGTAACACTCACTTGGACCTAAGAATGTATTCCTTTCTCCCACATCCCACACTTGATATGCCCAGTAGTTTCAACCATACAACATCATATCTTTTCTTGTAGAACTTCCCAGGTATCAAAACTGTGATATTTGCTGCTAGTAACCATGTTTGGGTGTGCAAGGGAAACATGTTATATAAAACGTTGGCTCGGAAATACGTTAACAAGACAGCAGGGCTGTCTAATTAGCAGTTATACAGATTCCCAAAGAGATTTCACAGAATGTTAATTGGCATTACATGAAAAAATATTTAACTTAGTTTCTTGAAATTATTTAACTATAAATCTTTAAAAACTGTTGTTAACCAGCTTTCTTTACTGTAAGATTTCTCTATGCCTTTTAAATTCACTCAGTACTTACTAATTTCTTTTTACATAGAGTATCTAATGGTATTATGTTTTCTGGAGCACATTATGGAAAATGTGGCTTATTTGTAAGGCAACTAACAAGTTTAAACAATCCTTTAGTGGTATTATTCCTTTCATACCACCATAGAAAGCCTTTCTCCACAAAGTGGCAATATTGAATTGCCATGTCTTATGCCAGTGTCAAGAACTGAGGTGGTACTCTTTATAGCACTCTGAGTAGTGAATAACTTTTAATGTTAGACCTTTTGGCTTTAGTGTTATGTTGGTTATATTTTTACATTACTAATAGTAAGTCCTTGTTTCTTGACCCAGCTTCTGGCAATCTTATAGGATATTGGAGGATAGTACTTCGGAGTTGGGATGCTTGGACAGGAGTCTGCTGAAGAATAGTTACTAGCCACATAGCGAGTATTTGAGGTCCATCCTAATTGCTTAAGATAAGGGAGGATGGGAACAACCAAGGTAACTGAGTTGACCAATATAAGTGTGAAAGCTTTTTGGGTATCATTACCTTTTTTGGCGAATGGTCACATAGGATTCATTTGTGGTAAAAAGGACACTGGTCAACTCTTCATTAGTTAGCGTGTTTGGTTGAGAGGTGTAGACTCTGAGAGAACTTCTCATTGAATGTCGGTGATAATCATAGAAAATCAACTCTAGTATATAAAGCAGAACTCTTTTAGAGAAGCTGCTTTCCAGATTGGGCAGCTGACTAAGGCAGGTTGAATAGTACAGAGGAGGGTATCTGCATGTATACCACCTAAAAATTCTAAAATTTTTATCTGTTTGACCTCTTGAAATTAATGTCCTGCTTTATAACCTTAAATCCAAAAATCAAGAAGATAATGAAGCTTAGATCCTTCAGACATACAGATTATACCCTAATTTTAGTAATGGTCTTTATGGTAAGCCTCATCTGGCTCCTTGAATATCAGATTTTCATTTCATAACATTACATTAGGAGCTGCATTATTCTTGAAAAATTAAGACCATGTGGGTCTGATATCTGAATACTCTCAATAGTTAGAGGAGCAAGATTCTGCTTTTTAAGTATTTATATTCCTAACAAGGTAATTGGTAGTATCTGTACATGTGAAGTCTTGGTGGGTTTTTATCCTTGATTAAGTAGAATGTGTGGAGAATTCTGAGTTATTGCTGTGAATACAAAATCAAGAGTCTTGGGCTTCCCTGGTGGCGCAGTGGTCAAGAGTCCGCCTGCCAATGCAGGGGACACAAGTTCGAGCCCTGGTCTGGGAAGATCCCATATGCCGTGGAGCAACTAAGCCCGTGTGCCACAACTACTGAGCCTGCACTCTAGAGCCCACGAGCCACAACTACTGAAGCCCGTGCGCCTAGAACTCGTGCTCCGTAATAGGAGAAGCCCGTGCTCCACAACGAAGAGTAGCCCCTGCTCTTCGCAACTAGAGAAAGCCTGCACGTGGCAACGAAGACAACACAGCCAAAAATAAATACATTAATTAATTAATTAATTAATTAAAAAATCAAGAGTCTTTATAACCACAACCCCTGCATATTTATAATACATTCTGGGACAACTGAGAAACTAAGTGCCTGTCATGTTAGTTTTTATTTATATTGGAAGTAGTGTCAATTGCTGATTTATACAGCAGCTCATGGCTTACTAAACAGTCTCTTTTTCCTTTGGACAGCTGGAATGCTCTGAAGAACTGGGAGACCTTGTGAAATCTGTGGACCCTACATTGGCACTTAGTGTGTACCTAAGGGCTAATGTGCCAAATAAAGTCATTCAGTGCTTTGCAGAAACAGGTCAAGTCCAGAAGATTGTTTTATATGCTAAAAAAGTGAGTTCAATGAAACAGATTCTCCACATAAATTCATTAAAACATTAAGAGAGAAATTAGCTTATAGTAACTCTCAGTGACTTTAATAGTGAATTTCCTTAAATATTTATAATTACTTGGAAAAGTATAAAAATGCTGTTATGGCTCGCATATAGAATTACACTTCAAAAATGGAGACAGTTACTCTTGCATGGCTTATAGAATTTAAGCTGCTAGGGCATGTTTAACCTGTTAGAACAGATTTTTTTGGTGGTCAATGAGACTGAATAAGCCAATTACAAAAATGTATAGCTATTTGTTCAAATATGTTATCACCAAGGTGTCTATTTGTCTTGTATAAACCAAGATCAAATTGAGCATCTAAGTTAAAACTGAATTTGTATTTTCACCATTAGCTCTGTCTGTAGTAGCAAGATTCTATTGCAGAAAAAGCCTTTAAATGATATAAAAATGGAACTTTGTAGCAGGGCTTAAGTTTTTGTCTCTTTGTAGGTTGGATATACTCCAGACTGGATCTTTCTGCTGAGAAATGTTATGCGAATCAGTCCAGATCAGGGGCAGCAGTTTGCTCAAATGTTAGTTCAGGATGAAGAACCTCTTGCTGATATCACACAGGTAAAGGAGTTAAAATGTATTTTGTAGAAGTATAGAGAATGGGGGAGATCTGAGTTTAAACAACTTTGGAGAAGAATGGGTTAACTTTTTTATCTGTAGAAATTAGAGCTGTGTTGATCTACATGGATAAACCTTAAGTACGTTACCAAAAAAGCAAGTTGCAGAAGAGTGGACAGTCAGATACCATCTATATACAGTTCTAAAACATGCAGAACAAATACCATCTCATTTAGAGTGGTATATGTGTTAAAAATATGAAAAATATATGGGAATAATAAAACACAAAGGATAGCCGCTGCCACTAGGTGAAGGGAGAGGGAAGAGATGCATATATGAAGTGGGAGTCACAGACTCTTTCATTTTTATGCTTTTGTATATTTTAAATAGTTCATCAGGGAATTCCCTGGCGGTCCAGTGGTTAGGAGTCCGTGCTTCCACCACACGGGGTACGGGTTCGATCCCTGGTCGGGGAACTAAGGTCCTGCATGCCGTGTGGCGTGGCATGCATGCATGCATGCATGCATCAATCAATCAGTCATCAAAATTTTAAATCTATCAATTTATATTCTGCTATTATGTAGTACCTTGAAATATTTTGTGGTTGTTTTTACTAGAACTAAAAGTAACTCCAGAAGACAAAAACTTACTCTTAAATTATGACGTTATGCTGTCCAAATAATATTCTTTAAATCTGGGATTTGATCTGGCAGTGTTTTATATGTGAAGAAAGAGATAATGTTTCATTTCCTTTCATTTACATATATTGTCAACAGTATCATAAAGCAGCTTTTAAGTATCTTAAAACAATTTCCTTTAAATCTTTTTTTTGCAGATTGTCGATGTGTTTATGGAATACAATCTAATTCAGCAGTGTACTGCATTCTTGCTTGATGCACTGAAGAATAATCGCCCATCTGAAGGTCCTTTACAGACAAGGTTGCTTGAGATGAACCTTATGCATGCACCTCAAGTACGTGTTTTCATGCTTTCTAGGCATGTTTCCAACACTGCTTTTGTAGTTATTCAGAGCTTCTTAGATTATTTGAAGCTACTGACATGCCTGTTCCTCATTTTAGAAAATTTAGCTAACATTCTTTTGTACTTTCTCTCCTTTACCAATTAATTCACTGTTGAATCTTAATATGTAATCTGCATATGGAGTTACTGATATAAATGGAGTAGTAAAAAAAGCTCATCCTTTTTATGGTTTTATAGGTCGCAGATGCTATTCTAGGGAATCAGATGTTCACGCATTATGACCGGGCTCATATCGCTCAGCTGTGTGAGAAGGCGGGCCTCCTGCAGCGTGCTTTAGAACACTTCACTGACTTATATGATATAAAGCGTGCAGTTGTTCATACCCATCTTCTTAACCCTGAGGTATTTTAGGCTCTTACCTAACTATTAGTTATGATTAATTGGTATACCGAAAATGTGTTTGTGTTACTGAATGATAGTAATTTCATACCACCATTAGGTTTAACATTGTTTCATTTATTTATTTACTTATTTATTTTGTCCTCTAGTGGTTAGTGAATTACTTTGGGTCCTTATCAGTAGAAGACTCCCTGGAATGCCTCAGAGCCATGCTATCTGCCAATATTCGTCAGAATCTACAGATCTGTGTGCAAGTGGCTTCTAAGTATCACGAACAACTGTCCACTCAGTCTCTGATTGAACTTTTTGAATCTTTCAAGAGTTTTGAAGGTAATTAGGAGTTTGAGTTGTTTTAAATTATTTAAGGTAGCCAAGAGGGTTATTGTTAAACGGACAGTGTCATAGGCTATATGGACTTGTCATAGGCTGTTGGAAATTCTTTCTACAAGCTTACTTTGATGGGATATTTTAAGTCGTCTTATTCAGTAACTATTGTCAGGCATATTCTATACCAGGTTCTATACCAGGTTCCAGGGACATGCGGTGAAGAAGACTGTCTGCATGGATATTTTATAGGTGAATTAAAGGCAAAATTTTAAGATACAAATATATGTAGTAGCTTTGTCATAATTGTATAAGATGAAAATACTAATGATCAGGTATGTAATGATTGTGTTTATATTGTCTGACTCTTATAATGGCAAACGATTCTAGCCAAGGAAATTTTGTGACTTGTCCCTGTAGCAGGTTTTTCTCAACCTCAGCGATACAGACATATTGGGCTGGATAATTTGTTGTGTTGGGGGGTACATTTTTGTATGCATGCAGGATATTTAGCAGCATTGCTGGCTTCAGTCCACTGGATGCCAGGAGCATCAGCTCCACCAATTGTGACCACTAAAATGTCTCCAGACCTTGCTCAATGTCTCCTGGGAAGAAAACCATCTTGCCCCCAGTTGAGAACCACTGTTGTGCTGAGTTTTTTTTTTTTTTTTTTTTATTGCGGTACGCGGGCCTCTCCCGTTGCGGAGCACAGGCTCCGGACGTGCAGGCTCAGCGGCCATGGCTCACAGGCCCAGCCGCTCCACGGCTTGTGGGATCTTCCTGGACCCCGGGGCACGAACCTGTGTCCCCTGCGTCGGCAGGTGGACTCTCAACCACTGCGCCACCAGGGAAGCCCTATGCTGAGTATTAATGTAATCACTGTTGGTGGCTTTTAGGTTCATTAGCTAAATATCTGGTCTCTACTTACCTTTTCTTCCCTCTTCTTGTAGTACTGCTCTAGACAGAAGGAATAAGCGATTCCTACTAGTTTTCTTAATTTTTTCAGTTTCTGTGTTAACTGTGCACTACATTTATACTGTTCATTCAGTACAGTAGCCACTAGCCACATGTAGCTATGTAAATTTAAAATAATTAAAATTGAATACAATTAAAAATTTAGTTCTTCAGTCACACTAGCTACATTTCAGGTGCTCAATAGCCACGTGTGGTTAGTGGCTACTGTATTAGATAGTGTAGATATAGAATATTTGCATCATTGCAGAAAATTCTGTTGAACGGCACTGCATTAAATTCTTTTTAAGCTACTTTTGTGTGTTTCCTATTAACTGCGTATAGAGAAACACCTGCTATAGTGGACTTCATTTAAAATTTCTCATATGGAATATGGTATGATAATTAGCTTTGGTATTAAATAGCTGTCACCTATTTCTCAACTACTAGAAAACATTGAATTTTCTGTTCTGTAGGGATTAAAGTACAAATCCATTTATTGAACTGATTAGTGGACTATTTAATATTCTTATTGAGCTTTTTGAGCAACCAGTTTTTATTTGGGACTATTCAGTATAACTGTGGGGGTTTTTGCTTGTTTTTTAAATTGAGGTATAATTGACATAATGTTTTTTAATTGCTTAAGTATTTTTCAGGTCTGTCGCTCTCAAAGGTACACCTGTGCTTAATTTCAATTATTTGTTTCTTTAAGGTCTTTTTTATTTTCTGGGATCCATTGTTAACTTTAGTCAGGACCCAGATGTGCACTTTAAATATATTCAGGCAGCTTGCAAGACAGGGCAGATCAAAGAAGTAGAAAGAATCTGCAGAGAAAGCAACTGCTATGATCCTGAGCGAGTCAAGAATTTTCTCAAGGTAAGAGTAATGCATTTTCTGGTTGGGTTGAAGATCGGCAGTTCTGCAAAGGTTTGCTCACAGTTTTAAAATATTTTTTTCCCCTAAAAGTGAAATTCTTAGCATTCTCAAATTGTATGCTGAATTATTTCTTCCAAATTTAATATTCTGTGGTTTCCTTTGAAATAAGGAAGGAAATTGGTAAATAATACTTAAGAATGACCATCTGTTTAAAAGAAGAGGAAAATAACACTATCTCTAAGGAATTTCCTTTCTTTCACTTTAATTTTAGAAGAAAATTTTTGAAAAGTGATTGTAGATGCTCAGTGTTTAGAATATCATTTAGGCTCTTTTTGAATATTAAGATCAGCTTGCCCTCAGTGTTATTTTAAGGGGCCTGTATTATATGCAAAGGGTTCTGTTGTGTAAAGGACATAGGTTAATCTCTGTCGTTGATTAGCCTAACTCTAGAAACTAAATATTAATCATGTGTAATTCATAAATTGAAGGTACAATTGAACAAAAAAACCCTCAGCTTTGTGACACGAATTTGGTTATGGAGAAGTAAGAACTGCCTGTGTTGGAATGAAGAGTAATTGTTTGAAGATTCTTAGACCTTTACAGCATACCTGAGGGCAGTTAATTTTTGTTTAATGGTTAACTTAACTTTACCTTTATTCTCATACCTACTAATTACTTTGTGAGGAAGGTAAGACTTTAAAATTGGTAGTCGTTTATAAAAATTAGGAAAACTACAGAACATTCAGATCCCCCCAAAATACATATTTACGTATTTTACATTTATATTAAAAATATATTAAATGATTCCAGAGATTGTATATAAAGTTCTTAAGTATTTTTTTCGTCTGGAAGAATTTTAGATTGAAACTAAAACCAAAATGTTCATTGTGCAATTTAGTAGGAAAGAACAGGCTTTTCTTACTCCTACACTGATCATTTTTAGATAATCTATAGTTGTTTTAGCTGATTCTTCTTCTGAAGAACTTAATACCTAGATTAAATAGCTAAACCCCTAGGTGTTTTAGTGTAATGATGTAGTTAAAGTGCTGAAGTTGCCCTATGTTTTATATTAAAAGATAAACATTCTCCAGAAGTATAGCTTTATAATGTCTTGGCCATCATGAATATTCTGAGGAGCCTGGCTAGTATATGTTTGAACCCATGACTTCCTGGTGTCAGAAAAAAAACGTCCAAATGAGAAAGATTTGATACTCTGTGCTTGACTAGTGTACCCATAACACCAGTCCAGTTCCTCCTTTGAGTGACAGTACTGTTTCCTTTTTTTAAAAATACTACCAGATCCACACTGATTTGTTTTCATTAAGCTCTCAGCTTTTATGCTTCAATTGTAATTTCTTGAGCATTGGGTTGTAATATTTGAGTTGTCATATATATGTAAAGCAGGACTAAGTTAACTATTTTTACCTAATTATGATGACCTTGAGCTTCATAAAAAACCCTCAGTAAACTAGGATGTGGCCGTCTTACATTGCTTATTCCATGAGATCTAATTAGATGAGGAATCCCCCTCCATACTTGTGAATTGGATACAAGTCTGATAGAGGAGAGTGGATGTGAATTATGGGCTTTTGAAAAGTCAGACATGGTTCAAATTCCTTTTCTTTCTATAAAGCTGTTAACCTCAGGCCAGTTAACTAAGGTGCCTCAGCCTTGGTTTCTTCAACCACAAGCTGTGTTTATCAAGTACCTTGTATGCCATAGGTGTTCAAGTGATAACCGTGGTTAATAAGCTGTGTTGGTGGGCCTTGGAAATAAGGTATTGTCAGCCTTTCTAGCAGGCAAGTTTTGTTTCTTTTTGGTTTTAAGTTATTCCTGACTCCTTGAAGGAATTTTAATACCAGCCTGAGTTAGAGGAAAAAACCTAGTCTCTTATCATTAAATAATCTGAGATGGGAGCTCAGTGCTAATATGCTACTATTGGATATTCAGCCTTTCACCCCAGTAATGAGAATGAACATACTAAACCATTTACTCACTTTCCTTATTGATCTGTAGTTTGTAGCAGGTTGCTACATTTCATCATCACTGTTATTAAACTTCATTTTGGAGTTACTAGCTGTATTATAACTGGTGTTGTATGCAAACTGTGATAATAAGAAAAATACGTCTCTGAATCTAATCTTGAACATTAGACAAGTGCCAATTACATGCTAGCCACCAGGAATACAGAGGTTGATAGAATATGAATTCTCCTTTAGAGTAACCTGTAAGCAGGATGAAATAGTGTCAGTAGCATTATTTGGCTCGTGCCCTAACCTTGTGGAACTGTAGCCTTGCATAGAAAATGTAAAACTGTTCTTTAGACCCATGCCTCTTGCTACCTTTGATCTTATTTTCCAGGTTTTGTTTCAACCTCACTGGCCTGCTTGCTATTCCTGGAACTCCCCAAACCCTCTGCTGCCCCAGGGCCTTTGCTTGTGCCCTTTCCCACTTACCTCTCAGACCTTCATGACCTGCTCCCTTACCTTCTTTCAGATTTCCAGTCAAATGTCACGAGAAAGGATGTCTCAGATTACCCTGTCTAAAATAAAATCTATTCCAGTTCCATCCTCACTTCCCCCTTGTCTTGTTCTCTTTTTCTTTATAACACTTAGCATTGTCTCTTCCCACTAGAATGTAAGTCTCTTTGGGGAATGCTTACTTTGTTCCCTGCTATATCTCCAAACTTTATGTTTAAGAAAACCTGAATATGTTTATATAATTGCAATTTTGATCCTAAAATTTCTAATCATAATACCTAAAGGGTAACCTTTAAATAAAAATTTTAAATATTAATAGCATTATTTTCATATATGAAATCATATGCAAATTTAGGTAATCAAGAAAGTATCCCAGTTTTTGTCTGCTTTTTTCAAATTTAAATTTTCTTTGTGAATACAAATAGTTGTCTTCTGCAGCAGAAATCTTAAACCACCCACGCGTGAGACTAGAATACCTAAGTAATCTTAGATTACTTGCCAAGTATGTTTTCTCCCTAAGTGGTAAAATGCAGAAGGTAATATTTTATATGTATATTAAACAAGATAAAGAAGATTAGTGTGTTGATGTGTGTTTAGTAGGAAAAACTTGGCCTGCTAAAATCTTTTGCATAGGTAGATCAAACATTCTCTTTAGAAATGATTATAGCAGCTCTTAGTACAGAGTTTCCATGGTGCTAAATAATACTTGCTTTAGACTTTCCTTGATGGGAAAAATCTGCAGCTGGACTTCCACTTCAGATTTACAGCCATTTTTTTGTTTGTTTGTTTGTTTAATTCAGGATTTCTTATGACTCCAGATTTAGTTTAGTGTTCTCTGAACACTTCATAGATTAATTATAATTGTTTATAATTGGGTGACTTATAAGTGCTAGACTTAGGATTTATTCTAACCTTGCAAATAACGTTTTTTGTGGCTGTCATTGAGGAAAGTCCTGTCCTGCTTAGTTCTTCTTCAGTAGACAATCCGTAGAGGAATCATTTACTGAGGAATGTTTCACTGTATATAAATGAATTCCTGATGGAAACTGTTGTTTTTTGTGCTGTACCTAATGTCTGTGGAATGTAACAGGACATGTATCAGGTAAATGCCCAGTACAGTGTTACCTACCTGTCTATAACATCTATGTCAATCTGTAAGTAGGATTATAGCTTGGTATTTGTAACGGTAAAAGCAGTTGGCAATTTAAAGATGCTTTAAATGCTTTTTATCTTTTAAATCTTTTTTTTTTTTATAGCAACATGTGGTATATTTAAATTCATGGCCATCACTATCATGCTGCTCCTTTTAGGCTTCATTATAACAGTGTTAGAAGACGGCCATATAGATTGGAATGGGGAGGGGTAAAAAGTCATCAGTTTGAAACAAAAGTGAGCCAATATGCCTAATTTTGACAGTGTGACTATACCTCTTAAATCAACTACAAATTCAGTTGTTACTATTAATGAAAGTAGTCCCAGTATGATGATTTTATATCCTGAGCGCCACTGATGGCTCACAAGTCTTGTTACTTTTTTTGTAAAGGATTGTATGTGGAAAGGACCTGGTATTTTGCTGTGACTCTAGGTATTACTTCATAAAAATTTATGGAAACTGGGTTGGGCACTTTTAAGAGTAGCCAAGTTTATGTGAGCCTCTCCCACAAGTGTAGAACAGATTCTCATATTTTACACTGATAAACTCACAGAAGAAGAAAATTAAGGTTTCTTTTTTTTTTTTTTCCAGGAAGCAAAGCTAACAGATCAGTTACCACTTATCATTGTGTGTGATCGATTTGACTTTGTCCATGATTTGGTGCTCTATTTATATAGAAATAATCTTCAAAAGTATATAGAGATATATGTACAGAAGGTAAGTAATA
Organism: Stenella coeruleoalba; assembly: GCF_951394435.1. Taxonomy (NCBI): domain Eukaryota; kingdom Metazoa; phylum Chordata; class Mammalia; order Artiodactyla; family Delphinidae; genus Stenella; species Stenella coeruleoalba. The sequence goes on from NC_137165.1 coordinate 32,205,103, forward strand.
CTTAGATAACTTTAAAATATAATCTTGTAGATTTTACTGCTCACACTGGAAATCTTCATCCTTTTGAAACTCTGTGTCCAGTAAGAGTGGTCTGCTACAATGGCTTTCAACTTTTTTTTTTTCCAGCAGAATCCTTTCTTTGATTAAAATTTTACGTGCATTCCAAGTAGGTAAAACAAAACAGAACTGCTGTAGTTGAAAAAATTGAGTGGCCTACACCCTACTTATTTGATAGCCTTTGTGGTATCCGTATGGAGGCCATAGGCTGCAAAGCATAGTATTAAAACCATCTTAAATAAAGATATTAGAAACTTCACCTTCTAACTCCAGAAATAGAAAGGCAGTTTTGCTATGATGGAGGCCTTTTGTTTTCACAGTCATTCTGTGACTTTAGCTTCTTTGGACTTATTTGTCCTTTGGAGCAATGCTGAAGTAATTAATTAACCAAGGCAGACTTCCTGCTAAATTTCTTTGTCTAGTTGTAAATTTAGACTCAGTTTATTACTGAATTTTAAAACTGAGCTTGAAGAGGGAAATGAGTTTTATTTTTTAAAACTCCTTTTGGTTTTGCTTATTAGTAACGTAATGACATTCTTCTTCTTCTTTTTTTTTTTTAAACCATAGGTGAATCCAAGTCGACTTCCTGTGGTTATTGGAGGATTACTTGATGTTGATTGCTCTGAAGATGTCATTAAAAACTTGATTCTTGTTGTAAGAGGTCAATTCTCTACTGATGAGCTTGTTGCTGAGGTTGAAAAAAGAAACAGGTGTAGTACTGTTTTAATCTTCATAACTAAAGATAAATTATTAGTCTCTTTTAGCTTGGTAATGAATAGAAGTATGACCTGTCAGTTGCCTAAAAGCTACTCAGTAACTCATGGACCTTAATTCCCTGGAGATACCTAATTTAGAAGTGATAAGCTAGCTGTAGCTTGCTCTATTTCTGAAAAAAAAAACCAAAACTGTTTTCTGAACTATTACAGCTGTCATATAGAATATCTGTTAATCTAGTTGATCACCTTCTTTGCATATTTATACACAGAGTCAAACCATGTAGCTATATGTTTTTAATGTAAACTATGTAAAAAGCCTCCTTTTGGTTAGGTATGATACCACCATATTTAATAACTAATTCTTCTCTGATAAATTCGTCTCAAGCATGACAAAAGAAAAGAGTTCCCTGTGTAACTCTGGGTTAAACTCATTTTTAAATTGAACCTTGATATGATAATATGAATTATGAATTTCCAGTAGAGGAGAACATAGTGTGAGTGCTTCTAATACTTATACAGTGAAGTCTTTTTTTAGCCGGGACATTTTGTGTTCAGAAAGTGCTGATGTAGTAAATGAGGTTAGTGGGTTGGTACAATAGTAGGAGGTTGGTATAATAGTAGGAGGTTACTGTAGCTATGAAAAGGTTATCAAGAATGGGGTTTAATTTTAACCTGAGGTGGTACAGGTGTTCTGCTAATGGTATTCATAGAGTGTATATCTGAATGTTTCAAACATTCAGAAAATGTTTGAGAAATTTTTAAAGTTTGAGACTAAAGTGATTATAGGTTGTAACAATTTTGTTATTTAAACCATGGTAAAAGAGTGTTGGTCATCTGGACCATTGAAATATAAGCTATAACTTGGCAAAACCATGGCCCTTGGTGGAGTGATTGTATGACTGCTAGAGGTATTAAAGCTAGAGCTTCTAAAGCTACCAGATTTTTTTCCCAGTATATATTTAGGGTACTATTTCTTTTGGCTTTAGGTAATGTTGTATGTTACTTGTGTGAAAATTAAAAGGAACTTCAGATAATCAGGCCTATTTTTTCATACCACATCTCTATCCTACTCCTAAACAAAACTTATCCAAAGTCCAGCCATTTTGTCCAGTTTTAAGAACAATCTATGAGCCTATAATCTTCTTTTTTCTATATCCTGTCTAGATAATGTAGCAGATAGATCTGGGAGAGTATGAAAGACAGTCTTATATATACCTTCTGTGTAATCTTGGGCAAATCATTTAACCATCTCCAAGTCTTAGTTTCGCAATTTGTAGTAGGCGTGTTGAGAATTCAAAATAGTGTATGGGAAAGTACATTATAGACCATAAGGTACTTACATAGTGTGTCAAGAATGTGCTATTTATAATATAATATGTGTATATGTGGGGTTTTTTTGTGTGTTTCTTTTCCTTTTTTTTTTTTTTTTTTTTTTTTTTTTACTAGATTGAAACTGCTTCTGCCTTGGCTGGAGGCTAGAATTCATGAGGGCTGTGAAGAGCCTGCTACTCACAATGCTTTAGCCAAAATCTACATAGACAGTAATAACAACCCAGAGCGATTTCTTCGGGAAAATCCTTATTATGACAGTCGTGTTGTTGGAAAGTATTGTGAGAAGAGAGATCCACATCTAGCCTGTGTTGCTTATGAACGTGGCCAGTGTGATCTGGAACTTATTAATGTGAGTACTGCTAGCTGAACGTGTACAGAGAAGACTGCATTTTTTTTTTTTTCAAAGTAAATTTATTTATTTATTTTTGGCTGTGTTGGGTCTTTGTTGCTGTGTGTGGGGTTTCTCTAATTGTGGCGAGCGGTGCTGCTCTTCGTTGCGGTGCGCGGGCTTCTCATCGTGGTGGCTTCTCTTGTTGCGGAGCACGGCCTCTAGGCGCACAGGCTTCAGTAGTTGTGGCACGCGGGCTCAGTAGTTGGGGCTCACGGGCTCTAGAGCACAGGCTCAGTAGTTGTGGCGCACAGGCTTAGTTGCTCCGCAGCATGTGGGATCTTCCCCGATCGAGCCCACGTCTCCTGCATTGGCAGGTGGACTCTTAACCACTGTGCCACCGGGGAAGTCCCAAGACTGCATTTTTTAAAAACCTGATATATAATGTTGGATTAGTGAATTTTGAGAGTTTCAGAGTGGTTTTAGGTAATATGGAGCATCTTTGGAAGATACATGCTCTTTTAAAAAACTTTGCTGATAATTATGAACTTAAACTGGCTCAAGTAGTTGATTAAGCTTATATTCACCCATTAACATTTAACCCCGCTAGTTTTATCACTTATGTTCTCATACACTCATATGTACACACACACATATATGTATATGTTTATATATGTGTGTATGTATGTATAGACACATCTAAATTTTTAACCATATGAGAATAAATTGCATACCTCATGGCCTTATACCTCTTCATTGTGTATTTATTAAGAATAAGGATATTCTCTTTCATAACCACATTGTAGATGGCAACCTCAGTCAGTCTGACCCAAGTAGAATACTTTTTACAGTCTGTTTTATTCCAGTTTTGTCAATTGACCCAGTAATGTCTTTTAAAAGAAATTTTTTCCCTCCAGTCTAGGATTACATATTGCATGTACTTGTCATATCTATCTTGTCTCTTTTAATCCAAAACAATTCTTTACACTTTCTTTGTCTTTTATTGACAGACATAACTGTAAAAAGTCTTTTTCTCTATGTGTAACTTTTTATTGAGGTAAAATTCACATTACATTAACCATTTGAAAGGGAACAATTCAGTTGCAGTACATTTACAATGTTTGTAATCACTACACCTCTCTCTAGTTCCAAGTTTTCATTGCCACATGAGGAAATCCAGTCCTCATTAAGCAGTTGCTCCATATTCCTGCCTCCTTCCAGCCCCTGACAACCTCCAAACTGCCTTCCGTCTCTGTGGATTCACCTATTCTGTATATTTCTTATAAATGAAAAGTCTTTTTTAAAAAAATAGAATGTTCTTCGCTTTGAGTTTCTCTTATCGTTCCTCCTGATTAGATTTAGATTGTACGTTTCCATCCAAAATTTATTACTTAAGTGATGTTTTGTTTTTCTCATGCTATAACATGCAGAAGCACCTAATGTCCTTTTGTCCTTCATTTTGGGGGTCACTTTTTATCAAGTTGTCAATTTCTCCTATTGTATAAATAGATTTCCCCTTGCAGATATTAAGTACTTTGTGAAGAGACATTTAAGACAATGCGAGAATCCTACTGTGTGTGTGTGTGTTTGCGTGTGTGTGTGCGTGCGTGTGTGTGTATGTATGGCTCCCCTGCCCCCCAGTTTTGAATCTATTGATTCTTGTTCAACCAGTCTTAATGTGTTGGTTGCAAAATAATGATTTTCCAACTTTATCCCTTTCTCCGCATTTATCAGTCAGCATGCATATATTCATGCACTCATGAGTTCTGTGGGTTATAATCCATTGTTTTGATTTTCAAATTACTCCAGTTTTGACTGATAAAAATCCCATCAACCTGCCTCTCATGGCTTTGTGTCGTGGTCTCATTGCTCTTGGAGCACTTTTTTGTTTCCTGGCCCAACAAGTTATACCATGCTCATTTTATACCCTCCCCAGCCCTGGATCATTCATTTTTCTGGGGAACTTTGATCCCTTTTAGTGGGGAGTACCATTAGAAACCCAGATCTAGGCTCTAGGTATATTTCCTTCTAGGGTCTTCCAGTGGTCAGAGCTAGGATATAATGCATCTATGTACATACACATTAATATATGAATATATGTATGCATATACACATGGGAAAATAAACACACAAGAATAGTTAGTAAAACACTGAAAAGAAACCTATGAAGGTGCACTAGCCCTACCAGTTATTAAAGCACATTACAGAGCCTCTATAATTAAAACTTGGCATCCTGGTGCATGAATAGATAGTCTAGTAGAGTAGAATATGAAGTCCAAATATAGATCCCACATCAGGGTGCTTTTTAAAAGCCTCCAAAAATTAATAAGTATGTTTTTTCTGTTGATTGAATTTTAATAAGAAAAATATGGTTGTGACCTATTAAAGATACATGTAAAAGTAATGGATTTTTTTTTGCTATAAAAAAATAAACTAGGTATAATGATAGGAAATAACCTTTTAAAAGTAAAGTCAGTCTATAAAAAGGTTTTATCTCTTACCATGAAATTAATCTTTAATATCATTTAGGTTTGCAATGAGAATTCCCTCTTCAAAAGTCTTTCCCGCTATCTGGTACGGCGAAAAGATCCAGAACTGTGGGGTAGTGTGCTGCTGGAAAGCAATCCTTACAGGAGACCTCTCATCGATCAGGTAAAATTGGCAAATGTGTTTAAGGCTCATCTTTTTAACTATGAATAACACCTTTTGCCTCATCATATACCAAATATACTCAAATGGATCATATTTAACTATGAGAGATGGCAGTAAAAAGTAGAAGAAAATAAAAATTGTACTAAAATATATATATATCATAAATGTTAACAAAAGTGAAATATATCTTCTCGAAGAAAATACATCCCGAAAGAGAGAATTTAATTATATAAGACTTCCTCAATTCATCATAGTTAAAAGGATAACAGTAAATTAAACATTTAATAAAATGAATAAGAATTGCTATTTACTAATACCTGAGAAGTGACTCAGTTGATCAGAAACGTTCAAGACAGTGGTAAATCAGCAAAGGATAAGAATTGGTGAGAAAATACAAATGACCTAGTGGGTAAATGTTAAATAAATCTCAATAGAGTAAGCATAGACCTGCAAAGGAGATGCGGGTTTATATCTATATAAAAATTGAAAACATTTTTTAAAACCTTAAAAATTGAAGGTTGTTAATAATGGTTCTAAAATTGTTGGTAGAAGTATAAATATAGAAGGGAATAAATTAAAGAATATTAATTTTTCATTCTTAGGAAGCATTTCTGAGGAAAATTCCCAAGTTAATACAAAGCTTCCTAGAAAAAATGTTCATTGGTGCATCTGGGAACTATGCAAATAGCCAGAAATAGAGGAATTACTGAGTATATAATGCCACATCTGTATGGTTGAATTGTATGTAATCATTAAAGTGATAATGAGGAGTGGTTATTATGGATAATATTTTAATCATGGAAAAGCTAGAAATTATGTAATTAGGGTGATTTTTTTTCAAGAGAACGAAAGTATACATGTTACAGGTATATGTGGATTTATGTAAAAAGACCTTTGGGTGGTAAATTTAAAGGTATTTTATCTTGTTCCTTCTTCTCTGCCTATTTCATTTTCTACTGAGGCCAGCTTATTCTTATTAGATAATATCATCAAAACCACCTTGACTCTCAGTACTTATTCACTGTATATCCTCTGCAGGTTGTACAGACAGCCTTGTCTGAGACTCAGGACCCTGAAGAAGTGTCAGTAACTGTCAAGGCTTTTATGACTGCAGACCTTCCTAATGAACTCATTGAACTGCTGGAGAAAATTGTCCTTGATAACTCTGTATTCAGTGAACACAGGTATCCTGTGAAGAGGGATCTATTGGCTCTTTATAGTTAGTCTTTAATTATAACCTGTCAGTTTGGAGAAGGAACAGAGACAAAGATTAAAGAATGTTGTCTAAATTCTCACTTTTCTAATACCCTCTTGTCACCCTACCTCCTGAGGCGAAATACTCTTTATCTGCAGTGTTTTTTCTTTATGACTAATGAGCTTTTCAAACATTGCATTCAAATCTTTCTTTCTTATTAAAGGAATCTGCAAAACCTCCTCATCCTCACTGCAATCAAGGCTGACCGTACCCGTGTTATGGAATATATTAACCGCCTGGATAATTATGATGCCCCAGATATTGCCAATATCGCCATCAGCAATGAGCTGTTTGAAGAAGCATTTGCCATTTTTCGGAAATTTGACGTCAATACTTCAGCAGTGCAGGTAAATCTACAGATTACCTGAGTTGATTTACTAAATGTAGTACCTTGTCTTGATTCAATGTATGTATTGTCCTGTGAGAATGGGCATAATTTATTGCTGTGGCAATAGAAGAGCAATAAAATCCTAACCGTTTAAATGTAATTGCTGTGTGGTAAGATTCATTGTACTGTAACTCTGATTAAAAATTGGTTGCCTAGGTCTTGATCGAACATATTGGAAACTTAGATCGGGCATATGAATTTGCTGAACGCTGCAATGAACCTGCAGTCTGGAGTCAGCTCGCAAAAGCCCAGCTACAGAAAGGAATGGTGAAAGAAGCCATTGATTCTTACATCAAAGCAGATGATCCTTCATCCTACATGGAAGTTGTTCAGGCTGCCAATACTAGTGGTATGACTTCTCACTTTTATGTGTTTGCCACCTCAGAAAATGTACCTAAGCTAAGCATTAAGTTATATGTCTCTTCTGTATTAAGTAGGAGTTAGAGACTGCATGGCTGTTTGCCCTCCGTCTTAGTTCAGATAAAGAGAGTCTGTTTTGTGAATTTAAAAGTTCCATGGGGAAGTTTAATTTTCTGTTTTGAAGTCTCAAAATTCTCACCTATCTCTAATCCAATAACTTTAAGGAAAAAGGGGATTCAGCTATTCATTTGGTCAGTAATAATACAGAGGCATAATAGAAGTTTCACTGTTTTGATGCCTTTCACTGTTTATATTTGTTATTCTCTATACTGTCTCTTTGAAGGGGAAATTAATAGCAATTCTCATTTGCTTCAGTGAAAAGATAAATGTTGGTATGTTAGTGTTTGGGTTTACTTATTTGTTTTTCTATACCTAGGAAACTGGGAAGAACTGGTGAAGTACTTGCAGATGGCCCGTAAGAAGGCTCGTGAATCCTATGTGGAGACAGAATTGATATTTGCACTGGCTAAAACAAACCGCCTTGCAGAGTTAGAAGAGTTCATCAATGGGCCAAATAACGCTCATATCCAGCAAGTGGGTTTCCTGTTCCGATTTTTTTTTTTAGGAGTGTAAAAATAGTTGAGCAACTTCATTAGCTTAGTAGGATCAAGAAGTGGCAACTGAAAGTTTCTAAGGAAAAATATTGTTTCTTAGTATTAAATTGAGTTGTAACTTTGGAAAGAAGATTAAGTTTAGGCTTACTGAAAATGGTTTTTGTTTTTTTTTCAGGTTGGTGACCGCTGTTATGATGAAAAAATGTATGATGCTGCTAAGTTGTTGTACAATAATGTTTCCAATTTTGGACGCTTGGCATCTACTCTGGTTCACCTGGGTGAATATCAGGCAGCTGTTGATGGAGCTAGGAAAGCTAACAGTACTCGAACATGGAAAGAGGTAATCTAAACAACAGTTTGAGTGAAGAATTAAGATGCTATTTAGGAATGTTCTTTAAACTGATTAATTGAATTAACCAGCCATGTTTACACTTGAGTTCACATAATTGCAATTCTTTAAATTGTAGGTCTGCTTTGCCTGTGTAGATGGGAAAGAGTTCCGTCTCGCTCAAATGTGTGGGCTTCATATTGTAGTACATGCAGATGAATTGGAGGAACTTATCAACTACTATCAGGTAATTAACTGAGTCTTTTGTATTAACTGAGATCTTTTGCCACAGATATTCTTGTCTTTAATTGCATTTTTCTCTTATTTAGGATCGTGGATATTTTGAAGAGCTGATAACCATGTTGGAAGCAGCACTGGGACTTGAGCGAGCTCATATGGGAATGTTCACCGAATTAGCTATTCTGTATTCTAAGTTTAAGCCACAGAAAATGCGGGAGCACCTGGAGCTGTTCTGGTCCAGAGTGAACATTCCTAAGGTAACCAACCTTTAATTTTAAGGCAACTCTGTAGCTAAAATGAATACTTTAATTTTAATTAAAAGAAAGGTGTTTTTTGCTGTTAATTAGAATTAGAGACCCCTATCTATCTAAAGCAATTAAATCTTTCTTATGCAGGTGCTAAGAGCTGCAGAACAAGCTCATCTTTGGGCAGAATTGGTGTTTTTGTATGACAAGTACGAAGAATATGATAATGCCATAATTACCATGATGAATCATCCGACTGATGCGTGGAAAGAAGGGCAGTTCAAAGATATCATTACCAAGGTGTGTACCTTCTTCAGAAGAGAAAGTCTTCAGAAAGAGAAAGCTCATTAGGAAGTAACTCTACCTCATGTATGGATTTTTGCTGTTTTAGGTTGCCAATGTGGAACTATACTACAGAGCAATACAATTCTACTTAGAATTCAAGCCACTGTTGTTAAATGATTTGCTGATGGTGCTGTCTCCACGGTTGGATCATACTCGTGCAGTCAATTATTTCAGCAAGGTAATAATTTTTAAAACCTCAAAACTTCATAGCAAGGAGCTAAGACATTCTTGGATAACTTTTGTCCATGGAACTTTAGCAATGTACGACATTTGTAACAAACTCTTATTTTAAAGGTTAAACAGCTACCACTGGTGAAACCGTATTTGCGTTCAGTCCAGAACCACAACAACAAATCTGTGAATGAATCACTGAACAACCTCTTTATTACAGAAGAAGATTATCAGGTAAAACTTTTTGGTTCTTTCATGTATTCTCAAAAGTCAGGTTATCATTGAGTTGTAAAGTTGGTATGTTCTGCAGTAAAAACAAAAAGCCCATCATCCCTTAGGACTGTAAATAGTAGGTACTTGAGTGCCACAGATCTAAATTTAGTGAAGTTTTCAGGATTGGTAAATCTGATGTCTCCTAATTAAATGCCAAGTTTGCAGAATTCTGCTTAGATCTTGTCCAAGTTAATGCTTTAGAAAAATACCTAAACATCTAGACTGTAGACTGAGTTGAAAAAGTTTTTGAGCTCTTAAACTAGTCCATAAAACTTACACAGTATTAACTCTTTTAGTCTTTTTCTTGCCCAAGAGCATATTAGTACCTGTCTCTTAGTAAACTTTCCCTTGTGAAGGATTTTGCAAAAACAGAATTAAAGTTAAGCTAGTTGCCTTTGTCTTTCTCTTACTGTCAACATGGTTTTTTTTTCAGTCTCAGATCCCATGCTGATCTCTATGACTGAATATCATGTTGAGTTGTATCAGGAGTTTACCTAGAGCATAAAACCTTACCCTCCAGATTACAAATCCTTCCAATTTCATAACCATTCGCGTTAGTCCTTGATACTGAAAACTTTGGAGAAAAACATGGTACCTTTAGAAATTTTATAGTGCCTTGAAGGACTTTATTGTTAAACAGTTAGATTGAGGAATGTTGATACTTGTTCATATTACAACTTTGCGGTTTGATTCTTGAATCTAGGCTGTCGTATTACAATAATGGCTCATTGATCAAGAACGATGGGACATAAAATTTAAACTAAAATGAAATACTGGTTTGGCATTTGAATGGCTTTGTTTTATTTTTTAAGGCTCTGCGAACATCGATAGATGCTTATGACAACTTTGACAATATCTCGCTTGCTCAGCGTTTGGAAAAACATGAACTCATTGAGTTCAGAAGAATTGCTGCTTATCTCTTCAAAGGCAACAATCGCTGGAAACAGAGTGTGGAGCTGTGCAAGAAAGATAGCCTGTACAAGGTGAATAAAGTTGGTGGGGGTGGGGCTCTTAAGCCAAATACTAGATGATCTGTGTTAACCCTGGAATGGTATATTATAAGTGGTTATGGTCTATAAAAGTATTAGTTTTTGCAAGTATGAGAACTGCCTTTAAGCTCCTGCTTGAGGAGATGATAATTAAGTCGATTTCTTGATTCTGGAGGCTGTCTTATGTTTATGTCAAACGTCTCTTTGTTTTTAAAAAAAAAAAAAAGCTTTACCTTGTCTTTTCCTTTTCTTTCAGGAAATCCTTAATTTAAATGATATAACTGGGAGGTTTTTTCCCCATTGTATTACTTAGTTTACCAGTTCAGTGTATTTGAATTTAATGTTTGACCTTCATCCTTTCCTTTAAATAGGATGCAATGCAGTATGCCTCTGAATCTAAAGATACTGAGTTGGCTGAAGAACTCCTACAGTGGTTTTTGCAGGAAGAAAAAAGAGAGTGCTTTGGAGCTTGTCTCTTTACTTGTTATGATCTTTTAAGGCCAGATGTTGTCCTGGAAACTGCATGGAGGCACAATATCATGGATTTTGCCATGCCCTATTTCATCCAGGTCATGAAGGAATACCTGACAAAGGTAATGGCACCTCTGAGAACTAATTATCTTGAGGATATGTAAAATTCCATGTACAGACTTTGTTTTCAAATGTTTTTTTCTCTAGTAGAAGTAATTTAGTTGATCATAAAATATTCCTATCCTCCAGTAATTTTTAATATCTCACAAATGACATTGAATGGAAAGGGAACTCAAACATAACTTGTCAGAATGTTTACCCTCAGAATACCTCAGAATGTATTTCTGAGGGGCGAATAGTATTATGTCCATGTTGTATGGGTTTTTTTGTTTTTGTTTTTTTTTTAATGTTTGATAGAAACCTTTTTGTCAAAATAATGTCTTCCTCAAATCAATTCTTGTAACTCAGATGACCATAACTTAGTAGTGTAGATTCCCTTCTGTTTGGTCGGTTCTTGACTTTAATATGTATGTCTGTTTCCCCTAGGGAAGCTACACCTATATTCTTAATAACCTGTTAATCTTCTCAATATTTTGATAGTTTAACCCCTTATTTAAAAATATTGTAGGAGGTTAACAATTAATGACACATTTCGTAAAAGTGCATTAAACAAGCTGGGGGTATAATCATTTTATAAAATTCACTTATTCATCTTAATGTCCATTTTTGATGTTAAGATGTTTTTTACTTACCCCTGTCCTCAACAGTTACTAGCTTCCATACTATAGAACATATTTAAATGGTCCTAAAGAATCCATTTTGTCAAAGCAAAACATGCTTATTAAAATGAGAGTTTCATATCTGATCTCTTCAAAATGCCTGAGTTAAAGTAGGGGGAAGAGCACTACTAACAACCCCCAGTATAACTGAATATTTCCTTGGGCTGCCATCTAATTAGATATCATGTGTTAGTTATAATTTTTTAAGAATTAACATTTTCTGTGTATAAACTGCTTAAAGTCCAGCGTAAGAGGAAAAACATTCGCCTTGTGTCTTAGCCATAGATGAGAATAGCTTCTTTTCTTATGCATAATGCCAACTTGTGAGACCTGGCTCTAAGCTGCTGTTAACCGAAGTGCTGTAAATTTTACTAGTGATTAAGCTGCTTTCTTTCACACTGACTCTAGCATAAACTCTTCTGCGATAAGCTCTGAAGTTAAAAAAAAAAAAAAAAAAATTCTAAGTTTTGCTTCCAGTATGCCCTTATTTTCACTTTTCTCATACCTTTTTTAGTGGTTAGATGTTTCTCCCCTAAACCTTTGTTGCTGATTCTACCTTTTTATGCTCAATATGGAATTTGATTTTTTTCTAAGCTGCACCTTCTGAATTCCTTTGCAGGTTGATGCAATAAAGGAAAAGGTGAAAGTTGATTCTTTTCCATCTTTAAGTCTGGAGGACTAAGTCTAAGGAATTTGCATGATTTTTTTTCCTTCCTTTTCTACACTGCTGCTGCTGCTTTTTCCCCCGATAAATTTTCACTAAAGCCTCTGCAAGTCCCTTGAAACATAACTATAATAGAGCTCTAGGACATTAGTAGATGTTTGCTACTAATCGGCTAATAGGCTTTAGGAAGGGCAGGAGGCTAATCAGTAGTTGGTTCACAGTCTCTCTTAAATATATTATTAAAAACTGAGCATGTTGAGTTTCCATATTAATTCCAAAGTTTCAGGAAATTTCTCTTCCCTGTCAGGGTATCTGGACCATAATAGGATTTTCTCAATACTCTAAGTAAAATTAAACAGCCTCTGGTTTTATTTTGTAAGCGTGCCTGACAGTTGCTGAATTTATATATGTATATACATGCCCTAAAAGGCTTTTTGGGGTTTTTTTTGGTATTGAAGGACTGTGATCCAGTTTCTGATCTCTTGATTCTTACTAATTTTTTGCTGAAAGTAGATACGAGAGATACTAGCTGCTTCCGAAGAGACTTTCCTCATGTTTCTCCAGGTGTCCAGTTCTTATGGTGCTAGTCCATTTTCAAGAGGAATCAAAACTTTTAAAATCATCAGAGTAGCTTGCTGTAATTGTTGCTAAGCAACATGGATTATTTCTGTATATAATGAAACAATATTAACTTATACTTTCTGTAATAAGGTACATCTCTGAAGCTACAAATTTGCTCTTATCCATCCGTTGGCTTGTCCAAGGTCAAATTTAGGTACCTTTTGGTCACTGCTTCCTTCATTGGCTTGTCTCCATCCCAGTATAAATGAAACAAACTTAACAAACTTACCTCTGGTATCAAATTGTGGTGAGAAAAGGGTGGGAAGGTAAAGGACAGTTGAAACAATTGAAAAGAATTTGGAGGGGGGACAGTGCCTTGGAATTATGTTGAACCAAACTGGAGTCACCATTGGAACTTAGGGCAAACCTGAGTAAAATGCATCGTGTGTGAGGCCCTTCAGCAGCTAGTAAGCAAGGCAGTTAGAAAGCGTGTGTGTGAAAAATAGGTAATTGAACTGCAGTGTTATGCATTGTTTTAAATCAAGCATGTACAACAGTCATTGCAATTACATCATACTACTTTTGAAACTCTTAAAGCATTGCTGTGGGCTGTGTGTGTTTCTTGAGAGCCTGTATAGCAACAGTCATCTTCAGATCTCACTTCTTGCTTCAGTACTTTTGCCTTTTTTTCATGCACACATACACCAAAGTAACTGACTGCATGTTAACTTTTCCTCTGCAGCATATTGCAGTCTTTGTGGAAAAGCCTTTTACATTATAGTGAATTTTCAGTAGTACAGATGGAACTGAACTCAGTGACATACTTACCTGTAATTTTTCTTTTTTAATCCAAGGATCAGAAACTTTTGTTACAGCTCTTAACAAAAGCTTGTGTTCATAAAAGCCTTCTCTGCTTTTCTTTTTTGAGCAGTCTAAATTGGGTCAGTGGAAACAATAATTGGATGTTGCTGTGCCAGAGGCTGTCCCATTAAATAGAAAAATCAAAAATTTTTTTGCTTAGCTTGATATTACTCCTTCAAAGTTGTTACTTTTTGTTTCATCCCTATGCCCAACCTGCCTATGTCTGTGCCTGGGCATTGTGACATTGCTAGCTCTTCTAAGTCTTTAATGTACTTCTGTAATAGGACTTCTGTCTTCAACATCTGACTCAGACATTAACTTTTAAACACGTGTTCACTTTAGATTCCTTTCCTTGGAAGTCTGGAAATGTATTATGCAGTGGTGGTTTTTTGTTGTTGTTTGATTTTTCTTCTTAGAAGTTATTAACATACACGCATCCATATTTTTTTTGTATAACCTCTTTAGCTATACTTATAGTTTTGTATAACTATTTAGGTTAACAAAACCCCATCTGACTGCCCTTGATGGCACACACTGTGCTTTAAATTATAAAGCTGCAGTAATTTTTGTTTTAAGTTTGGGTGCCAAACAGTGGGTGTTTCTCATGGTACTTATACTGCATAGTAGTCTTTAATTCGATATTGGGGTAATTTGTAACACATGAGCACTTAGGTTATAAAATAGAAAAATGGTATACAAAAGCAAACTAACCCATCTTCCTAGGGTAGAAAAGCCACATTTTATCTGAAGATGTCTAGAGTCTACCTGAGCTTACTTTTCTCACATTTTGCTCCCTGACAAATTAGGATGGATTAGACCCACATTTATGGTATTTAATAGAAACAGTTAAAATATGTATAAAATACTGTCCTAACCTTAATGGCCTATGTGAGGATTGAAACACTATTTTAAACAATTTCAAATAGAGACTAGGCGCTGCTTTAACCTTTTTGGGACCCAGTCTATAATAGCCTTTTCAGTGAAGTCTGCATGTCTTTTTTTGTGAGTGATTTTTCACTATTGCCTTTTTTGAAGAACATGCAGTGAACATTCATAAAAAAGTTCTTTCCTGCACTCTGCCTTCCCATCTCAGCGCACTTAGGAAAGCTACTATAATAGATAACATTGAGATTTGAAGTTTAGTTTTACTTCAAGTATAATGATAGACCAACTATAAGACTTTTAAATACAGTCTAAGAGACAAATATAGTACAGTTTAAAAGGTAAATGGAAGTGGTATGGTGGAGATTCCCTAATCCCAGTGTCCTAATGTCATTCTCCCCAGTCCTTCACAGAATTCCAGATTCAAATCATGTTAATCCTAGAAGGAACTCTGTAGATTATCTCATTCAACTGACTCACTATATAGACAAGGAAATTTGAGGGTCAGTACAATGGTTTGCCAAGGTCACACAACTAGTTAGTGGAAGGATCTATGTATTCCAGCTCTTTTCTTCCACTAATATATTTGGACTCCTCTACAGTATTATTTCTGTCTGATACTATCCAGTTTTACTTAGAATGGCTAGCATATAGTAGCCACTTGCTTCTTTGGCTTAATTAAAAGCAAAAAATGTCTTCCTCAAAGAAGTTGGGAGAAAATCAGGCATTCCTAGTTCCTTCTTAGAAAACAGAGCATCAACACATGCAGCCTGTCTTTATATAAAAAGATTGAATGTGGAGCCACTTGAATCTTAAACTTCAGTCCACACGTAATCAGTATTGACAGAAGCTGTGCACAGTTGGCAAAAGATAGCTCATTCTGCACAAGTGCTTATCCAGTCACTAGACTCATTTCACTTTTTTGAATACCATTTCCTTTGGGGAGGGAAGTCTTGCCAGGTCATGAGTTCATTATTATTATCTTTGATAGGGTTTAAACTTCATTTGAGAAAGTGGTTCCTTCTCGTTGTCTCCCTCCCTCAGGCTGGCTGCATCCTAGCATGCCCAGTTTTAGCCTGGCGTGAGCTTTTATGGCATTTATAAATCCCTCCTTCCTGAGGGTTTATAATGACAGTGCTAAAAATCACCTTGACTGAAGTATGAACATTGCCATTGAATTTTAGGGGGGCTGAGAATGTTCTTTCTACTCTAGTCTGTTTTATTTTGACAAAATTTAACATACTAAGGCTTTTCCACTTTCTGCCATAAACTAGGTTTATAATACTTTTGAGGTGCTAATTACCATTACCTGTTTTTCTCCAGGTGGATAAATTAGATGCTTCAGAATCACTGAGAAAAGAAGAAGAACAAGCTACAGAGACTCAACCTATTGTTTATGGTAATCTCTTTCTCTCTTTAACCTCACAGAAATATAGTAGACAAACAGTTCATTCTGTGGGGATTCTATCTCAAAATAGAAATGTAGTAAGCTCTAAAGTGCAAAAAGCTCACTGAGTTAAGGAATAAGTCTATTATTTTTTTTCTGAAAACAGTCGTAAAGCGGGCATTGACATTATTCACTAAGATGATCTTTTTTTTTTTTTTTTTTTCTGTTGCTTTACTCACTAAGATAATCTTAAATGCAAAGGTAATCTCAAAAAACAGTCAGTTGGGGCTTCCCTGGTGGCGCAGTGGTTGGGAGTCCGCCTGCCAATGCAGAGGACACGGGTTCGTGCCCTGGTCCGGGAAGATCCCACATGCCGTGGAGCGGCTAGGCCTGTGAGCCACGGCTGCTGGGCCTGTGCGTCTGGAGCCTGTGCTCCGCAACTGGAGAGGCCACAATAGTGAGAGGCCCGCGTACCACAAAAAAAAAAAAGTCAGTTGAGATCATAACCTAATTTACCTAATGCCTGGTCACTGATTGCTTATTCATGAATTATTGAGAAAGATGTGTTGGTGAGCTCAATTTTCAGAAGTACAAAAGGTGAGAGAACATGCCAAGGTCATCTTAAGTGTACTTTACAGAAATAGTACATCTCTTTAAATTCTGACTAGGACAGAGAACTGGATAGCATTTCCATTTGAGAACTTTCCAGAGAGATAGGATCTTCAGACTCTCAGTGAATATTTAAGGCAATTTAATTTCTTCTTACATGTGCCTTTCTGAAATATTTCCCCTTTCCATTTCACTCATGGTGAACAGATTGATTTGAGCAACGAATTTGAAGGGTATAGTTTACAGCACTTTAAGCAGGTGGTGTTGGGAGGAGGGTATAAAATTATGGCTGCTGTATCTCAACCTGCTAAAGGGAATGATAGTATACAAATCTCTTATGCCATTATCTCTTTTTTACTATAGATAAGGACTTTGGGAATTTAGAGGACAGGGTAGTTTTGATAAAGTTGGAGAACATAAAGTAGATTCTTAGAGATGGGAGCAAGATGTTTGACATATTTGATATAGGAAACAGTAGAAACAAAAACAGGGTGGATGTAATAATTGGGGGGCATCTACTGAATTTGGCTTATCTTCAGGGTATTTAAATGCATAGTCAGTGCTTGTAGGCAGTTGAAAATGGGGTTGAGCCAAGGACAGCTGTGACAGTGCCACCTTCTCACCATTCCACCTGCCCAGCCGGCTAAGGAGAGGCATGATGTTGGCACTACTTTGGCACTTCTTTCAAGCCTCTCCTTCCCTCCCCCTCAATTGCCTTGAAGTCTCTGCTGTTTGTCAGAGATTTGCAGACTCATGGGGTTTTTCTTTGTTGTTCTTGTTTTCTCATCATTCCATTGTGATACTAAGAAACTAAGAAGCTTAATGAAAAAATAAAATGCTTATGTTGTTAAAAAAAAAAAAAAAGAAAATGGGGTTGAAATTTCAAGGTAGATGTCAGTATCAAGGTTAGAAGTGTTTTTTTAATAAACTGCTGGTTCCTGAAGAGTTCACTCACTGAAGACGGTTTTGGTTGTTATTCACAAAAAAGGAGAGACATGAGGTCACTTGTGGGAGAAATCTCGCCCTAGGTTTACGTTATAGTGGGAGATTAAGAGTAGTACCTCTTTTGCAGCGGGTGGGGAGAGGTGTTAGGTGTATTCTCCCTCTAAATAAGCCAGATTCTCAACAGGTCGTTTCCTGTATGTGTCAATAACTATTTAAACTTCATGAGAGTGTTAACTTAGTATTTGAAAGAGGTTGTATCCTCTAATGTATTTCACACCTAATGCATATTTGAATATGCCTTGTCTTTGACTTCTTTTTTTTTTTTAGTACTGGATACTTTGCTAGAAATGCATTTGGTTTTGTTACCATTTAGACATGTCCAAATCAGGAATTTAAATCTAACTATAAAAGTTCAGTTGTGTTAAAAATATATGTTAAAAAATTGTTCCCCTGTGCTAATTATATTGTCACCAAATAAAATGTGCAAACACCGTGTGGTGATAGGCTTATTGCTAGATGTCTTGCCTAAGCATGTCGAGCATGCATGTGCTTATTGCTTTAAATGATGTATGAAGTAACATAATCACTGTTACAGTTCTGGCCTTCAGCCCTGCATGGTTTTTGTTGGCTGTTTAGGCAGGACCCTTCTCAGGGTGACTGTCATGGTGAAATTGAGACAGGCAGAAGTGCCCCCACAAAATTCATTCAAAGTAGAATGAATTATGTTGCTAGAGTAGGGAGACTGGGGTGTGATCATCCTACGATGCTAACAGTTTCTCCCACCTCCTTGCCCCCCACCCCTGCTCCTTTTTGTTTTCTTCTGTAGGTCAGCCCCAGTTGATGCTGACAGCAGGACCCAGTGTTGCAGTCCCTCCCCAGGCACCTTTTGGTTATGGTTATACTGCACCACCCTATGGGCAGCCACAGCCTGGCTTTGGGTACAGCATGTGAGACGGAAAGCTGATCCTGTAGTCGCCTATTTTCATACCGAAACATCGTCTCTACCCGCTTCTCAGTTTATAACGGGGGAAAACAGGCACATGTTCTTGTAACCTTTATTTCATGAAGGACTACTTTTTGTTTCTAACTGTAAACTTGGATCACGTATGTTAAAAGCTTATTTCACATTCCACATCATTTTAGAATTTATTTTCAAAGGGGAATAGTTTCAGTGTTTTATTCACTTGGGCTTTTTTTCTTCCCCCTCATTCTTTGAAGAAGTGCTTAATATTCAATCTGTTGTGAAGAACCTGATTTGCACTCCGTAGTGTTTAAAGAAAAAAAAAAAACTCTAATATTGAATCTCTTAAATTTAGTGTATGTAAACAGCTTACAGTATGTATTGTCTAAATGCATTTAAATCTCTTTTATTCAAAGAAAAGCTAAAGCAGAAATATTGGTATGTGACCATGCAAGACTGTCAATGCCAACAAAGACAACACTAATCAGCATATCCTACACTGGATTGCAGTGCTCTCCAAATTGTTTGAAAAATGCATTACAGACAACTTGCCTGACTTTTAAATGAGCGTAAAAGGCCCTCTAACCTATGCAGGTTTCCTCATTACACATATAGAAAATGCTAGTGTGGTTTTGCTCACTTCATATGTAACAGGTGCCCTTACGTTGTGCTGTATCCTGTGCTTTTTTTGTGGGACCATTCCATTCAGGAACAAAGAGCACCATGATTCCAATCTGTGTGTATTTACTAACCCTTCCCTGAGGTTTGTGTATGTTGGATATTGTGGTGTTTTAGATCACTGAGTGTACAGAAGAAAGAATTCAAACAAAATATTGCTGTTCTTCAGTTTTGTTTGTGGAATTTGAAATTACTCATTTAAAATAAATTACTGGACTGTGGAAATAACATGTAGAATGGCAGTTTTACTTAAATATCTCTCAAACTTAAACCAAAAGAACCATTTCATATTGGATACTGAGGCAGTATAGGAAGGCATGAGAGCAAAAGTGGAATGAAGATTGGGACGTGTGAAAACACTGCATTACACTGCGTGCACTCCAGTAGTTAATAAGGTACATGCAGTTGTCTAAAGAACCAGTCAGTGCTGAAGTGGGCTACACTTCTACTACCTCCATCATTTTAACCAAGGGGGCACTTTAGGTGTTTATCTAAGTATTTCATTTATGAAGAGATCATGGATGTTAAATTATATTGAAGTAAGACTATACAAGCATGTAGTTAACATGCTGTTCTTCAGCATGAATTGTAAAGGCCCCCAAATTGTGGGTATTTTAAGTTGATTTCTTTTAAACCAGTGTTTGAATTCAAGTTTTTTTGCTTATGGCTGAGAATGTTACTCTAAGTTCATTTCACTGTTAATTCTCAATAGTTAGAGCCCCCTAACCTAGCTTTGTATTGTTCTGTAACTCTAGGTCAAGCCATTGACCATAAACTCCACAGAATGTTTTTTTAAAACTTAGAACTCCTGCTTTTCCCCACCTTCACCTCCTCCCAACCCCCCAATCTTCCTATAGGAAATTATAGTATTAGTTGAAAAAATCCCTTTTCCTTCCTTGGCTTGTCATAGGGAAAACACCTTGCTGCTCAGGTCCTGGGCATCCTGTTGTTTCTCCTGGATCTCAGCCCCCTTCCTTCATCTTTGTCAAAATCAAGAGATTTTTCTCTTTTCCCTTCCCATTTAATAGAAACAAGTTAAAATACTTTAGTAAAGGTTTTCTTACAGCATACTTAAAGAGTTTTGTTTGTTTGTTTTTTGAAGCCTTGTTTTAATCTGGTGTCTGATACTGAGTTGCCCCTAAAAACCATCCATAATGGGCTACAGTAGAAAGGGAAACTGATGCAGGATATAACTTAGGTTCAAATTGAGAGCAAGCTGAACTTCTGAGCTTGTTCCTTCACCTGTAAGTTAACACTATGAGTAATTTTCAGGATTATTTGTAGGAGTATGTTTAAATTACAAAACACCTAGCTCAATACTGGGCAGTAGTAAGTGCTATACAGTAAGAGACAATGAATTGGTAATAAACTGTAATTTAAGGGATCTTCCCTAACTTTCCTCTGAATAGGATGATGGTCGATGGTCTGGGAGAAGGAACTAAAAACAAAACCAAGAGTACTAAGAGTTCTTTACCACTCTCTAAAGGTAACTGAAACAGGAGGGAAAAAGGGGAAAGAGATTCATAGGAAACTTTTCAGGAGGTAAACAGTTATCTGCCTCCCTAGGAAGAACGCTTCTTCCTCTTCCTCCCTAGTATCCAAATATAGACATTATACCAAAAAAAAAATCTGATAATTGTTGACAGTCATTTCAACAGACATTGGTACAATAGCAAGAGACTGATGATCTCCAAGTAGGGCTGCTTTAATTTTCCATAAATTGATTTAGTCATGCAGATATTCTCACTGTCATGCAGGGGTCCCCAACACCTGGGGACCTGTTAGGAATGGGGCCTCACAGCAGGAGGTGAGCAGTGGGTGAGAGAGTGAAGCTTCACCTGTATTTACAGCCACTCCCCATTGCTCGCATTACCACCTGAACTCCACCTCCTGTCAGATCAGAAGCAGCATTAGATTCTCATAGGAGCATGAACCCTACTGTGAACTGTGCATGCAAGGGATCTAGGTTGCGTGTTCCTTGTGAGAATCTAATGCCTGATGATCTGAGGTGGAGCTGAGACAGTGATGCCAGCGCTGGGGAGCGGCTGCAAGTACAGATTATCATTAGCAGAGAGGTTTGACTGCAGACTCTCATCAAAACCCTATGAGTGGCAAGTGACAACAAGCTCAGGGCTCCCAGTGATTCTGCATTATAGAGAGCTGTATAATTATTTCATTATATATTACAATATAATAATAAAGTGCACAATAAATGTAATGTGTGTGAATCATCCCAAAACCACCCCCTGCCCCCACCCCAGTCCGTTTAAAAATTATCTTCCATGAAACCAGTCCCTCATGCCAAAAAGGTTGGGGACCGCTGCTGTAGCGGTTCTCAAACTTCTTCTTAGGATCCTTTTTATACTCAAATTACTGAAGATCCCAAAGAGCTCTAGTTTATGTGGGGTTTTATCTATTCATACTTACTGTATTTTAGTAGTTAAAACAATTTTTTTAAACTATTAACCATTTAAATATGACTAATAAACTCATTGAACGTTAACGTAAGCAATAATGAATTAACCATATTTCCCCAACCAAAAGTGAAGCAAGAAGAATGGCATTGTACTATTTTTTACAAGTCTCTTTAAAGTTTGTTGTAACAGAAGACTGCTGGACTCTCAAAACTACTTCTGCATTCAATCTGTTATGTTTTGAAGTATATGAAGAAAATCTGGCCTCATACAGATATTTAATAAGGAAAGGAAGGAGTATTTTAATAGCTTTTCCAGATACTTGTGGTTAGTTGAAATGTGGACTCTTTTTGTAGTTATATCTGCCAAACATCCAGGTCTGGTTAACTAGATTTTGTCAGTTCTTGCAAGTAAAAATGTTTGATGACAAAAGCAGCTAGTTCAGCTCAGGACTCAGCCACAAGTGTTTTTCCTCAAGATGACAGTCACACTTCAGTGTGCACCAGAAGCGTTTGATGTTACATAAAATATAAAAACAAACAGTCAAGGATCAAATTTAATAATTTTTTACTGCTTCTTCAAGGACATGAAGTGAAATTTTTTAAACTAAGTGTAGGGCAATGAAAACTACAATGACAACTGGTACAGGTAGGTGCCCCTGCCTTGATTTGTGAAAGGTGCCAGCAGTATTACCCACCATTGCTTTTTTATCATCACTGCCAATGTCAAAACAGTGGAAAAGGAAAAGAATGTCTTAGTATTAGGAAAATTGTTTTGACCCCCTGCAAGTGTCTTAGAGACCCCAAGGGCTCTGCAGAGTATACTTTGTGAACCATAAGATTATGAACCCTATAAAATAAATATGAAAGTACAGGTGAGCTAGAAAACAAACATGATGTTTCCATAACTACCAGAATTTGTGTACTATTCATCCTAGTAGATATGCCATGATTTATTAAAATAATACTTGTATCAGCCACGGCAGACCATCCTGTTGGGAATGCACTTTTGAACCTAGAACCATCAGTCTCTGAGGCAAGCCTCAGAAATTACCGAAGCCAGAATCATACATTTAGGATTGGGTTCTTTTCAACTCAGTTACATGCTGTTGCATCACTTTCCAATCCAGTATAAACATTCTATTTAGAAACAGTTGCTATTGTAGCATCCTTCACAGTTGCAATTTCTTCTGTGCTGTCAGATGCCAGTGTAAACTATAAAACTGACAAAATAGAACCTTTAAGACTGGCTGCAGTAGTCTTTAGTGTTCTGCCCAGACTCCACTGACCTTGGAGCTTGCGGTTGTGCTATATTACTGCCTATGTTGAAGTTAACTGCTAACTAATGCTAATTGCTGAAGTTAACCATGGAGAGCTGCAGTCACTTAACATGTGCCTGTTACCAAAATTCTCCCTGACATCATCATAGTTCTTAGGGATATACTGAAATTAGAAATCCTGTCAGGATCCCTTTTTGCAAAAAAGCAGTCAAGAAGCTATGTGGCTCTTGGGAGCTGGAACCTTCATATTCTGGGCAGCTGGTATAACGTAATTATTGGAATCATGTCATGCTAAGTGTATAACGATCAAAAGGGAAATAAGGTGCCCTTAAATAATTGTCCAGTTCTTAAGTTCTAGGTAAAGAAATAGTGGGATGTTGGGCTAAGCTACATGCACTTTACAATTACCATAAATTCTTACGTGGGCCCATTATCACCTTCAAGGTCCATACAAGTCACTTCGCAAGTTTCAATGCCTTCATTGTTAGGAAAGGGGGGAACTAAGGAGATGTAGGACCACTGCTGAGAAACTTTAGCCAGTGTGGGTTAGGGAGTGAACATGAAACACAGCACGGGTGGGTTATATCAGTGCTATAAAACCTCAGCTTTAAGACAAAGTTAGATTTTAAACCCATGATCTATTAATAATATAGGCAGTCATACAAAAACTGAAGGCAGGAAAAACAAACTACAGTTTGCACCTAATGGTAGTACCCCTGACCCCTGATCCTCCAAGGTGGGTAATAGAAGAGCTATTAACACACAAAGGGACCAAACCACACATAGGAAATGCTGTTTCCCACCTCGTAATCAATTTTATTGTGACCTTTGCCTCTCATCTTAAATATTTCTTGTTTCAGCACCCATCTCTTGAACCACCAGGAGTATTTATTAACCAAACTTTTGTTTTTTTTTCAGCCCAAGATAACTGTGTAACCAGGCCAAGTACATGATAGAAGAACACAGGAATGGATTTTCATCTCAAGAATACATAAGTTGGGGGAAGAAACTCAGCTTTTATTGTTAGAATTTGACAGTTTCAAACCCTTGTGGTGGTGGGATGACCATCATCATACAATATTCCACCTAGTAAAGTTTTAGGTGGCCAGTGACCTTATCAATTAGGTCTACTGGTCCTGGCCCAATTCCTAGAACAGTTCGAGAGCCTGGTGCAATCTGAGTACGTCCTGCATCTTCGATTAAACTTACAGTCAGTCCCAGAATTTCTGCATGGGTCAATAATTCAACTAGAGTTTTTTCATCAGGAGCTCTGACCACCACTTTGGGCTGGCCACAGTTTTCCCATTGTTTGAGTAATTCAGGGTTTCTCCTTCGAATTTGCTTGTAGGCAGAAACAGCAGCATGAGAGCACTGGGCAGCCACTTTCCCTTTTCCCATCTTTAAGTCACTTCGAACCACAAGGATCATTTTGTACTCCCCACCCTCTCCTAAGATGCTTGCTTCTGTTCTGGTGTCAGTGTCTGTCTCGCTCACCGAGCTCTTGGGGATCATTCTAAAGCGTTCTCGGAGTCTCCAGCCCAGGCACATGCCACAAGCAATGCCGGCAGCCATGCTGAGTGCACCAGGATTAGTCAAATATTCCATAACCAAGGGTTTGGAGAGCATCTGAAAGGAAAAGAAAGTTGTCACTATCTAGCAGTGGAAAGTTACAGGCTTATCAGATAAAACATCCTGACAGTATATAAGCAGCAATATTTTAATTCATCCAGAAAAAAGGCAAAATATGTTTTGGATCTTAGGCATGTACTATTTTTTCTCCCCTGCGTACTAGAAAAGGTTCAATACAGGTGAAGCAGTTTAGGTCATTTTGAATCTCAATGTGAGGAGTACATCTCTTTCTTGGATACAACAAAGCTCCGTTCCTCAATTTTTGCTAAGTCTTGTGGAGAAAGGAAATGTTCTGTTTTACCAAGATGCCTAAAGGATCTAGAGAAACCAAGATTAACTCACTCTTTCTGGAATATAGTGAGTGCTTATTTACTTGTGTCTTCGTACTGCATTAATTCTTAATGGGGATGGTACCAACCCCTCAGAGAAGTTCCTGGTTGTCACAACAACGGGCCTGGAGTGAGGTGCACTGCTGACAGACATTTACTAGACCTTGGCATAGAATGCTAAAAGCCTTACATGTGAAGATTTGTCCCACTGGACATTACTGTAGATGAAAAACTATTAATGTCTGAGAGTAGAACCCAATTTCATTTTGCATACGAACACAAAGTATTTTTTGCATAGTTTTAACACTCAATTTACCAGTAGTATAACTATCATATAAATCAAAGGAAGATAATCCTTTATCCTTATTATGTTAGAAATTCCTATTACCCCAGCAAAGCTGTTCATGGTATTTGAATCATCAATAAAGCACTTATATCAGTCTACATTTGAGACTGTTGGATTCATGACGCTTCAGTGTATAGGCACAAACAGTCATCAGTTTCTTCTAGTGGAATAAATAGTATCTAAGCATTTATACATTGAAATACATGGGGCCATCATGTTTGTAGAACTTACAAGTGGTGCCCTTGGAATTGTACAGTGCATAATCTGTGTGGCATAGATGGCAGTCCTGGAAATACATATTTTACCATAAAGTCCTTTTTTATTCTCTTTTTAGTTAAAATTAGAACATATTAATGTTTTTGAAATTATATGGTAGGCAAAGTATGCAATGTTATCAAATATTTTAAAATGAGAATATAGGGAATCAAACTTTTTGAGATGTAATTCACATACTACAAAATTCACCTTTTTAGCATACAATTCAGTGTTTTTTAATATATCTACAATGTTGTACAACCATCACCACTATCTAATTCCACAACATTTTCACTGCCCCAAAAAGAAACCCCTACACCCATTAGTAGTCCCTTCCCATTTCTCCCTCACCCAGTCTCTGGTAACCACTAATCTACTTTGTCTTTATGGATTTGCCTATTCTGGACATTCATATAAATCAAACCATACAATATGTGGCCTTTTGTTTCAGGCTTCTATCATCCAGCATGATATTTTCAAGGTTCATCCACACTGTAGCATGTATCAATACTTCATTCCTTTTTTTTTTAAATTTATTTATTTGTTTTTGGCTGTGTTGGGTCTTCGTTTCTGCGCGAGGGCTTCCTCTAGTTGCGGCAAGTGGGGGCCACTCTTCATCGCGGTGCGCGGGCCTCTCACTGTCGCGGCCTCTCGTTGCGGAGCACAGGCTCCAGACGCGCAGCCTCAGTAGTTGTGGCTCACAGGCCCAGTTGCTCTGCAGCATGTGGGATCCTCCCAGACCAGGGCTCGAACCCGTGTCCCCTGCATTGGCAGGCAGATTCTCAACCACTGCGCCACCAAGGAAGCCCCTTCATTCCTTTTTTTACTGATGAATAATATTCCATTGTATGGGTATACCACATATTATTTATCTGTTCATCAGTTGATGGACATCTGGGTTGTTTCTACCTTTTGGCTACTATTAATAATGCTGCTATAAATACAAGTTTTTGTGTGGACATTTGTTTTCACTTGTCTTGGGCTTATACCTAGAAGTCTCACTGCTGGGTCATACAGCAACTCTGTAACTTTGAGGACCTGCCAAACTATTATCTAAAATGGCTATATCATTTTACATTCGTTGCAAGTGACTTTATTTTTTTAAAAACTGTGTGTTGGGCCTGGTAGGGTTGAGAGCGCTTCTCTAGTGCCTTATGACTGAAGTCTCTAATTCAGAAACAAAAAAACCAATGCCTTTGCAAACAGATCTTCATATAAGTCATGGCTGTCTCCAGATCTCAAAGAAGGATTGGGAGGATTATGAGATAAATTGGGCTAACAGACCTTCAGTAATTGTTAGAGAATGATGGAGTACACTTAATATCTGAAGGAAAAGAAAATGACTATAAATTCTTTTGTCTCCAAACTATAAAAATATAATTTAACACATTACACTGCTATACTATGTATCTTGCTTTTCTAAGTCAAACGTACAGTTAATAAAAAAGTGAAACAACCCAATGTCCCCACATTTGCAATGTCAAATTCAAACCCTGCCCTCCCCAGAACAAAACTAATTTCCCTGAAATTGCTACTTAATGTTATAAAACCTGTATCTCCACTTCCTTGGAGTCCATCAGAATCCTTTACTATTCAGTTACTTTCTGAACACCTACCAAAAAATCTCTGCATTTTATAGTAGTTCATGCATCTCCTTCTCTAGTTGGATCCTGTCTGGAGCTACCTGTTTTTTTTTTTAAATGGTTCAATTTCTCCATATCCTCACTAACACTTGTTATTTTCTTTCTTTCTTTCTTTTTTAAAATTTATTTATTTTTGGCTGGGTTGGGTCTTTGTTGCTGCGCACGGGCTTCCTCTAGTTGCGCAAGCAGGGGGCTACTCTTCACTGTGGTGCATAGGCTTCTCATTGCGGTGGCTCCTCTATGTTGTGGAGCATGGGCTCTATGTGCGTGGGCTTCAGCAGTTGTAGCACACGGGCTCAGTAGTTGTGGCTCGTGGGCTCTAGAGCGCAGGCTCAGTAGCTGTGGTGCACGGGCTTAGGTGCTCCGTGGCGTGTGGGATCTTCCCCGACCAGGGCTCAAACCCGTGTCCCCTGCATTGGCAGGCGGATTCTTAACCACTGCACCACCAGGGAAGTCCCTGGAGCTGCCTTCTTAAATGGCCAACTTTTACAGATACAGAGGCAGGAATACCAGGACAATGTGGTGAGGAACGTATTTCCAGAAGCTGAGAGCACTCTGAGACAGTCCATTAGTTTTGGGAAAAAACTAATGTGGGGTAGTTGTGGGGCAGAAGGTAGTTTGAGGCGGGGTCAAGAAAGAGAAACAAAGTGAAAGCAAAGCAGAAAGATAAAGCAACAGATACAAGGGGCTGTGAAGAAAAAGGAAAGGTTTTTTTTTTTCCCTCTTAGGATGGAAAGATGAGTATATACAAATGTTGAACATATTTATATGTTAATGGATGGACCCAGAGAAAAGGTAGGTAGATGCTCAAGATAGGGAAAGAATAATTAATAATACAAAGCAGTAGGTGGGAGGCACCTAAGTCCCTGTGAAGAGATTTGGTCTTGGAAAGAAGGGACACCTTTCCCAATGTGACAGGTTTAGATGCAGGTAGGGCTGTGGATTTGGAAGCAGGAAATTGTTTCTTGGAGTTATTTTGTACAAAAGTCAAAGTTGAGAAGAGGAAGACTGAAATAAAAGTTACAGCAAAACACAGCAGGATTGCAGAGGAACATTGAAAACATGGTTAGGATTAGTAATGATTTTATAACGGTACCATACCTACCAGTTATGATCTTCTCCAGCAGTACTTAGCAGCCTGAGTATAGGTAAAAATATAGAAGAGATGACTTCATACTTCACAGAGAAAATAGAAGCCAGAAGACTAAAACCACATAACCTCTGCCTCCAAACATATAAACTAAATCTGCTGTACCTATATTCTTCCTTCATCCTCCCCATCTACGACAGATAGTTGGATTTATCCAAGTTTGAATTCTACTAAGAGTAAGCACCAAGATAAGGGGCATAAGGGAATTTAGGGTGAAGGCAAGAATGTTTGAAATGATAAGCCATGAAATCCACATTCTTATAAAATGAT
Organism: Stenella coeruleoalba; assembly: GCF_951394435.1. NCBI lineage: Eukaryota > Metazoa > Chordata > Mammalia > Artiodactyla > Delphinidae > Stenella > Stenella coeruleoalba. The sequence goes on from NC_137165.1 coordinate 32,233,509, forward strand.
TTAAGGACAGGAAGGTGACAGAGGATATGCACATGCTATTAAGAAAAGGTATGATGGAAGTAAGCTGGAAAGGCAGATGGCTGTGGTTAGAGAGAGATGTCTGGGGTTTTGAGTTTGGAAATGGAACATTATAACGTGATGGAAAGTCCCGAGTGTAGCTACAGAAATAGGTTATCTGAATTATAGTCAGAAGTGTGTCATTAAGCTCATCTGCTTTCTTAATTCTTTTATTTTTATGATATATTGCCTCCTTCCTCCCACAAATATTAACTGGTTCTGCTCTAGGATCTGGGGGAATACAGGAGCACACAAAGGAGAAAAAGTCCCTTCTCTCATGGAGCTTATGTTCTGGTAGTGGTTTAGAGATGACTCAGTCCTAATTTTGAATTTCTTTCATTTTATTTTAAGAAAACTTCATGTTGTCATAGCTCAAAGCTTCAGTGGTACTTTGAATGTATTGTGTCATTTGATCCACATAACTGTAAGAAGTTAGCATTAATTCTATATATTGAAAATGAGGAAACTGAGGCAAAGAGAAGTTAAAAAAAACCCAAATGTTTGCTGACTTCCTATGTACCAGACACATACCTTGTGAGACTAGGAATACGGTGAACAATACAGGCCACTGCCAGTTGTTCAGAGATGAGTGGAGGAGAAGACAAATAATTACATGGCTGGTAAATGTTATGAAAAGGCATTAGGGAGAACTTCCTTGGTGGTCCAGTGGTTAAGAATCTGCCTTCCAGGACTTCCCTGGTGGTGCAGTGGTTAAGAATCTGCCTGCCAATGCAGGAGACATGGGTTCGATCCCTGGTCTGGGAAGATCCTACATGCCAAGGAGCAACTACACCCGTGTGCCACAACTACTGAGCCTGTGCTCTAGAGCCCTTGAGCCACAACTCCTAAGCCCACGCACCACAACCACTGAAGCCCATGCACCTAGAGCCCGTGCTCCACAACAAGAGAAGCCACCACAATGAGAAGCCTGCGCACTGCAACGGAGAGGAGCCCCTGCTCACCACAACTAGAGAAAGCTGGCGTGCAGCAACGAAGACCCAACGCAGCCAAAAAACAAAAAAACAAACAAAAAAAAGAGTCTGCCTTCTAATGCAGGGGACACAGGTTCGATACTTGGTTGGGGAACTAAGATCCCACATGCTGCGGGGCAACTAAGCCTGCGTGCTGCAACTACTGAGCCCACGTACCGCAACTACAGACCTTACGTGCTCTGGAGCCCACATACTATAACTAGAGAGCCTGTGAGCCGCAACTACTGAGCCCTCGTGCCACAACTAGAGATCCCGTGCATAACAACTACAGAGAAGCCCGTATGCCGCAACGAAGAACCTGCGCACTGCAATGAAAGATCCCACGTGCCGCAACTAAGACCTGACACAGCCATAAATAAATAAATACATACATAAATATTTTTTTAAAAAAAGGTGTTGGGGAGTACATAAAGTGCTTTAGCTCAGTGTAGGAGGTCAGGGAAGGCCTCGTCAAAGAAATATTTAAAATGCAACAAAGGATCAGTAAGAAGATAGAAGGATGGAAGATCATTTCAGGCAGAAAGAACACCAAGTGGGCAGGCCAGAGGAGAGAAATACAATATGTCAAATGACCTGAAAGCAGTCCAGACTGCTGGAAGGTGGAGAGAAAGAGCTGCAGAGAACAAAGTGAGAAAGAAGGGCAGATCACAGAAGGCCTTGTAAGCCATGTTAGATGGTTTGGAATTTACCTTAAGGACAATGAGAAGCTGCTGCAGGGAAATGATTTTTGTTTTCTAAGAGATCACCTGGGACTTCAGTATAAAGAATGAATTAGAAGCTGGTAAGAACAGATACAGGGGATTGATCAGGAGGCTGCTATAATGTAATCATAGTAACAGTTAATAATTGCTAAATTAGGTTTTATATTAGGTGTACATTAGGTATTGACACTCTACATGAATTGTCTCCTTCAATGTTCCCAACAGTCCTTTAAGGTAAATACAGATTATCCCCATTTTTTTCAGACGTGAAAATTGGGGTACAGAGAATATAAGTAGCTCACCCAAGTTCACAAAGCTAGTAAATGGTAGCCTGACTCCAGAGCCTGTGTTCTTAACACTACTCTGTTGCCTTTCCCAGTAGTCTAGATGAGATGACAGTCACTCAGAGAAGAGTAGTGACAATGGGAAAGGAAAGAAGTGGCTGAGGCACACCTGTATGATTTGGTGACTCACTGGAAGTCTGATGATAAAAGAAAGGGAGAAGTTTAGAATGACACCTAGATTTGAACAAATGGAGATTGCAAGTATACTATTTACTGATGAAGGGATTCTGGTGAAAGAGAAGGTTTGAAAGTAAAAGATACTAAAATCAGTTTTAGATATATTACGTCTGGTTTGACCAAAAGACATCCTGGTTGAGATGTCCAGGAAAAAAAAAAAAGATATATCATTTAAGAGGTCAGAAGATAAGCTTAGGCTAGAAATACATATTTAAAAGAAATTAATATGTAACTGAGATTACTGAAGTGATGAAAGTGGGTAAGGCCACTGGGTCAAGTATATCGAGGGAAGAAATGGCTAAACAGAACCTTGAGGAAACAAGCATTTAGGGATAAAAGGAGAATGACAAGGAATGACCATCATAAATGGTTAAGTCATCAGCACCTAGTTTCAGTCCTCTTTCACTGGTGTGCCTAAAATGGTGACAGGGCTGTACTGACATGGTACTTTAAGGCTCTAGACGCCTTTGCAGCCACAAAAAAAGAAAATAAAATTTAATTCTTACTAGAACCCACATCATCTCATAATGCATCTATCATTGAGTTACTACATGATGCTTACATATCAGCAGGACTTCTCTCTGATAATCTAACAACCAGACTACAAATACAACAAATATTCAATTATATATATATATATATATAAATACACACACACACACACACACACACACACACACACACACACACACACACAAACTTCTATGTCAAGAATTAGAAGGATTCTCTGCACCAATTTCTAGGTTGCAAAATAACCAAATATCCCACATACCAGACTCAGGTACTATCTGGAGAAAGGAACTACACATGAGTATATGTTGAACATACTCGTCTAAAAGGTCATGATGGAAAGTTTCGCATTTTCTCAGCTTTATTTAAAAACAGATATACCAGTAAGAGTCATCATAAACAGAAAGCAGAAAAAGTTCCAGAAATAACCAAGCTTGTTTATCACTTCTGTCCCATATCTTATGAGGTCTCTAATTCTAAAATGTTGAAATTAATACTAGCATCTCTATTCTTTACGATGTTCTAATCTCCTATCAGCCTGATCAGATCAACATCTAACTCCTGTAAAAAGTGTTTCAGCCTGTCCCCTTTTCTGCATATCTATTATAAACATGTATCAATAAACCCAGTGCTTGAGACTAAGGTAAAAATAACTATCTTAGTCTCATAGACAATCCCGGGCAATGACGGCACTGCCAAAAGAACATGTCCTATAAAACCCTCCTCTTGGTGCCTTCTAATTTCTCAGCCAGATTAAACCTCTTTCACCAATGCTCATGATTCCATTACCTTCTGAGGCATGCTACCCCCATTTATCCTGTTCCACTGGCTACCGCTCCTTGGCCTTTTCCAACCTAAAAATCCTTCCTCTTTGACCCTTAAACCACTGCCTCACTTTTCCTCTTCCCTTCATCTCTAAACTTCTTCAGTTACCTGTCTCCCTTCCCCACTCAACTGAAACTGCTAAGGAATCAGACACCAGTTAATTGCCAAACGCAGCTGCCTCTTTTTAGGCCTCATCTTGAGTTTTCTGCACCACTCACTGACAACTTTTCTTTAAGCTTTCTTCCCTTGAATTCTCTAACCCAACGTTCACCCTAGTATCATCCTATCTTTCTGATACCTTTTTTCCAGTCTCTTTTTCTGGTTGTATGTCCTCTGTTGTCTCCTGCTGTATGTATTATCCAAGCTTACACATTTGGGCCTCTCTTCAGTCTGTACCTACGTTGTCCTATACAGCAACCATTAGCCAAACGTAGTCATTTAAACTTAAATTAAAACTAAATGAAAATTCAGTTCTTCAGTTACATTTAACAATATTTCAAGTGCTCAATAGCTCAACAGCTTAAAAGTGGCTAGCTGCCACTCTATGAGTTAGCGAGATATGGAACATTTCCATGACTGCAGAAAGTTCTATTGAACAGGGCTGGTTTATATACTCTCTTTCCATTCAATCAATTAATCAAGCAATATTTACTGAGGGCCTATTGTGCACAGTTCTGGACCCTGGAGAAGAGCACTGAACAATCTAGTAGGAGGAGATAGACAATAAATAGTTTGTGAAATGAAGAATCTCACTCATTCCTGAATTAACAAATGCTGAGGATTCCTAGAGCGTCTCCCTGGGCACCACACTTGAACTTCCAACTTCTGCTAGATTTTACCACTTAGATGTCTATGAAGTGGTCTAAACTGTGTCCTACACTGAACTCAGTATCTTCCCTTCCCTCTCAAACTTCCTGTAATCTTTCCATATTTGGTTCACTTGTGCCCTAGTTCATCCTAGTCCATCTGCCATTATAATTAATTGTACTTCTAAAGCACAAATCTGATCCTGTAATTTCTCTGCTCGAAAATCACTGGATAAAAGCCTAAGGAATAAGGAAACCAAGTCCCCCTAAAACTGAGTCCCTTACCGAGTTTATGATTAATCTCTCTAACCAAAACTTTATCCCTTTTCTTGTCCGCGGTGACCTCAACCCTGCACTAACTGAATACTAACCAACCAGAGTTGATGACTAAAATTGTTGTCAATAACACTGTCAATACACTAAAACTGCTGTTGTAGATATCATCTACCACTCAGGTTGTTTCTCCAGGGCAAGATGAGCTAACAGACCTCGAGCCATAGACCACCTGGCCAGAGAATCATAAACCAGAGACATCCTGACTCCTGAAACTACAATTAAGGAAAGTCACAGAAATGTTACAAGATGATTAATTCCAGCCTCTTTGTTCTTCCCCTTTAAAAAAACCCCTAACTCAAACACCAAGTTGGAGTGGATTTGAAGCTTGTCTCCCACTCCCTTGCTTGGGGCCCTGCAATAAAGACTGTGCTTTCTTTCACCACAACCCGGTGTCAGTACCCTTTGGGTACCCGTTTGCTACCCGTTGGGTGAGTGGACCCAAGTTCGGTGGGGTAACAATAAAACATAAATCCCTTTGCAGGAATTCAAAGAACTACGCAATTTGGTTTCAACCTACTTTATCCTCCTCTCCTGCTACACAGTGTACTGTTCAGCCACACCAAATGGCTAGGTATTTTCAAGCAGCAATCTCTCCCTGAAATAATTTTCTCCAATTAAACACACAAAAAATCCTCTTCACCCATGAAGGTGTAGTTCAAACCAAACCTGTCTCTTAAGTCTTTACCACCCCCCAGTCAGTCTTAATTATTTACTTTCCAGAGCCGCTGTAACAATAACACATAACCACTGTAGAGCATAATTCTCAACGTCTAGTACAGTGCCTGGGATTGTTAACGTATTAAATACTCCTTTAGACATTATGTCTGTGTGACACAAGGAGGCAATTTTTCGATCATATTCTTGGAGGCCTTTTCTTTCCTCGTAGGACTCAACAACTTGCTACGCTGTGGGTACTCAATAAATACTCAGCAGAGTGTGAGGCCTGCTCGGTATTTTCTCACATTCGGAACGAATCCATCAATGCTGCCTCAATGGAGGCGTTGCCTGGGAACTAGAAATTCTGGGTCCTTCCCCTCCCCAGCAGCTTGGTCCTTTCTTCCAAAAGACTACTGGCCGAACCGGAACAGTGGCTCCGGCGGCCACTGGGCGGAAGACAGTTTACGAAGAAGATGAAAGGGTAAGGGGGTGGTTATAAAATTAGATAGGAAGAAACATTCCAATTGGAGACAAAATGAAGAACATCCCCCTACCTGTGAGAGGCTGACCTACCTAGAAAACCTCTCCTCCAACTCAGCAGCGGCTTTGCGTTCCTCACTTGTGGGTAACAGACCCTTCTCTCGCGCGAGTTACCCCTTCCGGGGTTCCTTGACAACAAGTTCCGGATCAAGAACCGCGAACAGAACAGTCATTCTTCCTCTCGCCCCGCCCACAAGTCCCTAACCCACACTCGAACTGAAATCCCGCGACTGTCAGCTGAGGGGGTCGAAAGGAGGGGGGAACGTTTTTCTTCTGGAGGCGGTCTCCCGGAGGGGAAACGGACCGGAAGTGACGTAAGCTAGTTCCGGTTGGCCGGAGCCCTGCGGCGGGTGTGAGAGTCAGTCGTGAGCCGCTTCCAGGATCCGAGATCAGGAGATCCGGAGAAGCCGGAGTCAGAGCGGGTAGGTAAGCGAGAGCGGGGAATTGGGGACGGACGCCTGAGGCTATCCTCAGAGCTTGGCTTCTTCTGCACTTAGACGGTGCAGATCTAGGGCACCGTGATTTTGACTTCAAGCAGTGCTTTAGAGCGCTGCTGACTGTCTCAGTCTGGCAGTAGATATTTGGGACACCTCCCCGTGGTTGGCCACCCGTACTGGACTCCCAACCATTCCCTCTCATCAAGGCGAACTTGGAAGCCGTTCTGAGCTTCTGTAGAGTACCCATCTCCTCTTCCTCTCTGGGTGTCTAGGACCTTAGAGTAAACGAGGAAGGTCTTCCTTGCTGATGACCAAGCTGTTTCTCAGCATTTGTCCGTTGGTTTCTTGCCCCCCCCCACCCCGCCAACCACTAGCACATGATTCTGTTTTGTAACCATTTCTAAACAAAATTCAGACGTGCAAGTGCCTTCTAAAGCGTTGGTGGCCAAGGGAATGGGGCCTTCCCTCCGTAGATCTCTTGCAGAGGACCTTCACGTTATTTCCCACTACTTTCATGAAGAATAGCGTTCTCTGCCTTTTCCAAATCCCTGACCCCCTGAATTTCTTTACAGTGGAGGTATTTGCAATAAAACATGAAGGTTAGCTTAATCTCTAAACTTTCAGTAAGCCGTATGTGACCCTGTGTCACGCTGCTTAAGATTACTTGTGACCTCCAGTAAGTTTTGCACTGTTGTCTTTTGTTTTCCTGCAAATTCATGCAAAACTCTCATATAGGCTCTGGCACTGTTTACCTGTCTTGATAACATAGCTCCTTTTCCTAACTTTAATGTCTTTCAGTTCTCCTTTGGGGCTTGTCAGAAATTCTGTAGACAGATTGCACTGATCCTTTGGAGAAGTTCGTACAAGTATTTCTAATGTTGTAATGATAGAGAATTTAATGTTCTGCTACTACCTGTTAATTGTATTATCATTAGCCCTGATTTTCGTTGTGTATTCTTAGCATAAATGATGATAGTAAGAAACTGCTATTTACTAGGCAACATTTTATGCATTATAGATTATTTTTTTATTGACCTTTGGAAGAGGTGGTGGTACCCAGACAAATGTGGCCAATTTGTGTACGTGTGAAATGACTTTACAGTAGAAATCTTTTATATTTTACTTATTTGCCTGTATTATTTTAAAACACTGGAGCATTTTTTTTCCTTTGAGGAATATATCCTACTTGATTAATATAGTTTAATTCCTTGATTCACAGTCCAGAATAACCAAGTTTCTGAAATACTTCAGTAAATGTTTTAATACCTTTTAGCAATTTAATGCTTTAGAGCTAGTTTAATCAATTTGTTGTTTATTTACATATTGTTCTTATTTTTGAGTTAGAAATTTTTTTCACACTTGTCTTTGAAGTGAGGCAAAAAATTTTTGAAATGTGGAATTATATAAATTAGATGTTACTATTTTTAACAGCTGGTAAATTTGCTTTTTTACTTTATAACTGCCACACCTGGTCTTATATTCTTTTTGTTCAGTCCAGTTATCCAGGGACTGATTATCCAAACTTTCTCACTTTCCAACTTCTTCCTGCCTTTGGCTTGAATTACCAGTTTTTAGGATTGCAAACATCATTAAACTTTAAATCAGAAGACCTAGATTGGAATCTTGGTTCCAACACTTACTGAGCATAGGTTGGCAAGTTACCTAACTTTCTGAGCTGATCTGAATTGTGTTGATTAAAGTACTGCTCACTTCATAGGATTTTTACAGCGATGAAGGGAGATAGTAAATGTGAAATCACTATGTAAATGAAAATATGGTGATATTGTCATTTTACTCTGAAAGCAGGAAATATATCAGTGCAGAATACTGTTACTTTGCATCATTTCAAAATTTGATGTTTTATATTAAGTGTGTTATTTATCTGAAATTTGTCACACACTTTTCTGAGATGATCTTTGCCCTCCTTTTGAACGCAATAAAAGCTAATCAGGAATAGTTTGAAACTGTAATCCACTGTATTAGTCACCTTGGTTTATAAGTAGGTGACTTCAGAATGAGTTTAGTTTTGCATTTGGGAGTTTAAATTTGATCCTTTTTGGCCATCAGGTATTGTTACTTAAGAATTTCCACGTGCAGAGGAAGTTGAACTTTTGGGCACTTACATATAGTTAACTAAAGCCTTACTTATATTATTTCACTGAAACCTATTGAAAGCAATATTTAGAATTAGAAGCAACCTCTGTGAACACAGAGTTAGATTCTTCTCATCTAACAGAGGAGAAAATTAGGGCCCAGAAACAATCAGTAATTGGCTTGCCTGAGGTCATATGGCTTAGGTAGCGCCAGAGCCTGAACTGGAACTGAGGTCCCAAGTGTTCTTTCTTTCTGCTAAGGTTGTCTCCAGGCATCTTTATTTGGTTTCGCAGTATTTCTTGGTTTGCATGAAAATGGTTTTCTTATGTATTAAAGGGATCTGTATGTGTATGTACATTTTTTTCCCTTTTTACCTGATTTTCAGTCTTGTAAATTCTAGGAAAACAAAAACTATGCTTGGCAAAATTTGTGGTGGAATGGAATAAGGATAGAAAAAAGTTAGTTCTGTTCTTCAGAATAGTTATTCTGAGTTCATGCTTCATTACTATCAGGTATCAAGGTGTCTTCTTTCTGGCAAGTGGAAAAGACAGAGGATCTTTGTAACACATGTCTCTACTGAGTGAGTGTCATTGCTAATGATAGGAGGAAACTATAATAATTTCTTTGCTCCTGATAAAAAATTTTCCCAAGCTGTTTGTAATTTTAATATAATTATTTCATTCTAGGTAAATAGCCACTGTAGAAGAGTTTATTTTTTGTCTTGGTGAGAATCCTTTTGCTTCCATTGATTTCACAAAACTTGTTTAGTCTCTGACTATAATTTAAAGAGTTTGTCAGTGTTCCAGAAATAAAAAAATCTTCTTAGTAGGTCACCGTGGTGTTTTCTCTTGTTCTAGAGGTTCATTAATAAAACCTTGGTCTTTATAGATTTTCCTGGAAGGACTACGTAGATAGTGTTAAGAGCCTAGGCTATGAATTTAGATTGCCTTAGTTCAAATTCCAGGTCTACTACTGTGCAACCCTTGGGCTAGTCTAGTTACTTAACCTCTTATTATCTCAGTTTCCTCCTAGATATTGAAGTTAGTACACACCTTTATTGTTAGGGTTAAGTGAATAGATTTAAGTAAAGCATTTAGAACAGTGCCTGGCATATAGTTAACCATGATTGTTGTGTCATCATTATCATATGGCCTACTGAGCAGTTACTAAGAACTTTTTCCAGCCCTCTTTCGAAAGCATATCTTTGTGTTCCTGCTTACTTGATTATTGTTTGCTCATTATTAATGAAGTTTCAGTAAATATATATATGTATATATTCACATTTCGTGAATGTTTTACAACATATGCGGGATTCTTAACCAAATGAGTCATTCTTGTAGGCCATTATCTCAACCTTTTTGTGTTATTAACAGTTTACATTATATGTGTAAGCCACAACACAGAATTTGAGAATTGAAATTTGGGGGTTTGATATTTAACAATGTCTTCTAGCACTTACTTTCTTTGCATGAGCAGATTATTTTGCAGTGATATCTATTGTCATATTTATCTGTTCATTCATCCAATCAGTGAACAAACATCTTGTGTCTTAAGCCTTTTACCAGGTTCTGGGAAAAACAGTGGGGAACAAAAACTAATAGATATTTTAGTTAGGAGCCTGACAGAGAGAAAAAAATAATACAAAAATGAAAGAATAAGGGCTTCCCTGATGGCGCAGTGGTTGGGAGTCCGCCTGCTAATGCAGGGGACACGGGTTCGTGCCCTGGTCTGGGAGGATCCCACATGCCGCGGAGCGGCTGGGCCCATGAGCCATGGCTGCTGAGCCTGCGCATCCGGAGCCTGTGCTCCACAACGGGAGAGGCCACAACAGTGAGAGGCCTGCGTACCACAAAAAAAAAAAAAAAGGAAGAATAAGCACAGTGTCATAAATATTATGAAGGAAACAATCAAGGGTCTGAGAGAGATTTAATGTGGATATATGCTTGTTTAAGACTCTAGTATCGTACACCTAGAATATAGTGACATGAGATGAGATAAGAAACATTCATGGTCCAAGTTATGTAGAACTTTGCAGGCCATGAAAATGAGTTTGGATTTGATTTTGAGTGTAATTAGGAAGTCATTCTACAGTTACAAGTAGAGTAGTATGATTTATAAGTAGTTTACTCTTGCTCATGTGTGAAGGATGAATTGAAGGGGACAAGAGTAGAAATGGAGAGAGACGTTAGGAGTCCATTGAGTAGTCCAAGCGAGAGATGAAAATGGCCTGGACCAGAGTGGTGGCAAAAAAGTGGAGAGCAGTGGGTGGATACTACATATATCTGGAACAGGATTGGTCCTGGATTAGATGTGAGGTGTAAGGAATTGAGAAGAGTCAAGGATGGCTGTGCCTCTGGATTCAGTAACTTGGTGGATGGTTGTGCCAAGTAGTGGGAGAGGGAAGGTTTTGGGAGGGCCAGGTTTGTTACAGGAAGAGGGCTGGGGAGGGAGAAAAAAGCGCGTGTTGAATTTGAGGTGCCTGGGAATCATCTAAGTGCTGCTATTAGGTGTTCCAATCTAGAGGTCAGGACGAAAAATACAAATTCAAGCTAGTATTTTAAACCGTGCAGCTAGATAAGTCACTTGGGGGAAACAGGGAAGAGGAGAGGTCCCAGGTCAGGTAAAAGAGAGCTGGCAAAGGAGACTAAGGAGTGTTTAAAGAAAGAATGATGGGGTACACAGAACTCATAAAAGTGGTTCCACCTAGAGAGTACTAGACAGATGAGGGACAGAGGGGAGCAAGATTTTTCATTTTTTAAAAATTTTATATGTTAGAGCATGCGGAAGTCTTTGCTTATTAAGAATTCTCTTAAGAAATGGTCAGGTCTGTCAAATGCCACTCTCTGGTCTATATGAGGAGAGAATAAAGTCCAGTAAGGTTGAATTGGTTGATCTGACTAGCTACTTCTAACCTCATCATTGTTTGGTTTTTTTTTTTGCGGTACGCGGGCCTCTCACTGTTGTGGCCTCTCCCGTTGCGGAGCACAGGCTCCGGATGCACAGGCTCAGTGGCCATGGCTCACGGGCCTAGCCACTCCACGGCATGTGGGATCTTCCCAGACCGGGGCACGAACCCGTGTCCCCTGCATCGGCAGGCGGATTCTCAACCACTGCGCCACCAGGGAAGCCCTAAACTCATCATTTGAGTCTGGTTCCTTCCAGAAACTTTCAGGTCACCACATTTGAAAAGCGTTTAATCAAGCGAATATACAAGATTCTTCTGCTCCTTATAAGTTTTTAAGATCTATTTAGAGGAGATATTATTTTTTATACATATTTTTCAATTTTTACTTTAAAGTAATTATAGGAAGTTGCAGAGATAGTACAGAGTATGATTGGTAGCTGTATGATAATTGCATGTTTAGTTGTTTTGTGTTTTGAGGGGGGCCCCGCACCACGTGGCATGCGGATGTGGGATCTTAGTTCCCCACCCAGGGATCGAACCTGGGCCCTTGGCAATGAGAACATGGAGTCCGAACTACTGGACTGCCAGGGGATTCCCTAGAGGAGCTTTTAGTACTGCTTCTATGGGGCAGAGGAATTTTCTTTTAATTTTTTAAAATAATCAGAGAGTATCTATAGTATTTCTATATCTATGAAACTGTAAGTTTTAGAAACTTAAGTGTTTGAATTTATCAGTAACCTTAATAACTATTGGTAAGTGGAACATGCCAGACAGACTCCTGCCTCAAAGTCTTTGCACTTTTTTTTTTCTTTCCCTACAGTGCTCTTACCCATATTTTTCCATGGTCCTTTTCTAATGTCAGATTCTCAGATAAAGCTTCTCTATCCACCCTGTTAAATATTGTGCACAGACACATACATATGCACACATACCAAATTTCTTTATTTTTCATTTGTAGTACTTACTACTATCTGATAATATGTTTGAATATTTGTCTGTTTACTGCTGTGTCTCTAGCATCTCACACTGTGCCTGGCACATAGTATGTACTCAGTAAATATTTGTTAAATGAGTAAATGAAAAATTTATTTTCACAGCTGTGTAATATTTCATTGTACCTTAATTTATTTATCTGTTCTCCTGACAGTGGACATTTGAGTAGTTTATAGCTTTTGCTATTAAGACCAATGTTGCTAAAAATATTATTGTACATATTGGCTCTTCACATGTGCAAGAGGTTCTTTTGGCTATGTACCTAGGCATAGAATTCTAACAAGGGTATGCCAGTATTCAGCTTTACAAGTTGTTTCCCAAACTCTGCTATTGTCGTCCTTCCTAATTCTTGCCAAAGAATGCATGTAAAGAGTGATGTAGTGGATTATAGATTCTTCTCATCATCGTATGCATACCCCTCTGCAATATGATTTTACTTCTAGAGTCTCTTATTCCATCCCTTGACTCTGTACTTGGCTTTGTGACTTGCTCTGGCCAAAGGGACGTCAGCAAGTGTGACACAATGCACTTGTACATTGGGTCCTGTCTTCTCTTACTGCTCTTTTGAACCCAGAGCCCACCATGTGGGAAAAGCCCAGGCTAACGTACTGGGGCATAGAGGACTAGCTGGACCAAAACAAGGCATCTCAGCTCAGACCTGCCTAGCTTAAGAGCCAAGCTAGCCCAGAGCAGAACTGCCCAACCTAATTCACAGAATCATGAAAAATACTAAATGATTTTTTAAGTTGCTAAGTTTTGGAGTTACGTTGTTAAACATAGCAAAAGATAATGGATATACAACACTGTAAATTAACTATACTCCAATAAAAATTTACAAAAAAAAGATAATGGATACAAATGATACCTCATTGTGATCTTGGTTTATATTTTTAGGATGTCAGTGAGGTCAAGTAGATCCTCTGCTGTGAAATACCTCTTCATGTCTTTTGCCTGTTTTAGTTTTGTAGGATTATTTGTCTTTTTCTTAATAATTTAAAATTATTATCTGCCTACTAGTCCTTTTCGGTTATATCTTTCTGTGGTTTGTCTTCTCACTTAAGATATCTTGTGATGAATTTAAATTTTAATTTCAATGTTGTCCAATTTATCAGTCTTTTTCTTTATGGTTAGCTCTTGCGTATGTCTCAAGAAATCCTTTCCTACCCCAAGGCAGAAAGGCATTTATGTTTTCTTCTGAAAGTTTTGCTTCTTGACTTTTAAATCTTCAGCCCATTTGGAATTAAATTTTATGTGTGGTTCAAAGTAGGGATCCAGATTTTCTTTTCTTTTATGGATAATCAGTTTGATCCCCACTGATCTATCTTGCCATCTCTGTCATGTAGAGTTCCAAATATACAAGAATCTTTTGAGAAGCGACATTTTCTGTTTCTTGGTCAGTTTGTCTATCGCCATACCTATAAAACACATCTTCATTATTTATTACTCTAACATATGTACAGAGAGATAGATATACTCTGGATTCGAGAACTTTGTCAGATACGTGTATTGCAAGTATTTTCTCTCATTCTGTGGCTTACCTTTTTTTTTCTTAACAATGTGTTTCAAAGAGCAAAAGTTTTTAAATTTGTTAAAGTCCAGTTTATACATTTTTTTCTCTTATGGTGCATGCTTTTTAAATCCTAAGAAATATTTGTCTACCCCAAGATCACCAAGATTTTTCCTGTGTTGTTTTGGGTTTTTTTTTTTTCTGGAAGCTTTATGGTTTTAGTTCTTGCATTTAGATCTGTGATCCATTTCAAATCAGGTGTTACATATGAGAGAGGGTCAATGTTCACTTTTTTCATAAGAATGTTCAGTTGAAGTAGACATTCTTTTCACCATTAAATTGCCTTGTACTTTTGTAGAAAAGTAATTGACCCTATGTATGTGGGTCTATTTCTGTATTATCTGTTCTGTTCCATTGATCTGTATCTATCCTTTTGCCAAAACCACACTGTCATGATTACTGTAGCTTTAAAGTAAAGCAAGACTTGAAATCAATTAGTGCAAGTCTTACACCTCTATTCCTTATCCAAATTGTTTTAGCTATTCTAAATTCTTTGCATTTCCATATAATTTTGAATCCATTTGTCACTTTCAATTTTTAAAAAAAGCCTGCTTGAGTTTTGGTTGAGATTGCATTAAAGCTATACATTAGTTTGAGGGAAATTGACATAGTAACAATATTGAGACTTCCAAATGATGAACATATGTATTTTCCTATTTATTTAGGCCCTCTGTGATTTCTTTTAAAAAAATTTTTTAGAATAGGTCTTGTATGTATTTTGTCAAACTTACCTCTAAGTCCCTCTCAGTACATGAACTTTTTTTTTTAGACCCACAAAATATTTTTATTGAATTTTTTTCTTTTTAACTGTATATCCTCCCCTTGGTATAGGTGAAAATCTAAATCTCATAAAAATAGTAGTTGAAAACAGAATTTTATATATATATATACACACACACACACACACACACATATTTATATACCTCAGAGATTGAATTGACAGTAAGCATAATTTTTCCTTAGAACCAAATGGATATATAAATCATATATGAATACCTAAGGATCATCTAAAGATGAGATATTCATGATTATTTCTAGGCCACATGCAGAACAAGTATATACATTGTGACATCAATAAATACTTTATGAATTAATGAAAACAAAAGATCTGGGCTTCCCTGGTGGCGCAGTAGGGCTTCTCTGGTGGCGCAGTGGTTGAGAGTCTGCCTGCCGATGCAGGGAACACGGGTTCATGCCCCGGTCCGGGAAGATCCCACTGCCGCGGAGAGGCTGGGCCCGTGAGCTGTGGCCGCTGAGCCTGCGCGTCCGGAGCCTGTGCTCCGCAGCAGGAGAGGCCACAACAGTGAGAGGCCCTAGTACTGCAAAAAAAAAAAAAAAAAAAAATCTCAGGAGGTTTGTGAGTCTTACAACATGTTGTCTTCAATATTTCTTTCGTTGTTTGCTAAGTGGACATAGATATCTACTTAACATTATGTCCTTAGACTTCTGCCAAAAGCCTGTGTTGAAATGACCATGCAAGGAATATTTTGGCATCTTTCATAAAACTGCAATCTGGGGACTACATGAACTTTAAAAAAATTCAACTTTCTGTGTTTTCCAAGTATATAATAGAGTATTGATTTTGACCTTTAACCTGTGACCTTGCTAAAATTCACTTATTAGTTCTAGTAGTTCTGAGCATTTTTCAGTTTTCTCTTATTTTGACCCGAGTTATTTAGAACTGTGTGCCTTAACTTCTAATTGTGTACAAATCTTACATTTTTGTTGCTAAAGTTTGACCTAATTTCTGGGTTGAGAATGTGGTCTGTGATGCCCATTGTTTGGAATTTGTTGTGACTTATTTCTTGGCTTAATTATGATAAGTGGCTTATGAAAAAATATGTATTCGCTAATTGCCAGATGCTGAATTTTATACATATCCCCCCTATATTTTATTTCTTAATTTTATTGTTAAAATCTTCTATCTTATTGAATGTCTTGTTTTTGTTTGCTTGAAATATCAGTTATGAACAGTTGCTTTGAAATCTCCCAATATAATATTGGATTTATTCATATATCTGTGTATCTTTATCTATTTTTATGTTGTAATTTTTTTCCCCCCGGTACGCGGGCCTCTCACTGTTGTGGCCTCTGCCGTTGCGGAGAACAGGCTCCGGATGTGCAGGCTCAGCGGCCATGGCTCACGGGCCCAGCCGCTCTGCGGCATGTGGGATCTTCCTGGACCAGGGCACGAACCCATGTCCGCTGCATCGGCAGGCGGACTCTCAACCACTGCGCCACCAGGGAAGCCCCTGTGTTGTAAATTTTGATGCTATATTCTATTAGGTGAATTCAAATTTAGAATTGTTGTATCTTCCTGGTGAGTTGAACCTTTTATCATTGTCCTCTTTCCCTAATAATGACTTTTGTCTTTTTTTTTTTTATTTTCAACCTTTTTTAACAATTTTATATATTTATTTATTTGTTTATTTTTGGCTGCGGTGGGTCTTTGTTGCATGCGGGCTTTCTCTGGTTACGGTGAGCGGGGGCTACTCTTCGTTGAGGGGCACGGGCTTCTCACTGCGGTGGCTTCTCTTGTTGCAGAACACGGGCTCTAGGCACTCGGGCTTCAGTAGTTGTGGCTCGCGGGCTCTAGAGTGCAGGCTCAGTAGTTGTGGCGCACGGGCTTAGTTGCTCCACGGCATGTGGGATCTTCCTGGACCAGGGTTCGAACCCGTGTCCCCCTGCATTGGCAGCCGGATTTTTAACCACTGCGCCACTAGGGAAGCCCACTACCTTAATTCTTGACCTTACTCTTACTCGCCCATCTTTTTGATGAAAATGTTTTGCTAAAATTGCACTGGTTATGAAAAACTGAATGAACATTTAAGAAGTAGATTGAGAGGGCTTCCCTGGTGGCGCAGTGGTTGAGAGTCTGCCTGCTGATGCAGGAGACATGGGTTCGTGCCCCGGTCTGGGAGGATCCCACATGCCGCGGAGCGGCTGGCCCTGTGAGCCAAGGCCGCTGATCCTGTGTGTCCAGAGGCTTGCTCCGCAATGGGAGAGGCCACAACAGTGAGAGGCCCGCGTACCGCAAAAAAAAAAAAAAAAAAAAAGAAGTAGATTGAGAGAAAATGAAAAATGGGATTTTTCAAGTTGTAATTTCACAAGTTATGCATTTTCCCTGTGAAAATAAAATCATGTTTTTACGCATAGGAACATAAGATATTTTTACATATTGAAAAGTGAGAGATGAAGAAACCTTCCCCAAAACCTATCAGACTTGCAAAAAGGGAGTCCCTAAAGTGTCTTCCAGGTTGTATCTTTTTAAAATTTGGATTTATTTTTTTTTATTTTTTTTTTTGTGGTACGCGGGCCTCTCACTGTTGTGGCCTCTCCCGTTGCGGGGCACAGGCTCCAGATGCACAGGCCCAGCAGCCGTGGCTCACAGGCCTAGCCGCTCCACGGCATGTGGGATCTTCCCGGACCTGGGCATGAACCCGTGTCCCCTGCATCGGCGGGTGGACTCTCAACCACTGCACCACCAGGGAAGACCTAAAATTTGGATTTTTACTTAAAATTTTATCTAATTAAAAGTTAGATCTGGAACAGTGGCCTTTTTCAACAGTTAGACTATGATGAGTTGAGTATACTTTATACTTCACTTAATTAAGTTGAGGGACGTTTTAGGCCAGAAAAATATACACTTATAACCTGCTAACCCATTATTAGGAGATTTATGGAGATTTTGAATTCTTTTGTTACCTAACTTGGGATTTTAACTTCTTAATTTCCCAAAGCTTTAGAAAGTTCAGAAAGATTAAAGGAATGTTTTTCATATATTCTCATTCAAATAATGACTTTTCAGAGAACACATTGTTAAACTGTTGCTACCATGTGATAGATACTCTCTGGCTCTCAAAGCCAGATGATCTGATAATCACTCTGATACTGTGCATGGTGTTGGAATTATCTTTGTCTTTATACTCCTGCACAAGCAGAAAACTATATCAAAACCTCACTGGTCAAGATATATTACTCTTCGCTTACAGTATTTATTTATTAAGTTTCCAAGCATAAATTGCAGTTTCTTAATGGTTTTACGGGAAATCTACAGCTATTTTGGAACAGTCTGTGACTCAATGTACTAAATAATCCAACCAAGGACACACACTCTGAAAGCAAGAAAGGTTACCGAAAGATATAATATTCTCTAGTTGGATATCTTTATATGCCTTGTATGATTGAGAAAGCTGACTTGATATTTTTGCAAGAAAGTAGAATCATATGATTTTCTTTTTTTTTTAACATCTTTATTGGAGTATAATTGCTCCACAATGGTGTGTTAGTTTCTGCTTTATAACAAAGTGAATCAGCTATACATATACATATGCCCCCACATCTCTTCCCTCTTGCGTCTCCCTCCCTCCCACCCTCCCTATCCCATCCCTCTAGGTGGTCACAAAGCACCAAGCTGATCTCCCTGTGCTATGCGGCTGCTTCCCACTAGCTATCTGTTTTACATTTGGTAGTGTATATATGTCCATGCCACTCTCTCACTTCATCCCAGCTTACCCTTCCCCCTCCCCATGTCCTCAAGTCCGTTCTCTACATCTGCGTCCTTATTCCTGTCCTGCCTCTTGGTTCATCGGAACCTTTTTTTTTTTTTGGATTCCATACATGATTTTCTTAAAAGGAAGTTTGTTCATTTTATTTTGGAATTCAGTGATGAAGAAAATTAGAATCAGTGGCTTCACTATATTTTGTTTTTATTTTCATCTTGGTCAATTCTCCATTAACTCATATTACTCAGTGAATTGCCATTTTCATGTCATCCTTAAATGTTTTTTGTGTCGCTTTGGGGAACTCACAGTAATTTACTTTTACATTGTTTTTGCATTACAAGGGTAGCTAATGTTTAAAATGAATGGAGTATTATAGTCTTAGCACACTGGATATACAGCCTACAAAGAACCTTTGTGAGCTGATTTTAGCAGTATTTTCTGAGCACTTCTACCAGAAACAAACAAAAAAACTCCACATGTTTTAATATCAAACGTAGATTTTAAGTGCTTCAGCTGTATTTAAAATCTGCTGGTTACAGCCTTTTAAAGCATTTCTTGCATCTAGATATATCTTCACAATGAAAATAATTTGATGTTTGAGTTATGCTTCTTTTCTATTTCTGTCTTCTCATCCCATCCACATACCTATAGAGATTATTTCAACAATTTCATTCTTAGAAACAAAACTAACTTGGATGCATGCTGTTCAAATTGATATTACAACAGTCTCACTACAGGGCTGCATTGAATGTCAAAATATGTCATGTGCTAGATTCCTTTTTGAGGAGATTTCAGTCTTTTAAACAGGCTAGTAATACTTTGGATTCATTCCCATATCTGACTCACACCGTTTAGTAACAAATTTCCAAAATTCATGCTACCTCATTAAACTGTGAAAAGTGGCTCTCCTTAAAAATGATTATTGCCTCTTACCCTACCTGCATTGGCTAGAGCTTTTTTACCCTGTAATAATTTTTTTAATATAAATTTATTTATTTATTTTTGGCTGCGTTGGGTCGTCCTTGCTGCGCGTGGGCTTTCTCTAGTTGCAGCGAGCGGGGGCTACTCTTCGTTGCAGTGTGCAGGCTTCTCATTGCAGTGGCTTCTCTTGTTGCAGAGCATGGGCTCTAGGCCTGTGGGCTTCAGTAGTTGTGGCACACGGGCTCTAGAGCGCAGGCTCGATAGTTGTTGCTCCGCGGCATGTGGGATCTTCCCAGACCAGGGATCGCCCCTGGGTCCCCTGCATTGGCAGGCGGATTCTTAACTACTGCGCCACCAGGGAAGTCCCTACCCTGTAATAATTTTTAACAGATTGTCCTTTTGGTACTTTTCAAACTGTTTGCATTGATGAAAAATAACTTATTTTTGTTATCCAACATAAACTAAGATTTTTCTGTGGATGCTTCTATAGAAATCAGTTGTGCAGTCTCTTCTATAGTATAGAAATACGGAAAACAAATGTCTGTAAGGGAACACTTGGGTAGTTTTGACTATGATTATTTTGGAAAATTGAGACATTCATGGAAAGGGTGTGGAGAAGCTAACATTAAGTGCCTGCTATGTGCCAGACTCTGTGCAGGACAATTATGTATAATTGTTTTTTGAAGTAGAGAAAATAAATAACCGAGAGTCCCCCAAAGCAACACAAAAGACATTTAAGGATGGCATGAAAATAGGAATGGGGATATTTTACAAATAAACTCAAGTGCAGAGGCTGAAATTACTTACCCAAGGCTATGCAACTAGTAAGTGATGTTGGTAGGATTCTTTTAGCTCCAAAGAAGTTAAACTACTTTCAGGTGGGAAGGGGAACACAATTAGAATAGCGTGGATGCATTCAGTCTTGGAGTGTGGAGTACAGGTGAAATGCTGCTTGCCCTGATTTGGCCCTCAAATAGACATATTGGCAGCTTTGGGACACCGAATTTATGTTCTCAGTTCTGGGTGCTGGAAGTCCAAAATTAAGGTGCTAGCTGTCTTCCTGGCTTGTACATGGCTGCCTTCTTGTTGTGTCCTCACATGGCCTTTCCTTTGTGTGCATGCAGAGAGAGTGTCTCTTTTCTCCTCTTATAAGGACACCAGTTCTATCTGACTAGGGCCCCACCCTTAGAACCTCATTTAACCTTAATTACCTGCTTAAAGGCCCCAACTATAAATACAGTCACATTGGGGATTAGGGCTTCAGCATATGAATGGGGGAGGGGTACAATACAGCCCATAACTAGCATATTCTCTCCTTACAGAGTAATTGTGTTATAAGAAATCTATATTTGGTCTTTGTCCCAGTTCCTGGCACAAAGCTCCTAAATCCTTTGTAGTTTTCCTGAGTAATGTGAGTGATAAGAACATCTTCTTTTATAATGAGGCAACTTTTGTCCGGCCCCTAGTTGCCTCCAGGATAGGGACTAGTCACCAAAAAAACCAAAGCATGATTAGAGGTTGGAACTTTCAGCCTCAACCCCCAACTTCTCTGTAGGGGAGTGGGGCTATAAATTGGCAAAAGTTTTTCAAAAATTGTTTTTTATTTTTATTTGTTTATTTTTAAATTTATTTTATTTTATTATTTTTTTGCAACTCTGGATACTTTATTGTATCAAAGAGGAACTTGAAAACAGTTACATATTATCTAGGAAATAACATAATGAGATCAATGTATATTCATGTCTGTGGGAGTTGGCCAAAGCCAAATTTATGAGAAAACATCTTGAGTAACTGAAAAAGAATAAAAACTAAATACTTAAGAGTATTAAAAGGAAACAATGAGGGCTTCCCTGGTGGCGCAGTGGTTGAGAGTCCGCCTGCCGATGCAGAGGACACGGGTTCGTGCCCCGGTCGCGGAGCAGCTGGGCTAGTGAGCCATGGCCGCTGAGCCTGTGCGTCTAGAGCCTGTGCTCTGCAACGGGAGAGGCCACAACAGTGAGAGACTTGCGTACCGCAAAAAAAAAAAAAAAAAAAAAGGAAACAATGAAATAAACCTATGGAAAACAGACTTAATAAAGTTAACACTGATATTAATATATTAAAAGGGAAAATATAGTCAGAAATTATAAGAGCTGGTTCTTTGGAAGGGAAAACCAAAACGGTAGACTAAACTATGCTAGCTGAATAAAGGAAAAAAGGGATGATACAGAAATATAAAATTCGGAATGAGAAAAGTAAATAATTGCAGATACACCTTTGGGTTATCTCCATTTTCAAAATAAATTTGAAAGCCAAAACAAAGTTACCAGAGAGCTACTTCTTTAAAAATTGCTCCAGGCCCACATTATTTCATGGGTAAATTTTTTCCCATTTTCAAGAGGATCTGCTATTAAAGTTGTTCTAGTTCACACAGAAAGTTTTCCAGTTCTCTTTATAAAGCCACAATAACACTGATAAAATCTAGCAAAGATAGCACTAAAAACAGTCACTTTTGAATATTGATGTAAATATAAATTAGTATCAAACGGAGTCCCACATTACATTAAAAGTATAAAAAATGACACTGATTTTGTAGAAATGTAGTCAATATTGGGAAATCTGTTAGTAAACAGTAAAGTAATAAAAAAGACACCTCTAATAAAATTCGACATCCATTCTTTTTTTCTTTTTAACATTTTTTTTATTCAAACAGAAAGTCACAAAAGTTATAATCATCCTCATCAGTTCACTCAGTCCCATGTAATTAATTTTTTTTATCTTGATCTTTATGAATTCATCAGTTTTCCATTAGAGTTCTGAAAATGCTCACTAATTCAGTTCAGCAGTATAGTCAGTTACCAGAAACATGTACTTGTCAGAGTCTTTTCCATGAATTCCTTGAAGATGAAACCCTTTTATAGGAACATTTTTGCAAAAGCGTCAGAGTATACCCAGAATTGTCTGTAAATGACAAAAGACTTAAAAATGACCACGGTTAAAGATTTGATGGAAGTTCATAATGCAATTGACAAGGAAATTTAGTTATTTAGTTATTTAGTTATTTCTGAGATATACATTTTAAAGTAATATTTAGTTATTTCTGAGATATACATTTTAAAGTAATAATTAGAATTATGACTTATAACATTATACCAGAACATATAAGATCCTTAGGAATTTCATGTAATGTCTGAAACATTTACATTAACATATTTCCATACAAATAACCCAAAGAAAGTTTAGTATTAGTTTTTTTTTTTTATACAGCAGGTTCTTATTAGTCATCAGTTTTATACACATCAGTGTATACACGTCAATCCCAATCGCCCAATTCAGCACACCACCATCCCCACCCCACCGTGATTTTCCCTCGTTGGTGTCCATACATTTGTTCTCTACATCTGTGTCTCAACTTCTGCCCTGCAAACCAGTTCATCTGTACCATTTTTCTAGTTCCACATACGTGCGTTAATATACAATATTTCTTTTTTCTCTTTCTGACTTACTTCACTCTGTATGACACTCTCTAGATCCATCCACGTCTCAACGAATGACTCAATTTCGTTCCTTTTTATGGCTGAGTAATATTCCATTGTATATATGTACCACAACTTCTTTATCCATTCGTCTGTCGATGGGCATTTAGGGTGCGTCCATGACCTGGCTATTGTAAATAGTGCTGCAGTGAACAGTGGGGTGCATGTGTCTTTTTGAATTATGGTTTTCTCTGGGTATATGCCCAGTAGTGGGATTGCTGGGTCATACAGTAATTCTATTTTTAGTTTTTTAAGGAACCTCCATACTGTTCTCCGTAGTGGCTATATCAATTTACATTCCCACCAACAGTGCAAGAGGGTTCGCTTTTCTCCACACCCTCTCCAGCATTTGTTGTTTGTAGATTTTCTGATGATGCCCGTTCTAACTGGTGTGAGGTCATACCTCATTGAAGTTTTGATTTGCATTTCTCTAATAATTAGTGATGTTGAGCAACTTTTCATGTGCTTCTTGGCCATCTGTATGTCTTCTTTGGAGAAATGTCTATTTAGGTCTTCTGCCCATTTTTGTTTTTGGTTTTTTTTTTGCAGTACGCGGGCCTCTCACTGTTGTGGCCTTTCCCGTTGCGGAGCACAGGCTCCGGACGCGCAGGCTCAGCAGCCATGGCTCACGGGCCCAGCCACTCCACGGCATGTGGGATCTTCCAGGACCGGGGCACGAACCTGTGTCCCCTGCATCGGCAGGCAGATTCTCAACCACTGTGCCACCAGGGAAGCCCCTTCTGCCCATTTTTGGATTGCGTTGTTTGTTTCTTTAATATGAGCTACATGAGCTGTTTATATGTTTTGGAGATTAATCCTTTGTCTGTTGATTCGTTTGCAAATATTTTCTCCCATTCTGAGGGTTGTCTTTTAGTTTTGTTTATGGTTTCCTTTGCTGTGCAAAAGCTTTGACGTTTCATTAGGTCCCATTTGTTTATTTTTGCTTCTATTTCCATTACTCTAGGAGGTGGATCAAAAAAGATCTTGCTGTGATTTATGTCATAGAGTGTTCTTCCTATGTTTTCCTCTAAGAGTTTTATAGTGGCCGGTCCTACATTTAGGCCTAGAATCCATTTTGACTTTACTTTTGTGTATGGTGTTAGGGAGTGTTCTAATTTCATTCTTTCACATGTAGCTGTCCAGTTTTCCCAGCACCACTTATTGAAGAGACTGTCTTTTCTCCATTGTATATCTTTGCCTCCTTTGTCATAGATTAGTTGACCATAGGTACATGGGTTTATCTCTGGGCTTTCTATCTTGTCCCATTGATCTATATTTCTGTTTTTGTGCCAGTACCATATTGTCTTGATTACTGTAGATTGGTAGTATAGTCTGAAGTCAGGGAGTCTGATTCCTCCAGCTCCGTTTTTTTTCCCTCAAGACTGCTTTGGCTATTCGGGGTCTTTTGTGTCTCCATACAAATTTTAAGATGATTTGTTCTATTTCTGTAAACAATGCCATTGGTAATTTGATAGAGATTGCATTGAATCTGTAGATTGCTTTGGGTAGTGTAGTCATTTTCACAATGTTGATTCTTCCAATCCAAGAACATGATATATCTCTCCATCTGTTGGTATCATCTTTAATTTATTTCATCAGTGCCTTATAGTTTTCTGCATACAGGTCTTTTGTCTCCCTAGGTAGGTTTATTCCTAGGTATTTTATTCTTTTTGTAGCAGTGGTAAATGGTAGTGTTTCCTTAATTTCGCTTTCAGATTTTTCACCATTAGTGTATAGGAATGCAAGAAATTTCTGTGCATTAGTTTTGTATCCTGCAACTTTACCAAATTCATTGATTAGCTTTAGTAGTTTTCTAGTAGTTTTCTTAGGATTTTCTATGTATAGTATCATGTCATCTGCAAACAGTGACAGTTTTACTTCTTCTTTTCCAATTTGTATTCCTTTTATTTCTTTTTCTTCTCTGATTGCTGTGGCTAGGACTTCCAAAACTATGTTGAATAAAAGTGGTGAGAGTGGACATCCTTGTCTCGTTCCTGATCTTAGAGGAAATGCTTTCAGGTTTTCTCCTTTGAGAATGATGTTTGCTGTGGGTTTGTCATATACGGCCTTTATTGTGTTAAGGTAGGTTCCCTCTGTGCCCACTTTCTGGAGAGGTTTTATCATAAATTGATGTTGAATTTTTTCAAAAGCTTTTTCTGCATCTATTGAGATGATTATATGGTTTTTATTCTTCAATTTGTTAATATGGTATATCACATTGATTGATTTGTGTACATTGAAGAATCCTTTCATCCCTGGGATAAATTCCACTTGATCATGGTGTATGATCCTTTTAATGTGTTGTTGGATTCTGTTTGCTAGTATTCTGTTGAGGATTTTTGAATCTATATTCATCAGTGATATTGGTCTATAATTTTCTTTTTTTGTAGTATCTTTGTCTGGTTTTGGTATCGGGGTGATGATGGCCTCATAGAATGAGATTGGGAGTGTTCCTTCCTCTGCAATTTTTTTGGAAGTGTTTGAGAAGGATGGGTGTTACGTCTTCTCTAAATGTTTGATAGAATTCACCTGTGAAGCCATTTGGTCCTGGACTTTTGTTTGTTGGAAGATTTGTAATCACAGTTTCAATTTCATTACTTGTGATTGGTCTTTTCATATTTTCTGTTTCTTCATGGTTCAGTCTTGGAAAGTTATACCTTTCTAAGAATTTGTCCATTTCTTCCAGGTTGTCCATTTTATTGGCATAGAATTGCTTGTAGTAGTCTCTTAGGATGCTTTTTATTTCTGCGGTGTCTGTTGTAACTTCTCCTTTTTCATTTCTAATTTTATTGATTTGAGTCCTCTCCTTCTTTTTTGTGATGAGTCCGGCTAATTGTTTATCAATTTTGTTTATTTTCTCAAAGAGCCAGCTTTTACTTTATTGATCTTTGCTATTGATTTCTTTGTTTGTATTTCATTTATTTCTGCTCTGATCTTTATGATTTCTTTCCTTCTGTTAACTTTGGGTTTTGTTTGTTCTTCTTTCTCTGGTTCCTTTAGGTGTAAGGTTAGATTGTTTATTTGAGATTTTTCTTGTTTCTTGAGGTAGGCTTGTATAGCTATAAACTTCCCTCTTAATACTGCTTTTGCTGCATCCCATAGGTTTTGGATCATCGTGTTTTCATTGTCATTTGTCTCTAGGTATATTTTGATTTCCTCTTTGATTTCTTCAGTGATCTCTTAGTTATTTAGGAAGGTATTGTTTAGCCTCCATGTGTTTGTGTTTTTTACATTTTTTTCCCTGTAATTGATTTCTAATCTCATAGCGTTGTGGTCAGAAAAGATGCTTGATATGATTTCAGTTTTCTTAAATTTACTGAGGCTTGATTTGTGACCCAAGATGTTATCTTTTCTGGAGAATGTTCCATGCGCACTTGAGAAGAAAGTGTAATCTGCTGTTTTTGGATGGAATGTCCTATAAATATCAATTAAATCTATCTGGTCTATTGTGTCATTTAAAGCTTCTGTTTCCTTATTTATTTTAATTTTGGATGATCTGTCCATTGGTGTAAGTGAGGTGTTAAAGTCCCCCACTATTATTGTGTTACTGTCGATTTCCTCTTTTATGGCTCTTAGCGGTTGTCTTATGTATTGCGGTGCTCCTATGTTGGGTGCATATATATTTATAATTGTCATATCTTCTTCTTGGATTGATCCCTTGATCATTATGTAGTGTCCTTCCTTGTCTCTTGTAACATTCTTTATTTTAAAGTCTATTTTATCTGATAGGAGTGTATAGCTACTCCAGCTTTCTTTTGATTTCCATTTGCATAGAATATCTTTTTCCATCCCCTCACTTTCAGTCTGTATGTGTCCCTAGGTCTGAAGTGGGTCTCTTGTAGACAGCATATATATGGGTCTTGTTTTTGTATCCATTCAGCCAGTCTGTGTCTTTAGGTTGGAGCATTGAATCCATTCACATTTAAGATAATAATCGATATGTATGTTCGTATTACCATTTTCTTAATTGTTTTGGGTTTGTTTTTGTAGGTCCTTTTCTTCTCTTGTGTTTCCCACTTAGAGAAGTTCCTTTAGCATTTGTTGTAGAGCTGGTTTGGTGGTGCTGAATTCTCTTAGCTTTTGCTTGTCTGTAAAGCTTTTGATTTCTCCATCGAATCTGAATGAGATCCTTGCCCGCCAGAGTAATCTTGGTTGTAGGTCCTTCCCTTTCATCACTAAGTATATCATGCCACCCCTTCTGGCTTGCAGTTTCTGCTGAGAAATCAGCTGTTAACCTTATGCGAGTTCTGTTGTATGTTATTTTTCGTTTTTCCCTTGCTGCTTTCAATAATTTTTCTTTGTCTTTTAATTTTTGCCAGTTTGATTACTATGTGTCTCAGCGTGTTTCCTCCTTGGTTTTATCCTGTCTGGGACTCACTGTGCTTCCTGGACTTGGGTGGCTATTTCCTTTCCCATGATAGGGAAGTTTTCAACTATAATCTCTTCAGATATTTTCTCTGGTCCTTTCTGTCTCTCTTCTCCTTCTAGGACCCGTATAATGCGAATGTTGTTGCATTTAATGTTGTCCCAGAGGTCTCTTAGGCTGCCTTCATTTCTTTTCATTCTTTTTTCTTTATTCTGTTCCACAGCAGTGAATTCCACCATTCTGTCTTCCAGTTCACTTATGCATTCTTCTGCCTCAGTTATTCTGCTATTGATTCCTTCTAGTGTATTTTTCATTTCAGTTATTGTATTACTCATCTCTGTTTGTTTGTTCTTTAATTCTTCTAGATCTTTGTTAAACATTTCTTGCATCTTCTCGATCTTTGCCTCCATTCTTTTTCTGAGGTCCTGGATCATCTTCAATATCATTATCCTGAATTCTTTTTCTGGAAGGTTGCCTATCTCCACTTCATTTAGTTGTTTTTCTGGGGTTTTATCTTGTTCCTTCATCTGGTACATAGCCCTCTGCCTTTTCATCTTGTCTGTCTTTCTGTGAATGTGGTTTTTGTTCCACAGGCTACAGGATTGTAGTTCTTGCTTCTGCTGTCTGCCGTCTGGTGGATGAGGCTATCTAAGAGGCTTGTGGAAGTTTCCTGATGGGAGAGACTGGTGGTGGGTAGAGCTGGCTGTTGCTCTGGTGGGCAGAGCTCAGTAAAACTTTAATCCACTTGACTGTTGATGGGTGGGGCTGGGTTCCCTCCCTGTTCGTTGTTTGGCCTGAGGCAACCCAACACTGGAGCCTACCTGGGCTCTTTGGTGGGGCTAATGACAGACTCTGGAAGGGCTCTTGCCAAGGAGTACTTCCCAGAACTTCTGCTGCCAGTGTGCTTGTCTTCACATTGAGCCACAGCCACCCCCCGCATCTGCAGGAGGCCCTCCAACACTAGCAGGTAGGTCTGGTTCAGTCTCCCCTGGGGTCACTGCTCCTTCCCCTGGGTCCCGATGCGCACACTGCTTTGTGTGTGCCCTCCAAGAGTGCAGTCTCTGTTTCCCCTAGTCCTGTTGAAGTCCTGCAATCAATTCCCACTAGGCTTCAAAGTCTGATTCTCTAGGAATTCCTCCTCCCGTTGCCTGACCCCCAGGTTGGGAAGCCTGACTTGGGGCTCAGAACCTTCACTCCAGTGGGTGGACTTCTGTGGTATACGTGTTCTCCAGTCTGTGAGTCACCCACCCAGCAGTTATGGGATTTGATTTTACTGTGATTGTGCCCCTCATACTGTCTCATTGTGGCTTCTCCTTTGTCTTTGGATGTGGGGTATCTGTTTTGGTGAGTTCCAGTGTCTTCCTGTCGATGATTGTCCAGCAGCTAGTTGTGATTCTGATGTTCTCACAAGAGGGAGTGAGAGCACGTCCTTCTACTCTGCCATCTTGGTTCCTCCTCTATTTTATTTTTATTTTTATTTTTGGCTGTGTTGCGTCTTTGTTGCTGCGTGCAGGCTTTCTCTAGTTGCAGTGAGCGGGGGCTACTCTTTGTTGCGGTGCTCGGGCTTCTCATTGTGGTGACTTCTTTTGTTGCAGAGCACAGGCTCTAGGCGCACAGGCTTCAGTAGCTGTGGCACATAGGCTCAGTAGTTGTCGCTCACGGGCTCTAGATTGCAGACTCAGTAGTTGTGGCGCATGGGTTTAGTTGCTCCACAGCATGTGGGATCTTCCCTGACCAGGGATCGAACCCATGTCCCCTGCATTGGCAGGCAGATTCTTAACCATTGCAGGGAAGCCCCCCAAAATTGTTTTTTATACTGTGAATTTATTTTGTTTGTAAAGAAGTAGACGGATTAAAAGAAAATAACTTAGTCTCCTATGCTATTTCTTACAAAACAAAATTCCAGACTTTTTTTCTAGAGAATTTTTTGAGTAGGAAATGTCTGTAGACTGTTTTCTTTTTTAGCATATTGTGTAAGAACACATTATTTGCTCAAATAAAAATTCCTGTTGAAATGTCTTTAAAAACATCTTTGAATAATTGCATAATACCATTTTTATTAAGTAAGAACTTAAATGGACCCAAGTTGTTTTGGATAAAACTCTTTCCGTCTCTTAAAGATGATACTATGGGAAGGAGTATAACTGGGGAAATGAGCTCAATTATCAGTGTTTTGCAGGGGAAAGGTTTTAGAGTGTTTTCTTCATAACACATAAGCTCTTTTGTGCCTTCTTATATCTTTTCATCACAGAGTAATTAAATGTTATTTATTGTGATGTAGGTGAAGGGCTGTTCATCTCTAAAATGAATTGCCTATAGAATTTGGCTGAATATGAGTTCGCACAGTTTTCAGAACTTAAGTATGGCTTCAAGTTGAATGATTGGAAGATGGAAAATCTTTAACTCCTTTATCATATGGTCAATTTCAAATATATTCTATTAATTTTATTAATAAAACCAGAAAGCATGATTTGTGGAATAGATTTACATTTTGCAAACTTACTGTGATGCTTTGATCTTATAGAGTTTCACAATTTATCTTCGTCTTTCTTTTTTTGTAATTGCTTGTCTTTTGAAAACATCTTCACAGAACTCTGACTTAAATTTGCAGAATCAAATTTCAGCTTCTGGTACTACTCTGAATGTATTGCCCTCTGAGCTCCCATACTTTTTCCTGTACTTTCTTTCTCCTTATCATCGTTATAAACCAGTATATATTGAGTTCATATAGAAAGGTGGGAAAATATACTAGTACTTTATGTACATTATATTATTTAATCCTCAGAGTAACCCTTTGTGTGTCGTGTTATCTCTATTTTACAAATTAAAGAAAGTGATATTTAGGGAGATTTAGAAACTTGCCAAAGCTCAAAATAGATACTTGTGAAGTTTGGGTTTGAATCCAGTTCTGTTAGATTCTAAAACCTGTTTTCTTCCCACTAAGTTATTTGCTGTATATCTGTTTCATTGTTTTATATTATAATTGAAGTCTTGTGCTCATCTGGCTTCCCTACCAGATTATGACCTGCTCGAGGAGAAGGATCTTGTCTTATTCACATTTATATCTTCAGTGCCCATTACTGACCCCAGAACTCTTATAATGAGTGTTGAATGAAAGACACTGACGTCACTGATATGGTAGCAGTGAGGCATGTGCTATGAAGTAGTTTCTCTAGTATAGACAGTTTCTAGGTTTACTGTGTCAGATACCTCCTACCCTTTCCATGTATTGCCATTTATATCTTTTCATACACACCCTTGCATGCCCAAACACACACTCTTTCATCCTCATTAATCCTGTGAAAGTGAGAATTTTTGTCCTTCTTTTGTAGATCCAGAGAATCAAGATCTAGAAAAAATGAGACTTGCTTAAGGTCACACAACTAGTTAGTGGCAAATCTGGTATGCAAATCTAGGTTTTAGACTTATAATCATCTGCTCCAGGCTATCCATCTGTGCTAATGGAAACCTATACTTTATTTCCTAATATGTTTATTTGTTCATTGAGAAATGAAGGCAACAAAACACAGGTGTCCACAAATGGATTGTGTCTAAAAGGAGAGACCTTCTGTTGGAGTGATGAATGTACGCTCTTTGTTCTGTCTTTATAGTCTTTCACTTATTTTCCTTTATGAGGCCTAAAATATGGTTAGAATTTTAGTCAAGAGATAAAATAGCTCCAGCTAACAAACCATAGGAAGATTGAACCCATGACCATGTCATATTCTAATCAGCTGAGTATAAGAGTAGCAGGACTCATGGCACATGCAGAGGACTCAGCATTGAGACTTTGAAGTGATATGCTTTTTGAGTAGAAAGATTTGCTTTACCAGCACCTGAAAGAATGATACCTGCACAGGTAATCTGGTGTTTTCGTGTAGAATAATTATGTCAGCACAATTTATATGTTGTAATACAGGTATTAAAGTAAAAATTTATATCTTATACCTATACCTGTAATATGAATCATGCTATAAAGAGTACATTTAACTTATCTTAAACTTAAACATTTTTCACCTTCTGTGCCCATATCTTTTTTTTTTTCAGTAGAATTGTTTCCTAAATAAAATTGATCTTGGATCTGTGTGTCAGCATTTTTGACATGTTTGATAATATAATCATTTTTTAAAGTAATGCTAAAAGGACAGAAAGATTGGTAAAATTTGTGTAGATAGTATGTATGGTATTCAATTTTGAATTAGAAAGACTTTAGACCTTATAGGTTATCAGTACTTGAAGGTGCTAGTATTTTATATCCTTGTGTGGACAAATTGCCTCCGAATTTTAATCTGGAAAATCACTGGGATAACTGTTTGGAAAAGGATTACAACAACATGGCTTTTATATTTTTAATACTTCTACTACAGTTTCTATACAAATTATTAAATCTTGATTATAAAAGAGAAAATTAAGGTATAAACACATTATTGAGATAGCATGTGGGGATTATTCCCATGTTGTTTCTGTATTCAGTTTCATTCAGCCACAGATGCAAAGCAGAAGTATGTAACATATCACTGGATTTTATTTTGTTTTATTAGCTCCTCAAGAGTTATTGATCTATGAAATGGCAGAGAATGGAAAAAATTGTGACCAGAGACGTGTAGCAATGAACAAGGAACAATATAATGGAAACTTCACAGGTGAAGTATGGTGGTTTGGAGGGAGAAGATCTATGGGTTTAAATGATATCTTTTCCATTGGAATAAATTAGAAATATATTATATCTAATATTTATTATCTTTTGTTAACAAAATAATATCTTATATAATAATATAGGATACATAAAATTCTTATAAATCTTGTAAAAGATTGATTATCTTTTGCTTCATCTTCATAGTAAATTAAATTATGGGTATATAAGGGCCTATGAGGGGATTTTTCACAGCGATAGCAGAAGCAGCCTGGCCATCAGCAGTGTTCTAGGTACAAGATTATTATTTTTTAATCTTGTGGTGTGGTAAATATTTATTTGGCTTTGTTTGGCACTTAGTTTTATCATGCTATGTTGTAACTTTAGAAGTAGATTATAAATTTACTTATTACGCTAATCCTAATTTTATAATTATCCAAAAAGTCAGAATGTGATTATTGTGGATTTATTTTTAAATTTTAGTTTGAAACAAATAAATTTATATTTTAACCAAACTAGGAATTTGTGGTGAATTTCAGTATATTTGACTCTTATTCACACATTTACCCTGAAAATTACAGCTATTATATAGATGATTTAAGTAGGAACTTTCCTTTTTCTGTTTAAAAGAAAATGAAAGGTTTTCCTTTTCTGTTAATTGTAATGGTTTTCTTTTTAACTTTTAAATCGTTTGGCATCTCAAACACATTGCAAATAATACTTCAGCATGGTAATATTATATCATAGAAATTTTCTTCTATTAGTAGAATTGCAAGCTATTTGAAGTAGTAGTTTCCATTTGTTTGATTTGATCACCGCATTGCCTTGCAGAACGTATTTTGCAGCACTTATTGACTTTTGGGTTACTTTGGTTGTCAATAAGTTTTGCATCGTTTCAACAGGAGTTTCAGGATTTGGAAATAGACATTGCATATATCGTAGTCTCATCCCATTAGGAGCTTTTGCATGTTATTTTTTCTTTCCTTTCTTTCAACAAGCACATACATTTATGTATTCTTCCACTACTGCCCACCCCTTTGGAATTTAAAATTAATGTTAGAATGACACACTTTCTATTCTGTACCATGGTGTGTGTTGTTTGGGGTTTTTTACTTAATATTTCCTAGAGGTTGTACATGAAGAACTTATTCTTTGTTATGGCTGCTTAGTATTTCATTGTACAAGTCTATCATATTTTAATAGCTCCTCTGTCCTCTGTTGGTAACATTTGTTTATAATATTTTGCTAGAACCAATAACACTGTATTGAATAAACTTGTACAAAAGTCATTTCTCCTTACAGCTAATCATTCTTAGAAATGGAATTATTAGGTGACAGGGTATATGCATTTATAATTTCGAGAGATGATGCTGAGAGAGTTACTATTATTACCAATAATAACTAACCTTAATTGCACATATACATACATGTATTAACTCATTTAATCTTTGCAAAACACTAAAAAGTAAGTACTATTTTTATCTTCATTTTAGAGAAGAGAAAACTGAGGCATAGAAAGGGTAATTAACTTACCCAAGATCACATGACTAGTAGATGGCAGTGCCAGGATTTGGAACCAAGTAGTTTGCATTCACGTTTTGAGCTCTAAACCACTTTGTTCTATGATATGGTGCTAAATTGCCCTTCATAGAAAGTGGGCTAATTTAGCATTCCAGTAATGTATAAGAAAAGAAACTTGTGTCCTGACAATAAAATAACTCCAAAAATAATGGTAAGAGTAGAACAGCAGGACATAGCCTAGACTTGTCACAATGTGAACCAGATTGTTTTTTGAGGTTTATATGCAGTCCTTCAGATGTGGGATGGGAAGGTAGGTGAATAATGAAAGTAACTGGAAAAAGTGAGCATCCTGTTTTAACTTCTACACTAATGTTTTTCAGATCCCTCTTCAGTGAATGAAAAGAAGAGGAGGGATCGGGAAGAAAGGCAGAATATTGTCCTGTGGAGACAGCCACTCGTTACCTTGCAGTATTTTTCTCTGGAAATCCTAGTAATCTTGAAGGAATGGACCTCAAGGTAAAGAGTCTTCCGTTTCCTTTTATATAAACCGTATTTACTAATTTTAGAAATCTTCAACAGTCTCCCTGCCACCTGCTCTATCAAAATGGGTTAATTAAATTTAGAATGTTATAGGAACATACTTATTTTCCTTTTTATGTGTAGTTTGAAGAAAAATAGATTAGGGAAACTTGTTGCTATTTGTTCACTGGATTGTTACAGTTGACCTTTGTCTCATGTTGAATCTTTTATGCAGAGGAGAGCACTGAAAACAAGAAGTTTTTTCTTCTGGCTTTACCTTCAGGAGAAATCAGGCCTGAGTACATTAAATACACTGATTCTTTAGTAGGTCAAGGTTCAGGATACATGGCACTACTGATAGTTTGAGCCAATAAAAAAGGACTCTGCCATGGAAATTGTGTTCGATCTTTAAATTTAGTGCTTGTAAGCCCTGTTTCTGATATTGTAAAGAGCAAGTTGAACTTTTACTTGCCTTAATCATTTTCTGGTTTACTTTTCCAAGTTATCTGTAATAATATCTTACCTTTTTATGTGCTCACAGTTTATAAAGCATTTTGTAACACTTTTTTTTTTTTTTTGCGGTACGTGGGCCTCTCACTGTTGTGGCCTCTCCCGTTGCGGAGCACAGGCTCCGGACGCGCAGGCTCAGCGGCCATGGCTCACGGGCCCAGCCGCTCCGCAGCATGTGGGATCTTCCCGGACCGGGGCACAAACCCGTGTCCCCTGCATCGGCAGGCAGACTCTCAACCACTGCGCCACCAGGGAAGCCCTGTAACACTTTTTAAGTTCATTTGATCCTTATAGCAATTCCATGAAGAAGGTAAAATAAGCATATGATCATCATGATTTTAAAAACAAGAAACAGAATCAGATTGGTTGAGTGTCTTACTCAAAGTACAGTACTTAAGAGACTCTGATCCAAGTCCTCTGACTAAAGGCCAGTGCCCTTTCCATTATATCATAATGCCTGTCCCAATTAGAAGTTGGGATATGTATAAAAGATTAGTTTTGGGGTATGGGAAAGGCTATGATGGAATTTCTTTTTCTTTTTTTATAAAGTTGTTTATGTTTGCTTATTTATTTATTTATTTATGGCTGCACTGGGTCCTCATTGCTGCGCAGGCTTTCTTTAGTCGCGGTGAGTGGCAGCCACTCTTCACTGCCGTGCGTGGACCTCTCATCGTGGTGGCTTCTCTTGTTGCGGAGCACGGGCTCTAGGCACGGGGGCTTCAGTAGTTGTGGCGCACGGGCTTAGTTGCTCTGTGGCATGTGGGATCCTTCTGAACCAGGGCTCGAACCCGTGTTCCCCGCACTGGCAGGCGGATTCTTAACCAATTGCGCCACGAGGGAAGGCCCTACAATGGGGTTTCTAATAAGAAATTCGATTCTATACCCAAGTATCTGGTCTTGACCCCCTTCTGTACCCCCAAGAGACCATAATGTTTAAGAACAAAAGAGCTCAATCCAGCAAGAACAACTTCTAAAGCTGAGCTAAGTAACCTAATTGCTTCAATAAGAAATGTTTTGAGAGTGATGAATCCTGAAACTGAGACATATTTCATTTTTTTTAATTTGTTTTTAAGATTATGGCATCGTCAAAGCGTTGTGGTGTCTTTTTTACTGCTGCTTGCTGTGCTTATAGCTACGTATTATGTTGAAGGAGCACATCAACAGGTAAGAGGTTCAGCACCTCTGTTTCTATTCTTGTACCTTCCCTAATCCCAGTTTCAAAATGGAGCTTTTGTGGATTTCATTGATTTTTTAAAAAAATTTATCTCATAACTGGTATCTTAATGTCTTACTTTTAAGGCCAAATATTAAAAATATTCTTGTGGTAGTTCATGGCTGCTCAGCATTTATATTGGATATATATCATTCCTTTTCACCTTTAAGGATTTAAATGTAACTTTCCTAACAGTGTTTAGTCAAAGCAGCATGAATCCTTTAATCACTACCAAAGTCTTCATATTTTTTGTAACACACTCCTATGATCCATCCAAGCTGATATACTCATCCTAGATTGAAGGTTAGGTTTTATATGTATAGAGTGGGGGGAAGTTCACTTGCCTATCATCTGTACAGCATAAATGAAGGGAAAATAGGACATTTTGTTAATAACTTGATAAAATTGCAAAACGTTAATGTATTCTATTAGGAAATAGTTCTAAAATGGTATCATTTCATATTTTAGAGCAGTTTACCTCTAAATGCATCAAAATGCTGATGGTGATTATCTCTGGGGGGGTGGAGATTATGGGTAATTGTTTTTTATTTTACGCTTTTATGTTTTTCTAGTTGTCTGTAATAAACATATATTGCCTGTAAAATTAGAACAACAAATGGCATTAAAAATGGGGAGGGAAAAATTAAAAAATAAATTAAAAAAAATAAAAATGGGGAGGAGCAGCAGTTTACCTCTAATCAGAGAAGTTTTTATACTTATAAATGCAGTAGTTGTGGCTCACGGGCTTAGTTGCTCCGCGGCAAGTGGGATCCTCCTGGACCAGGGCTCGAACCTGTGTCCCCGGCATTGGCAGGCAGATTCTTAACCACTGCGCCACCAGGGAAGTCCCTATCATGCTTTCTTAAACAAAATTTTTATAACTTTTAAGTATCTTTAAATTTTTTATTCTCATAGTTAGCAATAATTTGCATTTTTTGTATAAATGTCATTGTAATAATAGGACTTTTAAAATGTAGAAGTGAGCTTTAGTCCAGTTACATGATTTTTTTTGCCATCTCTGCTACCACATATTAAAGGAATTTGGACTCTTCAAGGAGCTTTTAATCTTAATACTTTCTTCCTATTGGAAACTTAGTTGGTTTGTTTTATTTTTATTATAGTTGATAAATACCATATTTCTGCTTAAGAATTCTGATTTTGTTTTCACCTCATCCCTTTTGTTTTTCAGTATGTGCAACGTATAGAGAAACAGTTTCTTTTGTATGCCTACTGGATAGGCTTAGGAATTTTGTCTTCTGTTGGGCTTGGAACAGGGCTGCACACCTTTCTGCTTTATCTGGTAAGAATAATTTTAATAAGCAAGATTGAAAGAGATTATGTTTTAATTGGTGCTTTTACTATAGAAGTTAAAACTCTAGGATTTTTACTTAATTACCTTTGTGGTTTATATGTATTCTAATCCTCAAGGCAGTGATTTGGAATTCTGTTTTGTTTTTCCTTTTGGGTTGAGAATTTAAAAAGAAAAGGGAGGCAGAACCCTTAGGCAAATGAGATTGTTTACTTATATTAATTCAGCCAGGAAATGTTTTTTCCTTCCAGATTTTGGAATAATGGTTCTCTTGCTTATGCAATTGTCTTTGTAATAGTTGAAGTTATTTAATTATACAAAATTCCATGTAAGACTTAGAATTAATTTGGTCAGTTATTTTCTCTGTTAATCTGCAAATGAGAAATGGTATCTTCCCTCACGTCCTCAAACACCATGTACATACTGGATAGTTATTTTGGTAATCTTATTGAGTGCAGTTAAAGAAGTATTACATGCATATAGCTAATGCTTTCTTAAACTTTTAAATCAAAGTATAAAATGTACCCCTCCTAAAAAGTATTTTTTTTTACTTAGTTGAAATGAGAGAGATAAAAGATAGGTTTTCTTTGGGATATTTGCAAATATACTGAAATAATGGCAGGGCTAGGACTAGGAGGTGACAAGCAAGACATCTAGGGCATAGAATTTACATTGGCACTTTTAGGGTCATGTAAATGTGGGGTTGATGAGTGAATGCCTCATTAAATTTTGTGCCCTGGATGCCTCTCTTGTTTCACTCTATTCCTGTCTCTGAATAATATATTGAAAACAATTTCACATTTGAAAACAGCTTGATCTTGATGGAGAAAACAGGTGAAAAGTCACAGCAGTACTGATTCTGAATATAGTTCAACAGTTCAAACACTTCCAATCTCTGTGCTTCCGTGAATTCATTTCTGAAGCAGGTATGATAAATATTAAGAAATGATTATTCAGAAGGCTGCTGAATTAATGGTCTGAAGAATAATTTAAGAATTAATCTATAAGGGGGCTTCCCTGGTGGCGCAGTGGTTGGGAGTCCACCTGCCGATGCAGGGGACGCGGGTTCGTGCCCCAGTCCGGGAGGATCCCACAGGCCGCGGAGCCACGGGGCCCCTGAGCCATGGCCGCTGGGCCTGCGTGTCTGGAGCCTGTGCTCCGCAGCGGGAGGGGCCGCGGCAGTGGGAGGCCCGCGTACCGCAAAAAAAAAAAAAAAGAAAAGAATTAACCTATAATACATAGCTTCTGTAAGTTTATGGGAGTTTAAAACATGGAATTTTAGAATTCCATTCATGATTGCTTGCTGATTTTATCCCAGATAGAAACATAAATCCTAGATAAGTAACCCATATCAGTGTTTCTTTAATAACTACATTCTAGAAGTATAATGCTATACTAGAGGTTGAGGCAGAGGGAAAAAAAGGAATTACAGGTTACAGGTTACCTTTCTGTTCTTTTCTAGACCTGTCCTCTTAGATTCCTTAGGAAAACCAGACTAAAGAACTCATTTGTAGCATTTGATTTATTTGGAAGTATTTGAAAAGCAACCCAGAGAACAGATTCTGCTGAATCTTAAAACGAATTCTAATGAACCGTATAATTCCCATAATAAGTAAGAATAAAGGAATTTGAAACATGGAAGTTTCATGTTTCCTGTTTCTTTTTATATCCTTGAGAAACCCTTATAAAATGTGTTGATGTGAAAACATTATTATTTTAATTCCACTGATCTATGTATCCAGTAGAGGATTTAAAACATATAAATAAGAATTTATTACAAAATTCATTTGCGGGAAAAGTCAAGTCTTTGTTTCCATAAACTAAGTAGTTATTTCTGCCCTTGATCAGAGTGCAGGTTTAAGGGAATGTAGTTAGATTTTTCACAAGTTTAGAAAGAATTCTTCAAGAGCTATTTGAAGGAAAGTATCACTCTCTCATTATACTCAGGGCCATATGTATTATACTAGTTAAGCAAGTGTGGAGATAAAATCAAGGAACATCTGAAGCTGTGTTGCATTATACATAAAAGCCATATAAAAACATTGTGGGATTATCATTGCTAATAATAAACTGGGGTCCAGAGTGGATCAGGCCATGTGTTTCAGAATTAGGTTAATTTGTTTTCTGTTTGTGAGTAGCATTTAGAATTATTTTAAATGCCCTAAAATTAAATAGAAGCAAAATAACCAGATTTGTGTTTTATGAATATATAATTCTGGCTATAGTGTGGGTGATAGATCGAAGGTGGAAGAGAAAATGGTCAGTTAATGGTAATCCTTCTGAGGACACAGGCTTCCATGGAGGTAGCAAGAAGTATGGAGAGGTAGAGGTATTTACTAAAAAAAAGAATATGCAGAGAAACTAAGCAGAGTGAAGGCAAAAGGTGGCATAAACCTTTAATATTTCAAGA
Source organism: Stenella coeruleoalba (assembly GCF_951394435.1). NCBI lineage: Eukaryota > Metazoa > Chordata > Mammalia > Artiodactyla > Delphinidae > Stenella > Stenella coeruleoalba. Next base: position 32,272,872 of record NC_137165.1, read on the forward strand.
GAGTGGTTGGAGTGGCAGTGGCACTGGATAAAACAGGGCAAATCTTAGGGAAATTTTATTTGTTTAGTGTGGAGGAAGAAGGAGCCAAAGATTACTGTTGGTTTTTGACTTAAGTGAGAAGATGTTGTTACCATTAACTGAATAGAAACCTGTCATGTGGTCACTTGTTCATTCAGTACACAGTGTAAGTTCTGAAAAGAGAAATTTAAACGGATTTGTAATTATGTTGCAAGGTAGATGAGATCTTCACCTGATCCCAGTGGGTTGCTGGTGCCAGTGGTTGGATGGAAAGGAAAGGGAAATTTGTAAAGGACTAAGAACACTTTCTTTTCCTTTCTCTTTTTAATTAATAGGCTTTATTTTTCAGACCAGTTTTAGGTTTATACAAAAATTGAGCAGAAAGGATAGAATTCCCATATACCTTTACACATACACAGGCACGCACACAGAGCATTTCCCTATTTTTTTTAACGTGAGGTATAATTGACATACAACATTGTATTTCAGCTGTACAACATAATGATAGTTTCCCCTATTATTAGTATTATTAATATTATATTTTTCACAAGTCTAATGATTAATTAGTGTTATTTCCCCTATTATCTTGCTTTACTGTGGTACATTTGTTACAACTGAGGAACCAATACTGATACATTACTAACTAAAGCCCATTGTTTACATTAGAGTTCACTCTGTGTTCTATAGTTCTGTGGGTTTTGACAAGGGCTTAATGTTATGCATTCTCCATTACAGTGTCACAGAATAGTTTCACTTCCCTAAAAATACCCTGTGCTACACCTGTTTATTCCTATGCTTCTCCTTCCCCCTATCCACAAACCCTTAGAAACCACTGATATTTTACTATCTGTATAAGTTTTGGCTTTGTTCAGAATGTCATATAGTTGGGATTATGCAGTATGTGTCTTTTTCTGCCTGGCTTTTTTCGCTTAGCAATATGGTTTTAAAGTTCCTCTGTGGTCATACAGAGTGAAGTGAGTCAGAAAGAGAAAGACAAATACCGTATGCTAACACATATATATGGAATCTAAGAAGAAAAAAAAATGTCATGAAGAACCTAGGGGTAAGACGGGAATAAAGACACAGACCTACTAGAGAATGGACTTGAGGATATGGGGAGGGGGAAGGGTAAGCTGTGACAAAGTGAGAGAGTGGCATGGACATATATACACTAACAAACGTAAAATAGATAGCTAGTGGGAAGCAGCCGCATAACACAGGGAGATCAGCTCAGTGGTTTGTGATCACCTAGAGGGGTGGGATAAGGAAGGTGGGAGGGAGGGAGACGCAAGAGGGAAGAGATATGGGAACATATGTATATGTATAACTGATTCACTTTGTTATAAAGCAGAAACTAACACACCATTGTAAAGCAATTATACTCCAATAAAGATGTTAAAAAAAAAATAAAGTTCCTCTGTGTCTTCATGGCTTGATACCTCATTTCTTTTTATTGCTGAATAATATTCCATTTTCTGGATGTACCACCACAGTTTGTTTATCCATTCACTTATTGAAGGATATCATTGTTGTTTCCAAGTTATGGCAATTAGGAATAAAGATGCTGTAAACATTCATGTGCAAGTTTTGGGGGGTATATAAGAATTCTACTCATTTGGGTAAATACCTAGGGGCATGGTTTGTGGATTGTGTATGTTAATTGGTGATATATAGGAAAGCAATTGACTTTTGTGTATTTAGCTTGTATTCCGTAACCTTGCTGTAATCACTTAATAGTTTCAGGCCTTTGTTGTCAATTCTTTAGGATTTTCTATATAGATAACCATGTTGTCTGCAAATACAGTTTTACTTCTTCTCAGTCTGTATACCCTTTCTTTTTTTTTCCCCCCTGTCTTATTGCATTAGCTAGGTCTTCCAGTCTGATGTTGAAGTGGTGAGAGGGACATTCTCCCTTGTTCCCAACCTTAATGGGGAAGCCTTTACTTTCTCACCATTAAGTATCATGTTAGCTGTAGGTTTTTGTAGATTTTCTTATCAAGTTGATAAAGCTCACTTCTATTCCTAGTTTGCTGCGAGTTGTGTTTGTTTTGGGGATTTTTTTTTTTTTTGAGAGTTTTTATCACGAATGAGTGTTGATTTTGCCAAAAGAACACTTTTTTAGACAATAGTGATCAAAAATGGATAAAAGGGGGGCTTCCCTGGTGGCGCAGTGGTTGAGAGTCCGCCTGCCGATGCAGGGGACACGGGTTCGTGCCCCGGTCCGGGAGGATCCCACATGCCGCGGAGCGGCTGGTCCCGTGAGCCATGGCCGCTGAACCTGCGCGTCCGGAGCCTGTGCTCCACAACGGGAGAGGCCACAGCGGTGAGAGGCCCGCGTACTGCAAAAAAAAAAAAAAAAAAAAAAAGGATAAAAGGCCAATATAGCAAACAAATTCAGTATGTAAAGGCTTGAAGAGCAGTATGTTAATGTTAAAAAGAAATATAAAGAGATACCCAGCATATGCCATTTCCATTTGAGCAGATTATCTTTAGTTCTTAGATCTGTTAGTTCTTGGACACAGGATTCCTTCCAGGATTCCCTAGGTATAACACGGAAAATGAAGGAAAACAAGCATTTGCAAAAAATAATTTTTAGGGAAGTCAAACAAAAGGAAGATAAAAGACGTCACTGGTTTTTGTTTATTTTCAATTACCTGGTTGGGATGGAAGTCAGATTACAAGAAGTTAACCATAGCTACTACTACTACTAATACTGAAAATGGCAAACATTTTCATCATCATTGTCATCAGAGTAATTCTAGTTGAAATCAGTTCTATTTTTTTTTTTAAATAAATTTATTTATTTATTTATTTTTGGCTGCGTTGGGTCTTCGTTGCTGTGCATGGGCTTTCTCTAGTTGTGGCAAGGGAGGGCTACTCTTCATTGCGGTGAGCAGGCTTCTCATTGTGGTGGCTTCTCTTGTTGTGGAGCATGGGCTCTAGGCGCGTGGGCTTTAGTAGCTGTGGCATGCGGGCTCAGTAGTTGTGGCTCACGGGCCCTAGAGTGCAGGTTCAGTAGTTGTGGCACACAGGCTTAGTTGTTCCGCGGCATGTGGGATCTTCCTGGACCAGGGATCGAACCTGTGTCCCCTGCATTGGCAGGCAGATTCTTAACCACTGCGCCACCAGGGAAGTCCCAGTTTATTATTTTTTATCCATATTTGGTATTCATTTTTGTGGGGAGATGTTGCATCCCCATCCTGTTGAACTCCAGCCATATGATTTGCTTTGAAATGTGAGCATAAGTGATAGGTGTTGCTTCCTGGCAGATGCTTCAAGGTTTGTCATACTGTCTTTCACCTGGAGCCTGAGTCTCTGACTGTGATGAACAGATTCCCTTTGCTAGCCTCTGATGGATATGTAGAGTAAGGGAGAAATAAATTTAGTTGTCTTAAGCTACTGAGATTTTGGGGCTGTTTGTTGTTAAAACCTATCCTGACTGATAGACTAGCTAACACTTACTGAATGTTTTCCCATGCTAGGCTTTTTGCTCAGCACTTTACATGAATTATGTCATGTAGTCCTCCCAAGAGCCACGGTAGTCAACAACCAATAGTGTAGCAAATGTATAGTAAAAAAATTTCATGAGTAAGTATAGACTGTGCATTTGTGAACTTTGGCAATTATGGAGAAAAATAGCCAGGAAACCAAAGGCAAAGCAGAATCGAATAAAGGTTTAAGAATTTGATCTCTGTTATTATTTAAGAAGCTATTCAAAACTCTGGTTAGATTTTTAAAACATAACATTTTCTTGGTGATAGATGGTTGACACAGTTTTATCCTTATAGATCACCATTCCTTTTGTTTTATATTTGTCAAATGTGATTGTATCTGGAAAGTCCTAATTACACCTCCTTTCATTTATGAGCCCTTACATAATCACTTAGGGAGATGTGACGTTAACATTCTCATGTCATACATTTTTGTGCTGATGAAATAGGCACTCTTTCCATATACCCATATAACTCCTCAGTCAAGAAAGCAATTAACTATATTAGGAGAGAAGTCTGGTCAGAAAAATGATCCTTCTTTTGACAATAATTTACAGCAAAACAGGTGAAAAAGAAACTGAGTTTAACAAAGGGAAAAGATTTAATTCATTCTCGATCATGGTTCTCTTTACTGGAAATTATGGCTTTAAAGTGAAATAGGAACATTTTTCCTGCATAGACAGACTTTCTCAATTACGTTCTTCCCAGCATGGAAGTTAACCTCTTTTGGAAGTAATCATTTAGTTAATTTTAACTCATTGTGCAACTAAATGGTGATTACAAATGTTACTGTATTTCCTTAAATATTATATACCTATATATCTGTCTTTAAAATGGAAAAGTTACCTTGATTTTTAAGTTTATCAATCAACAATTTCATTTATATTTTTAGATATAATTGAAAAGTTTTAACTTAATTCAGATGTCCTGAAAATTGTCATCACTTCTTTAAACATTAGATGTAAAAATAGTTGTTTGATTAAATTTTAAAATTAAATTTAGTGAAAATCAACAAGGAAGAATGACTACTATCAAATTTTGTAAATTGATTTGGGAAATCTAGTAGTTTGCCGAGAACAGATATGTAGCCACAAAGGAAGAGTTAGATACTGTTTATGCAGGAATAGTGATTGCTAACCAGAGAGGAAGAGGTGAAGGGGAAAGTGAATGGACTCCTTCTCAAGGCTCAAGGGGTGTTGGTTGGGCCTCTAGGTTAGTTCGTTTGTTCCATTAATTCTAACAGTCAACACATGGGCTTCAGGAGGGCTGTTAATTCCCTGAACACTATACTTGTTATGTGTCTTCGCAAATATGCATCTTTCTGGCAGAAAGGGCCTATAGTATTAGATTCTCCAGATTCTGTAACCCATAAAATGTTAAGAACCACTCTTATAGGACTTTTTTTTCTAACTATGGCTATATTAGTTTGCCACTAGGTGGCATTGCTAATACAACCAATATACTATACTATATTTGCAGGTTCTATTCTGGATAAATATGAAGCCCTCAAATAAATTAGAGGCATATTCTATTATTCATCTGTATTTATGACTATGTAATGCCAATTAATGCATGTGAATGAAAATAAGTTTTCTTAATAGTTTTGCACATTCATTAATTAGTTTCACAGTTATTAGACTTTCCATTGTGATATATATTTACATGCAGGACATACTCCCATGGCATGCATAGTTTCAGATGTAATGCCATAATTCTATCTTTTTCTTTAATATTTAAGGATATGCAGTTGATGGAGGGTGATTTTGTTATGGGACTAAAATCTTTTATTCCTATCATGGGAGATACTTAATAGGGCATATTCAGAGCTGGATTTGAATGCATAGTCAGATATTACGAACTCTGTGATATTTGGCAAATATCTTAACTTTTTAAGCCTCAGTTTATTCAACTGTAAATGGAAAAGATAATAATAGTACCTATCTCATAAGGCTGTTTGGAGGATTAAATGAAATAAAACATGTACACTTTTCATTCAGTGGCTAGTATATATAAGGTGCTCAGTAAATGTTAAGCGACTATTATAATAATTATTGTCATTTTTCTTGCTCTGATTTTATTTTTAAAACAATCATTTTCAATTTTCCTGCTTTAGCTATGATTCTTAAGAAACTATAAGCAAAATTTCCCACAATTGATTTTAATGTAGCAGAATGTAATACCATAGTTGAAAACCGCAGATTACTGTTCCATTTTCAGTGACAATAGATTAGGCCGTTTGGATCAACTTGCTTGTGAAAGTATCTTAAAAAGTTGATAAAAATTTAAAACATCTGTTTAAAGCCACCATAGAGATAAAAAGATAGCAGAGAATTACAAGGCCAACATCTAGATTAAAGGGGAAACCCAGAGAGGTGAAACCAGTTAAGTATATGGCCTTAATAAACCTGCAGGCTTTGGATTGGAACCTGATGGGCCACACTTTAAACATAAGGATGAACTAGATACAAATCAGCCCACACAGGGACTGAAGCTCAGGCTAAATCTTAAGTCTCGAGGAAAATAAAATAATCCTAGGCATCACATTATATTTAAAAAAAAAAAGTCTAGCACTCAATCAAAAGGAATCAGATATCTGAAGCAACATGATAATTTGGTCGAAACAAGAAATAAGAGAAATAGATCCATAGGGGATCTATTTAATGAAGTTATTAGATGTATACTTTAATCCAAAATCAATGTGTTTCAAGGAAGTAAAAAACAAGTTTGAGTATTTTTGCAGAGATTGAAAACTACAGAGGAGAGCAAGTGAAAATTTTGAATTAAAAAAACATTATCTGAAATGAAGAACTCAATTAATGGACTTCAGTAGACAGCAGCTAAGACAGGACTAATAAACTGCAAAATCGGCCAGAGAAAAATATCCAGAACAAAAAAAGAGAGATGGAGAAAAAGACATACTATCTTCAGAGGAATTTCAGTAAGACTGATTTGCTGTCATTGATTTTTTTTTGTTTCAGAGATGAAGGACAATTTATTTTTCACAGCAATAGCAGTAGCAAGTGCATCAGCTTTTTTTTTTTAATTGGGGTATAGTTGCTTTACAATGTTGTGTTAGTTTCTGCTGTACAGCGAGGTGAATCAGCTATATGTATACATATATCCCCTCTTTTTTGGATTTCCTTGCCATTTAGGTCACCACAGAACATTGAGTAGAGTAAAAGTCAGCTGACAGTGGAATATCTTTAAAGGTCTAAAAGAAAATAACTACCAACAGAAGATATTCAAAGTGTGCCCTGAACAGTATAAAATAAAGATACTTTCAGAAAAACAGAGCAGTTTGCCACCAGCAAACATGCTCTAAAGGAAATACTAAAAAGTGTTCTTTGAATGGAAGGAAAGTGATTCTAGATTGAAGCTCAGATTCAGGAACGAATAAAGATTAAGAAAAGGGTATATATATGGGTAAATTTAAATTAAGATTGACATTATGGTTTTTTTTCTTTTTTTGTTTTGTCTTTCTATTTTTTTGACATTATGGTTTTTAAATTTATTTTATTTATTTATTTTTGGCTGCGTTGGGTCTTCGTTGCTGCGTGCGGGCTTTCTCTAGTTGTGGTGAGCAGGGGCTTCTCATTGTGGTGGCTTCTCTTGTTGTGGAGCACGGGCTCTAGGCGCACAGGCTTCAGTAGTTGTGGCTCGCGGGCTCTAGAACGCAGGCTCAGTGGTTGCAGCGCATGGGCTTAGTTGCTCCGCGGCATGTGGGATCTTCCCTGACCAGGGCTCGAACCCGTGTCCCCTGCATTGGCAGGTGGATTCTTAACCAGTGTGCCACCAGGGAAGCCCAACATTATGTTTTTAATGATAATGTAGTGATAATGTTTTGAGAGGTTTAAAGTATTTAGAGGGAATTAAAATACATCATCTGCAAATCACATGTGGAGTAATGGAAATTAAATTATTCTAAAGTCTTTGCATTGCCCTAGAAAAGGTAAGATATTAATTTATATGCCATTAATTAATAAAGATCTATATTATAATCTTTAGGGTAAGTAGTACAAGAATATATAACTATCAAGCTAATAGGCACAAGTAAAAACCAAGTAATTTTTAAAAAGCCAAGCCAAAAGAAGGAAAGAAAGCAGACAAAAGGAACATAGAACAGGCAGGATAAGTAGTAAGCATTCAGTGGTATATTTAAATCCAAATATATCAATAAATGGAATAAATGTTTCTTCCAGTTATCCAAATAAATATTTTAAAATATTCAGCTATTTGCTAAATCCAGCCTTCATACCTAAAATATACACAGAAAGATTAACGGTAAAGGATGGAAAAAGATGAGCCATTTGATGCCAACCAAGAAGCAGCTCATGTAGTTATATTGAAATCAAAGTAAAGTATGAGGCAAGAAGAGTTAATAGATAGAATGTGTTTGTTGGTAATAATTAAAGACTCCGTTCACCAGGAAGATATAACAGGTCTAAATTTGTATTTAATAATATATACTCAACTTATGGAAAGCAGAACTTGGCAGAAATTTAGAGAAGGAGATAACTTCCACAAACTTGGAGAATAGGGAAGTGTAACACAGTTACTGGCTATACGGTCAACGTGTATGTAACAACTGTGTTTCTGTATACTACAATAAACATTTAGAGTGAAAATTTTGGAAAGCATCATTTATAATAACATTTTTTTGAAAAGCAAATACTTAGGAATAAATCTAACAAAAGATGTGCTTGGCCTCTATATAAAATTATAAAATATTGTTGGAAGCAAAAAGATTTAGGTAACAGAAGGTATATATTATTTTCATGGATTAGAAGACACAATATTGTAGCTGTTCTTCCCAATTTTGTTTACATAATCAATGCAATATCAGTCAAAACTTGAGTAGGTATTTTTGTAGAAATTGACAAAGTAATTGAAAAAAGATTTTCATCCTTGCAGCTTTGCAGTAAATCTTGATAACCAATAGGATGTGTCCCTCTTGTGTGTTTCTAATATTTCTTGATCTGGATAAAGGATACCTGTGTCTGAAATAATTCATTAAGATGATTGCATTATGCACTTTTCTATATGTACTATACTTAAATAAATACTCTGTTTTAGTACATCTGCTCTTTTGTTTTAGAATTTTGAAGTCATTTTGCGTAAATACACCTGTAATAGATGTTTAATTCGTGAGCTAATTTTGTCTGGCAAGTAGTGCAAGTTTACTGATTTCATTCATTTACTTTACTCGTGTTTTTTGTAAGTAGATCAGATGCAAAAAAAGGTTCTGTGGCTGGTAAATTTTTCTAAGATCATACCTTCTAAGCCCTCTTCTCTTGGATACTAATTTCCAGAAATCCATTAACGAATTTATTTTAGTCTTAGCATGTATGTAGCAGGTTTCCATTCCAGGCCATCCAGGAATGCTTATTTACTAGTGGAAATAATGCCCAGAGTGAAAACAAGTTAATGAAGAGAACATGGCTGCTGTTAACCTCTTTGTTGTATCTCTGTGTTTGAATGTGTCAAAATTTTCACCTTAATAATGATTTGACCCAAGGGGAGGCAGCCCAGGGGCAGCACTTTTGCTGAAAAGGGACCGTAAAGGGATAGTAAATATTTTAGGCTTGCGGGCTAGGCAATCTCTTTTGTAACTCCTCAGATCTGTCATGGTAATAAGAAAGCATCCAGGGACAGTGTGTAGGAATGAATGTGACTGTTTTCCAGTCAACCTTTATTCACAAAGAGAGGTAGCCGACTGGATTTGATCTGCCGGCTGTAGTTTGCTAACCGTTGCTCTAACTCATGGGATGACAGTAGTACACCAGAAGAAGCATATTGAGCTTGGGAGCCTTAGTGAGCTAGCCACCCTCTAAGGATTTTTACGTGAACGTTATGCATTTGATTCCTCCATTTGCCAAAAAAGGATTAGCACTTCTCCCAGATCATAATATTAGACTTAACATGATGTTTTAGAAGAGAATATAGTTGTGTGAGTGCTTGAGTGGTCTGTAAGACCATCAAGGGGAAAAAAAAAACAACTTTTCATGAAGAGAAAAGTAAAAGAATTTCTTCCAAATGAGCTGCCTGATGACAGCAAAATTTAGTTCTAATCTCATGTTTTAAACCATTGATGTGTGCAATTATTAAATACCGGTCTTCACAACACAGCACTTATTTAGAGAAATAAATAATTTGTGGATTACGTTTAGATTGATACAAACAATTAGGAGAAGTGATAGGGTAATTTCAGTAGCCACCTTAAAATTATTTCCCATTACTAGAATATATGATTCATAATATATTTATAATAATAACCTGGTAAAAAACCAGTTTAACAGGAACTTTGGTACTTCATAATGAGAAATATATCTCAGACATGCTCCTTATATGCATTCACGTTATTATTCCTCAAGTTATAAGACAAGCAGATGATTTAAGAGCCATTTGTAAACTGTATGCCATTAATGATTATAAAGTCTGTTCTATTTCACAGTAACAAAGGAAATGAGTCCTTCGGCAGGAATTTACAAATAATGTGGTACATGAACAGTTTTTGACACTAGGTGGAGCAGTTTCCCGGAGAAAGGCTTCCCAAGCCCTATATTCCTTTCAAAATAAGCCCAGCTCTTAGACAAAGAACTCTGAGAACAAAAACTATCAACAATCATTAAAAACTGTTAAAGGCACTCAAATATTGAGCTATAAATAGAAGGCTGAATATATTTTGCAGATAATTTTTCTCTTTGTCATATATTTTAACCACTGAATTCTCTCACCTTTGGGGATCAAAATGGTAGGGATTTTCTTTTTTTTTTTTTAATTTTTATTTATTTATTTTTGGTTCTTCGTTTCTGTGCGAGGGCTTTCTCTAGTTGCGGCAAGCGGGGGCCACTCTTCATCGTGGTGCGCGGGCCTCTCATTATCGCGGCCTCTCTTGTTGCGGAGCACAGGCTCCAGACGCGCAGGCTCAGTAGTTGTGGCTCATGGGCCCAGTTGCTCCGCGGCATGTGGGATCCTCCCAGACCAGGGCTTGAACCCGTGTCCCCTGCGTTAGCAGACAGATTCTCAGCCACTGCGCCACCAGGGAAGCCCTGGTAGGGATTTTCACATTAGAACTGCCCTATCTAGATGGCAGTTGGTATGTAGAAAAGTTTGGGAACTATTCAGTTACATTGTAGAGTAGATCAAGGTTTATAAGAAGATATAACATCAAGACATTATTATCTGAATGGTATTTATGAGTCATTTGTTTAATATGACGATTTTAAATTAAGAATATAGTTTTACAGATAAAAATTGGTAGTTTAAATTCACTGGAATTAAGTTAGTAGATGTCAAGGGTGTTTTAAGTACCATGAGAAACCATGGCCATAAAACTGTAAGTTCAGAATGCAGTTATCAGATGTAAAAATAAGATATAAATGAATAAAGAATTCTACTTAAAAATAAAAACAAAATATGACCTTTTTAAAAATTTTTTATTAATTTATTTTTGTCTGTGTTGGGTCTTTGTCGCTGCACACAGGCTTTCTCTAGTGGCGGAGAGGGGGGGCTACTTTTCATTGCAGTGTGCGAGCTTCTCACTGCAGTGGCTTCTCTTGTTGCGGAGCACAGGCTCTAGGCATGCGGGCTTCAGTAGTTGTGGCACACGGGCTCAGTAGTTGTGGCTCACGGGCTCAGTAGTTGTGGTGCACAGGCTTAGTTGCTCCACAGCATGTGGGATCTTCCTGGATCAGGGATCGAACCCATGTCCCCTGCATTGGCAGGAGGATTCTTAACCATTGCACCACCAGGGAAGTCCCCAAAAATGACCATTTTAGTAGAAAAAAATTTTGGAAAAAATGTTTGGCTCTTTGTTATAAAATAAGTACAGGGAAAGTTAATTGTGAGATATTTGCCCCTGTGTAAGATTCAGAGGTCTGTTTCTGCCTTAACATTTAGGATCATTTCATCACTAAAATGGGGTAAAAATTTTACATTAAAAAAAAACCAACATGTTGATCACTATCAAATGTTTAAAGAATATCTCTGTCTATAGCACCCTGTTTCCTTTAGTGAACAAGTACTTTATAGTATGTATATAATACTTTATAGTACTGTTTATATATATATATATAAAGCTGTTTCTTACACGTTTTGACTCTTGGCTGTTTATTGCCTAAAGTAAGTGTTATTTGGAGAACTGCATGGACATAGATTGAAGTGAAATAGCGAAGCAGTTTCAGTAAGAGAACTATTGTAGTAATTGTTTAATGCCACGAGGTGGAATAATTCTTTTAAAAATTGTTAGCCAACCTGTTCACTATTTTTCCTGCTTGACTTCTGATTGTTTCTCCATAGCTTACGTGTGTATCCCTTGATAAGACAGAAAAAGAGAAGAAATTGCCAAAAGTAAGGTTCTAGTGTGACTTAATATTGCTCTTTATAGGTATAATGACTCTGGCTATAAGCATGCAGTGACTCAGGGCTCTTGCGGGAAGACCAACAGGCCCTTCTTAGAAAGGGTCTGTTTGCCTTTTTTTGATGAGGGCATGATCAGCTATTCTCCCTGTCTTTCCCCAAGGAATGACTCATGTATTAACTCTTAAGAGCATCACCACATCAAAAGTAGAAACCAGGGTCTCCAGGACATAGGGCTGAGTTTTCACCAAACAGAAGGGTATGCACAGACTGACTGACTTCCTGCCCTTAAGTCACTATTTATTAATGTGTGTTTAAATGAAATCTAAGAAGATTCAGTTTTGCTGAAATCTGTTCTGTTGGGTATAATTTTAAACAATTTCTAACCTTTTTAAAAGCTCTTTTTATAAATATGTGGTCCATTCCTCCTAAACACTTAAACCAACTTTATGATCAAAATTGCTTAGGTTGGGCTTCCCTGGTGGCGCAGTGGTTGAGAGTCTGCCTGCCAATGCAGGGGACGCGGGTTTGTGCCCCAGTCCTGGAGGATCCCACATGCCGCGGAGCGGCTGGGCCCGTGAGCCATGGCCACTGAGCCTGCACGTCCGGAGCCTGTGCTCTGCAACGGGAGAGGCCACAACAGTGAGAGGCCCACGTACCGCAAAAAGAAAAAAAAAAAATTGCTTAGGTTTAGAGAAGAAAAGTGAAATATGTCTTTATTTATGGATTGATTGAATATAATAAAAATGACTTTAAAAATAGGTCCTTATAACCTGAAGCATGAACTATAGAGTTTACACATTTTTTGTTTTGGTTATTTTATGCTTATCGTAACACTTTTACTACATAATCTCACACATTGCTGTGTTACCTAGGTTGTGCAGGCATTATTATCATTATTTTCAGGCTTTTCATCAAATGAGGAATGTGAGATAGAAGTCTGATTACATCTAGTAAGTTACTCACAGGAACTAAAATCCACATTAACTAATGGCCAAATTACTGCTTTTTTACATATTACACTGCATTTTATAGGGAGGGACCAGGGGCTTAAATTTGTAAACTTGGGACCTTCTTCACAAAAAGAATATAAACACTAGTTAAACTTCTCAGTGCCCATTTGGAATCAACAGTTTTATGCTCTAGCCTTCTAGAATTTTTTCTTGTATACCATAACCTTAGGTAAGTTGTTTTCTGACTGCGATGAGAAAAGCAATGATTAAAAGAATTTGAAGAGTACAATTCCTGTTTGTAAAAGCATTTCTAAACTGCCCTAAAAGTTGGACTTAAAGAAAACAAAGGTTTTGCAAGTCATACACACAACCATCTGTCATCTCCTTTCATTTATTTATCACCCAGATATTACTAATGAATCACATTCCAGACTAACCACTGACTCCTTTTGTTCCTCAGTGAAGGAGTGTGGCAAACAAATGTTTTCCCAGTGAATCAGCAGAGGATTCTTGATTTTATTACCTTTGTCCTAAACTTTCCAGACAAAACTAATTGGGAATTTTGCCTTTGGGATCTCAGTTGACTTCTGTGTGTGGATGATGAATTAGGCTATGAACTGACATTACAGATGTGCAAACAACTCCAGTCTTTAGGAATGTTTTATCAGTTCTGAGGGAGCTGCCTACAGTGGAAGAATGTCTGTCTGTCTGTCTGCTCATCTTCCTTAAAAACCTCATACAGGGACTTCCCTGGCGGTCCAGTGGTTAAGACTCTGCACTTCCAATGCAGGGGACACAGGTTCGATCCCTGGTCAGGGAACTAAGATCCCACATGCTGCTGGGCGCTGCCAAAAAAAACCCTCATACATACACATACTGCGCTCTTAATGTGACATCATATTCTGCATCTTGGTTGGTAAAAAGGCTTGGCTAAATTAGGCTTATAATTAACTAATATGATCATTTTAGGTTTTCACTTTTTAAAAAATGTCTCTGGAAGAAAGGGCCCCCAAATGAACTGAACAATAAAGTTAAAAATCCAGAAAACACTTTTCCTTAAATGAAGCAGCAATACATAGACTAGTTTGTCATTTACTGATATGATTTTTTTTCAGGTTTTAAGATGTGACTGTCTCACACCTTTCTTACAAAGATCCTAATTTGTATTTGTGGCACCAGGACTGCTTTCTCAGGGCTTACATAGGTACTACGTTATTATCAGGGCACTACTTAGAATTGCTCTTCTCTACTGGATTAGGATATTTTTGTGTGTTATAATTTCAGGAATGATAATTTTACCTCTAGGATAATTTTTTTTAATTCTAAATTTCTCTTAATTTGAAAGAGCTAGTAGGATATTTACTATTCGTGAATGAATGTAAATTGTAGAAGTGTAACTTTTAAAATTTATCTTAAAAGAATGTCTTAAGTTAAAATACTCTTTCCACAAATACCTATATCTGCTCTTATTAGAAATCCTACCCCCTGATCTAACTGTGGTTTTGCTCTCACCCAGCCATCTTCTTGCCTGGCCAAGCACTACATCTTTTATCCTGGACAAAGCAAAATTATTCCATTGTCAAAACTTTGGAAAATATAGTGTAATGCAGCTCATGAGACTAAGATATATGAGGCTTTGAACTGAAGCAAAACCAGATGTTTGATATGTCACAAATAGCTGAACTATCTTGTTGAGTTGACTTCACTTAGCATGAGTATCCTGAAGTACCCACCCACCCCAAAAAAGGACCCTGAAAACCTGTCACTGATGAGAGTGTAACTTTTCATCACAGTCATAAAATTTGACCTTCGTATCATTAAAGGGAACTTCCATTGGCAGTAATTAGGAACTCTCAGGGGGAGTTAGTGAATGTTACTTATGACCTGGTTGGTAACTAGGAAATTCATAGAGCTTCCTGTGCTGGGGAATAACAACCTGGGCTGTACATAGCTGTTTAACTTCCTTTGATTACCACTATATAGATTAAAGGACACTGTCCTTAAATAGAAAAATTAACCTTTGAGGACTATCATTTGCTACTTTTCCTTAAGAAGTACTCCTTGTATTGATCTTTACTTGCCTTGCCACATGGCACATTCTTTTCAATGTGCTGAGATTCATTTTATACCACAGTATATGGTCTATCTTGGTGACTGGATTTCGTGTATACTTGAAAAGAATATGTATTTGGCTATTTTTGGGTGTAGTGTTCCATATTGTTCAAGTGTTCTATATCCATACTGGTTTTCAGTCTATTTATTCTATCAACTAAAAAGAGAAGTGTGTTGAAATTTCAACTCTAATTGTGGATTTGTTTATTTCTCTTTTTAGTTCTATTAGTTTTTGCTTTGTGTATTTTGACATTCTGTTATTAGGTGCCTGCACATTTAGGATTATTCTGTCTTCCTGAGAATTAGCCCTTTTATCATTATGAAATGTCCTTTTTCATCTCTAGTAATATACCCTCTCCTGAAATCTACTTAATCTGGTATTAATGTAGAATACTCTTTCTTTGTATTATTATGTTTACATGGTTTAACTTTTTTCATCCCTTTACCTTTACTTTTGGATCTGGATATTTAAAATGGGCTTTTTATGGACAGCATGTACTGAGGTCTTGCTCTTTAATGCAGTGTGACACTCTCTGCCTTTTCATTTGTATGTTTGGCCCATTTGCAATTAATGTCGTTGTCAGTATGGTTGGGTTTAAGTCTATCATCAAACTGTTGGTCCCACCTATTTTTTATTCTTTTCCTGCCTTCTTTTGAATTGAACTTTTTTTTTTGGTATATATAATGTAACCACATTACAGTATTATACTCCATTTTCTCCCTCCCATACTTTATGCTGTTGTTGTCATGTATTTTACTTCTACATATGTCATAGCTTTTGCTTTAAGCAACTAGTTCTTTTTTTAAGAGATTTTAAAATGAGGAAAAAAGGTGTTCTCTGTTTCCAGTGCTCTTCACTCAGTTTCCATCTGGTATCACTTTTCTTCTATCTGAGAACTTCCTTTAACATTTATCTCCTGGAACAAATTCTTTTGGCTTTTGTATGTCTGAAAATGTTATTATTTCATCTTTATTTTTGAAATATATTTTCCCTGAATTCTAGATTCACAGATTTTGTTTTTTCCTTTCAGCACTTTAGAGAAGTAATTCTATTGTCTTTTGGTCTGTTTCTGATGAGAAGTCCTATCTGTATTTCCCTGTAGATGACTCAGTCATAACTTGGAAATATTGTGGGTTTGGTTCTAGACCACTGCAATAAAACGAATATGGTGATATATAGCAAGTCACACGAATTTTTTGGTTTCCCAGTGCATCTAAAAGTTATGTTTACAATATAATGTACTCTATTAAGTGTCTAAAAAAACAATATATGTACCTTAATTTAAAAATAATGCTGTTGGGGGCTTCCCTGGTGGCGCAGTGGTTGAGAGTCCGCCTGCCGATGCAGGGGACACGGGTTCGTGCCCCAGTTCGGGAAGATCCCACATGCCGCGGAGCGGCTGGGCCCGTGAGCCATGGCCGCTGAGCCTGCGCGTCCGGAGCCTGTACTCCACAACGGGAGAGGCCACAACAGTGAGAGGCCCGCGTACCGCAAAAAAAAAAAATAATAATGCTGTTGGAAAAATGGTGCCAATAGACTTGCTTGACGCAGGATTGCCAAAACCTTTAATTTGTAAAAATCACAATGTCTGCAAAGTGCATTAAAGTGAGCTATGCCTGCAATGTGTTTTTATCGCCTCGGATTGCTTTTAAGACTTTCTTGATATTGCTGAATTATAGAATTTGATTCTCAGCAATTTGATTATGTGTTTTATTTTCTTTATGTTGATCTTGACTTAGGTTTGTTGAATTTCTTAAATCTATGAGTTGATGGATTGATATTTTTCATCAAATCTTGAAAATACTTGGCCATCCCTTCCCCAATGTGTGTGTGTGCGCACACACACACTTCACCCTCTCTTTCTGGGGTTCCAGTTACATGTATATTAGACTGTTTGGTATTATTCCACAGGTTACTGAGGTTCATTTCTTCCATAGCCTTTACTCTCTGTGTCCTTTAGTTCAAATACTTTCTATTGCCTTGTCTTCAAGTTCTCTAATATTTTTTTCTGTCGCATCTAATCTGTTGATTATCCAATGAATTTTCCTATTCGTATATTATATTTTCAGCTCTGTAAGTTCCATTTGGTTTTTTTTATACTTTATATATATATATATATTTTTAAACTAGGTTTATTCAGTGGACTGAATCCAATACACCCTCTACATCTGCTGTTCTTTTTTTTTTATTTTAAATTTATTTATTTTATTTTTGGCTGCTTTGGGTCTTCGTTGCTGCGCATGGGCTTTCTCTAGTTGTGACAAGCAGGGGCCACTCTTTCTTGTGGTGCACAGGCTTCTCACTGCGGTGGCCTCTCCTGTCGCAGAGCATGAGCTCTAGGCACATGGGCTTCAGTAGTTGTGGCTCACGGGCTCTAGAGTGCACACTCAGCAGTTTTGGCACATGGGCCTAGTTGCTCCGCGGCATGTGAGATCTTCCCGGACCAGGGCTCGAACCTGTGTCCCTTGCATTGGCAGGTGGATTCTTAACCACTGCACCACCAGGGAAGCCCATTTTGTTTTCTTCTTATACTTTATATTTCTTCCCTCATTGTGTTTCTCTTTTCCTTTAAATCAGGGATCAGCAAACCATTTCTGTAAAGGGCCATATAATAAGTGTTTTAGACTTCATAGGCCATAGAGTCTCTGTCAGAGCTACTCAGTTTTGCCATTACAGCACAGAATTAGACAGAGATGATACGTAAATAAATATACATGGCTGCATTCTTTGAAACTTTATTTGTAAAACTGGTGGTGGGCTAAATTTGGCCCCTGGGCTGAAGTTTGGCAATTGTTGCTTTAAATCTTTGAACATATTTATATTCACTGTTTTTAAGTCCTTGTCTGCTAATTCCATAATCTCTGACATTTCTGGGTCTGTTTCTATTGATTAATGTTTCTCCAGGTTATGTGTCGTATTTTCCAAACTGCTTCACATCATATATAGTTATTCCTTATTGGATGCTGGAATGTGGTATTAAGTTGTTGATTGTATGGATTTTGTTACCTTCTTTTACAGAGTGTCAATTTTTTGTTTTGGGGGCAGTACCAGTGGATCAACTTGATCTATTTAAGGCTTTTTTAAAAACCCTATTATGGTCTGTCTAGAGTAGCTTTTACTGTAGGCTCTTTCCAAGGTCTTCCCTGAATGTTGAGTCTCTCCACTCTAGCTAGATGAAGTTCAAGTGTTTCCCAGCCCTGTGTGAAGTCTAGGAATTGTTCAGCTTACAACCCTCTATGGTTCTTTTCTCACTAATTGTACTTTGCCTGGCCTTATGAAATCTCATCATAGCATGCAGTGGAGCTTTGTGTGCCAGAGTCTCAAGGGGACCCCCATGCACACGTGTAGAGTCCTTTCTCTGCATAGCTTTCTCTTCACTAGTATTCTGCGCCACAGATTTCAACCACTTAGCCCCCCTGAACTCAGATTTTCTTCTCAGTGCAGCAAGACCACCATGCTTTGCTTAGGGTCTTTGTCTTTGGACTATGGATTTTACTGCAGACGCAGAATGTGTCTACAAGTGGAAAGCCAGTCATCACAAGGCTTCCTCATTTGTATCCCTTCTCTCAGCAGTCAGAAGTATTATACTGCCTGTGGTACAGTGTCTGAAAAAAATTGTTCCACGTATTCTGTTTAGTTTTCCAGTTGTTTAGTGTAGGAGTGTACGTCTCTACCAGTTGCTTCATGATATGAGGCAGAAAACCCTCAGCTACAGGCCAGAATCTCTAGCTCATATATATCAATACTTGCATACTCCCATGAGAGCTGGAATGTCCTGCTCAGTACGTTGTGTTATTTTTATGTCTTATAGTGGATCTTTCCAGGTAGACTTTGCTGCTTATACTGTAGCTGTTTGTCTTTATCCCTCATCTCTTCATTTAGTATGGTTTAAATGTGATTCTTTCATATTTGATACATTGTAGTAGGAATTGTAGGTTTTAGGAAACAGACTTAAAAGGTAGTTTGAATATGTGTAACTTTTAAAATTCTCTTAATCAAAATGATTGTTTTTTAGTTTTTGTGTTTGGATTTTTCATGTAAACTAATATTTATCTTAGTTAAGTCTGTTATATTTAGGAACCATTAACCTATAATGTTGAAAAGAACTTGTGAGGTTTTCTATCAGTTAACACAGTCTAAACTAAAATGTCAAGGTACAGGTTAAATGGGCTCTTGAGAATGAACAAAGGACAAGAAGCTGAGTTATTCATGTTCATTTTGTCTGGGAACCACCACATCTGCCTCTAAGGCTGAGTAATCATGACCTATTAGTGTGGTTATGGAAAGTATATATCAGTTTCACTGTGTGAACCATCTTTTCTTTAGGGAAAATATTCTCATCAGATTGCTGAAAATTTCCCTTTTTAGAACATTTAAAATTAAAACTATGAATCAGTCTTTTATCTTGTTGGATAACCTGTTTAATCTGTTGGGGTGCATATTTTATTCTTGTTTCTGGAATAGAAATGTAGGTTTTTCCTTCCTATATAATCCCAGAAATCTTATAATTTTAGTGTCTAGGATGGTTCAATTTTTTTTCACCTAGAGTTCATTTCTAGAGGACAGTTGTAGGGATGTCATGGACAGACTCTTCAATTTCTTTTGTTTTGCCTAGTAGTATCACATTTCTCTTTTGTGTTTTCAAACAGTAAATGTGGAAGTTACAGGGGTTTTTAAAAAATATTTATTTTCTTTACTTTTTTTGGCTGTGATGGGTCTTAGTTGTGGCACGCAGGATCTTCATTGAGGCACGCGGGATCTTTCGTTGCAGCATGTGGACTTCTCTCTAGTTGTGGCACACAGGCTCCAGGGCACGTAGGCTCTGTAGTTGTGGCGTGCAGGCTTCAGAGCACATGGGCGCTGTAATTTTGCGGCAGGTGGGCTCTCTCATTGAGGCACACAAGCTCAGTAGTTGTGGTGTGTGGGCTTAGTTGCCCCGCAGCATGTGGGATCTTAGTTCCCTGACCAGGGATCGAATCCATATCCCCTGCATTTGAAGGCGGATTCTTTACCACTGGGCTGCCAGGGAAGTCCCCCCCCACCTTTTTTAAATTGCATCTGATGTTAGCTATAAGTAAGTGTACAGTGAGAAATTTTTCACTAATTATTTAGTTACTCTGAATTCTAGAGACTTTAAACTTGGGTTTGTGTGTGTGTGTAGGATCACAAAATAATTCTTTTTTCTTTACCTGAAATCTCTTTTGTGCACATAATATTCAAAGAAACAGTTGTAGATTTCATGATTAATCACAACTTTTCAATAAAAGTTCCTTTTTGAGAGATTCTATAATCATTTTTTAAACTTATTATCACTATTTATTGATTTCTGTGAATTAAAATTCAAGAAAAAGATGAACAGACTAAAAATTCACATAAATTTTTTTTTTTTGGTCCAGAAGAAAACCTTATAGTTAATTGAGTCAGTGCTAAGTGTAGGATTTCATTTTTTAGATTTTTATTTGAACACAAAATGCAACTGTATTGAGGGAGAAATGTAGCTTAGATTTATGAATGTCTTTCTTTTTCGTATTAACATGCAACAGAAAAATTTGTTTAATGTCACCTTTTATCTAGATAGCAGTAGGAGTTCTTTCATGTTTTATTTCCATCACTACATCTTATGCACTTTGTCTTTGAGCCACAAATTCTTTCACCATGTGGTTTAAAAAGACTTTCTTATGGGCTTCCCTGGTGGCACAGTGGTTGAGAGTCCTCCTGCCGATGCAGGGGACACGGGTTCGTGCCCCAGTCTGGGAAGATCCCACATGCCGCGGAGCGGCTAGGCCCGTGAGCCATGGCCGCTGAGCCTGCGCATCCGGAGCCTGTGCTCCTCAATAGGAGAGGCCACAACAGTGGGAGGCCCGCGTACCGCAAAAAATAAATAAATAAATAAAAAGGCTTTCTTATATCCAAAGATCACTTACTGTATGTGTATCTATATATACATACATATGTATGTGTGTGTATATAATTTTATTCTACAAATACAGTACTTTTGTTCATAACAGCTAATGGCTAATACTTTTTGAGGGCTTATTATATGCCCAGCACTGTTCTAAGCCTAGTACTTTATATGTGTGTTACAGTAACATGTTAAGAATATCCAACTTCTAAAGCTTACACTTCATGAGAATTTTGGAAATTAGTAATAGATTTTATTGACATCTTGATTATGTTAGGGGTTTTTGAATTTTGGAGCTAGATAAAAACATAGGATGAATCTAATTCTTTTGCCTTGCAGAACAGTAGCTTGAGGTCCAGAAAGGTTAAGTGACTTGTCTGAGTTCGCTTATTTTCTGACACCTAATAGCCTATTAGAACCTAACCTATTTGAAACTCTAAAGGAGCTTGTTTAAAACATACAGGTTGGGGGACTTCCCTGGTGGTACACTGGTTAAGAATCTGTCTGCCAATGCAGGGGACACGAGTTCGAGCCCTGGTCCGGGAAGATCCCACATGGTGCAAAGCAACTAAGCCCATGTGCCACAACTACTGAGCCTGTGCTCTAGAGCCTGCAAGCCCACGTGCCGCAACTGCTGAAGCCGGCGCGCCTAGAGCCCATGCTCCGCAACAAGACAAGCCACCTCAATGAGGAGCCCGCACTCTGCAACCAAGAGTAGCCCCTGCTCGCTGCTACTAGAGAAAGCCTGCACTCAGCAACAAAGACCCAACGCAACCAAAAATAAAAATAAATAAATTTTTTAAAAAATCAATTAGTTAAAATAAATAAATACATAAAACATACAGGTTGGGAATTCCCTGATGGTCCAGTGGTAAAGAATCTGCCTTAAAATGCAGAGGTGCAGGTTTGATTCCTGGTCGGGGAACTGGGATTCCACATGCCTCAGGGCAACTAAGTCCGCACACCACAACTACTAAAGCTCACATGCCTCAACTAGAGAGCCTGCGTGCCTGCAAACTACAGAGGCCACATGCTCTGGAGCCCGTGTGCCACAACTACAGAGCCCAGGCACCCTGAAAGCCTGTGCGCCACAACTAGAGAGAAGCCTGCGTGCCACAACGAAAGATCCTGAAAGATCCCGCATGCCTCAACGAAGATCCTGCATGCCACAACTAAGACTCGATGCAGCCTAAAATAAAACAAATGATAAATAAATCTTAAAAAAAAAACTGAATCTTAAAAAATAATAAAAATAAAATAAAACATACAGGTTCCCATGTCCACCTATTGAATCAACTTATGCTTAGGGGACCCTGAAATTTATATTTTTAACAAAGTCCATAGTTGATTCTTATGCAGACACCTCGTCATGGCATACATGTTAATTTGGAAACCACTGTGTTTAAACCTTTATCACACATCTAAATGTTAATTCATTTTAATCTATATGATTATTATTAATTTGTAATATTTCTAAATAAAGGTACAAAGTAGCCCAAAAGCTTCCATAGAGAAAATTAATTTAAAAGAAAAACTAACTGATACTGATTCCACAGTTTTATTTTTGTTTTGGGATGTCAGTGGGAAAGATAAGTGATGTAATTACTTCATCAATTTTTTTTTTTGAAGTATAGTTAATTTACAATGTGTTAGTTTCAAGTGTATAGCAAAGTGATTCAGTTATATGTGTGTGTGTGTGTGTGTGTGTGTGTATATATATATATATATATAGTTTTTCAGATTCTCTTCCATTTTAGGTCATTGCAAGATACTTAGTAGAGTTTCCTGTGCAATACAGTAGGTCCTTGGTTACCGATTTTATATGTAGTAGTGTGTATCTGCTAATCCCAAACTCCTAATTTCCCACCCCCACCCCCACTGTCCCCTTTGGTAACCGTAAGTTTGTTTTCTATGTCTGCATCAACTGTTTTTTAAGTAAGGACAAAATATAGTATTCTCAAATTATGCCTAAAGGAATAGGGGCACAGGAGGTTTTTATCACAGGGGATGGCATTCTTACAAATGAGATATGTGGATAAATAAAATAAGAATCAAGACAGAAATCATATGGTTTCCAGGGTCTGGTGTTGGGGGAAGGAGATTGACTACAAAAGGACACAAGGGAACTTTCTGCAATGACGGGACTGTTCTGTACCTTTATCTTGATAGGTTATGGTTATACGACTGAATATAATTGTCAAAGCTTATTGAACTACTGACCTAAAAAAATGGCTCTTACTATATGTAAATTATACCTGAATAAATTTGAAATTGGTTTTTAAGAAAGCAAACCAAAGAGATTCTGGAAAGGATTATTTTTTCAAATTATCAGTTGCATCTTGAAATATTAGGTAGATTCTTGTTCTTTAAAAGCTAACATTTTTCTATTAATATAGAGTGATTAAGGTACCATTAAAATCGCATGTCTATTAATAATTGCTTTCTCTTTAATATTTCTCATCAGAGATTTCTCATATTTTTTTGTAGGGTCCACATATAGCTTCAGTTACATTAGCTGCTTATGAATGCAATTCAGTTAATTTCCCTGAACCACCCTATCCTGATCAGATTATTTGTCCAGATGAAGAGGGCACTGAAGGAACCATTTCTTTATGGAGCATCATCTCAAAAGTTAGGATTGAGGCCTGCATGTGGGTAAGATGTCCGTTTTCATATTTGTTCAAAATTAACCTCACTGTCTTGATTCTTTGTACCTCATTGAAATTGAAGCCAGACATATACCAAGTCAGTAGATAATTAATTCATAAAGTTACCAGCTACCTAGCTTCCATGTAAAAGAAACCTTTAGAGCTTCTCCTGTTCATGAATAACATTCAGAAGGAAGGCAGGAAACCTTAGGTACCAGGAAGCATTGATACCAAGTAGACAATAGCAGGGAAAAGGAGTATAGATGGTGCAACTATACTACTTTGTAAAGTTTTACTAACGTTTATAAAACTTGATAAACACATAGCAAATGGTTATATATCAGTCCAAATTAGGTAAGTATTATATGTCTCTCTCCTAGATTTAAATACTCTGTGTTTATTCTTAGAAGACTCATTTCATTTTCTGAGTTGTTATAATGCTAAAGTAAGTTCAGACATTTCTTAATAAACTAAGCTTTACTGTATTGGAGGTATCAGACTATATGGTGACCTTACTTTCAGAAGTTCCAATTATTCTTTTTATGGCTTAATATATTTTGGGAAATTTTGGACTACATGATCAATGGTAGATGTATTTTAATCTGCATATCCACACAAAGCATTTTTTATATGCTTAAATTCATTCACATGTATATCATTGAGGAATAGTTCATTTGCTAAAGACTTTCTATTACCATTTGAATTATTTTTTAATTCATCATTTGGAATCACTAAGTTTTATGTTCCCTGTAACTTTTTTTCCCCTAACAGTTTCTTATAAAATGAAAAATGTGGAACACATCACTTAAAACTCTTAATTAAAATGAACGTGAATAGAATGCCCACAGAAGAGGCAGAGTTTTCAAACACATTCAAGCGTTTATGTCGTGTTTTAAAAGAATTAAAAGGGAAATGCCATATATTGAATTTGTTGAATATGAAAGACAGGAAAAATTGTCATATTTCCTGTTACTCTTTTATAAATACTGGAAACAAATTCATTATACTAGTTGCATATGTATTATAAATTTTACCACATTAGTCTTTTTTTTTTTAACATCTTTATTGGAGTATAATTGCTTTACAATGGTGTGTTAGTTTCTGCTTTACAATGGTGTGTTAGTTTCTGCTTTACACATTTGTCTTTTGATGAAAAGCTATTAATAAGATAACTAGATACTCAGAACATGCTAGAAAAGGAGTATGTATATAGCCTTCAATTTTCTGTTGTTCTTTTGTTCTTTCAAAAATGATTTATGTGGCTAGATTAACACTAATGCCAACAAAGAAAATTTTTCATCCCAGCTGGCAGTGATAACTGCTTCTTCCAAAGTGCATATTGTCTGAAGCACTCATTTGGCCTGGCTCCATGCATGCCTCAAATTAGTTAAATTGGCTGGTGTAGTGGCTTACTTCCCCAAATAAATTTTAAGCTCCTCAAAAAATTCAGACTGTACCTTAAATTTATTACTCACAGCAATCAGCATTAGGCTTTGCTCATAGTTCAAGAATACCAATAGGGCTTCCCTGGTGACGCAGTGGTTGAGAGTCCGCCCGCCGATGCAGGGGACACGGGTTCGTGCCCCGGTCCAGGAAGATCCCACATGCCGCGGAGCGGCTGGGCCCGTGAGCCATGGCCGCTGAGCCTGCACATCCGGAGCCTGTGCTCCTCAACGGGAGAGGCCACAACAGTGAGAGGCCCGCATACCGGAAAAAAAAAAAGAATACCAATAAATACTGATTGTCTGAATGTTTGTTTGTTCTTCATATTCCCTTCTTTGAAACTGTCTTTTGTTATGTAAAAAAGGTAGCACATATCAAGTTCTGCTTAAATTCGTTCCTTTTGTTTTCACCATTTACAAAGAGTCCTTTCATCAAAGGATGCTGGGAAAACTGAATATCCACATACAAAAGAGAGAGGTTGGATCCTTATCTTACACCATATGTAAAAATTAACTCAAAATTCATCAAAGACCTAAACTTAAGAGTTAAAACTATAAGACACTTAGAAGAAAATATAGAAACAAATCTGCCTGTTGATTTGGCAGTGGTTCTTAAATAAGACATCGAAAGCAGAGGCAACAAAAGAAAAAAATAGATAAATTGAACTTAGCTAAAATAAAACTTCTTGTACATCAAAGGACACACTATCAAGAGAGTTAAAAGACAACCCACAAAAAGGGAGAAAATGTTTAAAAGTCATATGTCAGATAAGGGTTTAATATTCAATATGTTTAAAGAACTACACAACTCAACAACAAAAAGACAAACAACCCAATTAAAAAATGGGCAAAGGATTTGAATAAACATTTCTCCAAGGAAGACATACAAATGGCCAATAAGTGCACAGAAAGATTCTCAATATCATTAGTCATTGGGGAAATGCAAATCCAAACCAGAAGGAAATACCTCTTCACACAGATTAGGATGGCTATTATTTTTTTAGAAAACAAAAAATAACAAGTGTTGGTGAAGATGTGGAGAAATTGGAGCCCTCATAGATTGCTGGTGGGAATGTAAAGTGATTTAGTTGCTGTGGAAAAGAGTTTGGTGGTTTCTCAAAAATGTAAATGTACATTTACTATGTGACCCTCCTCTAATTCCATTCGTATGTAAATACCCAAAAGAACTGAAAACTGGGACTCTAATATGTACAGAAACTTGTAGTTCATTGTTCAGCAACATTATTCACATTATCAGAAAGGTGGAAACAATCCAAGTGTCTCTTAACAGATAAATGGATAAACAAAGAGTATTATATACACATAATAGAATACTGTTCAGCCATAAAAAGGAATGAAGTTCTTATACATGCTGCAATATAGGTGAACCTAGAAAAACATTATGGTAAATGAAATAAGCCAGACATAGAAAGACAGATATTGTATGATTCCACTTATATGAGCTATCTGGACAATTTAGATTCATAGAGACAGAAAGTAGGTTTGAGGTTACTAGGGTTGTGGGAATGAGAAGTTAATGTTTAATGGGTATAGAGTTTCCATTTGGGTGAAGAAAAATATTGAAAATATAATGATGATGGTTGCACAACATTGTGAATACAACTAATGCCACTAAATTTTATATTTAAAAATGGTTAACTGGGATACACTCATAAAAAGTCAATACTGGGACTTCCCTGGTGGTCCAGCAGTTAAGACTCCACTGTGTTCACAATGCAGGGGGCCCGGGTTCGATCCCTGGTCTGGAAACTAGATCCCGCACACCACAACTAAAGACCTGGCGCAGCCAAATAAATAAATAAATGTTAAAAAAAAAAAAAAGTCAATACTACTGAAGTTGAGAAATGTTGATTTAGAGTGTATTGGCCTTGATTCTTATATTTTACCCTTTCATAAAATTGATCCCATTTGTGTTCACATCCATATATTTTTTTTTCAGGGGATGTCTTGCTTGATTAAAAACTGTTATGTTATTTAAAATTTTTACCTAATTTGTACTTTACGAAGTAAAATATCTTTACAGACTTCACTATCATTATAAATATAGTAAATCAGTAAAATCATTAAAATACATAGTACCTCCAATTATAAGATAAAGACCAGGGTCTACCTCAGTTTCAACTTGTTCACATAAGTCTTTGGAGCCCATTAAAATGAATTGTTCGGTGTTGCTGATAAGTAGGTTACCTTTTTTTCAGTTTTTATCTTTTTCATCTTTCACAATTTGACTATATCACTAGTGTAAGGCTTCACAAATTTTCTTTTCAGTTATAAATTCCAATAATAGTTATTAAACCTCCAAGCATTGGAGATTCAGAGTGAGCAAAACTTAACAGTCTCTACCCTCATGGAGCTTTACATTCTAGTGAGGGAAATAATTATGGAAAACTGTATATATAAGTATTGTTGAAAAATTATATATATAAATATTTAAACAAATTGAGATAAGTGCTATGAAGGAGAAATTTATTGCATAACACAAAAATGTTTTCCTAGTCTGCGATTCAGGGAAGATTTCCTTGAAATAGCAGTGATTCAATGGATATCTAAGGATAATAAGGAGTACAGTGAGGAGGCAGGATGGTGGCAGGGCAGAGGAGAGGAAGCATGTGTGATGACTTTCAGATAGAGAACATCACCTTTTTTTTTTTTTAACTTCTTTATTGGAGTATAATTGCTTTACAATGGTGTGTTAGTTTCTGCTTTATAACAAAGTGAATCAGTTATACATATACATATGTCCCCATACCTCTTCCCTCTTGCATCTCCCTCCCTCCCACCCTCCCTACCCCACCCCTCTACGTGGTCACAAAGCACTGGGCTGATCTCCCTGTGCTATGCAGCTGCTTCCCACTAGCTATCTATTTTACATTTGGTAGTGTTTATATGTCCATGACACTCTCTCACTTTGTCCCAGCTTCACCTTCCCCTTCCCCGTATCCTCAAGTCCATTCTCTAGTAGATCTGCATCTTTATTCCCGTCTTGCCCCTAGTTCTTCTGACCTTTTTTTTTTTTTAGATTCCATATATACGTGTTAGCATACAGTATTTGTTTTTCTCTTTCTGACTTAGTTCACTCTGTATGACAGTCTGTAGGTCCATCCACCTCACTATAAATAACTCAGTTTCGTTCCTTTTTATGGCTGAGTAATATTCCATTGTATATATGTGCCACATCTTCTTTATCCATTCATCTGTCGATGGGCACTTATGTTGCTTCCATGTCCTAGCTATTGTAAATAGAGCTGCAGTGAACATTGTGGTACATGACTCTTTTTGTTGTTGTCCATTTTATTGGCATATAGTTGCTTGTAGTAATCTCTCAGGGTATATGCCCAGTAGTGGGATTGCTGGGTCGTATGGTAGTTCTATTTTTACTTTTTTAAGGAACCTCCATACTGTTCTCCATAGTGGCTGTATCAGTTTACATTCCCATCAACAGTGCAAGAGGGTTCCCTTTTCTCCACACCATCTCCAGCAATTATTATTTGTACATTTTTTGATGATGGCCATTCTGACCAGTGTGAGATGATAACTCATCGTAGGTTTTTTTTGTTTGTTTGTTTGTTTGTTTTTGCACTATGCGGGCCTCTCACTGTTGTGGCCTCTCCTGTTGTGGAGCACAGGCTCCAGACACACAGGCTCAGAGGCCATGGCTCACGGGCCTAGCCACTCCGCGGCATGTGGGATCTTCCCGGACCGGGGCATGAACCCGTGTCCCGTGCATCGGCAGGCGGACTCTAAACCACTGCGCCACCAGGAAAGCCCCCTCATTGTAGTTTTGATTTGCATTTCTCTAATGATTAATGATGTTGAGCATTCTTTCATGTGTTTGTTAGCAATCTGTATATCTTCTTTGGAGAAATGTCTATTTAGGTCTTCTGCCCATTTTTGGACTGTGTTGTTTGTTTTTTTTTGATATTGAGTTGCATGAGCTGCTTGTAAATTTTGGAGATTAATCCTTTGTCAGTTGCTTCATTTGCAAACATTTTCTCCAATTCTGAGGGTTGACTTTTCGTCTTGCTTATGCTTTCTTTTGCTGTGCAAAAGCTTTTAAGTTTCATTAGGTCCCATTTGTTTATTTTTGGTTTTATTTCCATTTCTCTAGGAGGTGGGTCAAAAAGGATCTTGCTGTGATTTATGTCATAGAGTGTTCTGCCTTTGTTTTCCTCTAAGAGTTTGATAGTGTCTGGTCTTACATTTAGGTCTTTAATCCATTTTGAGTTTATTTTTGTGTATGGTGTTAGAGAGTGTTCTAATTTCATTCTTTTACATGTAGCTGTCCAGTTTTCCCAGTACCACTTATTGAAGAGGCTGTCTTTCCTCCGCTGTATATTCTTGCCTCCTTTATCAAAGATAAGGTGACTGTATGTGCGTGGGTTTATCTCTGGGCTTTCTATCCTGTTCCATTGATCTACATTTCTGTTTCTGTGCCAGTACCATACTGTCTTGATTACGGTAGCTTTGTAGTATAGTCCGAAGTCAGGGAGACTGATTCCTCCAGCTCTGTTTTTCTTTCTCAAGGTGCTTTGGCTCTTCAGGGTCTTTTGTGTTTCCATACAAATTGTGAAATTTTTTGTTCTAGTTCTGTGAAAAATGCCATTGGTAGCTTGATAGGGATTGCATTGAATCTGTAGATTGCTTTGGGTAGTAGAGTCATTTTCACAATGTTGATTCTCCAATCCAAGAACGTGGTATATCTCCATGTATTTATATCATCTTTAATTTCTTTCATCAGCGTCTTATAATTTTCTGCATACAGATGTTTTGTCTCCTTAGGTAGGTTTATTCCTAGATATTTTATTCTTTTTGTAGCAATGGTAAATGGGAGTGTTTTCTTAATTTCACTTTCATATTTTTCATCATTAGTGTATAGGAATGCAAGAGATTTCTGTGCATTCATTTTGTATCCTGCTACTTTACCAAATTCATTGATTAGCTCTAGTAGTTTTCTGTAGCATCTTTAGGATTCTCTATGTAGAGTATCATGTCATCTGCAAACAGTGACAGCTTTACTTCTTCTTTTCCGATTTGGATTCCTTTCATTTTTTTTTCTTCTCTGAATGCTGTGGCTAAAACTTCCCAAACTATGTTGAATGATAGTGGTGAGAGTGGGCAACCTTGTCTTGTTCCTGATCTTAGTGGAAATGCTTTCAGTTTTTTACCATTGAGGATGATGTTGGCTGTGGGTTTGTCATATATGGCCTTTATTATGTTGAGGATTGTTCCCTCTATGCCTACTTTTTGGAGGGTTTTTATCATAAATGGGTGTTGAATTTTGTTGAAAGCTTTCTCTGCATCTATTGAGATGATCATATGATTTTTCTCCCTCAATTTGTTGATATGATGTATTACATTGATTGATTTGTGTATATTGAAGAATCCTTGCATTCCTGGAATAAACCCCACTTGATCATAGTGTATGATCCTTTTAATGTGCTGTTGGATTCTGTTTGCTAGTATTTTGTTGAGGATATTTGCATCTGTGTTCATCAGTGATATTGGCCTGTAGTTTTCTTTCTTTGTGATATCTTTGTCTGGTTTTGGTATCAAGGTGATGGTGGCCTCGTAGAATGAGTTTGGGAGTGTTCCTCCCTCTGCTACATTTTGGAAGAGTTTGAGAAGGGTATGTGTTAGCTCTTCTGTAAATGTTTGATAGAATTCACCTGTGAAGCCATCTGGTCCTAGGCTTTTGTTTGTTGGAAGATTTTTAATCACAGTTTCAATTTCAGTGCTTGTGATTGGTCTGTTCATATTTTCTGTTTCTTCCTGGTTCAGTCTCAGAATGTTGTGCATTTCTAAGAATTTGTCCGTTTCTTCCAGGTTGTCCATTTTATTGGCATATAGTTGCTTGTAGTAATCTCTCATGATCCTCTGTATTTCTGCCGTGTCAGTTGTTACTTCTCCTTTTTCATTTCTAATTCTATTGATTTGAGTCTTCTCCCTTTTTTTCTTGATGAGTCTGGCTAATGGTTTATCAATTTTGTTTATCTTCTCAAAGAACCAGCTTTTACTTTTATTGATCTTTGCTATCATTGCCTTCATTTCTTTTTGATTTATTTCTGATCTGATCTTTATGATTTCTTTCCTTCTGTTAACTTTGGGGTTTTTTTGTTCTTTCTGTAATTGCTTTAGGTGTAAGGTTACGTTGTTTATTTGAGATGTTTCTTGTTTCTTAAGGTAGGATTGTATTGCTATAAACTTCCCTCTTAGAACTGCTTTTGCTGCATCCATAGGTTTTGGATCGTCGTGTTTTCATTGTCATTTGTTTCTAGGTATTTTTTGATTTCCTCTTTGATTTCTTCAGTGATCTCTTGGTTATTAAGTAGTGTGTTGTTTAGCCTCCATGTGTTTGTATTTCTTACAGATTTTTTCCTGTAATTGATATCTAGTCTCATAACGTTGTGGTCCGAAAAGATACTTGATATAATTTCAGTTTTCTTAACTTTACCAAGGCTTGATTTGTGACCCAAGATATGATCTATCCTGGAGAATGTTCCATGAGCACTTGAGAAGAATATGTATTCTGTTGTTTTTGGATGGAATGTCCTATAAATATCAATTAAGTCCATCTTGTTTAATGTATCATTTAAAGCTTGTGTTTTCTTATTTATTTTCATTTTGGATGATGTGTCCATTGGTGCAAATGGGGTGTTAAAGTCCTCTACTATGATTGTGTTACTGTTGATTTCCCTTTTTATGGCTGTTACTATTTGCCTTATGTATTGAGGTGCTCCTATGTTGGGTGCATAGATATTTACAATTGTTATATCTTCTTCTTGGATTGATCCCTTGATCATTATGTAGTGTCCTTCTTTGTTTCTTGTAATAGTCTTTGTTTTAAAGTCTATTTTGTCTTATATGAGAATTGCTACTCCAGCTTTCTTTTGATATCCGTTTGCATGGAATATTTTTTTCCATCCCCTCACTTCAGTCTTTATGTGTCTGTAGGTCTGAAGTGGGTTTCTTATAGACAACATATATACGGGTCTTGTTTTTGTATCCATTCAGCCAATCTATGTCTTTTGGTTGGAGCATTTAATCCATTTACATTGAAGGTAATTATCGATATATATGTTCCTATTACCATTTTCTTAATTGTTTGGGGTTTATTATTGTAGGTCTTTTCCTTCTCTTGTGTTTCCTGCCCAGAGAAGTTCTTTAGCATTTGTTGTAAAGCTGGTTTGGTGGTGCTGAATTCTCTTAGCTTTTGCTTGTCTGTAAAGGTTTTAATTTCTCTGTCAAATCTGAATGAGATCTTTGCTGGGTAGAGTAATCTTGGTTGTAGGTTTTTCCCTTTCATTACTTTAAATATGTCCTGCCACTCCCTTCTGCTTGCAGAGTTTCTGCTGAAAGATCAGCTGTTAACCTTATGGGGATTTCCTTATGTGTTATTTGTTGTTTTTCCCTTGCTGCTTTTAATATTTGTTCTTTGTATTTAATTTTTGATAGTTTGATTAATTTGTGTCTTGGCCTGTTTCTCCTTGGATTTATCCTGTATGGGACTCTCTGGGCTTCCTGGACTTGATTAACTATTTTCTTTCCCATATTAGGGAAGTTTTCAACTATAGTCTCTTCAAATATTTTCTCAGTCCCTTTCTTTTTCTCTTCTTCTTCTAGGACCCCTGTAATTCGAATTGGTGCGTTTAATGTTGTCCCAGAGGTCTCTGAGACTGTCCTCAATTCTTTTCATTCTTTTTTCTTTATTCTTCTCTGAAGTAGTTATTTCCACTATTTTATCTTCCAGGTCACTTATCCGCTCTTCTGCCTCTGTTATTCCGCCCTTGATCCCTTGTAGAGAATTTTTAATTTCGTTTATTGTGTTGTTCATCACTGTTTGTTTGCTTTTTAGTTCTTCTAGGTCCTTGTTAAACATTTCTTTTATTTTCTCCATTCTGTTTCCAAGATTTTGCATCATTTTTACTATCATTATTCTGAATTGTTTTTCAGGTAGACTGCCTATTTCCTCTTCATTTGTTAGGTCTGGTGGGTTTTTAGAACATCACCTTTTAAGCTCATTTATTTTCTTTTTTTTTAAAGACTTATTTTATTACTTATTTATTTTATTTATTTTTGGCTGTGTCGGTTCTTAGTTGCGGCACGCGGGATCTTTTGTTGAGGCATGCAGGGTCTTCGTTGCGGTACGCGGGCTTCTCTCTAGTTGTAGCATTGGGTTTTCTCTTCTCTAGTTGTGGCACGCAGGCTCCAGGGCATGTGGGATCTGCAGTTGTGGCTTGTTGGTTCCAGAGCACATGGGCTGTGTAGTTGAGGCTCACAAGCTCATTGGTTGTGGTGCACAGGCTTAGTTTCCCCTCAACATGTGGGATCTTAGTTCCCTGAGCAGGGATCGAACCCATGTCTCCTGCATTATAATGTACATTTTACCACTGGACTACCAGGGAAGTCCCTAAACTCAATTATTTGTTAAGTTCATGGTTTTGTTTTTTGGGAGTTTTTTTCCTATTGTGGTAAAATGTACATAACATAGTTTACCATTTAATCATGTTTAAGTGCACAATTTACTGGCATTAAGTACATTCACAGTGTTGTGTAACCATCACCAATATCTACTTCCAGAACTTTTCTGTCATCCACAAACAGAAACTCTGTACCCATTAAACAGTAACTCCTCATTCCCTCCTCTCCCCAGCCCCTGGGGAGAGAGTAACCTCTCGACTTTCTGCCTCTGTGAATTTGCCTATTCTTGATATCCAGTATAAATGGAATCATACAGTATCTGTCCGTTTGTGTCTGGCTTACTTCACCTAGCATAATGTTTTCAAGTTTCATCCATGTTGTAGCATGTATCAGAACTTCATTCGTTTCTGAGGTCATTTTAAAACTGACCTTAAGGGAAACTGGAAGCACATTTTCTCTCTTTTTTTCGTTTGTAAAACAATCTGCTAATTTTACTAGAATTGGTATAATTGTGGGTTTTTTTTTTTTTTTTTGTGGTCCGCGGGCCTCTCACTGTTGTGGCCTCTCCCGTTGCGGAGCACAGACTACAGACGCGCAGGCTCAGCGGCCATGGCTCATGGGCCCAGCCGCTCCGCGGCATGTGGGATCTTCCTGGACCGGGGCACGAACCCATGTACCCTGCATCGGCAGGTGGAATCTCAACCACTGCACCACCAGGGAAGCCCGGCATAATTGTTTTTTAAACATTGCTGTAAAAGCCTTGAATTTCTCAGTGGTTCCAAGTTACCCTCCAAACTTTGGCTTCTAACCTCTGTTTCATGTTTGCAGTTGGAACATTTAATAGAAAATGGTTTTGTTTTTAAAGATTATTAACACACTGATAATGCCAAACTACTGTAATTTCTGAGTAGTCAGCATATGTAAAATTTTCTACTCCCCAGATTTTTACCATTAAACTTACAGTTCGTAACATAGAAAAGCAAGATGCTGGTGATTTACCTGTGAATACAGTTGACAAAACTTTTGAAAGCACAAAAATTTAGGATTTTTGTCCTCCCCAAAATCTTTTAATAAAATTGACACTCCAGTAAGATATTGTGTTTCTCTATTGGTTTTGCATATTTTGTGCATATTAAACTCTTCTCCAATTCAAGAAGCAAGGACTTCAGGGTAATAAATTGATATGCATGGACAGTGTTTAGAAGAGCTTTCTGAATTATTGCTTGACTAAATACCATTTGTCTTTCTTTTGCAATAAGGAAGCCAGTCATTTCTTCCCCTTAATTAAACTTGGGCTGACAGCTTTTAGTGTTCCACAATTTAGTTTTGTTTTTTTATGTTGATTTTGCAAGAATTATAAAATTGTTTTGTAAGAATCATGAAATTATGGGACTTCAGTATCTAATTTGAGATAACTGACCAAACAAACTTCTGTGTCTGGAATATAATGTGTCTTAAGGAGACCTGTCTGGATGACTGTATTTCCTTTTTATTTATATGCATAAAAATTAGAACACTG
This sequence comes from Stenella coeruleoalba, assembly GCF_951394435.1. NCBI lineage: Eukaryota > Metazoa > Chordata > Mammalia > Artiodactyla > Delphinidae > Stenella > Stenella coeruleoalba. The sequence goes on from NC_137165.1 coordinate 32,307,755, forward strand.
GCTGATGATCACCATTCTTACTCCTTGCTAATATGGGAAAACATGGACAGAATTAAAATATAACAATGAATATGGTCAACTAAGTATAATACAGTATGTAGCTCTTGATTTCATTTCAATCCATTACTACTTCCTTTTTAACTTTAGGGAAACTTGTCATGAGTTTGAATCATATGATTGCTTTCAGAACTATTGAACATTTGACTTAACATATTTTAAGAGAAGTTTATGTTTTGAATAAAATGTTGCAATTAACTTTTCTTCCTACTTTCTGTCATGAAAAATTTTTTTTTAAGTAGAGGGAATTATATAATTAATTCAATATATTATCACCCAACTTCCGCTAATATTAACTCCTGGCTAATACTTTCATCTAGACCCCTCCTCACACTGCTCACAATTATCTTGAAGCATATTCCAGGTAACATATCATATTTTATCTGTAAATATATCAACCTTAGGACTTAAAAAACATTGTCACGCCGAAGAGAACTTAGGAATAGTCTCTTCAAATCAGTTACCCAGTTAGTGTTCAGATTTTTCTGAATGTGTTTATTTCTTTGTTTTTCTTTTCAAATATATTCATTGATGAAACTGGATTGTTTGTCAAGTATAGTTTTCCACAGTCTGAATTTTACTGATTGTATTCCAGTTGGTGTAATTTAAATATGTTTCTCTGTTTCCTGTGAATTGATAGCTGGGTTGAGAGGCTTGAAAAAAAATTTTTTTTTTACAAGAATACACTTTATAGTCTTACGTATTCTATCACGAAGTGCAATAATGTCTGGTTGTCTTTCTGTTTATGATATTAACACCATTATTATATAAGTCCATTATTTTACTAGGGTTTATAAAATGGGGGCATTCAGTTGCATCATTTTTTTCTTTAGTTATTGACTGGAATACTTTTATAAAGAGAAACTTCTCCTTATCACCAATTTGGTTATCCTGAGATATCTTCCATATAGGTAAGACAGGATAAATAATTGATTGTTTCTCTTTATTTACCAGTTTTAAAAATAATTAGTTGGTTCTCTAACATCCTCCAAAGGTGACTAAATTAACTTCTCTTGTTTAGCAAAATATGATTTGTGTTTTCTTCCTATATCTTTCTTTGTATATATATATCTCCCCTCTCCCTCTTCTCTCTGTTCTTTAACTAAATATGGTCTTATCCTTTTGGCACTTAAGTATGTTCTTTTCATAACTCTTGGTTCACATGTGGATAATGCTTACACTTGGAGATGATTGATTTCACACACTGGAGTATAACAGTGTGATTGTAAAATGTTTGAATTTCGTAATGTCCCTTGGGGATTTTTGTCAAGGCATTTGCAGGCAGAGCCATAGGACATAGCAAAGTTGCTTCTGAAAACTACCAAAGCTTTTTCATTCACTATGACTCAAGGCAGAGAAGCATAGCTCAAAGTTAAGAATTCTCCCAGAGACTACAGGCCTCTTGCATTATTATCTATCCTGTATTTAAGCCGTATATGTCCAAACCAAGTTCCTGATTCTTTTACCTTTGTTTTCATCCTTATGTTCTAAGTTGATTTAAAAAGAAAATTCTCTTCAAAAACAAGAATCCACAAAGTAACTGAAACATGAGTCACTCAGTGTCCTGAGGAAATCAACATTTTTCCTGTGGTGAAAATTTATCCATCCTAATGTTGAGATTTCAAGGGGCTTCCTGACCACAGTGTGTTAAAAGCTTTAACTCTGAACAAAAATGTTGTATTGGGATTAAAACAACATCCTCAATATCGGAAGGTTTCCTATATATCTAACAGCTATACTAGTGAATGCTCATTAGCAAATCATTTGGATATTTGAAAAGGGGGGGAACTGACAAAAATAACAGTGTATGTATATATATATATATATATATATATATATATATATATATATATTTACATATAAAAGCTAAAAAACTAAATCAAATGAGTGGTTATAACAAAACAGAAACAGAATTTCAGATACAGAGAACAAGCTAGTGGTTGCCATTGGGGAGAGGGAAGTGGGGAGGAGGGAACAAGATAGCCATAGGGGATTAAGAGGTACAAACTACTGTGTATAAAATAAATAAGCTACAAGGAAAATAGGCCAACAGTTTATAATAACTTTAAATAGAGTATAGTCTATAAAAATTTTGAATAACTGTTTTATACCTGAAACTAATATTATATTATAAATCAACTATACTTCAATAAAAAAAAAGAAATAACATTTCAAAAGTCTAGAAAACCATGTGCTATTTCTGTTTTTTAAAATTTTTATTGGAGTATAGTTGCTTTACAATATTGTGTTAGTTTCTGCTGTTTCTTTACCAAGTTCTTGTTTAAATTATCATTTATTTGGCAAGTGAAGTTTTTAACTTGCTTTGCTGTGTGAAATTTTAAAAAGGGATGTTTTCCCAGGCTGAAACAATAAATGTCACTGCAGTTTAAAAAAAAAAAAAAACTAGTGTTTTTTTTTTCTTATTCTCTGACAGGTTTATTAGCTTTCAAATTAATGTAGGTTTTTAATCCCAACACAACAATATTGTGTTGTTTCAGCAAAGTGAATCAGCTGTACGTATACATATATCTCCTCTTTTTTGGATTTCCTTCGCATTTCGGTCAACACAGAGCACTGAGTAGAGTTCCCTGTGCAATACAGTAGGTTCTCATTAGTTATCTATTTTATACATATTATCAATAGTGTATATATGTCAATCCCAATCTCCCAATTCATCCCACCCACCCCTGCTATTTCTAAACTTAATAAAATGAAAAGAAATGTAAAAAGTAAGAACAGAGGATATAAGTAGAGATGCTAGAGAACTAACATTAATTTAGTGTCTGCAGCGTACCAGGGATTGTCTAAGAGTTTTATGTATGTTATCTGGCTTGGCATTGTGTAGGTCGATATTAGGGTATGATTTAAACTCATGTCCTCCTGATTGTGTAATATATCTTTTCCTCCCTAATACATGCATCTTAACATGCTTTTGGTGATATTGAAAAATAAAGATTTGATCCGCTTAGTATCACTGTGTTGAGAAAATCTCATGTAAGTATTTTGGTTTTTTTACGTAGGGTATTGGTACAGCGATCGGAGAGCTGCCTCCATATTTTATGGCCAGGGCAGCTCGCCTCTCAGGTGCTGAACTAGATGATGAAGACTATCAGGAATTTGAAGAGATGCTGGAACATGCAGAGACTGCACAAGTAAGATCAGTGGGGAAAAAAATAGAATACTTTAATTATCCCTTAAAGAGGTTATGATTAAGGTAAAATTTTTAATAGTTACTCTGAAGAAGAAAACTGCCAATGTAAACACATAGTTTAGTATAAAATATTTAGAAAAGCTGAAATATGAACATGATTATACTCATGATCTTAGAATAGAGAAATACAGAAAGAGTCAACAAGACAACTCAGACTAAACCAGGGTAAATTCATGTGGCCAGGGAGGTTAAGGAGCTGAAACATTATTTGTCCATTATGTGTTTATAAGTATTACCAAGCAGACCAGTGAATAAGTAAGGGGGATAAATAGGTGGACCAGACTGTGAATCCAAAATAATAGAACTTCCTAATTAATTTTTTGAAAATAACACCAAAATAGTTTACCATGTTTAGAGGAAACTTAACTCCCGATTAAGAAGGGGCAATTAAGATAAACTTATCCTTTGTTGCAGGGGGTGGGGGGGTGGGGTGGGGGGAGGCTGAGGCCTTTTTCACCTGAGCACAAACTATATATCAACATGTATCTTAGTGTTACAAAATAGGTGTTGTTTCTTTGTAGGAAAATTCCTACGAACATTATTAACTGATTGAGTCTCCATCTTAGGGAGGATAGTAGAAATCAATATAGACATAAATAAAAAGGATATAAATGAGATTCTTGAAAGTTTTCATATAAAATACATCTCACTCCCCAGATTTGATCTAAATTGTCTTATTATTGTGCATCTGTAAGTGCATGTGCCCACGTAAGTACGTATAGATTTTTTTGTTCAATGAGTTCATAGTTTTCTTCTCAGTGGAATCTGAAACCCCAAACCCACTACCCTAGAGAGGGAAAAAAATATTTTTTTTAAATGGCAGATGTCCTTTTTTTAAAAAAGCATTATTAAATGGAAATCAACTATGGATAGTTATAATTTTTAATTGAAAACAAACTTTCAAATATGAATGTAGAATAGCCAAACATAAAACAAAGCAGTCAGAGAGCTATGGCCATCTCTCTGCATGGAAAGAGGCAAATTGTCCTTGTATCTGCTTTGTTTTAACCAAATATTGTGCCTTTCTTCCTCACATCATAATGTTTATATTAATGCTAATAATTATTACTAATAATTACTAATAATACTTTTTAATTATTTTTAATGCTTTTTAAACTCCACTATCTGATTTGACCCTAGTGTTAACTCTGAGGTAGTATGGAAAGGTACCATTTTTCTAATTTTATAGAAAACTGCAAAACTAGAAATTGTTACCTCCCAAGTTTTATATGCTTAGAAGTAGAGCTGGAACCAGAACTCAGAATGGCAGCATCACTGGTAAATTCCATTTACTGAAACAATGTCCATCTATAGACATAGGTGGTTGAGTATCCCGATTTGTGATAACTGATACCTCTGTCATTTGTGGCACTAATTAATGCATGTCATTTAACATATCAAAACCTTTTATCATCTATATAAAATCAGCAAGTTGAAGTAGAATCAGTCTGAGATGGTGTGCAGCTTTAAATTTTCATGCTGTGGTTGGATACCAAACAGGTATAACTACTGTTCTCTATTAAGCCAACTAATGTATTGTGATTATTTTCCTTAAAGTTTTTTTGTTTTGGAATTAATATTTTTTTATTTGCACAGTTTCCTCAATCTCTTCTTTCTACCAGCTCTGTGAAACACTTCTCAAGATCACTTTCCACTTGGTAACGCACTTAAATTAATATCATTTCTGTTTTTCTTCTTGGAGTCATCACTCTGGATTCCCCCATCCTCCCGCTCTAGTCTGTTTGTGGTGTTTTCTTGGCCCTCTGCGCCATTGCTTCTCTCTTTATTTGGATCCCTTATCTTGCTCTTTCTTGATTTACTCCCTAATTTTAGTTGAACATATTCTGCGGTACCTTTCTGAGAAAGGATAAGTAGAAGGAAAATTCTTAAAATGCTGTATTCTTCATTCACACTTAATCAGTTAGATGAATATAGGATTCTAAGTTGAAATCATTTTTTAATTTAAAATTTGGAAGGCATTTCTCAATCATCTTCAGGCTTCTGGTGTTGATAGTGATATACCTAATGCCATGCTGAGCCTTCTTTATAGGTAATCTTTTTGGTTTTGGTTTTTTCTGTAGAAGCGTGTAGATTCATTATCTGAGGTATGGGTCTTTTTTAATATTTATTCTGCTAGGCACTCAGGAAACTTGTGAACCTAGAGTCCACTAGTTTTGGGAAACATTCTTTTTTTTTTTTTAATAAATTTATTTATTTTTGGCTGCCTTGGGTCTTCGTTGCTGCACACGGGCTTTCTCTAGTTGCGGTGAACAGGGACTACTCTTCGTTGCGGTGCACGAGTTTCTCATTGTGGTGGCTTCTCTTGTTGCAGAGCGTGGGCTCTAGGTGCGCGGGCTTCAGTAGTTGCAGCACACAGGCTCAGTAGCTGTGGCTCACAGGCTCTAGAGCACAGGTTCAGTAGTTGTGGTGCACGGGCTTAGTTGCTCTGTGACATGTGGGATCTTCCCGGACCAGGGATCGAACCTGTGTCCCGTGCATTGGCAGGCAGATTCTCAACCACTGCTCCACCAGGGAAGCCCCATTCTTGTATTTTTTTCTGTGTCAGTTTACCCTCTTTGGTCTCTACTCTTGCTTTCTGGAATTACCATTATTTTGATATTGGGGCTCCAACACCCATCATTTTAATTTTTTTAATAATTTTCCTCCTAATATTTATCTCATTTTACTTTGTATGCAATTTCCTCAACTTTACCTTCTATAATCTAATATTAAAATGTTTTTCCACTGTCATATATTTATTTTCAAAAAGCAATTTGTATTATACCTCCCCAAAAATGGCTTATCCTATCTTTTTGAAGGTACTTCATTTCTTCAAGTTTTCAATACTCCAGGCATTTCTTTTTTTTTTCCCCTTTGTCTGTTCTGTTTCCTGTTGGAAGCTTTCCTCAAAGTCTGGTGATCCTTGTTTTTCTATTTATATGTAAGAATAAGGCACATAAAACCCAAATGGAAGCTATGTGTGTGGAGGCAAGGTATAGGAGTGGCAGGCCACCTGGTTTATTGGAAACTCTGTATATCAGTTTTTGTGCATCTTTCCTTTGGGGTAGTTCAGTTTCTTAAGTGATGGATCTTCCAGTTCCTTGCCTTGGGAATATAAATCTTGCTGCTGACATTCTAAAGCTAAGCTGTAGAAGGCGGGTTAGAGATCTTCATTTACTGAGTAGACTTTCACTTAACCTACTTTGTGGTAAGACCGTGGATGCCTGCACAAAGATATCCTGAGTCCAGAACCTTTGGTATACTTTCTAGAGACTATACTTGATGTCTTTTTCGGGACTAGGGGAGGAAGCTGTCTGGCTGTGCTAAGTACTTTGTATATAGTCTCCTTGTTTTCAGCCCTACCCCAGTTTCTTCTGCAGTTCTGCTGATGATCCTTTGTGGAGTTCTGTAGTGCAAATCACTTTGCTTCTCTTCTATATCTTCCACTGCAGCCTCTCTGGTATAATCTTTTCTTCCCATCTGCCTGTCTTCATTTATTAACACTAGTTTCATCAAAGACAGAGTTCAGTGTTTCTATTTGGGATTATTATTAAGATAAAGTGTGTTCCAGTTATCTATTGCTGAGTAATAACCCCCCCCCCCCAGTATTTAGTGCTTTGAAACGAGCATAGTTTATATTGCTCACAGCTGTGCAATTTAGGCAAAATGGCTTGACTGTAAATCGGAGTATCTACCTCCAAGATGGTTTGCTTATATAACTGACAAGTTGATTCTGTCTGTTGGTTTGGAGTTCAGTTGGACTGTTGGTTTGGGACCTCAGGTTACCCTTCATGAGGCTTCTTGGGTTTCCTCATATCATGGCACCTGAGTTCTAACAAGTGTTCTGAAAGAACCTTGCTGTAAGATGCAAGGCTTCTTGTAACCTAACCTCAGAAATCCCAGTCACTTTGCCACACTGTGTTGGTGAAGTAGGTCACTAAAGCCAGCCCAGATTCAGAGAGGGGAATTAGACCCACCTCTCAGTGAGAGGAGTGAGTAAAGAATTTGTAGCCATCTTTAACCTATCACGGGGCAACGGTCTTATTTGGTCATCTTGAAATAGAACACTTACTATACAAACTAGAATTTCTCTAGGAGGGGGAATGGGATGGTAATTGATCTTGAAATCATATAATGTGAGAAACTGTTGGAAAGAATTTAGACATGTTTCCTTGAAAGGGAGAATTGATGAGCTTGTCAAATATTCAGTTGTTATACTCGTGAGTTATACTCATGCTGAGAAACTATAGAGGTAAACTTTGTCTTAGAATTAGCCAGTGAAAGTTTTCTGAGGCTCACATTGGCTCAATATTAAAAAAAAAATTCCTATAAATTTTAATTGTATACAAATGGAATTGCTATTTCAAAAAAGAATGAGTTCCTTATCTCCCTCTATGTGATACCTTTCATGGATCCATGCATAGCGACTCCCTGCGTTGAGTAGAACATTAGCTGGATGACTCATTTCATTCTTCACAATTTTTTTATTCTTGGATTATAAATAATACATTCTGTAAATTTGTTACCATCTAAAAGCTCAACTTCCAAAAATTCAGGTCTCCTAGAATTTGATGAAGAAGTAAATCACTCTTCATCTTATACGTGTAATTTGACCTCTCAAAGACTTTTACATCTTGAAGACTCTAAATCTTTATCTGCCATTAGGGTAATAATCTTTTTCCTTCATCCCTTATGGCCATGATTTTTTTTTTTTTTTTTTTTTTTTGGCTGCGTTGGGTCTTCGTTGCTGCGTGCGGGCTTTCTCTAGTTGCAGCGAGCAGGGGCTACTCTTCGTTGCAGTGCGTGGGCTTCTCATTGTGGTGGCTTCTCTTGCTGTGGAGCATGGGCTCTAGGCGAACAGGCTTCAGTAGTTGCAGCATGCGGCCTCAGTAGCTGTGACACGTGGGCCCTAGAGCATGTGGGCTTCAGTAGTTGTGGCATGTGGGCTCAGTAGTTGTGGCACACAGGCTTAGTTGCTCCATGGCATATGGGATCTTCCCGGACCAGGGATTGAACTTGTGTCCCCTGCATTGGCAGGCGGATTCTTAACCACTGTGCCACCAAGGAGGTCCCCACAATACTTCTGATGGTCATGAGGTTTGACTGTTTTCATCCTATAAAGCCAATAATTACCATCACTGTTTTAGGATAAACTTTATATTTCTTATTCCCTAATTTCATATTTGCTTATATTAAAATATCAAGTAAGCAAAACGTACACTTCTGTTTCATGTTCTTTAGTCAGAAATTATATACTCTTTATGAATATTTTATTTAAAATTTTTACCCCAAATTACAATTGTATGTACTGTCAATTATTTATATAAACTAAAAAACAATATAATAAAAGAGTAACTTATTCCTGACAATTTTGTCATCTTCCCTATTAATTTTCTAAGGTCAATAAAAATCTGTGTGTAAGGCACTTATATGAAGTGCCTTGGTACAAACACAATGAAGTAGAAGATATTTTGCCTGATTTGAATAGGAAAAACATTCAGGAACACACAGCTGGTGAATCTCAGAGCCAACACCCAACCCAGTTTTCTGACTTTGAGATTAGTGCTTTGCTTACTGTAAGCCAGCATAGCAACATTTTCATCCAGGTTAATGCAACAAAAAATGAAGAACTGATTTAAAAAATTTTTTTTCTTTCTGTTACATTTGAACTGATTTTTCTTTTCTTTCTTTATTGCCTTTCATGCTTTTTTTCACCAGTATCCATCAGTTTTGTGGCTTATTATAGATTTCAATATACGTAGGTTTATTTATCCCTACATACTTTTTCCCAGGTGTAGACAAGGGGTTATGAGGTTTTTAACTTTTGTTTATTTATTTTGCAGGTTGGGGAGGGGGCTGTTGCCAGTTTTCCACATTTTAAGTTAGCTGAGAGAGTACTAATGTTTTAATTCATTAGTCAAAGAGTTTTGCAAAATAAGTTTGTCAAATATAAGGTTTTTGTTTTTGTCTGTTCTTGCTTAACACTGTGTAGAATATTACTATATCCAAGTAAGATACCTCACCTACTTTTTTTTCGGTTTTTTTGTTTGTTTGTTTTTAATTTGGCTGAGTTGGGTCTTAGTTGCAGCACACAGGATCTTTCACTGCAGTGAGTGGGCTTCTCTCTAGTTGTGGCGTGTGGGCTCCATAGTTGTGGCAGACGGGCTCAGTTGCCCCATGGCATGTGGGATCTTAATTCCCCAACCAGGGATCAAACCTGCGTCCCCTGCACTGGAAGGCGGATTCTTAACCACTGGACCACCAGGGAAGTCCCTCCTCAGCTGTCCTGATACACTTTTGTGATGCATCCTTGTGTTTGTTTTTCATTTTCACTATGCAAATAAATTTACAAAAGTTTTGTCATTTTATGTCTAGATCAGTGATATTGCAAACTTTTTTTTTTTTTTTTTTTTTGCGGTACGCAGGCCTCTCACTGTTGTGGCCTCTCCCGTTGCGGAGCACAGGCTCCAGACGCGCAGGCTCAGCGGCCATGGCTCACGGGCCCAGCCGCTCCACGGCATGCGGGATCCTCCCGGACCGGGGCCCGAACCCGTGTCCCCTGCATCGGCAGGCGGACTCTCAACCACTGCGCCACCCGGGGGGCCCACATTTTTTGTTTTTAGTAACAAATTTGTCTTAGGCTCTTTGCTTCTGTTACTTTTTCCAGGTTTCCATATTTTCAAATTATGTTAGTGCTTATAAAGTGAAACATTCCAGAAGTATTAAAGTAAAAAGTGAAAGCGCACACGCACCTACTCCCCAAAGTAGGATAATAACCACCATATTCTAGACTGTTTTCTGTGTATGGAACACTTTTTTTTAATAAAAGCTAAAATCATACCATATATATTAGTCTTAGATTCCTTTTTCACATATATATCATAGACATTTGATACTGATTTTTTGAATTGTGTTCTTATTACAAAGTGATTACGTACAGCTCATTGTAGAAAATTGGTATTTGTATACTTAAAAAAAAATCCCTTCATTCTTTTTCTCTGTAAATATTTTTGAGTGAATCATATTCTATTTATTGTTTTATGACTTGTTTTGAATATAAAAGCATACTGTGAACATTTTTCAGTCATCAAATATTTTCCACATCTTTGGTTTTTTTAGTAATTTTGTGACTACAAAGTATGTTTATTGTATAAAATGTTGAAACCACAGAAAAAAACCCTTTCGTCTAATTGGTTCGTTTACCCATTTTTTTATATTTAGTGTATTTTTCATTTTCTTATTGATTGACATTTTTAAGGGGATTCCTTTTGTCATGTGCTGCCAGTAATTTTTCCATATTGTTCACTGTGTGTTTTACTATGTTTTGCTTTTTGGATAAAGAAGTTCACATTTTTGTCTTTATTCCAATATCTTAGATGTTTCCTTTTGGAGCCGTGCCTAAAATTATCTTCCTGAACCCTTATGATTATGTAGTAGATATTCTGCTGCATTTCCTTTTAGTATTTTTATGGTTTTATTCTTTTACCTTTAAATTTTTTATCTGTTAAAATATTTTTACCAATCATATAATGTAGGAATCGAAGTTTCTCTTTTTCAGGTCATTACCTATTTGTGTATTGTTCTAACACTATTTTTCCAGTGATTTTAAGATGTTAGTTTTCTCTTAGGTTTTTTTTTTTTTTTTTTTGCGGGACGCGGGCCTCTCACTGTTGTGGCCTCTCCCGTTGCGGAGCACAGGCTCCGGACGCGCAGGCTCAGCGGCCATGGCTCATGGGCCCAGCCTCTCCACGGCATGTGGGATCCTCCCGGACCGGGGCACAAACCCACGTCCCCTGCATCGGCAGGCGGACTCTCAACCACTGTGCCACCAGGGAAGCCCCTTTCTTAGGTTTTATTGTTATAAGTTGGATATTATATTTTTGTAAATAGTTATTAATGGTATATAAAAAGATACTAGGTTTTTATTTGGTAATCTATAAGTTTCCTGACATCTTTTTAGTTATAGCTTATTGATTGTGGTTGTGATTTTAAAGTTTTTATAGTAATCAGTTTCATAAAGATCCAAAAGTTTATGTGACGTTGGTGCTGGAATTTCCTCATAGATGCATGTATTTTGTAAAACCCCCAGTTTGACAAGAGCAATAAAAAAGTTGGATCAGCTGTAGCTAAAATAGCAAATTAAGTAAAATGAAATGGGGTGGGAAATGTGTTTTTTATTCTTGAAGGTAAAGGCCTTTGGTAGAATAAGTTTATCAGCAGGAAGAGTGAAAAAAACCTTGGCTCTCGTTGCTTTACCGTGTGCTCTCCAACTAGGTTAAAGGGTGTATATGCTTTTACTAGGAAACTGTTTCTAGGTAACAATTTTAAGGCTAAGTATTTACTTAAATTCCAGTTTTGACTGATGGTTGGATTTTGTTCTGTAGGTATTTGGGAGAGAAAATAAGATTATTAATGCATTTATTTGAATTATGATTCTTTATGGTACCTACTTTATCTTTGTGACTACAGTATTGAGATTGGGCAGTATTTTTCCACTAAGCTGACTTCCTTTTGCTCTTGGCTTTCTATCATGTTTTTACTAGATGTCTGTGGGAGGTAGACATGAATGAATGTAGCTTCCTATGACCTTGAACAATTCTAGCATCATTTATAAGAGTTACATCTAGAGAGCTGTTATGTGCTTTGTGGACTGTTTCATGCAAGGTTTAATTATTCCCCTTATGATCTTTTTCTTCTTTGTTCCTGATTTCTGTTAATGATATCACTGTCCTCATAATCACTTGGAGTCAAAATTTGAATCATCTGACTCCCTCCTCACTTCGCATATCCAGTCATTCTTCAGGCCTGTTGATTCTACCTCCACGGTATCTTCAAATTCATCCTCTCTTTTCCCTTCCCACTGCTGGTTCATGCCTTTATCACTTCTCCACTGAACATTTATAGTGACTTCCTGATAGGTCTCCTCTTTACTAGCCTTTTTTCCCCCAATCTGTTTCCACAGAAAGCAACAAAAAACAATTTTCTGAAAAATACCTCTGGTCATGGAACTTTGCTGCTCAAAAATCTTCCCAGTCCCTGGAAATTGTCTCTTGCTGTATCTGTCACTTATCACTTTCTACCTTCTTTTAGAACTGTCTGTGGGCTTTTCTCATCTTACCCAGGAGTTTGTAAGCTCCTTGAGAGGAGGCCACAAAAATATTTGTATGGTCTTGCACATACTACTCATGCAGTAGATACTTTGAATGAACTAAGAAATATCAGTTAAGAGAGAAAATGTACCATTACATGAAACATGTTCACTTAATATTCAGTCTTTTTTATTAACATCACAAATAAGATTTTTTATTTGTCACCCTTACAAGTCTGAATTTTAAACAGTTTTTTGGACTGGTGGCTCATATCCATCAGCTTGTTCAAGTTTAGCACCTGTCTCATCCCCAGTAGCTTTTCCAGAACTACTGCCTTCATCATGAAACATGAGTTTTCCCATTTCAAACTTGGGGTTTACTTTTCTAACAGAGACATCATAGAGCAGATAAATAGGTTGGCAAGCCTTTTCCATGTCTTTTCCAATGCTGTCTAGAATCAGTTTTTTGACAATTTCTTTCAAGTCATCTTCTTCTGCTTTTGGCAGACCTGTTGGTGCTAACAATGAGGTTTTCTGAATCTGATTGTTGCATTTTTTAGTAAAAACAGCACTGGATAGACGAAGTTAATAATCATCAGTAGTCTTGACATCAACATGAGCTTCAGTCATGGGCTGCCATTTTTTGACCGTGGAACACATTTTGTCATAAGCAAGATCCATGCCACGGAGATTAGACAGTTTTTGCCCTGAACATCCTCAGTAATTAGCTTGAATTTTCTAAATGCAACTTCATCATTCTGCAGATCAGCAAAGCTCACTTCAAAACATGACCCTTGGGCTTCCCTGGTGGCGCAGTGGTTGAGAGTCCGCCTGCCGATGCAGGGGACGCGGGTTCGTGCCCCAGTCCGGGAAGATCCCACATGCCGCGGAGCGGCTGGGCCCGTGAGCCCTGGCCGCTGAGCCTGCGCGTCCGGAGCCTGTGCTCCGCAACGGGAGAGGCCACAACAGTGAGAGGCCCGCGTACCTTAAAAAAAAAAAAAAAAAAAAAAAACATGACCCTTGAGGCCATCCAATGTGATTTTGGTTCCTTGAGTTTTTGTGACCAGTTTTTCCTGTGTTTTTATATTGAACATACCTGGTGCTTTCACATCATACCGATCTTTCTTAGAAAATGGATCAACCACTTTCCTCTAGGCTCCCTTTTTGCTGCCTTTTGTAAGGTGCTTATTCTTGCAGACTGCCGTGTTGCTGCTCAGCCAAAAGGGAATATTCAGTCTTACTCCACTGCAAAAGAAAATATAAAATACGGTGAACACAGAAATCATCTTACATAAAAAAGGTTGAACTGTTTTGCATCTTTGAGTTTAATAATCATCTGATTGTAAAGCACTACAGAATTTACAGAATCTTTCATTCAAAAATAAATCATCTGAGAGCAAGGGTTGAAGATAATATAGTAGACATCATTAAGTTAAATGACTTATAATTTTGAATTCACATTAAGTAAAATAGTGCTTGTAAAGTTCTATACTTTAGAAAAAAATAAAGGTTATTGTGGTGACTTGTTTATTCTATAAGCTATATAACCAAAGAAAAAGGTAAATTAAAGACATGAGGAATAAAAGAGTTTGAAAAAATAAAGTAACTTATTTGCTTGATGTACCCTAAAAGATTAGGGCAGCCACTCTTATTGAAGTAATGGGGAACGGTAGCATGGGTGGTTGTATTTTTGTGTTTAAAACTTACACAATAGCGTAGGAATGTTGTACATATTTACTTAGAAGAATATGGTTTGAATAAGTTTGCTTTCCTAAACGACATCTGTCCAAGTGACCTAGCTGGTTGGATTCTTTTTCATAAAATATTAGGTTGCTGACTGTGAAAGTTATTATCACTATAGAAAATTGAGAATTAAGTTAGAAATAAGAAATTTAAATTTCTTAGAACTTATCTTTTAAAATAATACAGTCTTTTCCTCCATATTTATAGTGGTTAGCTTTTCTTTCTATTGGGTATAATTCGTGAGTCTGTACACCACCTTAGATTAACTAGTTCCTCAAAGGCTGTTTTATAATTTCTGGATTTAATTTTATTTTAAGGGAACGTTTCTTAGCTTCTATTTAGGACAGCAGTATTTAAATTAATTAATACTTTCCACTTACACTTAGTCTGATTTATTGAAACTAAGTCCCCAAGTTAAGTTTAAATACTAATATCTTTTACTAGCTTGTATTAAATATATTTAAGGCTGAAAATACCTTTTTGGGGCGGTTTAATAGGATCCATTTCCTATTCAGAAATTTCAAGTTATTTACATTATTTTATTAGTGAAAACACATAAGTGATGAACCAAAAAGAGTTCATCAGTTGTAATATAGTTTTTTTTTAGAATACTGAGTAATATCTTTTTTTAATTGAAATATAGTTGATTTACAGTGTTTCAGGTGTACAGCAAAGTGATTCAGTTATATGTGTATATATATATTCTTTTTCAGATTCTGTTCCATTGTAGGTCATTACAAGATATTGAATATAGTGTAGTTCTCATTCTTATGGCTAGTGCATTTTCTTTGTATGCAGAATAGATTACCCAGTGAACATCCCCCGAAGTACAAGGTGATAAAGGGGTTTTTGGGGGGGGGTTGGCATTCTTTTGATAATGATAGAATATATGTTTGATCATTTGAGTTTAGAGACAATGGGAAAGCATTTAATAATGATTATTTATACATTCGCTGAAGTGCTTTAACCTTCCTTTGATGCTATTTTTTGTTAAGCACATTTTCCTATGAACTGTTTGTAGTTGCACACACCATGTCAGTGCCTGCTGGTTGTTCCTCCTGTGAAGTATCCGTTCTTTTATATACAGAGATTTATGAAAGAGTTCATGGTGTGGATGATCAGAAACCCAACAGGACTCATTTTCATATAATTTAGTGCCAGTTGAACACTCTGGGTGCTGGTTGTTGCTGGGACCTGTTTTTGACTCTGTTGAACCTTTACTGGCTGTGGTTTGTCTGGCCATCACATGACTTCTCTGAAAATTCCCCCTCCCCTTCATTTCCAGTAAACTGTTTGAGTAGGAGTGAGTCAGAGTGAAACCAGCTTCCCTGTAACCACAGGGCTTGTTAAAGAATTTGTCAACGTGGACTCTAGAGGGTTTGCATTAAGCTTTGCAGTAACTGCTATGGTTTGTGTTGCGTCAGGAGTTCCACAGAAAAGCTTCCTGTTCTCAAGATCTCTTGCTTGTTTGCAAAGGGTTAAACTGATCAACTTTACCATAATGAACATTAGAGACACATGTTAAACACATTTATTTATCACTTAAAGGCTGTGTCAAAGCTACCAAGGCTTATTGTAGTTTCTCTTTTCAGAATCACCCAACCACACCCAACAACGTTAAGTTTTTGAAAAGGCAGGCCTGCTAGATCTTCTTTCAGAGCTGGCTCATAATTTTACCACAAAGTGCCATCGAGATTAAGCAATTTTAAGTGTCTCTTTTGAAGGATTCTGTTGCAAGATATTGCAACTACTAGCACAGTTAGCTTTTTGTACACAAAGGTCACTTACTTGCATTTGGTTCAACAAGAAAAGGTAGCACTTAAAATAGTTCTGTAGTTGTAGTTTCTAAGCACACTTAGCATGAATTATGACGGAATTCTTAATACCTCATTTTATTTGCTTTCTCAGGAAGATTTCACTTTATTTTGAATTCTTCTCTTGCCCCTCCACTCCCAGACTTTTAATCTTTCTTCATTTTCTGACTCTTCTCATTTTCTTTAACCCATTCTTATAGTAGTATTAACAGGAAAGAGAGTCGCAATTTGATTCAAACTGCCAAATAAATGGCCACTGGGAAACTTGTCTGCTCGTCGTGCACTCCTGAACCCGTTTATTTTTACACGTTCGTTTCTGTATTTAACCATGTCATCTTGGCCAGACTTTTATTTTAAAAATAAATTTAAAGATTACATTTAAACTTAACCTCCTAAAAATCATTTTTATTCTGCTTACCTTTTTTGTAACAAAATAAATTTAGGGAAAAGAACATGGTAGAAAATTTTGAGCTAATTATTCCTCACAGGAAAGAATACTGCAGAATAATGGAAGTTTAAAATTGTTTATATTCTAACAATGTTCACGAGCTCTCAGTGATCAAATTAAAATAGAAGAGAAACATTAGTTTTGATGAAGAAGCATTCTAATTTAAATTAGATGATTTAAAAATGAAAATAAGAGGTTAATACAGTCATTTACAAAGCGCAATAAGTAATAAATGTTTAAGATTTTTCTTGTTAGTTTGCTTTAGACATTGGAGAAAAATATAGTTTTGTTTTATGTCTGCTTCATTCTTCTCATTTGCACACCTGTTTACAGCTATGGGGTGGAGGGGATAAGCATTAGACAGGCATTAGGTTACCTTTGTTAAACTAATTTAAAGATTTTACTCAGGTTTGTGTTTCAAACACCTTTTGTAAAATGCCTTTAGAAAGGCGCCTTTCATTGAATCTTAGACCAACAGACTGTATGTATGCTATGCTTTTGCTCGAGTTTGCAAATCAGTAACACACTAAATACACATCCACCCTCTGTTGTAACTGCTGAATGCTCCTAGGGATCCTGGCCTGAGATCAGAGTTAGTGCAAGACATTGACAGCAGAGTAACTATTATGCTCATTTCCTATTACAAAAGGTGTTTTTGTTTCTAATTCGTCAAGGTTCTTGGTTTGTCGTAACAGATAGGCAGTTCTTTCTTGCTGAGTATTTAAGAAAATTTCTCTTGGTAGAGTGTTCTTCCCATTTTCCTGTCTTGGGCCTCACCATGTAACAAACATGACTATCGTGCTTTTAAACTAAAGGGCTATGTAGAAACACCAGGAAGTAGGCATGGTAATTAATACAGTGCTCCCCTCAAAAGTAGGCATGTACTCTAGACTTCCTTGTGCACTTTCCCTGATAAGGGTCTGCATCCATTAATTTATCAAAACTTGTAAAAATTTATTTTTACTACTTCTTGAGGTAAAGACTTCAGTAAGTTCATAGGCTGTTATTTAAAGCCATGCTTCCATTTGTTTGTTTTAAATTTGCCTCTTTCACGTTATAAAGGGCGCTACCCTCATTCTAGTATTGTAAGATATTTTTTAAACACTTTTCCTTTCCTCTTTACATAACTTTATAGATTTTAATCAGTTACCTTTTCAGCCTTTCTAAAAAAATAATCATTTACTTTTTATATCTAATAACCCCAAGCTCTTTGATCATTTTAATTCGTGCTCCCCCCATGGATCTTTATCTAATCCTTTTACATTTTTTCTGACATGAAGTTGTCAGAACTGCATATGATTTTTCAGGGACAACTACACTACTGTACTTGTGTTTTTTCAGATTTCTACAACCACAGTCCTCTTTGGCAATGCATTTTGCTGATGTTTTTAATAAATTGTTTACTTCATGTTTACTTCAATAAACTGTTTACTTGGGAGACCACTCCCAGTTCCCTTTCCTTTGTTCATAACTGGAAACTTTTATAACCCATCACTTTATCTATCTATATATATATATCTATATCTATATCTATATATTTTTTTTAGCCACGTTGCGTGGCTTGCAGGATCTTAGCTCCCTGACCAGGAATCGAACCCAGGTTCTCAGCAGTGAAAGCAGTGTCCTAATCACTGGACTGCCAGGGAATTCCCCATCATTTTACATTTAAATAATTTTTCCCTAAATGTGTTATCTTACTGTTATCCACTTTGAAACTTACCTTCCACGTTTCCTTTTTCTCTCTCAAGTTTACATGATCTTTAAATATATTGCCATGATTTTGGCAC
Source organism: Stenella coeruleoalba (assembly GCF_951394435.1). NCBI lineage: Eukaryota > Metazoa > Chordata > Mammalia > Artiodactyla > Delphinidae > Stenella > Stenella coeruleoalba. The sequence goes on from NC_137165.1 coordinate 32,325,903, forward strand.
TTTATAATTTTAATTTCATCTGTAGGTTTAGAACTTAAACTCTGTTCCTTTTTTCAAGACCATTTATAAACTTGTTAAGTGGGATGAATGGGTCTATCTTAGGAAAGAATCCCACTATTTACATTTCTCATCATAGAGATGATCCCATTTATCTTTATCCTTTGTTTTCGGTCTCTTAAGTTTCCTGTCCCTGACAATTTTGTAAATTCTGTACTGACCTAGTTTTCATAGCTTTGCATGTCTGAGTTCATCTCAACCATTTTTACTTTTTTCCCCCTTTTTTTCGTTCACAGTATTATTGTTTTTACGTACACAGTAGATTGTCATATGCTTTTTGTTTAAATTCCAGTTTTAATCTGGAAATAAAAGTTATTCATTAGTTACTTACAACCAAAATACAATCAATTATAAATGCTAAAAATGAAGGGTGATTTTTTTCCCCCCTAGCATCAACTAAGATTTGGTAAATACCCTTTCTGGTGAGACATGAGAAGATCACATGAGGAGATATTGGCTTCAGACAGGAAAAAAGAGAGAAGAAAAGAAAAATGCATTACTTGTGTAATGTGTCATTTCTAATAAATCTTGCATACTCAGACATTTTCCCTGAGTGTCTAGAGCGCTGTTGTTCTTCTTGGGCTACAGTGTTCGTTGTTATTTCAAGTAGAGGCCAGGCAGGCACTGATAGGAGTGGATGCCGGCCTGCCTGCCTTCCTAAGAATTACCATATGGTTTCTTTTCAACAGAAAGCTAAGCAGGGATAGAGGGAGGAAAAGGAAGCAGCAGATACTGGCTGGTTTTACTGCTGGTAGCTTGGACTGTGAAAAGGAGGAAAAAAACTCTGTGTAGTTATCTGGAACTTCCAAAAATACTGCTCTACTTTTTATCTGAAAATGTTAGCAAATGCTGATGGTCAGACCCTGAGAAAGTCTCCTGAAACCTTATTTCTTCCATCTCTTCTTTGCTTCTAGACTACCCAAGAGATATTTTATGTCTAATAGATGATTTGTGAGTTTTACGGTTAGTAATCATGGTGAGGTGACCATTACAGATGTAAATAACTAAAGAATTTCCTCTTATTTCCTGGAGACAAGAATATGTTGATTAAGAACTAGCATTCATGTGTAGTAATCTCATCCATCCTTACCCTCTTGTCATGGAGTATTTGGTAAACTACTTGGTTGCACTGCAAGGCAGATTTGATAAATTTTCAATTCTTAATGCATTTCCTTCCTTTCCTCCTTCCTGCTTTATAGCCCTCTTCCTTCCTTGATATTAACATGTTGCTCTTCTCTTTTTGAAATTAGAAACAAAACAAAACAAAAGCCTGTTATCCCCTCAACTTGTGATGTTGCCCTAGAACTGAGCTCACATAGTGTCTAAAAATTCTGACAAGGTATTTTATTTCATTGGTTCTCAGGGTTTCTTTCTTGATAGTAATGTCAAGTAATACCAGTCTAAACAATTTTGTCCCATAATCAGTTTTGTCTCTTAATTATCATGGTGATAGATATTATTATCATCATTTTGCAGAAAAAATGAAGAAACTGTGGCTCAGGGAAGTTTGAAAACAACAAAGTTGGTGCTCTATCGTTTGATGTTGCAGTAAATCTGTAGAACTGGTGTTCTTATATTGTTTCTCTTTTTCATGCTTTCCTTTTCATTTTTTCAGTTTCCGTTTCAAACTCAGTAGGTTTCCTGAGTCATCTCTTTCCCCATCTCTACCAATTGCAACCCACCCACCATCCCCATATACACACTAGATTATTTATTTATCTCTCAAGAGAAAAAACTTGCTGGAACAGTCTTCCTCTACATTCTTAGCCTGGCTTATTCCCTCACCTCCTTTAGGTTTTTAATCAAATGTTACCTTTTCTGTCAGGCCTTCTCCAACCATCGTATTTAAAATTACAACTTGCGTGCCACTCCATTTTGTAGTTTTTGTCTCCTCCCATTAAACTGTAAGCTCCATGAGGATCCAGATTATCAGTTTGATTCAGTGTTGTATCCGTTGCTCCTGTAATAGCATTTGGCATTGTAGTAAACACTTGCTAAACGTTTATAGAATTAATGGTCAAACCACAATGTCCTCATCTTTATATTCTTTATCACCATGCATGCATATACCATATATATATGGTAGTTACCAGCTTTTTTGGGTTGAATTTAATTGCTTTTAAATAAGAATTTTGGTTCTAATTTTGTCTTCTAAAATTCTGTATGGGTAAAAACTGTATGTAGTTTTCCCAAAACTCAGTACTTAAAGCTTTTCTTTTCCTCCTCTTTTCATGGTTGAATTTATTCAGTCTTCATATGTTTGAGTTATCAAAGCTACTAATTACCACAGACAGACTCATTAGAACCATCTGTAGGAAAGTAAAAAGGTTTAGATTTTTTTTCAATTGAGATTTATTATCAACTGGCAACATGGAAACAATATGAAGAGTAATTTATGTTACAACCACTTTTGAAAAGTGTTTGGCACTGTCTACATAAACATACCCTACGATCTAGCAGTTCCATTTTGTAGATTTATACCTAGAAGAAAGATGCTCCAGAAGACTTGACAAGAGTAGTCATAGCAGCATTATTTGTAATAACCCCAAACTAGAAACAACCCTAATGTCCACCAACAGTAGAATAAATAAATTGTGGTATATTCATACAAAGGCAGCAAATTGATTATTGCCACGTGCAACAGCAGGAGTGAATCACATGGACATAATGTTGACCTACAGAAGCCAGAAATAAAAGAGGACCTACTGTATAATTCCATTTATATAAAGTTCAAAAATAGGCAAGCTACATTTATAGTAATAGAAGTCAATGATAGTGGTTATTTTGGGAGAAGAAGTAATTACTAGTAGTGCCACCAGTGGGGTTTCTGGAGTTCTGGTAATGTTCTGTATCTGGATCTCGGTGGTAGTTACATGGGTGTGTTCATTGTAAAATTTCACCAAGATGTATATTTTAGATTTATGTACATTACTGTGTATCTGCTGTACAGCTAAAAAAAAAAATAGTTTTACCACCCTCCCACCAAAGTAGATTTGGTAATAAATATACGAGTACATGTAGAAATTCATTTAATTATATAGCTGATATAGCTGATATCTTTCTATTTTAGGCACAACTCTCTGAAATGTGTGTCACTCATGGACCTTTATTTTTTACTATACCCCATGTTACAGACTACATTGATTGTACTTAGGGCCTATGCGTGTGTAACTGAAATAATGTTTTGTGAAACAGTATTTACTTGTATCACATGTACTGATCTCACATTTTTATTCTGTTCATTAAAAAGATGCTATTTGTGACCAACTAAATTTTCACAATATGCAGTCTAATAAAACCATACTAAATAATAGAAATGTATAAATATGAACAGGAGCAAAATCTGAATTTTCAGATTTCTAGATGGATCAGGTTTTTAGTACGTATTAAATTTAGCTAGTTGCCAAAACAAATGGTTCTTACTATTTCAAAAAATACACAGATCTTCTGTGTTCATTTTTAGACATGACTTCATAGATTTTGATTAATGTGTGATTTGATTTTTATATGTATATGTTTTATGTGCAATCCCCCCTTTTTCAAAGGGGAAAAGATGGTGTTTATGTTCTTCAATTTTATTTTTAATGTGTCAGAGAGAAGGAAACCATATCCCATTTTTAGATAATGACAAAAGCAAGCAATAGATAATTCTAGCTAGAAAATCCAATACTGTTTTATAATCATTATTTTTAACTTCCTAAAAAGTAGTGTACCGGATGGGATATGAAGACAATAAAACAAATGTTTACTCGTTACACATTGGAGTACACAGATTTCTCGTATTTGTTATTTACAGTTTTGATTTTTGCCCCATCTGTGAACCATCTAAGGAACCATTAGTTCCTTATTGTTTTTTTTCCTTCTTTTTAACTGCTGAATCCTTATTTTTCTTAATTGAGATAAATTGACATCTAACATTGTATTAGTTTTAGATGTACAACATAATGATTTGATGTATGTATATACTGCAAAATTATTACCACAATAAGTTTAGTTAACATCCATCACCACATATTGTTACAAATTTTTTTTCTTGTGATGAGAACTTTTAAGATCTCTCTTAACTTTCAAATATACAGTACAGTCCTGTTAATCAGAATCACCATGCTGTACATTACATCCCCAGAACTTATTTATCTTTTAACTGGAAGTTTGTATCTTTTGACCACCTATGCCCGTATCACCCATCCTCCCTCCATCTGCCTCTGGCAGTCACCAACCTGGTTTTCTGTATGTATGATCTCAGGGTTTTTTTTTTAGATTGCACATATAAAGTGAGATCATATAGTATTTGTCTTTCTCTGACTTATTTGACTTAACATAATGCCGTCGAAATCTATCCATGTTGTTGCAGATGGCAAGATTTCCTTCTTTTTTATGACTGAATAATATTACAATGTGTGTCTTTCTATCTTTATGTATATATCCCACATTTTCTTTATTCATCATCAATAGACACTTAGGTTCTTTCCATGTCTTGGCTATTGTAAGTAATAATATTTCAATAAACCTGGGCGGGGGGTGTTGCAGATATTTTTTCAAGATAGTGATTTCATTTCTTTTGGACCAAAACCCAGAAGTGAAATTGTTGGGTCATATGGTAGTTCTAATTTTAATTTTTCGAGTACCCTTCATACTGGCTGTACCCATTCCCACCAACAGTGCACGTCTTTTTCTCCTCAGCTTTGCCAACATTTGTTATCTCTCTTTTTATTTTATTTTATTTTATTTTATTTATTTATTTATTTATTTTTTTTTTTTGCGGTACGCGGGCCTCTCACTGCTGTGGCCTCTCCCGTTGCAGAGCACAGGCTCCAGACGCGCAGGCTCAGCGGCCATGGCTCACGGGCCCAGCCGCTCCGCGGCATGTGGGGTCCTCCCGGACCGGGGCACGAACCCGTGTCCCCTGCATCGGCAGGCGGACTCTCAACCACTGCGCCACCAGGGAAGCCCTTTTTTTAGTTTTTAATGTTTATTTATTTTTGGCTGCGTCACATCTTAATTGCGGCACACAAGATCTTTCATTGCAGTGCACGGGCTCTTCGTTGCGGTGTGCGGGCTTTTCTCTAGTTGCGGCATGCAGGCTCCACAGTGCATGGCTTTGTAGTTGCCGCACGCGGACTTAGTTGCCCCGCGGCATGTGGGATATTAGTTCCCTGACCAGGGCTTGAACCCGCGTCCCCTGCATTGAAAGGTGGAATCTTAACCACTGGACCACCAGGGAAATCCGAACACTTGTTATCGCTTGTCTGTTCTATGATAGCCATTCTAATAGTTGTGAGGTGATATCTCATTATGGTTTTGATTTCCCTGATGATTAGTGTTGTTGAGCACCTTTTCATGTACCTGTTTGCCATATGTGCATCTTTTTGGAAAAATATCTGTTCATATCCTCTACCTATTTTTTAATCAGATTTTCTTCTATTGAATTGTGTGAGTTCCCTATTTATTTTGGATATTAACCCCTTGTTAGATACATGGTTTGCAAAAATTTTCTTCCAGTTGTTATGTTGCGTTTTCATGTTGTTGATGGTTTCCTTTGCTGTACAAAGCTTTTTAATTTGATGTAATCCTACTTGTTTATTTTTGGTTTTGTTGCCTTTGCTTTGGTGTCATATCCAAAAATCATTGCTAAGACCAAAGTCAAGGGGCTTACCCCCTATGTTTTCTTCTAGGAGTTTTATGGTTTCAGATCATATGTTCTAGTGTTTAATCCATCTTGAATTGATTTTTGTGTGTGGTGTAAGATAGGGGTCCAGTTTGATTCTTTTGCATGTGGCTATCTAATTTTTTTCATCACTGTTTATTGAAGAGACTATTCTTTCCCCATTGTATATATATATATATATTTTTGGCAGTACACGGGCCTCTCACTGCTGTGGCCTCTCCCATTGCAGAGCACAGGCTCCAGACATGCAGGCCCAGCAGCCTAGCCGCTCCACGGCATGTGGGATCCTCCCGGACCGGGGCACAAACCCATGTCCCCTGCATTGGCAGGCGGACTCTCAACCACTGGGCCACCAGGGAAGCCCCACCCCATTGTATATTCTTGGCTCCTTTGTCATAAATTAATATTTCATATATGTGAGGGTTTATTTCTGGGCTCTCTATTCTTTTCCATTGATCTATGTGTCAGTTTTTAAGCCAGTATCATACAGTTTTGATTACTGTAGCTTTATAATACAGTTTGGAATCAGAAAGCATGATGGCCCCAGCTTTGTTCATCTTTACTAAGAGTGCTTTGGCTATTCTGGGTCTTCTGTCATTCCATACAGATTTGGGGATTGTTTGTTCTATTTCTGTGACAAATGCCATTGGAATTTTGTTTGAGATTGCATTGAATCTGTAGATTGTTTTGAGTAGTATGGACACTCTAACAATATTCTTCCAACCCATGAGCATATAATGTCTTTCCATTTATTTGTGTCTTCTTCAATTTCTTTCCTCAGTGTCTTATAGCTTTCAGTGTGCAGGTTTTTTATCTCCTTGGTTAAATGTATTCCCAGGTATTTTATTCTTTTTTGGTGCAATTGTAAATGCAAATGTTTTCTTAATTTCTCTTTCTGATAGTTCATTATTAGTGTATAGAAACACAATAGATTTTTTTTTGGCTGCATTGGGTCTTTTTTTGCAGCACATGGGCTTTCTCTCTAGTTGTGGCGAGCAGGGGCTACTCTTTGTTGTGGTGTGTGGGCTTTTCATTGTGGTGGCTTCTCTTTGTTGCAGAGCATGGGCTCTAGGCATGTGGGTTTCCATAGCTGTGGCACGCGGGCTCTAGAGCACAGGCTCAGTTGTTGTGGCGCACAGGCTTAGTTGCTCTGCAGCATGTGGGATCTTTCCGGAGCAGGGCTCAAACCCATGTCCCCTGTATTGGCAGGCGGATTCTTAACCACTGCGCCACCAGGGAAGTCCCCACAATAGATTTTTGTATATTGATTTTTTATTCTCCAACTTGACTGAATTAGTTGATTAGTTCTAATAGTTTTCTGGTGGAGTTTTTAGGATTTTCTGTATATAACATCAGGTCATCTGCCAACAGAGAGGGTTTTACTTTTTCATTTCCCATTTGAATAAAAATGATAAGAGAGTAAGCATCCTGTCTTCTTCTTAATCTTAGAGGAAAAGCTTTCAGTTTTTCACAAGACTATGATATTAGCTGTGGGCTTGTCATATATGGCCTAATTCCCTCTGGACCCACTTTGTTGAGAATTTGTATGATGATTTTTCCTTTTTTTTTGAGGATTTTTGCATCTGTGTTCATCGGGGATATTGGCCAATAATTTTCTTTACTTGTAGTGTCCTTGTCTGGTTTTGGTTTTGGGGTAATGCTGGCCTCTTAAAATGAATTTGCAAGTGATCCCTCCTCTTCAGTTTTTTGGAAGAGTTTGAGAAGAGTGGTGTTAGTTCTTTAAATATATGGTGGAATTCAGTAGTGAAACCATGTGTTCCTGGACTTTGTTGGGAGATTTTTGATTACTAATTCAATCTCCTTACTAGTAATTAGTCTGTTCAGATTTCTTATTTCTTCATGATTCAGTGTTGGTAGGTTGTAGGTTTCTAGAAATGTATACATTTCTCTAGGTTGTTCAATTTTTCAGCATGTCATTGTTCATAATAGACTCTTATGAATCTTTGTAGTTATATGGTGTCAGTTGTCATATCTCCTCTTTCATTTTTTACTTTATTTATTTAAGCCCCCTTTTTTCTTGGTGAGTCTAGCTAAAGTTTTGTCTAATTTATCTTCTCCAAAAATCATCTTAGTTTCATTGACTTCTTCTATTGTTTTTCTAGTCTATTTCATTTATTTCCACTATGATCTTTGTTATTTCCTTCCTTCCACTAACTTTGGGCTTAGTTTGTGCTTTGTGTTCTAGTTCCTTGAGGTATAAAGTTAGGTTGTTTGAGATCTTGTTCTTAATGTATGCATTTATCACTATGAATATCCCTCTTAGAACTGCTTTTGCTGCATCCCTTAAGCTTTCCTATTTTGTGTTTCCAATTTCATTTGTCTCAAGATATTTTTTTAATTTCACTTTTGAGTTCCTTGACCCATTGGTCGTTCAATAGCATGTTGTTAAATCTTCACACATTTGTGAATTTTCCAATTTTCTTCTTGAAATTGATTTTTAGTTTTATACCACTGTGGCCAGAAGAGATACTTGATATGATTTCAGTCTTCTTAAATTTATTAATACTTGTCTTATGTTCTAATAAATGATCTATCCTGGATAATGTTCCATGTGTGCTAAAGAAGAATGTATATTCTGATGCTTTTGGGTGGCATGTTCTGTAAATGTCTGTTAAGTCCCACTAGTCTTATGTGTCGTTTAAGTCCAATGCTTCCTTATTGATTTTCAGTCTGGTTGATCTATCCATTGGTAAAAGTGGAGTATTGTATTGAAGTCTCCTACTGTTATTGTATTGCTGTCTATTTCTCCTTTTAGATATGTTAATATTACTTTCTTAAAAAAAATATTACTTTCTTATTTTGGTATCTCTTAGTCCACTATAATCTTGTGGGTCTCATGGACACAAGTCCTGTTGACTTTCAAATCTAGATGTTTTGGGGGCCTGTCTATCAGGTGGAAGTCTTAAAAGTTGGGTCATCAGTTGTGGGTTTGTGGGGAGCCAAGCGTTTTGCTCTACAGGAAGAAGATGGGAGTTGTGAGTTCAGAGTGTTCATGGGAGAAGGTGAGTTCAAGAGCTTCTTCCTCTGTTGGCATCCTGAATGAGAACTGTCTAATCTCTTATTAAAAGTTCTAAATCTGTAAATTATTTCTAGAATAAAATTGCTTTCCTGAAATGTGTTTATATGATGTATTCTATTTGCTCTATTATAGAATTCTACCCTAATTTCCAATTTAAATAGGAATTCCAGGGATCATCTCTGATTTAATAATGTAAAAGCTATAAATTGGATATTGAAACTTTCATTTTCAAAAGTAGTTGCACCACTCTGTTCTGATCACTTTTTTTGGTAAATGTATGTGTATTTTGTAATCCAGCATCCTGTAGGTACTGAATTAAAAATTTATAATTAGTTTCTATTGTCACATTCACTTTACTTCGTCAAATTAATATCCCTACTTTATCTTGTAATTCTAGAGTTTGTTTCTTAGCAATCTTCATCTTACAAGTTTGTGTGAGTCCATTATAATTCAAAAAAAGAACAGGGACTTCCCTGGCAGTCCAGTAGTTAAGACTTCGCCTTCCAATGCAGGGGGTGCAGGTTTGATCCCTGATTGGGAAGCTAAGATCCCACGTGGCTCATGGCCAAAAAAGCCAAAAACAGAGAACAGCAGCAATGTTGCAACAAATTCAACAAAGACTTCCAAAAAAATGGTCAACATCAAAAAAACCTTAAAAAAAAAAAAAGAATAGATGATATGTGACTCTTTTGAAATTATACTACATTTAAAGGAGACCTCAAATATGCAATATTAAAAACATCAGTTACATTAATGATATTGTTGAGGATGTCAACACTAAACTAAACTATTTTGTTCACTTTGAATTTAATAAATTAATGCTCTATATCTTTCTGTGAAAATAGCTCATAAAGAGTCCTGATAACAGGTAGGAAATTGCAGTTAGGAAACATTTTATTCTGTTTTGTTTTGTTTTGTTTGCGGTACGCGGGCCTCTCACTGTTGTGGCTTCTCCTGTTGCGGAGCACAGGCTCTGGACGTGCAGGCTCAGCGGCCATTGCTCACAGGCCCAGCCGCTCCGCGGCATGTGGGATCTTCCCAGACCAGGGCATGAACCCGTGTCCCCTGCGTCGGCAGGCGAACTCTCAAACACTGTGCCACCAGGGAAGCCCTTTATTCTGTTTTTAAGAGGAGAAAGATTTAAAAATTATGAGTTATGTTTCATTGTAGTTTCTGTGAAGATAATAATTAATCGTACCCATTAACTGTGTTCTTTACCATGTGTAAAATATTAGTCATTGTAGAAAATACTTAATTACATGGTTATTAGGATCTTAACAAGTTAATATTTCAAACTGATTGTCCATGATGCTGAAACAGCTTACAACATTAAGTCATCATTACTATTTAGCTCCATTTCTGGTTAATAGAGAATAATATGACACAACATATTTGACTGGGACACAGGAATTAACAAGTCATTTTTAGATGCCAAAAGAACTTCACAAATACAGTAGATATTAACACAAATTCCTCTTATACACAAGAAATTATTGAAACAGTTGCTCTGTGGTTTTTAGTATTGACCCTGCAGCCACTTCAGTGTCAAACCCAAGAAGAGCAATAGCTCAGCAGAAGTTTTAACATAGGGAATTCCCTGGTGGTCCATTGGTTAGGATTCCAGGCTTTCAGTGCCAGGGGCCTAGGTTCAATCCCTAGTCGGGGAACTAAGATACCGCAAGCCACACGGCACAGCCAAAAAAAATAAAAATAAGATAAAATCCTTTAAAATATATATATATTTTAAAGAAAAGAAGTTTTAACATATAACATGTTAAGAAGGCAGTTAATTTATAAAACTGCTGACCAGTTACCTCACACTGATGGTGATAGTTCAGCTCAAACTAACATAAGGTATTAACCGAATACATACTTACCTCCAGTAATAATGCATTCATTTTACATGTTTAGGGATTATCTGTTGCTTTGAAAGAAATCTTGGAATTTAATGTGATCCCTTATCATGAAAATGAAAAGATTTTCTGTTACCATTTGAAGATAAACATTATTTTATATATTTAGATCTAAGTTGACTTCTTCAGTTCAAAAATTAGTATTTTGCAAGCTAATTATTATAATTAGCTGTACAGTTTCTCTTTTCTTAATCTTAAATATATTTCTTAGGAAGACGAAATGTGAAACAAAAGTAGTGCAGGAATATTCATACTTGAAGGCATTGTCTGTTTTTCTTTATTAATCCTTGAAATATCAGTAGTAAGGACTTATTGTAACTTTTCTTCATCTGCCTTCTGTAGTCATTGGAGAAATGTTCCTGGTGTCTCTCATTCTTACTTTCAGAAGCACGATTGGTTACGTACATAATCACTATCAGTAGGAGTGGGAAAGATAATTTTATTTACTTGTATTTTGTTTATTTACTTTTAAAAAGTAGAAAATGATATATGATTACTAGTTGTAAATGCATGCTGCTTATTTAGATAGAGCTAGAGGATGAAACCCCTCTCAGGCACTTAAAATTGTGAAATACTTGAGCGTTGTGAAATGTGAATCCAGCGAAATGAAACTATTAAAAGGAATTTGGTTTTAGTTGTACAGATTTTTTTTTAATGAAGAATGACAATTGAGGAAGTAAGTAATCAGATTGAACTTGCTACACAGTTCCCACAAACGCAAAAAAAGAAAACAATTAAAATGAAATATTAATTTGATATTTAACTTGAATTTTGAATCTCACATATTAATTTGTTAAACTTTTCCTTTAAATTATTGTTGTTTATTATTATTGGCGCACAGTTTTTCTTGGCTAGTTTATTTTATCTGATGGCCTAAAAAGAATAGCAAATTTTGTTTGAAATTGTTCTTTTTAAACTTTAGTAAAAGAAGGGTTTTTTTCCTGTTTTTGTGTGCGTGTGTGTGTGTGTGTGTGTGAGAGAGAGAGAGAGAGTTGTGTTTATTGTCTAATATTATACCTATAGTACATTTTTCTCTCTTTACTTTAAAAGCAAACACAAACAAATATTTTAATGCATAGAAAATGTTAGCTTTACATCATTAGAAAGCTGTCAAATAAATGCAAATAATGAAGAAGTACTGAAGTTGTTTAAAAATAACTTCTAAAATTGCAGAGCAACAAACAAGGAACATATAATTACCTTTAAGATGTAGAACATTTTAGACAATTAAAAAATGATGTTTTTAATAAATGTTAACAAAGCCTTTAAACCCATATCAGTAAGTTTTGAATATGACTTTAAATGTGAAATAAGTTTAAAATAAAAACAACAAAATATAGTTGTGTTTATGAAATCTAAACATGAGTTAATTTACCACTGTAAAGTATTTCAGATTTGGTGCAAATACTAGTGTAATGCTGCCTTGAGTTTGTTTTCATTACTCCGGCAAGGAAAAACATCAAGAAAATTCTTCCTCGAGCTGCATACTCAGCTTCTGTTGGTTTCTTGTGATGAAAGCAACTGTGCAGACTTATTAGCTTAATTTAAATAAACTTTTATGAATTATTAATATATAAATGTAATTTTAATTCCAAGAATATTGTGAAAGACCTGGAAAATAAATTATAGGAAGTGAAAGTAGCATGGTCATGGTGTGTATGTGTGTGTGTGTGTGTGTGTGTAACACATAGTAAGATTTATGAAATCCATTTTCATTAGATGACTTTCAGACTTTTTAAAAAGTAAAACTCCCCATTAAAAAGGCACTTAACTTATTTTCCTTGTAAAATATGCCAGCTAAAAATTAATTAAAAACAAAAGAGTAAAGGGAACTTTCTATTATACTTATTTGGGTAGAGTAACGCTTTTCCTTCAAACAAAGATTCTTGAAGCACCGTTAAGGATAATTGATGATGGGCACCCAGGCATCCGAAAGAACAAGGAGTTTATTTTCATTTTTTTCTTGTCTAATTTCTGTTAAGTAAAGAGATTCTGCCAAGGGATAAAATAGTTCCTTACTTTCAGGATGTTTTAAAAAATATGATTCCTTGAACTTCTCTAGGCTTAAATATTTTTGTTAGTTTGTATGTTAGCTGATCTGCATAATGTTAAACATTTTTTCCTTTATATAAGCCAATTAGTATAATCATACCTCTTTTTCAATTTAAATGTATGGGTGTATGTATCTCTATAATAGAAAAATACCATCAGTTTAAAATGATGACACTATCATAGTCACTTGGTTGAAATAAATATAAGAATCTAAAGCCTTGAAATTAAGATAAAGGAAAACAGGATAGCATACCTTTTATATACAACACCTTGTTGATCTTGTCTACACTATTTTATGCAAAAAACTAATTTTTTGTAATTTTATATACTGAAGACTGCATAAATGCTGCGATAGAAAAATGTTCCCACATTAGTCTGACTTGGCAAATAGGTTTATAAAAAGTTTTGTTGTCTTTAAAATAAAATTTGTATAGTTTTTGTTTTGTTTTACTTTTTCTTCACAATTGAGTACCATCTTTCACTAAAGTAGATCTGCTATGAAGATATCAAGGGCTGTGAAGGAAGGCGTTTTCCTGAATTTATATTTTTAACTCTTGGGCTATATTAATTAAAATTTCATAACTAATTTATAATATAATAGTATTATTTGGTATTTTTAAAACTCAAAACATTTCTATTCATTATGGCCAGTTTTTATTTAGTGCTCTGATGAATTACAAATTTAGTAATTTGTGACTTATGTAAATTATTCAAGACAATTGGATGTATAGTTTTAAATAAGTTATATAGGAAAACTGATTTCATTATATATTCCTAACCAGTTTTTAAATCAATAAAATCAGTATTTCACTCTTAATGCAGTCAATGTTAATTTAAGAAAAAAATTAAATCTTCAGTTAGAAATATGAAAAAAAATACAGAGAACCTTTTGTAGCAGTAATTTAGTTGTTTAAAAATATTAAATCTGATATATTTTATTTACTAGACGAGTAAGCCTAATCCCAAAAAGAAAAATTCTGTCTTTGAAAATACATTGCAAAATTACAAAATTGCATTGTAGAATTTAGTTAATGATTAACTTTGATAGCCTATATGTTTGAACTTGAAAGTATTTGTATTAACTGTTAATATCTGTTAATATCTCTTTTTTTAATTTATTTTATTTGTTTATTTTTGGCTGTGCTGGGCCTTCGTTGCTGCTCACGGGCTTTCTCTAGTTGTGGTGAGCGGGGGCTACTCTTTGTGGCGGTGCATGGGCCTCTCATCGCAGTGGCCTCTCTTGTTGCTGAACACAGGCTCTAGGCACGTGGGCTTCAGTAGTTATGGCACACAGGCTCAGTAGTTGTGGCTCTTGGGCTCTAGAGCGCAGGCTCAGTAGTCGTGGCGCACGGGCCTAGTTGCTCCCCTGCATGTGGGATCCTCCCAGACAAGGGCTCGAACCCGTGTCCCCTGCATTGACAGGCGGACTCCTAACCATTGTGCCACCAGGGAAGCCCTGTTAATATCTTTTCAAATATATATTATTGGTTTAATTCCTTTGACTTTCTCACCATCCTCAGCAAGTAAGTAGGTGGAAGGTCTTTTTTTTTTTTTAATTTCAGTCTTCACTGTTGTACTTTGATACAGCTGTTCAACATAATATTATGGGTTAAAGTGGTTTTGTGTGTTTGTTTTTTGAATCTACAACTTCTGTTGTGGATTAGGGAAGTGCTTTAAACCCTCTTCCTGGTCTATGAAGGAACGTTCTACCACTTATATTATGACCATTCTATAAGATTGTTGACTATTAGAGTATGTTGAGCTAAAGAGAGAGGAGTGTTCTCTGACGTGAACACTTCTAAAAAGACATTCACACATTAGCTAATATCTTTTAATTGTATCAGTTATTTTCATTGAAATTTTGATTGGAGTATATACCATTTCAAAACCAGAAAACAGGTAAAGTCAAATTTCAGACTGGTACTTTTAAGAAAAAATATATGTAATTACAGCACCCTCATGCTAGAAAAGAAAATCGTGGAAATAAATTGGCCAGCCAAATGCATGTTTCAGCCTGGGAGGTAGAAGAGTGAAATAAAAAGAGCAGTGATTTTAGAGCCTGAAGTATCTACTCTGCCTACACCCGAGAATTATTGAAAGGCTCCAATAAAATGTTTGTGAAAACCGTTTTATATAACTAGCACAAACTGTGTAAATGTAGGATGTTCTTTGTTTTGCGGGGTAATGAATGGTTAGTTATTGCCACATAACTGTTTTTTTTCCATCTTTTGGCCAATGATCAGTAGAGGTGTCTTCATTGGCTATCTTGAAAAATCCTGTGGTTTCCTACCCTGATATTAATGAGGGAGTAAGTCTGATGAGTTAATTAAAGGAAAGAGAAAGAGATATGTGGTAGACTAGCATTTCCAAAAGAATGGGTTGGTTCATGGTTGGTTTATAACATTTTGTTCATCCCTAGCTAATCCAGAGAGAACCCAAAAAATAAAGTAACAGTGTTTTGGCTTATTCTTGAAATGTGATAAAAGTTTATCTTTAAGGATGTGTAGTTAATGTTTTATCAAGATTTTATTTGCATGTTTTTCAGTGCACCCTGCTGTGATTTTTTTTAAATCATTCATCTTATTAAATGAATCAATGATTTCAGATTATGAGACATTTGATATTATAAACTCTGTAAAGAGCCATCTTTCTTTCTTCCTTCTACTTTTCATTAATGTTTTGATATCCTCCTTTTATACAGGACTTCGCCTCCCGGGCTAAACTGGCAGTTCAAAACCTAGTACAGAAGGTTGGATTTTTTGGAATTTTGGCCTGTGCTTCGGTAAGTGAATTGTATTTAAATAGTAGATTTAATGAAGAGTGGCCCCTGCTTGCCACAACTAGAGAAAGCCCTCACACAGAAATGAAGACCCAACACAGCAAAAATTAATTAATTAATTAATAAACTCCTACCCCCAACATCTTCTTTAAAAAAAAAAATAGTAGATTTATATGTCGATCCAATTTGTTTTTAAAAGTACATGACTGGGGCTTCCCTTGGTGGCGCAGTGGTTGAGAGTCTGCCTGGCGATGCAGGGGACGCGGGTTCATTCCCCGGTCCAGGAAGATCCCACATGCTGTGGAGCGGCTAAGCCCGTGAGCCATGGCCGCTGAGAATGTGCCTCTGGAGCCTGTGCTCCGCAGCGGGAGAGGCCACAACAGTGAGAGTCCCGCATACCGCAAAAAAAAAAAAAAAAAAAAAAAAGTACATGACTGAATGAAAAAATAATTATCACTTTTAACAGGTATATAATGTTATTAATCATTCACCTTACTGATCAAATGAGCTGTTTTCTGTTGGATAGGTTTCTATGTTGTTTATTGACTTTCAAGCATTTTATCATACCATGATGACTTCAGACCTAAATGGCTTGATTCAGTAAGAAAAAAGAGACAAAATCCATCTTTCTCATGAAGAATATATAATGAAGTGCATTTAAGCAAATAACAGTGACTTCATTCTTTCCAGAGTTACAGATAGGTAGTCTTTTTCCAAAGCTTCAGGCATTAGTTATAAGGAAGAATTCATATAAAACCTCCTTAAGTGACTTTAACACCTAGCTAGGTAATTGAAACATCTGTGGCAAGGTTAAGGACATCTTTGGCTACAGTGAATTAAGAAGCTATTTGTGTCAAAAACTTAATTAGGACTTCCCTGGTGGCGTGGTGGTTAGGAATCTGCCTGCCAATGCAGGGGACACAGGTTCAAACCCTAGTCCGGGAAGATCCCACATGCCTCAGAGCAACTAAGCCCATGCACTGCAACTACTGAGCCTGCACTCTAGAGCCCACGAGCCACGACTACTGAGCCCACGTGCCACAACTACTGAAGCCCGCGTGCCTAGAGCCCACGCTTCGCAACAAGAGAAGCCACAACAATGAGAATCCCACGCACCACAACAAAGAGTGGCCCCTGCTCTCCGCAACTAGAGAAAGCCTGTATACAGCGATGAAGACCCAGCACAGCCAAAAATAAAAATAAAATTTAAAAAAAGAAAAAAGAAGTTACTAACTGTATATAAAAAAATAACTCTATAAAAAAATAACTCAATGTCTCAAATTGCAGATTTATGAAATTGACATTCCTTGATGAGTTGGTGTTTATCCTGGTCCTTTTCTAATATAATAGATACAGTTACATTTGAAATGGGGTGTTTTGGTCAAAGTTTTCTTTGGTAGTCTGTACACAATTCTTGGTAGTTCAGTGGTAGATTTGACCAGAATAACTAGATGTATCTAGTTGATATGATAAAAGCTTCAATTATAAGTAAAATTCAGAAAATTATTGTCTACTGACCCACAGTTACTTTATCCATTATGTATTAGAACTTGAATATATCCTTGAGTACCCCTTTCCTCACCTTAGCAAAGTAAATGGCCAAAAAGGGAAGACATTTGGTGCCAAAATTTCTAATGTGATATCAACATTCTAGAGATATTCTAAACTATACATGTGCCTCAATTACTATCTTTTGACCCTGGCTATACTAGAAATTTTTGTAATCTAACTTTTCTTTTCAGTGTAGAAGCTCTTTATCACAATATTGATCTCAACTATTTGAGCAATGTGTAGGTATGTTGTAGTGTGACGTAGTGGGATGAGAATTGGTTTTGGAGTCAGGCTTACTTGGGTTCCTAAACCAGGTTTGCCTCTTAGCTATGTAGTCTCAGTGTCAATTTACTCTCCTTGAGCCCTAGTTTTCTAATGTTTAAAATGGGGCAATAGGGACTTCCCTGGTGGTCCACTGTGTAAGACTCCGCACTCCCAATGCAGGGGGCCCGGGTTCGATCCCTGGTCGGGGAACTAGATCCTGCATGTATGCCGCAACTAAAGATCCTGCATGCCACAATGAAGATCCCACGTGCCGCAACTAAGACCCAGTGCAGCCTAAATAAATAAATAATTTTTTTTTTTTTAATGAGTTAGTAAGACACTCATTACAAAGGTTGATGTGAGGATTTAAGATAATATATATGAACTAACACAGTGCCTGGAAGGTGAACTAAGACAGAGCTCAACCATTTTTTATTGTTATTCATCAGCTTTGTATCAACCCCTGACTGCTTGGATGAAGAAGTGAAAGCTGTATTCCCTTTCCTCAAGGATTCTGAAGTCTAGTGAGGGAGACAGTTTAAATACAATAATAAGTGAAAGGTGCTGTGGAAGCCCAGCAGAATAGGATTAAGCTGAGAGGACTAAAGAACGATAATGTCCTTAGTTTAGAAGCTAAGAGAACAGTGTGAGAGCCATGTTGCCTGGGTTGAAATCCTGAAATCATGCTCTGCTGCCATTAATACTGGACAAATTGCTTAATCTGTCTGTCTCACTTTTCCTATAAAATGGATGTAATATCATATAGCATTGTTTTGGGAATTAAGTGAGTTGATGATGTAGAAACCTTAGAAAAGTACCTAACAACTCAATAAAAGTTAGCTTTCATTATTCCTGGGGAAAATACAAGAACCTTTGATTTATTAAAGCAAAAAATATTTATTCTTTGGCACTCATCTATGCCTGTGTCTTCCCTGCTAAAATTCCACTTTCTATACTAGCCAATCTTCTTTTTTTTTTTTTTTTTTTTTAGCCAATCTTCTTTATATTTGACTAGGAATAGTCAATAGCCAACATAAATTAATAGATCGATTTGACCCTCTAAGAACTTTTTACTAGGAAATTGTTAATACTTATATTAAAGTATTAAAAGTATGTGTACTTGATTTAAGGTAAGAAGGTAAGTAGAGGGTAAGGTAGGAAGAAGTTCGTTTTTGATAAATTTATTTATTTATTTTATTTATATTTGGCTGCATTGGGTCTCTGTTGCTGTGCACGGGCTTTCCCTAATTGAGGCAAGTGGGGGCTACTCTTCATTGTGGTGCGTGGGCTTCTCGTTGCCGCGGTTTCTCTTGTTGCGGAGCACGGGCTCTAGGCATGCGAGCTTCAGTAGTTGTGGCACACGGGCTCAGTAGTTGTGGCTCGCTGGCTCTAGAGCTCAGGCTCAGTAGTTGTGGCACACGTGTTTAGTTGCTCCGCAGCACGTGGGATCTTCCCGGACCAGGGCTCAAACCCGTGTCCCCTGCATTGGCAGGCGGACTCTTAACCACTGTGCCACCAGAGAAGCCCAGAAGTTTATTTATTAGTTAGTTATTTTGTTGTTAACATTTAAACTAAGGTAAAACTCGTAATTGAGGGAAAATCTCAAAGCTACTTAGTAGTTCTTTTAATTCTAATCTTCCTTTCTGTGTATTTAGTTAACAATTGAAAAAAGTAACATGCATATGTAACAACAAATTCGTTGATTATGCTCTTCTGAGAGTATCCAACATAAAACTTCTAATTTTTATCTACTCTGATTACATATCTTGTGTACTTTAATTTCCATTTCAATATGCTGTGGAGCCTGATAATAAAGGAAAACAATTAAAATTTTAATTCATGGAGTTGTGAGAGTCATATGAGAAAATATAAGAAATGACAGTTGTAAGGATGTGGAAGTGACATTGTTATTAAATGGTTATAAGACAGATGCAATTGCATAAAGCATTTGAATTTGGATAAGAAAAATAAAATTAAGCTATTGAATCTGAGTTTTATTAACAGAAGAATACTTGAATTCTGATTTAGTTATGTTATTGTTTTTGAAAGAACATTTGTGACAAATACCTTTTAAACAACTGGGCTTTTATTTGAAAGTCCAAACACAAAATTATATAAATTAATTAGCTTATAAATGGTTCCACCAACAGACACAGGACAAGAGTACCTCTGTGGGAGAAAAATGGATGAAGTGCTCAAAAAGAGCTTGTGGTTTCTTTGCATTTTTACATGAAATTATCTATTAGCATTCTTGAAACGTGGGAATGTTCAGAAAAGGTATTTGTTGTGAATCACTTCTTTGTCTGGGACTGAGTATTCACAACATCTGAATCTGTGCTCTTGTATTTCCACCCTTGCTTTTCTTTGTAGAATGAATCACATGACCCCATGGCCTTGGGCTGTCATAGATAGAAAAAATTCATTATTTGTATTTTACTTTATGTTGAGAAATGAAAGCATGGCCACCTATAAATGTATTTGTGAATTTACAAGAATGTTTTCTGTAGATGTGAGTACTTTCTAGATAATCTTTTTCTTCATTTATACCTCACCTTATAAAACAGCTACCAAATGGTCAAGTGTCAATGGAATTAAATTCCTGTTGATCCTTTGGCTTTATCCAGTTTTAATGTGATGAAAAAAAGTATATTTATGGGGCATTAGTCATAAGTAGTGCAAACAAAAGGACAGCTGTGTTTGCTTTGAACAAATTAAGCAACTGCCTGGGATGAATATGTGACACAACTTATAGAGACATTAGAATACTTGTCAAACTATCCAGACAGTCTAGTACTGATCACGGAACCCATACCTCTCTTTCCAGTGGTAGACAAGGCTTAACACATAATTCCACACACCTATAGGTGGTAAAATTAAACTGTTTTTTGGATTATTTATGGACATTCCATTTTAATTTTTTCTTTTTTTAAATAGATTCCAAATCCTCTGTTTGATCTGGCTGGAATAACATGTGGACACTTTCTTGTACCTTTTTGGACTTTCTTTGGTGCAACCCTGATTGGAAAAGCAATAATTAAAATGCATATCCAGGTAATTATACCCTTTTGACTCCCTGTTTAATGATGATGAACCCCTTAAAAGACACTGAAAACATATTCTCCTTGCTCTCTCCAAGGCAAATTGTTAAGATTTTGGTTCTGCTTCTTGGTTGGTAGCATGCTTAGGTATTCAGCCACGGAACATCGTTTGGAAGTTAGTGGATTTCGGGCAGGTTTTCCCTACTCCTATTGGAAAGTTGTTCCCCTTTATTATTTTTTTTCCTTGTTTTATTTCTTTCCTTCTTTTTTCCTCCCTCCCTTCCTTTCTCTCTTTCTTTCTTTATTTCACTTTTGCCTTGTGAAACTTGTTTATCCAAGAATTTTACCAAACGAAAATAGTGTTCCTGTATAGGAAAATGCACACCATATTAACATATGTAGTCCAAAGATGTTTTATCCTTACTGACCATAGGCTGAGGAAGTAGTCCCTTTCATTAATTCTACTTTTCTTTCTCACGTTCTATATATAACACTTCCTCTCAAGGCACAAATATCCTTTACAAAATACCAGCCAGATGTTAATGTGGACAATGGGGAAGAAAGGGGCCCTGAGGAGGCGAAGAGATGTGGGTTTTGGTTAGAGATGTGAGAATCTGTTGATCTTCAAAGACACTCTTAACAAAATCTTTAGGATAGGGCTGTGTGTGTGTGTGTGTGTGTGTGTGTGTGTGTGTGTGTGTGTGTGTGTGTAAATAGGGGAGAGAAAAGAGGCCAATAACTTAAATGAGAGGAAATGGATATATGCTTCTAGGACTGTGATATGAATCGATAGGTGTGGTATAAAAGGCAAATCTTACTAGAATAAAATAAAATTAACGTGGAAAGAATGTCTTCATTAATGAGGTTTGCAAGAAGGAAGCATTCACCAAAGGAAGGGCAAGAACAGTGAGTAATGTCTATGCCCTGGTCTGATTCCTTAATAATTAAAAGCACATCTATCCCCCAAGTTTTTGCTTACCACCTCTTTACCTCCAGTTCTTAGAAGAGAAGAATGAAAAAGGAAAACTTCAGCTGCTTCTACCTGCCCAGTTTCTCATATTAGACTTTGGCATTTAGGATGAGTTTATTGAGCTTGTCATCTACTCTCTGGCCATGCTAATCACTCAGAATTTCAAGGCTTTATTTTTCCTCCTTCAAGGAATATAATTGCTCCTACTTACGTTAAGTGTATTGTTCAATGACGATGGGTTTCTAAATACTGGAATGCTAGTTACTTTGGGAAAGATTTAAAATACTATAATAGGGTTTTCCAAATGATAAAATCATTTAACTTTTTGAAGTCCTTTGAAAGTATTAATACCTAAGGAACAATAACAGATTATTTTAATTCCCTTTATAACAGCAACTTTTCTAGGAATCCATAAATTTAATGTATCCTGCTTTATGTACTAACTTTCTATAAAATACAATAAAATATATTATGCTAAAAGTACCCTATAGTTATAGGGTATGTAACTTATCAGACTTTTCATTATAGCATATTCAAAAATAGTATATTTTTTTAACATTCTCAGTAGATTTTTTCAAGTTATCATAATAATGCTTAATGTTTTAATAGAGTACTTTACACTTTAAAGTGTATGCCACCCGATTTAATTCTCATAATCCTGGGATAGAGAAATTACTACTCCCATTTTGTAATTATCAAACTTAGAGAGGGAAATAGGTAATAGTTGCCTAAAAGAATAAGTAACAGCTGGAATTTGAACCAGAGTCAGCTTCAAGTTCAGTGTTCTTTCCACTCTTTTGCAATGCCTTCTTAACTGTATTTATATGATCACGAAAACTGAATTGTTTAATACCTGCTGTTTATCAGGACCTGTGCCAGGCAGTTTGCATGGTTATCTCAGAACAATCCTGTGAGGTGGTTATTATCCCCATTTCATAGATGGGAGGGACTAGAATTCAAACCAAAATCGTGCTATCTGTTAAACCTCCCCTAAAAGTTTGAAATCAGCCCACCTAGTAATGTTAATTAAGGATTTCTCTTTCTACTGGACAAGTTCAATTCCTCAGCCTGTAGAAGTTCCCTTAGAAATATTTCCTTTCTCCTAAATGATGAAGAAAATAAGGAGTCAGCATACTCATATAGTATTTCATGTACCGTATAATTTACTTATCATGTGTATTATTTATTGCCTTTCAACTTTCCCCCTACCGCCACACATACGTGTACAGAAATATAAGCTCCATGAGGGCAGAGGTTTTTGTTTCTTGGCTCCCTAAGGTATTCTAGTGCCTAGAATAGCATCTGACATGTCCTTGGCGCTCGGTAAATATTTAATATATGAATCAGTCTAAGATACTTCTTTCCATTGGAGGACCCTTCTTTTATAGATATATAGTTTCTTCTTTGTTCATTCTGGCACCATTAGTTCCCTACACCCATATATATATTTTTTTAATTATTCCTACTCTACCCTTATTTCCTCTGTGCACATGGTTGACATGGCTGACTGGGCTCTTTGGGGATCTGTGCCTTTTGTTTATTTGGTAGAATCCCCACCCAGACCTCAAGCTTGAATGATTCTGAGACATATGTTCTTAAATGTCTTGCCCAGCACAGTGAATTTTCAAGCTGTTATATATAAGAAGAAAGTCTTGTTTTGTTTCAAGAAAGTCTAATTGTGCAATTATCTGGGCATTGGCTTATTTTGAATGTTAGGAAATGATGGTAGGGAACACATGGTGGTGAAATCACTGAGAGGCAAACCATTACCTCTGTTTCTTAGTAAAAGATTTATAGCTCCTGGGCTTTCCTGGTGGCGCAGTGGTTGAGAGTACACCTGCCGATGCAGGGGACATGGGTTCGTGCCCCAGTCTGGGAAGATCCCACATGCCGCGGAGCGGCTGGGCCCGTGAGCCATGGCCGCTGAGCCTGCGCGTCCAGAGCCTGGGCTCCGTAACGGGAGAGGCCACAACAGTGAGAGGTCCGCGTCCCGCAAAAAAAAAAAAAAAAAAAGATTTATAGCTCCAATTAACTGGCTTTTAGTATGGATACTAGAAGAGTCCCCATATATTAATGCTTTTCTCCCTAAATGATCTCTTGTAATTGTCTTATTAGTTTCATAATCTTCATACACCATTTGTGTAGGATTGTTGATAAATCATCATCCATCTTGTAATTGTTTGATATCTATATGTGCTTACTTTTTTCATGAGATAAGTAAATACCTTTTTCACATTAATAGATACATAAACAAACACCAAAAAGGACTGTGAACTTATTTTTTTAGTCTTATTTCCTCACACATATCCAGCTGTGCAGCTGCCAATGTCTTTGTTAACTGTAGGACATTAAGAAAATATCATTGCCTTATTAGTCTTCTACCTGAAATAATGAGCTTTAGTCTGAATTAGCCACTTTCCTGAGATTCATAATGGATGGCTAAAAAGAAGACTATTGTTATTTATTTTATTTCTCTTCCCTCCCATTTGGTTACATAGGCTATAGTTACTATTTAACAACAGTAACAAAGCACTGGAGAGTTTGTTATCAGGAACTGGGAGAGAGAATCTAGAATTAGTCATATTTATTCAGAGAATTATTCTCAGTCCTTTAAAGCTAAACCTTAATATCACCTTCTTGAATCTCTAATTAATTGTACTTATATGACCTTTTCTTTCTCTCAACTTCTGTAACACATTGTTTTCACCGCTAATGACATTTACAGTTTATATCTTTTGTACTTAACCATCTTTCTACTGTGTATAGAAAAATTTTTTAATTTCTTCAGGGTATTGAAGAAGTATTCTTCCCATCTTTGTGTTCCCTGAAAGCCCTTAATAATGCTTATATTATCCATAGTAAATACTTTTTGTAACATTTGTTGAGTTGAAAATATTTGCTACCTGTTAGCCTAAAGGCATCTTTACTTGTAAGTTACGTATCAACATCTTTAATTAATAAAGAATACCTCAATAATACCAAATTGGCAATGACCCAGGTCTGATAATGATCCCCCAAAACTTGTTGATGCCTTTGCTTGTACCCGAAACCTGAAATTCCAGGCTCATTCAGGATCTGAGAATGGAACTTTCATGATACTTTTATAAGAACTGTCCAGGAAGGACATAGTCTTTTCAAAGATCCTCTTGATTAGATTTAGCCCAGACACCTATCATCAGGCTGATAAGCTTTAATTTCAGTGGTGGAGGCTATATGGGAACCCATGACTTTAGTTGTATACACCATTCTAAAACACATAGAACGGGCTTCCCTGGTGGCGCAGTGGTTAAGAATCCGCCTGCCAATGCAGGGGACACGGGTTCAAGCCCTGGTCCAGGAAGATCCCATATGCCGCGGAGTAGCTAAGCCCGTGAGCCACAATTACTGAGCCCACATGCCACAACTGCTGAAGCCCGCATGCCAGGAGTCTGTGCTCTGCAACAAGAGAAGCCACCACAATGAGAAGCCCGCGCACCGCAACGAAGAGTAGCCCCCGCTCTCTGCAACTAGAGAAAGCCCACGCACAGCAATGAAGACCCAACACAGCCAAAAATAAATAAATAAAATAAAATAAAACACATAGAACATGTGGAACATCCACCCAGCCTTGGGTTTCATGACTCACATTTCTCCCTCAGACATGGTCACGTATCCTGGCAAGACTAGAACTGTACTTAAGGAAAAACATCTTTAAAATACAAAGTACATAGCATTTGTCAAATGGTGTTTTGTTTTGTTTCTTAAAATTTTTTTAAATCGCAATTAGCAGCAGCATGGTCACCTTTTTAGACTATTATCAGAATTGTGAATTTATATTGTTTTTTTTTTTGATGAGAAATATTTATTTTAACTGGCATTTTCTTTACAGAAAATCTTCGTTATCATAACATTCAGCAAACACATAGTGGAGCAGATGGTGGCTTTCATTGGGTGAGTAATTCTTTAAGGACTAATATTATCATGGTTTGAATGGGAAGAAATATATAAAAAAGACTTCGTTGGTATAGAATTTTTGTGATAGCTCTTTATTTTTTGAGAAGGAAAAATCTTTTGCCCTGTTATTATTTAAATTGGAGGTGAACCTCGTTCCCTACAGCAGGGAAGGATGAAGCTCAGATTATCCTTGTTTAATTTTAAACCAAACATGTATCAAGTCATATAATTCTTGATTTAAAAGAAGCTTTGCAGTTTTAGACTTGCCCCTCCAAAGAAGTATGAAATTCTCTTTATGTAAAAGACATGTGTATATAGTTAGAGTTTAATGGTGCTTTGGTACAATGCTATGACTTTTAGCCAAAATTGGATGCCAGATACACAGTTGTATTTCATTTATATATAAATCTTACATAAAATATTAATATTTCATTAAATAAGGCATGATATTACCAAAATATGTGTTCTGAATCTATTACTTCACTAGAGAAAAATTAGGCCATTTTAAAAGGCTAAACTATCCAAAGCATTTATTTTTGTGTTTAAAGAAGTCAGACCAGTTTTAACATACGTTTTAAATGACAGTGTCACAAATTTTTTGGAGTTTACTTTGACAAAACAGTAAAGAAAGACCTGTTTAGTTAATCAAATTAATGTCAACTGGAATGTGAATCCTACCGGATATTAAATGAACCCTTTTTTTTTCAATATATGATTTTTTATTCAGTATTTACAGGTGAGAGGTTTTCTTTTCATTTAATAGTGTTAACTGCCCTATGGTGGAAAAGTGTTAAGTTGGAATGCCCTTTATGTAGTTTTAACACAAATCTCTATTTTAAAAGCCATTTATAAAACAAGATGTTTATGAAAATATTCACTATTAAACAACTGCCACTTGGTAGTGAGCTCATGAGTATTAGTTTTATTATTCTTTGAACCATGCACTATATATTATACTTACTCTTTTCTATGTATGATATATTCTATGATAAAATAGTTTTTAATATTTTCTACTTAGGTATTAATGTAATAATTGAGGAAAAACATATTCTTGAGAATATACTCAGTGGAGCCAGCTAATGATTTTATTACTTCCTAAGCTTCTGATTAGAAATATGGATTATGGCTTGTAAATTAAATTTTAATTACTCCAGTTTTTTGTTGCCTGAATTCTTACAAAGTGGTTTATAGGTCATCATATATCACATTCGAAAAGAAAGAGGGAATATTCTTGTCCCTTTTTTTAAAATAAGAAGACATTTCATCCGTTCCTACAGATTATTGTGCCACCTTGAGAGAATTCTGAGGGACATGTAGGACTACCACACAAACCACACAGACCCACACATTGTAGGAATGGCTTTGCACGCAGCATCCTACATTCTTTCTTTCTCCTTTTTCCATACTGAACATTTATAGAAGGAAGTTTTCTAGCTACTTCTACATCCTCGCCACTACCACCTTTTGTTTCCCCAGCTTTTGGAGCTTCTAAGAAGTTATATTAGTTAGCTACCTATTTCAAACACCCACATCCAGTTTCATTTCCTTCCAATCAGTTCATCATACTGCAGTTAGTAACCTTTTAAAAATCATACCTGAGCCTGTCACCACCACTGTCCTCACTCCGCAGTTCCTCCACTTCTTGAAACCCTTCACTTGTTTTCCCCTTCATTCTTAAGATAAAGCTAAAACTCCTTACTGGGTCTCTATAGCCTTGAATGAGCTATCCCCTATAGTTTTCTCTGCTTGAGTCTCTCACCATTGGTCTTTGCTCAGGCTTTTCCCTTTGTCCTGTTCAGGGTTTCTCAACCTTGGCACTATTGACATTTTAGGCCAGATAAGATGTCTTTGTTGTGGGGGACTGTCCTGTGCATTGTAAGATATTTAGCTGCGTCCTTTTCCTCTACTCACTAGATGCCAATAGTGTCTCCCAGTTGTGACAATCAAAAATGTCCCCAAACATTGCCAAATGTTCCATGGCAAGTAAACCGCCACTGTCACCACCAATCCCATTGAGAATCACTGGCCTAGATAATGTCCTTTGGATTTCAGCTACTATATTCACAAAAACACCTTCCCTGACTAGGTCACAATTACCCTCTTTCCTAGGGACCTCTTTTCTCAGCAGTATGTACTACATGCACTGACAGTTGTATTTTTACATTCATGTTTGAGGGTGTGTGATTACTGTCCTTTTACAACTAACCTGTAAACTTCTTAATGGCAGAGACCATGCCTATTTTTGTTCGCTGTTGTGTCCATAGCATCTGGCATCTTGATTGACGCATAGCAGATGCTTGATAAATATCTGGTGAATAAATGAACAGGTGCCGTCCAAATAAAGATCTGGTCAGTAAGAATCAGCAAATTATTTGTAGAGCCCAGATTCTTCTGTTTCCCCAGCCTTTGGAGTTTCTAAGAAATTATATTAATTATCTACAGTAAATAGCAATAAACGTATCTTTAAGCTTAGGCCAATGTATTAAAGTTAGAATTTCTTATTCCTTATGTTTTTCAAAATCAGTAGTCCTGGGCTTCCCTGGTGGCGCAGTGGTTGAGAGTCTTCCTGTCAATGCAGGGGACACGGGTTCGAGCCCTGGTCCGGGAAGATCCCACATGCCATGGAGCAGCTAAGCCCACGTGCCACAGCTACTGAAGCCCACATGCCTAGAGCCAATACTCTGCAACAGGAGAGGCCACTGCAATGAGGGGCCCGCGCACCGTAACAAAGAGTGGCCCCCACTCGCCGCAACTAGAGAGGGCCCGTACGTGGCAACGAAGACCCAATGCAGCCAAAATTTAATTAATTAATTAATTAATTAATTAAAAAATCAGTAGCCCCTCCCCTTAACTATCTCCTCTAGCACAGCCCCTCAAAAAAAAAAAAGAAATTCCAGTGATTCTTCTTAAAGATGGTTTTGCATAAAGTTATTCTAAGATATTCAAGGCCTAGTGGAATGGGTGGTGGTTTTGTTTTGCGTGTGTCTTATTTTAAAAACTGTTTGCAACAGACAAATGTTGCAACGTCCTGATATCTTCATCTTTTCCCCAGTACTGTCTACAGGGATTACCCATCAACTTCTTTTCTAGATAAACTATTAAGCAGTATAAATAATTAGACTTAGCTGTAATAATAATTCTTTATTACCACATGCTAATGGGTATCTTTTTCATCTTAGTCTGTAATAAAATTATCTTTTAATCAGATTCTCTAATTGAGCTTGACATGGTTTGTTTTCCTACATTTTGAAGTAGGAAATGCTATATAAGTGTTCAGATGATAATAAATGATGATAAATAGTATCACCAAACCTAGACTGAAAATTAAGTTAAACCAGGAGAATGAATCTTTAGAAGACCTAAATTTGTTCTTTTATATCATAATAAATAGCTTAGCAATTTATTTCAGAAAAGGGAAGGAGAACAGTCAGATTGATTCCCTAGACTCATTGTTGAGTTGAACTGAAAATACTACATGTAATTTGCTATAGAAACATTCTCCTTTGATTGTTCTCCCTTTTCACACTGTAAAAACTACTGATATAAATGGTGTGTGTATATATATATATATATATATATATATATATGTATATATGGCAAATCATCAAACTAAACTAGAAAGTTTGGAATACAGCCTTTTTTTGCGGGGGGCTGTGTTGGGTCTTGTTGCTGCACGTGGGCTTTCTCTAGTTGTAGCAAGTGGGGGCTACTCTTAGTTGCGGTGCGCGGGCTTCTCATTGCGGTGGCTTCTCTTGTTGTGGAGCAGGGGCTCTATGCATGCAGGCTTCAGCAGTTGCAGCACATGGGCTCAGTAGTTGTGGTATGCAGGCCCTAGAGCACAGGCTCAGTAGTTGTGGCACACGAGCTTAGTTGCTCCGCGGCATATGGGATCTTCCCGGACCAGGGATCAAACCCATGTCCCCTGCATTGGCAGGCGGATTCTTAACCACTGCGCCACCAGGGAAGTCCTGGAATCCTTTTGAAGGATGTTTAAAACTATGTGCCCACAATTAAGAGGGTGGTGAATTGCCATGGTAGAGTAAAAATCAAAAGAAAAGACCAAGAAAAAGTCAGCAACAGTTCAAATTTAAAATAAAATTATGAGATACTAAGGCAAGGAAGAATGAAAAAATGAATCCCAAGAGTAAGGACAGCTATGGAGTGAAATATGAAAAGAACACACAGGCTTTAGACAAAACCAATCTATGTTTGAATATAAACTCTGCCACAGGCCAGTTATTTATTTCCTGTCTGTATCCACTTTTAGCTGCTGTTCTCTCAAATAATATATTTTCTTTGAGTAGCATTTCTTCCCCAGTTCAGGAGGCCACTGGTAATCTTTCCAACTTCCAGTCAAAATGTAAAATGTCCTGTCTCAAAATATCTTAGAGTGTAGTTGAAATGTACTCATATCAAGTGATTTAAAATTCTAAGCCATGTGGATTTTTAAAATGCCTTTCCTCTCAATTTTTATGTTGCCTGTGTTCTCATCTCATTTTCCAAAGTTTCTACTGACTGTGAATGGAAAGGTAGCATGCTAGGTGACTACTTTGTATGCTCTCAGAGAAGATTGAGGGAAGGCCTACTTCTCCTTAAAGGAAGTTCCCATTTCTTTACTCTCTGATCAGTAAAATACCTTTTATCAGGACAAAGTTTTTCATCAAAGATTATACAAATAATTCTTGAGGGTACTATTTATTAAACATAGTGAGCACTTTACATGCAATTGTTATTACTATTTACTTCTTTTTTTTTTAACTTTTTATTTTATTTATTTATCTTTGGCTGCATTGGGTCTTCGTTGTGGTGCGTGAGCTTCTCATTGCGGTGGCTTCTCTTGTTGCAGAGCACGGGCTCTAGAGTGCAGGCTCAGTAGTTGTGGCACATGGGGTCAGTAGTTGTGGCTCACCAGCTCTAGAGCGCAGGCTCAGTAGTTGTGGCATACGGGCTTAGTTGCTCCGCGGCATGTGGGATCTTCCCGGACCAGGGCTCGAACCCGTGTCCCCTGCATTAGCAGGCATATTCTTAACCACTGTGCCACCAGGGAAGTCCCTTTTTTTGCTGTTTTGGACAATGCTTCTGTGAGCATTTCTTAGTGCAAGATAGATGAGCACATAGTGGAACCTAGAATATGATAAAAGGGACAACATAGAAGAGGGAAAAGGTGAGTGAAAGAGAGACTGGACATAAGCAAGATAACCCTTCATTGTGATAAGTTAACTTAGTTTTGTCTAGGGTCAAATTTTGTCTAGGCAGGTGTGCCTGTGGCCTGCCATGTCAGGCTACTCACCTCCCCAGGTGTCAGGGAAAGAGTTATTTAGTGTTGACCATTGCATCTCTGGTGGTGAGGTTTAGGATCAGTTTTATACAGATTTGAATGCTATACTGATGACTGAAAGAAATATCCCTTTCCCCAAACGGCTTCTAGTCTCAGGGTAACTATGGAATGGCCCAGCTACATAAGTGTGCCTTTGGACTGTGGTATTTTTAGTATAGTTTATCATGGTATGACAGTCCTAACGTCCCAGAGAGAATATAAGACCTACCTCCAAAATGTATTGTAATTTTAAGAGTAAATAATTCCCCTCCCTTGACCAGAAATAATTATTTGTAGATTTATTTCTTGGACAGTTCTGGAAAGTAATCATTAGTATCCCTGGGCTTAGGGAAAGGTATCCCTATTACCTATTCCTAAATCAAAGGGCTGTCTAGTTATATATGAAAATCTGAATAGATGTAATGAATCAGTTACATATTCTGAAAGGTTAGAACAGATAATAGCCTTGAAAAAGCCTTTTGGTTTATAGTATGTTTGGCAAGAGGACAGAGAAAAGTTTCTGAAAAAAGATTAGGCATGTAATGGAGTTTTTCACTCTCTGATATCCTAAGCTGAAGTAAGTCAGAGGACAGAACCAAAGAACCAGGGAACTTTAGAGCTTCTAAGGCCTTACATTTGTTGCAGTCTTTCTTTCTTTCTTTTCTTCCTTCCTTCCTTCCTTCCTTTCTTTCTTCTTTCTTTCTTTCTCTTTCTTTCTTTCTTTGATTTTAAACTTATTTTTATTTAATTTTAGATTTTCTCCAATGAGAGAGACCTGGACATATTTCTTAAAGAGCATGACCAAGTCTAACTTTAAAATCATGATTAAAATGACATGTTCTGATATTCTCACCAAATAGAGGATGAGAATTCCCAGAAAATAACATTAAGCATATGACTCGTAACAAACCATATGCAGAACATTGGCTCATTGTCAGGTTGCCAGAGTCTTATTGGAAGACAAAGTCCCCAGTTTTACCACACAAGAAAATTTCCATAACTCAGTCATTGAACTCGGGGGATGGGGTTGGCTGGAGCAGGGACTTTTTTACCAGATACAGAATGTTCCATGCTCTTCTTTGCTGTCTCCTATTTCTAAGTTAACTTGACATTTGACCTCAAGAGTCAGACTTGCCTGTGGCAAGAGAGATCATTTTAACCAGTGAGTAATAAAGTGCTTGAATCTTAATGTTGTTTCTTGTTCCTCACTCTGTAAGTGGTCAGAATGAGCCATATTGGTCTGGACTTTTTCTTCTACAGAAAGAAAATCTACCCTTTCATTTTATTATTTTTATTTATTTATTTATTTATTTTGGCTGTATTGGGTCTTCGTTGCTGCACACGGGTTTTCTCTAATTTGCGGCGAGAGGGGGCTACTCTTTGTTGCAGTGCGCAGGCTTCTAACTGCAGTGGCTTCTCTTGTTGCAGAGCACAGGCTTTAGGCGCGCGGGCTTCAGTGGTTGTGGTACGTGGTCTCTGTAGTTGTGGCTCACGGGGCCCAGAGCACAGGCTCAGTAGTTGTGGCGCATGGGCTCAGTTTCTCCGCAGCATGTGGGATCTTCCCGGACCAGGGCTCGAACCCGTGTCCCCTGCATTGGCAGATGGATTCTTAACCACTGCACCACCAGGGAAGTCCCTACCCTTTCATTTTAAAATACACAAACCTGGTTTATGTATTTGATTCTCTTTGACTTTTTTTGATCATTGTCAGAAAAAGTTATGGAAGTGTGGAACACAAATAACTGTATTAATCGGAGGAGGATACAGAGGTTTTAAGACCCCAGCTGCTGAGAATCAGTTGTACATGCTGATTTTAATATAATCTTCTGTACTTCAGATAGAAAATTCCTTCTTTTTCGTGTCCTCTTCCTGTAGTTTATCTTCTCTTTTGACTCTTAACTCCTTTGTATTTTTCTTATAGATATTGGGAGGCAGATAGTTAAAGGTTAAAGCAAGAACACTGGAGTTAGACTGTAAGGTGAGAAATGGACATTGTATTAGGAAGTTACTATTAACCATAATTAGAGCATTTCTGTAGAATGATGAAAACTAAAACCCAATTATATTAACCTACATAGTGGGTAAAGAAAAAGTCAGGCCAAGGTCATACCTGACGCATTTTAAGTGTTCTATAAATATTTGTTGACTAATTGAATTCATTTATTCATTATTAGGAGAGACCTCTGTGTATTTTAGGCTGAGGGAAATACTCTGGTTAAAAGCTAGAGATGGAAAATACAAATGAAGAAAAAGAAGGACGTGGGTTGGATATAACATTTAGTAAGCACTCAGTGTGCCAGATGCTTTACATTTGTTTTTATGAATATGCATAATAAAATCTATAAGGTACTTGCTATCACTGTCTTCATGGGGAAACTGAAACATATTTAAATTCATGTAAATGGTAAGAGCTGTAAGGAGATAGGATCAAAAGCCTGAGTGGTTTGATTTATTCTCCTTAACCACTTCTTCCTTCAAAACTGGAATGAAGGGACTTCCCTGGTGGCACAGTGGTTAAGAATCCGCCTGCCAATGCAGGGGACACGGGTTCAAGCCCTGGTCTGGGAAGATCCCACGTGCTGCGGAGCAACTAAGTCCTTGTGTCACAACTACTGAGCCTGCGCTCTAGAGCCTGTGAGCCACAACTACTGAGCCTGCGTGCCACAACTACTAAAGCCTGTGCGCCTAGAGCCCATGCTCGGCAGCAAGAGAAGCCACTGCAATGAGAAGCCCGCACACTGCAACGAAGAGTAACCCCTGCTCACTGCAACTAGAGAAAGCCCGCATGCAGCAACGAAGACCCAATGCAGCCAAAAATAAACAAATAAATTTTTTTTAAAAAGGAAAGCAAGTGCAATTGAGGGTTACTTTTTTTTGAAAGACGCCTGTGATAGAAATATGCTGTGAGGCAGTAGAAACAGTACACCTGATGTTTCTGGATAAAGCAGTGGTCTTCCTTCTACACAGCCACTAGGAAACTGACGGTGTCATCACCATGGTGTCATGGTGTCAGTTCTACTCAGCGCACAATGGACTAACTTGAGTACAAAAGAGGTTTTAATAATTTGAAAGGGGCACAGCTGTGAATGAAATTCAAGATGTTTTAATCCCAAATCCTGAGGTTGAATCACAACGAATTTTAGATGGTACCAGAGACTATCAACTCAAACTTGTATATATGATAAAGCCCTAGATTTTAACTCTTTCATTTCAGTCACATGGGATTACTGGATCCCATTTTTACCGGGTTAAATATGTTTATTTGCAGCCAACACCAGTTCATTTACTTGTCATATTCCTGGGTTCATGGATTAATTAGGGGTCAATTTGTATCTTTTTTTCTTTTTTCTTTCTCTAATCTCTGAGGACTTAAAGGCTATAAATATTAATGGATTTTAGCATGATGGCCTTTGGCTTCTTCAGAAAGATTGTTTGATAAATTACTTCCCCTCTGCCTTGCCTGCCTCTTCTCCTGAGCAGTCTACCTAAGGAGGAAAGACTTTTTGTTTCATTTGCAGGGAAATCTATCATTGTTGAATCAGGTCAGGAGTCTGAGATCCATTCTGAGTGACTATGAATAGAGTTCTAGTATTGGTCGGGGCCCCAGGGAAACTGGTGGTTAAATACTGTGAGAATCTTTATCAGACAGGAAATGACAACTCATTAAAGTACTAACCGTTAAGCCTGTTTAGATCCTGGCCTCCCTGCCCAGTGGGGGCAGGGCCGGGGGTGGGGTTGGTTATGGTGGTGTGGTGTTTAACTCTACAGTGTTTGACCAACATGTGCACGTTTCTGAAAACAAAGAATTATTTATAAGACTGTTATCAAGAAAGGGACTTGCTAGGCCATCTTGTCACTGAACTTCTACCTACCGTATTATCATTGCCTCTTTTGTTCAGAAGACAGATCAGCATGTAATGGAGGTGGGATAGGGAGGGGCTTTTATTTCATCCCTGAAAATATATCCTACCAGTACCTTAATTGTAAAATTTAATCTCTTTAGCAGAAGAGCCTGTAGCTTCAGTCTAGAAGAGTCTGTTTACGGCTGTACTTACTTCTCAGCTCCCAGGACAAATCTCAATTGATAGAATTCTCTGGAGTCAAATTTGACTTATTGATTTACATACAATGATCCTCACCCAATCAAGAAAATTCTAAAGACCCTGATATTCATTTAAAACATAAATATAAGTTTAACTGTGGGCACAGGATTTCAGTCTCTTGAGATTTGGCTATTCAGGTTCTTAAAGGCCCTCTTTATAGGAGCCACTATAAAGGATGGAAGGATGAGCAAAAAAGAGACACTTAATCTGGATCTTTGTAGAAATAGCTTTCTTTTCTCTAATATGTTACCTAAGAGTTTTGCCTTGAGTTGTTCTGCTAACTAAGCCTTAAGATATTTTTGACCTTTTGGGAACAAGGTATAGTATCTGTACCCCTTGTGGTTTAGTTTCCTGGTCTAAACCAGTGGTCTCCACCATTGGAGTGGGACTAAAATAGAACTTCTATTTATATTTATTTTCATCTTTGTTATTTTTTGTGTATTTTGTAATGTACATAACATTATTATGGTAGTATATGTACATATAATTTATATGGCTATACATACATGGAGGATATAGTTTACATCAATCTGATTGGCACTCCCTCAATCCACATGTCAGAATATCACAAATCATGGATTACAAACATAGGCTAGGGTTAGAGTAAGAGTTCCATGGTACAAAAGGGGCTTACAGTGGGCATGCTGCAATTTATTGTTTTTTCTATGTCCCATTAATCAGAAATATTTGCTAATGATAGCATGAAAGCTGTCATAATTAGTAAGACATTTAGTAACAATTTAAAAATTTTTAAGATTCCATCCATATTTTATCCATTTTAATTTGTATTTGTACATTTTACTATTTGCGTAAGTACAAATATCAAAAATGTTCGCAGACCATTGGTCTAGGCTCCTCTGCCCTTAAAAGCTGCTTTTGGTGCTATCAAAAAGTAGTCTACTTCAAAAGATCTCTATTATGCTTTCTGAATTATAGCAGCAGTAGACTTGATTAAACCTTTCCTTTCCCTTTCTTTTAATACTACCCCTGACCTGAATCTTCTTCTAAAAACATTTTCTCACATTCATAAGCTTTCCGCGGTTTAACTAACCACACCCTGAGAGTGTTATTTCCATGTTCTGATTAATCATTAGAGGAATGTTAAATAAATCAGCCTCAAAGTACTGCACAAATAGTGAAACGAAGGTTAAAAAAAATTTTTTTTGCACATACTTTTTTTTTCTAAGAAAGATAAAGGCTTACTGCCCTATAGCCTTACTAGGAATCCATGTCAGACAGTATATTTTCTGGAACGCCAGTGATATGACTTACACAATCACATTAATGCTAAGATCTTCAAAAAAAGTGGTTAACAAAGCAGAGCCTGTATTAAAAGTTTACTTTATTAATACCTGTTTAATTCCCATAGGCATTTCAACTGCTTAACCTTATATAGGTCCTGTGTAAATAGGGCTAAACAAGACAAATCAATTTTTAAAAAGTTTATGTTACTTCTGTGTCATTAAGCACTGTGCCCCAGTTTCATGATGGCACATAATAATAAAAAACACTCATCTGGGTGGAAAAATCCAAACAGAATCATGAACAGGAAAATTTCGGGTCTTTTAATAGCAAGTCCTAGATTGATGACTATGTCTGTAATGGAGAAGAGAATCAAAGTAAATCAAATGGTGTGTTTTTTATATCTGGTGAACCAATTTGTTTGAGACCTACAAAATTTGAAAGGAGTCCCTTGAAAACAGAATAACAATGACCGATGAATTTTTTGGAATAGGTGTCTGCTCATAAAATGAAAATTTAAGCATTGTGAAAAACTGGAGTACTCACATCACCCACTCTATGCAACCTCTGCCGATTGTGATGCTTCCTCTGGTAGATTTTCTGGCTTTTTGTGGGAACACAATGCAGACCTTTATTTATAATGAGTCAATATGGGGAGAGTTTAAAATACAGATTTCTTATCAGATAAGTGATTCCACAAACAGAGTCACAGATGCATTAAAAAACATAGAAAAATAATAGATTTTGTTTGCATAATGGTCAGGGCCCTTGACAGAATTTTGCAAAGAAGTTTGTCTTGTTTTTGTTTTAACACATACTTAAGTATATAAGCATGGCAAAATATTGTTCCCATGAAACCACTTTTGAGCTCTGAGTGGGTTTATTAGACTTCTGTGGAATTTTTTCTTTACTTTTTCTCCCTTCTTTTGTTTGCATTTTCTGAGGTGTTTTGTTTGTTTCTTTCTTTCTTTATTAAAATCAGTAACAAAAGTTCAAAAATTGCCATTAGAATAAGTTGTTGGAAACTTGTTTCTTCATGAATTATATTATCTGAAAAATGTGTGTGCCAAGAAAATAAATATCAAGATATTACTATCCACAAAAATTTTTTTACCCACTATGCTGAAGGTCTACAGCAAGGAAAAGCAGATGAGATCAATTTTATTCTTGCTTTTGTTTTCCTTTGTTTTTTCTTTTCTTCTTTAAGGTTTTCTCACCTAGAGAAAATGGCTGTTTACGTCTAGTTTAAGTATATTTAAATCCAACCACTGACTGGAAAATAGTAACTAATACTTTGAACTTAATCAGCACCTAATGACAGATGGAGAACTTCACCCACCCACCATGGGTTGAGATGAGGGTCCTTAGCCAGGTGCACAAGGTACTCTGAATTCAATGGCTTTCAGAAAATGGCATTTATTTCCTGAGCCAACTATAAAGAGACACTGAACTGTGATGCGAGTTATTCCTTCCTCATGTGTGTACCTTAAATTAATCCTAAATGTAAGAATGGACTCTTACTTGTGTCTGCTGCTTGAAAATAACTTGAGGGATGAAGTCATGAGATGGCGCTATTGTTTTCCTTAAATGTATGTTAAGAGTGAAAACTGTAATTTCAATTTTTATCTAAAGAACTTAAAGAACTTTCGTGTTAATTAAGAAAACTTTAGTGTAAGAGTGCTTTGTATAAGCTGAGGCATGTGTGGCCTTAAGCCATGGTTTGTAGACATAGAGAAATGAAAATAAAACTAAAATTTTGATGAATATATTTAAAAAAGTAAGAGGACCTGACGAATAATTCATTATGTAACACTTAATACCTAGTTTTCAAATATGTTAACTTTTTAGATTTTTTCAGATCATGTGGCATTTTTTCATAATAGTTTTGGTTAATATCTTGCTGTAAAAACTTTTAACTTCTCTATTTTCACCAGTTCCTAGTCTCTTATGAAAAACTGAATCTCCCTTCCCACCACCAAAAACTCTCTAAAGCATGTAACAAACACCATAGCCCCTTGAAAAATTAATCTCTGCATTAGCCCAAGATAATTCTTTGAAAGTTACACATCATGTAAATGTGTAATGACATATATTCTCTATCAGCTAAAAAAGTAGGTCTTAATGGACTTACAATGGCAAATCATTTATGGTTTCCAGTTATTTTGAAAGGAATCTAGAATGATTGTTGCCAGTCCCTTCCTCATTCCCCTCAACAACAACAGCAAAGTAGAACCTTTCTACCATTGGGTCTTGGTTCTTAATTTTCTCTTTAAATAATGGCTTGACCCTGGAGCCCAAGAATGATTTGAGGAAAACTGTAAGCCATATTTTTGCTTAACGTCAGTCTGAAGTTAGAGGTCTGAAGAAAGAACAAGACACATAATGGAACCCAACTCTTGGAGGACATCAAAAAGGGAATTTTCAAGTCATTTCTTGTACAACCTAGCTGTTCAAATAAGCATACAATCATTTCAGCCTCTCTAAATAAGTTTTTTTTTAACTTTCAAAAAAAAAAAAAACTGGCTTGACTATAGCCATCCTTGGGAGTTTAAAATAATGACATAAGTTATTGTTATTAAGGGTGAAAGAATCAATTTCTGGGAATTCCCTGGCAGTCCAGTGGTTAGGACTCGGCACTTTCACTGCCATGGACCTGGGTTCAATCCCTAGTCGGGGAACTAAGATCCTGCAAGCTGTGCCTGTGGCCAAAAGAATTTCTGAAGGAAAGTTCTTATAAATCTGTAATCTTCAAAGCCAATCTTTTTGTGCATTTATTTTACTGGATTTTTTTTTATATTCATGTGGTTTAGTTCAAGTGTAAGTGGATGAGCTATTTGCATTCCTTTATGCATTATATAAAGAACTACCCAAGGGAAGTCTGTTTTAAAGAGAAGGTTTGTACTATGTTGCTCCTTTGTAGAAGAATCATTACTAATAAACAGTAACAGAGCTCAGAGACAGCTTTTATGGTTTATCGTACTAATGTAAGGCCATGTAAAAGTCTATGAGAGGAGTTAACCCACAGTCTCCCTCCCTTCTCCGTTTTCTTTTTTTTTTTTTTTTTTTAATATTTACTTATTTATGTGGGATCTTTAGTTGCGGCACGCAGGACCATTTTTTAGTTGCAGCATGCGGGATCTAGTTCCCCGACCAGGTATTGAACCCAGGCCCCCTGAATTGGGAGTGCAGAGTATTAATCACTGGACCACGGGGGAAGTCCCACTTCTCCATCTTTGACGTCTGTCATACAGGTCTTCTGGAATCATCAATGCACTCATTGCTTCTACTACATATGTCTATCCAGGCCTTTTTACATATCCTTCAGTATTCATTAAAGGACTTTTTAAACAACTTCACCCCACACTGATCTCTCTTTTTTCCCTTCACTTTCTTTGGAGTATATCTTCTGTACCAAAAAGTTGAGAAATTTATTATTGATTTATAAATTCTTTTGTTTGCAAATCAGGTCGTGTGTGTATATGTGTGTGTGTGTGTGTGTGTGTGTGTGTGTGTGTGTGTGTGTGTGTGTGTGTGTGTGTGTGTTTTGAATCCCTGTAATGATTTTAAGTTCTTGGACATAGACTATTTCTTGCAGTTTTTTTCTTTCCCCATAGTACCAATTACAGTGTTGGATATAAAATAAGGACTCCATTAGGGGTGTGGTGGTTGATAATTAAAAGGATCAAAGAAAAGTGTCAGCCAGGAGTTATGTATTTGTTCACCTCTTGTAAATATAGTAGCAAGAAATTTCTCTTCCTCTACTCCTGCTTTTTGTTACAGAAAGCAGCAACTGAATTGTTCTAGAAAAAGGGCAGTGAAGTTAATTTAATACTTACTTAAAAAAGGAGAACATAAGGCACTGTTGCAAATACATAAAATACCTTTTGCTGGCCCCAGGAAAAAGATTGGGCTCATTTAGCTTTTAGCCCTATTATTATCAGATGAGAAAATAAAGGGTATAGAAAATAGAGATGTTTGGTTTTCTAAGTTGCCCCAAGTTACCATTTTTTTAAAATGCCTGCAAGCATTTCTAAAACAGAAGCCTGGTACCTACAGTTGCCAAACCGGTTTAACAGCACTACCTCCACATATTCTAGGTGAGAGGGAGCTCCGAGTACATAAACTTATCAGAGATCACTGTCCCAATCATCTCAGAACAAGTTGTTTAGTAATGTACTGTAGTTTCTGTGCAAACCACCTACCATAAACCACGAAGTGATTCAAGGTTCGCAGTTCCTTCTTTGTTCCTTTGTTAATCACTGACTTCTGACTAGTGGGAGGTGCCTCCCAAATTTGCTAATGCATTCTTTTTGGATAAGGATGACGCACAGATTGTCCTAATAAGGACTTGGATTGAGAAAGGACCGCCCCCTCTGAGAAGATGGGACAAGTCAGAGAGAGGGCGGGCAGTTTCTTTTTCAACTAGGGATGACACAAGCATAAGTCATTTCCTTATTAATCGG
This sequence comes from Stenella coeruleoalba, assembly GCF_951394435.1. Classification (NCBI taxonomy): domain Eukaryota; kingdom Metazoa; phylum Chordata; class Mammalia; order Artiodactyla; family Delphinidae; genus Stenella; species Stenella coeruleoalba. Next base: position 32,366,293 of record NC_137165.1, read on the forward strand.
TTCAAACCAGTTCTTACAGGAACTGGTGGTGATAAATGTGAGACTTCTCAGAAGTCATTCATTTTATTCTTTGTACCACACCAGTGTGCAGCATCAGCTGAGAGCTGGCCTCACTCTGAGAACTAACTCTTCTACTAGAAGGGACTCTCAGCTCCTATTTTCTTCTTAAACATTTGGAGGGAGAGCTTTTTCTCCTTTATGGGGTTGTGAAAGGATGAATTCTGATCCATTGAAAAGAGTTCACAGGATTTCGCCAGCTCTGCTGATTGTTGTTGGGTTTTTTCCTCCTTCTATCTAATCCCTGCTTTTTGAGTTGAGGCGGTAAGTGGATTTTTCTTTAACATTTTTCCTGCTTTTCTTCCCAAATGTATCTTTTTCCTTGGGTTATTGTACCCTGCTTCCAGTGCTGTCCCTGGCATAGGTCCATCTCTGCAGAAGCCATTCCAGGAATACCTGGAGGCCCAGCGTCAGAAGCTTCACCACAAAAGCGAAACGGGCGCACCACAGGTGAGACTTTCCTCTATCTTCTCTTCCCCCCCACTCCCCACAGTTTCAGGGCGAAGTTACATTCACAGCACTCACTGGCATTTTTAGGCAAATAGAGTGAGGTTTGTCAGTCTTAGCAGAAGTTTGAGGCTCGGTTTACTCCCTACTGGCAAATGTGCCTTTGTCTAGATCAGAAAATGTATTGATAACTTCTATTTTGTACATCTTCTCCCAAAAACAAGCCTTGGGCTAATGAAAAATAATGGATCTGTTATGTAGAATGAGTTATTACCTTGATCTTAAATTATTTATTTATAAGTAGCAAGTATACTTTCCAAGTGAATTAAAAAGTTAAAATTTATAGCATAACAAAGTATTGGACTTACTGAGTTCATCTGAATATCTTCCTTCATTTTTGCTCTATTTTTCTTTTCACAGATGGGAAAATAATTTTTTTTAATATAAACCAAAGCTGTTAACATAACTGAACTTAAAAACTTAATTAAATTAAGCCTGCCTTTTCTATAAACAGTTTTGCAGCAAAGGAAATGACTAGAAGAGGATGAGTAAGCAATAACCTGAAATGGGAAACTTGAAGGAAGCATAGTGTTTTTCTTGTTTGGTTGGGTTTTTTTGTTTTTTGATGGCCTTACACTCTTTACGTGGCCCTTTGCTGCCCTCAGTTGACCAAACATGACTCCAGAAATAGATAACATTTATATTTTAAAAGCTGCTCCTAATCCTGGAACAAGAATATATACACGTGTAACTATCTTGACACTACTCTCTGAAAGTATCTCCATGGTGACTTCAGATAGTAAGATTTAATCAAAGACATTATGTAGTGAAAGATAAGAGATGACTTCACACTCACCCCATTCTAAATTATATGACTCAACATTGACTTTATATCTAACAAAGTGAAATCTTAATAGCTGGGTGTAAGAAAGCCTGAATGTAGATTTCACAGTAGCTGAAGACACAAGACTTTTCATTTTTAATTGTTTAGGCTTTATAAGTTGTAAGCTCCAGGTTCTCATTATTTTCGTTAAAACATGGTAGGTGGTCCCCTTTTTACTACTGAACTAATGGAGCATTTCTCGTGGATTGTTCTGCCTTTCTTCCTGCAGGGAGAAAACTGGTTGTCCTGGATGTTTGAGAAGTTGGTTGTTGTAATGGTGTGTTACTTCATCCTGTCCATCATTAACTCCATGGCACAAAGTTATGCCAAACGAATCCAGCAGCGGTTGAACTCAGAGGAGAAAACTAAATAAGCAGAAAAGTTTTAACTGCAAAAATTTAAATGGACGGGTTCTGCCTTAAATTGGGAGGACTCCAAACCAGGAAGGAAAATTCCCTTTTCCAACCTATATCAATTTTAATTTTTTTTTTCCCCTGAAAGCAGTTTAGTCCATATCTTGCACTGACAATACTCTTCCTTTGTTAAGGTAAGGTATCCACCGTCAATTCAACCCAAATTGTATTTTATTAGGGTGGAATGTGATATTAAGCAGCAAACTTAACAAAAACTGGCCTTCTACTTGTTATTTTCAAAAGCCCACATGGTACAATTAAAGAATTCCGGACACCAAAAAAAAAAATGGTTCCTAAGTATGTCCAATATGTCAAGCTTTTTAGGCTTGTCACAAATGACTTCTTTGTTTTCCTAAGTCATCAAAAGTGTATATAAATTATACTAGATTGGATAACAGTCTTGCATGTCTATCATGGTAAAATTTAATATGCCATCCTGCCCAACCCTTCCTCTCCCACCTTTGAAAAAAGGCCATTTTATGATGCATTGCACACCCTCTTGGGAAGCTGATCTTTCAATTTTGAGACAGTATAAGGAAAATCTTGTTGGTGTCTCACAAATGAGCTGACACCATTTTTTATTCTGTATATTTAGAATGAAGTCATGAAAAAACTTTATAAAGACATCTTTGATCATTCCAAAATTGTGTCCGTTTTCTTGAGCGTTTTGATATTTTTACTTCCTTTTAGCTTCTACCAACTAAATACAACCTTGCCATATCCACCTACAACCGCAGTTTCTTAAGCCTTCATTTATTTGCATGAAAGGGCCACCACCGAAGCATTTTTTGTTGGGCTGGAATTGGGCAGCTGGCTACACACTGCTGAAATGGCACCTTAGGGACTGGTATATCAAGGGGACTTCTTGTGAAAACAGGAGGGATGATAGTATGCAAATCACAGGACATGGAGAGAAAAATGACTCGTTTTTTAAAAAAACAAGCTTTCTCATATCTTAATTCTTAGCCCAGCACGTACTCTGATTTTAACAGACAGAAATCTGCTTTTATATGTAACCTCATTTTCTTGCCTTTCTTCAGTAAGTGTTTTGTTCTTATGTGATTTTTCCTTTGGGATGTTTCTGGTCGAACTTGGTCATTTTGTTTTGCTTGGGAAAAAATAAACAGTTTCACTTTTTTCCTTTAGGAAAATTGGTACTGACATTATGTTGAGTGTAGAATTGGGTTTAAGTCTCAACAGGCCAGAAATGCCTGGTTTTATCAAATCCTGCCTGAATGTCTGCTTGTTTTGCCTACCGTCGTGACATCTCCATGGCTGTACCACCTTGTCGGGTAGCTTATCAGACTGATGTTGACTGTTGAATCTCATGGCAACAGCAGTCGATGGGCTGTCTGACATTTTGGTATCTTTCATCTGACCATCCATATCAAATGTTCCCATTCAAACATTACCGAGCATCATGGTTTACGATTAAAAAAACTGGTCCTTATGTCTACTGGCACTTTGAATCTTTTATGCCATGATATCGTAGCAGTATCATGAGGATTCTATGGAAATTGGGATAGTCTCTGTGATCAAAGCTAAATAAATAAAGGTCAAGCAACGTGCCTTGTGGGTTTTGGAAAGGTTACTTCTTAACAGTCTTTTTCCCCCCACCCAGAAACTTTCTAGCAGTATGACAGTTACTTACATGAAAAGCAGTACCCAAATGCTTTATTTTAAACAGATTCACATTAACCAGTATAATTTTTTAGATTCTTTAGCGTTAGTATAAGTCTCTAAATCAGCTTCCAGTTGTGTTTCATCTCCTTCACCTGCATTTTATTTGATGTTTGTCTGAAGAAAGGAAAGAGGAAAGCAAATATGATTTGTACTGTTTGTACTAAATCTTTGGGATTTGTTGGTAAATTTATTTCAGGGTAAAGTATAAGAAAAACAAAGACTAGTTTCTTAGGCTGAAGGTCTAAGTGATTTATAATACATTTGACTTATGATGGCTTGTTCACTCTTTCAAATGAATTTGCTTTGAAAACAAATGAAGAGCAGCTCTCCTCCTTCCCTCCACTAAGTGTTCAGGTGTGACATGTTCAGGTGATTCTGCTGGATTCCAGCTGGAGCAGTTTGCTACCCTTCTGTTCCTGCGGTTGGTTTGTTCCTTTTATCCACCAAAGTGGACGCAAACAACATGATCCCAAAGACATGCCTAGTTAATTCCAGCTGATTGGAGACCAGAAAATTTGTAAATGGATGGTTTGATGTTACTGCAAATAAAAGAAAGGGCCTGGGAATTCTTTTGATTCCATCTCTACTTTGTTTAAGTCTCATTTTGTGCCTTAAATATCTGCAATGTTTTATCATGTCTCAACTCAGTGACTGACAAGCAACACAATACAGTGCAACACATCAGGGTTTATACCCTAAAGTACTGAGGAGCACCTCCCTCAAGCAATGCCATGTGGGAACTTGCAGTGTTTTCTGGATTCTCTGTATAACCATAATCCAGAGTGTGGGATTTAGAAGGAAGGGAGAATTTTAATTTCATTTGGACAATGGCCACTATTTCCATTCTCTAAAAATCCAGAAGACGACAGGCTGGAAGTGACATTGCTGAATTACACTAGTTAATTCAGTGTATATAGTAGCGAGTACTCCTTACAAACAAACTCGGCCAGTGTTCCCAGTGTGCTCAGTGCTGTCTGTAGCTTTGGTAGGACAGCTTGAGGCTTGTTACTCAAAGTGATTTCTTAAGTACAAATTACTCATTAAGCTAAAAAAAAAATAACTGATTGCCCTCTTATAAACTGCGGTGAACTGTGTTTTGACTGACCGGTGTGTCAAGAGCTCATGGAGTCCCCTTTTTAGCATCAAAAAACCTTTCCATATATTTTGAAACCCACCGTTTGCCTCCATGTGCATTAGTCTGTTAATGATGGTTTAGATCTCTGCCTCTAACATAATGTGACCTTGAGAAAGTTTTTAACTGAGCCTAGATTTCATCTATAAAAATAGAGATATATAGCCAGGTTGTCCTAAGGATTAGATCAGATAAAATGTAAAGAAGCTGTAAATGTTAGTATGTTACCAATTTTTTAATTCACCAAAGACAGCATTTGCTACACATGTAAGAATTTTACAACATTGCATTTACTCACTTCAAAAACAAAAGTAGGGCGCTTCCCTGGTGGTGCAGTGGTTGAGAGTCCGCCTGCTGATGCGGGGGACACGGGTTCATGCCCCAGTCCGGGAAGATCCCACATGCCACAGAGCGGCTGGGCCCGTGAGCCATGGCCGCTAAGCCTGCGCGTCCAGAGCCTGTGCTCCGCAACGGGAGAGGCCACAGCAGTGAGAGGCCCGCATACCGCAAAAAAAAAAAAAAAAGTAGGATTTAAAATGCTGTCTGCAGGGACTTCCCTGGTGGTCTAGTGGGTAAAGACTGTGCTCCCAATGCACGGGCCGGGGGTTTGATCCCTGGTCAGGGAACTAGCTCCCACATGCAACTAAGAGTCCGCATGCCACAAGGAAGATCCCGTGTTCCACAACTAAGACCCAGTGCAGCCAAAAGAATAAATATTTAAAAATAAGTAAATAAATGCTGTCTGCATATATGCCCTCATTTGGGAGTAGATATGCTCTGTCTAAAGAAGTTATTAATTAAATCCAAGATACAAATTAATAAAAAGAAAAGCAGAAATTAATGAACTAATGACTTGATTAGTAAGACTAAAACCTTCTTAACTAAAAATAGCTCTCCAGGCCTCTCAGCTTCTGAGATGGCCCACACTTTGTGGAGTGTGTTTCTCCCATGGCCGCTGGAGCCTGAGACGGACTGTGTTCTGTCTATGGAATGTGCATCTCTAAATAAATCCACTTCTTACCTATCAAAAAATAAAATAAAAATAGGCTCCCAGTTAGCCTAGTTAAGGTACAAAGCACAGATACACAAAATGTACTATGAATAACTGAAAATACTTGTCTAATCTTACCAGCTTTAAATGTTGACATTTTCTAATTTATTTTTATTATACAGTTAATACTAAAAAAACTAGAAGGTAGATGAGGAAAAAAGGAATGATCAGCTTTTAATACCTTGTTGGAAAAGCTCCATCTGGAATATCCAGTGAGATTTGCTGGGTGTAAAGAGGTTTTAAACAGTAAAAGAAAAATTTGATTTGGTGGCATGCCAGGTCTTTCCCAACAGACCTGAAAGTCTCATTCCTGTTACAAAAACACACAAGATTGGTTTATTTTATTGATAATTAGTTATTAATGTGCTCACAAAAAGTTAAGACAACCTAAGCAGGAGTTTAATAGCCATTTTTGAAAGCCAAGTAACATTCCGTCTCTAACTCACATGATCAAAGCGTCTCTGGTAGTCACAAAACATAGTAAATGAAATGCTACACAAAACTGCTGCATGTGAAGTGCTTTGTTCCTTTATTCTCAAAGACAGCAAGAAAAGAAAGCACATAGTGTACTTTAAAATTCTAGAAGCAGTTGAGTCATTTGTATCTGGTAGTCAGGGGCTTGGGTTCCTGTCCCTCCCTTCCCAGCAAGGCCAGGAGTTCACCTAAGGTAATGCATTTGCCTTGAGGGTGAGGACTTGAATTGCAGCATATAACCTACATATATTTGCATATTTAACCAGTACTCATAAGAGGGATTATAACAAGAACCTGTTCTGGATAGCTGCTTACTCATTGCCTTTAGAACTGTGGCGCTGGGACAGGAAAGTGCCAACTGTTTACTCATTCTCTTTGACCTACTAGCCTTCCACAGTTTGCTGTGTGGGTGTTGATACTACTAAAATAAAATTTTAAAAAAAGTTGTTTTAGATGGCCCCCACTATCTACCCAAACACCCTGGATTTATTTGAGATCTGGGATTCTAGTTCTGTAGTTGAGATACTGGCCCAAACTGTGGCCCAGAGAGAGTGAGTCAGTTCTAAGTGGCTGGCTGACTCTCTGGGAACAGAAATGAAATGCAGCTTGGAGGGTTTGTCGGCCAAATCCACAAATGTGTGGCTTTTTGAAACATTGGACATCTGTTCCTCTTAAATTAAAGAAAACCTTTCTAAAAAGCACAGAGTTGCTTGGCTCCTTGTTTCTTTGTGTCAGCAGCAGTTGCTGCTGTAATTTAGTAAGCCTAGAATCAATCCTAGTTAGAAAATTTGGAATCTTTAGGGCACACTTCAGAGAAAGTGGAACTGAATTGCTTTGGGAAGGGAAGAGATGATTTTACAGCATAGAGTCTGTTTGGAAATCCCCTTCTGGGGTAATCAGCCCAGGTGTTCAACCCGTTTGTTAACCATTTCCAAATGACTCAAAGGACATGAAGGGAAGGCTTGGACACACTCCAGCACTATTTCGACAATGTAGTATCTGTTTGTGTTGGAAACCGTATTCCTGAATTCTTGAGGGGAAGGCTCGGGCTTATTCTGGGCATTTTTGGCCGAGAGGGACCCCTGGGCCACCTGTCTAAGCTAACAGTCATGGCCTTTTGAGAGTTTCCAGGGAGGAGTATGGACAGCTTGCTTTGATGGCCTTCCACCCAAAGCCCTTTGGGGAAAAGCCTTGTTTATTCAAGGAGGCCTGTCTCTCCCCCCCCCCCCCCCCCCGACCTAATCCCAAACGTTATTTCCCTTTGTTGCCATCTATCCCCCTTTAGGGAGCAGCATGAGCAGCTTTTTCCTTCAGGCACTTTTGACTGACTCAGCCCAGCAGCGTTGCCTAATTGTGTCCCAGTCTGTTTCTGATGGAGGGAAAAGTTGTTTTTGTGGAGCGAATTTGAAAAGAGGGATGGGTTGCGCCTTTCCCCAAAGGTGGGGGAATGACTATTCAGATTACTCTTGTCTTTCTCTGGCTCCTCACCAGGTGGTGTTGGAAACAAAGAGCAGCTCAGGTTCACTTCTCTTGGCAGTTAAGTGCTGAAGCCCAACGCTCCATGTCACCAGAGAACCTTGCTGTTCTCAACCTCTTTTCACCTTAAAAAGATGAAAGCCAAAAATAACGAGAGGAGGCCCTTGTCTGCCTTTCATTTTTTTAGTGCACCTCGGAGTGTCTTGAGAATCACTTTCACTTGACTGACAGTCCTAAACCTCTTACAGCAGCCAAACTTTCTCTACCTAACCTCACATGGTTTGGCCACACTCTTGACGCTCTTCAGACTGCACTGCTCCATCCTGTCCCTTGCACCAGGCCCTTCCCACTCCCATGTCCCCTCCACAGTATGTTCTTTGTACACAATCACACAACACCAGCAATCAAGATTAGCTCCCAGGAACCTCCTCTGATGTGCCCCGTACCAGGAAGCACAGTGGATTTACTGTAACTTTGATGATTGCTTGCTTGCTTTGTACCAGGCACTGTTTCTAATGTTGTTTTATGTGTTTTGTATTTAATCTTTAAATCCTCCAACAGCCCCATGAGAAAATTAAGGCAGAGAAGTTCAGTGATTTGCTGGAGGAAGCAAGGAAGTAGAGCAAGAATTCAAATCTAGGTGTTCTGGCTCTTAGCCACTCAGTTCTGCGGAAAAGTCCAGTGCAAAAGTCCAAGCGTCTGCTTACTTGTTTCATCTTGTGATCACAAGGTAGGTGATGGGAAAAGGGAGACAGCAGAAAATCAAGGCCACAGCCGAAACAGTTTTGCATTTAAACAGATGAACAGCTTTTGTGTGTCCCTATACCAAGGGTTGGAAAAGCCAGCTCTGCTCTTAGCCATCCTGTGTGGGCAGGTTCCCAGAGTGATGTTTGCTATAATTATGATTACAAAGCAATCCGTACAAAGGTACAGACCTTTTTTCTTTTTTAAAGCACTGTCACATCTTGAGTTTTATTTGATCTTCATAACAACCCTATGAAACAGTTAGGGCCAGTAGTGGTATTAGCCACGTTGGGGAAAAAAAATTTTTTTTATTCACTTTTTAAATCTCTAATAGTTTAGGGCTTCCCTGGTGGCGCAGTGGTTGGGAGTCCGCCTGCCGATGCAGGGGACACGGGTCCATGCCCCGGTCTGGGAAGATCCCACATGCCGCGGAGCGGCTGGGCCCGTGAGCCATGGCCGCTGAGCCTGCGCGTCCGGAGCCTGTGCTCCACAACGGGAGAGGCCACAGCAGTGAGAGGCCCGCGTACCACAATAAAAAAAAAAAAAAAAAAATTCTCTAATAGTTTAAAGTACTATAGGGAAGAGGCAAAGCTGTTGAAAAATGATCTCCCTCCAGGAGTTTACAGTCTTCTTGGGGGTTATGCAAATATGCAGGTAACTACAATGTAGAGTAGTAAGATGAAGGCCATAAGAAAAAAAAAAATGGGAAGAGGAAGAAAACTGCTGACTAGGAAGGATCAGAAAAGGTTTCATGAGGATGTGGCACTTGAATTGCCAGGTAGGGGTTGGGGTGAGGGAAAAGCCCTGTGAGAGACACCAGGAAAGCGCCAGTGAGGGAGCTGTGAGACAAGGCCAATGAGCCTTCTACCTCTTATTCTCTGCCTAGCTTCGTTTTGTTTCCTTTAAGGTACCTACATATAATTCACAACTAGTCAAGTTTCTTGTTTTTGCTCATTCCTCCACTAGAACCTAAGCCACATAAGGGCAGACACTATTGTGCTCTCCTTTGTATGCTCAGAGCCAAGCACAGGGTGGGGTCACACACAGTATTTGCTGAATGGATATTGCAACAGCCCACGTGAAGCAGCAGCAGAGATTCGAAGGCAGGCAGGAGGTGCTACCTAAGTAGAGTCCAGGTAATGGTGGAGTGAAAGAGGTGGAGTATACATGAAGGATGAACCAGAGAACCCTGAGAAGACAGCAATAATCATTGATCACTGAGCCAGGAATATAGGAGGAGGACCAAGTTTGAGAGAGAGAGTCACTATTCCGTTTTGAACATATGAAGGGAAGATACCAATAGAATGGTGGGGCCTAGTATAGGGGTGTATGTCAGTTCTCCTAACTCCTCAAACCACTCCCTGTCAGAGAATAAACCTGACTTTTTCAGAGAATTCTCTAGAGTAGTATGTCCTCTGTACTTTCCTGTAAGTGATCATCTAAGCCTCACCTTGTTATGTAGCACTGTTCCTGAAGAATGGCACTGTGACTGGACCTTGGAGCCACAGGAAACTGCTTTAAAATTCCTCTCCACAGTTGTATCCTGCCTGCTTTGCCAATGGCTCCTCCCTCTGAGAACTGGGAGGATGGTAATTCCTGGATAGATTGTCTTTATAAGGAGAAAAGTTTGGCAGTGTGATTTCCTGTATATTTCTACTAGAGTCCAAGATTCCAGTAGTGCTAGCCTAGACAGCAGTGGCAGCCACCTAGAACCCAGATGTCATTAGTATTCCCAAGTAAGTACGAGGGCGTCCTCCCAACTGCCTTTGCCAAGCCAAAAGGCAGAGTCACGGCTTTATTACACCTTCTAGAGCATGTGGTAAAGGCGGCTTTCCATTTGGCTGCTTTGGTGCCGGGGTTGTTTACATGTTTCAGTGAGTGAGTTACGCTTATTGAAGTTGGCTGGATAGGAGTTCAGAATAAATGACATATGACCACAATCATACCATTCACCAGAAGCACCAGAGTTCAGAAGGAGAGAGATTTACTTCTGTAATAATCCTTTGGTAGAGAAGAGAGGCACAAAACTCGAGTATTCCACTCTCAAGAAGGTCCACAGTTTTTGAAGCCTTTGAGAATTGGGGTGTGACTGTTCCTGGCTTTCTGATGGAATCAGACAAAATAAGATGCCTATCTGGTAAAAGCACAGGTGTGCGAGTACTTTGCACAATTTTAGAAGGAAAAAAAAAAGAAGCTGAAAAATAGTCCTTGTAGAAAAATGTAGAGATCAAAGAAATTTGCAGATGTTCTGCATTTTCTTCTTCAAACATAATCTGTCTGAGCATAAAAGACATCCCTGGTCTCTGCAAGGAAGAAATAAAAGGTTCTTTCATACATAAATGATTTCCTACTTTATACACCTCTTTTCAGGCTGCTCCCAGACTTTGTGTTTGATATATTTACTAGTCTTCCCTGCAGTAGGCGATGTTCATTAGAAGAACATGTTGAGACAGTAGGACCCCAAAGCTATCTTTAACTTCTCCCTTCCTCCTCTGCCCCTGGAGCATCCTATAATTCCTACACCCTATTTCTGTGATAGTTTACAGAACGATGAGGATGCCTATTACTTCCACCCCTTGTTGCTGCCTTCTGATTCATTTGACTTATTCCTCCGTTCTTCAAACTGTCTCCAGGTCTTAACGTCCTTTGAAAAATCATTTTTGAGTTATTTTATCTTTATGTTGGTTTTTTATGGCTTTGCTTAAAAAAAAATGCAAGCCAAAGAAATGCATAATATAAAAAAAGAAGGAAATCCCCTAAGATATTATCCCAAAGAAATTACTATGAAATCTAGCATGTGTCCTTTGAGTCCTGCTCAAAAATGTTCGGAGCCTCCCATTCTTCTTGGTCTTGGGATCCTAGCAGTGGGGGCAGAGCTGGGGCAGGCAGGATCATTGGGGCGTGTCTCTCATCTGTATCTTCAGGTTAGTGATAGTTCCACCGCTGTCCTTACTGAACAAAATTAAACATAACCATGTAGATGAATCTATGTGTTTCTCATAACCACATTTAACAGTCATTTCTGTCAGCTTTGGCTACTACAGCACACAGAAAAGAAACAGTGGGAGAGGGGGAATGGCCAAACATTAGAAGGCTTAGAATTCCAGGACAAGGAATTTAGATTTTTTTTTTTTTTTTGCGGTACGCTGGCCTCTCGCTGTTGTGGCCTCTCCCGTTGCGGAGCCCAGGCTCCGGACGCGCAGGCTCAGCGGCCGTGGCTCACGGGCCCAGCCGCTCCGCGGCATGTGGGATCTTCCCGGACCGCGGCACCAACCCGCGTCCCCTGCATTGGCAGGCGGACTCTCAACCACTGCGCCACCAGGGAAGCCCAGGAATTTAGATTTTAGGCAAGGACTTGCAAACAAAGGCAGTTGTACACTCTCTTTTAATATATTGTTTGAATTTATATTGCCTTAAGTGGCTCTTAATTATATAAGATGACTTCAGAAGCAGAATATTTTTAATTACATTTCCAGGTCCTTAGTTTCATCTAATAATAGTTGTGAGATCTATTGCTAATATGGGACCTTTAATAGGCTTTATTGTGTGTCTGTAGTTTTGCAGCTTTACGTCTCTTCCACAGTTTTTCAGACGTTTATATTAATCTGTTCAACAAACAGAGAGTCTCTACATGAGTCAAGCATATGATCTGCAGCAAGGAATATACCAAATGGTGAACTCCTAAAGGGCAGGGGCCAGGTTTACCTCGTTTTTTTCTTTCCCCATCTTTGCACAGTGTCTTAACTTGCAGGTGTTCAATGGATGTTTGTGGAATTAAGCTCATATCCTGCCTCTTTCATACTGTTCACAGGAGCTGAGCTTAAGCAAGGCCCTTCTTTTTTTAAAAAAAGGAAAACTTCCATCTTTCTGCCTCATGTCATGTTTCTTACTATCATGTTCCCATGAACTCTCACCTAGTAAGGATAAGCTTTGTTCAACTCCAGTTTCTACAATTCCCAGGATTTTGCTCCTGAAGTGTCTAGAATAGCCCTGTCCAATAGAAATATCATGCAAGTCATATATCTAATTTTTAAAATTTTAGTAGCCATACTTTAAAATGTAAAAAAAACAGGTATTATACCAATTTGAATAAGTTATTTACCTTATTATGTCCAAAATATCATTTCCACGATTTAAGATATTAATATTTTACATTATTTTATTTGTATTATCTTCAAAATCCAGTGTGTATTTTACACTTACTGACCACATGTGGCTAATGGCTACCTTATTGGACAGCCAATATTGGACAAAAAGACTGGACAAAAATCTTTGAATTTCTGTGTACTTACCATGTAAATAATTAAATTCATAGGACAAGAGAGCCATGAAAGTATCCATTGTATTGGCTCCATCATTGGCAAAGGAGAAAAATTCAGGTAACACAGAATTATTTGCTAAGAGACATGTAATTTAGCTTCTTGTTTCTTTTCATGCTATCTTGTAAGCTATTCTTAGATTTTTTATCATTAGGTAAAGTCCATAATTCAAAAACCATCGAGTATTTCTTTTTTTTTTTAAATGCTTATAAGCTATTAGCAGTTCTTTGGGAATCATCATCAGTTCCCCTGACCTTCCTTTTCATCTCTTCCCTGGCTTCACTGGCTCCCTAGAGTCTAAATGATTAGGATTTTCTCTCTTTTCCCTCTTCTCCCTTGAATGCCATATCTTCTGCAACACTGACCCAACACTGCGTTCTCCAGAAACTTAAAATATTTACATTGTTTATCTTAACATTCCTGCTAGGGGAAATGGGATTCCATTTATTAATAAGGTTGACATTGCATCGTCTGAGACATTTCAGAGTGTAGGAGTAGGAAGTTATTTAGTTAAAAATATAAAGCCAGATTTTTTAGCTCACATTCCTAAAACCCATAGGAAACAGTGTGATTGATACAGATGAGCAAATATCTCTTAAATTAAATAACTGATTATTTGCAAAAATGACAAGTTAGTGGGCAAAGCCATATTTGGAAGGTAGGTGGAAGAACAAGGAAGGGTTGACTGCCAAACCTTGAGCTCATGCGGAGAGAACAGTGGGATGGGAACATATGGAGCATGTTTTAAAACAAAATTTTGGACAGGAATGCAAGTGTGATAAACATGGTGGTCAGGAGAAGAATCACTGGTATGTACACTGCACAGTAAAGTCTACAGAGCCAGTGAGGAGGCTTCAGACAAATTTAAAGCCTAGACTAAAGGTCCCAGTTCACGGTTCTTTACCTTGTACCACATCTTTACTGTAAAAAAAGAAAAAAACTGAACATGGACATGGGCAAGATAATAAGCAATAATTAGGAAGCCAGAATCGTAGCACCAGGCATGGAAAGAAACTTAAGTACCTTGTAAGCTTCTTCATTTAGACTTTGTGGTATTGATCCCCATATACTTAGCATTTGTTCAGTGCCTGGCAGTGAATAGATACTGGTTGAATGAATGAAGGGACTGAGAATAGTGAATCACGGGCACACTTACTGAGTTCTAAGTGACAGGTTAAAGAAAGGAGAAAGGGATTGTCGGCTGACTGAATAGTAGTGGTGAGGGGTTGCGGGGCGAGTACTCAAAGCTAGAAGCAAGAGGGAAGAAACAGGTTCTACCGCTTAAAGAGCTCTTAAGAAAAGCACAAATGGGGGAGAACGAAAAGGTTTGAAATTAAGAAACAGTTTGAATTTATACTGTACTCACTGCCTATAGGGGTGCATCTTGGCTGTGTGGGATAATGTCTGAGTGACACACATAGTACGCCAGTTACCCAGTAATCTAAGAAATTACATGTTCAAAGCTTTTGGCTCTCTATGCCCAGGAAGTTATGATTCTAATGTTGTCCTGGCTGATTGGCCGTTATCTCCACACAAATCAAAGTACATTTCCAATGCCACCCCTTATTTTGAAGCTTTGGCATCAACTTCTTTGTGTTAATTTTTAAGTTATCACAACTCTAATAGCAAAAATTTTTACATTATTCCAAATAGACAAGAAAAAAATTTCAATGTAAACATTTAAAACAATTTTGCAAATATTTAGGTATCCACACACACCAAATAATGCAGTTGTGCATGAAACAATAACATGCATAAGAAAGGGTCAACTCACATAAGTGAATGGCTCTTTCTAATTGGAGCTTACTTCCAATAGTCACCTGCCATTGATTCCATGAGTTGCCAAATTAGAAATATATTTGTCCCACTTGGTACCTCATGCATGCTTTTCTCAAATATAAAATGATTTCAACTTACGACCTTCTTTAAGCTTAACTTGTAGCAAAGTTCCTCAGAATCAGCCTACCCCCTAGTGAGGTAATTTGGTTACAGATCTTCATTAATGCTGGTTTAGTTCGGGAAACTGTTTCAGTCTTTGGATCTCTGCAATGCTAAACTATTACTTTTAACTTTATTTTGTAAAAATTACAATCTCATTATTTTCTAGTATTCTTGGCTTAACAAAATACAGCAGTGGGTGTGCCTTTTAGCAGTTGAACAGACCACTTTTTACATTCCTTAGAAATAAGATATGGTTCAGTATTTTAAATCATAGCAACAGTTGATAAGAAAAACAGCAAAAAGGTAATCATTTCCATATGGAAAGAAAAGGAAGAAACCACTGGTAGATTTGGCAGAAAGGGCAAAATGTTCCTATTTGTTTGCCATTTTACATTTGTTAATACATTGCATGTGATGTGTTTTATTGAACTACCCCATTCCCCTCAAACTCAGCTGCAAATTTCCAAATGTGTTCTGTCCTTCTGAATGAAACCAACATCTGTATGTGTCAGTTTCATCTAGGACAATATTTACTTGGTGGTAATTTTCTCAACATAGTGAAATTTTGGCGAAAGCTCTTACCCCTTTTACCGAAAAGAATATAACCGTCTTCCACACCAGCTAAATACCTGTAAGTAATTTTAAAGCACTGGTTGAATAAAATCAGTCTCTGCTCTGGCATTCTAAGATCTAAAAGAAAAACCCAATTTTCTGATGCCCAGAAAATTTAAGAACAGCAAACAAAGGAAACATTTGCTTATTTACTTTTGTATTTAAGCAAGATATAACGTTTATTAACGAAGTCCTGACATTTATTTTTAAATAGCTGCTTAAAGTGGAAAATCTTACCGTTTTAGAATAAAATATTCAAAAATAGATGTTCACCCTGTAGCTTTTGACAACAGCTCCCTCTTATGGTTTAAAACATTCACTTCAAAGATGAATATATTTAAATACGGAATTGCGATTTCTTAGCTTAAAATTGTGCTATGAAAGTTTAGCTCATACTTAGTGAATGCTTTTTGGAATAAAGAGGGAAGTTTCCTTTTCTGATAGTTCTAGAGTTCTAACATCTCAGCAAAGTATTCCCAAAGTTCTTTAAAGAAGTACCAATATTTTTTCTTACAAAGGAAAATTTCAAGTAGATGTTTTCATTGAAAACATGAAAGGTTTTTCTCCTTTTCTGTGGCTATAGTATGGAGAAGGAATCAGCATTTAACCTTGTTACATTAGCAGATAGGAATTTGAAAAACCTTACAGAGAAAGTAGTATTGCAAGTACTTTAGTCCAAAAATGACTTAAGGTAAATTTTCCCCATTGTTCAAAATCCGAGGTTGCAGTAACTAGCAATAACCTGTTCTAACAATGTGAAACTGTCCAAAAAATCCTCTTCTTCAATTCCAAATTTTGTGTACTGATGAATGTAGGCTCTGGTGAAAGAAACAGAAAATATGAAATAAAAATCTCAGGCAAACGAATAACTCAAAATCAAATAATAAATAGACCTTTCCTAGCTCATGAACACGTGCAGATGGCAGACTCTTTTAAAAGTCTTGCCTTTGCTTCAATGTTTACTCCAAAGGTTAGCAAACTCTCAAAGTTTGTGTCAAGCTCCCTGTCTATTTAGTGTCCAAGAGAGTGACAATAAGAAGCACATAGGAGGGGAATTCCCTGGCCGTCCCATGGTTAGGACTTGGTGCTTTCACAGCCAGGGCCCGGGTTCAATCCCCGGTCGGGGAACTAAGATCCTGCAAGCCGCACGGCATGGCCAAAAAAAAAAGAAGCAGCACATAGGAAAAAGAAGCATGTTCAGATTTGGCTGTCTACCCAGCACATATTCAACACCCTACAGGAGATGACTGTGTTCAATATAAACTCTTAAGAAGTGCCTGAGAAGTTTTATCTAAGGCGTGAAACTGTAGAAACACATTGGTCCAGTTCTAGGAATGAAGTGAAGCCTCCCAAGTGTTTTTCAGACAACACTTAATTTTCACTAATGCCAGGTGATCCTCTTAATACCTCCAGTCCCCCAAAATGTTCTGAGGCAGGAGAAGTCATGTTAAAAAGAATATCAAGGGCAGACATGAACTAAATTGATGAAATAATAGCTGCTACCATTTAATGAGAGTGGGACGAGAACTATACCAACAGAGGACACAGAGTTCACAGTCCTGAGGAGTAGGGGTTTATGGAATGGCCATGTGCAGGATGGGGGGCCCTTGGGAATCCTAGCTAATCAAAGTACAGGCTTACCCAATGATTTGAGAAATTCTGCTTTAACATTAAGTAATTGTGGCAGAGGTCAGGGAACCGGATAACAAACACATTTCTTAGTAATCAAGCAGACATTTCTTAGTACCAAGTAGAGTTGAACTTGCAATGTTTCTTACTGAGCAAGATCAGGATCTCTTCCATTCTCAAGGATCTTATTTTGGAAAACTATCTTACTGTCCTTGCCTTATAGTGAAATTTCTACTTTACTTTCATTTCATTCAGAAACTACTCATTTAGGGACTTCCCTGGTGGCGCAGTGGATGAGACTCTGTGCTCTCAAAGCAGGGGGCCTGGGTTTGACCCCTGGTCAGGGAACTAGATCCCACATGCATGCCGCAACTAAGAGTTCCCATGCCATAACTAAGGAGCCTGTGGGCCGCAACTAAGGAGTTGGTGAGCCACAACTAAGAAGCCCACATGCTGCAACTAAGAAGCCAGCAAGCTGCAACTAAAGGAGTCCTGGAGTCACAACTAAGACCTGGTGCAACCAAATAAGTAAATATTTTTTAAAAAGAAACTACTCGTTTAGTCAACAACAACAATAATACTGTGGAAAAATTATTGAGCATTTACTAGTCATGCACTGTACTAAGGGTTTCTTACATTATCATCTCATTTAATCCTCACCACATATATCCTCTCTTTTGGGTCCATTGTACAGAAAAGGAAATGAAACCTGAAGTAATGTGCCCAAAGTTTCATACCTACAAAGTACTTACTCCATGCTATAGATTGAATGTTTGTGTTCCCCCAAAATTCATATGTTGAAATCCTAACTCCCAAGGTGATGATATTAGGAGGTAAGGCCTTTGGGATGTGATTAGGTCATGACAGTGGAGCCCTCATGAATGGGATTAGAGGCCCATGAAAGCTCCTTTGCCCCTCTGCCATTTGAGGACACAGCAAAAAGACACCACCTATGAACCAGGAAGTTGGTCTTCACTGGACATTGAATCTGCCAGTACCTTGATCTTGGACATACTAGCCTTGAGAAATGCGAGAAATTTCTTTGGTTTATAAGCTACCCAGTCTATGCTCTATTTGTTATAGCAGCCCAAACAGACTAAGACACTCCAGATCCTGCCTAGTGTTTTAACATTATATTATCTGCTTAAGGTTAGGAAAGGTTTGTAGATTTATTTTTTACTTACTTTGAAGCAAACATATTCCATGCTTTGCCCACAATCGTGTCAAGTGGTTTTACTAAGAACTGGCTATTGCTGACCAACGCTGCAGACTTCTCATATTTGCTAAAGGCTCGCTGGGTTTTCCACACACTGAAAGCATGAACAGGCTCTAACCAGGAAGTATAGAGAGCTGGATCTTTAAATGCTCCTAGGGTAAAATAACAAGGCACTGTTTACATCATAAATCATCAGTTTTTGAAATAAATTAATAAACAGATATTTTTGTATCCATTTTACCAGAAATCTTTTGTTTTGCTCTTTGAAACTAGCTTTATATTGCTTTTGGATAAATGATCCATATTCATCATAAAAAAAAATCCACACCATTCAGGAAAGTATTTATTAAGAAGAAAATTTAAAAGTCAACTCAACAACTGAAATGCTACCACCCAGAGACAGACTATGAACAGTCTGCTGACCCGCTTTTGTACTATAATTTTACATATATGCCCTATGTGATATGCATTTTTCATTCACCAATATGTTGTAAACCTCTTTTCTGTGTCAGTAAATATCACTCATATTTTAAAAAGCTTCTATGAATATACCATAATTTCTTTAACACATTTCCTATTGTTGGGCATTTAGGTTGTTCCCACATTTCTGTTAGTGTGAAAGATGTTGCAATGAATATCTTTACACCTCTGTGTACCTGCATCATTTGCTGTGGGTAAATTTTTGGAGGTTAGATTACTTTATATATCCTTTTATTAACTTTCTCATTTTAAAATCTAAAATGAAGAAAGTACACCATCTGATTGACTTGATCTCTTTTTAATTACTAGTTTTTTATTTAAGAGGTATTACAGGGATGAGATTGATTTTCTTTATATCACAGCTAGAAGCAGCCAATTGGATGCTGCTGGAATCATCAGACAAGGATAATATAATCCCAGAGACTCGCCATAGAAACACAAAGAAAGCTAAGAAGAGTACTGCTCTTTCAACCTCCTGAAAACGTTGTACCAATGCTTGTCACAGAGACCATCAGTTGTCCTGCAATACCTGTTCTCCCCTTCTTCTTTAGTAACAGAACCACCAAATTTTAACTGTGCTCATAGCCACCCCTGCAGCTAGATGTGGCACATGATTCAGTCCCAGTCGAAGGGATAGAAACACAAGTGTGGTGTGTGACCCTAGAGGACCAGGCCTGCCCTTCTTTGCTTATTCCTATGTGATTTGATGGCTGAAGTTCAAACAGATGCCTTGCACTAAGGACAAAGCCACGAGGTGAGGATGACAGGTCAACCAGATTCAGGAAGAAAGAATTAAACTTGTCCTCTTGTTTACACCACATCTATTTTGGTATCCAGTCACACACTTACTGATACAATGGTTACATTTTGTTACTAAAATATGGAGTTATTATTTTCCTTTCTTTAAGAATAAATTCAGGGACTTCTTTTTTTTCTTTCTCTTTTCTTTTTTTTTTTTTACCATGCATACCATGTACATGTGCAAAACGTACATCTTAATTTTCACCTTAACTTTGCTTACCCAGCTCCGCACTATGTACGTCTTTCCCACGAAGGATGACCAAGTTAGCAATGGAAGTGTTAAAATGAGACTCCTTGTTGAGAGACATTTTACCACGCGTAGGAAGTCCTGATAAAGGAGGCCGTACCTGCCAATCAATACCTACCAAAAGAAAAAAAAGAGCAAGAGATTTTACAAATCGCCTTGAACAAGAAGAGAAAGATGTATTATAGTATGTGTATTTTATATAAATTTCCATTTGATAAGTAAAAGTTGTGGCAGGGTGGGGTTCTTCTAAAAATTTAAACATTCTTATCTGGTTGACCTAAAGTGATTCAAACTACTCAGTCCTGAGAAAGGCATGAAATAGTCTTCATCGAATATTAAAGGACGGTGGTAGGTGCAAAGGATGCAATTCTACAACGCAGTAAAAAGAAAGTAACTTCTGACACACGTGACAATGTGGATCAATATCAGAAGCCTGATGCTAAGTGAAGCAAGCCTGACTCAAAAGATTACATCCTGTTTGATTCCATTTACAGGACGTTCTGGAAAAGGCAAAACCATAGGAATAAAGTTCAGGTCAATAGTTGCTTGGGGCTTGGAGTGGAGGAAAGAGGCTGTCTACAAAGGGGTGTGAGGGAACTTTTTGGAACATGGAAATACTCTGTCTCAATTGTGGTGGTGGTTACACCATTTAAGTGTGTCAAGATTCATAGAACTATCCACCTATAAAGACTGAACTTCACTCTGTATGTCTCTATGAACAAATAAACAAAATACATATAAAAATGTTAAGGGATGTAGAAACACAAAGCAAAAATAGGATTGAAAATTGAGGGCTTCCCTGGTGGTGCAGTGGTTGAGAATCCGCCTGCCAATGCAGGGAAAAGAGGTTTGATCCCTGGTCCGGGAAGATCCCACATGCCGCGGAGCAACTAAGCCCACTAGCCACAACTACTGAGCCTGCGCTCTAGAGCCCGCGAGCCACAACTACCGAGCCCACAAGCCACAACTACTGAAGCCCGTGAGCCACAACTACTGAGCCTGTGCTCTAGAGCCTGTGAGCCACAACTACTGAGACCACATGCCACAACTACTGAAGCCCGCATGCCTAGAGCCCGTGCACCGCAACAAAGAGTAGCCCCCGCTCGCTGCAACTAGAGAAAGCCTGCGCACAGCAACAAAGACCCAATGCAGCCAAAAATAAATAAATTTATTTTTTAAAAATATACATGATCAAAAACAAAAATAGAGGGGACTTCCCTGGTGGCACAGTGGTTAAGAATCTGCCTGCCAGTGCAGGGGAAATGGGTTTGAACCCTGCTCTGGGAGGATCCCACATGCCGCAGAGCAACTAAGCCTGTGTACCACAACTACTGAAGCCCGCGCACCTAGAGCCCGTGCTCCACAACAAGAGAAGCCACTGCAATGTGAAGCTGGCGCACCGCAACAAAGAGTAGCCCCTGCTCACCGCAGCTAGAGCGCACAGCAACAAAGACCGAATGCAGCCAAAAATAAATAAAGTAAATAAATTTATTAAAACAAAAATAGGGACTTCCCTGGCGGTCCAGTGGTTAATACTCCACGCTTCCACTGCAGGGGGCACGTTTGATCCCTGGTCGGGGAACTAATATCCCACATGCTGTGCGGCACAGCCAATAAATAAACAAATAAATAAAAATTAAATAAATAAATCCCAGATGGGTTAAAATTTAAATATTAAATATAAAACTATGAAAATACTAGGAAATACTAGAGAATATTTTTATATCTTTGGGGTAAGTAAGGCTCAGAATCTATAAAGGAAGATTTACAGGTCTGCTCACATAAAAAGGTAAAATTTCCATATAGTGAAAAATACCATACAAAAGACAAAAGTGATGGACAAAAATATTTACAATCCATGTAACAAAAAAGGGGTATAAATCCACAATATTATATTTCCTTCCATCCAAGTCACCATTGATTAGAAAAAAAATTAAATTATTCACTTAGATTATTAAATTTTACACTTACTGAAGAGTTCTTTTAGAGTAAGTTTATATTTTTAAAAATCATATATCATTCTTGAGCATATATAAAAATATATATGTAACGAAATAACTTAAGGTTTTCCTAAAACTTTTTCACATTCAGTGACTTTATCACTCTTTGTTTCAGCATTAATGATGCCTATGTGTTTTCACATTATTGTGCTCTGTGCCTCCAGAAAGTAGGTGGTGCGGCATTCCTTAAGGGAATCCATGAAAACACTAAGTCACTGGCTCTTAAACTGGCTTTGCAACCATGTAAAGCACATCTGCCTTTGACTCCTGCTTAAGGAATGTTGCTAAACTTGTCTGTTTATTATGACAACTGCCTCTTCCCCACCCTAGCAGAAAACTAAAGGTTTACTTTCTGGAGAGGATATGACTGAGAGACTCTAGTCTGGAGAACACCAGGCAGAGGTAAGGGCAGGAAACATACCAAACCAGGAAAACCATGTCCCCTCCCTCCTCTTCCCCCAGATCACTGGGGCTTTGTGTAAACCCTCTGAGCAGAATATCCAACACAACAGACAGGCAAATAGAATATCCAGAAGGACAAATGTACACTGGCTGGAGAGGGCAAAAAAAACTAGATTGAAGCAGGTCAGAAGGCTCTAGGGGAGATTTCTTAAAGAAGATGAAACTGACAGAATACTTGGATACAGGCAGACCTTGGAGATTTTGTGTGCTTGGTTCCAACCACCGCAATAAAGTAAATTATCACAATAAAGTGAGTCACACAAATATTTTTGGCTTCCCAGTGCATATAAAATTTATGTTTATGGGCTTCCCTGGTGGCGCAGTGGTTGAGTCCGCCTGCCGATGCAGGGGACACGGGTTCGTGCCCCGGTCCGGGAGGATCCCACATGCCGCGGAGCGGCTGGGCCCGTGAGCCATGGCCGCTGAGCCTGCGCGTCCGGAGCCTGTGCTCCGCAACGGGAGAGGCCACAGCAGTGAGAGGCCCGCGTACCGCAAAAAAAAAAAAAGTTATGTTTACACTATACTGTAATCTATTAATTGTGCAATAGCATTATGTCTAAAAGGAAATGTACATACCTTAATTAAAAAATACTTTATGGCTAAAAAATGCTAACCATTATCTGAACTTTCAGCAATAGCAACTTTTTGCAATAGTAACATCAAAGATCACCGACCACAGATCACCATAACAAATATAATAATAAGGAAAAAGTTTGAAATATTGCGAGATTACCAAAATGTGACACAGATATGTGAAGTGAGCAAATGTTGCTGGAAAAATGGTGCCAATAGATTTGCTCAATGCAGGGTTGCCACAGACCTTCAATTTGTTAAAGAACACAGTATCTGCAAAGTGCAATAAAACAAGGTATGCCTGTATATCAAGAAAAAATTTAGGTAAGTAAAGAAACAGTGTTGAATAATTGACAGGTACATAGAAAAACTAAGCAAACAAGAAAACAAGGTAATTATTAACTCCAAAGAAAACAAAAAAATTATACAGGAAGGGAAAAGTAATCACAGGATATTTTGTTGCTCAGCTGTGAATAGCATTTACTTGGTCATGATAATGTAAAGCTGAATATCGATTTAACCCAGTGATGACACTTACTACCATATCAGAAGGATGAGCCTGTCTAGAGTGTGTTTTAGAGCTTAGGGCCCAGTGTTGGAAAAAAGCTAAATCCTAACCCTCCATGGTGGGAAGTAAATAGGTAATACCTAAATCATTGAAAAATCTGTAAATGGCAATAGATAAAAACAGTAAAAGAAATAGCAAAAGAGTTTTGAAAAATGGTTACCTCTGGGAAGGAGACAATAGAAGAAGGTTATGAACTGAAAGTTTTAACAACCAGCTTCGTAGAATTACCTGACTCTTTAATCTATGTGCATATAATAAGTTAGGGCTCCTATATGGTAGAAAACTATGTAGCTACTAAAAAGAATAAGGCATGTCTAAATGAATGAATTGGAATGAAGGCTACAAAATACTATGACAGTTGCAGAACAAAAAATACATATAATGTGATGCTAGTTTTATTTTTTAAAGTCTGTTTATATACACCCTTAGAACTTTGACTCTCTAGTCCTCACATAAATAAATTGATCCAAACTAGAAAAAATAAATCAACTAATAAATTTTAAAAATAAGGTGTTGTAAATTAAACTTAAAAATAAATAAGTAAAATCCTACACCTGTTCCACCATGGTCTGTTGGGGGTGGGGTGTACTTAAAGAGCTATACCCAGGAAATCTCACCTGAGGAAAGTAAATCCACACTGGCACCTGCTTTTAGATGACAAGATTCTGGACTTTAGGCTGATGTGCTAATAGAATGTGCTAATAGGCTGATGTGCTAACTCTGGGGGTGCTTGGGAAGGGTTAAGTACATTCTGCAAATGGGAGGACATGATTCATTAGGGGACAGAGGGCAGAGGGTGGTAGCCAGCCTCCAAGATGAACTCCAATGATCCTTGCCACCTGGTATTCAGGCCCTTGTGTGGTCCCCTCCCCATGGGATAGGGCTGACCTTAACAACCAAAAGGATGGTGCAAAATGATGGTATGTGACTTCCAAAGCTAGGTCATAAGAGACATTGTAACTTCTGCCTTGCCCTCCTTGGGCCACTCATTCCTCCTGTTGCTATAGGACATGTAGAAACAGATACACGGCTGATGATGATCTTAATGGGGTCAATCTTCATAGAGAGCATTCTGATAACATATGAAGAGTTTTCAAACTATATCCTTCAACCTGGTTAGTGACATAAATATATTTATTCATATGTTCATATTTATATGAAAACATTTAAGTGTTCAAAACTCTATAACTGTGAAAAAATGGTGACACTCTGAATTCCTATATGGGAAAATGACTAAACAAACTGGTTTATCGACCTAAGAGGGCTCAGGGCACCACGTCTTACAGTACCCTGAGGAACACTGTGTTCCTTGATAATAGGTATTGCCAGAAAAACAGGTCCTGTGACCAAAAAGTTCAGGAAGCATTACTTAAGATGTGAACTTTCTACTTATCTCCAAACGTCAGGCACTATGATCTAAAGTCTGTAAGGTAGTACAAGTAAATATAGAGGAAATCCACTTTCATAGTATTGAAACCTAACTTACTGTAATTTGTGGTAAAATATATGCTCCCCAAATAGTACATAGTAGTGACTTCCAGTTAAATGCGACAGACTGAACATACCAGTTTACTCCCCAAATCTCACTAACAACACAGGGATTTTTTTAAAAGGCATAAACAAGAAAAAATGGAAGGAAAATAATGGCAACAAAAATTTGGAAGCTGGAAAGCAAGTGAACCAATGGTTACTGACTTAGCAACCAGGGAAATCTGAACTTTCTGTCCACAGTGGAGGTCCTGGAAGCAGGCCAGGCGCTTCTAAAGGAGGAGTAGTTAAAAATCTGTATGAGAGGCAGTGAGAGCCCCAGACCCTTCCCCACTCCTGCACTAGGGGGAGTGCCCCACCCTCCATCCGAGAAGAAGGTTTCTGCTCAGGAAAGGCTAAAAACCGGTGAGGCTGTGAAAATACAGCAGTAAACAAAACAAAAATCTCTGCCCTCATAAAGTTTACATTGTACTGAGATAAATGAAAGATCCACACTAAGGAATTCCAGAATGCTAGAGACAAAGAGAAAATCCTAAAAGATACAAGAGAGAATAAAACAGGATTAGGAATCAGTTTGAAGTGGGACTTCTCAGCAGTAACACTGGAAGCTGGAAGCTATCGAGCAGTGCTTTCAAGACACTGAGTAAAAAATGATTCCCAGCCTCGAATCCTGGCCAATCAAATATAAAAGTAGGATAATGACATTTGCAGCCTTAAAATTTTTACCTTCCCTGTACTCTTTCTTAGGAAGCTCCTGGAGGGTACTATCCATGAGGGAATTAACCCAGAAAGAGGAAGATTTGAAATCTAGGAAACGGGCTAGAATAAAGAAGGAGGCAGAGATGCCAGTGCTGGCTGCTTATTAAGCCTGGAGAGTAACCAGTGCAGACTGGAACAGCAGGGTGAAGTCCTCCGGAAGGGATATCTCCAAGCAGATAATGCAAGTAATAAGATTACCTGATTGATAGGTCTGAACATGCTGAGAAGGGTTTCATTTTTATGGAAAAGTTTAGGGGTAAATTTGTAATAGGTACAAAGAATATCGAGCAAATAAATTTAACTATTAACTCTAGGAGGAAAAAATAAACTGTACATGAAATAAAATGTAATCTGTGTATACAGTACATGGCTCAACTATGAATAATATCTACATAGCAAAAATAACACAGACAATGAAAACTGATCTAACCCAAAAGTATGCTTTAACTAGATTGGGAGGAGGGAGGGAAAGGTGTGTGGATGTGTATATAGGGGGTGTTAAGAAGATTCAGTTCTCAACTTCATGCTAGGAAGGCAACTGATAATATCTAAACCTGGAAAATAAAACAAATAGCGGAATATGCAAGATATTTAGAAATATGGGGGCAAATTCCAGGAGAAACATCTCAAAACACTGAAAGCAGTTTCTGCTGGGCTGAGGGGAAGTGTGGAATAGGCTGTTCTCTTCCTCATTATAAACTCATACTGGACAATTACTTGACTTTTTTTTTTTAATTGAGATGTAATTTACACACAACGCAATGGACAGATTTAAATAGACACTTAAGTGAGTTCTGACTCCTTGATTTTTTTAAAAAAACCTATGTTCATATATTACTTTGATAAAAATAAAATAAAAATAAATGTCACACTCATCTGAAATTTTTTTGAGAAATGAAACTGTGAAGTGATTAAGAAATCCTCCCCGGATGTTCTGGTGAGTTTTTTTGCAGGAGCCTCCCTGGTCAGAAGAAGGCACCATTATTTCAACTGGATCAAGCCAGTTTATATTGAGAACTCCAGTAGAGGCATTTTTCCCAGCTTGTGGGCTGCATATTTTTAAAATACCCTTTACCTTCTTCCATTTTCGCATTAGAAATGAGCATCTGTCTCAAATGCTTGAGGAGGCCAGCCCAAGTAAATGTGCTGTATGCCAGTGAATTCTCAGACATTTGAGGAATGTTACGAACACCCAGCATCTTGAATTCTGGATGGGGAACTAAATTCTCCATTAAGTCTCCTGCAAAGAAAAAAAATCTGAACTAAATTTTTAAATTCCACGTTGTTTCCACTGACTCATACACAGCCATGATTTGATGGCTTGGGGGAACCAAATGTGTTTTCTCCTCCAAGGCCAAAATTGCTTAAAATGTAAATACAATTTCAGAGACGATGTCTATTAAAGACCACATATTTGCTTGATTTTGGCACCTATTTTAGCATGAGTGAAAAAAACACACTTTGCCAAAAGGAAACGAGAATTTCTTTTTAGCTAAGAAACTGGAAATGTCAGTGAAATATTTAGCTAAACCCCAGGAAAACAAAATAAGCATGAGACGTAATATGCTTTTACTGTCTGTCATTCAGTGTTCACTAAATAGTCCCTTAGAAATTTTCCTAGATCTCTTATTTATTTTATCTGGTTAAATAATAATCAGAACCTCTTAACATCAAACTTTACTGGGAAAGAAGACAGGATTAGTAACTCCTGAACACAGGAATACACCTATTTTTAGAACCTTGTATTTGTAATGAAACAGAATTAAGGAGAAAGGCTAATTTGTTTTTCATTCAGAGCTTATTTTATATGTTTTTAAAATATTTTTATCTTTTTAATATGTCATATATTTTATGTATTTTATATATTTTTTATATATTTATAGAAAATACCTAGAGGAGAAAGAAAAATTTTCTACCATAACATGAAATTTAAATTTTATGATAACGTTGAGTGCAAACTCATATCCTACGTCCTAATGTTAAGAACAAATTTTGACACAAATATCTCCAAAATGTTGCACAAATTGATCCTATGGCTAATGGAGTTTCCTCTAAACATAAGAATCCTCTTCTGTAAAATACCTAGAGCTGAATCCTATTGCACAGCATGCATAAACAAGCAGCAGTCAGCAAGTAATTCCTGAGGACTAATGCACAAATTAATTGTTAAAATCTGCTTTCCCCCCCAGCGTTCTTGTTTACCCACTCTCATCTTAACCATTCTTGACTTTGTCAAACCCTGTTATGGACTGACAGTTTGTGTCCCTCAAAATTCATATATTGAAATCCTTACCACCAAGGTGATGGCATCAGGAGGAGGTGGGGCCTTTGGGAGATGAGGTCTCTATAAAAGAGACCCCAGAGAGGTCTCCCGTCCCTTGTGCCAGGTGAGAACACAGTGAGAAGACGGCCATCTGTGAACCTGGAAGCGGGCCCTCACCAGGCACTGAATCTACTAGGGCCTTGATCTTGGACTTTGAGCCTCCAGAACTGTGAGAAGTAAACTTGTGCTGTTTATAAGCCAGTCAGTCTATGGAATTCTTGTTATAGCATATTCCTACACACCTTGCGGGATCTTACTTCCCCAACCAGGGATTGAACCCGGGCCATGGCAGTGAAAGTGCCGAGTCCTAACCACTGGACCGCCAGGCAATTCCCTGGACCTAAGTTTTTAAAACTGAGCAATTGAAGGATCGAGGAGGAAACAGGCTTCTTCTGGGGGAAAGCTAAGAGATCTGTTTTAGACACATTATGTTTGGGACGACCATGAAACGTGTACACATAGATGTTGGGAAGGCTGCTGGATATAGACATCTAGAGCTTAGGGAATTGGTCAGAGTTGGAGAGAAACTGGCCAGCTGGAGAAAACAAATGGTGTTGAAAGCCATGGGACTGGGTCAGTCACCTTCGGAGAGGGTTCAAGACCAGCATTTAGAGCTTAGGAAACGGAGGAGCCAAAGAAGGAGGAAAATAATGGGAATAAAAGGAATAGTCATTGAGATAAGGAGGGAAATCAGGAGAGGGGCTGTCACAAAAGACGAAGAGGAGACTCAGAAGACAAGGCATCGGCCATTCCAAATTCTACTGAGATAAAATAAGGACAGTGAACGGGCCAGTGAATTTGACAATGTGAACATGCTTGCGACCTATTAAGAAAAGCAGCTTTAGAAAAGTGATGGAAGAGAAACTAGATCAGAGTGGGTTGAAGAGTGAATAGATGGTGAAGAAATGAGGACAGGGAGAATGGAGGCCCCTTTGAGGACAGTGGTTCTAAAGAATGACAGATAAGTGGGGAAATCACGAGAGGTGATGTCAAGGGAGGGCTTCTTTGGTGTGAAAGATGCCGGAGAGCCGTTGTAATGGCAGCGACCCAGGAAAGAGGGTTAATGACATGTGAGGATGAGAGATGAGTGAGGAATTAAGTCCCTGAGAAGACAGAGGGAATGGGACCCAGAACCCAAGCGAGAGGCTGGCCTTTGATAGAAGCAGGATACTTCTCCCACTGTGACACAAGGTGAAGGGCAAGTGTGGACCCAGTGCCCTATAGTTTGTACATGGTAGTGGGAGTCAAGAGAGCGCTCATGGAACTGATGGCTTGGATTTTCTGAGGGCAGTTCACCGAGTTCATCACAATCTCCCCAAGGAACAACTGGACCAGCCTGCAGACTCAACCTCCAACCAGCTCTCCACAGGCAATGAATTTTTCAAAAATAAAGGTGATTATGCCAACGACCTCCTTAAAATCCTTCAGTGGCTTTCCCCTGCTCTGAGATTAATGAGGCCTTTAAATGGCTTACAAGGACCTGCAAGGTCGGCCCCTGCTCACCGCTCTAGCCTCAGGTTTCAATCATCCCCCACACCATTCTCTGTGCTCCAGTGACACTGGATTTCTCTCTTCCGAAAGGGCCACGCTTCCTTCTGCCATAGGGTCTTTCCACATGCTATTCCCCAACATGCTACTCCCTTCTCCCTCCCTTTGCTTAGTCAACTCCAAGTCTTCATCCAGCTTTTTGCTCAAGTGTTACTTCCTCAGGGCAGCCTTCTTTCACCTCGTCAGCCTAAGTCTGGTTCCTTCGTGACCCATTCTCTTGGATCTGTACTCCTTTCCTTCAGAGCATTTAACTCAGTTTTTAATTATATGTTCTAGTGTAATTATTTGTTTAATGTGAACACAATGTCTGCATTGGTTCCCCACTGAATCCCCAACATGTAGCATAGTGCCTGGCACATAGCAGGAAGCCAATAACTACTGGTTGAATGAACAGATGTACAATATGGTAAGTACTGTGGAATGCAGAGAAATTAACAAGACACATGTCCCCAAGGAAGCTGCAAATTAGTAGGGACTATAAAACATGCATATGACAGATCCTCTAAGGAAACACATGGTGCAGCATCTGGGAAGGGGCCAGAGGGAGATTTACTTTTGATTGCATATTCTTTTGTACTCCTTGAATAAATGTGTGTGTGTTACTTTTAAAGATAAGCAAACACACTTAAAGAAATAATAAAGGCAGAAAACATTAAGTGACATAAAAGAGATACAGAATGCCACAGGAGTTCAGAGAAAAAGGGTTACTTTAGGTAAAGGTCTCAGTAGGAAAGCTTTATGGAAAAATTATCACTTGAATTGGACCCTACAGGAAGAGTAAGGTTTCAGTAGAGGTGAAGAAGGGAAGGAGGAAGTGATTTCTAAGAAGAAGGAACACTGAGCAAAGGGACCAAGGCAGGGAAGTACCAGATTGAAGAAAAAAGTGGAGACAGGATGAAAAGTAGGTGGGGAATCTATACAGAGGCGGCAGAAGGTGATGAAAACGGAAAGTTAGGATTCAGGGCATAAGGAATTATGACAAATCTGGCAGGTAATGCATGAGCCATAGAATAAGGGTTAAGTAAAGTACAGGATTAGATCTGTGCACTGGGGAGGCTCATTTGGGGCCAGTGTGCAAGACGGATTGACTGCAGGGGGAAGAAGCAGGCAACAGTAAGGAAAGCAGTAATAGGACCACCTTAAGCCAGGAGTGTCCACGTAGATGTGAGCTTTGGTTTTCATGGGAAAAAAAAAGGAGAGAGAGGGAGAGGGAGAGGAGAATAAAGAGAACTTTGTATTCAGGGGGAGTATGCAATATTAGTTGAGAGATACTGACCAAGTGAACCAATATCAGAGAGAGGGAAGTAGGGAAGAATGCAGACAGCTGGCAGAGATGGTACCAACAGTCTGAGCATACTGATGAGATATGAGGACAGTGGGAGAAATCCAGGTGACAGGAATTGAGGAAGAGGGGGCTGGGGAGTGAAGACAGGGAAGCAAATGATGAATCCATTCAGAACATGCTAAATCTGAAGAAGCAGATGGCAACTAAGAAAACTGGGATAGGCAACTATTTGGGAAAGAGAGTAGGACTGGGGGTATAGATTACGGAGTCCTCTGCATCTAGATGATTTGAATGGATAAAGCACCACTTGACAAATAACCTGAAAAAAGAACCACTTCTGTACGGAGTGATGAAAATGATGGTTGTGCAACTTTGTGAATATGCTAGAAAACACTGAATTGTACACTTTAGATGGGTGAGTTGTATGGTATGTGAATTATATCTCAAAGTTATTTTTAAAGAACAAAAAAAAAGGGATTTCCCTGGCGGTCCAGTGGTTAAGACTTTGCCCTCCAATGCAGGGGGTGTGGGTTTGATTCCTGGTGGGGGAGCTAAGACCCCAGGTGCCTCGCAACCAAAAAGCAAAACATGAAACAGAAGCAATATTGAAACAAATTCAATAAAGCTAAGCTGCTCTTTGGGAAGGTTTTCGAAATGAGGGAGACCTGAGTATATCTTTAGGCAGAGGGGAAGAGCCATAGAAGAACAACCTTCAGGCTTTCAGAACATCAGACTTCTCTACGAGTAGCACACAGGAGGACAAATACCTAGTGGGTTTCTTCTGTAGTGAAATGAGCCTTCCCCAGAGTAAGTAGGCTGGAACACACTTCCCAGCTGATGTGCGAGGACTTGATTTATATCACGGAAGGAGATCTGCTTGATATTCATCAGTTTCGCACAGATCTTATGAACAGCATCATTCTCATGAACAAGGAGGGCATCTGAAGATCGGTACAAGTGAGAAAGTGTCAAAATGGAATTGTAGTTCTGAACAATAACCTGGAGGAAAAAAAAGGTCAAAGATAAGAAAGGCAGGAGAGAACAGTGGTTAAGAGGGTAGACTCTAAGGGCATCCTGCCTAGGTTCAAAGCCTGGCTCTTTCACTTTCTAGCTATAAGATCTTTGACAAGTTATTTAATCTCTCTATGCCTCAGTTTCCTCGTTTGTAAAATGGGGATAATAATTATACCAGCCTCCTAGAGTTGTAAGGATTAATGATAGAATGCAAGTAAAGCACTTAAGAACAGTGCCCTTATTGAGTAAGGGCTCAATAAATGATGACTATTACTATCACACTTTCTTCCTACATCATTTCCTATACTGACTTATTTCACCTCTGTTTAATTATTTCTCCTACTAGGGTGATCAATAGGAAATTGGCCTATACAGAAATTTCCTTTCAATGGAAAGAAATGAAAATTCTTTGAAGGTTGGCAATGGCACGATGAGGCCAAGGTCTCTGCTTTACATGCTGTAGCCAGAGGGACTGAACCAGGAATGGGTTCCTGAGAGAAGATGCACAATTGTCTTCTTCGGAATTTTTATGAATAAGGACACCTCATTTGTTTGGCAAAGTTAAATGAATTGTACATGAAAGTACCATATTGTATAATCATTCCTTACACAGTAACTTAACATTTCCAAAGAAAGGGTGAGATCAATCTTTTACCTACATTTAACTGCAAAGAATACAAAATATAAATTTTTCAATTGACATGTTCATACCTCACCAGTTCCATAAGGCCATATAATCTGATTCATTTTCAAAGAGTTTGAGTACTGATCTTGTAAGTTCTGTGTAACGAAGGCTCCTAGCCCTGATCCTGTGCCTCCGGCCATACTCATTATGATGAAAAAACCATTCAAAGAATCGCATTTCTCCACTTCCTTCTGGATTAGGTTCATTATAGATTCTTCATGCCTAGGTCCATGAACAGAGTATCTATGCAATGCAAAAGAAACAAACACCTTTCAATTTAACCAGAGATGGAATGCAGAGAAAGATATAGGATAGCAAAGGCTTTTTAAACCTATGGAAGTGAACTAACTCTTAAGAAAGGTACAGGTACCTGATTGATGAAATTTAAGATACACAAGTTAAATATTTTTAACAGGTGAATAGGACCGCTAGGAGAGTAAATTTACTGAGAGTAGAAAATTCTCTTTTATAGTCCATTCCTTTAGGCTGGAGACTTCAATTACCAGGTAGTTCTGCAAGTTTACGGTACAACATAATATTCAGTATTCATAACAATACTCCTAAAGCAGTGGTTCTAACTTTGCTGCACATTAGAATCACCTAGGGAAGCTCTGAAAAATCCCAACATTCAGACTTCATCCCAAACCAATTAAACCAGAATTTCTAGAAGTGAGCCCTAGGCATTGGAATTTTCCAAAGAACACTAGGCAATACTACTGCCTTGGCATATTTCCTATTAACTGGAATACCTGCCAGACAAAGATATTGTATTGACAATAAGTTAGCTGGCAGAACAACAGTGAAGAAGTAGAAAACGTTGCTGCAAGAGATCCTTGGATTCATCATTACCTGAACCTTAAGCATAGATGTACACGAGACAGAATGAGCGTCTTCTGGGTGAAGTCACACTCTACATTTTAAAACAGCAATTTCAAAATTATGTGTTTGGTATATCAACTGTGCAGTTGTAACTATACTATTAATCAACTATGCAGCTGTATCTAAACTGAAAATCATGAGGAATTATTCTTACCCATATGCCCAGTTGTTTCCAGAACCTTGTTTTTGACAGAAGCATGAATGCTGGCCATATTTCCATCGGCCAGAATGGGCAGCCTTTGACAGTGTTTGATTGATAACTTTAGGTTCCATGTCAACAAGTACAGCACGAGCAATTGGAACTAGAGAGGGAAAAAAAATCAAAAGAAAAATATTGCACGTGGCTTATTTGGGTTAACTCAGAGCATAAACTTCTAGGTCCAAAAAAAAAAAAAATCAAAGATTGAGAATAAGAAGAACTTTCCTTCTGCTTAGAAATTCAGGTGGGCAGCAGCAGGTATATGCAGATGTGTCATAATGCCTAGCATTGTGCTAGGCAGGTTGAATAAACGTGGGCTAAAATGATGACTGGGTCAAGTCTACAAACATCTGTTGAGTGCTTACTATGTGCTATGTACTGTGCTGGGAACACAGAGACAAAGACAACATCAATCCAGCCCTAGGAGGACCAGTGGGAGAGATAAAATACATCAACACTTAATCACAGTATGATGTGATATGACCCACAGCAAATCCACACTAACAGAGTAGTATTTTTATTCAGAGGTATAAAAATACCAAAGGCAAAAAAAGCATCTCAGGATTACTGAAGCAGAAGATGGAGAAAGAGGGGGTATAAGAAGTGATGGATGGGGAGAGAAAGCAGGCAGGGCTCAGATCTTGGAAGTCCTTGTATGCAATGCTAAAAACCTTGAAATTTACTTTTTAGGCAATGAGAAACCACTGAAAATGCTCAAGCAGGGGAGGAAAGATGTCTTTTTTAATACGGTAGTGTGGACGATAGACGTGATAAACACAAGAGACCAGGCAGGGAAACTCAGGAGGATTGTCTTGAAACAGTCCAGGTGAGAAAGGACAAGAGCCAGAACTAAGGCAATGAAAGTGAAGATGGAAAAGGGAGAAGAGTTTCAAGAGATGAGTAGGAGGTAAACTACGCAGATCTTGATGTCTGATGGTATGTGGGCAGTCAGAGCTAAGTTTTAAAGGAAAAATAATGAATGCCCTTGGGTATGGAGATGTTGAGTCTGAGGGACACATGAGAGACGCAGGTGATGTTCACTAATCAGTCTGCAGCTTGGAAGAGATGCTAGGCTAGAGGTTTTGAGAGTCACTAGTATAAAAGATGTAGCAAAATTTGAGAGTCACTGAAATTGCCCAGAGAGAACTATACAAGTGAGGACAGAAGAGAGGCTGAGATGCAACCACTGGAGAAGAAAAGTTCAGAGCCTAAGCAGAAGGAATTTCAAGGAGGGAGTTTTATAGTTAATGTTATCAAATATGGTAGAGAAGTTAAGTGAATTAAGGAAAGAAACACAGTTACTGGCTCTAGGAATTAAGAGATCATTGGGAATTTTTCATAGAACAGCTTCAGTGGTATTATAGAGCAGAAGTAGGATTACAGTTGGTTAAAGAGGGTTCTCCTTTGAGAATCTTAGATGAGAAGGCAAAGAGATGAGGAAGGAAAAAAGCTATAGTCAAGAGCTAAGTTTTGTTTGTTTGGTTGGTTTTAGATTGGCATGATCTGAGCATGCTCACGTGCTGAGGAGAAGATGTCACTGGAGAGGCAAACGTTAAGATAGAAACAAAGGGCTGAGAGCAAAATCATTCCGTAGTAAGATGGAAGGGGACGGGGTTCAGACACCACGTGGAGGGCCTGGCCTTGAAGAGGCTGGTTATGTCAGAGTAAAGGAGAGGTCTGTGGACCACACATACCTCCATTTTCCTCCTCACTGAAGAATCTTTCTTTGCAAGATGCTCGATATGCCTCATTCTCCCTTTTAGAGCAGAGTCCCTGGGGACAGTGTGAGTCACTAAATAAAGCATCAAACACTTCAAAACCAATCTGATTGCCACATTGACCAAGCTGCACTGTTACTATTGACATGCTGAGACACAAACCAGGCTTACTCCCCCAAAACAGTGAGCAACCTGTAATAGAAAAAATAGAGTCTTTGAGAGCCACTACATTACCAATAAAGAACAAATAAAATGCCATATATGTGAATATACATCACTAAAAATATAATTTGTAAGTACTATATGTGTCTATGGTGTTATAGACACAATAGCTATGTTGTCTAAGGAGCCAATCATTCAAGGAAGTTGGTTTCGGGATTCAGGGTTACTCTACGCAAAACCATTCATACACAGCTCAATAGTTTCCAAAATCTCATTTGTAATCGCTATTTTCCTAAGCATGCATTTAAAACAAACAAAACAAATTCTGGTTAAAGGAATTCGTAGTGTACAGTTCACACCACAGGGACAGAGCGAATGCAGAAGTGAGCTCAACAGTAGCACATTTAATTAACATTAATTTTCTCTCTTCAAAATAATGACTTTCTCCACCAATCGCCTTTCTGTTCTGGTAACTACAGTAACACAAGAAAGTCTTTGTATTTAGCTCAGATAGGACAGCAAGGAAGACGAAGCTTGGGGAAAAAAAGACCAGATGAAATATTAGAGGAAGTATCCACTACTTTTAACACTGAAAAGAGACAATTTTTGGTAACGACCTCACACCGGGTCTATGCAGCACTGGAAAGAGCTGTGGCTTGTAAGCCAGACTCTGTACTTAACAATTATCAAACAACCTTGCAAAAACAGGTATCGTTATTTTCATTTTACAGAGAAGGAAACAGGCTCTGAAAGGTTATGCGACTTTCGCATACTTACTGCACTAGTAAATAGCAAAGCCAAGTTCTCCCTTTCTACGCCGCCCCAGGAGTTCCCCATTAACCCCACTCACTGACAGCCTCAGGATCAGCCGTTTCTGTCCGGTTCAAACTTCAGAGTGGCAACCTTCTTATTATGCGCATGCTCACTTTCAATACCAAAAACATTACAGAGAACGAATGCGCATGTTCCACAGACGACGAGATTTGTTGTGGGTTTTTTTTCCTATTCCGAAAGGTTAATTACGCATGTTCAATTTCAATTTCTCAACTTCAGATATGGTACGCATGCTCACTGTCCATCAGACGCTTTAGCTGAGAATGCGCATGATCTGGCTTCCGAGCGAGGCTTCGGCTGGGCTTCTGCGCATGTTTCTGCCAGTACCTGGCTCCCAGCGATAGTTCTACGCATGTTCATTGCCCACGGTTCGGCTTCACAGAGTCCTGTACGCATGCTCGAGCGCTGAACTTGAGGAGCCAGTCTAGGGCCTAGGCGCAGACGCACTGAGCCCAAGCAGCCGGTGATGGCGGCAGCTGCGGTGGTGGCTGCGGCGGGTCCGGGCCCATGAGGCGACGACGGAGGCGGGACGGCTTTTACCCAGCGCCGGACTTCCGAGACAGGGAAGCTGAGGACATGGCAGGAGTGTTTGACATAGACCTGGACCAGCCAGAGGACGCGGGCTCTGAGGATGAGCTGGAGGAGGGGGTGAGGCCCGGGGTCCCGGGGGGCCCGAGGTGACAGGGCCGGGGCGGCGGCCCGCGCCCTGGAAGCGCGGCGCGTCCGAGAGCGCGGAGACCCAGCGGGGCGCAAGCAGTCTGCAGGAGGAGCCGAGGCGCTGCATGGCCAGAAGCGGGGGGGCGGGGGGGGGGCAGGCGGTGCGGACCTGGCCGTAGGTGCGAGGCTGCTGCGGCGCTTGCAGGTGCGGCTTGTGCCCTTATAGCCCCAGACCGGTGCAGCCGGGAGCAGTCTGTTTGTGGAGGGAACGAGGAAGGGCGCGTGGTCGATTCCTGGAGCTACTGGACTTGAGTGTGCGGGGCGCGAGTGTTGGGGGGAGGGGACTGCGCTTGCTGGGTGGCCCGTAAGTGCAGGTGAAGTGTGGAAGGGTTCCCCTAAGTGTTCCATCTTCAGACCTCCCACAACCACTTCTCTCGGCCTGTCGCTTCTCTCCTAGGAAGCGCTCAGCTGTTAGAAGTGACAGCTGAAAACTTCTGTCGGGAGTAGCGCTGCCGCTGCTGTTACAGCCACCAGGAGTTTTATTTCGGGAGCAAGGGGGCTCTGCCGCATCTTCCAGGGTTTGTTTGATTGCTTTTTTTTTTAAACCCCCTTCCTTGTGACTTTTTTTTTTTAAAGCATTTATAACGACACACGGCATTTGTAACTTACTTTTACCCCAGTTGACGATGTCTACATTTTTTCAAAATACTTGATGTAATTTAGGGGTGGAAAAAAACCAGCGTTGACAGCTGTGATTTGGCTTGCCAAAAATAAATTGGTTGCACTGAGACTTGTGAATGGTGGTGTGAGGGCTTTTCTTTCTGTAATTTAGGGTGTTAAATTTAGAATTGTTTTTCCTAATGCATAGCTTGGTTTTACCTTTGCTGCCTTAGTAGTTTGTTATTCTTTATTCAAGATTCTTTTCTCAAGATAAATTTATTGAAAAATCACAGATTGTACCTGGCGTTCAGAAGTGGTGTTGTCATGCTGAATCCCTGATTCTGGGTAAATGACCATCAATGATAACCTCACGGTAATTTAGATTCTAAATTCCATTGCCTAGATGAGTAGTGGGTTAATGACTGATGTCAGATGTTTGTTCTAACTACAGAAGGGGCTTCCCTTTCTTTTCCTCACCCTGTTTTCCTCCTTTGGCAAGTAAGTTGTTGCCTGCTTGTTGACCAAAGATTGAGATGCTATATATAAAGAATTTTGAACACTTCATGAAACTAAGTGGGCTAAAGTAATACTGCCCTTTTCATAATCAAAGGAGTCTAAATCAAAATCAGACAGTTCGGAAGGTGGGTGTTGAGATGTGTACTTTTTAATATGTTTGCATATGGAATTCCAGTTAGCCTCTTTTTTTTTTTCCAGTTAGCCTCTTAATGGAACATGTGATAACACTGAATACAATTTGAAACAGACGTAGGATTACTTTCATTACAAATAACATACTCATCGATTATATTGGCCCCATATAGCAGTGGCTTTGGAGCAGAGCAGGGGAGAAAATGATAGGAAGGGTATTTTATAAAATCTTCATCAGTTGAACTTACAGAATTTCCAGACCATGGTTTTATTAGGAGCTGGAAGTAAAATACTATATTAAGATTTCTGTTATGAACTGGGACCTCTCCTGGACATTTGTTTTGCTGGGTACAAGCAAATAGGATTTTGAGAATTTTGAACGGGTGTGGAAGAGGCCAGAGAAATTGTTGGGAATAAGAAAGAAAAAGAAATGTGGCCACCACCCTGGGGAGAGGAGCTTTGGGGAAAGAGCAAAGGTAATTAAAGAGGATTTTGAGGAAGAGCCTTCAGCAAAATATATCTTACTTAGCAATGCTTTTGGAGTTGAACTGTTTCTTTTGAGTGTGTTATTCTAAGAGGTGCAAGCTGGACAAGCAAAAAGAATTGAGGTGGAATTGGGTTGGCCACTCAAGGAGATTCAGTGACATCCAGGTTTCTCTAAAGTAAGATTTAAAATTCTGAAAAATGAGAGAAATTTAGATTCTTGGAAGATCTGACCACTGTGAATTTATAATAACATAATTAATATTCTGGCTATTTGTGAATTTATATCCAAGCTTTTTAAACATTGGTGCATATCGGAGTAGCCTCACTTCTTCATTTTATAGTAAGGAAACTGAGGCATTGGCCAGAGAGATGATTGCCCAAGACCACAGAGATAACTAGTGGTAGTATTTTCTTGACTCAATTCAGCAAGCTTCATTGCATAGCTTCTTCATTGCATTTACTAGTTTTGTTTGTAATGTACCTGTTTGTGGTTTGTCAGAGTGAATTCTGATCCCTCCAGCCATGCTCACTGACTGTGATCTAGAATAAATTGCTTAATCTCCCTGACACTTCTTTCTTCTCCATAAAATGAAGCTTACACGCGATAAAGTATATAAAGTACTCTCAAAATATCCTGGCACATTATGTAGTTAGCTAGTTTATGGAAATATAGCTTGTCAGTGTTAACTCATTGCCAAGGAACCAATCATTTAAATTTACCCTCATCTATGCCTAGAGACTTAATAAATACAGTTATACTAGAGGTGCTGCATTTTTAGAACTGTAGTTTGTTTGTTTGTTTCCTTTCTTTTTGTCATTGGTCCTATTTAGAGATATATACCTTTTTAGGTATGTTACACTGAGTGAATCTGTATTAGTAAATATATGTGTTTACATAGAATAGTTAATTCTTTAGTGAGTAAAAGATGAGATTTAATACATTTTAAATACTGTATTAAAAACAATGGGTGAAAGGGTTTTTTTGTTTGTTTTTCTGTTTCATTGGTGATAATATAATTTGGGAACAGAGTTGAAACTAAGGGAAAGTTTTCCTCTAGAGATTTTCATTAGATTATGAAAATGTTGGAAACGTCTGCTTTCTGTGGAGACACAGGTTAAAAGAGTAATAGATAATTGTGAATGCAACTTAAAAAATCCTTAATTTTTTAAAAAATAAATTTATTTATTTATTTTTGGCTGCGTTGGGTCTTCGTTGCTGGGCACGGGCTTTCTCTAGTTGCGGCGAGCGGGGGCTACTCTGTGTTGCAGTGCGGGCTTCTCATTGCGGTGGCTTCTCTTGTTGCGGAGCACAAGCTGTAGGCACGCGGGCTTCAGTAGTTGTGGCTCGCGGGCTCTAGAGCGCAGGCTCAGTAGTTGTGGCGCACGGGCTTAGTTGCTCTGCGGCATGTGGGATCTTCCCGGACCGGGGCTTGAGCCCATGTCCCCTGCATTGGCAGGTGGATTCTTAACCACTGCGCCACCAAGGAAACCCAAAAAATCCTTAATTTTTTACTCTACTAATTCAAAATTTGAAATAGTCACAGCGGCTTACTAGTAGTACGAATTTCAGATTGGGATATTAAAGTTTTATAGAGCAAAAAGTGTTTTGAAAAACAGTGCTATGTATTCAATAGATAATATGTATTCAAATATTCACGATTGTGAATATCTCATTATCAATGCTTATCTTGCATTTTAATAGATACTTACCTTTAAGTATATTTAAATAGCCCAAGATTTGGGGCCAGGTTTACTCCTTTTTCCCAATGTATCTGAATTACTGAATCTTATTTTATAAGAAAATATCTGTGAACAGCCAGGAAAGTAGATAAATGATTTAATGAATGTTTGGATTAAGGATATTTTTCACCCATTCTGTAACAATTTATTTAAGTTTTTATAAAATGTGCTCTCTTTCATTGGGACTTAAGGCATATTAACTTGAATTTATATACAATTTTAATTTAAAACTTTGTGAATAGTCATTCTGATGCGCTAGTTTGAAACAGTGTATCTTGCATAGTACCTTAGATGAGGAGGATTCTACTTTGTCAATCGTAGTGGCACACACCAAAAACACTGGATGGGTCATAAAGCTTAAGGCAGAAAAAAAATCTGAATAAAGTTTCCTGCGAAGAATTGTCAGTATGTCCTATATGGTAGCTTGATGTTTCTGCTATAAGACTTCTAAAGATAACATTGAGTAGTAGAAAAGAATTGTGCCTCAAAATGCTTCTGCTCCAGAAGGTAACGGTAGGTAGTTTACAAGCCCAGATGCAGGTGGTAAGTCAGGCCTGGCTGCCTCCGGAAATGAAACACAGCCACAGGTCATTATCTTTCTAGGTGGCTTCAAAGTCATAGTTCAGTGTTAACTACTCTGTGGTCTTTAATTTAGAATTAAGTAAAGCGAATATTTAAAAACAAACAATTACATAGTATCAGTTTTATAGAAGTTAGCCTTTTGTCTTTAAAGTGAAGCCATCATAGGTGATTGTATGAAGCACCAGAAACCAAAAAAAACCCCTTTAACCATAACCACCCCTATCTGCCCCTCCCCACACACAGAAGAAACTGTATCAAGTTGAAACTGCAAGAATTTTTTCCCCTTGATACTGCCCCCTGCATTTGCCTAGGTCTAATCATGAAACATACATCCTTGGTGTTAGACTTCATCCTGACTTGTTTACACTGTGAGCAAGTTCTGACTAAAAAACTTTTGTTTTGAGGGGTCATTTGAACATCCATTGTGTAAGAATGCTGTCAGTTTTCTTTGTGTGTCTTGACTGTGTGCTGGTATCTTTGAAGAAAGATGAGTTCACTTAAATATTTTTTGAATTATTCTAAAATTTTTAATAAAAACTTTAAACTTCTAATTTTTTAGAGCCTACTTTGTTAGGATTAACCACATTTATCATTTCACCAGTTGATGTTCATTTGAGTTGTTTCCATTTTTTGGCTATTGTGAATAACGCTTCTATGAACATTTGTGCCTAAGTCTTTGTGGAACATGTATTTTCATTTCTCTTGGGTAGATACCGAGGAGTAGATATGCTGGATCATGTG
This sequence comes from Stenella coeruleoalba, assembly GCF_951394435.1. Lineage (NCBI taxonomy): Eukaryota > Metazoa > Chordata > Mammalia > Artiodactyla > Delphinidae > Stenella > Stenella coeruleoalba. Next base: position 32,407,909 of record NC_137165.1, read on the forward strand.
GTAAGTCCATGTTTTATTTTTGAAGAAACTGCCAACTTGTTTTCCAAAGTGGTTATACCATTTTACGTTGCTGCCAGCAGTGTATGAGGGTTCCAATTTCTCTACATCCTTGCCAAACTTGTTATTTTTTGTCTTTTTAATTATAACTATCCTAGTTGATATGAAGTGGTATCTCAGTATAGTTTTGGCTTGCCCTTCCCTAATGGCTAATGATGTTGAACATACTTTCACGTGACTATTGGCCATTTGTATGTCATCTTTGCAGAAATGCCTATTCAGATCCTAACCCATTTTTTAAAACTTTGGTTATTTATTTTTTTATTATTGAGTTGTAGAAGTTCTTTATATGTTCTTATTCTGTGGATTTTCTTTTCACTTCGTAATATCTTTTGAAGTGCAGAAGTTTTAAGTTTTGAGTAAATTCACTTTATTGACTTTTTTCATTACTCTTTTGTGCCCTTTGTGTTGTGTCTTAAGTCATTACCTACCCCAAGATTGTGAAGATTTACTCCCTCCTAGATTTCTTCTAAGAATTTTATAGTTTTAGTTCTTACATTTAGGTCTGTGATCCATTTTGATGTATGGTGTGAAGATAGGAGTCCAAAGTAAATCTTTGCATGTGAATATCTGATTGTGCCAACACCATTTATTGAAAGACTGTCTCCCATTGAATTTTCTTGGCATCTTTGTAAAAAATCAGTTGACCGTAAATGGAAGGGTTTATTTCTGGGCTCTCAGTTCTATTTCATTGATCTATATTTCTGTCCTTATGCGCGTACCACACTGTGTTAATTGCTGTTGCTTTGTAGTACATTTTGAAATCAGGATGTGTCAGTCTCCCAACTTTGTTTTCCTTTTTCAAGACTATTTTGGGCCCCTTGTGTTTCTGAGTGAATTTTAGGATTAGATTGACAATTTCTGCAAGAAAGGAACCTGGGATTTTTATAGGATTGAGTTGAATCAGTAGACCAATTTATTTAGTATTGCCATCTTAACAACGTTAAGTCTTCTGATCCATGAACATGGAATGTCTTTTGACTTATGTAGGTCTTTTAAAATTTCTTTCAGCAATGTTTTGGAGTTAGCAAATATACAAGGCTTGCACTTCTTTTGTTAATTTTTTTTCTAAGTATTTTATTCTTATCGATGCAACTGTGAATGGAGTTATCTTAATTTCATTTTTGAATTGTTCATTGCTAGTGTACAGAGGTTAATTAAGTTTTGCACTCATTTATACTACGGTCAGAATAAATGTTTGGCCAGCATGACTCCTCACAATATGAGAGTGTTGCTTAATTGTTTTGCTTTGATCAGCCATATCATACACTACAATATCTTGGACTGGCTGTGGTTACTTTAGGCTTAGTTAGGCTGTAGTTAAATAAGGTTTATAGCATTATGTTAGTCTTATTATCAAAAGCATATCAGAATAGCACTTTTTGTAAATCATTTGATTAACTCATACTTAGAATGTAGTACCTTTAGTTTTGTAATATACAAAATACATATTTTGAATAAATGTAATTTTTGAAGGAAAACAGTCACCTTTTTTTTAAAAAAATAAATTTATTTATTTTACCTTTAGCTGTGTTGGGTCTTCGTTGCTGCTGCGCGGGCTTTCTCTAGTTGTGGCGAGCAGGGGCTACTCTTCGTTGCCGTGCACGGGCTTCTTATTGTGCTGGCTTCTCTTGTTGCAGAGCACAGGCTCTAGGTGCACAGGCTTCAGTAGTTGTGGCACACGGGCTCAGTAGTTGTGGCTCTAGGGTTCTAGAGTGCAGGCTCAGTTGTGTGGCGCACGGACTTAGTTGCTCCGTGGCATGTGGGATCTTCCCGGACCAGAGATAGAACCCGTGTCCCCTGCATTGGCAGGCAAATTCTTAACCACTGTGCCACCAGGGAAGCCTGATCTCCTGGTTTTGTTTGTAGATCTTTGATGAGTAGCATCTGTAGCTTAGTTATCACATTAAAGTGAAATCCCATAGTATTGTTTGTGCACCTTATTTTGTTCATCACCACATTTACCTGTTATTAAAGTATAGAGAATTTTAAGCTGGTTTATTTCGTTCATTGTCCTTCAGTAATGGGGTGAAGCAGTAAGTTCTTTAATTTCTTGTTTATGAGGTTATTTATTTTTAAAACTTTAACATATTTTTCAGGGTCAGTTAAATGAAAGCATGGACCATGGGGGAGTCGGACCATATGAACTGTAAGTTTATATGAAAATGTTTCACTGTGCTGTCTTTCTTTTATGTAGTTTATAGCCATCATGTGATCTCAATAACCTGTTTTTAAATATTTAGTCATATATACAGACTTGGTTTATTGAGTTTGGCATGAATATCATAACATATCTGGGGTTTTGAGATCATGTATGCATTTTGAGAAAAAGATTATTCAAATTTAGAGTATACTGAATATGAGTCTGCGTGTGTTAAGGAACTTTTATTAGTTTAATATAGAGAACCACCTTTTCCTACTGAAAAAATAAAAATTTTAGAAATGCTCCCCAAATCAAATGCTTTTTTTTTTTTTTAACACTTATTTATTTATTTACTTGGCTACATTGGATCTTAGTTGAGGCACACGGGATCTTCATTTTGGCACGTGGGATCTTTAGTTGCGGCATGCGAACTCTTAGTTGCGGCATGTTCCCTGACCAGGGATCAAACCCGGGCCCCCTGCAATGGGAGCACGGGTCTTAGCCACTGGACCACCAGGGAAGTCCCTCAGATGCTTCTTATTTTGCTTGTAATACATCATCCAAACAGAGATCTGTTCAATTTTATGTCATTTTAGGCAAGCTTCATTAGGTGAGTATGGTGTTTAGTCTGCTTTGTACCCCATCTTCAAGTAAAAGACCTTGGATTGTGGGCAGACTGAGAAGATCACTCATAGAGAAAGCATTTAAGTGACAGATAAATTGCCTCCCTTTTTGGAGTCTTTAAATTAAGCAGATGTGGAAAGATGCATGGATATAATTTATTAGCAAGAATTTTTAGCTAAAGACTTGAACTAATTGGGTACCTTTAGAAAGCTCTCATTTTCTGAAGTTGCCAAATGAAGTTGGATAACAGCTGATCTCATAGACATTTTGAATGAACTAAATTTGAATAACTAGAAGACTTTTTTCCCTTTGTCAGCTTAATAAACGTGTTCTAATTTATCTTAGTTTGGGGATGCTTGATGCTTATGAAAATAAATAATCAATAGCATGTTCTGTAAACAAGCAGATAAGCAGTTATCAAGCCACCCTAATCTTGACCTACCATGTCATTGAATCATTAGCTTACTTAGAGCACGGATACTATATTTGTTATCATGCACCTTTTTCCTTTTACTTAATTGGATTATAATTCTCTTTCTAACAGTATGCTAAAGGTAGTTTAACTTTTTGCAAATTTACTTTTGGTTTTGCTTTTCTTCCCAGTGGCATGGAGCATTGTGAGAAATTCGAAATCTCAGAAACTAGTGTGAACAGAGGGCCAGAAAAAATCAGACCAGAATGTTTTGAGCTACTTCGAGTACTTGGTAAAGGGGGCTATGGAAAGGTAGGAAGTATTTTGAAATGAGAGCTGTTGTCTGTCCTGTGTGGCTTAATTTTTATACCCTGATTCCAGCACTACTCTTCAATCTTTGTTAGCTATCAGCAAAGGATATGATCACTTACCTGGTATTATTTGAGGGCTATACAGAAGTTCTCCTTTTCCTACCACCATTCACATAAAAGCCCGGCACATTGTAGGCACTCAGTCAATATTTGTGGAATAAATAAGTAGCCAGCTGTGCCAGGCAAAGTCTGCTATTAGAGGATTCATTCCTTCCTTTGGTTAAATGGTACCATCTATTGGTATCCTTTAAAAAAACAAACTACTGCTTACTTTCAAGAGGCATGGCACATTAAATTGGTATCTGTTACTGAGACCTTAATCTAAATTAGTTTTCTTGGACTTGCAGTATTTGGAGCAATAGAGTTAGGGAAGCTGAAGAATATAAGAGGGGAGAAGAAAAATGAAGAGAACCTCTTAGTTTCATAGTTTTGCCAGAGGCTTTCTAATTTAAGACCTCACCTCTGTGTGTTCTGCCCAAGAAAATTTATACCTTCCCATTCTCTATCAAAAGACAGAATTTGGATAGCATTTTAGAGTTAGGATTAAGCTTGAGAACTATTTATGCTATCGTGTAATGTTCATTTTTGCAAAACATGACATTTGTAGTTTATTCTTAGGCTTAAGGACATATTCTAATATGTTCTTATCATCTTGAATGTGTAACACATGCACTGTGAATCAGACATTTTAGCTGTTGCATGAAAATGTATTGTAGCTAGTCATTTTAAGGAATAGGTAATTGCTGTCAACTATTATTAAATAGTTATATGTGAAGCATCCCTGAGAATTTATGAAATATTTTATAATTTCTGTGTGTCTGGGAAACCTGATTATAGCTTTTTCTATGAAAACTTGGATTTTTTAAGTAACACCGAGTGCTTGTTATAGGATGGTCATTGCCCAGCTTTGCCACCAGATGTCAGCAGAACAGACAGGAAAGTCCCATGTTGTGTAACACTTTTCACTACTAAATCTTTAATATAATCTCTTAGCTCATCATTTTTGTACACAGTCGTTCATGGTACTAGTTTTTGTAAGAATACAGACTGCTATATCGTTTGTTTTTATAAGTAGGAATTAAGGGATTGTGACTAGCATAATTTAGCTTTTAATAACGCACACTTTAATTTTCATCTAGGTTTTTCAAGTACGAAAAGTAACAGGAGCAAATACCGGGAAAATATTTGCCATGAAGGTGCTTAAAAAGGTGATTTCTCCCCTCCTCCCCAACTATATTCTTAATTGCTATAAAATCCATATTTTGGTCTAAAATTCTCAGTCAAAAAATGTATTTCTGACACAATTATAAGTCTTCTTGGAATGTGGGATACACTTCATTATTGTTATTCTTGTTTTATTCTGCTTGATGAGGGTGGAGAGGAGAGCTGTTTCAGTTCTCCTCTGAGGTAACTCTTTTAGCCCTTTGTTCTGGTCTCTGTATTTCTAAGTAATAAGCAAGTTCTGCTATGACTTAATTCAGTAGTTTTAGAATTATGCATTGACTTCCTATTTTATTCTTTTTTACTCCTTTCTTCCTTTTTCCCATCCTCATCTTGCTTCATTTTCTTTCTATCTACTATTGTCTTCTCACACCTTCCATCAACTCTGTAAAACACCTTTCGGGCCATGGTTCTATGATCACACTTATTAGATAATTTACTAGTTCCATTTATTTTCCTAGAGACATCCTATAGGAACCTCTGTCCTCCTGTTCTCACCTGTACTGATAGTTATCTAGGCATAGCTATCATTACTGGACTTTCCCTGCACCACAATCCTTGGAATCCTCCTGACTCCTTCAGTGTTGGATCTTTGGTTCCTGGATTCCATATGTTCCTTTTTCTTAGTTTGTGTCTCGTTCCCTTGCTTTGGTGACCATTTACTGGTGGGTTCCTGAGGAACTGAATCAAGGTAAATTTTTGGGGAAATATTGCATATTTGAAAATTTTCTTATTATATTCTTATACTTGTTTGTATGGATGCAGTTTTGAAGTTGAAAATCATTTTCACACAGGATTTTGCTCCATTTTCGTCTAGCTTTCAGCATTTCTGTTCAGGAGTCCCTTGCCATCTGATTCCCAATCCTTAGATCTATTTTTCTTTAAGATATTTAACATTTTCTTTTTATTTTTAATGTTCTAAAATTTTGCAGTGATGTGTCTTGCTTTCATTCTTATTATTTATTTTTACTCTTTCAATCTTGAAAGTTTCAGTCTTGTAGCTCCAGGAAATTTTCTTTTATCTCTGATAATTTCCTCCTATTGGTTTCTTTTCTTGGAATTGCATTTACTTGGATGTTGGACCTCCTAGACTGATCATCTATTTTTCTTACCTTTCCGTTTGTCCATTTCTTTATCTTTTTGTTAACTTTCTGAGAGTTTTCTAGAAATTAATTTTCTAATCATTTTACAGATTTTTTTTTTTTGGCTGTGCCATGCAGCTTGTGGGATCTGAGTTCCCAGACCAGGGATCGAACGTGGGTCCCTGCCAATGCAAGCACGGAGTCTTAACCACTGGACTGCCAGGGAATTCCCTTACTGATTTTTTTTTTTTTAAGCTATCATATTTGTGGTTCCCCAAAGCTCTTTTTGTTTTTTCTTTTCATAGCAACCTATTTTGTGAGTACAGTATATTCTTTTATTCCTCAGAGGGTTTTAATTATAAATTCTTTGAAATGTTCTTTTGTTCCATGCATGTGTCTCTTTTCTAAGTTCCTGTTTTCTCTGACTTTGATTTAGTGGTTTTTTGTCATGTCAGAGGCCTTCTTTAGATGGCTGGTGTCCTTTAAGAGTGGAGCTCTGAAAAGCTGATCAGAAGTTATAGGTGTGTCGGCTTCTCTGTAGTGCAGTCATGAGATTAGCTGGCAGTTGACTAAGAACTTCCAAATATCAGTGTCTGAAGGTCTTTCTTCTGGTATGGTTCAGTGGGTACTGAGAAAGATCCTCTATTCTCTTGCCTAGAAAAAGCATTTTGGAGCTGGATGACAGAGAGGAGATGGAGATCTCACCTTTCAACACCAGATTTTCACTGAAGTCACTTTGTTTGTTTGTTTTGTTTTTAATTTTATTGAAGTATAGTTGATTTACAATGTTATGTTAATTTCTGCTGTACAGCAGTGATTGTCGCACATATATATATTCTTTCTCACCCATTATTGTTTCTCACAGGATATTTATTAGAGTTCCCTGTGCTATACAGTAGGACCTTGTTGTTTATCCATCCTGTATATACTCGTTTGTATCTGCTAATCCCAAACTGCCAAATCATCCTTCCCGCACTGCCCCCCTCGGCAACCACAAGTCTGTTCTCTATGTCTGTGAGTCTTTTTCTGTTTCATAGATAAGTTTATTTGTGTCATCTCTTAGATTCCACATACAAGTGATATCATATGGTATTTGTCTTTCTCTGTCTGACTTACTTCGCTTAGTATGATAATATCTAGGTCATCCATGTTGCTGCAAATAGCATTATTTTATTCTTTTTTATGGCTGAGTAATGAAGTCACGTGTTTACTTTAGCACTGTACTCTGTATCTGATCCTTCACTCTTTTTTTTTTTTCTGGACACTACATCACTCTAAGAGGTAGTTCCCTGGGTGGTTAGTGTGGGGATGGGAATCTTGTTGGTCTATCTGTTCCTTATAGAGATTTTCAGATAATCTCCCTGTTTTCAGTCCTCCACCTTCTGCCTTCTGCAGTCCCTAATAATTCCAGTTTTTTTCCTTTCTTTCCTTTTATTTTTGCTTCTAATTTTTGAACCCTGCTAGGGTTCTGTAGATGGATTCAACTTCTTTTGTTATGCCTCTTTGCAGGCATTTAGGTTTGATCATACACCAGTATACTAAGTCATGCACTATTGCTTTATCCCCATTCTGTCTTCACCTTTTGAGATGTGGAGTTACACGTGTTTCTTAGTTTTACTGAAGATGGATTATGTATGTTTGGTTTCTTGTTCTTTTTGTTTGGGATTGATTTCTGAAAAGAGCTCACTGTCTTAAAACAAATCTTAGTAGAAAACTATTATTAAAAGACAATCAAAATGACTTTTTAAAAAAATTATAGCGTTTGTAATATTTTGGTCCTATCTTCTTCCTGATTTTTACTTAAGTGGTACAAATGATTTCCTAATTTAATTTAATTTTTTTTTTTTTTTTGGCTGCATTGGGTCTTCGTTGCTGCACGCAGGCTTTCTCTACTTGTGGCAAGCGAGGGCTACTCTTCACTGCGGTCCACGGGCTTCTCGTTATGGTGGCTTCTGTTGTTGCGGAGCATGGGCTCTAGGGTGCGTGGGCGTCAGTAGTTGTGGCATGCAGGGTCAGTAGTTCTGGCACACGGGCTCAGTAATTGTGGCTCACGGGCCCAGTTGCTCCGCGGCATGTGGGATCCTCCCGGACCAGGGCTCGAACCCGTGTCCCCTGCATTGGCAGGCAGATTCTCAACCACTGCGCCACCAAGGAAGCCCGAGATTAATGATTTTTTATCTGTAAAATATGTTAGGTCTAAAATTAAAGACAGTATAATAATGCTTATTCTAGAAATGTTGACAGAAGTACTGGTCAAGATTCTTAGAATAATCCATTCCTTTTGATATGTTGCTTATACATGCCTGATAATCAGGGCTGAGCAAAAATTAGTCATAATTATATCTTTTTTTAAAATTAGTTAATTAATTTTTGGCTGTGTTGGGTCTTCGTTGCTGCATGTGGGTTTCTCTAGTTGTGGCGAGCAGGGGCTGCTCTTCGTTGTGCGTGGGCGTCTCATTGCCGTGATTTCTCTTGCTAGGGAGCACGGGCTCTAGGTGCGTGGGCTTCAGTAGTTGTGGCTCATGAGCTCAGTAGTTGTGGCTCTCGGGCTCTAGAGCGCAGGCTCAGTCATTGTGACGCACGGACTTAGTTGCTCCACCGCACGTGGGATCTGCCCGGACCGGGGCTTGAGCCCGTGTCCCCTGCATTGGCAGGTGGATTCTTAACCACTGTGCCACCAAGGAAGTCCCCATAATTATATCTTAAGTGAAGTATGTTTCTGGCACTGGTATCTTTAATGGAAAGAAGAGGGTGGTATCTTTAATGGAAAGAAGAGGGTGTTGGGTTTTTTTTTTTAATACTGATGGTGAGTGGGTGTGGTATATTGGGAAATCCATACACCTAATTACTTCTAATTGTCAGGCTTCCTTTTTGTGCCCAGGCATCTAAAACCTGACTTGCTTGCCTCTCCTTTTGCTTAGTTACCATTCCTTCCCACTGTTGGTTTTTGCTTTCCCCAAGCCTGCCTAGGTTCTTTCCTTGAGCAAAGAGCACTGTCTCATTCTTTCCTTGCTGTTCCTGAAAACAAGCTTACAGCAGAAAATAATGAAAGTGAAAAGGTTGCTAGGGTTAGGTCCAAGGTTTTAATTTCTAAATCGCTAGGTAAGATGACTGTGTACTCCCATTGAGTTTCTTCTTTTGATTTTGTTATCCTTAAAGCAGAGTACTAACCCTCTTGACCTGAGTATGGGTAAGAATATACCTCTTTCTAGCCTTAAAGATGAAATCAGAATAAACCAGATGTCCCCTTGTCTTAAATGAGTTGCTTACATCTGGACAATCTGTCTGGATTTAGCACTTCTGGGATTGTTTACTCATTATGAGAATGGTCCCATTTGGGTACTTGTTCATGGTGGAAAGTTGAGGAAAAGACTATTTCCAACAACTATCTCTCTACCCTACCAGTTGCAACAAAAATGTACTCTGGAAGCAAAATACTACTGCCCATGGCATTAGTTCAGCTCACACTGTAAATTTTAGAACCTTTGGCCAAAGGCTTGTAACTCACAGATTGGTCATACTTCTTTCATTCCTTCTTTTATTGAACCAACTGAGACTCTCCAGTGTGCCAGGCATTTTGCTAGACATTAGGATTTAGCACTTGAGACAAATGTAGTCTCTGCCTCTCGCTCTGCTCACTGTGTAATTCAAGGGAAGAACTGATAAGCTTAGCCTTGCAATTTCTCCTCTACTCTGGTCAAAACCTTTTCTACTTTGAGGTTTAAGCCTATACTGCTTTCTTATCTTTTATCAGTCTTTTTTCCCCCACTCCCAAGTCTTATTGCCCTGGTGTCTTCCATGTCCTTGTACTAAATAAGTAATCAATTGCCTAGCCTTCTAATTTCTTGTTGATCCCAACTCGTCAGCATTCACCTCCATTCCACTTCACCAGCCCCCATAGCTGTGTCCTCCACCCCTGAAACACTGGACTATAATAGAGCAGTAACATTCTCACTTATTTATTCCCACAATGCCTGGTCTTTGGCCCTAAGCCCTTTTAGTGCTTTGATCTTTCTGTTTTTTCTTCAAGTTCTTAGCCCCGTTCTACTTTCAGTTTATTCCTAATCTAGCCTAATCAACATGATCTGCCACTTCAGTCACCTGCTATCCCATTGACCTTATGTTCAGGAAAGTTCTAATTTAATCAGTTTATTTGTTAATGCTCCTTTATTCCTGTATCTCAGTTACTGAACATCACTGGCAGAAATCACAGAAACTTTTAAATGGCTACTGGGACAAATTCGTAGTCCCGAACTCATGTGGACACTTAGAACTCACCAAATGTCCCTAGACAACTCCTTCCATTCTCTACAACTATTAGAGCCTATACTATCAGTCCCACTATTCTTTTTTAGCAGACTGCCTCCCTTTCTATTTGAGGCTGTCAGATCTGATTCCCTTCAACTTCCTGTTCTAATCCTTGTCCCCAGTACCATATTGTCTACATTTTCACCTGTCTTTACTTCCCTCTCTCCAGGCTTAGTGGGAGATGTGTTCCTCCTTCTTTCCAAGGCTAAACACTCTCTTTATGTTTTGGATCCCATCACTTTCTGCCTGTTCAGGGTCTTTGTCACTTCTGCCTCTTTTTTCCATCCTCTATCCTAACTTCTTTCTTTATATAAATATATTCATGTCTTTGCCATATTTAGAAAACAAATCCTTTCTTCACTCGAGGTCTCTGGTAGCTTCCAGTCTCTGCCTTTCATAGCTGAATTTCTTGAGAAGTCATGTTTTATTATTTTTTTCACTCACTATATTTTGACTTCACAACTCTATTCTTTTGATGAAATGCTTGTCCCCTACATCACCAGTGATCTCCTAATTGCTGAATCCAGTGGTCTTTACTTAACTCATCCTTAATTTACCTCTCTGTTACATTGAAGCTATTGACCACAGCATTTTGAAACTCCGCTCCCTTGACTTCTATGATTCTTCTTTACTATTTCTTCATCTTCTCTTCTTGGCCTCTTCTCAGACTTTCTCAAAATTATTTATTTAAAAAATTTAAACCTTCTGAACAGTTAAAAAATAATGCATCTTTGAAATTTTTCAAACTTCCCAAAGAGTTACAAGAATAGTACAGTGATAATCAATTGTTAAGTTTGCCATATTTTCTTTGTCTGCCCCTCCCTCAGTTTCTCCTCTCTTAGTATGTATGTGTGTGTATATTCAAAGTTTTAATTTTTTTGGTATACAATTTGAAAGTTATTTGTAGACATGGCACTTCGCACTTAAATTCTTTAGTATGTATCTCTTAAGAATAAGGGCATTACATACATAACTACAGTGTAATTGTCACATTTGGGAAATTTAACATTGATATACTATACTGTTTTCTAATACATCGTCCATACTCAGACTTCCCCAGTTGTGTCAGTAATCTCCTTTATAGCTATTTTGTTTTGTTTTTAACATCCAGGATTTAATCAAGGATCACACATTGCATTGAGTAGTCCTGTGTCTTTAGTTTCCTTTACTGTAGAGTACTGTGTCTTTAGTTTCTTTTACTTTAGTTTCCTTTACTTTTTTGTCATTCACGACATTGACATTTTTTGAAGACTCTGGGCCAGTTTTGCAGAGTATCCCTAATTTGGATATGGTTCTTTGTTTCCTCATGAAAACACTTAAATTTTAAATTTAGGTTAAATGCTTTCTGCAGGAATATTTTACAGGAGCATTGTGTTCTCAGTGCATGGGCTCAGGAAGCACATAATGTTGGTCTGTCTCATTATTTGGTGAGACTGAGTTTGATCACTTTGTTAAGGTGGTGTCCACCAAACTTTCCATTCTACCAATACCTTTTTCCCTCTGTAATTAAAAAGTATCTATGGAATGAAAGTTAGAGATTGTGTTAATATTCTGTCCTAATAATCTTCTACACCCAATGGTTTTATTATCCATTGTCTCTTAGCCAAATCAAATAATACTCTGGTGATTATAAAATGGAGACTTTTCTATTTTTATCATTTTTTTCTATATTGTCATTCTTCTGTAAAGAAGAGCTTTTCATACTTGCTTTTTTAAATTTAATTTTTTTAACTAGTATGGACATTTTTTCAGTGTGTTACCCATTTCTTTCATTATTCAAATTTTGGTCCACAAATTTTCCCAGGTTTTGCTAGAGAGAGCTCCATTAAGATGGCTTCTGTGTCCTTTTAACATATCCCTGTTAGTTTTTGAGTAGTTCCTTACTTTCTGTATAATAGCGTGCTCCAGGTTTACCTTGCACTTTCCCTGACCCTGGCTTAGAACCGTTTTATTCTCCATGGAACCCTGTTTTTTTTTGCTAGAGAAACCAAGATCTGGGTGCCAAGCTATACTTTTTGCTACTGAAGTCTCATTGTTCCTGGCTCTTTCAGTACACAGAGCTAGGAAGTTTTGTTTTTGTTTTAAATCATGGCTACATATTGATATTCCTAATTTCAGTCCAATTCCGTAGGGTTCTTCTTTCCTCGGCCTACATTTGCATCTCTGTTTTTCCACAGTGAGAAAAGCCTGGTAACAACATCAGTACATTTACTCATTTGCTTAGTTGTACAATACGTGCATAATAGTTTGAGAATTATAATACCAATACTATGAGGAGCTATAAACCTACTAAGTGTGGTTTAAGATTTTTTGGCAATTTTTTTTATGCTTACATATATGTCACTAAGAATGTTCAATGTAAAGTTATTTAAATATCTTTTTTTTCCTTTTGTGGTAAAATTATCAAAGTAATAGTCAATTAAATTTATGTATTTCTGTTGTATTCAATTTTATTTCCCTCCCCCATCCAGATTTAATTTTATTTTGGAAATGTATAAAACATTAACATGGTTCAGAATTTAATAATCACAATAATGATATTTGATTTAGGTAAGAAAAGAAATGAATGATAAAACCCTTCAGGTTTTACTCAGAGGTCCCATTCCCTTTCCTGCCTTTCCACTATCATTAGCTTTTTTTTTTTTTAGATAGGTTTCTTGTTGGGATGTTTTATGTTATTGTTATTTTTTTGGACACGCCACATGGCATGCGGGATCTTAGTTCCCCAACCAGGGATCGGACCTGGGCCCTTGTCAGTGATAGTGCCGAGTCCTAACCACTGGACCGCCAGGGAATTCCCTGTATCATTAGCTTTTGGCTTAATTTAGGTGTGCTCATTATTGCAGATATAAGCATGTACCTATTATATATATTCTTATTTCCACTGTTACACAAAAGGTAGCATACTGTGTTACTGCTGTGCCATATATGCTCTTTTGCACCTTGCTTTCAGAGGTGTTCCTCATTCTTTTTACAGTTTTGTTACACAGGGTTTTCATGCAGTATCCTATGTGTGGGCATTTAGGTTGTTTCTTATGTTTCACTTTTACAAATAATATTGCAACTAATGGCCACGTATATACGCTTTTTCATGTTACTAGAGGTGTACAAGAACTTAGAATTTAAGACTTAGCGTGTCTAAAGCAATACATCATTTTCCCAAAACTTTTTTCTTTGTTTCCATTTCCTGTTATTGAATGACACCATTACTTACACAGAAACCATGGTATCATCATTTCTTCTCATATCTCCTTAGTCAGCGAGTGCTAATGATGCACTTTTACCCTTTTTTTCCCCACCTTCATTTTCTTAGTTACAGGTTTTACTTCTTGCTTAGTTTACTAGCCTTCTAACTGGTGTCATTTCTTCCCTAAAACTTCACACTGCTACTAGAACTGTCTTTCTTAAAGCCAAAGGTTATTCATTTACCTTACCTCAGCATTTCTCCTCTGCCTCTAAAATAAGATTCAAGTGCCTTTGCCTAGATGCCCAGACCTTCCATTTCCTATATGTCCAGGCCTAATACATGTCCTAACCACTTCTAACCATACTGAACTATTTTTAGATCCTCAAGACGTGTCCCGTCCTGTCAAGCCTCTTCTGCACTGGGAATGCCTTTTTTTTAATACCCTCTACATTTCATCTTAATAACTTTTTATGATACAGCTTAGGTATCTCCACCTCCAGGAAGACTTCTTGCCAGGTCAGATGTAGTTCCCATGGCACCTTGTGCTTAGCTCCATTGACTCATCTCTCTTCCCTGAGACTTTGGGCTCCTGTGGGCTAGAGACTCCTTCTGTTGGTTCTGCTTTCTTGTTAAGAGCCTATAAAATAGTAGACATTCAACAGTTAGTGAATATATGAATAAATTTGATCTGTTTACATTAAAACAGATTATTTAGGTTTTCATTTACATGTTTACTACAAAAAATCCAAACAGTGCAGATGTATATAAGAAGTGAATGTCTTCCATTACCCCATCTCAGTCTCCAGCGGGAACTATGATTAATAGTTTAATGTTGGCAAGAAAAGCACAAAGTAGGTTTTCCAGTTACTATAGGATAAAAATGTCTACTACTTTGTTCTTATAGATCATCTCTTTTCCTTTAGGCAATGATAGTAAGAAATGCTAAAGATACAGCTCATACAAAAGCAGAACGGAATATTCTGGAGGAAGTAAAGCATCCCTTCATTGTGGATTTAATTTATGCCTTTCAGACTGGTGGAAAACTCTACCTCATCCTTGAGTATCTCAGCGGTCAGTACACAGCTTGGTGTAATTATTTGCATTAGCTCCAGAAACTTGGTCAAAACATTATTTTCCAATAGAAAAATGCTTTTTCCCAATGTGACCAAATAGTTCCTAAAATTGACAAATACATTGACATAAGGAATTCAGATGTGACGAAATGTTTCTTTTTGCAGACAAATGTGAAGGAAACTTTAAAGGTTAAGTCTTTTTCCCCATCTGTAATATTTTATCTTAATCCCATTGTAATCAATTAAAAGAGCAAACAGCTAATTGATAACCATCAAATTGACTACACTTGGGTAAGATAGTATAATTCAAATAAACCACTGATTTATTTTTTTGTAAACTGACATGGAAAACTTAGAGTGTTGTTTAAGGTAATGAGTATTTTTGGTATTGCATCTTTAAACAGAAGAGTTTTTTGTTTAATGTAGTCTTATTGATAGATTTTGCAGTTTACATTGGAAATCACCCACCTTTTCCAGGGCTTACCCTGGAATTTGTGGTACCCCATAGCATTTCAAGATCACAGGGATCTATTTCCAGCAAACACACTTGAGTTTTCTGAAAAACAGATTTCACAAGAGCCTGTAACATAGAACAGAAAGTTGCAGAATTTAGTCACTTTTTTGTGACGGTTGTTTTTTTCTTGTACCTTTATTTTAACATAGTTTCAGATTTCCGCAAAAAAGTTCTAAGAACAGGACAAAGAATTCCCAAGTACTCTTCACCTAGATTCCCCAAGTGTTATCATTTTACCACATTGTTTTGTTTCATCATTCTCTTTCTCTCCCTCTCTGTATATGTACGTGTGTGTATATAGATGTGTATATACACACACATATGTGTATATATGTTCATAATTTTTTTCCTGAACTCTTTAAGGGAGTGTCACAGACATGATTTCCCTTTACCCCTAAATACTTCAATGTATATTTTTCTGAAATTAAAGACAGTATCTTACATAACTGTACTAAAATTATCAAAATAGGAAATTAACATTAATACAATAATCTCTCTCAGTTTCCTTTAATCTGGAACAGTTCCTCAGTCTTTCTTTGTCTTTCATGACCTTGACATTTTTGAAAAGTACAGTTTAGTTACTTTGTAGAATGTATCAGTTTGGGCTTATATGGTGTTTCCTCAGGATTAGATTCAGGTTATGCATTTTGGGGAGGACCATCGAAGTGACATTGTATCCTTCTCTGTGTATCAGAGCAAGAGGTACATGATATTTGTATCTTTGTTCCATTACTGTTGACGTTAACTTTGATCATATGTATAAGGTGATGTCTGCCAGTTTTTTTTTCCTGGTGAAATTTTCCTTTTGTAATTAGTAAGTATCTTGAGGAGATACTTTGAAATTATTTAAATATCTCATCTTTCATCAAACTTTCACATACAGTTTTAGCATCCATTGATTCTTGCCTGAAACAATTAACTATGATGATTGCCAAGTGATTTTTCTTACTCCATCATGGCTTCTTCATTTATTATTTGGCATTCTGCTGTAACGAAGAGCTTTCCATTTATCTATTCACTGATTTACATCATTGTGGACTCATGGATCCTAAGATTTTTCAGTAGGATATCACACTTTATTCATTGTTTATTTTGATATTCAAACAGTGCCATACTATTTACAAGGACATTGCCAAATTCATGCAGTTTAAGAGTTCTAAAAATGTGGAATATGGGCATTCACTAATTTGCAAGGATGGTTTAATTACATACTAACATTTTTCTAAATGCCAGTAAAATGTTAGAGAAGCTTTAATCAAGATTTTTTTTTTAACCGCAGGTCTGGAATCTGTAAATATTTTGAAGTTTATAGATGTAAAACCTAGAATTCCAAAACTTGTATATTTCACATAAGAATAAGAACACTGCTAAAAATGGAATACTGAGGACTTAGTTTTAAACCTGTAATGTGTAGGATCTGTTTTTTATTTTTAAAGGGTTGATGTCTTTTAATTATGGCTGAAAGGAAAGCACAAACCCTCTCATTAGAATGGATTGTTGGAAAAAAAAGATTGCTTTGTTTCTAATGTCTTTTTCTTTTCTTTACAGGAGGAGAATTATTTATGCAGTTAGAAAGAGAAGGAATATTTATGGAAGACACAGCCTGGTAAGTGAAATTTTTGTGGTTGTATGGATTCAGGTAATAATTCATATAATTAAAAGCAAAGTCCTGTTCCCACTGTGGGCAGCCAGATGATTCAGTAAATTGTTCTGGAGCCAGTTGGTCACTCAGGACTCTAAGAGGGAGAAGCAGCTTTGGGACTTGGCAGCCATTGGAGGTCACATCATTCCTTTGCCCCCAGGCTTTGGGTGGAACGTTCTTCACACCAGTTCCTAACAGAACCATTCTCACTGGGGCTTTCTTTCCTTGAATTGGTAAGCTGCCTGCCTTGGCCCTGGGTGAATGTGGTTTTCCAGTAAAACTTTATGTGTGGAGCAATGGAAAGTATCAGAAATCATCTCCTCTTTTTTTGTAGACTTTCCAGTTCCCAAGGTGCAGTCTTAGGGAGGTGATAAGCCTGCACATATCATCTGTGGATTGATTCAATGGCCAGGATGGGATCTACCCTCATATTTCTTAAGATGGCATCTGCTTCAAATTAAAAATATACACACCCTTTTGTGAGATGACAGTATTGGGTAACAATAAATCAGTTTATCCTACACATTAATTGAATAGAAAACACTTAAATGTTTTTTTCTACCTTAATTACCAAACTGCATTCCATTGTTTAATTTCAGGCCTTTTCTAACACAGAAGCTGCATTTAAGAGCCTTAGGGATGAAGTGCCCTTTTTGGAGGAGGCTCTCTGAGCCATGTTGGAGGCTGTGTTTGTGGTCCTGCTGGCTGTGAAACTGCCTCAGTCCTCTAGGACACACCCTCTCCATCCTGGAGTAATCTGCAGGATTGCAACATTGTTATGCAGCCAGTATTGCAGTGCCTTGTGCTTTTCGAATCCAGACAGGGTTGACTCAGCCCTTTATTCTTTTGAGGTAGATAAATTTGAGTGTCACACAGTTTATAGTTGTGGGCTGGCTGGCAAGAGGGAGGGCAGATACTGTGGGCGTGAGCTGTATATAAATATGCAGCTGTATTAAGTAAGGGATGCGTGGGCTTCTAAGGGTCAGGTTATAAGGTATTTTTGAAACTAAGACTTGATCTCTGAGAATAACAAAGTTCCTATTTCCTATGGGATTTAAAAATTGGGGGTGGGTGGGAGAAATTTGCTTTGATCTGAATGACTATTGGCCTAGTTCCTACATAGACAGAACAAAACACGACCAGTGACAGTTTGGCATATTCTGGACTTCTTTGCAATTTTAGCAATATGTTCTAATGATGAAATAAAACATTTTATAGTTTCACTAAACGAGTGAAACGTAAATGTCTCCATGCCTTTTGGCAGCATCCTATGCCATCTCTTTTCCCCATACCCACCCCCACTCCCACTAATTTGGTCTTTGGTGCATGTCTATTTCTTTCAAGGAATTTTGCTCCATACATAAACTGCTTTGAGTAGATTACTCTTTTTAATTTTATTAAATCACTTTTGTTTCCAGCTTTTACTTGGCAGAAATCTCCATGGCTTTGGGGCATTTACATCAAAAGGGGATCATCTACAGAGACCTGAAGCCGGAGAATATCATGCTTAATCACCAAGGTGGAGATATACTGTAAACAATTCTATAGTAAATAATCATCTTAAAATCTTCCCACACAGGTCGTGGTCATTTTCAAAGCCCCATATTTATGCGTCAGTTATTATACATTGCTCCCTCAGAACTTATAGCATCATGATACTTGTACTTATGATTGATGAGATTAAAGAGAATTGAGGATAACTGGCCACAACTACCTTTTCTAGTTTAATCCTTACTCTTTATAGCTTGTCATTCTTTTGTAATCCTTACATAAAGTGTGGTGAGCCAGAAGCCAGTCCAAATACTAATTTTGGTTGGTTCCTTAAATTGGAAAGTGAATCTTAACTTTATAAATTGAGTTTTCTTTACTGATGAAATGCATAAGTATTAGAAGCAATATTTTTATGGTAAATTTTATTAATGTGATAAAAAAGGAAAAGATTAGAATTGGACCAAAATATTTGATATAACTTTGGAGGTAAAATATTTAGTAGGCATCAGTTTATTCTTGCTGTCTGCAACAACAGACATAAAAATCAGACAGACTAATATTCTGTGCAGCTATAGCTACAGCAAAGTGAGCCTTGATCATTACTGCATGCTGCTACAGACAGTTCAACTTATGTGAGAGTAATCTGGGCTGGCTAGACTTGGCAATTCACTCACATCCCAAAGGAGCAACCAACCAACTCGGGTATCTGGGGGCTGGTGGCAGCTGCTGATCCTTAGATGTCTATCGAATGATGCAAGAGGTAGTTAATGGTTTTAAATTCTTGTACAGAAAATGGTTTATGGACAACTGATGCCAGAATAAATGTTTCAGATAGTGGGGGGTTTCTTGCTTTCCTTTCTTTTCCCCTCCCTTTTTTTTTTTTTGGAGAAGTGTACTTAACCACATACATTACAGGTATCTATGTATCTCTCTCTCCCAGTTCTGCCCCCACTGCCACAAATGATTCTGATTGTGAATTCTAAGGCAAGGGATAGAATTGGGAAGTGACTAGTTAATTTCTTTGATGCATAACCTGAGTGTATCAGGTGGCTCTGTGAAAATAAAGGTCATATTTCTTCTTCTGTGTCAGAGTAAAATACATACCTACATTTGAGTTAATAGTCCATTGCCTTTTCTTTTCTCAAAATAAACTTGGAACAGTAGGGTCCCTGGGGTTGCTGAACCACTGGATAGCTAATGACAGTTCATTAAAGCTAAACATGAACTGAGATGTTCTTTGTGTAAGGTGATGAGTTTTTTTGTTTTGTTTTGTTTTTTCTTTTTTTTTTTCTTTTTTTACACGGGCCTCTCACTGTTGTGGCCTCTTGCGTTGCGGAGCACAAGCTCCGGACGCGCAGGCTCAGCGGCCATGGCTCACAGGCCCAGCCGCTCCGCGGCATGTGGGATCTTCCCAGACTGGGACACGAACCCGTGTCTCCTGCATCGGCAGGTGGACTCTCAACCACTGCGCCACCAGGGAAGCCCCAAGGTGATGAGTTTTTCATTTTCTGGATCAAAGATGATGGTTCCATGCCATACAGCAATTTCATTTCTTTTTCCAAACTGCATTGGCAGAATAAGCTAACTTGTTATAGTGACTAAGTCTGTTTTAAGAACTGTCAGGTCACAGTTCATGGTGATAAAAGCTATATGTTTGAAGTACAGTGTCACACCTTTGTTTAACACGCAGAAGATCTTTTTTATGGTCTGTGTACGTAATCCAGACTTCATCAAGTTTTCCCAGGACTTACTTGCTCAGGATGGTAAAGGATTCTTGGTATAGGTAAAGCTAGAGCCTTAGACAAGCTGTTTTTCACCTTTTTCTCATCTTTCTTTTACCTTTACTAGATAGATTATATCATTGGCAAAGATAATTTTTTTTAGTTTGGCTGCTTTGGGTGTTTGTTGCTGCGCACGGTCTTTCTCTAGTTGCAGCAAGCGGGGGCTACCCTTCGTTGCGGTGCGCGGGCTTCTCATTGCGGTGGCTTCTATTGTTGCGGAGCATGGGCTCTAGGCACATGGGCTTCAGTAGTTGTGGCATGCGGGCTCAGTAGTTGTGGCTCGTGGGCTCTAGAGCACAGGCTCAGTAGTTGTGGTGCACGGGCTTAGTTGCTCCGCAGCATGTGGGATCTTCCCGGACCAGGGCTTGAACCCATGTCTCCTGCATTGGCAGGTGGATTCTTAACCACTGGCCACCAGGGAAGTCCCGGCAAAGATAATTTTGCCCTACCCTTAAAGAGTTATTTAGCATCCCATTTATGGATGGAACCTTGCTAGTTCTTGATGTCTCAAAAAATAAATTTAAGGCAGAAAAAGTAAAATGGAAGGATAGGTTATTGTCTTGTATGATACATTCAAATATTGCACATAGAATTCTCAGAATAACCATCTATAATCTTTCATTGTAGGTCATGTGAAACTAACAGATTTTGGACTATGCAAAGAATCTATTCATGATGGAACAGTCACACACACATTTTGTGGAACAATAGAATACATGTGAGCTGCATGTTCAAAGAAATATTACTGGTTTGGGGATAATAGCTAACTTTTACCTGGTTTAAATAATAGTGTGCTAAATTTTCTGTAGCAACACTTGGTTCTGTATATTGTTTTAAAAATTTTAATTCAGATGATAGGCAAATAGTGAATGTTTTAGGCATATTATTTTTCTCCTCGTAGGGCCCCTGAAATCTTGATGAGAAGTGGCCACAATCGTGCTGTGGATTGGTGGAGTCTGGGAGCATTAATGTATGACATGCTGACTGGAGCAGTAGGTGCACAGTTAAAAGTTGCATGTGTTATGGTCTGTGCTGAGTAGTTATTAAGTCATTACAGCAAGAGATCTTTCCTGTGCTTTTTGAAAATGTTACCAATTAAGTTATTTTAAAAAATCTAACACTACTGATGCTTCATTAGTAGTATTATGGGCCTCTGTACTTTTATAAATATTTTCATTTAGATGATCTATGTCATGGCCTGTGGTCCTGTGAAACAGAGGTAAAACAGATACTGCCCTTATTTTAGAAATGGAGAAAGTGAAGCATAAAATCAAATGGCTCACCCATTATCACACCAAGTTAATGGTGGCAACCCAGTTGCTTCCAGGACGTTGCTATTTTCTCTGTGCCATTGCTCAAAAACTACAGGTCTTTAGCAGGCATCCCATATCACAACATACATTTCTGATCTCTATGCGTAACTGACTAATTCAGGAAATGAATAATTCTGTTATTTAAAATTTGATTTTTTCTATGCTGATTTTTCTCACTCTCTTCTACTCTTAGCCCCCGTTCACTGGGGAGAATAGAAAGAAAACAATTGACAAAATCCTCAAATGTAAACTCAATTTGCCTCCCTACCTCACACAAGAAGCCAGAGATCTGCTTAAAAAGGTAGGGTTCTAAAATAGGCACTCAAACCATAAGCTTCAACTACTAGGATTTAAATAGATAGAACTGAATATACATTTTGACTACAGAATCATACACAGGTGTTGACAAAAAAGCCTACAGTTTTTGCAGGCAACGGACAAATTTGTTTGTTTAAAGGTTTTCTTTTTACTCCCAAACGATATTTAGAAGTAATTAATAAATCATACATTTGCAAGGCAAAATAGACATGCAAATTCTATAAAGAAAAATAATCAATTTGACTAGGTAAGGTTCATCAGTGTGTTTCTTTTCCTCCCTAAAGCTGCTGAAAAGAAATGCTGCTTCTCGTCTTGGAGCTGGTCCTGGGGACGCTGGAGAAGTTCAAGTAGGGATTGGCATGTTTGGTGGTTTGTGGGGAAGATAATGCTATTTTATGTATTTGTGAAGGTTATATGTAGTTGCTTATAAGTATAGCTTATTTTGTGATCGGTAACTTCAAATGGGCTGATTAGTCAGTCCAGTGAAGTCTGTTCCTCTTAACCTTTCTTCCTGCTCTTTTGTTTTGTTCTTCCCCAGGCTCATCCATTCTTCAGACATATTAACTGGGAAGAACTGCTGGCTCGGAAGGTAGAGCCCCCCTTTAAACCTCTGTTGGTATGTATTCATGAAAGCATATAATCTGAGGGACCTGGTACTTTTTTACAATAAGAAAATATCAGACCATTCAGAAACATTTTATATTTATTAATAGTTCAAAAACTTTGGTCTATCCTCTCTTCAGAATCTTTATTCTGTGCAGTTTTTTTTTTTTTAATTAATTTATTTGGTTGCACCGGGTCTTAGTTGCAGGAGGCGGGCTCCTTAGTTGCAGCAGGCATCTCCTTAGTTGTGGCATGCGAACTCTTAGTGGGGGCATTCATGTGGGATCTAGTTCCCTGACCAGGGATCAAACCCAGGTCCCCTGCATTGGGAGTGCAGAGTCCTACCCACTGTGCCACCAGGGAAGTCCCTCTGTGCAGTCTTTTCAGGAACTACTGCCAGCAGCAATTGATGGCTATATTAACTAGTTTAAAGTTGGTTGCCTAAGATGATTAAATATCTCAAGTACTTAGGACTTTTGTGTTTATTTGCTTTGTTTTGTTTTGCTTAACCCAACCCTATTTTGAATTTGCTTTTCTATAACAAAGTATCACAAACTAGGTGGCTTAAATAGAAATTTATTATGTCACAGTTCTAGAGGCTAGAAGTTCGGGATCAAGGTGTTGGCAGGGTTGGTTACTTCTGAAGGCTGTGAGAGACTGTTTCATGCCTTTCCCCTAGCTTTTGGTGGTTTGCTGGCAATCTTTGGCATTCCTTGGCTTGTAGGAACATCATCCTATCTCTGCCTTCATGTTCATGTGGCATTCTCCTTGTGTGTAGATCTGTGTCCACATTTTCCCTTTTTTGTAAGGACACCAGTCATATTGGGTTAGGATCCCTCCCTACTCCAGTATGACCTTATCTTAACTAATTACATCTGTAATGGCCTTCATTCCAAATAAGGTCACATTCTGAGGTACTGGGGGTTAGAACTTCATTATATGACTGTTGGAGGGACATACTTCAAACCATAACAATATGCTTATGAGTAAATGAGTTAGCGTATTAGTTCTTGTCTTTTTCCCATCTCAAAATTTGAGAAAAGATAGTTTCTTTTTCTATTTCTTGAGATGACGGTGGAGGAGAAGGAATAGGATAATGATGATGATTATTTGGTCCTGGAGCACAAGGTGACTTGCTTTAAAATTTCAACATATATAACTGTAAGGATAATTAACCCTCATATACCAACTATCCAGCTTCAGAAATTATTAAGTCATCTTGTTTAAACGTAAACATAACCACCGTGCTATCATCACAACTAAAAAGCTGACAGTTTCCCCAATTGTTTCTTTGTTTTTCCTGTTGGTTTGTTTCAGTAAGGATTCAGTCAAGACCTATATAGTTCGGTTACTATGTCTCTTAGGTCTCTCCATCTATAGATATCCTCTCTCAATTCCTCCTTTGAGGACTTACTGAAGAAACTGGACTGTTTGTCCTGTAGGGGTCCTCACATTGATTTTGCTGATTTTAACCCCATGTTGTCCTCAGCCATGTTCATCTGTTCCTTGTATTTCTGGAAACTGGTAGTTTAGGTTTAGTTTAGATCTGATTCAGATTAAACTTTTGGTACTATATATTTTGATCAGAAGATATAATATGTACTTACATTTTTTAAAAAAATGTTAGCAGGGGCTTCCCTGGTGGCGCAGTGGTTGACAGTCCGCCTGCCGATGCAGGGGACACGGGTTCGTGCCCCGGTCCAGGAAGATCCCACATGCTGCGGAGCAGCTGGGCCCGTGAGCCATGGCCGCTGAGCCTGTGCGTCCGGAGCCTGTGCTCCGCAACGGGAGAGGCCACAACAGTGAGAAGCCCACGTACCGCAAAAAAAAAAAAAAAAAAGTTAGTGGTCGTTGATTATTGCCTATATCAGTGGTTCTCAGCCAGGGTTGATTTGGCAATGTCAGAGACAAGTTGTCACAACTTAGGGAGGAGTGCCACTGCTACTTAGGGGATAGAGGCCAGAAATGCTGCTAAACATCCTATAATGCCCAGGACAACATCCTACAACAAGAATGATCAGGCCCAAAATGTCAGTAGAGCCAAGGTTGAGAATCTATAGCCTAGTTCCAAGATTTCATTAGGGGTTTGCAAAATTGTCTTACTCTAATACTGTTATTCATTCTTTATTAGGTGGGATTGTTCTGTGAAAAGATACTCTTGTATCAGTTGTTTGGTTTCCTTATACAGGAAAGGCAGGATAAATGTTTCTTTCCCAGTTTGCAAAATAATGAATTAGTTCCCTAACTTCCAAAATTGGCCAATGAATTGTGATTTTTTTTAGTATAATTATGAACTCATGCTGTTTAACATATTTGTGTTTCAATTCATTGCAGTTATATTTATTGATGTTCAGTTTTTCCCATCTTTAGACACTGGGTGCTTCTTTGTGTAGGTTCTTGAGTTGTTTTTTTTGGGCCGCGCAGCATGTGGGATCTTAGTTCCCCAACTGGGGATGGAACCTGTGCCCCCTGCAGTGGAAGCGTGGAGTCTTAACTGGACTGCCAGGGAAGTCCCGGTTGCTGGGTTCTTTTGACACAACCACATGGTCTGATGTTGTAACAGAGAGAAGAAATTAAAGAAACAGATCTGGTGGTTAGATCTGGGTGATAATATTCCTCCACAAGAAAATATACTCATGCAGAGTAGAATATTACTTTTGCTCCTTGAGAAATTTAAAGGAATGAAATAAGGTATGGGAAGAAACGTCAACTAGAGCATATTATGTGCTTTGTGTTTAAACTCTGCTTCAAGTTTATTACAAATTTGCCAACTGTGCAAATTGTCTCTAAAAAGGGATTTCGCCAGTGGGCTAGCCACACTGAAGCTTTGTGAGAAGGGAAGATATTCAGGTTTTTTTTTTTTTTTTTTTTGCGGTACGCGGGCCTCTCACTGTTGTGGCCTCTCCTGCTGCGGAGCACAGGCTCCGGACGCGCAGGCTCAGCGGCCACGGCTCACGGGCCCAGCTGCTCCGCGGCACACGGGATCCTCCCGGACCGGGGCACGAACCCACGCCCCCTGCATCGGCAGGCGGACTGTCAACCACTGTGCCACCAGGGAAGCCCCCAGATTTTTAATAGGAATGATAACTGTGTACTAAAGATATAGTTTGACCTTTGATACTTTTCACCTGTATTTATTTTTCAATCTGTGCCTGCTAAGGCTATTTTGCGACTTTATTACAGTTAAACCCTGAGAAAAGAGATCTATCTAGAGCCTTCTCTAATGTATGTAATGCATTTGATTGATATGTATAATGTAGTCTGTTCACCATTTTCTAATCATTTTGTTTTTTATAAAGCAATCTGAAGAGGATGTGAGTCAGTTTGATTCAAAGTTTACACGTCAGACACCTGTTGACAGCCCAGATGACTCAACTCTCAGTGAAAGTGCCAACCAGGTCTTTCTGGTGAGTTAAAGAATTTCTGATGTACCCATGGGAAATTTAAGTATGAGGATGGGCCCTTTTCAGTAGGAAACACCCTTTTTAATAAGAAAATTTCAGTTTGCTTGCTTTATAGTTTATGTAGATAACCTGAGGTGCTTTTTTTTAAAAGTTATCCCCTTATAACTTGTTGATAAGTTAGAAAATTCATTTTCATAATCCAGCATTCCATTTTAGCAATTAGAGTCAGAGTATATGATTCCTTTTTTTGAATCGCCCACTGACTTAAAATGTTTGGCTCAGCATCTTAACTGAAACCCCCACAGTCATAGCAGTAGGAGAAGAAGAGCTCATAGTAACTATTTTATTCCTGAAACAGCTAAAGATTTTTGTCTGTAGGGGATTTTTAACCTGTTGATTGTGAATATTTGACATTAAAATATATTGGTTCATATGTGATTGTAAGCAGATTAATCCTAAGGAGGAGGTATCTGTATTGATTTATACCTTGTCTCCTCAGATAGAAAAACAAAATTTTAGATTTTGATTAACAGAAATGATAGGTTTATATCTGATGACCATCATTGCATATTATTTGCCTAGTGCTTATTTTATTACTATAATTACATGTCATGTGAATATCTACCCAATTTTATATCATTTGTTTCCTTTGTCATTATCCTTTGTCATTTCCTTTTGGATTATCCCTAAGGAGAATAGAATATGGGGAAAGTAATCATTTGGAAGTTTTTTTTTCTTCCTTATTTGTTTCTGAGTTCACTGGATTTGTTGCTAACTTAATTTTCAAACTTTTTTTAAAAATAATGCTCTCAGTAAAAATAATAATAATAATGCTCTCAGTATAACACACCACAGTAGTGTTGTATCTTTGGGGGTGGAGGATCAGTTCTAAAGTTAGCATGGAATACAAAAATTGTGTATGGGCAAAATAACACTTAAGTCACCATAGTACAGTATGCTTTTCAGTAAACAACACTGAATAGTAATAATTCTATAAATGTACGATTATATGGTGATATAAGAATATACATGCAAAATATAATTTTATAGCATTTTAATTACATGAGAGGGAAAGATGAATGCATGTTATTAAATTTATGTCAGCATGATGCAAAGTTACTGTATCCCCCTTAGTACAATCTCTTATCAGTTAGGGAAGTAGGCATGATTCATTTTAATTGTGTCATTGCTTTCTTTTTTTCTTTCATGATGTGGAATTTTGTTTTCTACTGATGTGGAATTTATACCTTTGATTTAACATACAGACCTTTTCTTCAACTGGGCATTATAGAGTTTTAGCTAGTTTGACAATTGTTCTCCCCCATAAAAAAAAAAGTCTAGAAACACCTTACTACAAAGAAATCCAAAGTTGTGGTGGCAAAAGTTATGTATCTAAGCTTTCATTCCAGTTAAAGTATTGCTGATCTTTTTATTTGTTTATTTGTTTATGGCTGTGTTGGGTCTTAGTTGCGGTATCTTTGTTGAGGCATGCAGGATCTTTCATTGTGGCATCCAGGCTCTTCGTTGTGTCATGCAGGCTTTTCTCTAGCTGTGGCGTGCGGGTTTTCTCTTCTCTAGTTGTGGTGTGCGGGTTCCAGGGCACGTGGGCTCTGTAGTTGCGGTGCGTGGGTTCCAGAGTGCAAGGGCTCTGTAGTTTGTGGCACGCAGGCTCTGTAGTTGAGGCGCACAAGCTCAGTAGTTATGGCACGCAGGCTTAGTTGCCCGACAGCATGTGGGATCTTAGTTCCCTGACCAGGGGTTGAACCCTTATCCCCTGCATTGGAAGGCAAATTCTTTACCACTGGACCACCAGGGAAATCCGTGTTGAGCTTTTCTTAATTACTTAAATTGGCTAACTAATGAATACAAGAACAATTCATTTGTTAGGTTGTAGCCAGAATTCTGTACACAATGTGTATCTGTTTTAAGCGAGCACTAAAATTAATTTAAAATAGTAACAGCCCACTTATCTGGAGATTGTGGCTGTAGTAACTTCAGTTCAATTAATATTTCAATTCCTATTAGAATTCAAGGAAATTCAAAGATGATTAAGGCACAGTCTGGTCCTCTTGGTAGTTATAGCTTTAGCCCACAAGAACATGCGGGGAAACGGCCTTCGTAGTCCACATGTAGCTGTCACAACAAAGCATATGCCCTACAGAATTGCACCTTACTCTTTAGGACTTCACCCAGAGCCTTACTGAGTCTTTTTATTATAACTCAAATGCCTACTCATAAGTGACAAGAATAAACAGAAGGGAAGATAGGTATAAGATTAACTGTTAAAGGGATGAACATGAACAGCAAGATAAATGATAGCTGGTAGCCTAATAGCAAGGTCCAAGAAAGAACTAAAGCTAACAAAATTGCATTAGTGTCTGTTAAAATTAAGTTTTCACAATGCTGACCCTTATTCATCAGGAAAATCTGAATCTACCCATTCATTGGTATAAAACCAGAAAGATCACATGTGCCAAGTTAGAGAATTCTATTTTGACTTTGGCCTAATAATGAGAAACTGGGGGTGATAATCTTAGTTGCTTATATGCATGTGGCTAGGAACACTAGAATTTTCTTTGCATTTATCTTTGTATTTAACATCTTTTTTCTTTTTTTTTTTTTTTTTGCGGTACGCGGGCCTCACCGTTGTGGCCTCTCCCATTGCGGAGCGCAGGCTCAGCGGCCATGGCTCATGGGCCCAGCCGCTCCGCAGCATGTGGGATCCTCCCGGACCGGGGCACGAACCCATTTCCCCTGCATTGGCAGGCGGACTCTCAACCACTGCACCACCGGGGAAGCCCTGTATTTAACACCTTAATGTAGAGCCTGCATTTTCCTGTTTTGTTCTCCTCCTTTCAGTAGAGTGAAATTTTGTTTGCTGGCATATGCGGCTCAATAGAATTCTGCTCTCTGGAGGTCTGTGCCTCAAGAAATGACTGGAAAGAAGGTAACGGGTGTGAAATGAGATTGAGGAAACTGGATAGTATCTACATTGGTGATTTTAGGTGTACATCATTGTCTTGGTGTGTCAGAGATTGAACCACCACACTTTCTTGATGTACATGACAAAATCCTATTCTGTAGTCCACTGTTACTGTCTTTCAGGGTTTTACATATGTGGCTCCATCTGTACTTGAAAGCGTGAAAGAAAAGTTTTCCTTTGAACCAAAAATCCGGTCACCTCGAAGATTTATTGGCAGCCCACGAACACCTGTCAGGTATTCAGACTTTGTTATTCTTTTTTTTAACTTGGAAGAGCATTGCTTAAGAAATTTATGCCAAGTTACATAAATGGAAGATCTGTCATTCTCTTTGACATAAGCACAGCTCTACACCTTCTAATATTGCAAGTGACTAGTCTGTGACTAATCAATGATAATATGCTATATAGTTTACCTCCCCTCCTGAAAATAAGCCGTTGCACTGGAAAGTGTACTCTTTAACCATTCATTCAGCATTTATTGTGTACCAGGGGTTGTGCTACATTCTGGGGACACATGATTAAGACAGGAATTGTCCTTGTTCTGATGAAGCTTACAATTTAGTGAGAGAGAGTCAAAATAAACAAAGAAGGAAATAAAATATGTAATTACAAGTAGCGCCAAATGCTATGCGAAAAAAAAATAGAGTGTGGTACTAGAATGCAAAAAATAACAAGGGGACTCCTATTCATGGAGAAATAGCTAGCCATACAAAATACAGAAATACAAGGATGTTACAGGTAGAAGAACAGCTCATGCAGAAGCTGCAGAAGGGAGGAAAAAACTTGGCCTTTTTCTTGGAAACGAAAGGCAGGTCAACATTCCTGAAGTGTGGTGAGCAAGGAAGAGAATGGCAGAGGTTTGGAGAAATATTCTAAATGCAATGAGCAGCCGTTTTAAGTGGGGGAGAAAATGATTTTTTTTAAAAAGTAAGTATCATTGACGGTTTTATGAGGGCAAGTAGAGAGGTAAAAGAGACCAGTTAGGAAACTAGCAATTAGCCTAGGGGAGAAATGGCTTAACTTCTGCTTTTGTACTAATCCACACAAAAATGAAATTAAATGAAAAAAAACGGTCACATTACCCCACTCCCTTTAAATGTAAGGGAAATGTTCCTTGTTGAGATAGTACTTGAGACGAATGATAGCTCTTCCTTGTCTTAAAGCCCTGTCAAATTTTCTCCTGGGGATTTCTGGGGAAGAGGTGCTTCAGCCAGCACGGCAAATCCTCAGGCGCCTGTGGAGTACCCAATGGAAACAAGTGGAATAGAGCAGATGGATGTGACGACGAGTGGGGAAGCTTCAGCACCACTTCCAATACGACAGCCGAACTCCGGGCCATACAAAAAACAAGCTTTTCCCATGATCTCCAAACGACCAGAACACCTGCGTATGAATCTATGACAGAGCAATGCTTTTAATGAATTTAAGGCAAAAAAGGTGGGGAGGGGATGTGTGAGCATCCCGCAGGGTGAAACAAGAAGACTCAAAATGACAGTCTCGAAGAGTCAGTGTCATTACATAGAACACATTGGACAGAGGAAAAATAAACATGGATTTTAAAAAATCAATCAATGGTGCAAAAAAACTTAAGTGAAAATAGTACTGCGGAACTCTTAGGCACATCAATTAACTGATTCCTAGCAACATCGTCTCAACCTATCAAGGATTTCATGTTGATGGCTCGAAACTGACAGTATTAAGGGTAGGATGTTGCTTCTGAATCACTGTTGAGTTCTGATTGTGTCGAAGAGGGGTTATCCCTTCATTAGGCAAAGTATGAGTTTGCCTGTAATACTTGCAACTAAGGACAAATTAGCATGCAAGCTTGGTCAAACTTTCCAGCAACATGGAATCAAAGACGAAAGAAACTTAACAATTGATGTTTTACGTGCAAACAACCTGAATCTTTTTTTATATAAATATATATTTTTCAAATAGATTTTTGATTCAGCTCATTATGGAAAACATCCCAAACTTTAAAATGCGAAATTATTGGTGTGAAGAAAGCCAGACAACTTCTGTTTCTTCTCTTGGTGAAATAATAAAAATGCAAATGAATCATTGTTAACCACAGCTGTGGCTCGTTTGAGGGATTGGGGTGGACTTGGGGTTTATTTTCAGTAACCCAGCTGCAATACCTGTCTGTAATACTAGGGAAAAAAAATCTATTTAATCATTTCTACTTGCAGTACTATTATGTGCTAAGCTTAACTGGAAGCCTTGGAATGGGCATAAGTTGTATGTCCTACATTTCATCCTTATCCTGGGCCTGCATTGCACTGGAAAAATATCGCCACCTTATACCAGTATTTGGTTCAAGACGTCAAATGTGTTCAGCCTATGGCTGAAGAAGGACAGAAGAGAGGATAAAATGCATATGGAGGGCGGCAAAGTGAGAGAGAGAGGAGGGAGATCCAGGGGAAGAGGGTGTTGCCACGGTCTACCCTCTGTGTATAATCTCTTTACAGCAAATTGGTAAGGTTTTAAGTTTTACTTTTTTTTACTGTTTTTGGTGTCTGCCTTCCTTACATTTTTTCCTCAACGGTTTTAAAAGGAAAAAAGGTATTTTTTTTTTCCTATATTGGGGCTACATTTTTTGATTGTAAAAGTATTTGATGGCCTTTTGATGAATGTCTTCCACAGTGAATAAGAAAACTCAGTGGCTTAATTTAGGAAACATGTTAACAAGACACTATGTTTTTGAAAATTGTAATGAAGTCTACATAAGTGATTTACAGGTACAAAGAATAAAAATAAAGGTAACTTTACCTTTCTTAAATACTTCTGCCTTAAAGAGAGCGTTTCCCTGACTTTTAGCTGGTGAAAGGGTTTAATATCTGCAGAGCTTTATAGAAATATTATTTCAGTGCATACTGGTATAATAGATGATCATGCAGTTGCAGTTGAGTCTTACCACCTTTTTGTTTGTCTTTTATAATGTCTTCAGTCTGAGTGTGCAAAGTCAATTTGTAATATTTTGCAACCCTATGATTTTTTTTAAATAGATGCTGCTTGCTATGTTCTCCAAACCTTTTTGAGCCATAGGATCCAAGCCATAAAATTATTTATGCATGTTGAATTCAGCCAGAAAAAGCTTTGCTTATTTAAATGACGGTTCGAGTGAGATAAGATGAAATCCTATGACATTAAGCAAAAATAGAACCATGAAAAATGATTGGAAATATACCTTTTCAATTGTGGCAATAAATGAAACAATTGATAACAGCTCATCTTCGGACAGAAAGCCTTTTTTTTTTTTTTAAATCACTCCCTCTAGACCTCCTCTTCCCTTATTGCAGCAGTCTACTGAGAACTTTATAACTGTAGCTAATAAATTAGAAACTAAATAATGGTAAGGGCAGAAATTGTACTTAAAGTGCAGGTCTTTGTTCTCTGACAGTTTATGATGTCTGAAAAACAGAACCCAAAAAGCTATGGTGATATGTACAGGCTTCATTTCAGACTGTAAATGGCTTGTACTACTCTGATACTTGTTTTCAAATGAGTTTACTAACTATAGTGTTGACTGCCTGACCAAATTCCAGTGAAAGTTTTACACCAAAATATTCCTCCTCAGTCCTATTTGCTAGTAACATTTGCACTGTGATTGGCTGGCTATAACCACCCCATAGTTAAACCAGTTTCATAATTAGTACTGCCAGCAATAGTGGCAAACACTGTAACTTTCTGCATAAAAAGTATTAATTGCACACCTACCATCCACACAAATAAGTTTTTCAAACTTAACATTCAGTGAAGTTAATTTTCTGTACTGTGGCAAGTTTATTGAGAAATTGTTTCATAAATGGATATTCCTACTATGACTGTGAAAACATGTCAAGTGCCACTTTAGTGTCACAGACAGAAAGCACACACCTATGCAATATGGCTTACCCTATATTTATTTGTAAAAACCCAAGCATAGTTTAAAAATATATGTCGATAATACTAGTCTTGAGTTTCTAAGAAAGTTCTTTATGATTATTCCAGGTAAGTGTATAAAGAGATTAAGTGTTTTTCTTTCATCACTTGATTATTTTCTTTAAAATCAGCTATTACAGGATATTTTTTTATTTTATACATGCTGTTTTTTAATTAAAATATAATCATTGAGAACTGAAGTTTACTAATTTTGATTTTATAAGGTTTGTAGCATTACAGAATAAACTGAGATTTATAAACCAGCTGTGATTAACAATGTAAAGTATTAATTATTGAACTTGAACCAGATTTTTAGGAAAACTGTTATTTCTTTTTCCCCTTTATGGTCTTAACTAATTTGAATCCTTCAAGAAGGATTCTTCCATACTATTTTTTGAGATAGAAGGTAATTGGGGGGGGGAAGAATGCATGTATGATACTCCATAAATTCAACATTCTTTAAGAAATAAATGATTATAAATAAGCTGCATCTTCAATAGTATTAATATCCCAAGCCTTGGATTTTATATTTAATATAGCACCTAACTATTTTGGTTACTTAGTCATATGGTTCCTAGCTTATAAGGGCTAGATCTAAGATTATTCTCATGAGAAATGTTCGATTTATGCAGAATGGATTTTGAGGCTGTGGAAATGGTTAATTCCTCAAATAGAAACATCAATGTCCAAACATCTACCTTTTTTCATAGGAGTAGACACTAGCAAGCTGGACAAAATAATCATAAAGTATTTGTTCCACCATGACCTGTGGTCTGTTGCTGACTGATACAAAATTCTTCATGTGTGATTCTTAATTTACCACTATAGCACAAGTATTATATCAGTGGATTATCTAAAGTAACATTTGAAAGATGGGTTCATCTGTGTTTGCTCTTTAAACTATTATTTTTTTTCCTACCCCAAGTTGGCTTTGCATCTACCAGAGTAAATTCTTCAGCTGCCTTATTAGGAGTGCTTTGAGGGTAACACCTTTTCTGCTTTTCATCTTGTTTAGTTTACTGTATTAAGTATTTGATTTCAGATTGATTGAATGTAAATAGAAATTAAATGCAAATTTGAATGAACATAAAATAGAAGTGATTTTTTTAAATTATTATTATCCTAAGATAGGAAGAAATAACTATCAGGTACACATGTGGTTTCAATAATTTTTCCCATTAACATGCCAGATGTGTTCAGATTCTCATATTTAATAAACTATTTATGTGAAGAATGACAGTCATAAAACTGTTTTTGTGGCAAAATTGAAGCAATTTAAATTTATAACAAGTTTTAGTACTGATTTTATATTAGGTGTTAAACATCTGTGATTTCCAAGTTCTGTCAAATAGTAGAATTGAATTGGTTGCTTAAAAAAAAAAGTTCATGTGAAAAGTTATGTGAAAGCCAGCTTCACATAAAAACAATGGAAGACTTTCTTGTGCTAACATACAACAGTTTTTCCAGCCACATTTGTCAACTACATTACCTGATGTGTATGAACAAAATAACATAGTGGACAAATCTGTTTTTAACTAATGTCTCAATATATCTACTGTAAGATGGGTGTTTTGTGTAAACCACCTCTTATTTATGAGGTAATTCTATCACACTTGCCAAGATGGTTTCTCTACAGAAGTTCTCAAACGTACTTTTTTATAAAACATAGTAGTGACTCTTGATGTTGATAAAACAGTCTTTTAGAGGATGTGATCTGAATTCACAGAATAAATGGGGTTTGAATCCCTATTCCTGTTTTTGAGGTGAAGGAATAAAAATAAGAGAAATGCTTCTAGTTCATCAATGTTACTAGTGAATGGCAAAGCTCTCCTGTTACATTTTCCTCCTTTTAAACTCATATGTGAACTGCTTTCTTGTTTGTTACGAAAACAAAAACAAAAAACCCCACTGTCCACCAGGGACTTCTTTTGTTATTCAGTCATATTAAGAAACAAAGCTATCCATATGGCCATAGGGTAAGTAAGTGTGGTAAGTAGGTATTAGGGCTGAAGTAACCTATGTGTTTAAGGTGTTATTCTTATGTTTTTATCAAGAAGTCAGCATACCCTTCACACCCAAATTCTAATCTCAAATTGTCTTTCTCACTTATCCCCTGCTGCATACCTAAATAACAACTATTAGCTTCACC
This sequence comes from Stenella coeruleoalba, assembly GCF_951394435.1. Classification (NCBI taxonomy): domain Eukaryota; kingdom Metazoa; phylum Chordata; class Mammalia; order Artiodactyla; family Delphinidae; genus Stenella; species Stenella coeruleoalba. Next base: position 32,442,506 of record NC_137165.1, read on the forward strand.
ACCAAGTTAGGAAGGTGATTTAAGGCCAAGTAAGCTTGTTTTTTAGTATTTGCAGTGGTTCTCAAAGTACGTAACATAGTTAAGTATTTCATCCTGAATAAACAGGAACAGTTGCACTTATAATCTAGCAATATTCACCTGGGGAGAAAAGTTACAGGCTAATGTTCTTTTGTCAATTTGGGTGGCCATAAGGCATGAAAAGTGGTTTAACCTGTATCTGGTTGGTCACTATCCTTATTAATCCAGGTTGGTTTAATCTTTGTCTTATCAGCACTGCAAATTTGTTTTCTACCTCTGCCTCGTAGCTTCTACTTCCCCCCACTATCTTTTTCTTGTGTGCAAACTGATAGATGGTAAAAGAGAAAATGGGCAGAGGCCTTGCATCTAAATATATATGATAACCAGTCCTTTGGATTTCTGGTATAGATCCATCCTCCCTTAGAGGTTTCACAGTGAGAGAGAAAGTGCCTCATTCTCTTTCCACCACCCTGCACAAATACCTGTAGACAAACAAACCACACTCTCCAAAGCTTGTGTTGGCCTGAGTGCAAGCTTTAACCTCCCAAGTAATGGTGATTCAAGCATGAGACTCCAAAACTCTTCTGGAGAAGACTAGTTATACGGGGAAATCCTTTTTTTTTCTTTTTTTTTTTTTGGCCACGCACCATGTGGGAGCCTAGTTCCCCGACCAGAGCTCAAACCCACGTCCCCTGCATTGGAAGTGCGGAGTCTTAACCACTGGACCGCCAGGGAAGTCCCGAGGAATTCTTTTCTAAGTGTTTGAGTTGCTCTTGTTTGTCACTCAATTCAAATCATCAGTGAAGCCAGCTGTTTGTAATCCATGTGAATTATTTTAATAATCCAAGAAAGTCCGTGGCACTTTCCAAAAAGCAAGACCATGAACATTAAAGCTGATGGCAGGATTGTATGTATGAAGTCCACAAAGAAAAGGAATTTAAACCATCTGTTCTCAATGACTGCTAATCACACTACAGAAAATAATACAATATTAAAATATTTCATCCTCAGTAAATTAATCTTCCTTAGAAAAATCTGATTGTACAGGTAAAATATAGCATTTAGAGCATTCATTTAAAAATAAAAATTTTATGAGAAATTTTAGAATGGGAATTATAAAAGTCAATATTAAAGAAAATTCTACTTTCAGGTAATGTGTATCTTAAAATATTATGAAAAATGTTCTTTATTCCGAAAACAGTGTCAGGAAAGAATACCTGAATTCCTCTAAAACCACTAGTTCTAGTTATCCAGTTGTCATTTTGGTAACATTAACAAGAAAACACATTTACAATTTAACACTGCAATTATCTGTCAAATAATTAGGATAGAATAAATGTTGCATATGCATTATGTTGAACATTACTATTTTTAAATATAGGGTTCTTTCATTTAATCTTTTGAGAAGCTGGACTACACACTTGCCTTATTATAATATTCTAAAACCATTTGGAAACATTTTCCTTAACTTCCAGCCCTGAAAATCCATTCTAATGTCTTTACCAATAGTCACTGTAACCAAATAAAATTAGTGTTTTGTGGCCTTAATATTAAGTTTAGAACTTAATATATTTGAAGGTGTGATGAAGTGGCTCCATCTTGCCATTTGTTTATATGGTCTGAAATCACAGTTCTGCACAGCGGACATGTTTTCTCTCTGTTAAACCATAAGGTAATGCACTCTTCACAAAATATATGCTGTAAGGAAATTAAGAACTAGATTTTATAGTTGATAACATTTCAATTTTAAATTCATCACATTGCAGAGAATCATACTCTAGAGCTGAAAGGGAATTTGGAGGACACTAATCCCTTTATTTTACAAGTGAGAAAACAAAGTATAACATTCAAGAACACAGAGGTGTTCGTGGTAGAGGCACAAGTATTATTCTGACTTGTACTATCCATTTAACCACTTTTAATAAAATACAAGCTATCCTCAGGTGATAACTTTAAGATCAAGTATAATGACTAACAGCTTAATAAAGTCTTTGAGGGTTACTGAAATAAAGTATAGGGAAGGGCCTTATACAGTCCAGTAACAAATGCTGGTATTATTCTAAAAGACTAGTATTCAATTATTAAAAATAGTCTGTTTCCCAGTCACTTTGGTATCCAGTATGCCATTTGAATTTTTTTTTTCCCCTTTATACACTCCTCTACATAAAAATCATTAGAACTGGGCTTCCCTGGTGGCGCAGTGGTTGAGAGTCCACCTGCCGATGCAGGGGACACGGGTTCGTGCCCCAGTGTGGGAAGATCCCACATGCCGCGGAGCGGCTAGGCCCGTGAGCCATGGCCGCTGAGCCTGCGTATCTGGAGCCTGTGCTCCACAACGGGAGAGGCCACAACAGTGAGAGGCCCGCGTACCGCAAAAAGAAAAAAAAAAAATCATTAGAACTAAGGGGCAAGATTTAACTAACCTACCAAACCCCTAATCACAAATAAGAAATTAGTAGTATGTGCCCTGAATGCTACTTTCTGCTGAATAGTGTATATTTCCCTATAAGTAACATAAATGTGACGTTTGCAGATCACAGAGAAGTGCTGTATTGAGGTTGCTTAAAAATACAGTTACCTGACAGGTGAGAAGAATTGGCTTTTGAAATTCAGCTTGACATATTGAACAAATATCATCCACATCTGAACACTGTCTCTTGCTGGCAGCCACTCCGTGACTCTATAAAGATAAGAAGTTATGTTCCTACAAATTTCTTTCTTTTCTGTTCCTTAAATAGATAGATGGTACTGTATTTCTCAAATCTCCAAGGAACTAGGCATTTGAAAACTCTCCCAAAGGATATAAACATTTCAGAGCTGAACTATGTATGCAGAATGATGCCTGGATGGATCGCATCAAGGTTAACTTGCTATGTAATACATAATAGGATACTGGAAGATTGTTAGATTCATTGGATTCCCAAATAATGACAGTGCTTCAAATTCAAATGGCTCAAGAGACTAAGCGATCTGAAATATAATACAGCATTATGCAATCTATATTCATGTACTATGTGACCCAGTACTGCCAAATTGAGCCCACTTATTACCTATGACACTTTTCAAAAAAGTCAATCCAGAGCTTGGCTGGCTGAATGTAACTCATGTAGAGACTACTTTAAAAATAGGTTTCTGTGCTCCACACTGGTGATTGATTCAGTAGGTCCAGACATACCAGGATGTAACCCAGGAATCTAATTCCTGAAAGCTCTCCACATGAGTTCAATGTGAAGGAGGTTTGGGGACCACTGAACAGTATCCTGCCACTAAATCTAAAAATAATTTTAATTATCATCCTTACTTATCACAAAAGTTGGAGCATTTAGTACTACGAAAGAATGGTAAAATTTTACAGAAGAACTGTAATTGCAAAATGTCACTTGGGTAGAGTTATACTGTCAAACTGAATAATAACACAAATCTTTGAATTTCCTTTTCTTCTTAAGTCCTAAAAAAAGTTTCTGATCTCTTTAAGATCTTAATAACTTCCTTACCAAATTCAGTAGAATTTAGTCATTAACTAGATGTGACAAAATGTTACAAATGAGATCAGCTTTCTGTAGAAATGATGTGGAAAAGGTGGCTCAGGAAAAGAAAGAACACCCAAGTTTCAGTCATGGTAATGAGAGCAAAAGCATGACTTGACTCAGCAACCTGAAGCTGTGACCTAAACTTCTTGTTATCGAGGGTTAACAAAATCAAACTAAGACTCAGCGGATGAAAACATTGAAAATGAAGATATTTTTGAGATTGGTCATGCTAAAGATTCCAGAAACAAACTGAGATACTGACGGATGATCTTGGTGCCAGTTTCCCTTCAATAAATGTCATTTAGCAGCGTACACTGCAGATATGTATGCTGACAAGCTTTTAAAATAGCACGCTTGTCTGGCACTTTGCAGACTCCCTTCAGTTGAAGACACCCTGATGATGATTGCCATTTTCAGGGCAACATTAAGGAACATGAGAATCCCAGGAATAAAACAGTGATCTGTGATAGTCTCTGTATGCTTCACAGAGAAAGACTATCAAAAGTATTTCAGCTGAAGCCTTACTAGATTAATTGCTACAGCAAAGTGGCCGATACATGATCAACTGAATAAACTCAAAAGCTGAAGTCTCAATTTTATTGTATCTTATCTAAAGAAAGAAGTCTGAATAGGATGCAGCAAAACTTAATACAGGGCTTCCCTGGTGGTGCAGTGGTTGAGAGTCCGCCTGCCGATGCAGGGGACGCGGGTTTGTGCCCTGGTCTGGGAAGATCCCACATGCCGCGGAGCCGCTGGGCCCGTGAGCCATGGCCGCTGAGCCTGCGCTGCGTCCAGAGCCTGTGCTCCGCAACGGGAGAGGCCACAGCAGTGAGAGGCCCACGTACCGCAAAAAAAAAAAAACTTAATACATTACTGTCTTTAGGAAAGGGTGCCCTGGCCAGTTAGTTTACTCCACTTTGTTGGTATAATCCTGTTTTTTTTTAAACATATATTATTAGACTGGCATTCTTGTACATCAGATTCCCCTGAGTCCTGACCACATAATTGTTAAGTACCTAATGGACTGCAAAACTGAGAATCAAACTGAAACCTGGTGATCACACTTATATACTGAGAACTTCTGAGGCTACTAAATAGCAAATGAGCTATTTATCATTTGGGCTATGATACCCTTTTTCTGCAGTTTGTTACACCAGTAGAATAACATAATAAAGTTACAGTTGACATTGGAGTCTCAATTTATTGTTAAAATTGTTTTGTTATTGTTAAATTTACTGTTATTGTCATGAACTTATTTGTGCATACAGAACTGCGTATTGGGGAAATTTTTCCAGTAAGAAAATTTCAAGGGACATGATTTTTGGTAATGAGCTTTCTTCATATACACAATAAATTATAGTATAAGCACTTTCACAGAAGTTGAATAGGAGTTAATGAAAATACACAAAGCTACTATTTGTGGCTTAAATAAAGGAAGAGAAACAAAAGTTCATAAGATTTTTAAGGGAATATTTATAAACCCTTAAGAATGTCAAGTGATTTGAAAGGGCAAGAGGCAAACTCAAATATATAAGTACTTCATCAACTATCAGGTGGTTGTCAATGTGCAAGTTAAACTTACCACAGAAACAAAACCTCTGTATCATCACAGCCCCAAGTGCCAAAGTACAAGAAGTTTTTCTAAAAAACCACGTAATTATGAAATCTGCATTTGTAAAACTGCTGAACTAAAACATTTTTATAATGTAGAAAGAAAGATAAAAAGTGTTTTTTCTGATTAAAAAATACTTACTGGTCGTGTAAAAAATATTCTCAAAACCCGTCTGAAAGTTCTCAGATGTCCAAAAAAGTCCAGAAGCTGAAAGAGAAAATAATTCATTTATTCAAAGAGCCTTACCTGCTAAACTCAGAGATCAAAGCTAATATCAAATACTGATATTAATTTTATGCTCATTGCATATCACAACTAATCATTTCATTCTAAATATATTTAAAGTCCAATTATGGAATATTTTACTCAATTTATCAGTTTCAGCCAACTCTTAACCAAAATGAAGTACATCTGAATGCCCAGAGTTACAATTTGGTCAAGATAAATATAAACAACTAAATCAAAGGCAAGGCAATTTTATCTGGTTCACATGTCCTTAACCTATTTAACGTTTCATAAAGTGATTAAGCCGAGGGGAACAGGCATAGAGGGAACAGGACGAGATACTCCACTAGTTTGAGAATTATGTGTATGAGAGATGCTACTGTAGGGGATGGGTATGTTCTATTCTACTTGTTCCCCTCCACTTTAGATAATCCATGCTTAGAGGTCCACTCCCCCAATAAAATCTGAGAACCACTGGATTAAGATACCTATTTCCATTTCTAAGTAGATATAGAATCTGCCATTACTTCAAACTAGTGATATGAAGATAAACTATAAAATATATAAAGAGAAAAGCAGTCATATGTAAAATATGTAAACAGTATTATATGAATCATTATAAATGATAAGATTTATTATGTTACCTACTTTTAGTATGAGGTAGAGTAAAGCCAGCAATATCCCAAGACTCCATCCAGTTACATTACCAAACTCCCCATAGCTTATAAGGTAACGAAACCAAACTGGTACGGGGACAAAAGTTCGGTAATACTGACATAATTCTTCTAAAACCATATACCAATAACCCTAAAAAGGAAGAAAAAAGAAAACAAATAGAGCCACCCAAGGTACTTACATGCACAATGCAAATACTTCATATTGGGCTGAGAACATCATGGGTATATGGCACAATAACACAACTATAAAATTAATCTTCATAATGATAATGGTTATGACTGACAACCTCAACTTCGTTCTTTAGATATTACAGTCACTGAGTGGTCTGTTTTCAAAGAATTTCTAAAGAGTGACTGAAAATGTTTTATGTATAATAAAACATTTTGCTGATTATAAAAATTTAAAGTTTTCATTAAATATGAAAAAACACTGAATAACTGCCTAAGTCAGTTATCAATTATCAATTAACAATGCCCTGGAGGAAAACAGAAGTATAAATATATATTTTCCCATATATGATGTGGGGACTCATTTTTAGATTATTCCAAAGCAAATATAATTGATTTTATTGGAATAGATTAATATTTAGGTTCAAGTCTTTGACCAAATAGCTGCCAGTCTGAGATAATATAGATAACTAAAATTAGGTTATTGAGCAAACTGAAAAATTATAGAAGGAATCATTTAAGCAAAGACTAAATAGCATTAATATGGTCTGCTAACATCTTTCCAATAAAACATATTACTTTCTTACCTTGGATTTAAAAGGCATGATGAAAGAAGGCACCAATAAAATAAGGCATTTTAAGCCCATGAAGAGGAATTTCAGAATGAAGTCTGTAATTCCAACGATCCAAAGTACGTCCCAGAAGCTCGAATAGTCCAAAGTAGGATTAAAAAAAATTAAGCTACCAAGAGAAAAACATCAAAACTTACCAGAGCAACATAAAAAGATAAAAGTGTCGATGGGGGTTCTAAATTTGCTACCAAATATTTAATTTAATGTGTAAAAATAAGAGTTTGGCTAGATGCTAGAGTTCATGTAAATAGAATGGAAGATCATTTTGCTTATTTTAAAAAGACCTTTTAGGGACTTCCCTCGTGGCGCAGTGGTTAAGAATCTGCCTGCCAACGCAGGGGACACGGGTTCAAGCCTTGGTCTGGGAAGGTCCCACATGCCGCAGAGCAGTTAAGCCTGTGCACCACAACTACTGAGCCTGCGCTCTAGAGCCCGCGAGCCACAACTACTGAGCCCGTGTGCCACAACTATGGAAGCCCACACGCCTAAAGCCCATGCTCTGCAACAAGAGAAGCCGCTGCCATGAGAAGCCCGCACACTGCAAGGGAAGAGCAGGCCCCGCTCACCACAACTAGAGAAAGCTCACACGCAGCAATGAAGACCCAATGCAGCCAAAAATAAATTTATTTTGAAAACTTCTTAAATGTTTGAATTTCAAATCTTCCCTCCATAAAGAACGAGTCTTCCTAACTTGTCATGATTGATATCTTTCTAGCCTATAATCTAAAAAACTCACAAATACTCCGTAGCTGCCAATCTGTCTTCAATCAACTCCAGTCAGGAATCTAACCCCTCCTTTCCACTTAACTGTTTTTGTCAAGATCGCCAACTCCCTCCCTCTTGCTAAATTCGAAGGTCACTTTTTCCCCCTCTTCTCTCCTTGAAATACTTTCTTCCTAGACTTCTGACACCACTCTCTTCTAGTGGTTCTCATATGTGACTGATGGTTCCTTTTTTTAAAAAATTTATTCATTTATTATTTTTGGCTGCATTGGGTCTTCGTTGCTGCGCACGGGCTTTCTCTAGTTGTAGTGAGTGGGGGCTACTCTTCGTTGCGGTGCGCAGGCTTCTCATTGCGGTGGCTTCTCTTGTTGTGGAGCACGGGCTGTCAGCGCAAGGGCTTCAGTAGTTGTGGCACACGGGCTCAGCAGTTGTGGCTTGCAGGCTCTAGAGCACAGGCTCAGTAGTTGTGGTGCACGGGCTTAGTTGCTACGCAGCATGTGGGATCTTCCTGGACAAGGGCTCGAACCCATGTCCCTTGCATTGGCAGGCGGATTCTTAACCACTGCACCACCAGGGAAGTCCCTGATGGTTCCTTCTTAAGTCTCCTTTGCTGCTCCTCCTCTGGCTAATTGTGGGCATGTCCAGTCCTGGGCCCTCTCCTCTGTCTATACTTTCTTTCCCTGACTAGTCTTGTCAAGTTCCTTGGTTTTTAAATATCAACCATATGCTGATAACACCAAAATTTACAGCCCTAACCTCTACTCTGAGCTCATGACAAATATCTATAATCACTTTAACAGTTCTACATGGCCTCTCAAACTTAACATGTTCAAAACAAAATTACTGATTTTCCCTCAAAACCAGTTCCCTCCCCAGTCTTTCCCAGCCCAGTAAATGGCACCACCATCCAGCCAGTTGCTTAGACTAAAAAAACCCAGTATCACCCTTGATTCTTCCCCCTTACCTACTCACCCAATCCAATCCGAGTAGTACTGGCTACACCTACAAACTATATCCCAGATTTGTCCACATCTCTCCAACTCCACTGAAACCAGGACTTCTAATTATCTGATTAAAGCTGAAAATTCAGAACACTTCCATCTGACATGGAAACTTATCAACTACTGTCCTTTAGCAAGTCTTCTTCTAGAGACAAAGATCAAGTGTTCTTATCACACATACACACAAGAAGGTAACTAAGGGAGGTGATGGATATATTAATTAGCTTGATGTGGTAATCATTTCACAATGTATACATATATCAAAACATGTTGTATATTTTAAATATATAGTTTTTATTTATCAAAAATGAAAAACGAAAAAAGATCACCAACAACAACCTAATGGTATTTAGTAACTACTGATTATATAAGTAAAAATTTAAGTATCAAAAATTAAGTATTTATTGAGCACTTGCTGTGAGGCAAGGCACTGGGTATAAAAATGTGAGTAAGTCACTTTAAGCTCTCAATCTTGGAAAGAGACAGATAGGTAAAAATTGAACTCTAAGTATGTGCAAGTAAGATATATGCAAAGTGCTATGGAATATACGATTACATAAAAATGTGATTGTGCACTTGGACCTCTAATTACCTGTAATAAAGTGACTGAGAATGAAAGGTGTAATATAAAAGAACAGAAGATCCTGCTAAGAATACCAGTAACCAAGCACACTGAATCTTTGAGCACCTTTCCTGAAAAATAAACAATTTTATAATTTGTTACTTTGAATTATGCCAGAATTTTAAATATCATTAAACTATTTTAATGACTAATTTATTAACTTAGAACATTTTAATAGATTAATTTATCTTAATAAAAATACAGAATATTTGTTAAATTGTACATCATCACATTCTATTTTACATACTTTTAGTGAAAAAAACAAAACACATACTTAAACAGATTTTTAAAATACAAGTTTCCTCATTGTGTAACATTATCTATGTTTCAAAGCCAAATCTTCTACAGACTGACATAAAGGACCTACATAAATAAAAACTTTACTTCTGCGGCTTCCTATTTTTGCCTTCCCAACAAAACAGACTTTTAAAAACTGCATTTATGTTACCAGGGTTTATAAATATAATTTTAAAAATTCTCAATTCAATAAGAATTTAATAAAATGTTTTTAATCTCAGTTTTATAATTGTTTTAATTACTGGTTTAATTAAAAATTTTACTAGTTTTAAACCCTGAATTAAACTTTTATGGTTTGATAGGTTCTAACTAGGAATTTTCAGGTCAAAATGTATGATCCTTTACACAGATATAACCCTTGAAAGTTGCTTGAAATTTTATAAACTAATCCTGTTTTCCCAATAATTTACATGAATAGGAATCTTTTATAATTTCTTATGGAAAAACTTCTTGGGTTTAGTTTTCTTTAAATAAGAGAAACCTAAATAAATAGTTCAATACCCATTTATTCAGTGTACGTTTTATTTGACTATTTTAAATCTTATAGTACAACAGCTGAAGTTTTTAATGATGATTATATTACTTAGTACGGTCAAACTAACTTAAAACATGATAGCACTTGACAAATCAGATCAAATAGTGTGTTCTAAACCCTTTAATCCTTCTGTCTAGTTTTTCTTTATCAGGAACCCAATATACAAAGAAAATAAGGTGAATCAATTCCGTATTAGGACAGATCATTTATTCCAGGTCATTTAGATAACAACATTTAATATATCATGGATGGTACATTATATCTATTTAAATTTATCAAATAAACTGTCTTTATTCCTATTTCTCTCAAAAATGAGTATATAATTCTACAGGGAGAAACATTTAATAAATTTTTAGTTGCTGGTTATACTTACTCTTAGAAAGACCTGATTTACAATGCTTTTGTTTGCATATATAAAAGTTGTAAGCAGCCCAATTCCAAGAGAAATTCCTGTTAGAAAATAAGGTCCAGTTAATTGAAAGGAAAAAAAAGAGCTAACATGACATGAATTTAAAGGAAGCATATACAATTTTAAAAACTAACAGAAAATAAGAAACTGAAATACATAGGTTAAAGTAGATTACCAATAAAGAAAGAAAATTAGCTGCATATAGTAATGAAACAGCTCAATGTTTTATTATACCCTACCTGTTATATGCTGCATAACAAGTTTGACACCCAGAATCAAAATATATGGAAGACCTTTTTGCAACCACTTGAAGAGATATTGGAATTCTGAGAAGGAGCTACTACCACGATCTCCAGACTCCATCTCGGTATCATCAGGTTGCCTTGCTTCATTGTGGGAGTGACTCCGTAAGCGACTGTGTACACATCCATGGGTACAGCCGTGGACACCTGACCTTACATTTCTGGAGCTTGGATTTTCAGCACATTCTTTAGGCATGGAGTTTATCTGAATATGAACATCTCCAGAATAAAGACAGGAAGCTTCTCCTGTCAATCTTGTTTGGACACACTGGGAGGCTGAGGCATCCTCACTGCCTGCAGCTCCTGAAGGGCTGTGCAGTTGGCTACAGTTGGCTTGCATGACCCCTGAATACTTTTTCTGTGATCCAGATTTCTTTGCTTCAGGGCTCTGTCTCCTAAAAATCAAAGCGCAGAAAATATTCTAAGTGAACAGTTACGTACAGGCAATATATTGCTCACTAGGAATAATTTGTTCACTAAAGGAGAGGCTGATAGTCACAGTACATGAATTATTTCCAGGTTATCTATTGCTTATTACTAGACTCCTCCATCTTCTCCCTTTATGCGAAGGCTCTGCTGCCCTAGGCAAACTATGCTCTAGGGAACATCTGCTACCAAAAAAGTTTAGCTTCAGATGCCTCCAGTTCTCTAATGACAGAAGGAACTGGCAAAACAGTCAAAATATTGGTGCTCAGCAGATGTTAATAATATGAGTACTAGTACTCAATCATACTAGAACACTTAAATACATTTACTTTGTTCAACTGGAACAGTTTCATCTCTGATGTAGATTCTACATCTAATAAGAGTATTTTTTTTAATGTGTGGAAAGGTTAGGAAGAAAAAAGCATCAAATCTTAACTCCTCATTAAGTATCATCATGGAGAACTAATAAACATTTCATTTAGGTGACCTACAAATTTCGTTTTATGCTGAAACAGCTTTCCCAAAGCTAATAAAAAAGTTTCCAATAATTAATACCAAGAGTATTACCTTTTCCTGTCCCCCCCAAGGATGTTACCTAAATACCTTTAAAATAGGAAGACTTGGGAGTCACCATGTAATTGCTAAGTGACTCTTTATTCTGAATAAGGATAATTACGTAGTCTGCACATTAAAAATGCCACCTTTGAGGGGAGGGGCGTCGGGAAAGAGTACACTGGCACGGAAAGATCCCTAAATGACGAGTGTGGGTAGCCGTCGTGGATCCAGCTGACGAAACGCTGAGCCTTTCTGCCGTTTCTGTAGGAGGAAGCTGGGGTTAACGTCAGGGCATGTTCCGTGTCATTCTATTTCATTCCTAGGTTTGGATTTTTTTTTCTATTTTTTTTTTTTTTTTTCAGTTACTGTTGGGCGGTTTGGTTTTTAGTGCCATTCACTAGAGGCTTTCACTGATGCTCCAACGCCACGACTGCTATTTATTTCCTCCAACCTCTGAAGACCGACGCTGGACGGGAGAATTTCAGCGTCTTCTTCCACAAATAAAAACAGAACCCTCCCGCTTTCCTCCAAGTACGAGCAAGAAAGGGGAGAAAAAGGGAAGAAAAGTAAACGCAACGGGCTCTTCCGGAATCTCCAGGACAGATTTTTCCTCCCACGTTCGACCTTCGAGTGCCTCAGTTATTCTCCCCAGAGCCCATTTCGCCGCGGCCCCTCGCCTCCTTCGCCCGCTTCCCCCAGGCCTGACCTCTCATGACGATGAGCGCACCGAGTCCCGGGCAGCGACTGCAGAAACAGCGGGAGATGCCGCCTCGAGGCCTTCGGTCAAGGCCATCACCTTCAGACCCACCGCCAACAACTCCCGCCCAGCTCGGCGGCAGCGGCGGCGGCGCGCGCGCTCCCGGACGTCCTCACGCGCGCGCGCCCCGGCCCCGCGCGACGCGCCGAGGGACTGGCAGCGGCGACGGGGCGGGGCAGAGGCCGTCTGGGGGTGTTGGCTGTGAAGAGGCGGTTGTGGCCGAGAAGCGCCCGGAGGCGTCTGCGTTAAACAATAAGCGAATGTGCGTAGGTTTGTGTAACTCGCCCCAAGCCGGTTAAAGGTCTGGAAGTTTTGAAGTTAAAAATGTTTTAGCCTTCGGAACCTCCCCTCGAGGGAGGAGCGTGCTGTTGGGTGCTCACCTGGTCCTGCTCCCGGCGCGCCTGGCTTCTGGAAGCTGCCCAGCGCTTTGGTCCCGCTTGGCTCGCGTCTCCCGGGACCTCAGTTGGAGGAGCCACGTTGGCGAGGGGTCGGAGCGCCTCTGGAAGAGCTGGGCGGGGCGGGAGTGTTCTGGTGTCGGCTAGCTCAGCTGACCCAGTTGTGGCTGGACGGTGAAGTTTGAACTGAACTGGGTTTCCGTTACAATCCTAACTTTGCACTGTGAGAACAAGGCCCTGCTGAAACCTGAGGAGATAGAATCGGAGAGAAGTGGGGGACGGTTTGGGTGGTTGGAGGGGTGGAAGTAGAAGTTAGAGTTTAAAAAACTTGTCTTGTATGGGGTATAGGGGACTCTGTACTATCTTCGCTATAATTGTTAACCGAAAACTGTTCCAAAATAAAAGATTTATTAAGAAAAAGTTTAAACGAAAGAAACGAAGAACCTTGCCTCTTGGTCTCTAGCCAAAATATATTCTAAATGATACTTAATTGTATTCCATGAGTCTGCCCCATTCCCACAACCACCAATAGCCTTTCTATTTTGAACCTCAAGTTTTTTACCTTTAATTTCTAGAAATTGACGTGAAGTAAGTAACTCTTGGTGGTTAGGTCTTGAAATTAAAAATCCGTGCCACGCTTGAGGTGTGCAATCTTCCCTCACTAGAGAGGGTAAATTTTCATACATATACACACATGTCATGAGTTGAATATCTAGTGGGAAAAGTGATACTTTGTCTTTTTACTGGTCACTGATTTAAAACCATGCACAACTTTGCGCAAATTAGTTTGCTGGTGTGTGAATTTTTAGGCTTCTTAATCATGAAATTGTTTGCACCTTATTTTCTCCTATTTCAGAGTACAACTGAATCCACTGTTTAACCTGAATTAACCACTTTGAGGTTGTACTTAAATCATATTAATTTTATTACCAAACCATTTCCTTTGGTTAGAAAGGCACTCTCCCAGTCCCCACCAACCGGTATTAGATCTGTTTCCCCTTGAGATATTGCAAGATACTTGCTTTTGTGTGTGTGTGTGTATATGTCTCCATGAGCTTCACTAATGTAAGTCTTCCCGAGAAATTAGGTTTCTGGGTCAGTGAGTCTGTCTTAGTCTGTTTGGGCTGCAGTAAGATATAGCCTGGATGGCTTATAAACAACAAATTTATTTCTCACAGTTCAGAAGCCTGGGAAGTCCAAGATCAAGGTGTCAGCAGATTTGGTGTCTGGTGAGTCCTGCTTCCTGGTTTATAGACAGTGTTGTCTCGGGCTGTGTCCTCACATGGTTGGAGGGTGGTGGAGCCCTTTGGAAACACTTTTATAAGGGCACTAATCGCCTTCATGACGGCTCTGTCTTAATGCCTTAATCACCTACCCCCACCTGCTTATACTATCACATCCGGGGTCGAATTTCAACATATGGATTTTGTGGGGGACACAAAAATTCGGTCTGTAGCAAAGGCTGAAGCCAAGATCTGGGCTGTAATGAATTTTTCAAGGAGACTTATTTGTTTAATATTGATATATTTTATCATTCCAACTACAACATGGATATTTTTATTTTAAACTTTAAAATTTATGAGAATTTAAGAAACAGAAGAAAGAGACTCAATCTCACATAATCCAGCTACCACCACAATGAGGCATCAATATGTTTTAGTACATTGATAATTTTAGTATATTTGTAAATTTAGTACATTTATGTACCTTAAATATTTTCCTGAGTTTTATGACCCAGGAATCCTTTCATGTGTTTGTTGGCCTTCTGTATATCTTCTTTGGAGAAATGTCTGTTTAGGTCTTCTGCCCATTTTTGGATTGGGTTGTTTGTTTTTTTGATACTGAGCTGCATGAGCCACTTGTATAATTTGGAGATTAATTCTTTGTCAGTTGCTTTGTTTGCAAATATTTTCTCCTATTCTGAGGGTTGTCTTTTCATCTTGTTTATGGTTTCCTTTGCTGTGCAAAAGCTTTTAAGTTTCAATAGGTCCCATTTGTTTATTTTTGTTTTTATTTCCATTTCTCTAGGAGGTGGGTCAAAAAGGATCTTGCTGTGATTTATGTCATAGAGTGTTCTGCCTTTGTTTTCCTTAAGAGTTTTATAGTATCTGGCCTTACTTTTAGGTCTTTAATCCATTTTGAGTTTATTTTTGTGTATGGTTTTATGAAGTGTTGTAATTTCATTCTTTTACATGTAGCTGTCCAGTTTTCCCAGTACCACTTATTGAAGAGGCTGTCTTTTCTCCATTGTATATTCTTGCCTCCTTTGTCAAAGATAAGGTGACCATATGTGCGTGGGTCTATTTCTGGGCATTCTATCCTGTTCCATTGATCTATATTTCTGTTTTTGTGCCAGTACCATACTGTCTTGATTACTGTAGCTTTGTAATATAGTCTGAAGTCAGGGAGCCTGATTCCTCTAGCTCCATTTTTCTTTCTCAAGATTGCTTTGGCTATTCGAGGTCTTTTGTGTTTCCATACAAACTGTAAAATTTTTTGTTCTACTTTTGTGAAAAATGCCATTGGTAGTTTGATAAGGATTGCATTGAATCTGTACATTGCTTTGGGTAGTATAGTCATTTTGAGAATGTTGATGCTTCCAATCCAAGAACATGGTATACCTCTCCATCTGCTTGTATCATCTTTAATTTCTTTCATCAATGTCTTATAGTTTTCTGCATACAGGTCTTTTGTCTCCTCAGGAAGGTTTCCTCATAGGTATTTTATTTTTTTTGTTGCTGGGGTAAATGCGATTGTTTCCTTAATTTCTCTTTCATATTTTTCATCATTAGTGTATAGGAATGCAAGAGATTTCTGTGCATTAATTTTGTATCCTGCTACTCTACCAAATTCATTGATTAGCTCTAGTAGTTTTCTGGTAGCATCTTTGGGATTCTCTATGTATAGTATCATGTCATCTGCAAACAGTGACAGCTTTACTTCTTTTCTGATTTGGATTCCTTTTATTTCTTTTTCTTGTCTGATTTGCTGTGGCTAAAACTTCCAAAACTATATTGAATAATAGCAGTGAGAGTGGGCAACCTTGTCTTGTTCCTGACCTTAGAGGAAATGGTCAGTTTTTCACCATTGAGAATGATGTTGGCTGTGGGTTTGTCATGTATGGCCTTTATTATGTTGAGGTAGCTTCCTTCTGTGCCCACTTTTTTGGAGAGTTTTTATCATAAATGGGTGTTGAATTTTGTTGAAAGCTTTTTCTACATCTATTGAAATTATCGTATGGTTTTTATCCTTCAGTTTGTTAATATGATGTATCACATTGATTGATTTGCGTATATTGAAGAATCCTTGCATTCCTGGAGTAAACCCTACTTGATCATGGTGTATGATACTATTAATGTGCTGTTGGATTCTGTTTGCTAGTATTTTGTTGAGCATTTTTGCTCTATGTTCATCAGTGAGATTGGCCTGTAGTTTTCATTCTTTGTGACATCTTTGTCTGGTTTGGTATCAGGGTAATGGTGGCCTCGTAGAATGAGTTTGGGAGCGTTCCTCCTTCTGCTATATTTTGGAAGAGTTTGAGAAGGATAGGTGTTAGCTATTCTGTAAATGTTTGACAGAATTTGCCTTTGAAGCTATCTGGCCCTGGGCTTTTGTTTGTTTGAAGATTTTATTTTATTTATTTTTTTTTTTTGCGGTACGCAAGCCTCTCACTGTTGTGGCCTCTCCCGTTGCGGAGCACAGGCTCTGGACGCGCAGGCTCAGCGGCCATGGCTCACGGGCCCAGCCGCTCCACGGCATGTGGGATCTTCCCGGACCGGGGCACGAACCCGTGTCCCCTGCATCGGCAGGCGGACTCTCAACCACTGCACCACCAAGGAAGCCCCTGTTTGAAGATTTTTAATCACAGTTTCAATTTCATTGCTCGTGATTGGTCTGTTCATATTTTCTATTTCTTCCTTTTCAGTCTCAGAAGGTTGTGCTTTTCTATGAATTTGTCCATTTCTTCCACGTTGTCCATTTTATTGGAATATAGTTGCTTGTAGTAATGTCTCATGATCCTTTGTATTTCTGCAGTGTCTGTTATTCTCCCTTTTCATTTCTAATTCTGTTGATTTGAGTCTTCTCCCTTTTTTTCTTGATGAGTCTGGCTAATGGTTTATCAATTTTCGTTATCTTCTCAAAGGACCAGCTTTTAGTTTTATTGATCTTTGATATTGTTTCCTTCATTTCTTTTTCATTTATTTCTGATCTGATCTTTATGATTTCTTTCCTTCTGCTAACTTTGGCTTTTTTTTGTTCTTCTTTCTCTAATTGCTTTAGGTGTAAGGTTAGGTTGTTTATTTGAGATGTTTCTTGTTTCTTGAAGTAGCTTTGTCTCACTATAAACTTCCCTCTTAGAACTGCTTTTGCTGCATCTTATAGATTTTGGATAGTTGTTTCCATTTTCATTTATCCCCAGGTGTTTTTTGATTACCTATTTGATTTCTTCAGTGACTCATTGGTTGTTTAGTAGCATGTTGTTTAGATTCCACTTGGTTTTTTTTGTTTTTTTGCAGTTTTTTTCTTGTAGTTGATTTATAGTCTCATTCCATGTGGTTGGAAAACATGCTTGATATTATTTCAATCTTCTTAAATTTATTGAGACTTGTTTTGTGACTTCACATGTGATCTATCCTGGAGAATGTTTCATGTGCAGTTGAAAATAATGTGTATTCTGCTGTTTTGGATGAAATGTTCTCTATATATCTATTAATACCTACATTAATGGCATTAATAGATATATTAATATCTATATTGATGTTGGTCTGATATGTCATTTAAGGCCAGAGCTTCCTTATTGATTTTCTGTCTGGATGATCTGTCCATTGATGTAAGTGAGGTGTTAAAGTCCCATACTGTTATTGTCAATTTCTCCCTTTACATTTGTTAGTATTTGCTTTATGTTTTTAGGTGTTCCTATGTTGGATGCATATATATTTACAATTGTTATATCTTCTTGTTTCCCTTTATCATTATGTAATGTCCATCTTTGTCTCTACCTCAAAACAATCTTTGTTTTAAAGTCTATTCTGTCTGATATAAGTATTGCTACCCCAGCTTTATTTTCGTTTCCATTTGCATGGAATACCTTTTGCCATTCCCTTTCAGTCTGTGTGTGTCTTCAAATCCGAGTGAGTCTTTTGTAGGCAGCATATATATGGTTCTTTAAAAAAAAATCCATTTACCCACTCTGTATCTTTTGGTTTTTAAAAAATATTTATTTATTTATTTGGCTGCATCGGGTCTTAGTTGAGGCACACAGGATCTTTGTTGCAGTGCATGGGCTCTTCATTGCAGCGCGCAGGCTTCTCTCTAGTTATGGCACACGGGCTCAGTAGTTGCGGCATGTGGGCTCTCTAGTTGTGGCGCACAGGCTCCGGAGCACGTGGGCTCAGTTGTTGTGGCGCTTACCCACTCTGTATCTTTAGATTGGAGCATTTAGTCCATTTATATTTAAAGTAATTATTAATAGGTATGTACTTATTGACATTTTGTTAATTGTTTTGGTGTTGTTTTTGTAGTTCTTTTTTGTTCCTTTCTTCTTTTGCTCTCTGCCCTTGTGATGTGATGATTATCTTTAGTGTTATGTTTGGGTTCCTTTTCTTTTTTGTGTGTATACCTATTATAGATTTTTCGTTTGTGGTTACCATGAGTTTTATATATGTAACTCTTCCCCCCATATATATACACACACACACACACACACACACACAAACACACACACACACACACACACACACACATATATATGAGAATATTTTACGTTAATGATGTCTTAAGTTCAAACACATTCTAACAATTCACTACTTTTACCCCTTCCTCATGTTTAATGTTTTTGACATCATATCAACATCTTTTTGTTTTGTGTATCCCTTAACTATTTATTGTAGATAAAGAGGATTTTACTACTTTTGTCTTTTAACCTTCCTAGTAGTTTTATAAGTGGTTGATCTACCTTTTCTGTGTGTTTGCCTTTACCAGTGAGTTTTTTTGTTTCACAATTTTAAAGTTTCTAACTGTGGCCTTTCCTTTTCTGCTTAGAGAAGTCCCTTTAATATGGCCAGTTTAGTGGTGCTGAACTCTTTTAGCTTTGCTTGTCTGTAAAACTCTTTATCTTTCCTTCAAGTCTGAATGATAACCTTGCTGGGTAGAATATTCTTGGTTGTAGTGTTTTTTTCTTTGCTGAGTAGAGTACTCCTGGTTGTAGTTTTTTTCCTTTCATCACTTTGAATATAATATGCCACTCCCTTGTGGCCTGCAATGTTTCTGCTGAAAAGTCAGATTTTCCTTGTATATAACTATTTACTTCTGTCTTGCTGCTTTTAAGATTCTTTCTTTATCTTTAATTTTTGCTATTTTAATTATAATGTATCTTGGTGTGGACCTCCTGGGTTCATGTTTTTGGGCCTCTCTGTACTTCCTGGATCTGGATGTCTGTTTCCTTTCCCAGGTTAGGGATGTTTTCGGCTATTATTTCTTCAGAAAAGTTCTCTGCCTCTTTCTGTCTCTCTTCTCCTTCTGGGACCCCTATAATGCAAATGTTAATACACTTGATCAGAGGTCTCTTAAACTATCATCAATTTTTAAAATTCTTTCTTCTTTTCTCTGTTCAGCTTGGGTGATTTCCACTACTCTGTCTTCCAGATCACTGATCCATTTCTCCTTATTATCTAATCTACTCTTGATTCCTTCTGGTGTAATTTTTATTTCAATTATTGTATTCCTCAGCTTGTTTGGTTGTTCTCTATATTTTCTAACTCTGTTGAAATTCTCTTCGTGTTCCTCCATTCTTCTCCGAAGTTTGGTGAGCATCTTTATGATCATTACCTTTAACTCTTTATCTAGTCGATTGCTTCTCTTCATTTCGCTCAGTTTTTCTGGGGTTTTATCTTGTTTCTTCATTTGGAACATATTCTTCTGTCTCTTCATTTTGCCCAATTCTCTGTTCATTTCTACATGTTAGGTATGTTGGTTATATTTCCTGATCTTTAAAAAGTGGCTTTATGTAAGAGACGTACTATGGGACCCAGCAGCATGCTCTCCTTGGTCACCAGAGTTACATGCTCTAGCAGTGCTCCCTTAGTGGGTTGTGTGCGCCCTCCTCTTATGGTGGGGCTGACTGCTGTAAGCGTGCTAGTAGGCAGGGCTCCCTCCCCAGTTGGCTATGAGGTCATCCCTTGTGCTGTGGCTTCAAGGCCTGCTGGAAGGTGAGGTAGGCTTCCAGTGTGGTTAACTGTGTAGCCTGGGGAGGTGCAGGGCTGGTACTGGCCTGCTGGAGGATGGGGCCAGGTCTCTGTGCAGCTGTTTGCACAGCCTGGGGGCTTCAGGGCTGGTGCTAGCCGCTGGTGGGCGGGGCTGGGCCCCTGGCTCTAAATAGGCTGGAGGGAGGATTCCAAAATGGCGCTTGCCAGCATAGTGTTATCATGGCAGGAGGAGCTCCCAAAAAGGTGTTGCCACCGTCTCCAGCCCTAGGGTGAGTCCCAGTTGCCTCCTGCCTCTCTGGTAGGCTCTTCAAGATCCGAAAGTAGGTGTGACCCAGGCTTTTTTCAAACTACTGCCTCTGTACTGGGACTCAGTGTGCGAGATTTTGCATGTGCCCTTTAAGGGCGAAATCTCTGTTTCCTATAGCCCTGTGGCTCTCCTGAACATAAGCCCTCCTGGTTTTCAAAGCTAGATGTTGTGCAGGCTTGCCTTCCCAGTGCAGAGCCCCTGGGCTGGGGAGCCTGCTATGGGGCTCAGACCCCTCACTCCTTAGGGAGTACCTCTACAATTGTAGTACTCTACCCAGTTGTGGGTCACTAACCCCCAGGGTGTGAGTCCTGACTATACTGCATCTCTGCCCCTCCTACTCATCTCATTGTGTTTCCTTCTTTATGTCTTTAGTTGTGAGGATCTTTTTTGCTAGTCTTCAGGTTGTTCTCATAGATAGTTGTTATGTAAGTAGTTGTAATTTTGGTGTGTCTGTGGGAGGAGGTAAGTTCAGATTCCTCCTACTTCAGCCTCTTGGCCACCTCTTATATCAATCTCATTCTTGTTCATCCTAAGATTCCTTCTTAACACAAAATTCCAAGCATTAACTATAACTCAGTTGAAGTTGGTACAAGTTGGCCATGTTTCCTAAAATGAATGCTTTTAGGAAAAATGTCATAGAGCAATCTGGTTGTAGAACTTGTGTATAGGGAGGCAATTTTTGTCTCTCTCCCAAAATAAAAATATCTTTTGGGAATTGTTCCAAGGAAATTAGTTGTATGAAGTTGATTATCTTTATAACATTAAAAAGTATGTTTTCTTTGGCTTTTTTAAAGCTAAAAGTCCAAAGTATCAAAGTAGATACATTCCTTATATAAAAATTTATTTCCATCATGTAGCTCACTCTTTTACCTCCAGGAAAATAAAGATACGGATTTTTTAATTTTTATTTTTTATTTATTTAAAAAAAATAAATTTATTTATTTTTGGCTGTGTTGGGCTTCGTTTCTGTGCGAGGGCTTTCTCTAGTTGTGGCAAGCAGGGGCCACTCTTCATTGCGGTGCACGGGCCTCTCACTGTCGCGGCCTTTCTTGTTGTGGAGCACAGGCTCCAGACGCGCAGGCTCAGTAGTTGTGGCTCACGGACCCAGTTGCTCTGCAGCATGGGGGATTTTCCTAGACCAGGGCTCAAACCCGTATCCCCTGCATTGGTAGGCAGATTCTCAACCACTGCACCACCAGGGAAGACCAGATATGGATTTATTAACCTATTTTCAATTTTTTTTTTTTTTGCAACTTCACAACTTCTGTTTGTGGTACCTGTGCTTTGTCTTGAAAATACCTTCTCACTCTGCTCCAACAGTGGGTGGCTAGGGGATAGCATAAAATAGAAGACATCCCTCCCTATTGCACATGGACCCTATATATAGGGTCCCCTGGCTAAGGCTGGGGGGACTCTTGGTACATTCTCAGATCCCTGTTCAGGAGGGGGATGGGTGGCTAGGGTAGCATTACGCATGAGAGCAGGACCTCCAGGGCAGCCAGCCACTCTGGTCCTGTGCTTCCTGGTCCTTTGTGGCTTTCTGGTCCTACCTCTAGACGCAGTCTTCCCTCAGTGACATCCCCAATGCATATCTATTTTTTTTTTTTTTTTTTGCGGTACGCAGGCCTCTCACTGTTGTGGCCTCTCCCATTGCGGAGCACAGGCTCCGGACGCAGCGCAGGCTCAGCGGCCATGGCTCAGGGGCCCAGCCGCTCTGCAGCATGTGGGATCTTCCCGGACCAGGGCACGAACCCGTGTCCCCTGCATCGGCAGGTGGACTCTCAACCACTGCGTCACCAAGGAAGCCCTCCAATGCATCTTTTTAAATGTATACTTGATCCTAAAGTAATGTGGTTTAGATGGAAAAATTATTTGGATTTATCAAACCTAGAGAGTTTTGTCACAGATCAAAGAAGGTTCAAAACCAGAAATTAGTTACCTTCTAAAGTAGAAGAACTTTACAATAAACTTTAGATGCATCGTATGTCCAAAGGAAGTTCTTCGTGTTTTATAAAGGGCAGTTCAGAATAGAAGATAGGAAGGGTCTATTGGTTTGTTTAATGTTTTCAGAGCTCTTGATATGTACCTAGAGTAATTATCAAAAACATCATCTGGGGGCTTCCCTGGTGGCGCAGTGGTTGAGAGTCCGCCTGCCGATGCAGGGGACACGGGTTCGTGCCCCGGTCCGGGAGGATCCCACGTGCTGCGGAGTGGCTGGGCCCGTGAGCCATGGCGCTGAGCCTGCGCGTCCGGAGCCTGTGCTCCGCAACGGGAGAGGCCACAACAGTGAGAGGCCTGCGTACCGCAAAAAAAAAAAACAAAAAAAAACAAAAAAACAAACATCATCTGTAGTGCCAGACTCCCTGAATTCAGCTTGGAGAAGTTGCTTAACCTTGCTTTTTCTTTGTTGCCTCATTGTAATGAGTTATTGTAAGGAATTTTTATTTATTAATTTACATAATTGTGAGTATTATACACTTACATATATGCATGTATGTCCGCATACATAATACACACTCTCATGTACAGCACTTTAGTCTAAGAAAATGGTAAGCACTGTACATCTTATTTATTTATCATTACAAATTAAACTTAATACCGTTCCTTAAATGTTTACCAGTTTCAGATCTTTTCTCATGGAAGAGTATTAAAATTTATGTAAATGTTTATATATCATAATTACATATTTTTTCTTTTTGTAAATAGGTTTCTTGAAAATCTGTTTGATCAAGAAAAGAAACTCAATTTGTTCAGATCCAGAAAGAATAGATCAATTTGAAATATTCTTCATAAAATGGCTATAAAAGGCAGCAGTGCTAAGAAACACAAATTTATGAATATAGCCACATGCTTTTTTTCCTTTCAGTTTGATTTAAATTTAGTATCTTCCAACAATGGAAAATGATTTACAATAAAGAGATGAACTGGAAGGAATAGGAAAATGGAAACAAGATGTCATTTCTTTTTACTATCCAACAGATTTACCATCTGTTTTAAAATGATGTTTGAAAGAAAAAAATGTTTGACCATCCACAGTAAATGAAACAAAATGCTTTTTAAAAAATAAAGTAAAATAATGTAACACTTTAAACTGTTTTTACTACCAAACTCTCCTTTCCCTGTGAACACATTCATCTTACTGAGCAAAGGTTTATTTAAGCTACACTTACATCTATGTTGTTTTTAGCTCATTTCCTTTTAAAAAAAGCAATTGGTGAGTTTATTTCCCAGCTTAGCTGTTACAATAAAATATGAAAGGCATTTCTGTTTTGGCCTCAAGTATAGCATTATTGAAAGCTACGAGAGTCACAGCAAAATATAGGACAGCATAAAATTAAAAACTGCTGGTGTTTTCTTAGCAGCGGTTACTGCGCTTGCAGTTTTTCCCCCTCTTGCTACTGGCAGAGATCTGAAAGTCACCTCTGTGTACCAGACAACAAACTCTAAGTGTGTTTCTTAAATAATAGCTTTATTGAGATATTATTCACGTAGCATAAAATTTACCCTTTTAAAGTATAAAATTCAGTAGGTTTTAGTGTATTCACAGAGTAACCATCATCATCATAAATTTAGAACATATTCTTTACTCCAAAAAGAAACCCAGTGCCCATTAATAGTCACTCCTCATTCCCCCATCTGCCCTTCCACTAGCAACCACTAATCTATGTTCTGTCTCTGTGGATTTGCCTATTACAGACTTTTCACATAAATGGAATTATACAATATGTGGTCTTTTGTGACAGCTTCTTTCACTTAACATAATGTTTTCAAGGTTTATCCATGTTGAAGCCTGTGTCAGTACTTCATTCCTTTTTATTGCCCAGTAATATTTTATCACATGGATATGCCAATATGTTTATCCATTCACCAGCTGATGGACATTTGAGTTTCGCACTTGTTGACTATTAGGAATAACGATGCTATTAACATTCATATATAAGTTTTTATATTGGACATATGTTTTCATTTTTCTTGAGTGTATACATGGGAGTGGAATTGCTGAGTCACATGGTAACTCTGTGCTTAACTTTTTGAGGAGCTGCCAGACTATTTTCTAAAGTGGCTGTACTGTTTTACATTCCCATCAGCAGTGTATGAGTATCCCAATTTCTTCACATCCTTTCCAACATTTGTTATTATCTGTCTTTTTGATTATAACCATTCTAATAGATGTGAAGTAGAATCTTACTGTGGTTTTGATTTGCATTTCTCTGATGGCTAATGATGTTGAGCATTTTTTCATATGCTTATCATTCATTTGCATGTCTTTTCTGTAGAAACATCTTTTCAAATGCTCTTTTTAAAAATTGGGGTTTTTGTCTTCTTGTTATTGAATTTAAAATTTCTTTATATACTCTGGATACAAGTTCCATATCAGATATATGACTTGCAAATATTTTCTCCCATTCTGTAGGTTGTCTTTCACTTTCTTGATGGCATTTTTGAAGCATTAAAAGTTTTTATTTTGATGAAGCCCAGTTTATTTTTTTCCTTTGGTTGCTTATACTTTTAATGTTATATCTTAGAAACCATTCCTCAAGGTTCACAAAAATTTACTTCTATTTTTTTCTAAGAGTTTTACAGCTTTATCTTACATGTAGGTCTGTGATCCTTTTTTTTTTTTTTTTGGCTGTATTAGTTTTCGTTGCTGCACACGGGCTTTCTCTAGTTGTGGCAAGAGGGGGCTACTCGTCGTTGTGGTGCTTGTGGTCCTTATTGTGGTGGCTTCTCTTGTTGCAGAGAATGGGCTCTAAGCACGCAGGCTTCAGTAGTTGTAGCGCATGGGCTTAGTTGCTCCATGGCATGTGGGATCTTCCCGGATCAGGGATCGAACCCGTGTCCCCTGCATTGGCAGGCGGATTCTTAACTACTGCGCCACCAGGGAAGTCCATGCAGTCCTTTATGAGTTAACTTTTATATGTGGTGTGAAGTAGGAGCTCGTTAATTTTTTGCATGTGGATATCCATTTTATTGAAAGACTCTCTCTTTCCCATTGAATTTTCTTGACATCTTTGTTGAAAATCAGTTGTCCGTAAATGTAAGGATTTTTTTCTGGGCTGTAATTCTATTCTGTTGATCTGTATGTCTGTTTTTATACAGTAACACACTGTCCTGATTGCTGTAGCTGTGTGGTATGTTTTAAAATCAGGAAGTGTCAGTCCTCCAACTTTGTTCTTTTTCAAGACCGTTTTGGCTATTTTGGGTCCCTTGCATTTCTATATGAATTTTAGGATCAGCTTGACAATTTCTGCAATTGTATGTAGCTTTCATATCTTTATCTATGCATATACAAATATGTCCTCTTCAACACATTTTATACTTTTTTTTTTTTTTTTTTTTTTTGCGGTACGTGGGCCTCTCACTGTTGTGGCCTCTCCTGTTGCGGAGCACAGGCTCCAGATGCGCAGGCCCAGCGGCCATGGCTCACGGGCCCAGCCGCTCCACGGCATGTGGGATCTTCCCGGACCGAGGCACGAACCCGTGTCCCCTGCATCGGCAGGCGGACTCTCAACCACTGCACCACCAGGGAAGCTGACATTTTATACTTTTAAACAAAATTACAGTGATGTTCTGCAACTTTCTTCCTTCCCCCAACATTTTATTATGAAAATTTTTAAATATGGAGATTAGTTGAAAGAATCATACAGTGAACACCCATATATCCTCCCACCCCCCAGTCTATATTCTATAGGTAACATTTTGGTATATTCACTTTATCATATAACTAACCATTCCTGTCTGTAACCAGCTAGTCCGTCTATCTATCAAATCATCTTATTATTTTGTGCATTTCAAAGCAAATTGCATATGCTATCAGTACACTTCACCTTTAAAGACTTCAGCATATGTATTGTTAACTAGGGTTCAATTTTTCTACAACTTTTTAATGTAAAGTGAAATGCACAAATCTTGAGTATACATTCTGGTGAGTTTGACACATATATTCACTGGTGTAACCCTAACCTTTATCAAGGTATAGAATATTTTGGTAACTCCAGAAAATTCTATATGCTCTCTCCCAGTCAATTCCTGTCCTTAACCAATGCCAACAGCAATCAGTTTTTTTTTTCCACCATAGATATAGTTGTTATAGAACTTTATTCTCTTGTGCAAGGCTTATTTCACTCAGCATAATGTTTTTGAGATTCATTCATACTATTCATTAATTCATACTCTTTGAGGTTCATTCATTCTATTGTATGAATCAATAGTTCATTTTTTTTAATTGCTGAGTATAGCATCCATTGTATGGATTGCCCACAGTTTATTTATACATTCACCTGTGGATGAGTAAATTTCCACTTATCTATATCACTAAAAAGTTCTGATAACTGGCTTTTGTTTATATTGAAGTTATAATTGTTGTAATAATAATATAGTAATAATCATCTGGAAGCTTTGTAAATGTAGAAGTACTTTCTGAATTAAATAAGTGCTTTTTTTTCAGAGTCTTTAAGTAACCTATACTAGAGATTATGAAGACTAGTTGTGTTCATTTACCACAAAGGACTAAAATTTAAATCTAAAATAGCAGAGGAGTCTTAGTAACCTCCCTAACTTTATTGCTTTCTCTTCCTTTACAGCAGGACTTCTCAAACTTTCATGTTTATATGAATAACCCCAATCACCAGGGGATCTTGTTAAAATGCAAATTATGATTTGGTAGTTTGGGGTAGAGCCCAAGATTCTGCATTTCTAATAAGCTCCCAGGTTATGCCAGTGATTCTCATCCATGGAGTAGCAAATGTTTCCAACCAAATTGCACTGCTTATCTTTCTTTGAATCCATCATAAATTCCCATTGCCATGCCTTAAAATAACTATGCTTAAATTATTCAAGGTCTGAAAGGAAAAGAATCCACAAGGCAAGAATAGGATATTATGAAAAAAGAACAGGCAGATTTTTAAAAAAGCATCAGGTATTATATAAATGAAAAACATTTTCATTAAAGTTAAAAAATAATACTTCAATAGAAGGGATTGAATCTTCTCCATTTATTTATCCATATTGCTCATTTAGGACTTAACATGTTACCTAAATGATTACATAATATTTTAATAAATCTGTCCTCTTTAATTAGATCCTAAGTCCCTTCAGAGAAGAACAATGGTTTATACCTCCTTTCTTTCTCATTGCCATGTATAATGGGTATTAAATAATGTTTGATGATGAGGAAGATGAGGATGTTTTAAGCTGCAATAACAGAAAATCCACCTCAAAGTGGCATAAACAATTTAAGAGTTTATTATCTTACTTATCTTATATAAGAATTCTAGAGGTAGAGTTCATGGAATATTTGATTGAGATGCTGGCTCTGTTTCTTTGTGTTTCTTCTGGCCTTTGCCCTCCTCAATTTGTCGGTTTTGTCCTCATGCCTGCTTTCTTCATGGTGGTGAGATGGCTTCTAGCAGCAGATAAAACTGCAGTTTTCCTTGTTTATGTCCCAAAGGACATAAAAACCTCTCCTCTAACCATAGAATAAAAATCTTTCCCTGTAGTGTAATTACTTTTAATACACAGTTGCTAGGGAAATGCCATGCATGGCAATAGGATGGACCATCTTTCCCTCAGTTAGTGTGCTACTTGGGGGAAAGGAGTGAATACCTGAACAAATAAGTTTTCTTTTAGGAAGGAAAGTAGAGGAATGAATGCTCAGTATGCAACCAATAATGCCTCAATCATGAATAGGCAAATTTCAGATTCAATAAAATTTTTTTTTTTTTTTTTTTTTTGCGGTATGCAGGCCTCTCAGTGTTGTGGCCTCTCCCGTTGCGGAGCACAGGCTCCGGACGCGCAGGCTCAGCGGCCATGGCTCACGGGCCCAGCCGCTCCGCGGCATGTGGGATCTTCCCGGACCTGGGCACGAACCCGTGTCCCCTGCATCGGCAGGCGGACTCTCAACCACTGCGCCACCAGGGAAGCCCAGATTCAATAAAAATTTTGAAAGTTGTATAATGTCATGCTAGAATACAAATGGAAAATAGGGAAAAAAACCCCAACTGCAGTCATTATACATTTGTCTTTCTTTGTATTTGCTAGAATTATTTGGTCGTATGTTAAAAAAAAAACCCAACTTAAACTGGCTTTAGTTGTAAAAGAAGTTTTTATTGAAAGATAAAGGGGTCACAGACAGAAAAATAATGCTGAAGGCAGAATAGAGATATAGATCAATCTCTGAAAAACCTGGCATCAAGGGTGTAAAAGTCATGAGAGTTCACTTTCTATCTCTTCTCTGCTCCTTCTGAGCAATTCTCTTTTCTTTCTGTCTCTGCAGATTGACTGCCTTTGCTTCCCTATTCCACCCAAAGGGAAACAAGACTGCTGATAGCTCCAGATTTTTTTACTTATAGCTTTAACAGCTACTGGAGAGTGACTGGCTCAACTCTTTGGATCCAAGGTCCACATATTCTTAGATGTGCTCTGACCCACCCAGATGCCCGCTTCCAGAATTAATTATGGCCAGGGGTGCAAGGTTACATTTTGCAAGATGCTTGCTCACACAATAACAGTATGGATGCTGGGCAAATAATACTAGAGGTGTCCTGTAAACTAATGACAAAAGATTTAGGATATTCAGTATCTTCATATTATGTACCCTATAAAAAAATGACAGTGCTGAAGTAAGGCAGGAGTTAGGAGATTGCATTTTTGGCTACTAAGTAACATTAGGTTTTTAAGTGGCAAGCTGATCCCATATATTTCATTCCCTGATAGAATAATAATTGGCAGTAGGAGATTGACCTTACATGGAATGAGAAAGAAGGAGCACCATAAGTTCTCCATGTTCAAAAATATTTTCCACACATTCTATAAGTTAAAAATTGTTGTGGCTTAATGAGTCTGGGCCTATCAGAGCTGATGCTTAATAAATATTTAGTATGAGGAATTAAATATTTAAAATATATCCGTATTTTAAATTAAAATGTAACACTTAAAATTGTAAAAAAGTAAGGTGTGGTTGTGGTTAAAATTTAAGGAATTCAGGGACTTCCCTGGTGGTCCAGTGGGTAAGACTCTGCACTCCCAATGCAGGGGGCCCAGGTTTGATCCCTGGTCAGGGAACTATATCCTGCATGCATGTCACAACTAAGACTCCACATGCTGCAACAAAGATCCCGCATGCTGCAACTAAGACCCAGCGCAGCCAAAATAAATAAATAAATATTAAAAAGTAAAATACAAATAGTGCAAAAATACCTATATTGGGATTTCTCTGGTGGCACAGTGGTTAAGAATCTGCCTGTCAATGCAGGGGACATGGGTTTGAGCCCTGGTCTGGGAAGATCCCGCATGCCGTGGAGCAACTAAGCCCATTCACCACAACTACTAAGCCTGCACTCTAGAGCCCTAAAGCCACAACTACTGAGCCCATGTACCACAACTACTGAAGCCCATGCACCTAGAGCCCGTGCTCCTCAACAAGAGAAGCCACCGCAGTGAGAAGTCCATGCACCACAACGAAGAGTAGCCCCCGCCTGCCGCAACTAGAGAAAGCCCGCACACAGCAACGAAGACCCAACACAGCCATAAATAAATAAATAAATATATATATTTTTAAAAAGGACCTATATTAAAAGTAAAATTCTTTCTTCATACTGACTCCAGAAAGTAACCTCAGTTAGGAGCTTTTGATGTGTCCTCCTTTTTATCTCATTGTTTTTGTTTTATTTTATTTTATGCTTTTTAACTTTTAAAAATAATTTTTAAATTAATATACCTTTATAATGAAGCTAAACAATACAAGAATGTATAAAGAGATATAATCTCCCTTTCCTTCCAACCTCAATTGGCTGGCTGGCAAAACAATTTTAACAACTTGGGTTACATCCCTCTATCCCATTCTGCATACTTACGTACACTTATTTGGCTTTTCTGTTAAAAAAGAATGGGGGGGGCTTCCCTGGTGGCGCAGTGGTTGAGAGTCCGCCTGCCGATGCAGGGGACACGGGTTCGTGCCCCGGTCTGGGAAGATCCCACATGCCGCGGAGCGGCTGGGCCCATGCGTCCGGAGCCTGTGCTCCGCAATGGGAGAGGCCACAACAGTGAGAGGCCCACGTACCACAAAAAAAAAAAAAAAAAAAAAAAAAGAATGGGGGGGAGCTGTGGAGAGAATCACATATTTGAATCTGTAACTTCTATGCATTGTGGGCTGTCCTCTAGACCTTTGTCATCCAGTACTGTAATCACTAGCCACGAGTAGCTATTGAACACTTGCAATGTAGCTAGTCTGAATTAAACTGACTGAAGTGTAAAATACACACCAGATTTCTAAGACTTAGTACAAAAAAAGAGAATGTAAAATATTTCACACAAAATTTTTTTTATTAATTACATGTTATAGTGATAATATTTGGGGTATATTGGGTTAAATAAAATAGATTATTAAAATTAATTTCATCTATCTCCTTTTACTGTTTTTAATGTAGCTATTAAAAACTTAAAATTACACATGTGGCTCCCATTACCTTTCTACTGGACAGTGTTGCTCTGAATAGATGAAGATCCTAACACTTTAATAGTTGCATAATAGTCTGTGACAGGGATGTGAAACAATTCATTCACCATTTCCCATTGATTACATCCAAATTTTTGGTAGCTCGTTTTATCTGTTTGTGTGTTTCACTACTGTATCAATTATTTTTTTCTGTGAAACATGTCATCTAAATTAGTGACTTAAAGCAACAAATATTTATTATTTTTTACAATTCTGAGTTGGCTGGTCAGTTCTAATCTGGGCCAGCTCAGCTGGGACTAGATGGTTTAGGATGGCCTCACTCATATCTGGGGCCTCAACAAGGATGGTTGGGATAACCAGGGCCTTCTCCACATGATCTCTCATCCTCCAAGAGGCTGGTTATTAGCAAGAATGAGCAAGCTCCAATTTTCAATTGCTTTCTTCTTTTTTTTTTTTTTAACATATATTTATTTATTTGGCTGCACTGGGTCTTAGTTGTGGCAAATGGGATCTTCGTTGCCATGTGCAGGATCTTCGTTGTGGCATGTGGGATCTAGTTCCCTGACCAGGGATTGAACCCGGGCCCCCTGCATTGGGAGTGTGGAGTCTTAACCACTAGACCACCAGGGAAGTCCCTACAGTTACTTTTAAGCTTCTGTTTGTGCCACACTTGTATCATCCCATTGGTGGAAGGAAGTCACATGGCCAAGTCCAGGATTCAAGAGGTAGAGAAATAGACTTTAACTCTCAGTGGGAGGAGCGGCAAATCACACTGCAAAAAGGGCAAGCATACCAGGAGGTGTGAACAAGTTAAAGGCAGTTACTACAACAATCTATGATAGCCACAATAGTAATACCCAGTGTTCTCAGTGTATTTATCTTGCATTTCGATGCCTTTATTTCTGCAGGATAGATTCCCCAAAACTGAGACTGTTAGCTCAAATATTTTCCAAATTTGTTGAAGTAATTTATATTCCCACCAGCATCTATGAGTTTCCTTTACTCACCCTTTTCAGTACCAGATATTATCACTCTTTATGATTTTTGCCAATCAGTGTCAAGTGATATCTTATTCTTGTTTTTTTTTAAATATAAATTTATTTATTTTATTTTATTTTTGGCTGTGTTGGGTCTTTGTTTCTATGCGACGGTTTTCTCTAGTTGCGGCGAGCGGGGGCCACTCTTCATGCGCAGCGTGGGCCTCTCACTGTCGCGGCCTCTCTTGTTGCGGAGCACAGGCTCCAGACGCACAAGCTCAGTAGCTGTGGCACACGGGCCCAGTTGCTCCGCGGCATGTGGGATCCTCCCAGACCAGGGCTCAAACCCGTGTTTGAGCATTGGCAGGCAGATTCTCAACCACTGCACCACCAGGGAAGCCCCTTATTCTTGTTTTTATTTACATTTTCCTGACTAATGAGGCTGAACATCTTTTCGTATTTTTATTGAACATTTGAATTTCCTCTTTTGCAACGTGCCTATTTGTATCCCTTTTCCATTTTTCTATTGGTCATTTGTTTCTCATTAGTCTGTAGAAACTTTTTGTATGTTAGGGACTGTAACTCATATGTTATAAATATTTTCCCAGTCTATTGTTTGTTTTGATTTTATTTATGCTCCCATGATAGAAAAAACAATTTTCAAATAGTGAAACACTTTCCTTTATGATTCTTCTCCCACTGCCCAGGTAATCTATCTATCTGTCTATCTATCTATCTATCTATCTATCTTACTAAGTTTTTTTTATTGAAGTATAGTTGATTTATAATGTTGTGTTAATATCTGCTGTACAGCAAAGTGATTCAGTTATACATATATATACATTTTAAAATATTCTTTTCCATTATGGTTTATCTCAGGATATTGAATATAGTTCCCCATGCTTACAGGAGGACCTTGTTGTTTATCCATTCTATATGTAATAGTTTGCATCTGCTAACCCCAAACTCCCATTCCATCCCTCTCCCATCCCCCTTCTCCTTGGCAACCATGAGTCTGTTCTCTATGTTTGTGAGTCTGTTTCTGCTTCATGGATAGGTTCATTTGTGTAGTGTTTTAGATTCCACATATAAATGATATCATATGGTATTTGTCTTTCTCTTTCTGACTTACTTCACTTAGTATCATAATATCTAGTTTCATCCATGTTGCTACAAATGGCATTATTTCATTCTTTATGGCTGAGTAATATTCCATTTGTGTGTGTGTGTGTGTGTGTGTGTGTGTGTGTGTATACATATATATATATGTGTACACCATATCTTCGTTATCCATTCACCTGTTGATGGACATTGAGGTTGTTGCCATGTCTTGGCTATTGTGAATAGGCTGCTATAAACATAGGGGTGCATGTATCTTTTTGAATTATAGTTTTGTCCAGATATATGCCAAGGAGTGGGATTGCTGGATCATATGGTAATTCTATTTTTAGTCTTTTGAGGAACCTCCATAATGGCTGCACCAATGATTCTTCTTAATTAAAGTCTCCCCAGACACACCTCCACACTTTTATTATTTTATATTTAGATATCTAATTCATCGAAGTTCATTTTTGTACATGATATGAGGTAGAGGCTGAGTTTATCAAAATTTTCAATCAGCTATACATAATATAATCCCTGCTACAATGTCTTAATCAGATAGGGTTTTTTGTGTTTTTTTTAAGTATTTTTAAAATTTTTTTATTTATTTTATTTTTGACTGCGTTGGGTCTGCGTCGCTCCGCGCGGGCTTTTCTCTGGTTGCGGCAAGCAGGGGCTACTCTTCATTGCGGTGCGCGGGCTTCTCATTGTGGTGGCTTGTTGTGGGGCACAGGCTCTAGGCACACGGGCTTCAGTAGTTGTGGCTCACGGGCTCAGTAGTTGTGGCTTGTGGACTCTAGAGCACAGGCTCAGTTAGTTGTGGTGCATGGGCTTTGTTGCTCCATGGCACGTGGGATCTTCTCGGTCCAGGGCTCAAACCTGTGTCCCCTGCATTAGCAGGTGGATTCTTAACAACTGTGCCACCAGGGAAGCCCCAGATAGGGTTTTTTTATTTTTATTTTTTTCATGTAACATGAAGAATAGAAGCAAAAGATCAGGACTGGTGTGTGGCTCTACCATGCCATCAAGGATCTAGGCTGCTTCTCACTTTCTGTTCCACAATCCTTAGATTATGATTTTCTTTCTCATGAAATACAGTTTCTATACTCTAAGCATCACATTTATGTTATAGACAGGAAGAATTTTTCAGGGAGAAGGGTAAGAGGCAATTTCTTTTTTATCAGAAAACAATAGCTTTCCTGGAAGTTCTACCCATTAGACTTATGATTATGTCTCATTGAGTAGGGCATGGCCACCCTTATTTTCAAGAGAGTCTAGGGAGGTGAATCGTTTTGACTGGACACATTGCTGTCCTAAACAAAGTCAGGGTTCTGAATGGAAATTGTGTAGGCAGCTATCAGTGTCTGCCATAAGAAATAGGTTTATTTTCTTCCAAATGTATACTCAATTATTCCAGCACCATGTAATATATAAAACCATCTTGGTCCTTTGGTGGATTCTAATGTATAGTTTAATCAGTTTTGGACTCTCCATACTTTCTGCTGATCTATTTGTCTATTCCTGTGCCAATAGCATACTCTTGTTTACTATAGCTTCATTTTAAGTTGAATTACGGTAAGACATGTCTTCCTTTGCTGGTCTTCTTTTCCAAATATTCTTAACTATTCTCATGTATTCTTCCATATGAATGTTAAAGTTACTGTCCAGTAAAATCAATGTATCAATCAGTACATTATTGATGTAAAATCAGTGTATTCTGACTGGAATTGCATTTATATGTTAATTTTTAAAAATAAATGTATTCTGGTTGGATTGTTAATTTGGGAACAATTGACATCTTTATGATTTTAATTCTTCTTATTCAAGAACATGGTATATGTCTCCTTTTTTTAAAGTAGTATTTTATGTCATTTTAAAAGGTCTAAGTTTTTTTTTTTCATGTAGCCAAAATTTATAAAAATTTTTTCTTTATACAGTCTGAATTTGGTAACACATGCTTGAAAAGGCCTTTTCCACTCCAGGATTATAAAAATATTCATCCATGTTCCCCTTAGTATTTTTATACTTTCATATTTTATCTTTAAATTTTGATACATATGGACTTTATTTTGGTATAAAATAATGATTCAGCTTTTAAAAAAAGTCTAACCAGTTGTCTCATTACATTTATTGAATAAGTCATCTTTCTCCCACTGATCTGGAATGCTTATCATATATTGAATTCAATATGTATTTGGGTCCAGATTTGGTTTTGCACTTTGTCCTGTTTCTATACTAATACAGTAAACATTCAGCCTCTTTATAGTAGTAGGTGATTTCATCAAGACGATTAACCTTTAATTCCCTGTGAGTTCAGTATTTTTCTTCCATTTTGAGATAAGGAAGATGAGCCTAGCAAAGGTTATTTCTCATATGTTTGGATTTGGCAGAGAAGTCACTTGTCCTTTCCCCAGGGATGGCAGCTAGTCTTCATTACCTTAGGGTAGGGATGAGCATCTATATTAGAGGACACAGATGAGGTTCTGAGGTATTTTTACGGTATTAATTCAGAGACCAAGGAATGCCTGTGTCCCCTCCTCCCTTTGACGTCCCAGATTGAGGAAGCTTTAGGGAGCTACATACAAGGATGAGAATGCAATAACTCCTACTATGGAGCTGTTATGTCTTTTTCTCCCTTTTCCAAAACTAACATGGCACAGTCTTCAGAGGAGACCCCAGTAACAGGCAGAAAAGAAGAGAGACCTGAATCAGGAAGAAGAAGCAAATAGGCCCAATAAATGCCTTGGACTCTGACCGGTCATATTAACCACTCATCCTAAGAGCTTATGGGGGACTTCCCTGGTGGCGCAGTGGTTAAGAATCTGCCTGCCGGGCTTCCCTCGTGGCGCAGTGGTTGGGAGTCCGCCTGCCGATGCAGGGGACGAGGGTTCATACCCCAGTCCGGGAAGATCCCACATGCCGTGGAGCGGCTGGGCCCGTGAGCCATGGCCGCTGAGCCTGCGCGTCCGGAGCCTGTGCTCCGCAACGGGAGAGGCCACAACAGTGAGAGGCTCGCGTACCGCAAAAAAAAAAAGAAAAAAAAAAAAAGAATCCGCCTGCCAATGCAGGGGACAGGGGTTTGATCCCTGGTCCGGGAAGATCCCACATGCTGCGGAGCAACTAAGCACAGCTACTGAAGTCTGCGCACCTAGAGCCCATGCTCAACAAGACAAGAGAAGCCACTGCAATGAGAAGCCTGTGCACCGCAACGAAGAGAAGAGTAGCCCCAGCTTGCTGCAACTAGAGAAAGCCTGTGAGCAGCAGCGAAGACCCAACGCAGCCAAAAGTAAATAAATTAAATACATAAATTTTTAAAAAAAGAGCTTATGGGCCCAGGAAAGCCTTTTAGGGTTGGTAGCATGAGGAGATGGAACAGAAGTGTTCCCTTCCCTGAAATCTGCAAAAGTAAACCATATACCTCCAGTGTAACCAAAATGTTCCAGAGATTAAAAGTGAAGGTGGGGTTGGTAGTAGTTGTGGTTAGAGCCAATGTCCCCTTAGTCTTTTTGTGTTCTCAGCCTATGCATTTTCACACCTTTTACAAACCCCAGTTCCTCAGAATTTCTCACTAGAAAGTTCAAGAATTACCTTTAGGATAGTTGACCTCCTAGTTGCTGGTATCTTCCTCAGCCTTTCTGAAAATATCATTATTTCAAGATCTTTTTTGAGGTGGTTTTGCTAGGACATAATTCTAGGTTGACAGTTATTTTCCTCTCAGACTTTAAAGATACCATTCCACTGTCTTCTGGCTTCCATTGTTGCCACTGAGAAATATCCTGTTATTTTCGTTTGTAGGTAAGCTGTATTTCTCTCTACTTGTTTTAGGATCTTTTTCTTTTCTTTGGTTTTTTGTAGTTTCGCAATGATGTGTCTTGGTGTGGATTTCTTTTTATTTAGATTGGGATTCATTTAGTTTCTTCAAACTCAGAATTTGAATTTCATTAATTATGGAAGATTCTCAGTCATAATTTTTCAAATATGACCTCTCCTCTGTTCTCGCCATTTTCTCCTTCTGGCTCCAGGTGTACATTGGACCTTTCCACTTTATCATCTATGACCCATAATTTTTCTTTCATCCTTTCCATTTCTTTGTCTCTATGGTACATTCTAGGTAATTTCTTTGGGACTACCTTCTAGGTCACTATTCAGCTGTTTAATCTTTCCATTGATTTTGTACTTTTAAATATTATATTTTTTGTTTCAAAAATTCTGTTTGATTCTCTAATTACTACCCACTCTCGTGCCTTTTTTTTTTTTTTTTTTGGACATGCAAGATCTCAGCTCAACCAGGGATTGAACCCAGGCCACAACAGTGAAAGCTTCAAATCCTAACCACTAGAACAACAGGGAACTTCCATTGTTATGCTATTTTAACTAAGTCAAAATGCTTTCAGTTTCCCATATGTTGACAGTAGTTAAAGCTGGATGATGGGTATGTGGGGGATTCATTACACTTTTTTACCTACTTTTGATATGTTAAATAATTTCCATAGCAAGTTTAAAAATTGGAGGAGAGGGGGATGTCATCAAACTTTAAAAGGTTGGAAACAATTGAATAATAGGCCACATGAAACCATGGGAATTTATACTGGGGCATGGAGAAGACAGAATTGTGGGACATGGAACTTTTTTTTTAATGCAGTGGTGGATTCTGAATGGATAGAGGACAGCAGAAAGGAAGGCTGTGGTATGTGGGGGATAGGAAAGGGGAAGCTGGAAGTAGGAAATGGATTCTAACCCTTGGTGGGAGGACCCCAAAACAGTCTATTCAATTTTCTACAGGGCCTAGAATCAGAGAATCACTAAGAATCATACCATATACTACCTACATTTGTACATCATGGTTTTGCTGGTGTTTTTGGTTTCAGGGATTTTGGAAAGGTGAAAATGCTGGCTCTGCCAGGTTAGCATCATTGCTCCAGTCTGGCTCGTCTAGTATAGCCAATCTGACCTCTTGACTTAACTGGTATCCCCAACCAATCCATGCCCTGCCTTATAAAGAGAAAGAAGGTAAGAGGCAATGAGGAAAATAATAGTTCAGACTTCTTTTCTTAGGTGACAAAATTCTCTCTTCCCACTTTCTCTCCTGTCATGAAAATTTGAAGAAAAACTTTAATTTAAAGAAGTCAGTAGAGGGACTTCCCTGGTGGTCCAGTGGTTAAGACTCTGCGCTTCCACTGCAGGGGCATGGGTTCAATCCCTGGTTAGGGCTAAGATCCCACATGCCATGTGGTGTGACCCCCCCCGAAAGAGAAGTCAGTAGAGCCTCACGTTCAAAGATTTTCCACACGCAAAGCAACCCCTAAAATATGTCCTTGGAATCACCAAGGTTTCTCTTGCAAACATTTTAATAACATTTCTCTCTTTTAAAAGATGTGGTTACATATGTTATTAGATCTTTACAGTAACTCTCTTGGGTGAGGCATTTATTACTAAGTCATTTCATAAAAGGAGAAAAAAACAGTACTTTTTGCTTTACTTTA
Organism: Stenella coeruleoalba; assembly: GCF_951394435.1. Classification (NCBI taxonomy): domain Eukaryota; kingdom Metazoa; phylum Chordata; class Mammalia; order Artiodactyla; family Delphinidae; genus Stenella; species Stenella coeruleoalba. The sequence continues at coordinate 32,480,919 of NC_137165.1, forward strand.
GTAACTTTGGGTTCCTCAGTTTGACATCTCATTCCTAGCACATAGTGGGAGCCCTCAATAAATACTTGTTGGATAAATGCCATTTAAAATATTATCAGGTTTATGAGATTTTTTATTTTATGTACAGTTCCAAAAAATGAAATTCTCTTTTGGCTCCCTCCAATACAGTCTTTTTGAGTAGAAAGAAATCTTTTTGCAATGATTTAGACAAGTAAATTTTTATTTGGAAAAACTGAGTTAGGCTCCTTGAGCTGTTATCCACCCCTGAAAATGTATAGTCAGGCTATCACATATAATTAATAACTTAATTGGCTACATCTTTTCATTCAGGCATGATAATAAAATAACATTATAGTGAAAAACTTATCTTAGAAGTTTTAAGGAAAAAACTCTTTAAGTCATTCAAATTTGAACCGAGACAAATAATAACTTCATTACTTTAGAATAATATTTGACATATGAAAAGTTTGATAGTGAACTATCACACTCTTTAACATTTACTGAGTGATACTTGAAGCCATTATAAATGGGAAAATAATTTATAATTGTATTGCTGCTGAGATTAATACTATCTTTTTCAGATATCTAAAACATTACAACAAAGACACACATGAGGGCGCTCTAATCAGTCAGAAACTGGAAGTGAATAAGTATTTGTTACCAGGAATTAGAATTTTAAGAAGTTAAAGCCACTACTATACTTTTAGAGATGAAAAAAGTAAGGTGCAAAGAGATTGTGAGTCTACATGCCCTATTATTTAGAGTAAATACATTGAGTATTAAAAATTTTAAGAAGTCCCTTGTTGGTGAATTTATGCTAGAGAATTTTGACCCTTATCCTGGCAAGTCTTTATTGAAAATCTTTATGCATGGCATGGGTAAAGATTTATCTATAAGGTGTAAGAAGAAACAATTAGTTAGAATATTTATTTTTATGAATTTTTGCTCCACAAAATGTTACTTGTGCTTTGTTTATACTTGAAACTCAACTGATTTCTTTGGTTACTATCCTTAGTCTTTTCCCCATCTCTGATATGTTCCTAGTTTGTTCTTTGGCTTTCAGATAAATATAAAGTTACCAGGCTGCCCGCAGATTTTCCAGAGAGAAGGCCTATAAACATCCAGAAGTATTTTATTATAAAGAAGCTATAATGAGAATATAAAATGTAAGTGTTTTTCACCCCTAAAACAGTATGTATATGGCAAGATTTGTTTTATAGGCAAATTTTCTTCAACTTAAATACTACCATTGTCACAGGAGGATTTGTTTCATTAGACACCCCACACAGCTTGGCCAGTTCCACATTTCTACTTTTTCAAGGGAGTTTCTTTTCCTTAAATAATAAACTAATTTTTTAAAACACAGAACAAAGTAAAAAAAGAAAGAAACAAACAAAACAAGACTCAGGGCTCTGAATGAAAAAGATTTCTCCTTTACGGTGCTATGTGATGGGAAAGAAAGTATATCATGAATTTTATTTTCTAATTTGTCTTTGTTAATAACATATATATATTTCAGTTCGAGACATGGCTATACATTTGATCACCTTAATTTATTTGTATTTTCCAATCAGAAACTAAGCTTTTTCCTGTCCTTGAAAGTACTTGACAATCCTACAATACAAAGCATAAGGTTTTTAAATCAAGGATGCAAATAACAGATTATATTACAAATACTGAATGTTGTGTTTTTATTCATGTTTTGTCTATATTTAGTTAAATATATCAGACAAGTAAAAATATAATAGTATGCATATGACTCTGTATGATCTGGCCCTGCCCACCTCTTCACTTCCTTTCTTATTACTCCCCATTGAGCCATTCCACATTAGTCACACTGGCCTTTCTACACAACAAACATACCAAGCATCTACCTGGAACAGCACCATTGTACTTTCTGTTCCCTCTGCCTGGAATATTCTTATTAATTTCTCTTCTTTGATCATCGGAATGAAAACTCTAAGCTAGCAGAGGTCTTGTCTGCCTGGTTTAGTAAAGGTCTCAATAGAAAATAGGTTATATGCTCAGAATAATTTTAGGAAGATTTATTTACAAAGTGGTTATTTATTTACTAAGGGGTTATTTGCAAAGATGCAATATAGGGAAACCACAAAGACTCCTACAGTATTCTGGGGCTGGTAGCAGCTGTGATGTTACCATCTTTAGGCCCAAAATGGCTAGAGGAATAATTATAGTAGTTAGTAGAACCTAAAAGGGACAGTATGTAAAGTTGCCTCTCTTGGAAGATCAGTGACTTTCATTGGAGAGACACAGCAGGCACAAGGTGCCCTCTCAGTGAGGGAGCTGAAAGAATAAATATCATGATCCCACTTTCCTTCCCACTCTGATCTCCTGCCTGGGCTCCCTGTTGGCCAAATTCAACCAAGGCCTGAGAACCCTTTTGATGTGGTCTGTTAGATCAGCCCCTATGGGCAGAGCACATGATGGAGAAGGGTGGAGAGTGAATCTGGAAGGGTAAATGGAAAACATATGTCAGCTGCTGTATTTGTAGTGTCTAGAACATTGCGAGACATTTTTTTTTTTAATGTAACAGCTTTTTTGAGGTATAAGTCACATATCATACAATTGACCTATTTAAAGTGTATAATTCAATGGGTTTTCGTATGCTCACATACTAAAGAGTTGTGCAACCATTATCATAATTAATTTTAGAACATTTCATCACCCCTAGAAAGAAACCCCATGCCCATTACTAGTCACTCCCATTTCGTCCACTTCCTGGTCCTGTGCAACCACTAATCAACTTTCTGTCTCTATAGGATTTGCTTATTCTGGACATTTCATATAAATGGTATCCTAAAATAGATGGTCTTTTATGACTGGCTTCTTTGGCTTAGCATGTTTTCAAGGTTCATCCATATTGTAGCATGCATGCATACTTCATTCCTTTTTATTGCTTAAAAATATTGCATTGTATGGATATACCACATTTTATTTATTCGGTCATCAGTTGATGGGTATTTGAATTGTTTCTGCTTTTTGGCTATTATGAATAATGCTGCTATGAACATTCGTTTACAATTTTTTGTATGACTGTGTTTTCTTTTTTTAATTTATTTATTTTTGGCTGCGTTGGGTCTTCATTGCTGCGCGCGAGCTTTCTCTAGTTGCGGTGAGCAGGGGCTACTCTTCATTGTGGTGCACGGGCTTCTCATCGCGGTGGCTTCTCTTGTTGCGGAGCATGGGCTCTAGGCATGCGGGCTTCAGTAGTTGTGGCGCAAGGGCTCTAGAGCGCAGGCTCAGTAGTTGTGGCACACGGGCTTAGTTGCTCTGCAGAACATGGGAATCTTCCCAAACCAGGGCTCGAACCCATGTCCCCTGCACTGGCAGGCGGATTCTTAACCACTGCGCCACCAGGGAAGCCCTATATGTTTAACATTTTAAGGAACTGCCAGGCTGTTGTCCAAAACTGTTGTACCGTTTTACATTCCCACCAGCAATGTATTAGGATTCCAGTTTCCCCACACCTCTCCAATACTTATTATCTTTTTTATTATAGCCATCCAGTGAATGTGAAGTGGTATATTACAGTGGTTTTGATTTATATTTCCCTGATGGCCAATGATATTGAGCATCTTTTCATATGCTTTAGGCCATTTGTATAATTTCTTTGAAGAAATGTCTATTCAGATCTTTTGCCTACTGTTATATAGGGTTATTTCTCTTTTTAAAATTGAGTTGTAAGTGTTCTTTATATATTCTAGATACAAGTCCATTGTAAATATATGATTTTAAAATATTTTTCCCATTCTCTGTGTTGTCACAAAAGTTTTTAATTTTGATAAAGTCAAATTTATCTGTTTTTTCTTTTGTCACTTGTGTTTTGGTGTCATATCTAAGATGACTTTGCCTAACCTAAGAGCACAGAGATTTACTTCTGTATTTTTTACTTCATATGTTTGGGCTGCTATAACAAAAATATCATAAAGAACAATAGAAACTTGTGGGTGGCTAATAAACAACAGAAATTTATTTCTCACTCTTCTGGAAACTGGGAAGTCCAAGATCAAGATGCTGGCAAATTTGCTGTCTGGTGAGGACCTGTTTCCTTGTTCATAGACTGCTGTCTCTCGCCATATCCTCACATGGCAGAAGGGGCAAGCGAGCTCTCTGGGTTCTCTTTTATAAGGGCACTAATCCCATTTATGAGGACTTCACCTTCATGACCTAGTCACTTCCCAAAGGTTTCACTTCTAAATACCATCACTTTGGGTGCTGGGATATAACATATGAATTTTGAGGGATACAAATATTCAGTCTATAGCAGTTGTCTTCTATGAATTTTACAGTTTTAACTCTCACATTTAGGTCTATGATCCATTTTGAGTTAATTTTATACATAGAAATTTTAATAAATATTGTTGAATAAATTAATAAATAGCATTGTTAGATTTAAACTGTTCATTATATCCAATATTGGTGCAGATATCTAAGAAATAAAAACTCTCGCACAATATTTTTGGGAATATAAACTGTGGCAACCTTTCTGGGGAACTATTTGACAATAGCTGTATAAGTTTCAAGTGCATATACCCTCTAATCCACTAATTTCATTTCTAAGAATTTATCTTACAAATATATGGTAGAAGTTCTCTTAATCAGTCTCCACTTAAACAACTCCCCAGAATAACCAACACTATAATTCCCTCTCTAAAGTACACTAACAGATACTGAACTTTACACTGAAAAAAAGCTGAAGTGGGGAATTGTAAAACTTGTGTTTTGGCAATGGTTTATGCAAGAAACATGATATAAAACTACATGTAATTAGTGAACTCATTCTCAAAATAAAAGACCCTATTTGTCAAAATATTGGAGAAGAGCACATTTATGTGTCAAGTTAATCTAAAGCATTTAAAACGTGTTGTATCAATTTTTATGATTCCTTGCTTGAACTGATTAACCAACCAACTACTGGTTCCAGTAGAGTTAGATGAGATGGCTTCTACTCTACTCATTCAAGAATATTCATTGCAGCATTACATAAAGTAGCAAAAGTTTGGAAATAACCAAATGTCCCACAGTAGGGGTGTGGCTAAATAAATTATGAAACACTTACGTAATGAAATGCTAAGTGACTATAAAACATGATGTAGATCTATTTATACTGACATCCACAGATGTTTAACATATATTAAATGAAAAATCACAAAGCAGAATGTATAATATAATCTCATCTTTATTAAAATAACTCAAAAAACTCTTCATATAATAGATAAAGCCACACATGTATGATAAGGAAAGAATGTTAAATTATGAGTGTTTTCCATTGCTGCTGCTGCCCTCCTAATCTTTCTGAGGAGGAAAGGTCCTTGATTTACTTGACTAATTAATAATGGGATCAGTCTGACTGAAAACTAGAAAAACCTACAAACTGCTTCACTTGAGAAAAGGGAAACATAAGAGACAGGGAAGAGGAAGGAGTTTTGAGAAAAGGTGGCTATGAGTTTGGAGGAAGAGACAGAGAGAGAGAGAGCAATTTTGTGATGTGGAGGAACAATAACTAAAGTGAACACTTCGGAAGTTTTATAATGACATGCAATGTAATTTTCATGTTATTCATTTTCTCAAAGATGCAATAAAGCTCTCTGTTGCTCTCCAAGGCTTTTGGAGTTGGTATTGTATTTTTAAACACAGATAGACGCTGATCTCATATTTGGATAGAAAAAAATTTTGAAAAATTATGTACCATATTCCTGGTAGTGATAATCTCTGGGGAGATAGTTTTATGGGAGAACTTTCATTTTCTTTATTGTGTCTTTCTTTAAGGTTTCAATGTTCTGTAGTGAGCATGCGTTCCCTTAGTTAATAGGAAGCAAAATGTAAAACTGGGGTTTGTTCCCTTATTTCAGGGCAAAAGGTTAAACTCGTGAAATAAAAATGACTTAATTCTAGCCAGTGCTTTTTTTTTTTTTTTTTTTTTGCGGTACGCAGGCCTCTCTCTGTTGTGGCCTCTCCCGTTGCAGAGCACAGGCTCCGGACGCGCAGGCTCAGCGGCCAAGGCTCACGGACCCAGCCGCTCCGCGGCATGTTGGATCTTCCCAGACCGGGGCACGAACCCGCGTCCCCTAGCAACGGCAGGCGAACTCTCAACCACTGCGCCACCAGGGAAGCCCCAGTGCTTTTATTTTATTTAAAGATTTTCAATTTTTAAAAAATTAACTTATGTATTTATTTTTGGCTGCATTGGGTCTTCATTGCTGCTTGTGGGCTTTCTCTAGTTGCGGTGTGCCGGTTTCTCATTGTGGTGGCTTCTCTTGTTGTAGAGCACGGGCTCTAGGCCCGCAGACTTCAGTAGTTGTGGCACGCAGGCTCAGTAGTTGTGGCGCATAGCTTTAGTCGCTCCGTGGCATGTGGGATCTTCCCGGACCAGGGCTCGAACCCGTGTCCCCTGCATTGGCAGGTGGTATCAATGAGAAAGCTTTGATCTAAAAACACTGCATATGGGACTTCCCTGGTGGCACAGTGGTTAAGAATCCACCTGCCAATGCAGGGGACGCGGGTTCGAGCCCTGGTCCGGGAAGATCCCACGTGCCACGGAGCAACTAAGCCCATGCTCCAAAACTACTGAGCCTGCACTCTAGAGCCCATGAGCCACAACTGATGAACCCAAGAAGGACAACTACTAAAGCCCGTGCATCCAGAGCCCGTGCTCCGCAACGAGAAACCACCACAATGAGAGGCCCGCGTACCGCAATGAAGAATAGCCCCTGCTCGCCGCAACTAGAGAAAACCCGTGCACAGCAACGAAGACCCAATGCAGCCAAAAATAAGTAAAATAAAATAATATAAATAATTTTTTTAAAAAATTAAGAAATGCTTTAAAAAATACAAAAATAAAACAACCAGCTGCATTTATTTTTTTTATTGAGGTATAGTTGATGTACAATGTATGTATCAAGTATACAACATAGTGATACAAAAGTTTTAAAGGTTATACTCCATGTATAGTTATTATAAAATTATAAATTATAAAATATTGGATATATTCCCTTTGCTGTACAATATATCCTGTCAGCTGCCTTTATTTTTGAAGGCATTGACTAAACTTAATTTTCATTACAGATATTTGTTCAAGTACTGTAGCACTTGGGATTGTCAGCTATGTAAGGGCTGTGTGTGTGTGTGTGTGTGTGCACATAACCACATATGGTTGAACAACTTTTATCAACTTTAGTTCATAAGCCTTTTGCAAACAGTTTCAATGACTGCTTGCTCATATATAATTTTTTCTTGTTTTAAAAATAGACTATTTTTTAGAGAAGTTTTAGGTTCAGAGCAAAATTGAGAGGAAGGTTCAGAGATTTCCCATGTACACCCTGCCCCTACACATGCATAGCCTTCCCCATTATCAATATCCCCCACCAGAGTGTTACATTTGTTACAACTGATGAACCTACACTGACACATCATTATTGTCCAGAGTTCATAATTTACATTAGTATTCACTCCTGGTGTTGCACATTCTGTGGGTTTGGACAAATGTGTGATGACATATATCCACCATTATGGTATCATATAAAGTAGTGTCACTGCCCTAAAAATCCTCTGTGCTCCAACTAATTATGCTTCTCTCTCTCCTAAACCCTGGCAAAAACTGGTCTTTTCACTATCTCAATAGTTCTGTTTTTTTCCAGAATGTCATGTAGTTGAAATCGTATAGTATGTAGCTTTTTCAGATTGGCTTACTTTCACTTAGTAATATGCATTTAAGATTCCTCCATGTTTTTTTCATGGCCTGATGGGTGGCTCATTTCTTTTCAGTGTTGAATACTATTCCATTCTCTGGAGACACCACTGTTTACTTATCCAGTTACCTACTGAAGGACATCTTGATTCCTTCCAAGTTCTGGCAATATGAATAAAGCTGCTATAAACGTTCCTGTGCACATTTGTGTGTGTGTGTGTGTGTGGACTTAAAACACAAAACTCCTTTGGGTAAATACCAAAGAGCGTGATTGCTGAATTGGTATGGTAAGAATACCTTTAGTTTTGTTAGAAACTGCCAAACTGTCTTCCAAAGTGGCTGTACCATTTTGCAGTACAAATAGCAGTAAATGAGAGTTCTTGTTGCTCCATGTCTTCGCCAGCATTTGGTGTTGTCAGTGTTCTGGCCATTCTAATTGGTGTGTAGTGATATCTCATTGTTTTAATTTGCATTTCCCTGATGACATATGATGTGGAGCATCTTTTCATGTGCTTATTTGCCATCTATATTTCTTCTTTGGTGAGGTTTCTCTTAAGGTCTTTGGCCCATTTTTAAATCGGGTTGTTTTCTTATTGTTGAATTTTAAGAGTTCTTTGTATATTTTGTATAACAGTCCTTTATCTGATATGTCTTTTGAAAATATTTTCTCCCAGTGTATGCTTTGTCTTTTCATTCTCTTGACAGGGTCTTTTGCAGAGCAGAAAATTTTAGTTTTAATGAAGTCCAGCTTATCAATTTTTTCTTTCTTGGATTGTGCCTTTGGTATTGCAACTAAAAAGTCACTGCCAAACCCAAGGTTATCTAGGTTTTCTCCTATGCAAAAAATTTATATATATAAATTTATATGTATATAAATAAATTTATATATAGATAGATACATATGGGTATATATATATTTAATTGAAGTATAGTTGGGGACTTCCCTGGTGATCCAGTGGTTAAGACTCTGCACTTCCACTACAGGGGGCGCAGGTTTGATCCCTGGTCAGGGAACTAAGATCCTGCATCCTGCATGCCGCTTGGTGCAGCCTAAAAATTTATTTAAATAAAAATAAAAAACAGAAATGAAGTATAGTTGATTTACAATGTTTCAGGTGTACAGCAAAGTGATTCAGTTTATATATATATATATATATATATACACACACACACACATATATATACTAGTATATATATATTCTTTTTCAGATTCCCGTTATAGGTTATTACAAGATATTGAATATAGTTCCCTGCGCTATACAGTAGGTCCTTGTTGTTTATCTATTTTATATATAGTAGTATGTATCTGTTAATCCTAAATTCTTAATTTATCCCTCCTCCACCTTTCTCCCTTGGTAACCATAAGTTTGTTTTCTCTGTCTGTGAGTCTATTTCTGTTTTGTAAATAAGCTCCTTTATTTTTTGAGATTCCACATATAAGTGATATCATATGATATTTGTCTTTGTCTGACTTACTTAGTATGATAATCTCTATGTCCATTCATGTTGCTGCAAGTGGCATTACTTCATTCTTTTTTATGGCTGAGTAGTATTCCATTGTATATATATTCCCACATCTTTCTTATCCATTCATCTGTTGATGGACATTTAGGTTGCTTCCATGTCTTGGCTATTGTAAATAGTGCTGCTATGAACATTGGGGTGCATGTATCTTTTTGAATTAGAGTTTTTGTGTTTTCTGGATATATGCCCAAGAGTGGGATTACTGGATCATATGGTAACTCTATTTTTAGTTTTTTAAGGAACCTCCATACTCTTCTCCATAGTGGCTGCACCAATTTACATTCCCACCAACAGTGTAGGAGGGTTCTCTGTTCTGGTCTGTGGTCCATTTTAAGTTAATTTTGTGAAGGCTGTAAGGTCTTTGTCTAGATTCTTTTTTTTTTTTTTTTTTTTGCATGTGGATGTCTAGTTGTTCTAGCACCATTTGTTGAAAAGAATATCTTTTCTCCAATGTATTGCTCTTGCTCCTTTGTCAAAGATCAGTTGACTATATTTATGTGGGTCTATTTCTTTTTTTTTTAATGGTATTATCTTTTTAAAAAATATTTATTATTACTTTTGGCTGCGTTGGGTCTTAGTTGCAGCATGCGGGATCTTTTGTTGCAGCGTGTGGGCTGTTTGTTGCAGTGCGCGGGCTTCTCTCTAGTTGTGGAGCACAGGCTCAGTAGTTGTGGTGTGAAGGCTCTCTAGTTGTGGCATGCGGGCTCCAGAGTGCGTGGGCTCTGTAGTTGTGGCATGCAGGTTCAGTAGTTGCAGCTCATGGGCTTAGTTGCTCCGCAGCATGTGGGATCTTAGTTCTCCGACCAGGGATTGAACCTGCGTCCCCTGCATTGGAAGGCAATTCTTAACCACTGGACCACCAGGGAAATCCCTATGTGGGTCTATTTCTGCACTCTGTTCTCTGTTCCACTGATCTATTTGTTCTTTTATAAATACCACAGTCTTGATTACTGTAGCTTTATAGTGCGTCTTGAAGTCAGGTGTCAGTCCTCCAACTGGGTCTTTCTCTTTTAATACTGAGTTGGCTATTCTGGGTATTTTGCCTCTCCATATAAACTAAAGAACTTGTCAATATCCACGAAATAATTTTCTAGGGTTTTGATTGGGATTGATTGACTCTATAGATCAAGTTGGGAAGAACTGACATCTTGAAAAACTTGAGTATTTCTGTCCATGAACATGGAATCTCTGCATTTATTTAGTTATTTGGTTTCTTTCTTCAGAGTTTTGTAATTTTCCTCATGTATATAATTTTGTATGTTGCAAACTGACCTTAGAAATTGTAACAAATAGTTCACCATATTTACATAGTAGGTCCAGGTTCAAATAAGCTGTGGGAACTGGGAGCCAGAAAGCAGTACTAAGGAGCTCTCAAATTTTCTTTGTTTGAAAGGGCACTTCTTCTTGGACTTTCATGTTTTAATGGAGAAAGCAGTAAAAAGTTACCAAATTCTATCCTTGCATTGAGATAGTATAACATGGTGTTTATCATAGCAGCTCTTAGTTTCAAATCCTAGTTTTGTGACCTTGAGCAAGTTAGTTCACCTATCTGTGCCTCCCGTTTTCTTATTTATAAAATGAAGGCATCATACCCTACTTTGTAAGGTTGCTATAAAAGTTAAATAAGGGAATACATATATAGCACCTGTTATATAGTTTGTACTCAATAAATGGTAGCTAGTAGTAGTTTGCCGTTATTGAATTTTCTTTCTCCAAGATTTTTAAGCTGTGTCGGAAACGACAAACAGCTATCAGCTTTACCAAATTGTACACTGAATTCAATCTGATGTAAATCTAGTTGTGATTATGATAAGGTAGTAATGTAAAAGGGTTTTGTTTGGCATTTGGTGTTTTAAAAAAATATTTATGTATTTATTTATTTTGGCCGTGCCGGGTCTTAGTTTCGGCATGCGAACTCTTAGTTGTGGCATGTGGGATCTAATTCCCCAACCAGGGATGGAAGCCAGGCCCCCTGCATTGGGAGCACGGAGTCTTATCCACTGAACCGCCAGGGAAGTCCCTGGTATTTGTTTTTTAAATTAAGTTATGAAAGGAGTTCAAAGGAGCAACAGAATCAAATATATATTTAAGTGGTGGAACAATATTCCCTTCCACCTACTTCCCCATTCCCCTGCAGTCATCAGAATTCAGTGCTTTGAGCAAAGGATGATACAAGTGAAAAGCTTTTGAGTTACAAGAACTTGAACTTTTAAGTTTCAGAAACCCAAAGCCTAAAAGATTCAAAGTATAAAGGTCTTTCCATGAACAGTGTATTTGGTAGAATAGACGCAGAACCAGGCTGCCTACTCCATTCTGGACTAATAGAGTGTTTATGGGCCCAAAAGGTTGTGGGAACAAAGGAATGTTATTCATGAGTGTGAACATGGATTGTGAGGCAATAGGCCTGAGAGAGAGCCTACCTCAGCAAAGGGGCCAGCAGACCCAAAAAGGTCAGAAGGAGGAAGGCATCCCAATACCTAGCAGGGCCCAGGTAGGAATGAACACATGTCAACTTGAATAGATGGCAACTAGAGGCCCCAATATCATGTCCATCTCCGGAATTTAGGTGCAGCTCAGGAAAAGTAGGAGAGGGACATTCTGCTTTCACTGAGATTAAGTGCCTGCCCATTGGGCAGAATGGTAGCTCAAAATAGGAATTAAGTGTAGTGATATAAAAATAAAATTAATTTCTTACACTTCTGAGTTAAGGTCTTAAATCTGTAAAAATCTAAATATGCTCCCAATGTCTTACTAGAATGTTTTGAAATGCAGTATCTTTCTTGGATCTGAAAAACTGTCTGCTGCCTTCCAAACATCGTGACTAGAAAAAAGGTGTCATTGTCCATGATGCTGAGTACATAATTACATAAAGAGTAGATGTATTAACCATACTTGTGTAGAATTAAAATAGTACCTTGATATATACTCAACAAAAATATGTACTTATATTCACTAAAAGATATGCTCCAGAATATTCATAGCAGTATTATTTGTAATAGCTAAAATCTAGAAACTCACCAGATGCCCATGGATAGTATAATGGAGAAAGAAATTGTGCTATGTTTAAAAAATGAAATAGTATGTAAGAATGAGAAGGAGCAAGCTATATATGACAGTAAGACTACATTTCACAAATCTAAGTTGGGTGGAAGAAACCATTCACAAAAGTACTAATGTATTATCCCGTTTATATCAAGTATCAAAACAAGAAAAACTATCAGTTAGCAGTGCGAATAGTAGTTATCTTGGGGGTTGTGGTGGCTAGTGACTAGAAGTGAGTCTGAGTGCTGCTTCTGGGGAGTTAGTAACATTCTATTTCTTGATCTGGTTGAGGATTATATGGATGTGTTTGTTTTGTGAAAATTCATTCATCTGTACTTGTATGTGCCTTTAAAAAATGCTGTGGCTATTATGTATGTGTTCTTCCTTATGTAAGTCAATTGTGCAGTTTCCAGTTTATGATTTGTCAAAAGAAGATAGTCAGGTAATGAATAAAAGTTAAGGACTTCCCTGGTGGTGCAGTGGTTAAGAATCCACCTGCCAATGCAGGGGACACGGGTTCGATCCCTGCTCTGGGAAGATCCCACATGCCTCGGAGCAACTAAGCCCGTGCGCCACAACTACTGAGCCTGCGCTCTAGAGCCCGCGAGCCACAACTCCTGAGCCTGTGTGCCACAGCTACTGAAGCCCATGCACCTAGAGCCCATGCTCCGCAACAAGAGAAGCCACCGCAATGAGAAGCCCAAGCAGCGCAACGAAGAGTAGCCCCTGCTCTCTGCAGCTAGGGAAAACCTGCGCGCAGCAACGAAGACCCAACGCAGCCAAAAATAAATAAATAATAACTAAATTTATATTAAAAAAGGATAAAAGTTAAGCCCTGAGAAATAGGATGATCAAAATTTTTAAAAGTTTTTTACTTTACATTATATTGATAGGTATTTTCTTCCACTTAAAAGATAATAGGTTGCTCAATATAGTAGAGCAATTTTGGAAACACTCCTGAATTTTAAAGAAAACTACATTTTGGAATACCCAGTAGTTAAGATGATTTCTATGTATGGATGCTAAGGGGTCTAAACTTGCTTTATGAAGATGGACTTTCTTGAACACCACCACTCAGATAATACAGCATTCACAGCATCAGTGAAAACTTAGCACTTTAAATCTGGCTGGATTATAGATAGAGACTGTCATGTTAGATTTAGTACAACTGTAGAATTAATACTCAAAACCCCCATGCTGCACAATTTTCCCATATGCTACATAAAAATGCTATATAGTTTTACACTCACAAGCTGCTATATTAGAGTGCTAGCTGATTTTATGCCTTCAGCTTGCTTAATGTGTTCATTTATATACAACAGAGTTTTACGCCACATTGGTCAAACAATCTATTGCAAAATAGTTTACAGTAAAACTATAATAAATTTGTACAAAGTATTGGTTTAACATTAATTTTCAAACTATGAAAGTCAGTGAACTATAAATCTGTAAATAAATTAGTAAAGCAAAAGACATAAATGACAAAAAATTGGTCACTGTGTTGTGTATGTGTTTTTTAGATAGCTCCATAGGGAAAATATATAGGAGGAAGCGTCATAAAATTTAAAATTAGTAACATAAAAATAACGTAATGCACAAAGAAGTAGACTATCTCAACAAAATTGTGAAGAAAACCACCCAAGAATCTGGTTCATAATCTTGACATACTGGCTTCACAATTCAGTTGAATGATACCCCACAAAGGAAAGCATCTTCACACTCTCGCGCTTCCAAAGATTTCTGGAGGCAAATTGATAGCACAGTCTATTTAATTCTTAGAATATCATGTTTCTGTTTGTGTGCATATGTTTGAATATCTTTACTATTTAAAAGACCACATTGAAGACATCACCTTGGGAATATGATAGTCCAAGCCCCCAGTGGATATTTGAATCCCCTCTACTACATGCTTTAAACAGTCACTCAGCCTCGATTTGATCACCTGCGGTGTTGGAAACTCACTACCTCCAGTACATTTTGATCCATTTGTTCTAGCCTTGACTGGTTACTTAGGGATTATGGCAATGCCAGTTCAGTCTCATTTTGTCAGACAAAACTTTTTTTCTAGAAGACCCTTTGAAACCCAATCTCAATGGTGTCAACTGGGCACAGGAGAGACCAAACAAGAGAGTCACTATGTTAATGAAGATACCATCATCCTTGCTAAGAAAAAAACATGAGTCCTTCATTTTGACACATTTAATTGATAGCTGCTGTCTTCATTAGGGACTAGTAGTGAGAAAAAAAAAGTTGGGGTTTTCATTTGGAAAATTATGCCATAAGGATGTACATTCCCAAGGATCCCTGAGATCCACTCTGATTGGACTAGTTTAGGTTTAGTTCGTGCACCCACCACTGACCCAGGGGCCAGGGGAATGGGATGTACTAGGCCTGGTCATGTGCTCTAACTCTAGGGTGATACCCTGTCAGATCATGTTAACTGTGACAGGGTGAGCAGTGAATCACAAAGGAAAATTATGGCTGTGGCTAGGTCTACTTTGAATGTTGTGCAGGTTGTGTGCTGCACAACTCCCAGGGTTACCTTTCACACAATCTGCAATGTGATTGGGACCCCCTTGGAGTTGTGTGGTGCACAACCTATGCAGCTGTATGCAGTAACTCTGGCTGTGACTTGGAAAAGGAATTATTATTATGCTGGAGAGGCAAATTACAAATATCCACTGTTCTGATTAACTGTATTTGCTTATCTATTTGTTCCCAAAAGGCTTAAGAGGGTACTTTTTTGGAAAAAAAAAAAAGGTAAAAATTATTTTATTATTTTTTAAATTTTTATTTATTTATTTATTTTTGGCTGCAATGGGTTTTTGGTGCTGAGTGCGGGCTTTCTCTAGCTGCAGCGAGCGGGGGCTACTCTTCCTTGCGGTGCGCGGGATTCTCATTGCGGTGGCTTCTCTTGTTGTGGAGCATGCGATCTAGGTGCGCGGGCTTCAGTAGTTGTGGCACACGGGTTCAGTAGTTGTGGCTTGCGGGCTCTAGAGTGCAGGCTCAGTAACTGTGGTGCACTGGCTTAGTTGCTCCGCAGCATGTGGGATCTTCCTGGACCAGGGATTGAACCTGTGTCCCCTGCATTGACAGGCATATTCTTAACCACTGCACCACCAGGGAAGTCCCCTATTTTATTTTTTAACCTAATTTTATTTTTTAAACATCTTTATTGGAGTATAATTGCTTTACAATGTTGTGTTAGTTTCTGCTGTATAGCAAAGTGAATCAGCTACATGAACATCTCCATATCCCCTCCCTCTTGCGTCTCCCTCCCACCCTCCTTATCACACCCGTTCAGGTGGTCACAAAGCATCAAGCTGATCTCCCTGTGCCGTGCAGCTGCTTCCCACTAGCTATCTATTTTACATTTGGTAATGTATATATGTCAATGCTACTCTCTCACTTCGTCCCAGCATACCCTTCCCCCTCCCCTTGTTGTGAGGTCCATTCTCTACTCTGTGTCTTTATTCCTGCCCTGCCCCAGGGTTAATCAGAACCTTTTTTTTTTTTAGATCCAATACATATGTGTTAGTGTACAGTATTTGTTTTACTGTTTCTAACTTACTTCACTCCGTATGACAGACTCTAGGTCCATCCACCTCACTACAAATAACTCAATTTTGTTTCTTTTTATGGCTAATATTCCACTGTTTATATGTGCCACATCTTCTATATCCATGCATCTGTCAGTGGACACTTCGGTTGCTTCCATGTCCTGGCTATTGTAAATAGTGCTGCAATGAATATTGTGGTACATGTCTCTTTTTGAACTATGGTTTTCTCAGGGTATATGCCAAGTAGTGGGATTGCTGGGTCATATGGTAGTTCTATTTATATATATATATTTTTATTTTGCGGTACGCAGGCCTCTCACTGTTGTGGCCTCTCCCGTTGCGGAGCACAGGCTCCAGACGCGCAGGCTCAGCGGTCATGGCTCACGGGCCCAGCCCCTTTGCAGCATGTGGGATCCTCCCGGACCAGGGCACGAACCCGTGTCCCCTGCATCGGCAGGCGGACTCTCAACCACTGCGCCACCAGGGAAGCCCCTATTTTTAGTTTTTTAAGGAACCTCCATACTGTTCTCGAAAGTGGCTCTATCAATTTACATTTCAATACATATCAAACTACATACAATTTACAAAAACATACGGTTTTTCTCTTTCTGACTTATTTCACTCTGTATGACAGACTCTAGGTCCATCCACCTCACTACAAATAACTCAATTTTGTTTCTTTTTATGGCTAAGTAATATTCCATTGTATATTTGTGCCACATCTTCTTTATCCATTCGTCTGTCAATGGAGACTTAGGTTGCTTCCATGTCCTGGCTATTGTATATAGAACAGCGATGAACATTGTGCTTCATGACTCTTTTTGAATTATGGTTTTCTCAGGGTATATGCCCAGGAGTAGGATTGCTGGGTCGTATGGTAGTTCTATTTTTAGTTTTTTAAGGACCTCCATACTGTTCTCCATAGTGGCTGTATCAATTCACATTCCCACCAACAGTGCATGAGGGTTCCCTTTTCTCCACACCCTCTCCAGCATTTATTGTTTGTAGATTTTTTGATGATGGCCGTTCTGACTGGTGTGAGGTGATATCTCATTGTAGTTTTGATTTGCAATTCTGTAATGGTTAGTGATGTTGAGCATTCTTTCATGTGTTTGTTGGCTACCCGTATATCTTCTTTGGAAAAATGTCTATTTAGGTCTTCTGCCCATTTTGGGATTGGGTTGTGTGTTTTTTTGATATTGAGCTGCATGTGCTCCTTGTAAATTTTGGAGATTACTCCTTTGTCAGTTGCTTCATTTGCAAATATTTTCTCCCATTCTGAGGGTTGTCTTTTGGTCTTGTTTATGGTTTCCTTTGCCGGACAAAAGCTTTTAAGTTTCATTAGGTCCCATTTGTGTATTTTTGTTCTTATTTCCATTTCTCTAGGAGGTGGGTCCAAAAGGATCTTGCTGTGATTTATGTCATAGAGTGTTCTGCCTTTGTTTTCCTTAAGAGTTTTATATTGTCTGGCCTTACATTTAGGTCTTTAATCCACTTTGAGTTTATTTTTGTGTATGGTGTTAGGGAGTGTTCTAATTTCATTCTTTTACATGTAGCTGTCCAGTTTTCCCAGCACCACTAGCTTTATTGAAGAGGGTATCTTTTCTCCATTATATATTCTTGCCTCCTTTATCAAAAATAAGGTGATCATATGTGCGTGGGTTTATCTCTGGGTTTTCTATCCTGTTCCATTGATCTATATTTCTGTTTTTGTGCCAGTACCATATTGTCTTGATTACTGTAGCTTTGTAGTATAGTCTGAAGTCCAGGAGCCTGATTCCTCCAGCTCCATTTTTCTTTCTTAAGGTCCTTTGGCTATTCGGGGTCTTTTGTGTTTCCGTACAAATTGTGAAATTTTTCGTTCTAGTTCTGTGAAAAATGACATTGATAATTTGATAAGGATTGCATTGAATCTGTAGATTGCTTTGGGTAGTATAGTCATTTTCATATTGTTGGTTCTTCCAATCCAAGAATATGGTATATCTCTCCATCTGTTTGTATCATCTTTAATTTCTTTCATTAGTGTCTTATAGTTTTCTGCATACAGGTCTTTTGTGTCCTTAGGTAGGTTTATTCCTAGGTATTCTATTCTTTTTGTTGCAGTGGTAAATGGGAGTGTCTCCTTAATATCTTTCAGATTTTTAATCATTAGTGTATAGGAATACAAGAGATTTCTGTGCATTAATTTTGTATCCTGCTACTTTACCAAATTCATTGATTAGCTCTAGTAGTTTTCTGGTAGCATATTTAGGACTCTCTATGTATAGTATCATATCATCTGCAAACAGTGACAGTTTTACTTCTTCTTTTCCAATTTAGATTGCTTTTATTTCTTTTTCTTCTCTGATTGCTGTGGCTAAAACTTCCAAAACTATGTTGAATAATAGTGGTGAGAGTGGACAACCTTGTCTTGTTCCTCATCTTAGATGAAATGGTTTCACTTTTTCACCATTGAGAACGATGTTTGCTGTGGGTTTGTCATATATGGCCTTTATTATGTTGAGGTAAGTTCCCTCTATGCCTACTTTCTGGAGGGTTTTTATCATAAATGGGTGTTGAATTTTGTTGAAAGCTTTTTCTGCATCTATTGAGGTGATCATATTGTTTTTCTCCTTCAGTTTGTTAATATACTGTATCACATTGATTGATTTGTGTATATTGAAGAATCCTTGCATTCCCAGGATAAACCCCACTTGATCATGGTGTATGATCCTTTTAATGTGCTGTTGGATTCTGTTTGCTAGTATTTTGTTGAGGATTTTTGCATCTATGTTCATCAGTGATATTGGCCTATAGTTTTCATTCTTTGTGACATCTTTGTCTGGTTTGGGTATCAGGGTGATGGTGGCCTCGTAGAATGAGTTTAGGAGTGTTCCTCCCTCTGCTATATTTTGGAAGAGTTTGAGAAGGATAGGTATTAGCTCTTCTCAAAATGTTTGATAGAATTCACCTGTGAAGCCATTTGGTCCTGGGCTTTTGTTTGTTGGAAGATTTTTAATCACAGTCTCAATTTCAGTGCTTGTGATTGGTCTGTTTATATTTTCTATTTCTTCCTGGTTCAGTCTCGGAAGGTTGTGCTTTACTAAGAATGTGTCCATTTCTTCCAGGTTGTCCATTTTATTGGCATATAGTTGCATGTAGTAATCTCTCATGATCCTTTGTATTTCTTCAGTGTCGTTTGTTACTTCTCCTTTTTCATTTCTAATTCTGTTGATTTGAGTCTTCTCCCTTTTTTTCTTGATGAGTCTGGCTAATGGTTTATCAATTTTGTTTATCTTCTCAAAGCACCAGCTTTTAATTTTACTGATCTTTGCTATTGTTTCCTTCATTTCTTTTTCCTTTATTTCTGATCTGATCTTTGATTTCTTTCCTTCTAACTTTGGGGTTTTTTTGTTCTTCTTTCTCTAATTGCTTTAAATGTAAGGTTAGGTTGTTTATTTGAGATGTTTCTTGTTTCTTGAGGTAGGAGTGTATTGCTATAAACTTCCCTCTTAGAACTGCTTTTGCTGCATCCCATAGGTTTTGGGTCGTCGTGTTTTCATTGTCATTTGTTTCTAGGTATTTTTTGATTTCCTCTTTGATGTCTTCAGTGATCTCTTGGTTATTAAGTAGTGTATTGTTTAGCCTCCATGTGTTTGTATATTTTACAGAATTTTTCCTGTAATTGATATCTAGTCTCATAGCGTTGTGGTCGCAAAAGATACTTGGTACGATTTCAATTTTCTTAAATTTACCAGGGCTTGATTTGTGACCCAAGATATGATCTATCCTGGAGAATGTTCCATGAGCACTTGAGAAGAATGTGTATTCTGTTGTTTTTGGATGGAATGTCCTATAAATATCAATTAAGTTCATCTTGTTGAATGTATCATTTAAAGCTTGTGTTTCCTTATTTGTTTTCATTTTGGATGATCTGTCCATTGGTGAAAGTGGGGTGTTAAAGTCCCCTACTATGACTGTGTTACTGTCGATTTCCCATTTTATGGCTGTTAACAGTTGCCTTATATATTGAGGTGCTCCTATGTTGGGTGCATAAATATTTACAAGTGTCATATCTTCTTGGATTGATCCCTTGATCATTATGTAGTGTCCTTCTTTGTGTCTTATAATAGTCTTTATTTTAAAGTCTATTTTGTCTGGTAAGAGATTTGCTACTCCAGCGTTCTTTTGATTTCCATTTGCATGGAATACCTTTTTCCATCCCCTCAGTTTCAGTCTGTATGTGTCCCTAGGTCTGAAGTGGGTCTCTTGTAGACAGCATATATATGGGTCTTGTTTTTGTATCCATTCAGCCAGTCTGTGTCTTTTGGTTGGAGCATTTAATCCATTTACATTTAAAGTAATTATCGATATGTATGTTCCTATTACCATTTTCTTAACTGTTTTGCATTTGTTTTTGTACGTCTTTTCCTTCTCTTGTGTTTCCTGCCTAGAGAAGTTCCCTTAGCATTTTTGTAAAGCTGGTTTGGTGGTGCTAAATTCTTTTAGCTTCTCCTTGTCTGTAAAGGTTTTTTTTTTTTTTTTTTTTTTTTTTTTTGCGGTATGAGGGCCTCTCACCGTTGTGGCCTCTCCCATTGCAGAGCACAGGCTCCGGATGCTCAGGCCCAGCGGCCATGGCTCACGGGCCCAGCCACTCTGCGGCATGTGGGATCTTCCCAGACCAGGGAATGAACCCGTGTCCCCTGCATCGGCAGGCGGACTCTCAACCACTGCGCCACCAGGGAAGCCCCGTCTGTAAAGGTTTTAATTTCTCCATCAAATGTGAGTGAGATCCTGCTGGGTAGAGTAATCTTGGTTGTAGGTTTTTCCCTTTCATCAATTTAAATATGTCCTGCAACTCCCTTCTGCTTGCAGAGTTTCTGCTGAAAGATCAGCTGTTAACCTTATGGGGATTCCCTTGTATGTTATTTGTTGTTTTTCCCTTGCTACTTTTAATATCTTTTCTTTACATTTAATTTTTGATAGTTTGATTAATATATGTCTTGGAGTGTTTCTCCTTGGATTTATCCTGTATGGGACTCTCTGCACTTCCTGGACTTGGTTAACTATTTCCTTTCCCATATTAGGGAAGTTTTCAACTATAATCTCTTCAAATATTTTCTCAGTCCCTTTCTTTTTCTCTTCTTCTTCTGGGACCCCTATAATTCAAATGTTGGTGCATTTAATGTTGTCCCAGAGGTCTGTGAGACTGTCCTCAATTCTTTTCATTCTTTTTTCTTTTTGCTGCTCTGCAGTAGTTATTTCCACTATTTTACCTTCCTGGGCACTTACCTGTTCGTCTCCCTCAGTTATTCTGCTATTGATTCCTTCTAGAGAATTTTTAATTTCATTTATTGTGTTGTTTATCATTGTTTGTTTGCTCTTTAGTTCTTCTAGGTCCTTGTTAAACGTTTCTTGTGTTTTCTCCTTTCTATTTCCAAGATTTTGGATCATCTTTACTATCATTACCCTGAATTCTTTTTCAGGTAGACTGCCTATTTCCTCTTCATTTGTTTGGTCTGGTCGGTTTTTACATTGCTCCTTCATCTGCTGTGTGTTTCTTGTCTTCTTATTTTGCTTAACTTACTGTGTTTGGGGTCTGCTTTTCGCAGGCTGCAGGTTCGTAGTTTCCGTTGTTTTTGGTGTCTACCCCCAGTGGCTAAGGTTGGTTCAGTGAGTTGTGTATGTTTCCTGGTGGAAGGGACTAGTGCCTGTGTTCTGGTGGATGAGGCTGGATCTTGTCTTTCTGGTGAGCAGGACGATGTCCGGTGGTGTGTTTTGTGGTATCTGTGACCTTATTATGATTTTAGGCAGCCTCTCTGCTAATGGGTGGGGTTGTGTTCCTGTCTTGGTAGTTTTTGGCATAGGGTGTCCAGCAATGTAGCTTGCTGGTCGTTGAGTGGAGCTGGGTCTTAGCGTTGAGATGGAGATCTCTGGGAGAGCTTTCACCATTTGATATTATGTGGTGCCGGGAGGTCTCTGGTGGACCAGTGTCCTGAACTCGGCTCTTCCAGCTCAGAGGCACAGGCCTGACACCCGGCCAGAGCACCAAGACCCTGTCAGCCACATGGCTCAGAAGAAAAGGGAGAATAAAAGAAAGAAAAAAATTATAATAATAATAATGTTATTAAAATAAACAATAATTATTTAAAATTTTTAAAATTAAAAAAAGAGAAACAGAAGAAAAGAAGAGAGCAACCAAACCAAAAAACAAATCCACCAATGATAACAAGCACTAAAAACTATACTAAAAAAAAAAAAAAATGGACAGACAGAACCCTAGGACAAATGGTAAAAGCAAAGCTATACAGACAAAATCACACAAAGAAGCATGCACATACACACTGAAAGGGAAAAATATATATATCATTGCTCCCAAAGTCCACCACCTCAATTTTGGGATGATTCCTTGTCTATTCAGGTATTCCACAGATGCAGGGTACATCAAGTTGACTGTGGAGATTTAAACCGTTGCTTCTGAGGCTGCTGGGAGAGATTTCCCTTTCTCCTCTTTGTACGCACTGCTCCTGGGGTTCAGCTTTGGATTTCCCTGTGCCTCTGTGTGTAGGTCGCCTGACGGCATCTGTTCTTCACTCAGACAGGACGGGGTTAAAGTAGCAGCTGATTAGGGGGATCTGGCTCACTCAGGCCAGGGGGAGGGAGGGGTACGGAATGCAGGGCGAGCCTGCGGCGGCAGAGGCCAGTGTGACGTTGCACCAGCCTGAGGCGTGCCGTGCGTTCTCCCGGGGACGTTGTCCCTGGATCACAGGACCCTGGCAGAGGCGGGCTACACAGGCTCCCGGGAGGGGAAGTGTGGATAGTGACCTGTGCTTGCACACAGGCTTCTTGGTGGTGGCAGCAGCAGCCTTAGCATTTCATGCCCGTCTCTGGGGTCCGTGCTGATAGCCGCGGTTTGCGCCCTTCTCTAGAGCTTGTTTAGGTAGTGCTCTCAATCTCCTCTCCTCGCGCACCCCGAAGCAATGGTCTCTTGCCTCTTCGGCAGCTCCAGACTTTTTCCCGGACTCCCTCCCGGCTAGCCGTGGTGCACTATCCCCCTTCAGGCTGTGTTCACGGAGACAACCCCAGTCCTCTCCCTAGGATCCGACCTCCGAAGCCAGAGCCTCAGCTCCCAGCCCCTGCCCGCCCCGGCGGGTGAGCAGACAAGCCTCTCGGGCTGGTGAGTGCCGGTCGGCACCGATCCTCTGTGCGGGAATCTCTCCGCTTTGCCCTCTGCACCCCTGTTGCTGTGCTCTCCTCCGTGGCTCCGAAGCTTCTCCCCACCCACCCCCTGTCTCCACCAGTGAAGCGGCTTCCTAGTGTGTGGAAACTTTTCCTCCTTCACAGCTCCCTCCCAGAGGGGCAGGTCCCGTCCCTATTCTTTTGTCTCTGTTTTTTCTTTTTTCTTTTTCCCTACCCAGGAACGTGGGGAGTTTCTTGCCTTTTGGGAGGTCTGAGGTCTTCTGCCAGCGTTCAGTAGGTGTTCTGTAGGAGGTGTTCCACGTGTAGATGTATTTCTGATGTATTTGTGGGGAGGAAGGTGATCTCCACGTCTTACTCTTCCGCCATCTTGAAGGTCTCTCTTTTGAACTTTTGAGTGTCTAAGAATAGAGGAAATACTGACTCTCCCCCACCATCTACTTCATCACCTGCCCTTGCCCCAGGTTGAAGGGGCTGTACTGACCAGAAAAGCTGAGTCATATCTCAAACACAGAGGAATGACCAGCTCTCTAGGAAAACTAATAGGATTGGGGAAGGGGTGGCCAAAGGAGACTTTAGCCATAATTCTAGTGCTTGCTTTTTTGCAAAGAGAATGTATTTTAGCATTGCTCATATAATTAGAAATATTGGGCTAAACAAAACCCATAAGCACCTGAGTACATTTTACTATATTTCCCACTAACCTTTAACCTTTATTTCTCACTTAACAATCTTTTGCTGGTTTTCTTACTGGGCTCAGATGGAATTCTGTTTTCTAACTCATCTCAAATACTTGTCTCAGAGTAATGTCCTTTGCAAGGTTCACATAGAAACTTCAGGACTTGAGGCTATTTTACCACTAAATGTCTACTCTGGCTACAGTCACTACCCATCAAGTGACCCTGTTTGGGGGTTGGGTTAAGTAATGAGGTGTCCTGCCTCAGGTTCCACTTCTTGTTTCTTCCCTCCTTCCTCTGTATGGTCCTGTAAGGATGTCTCCAAACAAGGAGCCTCTGAGAAAAAGAGCATTTCACTGAAGAATCCAGGTACCCCAGCTATTAGTTTCTCATACAGCATAGAATCACCACTTTAGCAATTGGTAATCTGCCAATTATAAAATCTTCATTTAATCCAGAAACTTTTTTCTAAAAGGGTCAACATATATAGCAGAATAAATGCTATCTTTAAGTCAAAATCCAATATTTAAGCCAAAAACATTTGGAAACAGAACTATATAATGTATTTTTATCACAATTCACTAAGAAGAGAGCAAAAGGAGATGGGTTTAGGTCTAGGTTTGCTAAAAGGAAGGACCTTCTCAAAATATAGATTATATATCAAAACAGGTTATTAGGGATTGCTTTCCTTGAGGATCTTTAAAAATAGAATAGATAATCATTCTTCTTGAATGATCTAGATGCAGACGTTAGAAGCAAGAACTGAAATAAATGCTCTCCTTCAGTCCCCTATGGTTTGTCTAATCTATGATTTCTGACAACCCTTGTCCCCACCCACTGACTTTATCCCAGGTCGTCATGGAATAGCAGAGATGTGGAAGTGGATGAGAAGTAGACACTGGTAATGACATTTGGGTTACTTCATCACAAGAATTTAGAAGAAATGATTACAGTGCTCTGTCAGTCCACCAACTGAGCCATTAGTGTAAGCTAGCAGTACAGCATAATCCTTCAGTTATTTCTAGAATCTTGATGAATCAATCAATCCATTCTTGAACAAACGAAAGAAAATAGGTAACCCATCCCCAAAGAAATATGGTAAAGCTGGGATTCCAATCTGAGCATAATATTGATCAGAACACAACAATGATATTCTTTTCTTCATACTCCTATATGATGTCCAACTCTTATTCAAAGTGTAATACATATGACATTTTTAGAAAGGTGTTTGGTTTGTGGTGTACATTTATTGAAAATTCTATAGGATGCATGTAATTGGCATAAATCTCATCATATATGAATTAATTTTTCAAGAAATGTACCTTTCTTCATTTTTATTTTTTATTTTTTATTTTATTTTTGGCTGCATTGGGTCTTTGTTGCTGCGCGCAGGCTTTTCTCTGGTTGCAGTGAGCGGGGGCTACTCTTCGTTGTGGTGCACAGGCTTCTCATTGCGGTGGCTTCTCTTGTTGGGAGCATGGGCTCTAGGTGTGCGGGCTTCAGTAGTTGTGGCACACGGGCTCAGTAGTTGTGGCTCGCGGGCTCTCGAGCACAGGCTCAGTAGTTGTGGCCACAGGCTTAGTTGCTCCGCGGTGTGTGGGATCTTCCTGGACCAGGGCTCGAACCCATGTCCCCTGCATTGGCAGGCGGATTCTTAACCACTGTGCCACCAGGGAACCCCCTTCTTCATTTTTCTACAACTTAATTTCCTCTTTCTTTAGTATCATTCTGCCAAGTGACAGATACTAAATCCTAGTCAGTTTAGGGTTCCCACTGCTCTTTTCCTCTGACATCTGGGGCCTTATATAGTGCCACAGCATCAGGGTAGGGATGGGTAGTGTCTTGTTCTTGTTCATCAGTCTATGCTAGCATCTGCTGGAGTGTACCACATCCTGTCCAGTTCCTCTGTCTTTGGCCCAAGTGGCAGTTCCATTGTCTCTCTTCCTGACTGCAGAGCCTCTCTGGATACACTCTCTTTCCCTACTTCCATGTTCCCTCACCATTCCTGGACTGCAGAAAACTAGGTGGGGTGTCTAAGCTTCTGCCCCAAGTCTGTGTTATTCTCAGGTGTGTGGAAAACATTTTGCTTCTCTCCACACCACACTGAGGCCCGAGGGATGCTTCAAGGCTGCCTCTGTCCCACCTGCCAAGGCACAGATATTTCCATGACCTCACCATGCTGGGTGAGGAGGACTCTGGTATCTTGAAACCTCCTTGGGCTCTATCTGGGGATGCACCACAGGTTTCCTCTACCCCTGTTCCTCACACCACGTGGGAAGAATTGGAGAAGGACCCTGAACTCTTTCTTAGGAAACCACCAGTGTCTAAACCTTCTTCTTTCCTTTGGATTTTCTCTCTTCATCTTCCAGTCCACGTAAACTTTATTTACTTTCAGAGGTGGCACCTACAGATCTTCCAAACTGTCCATGCTCAGAGAGCTTCAGGGTTTGGGTTTGTCATATTCAAAAACCTTTCCTGCTGTAACAGCTCTTCTCCAAGGTAATCAGTGCTTCACAGTATAGCTTTAAATGGGGGTATAAATGAACTAGCAGGAATTATAAACATATCTGTCAATATATCAAAATATGGTGCCCCACTATACTGTTATAAAAAATTTAATGACAAGAGGCAATGAGAGCTGGAAGATTTCAGTGCCAGGTAAGAAGTAGAGCGTCCCCTTCTCTGTCTGTCTCTCTCTGTCTCTCTCTCTGTCTGTCTCTCTGTCTCTCTGTCTGTCTGTCTCTGTCTTTCCCCCCTCTCCCCACCTCTGGTACCCAGCTGTTTCTTTTGGTTCAGTCTGATTTTAGTTTTTACTGCACTCTCAGGCAGGTATCTACATCAGCTGAGGTATACTTGATTGGCATCTGGAAAACCCTCTCCTGGGAAAAGGAGAGTGTATTTGTCTGCTACTTCAGGGTTTGAGTTAGAGCCTAATCCTACTAAACCTTGAGAGGGGGTGTCCCTCAGTGGATGCATGATGGCTGCCCACATACCCTTAGATAGGAAAACTGGCAAGAAAAAGTAGAAATAAATGAATCTCCCCTTGGAAATTAGTTCTTTCAACAGATTGCGTTAGCACTTGGAATCACTGCCTTAACTACTAAAATTGATTAAATTAGCAGCTCTGTATTTTGCCAAGATTTTTATAGGCTTTTTCCCCCTTCTCAACAAATTAAAACCTGGCTTGGAGGGGAGTGTAGTAGACTGGAGACATTTCTCCTCCTGTTGCTGGATGCTGGTGTAGCAAGCTTTTGACAGTTTTAAAGAGAAAATTTTAATTCTTGATTACTACTCCTTATATGTCTTATATCAAGACTGCAGTATGGGTATGTGGGAGGAAAACTGATGTAACATTGAAGAGTTTAATAAATATGTGTAATTTGGGGTTTTTTAATCATTGATTCACAGAAGTCTATTATTATTCTTATAAAGAGAATTATTTCATGTCAAAGGTTATGCTAGATCTTTGATAATATGTTAATGAGTTGAATAAAATATTCCATGATATAAATGTCAGACCTAGTGCAATCTAACAAATTTAAAACATCATTTTTAATTTGTCATAAAATATAATAACTGCTAACAATCATATTCACTGTGCAAAATGATAACACTCTCCAAAATTTAGAAAAGATATAATATTCAACTTAAATAATGCAACAAAAGGATGTGGTAGAATGAAGAAATGTGTATTATGATGTTCAAAGTGATATTATAATCTTGACTTCCAATTCAAATGAAACACATATTTTTACTAAACTCTGTATTCGCAACTTTTGAAGTATCCATTTTTGCTTGTGTTATAATTGGAAGTGAAAATAGGACACACACACACACACACACACACTATATATATATATATATATATATATATATATATATAAAATGATCAAAGGAATGTTTTTTTTTAAACTGACATGAATAAAAGCCCAAAAGGAAATCCAGTGAAGTATTATTAATGGTTATCTTTTGGATGGTGGGTATATAAACACGATTTTTTATATCTTTCTCCTTTTTGACACTCTCAAAATCTTCTATAATGAGGATGTATTTCTTTTATATTGACCAAATGAATTTAAAACTCTACTTTTAAAAGTAAGTATTTATTTCCCACACTATCACTTTTGTTTATTAAGTACAATCTTTTCCTTCTTTATGCTCCTCATGATTGTTTGGGAAGGTGGTATGAGCAAGAATTAAATGCTAAAGTGGACTCTGAGATGCATCAATCTGCTCCCTACAGTGTTACCAGGAAGCAGGTATCAGAGCAAGGATCAAACACACTTTGGTCTTCAAAGTAATAAAGACACTGAATAGTCATAATTTCAGTTTAACTCTCCTCCCTCTTTGACTAGATAGATGGCTTTGCCTTTGAACTGCCCACTGTAAGGATCCAGGTGTGTAAATGCTCAGATCTTTCTAAGGTTGACAACTGCTTCCCTTCACATTTCATTTTACACAATGATTTTGGTGTAGGAATGTCATGGTATAAAGTGGTAGGGAAATATAAAGTG
Source organism: Stenella coeruleoalba (assembly GCF_951394435.1). Classification (NCBI taxonomy): domain Eukaryota; kingdom Metazoa; phylum Chordata; class Mammalia; order Artiodactyla; family Delphinidae; genus Stenella; species Stenella coeruleoalba. The sequence continues at coordinate 32,509,120 of NC_137165.1, forward strand.
CTAAAATAAGGTAAAGCGCTATAGCTAAAAGGCTGTGGAGTTGCCTGTTGATTGCTGAGGTTTCTGCAGATTTTATCTGTACACCCAGTGAATTCTACTGATGAGGAAAGCAATAGAATCCGAACAACTAGAATCAAAAGGAGAGGATGTCTTTGATCATCTATTTGACTGAAAGTAGTAGTCACAATTTACTTGAGTATTTTGTAGGTGTTAAACTCATCCAAAATAACTTTCTCATCTACTTTTAATGCAGTTGTTGGCATTGGTTTGTACAAAAAATTTGTTTAAGAGTCTAGGAAAACAGGGACTTCCCTGGCGGGCCAGTGGTTAAGAGTTCACCTTCCAATGCAGGGGGTGCAGCTTCGATCCCTGGTCAGGGAGCTAAGATCCCACATGCCTCAAGGCCAGAAAACCAAACATAAAACAGAAGCAATATTGTAACAAATTCAATAAAGACTTTAAAAATGGTCCACATCAAAAAAATCTTAAAAGTAAAAGCGTCTAGGGGACTTCCCTGGTGATGCAGTGGTTAAGAATCTGCCTGCCAATGCAGGGGACATGGGTTCGAGCCCTGGTCTGGGAAGATCCCACATGCCACAGAGCAACTAAGCCCGTGCGCCACAACTACTGAGCCTGCGCTCTAGAGCCCGCGAGCCACAACTACTGAGCCCATGTGCCACAACTAATGAAGCCTACGCGCCTAGAGCCTGTACTCTGCAACAAGAGAAGCCACCGCAGTGAGAAGCCCATGCACCACAACGAAGAGTAGCCCCGGCTCGCCGCAACTAGAGAAAGCCTGCGGTCAGCAATAGACCCAATGCAGCCATAAATAAATAAATAAATAAATAGGTAATTAAAAAAAAAAGAGTCTAGGAAAACAGGCAAATGCGTACCTTCTATTTCCCTACCACTATTTCTTCAGCCTCTATTCTTCTCCAGCCCTATAACTCTAAGAAAAATCACTATTTTATTAAACTTGTATTGAGAGACTTAGGGGAAATCCCTAGTGCTGTATCTCAGAGACCATCTTTAAAATTTTATAAATAAATTATTTAAAAGAATCTCCAAAGATTGTTTCATTGTTTCCCTGTCAGAGAGGAGACCTTGGGTAATTATTTAAGATGTTAAGTAAAAGAAAGATCCAATGTATACAACAAGATGTAGAGTAGAAATCACAAAAATATAGGTTTCCAGGACAGAATGAGCCTTGATGGGTGCCCCACTTGAGAGTGTTCAAAATATGATATAGCTCTGAAGCCTGCCAAAAAAGACTCTCACCTATTTTTTTTTTACACTAACACCTTCTGCACCTCACAGAGTCCATGTGTTAGGACTAATTGACCAGGGCAGCAAGGAGGGAGAGGACAGGCTGGAATATTGGCTAAATGGGAAACTTTCTAGGTCTGGAACATGGTCAGGAGTGGATAATGACCCCCAAGTTCTGACAGGTGCAGTCAGTCAGGCCCAGGCAGATGGAGGTGCAAGGGTGGAACCAAAAGTAAAGAAATGGTAAAGAGTTGGATAGTGGGTCTACCTGTAAGAAGGATTCTAAGAGCAGAGAGAGACCTGGTAGCCAGAAAGGGGTGGAGAGTTGGAATGGATAGACAAAGACAAAGTCAGGATCAGTTCCTCCTGTATAAAAGGGTGGTAGTAATAAAACCACCCTCAAGATATTGTTGAAATAATTAAATGAGGAAATGCCTGGAGGAAAAAAAAAAACCAAAACCTCACCAGGTAACCAAAAATGGATCCAGAGCAAGAAAGAGCATAAAAGAAATAAGCAAAGTAGATGCCCAGAGTGGATGTCCAGGATTCTTTGAATGGTTTTTATGTGCCCAAGTTTTCTAATTAGTGCTGCTTCTCATTTCTAGAATCTCAAAGCCTTCTGAGACAGGTATGTTTCCTGTCATACCTTCCAGCTAACACCAACTCTACAGAAGTATGATTTCATCACCACAACTAAAGTCAGGTTCTACATAGCAAAGCTATTTATGCAGCCCCCAAATAATGTATATCAATGGCAGTTTGTTTTCATCTGCTTAGTATTAACTACCCATAGGGGAATAATCTTTTAGGCAAGTACATCGTCTCATACCTGATCATAGTTTCTCAAAGCCAAAGGGATCATAAAAGACAGAATAGTCCAACACAATACCTGAACCATCTATAATATCCCTGTATTTGTTGTCTGGTGCTACATAAAAAATTACCCCAATATTTATCGACTTAAAACACAATTATTATCTCACACATTTCAGAGTGTCAGGAATCCTGGAGTACCTTAGCTGGGTGGTTCTGTTAACCAAAAACTGCGTTCGCCTCTTGGTGGGTGTTGAACCAAAAGATACAACCAAGCCAAATATGGGAAGAAGGGACTTCCCTGGTGGTCCAGTGGCTAAGACTCCACGCTCCCAATGCAGGGGGCCTGGGTTCGATCCCTGGTAACTAGATCCCACATGCCGCAACTAAGAGTTCGCATGCCGCAACTAAAGATGCCGCATGCTGCAACTGAAAAAGATCCTGCACACGGCAACAAAGATCCTGCATGCCGCAACTAAGACCTGGCGCAGCCAAATAATAAATAAATTTTCAAAACCAAATAACAAATGGGAGAACACTATGGGGATCTTTCCCAAAGCAGTGTCTCCCCAAACAGCAAAATTGGGGAAGTTTTAAGCTAAGGTACATGCATATTCATGAAAGGGCTTGGGCAGTCAACAGAGTCCAGGCTTGAGTTGATTGAAATCACAAGGATCAGAAAAGGTCAACATCATCATCCCTTAGGTTCCAGTTGATCTAGTGATTGAGCACTTCAGGCTAATCTTTACCATTGAAACAGAACTGAGAGTCTTTACAATTGATATATTATCTTAGCTGTTGTTACTTCTCTTCCCTGATAATAGCCATTTGCTTCTGCATTCTTTTGTTCCCTTAAGATCATTAATTACTGAGACCTATTCAACGGTAGCATTGTGGCCAGGCTTAGATTACAAAATGGCTTAGGCCAAAAATGGCTTCTCTTAATGTCAAGAAAGCCTGTGTGATGAAGGTTCCATAAAAATGCCAATAATATGGGGTTCAGAGAGCTTCCAGGTTGGTGAACACATCCATGTTCGTGGAAGGTGATGCACCCTAACTCCACAGAAACAAGCTCCTGTGCTCAGGACCCTCCCAGACCTCCTCCTATGTATCTCCTTAGCTGGCTGTTGTCTGTATTCTTGATCATATCCTTTATTATGTAATAAACCAGTAAATATAAATGTTTCCCTGAGTTCTGTGAGCCATTCTAGCAAATTATCAAAGCCAAGAAGGGGGTCATGGGAACCCTGATTTATAGCCAATAGCCAGTCTGTCAGAAGTACAGGTGACAAGCTAGGACTCGGCATCTGAAGTGTGGGGGGAGGGCAGTCTTGTGGGACTGAGCCCTTATCCTGTGAGATTTGATGCTAACTCCAGGTAGATAGTTTCAGAATTGAATTATAGGACACCCAGGTGATGTCACAGAGGATAGCTTTGTGGTGGAAAAACATCCACACATTTGGTGACTAGAAGTGTCACAAGTGAAGTGTTCTGTGTGAGTAGTAAAGGAGAAACACACAGGAGGGAAGAGTGAGTTTTTCCTACTCACATGCATAGACCATTATCACTCACTTTAATTCTTAGGTTGTAAGTAGAGGGCTGAACCTAACTTCCTTAAATTTCCTAAACATTGGAAATTTCCTAAATTCCTGCATCTATATATCTATCTATCTACCTACCTACAACTTTACTGAGATGTAATTCACATACTATACAATTCAGCCACTTAAAGTGTACCATTCAGTGGTTTTTAAGTATATTCACAGATTTATGCAACCATCATCACTATTAATTTTAGAATATTTTTATCACCCCAAAAAGAAACCTCATACCCATTTGACCCAGTAAGCACTCCCCATTGACCCCAACCCCCTAGCAGCCCTAGGCAACCACTAATGTACTTTCTGTCTCTATAGATTTATCTGTGCTGGACATTTCCTATAAATGGAATCATATGGTCTTTTGTGATGGCTTCTTTCACTTAGCATAATGTTTTCAAGACTCATCCATGTTGTAGCATGTATCATTTTTTCATTCTTTCTTATTGCTGAATAATATTCCGTTGTATGGATATACACATTTGTCCATTCATCAGTTAATGGACATTGTATTCTTTCCATTTCAGGGCTATTGTGAATAATGCTGTTATAAACATACATATACGAGTTTTTGTGTGGATGTATGTTTTCATCTCTCTTGGGTGGAATTGCTGGGTCACATAGTAATTCTATGTTTAATCTTTTGAGGAACTGCCCGACTGTTTTAAAGTGGATGAACCATTTTACATTCCCAACAGTAGTGAATAAGGGTTTTAGTTTCTCCACATCCTCATCAACACTTGTCATTATCTGTTTTTTGACTCACATAATGATGGGTGTTAAGTGGTATCTCATTGTGGCTTAAATTTGCATTTCTCTAATGACCAATGTTGAGAATCCCTACATTATGAGTATGTTTACATAATGTTGAACGTTCCCTAATGGCGAGCATCTTTTCATTTGCTCTTGGCCATTGTATATGTTTTCAGAAATGTCTATCCAGATATTTTATTCGTTTTTAGGTTGTTGGTTATTGGTCCTTTTTTCCTTTTTTTTTCTTTTTTACTCTCTTAACTTTCATATATAACATACAGCACTGTTAATTATATTTATCATCTGTACATTACATCCCTAGTACTTATTTATCTTATAACTAGAAGTTTGTACCTTTCGACTGCCTTCATCCCATTCTCCTTTCCCACACCCCTACTGGTCTTTTATTATTGAGTTGTAAGCATTTCTTAATATATTCTGGATACCAGTCCATTATCAGATATATGATTTGCAAATATTTTCTCCCATTCTGTTGGTTGTCTTTTGTCTTTCTTAATGGTATCTTTTGAAGCACAAAAGTTTTTAATTTTTGTGAAGTCCAACTTACCTTTTTTTGGGTCAGTTGTGCTTTCAGTGTCATACCTAAGAAGGCTTTGCCTAACCCCAAATCACAAAGATTTATTCTTATATTTTCTTCTAAGAGTTTAATAGCTTTAGCACTTACATTTAGGTCTAGAATCAGTTTGAGTTGATTTTTGTGTGTGGTGTGAGGAAGGGGGTCCAACTTTATTCTCTTGCATGTTGATATTCAGTTGTTCCAACATCATTTGTTGAAAGACTTATTTTTCCTTTTAAATTGTAGATTATTTTGGGTAAATATTAATACTGTCTAAAATTTGTTGAGCACTCTGTATGTGCTAAGCACTGTTCCAAGGCTTTTACATATGTTACCATATTTAACCCTTACACTAATCTAAGGGACTTTATCTCCCTATGAGGCAATGGTTGGGGAAACAAGTATGGAGAGAAGAAGGAAGCTGAATGTTACTTGCTTCTCAATGGCAGAAGGAAGAACTAGAAAAAGGTGAACCCAGCTCTTTTATTCTTTTCCTTGCTTTTAATAACAATGGCAGTAACTAGACTCCCTGATGTGGATGGAATAATGTTAAGGGAAAAGCAAAAGCGAAGGATGGGATCTATTCAAATTCTACTTTGCTGCCATCAAGAAGAATGGTATACTGATCAGAAAAGGTGATAAGATGTTTAAGAGACCAGCAATGGTGGTGGTGACGCTTAGAGAATACTGTATGATCTCAGTGAGTTTGGCCCAGAGGGATTATAGCTAAGAATGAAAGATTTTACAGGTGCAGTAACTCAGTTGTTGGCATCATTTTCACTGAAATGTGAACAACAGACATGCTGGAAGACTGAAGACTTGCTGGTTTTCAAAATGAATCAGGTGCTCAATTCTGTCAATCCTAGAAAAAAGGTTGGCAGCCAGTGCAGACAAAATCCTAGGATGGCTTTTAAAGTGGGTGGTTTGTGATTATTTAGGAAGAGAAGTGGTGACCAGTGGGAGATGGCTTGGGTTCACCATTCAAGTTGACATCAATTCGTTAGTAATCCTCTATCTGTATGTGTACGAATAAGGTGTAGTAGTTTGCAGTAACAGCTCTCCATAAATTATATTTTCAGGTTGAAAAACAATATTTGAAGGGATAGGATTGGCAATAATTTGAAGAAGTAGTACTTCTTTTCCAACAACGATTTGGCACTTTAAATTTGAATAAGGTTTAGAAAAAGATTTTATCTCTGTGTATAAGTGCATTCCTTTGTTGACATGATTAATTAGATCTGTTCTGTTTACATAAGAACATAAATATTTTAGAGTAAAATCCAATTTAATAAATGAACAAACTTATTAAGATGTAATTACTTTTCTAAGATCTATGTTTTAAAAGTCATAATTAAAATGTGGATTGCAAACTATTCTACATGGAACCTTCAGAGAGGTTTGGCTTATATTTCTATAATTTTATTTGGTTTAAAGCTAAACATGCATTAATCTGGAGTGCAAGATTTATAATTGGAGTCATTTCATACTGATAAAGCAAAGTTTTATTAAAAACAAATTATTGGGACTTCCATGATGGTGCAGTGGTTAAGAATCCGCCTGCCAATGCAGGGGACACAGGTTCAATCCCTGGTCCGGGAAGATCCTACATGGTGCGGAGCAACTAAGCCCACTAGCCACAACTACTGAGCCTGCGTTCTACAGCCCGCGTGCCACAACTACTGAAGCCCATGTGCCTAGAGCCCGCAGCAAGAGAAGCCACCGCAATGAGAAGCCCGTGCACCATAACGAAGAGTAGCCCCTGCTCGCCGCAACTAGAGAAAGCCCACGCAGCAACGAAGACCCAATGCAGCCAAAAAACAAAAGAAAACAAAAAAGAAAAAACTGTTAAAACAAAAAACAAATTATTGTTTAAGGTGGGAAATGGGGAAGAAAAGCATCTTGAGTGGAAGGAATTTCTGATTGGGCTTCATGTTTCCCCACACATAAACATATATTATTTATGGACATAAAGTATGGATGTAAATATGGATAGTATGGATATAAGTAGAAAGAGTACAAAAGTGTGCATGGAAGTAATATAAGTCAGCTTTAGGATTGTGATTATCTCTGGAGAGATAGGAAAGAAGAAGGGAGAGTTTAGGGCTTTAGTTTTACCTATAATATTTCACTTCTAAGAAGAGTAAGAAAGAGGGTGGGTTTCTCTTTTTATTTTCTGTATGTTTGAAATATTTCATTAATTGAAAATTTGAAAACAAAAAAGAAAATAAGCAGCTTAGTTTTGATTTTCTAAAGGATCAAAGTGTTTACCTCCTGTTGATTTGAAAATATGGTTAAATAAGGCTTAAAAGGTGCCTAGAGAGTTTATTTTTATTATCTTAGTGTATACTACTAATAACAACAGCTACCTTTGATTAAGTACAATACAGTGTGCCAGGCATTATGTGAGGTGCTTTAAATAAGTTCTCTATTGCTGTAACAGTAACTGTGTGAAGAAGATAGTTCCTTCATTCACATTTAACAGATGGCAAGGTGAGCTATAGTTCCAATCCATTACTGATGATAAAATATGCTAAATGAAGGGCTTCCCTGGTGGTGCAGTGGTTGAGAGTCCGCCTGCCGATGCAGGGGACACGGGTTCGTGCCCCGGTCCGGGAAGATCCCACATGCCGCAGAGCCGCTGGGCCCGTGAGCCATGGCCGCTGAGCCTGCGCGTCCGGAGCCTGTGCTCCACAACTGGAGAGGCCACGACAGTGAGAGGCCCGCGTACCGCAAAAAAAAAATATATATATATGCTAAATGAAAATTCAGACTTCCAAATGTCAAGTGTAGTATCCCAAATATAATTTCTCATGTAATAGTTTTTTTTCCCAAGTATTATCTCTATATTTTAATATATTTGCTTGAGAAAAATAAATATGGATGGGAAAAAGAAGATAAAAATTGCCTGTAATTTCACTGTCACTGAGAGGAAATTACTGCTAGATCTTGATAGGCGCCCTTTCATATGTTTTCCATGCAGAAATTTGTATGATCTTTCAAATGCTTTGAGAAGGAACTGTGTCAGGAATTTCTCTATTATTATTGCTTAATGGCATATAATATATTGGGTTGGCCAAAAAGCCCACAATAGAATAAATTTTAAATCTGACTTTTTATTCCATACATGTTTATATTTTTAAAAGCAGAGTTTAGGGCTTCCCTGGTGGCGTGGTGGTTAAGAATCTGCCTGCCAATGCAGGGAACATGGGTTCGATCCCTGGCCCGGGAAGATCCCATATGCCACGGAACAGCTAAGCCCGTGCGCCACAACTACGTTAGCCTGCCCTCTAGAGCCCGCAAGCCACAACTACTGAGCCCAAGTGCCTAGAGCCCATGCTCCGCAACAAGAGAAGCCACAACAATGAGAAGCCTGCGAACCGCAAAGAAGAGTATCCCCCGCTCGCCACAACTAGAGAAAGCCCACGCACAGCAACAAAGACCCAACACAACAAAAAATACAAACAAATAAATTAATTAATTTTTAAAAGAAAGCAGAGTTTAAAACTAAAAAAATTTTTTTAAAAATCTATAAAACATATATGAAAAACAAATTAGATAGGTAACTTTTTTTTAAATCCTCACAGGGAATTCCCTGGTGGTCAAATGGTTAGGACTTGGTGCTTTCACTGCCGGGGCCCAGGTTCAATCTCTGGTCAGGGAACAAAGATCCTGCAAGCTGCATGGTGCAGCCAAAAAAAAAAAAAAAAAAGAATAAGTAGAGAATCCTGGCACTTATTATAACAATATATCTAATGCAAAGACCAACTGGACAATTACTACATTATATCTCCCAGTAAATTTTGGAGTCAATAATGAGGATGTTACTTACTGTGGATAGTTTATTTCAAAGGGCAGGTGGCTCTTCATTTTAAGAAAAAAGGAAAATGGCTGTATAAAATATGAAAAGCAGTATTTCTAAATTTTAAATTTCTATCTTGCAGTTGTAATCCAAAATGCTCAAAAGAGAAAAGCAAAAGTTAAATAGAGAAAAGGTACAACTTATATATTGTTTCTAAAAATCCGTATAGATATCTTATATTTTTCCCAAATTTCTTTGCTTAATTCAAGAAATGTGCCATAAAGATTATCATGACATTTCTCTGCTCTTCATTCCTGGAGAATATCCCCATAAGAAATGAAACATTCAATAACAAATATTTATTAAGTACCCTCGTATTCAAGGTATTACGCTTTCATCAATTACATAAATCCAAAGCAACAGTGCAGTTTTAGACCACCCAGGTAGGATTTGTTATGTGTCATGGACAGGAAACATTGATTTCTACTTTTTTTTTTTTTTTTTTTGCGGTACGCGGGCCTCTCACTGTTGTGGCCTCTCCCGTTGCGGAGCACAGGCTCCGGATGCGCAGGCCCAGCGGCCATGGCTCACGGGCCCAGCCGCTCCGCGGCATGTGGGATCCTCCCGGACCGGGGCACGAACCCGTGTTCCCTGCATCGGCAGGCGGACTCTCAACCACTGCGCCACCAGGGAAGCCCTCTACTTTTTTTTCCAATTTTTTTTTATCATGGTAGTGTAGATATAACATAAAATTTACTATTGGAACTGTTTTTGTGTATAGTGCAGAGGCATTAATACAGTGATGTTGCTGTGCAGCCCTCACCACCATCAATCTCCAGAACTCTTTTCATCTTGCAAAAGTGCAACTCTAAACCCCTTAAAGAATAAGTCTCCATCCCCTCCTCCTCTAGCCCCTAGTAACCACCACTCTACTTTCTGACTATGAATTTGGCTAGTCTAGGTATCTCATGTAAGTGGAAGCATACAGTATTTGTCTTTTTGTGACTGGCATATTTCCCTTAGCAAAATGTCCTCGAGGTTCATCCATGTTGTAGCATATGTCAGAATTTCCTTCCTTTTTAAGGCTGAGTAATATACCATTGTATGTATATAGCACATTTTACTTATCCATTCATCTGTTGATGGACACTTGAGTTGCTTTTATGTATTAGCTATTGTGAATGATGCTGCTGTGAGCATGGGCGTACAGATACCTCTTCAGGACCTTGCTTTCAATTCTTTTGGTTATATACTCCAAAGTGGAATTGCTAGGTACGTGGTAATTCTATTTTAATTTTTTTAAGAACTTCCATACCATTTTCCATAGACACTGTACCATTTAATATTCCCATCAATGCACAGATGTTCCAATTTCTCCATATCTTTGCTAACACTTTTTTTTTTAGTTTTTGCCATTCTAATAGGTGTGAGGTGGTATTTTTCTGCAGTTTTGATTTATATTTCCCTAATGATTAGTAATTTTGAATATCTTTTCATGTTTATTAGCTTATTGGCTGTTTATATATCTTCTTTGGAGAAATGTCTAGTCAAGTCCTTTGCCCATTTTCGTGTGTGTGTGTGTGTGTGTGTGTGTGTGTGTGTGTGTGTGTGAGTTTTAGGAATTCTCTATATATTCTGGATATTAATCCTTTATCAGACATATTTACAAATATTTTCTCCCATTCTTTGGGTTGATTTTTTACCATCTTGATTGTGTCTTTTCCCGTAAAACATTTTTAATTTTTATGAAGTTGAATTTGTCTCTTTTTCCTTTGTTGCCTGTGCCTGTAGTGTCATATCCAAGAAACCATTGCCAAGTCAAATGTTATGAAGATTTTGTCCCGTGTTTTCTTCTAAGTGTTTTACAGTTTTAGGTCTTACATTTAGGTCATGGATCCGCTTAGAGTTAATTTTTGTACATGGTGTTAGGTAAGGGTCCAACTTCATTCTTTTGCATGTGGATATCCAGTTGTTCTGTTCATTATTGAGAATGGGATATTGAACTCCAGCTGTTATTGTAGAACTGTTTCTCCCTTCAGTTCTATCAATCTTTGCTTCATATATTTTGATGGTCTGTTATTAGGTGCATGAATTTCTATAATTGTTATATCTTCTTGTTGTATTGAACCTTCTATTAATATATAATGTCCTTTATCTCTTATAAGCTTTTTTGATTTAATATCTATTTTGTCTGATATTAGTATAGCCATTATACTATTGCATGGATTTTCTTTTCCATCCTTTCACTTGCAACCTATTTATTTCTTTGTACCTAAGGTGAGTTTTGTAGATAGCATATGGTTGGATCATGTGTTTTTATCCATTTTGCCAATCTGTCTTTTGACTGGAGAATTTTATCCATTTACATTTCAAGTATCAATAACTAATGGTAAGGAGGGATTTACTTGTCATTTTGCTATTTGTTATCTATATGCCTTATAGCTTTTTGGCCCTCATTTCTTACATTACTGTCTTTTTTTGTGTTTAGTTTGATTTTTTTGTAATGAGACATTTAAATCATTTCCTTTTTTTGTAAATTCTTTAGCTGTTTTCTTTGTGGTTACCATGGGGATTACAGTTAACATCCTGTAACTTTAATTATAACACTCTAATTTGAATTTATACCAGCTTACCTTCAATAACATAACAAAACCTCTGCTCCTTTAACAGTTCCATCTTTATCTCATTCAGTTGTTGATGTCAGAAAATTATACCTTTATACATTGTGTGTCTAAAAACATAAGTTAATAATATTTTAATGCATCAGTCTCTTAAATTATGTAGAAAACAGAAAGTGAAGTTACACAATACTAACTTTGATAACTGCCCATGTTTTTACCTTTACCGAGATCTTTATTTCTTCATATAGCTTTGAGTCACTGTCTAGTGTCTTTTTGTTTCAACCTGCAGGACTCATTTTAGTATTTCTTGCAGGCAGGTCTAGTGGTCACAAATTCCCCACAGTTTTTGTTTATTTGGTAATGTCTCAATTTTTTCCTCACTTTTGAAAGTCAGTTTTGCCAAGTATAAGCTTCTTGGTTGACGGTTTCTTCTAGCACTTTGAATATATCAGCCCACTGATTTCTGACCTCCAAAATTTCTGATGAGAAATCTGCTAGTTATCTTACTGAGGATCCCTTGTATGTGACGAGTTGCTTCCTTACTGCTTTCAAAATTCCCTCTTTGGCTTTGGGCAGTTTGATTATAAAGTATCCTGGTGTTTGTCTCTTTGAGTTCATCTGGGAGTTCATTGAACTTCTTGGATGTTTATATTCAGGTATTTCATGAAATTTTATAAGTTTTTAGCCATTAGTTTTTCAAATATTCTCTCTGCCTTTTTATCTTTTTCTTCCTTTTAGGACTTCCATGTTGTGTATGTCAGTCTACTGGATGGTATCCCATAATTCCCTTAGGCTCTGTTCACTTCAATCTTTTTTCTCTCTGTTTCTCGGATTCAATAATTCCACTGTCCTGTCTTAAACTATGCTGATTCTTTTTTCTGCCAGCTCAAACTTGCCTTTGAATCTTTCTAGTGAACTTTTCATTTTAATTATTGTACTTTTCACCTCCAGAATTTCTTTCTGTTTCTTTTAAGGTTTTTATCTCTTTGCTAATATTTCCATTTTGTTCATACATTGTTTTCTTTTTTTTACTGAGGTATAATTGACATATTATATTAATTTCAGGTGACATCATAATGATTCATACACTGAGAGATGATCACAATAAGTCTAGTTACCATCTGTCACCATACAAACTTACAAAAAGTTTTTTTCTTGTGATATGAATTTTTAAGATTTGCTCTTACGGCAACTTTCAAAAATGCACTATAATATTACTGACTATAGTCACATGCTGCACGTTACATCCTCATGAGTTACTTATTTTATACATTGTTTTTTTGACTTTCTCCACATATTTCTTTAGTTCTTTGAGCATCTTTAAGACAGTTGTGCTAAAGTCTTTGTCTAGTAGATTCACCATCAGGTCTTTTTCAGGGACAGTTTCTGTTTTTTGTTTTTTTCCTTTTTTTTAATAAAGTTATTTATTTACTTATTTATTTTTGGCTGCATTGGGTCTTCATTGCAGTATGTGGGCTTTCTCTAGTTGCGGCAAGCGGGGGCTACTCTTCATTGTGGTGCGCAGGCTTCTCTTGTTGCGGAGCATGGGGCTGTAGGCGCATGAGCTTCAGTAGTTGTGACACATGGGCTCAGTAGTTGTGGCTCGCGGGCTTAGTTGCTCCGCGGCATGTGGGATCCTCCTAGAACAGGAATCGAACCTGTGTCCCCTGCATTGGCAGGCAGATTTATAACCACTGCGCCACCAGGGAACTCCCTGTTTTGTTCCTTTGAATGGGCCATCTTTTCCTGTTTTTGTGTACCTTGTGGGTTTTTTGTTGAAAACTGTACATTGAATCTTATACTCTAATAATTAGAATCTAATAATGTGATAACTCTGGAAATCAGACTCTTCCTGTTTTTGGTTATAGTTTTTGTTTTTTTGATTATTGAAGGCTTTCTCTGTGCCAAGGATTAGCCTGAGGTGTAAACTTAAGGTCTGCTCAGGTCTTTTCTGAGCATGGGGCTTCCCCTGGCCATGCATGGTGACTTTCTAATTTTTCCTATATATGTGGTTGCTTTTGAATGTCCTAGTCTGGCCCTTTAGATCCCTTGAAAATCACTTCACTTGGTGGGGGGCATTTACAACAAGGGGTGTGGTGTGTGCAACAATGGCCACAGCCTCTTTATCTGCACCTATGGATTAGAAGCAGCAATCAGTGATTAGAGCACAGATCCCTGATATTTGGAGAACAGGGTTTTTTTTGCCCACTCTGGCTTCAGAAAGCTGTGTACAGGCTGCTTCAGAAACACATGCATAACTACCTGCAATGGGGCTGAAGTGTGGGGGATGCTTAGCTGCTACTGTGCTAAGAGCTGAAATTGACTAAAATTAACCACAATTTACCATTCACCTTTCCTCTGGAAGTTGTGAGCCTTCCTCTAGAGTTCCAAAATTACATCAGACAGATTCTTCCAGTACCATTCTTCCAGTACCATATATATATATATATATATATATATATATATATATATATATATCTTCCAGTACCATATATATATACATTTATTTATTTTGGCTGCACTGTGTCTCAGTTGCAGCACTCGGGATCTTTGTTGCGGTATGAGGGATCCTTAGTTGCAGTATGTGGGACCTTTAGTTGTGGCATGCAAACTCTTAGTTGTGGCATACATGTGGGATCTAGTTCGCTGACCGGGGATCAAACCTGGGACCCCTGCATTGGGAGCTCGGAGCCCTAGCCACTGGACTATGAGGGAAGTCCCTGCGTTCTTCTTAAAGAGCATCCCCAACATTTTATAGATTTCAGGATACACAAAGCTTGAATCTGCCCCTGCTGTGGCATCAAGAAAGTGACATGCTTTAATTCAAAATGATCCCTAAATTGTCTAATCTTCAGCGTGGGTCCTGACTTCCATTTTTGCTTCTTGAACACATTATTATCCCTATCCAACTCTCTGCCAATAGAAAAGTGTTACAAGATCTGGAAGGCAAGCTCACTGAAACACATCACCTTTTCCCTGCTGATAGAGTAAATTTCTAGCGTTGCCAGAATTAGCAAATAAAAATATAGGATTCCCAGTTAAATTTGAATTTCAGATAAATGTTACGTGGGACATACTAAAAAATGTTGTTTATCTGAAATTCAGATTTAAGTGGCAACCTGTATTTTATCTGGCAACTCTATGAATTTCTCAAAAATAGTCCCTCCAGCACAAGAATTAAGTTTTGTTTATCTTTCTATAGAACTAGAACAGTTCTCAGATCAGTGACAGTGGTGTTGAATACCAACATCAGTGGCTTTTCTTAACCTTTTCTGAGAAATAAATATCTAATGCAATTTATGGATCTTCTTCCCAGAAAAATGCACAAAAACAAAACACTTTCCACACAATTTCAGAGCCCTAGGCCCAACTTGTAAACTGTCCCCTCCTGCCCTCCCCCTAACTCAGATCCCTTATGTAGAGCTCCTCGTTTGTATAATGTTTTATGATTTACAAAGTACTTTTATCTTTACAACAGTCTTCTAATAAAACTAGCCCATTTTGTAGATGAAGAAACTGAGACTCGCATACCCAATAATTATGATTAGAGCTTAAATTCAGTTCTTCCCATTTCAGTTCATGGGCTCTTTGCACCATGCTAGCCTGCCTCATAAGTCTTCCCTCTTAAAATGTTCTGATTTCTGCCAGTTTTTTTTTTTTTTTTTTGGCTGCCCTGCACAGCTTGTGGGGGATCTTAGTTCCCTGATCAGGGGTTGAACCTGGGCCCACAGCAGTGAAAGCGCCGAGTCCTAATCACTGGACTGCCAGGGAACTCCTTTTACCAGTATTTTTTAATGAAAGTCAGAGTGAAAGAGTGAAAAGGACATTCGGATGAGGAGTCCTGGGTACTAGTCTTAGTGCCTTCACTAAGAAGCTATATGACTGGCTTCTGGTTTCCAGACAGCCTGCTCTCATCCTTTCTCCAGAGCATACTTCCCCTTTTGCTTAATAAAACTCTTGCTGCTTAATACTGCAAAAAACAAACAAACAAGCAGAAAAAGAAGCTATATGACTTTGGCCAAGACACTTTACCTTTCTGGGCCTTAGCTTATCTATCTGTACAATAAAGGGGCTGGACAACATTCTCTGAAAAGCGCTAATATTCTATGATTCTAAAGGCCCTTACGTTGTCCCAATTTTCCTAGCAGGCCAAAATAAAACCTACTTTTTATTATTTTATTATTTACTCTGATCTTCTAAGGTGCAGAGATTGCAGATGTACTCATAGGAATTTGGGGTTGAAAAGGCTTAGGAGTCAGAGAGATATGAAGTTGCTCTACTTGGGGGGTTCCAGGAACTATAGTATAAAAAGTTCTGTCTCCACCCAGTTCTGTTTCCAGCCAGGGTATGAAGGGAGTCTCAAGGCACAGAGGAGTGGGATGAACCCCCAATGCAGACCCTTGGTTTGCAGTGGGAGAAGAGCATTGCTATAGTTAAATTCTAGGCTTTGCTTTTACCATCACTCTTTGGCTCAGAGCCTAAGAGCTGGGAGATCCCACTCAGATCATCAGCTCTGTTCAACTGTCCTTGGCTACCTTACATGGAGCAAATGACTTAGAGCCACTGGTACTTGGAGGTACTTTCCCCACTTCCGGATTTAAAGGGAGGCTCTTTCTTTGAAGTTCAAGAGAAGAGGATCCTGGATTCTATTCCCTGGTACCCCAAAGAGCAACAAACTAAATTCCTGTGCCAAAGACTGTATTTTCTTCCCAAACATTGGTCCAACATGCCTGAGCCTAATAAACATTTGATACCTCATGGGAATCCTAACTAATAACCTTAAGTCAAAATAACGTGTCAAGAAATATCTTGGCAGCTATCTTAGTGGGTTTTCCAATTTGGAAAAGTTTCTAAGAAATCCTTACAAACCAAACTGCTATGCTTCACCTTCATGGTGGTGAAATGGTCAGAGTCAGGAAATGCCATTCCAAAGAGAGAACACAGCGTAAGAAATCAGAGACCTGCTTTGGAAGTTTTAGCCATGGCAATCGGAGAAGAAAAAGAAATAAAAGGAATCCAGGGCTTCCCTGGTGGCGCAGTGGTTGGGAGTCTGCCTGCCAATGCAGGGGACATGGGTTCGAGCCCTGGTCTGGGAAGATCCCACATGCTGCGCAGCAGCTGGGCCCGTGAGCCACAATTACTGAGCCTGCGCGTCTGGAGCCTGTGCTCCGCAACAACAGAGGCCGCGATAGTGAAAGGCCCATGCACCGCGATAAAGAGTGGCCCCCACTTGCCGCAACTGGAGAAAGCCCTTGTGCAGAAACGAAGACCCAACACAGCCAAAAATAAATAAATAAATAAATAAATAAAATTTAAAAAAAAAGGAATCCAAATCGGAAAAGAAGTAAAACTGTCACTGTTTGCAGATGATATGATACTATACATAGAGAGTCCTGAAGATGCTACCAGAAAACTACTTGAGCTAATCAATGAATTTGGTAAAGTAGCAGGATACAAAATTAATACACAGAAATCTCTTGCATCCCTATACACTAACAACAAAAACTCTGAAAGAGAAATTAAGGAAACACTCCCATTTACCACTGCAACAAAAAGAGTAAAATACCTAGGAATAAACCTACCTAAAGAGACAAAAGACCTATATGCAGAAAATTATAAGACAGTGATGAAAGAAATCAAAGATGTTACAAACAAATGGAGAGATATACCATGTTCTTGGATTGGAAGAATCAACATTGTGAAAATGACTATACTACCCAAAGCCATCTACAGATTCAATGCAATCCCTATCAAACTACAAAGGGCATTTTTCACAATGGAGACATAAAAGACCCCAAATAGCCAAAGCAATCTTGGGAAAGAAAAACGGAGCTGGAAGAATCAGGTTCCCTGACTTCACACCATACTACAAAGCTATAGTAATCAAGACAGTATGGTACTGGCACAAAAACAGAAATATAGATCAATAGAACAGGATAGAAAGCCCAGAGATAAACCCACGCACATATGATCACCTTATTTTTGATAAAGGAGACAAGAATATATAATGGAGAAAAGATAGCCTCTTAAATAAGGCTAGTGGTGCTGGGAAAACTGGACAGCTACATGTAAAAGAATGAAATTAGAACACTCCCTAACACCATACACAAAAATAAACTCAAAATGGATTAAAGATCTAAATGTAAGGCCAGACACTATAAAACTCTTAAGGAAAACAAAGGCAGAACACTCTATGACATAAATCACAGCAAGATCCTTTTGGACCCACCTCCTAGAGCAATGGAAATAAGAACAAAAATGCACAAATGGGACCTAATGAAACTTAAAAGCTTTTGTACAGCAAAGGAAACCATAAGACGAAAAGACAACCCTCAGAATGGGAGAAAATATTTGCAAACGAAGCAACGGACAAAGGATTAATCTCTAAAATATACAAGCAGCTCATGTGGCTTAATATCAAAAAAATACACAACCCAATCCCAAAATGGGCAGAAGACCTAAACAGACATTTTTCCAAAGAAGATATACAGATTGCCAACAAACACATGAAAGGATGCTCAACATCACTAATCGTTAGACAAATGCAAATCAAAACTACAGTGAGGTACCACCTCACACCGGTCAGAATAGCCATCATCAAAAATCTACAAACAGGGCTTCCCTGGTGGCGCAGTGGTTGAGAGTCCGCCTGCCGATGCAGGGGACACGGGTTTGTGTCCCGGTCCGGGAAGATCCCACATGCCACGGAGCAGCTGGGCCCGTGAGCCGTGGCCGCTGAGCCTGTGCGTCCGGAGCCTGTGCTCCGCAACGGGAGAGGCCACAACAGTGAGAGGCCCGCGTACCGCAAAAATAAAAATTAAAATTAAAAATCTACAAACAATAAGTGCTGGAGATGGTGTGGAGAAAAGGGAACCCTCTTGCACCGTTGGTGGGAATGTAAATTGATAACAGCCACTATGGAGAACAGTATGGAGGTTCCTTAAAAAACTAAAAATAGAATTACCATATGACCCAGCAATCCTACTATACTACTGGGCATATACCCTGAGAAAACCACAATTCAAAAATAGACATGTACCACAATGTGCTCTGCAGCACTGTTTACAATAGCCAGGACATGGAAGCAACCTAAGCATCCACTGACAGATGAATGGATATAGAAGATGTGGCACATATATACAATGGAATATTACTCAGCCATAAAAAGAAACGAAATTGAATTATTTGTAGTGGGGTGGATGCACCTAGAGTCAGTCATACAGAGTGAAGTAAGTCAGAAAGAGAAAAACAAATATCGTATGCTAACACATATATATGGAATCTAAAAAAAAAAAAGGTTCTGATGAACCTAGGGGCAGGACAGTAATAAAGACTCAGATGTAGAGAATGGACTTGAGGACACAGGGATGGGGAGGGTAAGCTGGGATGAAGTGAGAGAGTGGCATGGACATATATACGCTACCAAATGTAAAATAGATAGCTAATGGGAAGCAGCCGCATAGCACAGGGAGATCAGCTCGGTACTTTGTGACCACCTAGAAGGGTGGGATAGGGAGGGTGGGAGGGAGGCTCAAGGGGGAGGGGATATGGGGATATATGTATATATGTAGCTGATTCACTTTGTTATACAGCAGAAACTAACACAACATTAGTAAAGCAATTATACTCCAGTAAAGACATTAAAAAAAAAAAAAAGAAATCAGAGACCTTGGTATAGTGAATCTGGGGGAAAAGGAGGGAGCATTCCTTTTTCTCCTCTTCCTCCTCCCAGACAACCTTCATCCCTAGAGGTAGCCACAAGTCCCCTCGTCTGTGATGCCTTTACCATTCCATTCCTATTCTAGGGAGAGTTTGAGACACAGAGTATGCCAGACAGACTAATAATTTGGTGCCTCTTCAAAATAATGCATTTAGAATATTTATTCAACATCTATTTGGTGGGTTTAGGGAGAAACCAATATTTTTATTATTATATGAAAAAAGACGTTCAACTACTCCCACTGCCTGAAGTAGAGTCAGTGTTCTGGAAAAGAGAAATCTCATTTTTCTGTAATTCTTGTTCTTATTTCTATTTTCTTTTGCAATTTACTGAATCAGACTACTTGGGAGACATACCAAAGAATTTAAAATTTAGGCTTTGTTCAACAATTTAAAATTCATTCCAGTAAAAACAGCTTGGTGCTATGCATGACTTGATTTCAGAATTTCGTTTGACTTCATCTGCAGCTGCTCATGGCAAAACTAATCAACAGACATAGGTCATCTCTAGAGAGGAGGTTTTTGGTTTTTTAATTTTAATTTTTTTCATGACATTTCTTTTTTTAATTTATTTTTATTTATTTGGTTGCACTGGGTCTTAGTTGCGGCAGGCAGGCTCCTTAGTTGCAGCTTGTGGGCTCCTTAATTGAGGCTCACTGGCTCCTTAATTGTGTCATGCCAACTCTTAGTTGCGACATGCATGTGGGATCTAGTTCCCTGACCAGGGATCGAACCTGGGCCCCCTGCACTGGGAGCTTGGAGTTTTAACCACTGCACCACCAGGGAAGTCCCGATTTTTGGTTTTTTAAATTTCCATGTGAAAGTATTGTCTTTGGTGGAAGCAAAACCAAATTACTTTTTACCAGGAAGGTAAGGAGTTCTGTACAGAAACCTGAGTTAACTAGCACATTTCTGGTTTTCGTGGCATCCTGTACTGGTGCCTAAACAAGTACCTGGATCTCTCATTCCTCAATACAGCTGTGTCCCTCAAATGAACAGAGCTGCGTGCTCCCTCTGGCTTTCCACAGCCCTCTACCTTGCCTTGATTAGGGATGATACTTATCGCATGATATTGCAATTGCTTTTATATCTTTGTCCTCTACTAGACTGTGAACTTGCTTAGGTCAGAGAGAGACCATATTATCTTCATGATGACTGGTGAGCCGTCAACAAATGAGTGAATAAATGCCATAGGAAGCTAAGCACTAGGGCTGTATGTGGGACATCAATGAAAAATCTGAAGTCTCACTGGGCAGAGCCTTCTATGTGATGGTCAGGAACCCTGAGCAATCTTAAGTTGCAGAAAATTCAAAGAATTTAGTCATCCATTGGTCTTTTGTGTGTGTGTGTGCATAGTCCACATTAAGCACTCACCATCTATAATTTGATATAAAGCAAAATTAACTGTAATCCAGGTACTGACCCAGGATCTTTACACATATTTCTTGTTAAATAATCATAACAACACTGTGAGGAGGTGTTATTCATCTCTGTTTTATAGGTTAAGTAACTGAATTCAGAAAGGCTTAATAAGTTCACAATCACTGAGTCAGGAAGAGATGAAGCTGGCCTTTGAATCCACCTCTGCCTTCTCGTTCCACCATAATTCCTGTTATAGTCACACATTACATATCTCACTGTGGAGCTATACGGAACAAGGAACACTCAAGAGTTACATTAATTAGAACTTTCACATGATATTCAAGAAGTCAGAGACTAATTCTCTCCACCCTCAGCCCTGAAGTTGAAATACAATAATGTTAGACATAAAAATCTATTTTGGTTTTCCTGCAAGGTATCTCCCTCTCTTATCCATGTAGTGAGCATTAACAATTAATGGGAATTGCTTTCCAAACCATGTAACATCGTTCTTAATATTTATGATGCCCATGAAACACACAAACATCTGTTCTGTAGAGTGATAGCTATGAAATGTTACTTAAGTGCCAAGCACTCTCATTCGTGTAGATGAGTCAAAGCTTTAATCAGTTGCCCCTCCGGAGATATCTAAACAGCAAGGATTCCAAGAAGATGGGAAGAAGACAATTTTAGACTCAACTAGTCTTAAGGAGTATTAGTTCATTTTATTATGACCAAAAGCATGTAGTAATTTTAAATGGAATAAAGTTATGTTTAAATGGTGGACATGATCTTTCATATTGGGGATGACTTTCCCCAATGAATTTCCCTTTGAGAAATAAAATTAGTAGACTCGGGACTTCCCTGGTGGTGCAGTGGTTAAGAATCCGCCTGCCAGAGCAGGGGACACGGGTCCTATCCCTAGTCTGGGAAGATCCCACGTGCTGCAGAGCAACTAAGCCCGTGCACTACAACTACTGAAGCCCGCGTGCCTAGAGCCCGTGCTCCACAACAAGAGAAGCCACCACAATGAGAAGCCCATGCACCACAACAAAGAGTAGCCCCCACTCGCCACAACTAGAGAAAGCCCATGCACAGCAAAAAAGACCCAACGCAGCCAAAAAATAAAATTAAAAAAAAATTAGAAGACTCAAAAGTTCTTTTGATAGATGAGATCATTCATCAGCAGGAATGAAAGATCTAAGAAATCTGCTGTTAAAGTAGGACTGAAGAATTGGGCACATCCAAAACCTAATCAAGGTGGCTCAGAGAGCAGGCTTGGCTTGAAGTATTTACTAAGAAAGTCTTGTACTCTGCTTGTAAGGAGAACATGTTGGGCTTCCCTGGTGGCTCAGTGGTTGAGAATCTGCCTGCCAATGCAGGGGACAAGGGTTCGATCCCTGGTCCAGGAAGATCCCACATGCCGTGGAGCAGCTAAGCCCGTGCGCTACAACTACTGAGCTTGTGCTCTAGAGCCCGCGAACACAACTACTGAGCCTGCATGCTGCAACTACTGAAGCCTGTGCGCCTAGAGCCCATGTTCTGCAGCAAGAGAAGCCACTGCAGTAAGAAGACTGCGCACCTCAACAAGGAGTAGCCCCTGCTCGCTGCAACTAGAGAAAGCCTGCACGCAGCAGCGAAGACCCAATGCAGCCAAAAATAAATAAGTAAAATTAATTTTAAAAAAAAGAGAAAGAATATGTTAATGGAAGACAGTGGTCAGCTTGGATTTCTGATAGCAGCAGAGTTGAGACACTATAGCCAGTACCTTCACAGGAACTTCCTGACTATTGACAATAAATAACTTCGTGATAAAATAACTAGTATAGTTGTATACGTACATACATATATGTACAAACAAGTACTGCTACCTAGCCTTTCCCAGCTGACACTTCTTAAAATTGCAACGGACACAAGATTAACATAAGAGCAGTAGCAACAACAACAATAATGGCAACTAACAATTGTTGAGTACTTATCAAACGTCAGGCATACTTCCAAAGCTCTACATATGAATTACTCATTGAGTGTTCGCAGCAATCCCATGAAGTAAAAGGAAAACCTGATGCACACATAGGTTCCATAATATGTGCCAGATCGTGTGCCAATGAGTGGTGAAGCCTAATTCTAACCTAGGTAGGCTGTAAAGCATTCTTAACCACTTGATGGAGGTTAGAGAATGGGATGAACAATATAAATAAATTTAAATTAGATGTTCAAGCAGGGGTTCTTTTGGCTGCAAGATACAGAACTTAAACTATTTTGAATACAATGTTGAGTGAGGCTCACCCTAAGCCTAGTAAGGTATTCTTCTCCTGTAACATTTTGTATTTATCTCTGTCATTGCATTTACTGCCCTGTGTTATAATTCTCTGTTTATATGTTCATTATAATGACCCCACTTGATCCCAATAACTTCATTTTTTTCCCTTTTATTTACTACCATATTCCTCGTACAAAGAACAGTGTCTGACAGATGGTAGGTGCTGAAGAAATATTTGTTCAAATAAAAAGCAGGGTTGGGACACTGGGCAGGGTCAGGGGTGTTAGTTGATTACTTTAATAATTAAAAAAAGCAAGAAACAAAGTCAGCCAGACTTCATGGGAACTGAAAATTCAGGAACAGTGCTTATTCCCTTATCCTGCACCCTACCCATGGTGTCTTGCCTCTGCACTTTTTAGCATAAAAGCTCCATTCTCCTTTTTTTTAAATAACCTTCCTTTGCTTATGTATAATTTCTGCTCCCTCATAATTTTGGCTTTTGTGAAACTTTGGATAACCTTGGTACAAGTCTTCCAGGCTAATGCTGCAAACTCCACGCCCCCTCGAGATGAGTCGGAACTCTTCAAGTTCTGGATCCCACTACGGGCTCGATGCCTACTAATTTAGATTTTCAGGAGAAAGATTCTGAATGGTTCAGCTTAGGTCAAGAGTTTTCCAGTTGTCCAATAAGCTGTGGCTGGAGTGTTATGTGACAAAACTCGCTGTGTAGGCTTATCTTTTTGTCAAGGAGTCAAGTTTATCAGAAAGGATTGTGGGCTGGGTGTGTACCCCCAAAATAGGTTTCCTACAGATGTCAAACTGATATTTCTTTCATTTTGAAATGTAGACAATTTTTAAAACCATCAAGGAGTATAGTCTAAATTACAAAGAAAGTTTATAGTCATACATTTACTATATTTTAACAGGGAATTTCTATGGGCTGCCATTTTCCAGTTGCTCACATTTTCAATTTTGTTCTTTGAGTACTTAAAACACAGATGTATTTTCTTTCTTGTCATGCAATGAAAATGTTCTATTTTGATATGATATGTGTTATTCATAGTGTTTGCATTTTCTTTATGATATCAAGAAGTTAATCTGTTCCACTGTTTCTAACTCGTGTAGTTAAGAGCTTTTGATGGTTTCTTGTGATAATTGCATTACGATTTTCACCCTCTTATGTTTTTGACTACATAATTTCTGAAGCATTAAGAGAATTGCCTGAAATTTTACTTGTAGTTCTTGATTTAATACACATGCTGAAGATCCCTAGATTGCCCTTAATTTACAAATGAATTTCAAAAGATCACTTCTAAGTCAGTTGTTTGAAACTGAAATGCATTCTCCTAGTGTTTCACAAGAGGTTATTTAACCTATAATATATTCACTTAGTTATTCATTCCATTAGGAGCCACTATTTGCCTGGCACTGTGTTAAACAACTGTATGTACAACGTGAAAGAAACAGATACAGTCTCTGTCCCCATGAAGCTTATACTCTATGGGAGGAACACAAATTGGCAATTACATTAGGGCTAATAGTAATAGCTGACCCTGGGTGCCTAGTGCTTAATAGGTTCTCCAAAAATATTCATGGATGTGTGACTCAATAGGTTAAAACTGAGTAATTTACATTCATTATATCATTTAATCTTAACAATTCTCTGAGGACTTAACCTTTTAAAATCTCTAATCATAATTAAACTGGTTAGTAATTCCATTCAGAAGACAAATTTACAATGGATATATTTTTAAACTTTTATTGATAAATAAAATATATACAGAGAAGTGTGCCTATCTCAAGTACACCTCGATGCATTTTCAGAAACTGAAGCTGATCAAGAAACAAACTTTATCAGCATCCCAGAACCTTCCTTGTGACTCTTTGTAGTCACTACACCCTCAAAGATAAAGAATATTATTTAAAACTTAAAATATATCGGCTTGCAGTCATTTAATAAGGTATTTGAGAAGAAAGATATTTAAGTAAATTCTAATTTATCCATTTGGAATTCAATAAAATGTGTTACTAAGCTTGTTTATTTTGTTATGATTAGATTCAGCTGAACATAATTAAAAATTCAAACTAACAATGGCTTAAGTAAGGCAGTTCTTTTTCACATGAAAGAGGTTTAGAAGGAGATATTTAGGGTTGGTTTGGCAGCCCCAGAGTTATCAGACACCAGGTTTCTTGACCTTACAGATCAACCATTCTAGTATAGAGCTAGTGATGGTCCAAGATGGCTATTGGAAATCCAACTATCACATCCATATTCCAGACAGGAAAAAGAAGGAAGGGCAAAAGGACTCTACCTCCCAGCTGCTTAAGTTCACCTCCGAGGAGTGTGTCCCCAAGTCCTTCATCATATTTCTACTTTTATCTAATTGTCCAGAATTCAGTCATGAGGCCACGTGGTTTTTAAGGGTCACTGGGTTTTTAGCTGTGTACACTGATACCTCCAACAACATAGGGATTCTGTTAGTTAGGAAGAAGGAGAGAACATATTTGGAGTAGACAACTACTAGTGTTTGCTGTAGTTATGTTAATTTTCATTATAATTTCTTACCATACATCACATTGTCTAACGAAAATTTTCCTCCTAGGAAGGAAAAAAAATGGAAACTTGAGTGTTATATATAAGAAAGTGAGGGATGAGAGTTCAAAGAAAGTTCATTTACTATACAAAGTGATCTTCTAGCCAGATTCAATTTCTTGCTGGAGGCCCTGGAAGCCTCTCTCAGCCCTAGACTCACTGGTAGAATGTGGAGATATACCTTCCCTTTAATTACAGCACAGAGTCATGGTTAGAAAAATTTCTCTAGGGGCTTCCCTGGTGGCACAGTGGTTGAGAGTCTGCCTGCCGATGCAAGGGACACGGGTTCGTGCCCCGGTCCGGGAAGATCCCACATGCTGCAGAGCGGCTGGGCCCATGAGCCATGGCCGCTGAGCCTGCGCATCCGGAGCCTGTGCTCTGCAACTGGAGAGGCCACGACAGTGAGAGGCCTGCGTACCACAAAAAAAAAAAAAAAAGTTCGTTTGTAACATCTTACGGAAAAACCCAAATGAACTTTTTGGCCAACCCAATACTTTGCGGCCTTCTTGCATATCGTTTTGTTTTTTTGCATATCGTTTTTTTTGTTTGTTTGTTTGTTTGTTTTGGCAGTACGCGGGCCTCTCACTGTTGTGGCCTCTCCTGTTGCGGAGCACAGGCTCCGGACGCGCAGGCTCAGCGGCCATGGCTTACGGGCCCAGCCGCTCCGCAGCATGTGGGATCTTCCCGGACCGAGGCACGAACCCGTGTCCCCTGCATGGGCAGGCGGACTCCCAACCACTGCGCCACCAGGGAAGCCCTGCATATCGTTTTTGAACAGGTGAAATCTGGTTAGAGTGAGCCTCAAGGGCAGTTTGTACTAGTAGAGTTAAGGATGTAAACATCAGGAAGAGCAGGAGGTAGAAAGGGAGATCAACAGCTGCCAAAATGGCATGTCGCTAAAGAAGTATTGTCTGGGATTAACTAGGAGATGGTGCAGCGAAGCGAAGGTAAGAGATGAGAATTGTTGTAGAGAGAGAGAATGAAGAAAGGGAGGGAAGGGATAGAGGGAGGTTCCCAAGTAGGCAAGAGAGTTGCAGTGAGCGCATACAGGGCCCCATGCTTCAGGAGAATGGCAATTGTAGTGGAGCAAGGGCCAAGTGATTGATTCAGTGGACCTGATGGAGCACCTACTATATCGAAGTCACTGTACTAGGAGCCACGGGGGACACAGATTTAAATCAGACATGGATCCTGCCCAAAGAGTGCTGTTGGTCACCAGCCTCTATCAAGAGAGATAAGAAGACATTTGCTTAAAGTATGTCACAAGGTTCAAGGTGATCAATGCTGTGAAAGAAGGGTAAGTGATGTATTTGAGAAGTTCAGGGTAGGGGGATAGCTGAAAGAACGATAAGGTGAGGTGAGGTAGGGAGAGGGGACTGTAGAAGCTTTGAGGAGACATGCCCTTGGAGTTGGATCTTGAAGGTTGAGCAGGAGGGATAGGAGTCTTAAAGGTAAGAAGAATAGAGTTCTTGGCAATGGGAGGATAGATCTTAAGAGACATATGGGAGCTGTGAAGAAGGCATGCTAAGAGACATGGCAGGATGTCAAAATTTTATTGTCCTGCAGAGCATAGATGGGCGCTCAGGGCCTTATAATGGAGAATCTATTCTTGGGAATAGCCTCTGAAATGAGAGCAAGGAAAATACCTGCTCTTTCCCTCAGTCTGGAGTTTCTGCTTCTCTCCTAATTTCCCTGCCGTACCTCTACTTTGTCATCCCCATCTGCTGCCATCATCACAAGGAGACTTAGGGATACTGTGCTCTGTGACCTTTCAGCCTAGATGTAGTGGCTGTAGACACACCTGGAGAAGGTGGAGCAAATTAGAGAGAGACATGGGTGAAAAGAGAAAGTGGGGGGCAGAGGGAGAGAGGAAGAGAGAGAATGATGATTACAACAGTTGTCGCTTCATAATAAACTTGGTGGATTTATTCACAAGATTCTCTTGATTTGTATCTTTGAAATCCTTCCTGAGGAGTAATTTCCTTTAAGGTGCAGCAGAAGACACATTCTTCTCAAGTGCACATGAAACATTCTCCAGGTTAGATCATATATTGGGCCACAAAACAAGCCTTAATAAGTTTAAGAACTCTAAAATCATACCAAGTATATTTTCTATATACCATACTACAATGGTATGAAACTAGAAATAGGTAATAGGAAGAAAATTGGAATATTCACAAGTATGTGGAAATTAAACAACATACTCCTGAACAACCAATGGGTCAAAGAAGAAATAAAGAGAGAAATAAAAAAGTATCTTGAGACAAACAAAAATGGAAACACAATATGCCAAAACTTATGGATACAGCAAAAGCAGTTCTAAGAGGGGAGTTCATAGCAATAAATGCCTACACTTAAAAAAACCCTCGGGACTTCCCTGGTGGCACAGTGGTTAAGAATCTGCCTGCCAATGCAGGGTTTAAGCCCTGGTCCAGGAAGATCCCACATGCCACGGAGCAACTAAGCCTGTGTGCCACAACCACTGAGCCCGTGCACCACAACTACTAAAGCCCATGCCCCTAAAGCCCGTGCTCTGCAAGAAGAGAAGCCACCGCAACGAGAAGCCCACACATTGCAATGGAGAGTAGCCCCCGATCGCCACAACTAGAGAAAGCCTGTGTGCAGCAACGAAGACCCAATGCAGCTAAAAATAAGTAAATAAATACCTTAAATAAACAACCTAATTCACACCTCAAGGAGCCAGAAAAAGAACAAACTAATCTCAAAGTTAGCAGAAGGAAGGAAATAACAAAGATTAGAGTAGATGTAAATGAAACAGAAACTAGAAAGACAACAGAAAAGATCTATGAAACTAAGAGTTGGTTTTTTGCAAAGATAAACAAAACAAATCTTTGGCTAGACTGACGAAGATAAAAAAGAGGAATCAAATAAATAAAATTATAAATAAAAGAGGAAACTTATAACTGATACCACAGAAATGAAAAGGATCATGAGACACTACTAAGAATCACATGCCAACAAATTGCACAGCCTAGAAGAAATGGATAAATTTCTAGAAACATAAAACCTGCCAAGACTGAATCATGAATAGAAAATCTGAACAGATCTATAATGAGTAAGGAGATTGAAGCAGTAATCAAAAATCTCTCAACTAAGAAAAGCCCAGAACCAGATGGCTTCTCAGGTGAATTCCATCAAACATTTAAAGAAGAATTAATACCAATTCTCAAACTCTTCCAAAAATTGAAAACTCACTTTATGAGTCCAGCATTACCCTGATACCAAAGCCAGTTAAGGACACTTTTCTAAGTGAAAAGAAAATTATAGGCCAAATATCCCTGATGAACATAGATGCAAAAATCCTCAACAAAATACTAGCAAACCAAATTTAACAGCACATTAAAAGGATTATCCACCAGGATCAAGTGGGATTTCTAAGGATCCAATTTTAATTCTTCTCCATGTGATTATCTAGTTTTTCTAATACCATTTACTGTAGGAGAAGGAAACCCAGCAAGTACTTTCACCAAACTTCCCTGTTAACAGCCTTGCCAAGGGAGATTTGGAAGGTAGAAGAGAAGCAGAAGCCATTATTGTTTCTCCAACATCAAAGGCACATGGACTTCAAGAGACAACAAAATGAACTTTTTCAGTGGCCACCTGAATTCCCTCTTCCTTGGCCATGCAGGTAGCTGAGAGAGCTTTCAGGATTTCCTTATTTCCTCGGATTTTTGGTGGTTTTCCATGACCTTTGCTCCCCCAACACTTTCCGAAGAGTTATAAGCATATTATTTCCCATATTAAATCCCCTCCTGCCTGAAACACCTACAGTGGTTTCTCTCTTCTTAGTACTTTCTGATTGATACACCTGATGGAATGGAAACTTTCAGAAGAAACTAAGTATTATAGGAAAATAAACTTACATTCTTTGCACACCTGAATTTGTGGTTGGGATACACACATACTCACTTCACCACAAGCAGTTGCATCATGGATCTTTAATTAATAGCAACAACTCCTCCTCTATCTACCCTCCCCTCTGATTCATTGGACTAGGTCCAATGTAATCTTGAAATCCAAAAGAGTAGGGTTTAGGAAATGTGCCAGTTTCTGAATCCTAGGTATAACTGTATTTCAGGATGAACAAAATTTTGTTTCATACTTGCCCTCGTTTCCTTTCCATGTTTTCTTTTTTTTTTTTTTAAGAATCAACTTTATTTATTTATTGGCTGCTTTGGGTCTTCGTAGCTGCTTGTGAGCTTTTCTGTAGTTCCGATGAGCAGGGGCCATTCTTCGTTGTGGGGCATGGGCTTCTCATTGTGGTGGCTTCTCTTGTTGCAGAGCACGGGCTCTAGGCACGCGGGCTTCCATAGTTGCAGCACATGGGCTCAGTAGTTGTGGCTAGTGGGCTTAGTTGCTCCGTGGCATGTGGGATCTTCCCGGACCAGGGATAGAACTCGTGTCTCCTGCATTGGCAGGCGGATTCTTAACCACTGTGCCGAAGTCCTCCATGTTTCCTTTACCGTTGGTCTTTACCCATTTGCTAAGTCTGGTACCATGTTCTTTCCGTATTGTTTCATCTTTTCTATCCTGGCCCAACTCACCCATTAGTGTTATTAATCCAACTCTACACACAACTAAACAACTCTCCAATCACCCCAGCTTGCAGGTGCTGGGAGTAAGGAAAATAAGAAAGACATAATCCCTGCTCCGAGGAGCTTACAGAGTATTTTGAGATACTATATGTGATTTCAATTCTGATGTTACTAAAATGTTAATTGCAAAATGTCCTCTTTAAGGAGGTCTTGCAAAACATAGAATTAGATATGGTGAGACTATAATCCATAGATTTACGACTTGACTGAACTCTTGTATATCAGGTTTATTTAAAGCATGCCTACTTGGCTATTAGTGAGCTGTTCTTAATGGAAAGGAGTTGCATCAATTGATTTATTATATATAGGGCAAGATCCAAGCTAGCACTGGTTTGTATCTAAATTTGATTCCCAAAAGGTATCCAGGTGAAAGAATCATTTTTCATATGAAAGAAGAAAATTCTGAAGAACACATGATAGAGTCATAAATACTTATGTTAGCCTGAGGCAAGCAAAGTTTATGTACTACTCTTTTTGAATATTTATTTATTCCAGGAGTGGTTTAAATTAGAACTTTCACTCAAAGCCCCAAAGGCGTTATATTTTCAGCAAAACTAAAGATCACTTCCTGATAGCACTAACTGACTTATGTATGTTTTTCTTCTTATCTTATTGATTAAGAGAAGGAAGTCATAAAGCTAAGCATCTGGTTTCAGTATTAGGTTTCAAAGAAAGAGATAGACCTATACTGCAGAGAACTGATATATTGAAATCCTTTTACTCTTTTAATTTACCTCCTAAATCTAGTTGTACAGTATAACCTGTGGACCGCCCAG
The DNA here is from genome assembly GCF_951394435.1 of Stenella coeruleoalba. Classification (NCBI taxonomy): domain Eukaryota; kingdom Metazoa; phylum Chordata; class Mammalia; order Artiodactyla; family Delphinidae; genus Stenella; species Stenella coeruleoalba. The sequence goes on from NC_137165.1 coordinate 32,539,873, forward strand.
ATAAGAAGGGGCCACCTTCAGTAATGATGCTCCTTACTTGGTATGTTCACTGAGCCCCAAAATCTTGTTCGCAAAAGTCATTGAATCCAACAGGTTCAGGTACCATTCTTTAACAAAAGGATTCTTAACTTTATGACATCAGTAAGATATCAAGAGGATTATGTGTATATATATATATATATATATATGTATATATATATAGTTCAGCATAAATATGTGTATTAGGACTCTTGGTGAAGGTAACAGAAACCGACTTAGGTAACAGAAACCAACTTAAAGTAGCTAGGAGCTGAAGAGGGAATTTATTATATCGGTTAAAGGTTATCTCAGGCTGGGATACAGCCAGGTTTCAGGAAACTAGTGTCATTGGGTACAGGGGAATTATTAAGATTCTGGCTCTCTTGTAGTCTGCTTCTCTGTGCACAGCTTGATTTTTCTCTCTATAGACCAAGTTTTGTGCTACAGAGTTTTACTTTTGTTGTTGTTGTTTTGATTGTTTTAAAATTGGGGAATCATAAAGGCCTCTGGACAAATGGCTTGCAAATGTCAAAGTCTACTCTATGTTCACAAACATATTTAAACTAATGAATATCACTTTTAAAAACTAAAAAAACTGTAAAAGGAGTGTTTGAGACCTGGCATACTAGTAAATACAGATTCAATAGGGTTGCATTTTGAGAGCTTAATTACCTATGGGAAAAGCCTTTTTACTTTTCCAGGAAATTATAGTATTAATTTCAGATTGTATTACTAATCAAAGGAATGAAAAATTATACAGAAATCTTTTAAATCATGCCTTCCAATTTATAACACATTAAACCACTAGGCTGGTTTACCCTTATTAAAACAAATTAATCTTCATTTCTCATGAAGGGAAAATTGCATGTAATATGTCTACTAAACCCTCTCCTGTACTAAGAGAGTATGAGATGTTGACATTTTTTTGGTGAAATTCTTGAGAGAAGATCAAGTTTATGGACTTTGCTTAGGGAAAGATAGTATAGACCTCTATTATTGCATTAAACATACACACCTATACAAAACAGGTAAACTGAATGTTGGTGGCAGGTAAGTCATCCAACTCAAAGCTACTTTAGTGGTAATCAGAAATTATTAAGGTATGCAGGAAATATAGAGAATAGGAGAAATAATTTTTAAATCGGTCTAGTGATTTTGAATTTATAGTATAAGGATTGAAAAATAAGACAGTATCATCAATATCATTTCAAAGAGTTCTCTCTCTTAAGATGTAGTATGAAAATATCAAACTATTTTGCTTTCTAATTGTTAATTAGTGTTTCTGGCTTGGGAACTTTCCAAACATTCTGAAAAATGTTTAAATAGCAGTAAATATATTTGCATAAAATTGGCTAAAAAAAATTTAGAACTTGATTAATATGTAAATTTAGTCCAGTGGAAATACATCTATTTCGAGTTTATCTAGTAAATCTCTCTTGCTGCAATAGAAACCCAGGTGTATTTATTTACTTTAAAATTGAGCAAATTGGTTCATAAAATTTTTGATCTGAGAAAGTGAATTTGCTTTATAATCCTACTACCAAAAAAATAAATTTTTTTATTTGTTATCAACTTAATTACATGTCCTCAAACACAAAATGAAACTAGCTTTTTCTAATATAGTTATCCTATAAACACTTCTCCTATGTAGAAATTTTTCCTTACCATCTGGAATATAAGGTTAAAGATACACACACAAATGATGTGAATAAAACACCTCTTATTAGAGCTGTGTGAATAGACTGCTCCATTTGGAGAGAACATACAAGACCAGGAATTTAAAATCCCATGCCAGGAATGACTTCCATTATTGTCTTCCAGTAATTATGTAGGAAGCCTTTTTGAGATTCACTACAAAAAATTGGCAGTTAAATTCTGGAGGCTAATTATATTCCTCACTTATCAGTCAGAAGGATTAACCAGTGACTTTTAAATCTACATTGTAAAAGTCCAGTTAAAAATTAGTCCTTTGGCGATTTATTTTTTTATTTTTATTATGTAACATTTGAGGCATACCAAAGAGTAGAAGTGACATGTCTAAATATAATGATAATGAGTGCCTGCTACCTAACCCCCAATGTAAGAACTAGAACATTACCTTTGCCTTTGCAGTATGTGCTTCTCCCTATCATATTTTTCTGCTCTACCTCCCAGGAGGTAACTATTACGATAAGTATTGTGTATTTTCCTGTCTTGGTCTGTTCAGGCTGCTATAACAAAATACCACAGACAGGATGACTTATAAGCAACAGAAATTTGTTTCTCACAGTAACGGAGGCTAGAATTCCAAAACCAGAGTGCTCACATGGTTAGTGTCCATGTCTGGTGAAAGCGTGATTCCCAGTTCATAAACAGCCATCTCTTCACAGTAACCTCACCATGGTGAAAGGGGTTAGGGAGCTCCCTCAGGCTTCTTCTAAAGGGCACTAATCGCATTCACGAGAGCTCTGTTGTCGTGACCTAGTCACCTCCCAAAGACCCCACCTCCTAATATCATCACATTGGGTTTCAACATAGGAGTTTGGGGGGGGAGCATAAACATTCAGACTATAACAATTACTCTCTTGCTTTTAAAATAATTTAATCATATATATGTATTTCTAAGCAATGTATTACTTAGTTTTGTTTGTGTGCCTTATAAAAATGATATTCTGTATGTAGTTTTTTTTAACCCAGTGTTGTGTTTCTAAGATTCATCCTAAGATTATGTTCTAAGATTCATATGCTGTTGTATATAGCTGAAGCAGTTTTATGACCTACTTTTCCCACTCATTCTTGTGTTTCTAAGCTACCTCCTTGTTGCTGCGTATCTGAGTGACCTTGAGCTTTCCTTCTGAGCCAGAGTTTTATTACCTTAAAATATAAACAATAATAGTAACTACCTCATAGGGTTGTTGTGAGCACAATAAATTATTGTTATACTTCCTTTTAAAAAAGTCTTCTGGTAGTTTATTGTTTGTTCCTTGTAGATGCCCTGGCTTTTTTCTCTGAGATTTTTTTTTTTTTTTTGGGGTACGCGGGCCTCTCACTGTTGCGGCCTCTCCCATTGCGGAGCACAGGCTCCAGACGCGCAGGCCCAGCAGCCATGGCTCAAGGGACTAGCCACTCTGCAGCATTTGGGATCCTCCCGGATGGGGGCACGAACCCGTGTCCCCTGCATCGGCAGGCAGAGTCTCAACCACTGCGCCACCAGGGAAGCTCTTTCTCTGAGATTTTTAAGGTCTTCACTTTTGGTGTCACACCATTTCGTTATCCCAGTATGTCTAGGTGTGGATTTCTCTTTATTTATCATACTTGATCTATGCTGTGCTTTATCTATGCATTTATCTTTAATGACTTCAGGAAAATTCTTGGCCGTTGCCTTTCAATTTCAATATTGCCTTTCTCCTATTTTTTTCTATTCTTTTCTTCTAGAACTCTCATTAGACATATATTAAACCTTGTTCTATCCTTCATGTCTTTCAATCCCTCTTTCATATTTTCCATCTCCTGTACTCTGTGCTGCATTCTAAGTAATTTCCTCAGATATAGTTTCCAGGTTACCAATCCTGTCTTTAGCTGTTTTTGTTCTATTTTTAACACATTCACTGAATTGTTAATTACAAAATCTATACCTATACCTATTGGCCAAAAAGTTCTATTTGGTTCTTTTACTGATCTTTTTGGTCATTTTATTTTTTTTTCTGGTCATTTTAGTAGTCTTTTGTTTCTTTATCGATTTAATTCCATATTTGATTTCTTTAAATAGTTCATAAATGGTTATTTAATAATCTGTAAATGACAGTTCCAATTCCAGTTTTTCAGTTCTTATAAATTTATTTTTTATTGTTTCTGTTGATCCTAACTCATGGTGGCTTATGTGTTGGTCGATATTTTAAAATTGTGAGCTCACATTTTATTGAACTTAACTTATGGAAATCCAAGGACCCAAATTGGGAGTGGCTTTCCTCCAGAAAGTACTTACATTTGATTCTGAGGAGTGGTCTGGGATTCAGTTGATCAGAGATCTTTGAAGCTCCTCTTGCAGAACCAGGCTCAAAGCAGGAATCTCAGGTGTAATTCTCATACCTTGCAGTGTGTCCTCATGCTTTGTCTCCTTGTCCTGGACTGGTACTGGCATTTGCCCATGGCAGCTCTGACTTTTATGACTGCTTATTGCTTCCTGTTCTTATTTGAGCTCACTTTTTTTCTTTTTGAGCTCTTTCATGAAACCCCAGAAAAGCTTTTAAATGCCTTTTAGTTTTGATTCAAGTCAGTGTTTAACTGTCTCATAGCTAATAGCCCTTCAGGTTATCTAACTTTCCAGTTGCCAGAAATACATGTCTGTACAACCTTTCTAGCTGAGTAACAATTCTAGGATGAAAGCTGTGGAGGATTCTTCCATTAGTATAATATTAAGCTTCTCCTTTCACTAAAGTCCCTGTCACAGAACTTAAGTTCTGTGCAAAAGGAACACTCATTTGAAAGTATATATGTGAATTATTGTCTATGTTACCTTGGGAAAAATCACTTATCCTGGATAAATTATTTAACCTTTCTGTTTCCATTTGTTGTACTATAAAATGGAGATATACTTACCACCATACCTACCCACAAGTTGTAAGGATAAAGTGAGAAACTGCTAAAAACAAAAACACAGAAAAAAACCTTGAAAAATAATGAGGTGAGAAACAAAATACAATGATAATTTATAGTAACTAACATTTACTGAGCACTTACTATGTTTGGCAGTTTGCTAATAAGCTCTTTATAAAGCTGTCATTGGCTGATTACAGCAACCCAATAAGATGGGTACTAATATCCTGACTTAACAGTTGAGGAAATTGAGACTCAGAAAGACTAAACGTATAAGATGATGGTACTGTAATTTAGGAGCTCCTTATTTTCATCACATCCAGTTCAGTTGTTATATTAAAGGGCAGATGATTCCTCCAAGTAAGTTAAGTACTGCCATATCTCAATTTTCTGGATGATTTTCTCTCAAGTAATGAGAAGTATTTTGCAAGGATGCATGCCCATAGAGATGCCTGTGATGTTAAAACTTCCACCCTGAAGAAGTGATGTGTTTTTGATAAAAGCAACTTGAGCTATGAAGACTCCATTGCAATTTGTACAGCTGTGTAATCGAAACTACTAAAAAGCAAGTTAATATATTATTCTACTCACAGAACAGCAGTTTGATTCCTATGACTTCTTGGCACATCTGTTTGGGATCTAAATCCTAAGCAGACTGAGCAGTCACTTTCTAAATCTTCAAAATGCTTTACTAAGCAAAGTCTTTTGTGTGGTTAAGGGGGAAAAAAATTAATAGACTCGCAAGTGAGTGGAGTAGTCTAGCTCACTGCGGAGTGTTTAGGGTAGGTGCAGGCAGACTGGGAACTTGAAGAAGGTGCACTCTGAGGTAGAGGATGGCATGCAAGCCTAAAAGCACCAGAAGGTGAACTCTCTTGCCAACTTGAGATAACTAAAGAGGGTCTTTGGGAAATGGGTTGCCCATGTTTGCAACATGTTTCATTTTTCTTATTGGCAAGAGTTCAAATTATATTCAAGTGGGCTTGATTAGAGTTGCCAGTTATTACTGGCCTGCTCACATCCCTTTCTAATAAAATCCCTACCCAATGACCTTTCTGAGTGGTCTGTGGCCCACATGACCATGACTAATTGGACACCCGGTCCAAGGGCCTGACCATAAACTATATCCAGTGACATATGCCTCATGTATTTTTGTTTAAAAGGAAAAAAAGAAGTCAAATCTTCTCTCTTGGGAACTTACAATAAGAGACACAAAGGGAAGCTACAATTTTGGTATATCCTGGAACTGGAAGGCCATAAAGGTAGAGAGGCTAGAGTGGCCACTTTTGTAGACAGGTACAAGATGAGTCAGTGAAGAAGGCCGGTCCAGAGAGAGAGTGGTGCTGATTCACTGAGAGGTCAAAAAGCCCTGAGAGGGATGACGGAGTGGCTGTTGCATACTGTCGCTACAGTTCCACCTCTTCCTTAGGCCTTCTGGTTCAGTTTACTGTATGTTTTTTCTATAAACCCTCCTTGTGACTTATGTCTTAGTGATGAGTAACTTATCTCTAGTAACTTGACTCGATCTCTGTTTCTTGCAAAGAAAAGAACCCAGTATGGATCAGACAGTTCATCACTATTCTGTCAAATGCTGCTCTGGGTGTTCATACCTAGACTATATTCAAAAGTACCCTACTTGTTTCCTGTTTTAGTAGGACTCCTGCATTGCAAGTGGCAGAAAGCCACTGACCTAAAAGGGGTAGTTTATGGGAAGAACTGAAATATCTGATGAAACTATCAAGTCTGGAGAAGGACAAGGATGCTCCTGAGCCTTAGGAACAACTGGAACCAAGGACTCAAGCCCTGTTGGAATCTAGCTCTACCTCTTGTCTCTGCTTCTCTTCCTCCTTTTTTTATTTTTTCCACTTGCTGCAGACTAACGTCTTCTACGTGATAGAAAACATGGCCTCTGAGCATCGTGATAGAAAACATGGCCTCTGAGCATCCCAGTTTTCTATAGAGCTGTATGGTTTAGTGATTAGGGAACATGGGACCCAAGTCAGCTGGGGTGGTTTTGAATGCAAACTTAGCCATCAACTGGTAGGGAGATCTTGACCTTTAAGCTTAACCTTGACTTTTGCATAACTTCTCTAAGCCTCTGTTTCCTCCTGTGTAAAATGGAGATTAAAAATAAGTGCCTATCCAGAAATAGAGACACAGATGTAGAGAACAAATGTACGGACACCAAGGGGGGAAGGGGAAGTGGGATGAACTGGGACATTGGGATTAACATATATACACTAATATGTATAAAATAGATAACTAATGAGAACCTGCTGTATAGCACAGGGAACTCCACTTCGCTGTACAGTAGAAACTAACACAACATTGTAAAACAACTATACCCCAATTAAAAAAAAAAAAGTAGGTGCCTATCTCCCAGCATTGTTGTGAAGATTATGTGTGATAATGTATGTAAAGCATCTAGCTCAGCATCTGACACTCAATTAAGTTAGTACTTAGCAAAACCAGAAAAGGCTTTTCCTTTGAGAATGTAGATCTTAGCATCTGATACAAATACATTTACAGGAAAAAGGAAGGCAGGACCTTCGGTAAATTTCTCCATCAGCAAGTTGCAGGAGGTTGAATTGCAAGGGACCAGTCAGAAGTAAGGTTTGCCAAGATCTGATAGTAGATTCTGATAGCAGCTCCTTTTAACTGTCACTGGAGGGCCCTAACAGGCCTGGGGATTCTCAAGTAGGATTTAGCTCTGAAACTCACTGCTAGCCAAGGCATAGCCATCCATGACCACCGGAGGGTGCCAGATCATCAGGATGGGGAGTTGGCACTTCACCGGCCTAGGAGGCTGTTCGTGGAGAACAAGCTGAGAGAAGGAAAGAGGACCAATAAAGAAGTGTGTACCTAACTGGCTTATATATGGAGGTATCAGGCCAGCCAGGGACCCTGGAAACCTGGGAACAAGAAAATCCAGAGCCTCAGGAAATCTCTGTATGTGCTTGGTCTGGGTTGAAGTCTCAAACAACCAAGGCTCAAAGGGAGCAGGCTGGAAAACCAGGGAACTGGTAAAACATCAAGACAAGAGGGTTGTGAGAGATAAAGAATCAAATTTGAGTTGAAGAGCCTACACAGAAGGCAAGCCAAGGCCAAGAAGAAGACAAAGATGGAGCCTGGAGATATGACCGAAGCCAAAGTCAGCAGAGGGCAAGAGCATCTAGGATGCTATCTGGGTGGGGTCTGCTGAAACTGTCAAACCAGTTTGGACTAAACTGTTAGAATGATTATTTCAGCCTTAAAGTAAACTCTGCTAATTAATTCAATCATGCTCCAATATAATAGATATTAAAACACAGTTATCTAATATGTAATTAATATATAGAATGGATTTGCCAGTTATTATCTAAGCTGCAGCTCTTTTTGCTCCATCAGAAAATTCATCATAGGATAAAGTTGTGGAAAAAAATGAAAGCGCTACTAGTCAGAAGTCCAGAGGCAATTTAAAGGATAGCATTTATTGGGCTTCAAAAATATGGAAAATATAGAAAAGTATAAATAAAACAAAAGTGATTTGTACTCCAACAATTTTAGTTGGTCTTTTAGTCTTATTTTATTTATTTATTTTTTATAAATTTATTTATTTTTGGCTGCATTGGGTCTTCGTTGCTGTGTGCGGGTTTTTATCTAGTTGTGGCAAGCGGGGGCTACTCTTCGTTGCAGTGCGTGGGCTGCTTGTTGTGGTGGCTTCTCTTGTTGCAGAGCACAGGCTTTAGGCGCACGGGCTCCAGTAGTTGTGGCACAGGCTCAGTAGTTGTGGCTTGGGGGCTCTAGAGCACAGGCTCAGTAGTTGTGGCACACGGGCTTTGTTGATGCGCGGCATGTGGGATCTTGCTGGACCAGGGCTTGAACCTGAGTCTCCTGCATTGGCAGGCAGATTCTTAACCACTGCGCCACCAGGGAAGCCCTGTTATTCTGTCTTTTACACCTACCATCACTTTACAAGTATCTCTCTATGTAACATAATTTTTTTTTTTTTTTTTTTGTGGTACGCGGGCCTCTCACTGTTGTGGCCTCTCCCGTTGCGGAGCACAGGCTCCAGACACGCAGGCTCAGCGGCCATGGCTCACGGGCCCAGCCGCTCTGCGGCATGTGGGATCTTCCCGGACCGGGGCACGAACCCGTGTCCCCTGCATCGGCAGGCGGACTCTCAACCACTACGCCACCAGGGAAGCCCAACATAATTATTTTTAATGACTGCATATGGGAGCCATGAATTTCATGTGGATGTACCGTAAATTACTTGCACACGCTTTCACTCTTACTGAATATTTTGTTTTCAATTATAAGTTATACTATGATAAATATCTTTTGTGCATAAAACTGTGTTCACATTTCTGATTATTTCTTTAGAAGCTATTCTGGGGACTTCCTTGGCGGTCCAGTGGTAAAGAATCTGCCTTATAGTGTAGGGGACGTGGGTTCGATCCCTGGTCAGGGAACTAAGATTCCAGGTGCTGCGGGGCAGCTAAGCCTGCTTGCCACAACTACTGAGCTCTCAACTAGAGCCCACGTGCCGCAAACTACAGAGCCCACGCGCCCTGGAGCCCATGCGCCACAACTAGAGAGAGAAAACCCCCCACGCCACAACTAGAGAGAAGCCCATGCACCACAATGAAGAGCCTGTGGGCTGCAACGAAAGATCCCTCATCCCTTAACGAAGATCCAGTGTGCCGCAACTAAGACCCGACACAGCCAAAAAAAAAAAATTTAAATAAATAAGTAAATAAAAAATCTTTAAAACAACAAAAAAGAAGCTATTCTGGAAAACAGAGTTGTTGGCTCACAGAGCCTGAGTGTTTTAAGACTCTTGGTATATAAGGTCAAATTGTTTTACAGAAATTTTGGCCAAATCTACATTTTTCTCTGCATTCTCACCAGCATTGAATGTTTTCTGCTTAAGTAATATGGTTTTTTATAAACAATACTAATAGAACTGTAGATTTTAAAATATTTTTTTATTCATTTGTATTTTATCTGTTATGAATTATCTGTTTATGTCTTTTACCTATTCTTCTAAATTTGGACCACACTGTTCTTCTTATGCATTTATTTAAATAAAACATAATAAAGATTTTAAAGTATATTAACCTTTTGTCATATTAACAATTGGCATTTTTAAAAACATTTATTTATTTGGTTGCACCAGGTCTTAGTTGCAGCACGCGGGCTCCTTAGTTGTGGCATGCATGTGGGATCTAGTTCCCTGACCAGGGATCGAACCCAGGCCCCCTGCATTGGGAGTGCACAGTCTTATCCACTGCACCACCAGGGAAGTCCTGGAGTTTATTTTTATTATGATACCTTGGTTAGAGAAGATATTTATTTTGTTTAATTGAATTTATTATTATTTGGCATTTCCTCTATTGATTTAATGATTATAAAGTTTTTCCTTATCTGAGAGATAAGATGAATATTCTTATCTTTTTATCTTATTGCATTTTCTTTTAGTATTTTAAGATTTTATCTTATATTTAATGCTTGAAATTAGCAGGATTTCCTTTTGAGCTATGATATAAGGTGAGAATCAATGTACTCTTATAGTTAGGCCAAGTGCTTGTGACATATAGCCACTGGACCTGGTGAAGGAGCTTCATAGCACTCAGGGTCTCCCTGGCTTGCTCCTGGGTGACTCTCGTTCTGTGCTGGTTGCCTATGCTAGGCACCATGAACATCACACACTGGATTGCTTCTGTTAGTTGTAGCCACAGGAGGATTTCCAAGGTTTTCCCTACTCCCTGGTACTTTGAAATAGGGAACCCACCTGGCCATTTCACTCCCTAGTTTATAAGAGATAGAAAAATCAGAACACTCAAAGAAAGGGGTTCACTTGGGTCTATCTCAGCTGTTCCAGGCTCTAGTTGTCCAAGCACACTGTCACAGGATACTGGATACCTTGTATCCAGTTTGATGCTTTCAAACCTCTAAGGTAGCAGTGACAATAAGTGATTCCCATTCTTAAATCAGGTAGTTGATATCAACCAGGCCAGCTTCTTCCACGTGTATTGATTGTTGCCAGAGCCATGGCTCTCTTGTGTAATATTTGGGCAACATGGCCCTCACTGCACTGTTAAGGGCATTGGTTTCAATGGTGTAGAGCTGTTTGGATCAAGGCAAGTGAAAGTTGGGAAGGAGACAAGCAAGTCATCAACTGCTATCATGCTTCATCTAACTCTGGATCTGAGGGAAACTTTTTCTTCCTTTTAAGAAGGTTAATTTTGGTCCAGGAAAGGCAGAGACCTGTGAGAATTCCAGGAATAACTCAATGCCTTTAGTGAACCTGGCTGAGTAGAAAGTACAAGGCCACCACGTAGACATCTATGAGGATCTCTAACACAGTTTTTGGAGTTGGTCTGGAGTCAGTCAGCCTGCTACTGCCAGCGGTCAAAGAACCTGTTTTGTGGGCTCATGTCAGATTGGGGAAGTATCTCCTGAACTTGTGCAGATAGAGCATGACCTCCAGGAAGCTGTACAAGTTGCTGTTCATAAATGATTAAGACGATGCATAGGCAACACGGCAATGCCACGTATTTAGACTTACTCAGTCATAGGCAGTCTTTCTTTCATTTTCCTTCCAGATCAGGGAGAAGTTGCAGTTTCCTTAAAGTTTTTATTTTGTAAAGACCGGTGCCGGATGTCAGAGATCAGTAGGAGCAGATAGTGGTCTCAGATAGAGAACTTGTAGAAGTTGTAATTCTACAGAGGCAGAATTCCGTATTTATTACAAAGGACACTGGGACTGGGATGAAGGAGGTAAAGAGACTGATAAAACTATCACAAAAGGGAGGTGGCCAGTTACACTGCTGAAGGTCTCTGACTCTAACTCTGAAGGCAGTATACGTGAAGGACACTGGATCTGTTGAATGGTCTCACTTATGTAGTAGGGAGGCTCCTAAACTTCTATCTAAAACCACTTCCCTGAAGGTCTCGTGCTCATCCAGAATTCTGGAAACCGAGATCATGGGTGTGATCTGGCTTGGATGGTAGCTGGGGTGATGGGAGGCACAAGCTATAATGATGGCAGAAATATGACAGTGAGGAGAGGGAGTGGGTTTTTCAGGATATGGTGGGGTCATGGGCCTCTAGTCAGAGCCAGAAATCCAGGGACAACACATACATTGAATGTCCCCAGTTCCTATCCATGCTGCAGTGGCCTTATATCAGGTGGGAGAGAGACCAACCAGACCAGAGAAAGCTGTCTGACCCACTTGAGTCCATCATTGTTTCAATCTAAAGACTGGAACCCACAAACCTATGTTCCACTGGCATGTGAAACATCCCTTCATGAGCCTAAGAACCAGGCTACCCCGTGGGCTGAGGTCCAGCAGACTGTCTGGTGGGATGAATGGGACCTCTTTGAACCAGGCATCAATAGATGAAGAAGGCTGCTCTTTTTCAGACAAGCCCAGCCACCCAGCCTGCTAGCTATGGAACGAATAGAAAATGTCAACTAGTTGAGTTGAAACATACCTCACTTTATTTGGCCAATTGTTTGGTTTAATTAACAGACACTTCCAGACACACTTTGTCTCAGTTGTTCTTTTCAATTTAACATTGAATCTTAATTCAGTCCTTATAAATGATGACAAAGGAATGACATTGCAATTTGCCTGTTTTCCTGAACATCTTTCTGTTACTGTAAATAAATATATTTATTTCTGTAAATAAATGAGATAAAACCATGGTTACTATTGAATACAACCATTGTAATTATTATGTTATCATGATATAGAGCATAGTGCAGGGCTAGTAATTGATAGCCTGCTCCCAGGGCAATGTTTATGTTAAACTTCCCTCTATCCACCCACCTTGGCCTTCTGAGGTAAAAGTGGAGCCCATTACTTCTCAATGACATGAATTATCTTTTTTTTTTTAGTTTTTTTTTTTTTAATATTTATTATTTATTTGGCTGTGCCGGGTCTTAGTTGAGGCATGCAGGATCTGCATTGCGGCATGTGAACGCTGAGTTGCAGCATGTGGGATCTAGTTCCCTGACCAAGGATGGAACCCGGGACCCCACATTGGGAGCATGGAGTCCTAGCCACTGGACCCCAGGGAAGTCCCATGAATTATTATTTTTGTATGTGGGGATGACATGGTATAACTATGTCCTCGGTAGATTTATGCTTTGAGTTGCTTTACAAATTGTAGTAGCAGATTTGTCCTGATTGATCAACGTTCTGCAGTTAGGGTCTATATTAGTTAGAGTTCCTCAATTGTACACAACAGAAACAGACTGGAAAATTTGAGTAGAAAATAAATGTTTTAGAAGGATAATGGGAAAGTTGGGGAATCTTCCTAGAGAAGGACAGGAACCAGGATATCTCTAGAGGTTTGGACGGCAGGAAGTCCTCGAGAGTCTAAGGGCACAGCTGTGGGACAATGGGTGCCAACCAGATATTCAGTGTCTAGGTCACATCATTCAAGATTCATATCTCAGGGGCTTCCCTGGTGGTGCACTGAAGAATCTGCCTGCCAATGCAGGGGACATGGGTTCGAGCCCTGGTCCGGGAAGATCCCACGTGCCAAGGAGCAACTAAGCCCGCGTGCCACAACTACTGAGCCTGCGCTCTAGAGCCCACAAGCCACAACTACTGAGCCCACGCACCGCAACTACTGAAGCCCAGTGCCTAGAGCCCATGCTCTGCAACAAGAGAAGCCACCGCAATGAGAAGCCCGGGCACCACAACGAAGAGTAGCCCCCAATTCTCGCAACTAGAGAAAGCCTGCGCGCAGCTACGAAGACCCAACACAGCCAAAAATTTAAAAATATTAAAAAAAAAAAAAGATTCACATCTCAGGAGAGCCTGTTGGCCTAGCTCCTTGATTATGGGATAACAAGGCAGTTTGATTTAGTCCCACCAAGACTATACACACTGGGGGCAAGGTAGTTTCCCAATCAGAGTACTGTTCCAAAATAAGCCTTGTGTGGTACAAGGGCTCCAAGCCCCAATTGTCCACAGTTGCTCTAATCCTGAATGCCCCAGGGCTTGTTCTCCTTCAGTGGCTTCTGCAGCTCTCCTAGGGTCAAATTTGAATCCTCACCACTTCTCCTGGTCACCAGGACCAGCACATGTCATTGTCCTCCACCACTGTGGCTGGGACTTTGGATGTAATGAAAAGGTTTCCTACAATTACAACTTTTATAGCCAACAGGCAAGACATTTTGCCTACAGAGAAATGACAGTTCTGTTTTTAGGCCCCGAAAATACCATATGGATCCTAAAGTTTTCAGTTCTCCAAGTGAGCTCCCCAAGTGGGAATATGTGAGTGCGCTCCTCTGTGTCACACTCAGGAATACTTCTCCCTGCCAAAGTCATCAGTATCCTAACCTGAAGTGTGTTTCATCTTATTCTAACCAACATCATGGTGAATTCTCTTCTTGATCATGCTATCCACTCTTCAAAGGTATTCCTAGGCTTATCCTCCCTCCCAGTGTTTCAGGGGTGGTATTAGTCCCAAAGTCTCCTACGCCAGTTCTCTCATGAAATGAGGACTCCTGGTTGTGTCCGCTGATGTCCCAGATATGTGCAAGTGAGGTCCTTAATGTGACAGAGTTTAAGTGTCAGCTTGTGGTAGGGCATGCAAGGCATGTACAAATAAGAGGCTCCATATTGTGCTGGGGAGGCTAAACTTATCATGGGCCAGGATACATGGTGGGGGTTGGGATTGTTTCAGTGGAGATAAATTACTTGGAACTCCAGCTTGAATCCTGTAGCAACAGAAAGCAACTAATCTGCCCTCCACCACATATGGGGCCATTCTGATAAGAATCAGCACTGTGGGAATAAGGTCAAGAGTCCAGAGGACTCCCAGGGCTGAGGAATATGTGTTACTGGTACTAAAACTCTAAATGCACTTTCCCACAGTAATACCGTTATAAATAGTGGTCAGGGTCTTTAGTATTCTTAGTACAATATTTAGGTACATTAGGGTTCTGTAAGCTTTTGTGGGCTTGCCTTGGGGCAGAGACACAATTTGTAATATTGTTTCTATAGGAAAACTAGTTCCCAGTTCCAGACAACAACCCAACAAATAAACTAATAAGCTGGGAATGGCCTATTTTGAGGCTTTTCACTGGTAAACACAATAGATTCATAAGGCTTTCATAGTCAAAATGAACTTGCAGCCTGTAGTCTAAGATATTGGCTCTGAGCCCAGAAGCCCTCCTCTGCCCCTCTGTCCTCTCTCTGCTGAATGTTTTGATTGAATTCCTCGTAGCCTCAAGAGTCCCTCAGGGGCTCTATCCCCAGATCCACCTGCAGGCGTTCCACTAAGTTAAAAGCTTAGTACAGTCGGCCCTCCATATTGATGAGTTCTGCATCCAAGGATGCAGAGGACTAACTATGGGATTTGAGCATCCATGGACTTTGATATCTGCAAAGGGTCCTGAAACCAGTTCCCCCACAAATACCGAGGGCTAACTGTACCTTTAATCCTAAATTTTTAAATGGAAACTTTTCAGAATTACAAAAAGGCATAAAGAATAATGAATGCTTATGTCTCCATCTTCAGAAACAAAGTATGAACTATATAGTTGAAGCCCTTATGGCCTGTCCCTGGTCTCATCCCATCCTGGCGCTAATCCAAGTGTTTGGGGATGGGGACTCAGCCCATGTTGTAGAGGTATCAATTTTAGGAAATGGAGAAAACAGTCAGTATGTGTCAGACCCATATTCTAGAAGGAGGCAGGGAAGGCAGTCCGGGAAGAATCAGGACAGGGTGTCTCATGAGCCGGATTTGTCTAGCCCGGCAGTTGGTCTATGTCTGACAAGCATGGAATCAAGGCCAGGAAATCAGTAATCATAGGAAAGGGTGGGCAAAAATGGAAAAAGTCTCATCAGAGAGACCACCTCTCTGAGTTCAACATTTCTAGGCTGCAGGAACAGGGCAATAATAGATAAAAGTCCATTCACTCACTCAATCATTCATTCAGTCATTCATCCAACAAATTCATCCCTGTCTAGGTCACAAGCATTAGAGGGGAGAAATATAAACAAGAACAACAACAACAACAAAAATGGCCCTGTTCTGAAGAAACCTTGATTAGAAGAGGAGAGGACATATAAAAATAGTTACAATATAATATGGTAAGTTAAAAGATAAAAGGGGGCTTCACGGGGCTCAGGAGGCAGGCTGGGTCAGCATCAAACCCGTACACCAGGTGTTAGTTTAAGAAATAATCCAGAATGAAGCTTCTTAGGGAGGGAGTAGAGGGTTTGGTGGCACAGTGAGGATCTAAGAGATGTTCTGGGCCAAAGGAAGGAGATGAGATGGCGGAGCTCAGAAATTCAAATTCAGTGGGTAAAGATGAATCAGGAGCAGACAGAGATCTGGAATGAAACTGGAGTTCAGGCACTGGACAGGTGGGACAACCGTCACCTTGTGCTTACAGGTCCTCCTTTAGCTACTATTCTAGATACCACCTTCCTGACACCACCATTTGGACTCCATAAACCGCTGTAATCCCCATACTTCTCTATTTCTGCTTCTCTTTACCCCACCAGACATTTATTTGTGTCCTTAGAACTCCTGTCTGTTGGTGAACAATTTCTCCTACTTCTTCAACTTCTTCACAGAACTAACTCTAGTAGACAAAATCTGGAGTACCTCCACAGCTCACAAACACCTCATAGCACCTCCCCTCACCCATAATGGTTCCTCCCCCAACCCTCTACTCCCTACTGGCCACAGATAGCTAGAGGTGATTTCTGTTACATGCAACTAGAGACCTAGGTAATCTCCCACCACCTTCTAGCCTGAACTGAAACCTGGCTTTCCCCTGAGGTTACCACTTCCCCTGCAGTCCTTTCAAGTAGAAGCTATTTATTCCTCCCTGCCCCACGTAGAGAGAGGCACTAGCAACATTCTTCTAGCTCCTGAAGCTAGAAATTGAGCAGTTTCTCCTCTATTCTAGTATGAAAAACCTGCCCCACTGAGATCCGTGCCATTCCACTAGCCACCTTCTCTCCTGTCATCTACCAACCTGGTTACACCCTCATATTTTGTTAAACGCCTGGCTCATTTCTTCATCCTGTGGGGAGAGGGATTTTGCTGACTTTGTGCAACACCCACTCAGTGTCCTAGCTTCTTAGTTCCTTGACCTTTCAAACTCAGTGTCTTCACTTCCCAGTCTACTTCAGTGTACTCCTGTGACCACACCCTGTACTTTGTCACCACCGGTACAGTTTCACCATGGAAAATGTAAACTCTCTATCACTATGCCTACCTGTCCAGCTCTCTCTGACACAATCTGATGGATTGAGGCCTCTACAGATTTTCAGTATGTGTTCAGCTTATTGGATAAAGCTTTTTACTTGTTTCTCATTTTACTTGCCCTTTCATCCCTGGCAGTCATTACAAACCTTCACTATTCGTCCCAAGCTCTACACAATCAGGTGAAACTCTGTTCATTTATTAATTTACTCATTAATACTATTCAACAAATATTTATTACATACCTACTATGTGCCAGGTACTGTGGCTACAGTGGCACAACTTTGCCAGTGAGGAGCTCAGAGTCAATAAGGAGGCCAATCCAATAACCACAGAACATAATTACAAACCATGATAAGACCTGGGGGTGGAGCCAGGAGGTAGAAAGGAGACTTTCAGGAAGAAACAGCATGAGCAAAACTCTGAGGCAGGGCTTCCCTGGTGGCATAGTGGTTGAGAGTCCGCCTGCCGATGCAGGGGACACGGGTTCGTGCCCCGGTCTGGGAAGATCCCACATGCCGCGGAGCGGCTGGGCCCGTGAGCCATGGCCGCAGAGCCTGTGCATCCGGAGCCTGTGTTCCGCAACGGGAGAGGCCACAACAGTGAGAGGCCCATGTACCGCAAAATAAACAAACAAACAAACAAACAAACAAAAAAAACTCTGAGGCAGCATGGAGTGTAGTTTGAGGAAATGAAACAAAAAGACCTATATGATTGGAGACAGAAAACTAGAAAGAGAGTGGAACCAGGGGAAGCTGAGTGAGGGGAGTGATAGGGTAAGATCTGCACTTTGAAAAGACCATTGTCAAGGGATGAATAGGTGGAGCCCAGGGCCTTTTTTTTTTTTTAACATCTTTATTGGAGTATAATTGCTTCACAATGGTGTGTTAGTTTCTGCTTTATAACAAAGTGAATCAGTTATACATATACATATGTTCCCATATCTCTTCCCTCTTGCGTCTCCCTCCTTCCCACCCTCCCTATCCCACCCCTCTAGGCGGTCACAAAGCACCAAGCTGATCTCCCTGTGCTATGCGGCTGCTTCCCACTAGCTAGCTATTTTACGTTTGGTAGTGTATATATGTCCATGCCACTCTCTCGCTTTGTTACAGCTTACTCTTCCCCCTCCCCATATCCTCAAGTCCATTCTCTAGTAGGTCTGTATCTTTATTCCTGTCTTGCCCCTAGGTTCTTCATGACAGTTTTTTTTCTTAAATTCCATATATATGTGTTAGCATACGGTATTTGTCTTTCTCTTTCTGACTTATTTCACTCTGTATGACAGACTCTAGGTCCACCCACCTCATTATAAATAGCTCAATTTCGTTTCTTTTTATGGCTGAGTAATATTCCATTGTATATATGTGCCACATCTTCTTTATCCATTCATCCGATGATGGACACTTAGGTTGTTTCCATCTCCTGGCTATTGTAAATAGAGCTACAATGAACATTGTGGTACATGACTCTTTCTGAATTATGGTTTTCTCAGGGTATATGCCCAGTAGTGGGATTGCTGGGTCATATGGTAGCTCTATTTGTAGTTTTTTAAGGAACCTCCATACTGTTCTCCATAGTGGCTGTACCAATTCACATTCCCACCAGCAATGCAAGAGTGTTCCCTTTTCTCCACACCCTCTACAGCATTTATTGTTTCTAGATTTTTTGATGATGGCCATTCTGACTGGTGTGAGATGATATCTCATTGTAGTGTTGATTTACAATTCTCTAATGATTAATGATGTTGAGCATTCTTTCATGTGTTTGTTGGCAGTCTGTATATCTTCTTTGGAGAAATGTCTATTTAGGTCTTCTGCCCATTTTTGGATTGGGTTTTTTGTTTTTTTGTTATTGAGTTGCATGAGCTGCTTGTAAATTTTGGAGATTAATCCTTTGTCAGTTGCTTCATTGCAAATATTTTCTCCCATTCTGAGGATTGTCTTTTGGTCTTGTTTATGGTTTCCTTTGCTGTGTAAAAGCTTTGGAGTTTCATTAAGTCCCACTTGTTTATTTTTGTTTTTATTTCCATTTCTCTAGGAGGTGGGTCAAAAAGGATCTTGCTGTGATTTATGTCATAGAGTGTTCTGCCTATGTTTTCCTCTAAGAGTTTGATAGTTTCTGGCCTTACATTTAGGTCTTTAATCCATTTTGAGCTTATTTTTGTGTATGGTGTTAGGGAGTGATCTAATCTCATACTTTTACATGTACCTGTCCAGATTTCCCAGCACCACTTATTGAAGAGGCTGTCCTTTCTCCACTGTACATTCCTGCCTCCTTTATCAAAGATAAGGTGACCATATGTGCGTGGGTTTATCTCTGGGCTTTCTATCCTGTTCCATTGATCTATATTTCTGTTTTTGTGCCAGTACCATACTGTCTTGATTACTGTAGCTTTGTAGTATAGTCTGAAGTCAGGGAGCCTGATTCCTCCAGCTCCGTTTTTCGTTCTCAAGATTGCTTTGGCTATTCGGGGTCTTTTGTGTTTCCATACAAATTGTGAAATTTTTTGTTCTAGTTCTGTGAAAAATGCCAGTGGTAGTTTGATAGGGATTGCATTGAATCTGTAGATTGCTTTGGACAGTAGAGTCATTTACACAATGTTGATTCTCCAATCCAAGAACGTGGTATATCTCCATCTATTTATATCATCTTTAATTTCTTTCATCAGCGTCTTATAATTTTCTGCATACAGGTCTTTTGTCTCCTTAGGTAGGTTTATTCCTAGATATTTTATTCTTTTTGTAGCAATGGTAAATGGGAGTGTTTTCTTAATTTCACTTTCAGATTTTTCATCATTAGTGTATAGGAATGCAAGAGATTTCTGTGCATTAATTTTGTATCCTGCTACTTTACCAAATTCATTGATTAGCTCTAGTAGTTTTCTGGTAGCATCTTTCGGATTCTCTATGTAGAGTATCATGTCATCTGCAAACAGTGACAGCTTTACTTCTTCTTTTCCGATTTGGATTCCTTTTATTTCCTTTTCTTCTCTGATTGCTGTGGCTAAAACTTCCAAAACTAGGTTGAATAAGAGTGGTAAGAATGAGCAACCTTGTCTTGTTCCTGATCTTAGTGGAAATGCTTTCAGTTTTTCACCATTGAGGACGATGTTGGCCGTGGGTTTGTCATATATTGCCTTTGTTATGTTGAGGAAAGTTCCCTCTCTGCCTACTTTCTGCAGGGTTTTTATCATAAATGGGTGTTGAATTTTGTTGAAAGCTTTCTCTGCATCTATTGAGATGATCATATGGTTTTTCTCCTTCAATTTGTTAATATGGTGTATCACGTTGATTGATTTGCATATATTGAAGAGTCCTTGCATTCCTGGAATAAACCCCACTTGATCATGGTGTATGATCCTTTTAATGTGCTGTTGGATTCTGTTTGCTAGTATTTTGTTGAGGATTTTTGCATCTATGTTCATCAGTGATATTGGCCTGTAGTTTTCTTTCTTTGTGACATCCTTGTCTGGTTTTGGTATCAGGGTGATGGTGGCCTCATAGAATGAGTTTGGGAGTGTTCCTCCCTCTGCTATATTTTGGAAGAGTTTGAGAAGGATAGGTATTAGCTCTTCTCTAAATGTTTGATAGAATTCGCCTGTGAATCCATCTGTTCCTGGGCTTTTGTTTGTTGAAAGTTTTTTTTTTTTTTTTTTTTTTTTGCGGTACGCAAGCCTCTCACTGTTGTGGCTTCTCCCATTGCGGAGCACAGGCTCTGGATGTGCAGGCTCAGCGGCCATGGCTCGTGGGCCTAGCTGCTCCGCGGCATGTTGGGTCTTCCCAGACTGGGGCACGAACCCGTGTCCCCTGCATTGACAGGTGGACTCTCACCACTGCGCCACCAGGGAAGCCCTGCTGGAAGATTTTTAATCACAGTTTCAATTTCAGTGCTTGTGATTGGTCTGTTCATATTTTCTATTTCTTCCTGATTCAGTCTTGGCAGGTTGTGCATTTCTAAGAATTTGTCCATTTCTTCCATGTTGTCCATTTTATTGGCATAGAGTTGCTTGTAGTAATCTCTCATGATCTTTTGTATTTCGCCAGTGTCAGTTGTTACTTCTCCTTTTTCATTTCTGAATCTATTGATTTGAGTCTTCTTCCTTTTTTTCTTGATGAGAGTAGCTAATGGTTTATCAATTTTGTTTATCTTCTCAAAGAACCAGCTTTTAGTTTTATTGATCTTTGCTATCCTTTCCTTCATTTCTTTTTCATTTATTTCTGATCTGATCTTTATGATTTCTTTCCTACTGCTAACTTTGGGGTTTTTGTGTTCTTCTTTCTCTAATTGCTTTAGGTGTAAGGTTAGGTTGTTTATTTGAGATGTTTCTTGTTTCTTAAGGTAGGATTGTATTGCTGTAAACTTCCCTCTTAGAACTGCTTTTGCTGCATCCCATAGATTTTGCGTCGTCGTGTCTCCATTGTCATTTGTTTCTAGGTATTTTAAAATTTCCTCCTTGATTTCTTCAGTGATCTCTTGGCTATTAAGTAGTATATTGCTTAGCCTCCATGTGTTTGTATTCTTTACAGATCTTTTCCTGTAATTGATATCTAGTCTCATAGCATTGTGGTCAGAAAAGATACTTGATACGATTTCAATTTTCTTAAATTTACCAAGACTTGATTTGTGACCCAAGATATGATCTATCCTGGAGAATGTTCCATGAGCACTTGAGAAGAATATGTATTCTGTTGTTTTTGGATGGAATGTCCTATAAATATCAATTAAGTCCATCTTGTTTAATGTATCATTTAAAGTTTGTGTTTCCTTATTTAGTTTCATTTTGGATGATCTGTCCATGGGTGAAAGTGGGGTGTTAAAGTCCCCTACTATGAATGTGTTACTGTCGATTTCCCCTTTTATGGTTGTTAGTACTTGCCTTATGTATTGAGGTGCTCCTATGTTGGGTGCATAAATATTTACAATTGTTATATCTTCTTCTTGGATCAATCCCTTGATCATTATATAGTGTCCTTCTCTGTGTCTTGTAATGGTCTTTATTTTAAAGTCTATTTTGTCTGATATGAGAATTGCTACTCCAGCTTTCTTTTGGTTTCCATTTGCATGGAATATCTTTTTCCACCCCCTCACTTTCAGTCTGTATGTGTCTCTAGGTCTGAAGTGGGTCTCTTGTAGACAGCATATATATGGGTCTTGTTTTTGTATCCATTCAGCCAGTCTGTGTCTTTTGGTGGGAGCATTTAATCCATTTACATTTAAGGTAATTATCGATATGTATGTTCCTATTCCCATTTTATTAATTGTTTGGGTTTGTTATTATAGGTCTTTTCCTTCTCTTGTGTTTCTTGCCTAGAGAAGATCCTTTAGCATTTTTTGTAAAGCTGGTTTGGTGGTGCTGAACTCTCTTAGCTTTTGCTCGTCTGTAAAGGTTTTAATCTCTCCATCAAATCTGAATGAGATCCTTGCTGTTTAGAGTAATCTTGTTTGTAGGTTTTTCTCCTTCATCACTTTAAATATGTCCTGCCACTCCCTTCTGGCTTGTAGGGTTTCTGCTGAAAGATCAGCTGTTAACCTTATGGGGATTCCCTTGTGTGTTATTTGTTGTCTTTCCCTTGCTGCTTTTAATATGTTTTCTTTGTATTTAATTTTTGACAGTTTGATTAATATGTGTCTTGGTGTGTTTCTCCTTGGATTTATCCTGTATGGGACTCTCTGCACTTCCTGGACTTGATTAACTATTTCCTTTCCCATATTAGGGAAGTTTTCAACTATAATCTCTTCAAATATTTTCTCAGTCCCTTTCTTTTTCTCTTCTTCTTCTGGAACCCCTATAATTCAAATGTTGGTGCATTTAATGTTGTCCCAGAGGTCTCTGAGACTGTCCTCAGTTCTTTTCATTCTTTTTTCTTTATTCTGCTCTGCAGTAGTTATTTCCACTATTTTATCTTCCAGGTCACTTATCCGTTCTTCTGCCTCAGTTATTCTGCTGTTCATCCCATCTAGAATATTTTTAATTTCATTTATTGTGTTGTTCATCGTTGCTTGTTTCATCTTTAGTTCTTCTAGGTCCTTGTTAAACGTTTCTTGTGTTTTCTCCTTTCTATTTCCAAGATTTTGGATCATCTTTACTATCATTATTCTGAATTCTGTTTCAGGTAGACTGCCTATTTCCTCTTCATTTGTTAGGTCTTGTGGGTTTTTATCTTGCTCCTTCATCTGTTGTGTGTTTCTCTGTCTTCTAATTTTGCTTATCTTACTGTGTTTGGAGTCTCCTTTTTGCAGGCTGCATGTTCGTAGTTCCCGTTGTTTTTGGTGTCTGTCCCCAGTGGCTAAAGTTGGTTCAGTGGGTTGTGTAGGCTTCCTGGTGGAGGGGACTAGTGCCTGTGTTCTGGTGGATGAGGCTGGATCTTGTATTTCTGGTGGGCAGGTCCACATCTGGTGGTGTGTTTTGGGCTGTCTGTGAACTTATTATGATTTTAGGCAGCCTCTGTGCTAATGGGTGGGGTTGTGTTCCTGTCTTGCTAGTTGTTTGGCATAGGGTGTCCAGCAATATAGCTTGCTGGTCGTTGAGTGAAGCTGGGTGCTGGTGTTGAGATGGAGATCTCTGGGAGATTTTTGCCATTTGATATTATGTGGAACTGGGAAGTCTCTTGTGGACCAGTGCCCTGAAGTTGGCTCTCCCACCTCAGAGACACAGCACTGACTCCTGGCTGCAGCACCAAGAGCCTTTCATCCACAGGGCTCAGAATAAAAGGGAGAAAAAGTAGAAAGAAAGAAAGAGAGAGGGGGAGAGAGAGAGAGAGAGAGAGAGAGAGAGAGAGAGAGAGAGAGAGAGAGAGAGGATAAAATAAAATAAAATAGAGTTATTAAAATAAAAAATAATTATTAAGAAAAAAAATTTTTTTAAGGAAAAAAAACGGACAGGTAGAACCCTAGGTCAAATGGTGAAAGCAAAGCTATACAGACAAAATCTCACACAGAAGCATACACATACACACTCACAAAAAGAGGAAAAGTGGAAAAAATAATAAATCTTGCTCTCAAAGTCCACCTCCTCAATTTGGGATGATTCGTTGTCTATTCAGGTATTCCACAGATGCAGGGTACATCAAGTTGATTGTGGAGATTTAATCCGCTGCTTCTGAGGCTGCTGGG
The DNA here is from genome assembly GCF_951394435.1 of Stenella coeruleoalba. Classification (NCBI taxonomy): domain Eukaryota; kingdom Metazoa; phylum Chordata; class Mammalia; order Artiodactyla; family Delphinidae; genus Stenella; species Stenella coeruleoalba. The sequence goes on from NC_137165.1 coordinate 32,563,804, forward strand.
AGAGATTTCCCTTTCTCTTCTTTGTACGCACTGCTCGTGGGGTTCAGCTTTGGATTTGGCCCTGCCTCTGCGTGTAGGTCTCCAGAGGACGTCTGTTCTTCGCTCAGACAGGACGGGGTTAAAGGAGCTGCTGCTTCGGGGGCTCTGGCTCACTCAGGCCGGGGGGAGGGAGGGGTGCGGATGCGGGGCGAGCCTGCGGCGGCAGAGGCCAGTGTGACATTGCACCAGCCTGAGGCACGCCGTGTGTTCTCCCGGGGGAGTTGTCCCTGGATCCCGGGACCCTGGCAGTGGCGGGCTGCACAGGCTCCCCGGAAGGGAGGTGTGGATAGTGACCTGTGCTCGCACACAGGCTTCTTGGTGGCGGCAGCAGCAGCCTTAGCGTCTCATGCCCGTCTCTAGGGTCCGCGATGTTAGCCGCGGCTCGCGCCCCAGGGCCTTTTTTAGGGCAGTGAAACTGTTCTGAATGACACTGTAATGGTGAATACATGACAATATGCATTTGTCAAAATCCATTGAACTGTATAATACAAAGTGTGAACCCCAATATGAAGATGGGCTTTAATTAATAATAATAGTATATTAACATTGGTTCATCAACTGTAGCAAATGTACCACACGAATACGAGATATTAATAATAGAGGAAACTGGGAGTAGAGTAGAGAGGAGGTATAAGGGAACTCTATGTGCTCGATTTTTGTAAACCTAAAACTGCTCTAAGAAATAAAATCTACTAATTAATAAAAAATAAATAAGGGGAAGGGAGAAGACCACTGGCTGCTGTGAGGAAAGTAGATTGGAGGCAGAGGAAATGTGGGCAAACCATTAGAAAGCTGTCTCAGAAGTCCAGACAAGAGAAGATGGTAGCTCGGACTAGAGTGGTTATAGAGAAAAAGGAGAGGGACTTCCCTGGTAGCGCAGTGGTTAAGAATCCGCCTGCCCATGCAGGGGACATGGGTTTGATCCCTGGTCCAGGAAGATCCCATGTACCACGGAGCTACTAAGCCCATGTGCCACAACTACTGAGCCTGAGTTCTAGAGCCTGTGAGCCACAACTACTGAAGCCCACGCGCCTAGAGCCTGTGATCTGCAACAAGAGAAGCCACTGCAATGAGAAGCCTGCATACTGCAACGAAGACCCACTGCAGCCAAAAAATAAATAAATAAATTTTTAAAAAAAGAAAAAGGAAAAAGGAGAGAAATGGATAGAAGATGGTATTGACAAGACTTGGTATTGGATTGGATATGGGTTGGGGACCAAGGACCACTGAGATTTCTGGCTTGCCCTACTTGATGATTGAATGATGTCCCTTGATGATTAGATGAGGATCTAGGACAACTTTATCAACACTGTTACTACTTGCTAAGAAACCACTGAACACAGATTCTCAGTATGCATGTAAATATGACGCTCATACGAAAGACATTTCATTGCCTGCTTTTCAGCTCTGACTGTGATGATTCTCCACCAGACCTTGTTTAAAAGAGGGGGTCATCGCATGAGTTTCAACCATTAACTGAAGTAGACAAGGTTATTTGGCTTTTCTGGGCCTCAGTATTTACACCAGTAACACAAGAAAGCTGAACCAGATGGCCTCTGAAGGGGAGTACAGATTTGGAGTGGGGGATGCCCGTGGTTTCTGGTAGCCAGAGGTCTTCCAAACACTGAGTACTCTGCATGACTGTCTCTCCTCAACCCCTGGGCTTTCACAGTGAATGCTAATATAGCCTATTGGTTGGTCATTGTTCTGCTCCTGGCAGAGCTACAGTTCCTGGATTCCTGCTTCCGTATTCCAGGACCGTGACTAGGGTCTCTGCATGAACCACCATAACCTCAAGTAATTATGGACCAACATCAAATACTTCTCTCTAAGTCAGTTTTGGGACACAATACCAGATGGTCCCAGAGAAACTTTAGTCCTCTGTGTGTTTTTATTTCAAAATCAAGCCTGTCTTCAGACAGCAGAACAAATGTGCCGAAATCCTATTCCAAAAACCAAAATACACAAACTCCAAGGAACCACCAGCCCTTTAGTCAATCTGCCTTCTAGAGAATGCTCTTACTATTCAGTATTCCTGGGTTTACCTCCTTTCCAGCCACACCACTAACACAGCATAGCACCTGTAGCCAATTGAGCCATGCCAACTTTGTTGCCAACCACAATCAACAAGGTAGGGAGCTGCCCCTCGATCTGAATTTCTCCACATAAACTCCTATCTATGGGATCCTACAGGGGAACTCAGGGTCATATGCTTTAGTTGTGGCCGTGATGCCTTTGCATACCATGGCTTGTCTAAAACACTTTATTGAGGGAATTCCCTGGCGGTCCAGTGGTTAGGACTCCGTGCTTCCACTGCAGGAGGCACAGATTCGATCTCCGTGGTTGGGGAACTGAGATCCCGCAAGCCATGCAGCACGGCCAAACAAACAAAAAATAAAATAAAGTACTTCATTGAGAACTGCCTAAAGTAAACACGATGACATAAGTCTGGCATAAAAACCAGCACTATGTTGAAAGCTTTGGCACTTAGGCTCAGACTAAGGACTGTCTCAGAGAATCCAAAGGCCTCTTGCTCTTGCCACATCTTCCAGCCAGCCCTAAGAAGCACACCTCATGCAAACTATCACCGATTTATCCCTACCTAAGGCTATGATACCTTCCAGCAAGGAACATGGCAGAGTTTCCCTACACCTCACTCTGGCCATGATTTGAGTGATGAACTCTGCCTTATGTTATGTTCAAGACCACTCCTGCTCTCTGCCCTGCTTCCTTCTCAGAGTCGCTGAATCAGATAAGTGCCTTCTAACTTTCTATCTCATGAATGAGAAAGCTCCCTATGGATGACATCCTTCCACATTTAGATTACTGCTCTGGAGTGTAAGCTTATTCCCCAGTGGTAAATATGTTAATTCTACATACTGTCTGCTACACTATGATTTCTTCCTTCTATGGGAAGCTTATTATTAATAGTTTGAGTCAAACTGCAGTTTCCTGGCCAGCCACTGTATTAATTGTCCTTGGTCAAATGCCAGCCCTTAGTCTGATCAGCTCTGTCTGGGGAAAGGGGAGTGTCGTAGTAATAAATATGACAACCTATTGCTGCTGCTCCTGAAGGCAGCCAGTTGGTCCACAGAGTTTCCAGCAACTGATCCCAACGCCTGGTTTGAACAAAGAAACTGAGGTAATTAGAATACACCTGAAGCACTTTTGTGATTATGTGATGAATGTCTCTGTTTCTGACCAAACAATAAGCTGCATGGGGGCACATAGTAAGTGGTCAATAGGTATTTTTCAAATTAATGAATAAATGCATAAATAAAGCTGAAAGGCGGTAGGATTAAGAGAAGTTGGGGGCGGGGGGCTTCCCTGGTGGCGCAGTGGTTGAGAGTCTGCCTGCTGATGCAGGGGACGTGGGTTCGTGCCCTGGTCCGGGAGGATCCCACATGCCGCGGAGCGGCTGGGCCCGTGGGCCATGGCCACTGAGCCTGAGTGTCCGGAGCCTGTGCTCCGCAGCGGGAGAGGCCACGACAGTGAGAGGTACACGTACAGCAAAAAAAAAAAAAAAAAAAAGAGAAGTTGGGGAAGTCAGGAGGAAACTTGAATGAGTCAAAGCTTTGACTAAGTCAAGTTATGAGTAACCTAAGTTCTGAGTAAGCAGAGCCTATTATGCAGAAAAGACACAGAGTAGATGGTAAGAAAGCCAGAAGGTAGTGAGTGGAGAGTGTGGCGACACACAGGGAGTAGCTGAGTCACTTAAAAGTAAAGATTCACAAAATCTGTGGCTGAGGTCTTGGAACTGCCTGGAATCCATAGCCACTCTCCTATCCTGTTCTTCCTTACCCTGATTGCTCATCCTTCCCTGGGTTTCCATAAATATGTATCTTTATAATAAACCATTCAGTAAAGGTAACTTGAGTGAATTGCCATTTGTTGGGGGGTCTCAGCTTTGGGCAGCCTGAGGATAATACATGAGCTCCAAGGAATCCAATTATTTGAAGCACATTATCCCTTTCTGTGGCCAGCCCATATGGAAGTGTCCTGACATGCTTGAATTCAGAGTGGAGCTGAGGCTCAGTCTACAACTCCTGCCATCCATATCTTATTTTTTTACTCCACATTTTAAGAAAACTCTCTTATCATTCTTGAGCTAGGGTAGCCAGATTTGCTTGGCCACATCTGCATTTTAAAATGGAAGATTAGAAGGAAAAAAATAAGTATTATTTTGGAATAATATTTATGAGTTATGAAGATCATTTTCATCATATCATCAATAATTACTGCTTGATTATTATGAGTCATCAGGTGGTTAATTAGACAGCCATGCCATCAATTATCCCCATGGTCCTGAGCCATTTTTGGTGCCTGTATATATTGGTTTCTATTGCTGCTAGAACAAATTACCACACCTTTAGTGGCTTAAACAACAGAAATTTATTATCTTACAGCTCTGAAGTTTTGAAGTTCAACATGGGCCCCACTGGACTAAAATCAAGATATCATCAGGGCTTCATTCCTTTCTGGAGGCTCTAGGGAAAAATCTGCTTCCTAGGCTTTTCCAGCTTCTACAGGATGCCTGCATTCCTTGGCTCATGGTACCCTTCTTCCATTTTCAAAGCCAGTAATGGTGAGTCAAGTCCTCTTTCCATCATCTCTCTCTGACCCTCCAGAGTCACATCTCCCTCTGATTGACCTCACCTGGAAAAGGTTTGCTGCTTTTAAGGACTCATGTGATTATCTTGGGCCCACCTAGATAGTCCAGAATAATCTTCCCTTCTCAAGGTGTTAACCTTAATCACATCTGCAAAATCCATTTGCCAAGTAAGGTAACATATTCAACATACTTGCAGGTTACAGGGATTAGGACATGGACATTTTTGAGGAGCAATTATTCTGCAGTTACACACTGTAGTTACAAATTCTTTTATGTTTTATTATCTCCATTTTATAGTTGGGGAAACTGAGACTCAGAGTGGTTAAATAATTTGTGCAAAGTCACATAGCTGTTAAGTGGTAAAGCTGAAATTCAAACTAGATTAGTCAGACACTAAAACCCATGCACTTTCACTATGTCACTTGGCCTCCCAAATTTTCTGTGGAACTTAGCTCATCTATATAAAAATCGATACACCACCAGACAGAAGATTCCTTCAGGGGCTTTAAGATCGACATTTTTGGACTCTTTAAAGATGTACTTGGCATTGCATATCTGAAAGGAAAACATATTTCTAGGGCAATACTCTCTATTTCTCCACTGAGGTGTAAAACCAGAAAAACTACTAGACACATTAAATATTTTCCTTAGAAAGACACTGTGGATAATCCTGCCATTTTATTAACCAGGAACGCTGTGGTCCTGAGGACTGCCCATGGGGATTTACTGATCAGATTCATGATTCAATCGAGTTTCTTTCCATCAATGACACTCAGATAAACCTGCCTCCAAAGTCAGTGAAGACAGCACTGAAATACTTTTCCAGAGAACTTTGTCAAGTCTCACCCCCACTCCTAATCATACAGTGACTTATCACCAGTAAGAGTACAGACCAGGCTCACTACAGATGCATTCTCACCGGGGTGAAAGGACTATAATGGCTGCTGAGGCTAAGAGAGCGCGTTGCTTCTGTATTGAGAGTCCTTCTCTGCTGGATCTGGGTACTGTATGTTCTCCCTTCAACTCTGCCTCTTCCACATTTCCTGTGACCCTCTCTGACGCCAGCTGTTTGACTGATCAACAGCTCTCCTCCCTGCAAATTGTTTGCATGTACTTTGGTCATCCTATCTTGCTCTGCCCTCTGATATTTATTTACTCACTCTTGATTTCTGTCGATTAATTGGCCTGTTTCTTATTGCTGCTCAAACCTTTGCATTTCTTTCTTTTTTTTTTTTTTTTTTGCGGTACGCGGGCCTCACACTGTTGTTGCCTCTCCCGTTGCGGAGCACAGGCTCCGGACGCGCAGGCTCAGCGGCCATGGCTCACGGGCCCAGCCGCTCCGCGGCATGTGGGATCTTCCCGGACCGGGGCACGAACCCACGTCCCCTGCATCGGCAGGCGGACTCTCAACCACTGCGCCACCAGGGAAGCCCACCCTTGCATTTCTTGTTGCTGCCTTGTTCTCTCATACCCTCAGCCTGCTGCCACATTCAACCTGAACACTATTTCTCTCTAGAATTCTATATAGGTAGACTGAGCATAGAGTACTTTGGAGCCAACTTCCCTTAGGCCCTTCCACAGTCAACAGCCATTCATTGAGATCAGCAATGTCTTAGGACAGTGACTTTTTCTTGATTCTATCATTTTCTTACTATTTGTGTTTTTTAATGCATAATGTGATTTTGGTGCTTAATTTTTATCCTTGAATTGCATTCTTCTGCACCTCAGAATGTGCTTCTTTGCAGAGCTTGTTGTGTATTCTTCTCTTGGTAGATGCTCATAGAGAGGGATTCATTTGTGTGCTTCACAGCAAATGCATTTTATTTTTCAGATCAGCTGAACTTCTTAACACTATTCAGTAACTGGGAAGGTGGATAATAACTGTTCTCATAACAAATCTTCCAATAATAATAACAAGCATTTAGTAAGTAGTTCACATAAGTCTCACATAATATTCCTTAATCTTCCCAACAACTCTCCAAGACTAGATCACTGTTTTACAAATAATGAAACTGGGGCTTAAAAAGGTCATGTAACATGTCCAAAGTCTCCTCACTAGCAGGTGATAGACAGATTCAGGAATTCCATCCCATTTTACCAGTTTCCAAAATGCAGATTTCCACTACCCATTATTGCTGCTGTTGGTTCAGATCCTAGTTTGCAACATTTTAGGAAAGAGAATATCAAATAGCCAGGTAAGCAGCAAAAACTACCATAGAAACAAAGGGAATTTTGATTACCCTCTCCTGATAGGATAAAATGGAACAAAGGTGGCCAAGTAGGGTAGCATCCTAGAGGGACCAGGATACGGTGCCTGGTCCCCTCAGTATCCTAGAGTGGTGCCAAGGTATGGAGCCAATATGGGTAGGAAAACAAGGGGAGGCAATGAATAAGTAGAAGCAAAGGGGACAGAAAGGACTATAGCCTAGAGGAATTCCCAGCATGGAAACAGACATTAGTGGACTTTGTTATAAGACTCCCACGTCAACTTGCATGGATTTGCCAAGTACAATAACACAGTCTGAAAGGGACCAAACTAGAACAGGGACAGAATAAGAGACAGTATATGGTGGCTCCAGCAGCAAAAAATGATTTTGAGTTCTGAGACAATAGGCTTGTTTGGTTCCTTCTATCAAGGATCTCCTGCACCCCCTATTAGGGTAATGGTGACTGAAGGAGAGGAGTATGGTTGACCTGGGAGGGGTCAGGAGGTTGTTGGCTAATGTGTGGAATTTCTCACCCAAGGCAGTGAGAGATGCCCAAATCATAGAAGCCAGCAGAGCTGAGAAATGTTCAAGGAACCAAAATCCTAGAAGCTAGAAGGAGAGTTTGGACGTAGGAAGTGAGTGAGGAATGTCACCCACACAAAGAGCCCAGAAAGGGAGGCTGGGTAGAACAGTGGAAAGAGTACAGCATTTTTATCTAAAACAGCTCAGCCCTTTCACAGTTCTTTCCCAATCCGCTAGGACTGTAAAGGCTCTATGGCCAGCCTGCGGCTGCTCACTCCCATGCTCCATTTTCTACCAAATCCACTTTCTCTGTCCTGATGGTCTCCATTTCTATCCTGTCTTCCTGTACCTACCCTCTGCTGCTCTGCCTGTTTCTTTGGCTAGGTCAGATAATTCACTAAGATAAGATAATCTAAGATAATCTTCTTGGTCCTCTATTCCAGCTTCAACCCTTGACAGTGTCCAGATTTGCTATGGCCCCATGCTCTGCAGCCTGCAGGCTGTCTTATCCAGCCAACCTGGTTAACTCATCCCAGAACACCCCCCTGAATCCTTCTCAAAGCTAGTGTTGTTCCTTCCATTCCACCTGGGAACCTGTAGAGTGTTGGCTGTGTGTCATACCACTGACCATGTCCTGCTAAATATTATGATGTTCACTTGGAGGTTGGGGGGAATGTTTCCATTACAGCAGAGGAATCTATAGGCTTTTTAGGTTAATAGGAATTGCTAGGTTTTCCAGAATGACAAATAAGAATACCAGAAAACCCATTTACTGAGCCACTAACCTTGAGTGTCCTTTATAATGACATTTTCAAGACAAGGCAAGGAAATTTTTCTTTCTGTCGTTCACTTTATTCACATATACCATATATAGGAAAATACATGAATCTTAAGTGTACAGCTGGATGAATTTTTGCAAAATGGACACACTAGTTTAATCAGTACACAGATTAAGAAACAAAACATTATCAGCATCCAGTCCTCTCATATCCCCACCTGATTACCACTCCCCATATGGTAACCACTTTTCTGACTTCTAACAGCATCGATCAGTTTCTTCTGTTTTAGAAGTTCACATAAATGGAATATATATCATGTATTCTTTTGTTTGTGGCTTTTTTGGGTCAACATTGTATCTGTAAGAGTCATCCACATTGTTGGGCATAGCAGTAGTCTGTTCTTTTTCATTGTTATATAGAATATTATATGAATATATATTGAATGAACTCTTTATTCATTCTACTGCTGTTGGACATTTGGATTGTTTCCAGTTTTTAGCTATTATGAATAATCCTGCTATGAGCATTCTTGTACATATCTTTTGGTGAACATATGTATGCATTTCTGTTGGGTATATATCTAGGAGTAGAATTGTTTGGTAAAAGTATACACACGTGTTCGATTTTAGCAGATACTGCGAAACAGTTTTCCAAAGTTGTTGTAACCAAGGATATTTTTTTATCCTTCCTAAATCTCTTGGATCCAGCAGGAAAGGGGGTGCAGCGGCAAGCAGAAATTTGGCTGGCAGTGCCAGCAAGTGCGAGTTAAAAGCAACTCTTCCCTCTCCTCTGCCATTGTTTTTGTCAGGTAGTTTTCTTTCCAAGGCAAAGGGCTTGGAAAATAGATGCCACCCAGCTGCAGTTGGCAGGTGGAATTCCACAATACCAGGGCTTAGTATGAAAGAATGTCAGCTAAGTCAATATAGGATACCAAGCCAGAGGAGTTAGAACAACTGAAAACTGGGCAAGAGGTCAAAGTCCATGTGGCCTAGAGGAGAAAGTGGAGTCCCGCGAAGAAAGAAATGGGATTGACACAAAGAAAGAGGGAGATGCCGACATCAAACTGGCATGTAGGGCCAAGAATCCAGGATGAGGAGAGAAAGAACAAGCAGGTGAAAGGTGATCGGGAATGGGTGTGTGGTTCATGACCAGCTTTTATACACCAGCCTAGAATGGTCAACCAAGTTAAAAGAAATGGGGAAAAAAAAAATCAAAACAAAATAATCTCATCCTACTGAAAACCAAAGCTGAGTAAGCCTTGTTTGGAAACGTCTTTTGAGGATAATTGCAAACTTCTGGGAACTTGAATGGAGAATGTGGGGGTGGAACAAATATAGAGTTTTCTGTCAGAGATGTAATGTTTGTGTAACACACATCTCTCCAGACCACTCTAGTTTGACACTACAATTGGATAATATGGACAGGAGCAGCCTCCACAAGAAGGTCATTGGAACCACAGGTCCCTTCTGAATCTCTCAAGGATATGGGGGGAGACAAAATCTCACATGCATTTCTGAGTGGCTATTCACTGACTCATATCATTAACCACAGCCGGTGTGCAGCCACTTCTCTGCTGAAGTAGAGAGAGATGCCTTCCTCCCACCTGTTCCATAATTAAGCCACAAAAAAGGGTGACTTTGGGCCCCGTTTCCTTGGGTGTCTTTAACGGTACAGGATGTTCATTTCACTTGAACAAGAAACTGAGATGACAATGTGAGTGATTTCACATTGCACCATACTCAAAACTCACCTCTTCTTACTGACCTCCCCCAGCCCACCCATGTCATTCCTAATACTAATTATGTGACCTCAAACAAATTACTCAACCTCTCTAATATTTAACTTTCTCATGGGTAATATGGCAAGAAAAATATCTACCTTTCAGAGTTACTGTGAGGATTAAATGAGATAATATGTAAGGGGTCACCCGTGGTGTTCCCCTACCTCCACGAGAGGAGTGACTAGTCTGGCTGGTTAGATTCCAAGACACTGACCAGGCCATTTCCCCCAGCAGATAGGGTCATGCATGATGTGTTGGATCATACGCAAGAGAAGGATCGCTCCGGGTTTTTCTCCCTTTGTCCCCATGGGACCGAGTGACAATCCAACCCAGGCATGCGCTCAGGCTTAGAGAGAGGGAACAGCTAGGTTGTAGTTACACTGTGAAGGTGTGGCCTGGTTCAGCCAGTGTCCATTTTGATTAGGCAGCATCCTAGCTGTCCTAGTGGTTAGATATTTCTAATTTGGCCCCTGAAAAAGGGCCCTGTAAGCCTCCAGTTCTAGGTATGTGACCTCAGACCACCTTATCAGAAAGTGTAAGCCTAGCTAAAATTCAGGTGTTATTTTTCTTCTGCCACTGTCTCCTGTGTGTAGTTCTCTCTCCAGACCTGGAAGGTGGGGGATGGTTGTGGTCTAAGATGGGATTCTGGTATTCTTTTTTTTCTTTAATTTTTACTAGGGTATAATTTATAATGTTGTGTTAGTTTCAGGTGTACAGCAAAGTGAATCTGTTATACGAAAACATATATCCACTCTCTTTTAGATTCTTTTCGAATTCTGGTATTCTTAAGCCTCTTGATCTAATATTAATTAATGGGACTCCAAACCAACCATAACCTTTAACATTATTAATATTAGCACTGTTTTGGTTATTTATTACTGCTTAGTAAACCACTCAAAAATGTAATGGCTTAAAACAACAATCTTGGGTTTTTGTTTGTTTGTTTTTGGCCACACGGCTTGTGGGATCTTAGTTCGCCGACCAGGGATTGAACCCAGGCTCTCGGTAGTAAGAGCACACAGAGTCCTACCCACTGGACCACCAGGGAATTCCCAACCACAGTCTTGTTGGGAATCAAGATCACGCAAGCTGTGTGGTGCAGCCAAAACAAACAAACAACAACAGTCTTTTGTTGTTGTTGTTATTAATTTCTCATGATTGTGTGGGTTGACTGGTTGGTGCTCTGCTGGTCTCATCTGGGTCTCTAACATGGTTGTAGTCAGATGGCAGCTGGGGCTGGAATCTCCAGGATGGCTTCACTTCCAGGTCTGACACCTTGTCAGGGATGTCCAGAAGGCCAGACCCAACTGGGATGGATGTTGGCAAGGCAAGAACTCACTTTCTCACCGTGAAGACCCAGGGCTTCTCCCTCTCCACATGGACTTATCAAATGGTGCTTGGGGCTCCTGCAAGCAGAGCAGTAGAAGCTACCAGACATTCTTAAAGCATAGGCTTGGAACAGACACAGTGTCACTTCTGCCATTTCTATTCCTTAAAGTAAGTCACACATCCGGCCCTGATTCAAGGGGAGGGGCTACATAAGGATATGAATGCCATCAAGTGTAGTTGACTGGGGGTCACTGATGTAATTGACTTCCATAAGAAGTATTAGTATCCGTTTCATTTACAGTCTCTAGATTCAGTAAATGTACACCAGGATTTACCTCTCTTCTGACTCAGGATAAGTTTTGTCCTGCATATGGTACGATCTCCATAAAGAGTTTCCTGAGAGTTGGGGGTCTCGGTGTATAGGACTGGTCATATAACCCCCACATATCCAGCCACTATCTTTTGTATGTGGTTTAATTTAAATCATTCAAAGAAAGCCTCTGTTGACCCACCCTCTCAAATTTGACCTCGAAGGGCTGTGTAGAGGATTAAGTAAAATCACCTGTGTAAATCGCCTGGCACTCTGTGTCAGTAAGAACTCAATAATGGTAATTATTATTTTATTATTACCAGGGTCCCTAAGGTATTGGGCTGGCCTTGGTAAAAACGTAATGAGATGACTTTGGGACGTCCCAGTTTCCCAGGGCACGTGAGTGATTAATACCCAAGAAAGCGGGTGGAATTGTTAACCTGAGATAATGGGGACAGAACAGGTTATCAGCTGCCCACATGCAAGATGAAAAGAGAATCAACAAGTGCAGTGGCAGGAAGTATCAGAAAAACAACAACAACAACAACAAGAAAAAATAGAAATAGTCTGAGATCAGGTGAATTGGAGAAAAGAATCTAGAGGATAGATATCAGAACGAAAGGAAGAACCATTTATTTCTTAGTCAGCAATAGGCCCCTAACAGGTGATAAGGGTAAGCTAATAGAGAGATTACCTGGGAGGGGAATGAGATGAGGAGCTGCCAGTTTCCAGCTTGCAAGGAAGACAGAGCCAGGTACGGACTAGACTGAGAGACAAGTGGGACCCACATTCCCTTTGGAGCAGTATCAACCTTCCAACACAACCAATTATGGATGATCCAGACAGTGGAGGACAAAGGAAAAAACAGCCCTTGGAAGGTAATAAATCAACTCTGTCCAGAGTGAGGAACCTGAGCCAATCAAAACAGCTTTGGTCTCATCATGATTACAGGGTTAGCATTTAGTCAGTTTATAACTCACTATCTAGAAACTTCCTTTTCCCACATCTATTACTCAAGCTTTCCTCTTAGTTCTCTGAGAAAAACAAAACAAAAACTAATAATCTGTTTGAGAACAAAGAGATTAAATAAGATGTAAGTAAGATCATAGAGGTAAAAAGCATTTTGTAGACTTACAAGCACTCTACAAATGGGAAGTGCTATTATTTTTAAGGGAAGCAGATTCAAGTGTTGCTCAGAGAGGGGGGTGTTAGAGCCCCATGGCTGAGGTGAGCAGCTAAAGCTGAAGAGAGAGGGGAGTTGTAAAAACCACAGAGAGATGGTAGTAAAACCATTGCTAACTGTTGACCTTCTGAGCCCTCCTCCAACCTCACCACCCCCAACCCCTCACCTCTGACCCTCACCTCTGTCCCTTTTCCCAACAGCTTTGAGAGAGAAAGTGTTTGGTATTATTTACATTCAACTAAGTTTGTGAACTGAAGTTGCAAGGAAAAAGCTAATGAATATTTAACCACTCTATTAAATTAATAAACAAAAATCTAGATACAAGTAATTCAGAAAGAAGTGCTGAGAGTAAAGCATAGATAATCATCTCTCTCCTAGCTTCATTTCTACCAGAGAAAGACGACTTTCTGAACAGAAAGGGAGCAAAACTTATGGGGAAATACTTTAGTAGTAGGCTGAAAGGAGGGCAGTCATAGCAATAATTTAATTTTATCATAAACACAGCAGGAGGGTCTTTTGGTACTAAATTAGCCTGAAGCTACAAAGCTGTAGAACTGTATCAGAAAAGATATTTGACTTTGTCTATAAGGTTCAGTATAATTTTCATTTATTCTTTAATTCAGCAAGTATTTGTTGAGTATTTATACATATGGTCTGTTTGCCCTCATGGAACTTCTTTTCTGGAGGGTGAGACAGAAAATAAAATAATACATAAACAAACAAATATGTAAGTGGAATTTCAGGTAATGATAAATTCTATGAAGATAATTAAATTGGGAAAGGGGATGGAGAATAATTGTGTACTCATAGTATATTTGTTCCCTCTGAATTTAGCATGGTAAGGGTCCATAAGTGCCAACCAAATAAATGAATAAATGACTGCTTCCTCCCAAGTTCAAGCCCTCACTACCTCATGCCTAGCATATTGTCAATCGCCAATATGGGTCATTCTGCGTACATTCTCCCTTTGTTTTCAGGCATGATGCACACCATTGCCTGATTTAAAATGCAACTTTTTAAAATAGATTTTATTTATTTATTTGTTTATTTATTTATTTTTGGCTGCGTTGAGTCTTCCTTGCTGTGCGCGAGCATTCTCTAGTTGCGGCGAGCAGGGGCTACTCTTCATTGCAGTGCGCAGGCTTATTGCGGTGGCTTGTCTAGTTGTGGAGCACGGGCTCTAGGCATGCGGGCTTCAGTAGTTGTGGCACGTGGGCTCAGTAGTTGTGGCTCACAGGCTCTAGAGCACAGGCTCAGTAGTTGTGGCACACGCGGCATGTGGGATCTTCCTGGACCAGGGATCAAACTCGTGTCCCCTGCATTAGCAGGCGGATTCTCAACCACTGTGCCAGCAGGGAAGCCCTGAGCCCCAGGTTTCTCATCTGAGGGAAGGGAATGACAACACAGTTGTATTGGTGAGGTTAGGCTAAGTTATGCTGCAGGAACAAACAATCCCAGATCTCAAGGTTTAATACACATGAACATGTATTTACCACTTATTTGATATGTCCATTGTGGGCCAGCATGGGCTTTGTTTCACCTGCACTGGTGGAGGCTCCACCCTCTAGTAAATGCCTCAGACTCCACGGCAACTAAGTCACATGATCTCACTAACAGCAAGGGAGCCTGGGAAATGTGAGTGGGCAGATAGAAGCTGTGGGGCATCCCTGGCACACCCTTTCCCATGCCCCACATTCTAGGCAGGAGGCTTAGCGTGTGGTCTGCTTGTTATGTTAAAAAATGGAGACAGTCTCTAGGTCCATCCACGTCTCTGCAAATGGCACAATTTCATTCCTTTTTATGGATGAGTAATATTCCATTGTATATACGCACCACATCTTCTTTATCCATTCCTCTCTTGATGGACATTTAGGTTGCTTCCATGTCCTGGCTATCGTAAATAGTGCTGCAATGAACATTGGGGTGCATGTATCTTTTGGAATCATGGTCTTCTCTGGGTATATGTGCAGGAGTGGGATTGCTGGGTCATATGGTAGCTCTATTTTTAGTTTTTTAAGGTACCTCCATACTGTTCTCCATAGTGGCTGTATCAATTTGCATTCTCACCAACAGTGTAAGAGGATTCACTTTTCTCCATACCTTCTCCAGCATTTATTGTTTGTAGATTTTTTGGTGATGGCCATTCTGACCAGTGGTACCTCATTATAGTTTTGATTTGCATTTCTCTAATAATTAGTGATGTTGAGTCTTTTCATGTGCCTGTTGGCCATCTGTATATCTTCTTTGGAGAAAAGTCTATTTAGGTCTTCCACCCATTTTTTGATTGAGTTGTTTGTTTTTTTGATATTGAGCTGCATGAGCTGTTTGCATATTTTGGAGATTAATCATTTGTCCTTTGCTTCATTTGCAAATATTTTCTCCCATTCTGAGGGTTGTCTTTTCATGTTGTTTATGGTTTCTTTTACTGTGCAAAAGCCTTTAAGTTTCATTAGGTCCCATTTGTTTATTTTTTTGTTTTTATTTTCATTACTCTAGGAGGTGGGTCAAAAAGGATCTTGCTGTGATTTATGTCAAAGAGTGTCCTGCCTATGTTTTCCTCTAAGAATTATATAGTGTCCAACCTTACATTTGGGTCTTTAATCCATTTTGAGTTTATTTTTGTGTATGGTGTTAGGGAGTGTTCTAATTTCATTCTTTTACATGTAGCTGTCCAGTTTTCCCAGCACCACTTATTGGAGAGCCTGTCTTTTCTCCATTGTATATTGTATATTCTTGCCCCCTTTGTCATAGATTAGGTGACCATAGGTGCATGGCTTTATCTCTGGGCTTTCTATCCTGTTCCATTGATATATATTTCTGTTTTTGTGCCAGTACCATACTGTCTTGATTATTGTAGCTTTGTAGTATAGTCTGAAGTTACAGAGCCTGATTCCTCCAACTCCATTTTTCTTTCTCAAGATTGCTTTGGGTGTTTGGGGTCTTTTGTGTTTCTATACAAGTTGTAAATTTTTTTGTTCTAATTCTGTGAAAAATGACATTGGTAATTTGATAAGGATTGCACTGAATCTGTAGATTGCTTTGGGTAGTATAGTCATTTTCACAATATTCATTCTTTCAATCCAAGAACATGGTATATCTCTCCATCTATTTGTGTTATCTTTGAGTTCTTTCATCAGTATCTTATAGTTTTCTGAGTACAGGTCTTTTGCCTCCTTTGTAGGTTTATTCCTAGAGATGTACAGCAAAGGGAAGTCTACCCAACATTCTGCAAAAACCAGCTCCCCAGCAGCCTGCGCTCTCTTGGCTGTGACAGTCAGAGCCCTGGTTTGGGTGTAAGTGATAGCACCTGGTGCTGGTGCGTGGTGAGCACCCTAAAATGCATCTTTATCATGCCACTTTTCTACTCCAAAACATTCAGTGACTTCCTATTGCCTTTTTGTTATTTTAAACAAAGTTTAAAGAAAATAGTACATTTATCTATCACTGAATCTTATTTATTGATGAATATTATTTCTCTCCTAGGTCTTACTAAAGACATGTGTTATCCTTTTAATATTATTATTAACCTGAACAACTTTACAGGAAAGAAGGTAGTAAACAGTAAACTATATTTATGTCACTCCAAACCTTTGAACTATGAAATCACTAAATGTTAGCACTGAGAATGGCCTTGAAATCAGTTGAGATCAACTCCTTCATTTCATAGGTGAGGAAACTGAGAACAAGCAGATAAATTGCTCAGATATGGATACCCAGCCAAGGGAAGGCCCTGTCACAACTAGAACTCAGCTCTTCTATTTTCTCTTTCTTTCCACTACACTACATTATACGTATATTTACATATATACATTATATGTATATTTCTACATGGTTTAATCAGTATACATGCTATTTTGTGTCTCTTCTATTTATATTACTCCAGGTACACATTTCCACATATTGACATTAAGCTAGGTTCTTGTCATTTTTGGTAGCTACATGGCATTCCATCATATCCATATAGGCTATGGTCCTTTATAAACCATCATTTTGAGTTGCATAAGAAAGAAAACTAGCCTACACTAATACTTTGTGTTAACTGTTTTCAATAATAAAATAATATCTGCTGCTGCTTTGTAAATTAAGTTTGAAAAAATCATATATTCTTAATCTGGTTTACTCATATTTTCTTTTCTAAAACCGGGCCTGCTCATTTTGTGTGTTTTCTAAGTGCCATTTGTATTTAAGTTTTTTAAAGTATGCAAATAGGTCAAGGTATAAATAATATGAAGTATGAAATTATTTTGCATTGAAAACTGCGAAACCCACTTACTACTGATTCAAAATATGTACATATTTATGTTCCTGATCATTCTTTGTAATTCATCTCTTTGATCATGGCTATTCTGCATTTGAATATATAAAAAGGGCTTTGAAACGTATTATTCTTTTCCGCCTTCCATCTGAAAAACAGAGGGAAAGAGTCTTAAACAAAGGTGAATACCTCCAAAGTTCATTCAATACTTCTCAAAATGTCTCAAGATTTATGTCTTTGGGAAAATTACGCCGTAATCTAATGATCATTTTGTGGTGTTTCAGTATCTTATTTTTCTTGAAATTCATTACTATAAGAAAAAGCAGATTTAAAAAATTTTTTCTCGTTCATATTTGAATTAGGTATTGAATGGACTGCTTTGCATCCAGAGAAAACTTTAAAGAGCAACACACTCATAAACTGAGCTTTTTAATCATTGTTATTTTTGTAGTTCCTTCATTTCAACGTTTGAAAATCACTAACCATGGATGCTGTGTAGAACTAGGAGTAGGTAAGAACTGAAGAGTAGAAGAAACTTCTCATGGGTAGCATTTCTTGCCCAAATTGTTAATAATAACTATCATTCATTGAGCCCTTACTCTAAATGGCATTGTGCTAAGCATTATTACTACATTATATCATCTAATTCTTATGACAGTTTGGTGTTATTACCCCCATTTTACATATTGGTAAACAGAGGTTTGGAGAAGTTAGGTAACTTGCCCAAGGTCACACAGCTATAGCAGAATCAGAATATAGAGCTTTAATACCAAAGCTTATGCTTTTCATACACCACACTGCCTCTGTTTGGCAAATCACTGAAGGAAAGGACAGTAGTTTACCTTTGGAAGGGTCTCATAGGGGAGAACTACATAAAGGGTGAGGTGGTTCCTATGAGAAGAATATAAGTCCTTTTATTAATTGAAATGTAACATCTATTCTGGACATATAATTTAGTAACTTATCCCACATTGAAAGATAAAGGTTTTGAATGAATGCAATGGGCTTATTAAAGAAAAAGAAATTACTGATTATTTACATAGTTTTCATGTTTTTTAAAAAGAAGCCTTCTAAAATCAAGCATGTCACATATTACACATACCTGTCCCAGAAAAAGACAGATGAATTTGTTTATGGTGAGCAGAGAAATGAAACTGGTATCACGATAATACATTTCCTCATCAATGATGACTCTTCAGCCTTTGGATCAATCTTCATTCTTAAGAGGTTCCTGACTTGCTTAACTTGTGCAATAGGGACTTTTTTTTTTAAAAAAAAAGATAGAAATTCAGAAGGCTGGCTTAATTTGTGCTGAAATTCTTTAAAATTTGACCAGGTAATATGATGTTTTTCAATACGGCATACATGATTTGGCTGCCCAAGATATATGTATTTTGAAAGTAGCTTTGTTGAGGGAAGGAGTATTAACAAAGGAACCTAGAAAGGTAGAAAACATGCTATGGTAGCCAGCCTTCAGGATAACCTAGAACAATCCTCATGTATTGGTATTCCCCTCGTACATTGAATCAGAGCTGATTTGTGTGACTAATAGATTACTGTGGAAGTGACAGTGTAGGATTTCTGAGGCTAGATAATAAAAGACATTGTAACTTCTGCCTTGGCGCCTTAGATCCCTTGCTCTAGGAAAAGCCACCTACCATGGATGCAAGGACCCCTGAAGACAGACCTATGTGAAAAGATTCTGAGGTCTCCTGCCAACAGCCAGCACCAACTTGCCATCCATGTGAGTGAGCCACCTTAGAAGCAGATCTGGTAGCCTCAGAAACTGTAAGAGATAATAAATAGTTGTTGCTTTAAACTGCTAAGTTTTAGAATAATATGTTACACAGAAATAGATATCTAATATAGATGTTGCTACCTGGAAGTGAGATTCAGCCATAACAAAATCCTAAGATGCATAAGTAACTTTGGAACTGGACAACAGACTTTGGGGAGAGTGTTAGTGAAAGCCTAAAGTACCTTGAAGAAACTGTTAATAGAAGTATCCCACTCTTTTATATGGCTACAGGTGAAGGCTTGCAGAAAAATGAGGTAATGTAATTGGAAACTGGAAGAAAGGCAATCCTTCTTATATAGTGGCAGAAAGTTCAGTAACACTGTTCCCTGCAGTAACCAAAAGGTAGAAAATGTGTCTAATGAATTGGGTGATCTAGCTAGGGAGATTTCCAAGCAAAGGTTTCTTGTTGCTTGTAGTAAAATGTGAGAGGAGAGAGGTAAACTAAAGGAAGAACTGTTAACAGTTTAAACAAAAAGGAGACAGAATTTGATGGTTTTGAAAATTCTCACCTTCTCTGAATGGCAAACAATGCTAAAATTAAGATGTAGCTTCTGAGCTACAAATCCAGGGCACTGCTAGTAAAACATGGTCCTAAGATGAAGCCAAGGGAGTGATTGTAAAATCTTTTGTTACAGTCTCAGAAAAATTTAAGGTTGTGCATCAGAATACTATTTGGCCAGACAAAAAGTCCTCTAAAGAGATTAAAGGTATGTGTCACACAGTCTCTCAATAAAATGATGAAGCACCTAGGAAGCTTAAGGACATTGTCCATCAGTTATCTCACCAGAAGCCCAAGGTAGAGAAGAGCTTATCTGAAAGATATTTGTAGGTGTGGCTTTCATCTAATGGAGTGGACCCCAATAACATTCATGGAAGGCTCATAACATTTAAAAAATAAATATGTATGAAGAAACATTGCCATCTTGGACCAAAAGGGATAGAGATAGTACAAAACGAAAAGAGGTCTTTGGATCCTCAAAGTTCCACTGGCAAGAAGTAGGCTGAGAAAAGTTCTCAGTGGTAAACATGGACTATCTTTCATTAAAAAAAAAAAAAAAAAAAAAAAAGGGAGAGAGGGAGGATGACTCAGGGGTCAGATCCAAAACTCCAGAACATGGAGCTGAGAGCCAGGGAGAATTATTCCCAGGATTTGAGACTTAATCAAGGAATGTTCAACATTTGTTCAGCTGGTTTTCAGAATTATAATGGACCAGTGATTCCTTTGTGCCCACCATTTTCCCTCTTTCTGAACAGTTACCCTGTTACACCTGTCTCACCATGGTGTGTTGGGTGTATGGAGGGGCACATAAGTTGTTGTTTTAGTTTCACAGGGGGAGAGGAACTGTACTCAAGGGGCTGTACTTAAGGAACTACACCCAAGGAGCCTCAGATGTACCTGGACCTGATTTAGAGGATGAGATGTTGGACTTTAAGCTAACGCTATAATGAGATGAGACTTTTGGTGACTTCGGGAGGAAATGAGTGTATTTTGCATGTGGGAGGGACATGAATCATTGGAGACCAGAGGATGGACTGTGGTAGCCAGCCTTCAAGATAGCCCTTAATTATCCTTCCCTCCTTGTATTCACACCCTTGTGTAGGCCCCTCCCACACTCTATCACAGTTGGTCTGTGTGACCAAAATGATATAGCAGAAATGATGGTAAGTTACTTCTGAGAATAGGTTATTAAAAAAACTGCACCTTCCATTCTGGTATCTCTGTCTTTCTCTATCTCTATCTCTTGGATAACTCCCTATTGGAGAAACAAGCTGCCGTGTTGTATGCAGCTCTAAGGAGAAGGCCACCTGGAAGAATACTGAAGCCTCTGGCCAATGGCCAGCTAGGAACTATGTCCTGCCAACAACCATGTGAGTGAACTTGGAAATCAAGTCTTCAGCCCTACTCTAGCCTTGAGATGACTGCAGCCCCAGCCAATATCTTGACTGCAACCTCATGAGAGAGCCTGAGCCAGAACCACCTGGCTAAGTCGCTCTTGGATTACTAAACCTCAGGAACTGTGTGAGATAATGAAATGTTTGTTGTTTTAAGATGTGAAGTTTCAAGGTAATTTATTATGCAGCAATAGATAACAAATACACCAGCCCAAGAGCCGGGACTTCACAGCAGAAGCTGAGACCACAGATGGAGGTCTGATGCACTCTTGCATATTGCCTCATCATCATCATGTGGGACTCGAGGGACATTGTTCCAGCTAATGATTAAGAACTCTCCAGACAATAGGGGCTTCCGGCCCCTTCCGAGAAGGAGGGAGATAAACAAAATGTAAAAAAGGTGTCTGTCAAAGACCAATCAGGAAGCTGAGGACAAGTTCCCTCTCTGGTCCGAGCCTAAGCCGGGACCAATCAGCAGGAAAACACAACCAAATCTATAATTTACATACGGGGAAGTGGGAACCTATAAAACTGACATATTCGCGCCCAAAAGGGGTTCCTTCTTCGACCTCCTGCGTGAGGACCAAGGAACCCCGGTGCACCGGCCTTCAATAAACCTCTTGCGTTTTGCATCGGCTTCCGACTCTTGTTTCCTGGGCGAGTCGAAACTCCTAGGAGACCGCGAAGGTCTAACATTTGGGGGCTCGTCCGGGATTCCACTCGCCCCGGACCACAAGAACATCGGGAGTTGGAGGTAGCAGGTAAGCTCGAGCTTGATTGTCTGTTTGTTCCTTGTTCTTTGTGGGCCATTATCGGAGGAAAGCCGTAAGAATCGGCTTATTATGGAATCTGTATCGGACCTCTGGCTAGGCAGACGTGCTAATAGCCGGCGTCCATGAGCCCTAGGGGACGCCCTGGTGGCTCATCTGGAAGGAGAGGCAAACTCTGTCTCCCCTTCACTCGGTTTCGGCAGTTCCCTTGGTGATAACTGCCATCTGAAGAGGTTTCGGTTTTGAAGCGAGCTCGCGGTGGCCCATGCGTATATGTGTTTCGTGGAGTTTTAACTATTTCTCTATTGTGGTCTATTCTTCTTCTCTGACGGACGACAATGGGACAAACTATGACGACTCCTCTTTCCCTTACCCTAAGCCATTGGACCGAAGTTCGGGCCAGAGCCCATAATTTTTCGGTAGAGGTAAAGAAAGGAAAGTGGCAGACTTTGTGTGCCTCTGAATGGCCAACATTTCAGATAGGATGGCCCCCCGAAGGATCCTTTTTATTAGACAAGATTAAGCTGCTGAAGTCTAAGATATTTAATATAGATCCCCACGGACACCCAGACCAAGTACCATATGTCTTGGTCTGGGAAGATTTAATTCTCTCCCCACCTCCGTGGGTCCGGCCCTTTGTTTCCTCAACAGGTACGTCCGCGCATACATCAGCAGCGTCGGAGATATTAGCCTTAAAGAAAAACCCCAACACGGAGAAGCTACCCGACGCCCCGGATCCACCGAAGGCGATTTATCCTGACCCGCAGTCCGATTTGCTTCTTTTGGATTCCCCACCCCCTTATCCTCCGGCCCCAAATCCCCTACCACCTAGAGGACCCCCAGCTCCACTGCCCTCGGCACCAAGGGAACCATCCATGATGGAAGAAGAAAGGGGTCCCTCAGCGGGCACTAGGAGCCGGAGGGCTATCTCCCCGGACTCCACTGCCCTACCTCTTAGAGAGTATGGCCCCCCCGACGGCCAAGGGAATAGACCTCTCCAATATTGGCCCTTTTCCTCTACAGATCTTTATAATTGGAAAATGCATAACCCAACTTTTTCCGAAAATCCACAGGCCCTTACCGCTTTAATAGAATCTCTTGTTTTCTCCCACCAGCCCACATGGGATGATTGTCAGCAGCTGCTCCAGACTCTCCTAACGACTGAGGAGAGGCAACGGGTTCTTTTAGAAGCCAGAAAAAAATGTATTAGGCTCCAATGGGCAACCTACCCAGCTGCCTAACGAGATTGATGCTGGTTTCCCACTCGTCAGGCCAAACTGGGATTTCAATGCCCCGGAAGGTAGGGAGCGCCTGAAAATGTATCGCCAGGCTCTGGTGGCGGGTCTCCATGGAGCGGCCAGACGGCCCACTAATTTGGCTAAGGTAAGGGAAGTCACTCAGGGGCCCCAGGAATCTCCAACTGTGTTCCTAGAACGTTTAATGGAAGCCTTTAGACGCTTTACCCCTTATGATCCAACTTCGGAGGAACATAGGGCTACTATAGCAATGGCTTTCATAGATCAAGCGGCCCCTGATATTAAGAAGAAATTACAGAGGCTAGATGGCTTGCAGGGATTTTCGCTTCAGGAGTTAGTAAAAGAGGCAGATAAAGTATATAACAAAAGAGAAACAGAGGAAGAGAAGGAAGAAAGAAAGCAGAAAGAGCAGGAAGCCCGTGAAATAAGACGGGATAAGAGACAGGAGAGGAATTTAAGTAAGATACTGGCCACTGTGGTTGGAGGAAGAAATATAGGGGATAGGAATAGGCAGGAAGGGCGAACGGCAGACAGAAGGCGGCCATTAGACAAGGACCAATGTGCCTACTGTAAAGAAAAAGGACATTGGGCGAGAGAATGCCCTAAAAAAAGAATGGAGGAAGGCCAACCAGAAACAAAATCTTAACATTGGAAGAAGAAGACTAGGGAAGTCAGGGCTCGAACCCTCTCCCTGAGCCCCGGGTAACTCTTAAAGTGGAGGGGGAACCTGTTCAATTTTTGGTGGATACCGGAGCCCAGCACTCCGTCCTTCTCCACTCAAAAGGTCCTATCTCAGCTAAAAGGTCATGGGTACAAGGAGCCACTGGGAATAAACAATATTCATGGACCACACGAAGGACAGTAGATCTTGGGATTGGACGAGTAACCCATTCATTTTTGATTATTCCGGAATGCCCCTATCCTTTGCTGGGAAGAGATTTACTCTCCAAAGTAGGGGCTCAAATCCACTTTCAGCCAGAAGGTCCCACCATAACTGATAATAAAGGAAGGTTACTTCAAATATTGACTATGAAATTAGAAGATGAATATAAATTATACGAGCAGCCTTCATCCTCACGAGTTAATGTTACAGATTGGGTAACTCGGTTCCCTCAAGCCTGGGCAGAAACTGCCGGTATGGGGATGGCCAAAAATCGGCCCCTGGTGCTAGTGGAACTCAAGGCAACTGCCACCCCAATAACGGTCCGTCAATACCCCATGAGTAGAGAAGCCAAAGACGGTATCCGTCCCCATATGCAGAGGCTACTAGACTTGGGCATCTTAATAAGATGTCAATCAGCATGGAACACCCCTCTCCTGCCGGTAAAGAAACCAGGAACAAATGATTATCGGCCGGTGCAGGATCTACGAGAGGTAAACAAACGGGTGGCAGACCTCCACCCCACAGTTCCAAACCCTTACAACCTCCTGAGCACTCTTCCACCTCAACATACGTGGTATACTGTTTTGGACCTTAAAGATGCTTTTTTCTGTTTAAGACTCTCTCCCCTGAGCCAACCCTACTTTGCCTTCGAATGGAAAGATCCAACATCGGGAATGTCTGGTCAGCTGACATGGACACGGCTACCTCAGGGATTTAAGAACTCCCCGACCATCTTTGATGAAGCCCTCCATCAGGATTTGGCGTTATATAGAGAATCAAATCCCCAGGTAACATTACTCCAATACGTTGATGATATTTTATTAGCTGCTGAGACCCGAGAAGATTGTATCAAGGGTACTGAAAAACTGTTAACGGAACTTGGAACCCTGGGATATAGAGCCTCAGCCGAGAAAGCACAAATATGCCAACAACAGGTCAGTTACCTGGGGTATCTATTAAAAGGGGGGCAAAGATGGCTCACGGAGAGCAGAAAGGATACGGTGGCCCAAATTCCGGCTCCCAAAAACACCAGGCAGGTTAGAGAATTTTTGGGGACGGCCGGATTCTGTAGACTATGGATTCCAGGGTTTGCTGAGCTGGCAGCCCCATTGTACCCCCTAACCAAAAAGAGCACTCCTTTCGTTTGGGGCGATAAGGAACAACGGGCTTTTGACCAAATCAAACGAGCTTTACTTTCAGCTCCAGCCCTAGGATTGCCAGATGTAACCAAACCTTTTCATTTATATGTGGCCGAAAATAAGGGCATTGCAAAAGGAGTATTGACTCAGAAATTGGGTCCCTGGAATCGCCCAGTTGCTTATTTGTCAAAAAAATTGGACCCTGTGGCATCAGGATGGCCCACCTGTTTAAAGATAATCGCTGCAGTAGCCGTTCTAGTCAAAGATGCTGACAGACTAACTTTAGGACAAAATCTAACGATAACAGCTCCTCATGCCCTGGAAAATGTAGTCCGTCAACCACCGGATAATGCCAGGATGACCCATTACCAAACCCTGTTGCTAAACTCAGATCACATCAAGTTTGCTCCAGCCACAGGACTCAATCCAGCCACCTTGCTACCTGATCCTGACTTGGAAGGCTCCACCATCATACATGATTGTCAGGAAGTACTGGCCGCAGCACACGGCAGTAGGCCAGATCTGATGGACCTGCCCCTCCCTGATGCTGATTTCACCTGGTTCACGGATGGGAGCAGTTTCCTGGAGGAAGGTAAGCGTCGAACTGGGGCAGCCGTGGTAGACGGAAAACAAGTCATATGGGCAGCGGCGCTACCACAAGGGACCTCAGCCCAATGAGCTGAATTAATTGCCCTGACGAGGGCATTAGAGATGGCAGAGAATAAAAAAGTAAACATCTACACAGACAGTAGATATGCGTTTGCTACCGCTCATATCCACGGTGCCATTTACCAACAGAGAGGGCTACTAACTTCAGGTGGCAAAGAAATTAAAAACAAAGACGAAATCGTGGCTTTGTTGACTGCACTCATGCTTCCTACTAAAGTCAGTATCATCCACTGCCCTGGACATCAAAAAGGAAATACCCCAATAATTAGGGGAAATAATATGGCTGACCAAGTGGCCCGAGAAATAGCATCGGGAGAAGTCATTTTAGGACTGTCAGATAAAGTTCCTGAAAAACCAGGCCGCGATGAAGAAATCATCCCGGCCACAACAAAAGGAACTTTGTCCCCTCAGCAAGCAGAATCCATGTTACAACAGATGCACAGATGGACACATTTGGGGACTAAAAAGATGGTAGCCTTGTTACAAAAAGCCGGGTACGAAACCCCTGAAATGACAAAATTAGCTGAACAAATTGTGCAGGAATGCGTCCCATGTCAACAGGTAAATGCTCACAAAGGGAAACTTGAAACTGGAAAGAGACTCAGGGGGGACCGCCCAGGAACTTACTGGGAGGTGGACTTTACCGAAGTGCGTCCTGGAAGGTACGGTAATAAATACCTTTTAGTTTTTGTAGACACTTTTTCAGGATGGATAGAGGCTTTCCCAACAAAGAAAGAAACAGCTGCTGTAGTAGCCAAGAAGATTTTAGAAGTAGTTTTTCCTCGATTTGGAGCACCAAAGGTAATAGGGTCTGATAATGGTCCAGCCTTCGTGGCCCAGGTAAGTCAGGATGTGGCCAGATATTTGGGGACTGATTGGAAATTACATTGTGCCTATAGACCCCAAAGTTCAGGTCAGGTAAAAAGAATGAATAGGACTCTAAAAGAGACCCTAACCAAATTGTCCTTGGAGACTGGCGGTACCGATTGGACGGTGCTCCTTCCTTTGGCCCTATTCCGGGTTAGAAATACACCTTCCCGATACCATCTTACTCCTTTTGAAATATTATATGGTGCCCCGCCTCCCCTCCTCACTTTAGGAGAAGAAATAAAACCTGATTTTCAAAATAACACTGACTTATATGCTAGGCTACTAGGACTCCAATTGGTCCAGAAAAAATACGGTCCCAACTCGCCGAGGCCTACCAACCGGGAACACCGGGAGAAACTCATCCTTTCCAAGTCGGAGACTCCGTATACGTCCGTCGGCATCGAACCCAGACGTTGGAACCTCGATGGAAAGGACCATACACCGTCCTCCTCACCACCCCAACGGCCATAAAAGTGGACGGCATCGCTGCCTGGATCCATGCTTCACATGTGAAGGCTGCACCAGCGACGGCATCATCAGGATGGCGGGCCCAAAGAACCGACAACCCGCTCAAACTCAAGCTTCTACGAACCTAAGACTTATAATTTTGGTTTTACTGCCTTTACTGACTGTAAGTGATTTTAACCCTCACCTCCCCCAACGTTTAACTTGGCAGGTAATTTCTCAGACTGGAGATGTAACCTGGTCCATTAGTCATACTGCACCCCCCTGGACCTGGTGGCCAGATCTTTTTTCCTGATGTTTGTAAATTGGCTATAGGAACACCTTATTAGGATACAGAAGATTCTCATGATATGAACACTGCCCCTTCCAAAGTTTCAGAAACTGATTGGTTTGGGCTGGGTTGCAAAAATGCAGGCAAAAGAATGATGCTTGGTATCCTCACTTTCTACGTATGCCCCGGGTTCCACCGCCCTCGATCTCTGAATTATAAATGTGGTGGAACTGAAAACTTTTATTGCAAAAGCTGGGGATGTGAAACTACCGGGGATACTAATTGGAAACCCACCTCAACTTGGGATTTTATTACTGTAACGGCTAATTATTCTCATAATGAGGATACCGGACACTGGAGTAAATGTTCAGGATGGTGTCATCCCCTTAAAATTTCCTTTAGTAATCCCGGAAAAAGAGATAAAAAATGGATAAATGGTCATTCTTGGGGCGTTAGATTTTACATGAGGGGATATGATTTAGGAATATTAATGACCCTTAAGCTAAAGATTGAGACTCCTGCTCCTATATCAATAGGCCCAGATCCCGTACTTGGCCCCCCTTTGCTTCCCCCGGCCCCTTCAACTACGTCAACAAAAAATGAGACTAATGAAACCTCTGGATCCAAAGAACCCACAGTTAAGCCTGGGACTCCTCAGGATAGGATGCTTTCTTTGGTGCAGGCAGCCTTTACGGTCCTTAATGCTACAAACCCGGAGGCTACAAAATCATGTTGGCTTTGCTATGCTGCCCCTCCCCCTTATTATGATGCTATAGGATATAGCTCCAACTATACTAATTCTACCTCCTCAGACCAATGTCGATGGAAGCAAGAAGGGAACAGTAAATTAACCCTGTCCTCGGTTTTTGGAAATGGTACTTGTATAGGAACACCTCCCCAGTCCCATAGACACCTTTGTCATGATTTTAGCCTCCCTTCAGGCTCAGGATATCTTGTACCTCCTCAAGATGGATGGTGGGCATGTAACACGGGGCTCACCCCTTGTGTCTCTTTAGAGGTTCTTAATACTTCAGCTGACTTTTGTGTGTTAGTGCAATTAGTCCCTAGACTTATCTACCATTCAGACTCATCCTTTTTAGATGAATATGTAGGAAAAACAAAAAACAAAAGAGAACCTGTAACCCTCACATTGGCTGTCCTTCTAGGACTAGGAATATCTGCCGGGATAGGAACAGGAACCACAGCCCTCATACAACAACCCCAGTATTATGCAAGTTTAAGACAGGCTGTAGACATCGACCTTCGAGCATTAGAAAGTTCCATAACTCAACTAAAGGAATCACTCACCTCACTTTCAGAAATGGTGTTGCAGAATAGGAGAGGCCTAGATTTGCTGTTTCTTAAGGAAGGGGGATTATGCGCTGCTCTAAAAGAAGAATGTTGCTTTTATATTGATCATTCAGGAACCATTACCAAAACCATGGATAAACTAAGGGAACGCTTAGATAAAAGGCAAAGGGAGAAAGAAAACGAAAAAGGATGGTTTCAGTCATGGTTTGATAAGTCCCCCTGGTTTACCACCTTAATCTCTACTCTGTTGGGACCTCTTACTGTTTTATTGTTGATTTTAACTTTTGGACCATGTATTCTAAATCGCTTGATAGCATTTATTAGAGAACGTATCAGTGCTGTACAAGTTCTAATGTTAAGACAACAGTACCAAAGTTTACGAACAGAAGGTTGAGATTCCATGATTGGAATCAATAGTCACAAGAAAAAGGGGGAAATGTGGGACTCGAGGGACATTGTTCCAGCTAATGATTAAGAACTCTCCAGACAATAGGGGCTTCCGGCCCTTTCCGAGAAGGAGGGAGATAAACAAAATGTAAAAAAGGTGTCTGTCAAAGACCAATCAGGAAGCTGAGGACAAGTTCCCTCTCTGGTCCGAGCCTAAGCCGGGACCAATCAGCAGGAAAACACAACCAAATCTATAATTTACATACGGGGAAGTGGGAACCTATAAAACTGACATATTCGCGCCCAAAAGGGGTTCCTTCTTCGACCTCCTGCGTGAGGACCAAGGAACCCCGGTGCACCGGCCTTCAATAAACCTCTTGCGTTTTGCATCGGCTTCCGACTCTTGTTTCCTGGGCGAGTCGAAACTCCTAGGAGACCGCGAAGGTCTAACATTTGGGGGCTCGTCCGGGATTCCACTCGCCCCGGACCACAAGAACATCGGGAGTTGGAGGTAGCAGGTAAGCTCGAGCTTGATTGTCTGTTTGTTCCTTGTTCTTTGTGGGCCATTATCGGAGGAAAGCCGTAAGAATCGGCTTATTATGGAATCTGTATCGGACCTCTGGCTAGGCAGACGTGCTAATAGCCGGCGTCCATGAGCCCTAGGGGACGCCCTGGTGGCTCATCTGGAAGGAGAGGCAAACTCTGTCTCCCCTTCACTCGGTTTCGGCAGTTCCCTTGGTGATAACTGCCATCTGAAGAGGTTTCGGTTTTGAAGCGAGCTCGCGGTGGCCCATGCGTATATGTGTTTCGTGGAGTTTTAACTATTTCTCTATTGTGGTCTATTCTTCTTCTCTGACGGACGACAATGGGACAAACTATGACGACTCCTCTTTCCCTTACCCTAAGCCATTGGACCGAAGTTCGGGCCAGAGCCCATAATTTTTCGGTAGAGGTAAAGAAAGGAAAGTGGCAGACTTTGTGTGCCTCTGAATGGCCAACATTTCAGATAGGATGGCCCCCCGAAGGATCCTTTTTATTAGACAAGATTAAGCTGCTGAAGTCTAAGATATTTAATATAGATCCCCACGGACACCCAGACCAAGTACCATATGTCTTGGTCTGGGAAGATTTAATTCTCTCCCCACCTCCGTGGGTCCGGCCCTTTGTTTCCTCAACAGGTACGTCCGCGCATACATCAGCAGCGTCGGAGATATTAGCCTTAAAGAAAAACCCCAACACGGAGAAGCTACCCGACGCCCCGGATCCACCGAAGGCGATTTATCCTGACCCGCAGTCCGATTTGCTTCTTTTGGATTCCCCACCCCCTTATCCTCCGGCCCCAAATCCCCTACCACCTAGAGGACCCCCAGCTCCACTGCCCTCGGCACCAAGGGAACCATCCATGATGGAAGAAGAAAGGGGTCCCTCAGCGGGCACTAGGAGCCGGAGGGCTATCTCCCCGGACTCCACTGCCCTACCTCTTAGAGAGTATGGCCCCCCCGACGGCCAAGGGAATAGACCTCTCCAATATTGGCCCTTTTCCTCTACAGATCTTTATAATTGGAAAATGCATAACCCAACTTTTTCCGAAAATCCACAGGCCCTTACCGCTTTAATAGAATCTCTTGTTTTCTCCCACCAGCCCACATGGGATGATTGTCAGCAGCTGCTCCAGACTCTCCTAACGACTGAGGAGAGGCAACGGGTTCTTTTAGAAGCCAGAAAAAAATGTATTAGGCTCCAATGGGCAACCTACCCAGCTGCCTAACGAGATTGATGCTGGTTTCCCACTCGTCAGGCCAAACTGGGATTTCAATGCCCCGGAAGGTAGGGAGCGCCTGAAAATGTATCGCCAGGCTCTGGTGGCGGGTCTCCATGGAGCGGCCAGACGGCCCACTAATTTGGCTAAGGTAAGGGAAGTCACTCAGGGGCCCCAGGAATCTCCAACTGTGTTCCTAGAACGTTTAATGGAAGCCTTTAGACGCTTTACCCCTTATGATCCAACTTCGGAGGAACATAGGGCTACTATAGCAATGGCTTTCATAGATCAAGCGGCCCCTGATATTAAGAAGAAATTACAGAGGCTAGATGGCTTGCAGGGATTTTCGCTTCAGGAGTTAGTAAAAGAGGCAGATAAAGTATATAACAAAAGAGAAACAGAGGAAGAGAAGGAAGAAAGAAAGCAGAAAGAGCAGGAAGCCCGTGAAATAAGACGGGATAAGAGACAGGAGAGGAATTTAAGTAAGATACTGGCCACTGTGGTTGGAGGAAGAAATATAGGGGATAGGAATAGGCAGGAAGGGCGAACGGCAGACAGAAGGCGGCCATTAGACAAGGACCAATGTGCCTACTGTAAAGAAAAAGGACATTGGGCGAGAGAATGCCCTAAAAAAAGAATGGAGGAAGGCCAACCAGAAACAAAATCTTAACATTGGAAGAAGAAGACTAGGGAAGTCAGGGCTCGAACCCTCTCCCTGAGCCCCGGGTAACTCTTAAAGTGGAGGGGGAACCTGTTCAATTTTTGGTGGATACCGGAGCCCAGCACTCCGTCCTTCTCCACTCAAAAGGTCCTATCTCAGCTAAAAGGTCATGGGTACAAGGAGCCACTGGGAATAAACAATATTCATGGACCACACGAAGGACAGTAGATCTTGGGATTGGACGAGTAACCCATTCATTTTTGATTATTCCGGAATGCCCCTATCCTTTGCTGGGAAGAGATTTACTCTCCAAAGTAGGGGCTCAAATCCACTTTCAGCCAGAAGGTCCCACCATAACTGATAATAAAGGAAGGTTACTTCAAATATTGACTATGAAATTAGAAGATGAATATAAATTATACGAGCAGCCTTCATCCTCACGAGTTAATGTTACAGATTGGGTAACTCGGTTCCCTCAAGCCTGGGCAGAAACTGCCGGTATGGGGATGGCCAAAAATCGGCCCCTGGTGCTAGTGGAACTCAAGGCAACTGCCACCCCAATAACGGTCCGTCAATACCCCATGAGTAGAGAAGCCAAAGACGGTATCCGTCCCCATATGCAGAGGCTACTAGACTTGGGCATCTTAATAAGATGTCAATCAGCATGGAACACCCCTCTCCTGCCGGTAAAGAAACCAGGAACAAATGATTATCGGCCGGTGCAGGATCTACGAGAGGTAAACAAACGGGTGGCAGACCTCCACCCCACAGTTCCAAACCCTTACAACCTCCTGAGCACTCTTCCACCTCAACATACGTGGTATACTGTTTTGGACCTTAAAGATGCTTTTTTCTGTTTAAGACTCTCTCCCCTGAGCCAACCCTACTTTGCCTTCGAATGGAAAGATCCAACATCGGGAATGTCTGGTCAGCTGACATGGACACGGCTACCTCAGGGATTTAAGAACTCCCCGACCATCTTTGATGAAGCCCTCCATCAGGATTTGGCGTTATATAGAGAATCAAATCCCCAGGTAACATTACTCCAATACGTTGATGATATTTTATTAGCTGCTGAGACCCGAGAAGATTGTATCAAGGGTACTGAAAAACTGTTAACGGAACTTGGAACCCTGGGATATAGAGCCTCAGCCGAGAAAGCACAAATATGCCAACAACAGGTCAGTTACCTGGGGTATCTATTAAAAGGGGGGCAAAGATGGCTCACGGAGAGCAGAAAGGATACGGTGGCCCAAATTCCGGCTCCCAAAAACACCAGGCAGGTTAGAGAATTTTTGGGGACGGCCGGATTCTGTAGACTATGGATTCCAGGGTTTGCTGAGCTGGCAGCCCCATTGTACCCCCTAACCAAAAAGAGCACTCCTTTCGTTTGGGGCGATAAGGAACAACGGGCTTTTGACCAAATCAAACGAGCTTTACTTTCAGCTCCAGCCCTAGGATTGCCAGATGTAACCAAACCTTTTCATTTATATGTGGCCGAAAATAAGGGCATTGCAAAAGGAGTATTGACTCAGAAATTGGGTCCCTGGAATCGCCCAGTTGCTTATTTGTCAAAAAAATTGGACCCTGTGGCATCAGGATGGCCCACCTGTTTAAAGATAATCGCTGCAGTAGCCGTTCTAGTCAAAGATGCTGACAGACTAACTTTAGGACAAAATCTAACGATAACAGCTCCTCATGCCCTGGAAAATGTAGTCCGTCAACCACCGGATAATGCCAGGATGACCCATTACCAAACCCTGTTGCTAAACTCAGATCACATCAAGTTTGCTCCAGCCACAGGACTCAATCCAGCCACCTTGCTACCTGATCCTGACTTGGAAGGCTCCACCATCATACATGATTGTCAGGAAGTACTGGCCGCAGCACACGGCAGTAGGCCAGATCTGATGGACCTGCCCCTCCCTGATGCTGATTTCACCTGGTTCACGGATGGGAGCAGTTTCCTGGAGGAAGGTAAGCGTCGAACTGGGGCAGCCGTGGTAGACGGAAAACAAGTCATATGGGCAGCGGCGCTACCACAAGGGACCTCAGCCCAATGAGCTGAATTAATTGCCCTGACGAGGGCATTAGAGATGGCAGAGAATAAAAAAGTAAACATCTACACAGACAGTAGATATGCGTTTGCTACCGCTCATATCCACGGTGCCATTTACCAACAGAGAGGGCTACTAACTTCAGGTGGCAAAGAAATTAAAAACAAAGACGAAATCGTGGCTTTGTTGACTGCACTCATGCTTCCTACTAAAGTCAGTATCATCCACTGCCCTGGACATCAAAAAGGAAATACCCCAATAATTAGGGGAAATAATATGGCTGACCAAGTGGCCCGAGAAATAGCATCGGGAGAAGTCATTTTAGGACTGTCAGATAAAGTTCCTGAAAAACCAGGCCGCGATGAAGAAATCATCCCGGCCACAACAAAAGGAACTTTGTCCCCTCAGCAAGCAGAATCCATGTTACAACAGATGCACAGATGGACACATTTGGGGACTAAAAAGATGGTAGCCTTGTTACAAAAAGCCGGGTACGAAACCCCTGAAATGACAAAATTAGCTGAACAAATTGTGCAGGAATGCGTCCCATGTCAACAGGTAAATGCTCACAAAGGGAAACTTGAAACTGGAAAGAGACTCAGGGGGGACCGCCCAGGAACTTACTGGGAGGTGGACTTTACCGAAGTGCGTCCTGGAAGGTACGGTAATAAATACCTTTTAGTTTTTGTAGACACTTTTTCAGGATGGATAGAGGCTTTCCCAACAAAGAAAGAAACAGCTGCTGTAGTAGCCAAGAAGATTTTAGAAGTAGTTTTTCCTCGATTTGGAGCACCAAAGGTAATAGGGTCTGATAATGGTCCAGCCTTCGTGGCCCAGGTAAGTCAGGATGTGGCCAGATATTTGGGGACTGATTGGAAATTACATTGTGCCTATAGACCCCAAAGTTCAGGTCAGGTAAAAAGAATGAATAGGACTCTAAAAGAGACCCTAACCAAATTGTCCTTGGAGACTGGCGGTACCGATTGGACGGTGCTCCTTCCTTTGGCCCTATTCCGGGTTAGAAATACACCTTCCCGATACCATCTTACTCCTTTTGA
Organism: Stenella coeruleoalba; assembly: GCF_951394435.1. NCBI lineage: Eukaryota > Metazoa > Chordata > Mammalia > Artiodactyla > Delphinidae > Stenella > Stenella coeruleoalba. The sequence continues at coordinate 32,598,067 of NC_137165.1, forward strand.
AATATTATATGGTGCCCCGCCTCCCCTCCTCACTTTAGGAGAAGAAATAAAACCTGATTTTCAAAATAACACTGACTTATATGCTAGGCTACTAGGACTCCAATTGGTCCAGAAAAAATACGGTCCCAACTCGCCGAGGCCTACCAACCGGGAACACCGGGAGAAACTCATCCTTTCCAAGTCGGAGACTCCGTATACGTCCGTCGGCATCGAACCCAGACGTTGGAACCTCGATGGAAAGGACCATACACCGTCCTCCTCACCACCCCAACGGCCATAAAAGTGGACGGCATCGCTGCCTGGATCCATGCTTCACATGTGAAGGCTGCACCAGCGACGGCATCATCAGGATGGCGGGCCCAAAGAACCGACAACCCGCTCAAACTCAAGCTTCTACGAACCTAAGACTTATAATTTTGGTTTTACTGCCTTTACTGACTGTAAGTGATTTTAACCCTCACCTCCCCCAACGTTTAACTTGGCAGGTAATTTCTCAGACTGGAGATGTAACCTGGTCCATTAGTCATACTGCACCCCCCTGGACCTGGTGGCCAGATCTTTTTTCCTGATGTTTGTAAATTGGCTATAGGAACACCTTATTAGGATACAGAAGATTCTCATGATATGAACACTGCCCCTTCCAAAGTTTCAGAAACTGATTGGTTTGGGCTGGGTTGCAAAAATGCAGGCAAAAGAATGATGCTTGGTATCCTCACTTTCTACGTATGCCCCGGGTTCCACCGCCCTCGATCTCTGAATTATAAATGTGGTGGAACTGAAAACTTTTATTGCAAAAGCTGGGGATGTGAAACTACCGGGGATACTAATTGGAAACCCACCTCAACTTGGGATTTTATTACTGTAACGGCTAATTATTCTCATAATGAGGATACCGGACACTGGAGTAAATGTTCAGGATGGTGTCATCCCCTTAAAATTTCCTTTAGTAATCCCGGAAAAAGAGATAAAAAATGGATAAATGGTCATTCTTGGGGCGTTAGATTTTACATGAGGGGATATGATTTAGGAATATTAATGACCCTTAAGCTAAAGATTGAGACTCCTGCTCCTATATCAATAGGCCCAGATCCCGTACTTGGCCCCCCTTTGCTTCCCCCGGCCCCTTCAACTACGTCAACAAAAAATGAGACTAATGAAACCTCTGGATCCAAAGAACCCACAGTTAAGCCTGGGACTCCTCAGGATAGGATGCTTTCTTTGGTGCAGGCAGCCTTTACGGTCCTTAATGCTACAAACCCGGAGGCTACAAAATCATGTTGGCTTTGCTATGCTGCCCCTCCCCCTTATTATGATGCTATAGGATATAGCTCCAACTATACTAATTCTACCTCCTCAGACCAATGTCGATGGAAGCAAGAAGGGAACAGTAAATTAACCCTGTCCTCGGTTTTTGGAAATGGTACTTGTATAGGAACACCTCCCCAGTCCCATAGACACCTTTGTCATGATTTTAGCCTCCCTTCAGGCTCAGGATATCTTGTACCTCCTCAAGATGGATGGTGGGCATGTAACACGGGGCTCACCCCTTGTGTCTCTTTAGAGGTTCTTAATACTTCAGCTGACTTTTGTGTGTTAGTGCAATTAGTCCCTAGACTTATCTACCATTCAGACTCATCCTTTTTAGATGAATATGTAGGAAAAACAAAAAACAAAAGAGAACCTGTAACCCTCACATTGGCTGTCCTTCTAGGACTAGGAATATCTGCCGGGATAGGAACAGGAACCACAGCCCTCATACAACAACCCCAGTATTATGCAAGTTTAAGACAGGCTGTAGACATCGACCTTCGAGCATTAGAAAGTTCCATAACTCAACTAAAGGAATCACTCACCTCACTTTCAGAAATGGTGTTGCAGAATAGGAGAGGCCTAGATTTGCTGTTTCTTAAGGAAGGGGGATTATGCGCTGCTCTAAAAGAAGAATGTTGCTTTTATATTGATCATTCAGGAACCATTACCAAAACCATGGATAAACTAAGGGAACGCTTAGATAAAAGGCAAAGGGAGAAAGAAAACGAAAAAGGATGGTTTCAGTCATGGTTTGATAAGTCCCCCTGGTTTACCACCTTAATCTCTACTCTGTTGGGACCTCTTACTGTTTTATTGTTGATTTTAACTTTTGGACCATGTATTCTAAATCGCTTGATAGCATTTATTAGAGAACGTATCAGTGCTGTACAAGTTCTAATGTTAAGACAACAGTACCAAAGTTTACGAACAGAAGGTTGAGATTCCATGATTGGAATCAATAGTCACAAGAAAAAGGGGGAAATGTGGGACTCGAGGGACATTGTTCCAGCTAATGATTAAGAACTCTCCAGACAATAGGGGCTTCCGGCCCTTTCCGAGAAGGAGGGAGATAAACAAAATGTAAAAAAGGTGTCTGTCAAAGACCAATCAGGAAGCTGAGGACAAGTTCCCTCTCTGGTCCGAGCCTAAGCCGGGACCAATCAGCAGGAAAACACAACCAAATCTATAATTTACATACGGGGAAGTGGGAACCTATAAAACTGACATATTCGCGCCCAAAAGGGGTTCCTTCTTCGACCTCCTGCGTGAGGACCAAGGAACCCCGGTGCACCGGCCTTCAATAAACCTCTTGCGTTTTGCATCGGCTTCCGACTCTTGTTTCCTGGGCGAGTCGAAACTCCTAGGAGACCGCGAAGGTCTAACAATAACACCTAGTACAGAACCTTGCTCATAGTAAATTTCAGTGGGTATTAAGTGAATGAATGAGTGAATGTCAAAGCCAGTGATAGAAATGGTATAAAACTCTGCTACCTTCGTCTATATTTCTATTAAATCCCTTATATACTCTTGGTAGAACCAAGAGATTCTAGAATAATCTTCCTATTTTCTTGGCTGGTCACATCGTTTGAACTCCTCTGAACCTTTTCTTGGGGGAAGAGAACAATAAAATTGCAAACCGGTTTGTATCTTGGCAGGAGTAATTATCCTGCATGACCAAAGTCCTGCCTGGAACCTTTTAGCAGGAGGAGGAGGTTCAGCAAACTGCACTTGTCTCCTCTCTCAACTTTGGCTATTCTGAGAAAAATCATCTGCTCAATAAGAAAGGAATGCTCAGCATTTTGCAGAAGTGATTTCCTCTACTTCCCTATCTTCCTTGCTGATACCTTGATGGAGGGAATAAATGTGAAACAGAAAGAAAGGATGTTCTCAGATAAGCTCCTCTTAATTAGTTCAGGCCTCTTCACTTCCTGCCTGGATTACGACAATGCCCCCAACAAGTCTCTTGGCATCTTGTTTCTAAAAACAAATCTTAGCTCAGCACTCTCATGTTTAAAGTTTTCAGTGGTTATTCATCCTCTTCTGGACAAAATCCAAACTCTTCATGATTTGGCCTTGAGGGTTACTTCTTCAGCCAAATCTTTTCTTACCAACACCAGGCTTTCCAGTCCTCCCCCTATTCCTTCTGTCCCTCTCCTTCCCCTCTCATCTGCATCTTCAAGTTCAACCCAACTCATCCTTCAAGATTTAGTTTCAACTGCCCATCCAGGAAGTTTCTCTTGAGCCCCTCACAATAGATTAGCATACTTTACAGACCTCTTTGGCCTTGGGCAAGTTGCTCTCTAAATCTCAGTATCCCAATCTAGAAAATTGGGATAATATAGTATGTACTTACCTTAGAAGCTTGTGGCAAGGTTTATAGATAATTAATGCAAAATACTTAGCACAGGGCCTGACATATATTAAGTATTACATATTAGTTGATAAATCATACCAATTATTTAATCCAATCTGTTTATTATGTTTGAGGAAACGGAGATCCAGAGGAGTCAAATGACTATCTCAAGTAGGATAAAGATAGGGGGAGGGGAATATCTGATTTGCTTATGCAGGTTTACAAGCCAAATTTCAAAGTGAGGAAATTAGGGGGAACTGGCTTCAAACTTAATATTAAAATAAAACATTTATTGAGAAATAAATGAGGTTGAGAGTAGATGCTGTACTACTAAGAAAAATGGCAAGTCAGGGCAACTGTCGAGACAATTCAGGATATTTGAGGCTTAGAACTGTAAAGTGTTCTTATTGTCTCAACTTGCTAATTTACTTTATCTGTTTATTTCTATTTTCAACTAAGAGTGTCTGTGCATTCACTAAATAAAATGGTTTGTACTGCCTCAGCCTTTTGTTTTCTATTGAATTAAGTACAACATTAAACCATTAACATGACCTTAAGGAAATCAATATTGTCCCCAGGCTCAGGACCACTCACTCCACAGCTTAATGGGTCCTTAGCTTTAAGCTTTTTTTTTTTTTTTTTTACAGTACGCGGGCCTCTCACTGTTGTGACCTCTCTAGCACAGGCTCCGTACGCGCAGGCTCAGCGACCATGGCTCACGGGCCCAGCCGCTCCGCGGCATGTGGGATCTTCCCGGATCGGGGCACGAACCCGTGTCCCCTGAATTGGCAGGCGGACTCTCAACCACTGTGCCACCAGGGAAGCCCAGCTTTCAGCTTTTGACTGTAGACTTGTGTTATCCAACACAGTAGCCACTAGCCACATGTAGCTGTTAGGCACTTGAAATGTGACTGGTCCAAACTGAAATGTGCTGTAAGTGAAAGTACATGCAGATTTTAAAGTTTTGGTTAGAAAAGCAAACCATCCCAATAATAAATTTTTATGTTGACTACATGTGAAATAATAGTATTTATGTTACATTGGGATAAATATAATACATAACTAAAATTAATGTCACCTATTTCTTTTTCTCTCTTTTAATGCGGCTACTGAAAAAATTTTAATTATTTATTTAGCTCTTATATTTCTACTGGACAGAGCTGCTCTAAACCCTGGGATTTTTCAGGATCAGGAGGGGAGCATAAGTCCTAAGGCCAAACATTGCCCTTTCCTGGACTTTCTCAGTCTCGGGTGATGTAAGTCTGTCACCCTTCCTGGAGGACTGGCACCTCCATTTTCCCATTCAGAATGGAGCCCTTAAAAGGATGAAGAAGTTAAAGAACAGTTTTATTGTTTTATTTTTTAACATCTTTATTGGAGTATAATTGCTTTACAATGGTGTGTTAGTTTCTGCTTTATAACAAACTGGACCAGCTATACATATACATATATCCCCATATCCCCTCCCTCTTGCATCTCCCTCCCACCCTCCCTATCCCACCACTCTAGGTCGTGACAAAGCACCGAGCTGATCTCCCTGTGCTATGCAGCTGCTTCCCACTAGCTATCTATTTTACGTTTGGTAGTGTATATATGTCCATGCCACTCTCTCACTTCGTCCCAGCTTACCCTTCCCCCTCCCTGTGTCCTCAAGTCCATTCTCTATGTAAAGAACAGTTTTAAATGTAGATCACTGAGTGAATCCATGTTTCAAAGAGTAGAAGACAGTAGGTGATTATTGACTCAAGGCAACCTCTCAGTGCATCTTAAGATTCCTGGTTGGCTCTCCTATTTTACTTGGATTATCTCTTTTAATTTTCACAACAACGCTAACATATATGTGCTATTATTACATGCATTTTATAAATTAGTAAATGGAAGTTAGGGAGCTAGCAGGCATGGTGTGGAGTTTTGATCCTAGTTTGTCCAACAGTCCAAGTGCCATATCTAGCAAGATTATGAGCTCCTTGTGTATCCTGTACCTTGTCCTTACATGACCTGACTGACACATTCTAGATGACAAATATGTGTAGTAAAGTGTATATATAGTATGACTTCAACCATATATGTATGTATATATATATGATATATATATGGAAAGTCATGGGCATATGGGGGGTAATATACATTTAAAATTTTTTCATCTTTACACTTTTCTGTATCTTCCAAACTTCTGACAACATACATAAACTGTTATTTCCCTTATTCTTTAAATCACACAAAATGTCATTTTAAGAGAATGTAGGTGGCTACTGACATGTTCTCTGTATGCTGACATTGCTCTTTTCTCTCCTCCCCATGATGTTTCCAGTCCTCTCACAGTTGGTGTCCCTTTCCTCCACTTTGTTTCTCAATTCTTTTTCTCTCAATCTCTCTTCTACTTTTTCACCTCTCCCTCCTGCCTCCCCGCCCCCCTCTCTCCCTTCTTTTTGAGAAGATTGACATTCAAATGAAAAGTCAATCAAATGTTACTTCCCACCTGGTGGGTTTCAGGCAGATTCTATCTGCCTCCTCTGAGGAAGGTGCTCAGGTTGGGGGGAGGGGGTGTGGGCAGTGGAGGGCAAGACTTCTAAAAAGGATGGTTTTAGATAAAATAAAAGGTGGGGGAGGACTTTTCAGTGACAAAAGCAGTGGGAACAAGGGTCTGAGGATTCTCTCAGGGAAACAGAGATGAGCAGAGGGTCTCTTACCTTACTGGGCCTGGAGATTGCTGTCTCCCAGTGTGGGAACTCAGTTAGAAAGGATGTGAACCTTAGTTGATATGAACTCCTGGATTGAATTAGTCCTGGTTGTATAATTGACTTTGATATGTGGCCTTTGGATCTGAATTGGGTTTAATAAGATTTAACTGTTTCAAAGGGCTTTATAAGAATTCATTTTATCCTTCAAATCTGATTTCAAATGCTACCTACTTTGAGATGCCTGTTCTGACTTTGGTGCTCCTCCTTCAGCACTCCTATTGTGATATAGTTGATACATACATATTAAAGCAATTACCTACTTTGTATTTTATCTTTTTTAAAAAAATTAATTAATTAATTTCTGTATTGGGTCTTCGTTTCTGTGTGAGGACTTTCTCCAGTTGCGGCGAGTGGGTGCGCGGGCCTCTCACTATCTCAGCCTCTCTTGTTGCGGAACACAGGCTCCAGACGCGCAGGCTCAGTAGTTGTGGCTCATGGGCGCAGTTGCTCCGCGGCATGTGGAATCTTCCCACACAAGGGCTCAAACCCGTGTCCCCTGCATTGGCAGGCAGATTCTCAACCACTGCACCACCAGGGAAGCCCCTGTATTTTATCTTATTCTGTGGGAAATGGTTCCTTTATTGCCTTGCTTCAGGAATCTTTAGGGATATGCATGTATCTTATTCATATTTGTATCGCAGGCCTAGCACAGACCAGGAACACAGTTGAGCATCAGGTGCTCAATAATGATTTTTAAAAATATATTAATAGCTAACATTTAGTAAATACTGTGGCAAGCCCCATGCCTTCACTGTTTCATCCACCAGACACTTTAGTGTGTCTGAAATGAAAAGTACTTTCATTATTTTTTGAAAATATTTATTTATTTATTTTTAAATTTTTGGCTGCGGTGGGTCTTAGTTGCGGTGTGTGGGCTCTTCCTTGAGGCTCGAGGGCTTCTAGTTGAGGCACGTGGGCTCCAGAGCGCGAGGAGTTTGCGGCAGGCAGACTCTCTAGTTGAGGCACGTGGGCTTAGTTGCCCCGTGGCATGTAGGATCTTAGTTCCCCCACCAGGTATTAAACCTGCGTCTCCTGCATTGGAAAGTGGATTCTTTACCACTGGACCACCAGGGAAGTCCTGAAAAGTACTTTTTTTATCACTATTTTACAATGAGAAAACTGAGAGTAAGAGAAATTAATTTGCCTTGAAGTCCAAGATCGGCAAGTGGCAGAACTTTTTCTATAGGCCTTTGGCTTCAAGATCTGGACTCTTCACCACCATGCGTGAATCTATATAGGTAGAGGAGGAAAGCTTTTTAATCTGTGGCTGAGGAAGTGACATATAAGAATCCATCATTATTTTACAGAGGCAATTAAAATTAAAAATTGGTAAAGTCCCAACTCACTGATGTCTCCAATTTTTTGAATCACCTTTACTTCTTCCTCCCTCCTTCCTTTCCCCCGTCCTTTCTTTCTGTCTCTCTCTCTCTCCTCTCCCAGCTAAAACTCTCAGGCAAAAAATGTTTGAACTCCTACGTTGAAGTGTAATCCAGTCAAGAACTAAATGTTTTGTGGGAAAGGGAACTAACGTTTTATTTGACTCCTACTTTTTACCATTCATTCATTTGCAAATTTACATCTATCAAGCACCTACTGTGTGCTAGGAACCTTTTTTAGACACTAGAGATGCAGCGGTGAACCAAAGTAAGTCCGTGTTCTCACGGAGATGATGCTCTAGTGGGCACTTACATACACTGGTTCACTTATTCCTCACAATAGCCACACCTAATGATGACAACAATAATAGATAACTCCAAACAGTGTTTATCTGTGCCGGGCACTGGGCTACGTGATTTCTTTGTGTTAACTCAATTACCACAACAACCTGTGAGGTAGGGGATATGTTTTCCTCATGTCGCAGATGAGTAAACTGAGACACAGAGAGGTAAGTGATTCGCTCAAAGTTCGAAACCAGGCAGGGTGGCTCTAACTCCCAGGCTGTTAACCACAGGCTATATTGTTCCGTTTATGTTCCTTAACATCACAACTTTCAAGTGACCGAATCCTCTCTCAGATCATCTGACTCCCAAGCCCAGGGGTTTGCTCTGCACCCCACGGCCTTGTGGAATAAATGAGAATGGCTTGGAATTTTTGCAACACTTTCTCTTCCAAAGAATTCAAACTGATTTCAACGTAATTCTCAGATTTGTGATGTGAACCCTCTTGTACTGTAAATTCTCCGGCAAGGAGAAAGATAGCGCCAGGGCCCGGGTCATCTCACACTGGCCGGGGCACCCAGCAGATGGCGCTATTTTAGTGGCCACCAGCTGGCTACCCTGTGCCCCTGGGCTCACCGCCTCTGCTGAAAGCTTCCCGGCCCTCCCTCGCTCCCTCCTCTCTCCTCCTCCCCACGGAGACCCGGGCCCATGTGACCTTCAGGCGGCCAATGGGCGAGCAGAGAGGGCGAGCTGGTCCCTGTGGCCGCCATTAAAGCGAAGGGAAAACCCGTGAATTCGGATTAAAGGGGGAAAAACACCGCCCGCTGGGCCCACAAAATGGGGGAGTCTACGGCGTCCCGGAGGTGAGGCCGCAGGAGAGCGGACGCTGGTCCGGCTTGGCTCAGGGACGACACGAAGACACAGCCAGAGAATGGTCTGAGCCCGCAGACGCCGCCACCACCTCCGCCACAGAGGAGACTCTGGGCTTAAGGACATCGCCGCTGCCGGGCCGGGGGCCTCGGCTTCTCTCCCCGTTCTCGCCCTTCCCGCCCCTCTGCGGGCGCCTCTTTGCCCGGGAGAACCCTCCAGGGCTTGGGCTCTGCCCTCTCGGACTCGATTTTAATTATTTATTGTGTAATTTATTATTTTTTCTTGTGGCAGGGGCACACATCCCCTCTGTCCCCCAGAGAGGGACGCGCGTCCGCGGGCTCCGCGGCGGCCTCAGTCCGGCCGGCGGGGCGAGCGCGGCGCGGCCCTCCCGCCTCCGGCCCTCGGCCCCGGGCGGCTGGGTGCCGGCCGGGCGGCGGGGGCTGCTCGCGGCGGCGGGGGGGTGGGTGGAGAGGGCTGGCGGCCCGGCGGCCTCCTCTTCCACCGCCCCCCCCAACCACCACCCCCCCGCCCTCCCCGGTGTCTGTGTTTCTCTCTCTGGTCGGAGGCGGCGGTAATGGCGGATGGTGGGTTGTGGCGCCGGCGGCGGCTGCTGTGAGGGACGATGAGTTCCTCCTTCGTGCCGAACGGGGCCAGCCTGGAAGATTGTCACTGTAACCTCTTCTGCCTGGTGAGTGACGGGCGGGGGCCGCGGCGAGTGGGCGGTGGGGGAGGGGCCGCGAGGTGCGCCCTTGGGCCGTGGGGGAGGGGGTCCGGGTCGGATCCAGATGCCCGAGTCCCCGGGCGAGGCCCAGCCGGAGCCGGCGCCGCGGCAAGCTCGGCACCAGCCCGGAGACGCGTTACACCCCCGCCGTCCTGGGCTCTGTTTTAGGAGTGTCGGCCTTTTTTCTTGTTTCCGACTCCTTTTTCCTCACCGTAGTCTTGTCTTCAACTTGGGCTCCTTATCTGGCAGGACGCTAGCATTTCCCTCTGTGTTTCTTGCTTAACTGTTGCTTTTCTCCTGTTGACCATGTACCCCCTCCTCCCACTTTCCACTGTCGCCCGTTCTCCCACTGCCTCACTCTGCTCATTTGGTTTCTCCCAGTAAACAGGACCCCGGAACTTAAGCACTCTTTTCGTTTTGCGTTTTTTTCATATGAGTCAAACTGTAGGGGGCTAGTTTCTTCCTTGGGTGACTTCAGACTCTGTGTAAAAAACAGTAAATGCCATTTCATATGTTTTCTCTTTTAAACTCTGCAAAGAGTTTGCCATTTTGACAATTTCTGGCCGTCTTGCTTTTATTAGAACGTTATGTTTGTGTGAGAGTGGAGCGGGCTGATGGAGGAGGTTCTGTGGTTCTGTACTGAATGTTTTGATATTTGTCTGTTCTGCCTGCGTATTTAGAATGTTTTGAGGAGGCTGCTCCTCCTTTTATTGAAAAGTCAGGGGAAGCTGGATGTAGGGAAGACAATTGTGTAGGTTGGCCCAGGTCTGGGAACATCCAATAAAGACTTTCAAAGTACCAACTGTTGCAAAATTCAGTCTTCAATTAGATAGTAGCTTAGCTTCATAAATGATTTAAAGTTTCGGTAACTTTCTTTTTTCGATTTCCCTGTCCTATGAGAAATATTAAGAGAGTGTGTGATAGGTAAGTGAATTGAGTGGGCGGAGCACAGCTAGTTGGCAAGTGTAAACTGCCAGTCGTGTATCAGCAGTTTCATTTTTGGCACCTTAGGCTTTGCACCTTTAAGTTATATTAAAGAGTTATTGAATTTGCTCTGATGAATTACTTTCACAATGCTAAGTAGAGCTCTTTAACGCCTTTCCCCCTTATAAAATGTTTTCTTGTACAATATCCATTAATCAGCATCTCTTCAGATGTAATAAGACAAACGGGTTTTACGTTTCTGTCTTCTTCACCTCAGTCTATTTTTGGTACTTTTAGGATCAGGTTCTTTGAAGATAAGACTAGCACAAATCTGATGGTTCTTTGTAAGCAGCTATTTGACTTTTCCTAAAAGGGATGTGTAAAGATTTAACAAGATTTTTTTCAAATGTAGTTCACATTTCATTAGAGCCATGACTTCTATAAACATGGAATGATGAATCTTTAAAAGTTAATTTTGGTATAAGTTTGACACCAAGAAACAAATGTAACCAGTTAGAGCAGAACTTAGGACAGAGAGTAAATGTTTACTCAGTGTGCAGCATTAAAGTACATGTTTATATTTAACATTGTTAAGTTTCTTTTATTTCTCCTTGGGACACATTTATTGACTTGCTATTCAGTGACATGTCAGCATTAATATTTTAACTGTTTTTTTCCTTTAAGTTTTGGTTGCTGAATTATCAGAATAAGCTTTTTTTTTTTTTTTTTGGTCAGTCTGCTTTAATATCGTAAGCATATGTTGAAAAATTGTAATGTCTTAATGAAATAAGGGACTTTAATAGTGAGTACTTTTGATTTTGAGTGAATACGCAGTAATAAAAAAAATCATGCTTTCTTTTCTTCAGGCTGACTTGACGGGAATTAAATGGAAAAGATATGTATGGCAAGGCCCAACTTCTGCCCCCATTCTGTTTCCGGTGACAGAGGAAGACCCCATTTTGAGCAGTTTTAGTCGCTGCCTTAAGGCAGACGTACTTGGTGTTTGGCGGCGAGATCAAAGACCTGGAAGAAGAGAATTGTGGATATTTTGGTGGGGCGAAGACCCCAATTTTGCTGACCTTATTCACCATGACCTGTCAGGTGAAAGCAACTTATTTCTAACTGACGATATAGCAATGTTGTATACTTTTCTTAAAAACATTTGTATTAAAAATTAAGATTTTTTTGGTGGAACATTGTTGAGTATGAAACCAGATAAAAATTCAGCTTCATGTTTTAGTTCACTGGGGTTATTTTATTTTACTTAAAATTATGCATATTATGGCAGGTTTTTTAAGCCTTGAATAACTTTATTCTTTTACCACCCAGCTTTCTCATGAATTTCTGGCAGACAGGGCCCAAGGAAGGCATGTTACGTTAATTAACTTAAGAAAAATGGAATTGGGGAGCATTTCCTAACAAAGTCATAAAATACTTTGGAAGCCAAGTGTAACTCATCTTTGAGTCAGTTCTGCCACTGCTGTCTTCTGTATGAATGTGTAAACAGTTGTAGAAGGATCTAGAAATGTTGTATTGTAACTTTCACGTGTTTTTTTCCCCAAGCATATAGTTACTTTATTATTTTTATTTGTGGCTGTTACATTATTAACATATGAATGCATATGTTAATTTTCCTATTCTTGGAAAGTGATACTTTTATTTTAGATACTGTTCCATCAAAGACTGTCTTTGATATGAAACAGTGCCAACTTGTTAGCTTTTACAGTGGGACATGGAATCATAATCTGAAAAGTTAGAGAAATAATCTTATGAGCAAATCAGTAAAATTAAAGTAAAATTAAATGTAAGTTGTTTTGATGTATATTAAAATATTATGTGGGTATTTTTTTTCGATGTTTTATGTTATGTGTTTAAATATGTTTTCTCCTGAAACTTCAGTTATATAAAAAAAATTTCTTCTCTAGTTTAACTGTTTTTTAGCATATTTTCTTAAAAATGGTAATACCAACACCTTAAAATATTGATTTGAACATAATGAAAGTAATTTTGGAAGATTAGGCTTTACTTGTCAGATTTTGCTGAATGCCATTGAATACTAAGAGTTTATCAGAGTGAAAGCAATTGAAATAGTAAAGAAAAATATATTAGTAGTTGTATGTAATCATATTTACTGTTCCAAGTCTGTCCTATACTGTTTTAAACAGGTGGTGTAGCCAATGGTATTTTTATAATGTTTTAGCTTTTTTTTTTAACTTGTCATTTACTTTAGAATGTTTTTACCTAAATCAGACATATCTTAGAGAATAATAAGGTCTTTGCTGATAGAGTATATTTGTCGCGCCCTTTTGTTTGCTCCAGGGACACCGTCTGCCTCCCTTTTGGGGTAATTAGTCTGCCTCTGTCTCTCTAGCTAACCCCTTTTTCATTTCTTCCCATCTGTGGCACTCTATCCCCTTCTTTTAAGCTCCCCTGAGAAGAGAGCAGCTGGACAGTAGGGGTGGCATCAGCTGCAGGAGGCAATCCTGAGTTCCAAGTGGAGGTGTAGTAGTGAGGAAAAGGGAACCGGAATGACCCAGGTGGTAACAGAAAGCTGGTTAATTTAGTTTCAGCCTGCTCTTCACAGGCAGTGTCCTTCTGTTTGCTTCAGCACCTACCAGATCTTGTGACTGAAATATTTGTGATTATGGTGATAATGGTGCCTCTCTTGTTGGTGAGGGAAGGAGGGAGGCATTCCTTTTTGCAGATTAGAATTCTCAGTTTTTCTTATTAACTCAGTAATAAAAGTACAGAGTTGCCTTTGCTTAACCCCCTTAATCTCCTTTGTGTCATCCATAGTGTATTTTTTAAAAGTAACTTTTTGTTTTAAAATAGTTTTAGATTTACATAAAAGTTAGAGATAGTATAGAGAGTTCCTGAATAACAACCCTCACCTAATTTCTTTTATTGTTAACATCTTCCATCAAAGTGTACATTTTTCACAGCTAATGAACCAGTATTGATACATTGGTATTACTTAAAATTGATAGTTTCTTTGGTTTTCTTTTATTGTTACCTAATGTCCTTTTTCTATCCTATGATCTTATCAAAGATACCATATTACGTTTAGTTGTCATGTTTCCTTCAACTGTTCTAGACTGTGACAGTTTCTGAGACTTGCTTTATTTTTGATGATCTTGATAGTTCTGAAGAGTTCGGTCAGGTTCCATAGTGCCTTTTAAATTTCTGCCTGCCTCTTACATGTAGCACATGTTTGGGTCACCTTCCTTTCAAGATTTGCTGATATGTAGAAATAGAATGTAAACTGGTTTTATTGCTAATTGGTGAAAGTCTGTTACAGCAAACCAGATCTGATTTGATACATACTTTAACTCTCAGTTACCTGTTTTGTAGCAGTAGTCGTATTTAGTAATTTGCAAAGACTTGATGATTTTTGGGTCAGGATTTGTGCTAACTAGTACTGGCCTAACTGTTAACATTCCAGAAAGATAATTTGTTCATAATGTCCTTTGAATCCCAAAGCCAAACACTTTTTTTCTTTTACTTTTTACTCTGTTCCGTCTAAGAGAATGGATAGTTGGATCAGTATCCATATGTTTTGATAGAAAAAGAATTGGAGAACAGAACTCCTCTTTGATTACAACCTTTTAAATTTTAATTTTTTTTTAAATAAATTTATTTTATTTTAATTTATTTTTGGCTGTGTTGGGTCTTTGTTGCTGCAGGCAGGCTTTCTCTAGTTGCGGTGAGCAGGGGCTACTCTTTATTGTGGTGGCTTCTCTTGTTGCGGAGCACGTGTTCCAGGGCGCAGGCTCAGTAGTTGTGGCTCACGGAGCAACAGGCTTAGTTGCTCCGCGGCATGTGGGACCCTCCCAGACCAGGGCTCGAACCTGTGTCCTCAGCACTGGCAGGTGGATTCTTAACCGCTGTGCCACCAGGGAAGCCTTAAATTTTAATTTTTTTAAATTTAAACTTTGTAGCAGTCCTCATTCATTGGTTGTGTGATAGAGATGTAAATGTGGTGGTGGGAAAATTTTAGTTTAATTCCTCTGGTCAAAAGTCTTTATATTGGTTCTTTTAAGTGTACTGTTAGTTTGCTTCAGAGCAAAGTTGTTTCATTATTATTAGTGTGTTCTCAAAGGAGAAGAGTTTTGTGGGTATTTTTATTCTGTGCCTTACCCTTTTTTGAATTTTATTGCTGTCATCATTGGCTTTTAGTTTTTCCCTTGAAACAAAAATAAAAACAACTGCTTCCTCTCTGAGGTTTGCATCTTAAAAAGAAAATCATAGTAGCTAGAATGTGATAAGACTCTTTGAGAAAACTGATACCTTGAGAACTGAAAAAACAGAATCAGTCCGGGCTAAAAATATTTATTTTTCCTGGCTCCTGTGGTATATATATGGGATTTCAGCAACATGTCCAAATACTTTTCATTATAACAGAATTTCATTGTAAATAGTGTCAAACTAAACAGGCCGTTGTTTAGTCTTAGAATTTAATTTTGGATGCTTTTACTGAAGGATTTTTTTTTTTAAATTTATTTTTGGATGCATTGGGTCTTTGTTGCTGTGCACGGGCTTTCTCTAGTTGCGGAGAGAGGGGGCTACTCTTCGTTGCTGTGCGTAGGCTTCTCATTGCGGTGGCTTCTCTTGTTGCTCTAGAGCACAGGCTCAGTAGTTGTGGCTCACGGGCTTTGTTGCTCTGCGGCATGTGGGATCTTCCCGGACCAGGGCTCGAACCCATGTCCCCTGCATTGGCAGGTGGATTCTTAACCACTGCGCCACCAGGGAAGCCCTGAAGGGTATTAATTACAGTGGAATTTAACCTTAAGTGGCAGCTTTAACAAGGTTGACAAATAGGTAAATAGCAGCCAAATATAGGAGTTTAGTGTCAGCCAAACTAAAAAATTGTTTTGTTCCCCAGGTAGCCGAAGAGAGTTAATTCATTTCTGTCTTCTATTCCATAATTTACTTGTGACCCAACTTTTTATGTTTGCTAATCTCTAGGGACAACTTTGTTTGCCATGCTTTTTTGTGTACTATCAGTTTTGAGCAGGAAAGTGTGTCTTTTAAATCTTCAAATGAAAGGTAAGCATATTAGGCTTCTTTTAAACCAAAATTTTTCAGGTTTTGCCGATCAGTAATGCTGCCAGTTTAAGGCTGTCAGTAATATTTGTTGAATGAATAGCTTATGAATGGGCAATTGTTGTTCAAGACAGACACTGAGCTACACATTGAAACATTTCTCTTTATATACACAGTATTTTCTACAGTGATCATTTTTGGCCCATTTATTATTCATTAGTGCATGTTGCATTTTAATAGTTTGGCAGACTTACTTAGGAAAAGATTCCTTTTTTACTGGCTTACCGCCGTGGAGATATTTAAAGATGTCAGTTTTGAGAAAACTGAGTACAAGTGCTAGGTATATCAACTTTTTTTTTTTTTTTCCCTCACTCATGGAAAATTATTCTGATGACCTATCACATACTTTTGCATCACTATAATATGTATCCTCAGAAAAATTTTTTTTATGGAAATCAAATTTAGCATTTGAACTTATGCATTGTTTTCTTCAAATACTTTGTAAAATTTTTTCAAGTAATGACGATTAAGAGTTCTAATGCTAAGGGTAATGGAACAGTACTAAAAACACAGAATTGAAACTGTTTTCTCTGGGGATACAGATACAAGAAGAGGAAAACATTTATTTAAATATATTAAGCAGACTTTTTCCAGTAGGCTATGGTTGATTGAGTTCAAAAGAGCTAGGTAAAGATTTGCTATGTGTTCCTTCTCCCTCCCTTTTCTGTTATAATACTGGTGTTGAGATTCAAGGACTTATTTTAATTAATGTAAGAGGTGCATATCACTATGTCTTGGGTGGCTTAGTTGTACCATTTCACTCTTTTTTTTAATATTTATTGATTTATTTATTTGGCTGTGCTGGGTCTTAGTTGTATGCGGGATCTTTAGTTGTGGCATGCGGGATCTTTAGTTGTGGCATGAGGGGATCTTTTATTCATTTTTAAATTTTATTTATTTTATTTTTGGCTGCGTTGGGTCTTCGCTGCTGCCCTCGAGCTTTCTCTAGTTGCAGCGAGCGGGCGCTACTCTTCGTTGCAGTACAAGGGCTTCTCACTGCGGTGGCTTCTCTTGTTGCGGAGCACAGGCCCTAGGCTTGTGGGCTTCAGTAGTTGCGGCTCGCAGGCTCTAGAGCGTAGGCTCATTAGTTGCTTAGTTGCTTCCCGATATGTGGGATCTTCCTGGACCAGGGATCAAACCCGTGTCCCCTGTGTTGGCAGGCAGATTCTTAACCACTTGCACCATCAGGGAAGCTCTGAGAGAATTGTTTAGTTGCAGCATGTGGGCTCCTTTAGTTGCGGCATGTGGGATCTAGTTCTAGTTCCCTGACCAGAGATCGAACCCGGGCCCCCTGCATTGGAGCGCGGAGGCTTAATCCCACCATTTCACTTTTTATATCTCTGAATACAACATGTAGAAGTACTTTTATTATGGTTATAATATCAAAATAGAAGCTTGGCTCAGTAGACTTCTTGTTGCTAAGTGACACCCCCCCCCCAAAAAAAACCCTTCAAGCTTTTCACTGAATGTTATTAGGAATTATTCTTATTATTTCCTCAGCAATGAAAAATGAAATTATGTTACTTTTGTGATGGTTGCTTAGTTACCAACCATATAGGTGAAGATATACTCAAGATATTTGTTGGCCTTAGAAAATCCTAACAAGTGGTCTGTTTGTTTTATGCGTAACTCCCATTTAGTGTTAATGAGCATTGTGGGCATTTGAGGGTATAATGTAAAATGAGTAGTAAGTTTACCTGAGTTTCTCTAGACAAAAAAATTTAGAGCAATGAGGGAGAAATGCTTGAATATTAATACCGGTTAATTTTCTAAACTATATATTCTTAAACTATTTAAGTACAGGTTTAACTGAAATAGATTTTTAAAAATAAAACCATAAAATATTCAGAATTTTATGTGAAAATTTATATAAATTGTATTTATGTAATACAGTCGTATTACTTACTATTCTAAAGATTTTTAATTTACTCTTTTGGGGAAGAAGGCAAATTCAGTCTCAAGTTTTCAGTGAATAATTTTCTGATATTTGAAGTTTATAGTGACTGTACAACTTTGAAATGTAATGGTAAACTGTGTGTCTTGGTTCTTTGTTGGTTTAAAACTTAGAAGTAGTCAGAAAAAAGATTTTGGTAGGGGCTACTTACGTATGACAAATATTACTCCATTGTGCTTCCTAGAAGGTAAGGATTTTTGAGGTAAAAGGCAATAAAAGTAAAAGTACACTAAATAGGTTATGAAGAAGTGAAGAATTCGGCATAATTCTCTTGGAATTAAGAATATGTGTACTTTTAGTAATCATAAATCACATAACTTTAGATAAATCTCTTAATGTTGTAGGTATTTAATTTTGAAATAATAGAACCTGATTAGGCTGAAAGCAGATTGCAAAAGATTCACTTTTTTTTCTCTCAGCAACTCACAAATATGCTTGTGACCTTCTAAATAAAGTGAAATCACTATGTGCCACTTCCCTTTTCTTCTAGCCTGTTTTCTTTAATAAAGTGAAACTTGTAAAATTTTGGCTTTAAATGGAAGTAGATAAGGATGTCTGTAATATAGTAGAATGTGAAGACCTTTCTCTGTTTATTATTAATGATTTAAAAATTATTTCAACTCTCAAGTATTGTCATTTTCTAAAGCTTACCTCATTTTTTAAGAGCTTACCTTTTTTGAAAAAATACAATTAGTTTATTTGAAAGACTTCAACTATAATTTAGGAAACACTTTAAAGAGCAACATAAAATCAACATTAACCTTTGTAGTGGCACAAATTTCTAGTGCAGTTAAAGTCCACTGTCATGCTTTTGAGTTAATGTTTATTCTGCCCATTTGTTTTGTAAGTTATGAATATAAACCATGTGTCACTCTTAATATGTGTCTCTGCTTTTATTCAAAAGCATCTTAGTTTATTATTTTTCTATTGGAATGTTACATTTTTAGTGTTTAATAAAGAAAGATTATTTTTACTTAAATTGAAAGAAGACCCATATTTATAAAATGTTTATAAAGTTATAGAAGTTATAGAAGGATACTAAATTATATTTGAAATAGCAGTTTAAAATATTACAAAAGTTAAAATGCTGACGGTAGTAGCTATCATTTATAGTAGGATTCCTTGGATACTTTGTTATAGGTATGAGATGGATAGAGAGTAAAAAGCTTTTTTTTCTGAACTACATCCATACTTATATCAAAATGACTGCATTTCTTTTTTCGCGCGCGGTACGCGGGCCTCTCACTGTTGTGACCTCTCCCGTTGCTGAGCGCAGGCTCAGCGGCCACGGCTCACGGGCCTAGCCACTCCGCGGCATGTGGGATCTTCCTGCACCGGGGCACGAACCCACGTCCCCTGCATCGGCAGGCGGACTCTCAACCACTGCACCACCAGGGAAACCCTGACTGCATTTTTTTTGTTGTTGTTTTTTTTGTTTTGGTAACTTCACTTGGGTGGTTAATAGATTTGCTGGAAAAATTGAGGCTGTATAGTTAGTGAAGATTGCTATAACTTTGTATCAGATGTGCCATTTAAAATTTGTCTTTGAATTTTTAAGTTTCTCCCCCCAAGTAGAGAATCCTATACTGAATAGTGAACATGGGAATCATTAGGTTGTAATGAGACCTAAGGTGGCTGATAATGCACTGCTTGTTGGGCTCTTTGCCAAAAGCCTCCTTTTTATCCATCACTTATTTTTATAGTTGAGTCATGGATTAGAATGCTGATGGACATAAAATATTTTGAGTTTAATTATTAACTGTCTAGTTTTTTTGGCAAGGTCCATTTTGTAAAGTAACTAACAAGTGAGCCAGCTTAGAAATTGGCATCTTAGGTGTAGAATATGTATTATTTCCCTTGGTTATACAAATGTCCTTTACATTTATACAGAAACCAAATCAGTCTGTTTGCAGTATATCGTTGCCTTTTTATATGGTGGAAAAATAATTTTCTGGTAATTTAATAGAATACATGGCACTTTGGCCTTTTATTCTCTATGGAGTAGCTTTGAAACCTGATATTTTAATGTCTAGAGAGATACCAAAGTGATTGTAGCTCACTATTCTGAGGTGAAGTAGGGTTTATGAATTTAGGGGTTAAACTATCACACTTTTTACTTAGCTCTAAGTAGATATAGTGCCACAGTGTTACCTTTTGTTTCTTTCATTTCTTTTATAGAAGAGGAAGATGGAGTGTGGGAGAATGGACTTTCCTATGAATGCCGTACTTTGCTTTTCAAAGCAGTTCATAATCTGTTGGAACGGTGTTTAATGAACCGGAACTTTGTACGTATTGGCAAGTGGTTTGTAAAGCCTTATGAAAAAGATGAAAAACCTATAAATAAAAGGTAAGCTATCTTATTTAAACTCTTACTTGATATTTCTTTAGGCTTGTTAATTTTAATGACTTTATAGAAAATGTGTGATAAATTAATATCTTGCAGACAGGAGGTTAAGTTTGGCAAAGTACTATAAGTATTTAGTTTTCTTGGACCCCTTCATTCTTTCTTTTACACATTTGAATAATTTTCTTGCAGTGAGGTTAGGCTGTGTGTCAATGCAGTGGCCTAAGTTTTGTTCTGGGATGGTAGAAAAAATGTGGGATGAAAAGCAGAGACTTATGCATTGAAGTATACTTTTTTTTTTTTTTTTTTTGGCGGTACGCGGGCCTCTCACTGTTGTGGCCTCTCCCGTTGCGGAGCACAGGCTCCGGACGCACAGGCTCAGCGGCCATGGCTCACGGGCCCAGCCGCTCCGCGGCATGTGGGATCTTCCCAGACCGGGGCACAAACCCGTGTCCCCTGCATCGGCAGGCGGACTCTCAACCACGGCTCCACCAGGGAAGCCCTGAAGTATACTTCTTTAGTACTAGTGGAAATACAGTCATGGTACTCCGTTAAAATTAAGCAGTATTAATATTTGTTTTGAGATGGTGATCTGTAGTCATGTTTTGGGTTGAGGTAATCCTTCTCATTCTCAAGCCTCTGTTTTTGCTCTAATTAAAGTAATTTAAATCTGTAATTTTCTATATAAGACATGTTTACTTTTGGGGTGTTTTTCAATTTTCTTCAACTTTGAATTAGGCAAATTTAGGACACTTAATTTGTAGGATAATTACAGATGCACAGAAGACTTTAAGACCTGTAGTCTTAAAAGCTTTAGGTTACTACAGTTCTCTGATTTAAATAATATAAGGCACGACCTGTTAGAAGATTTAGTCCCAAGCAGTTGTTGAATTAGTGAGACTTGAAGAGAGATGAAACAGTGGTGAGTAAGATGGGACGTGGGAAAAAGAGAAAATGAAGGAAATTTATTAGTGTTCCCTAAATGATGTGAGGATATGAAGTATTGGTTGTGACTGTAATCATTGTTGAGATGTCAGTTTTTTACATCACGTGCACATCTATTTTCATGCGCACCTGAAATTTTTTCAGACTTCTCTTATTAGTTTCAGTGAAATGGATGACCAGGTAAGCCTGGAGAAATCAAGACTCTTTTCAGTTTTTTCTCTCTGAAAATTAAAATAAACCTTTATTGTCAACAGAATAATTAATCGTACAAGTTAGGAGTGCATTCAGTTGCAAATGACAGAAAACCTAACTACCTGGCTTATGTAGGAATTGAATTTTCTCAATAGCAAGGAGTCTGCAGGTAGATAATCTGTTCAATAACGTCATCAAAAACTAAGGTTCCTTCGAGTTTTCTGCTCTTTCATCTTTAGCCTTTGGGTTTTATCGTCATGGCCCCAGTAAGTGTTGCATCTCCAAACCTCACTCACAGTGGATTCCAGGCAGGAAGAGGAAGGGAGAGAGGAAGTGAGAAGTGATGACCCTTGGATCAGAAAGTAGATTCTTTTCTGGAAACTTTAGCTGACGTTTAATTGGCTGTACTACTGAGAGAAATATTTTTTTATATGGGAACATTGCCACTCTGAGTAAAATAAGGCTGTGATTAGTAAGAAATGGAGAATAGATACTAGGTAGGCAGTTAATTAGAGGAAGGGGAATAAGTATCAGGTAGGCAATTAGCATTGTTCACTGTATATATTTATATAGTTTTAAGAAGTCAAGCTGATTACCAAGATTTAAAATGAAATGCTATAATCCTGAGCCCAGCTACTAGATGTGCTCCTCAGAGGCAGTCCCTTTTAATTCTTTTAACTGTCTTTTAATTTATGTATTTAAAAACTTATAAGCAAATACTGTGCTGATTCCTGAGTTTTCTGTTATTTCAGTTATTCAGGATTTAATCTATTGACTTTCTATTAATGGTTTAGCTATCTAACTACCCCAGATGCTTAGACATCGGCATACCTATATACTCTGTTCCCTCTTCCCTTCTCTTTTTTCCCAATATAGTTTTGAGATTTGGTAAAAACAATACCTATTGTTTCTATTACTATAATTTTATAAATATTATTTTCAGTGAGCCATTTGGTATATTAAGATTACATTCCATTTCCTCTCTATAATTTTGTTTTCCCCAGTGTTACTGATTATCTCTTTTTTCACTTAATTATCTATGCCAGGGGCTGGTAAACTACCACCCCACAGGGCAAATATAGCCTGCCACCTGGTTCTGTAAATAAAATTTTTATTGTAACACAGCCCTGTTCCTTCATTTGGATTATTTTATGTCTGCTTTCACACTACAGCAGAATTGAATAGTTGTGACAAGAGACAGATGACTCCACAAAGCCTAAAATATTTAGCCTAAAATATTTCTCTGGCTCTTTACAGATAAAGTTTGCTGAACCCTGATCTATGTACTTATTGGTAATTTGCCCCTAGGCTATGTACCAGAAGTATAAAGTCCAGTTTGGACTTCTTGTTCTATAAGGCCTGTTTCACAGCAGTCATCTTGGGAATTCTCGTCGCCTTTTTGTCTGTGTTGGATCCCTTATTTTCTGGATCTCATGTTTTCTTTTTTTGTCTTACTGTTTTGGTAGTGCCCATCTACCTGTAGTTTCCTGAAGTACATAAGAAGTAATATTTTTGAGCTCCTGAATGTCTGAATTACCTCCTTTTCTACTCTTAAGACTTTTGGGCACTAAAATGCTGACTGGAAGTCCTGTGTATGTGAATAGCTCTGAAGTTGCAGGCTTTAGTATGGTGATTGGTCAGGAACCTGGCCATTTTTATTTAGAACTCTGTTGTTATTATAGTAACCACCAGCCAGTTGTAGCTATTTAAATTTCAATTAATTGAAAAAATAAAAATTCAGTTCCTCAGTTGTGCAGACCACATTTCAAATGCTCTTATGACTGCTGGCTATTGTATTAGGTAGTGTAGGTAGAGAATATTTCTATCATTGCAGAAAGTTCTTTTGGATGGTATTGCTTCCACCAGAGCCTTTACACTTATAATTAAAATAATACCTTAGGAGCATCACTAAAGAAGTCAGTCAAGGTTTTTTTGTTTTATTTTTGGCAGTAAATGAAAGACTATACTTTAAATTTTACCATAAAGCTATGTTTATCTTCTGCCACACCTGTGGCTTTTACACAGTCTCTTTATCTCCATTTTCATTAAATATAAGCACCACAAGATTTAAGGTGGCATATTAGTAGCCATTTTATATAGCTTTAGGATGTCCTTTGGTTGGGTTCCTCAATACCTCTGAAAACCTGAACTTCTAGGGAAGCTAAGAGCTGTCACTGTTATGTTTTCTAAGGACTCAGTTCCTTTCTTCTTGTCTTCTAAGGTAGCACTGTCTAATAGAAGTATAATGTGAGTCGAAATATAATGTGAGTCGCATATGTGGTTTTGTTTTTTTTTTTTTTTTGCGGTACGCGGGCCTCTCACTGCTGTGGCCTCTCCCGTTGCGGAGCACAAGCTCCAGACACGCAGGCTCAGAAGCCATGGCTCACGGGCCTAGCCGCTCTGCGGCATATGGGATCTTCCCAGACCAGGTAATGAACCCATGTCCCCTGCATCGGCAGGCGGACTCTCAACCACTGCGCCACCAGGGAAGCCCGCATATGTGTTTTTAAATCTGGTAGTAGGCACATTAAAGAAAGTTTTTAAAAAAGTGAAAGTAATTTAAATATATTTAATCTAGTATATCTATTTCAGCATGTAATTACATATAAAGATGATATGAGCGAGGTATTTTCTTTTTTTTCTTTTCTTTTTTAACTAAGTCTTTGAAATCTAATATGCATTCTGTACTTAGAGTACACCTCGGCGTTGTCTGGTCACATTTACAAGTGCTGAATAGTCATTTGTATATTGGTTTGCATTAACAGCGCAGTTCTAGGGCTTGAAGCCCAATCGGGCTTGGTAGTGCTTATTGGTAAAAGATCTCTTCTGTCTGGCTTATGAACCCTCTTGGAATTGTATGCTAAATTGTGATTGTACTCTAGCATCTCAAAGGTAGGGGAAACTTCCATCTTATGTCAAGGTATCCACCGTTTGCCAAGTTGGGCATAGTTACTGTCTTGTTTTTCCTCCTTTTAGCCTGTCTGTGCTAGTCTATTATTAATGTCTGTCATCAGGATTATTATGCATCCTATTTCTGAAGTCTTAAGTGATGATATATAATAGTACTTATGACCCATGAAATTTCTCTGTGATGCTTGAGTCATTAGGATTTGCATGGTCAGTTTTCCACATTCTCATGCTTTCCAGAAACATTAATGAGAAAAAAAATGAAGTGCTAAGAAAGACTTTTTTTCCTCCCCATTAAGCTTTTCTTACTATCATTTCTTACTATGATTCTTAGCGATTCATACAAATCTGTCTTTTTCAACTGTTGGTTTTAGATATGAACCATAATAGAGAAATTTTTTTTCTGAAGGGGAGAAGGGAATGAGCATAACTGGCCAAGCAGTGTTTGAAATCAGGGCTTAATATGTATTAAATCAATTCTCAAATCAGACCTATTACTCCAGTTTTACAGTTGATAAATCTGAAGCATAGGGAGGTTAAGGAACTTGTCCAAGGTCATATTTCTTGCAGGTATTGGAGCTGGATTATAGGGCATGAAAAATATGAGACAGATTGTGGACCCTGTGGACCACTATATCTCCTGTACCTACATCTTTTTAAAGTTATTGGAAATAGTAAAACAGAAGACTTAAAAATTTAAAATATTAGGGAGATACGGTATTTCCTGAACACTTGAAGTTGTAAACCAGAATAATATGTCATTGCTTTCTAAGTATTCTTTACTGTATGATGTAAGTATTGTGTTCACTGAGTGAGCAGAAGTATGTACAAAATCACAGATAAGGTGTTTTATTCTGGATTTTAATATAGATCTTTTGTTCATTGAGATATGGCAAGGATACCTGATATTGAAATTACACTTATAAATTCAAGAAATTTAAAAAGTGACTGAGGGGGCTTCCCTCATGGTGCAGTGGTTGAGAATCTGCCTGCCAATTCAGGGGACACGGGTTTCATCCCTGGTCCGGGAAAATCCCACATGCCGCAGAGCCCCTAAGCCCGTGCGTCACAACTACTGAGCCTGTGCTCTAGAGCCCGCGAGCCATAACTACTGAGCCTTCATGCTGCAACGAGTGAAGCCCATGTGACTAGAGCCTGTGCTCCACAGCAAGAGAAGCCACCACAGTGAGAAGCCAGTGCACTACAACAAAGAGTAGCCCCCACTCACTGCAACTAGAGAAAGCCCCGCATGCAGCAACGAAGACCCAATGCAGCCAAAAATAAATAAATATATATATATTAAAAAAAAAAGAACTTTAAAAAAAAATTACTCTGAGGGCTACAGAAATACAGATTAATGCAGTGGTCCCCAAACTTGTCCGGATGTGGAATCACCTTGAGAGATTAAAAAAATAACCTGTGTATTAACCTGGGAGTGTGGTCTGGGCTTTGGAATTTTTAAAAGATCTCTGTGTGATTCTAATGAAAGACAGGTTTGAAAACTATTGAATTGATGGAATAAAGATCTAGGAATTAGGATGACTAGGATTTTTTTTGGGGGGGATGTTAATTATTTCAAATAATGTTAAAATGGATGATTGTGAAAGAGTTGTGCATAATTTTTAAAGTATCACCATAACGTGTTGCTATTAGATAACACAACATAAATAGAAATACAGGACCAATTACATAAATTTTATCAATCCAATGATAGAATAGGATTCTTTTTTTTTTCATTGTGGTAAAATATACATAACAAAATTTACCATTTTAGCCATTTTTCAAGTGTATGGTTCCGTGGCATTAAGTATATTCACATTGTCGTGCAGCCATCACATTATCTATCTCCAGAACTTTTTCATCATCCTAAACTGAAGATCTGCCCATTAAATGATAACTGAACTTTTTCATCATCCTAAACTGAGAATCTGCCCATTAAATGATAACTCCCTGTTTTCTCCCCCTCCCAGCCCCTGGTAACCACCATTTTGCTTTCTGTCTCTATGAATTTGACTGTTCTAAGTACCTTACACAAGTGGAATCATATAGTATTTGTCTTTTTGTGTCTGGCTTATTTCACTTAGCATAATGTCCTCAAGGTTCTCATCTAGGTTGCAGCATGCATTTTCATTTCTTTTTAAGGCTGAATAATTTTCCGTTGTATTTTTATACCACATCTTGTTTATCCATTCACCTGGCATCTGACATTTGGGTTGTTTCCACTTTTTGTCTATTGTGAATAACACTGCTGTAGATAGTGTACAAATATTTGCTTTCAGTTCTTTTGGGAATATACATAGAAGTGGAATTGCGAGATCATACAGTAGTTCTATCTTTATTTATTTTTTGAGGAATCGCTGAAGTCTTTTCCACATTGGCTGTACCGTTTTATATTCCTACGAGCAGTGCAGGAGGATTCCAATTTCTCCACATCCTCACCAACACTTCCTTTCTTTTTAAAAAAGTAGTAGCCATCCTTAGGGGTGTGAAGGGGTTATCTCATTGTCGTTTTGATTTGCATTTTCTAAATGATTAATGATGTTGAGCATCTTTTCACATGTTCGGTGGCTATTTATGTATCTTTGGAGAAATGTCTCTTCAAGTCTTTTATCCATTTTTAATTGGTTGTTAGGATGACTAGAATTTTAAGTCAACATTCCCTATAACTAGGTTTATGATTTTAAGACAAGTCACTTAACTTCATTGTGCCTTGAATTCCCTACTAGCAAAATGGGATGTCATCTTTCTGTAACTACCTAACAGAAGTACTAAAAATAGATTAGATATAGTACCTCCTAAAGCAGTATAGATAACTGTTATATTATTAGAACAGCTAACTTTATTAGCATATTTTCATTTTCTGTCTTAGAATAAAGAATCTTTTGTTTAATTTCAGTACTTAAGGAACATTTTTCTACAATAGAAGATTATCTGTTGAGGTTTCATCTGTAAAATTCTGCCTCACTCATGCCTTTTTGTTTTGGTTATTATAGTAAAAGCTCCTGGAGAGCAGTTTTACTGTATACAATACTTTATAGTAGCCTAACGGTACCTTGGAGTCTCATTGTAGTTGCACATATTTGTTTTAACTCCACTTTTCTAAGTGCTAAGTACCAAAAATTAGGTGATGTTATAAAATGATCTCTCTCCTTGAAAGACAAGACATTGTGAATTTAGTATGGCAGTATTATCTAACATTTGCTTTGGCCTATAATATTTTCTGACTAGATTACCTTTAATATAGACATACTTTGGAGATATTGCAGGTTCTTTTCCAGACTACCACAGTACAGCACATATAATAAATCGAGTCACAAGAATTTATTTGGTTTCCAGTGCATTTAAAAGTTACGTTTACACTAACCGTAGTCTATTAAGTGTGCAGTAGCATTATGTCTAAAAAAACAGTGTATATAGCTTAATTAAAAATACTTTATTTAGAAAATACTAACCATCATCTGAACTTGCAGCAAGTCGTAATTTTTTTGCAATAGTAACATCAGAGATCACTTATCACAGATCACCATAACGAGTATAATAATGAAAAAGTTGGAAATGTGAGAATTACCAAAATGTGACACAGAAATATGAAGTGAACATATGCTTGAAAAAATGGTGCTGACAGACTTGCTCGATGCAGGGTTATCATACACCTTCAGTTTGTAAAGCACTCAATTATCTGTGAAGTACAATAAAGCAAGGTATACCTCTGTAAGAATTTCAGAAATTTTATCCCATATTTAGAATGTTTAGTTTTTTCCTCCTATATCATGCACAAACTTGGCTTATTTTCAACCATTTTATAACTAGATCAGACTGTATTGGAAACATATGCTAGCAGTATAGGAGGTGATGTTTTTTTTAAAATAGGTAACTGAAAGTGAGAGCTTGCTGTTAAGTAGGGCAGTGCAGATAAATAGTGGGAGCAGAGAGATGATTCTCTTTTAGTGTTTTATGTATGAAATGAAACAGTTGAAAGCTGTATTTTTTTTTTAGACTTTTTTTTGATGTGGACCTTTTTTTTAAAAAAAATAAATTTATTTATTTGTTTGTCTGCTTTGGGTCTTCGTTGCTGTGTGCGGGCTTTCTCTAGTTGCGGCAAGCGGGGGCTACTTTTTGTCGTGGTGTGCAGACTTCTTGTTGCGGTGGCTTCTCTTTATTGTGGAGCACAGTCTCTAGGCATGCGGGCTGCAGTAGTTGTGGCACGCGGGCTCAGCAGTCGTGGCTTGCGGGCTCTAGAGCGCAGGCTCAGTAGTTGTGTGGCACACGGGCTTAGTTGCTCTGCAGCATGTGGGATCTTCCTGGGCCAGGGCTCGAACACGTGTCCCCTCCATTGGCAGGCGAATTCTTAACCACTGCGCCACCAGGGAAGTCAGATGTGGACCATTTTTAAAGTCTTTATCGAATTTGTTATAATATATTTTTTTTTATGTTTTGGTTTTTTGGCCATGAGGCATGTGGGATCTTAGCTCCCTGACCAGGGATCAAACCCACACCCCCTGCACTGGAAGGCAAAGTCTTAACCACTGGACCCCCAGGGAAGTCCCGAAAGCTGTATTTTTAAGAACTCTAGTTCACTAATTAAGTATGAGGATATAAAGTTCAGGTCTCCTAGCCTCTTTGTCTTTAAGGATAAAGAACATGAGACTGTTTTAGGTTGTTGCATAAACTTACAGATGTTCTTGGAAGTATTTGCAATTTAGATTTGGGAATTTGCTGTTGAGTTACTGAGTAAGCACACAGCAGTCATAATCATTTGTATATAGAGCATACTTACTTGATCCCTAAAACTAATCAAATTACAATTTCTCTGTGTTTCGATTATTATTGCTTGAGTCATTTCCTTAATAAATGTTTTCCTTGACATAAAGTATTTTTAGTAATTTCCCTTTATACTCTTAAATTTTGCTCCTACCAAGAAATTTGTCTTTTAATGTTACCTGAAAAATATGTAAAAAGCTTGTAATGTTAAAAAATATATATTCGTTCTAACCAGTTTAATATGAAATTTTCTTAACTTTTTTAGAGTGTTGTGTTTTTGTTTTTGTTTTGCGGTATGCGGGCCTCCCACTGCTGTGACCTCTCCCACTGCAGAGCACAGGCTCTGGACGCGCAGGCCCAGTGGCCATGGCTCATGGGCCCAGCCGCTCCGCGGCATGTGGGATCCTCCCAGACCAGGGCACGAACCCGCGGACCCTCAACCACTGCGCCACCAGGGAAGCCCTAGCGTGTTGTCTTTTAAATTCTCATATCCTTTTTGCTGTTTAGAGAGAGATGCTTTGAAAATTGATTTCTGCCTGTTTTATGTCAATACACATAATGGGCATTTCCCTCTCAAAAGTTAAACACTAGTGTTTGCTAAGATAAAAATACTATCTAGAAATTGTTATGTATTTATACATTCTGTAACTCAACCTTAACAGTTACAGAAGAATTCTATCAGAAGACACTCGAAAGAAAAGCACAAATATCGCTTCATAGGCATTCCCACATTTAGTAATGAGATTAGTTGCATATATGTTTGTTTACTTTAGGTGCATTCTTTGGGGAAAATAAATGTATGAGACTTATGAGTAATTTTTAAAAATTCTAATGTTTCAACTGGTATCAAGAGTAATGTTTGGTATTAACAAAAGGTACGAGAGTCACACTCTTGATTTAGTGTTTTTCTTGAGCTGTGTTACAACATAGGCCACACCATCGCTTTGTTGAGAAACTTTTTTTTTTCCAGCCCTACAGTTTTTGGGCTGTTTATATTTCCTTAAATTATGGTTGCAAACCAGCAAGTTGTTTTCTGAGTTCTTCTCTTTCTTTTAGTAGTTTGTCAAGTGTAACTGGTAACAGTCAAACTACATTTTCACTTGATGTGTTCCCCCAATTCTGTAAGTTCATTTAGGCATGTTTTCTGCGTTCCAGATTATTTCAGGCAACAGTTTTCTGAAGTATTTATCCATTACGTAACATGGGTTACCATTTTCCTCACTGTTTTTCAGTGTTTTATATTCCTTGCTACCAGTCCTCTGATTGCAAAACTAATGCCACATATTTAGGTTTTTGTCATGGTAGTCCCTCACCTTTGGTGCCAGTTTCTGTATCAGCTATTGCTGTGTAACAAACTACCCCAAAACATAGGGGTTTAAAACCACAGTTATGTATTCTCACTAATGTACCTACAGGTTAGCCAGGGGTTAGCCAATCTAGTCACACTATAAACCATAGTGTGGGTAGAAGTGTATTCTGTATGATTCTCATCCTATTTAGACCAGTGAGCCAGTCAAGGCATGTTCTTATGGCAATTAAAGAAGCACCAGAGGGCAAGCTAAATTTCATAAGCATATTTCAAGCTTCTGCTTGGCCAAAGCAAGTCACAAAGTGAACCTAAGTCAAAGGTTGGGGAAGTATATTTCACTTCTAATAAGAGGGACTACAAAGTCTGGATAAAGGGAGGGATGAACAAAACATGACGAAGCTACAGTAATCAAAACAGTGTGGTACTGTCATAAAGACAGACATGTAAACCAGTGGAAGAGAATAGAAAGTTCAGAAGTAAATTCTTGTGTACGTATTCAAATAATCTTTGACAAGGGTGCCAGGACCACTCAATGGGGAAAGGATATTCTCTTCAACAAATGGTATTGGGAAAACAGGGTATCCACATGTAAAAGAAAGAAGTTGGACCCTTATATACAAAAAATAACTTAAAATGGATTAAAAACGTAAGACCTATAGCTATAAAACTGCTAGGAAAAAACATAGTGGAAAAGCTTCATGTCACTGGATTTGGCAATGATTTTGTGGTTATGACACCAAAAACATAGGCAGCAGAAGCAAAAATAGACAAGTGGGACTATATCAAGCCTAAATACCTTTGTGCGTCAAAGGACATAATCAACAGGGAAAAGGCAGTTTATGGAATGGGAGAGAATATTTGCAAGTCATGTATCTGATAAGGTGTTAATATCCAGCATTATAAAGAACTCCTACAACTCCACAAAATATCAAATAACCCAATCTAAAAATGGGCAAAAGACTTAAGTAGACATTTCTTCAAAGCATGACATATACAAATGGCCAATAAGCATATGAAAGATGTTCAGCATCACTAATCAGAGAAATATAAATCCAAACCACAGTGAGATACCACCTCACATATGTTAGGATGGCTACTATGGCGAAAATAAAGAATAACAAATGTTAGTGAGGGCAGAGAAATTGGAACCCATGTGCACAGTTAGTGGGATTGTAAAATGGTGCAGTCACTATGGAAAATGATGTGGAGGTTCCTCCAAAAATTGAAAACGAAACTACCATATGATCCTACTACTACTTCTGAGTGTGTAACCAAAAGAAGCAATCCTACTTCTGAATGTGTATCCAAAAGAATCTAAAGCAGGATTTTGAAGAGATACTTGCACACCCATGTTCATAGCAGCATTATTCCTAATAGCCAAGAGGTAGAACCAACCCAAATATCCATTGATGGATGATGGCTAAGCAAAATGTGTTATATGCATAAAATGAATTATTATTCATCCTTAAAAGGAAAGAAATCCTGTTACGTACTACACCATGGATGAACCTTGAGGACATTATGCCAAGTGAAATAAGCCAGTCACAAAAAGACATACTGTATGATCCTACTTATGCGAGGTATCTAAAGTAGTCAAGTTCATAGAAGCAGAAAGTAGAATGGTGCTTTTAAGGGGCTGGTGCGGGGGGAGTAGAAAGGGGAATTGTTGTTTAATGAGTGTAGTTTCAGATTTGCAAGATGATAAAGTTTTGAAGATCTGTTTTACAACAGTATGCATATACTTAACACTACTGACTGGTACACTTAAAATTGGTTAAGGTGGTACATGTTATGTTCTGTTTTTCTACAGTGATTAAAAAAATGAGAGAGGGTTGAAGAACTGGGACCAATAACTCTATCTTCCACAGATACTAAAGTTATGATTCCTTTTATCAAGGAATTTACAACCTGGCAGGGAGTTAAACTAGTAAATAATAGTAATTCTATGATAAATATTATTATAAGCATAGAATATTATGGGAGCACAGAAGTCATGCTTAAAGGAGTCTTAAGGAATGATTAAGAAATGGAGAGAAATTTGTGGTAAACAGAGGGGTAGTTCTTGGTGGATTAAGTATCTGTCTAGAGAGTTTGGCAAGGGTCAGATTGTGAAGGGTCTAAAGGGCTGTGCTAAGGTTTTAGGGGTTTTTTGACTTAGTCCTGAAGGCATTGGGGAGCTGTTGATTTTGAGCCTCCCAGTTACATGATTAGAATTAATTTTTAGATATCTGGCAGTGGTGTAAAGAAAGATAAATTAGAGATTTTAACAGCTACTCAGACCTTAAGGAGGCAAAAACCAAAAAATAATAAATTATTTAAGAAGTAGAATCACTAGCAATTGGTGATAAATTAGCTGAACGTAGGGAGTTTCAGGAAAGTGAAAAATTTGGGATGATTTATATTTCTGGCTTGTACAACTATATACAGATATAGACTTGATAAGAAAAGGAATATGTTTGGGTAGAAATAATAGGTGGTTCAGATGTGGACTTTACAGTATTTAGTACTGTGTGCCAAGGACCTATTCTAGATGCTGGGGATACAACATTGAACAAAGGAAACAGATTCCTCCTCCAATAGCACTTGCAATCTTGGTGACTATAAGAAATAAACAAACTGTATAATATGTTAGATTGTGATTATTTTTTTAAGCCAAAACAAATCCCAGAAGAGGAATTGAGGGACAATTTAAAGTAGGGTGATCAGTGAGCACCTCACCTAGAAAGTCTTTAAACAAAAATCTGATGAAGGTGAATATAGCTATTTAGAGTGTTCCAGATGGAGTAACAGTAGGTAAAAAGGCCTGATGTGTTTAAGGAGCAGCAGAGAGGTCAGTTGAGGGAGAAGGGTAAGTATTAGAGGAAGACTAGTAAGAAATGAGATTGGCGAAGTAATAGGTATTGGGGGGTAGGCTGATGTAAGGCACCATAAGAAATAAGATAACTTTTATGATGTTACCCAAGTGTGATTCTTTTTCCCTTAGGAATTAAAAGTTTATTTTCATTATCTAGGTCTTGTTAAGACCGTATCTTAGTATCCTGTACCTGATTTTTGTTACAGCACTTACCATAACTGTAATTAAATGTGCTTAGCATAGTGTTGTGTGCTTTGCTATAAAATACTTTTTGAATAAAGCATTTTATACTTTTGAATAAAGGAATAACACTTGCCTTCACTTGGTGGTTTAGTATATCTGAATATAATACTAAGTTTAATGCAGAGTTGTTTTGAATGTGTGTGGGTGGGGAGGGTGACATGTATGTTTTGTTTTAAGCATTTAGAGTTAGGTTTGCGTTTGGTTACTTTTTTTTTTCTTTTGTCTATTTTGTAGTATAGGTTCCTTGCCACTGCTGAAAAGCAGTAATAAAATTGAGTTTATTTTAAATGAGCATTAGCAATGGTCTGTCTTTGGATGGATGGTTTTCTAAGTATATTCGTTAACATGTCTCTAATCTTGATTTGGTGATTATTTTAGATTTATATGTCGACCCTTGAACAGCACGGGTTCACTTATATGCAGATTTTTTTCAGTAGTAAATACTGTATAGTACTGCATGATCCATGGTTGGTCAAATCTGTGGATTCAGAACCTTGCATATGGAGGATGGACTAGGTTATATGGGGATATTCCATTGCATGGGGAGGGTTGGCACCCCTAACCCCCCTGTGTTGTTCAAGGGTCAACTGTACTCTTATATCAAAGCAAATGTCTGTAGTTTCTGTAATAACTCAACCGTAGTTATTCAAATAGACTTAGTTTTTTAATCAGAAGAAACAAGCTTAATTTATTTATTAAATAATGTAAATAATTTTATTTCCTATAATCATCAATTATATCTCAATAAGGCAGGAACAAAAAAATTGGCTAAATGCAGTGTGGTATCTTGGATTGGACTCTGGAACATAAAAAGGGCATAAGTGGAAAAATCTTGTGAAGAAATAAAAGACTGGCGTTAGTTAATAGTAGTAATGTGCCAATGTTAATTACTTGTTTGACAAATGTAGCATGATTATGTAAGATGTTAGGGGAAACCGGGTGAAGGGTATATGGGAACTTTCTATACTATCTTTGTAACTGTTCTATAAATTCAAAATTATTCTGAAAATAAGTTTTTTTTTTTAAAGCAACAACAGCTACTGGGATGGGGAAGAATACAGTAATCACTAATTAATGTATAGAATTCATAAATTTTTAAAATTTAAGAGTAAAATGATTCAGGTAGTACAGAATGGTATCATAAATTTAGAAAAAGCAAAGATCCTTGCTTAGTTACTCTAGTCCTGTTCCCTGGAAGTAACCAGGTTTTGTTTGTTTTTTATTTTTGTTTTTTAATTTTTTGTTTACTTCTTCTGGTGGTTACTGCCATAATTCCAGAGATGCTTATACCTCTAGGCCTTGATTGATGAACTTTAGACAGTGTCTCCTGACTCTTTACCATGAAAGATTTGTTTTATTAGTTATATTATTATTTTTTTTTTTGCGGTACATGGGCCTCTCACTGTTGTGGCCTCTCCCGTTGTGGAGCACAGGCTCCAGACGTGCAGGCTCAGCTGCCATGGCTCATGGGCCCAGCCACTCTGCGGCATGTGGGATCTTCCCGGACCGGGGCACAAACCCATGTCCCCTGCATCGGCAGGCGAACTCTCAACCACTGCGCCACCAGGGAAGCCCTTGCATATAACTTTGATTCTAGGATGCCTTCAGTTGTAAGACCATCGTTGCTTTAAAAAAACTATTCATTGGGGTTGGGGGGCGCAGTACATTAAATGCTTGGTTAATTGAATTCAGCCCAATTTCAGAAATACAAAAATGAGAAAATATATCTGTAGTTAATGTTTTTATATAGAGGGGAAAACAAACAAAAAAATTAGGTCATCTTTAATTCTATTGTACACCTAGATTTTTTTTCACCAAAGTAACCTTTTTTTCTTTAAAAAAAATTGAGACTATAAGCCTGCCTTTTCCATTAAACCCACTCCCCCACCTTTATTTATTTTGGTGGCTATATCATAATTGTAGGTGTGGGTGTACCTAACTTGTTTAACTGGTTCCTTTCTTTGCAGCTCTTTCTATTATAAGCAGTACTGTGAAGAACATTTCTTATAGCTAAATCTTTGCTCATATCTGTGGTTTTTGGGTTTTTTTTTCCCTTTAGATGATGAGATGGAATTTCTGGGTTAAAGAGAATGTACATTTTTGTGGTATAACTTCGTAAAAAAGAAAAGCAACGACTTTTTTTTGGCTATAAATCATTACTAAAATACAACTTTTTCTTCTTTATTAGTGAACACTTGTCCTGCTCTTTCACCTTTTTCTTGCATGGAGACAGCAATGTTTGTACCAGTGTGGAAATTAACCAACATCAACCTGTATATCTTCTTAGTGAAGAACATATCACCCTTGCTCAACAGTCTAATAGCCCATTTCAAGGTAGATTATTTTATTGGCTTAGTTATTTGATCTTTTATTGTTGTTTCAAGAAAAAATCCTTACTGAAATTGGTAGCGATTAATGAGATTTCCCCGATCTTTAGCCTAATGATGATTCTGATGTAGTTTACTTCTTTCCCATGTGAGTATTAAGTCAATGAAATAAGTTTTTTAATACAAATATTTAAAAAATTTCTTGTACATGAATGTTAGCGTAATTTAAAGTGTTTCTTTAAATAGCCTCTAGGTGGTGTACATGTTTATATTTTCAGAGTTATCTTGTGTTTCAGGTCACATAAGTCATTTTTAACATAGGTACACAGAACTTTTGATATAATTCTTACTGTGAAAGTGGTTGAACTCTAGAGGAAATATTTTATAAGATTGATGATTTGTTTTTAAGAACTGGCAGTATGTTCTTGTTTTAATTCTAAGCCTAGTATTTGCTCTTTAAAAATTTACATGGCAGCATATAATAAGTACTTAGATTTATTTACACACACACACACACACACGCACGCACACACACACATTATTTTTCCTCAAATTGCTTTTCCTTAGGGGAAAGTCAAGAGAAGTTGAAGGATATACAAGTATTCCAGTTTATGTAGGAATTCTGTCCATCTGAGATTTTTGGGTAGACAAAATTTTAAGTTTTTTATAATAAACTCAGTGTTGTACTTTATCTTCAAAATAATGAAGTACAATAAATTGATATTTTCTGGAATTGATCATTATGGATTTCTTTTTCTTCCTTTTTTTGAATTGCATAATTACTTGCTGTACTGTTCAGTGTCATCTTATTTGGTATAATCATCTTTAGGTACTTACTTGATATCTGTTTTGGGTTTCTAGTTATCTTAAGCCCATTTGGACTAAATGGCACTCTCACAGGACAGGCATTCAAGATGTCCGATTCAGCTACAAAAAAATTGATTGGTGAATGGAAACAGTTCTATCCTGTCTCATCTTGTTTGAAGGAGATGTCTGAAGAAAAACAGGAAGATATGGATTGGGAAGATGATTCTTTAGCTGCAGTAGAAGTTCTTGTTGGTAGGGATTCCGAGTATTTAATCCTAAGGGGGGAAATATGTGACTATATGTATTAGTTAGATTTTGCTGAATAATAATAACTCTGATACCTTAGTGGCTTTTAACAGCAAACATTTATTTCTTCCTTATTTCCTGCTTACAGTACATAAGGGCTGCAGTTTGGTTGTGGTTTGGCTCCTTGTGTCTTCTCATCCTTCAGCGTAGGTTCAAGGAGTACCCCAGTATCTGGGACATACTATTCTTACAAGAACAGAGTCCCTATTATTCAATAGGGACTGAGCCTAACCATATAAGTGTATTTAAAGCTTCTGCTAGGGATATGATGTATGTTGCATCTGTTCACACTCCATTAGGTAAAACTAGTCATATGGCCAAACCAAAGTCATTAGGGCAGGGAAATATATTCCACCTAGAGGGAAAAATGCTAAAGGTGGGAAGAAAATAATTATGAATGAATAATATTTGGAGGTTGGAAAGTTGACAGCGTGTGTGTTGCAGTATTTTAACATTTGGTAAGGCTGTTGCCTCTGATAAAAGACAGAAAATGTATACCAAAAGGACTTGTGGCTTTGATTTGCTTTGTCCAGGTCAGCGCTATTTAGGTTGGCTTTATTATATTTATCTTCTTACTTAGGGACCTAGGTTAACAAGGTAAACTATATTTGAGACATGCCAGAGACAAGGCAGAGGACATAAAGTAGGAGAGGCTGCATCGATCCTGCAAATACATCTGAAGTTCCTATTGGGTTGTGGCATCTATCACATGCGCTTACATTCCAGAGCAAGTTGCACAGCCCAGCTTAACAATGAGGTGAAGATGTATACTCCACCTTAGAGAGACATGGGAGGTGTGGGGAATGTATGGGTGAACAGATAATTGGTTGAGCAGATTAGAATTTGCAACACTGTATTTAATGGATTCATATGGTAAATGTTATATATGAGATTACCTTATTTTTTTTAATAAAAGAAATATCAGTATTCAATTTCAGTAAATTTATTACCAGAGTAGTTGTGTCAAAAACAAAAACAAAACACAAACATATATTTGGCTTTTTAA
Source organism: Stenella coeruleoalba (assembly GCF_951394435.1). Taxonomy (NCBI): domain Eukaryota; kingdom Metazoa; phylum Chordata; class Mammalia; order Artiodactyla; family Delphinidae; genus Stenella; species Stenella coeruleoalba. Next base: position 32,635,703 of record NC_137165.1, read on the forward strand.
ATAGAGGCATATAAAGAAGAAAACAGAAGATGGTCCGTATTTCTAGTGCCAGTTACCTTTGTTAAAGTTTTGAAATAAACTTGGTCAAATTTGCAAATAAAGATCTTTTTTTAAAAAAGAAATACACATTCATGGTTAGAAAATCCAAAAGCAAAAAGAGAAAGCTGCTTTCTTCTAAGTCTCTGTCTGTCACTAAAGGTAACCACTACTACCAGGCTCTTGTGGCTTGTTCAAGAAAAACCTTATGCCAGAAAGAGTACATTTATAAAAGTACATTAAATGTATTTTTATTTTAACAAGTGTGATCATATTATATCTACTTTTCCGTTATTGCACTTTTGAGTGAAACTAATCCCACTGCAGTCACAATAGTAATTGATTTTCTTATCCTTTTTTTTTTTTTCCTTTTAGCTGGTGTCCGAATGATCTACCCAGCATGCTTTGTTCTAGTCCCTCAGTCAGACATTCCTACTCCTAGCTCTGTGGGATCCTCTCACTGTTCAGCTTCTTGCTTGGGTGTCCACCAAGTGCCTGCTTCCACAAGAGATCCTGCTATGTCTTCAGTTACCCTTACACCACCTACATCTCCTGAGGAAGTTCAAACAGGTATTGTACTAGTTTGTTTCGTTAGCTCTAGTGATAAATCTGTTATCCTGAATATAGTAAACACTTAAAAAATAATTATTTTGGAATAATTTCAAACTTACTGAAGTGTTTGTAAGTACAGTGCAAGGAACTCTTCTCATTCAGATTCCCAAACTGTTAACATTTGCTCCATCACCTTCTGTCTATGCATACATTCCTTATAACTGATCTTTTTCTGAACCATTTGAGAAAAAGCTGCAGACATGATGCCCCATCATGGGATGATGCCCCATCACCCCTAAGTGCTCAGTCTGTTTCCCAAAATGAAGTACACTTTCCTATATGACTACTATTTAATCTTCCAAGTCAGGAAATTAACATTGATATAACACTGTCATCCAGTTCCCATTCCCTGTTCAAATTTTTTTTTTTGCTTTCTGTATTTTAAATAAAGTGACATGCTTTTTTGCCTCAAAATATAAGTAGGCTTACCAGATAGCTACTGGTAAGCTATCTATCCAGCTGTCTGTCTTACCAGGGCAAGTTATATCAGAAATTAAAAAAAACAAAAACAAAATAATGTTATTTTAAACCTACCTTTATTCTCCTACAGCCTGTTCTTTTTTGTTTTCAGTTGATCCTCAGTCTGCCCAGAAATGGATCACATTTTCTTCAGTATCTGATGGCTTCAGCTCTGATAGTACTAGCCATCATGGTGGGAAAATACCCAGAAAATTAGCAAATCATGTGGTGGATAGAGTTTGGCAAGAATGTAATTTGAACAGAGCACAGAACAAGTATGTATTTTCATCTTCAAGTTTAAAAATTGCATGTTGGTAGTTACTTGTAGATATTTAAAGTATAAACTGTTACTCATATGATTTTAATTGAAAAAATGGATTTTTAAAAATTCAACTTCAATGCTTAATTCAGGGTTACAAAAAATTTTATGAATTCTAAAGAGTTTTATAATTTCAAATCTTAGGAGGAAGTATTCGGCTTCATCAGGTGGTCTATGTGAAGAAGAGACAGCCGATAAAGTAGCATCCTGGGATTTTGTTGAAGCTACACAAAGAACAAATTGCAGCTGTTTGAGGTAGATTTTTTTTTCTTTTCCGTTTGGTTGATGTCGGTATATACATGTATGTGTGGTAGTTTCTTATGCTGTTGCATACTTAGGCCCCACTTTGTTTGAGATACCTTACGTAAACACAGTTAGGATTTTTTCCAAAAGGAAAAAATATGAGGAAAATAAAAATTCAGGAATACGGAGCTGATTGTAGAAGGACATACAAATGTATAGGTTCTTATACAGTTACCAGAGCTGGACTGTGAAAGCTTGGATTCATAGCCAAATAAAAGAATTTTATACTGAATTATGGAATATATAGCATCTGTAAGGTAAGAGGAACACAAGTCTCTTGAGAAAAGTGTTCATAAATGGCACTGTGCTTGAGAAATTTCTCCCAAGCGTTCTCATAGAAAAGATGATATATGATATACTGAGGTAAAATTTTTCTCAGTCTTTTTTTATAGTAAATACAATATTGGGTTTTGCGCAGCAGTTTCTTATAACATCCCTTTGGTCAAGCTGTAGGTGAAATGCTGAACTAAGATTCAGAAAATAAGATTCTACAAGGGACCAAAGCTGTTATGTAAAAATACAGGCTTTCTAATAGACTGTGTTGGTTGAAAGGTCGGTAGAAGAATGGATGTACTTGGAATTTTTTAGGCAATGATATTTATTTTATATATTGGGGATTTTGATGAGATTTGTTTATCACAGGCATAAAGATTATGTTGCCTAGCGTTTATTATTTTATTCTACAGATTAAAGATAGATCATATGTTTTTGCAGTCAAGTAAATAAATAATGGCATTGACATCCCTAACCATGACTTACAAATGCACAGTTGGCCACCCCTTCTTGTCATGGCCGTGAGCCAAAGGGATGGAGTGCTTGCAGGTTAGGGCTAAGGTTTTTCTTACATTAGCTCTGTTTGATTGAGTGCAGTGACAGACTCTCAAGTGTTCTGATGTGTTTTTGCATAGATTAAGTTTTCTTTTATATAGATTCTTTGGATTAAAGACTGTATAATTTTTTAAAGTCTGGCAACCTTGTTAAAAACTTGCCTCTGTTGTTGACAAGAGAGATTGGAATAAAAATATGGATAGATTAGCTCCTGTTTAACAGTTTAAAGTAGTAAAAACCACACTCACCTTGAGGGGGATAAAAACCAAACTTAGTCTTTGTTTTTGGCCGCGTTGGGTCTTCGTTGCTGTGCGTGGGTTTTTCTCTAGTTGGCAGCGAGCAGGGGCTACTCCTTGCTGCAGCGCGTGGGCTTCTCATTGCGGTGGCTTCTCTTTGCGGAGCACGGGCTCTGGGCCTGCGGGCTCAGTAATTGTGGCTCGCGGGCTCTAGAGTGCAGGCTCAGTAGTTGTTGCACGTGGGATTAGTTGCTCCGCGGCATGTGGGATCTTCCCGGACCAGGGCTGGAACCCGTGTCCCCTGCATTGGCAGGCAGATTCGTAACCACTGCACCACCAGGGAAGTCCCAAACTTAGTCTTGAAATGCAGGGCTTCAATGCATTATTTGACTAAGACCAGGGGTTGTTGGCAAACTAGGATCTGTTGACCACATTTGGCTCACCTATTTTGTATGGTGTGTGAGCTGAAATGATTTTTACAGTTGTAAATATTTGAAAAAAATGAAAGGAAAATATTTTGCGAAAGTTATGTGAAATTCTAATTTTAGTGTCCATAAATAAGAATTTATTGGGACAGAGCCACATCTGTTCATACACATATTAACTGGCTGCTTTTACAGAGTTGAGTGGTTACAAGACAGACTGTATGGCCCCCACAGTCTAAAATGTTTACCATCTGGTCCTTTACCAAAAAAAGTTTGCCAGTCCCTGGTCTAAGACCAATAGAATGCTTAAATGAAATTAGATTTTTCTTTCACTGTATTGGCATTTTTATCAAGCAGCTCTTCTTTTTTAGTTTCTAACCTAGGCATTGCTTTATTCTTTTTGAAAGATTTGGATTTTAAGTCTATTTGTCTAGAATAGTTGTAGAGGAAGACACTCAAAACGCATGTTGGTAAACGTAAGTTTTAATTCTTGCTCTGAGCCGAACTTTTATTTTTAAAAACATACTTTCTTTCCTAATTCCAGAAATTCCTCCTAGGTATTTAGAGCTTTGATATGATGAAATTTCCTATAATCTATATGTTCGACTAGCTTTGGTAAATTTACCCTTCTAGTAAATACAGTGTTTCTAATCATTTACTTTTTTATATTTTTCATAAGTAAGGCTTGAAACAGACTTGGAGCCACCCTATTATGTGTATCCTCTCCTGGTATAGAATATAGGAGGTAGCACATACATTGATAACTGACTGTACTAGTCAGCCAGTCTGTTCTCAAATCTATCCCTACATTTTCCCTGCTCTGTTCTGTTTTGCAGGGAGTTAGAATTCCTAGGCTCCCTTGCTTTTAACATGTGTTTTTTGGTTTTCACCCCCAGTTTTATTGCGATATAACTGACAAATGATATTGTATGATTTTAAGATGTCAGTGTGATGATTTGATTAGGCTCACTTGCTTTTTGGAGTTGGCTAGTTGGAGGCACTAAGAGAAGATTGGTTGATAAGAGGAGGAAAGAAGCCAGGGTATTTCCCCACCCCTTTTTTGAGCCAACTTCAGCAGCAGCTCTGTGTCCCATTAACAGCCCCTTCTTCTGTGGTCCCAGTTACCATTGGGCAGTTCCTGCTGTGGTTGTAGCACCATCCCAAGCTTCTGTGATCTGATGAGACTACTTCATCTTATTGTCCTTTCAGCCATAGAAGTGATTGAAGCTCCCCTGCTGTTACTGCTTTCTCCGTTACCTCATTTTCCTCTGTTTTGTTTTTTGATAAATGATTGTAGTACATTTACTCTGTGTGAAAGATAGGACTGGACCCTTCTCTTAGAAATTGATTTGAAAAAAAAATTGCATAAATATAAGCAGTTTGCATGATATATATGTGATTTTAAGAAATTTAAATTATACAAATACGGCTGAAGTACTGCTTGACCACTCTCTTTCCAAATCCTACTCTCTCTCCCTACAAGTAACTACTTGCCAATTAGGTATTATCGTTTCATGCTTTTCTCTGTAATATTGTATGTATATGTGTTTTTCCTCCCAACACATGAACATAATACAGATGTATTTGGCAGTTTATTTTTTCACTTCATGTGCCTTAGATCTCTCCATTCTAGTTACTTGTGGATCTGCTTTACTGTTTTAAAAAAACTTCTTGGCATTCCACTGAATGGAAGTACCATAGTGTATTTAATCATTCTGGGTTTGATGGACAAATAGGTTGTTTCCAAAGGTTTTTTTGTTTTTGTTTACTTTTTAAAAAATAATACTTTTGTGACTATTAGTTATTTATTAGATTTTTTTTTGACACTCTATGATAGATGATGTCCAAGGCTCAGGATACATTAGTGAACAAGGCTCCTGCTGTTGTGAAGCCTGCATGCTAAGGGGAGTGGGGCAGATAATTAGTTTTAAAAAAAAATTCTTAATCCTTTTAAAATTTAAGAGTGGTGAGTGCTAAGAAGGAAATAAAATCAGGTGGGTGATGTGATAGAGAGTTGTGGGCAAGGGGGCTATTTAAATACTTTGCTTGTGACTTCAGAAAGCTTCTACCAGTTTCACTCCCACTTCTTGCATATAAGAGTGCTGGTTTTTCTTACGCTTTCACTGATCTGAGAACTGTCCTTAAAATTATTTTTTTCCAATTATAGTAAGTGAAAAGCATAAAATTGTTCTAATTGGCATTTTTCAGTTGTTAGTGAGATTAAAAACTGCACATTTATGGATATTAGGCTTTAGTCTCGTGGAATGTTCATAAGAAAATTAGCACTTAGCAAGCTGTATAAGTAGAAAGCAATACAATAAATTTTAGATATTAACACTAAAATACTAGGAACTTCAACTAATAGGAAAAATAATTAAAGGAATCACTCTGATACTTTCAGGACAACTTCTTTTTTAGAAAGATTCTCCAACTTGGTTGACTTGTAATATGAAATTCAGTTGTCTCTAAAGAAGACTAGCTTTTAGAAGAAGGTCTATATAGAAGAAAGGAACTATGATTTAATGTTACCAAAGTTTTGGAGAGCCATTGCTATTCGTATATAGCCCAAATTAATAGTTTCTTTGCCTTATGGAAGGACAAAGGAATGTATGGCTGTTTACTTTTCACATCCCTTGTATACTTGGAATGTAACCAGGTAGCTCACCTCCGATTATTGGAGATTGTTTTTCTCCTTAGTGCCTTGCATAACTTGATGAGTTCTTAAACTTTCGGTTTCAAAGCTCATTTACACTCTTAAAAATTATAGGGTATCCAAACATGCTTTTATTTATGTGGGTCATGTCTATTTATATCATTTTAGGGAAATTTTAAAGCAGTGCTTAGTTTATTTAAAAAATAACAAAAGCCAGTACAAATTAACATGAATAAAATACTTTTATAGAAATCAACTATATTTTCCAAAGCAAAAAGCAGATTAGAGGACTTCCCTGGTGACGCAGTGGTTAAGAATCTGCCTGCCAAAAACGCAGGGGACACGGGTTCAAGCTTTGGTCCAGGAAGATCCCACATGCCGGGGAGCACCTAAGCCCATGCGCCACAACTACCGAGCCTATGCTCTAGAGCCCGTGAGCCACGACTGCTGAGCCCACGTGCCACAACTACTGAAGCCCACATACCTAGAGCCTGTGCTCCGCAACAAGAGAAGCCACCGCGATGAGAAGCCTGTGCACCGCACTGAAGAGTAGCCCCCAGTTGCCGCAACTAGAGAAAGCCCGCACACAGCAACAAAGACCCAACGCAGCCAAGAATAAATTAAAAAAAGAAAAAACTATATGTCATAAGATAACCTTAAAAAAAGAAACAGATTAGAAGAGATAGTTGACATTCTTTCCTTCATAAATGCCTTTAAAAATTGGTGGATATTTTACACTTACAGCACATCTCAATTTGTACTCTCCACGTTTTGAGTTCCTAGTTAGCCACATGTGACTTTGGATACCATTCTTGGACAGCACAGCTTTAGAAATAGAATTCAAAATAGGACTAATGTCTGGATATAGGGGAAAAAATATACATACACACATATATATAAATGTCTGATATAGAAAAGACAAGTTTCTAGTCAATATATTATTTTCTAACAACTGGAGGAGCTGCATTTCCTCATAAGGTAATGTGGTCCTTGTCATTGAAAATATTCGAAGAGGGGTTGGTTAGAGAAGGGGTTATTCTTACATTGGATAGAACCTACTGTTTGTTTTTTTAATGACCAATAACTTTATTAAATTTTTTAAAATGCTATTTAAAAAATATAAATAATGCACACGAATATAAAACTTAAAATAACAAGTTCTCCCTGTTATGCATGTATGTAGATCTGCCTGCCTGTTTTCTTTTCCACAAATGGAATCATGCTTTGTATACTGTTCTTCAACGTGCTTTTTTTGAAAAAGGGTTATCCTGGGTATCTTTCTTTATTAGCACATATAGTTCCACTCTCTTTTTTCTTTTAAGTTCATAGTACTCCATGATACTGTCGAGGTATAATGCTTTATTTGGCCAGTCACCTGTGCTGCACTCTTGCCGAAGACTTTTTTTTTTTTTTTTTTTTTTTTTTTTTTTTTTTTGCGGTACACGGGCCTCTCACTGTTGCGGCCTCTCCCGTTGCAGAGCACAGTCTCAGCGGCCATGGCTCACGGGCCCAGCTGCTCCGCGGCACGTGGGATCCTCCCGGACCGGGGCACCAACCCGCGTCCCCTGCATCGGCAGGTGGACTCTCAACCACTGCGCCACCAGGGAATCCCTCTTGCTGAAGATTTTTAAAGCAAATCTTAAATACCGTCATTTCACTCCTACTTCAGTATGCAACTCTAAAAAATGTTAATATTTTCTTATGTAGTTATAATTCCATTATCACACCTGGTAAAAGGAACAGTATTTTATTGGTATCATCTGATACCTTCTACAGATATGTCTCAGAAATATCTTTTTGTAGTTGGTTGGTTTGACTAGGATTCAAATAAGGAGTAGACATTTGATTGTTAAGTTTTCGAGGTCTCTCTTTTAATCCTCTTCCTCCTTTCATGACATTGACTTGGTTGGAGAAACTAGGTTAGTTGTTCTATAGAATGTCCCACATTATGGATTTTCTCAATTTGTCATGTATTTTAACTTGTTCTTCTGGTGTCATTTAACTTCTTTTATCCCTTGCATTTCTGTAAATGGAAGGTAGCTCTAGAGCCATGTCCCCTAATACTAGCTATGTTTGTAACCACTAGTGACTATTTAAATTTATTAATTTACTTGGCTACACCACTCGGCATGCAGGATCTTAGTTCCTGGACCAGGGATCGAACTCATGCCCCCTGCAGTGGAAGCATGGAGTCTTAACCACTGGACCACCAGGGAAGTCGCTGTGGCTATTTAAATTCAAAGTAACTGGATTTAAATAAAAATTTAGCCCCTCCATTGCACAAGTCACATTTCTAGTTCTCAGTAACCACATATAGAACATTTCTGTCATCACAGAAAGTTATTTTGGACACTGCTGATCTAGAGGCTTAATTAGGTTCAGGTTTAATATTTTTGGCGAGAATACTACATAGGCAGTGCTGTGTTGCTTTGTATGGTGTCACATCAGAAGAGACATATGCCTGGTTATCCCACTTTTAATAATGTTAAAACTAAGAAGGTGGGGATCAGCCTGATGCCGTCATTGTAAAGTTCTAATCATGTTTACTATGAATAAAGACAGTTTTTCTTCTTCTTTTGAAATCTCTGATCTCTTTTTTTTTCCTTGACTTATTGCATTGGCTAAAACTTTCAATAAAATTGTTGAAAAGAAATGTTGAGAGTTAATATTCTTGCTTTGTTCCCAGTCTTTGGGAGAAAATATTTAGTCTTCCATCATTAAGTATGATGTTAGTTGTAGTTTTTCATAGACGTCCTTCATTGGACTAAGTTCTAATACTTGCTTGCTGCATCTTTTTATATGAATAGGTGTTGAATTTTGTCATGTTTTTCTATATTTATTGAGATAATCATATGGTTTTGTTTTATTCTGTTACGTGATGAATAGTATTGGTTTTTTTCTTGTGAATGTTACACCTTACATTCGTGGGACAAATTCCATTTGGTTATGATGTATTCTCAGTTTATATATTACTCATTTGCTCATTTTGTTAATGATTTACATCTGTTTTCTTAAGGAATATTGATTTCCTTTTCTTATGATGTCTTTGGTTTTGGTGTCAGAGTAATGATGGATTTCTCCTGTGTCCTTTTGACATAACTGCAGTTTTCTTTGATAACTTTCATGCTTTTTTTCCCCTCCTGTACAATAAGAGGTCCCAGGCTCTGTACAAAAGGGTGTCTCAGCATGTTCCCTCAGTAGAGAGGGTTCTTTGAAAAAGTGCCTGCCACTGCTTTTTAATAGTCTTTCAAGTTACCTCTGATATAACAAAACCATTAATAAAGTATATTGTAAAAAGAAAACAAACAAAAAAAACCTAATGAATGCTTAATGCTTTAACTCCAAATCCCTACAAATTTTTTTTCTAGTTTTTTACTTAAAAAATATTTTATAAACATTAATATCAGTTGAGTTTGGAAATCTCCAAGTACACAGTATTTTTACTGCACTGAAAGAAATCTTAAACTTTGAATAAAATTATTAGATTTTAAGGTATATAGTTTTAAATTCTTCAATTTAGAATTGCTTCACATCATGAGGAATAAATTCTTTTAGGTACTTCCTTTTCTTTTTCCTTTCCAGTCAGCTTATTCTTTCTGTATTGGTAAGCCTTGGGAGAAGGAAGGTAGGTATGGTATGGGGCATCAACCAGTCAATTCCAGAACTATCCAGATGGATATAACTACAATCTTGATTGATCTAAGTTCAGTCCAGTAGAGTAAGTTTCCTAGCTGGTTGCTGTAGGATTGTAGATGATGACTGAGCTCAGCCAAGCTGTTGACATTGATTTATAACAATTACTAATGGTAAAATATCAGGTACATTCATAAATGAATAAATTTGAGGACATTTTATACCTTTTTCTATTAAAATAACTAGAATCTTATCTCTGTATTCATATACTAAGATATTTAGATTATGTAAGGCAGGTCATCTTTGGCTATCTGTTCACATGTTAAATGAGGATGAGAGATTGGCTTTTATGAAGCTTTCTGCATGCTCTTAGTTTTAGGTCACTGAACAAAGTATTTTTTTTTCTATGTAAATTCAAATAATTTTAGGATTATGTGTGAAAAACAAATGACATCCAAAATTTCTAATGCCGTTAACTTGTACACTCTGATATAATAGTTATACTATAAATCAACCTTTCTTTTAACTTTTCAGGCACAAAAATCTCAAACCAAGAAATCCTGGACAACAAGGACAGGCACCAACTTTAAGTCAGCAACAACAAGTACTTCCGAAGCACAAGACCAATGAAAAGCAAGAAAAGAGTGAAAAACCACAAAAACGCCCCTTGACTCCTTTTCACCATCGTGTATCTGTTAGCGATGATGTTGGCATGGACACAGATTCAGCCAGCCAAAGACTTGTGATCTCTGCTCCAGACAGTCAAGTGAGATTTTCAAACATCCGAACTAATGATGTAGCAAAGACTCCTCAGATGCATGGCACTGAAATGGCAAATTCACCTCAACCACCCCCACTTAGTCCTCACCCATGTGATGTGGTTGATGAAGGAGTGACTAAAACACCTTCAACTCCTCAAAGTCAACATTTTTATCAAATGCCAACACCGGATCCCTTGGTTCCTTCTAAACCAATTGAAGATAGGATAGACAGTTTATCCCAGTCTTTCCCAGCTCAATTCCAGGAAGCTGTAGAACCTACAATATATGTTGGTACAGCAGTAAACTTGGAAGAAGATGAAGCTAATATAGCCTGGAAGTATTACAAGGTCCCAAAGAAAAAAGATTTAGAGTTTTTACCACCTCAACTTCCAAGTGATAAATTCAAGGATGATCCAGTTGGACCTTTTGGACAGGAAAGTGTAACATCAGTTACAGAGTATGTATTTTTTTTAATAGTCACTATTATAATTTAAGGGTGGAAATGATGTAGGTTCTTAATAGTAGGACTCCAGAATGGTTTCAGGGTAGGATTTACAATAATAAATCCTTTGAGTATTAATTTTGCATAATTTCTTTACTGTGTTTTTTCCTCAGGGGAACTCTTTATTATGAAATATTTTAGTCACAGAAAAGTGGAGAAAATAATAACATTTATCCATCAACAAACTTAAGAATTTTACATACAGTTAGAACCCCTGTGTACTATTTTTCTTCCTCCATTTTTCCTTCCACTGTCCTGAATTTGGTATTTATCATTTCTATACATGTTTTTATTCATGTAGCTCTAGTCAATTCATTTTACTTGCTCTCTAGTATTTGTTATTAATATGCCATAATTTATCTACTCTCTTGAGATGGACATGTTGGTTATTTTCAATTTTTCACAAAGGATGTAGCAGTAAACTTTTTGTACACATTTCCTTGTGTACTTATATATAGAAGAATTCCTCTAGGGAATACAGCAAAAAGTGGAATTGTTGGGCCACGGGGTATGTCGATATTCAACATGAAGGGTTGTTGCCAAGTTACTCTCCAAACTATACTAGTTTACACCCTCATCAACCAGCAGAGTATGGGAATAGCTGTTCTACATTTTCCTCAGTACTTGGTATTATGAGACTTTTAATTTGGTTAATCTGCTGCATGCAGAATGGCCTGTTATTGTCTTACTGTGTTTTAGATTTCTAGTGAGGTTAAGCATCACTAAAAGTGTTTACAGGCCTGTATATCATATGTTTTAGTCTATTTTCGTTTCTTTTTTTCCCTGATTTATTCTTTTCATATTCTGGTTATTAATCTTATATTAATTATATGTGCCTCGGATATCATTTTTAGTCCATTTTTTTTTCTTTTCTTTTCCTCCTAATTATTCTTTGTATATTCTGGCTATCAATTTTGTATTAGTTATATGTGCTACAGATACCTTCCTCTGTTCTGTGGTTTGCCGCCTTTGTCCACAATATGTATGACATACTTTGGGGCAGAAATAGGGTTTTTTTCAGGTCTCCCTTTACTTTCTGTGTTGTTCTGATTATATTTATTATCTGTCCCACAAGCTTTTTGCATTTTTATCTATAGTGGGTTTTTAAAAAATTTTTATTGGAGTATTAGTTTACAATGTTGTGTTAGTTTCAGGTGTAAAGCGAAGTGAATCAGTTACAGTGTTTTTTTAAGGGTGAAAGTCAACCAACCATTATATTCATTTTACCGTTATATTCATTAAAATTGTCTACCTATTTATTAATGCAAGGCCAAGTAGTTTGCAAAGATTACATTTCCTTCTCTATCAGTCTCTCAAACTTTTAGGGTCTTTAGCTTAGAATGTTGAAATTTTGCAAGAATATGTGTATACATAGTGGTCTTTTATTCAGTCCTTGTACTGAACTTTTGAGGAAGGCTGGTTCAATTTGAAGTCTTTTTTGTCCCGTCACTGGGAAGTTACTCTTTTCTTGGAAAATATCTCCATTTTTTTCCCCCATTCTCTGCAGAACCTCTAGAATGAATTCAGATGTTGAACTTCTGTATTTTCTTTCATTTTCCATCTTTTTTTCCGGAGGGGATTCCTCAACTTCTAGCCCTTTTCTTAAAGTCTTAATATTTGTTTCTCATGTTTTTTTAATTTCTAAGCTTTTTTTTTTTTAAAATAGCAACCCCTTGTTTAATGTCCTGTAACTTTTTTTCCTTTAGAATTACTTTGAGTCTTTTTCTTTACTATACTGATTCTCATATTTCTTCTTACTGTTTGAGCTTACACATTTTAGAATGAGGGAATGAATAGATGAGCTGATTGGAAATTTTGTGTATAAAGGCAGAGCCTTGTTGATTGGCAGGACTTAACTCACTCAACAAATATTTTAGAATGAACTGTGTATCAGTTCCAGAAACTTTGCTTTATGGTAATGGGGTAGGGGATGTTTAGGAGGGGAGACCTTGTACCTAAACTTCCAGGATGAAAAGGATCTTGTGCCTTCACCAGGTAGTTTATTCATTTTTCTTAGAAAAGGAACCCTTTCAGGACTGGGGGGCAGGGGCAGGGGAATAAATCAGGAGTTTGGGATTAACGTATACACGCTACTATATATAAAATAGATAAACAACAAGGACCTGCTGTATAGCACAGGGAACTATATTACAATATCTTGTAATAACCTATAATGGAAAAGAATCTGAAAAAGAATATATATATACACACACAAAACAGAATCACTTTGCTGTACACCTGAAACACACAACATTGTAAATAAACTATACTTCGATTTTTTAAATGGTTATAAAAAAATAGGAACACTTTGTTTCTCCTTTTTCAGCTTTTTTTCATTTCTGTCTAGAGATGTAAGTCCAGGTTTTCTCTGGTTTTTAGGCAGTTTGGCTCTCCTGTTGTTTATATAGTTTGCCCTTAGCCCCCTCTTGCATATTGTAAGCCACGAACTTTCTCTGCTGTGTTTCGTTGATTTTGAGCTTCCCTGAGACTAAGTAAAATTCCTGATCTATTTATAGCTTCTTTCTCATTTTCCCTACTGTTAGAGATGTATTTTCTTTTAAAATTTCTTGGTTATTATTTTAGTAGACAAACCCGTGTGCTTCATCTAGCACTTTGAATCTTAAAAGCATTCTAGTATGACTTTTTTTTTAATTAAAATTAATCTGGACTTGAAATTGAGGGACTTCAGAATACCCTTATGATCATGGAAGATGACTAACTTAGTTAATAAATTAGTCAGCAGATTTCTTGAAAGCAAATGATGTCTTGGAAGCAAGCCTTAAAAGGTCTTAATCTGTGCTGGATGTAATATAAAAATCCAAGCTAACTTCAACTCTTGCCTGAAACTGTTGGTCTCCTTGATTCTATACTTCTCTTTATGTAGTCTCTATACAGCAGTCAGAGTGATCATTGTAAGTTAAATATAATGTTACTCATTTGCTTAAAACTCTTCATATTTAGAATAAAATCCATACTTCTGCCCTCATCTGTAAGGTTCTACACAATCTCCTGCATACCTAGTTCTTTACTTGTATTTACTGCTCTCCTGTTTGCTTCCTGATTTAACCACACCAGCTTTCTTGCTATTCCTTCAAAAAAGTTAAGGTCATTCTTCATGGCCTTTAGAATTGCATTACGGGGTGGGGGGAATACCTCGCCCCTTACTGTTCAGTTGAACTCAAAAGTTACCTTCTTAGGAGGTATTTCCTTGATCACAGGACCTAAACTGTGACCTCTCTTTAATCCCCAAGTCACAACCTATCATGTGTACTACTTTCATTTTCTCCATATATATAGTTATCTGAAATTATATATTTGTTAATGGTCTCTTCCCTATTAGAATGTAAGCTCTATGAGGGCAAGGACTTGGTCTTGTGCACTACTGTGTTCTTCCAACTTACATGCACGCACGCGCGCACGCCTTCCCAGACAATCCTAGGCACATAGACATTCAGCAAATGTTGGATGAATGAAATGACAATATGGTCCTAGATTACTTTATGATTTTAAAACATTTCTTTCTAGGTGTTATATTTTCTTATTTAATGTATGTAAAAATGTAGTGATGTAAATATTTTCAGTTTTAAGAACTTTAAGAGTGAGTTTTTATGGACATATTATATTCATTGGGTTTAAGAATTCTAGCCATAACTTTAGTTAGTGTATTGGCTGCTTGTGTGCATGAGCATCTAAGTGAAATGAGGGTCTCTTAGAGGTTAATACAGCTTAACCTTAAGAGTCGGTTCTAAAAGTACTTTGGCATTTTTCTCATTGAAGAAGAATGAGAAAGAAGCATAGTGTATGCTGAGTAGAATGGTTCTGGGTCATGATTATGTAAATTAAGAAAAATACATGCCTTTACCTGTTCCTGGTCACCATCTTTTTCTGCCTTATAAAAAGAAGACATAAAAGATTGAATAGAGGTTTTTTTGTTTTTAAAGTTGAATATGAATACAGTTTTGGTTATGCTAGTTACTAAAATGTGTGTTGTGTCACAAATTACTTGTAGGTAGAATCCTTGTTTTCATATTGTAATACTAGATTAGGATAGGGTAGATATCACAGAAGGTCAACCATCAGAGTCCTCACTGCTATATGAACTGAGAAATATTTGTGGAATACCCCTGTTTTATACTTGGTAGGTTAGAAGTTTTGGTCTTACGTTTTAATCATCTAGATGATTTTATTTTATCTTCCTGAAGTTACTGGCAGTAGTTCTCAATTGGAGCAGTTTCTGGCCGCTTCCCACCCCCCACCCCCACCCCCAGGTGACATTTGGCAATGACTAGAGACATTTTGGTTGTCACAGCTGGGTGTGTGCTACTGACATCTGGTAGGTAGAGGCCAGGGATGCTGCTAAATATCTTAACAGTGTATAGGACTGTCCCCCACAACAAGGAATTTTCCAGCCCAAAATGTTAGTAATGTTGAGGTGCCTTAATGTTACAAATAACTTACTCTAGAGTTCAAGTTTCTGTTAAAAGTTATTAAATTAGATACACCAAACATGTTTAATGATTAAGTTTCACTAGGGAGCTCTCTCCCATACTGCTTTAGTCTCCCCAAACCACAGTAAAATACCTGGCATGGTCTTCAGTGTTCGTGTTATGCTAAAACAAAAGTTATTTTTTCTCATAGTTAAAAAGATCGTGTTGGAATAGCTTATTAATTCAAGTACCTGCTCTTAATATTACTTGAGATGGGATATCATGTGAGGGTCAGTCATCTCCTTGTAGCAAGTTGGCAAAGCCAGTTGACAAAGTCAGATGATGTCCCTTGTCATTAAAAATAAATTCTAAGAATTACTATTACGCTTTCTTAATGTCATTTAAACAATCTTAAATTCTTTGTAGAAGCATTCTGTATTTTTAAAGATATAATATGATCAAACATATTTCTGGTAATAAGAGTAATCCATTCAGAAACCTGGTTTGTTTTATATAAAAAAATTTGTGAATTTGTGTTACCCAGTCATTGTAAATTTCTATTATCTTTTTCCATGCTTTGAGTTTTGAAAATGTTTTAAAATATATAGCAGTTAATTTTAATGAGGTTAATTAGAGGACTGTTGCAACTTCTATATTCTTTATCCTTTCTTAGGAAGATTATCTTTCTTTTTTAATTCATACTCCTCAAAGATGCACTTTTCCAGTTTGAATAAAACTGAAATTTCTATAATATACAAGATACTGTAAGGCACTGTTGGGGTATAAAGTAAATTTGGGTCCTGGCCTTAAATGAAATTGTAGTCTAATGGAAAATAGTATTAAATTCTCTGACACAGCTATATATATATAAGATATAGTAGGGATGCAGAGCCAGAGTGGAGAATAATTCCATTTATGGAGATCAGAAGCTTTATGTAGTTTTGTATGGATAGATTATAGGGTGCTGCTTAGTGGTTTGGTGTGTTATGGTGAGAAATGAGACCTAAAGAGTGGGGTAGGGTTATATAATGGAGTGGCAAAATATTATTTATAAGGTGATACAGGGGCCTCATTAGGAAATTAGAAAGACATGGTAGGGATGGAGGGATTTTATAGATGTGGAGTAGACTAAAGAACTTTATGGCCAATTAGATATATAATGAATGCAGAGGGACAAGAATGCATCAGTAGAAATTTAAAAATGGTTTCTTTATAGTAGTTGACTTCTACAGATGTGTGCCTTTTTAGAAAATTATGGAGGAGAAATTTAGACCTTTGTTTTATTTATGTTAAGTGACAACTCAGTTTTCATTTGGCATAAATAAATGAAGTTTTCCATTGATTGGTATTAAGGGGTGGGCACTAGGCTTTCATAATAGGTAGTTAAAAAGAGGTACTCTTTTTCAGTTTTAGATGGTCGTGGCTGCTTAACTAGTGCAGAGAAATTACTTCATCATTTCTAAGCATTTCCTTTATTCTTAGACTTCATGTGCAGCAGTCGATGCCAAATATTTTAGCAACTACTTTAAAGCAAAATTCCTTTTCTAATTTGTTAGAATTTATTTGGAGGGCAGAGAGAGGTTGGGGCTGGAGCATAGCATATCTCCCACACAAGATATACACATCTGTGGCAAATATCTTTATTTTCTTTTTGCTTCTAATTATTTTTAGTTTCTTTATTAGTTAATGATAACATCTATTTTAGAATAGTGGCTTAAGACCTTGTAAGTTTTAAAGAAAGCAAAATTTCTGCCAAGAAACATTACAGTTGTTTTTAAATATATTTTTTCAAGGGTCTAGCACTTAGTTTAGTAGAATTTGTGCCAGCCTTAAAGAGTCTGTAACTCTTGATTCAGAAGGAACCTTTCTAAACCCTGAACAAAGAGCTGTACTTGAGCATAGTTCTTATTATGTCTTGTTCAGTATAAAAAATACATCATGATATCTTAACCATAATATCCCTCAATAGAATTAGCTCTTACGTTGTATATAATATGTATATACCAGATTTTTATTGTATGTATCTAGTTATATAATGCATTATTTGATCTCTAAAAGATAGTTTCTAATTTTTTGTTTCATAGAAAGAAGTCTATGATGAAATAAACTTGTTTTGATTTATTGTATTCTAAATCTTAAGATTATTTTCTTTTTAAGATTTTTTTTCTTTAAGTCTTCCTTATTTGATATCTTATTTTAATGCAATAAAGCTGTACTTTTGACAGCTAGCTTGACTCAGTTTAAGGATTGGTTATGAATATTGGAGATGGTACTGGAAAAGTTACTACTAAAATTTTTTTGAGATTTATTGAATTCATTTCTTCATTAACATTTCCTGAACTGTAGCTTATCTCCTGTAATTGCCAATTCTAAAATATTGTCACACCTTGTCTAGAAGAATTTTTATTGAATAAAGACATAAAAGCATATGCCATAGGCCATGTTAAATTCTCTAGGATAGTATATGTAACTGTCACAGTGAGAGGAAGGAGATATAGTTAATGAATAATGTAAAAGTAATTTCAGTTTGCTGTGGGCATTGCAAAGCTTCCTGTTCATGGCTGTACCTAATCATTCTTTTCCAGTTTGTGTGTATTTAGCTTTATATTTGATTGAAACTATCTCTGTAGTTAACTATTTGGCTATATGTGAAAGTTCCTTTTAGAAAAGGAGAGGTGTGTTGTTCCTATTCACAAAAAGTGTATGTATACTATATAATTGGAGAGTGAAGAAATGCTAACTTGAGTTTTTAATCTGGCATCTCTTAAAAAAATAGCAATTTTAATTTCTATTTTTATCAGTTTTAAATACAGAAGGATGTGGAATGTAAATAATTTATATTTTTAATTTATTGTGACGATACTCTTGATATTATTGACTTCATTTAAATTCTTTGCATATCCCACTGTCTGTGAGAACCATTCAATAAAGTAACAAAAAGTTGTCTTTAGGTATTGCATTTGATTCACTCATTTTTATTCCTAGTAGAGCCCTGTGCAGTAGGATTTTTCCTTTTAATGTTACTGCCTACTAGCTTAACAACTACTTGCATAAAGAGTGTGGCAGTTTTTATGCTTCTGCTAGAGGACAACTTAATATGAAAAACAGTTGCTTTACTCACGTCAACACAGAGTAGTCTTTCAGCTTAGTGACTGGGGGTGAGGGGGGTAGGTTCTTATACTTTTCGCCTATGAATAGTTATGTGAATTGGCATACTTAAAATCTTTCCAGCCCTAACTCTGCCACCATGTGACGATTTCTTTCAACATAATTTTCATATCAAAGAGAGCACACCCTCTGGTTCCTATTTTCATGATGTTATTTTAAGTATTAAATAAGAAAATATATGTCAAAATAGATGGAAATGCTATTTTGAAAAGATTCACATTGATATCTGATAGACAATTCAGGAAACATTTAGGATCTAATATGGTGAGGTACAAAGCTTCTTCTAAGAAATAAATGCTTATTCATTTATAGACCAGAACTATTCTAACAGGTAATTGTAGAATATAGCCCATTGACAGTTATGTTAGCACTATGTTCCTATGGAAGAAAGTTTTTGTAGACTTGGGATTTTAGTTTGGGGATAAATCTGAGGTACATTGAAATAACAGTGACATATATCATATTTGATAGCATGTTTAGAAAATGTCAGTTATTCTTTTGATGACCTCTGTTTCAACCTTAGTGTATAGGGTATAGAGTGCTTCTAGTGCTGGACATTGGTGAATAGATTAACAAGATACGATATCTCTGTCATTCAAAGAATTTATAAACTAGCAAATACCTTTATTGATTCCAAACCTTACTTCTCTTATGATTGTTTTGTCCTGATACTCAGGACAGACAAGTAGTGGCAGCAGTATCACTTCCTAATGAATAAAGAGGATTTATTTCAAAGTACAGCATACTGTATTTTAGAATTATTAATGCAAACACAGTATCTCAATCCTGTGTGGCTTTTAGATTTCATGTATTAATTTAGCAGGTATTTATTGAGCACCTATTATGTGCCAGGCACTCTTCTAGGCATTTGGGATAGTTCAGTAAACAAAGTTAAGATCCCTGACATTTAGAGGCTTATAGTCTAGTGGGAGTGACAGACAACCATGAACATAAGCAAATTATATAGTATATTAAGAGATAAATGCTATGGAGGGAAAAACAGAGCCCGGTAAGTGAGATCAATGTTGAGGCAGTGGGCATATTGCAATTTTAAATAAGATCTTGTAGATAAGGTGACATTTAAAGACTTGAAGTGAGGGAGTTGGCCATGCAGATATTTGGAGGAAGAATGTTCCAGACAGAGAACAGCCAGAAGTGTGTCTGACCTGTTTGAGGAATATCAAGGAAGACCTTGGGAGAAGAGTAAGAGAGGGAGGAGTAGAATAATAGAAGATGAAGTTGGAGGGGAAAAGAGGAGACTGATCATGGAAAGCTTTGGTAGGATATTATAAGGACTTTGTTTTTTACTCAGGGTAAAATAGTCATTGCAGGATTTCGAGCATTATCTGACTAGAAGCCTGGCTGCCATTATTATGGCAGCATGGGAATCTCAGCTTTGCAAACCATAGAGAACATGAATTTGGGAGTCTAAAAGTGTCATGCACAAACCAAAAATGAATCATTTCTCTATTCCCACTCACTAAGCACCTTGGTCTTCAAAGATGTAAAAGTCCTGATGATTTCCAGGGTTCTGTGGTGCAGATCAGCTGCTTTTGTCTTCCCTCTCTAAGCCGTAGATTTCACCTTTCTTTGGTCTCTTTCCAGTAGTTCATCTTTCTAACTTCAGTGTTGTCTTCTTGCCTGTTCTGTTGCCCTTTGTCATTTTATTGGATATTTTAGGAGAGTATAAACATATATTTATCATTCACCATGTGGAACCAAAAAACTAATAATTGATTTTCCAACGTGATTAGTAAAAAACCTCTGAGATACTTGCGCCGAAACTCTGTTTGACGCTGTAAAACGTTTTGCTGGATTTATGGTAATAATGTTATTTTAATGAAACACAGGTCATGCTCTTAAGTTTTTTAAACTTAAAATATATCCACTCATGGCAGTAGGAAAAGGATAATCACTTTCATTGTATAAAGGTATAAATTGTATAAAAGTAGTGTCTCACTGTATAGCCCACACTTTGAGAGTTTCTGTGCTGGAACAGTTTAGATTTGAATCCCTTTCAAGTGAATGGATTTGGACAAGTTAATGCAATTGAGGACTTGGGAACAGAGTGGATAACCAAAAGACAGCACATTTTGGTGGAAAGACAATGAGACCAGGATTTTAGCTCCATTTCTCTATTGCTAAATTTGATACTTCAGTAAATCACATAACCTTTCTATGCCTCAGTTTTTTCATTTGTAAAATGAAGGATTGAAAATTAGATCATCTTTAAATAATTCTTCTTTTTTAATAATTCTAAAAAGTTTATGATACTTAAGTCATTTTGGAAATTTGTTATACTTTTATGGAGAATATGATTAATTTTCTATTGTTATTTTTTTTATGCAGGTTAATGGTGCAATGTAAGAAACCTTTAAAAGTTTCTGATGAATTAGTGCAGCAATATCAAATTAAAAATCAGTATCTTTCAGCAATAGCATCTGATTCAGAACAAGAACCTAAAATTGATCCATATGCATTTGTTGAAGGAGATGAGGAATTCCTTTTTCCTGATAAGAAAGATAGACAAAATAATGAGAGAGAAGCTGGAAAAAAACACAAGGTAAGAGAAATCAAAGTACACCAGAGTGTCACTGATGATCTGTAGCTCTGCATATAGTACCACACTTGTATTTGGAAAAAAAAAAAAAAAATCATCATTTTAACTTAGAAAAACATTTTTTAAAAATAGGTAAATTAGGCACATTGTACATAATTTAAGAGCTTGTATGGGCTTGAAATTGTAGCTGGTCTCTGATAATGAAAAGATCTTTATTTTTTGTTGTATAAGTTTTGAGGTTGGAGAAAGAGTGCATTAATTTCTGTTATATTGAAATCAGGACATTTAGGTAGACGAACTGTTTTGATTCTGAGTTAAACTATGCTGTAAGTGAATTACCAGTTTTCAAAATTGCAGTAAAATATACATCACTGAGTTTATAAAATACATGCTACTTTGAAAAAAAAAAAAAATACATGATACTTTGAATATGTGAATCAAGAACCTGTAGTGCCCCTGAAAGTAAATTGTTACGAGAATAAAGTGTGAGATGTACAAATACTTACTTGATTAAAATTTTAAAAATCAAATATTTGAGGATCTATTAAGGACAGAGAAATCTATTAAGATAACTCTGCTAGATAAGAATTTTGCCGTAAATACAAAATTGGAAATTGAAAGCTGTAAAATTGCAAAAAGGACCCAATAGTATGTTTAATACAAAGAATTCATTTCACAAAGTTTTATTTAGCCTTACTGTGTGCCAGGTACTGGACATTTTGTTCTTCTGTAAATGTGGAAACAGTAGTATCTGGGAAGGCAGTAGGTATTGTAGAAAGAACATGGACTTTGGGATTTGGCAGATTTAGGTTGAAATCCCAGCTCCACTACTTATCAGCTGTATTTCCTGGGTTATCTTTAGAACTATTTTTTGTCTGTAAAATGAGTGTACTATTTCCTTATCACGTAGGTTAGTTGTGAGAGTTATTGATGTCTGTACTACACCCAGCAGAATGCTTGATACATAGCTACTCAATAGTTGGTATATTTTATTATTGGTAAAATATGTATTTCAGTCTAATATGTAATATTGTGTGCAGGTAGAAGATGTGCCATCTAGTGTAACAGTGTTATCACACGAAGAAGATGCTATGTCATTATTTAGTCCCTCTATCAAGCAAGGTAAAACTTTAATTTTCTTTTTTAAAATACTGCATTCCAGGATTGTTACTCCAAAGTAATCTGACATTGTTGGACTTTTAGTGTTCCTTTTTGCATAATTCATATGTTTCATAGAAAGGGACCTATCTTAAAATGATGGATTTATTGTTTATCTTGTACTGGGAGAAGCAAGTTTAGGTGATAGAAATTCTGTTTTGAATTGTTGGAACGTCTTTCCTTTTTTTTTTTTTAATTTTTATTTTTGGCTTCCTTGGATCTTCATTGCTGTGCGTGGGTTTTTTCTAGTTGCGGTGAGTGGGGGCTACTCCTTGTTGCGGCGCATAGGTCTCTCACTGTAGTGGCTTCTCTGTTGTCAAGTATGGGCTCTAGGTGCTTGGGCTTCAGTAGTTGTGGCACACGGGCTTAGTTGCTCTGCAGCATGTGGGATCTTCCCGGACCAGGGATCGAACCTGTGTCCCTTACATTGGCAGGCAGATTCTTAACCCCTGTGCCACTAGGGAAGTCCCTCCTTTTTTAACAAATAAAAATAATTTTCAGCTGTAAAATGAAGGGATAGGATAAGATCATTGCCTGATATCTCTCTCAGATCTAAAAACTCAATTTATGAATTAGACTTTACTGTAATTTAGTTGTCCTTTTCTCCCCCTCTCCCCAAGTTAGAAGAACTGTTGCTGAGGTCATTAATTTAACAAATATTTATTGAGCACGTGTTATGTGTAGGCACTGTTCTCGGCACTGGAGATACAGTGGTGAAGACTCCACTTTGAAAGTGTCTGACTTGTGCTACTTGTGAATAGAATAGAGAGACATGATATATTAGTTCTTTTACAAGATCTATTTAATTTTTGATGGAGGCAGAAGAAGTTGTCCTTTGGTATGTGTCTTTTAGGGGCAAAGTTTTGTTTTAGTATTTGGAATAAATAGAGAAGGTCAGTCAGGCTCTGTGCAACCAAAAACAGGAATAAGAAAAAAAGTCCATCTGAATAAGGAAGAGATGGTCTTTCATGAAATAAATTTAGTGGTCAGTGGTTCTAAGTAGCTTAAAGTGAGTTAACAATTCGGGTTTTTTAGCCTGTTTACCTACCCTAGGATATAGGAAATGTGTAGTTGTCCCTGTGGTGTGGCTTTCTCAAAATGTGGACCGTCTGCCACATTCTGGAGCATGTTTTGAAGTGAAACTGGGAAATCTTGGTTTTTAATAAATATCCTAGATGATTTTTACACACTCTAAAAATTTCAGAACTACTGCTTTAGTGAATCTTTAGGACAATGTGCAGAGGCACTTGGAAAGTGACTTTCACCTTTCTGAAAGGGAGGGCTATTTCAAGTTGTTTAACCATTCTGAGGATGCTTTGGAAGGTTTATACACCAAATTGCTTTCTTTTTTTTCTTTCTTGTGTGGGAATGTAAGAGGAATTTAACTTTCATTTGTATTTTTATTTTTTCTAAAGTCATTTTTTTCACTAAAACTGGGGGGAAAAAAAGGAAAATAAAATTTTAGAACTGAAATGAAACTTAACTAAGGGGTACTTAAGTGAGTACTTAAGTGCCTGGCACTGGGCAAAAGTGCTTTATCTACATTCTGTCACATTTAATTCTTGTCATACTGTTAGTGTTGGCGTTGGGATTCAAATTAATAGTCTGTCTGACTCAAGAGCCAGAGAATCTGTGCTTCCTTTATATTTCAGGAAGATAGAAAAATTAAATGTGTGTGTGTTTAATTCTGTTTAATTCTGTTGTCCTGATAGTGTTTATATTTTTATTTGACATATTATTAATGTAGATTACTTAGCTGTGTTATGGATTACATAGCCTTTGGTGAGCTTCCTGGGGAAGGTATGACCATATATTTAAAAGTTTATTTCTGTGAACTAAATTTTAAACAAGTCACCATTTCTTATTGCATAACACCCTTATAAAGTTATATGTCTAGCTTAAATAAATAGAATAATACCCATTTGGTCAGTAGTAGAATTTTTGATTTTTTTTTTCTGGTTGACACATGTAGATGCTCCACGCCCTACTAGTCATGCCCGTCCTCCATCAACCAGTTTGATTTATGACTCAGACCTGGCTGTCTCTTATACTGACCTTGATAATCTTTTTAATTCTGATGAAGATGAACTGACAGTGAGTATCTTATTAATGATTACAATTATAATTTGTTTTCCTTCATTTTATATAAGTTTATTTTTCAGAAGTGATATGTGACTTGAATACTATGTTTTAGCCCTGAACAATAGAATATATTTTGGAAGAAATTAATTGGTGTCCTTTTTTAACCTCATGTTTGAGCCTTTTTTGTGTTTTTTTCTGGCTGCACCGCCTGGCTTGCAGAATCCCGACCAGGGATTGAACCCGGGCCCTCGGCAGTGAAAGCACAGAGTCCTAACCACTGGACCGCCAGGGAATTCCCTGAGCATTCTTGATATAATGTCACCTATAAACTTTGAGGGTTTTTTTTCTTTATTTTTTGTCTTTGAAGGACATGTATAATTAAGCTTAATTTGAGCTCTGCCGTATGTTCTTTTTCTCCAGTCCTTAGGAAGCAGAATTATTATTATTACTTTAATAACTAGAATTATGACTTATAACATTATACCAGAACATATAAGATTTTTAGAAATTTCATGTAATGTCTGAAACATTTATATTAACATACTTGCAAACAAATAACCCAAAGAAAGTTTAGTATTGTTTTTTGTTTGTTTGTTTGTTTGTACTGCAGGTTATTATTAGTCATCAATTTTATACACATCAGTGTATACATGTCAATCCCAATCGCCCAATTCAGCACACCACCATTCCCACCCCACCGCGGTTTCCCCCCCTTGGTGTCCATGTTTCTTCTCTACATCTGTGTCTCAGCTTCTGCCCTGCAAACTGGTTCATCTGTACCATTTTTCTAGGTTCCACATACATGCATTAATATACGGTATTTGTTTTTCTCTTTCTGACTTACTTCACTCTGTATGACAGTCTCTAGATGCATCCACGTCTCAACAAATGACTCAATTTCGAGGAAGCAGAATTATTAACCTAATCTTTGATCCTCTAGTTTTAGAAATGACCGAAAAATTGACTCAATTAGAGAATAATAAGTAATTAACATTAAAGTTATATGCCTTGTCAATTTGTTAAGGAATACTACTTCTTCTGAATTTGTTTGGCTTCACAGCCATTATTATAAGACACCTACATACTATAATAATGAAAGAGGAAGAAAAAGTAATGCTTAATCTTTAACACCCATTTGCAGGGAAAGGTGAAGATAAAAGAAATTAAAGCTTAAAATGAGATTCCCTAGAATGTCAAGTCTCTGGCAAATTAATGAATTGGGTGCTGCATTATAAAAGGGAATTCTTTTTTCATCTGCATAAAGATAGCTTGGAAACTTATATAGTACATTTGGTCTCTTCAATTAAGTGACATAAAGCAGATATCACTATACATAAACTTTTACTCCACATCCCGTAATATAGTATATTTTAGGTGAATATATCCCTGAATACTTTGATACTTTTGTACTTTCTCTACCATTCACGTATCAGCAGTGGCTCTTCTGAGGTCAAAGGTTGTGATCAGAGCTCAGTCTACATATCTAAGACAAGGTGGCTAACAGGAGACAAGGAACCAAGTTGTCAGCTCTAACAACACTGGTGACAGATTAGAGATTCTAAAACTTGTTTTGTTCGATGTATTAAAACTACCTTTAGTTAGGGATCCTATTGCTTTGTCGTATGAGATCTTTCTGAAGTTTTGCTTAGTTTTACCTGTTGTAGCGTTTTTGCAGGGCAAGAAGATTATTAAACAAGGTAAAAGTGTAAACAAGACTTTGGAGGGGTGATTGATTATATAGGAATCTTTAATGTCTTTTATTTAAAGGGACAAATGCTTTATGAGTATCTTTTACTAAGAGGCAATTCTGATGTTAATTACAAACCCTTATAGTAGGTTTTCTTACTTTTTTTTTTTAATAGGTTTTAAGTAATAGGTTGTTCTGTGTATTTTGAAAGTATTGGTCATTTTCTTGAAGGAACTTTTTCCTCTGTTATTTGGAGCATTATCAAATCAGTAGAAAAACTAATCTGGGTTATTGATTACCTAAAATGTGTTTTATGTCTTTAAATTATTTTGTATCTTTAAATTGTATCTTGTATATATTTGGCTCTAGCACAAATGGGCTCTACTTTCAAGTTACTCTGAATGATTACTGTCTTGATCACGTTGGATTTAAATTTCAGAGCAATATGTGTGTGTGTGTGTTTTTTAATAGCCTGGATCTAAAAAATCGGCGAATGGATCAGATGATAAATCCAGCTGCAAGGAGTCAAAGACAGGAAATCTGGACCCATTATCTTGCATAAGTAAGCTTCCCAAATCTGTGTTCCAGATAAATCTGCAAAATTAATCTCAACAAAGTTCTCCACCGCTTTGTTTTAAGCACAGAGTAACTTCTTTTTAGTCTTATGTTAAAATGTGTGTTTTATTAAATATAGGCACTGCAGATCTTCATAAAATGTATCCTACACCACCATCATTGGAACAACATATTATGGGATTTTCCCCAATGAATATGAATAATAAAGAATATGGTAGTATGGATACAACACCTGGAGGAACTGTTCTAGAAGGAAATAGTTCTAGTATAGGAGCACAGTTCAAAATTGAGGTTGATGAAGGATTCTGTAGCCCAAAACCTTCTGAAATTAAAGTAAGTATTTTATTTTTCTAGAAAAATAATTCACTTCCTATATTTTTGTATAGAATTAGTTTATTGCTAGATTCAAAAATCCTTTCTTAGTGATTCTAATTTCGTTATTAACAAATTTGAATTATGGTGACACTTAAGAATGCATTTAAGAAAAGAGTAGGATTACATTTACATTGTATTATTTTGTTTAAAGACAGGAAAAAAGGACTAGAGTCAGTTTGTTGTTTTTTTTGTCCCTTGGAAAATAAGATGCTAAGAGTCATGGTCTTTATATTGTAGGATTTTTCTTATGTCTATAAGCCTGAAAATTGTCAAGTTCTAGTGGGATGTTCCATGTTTGCACCTCTAAAAACTCTACCAAGCCAGTGTTTGCCTGCTATCAAATTGCCAGAAGAGTGTATTTACCGTCAGAGTTGGACTGTTGGAAAATTGGAATTGCTTCCTTCAGGGCCTACAATGCCATTCATCAAAGAGGGGTATGATTTAAATGTATAGTATTGGTATAGTATATGAATGCTTGTATAGCTTTAATTTTTTTCATAGAAGCACCTAGTATGTTGGTACCCGGAAAAAAGATACTGGTGTTTGAAAGTTCTAAAAATCATTTTCTGATTAATAGCTTATAATGGTGTTTGTTCGGTATGGTTATTAAAGTATTGGAACACGAAAGACCAATAAACTTTGTCTTTGGAAGCACCTTTTATTTTGGTCTGAAATCCTAATCACTCTCATTTGTACATTTGCCGTATTTCACACACTTTTTATATTTAAGTATCTCTGAAATTGGGGTGTCTTATAATTCGTAACATCTTAGAATTGCCATTGTCCTTTTTTTACACATAAATATCTCTAAAATTGGGTTTGTTTTTTTTAAACAGTGGCATCTTAGAATCAATGAAGTATGGGTATTTGTAGTACAAGAAATATATAGATAGTAATTGTGGATGTCTAGGTGTGGAAGAGTGTATACAAATTTTATTTATAATGGAACTAGTTAGTTGGGTCTCACCCCACAACAATCACCTAGAGTGGATGTACTAACCAAAAATACATTTTAATTGTACTTGTAATTTTT
Organism: Stenella coeruleoalba; assembly: GCF_951394435.1. Lineage (NCBI taxonomy): Eukaryota > Metazoa > Chordata > Mammalia > Artiodactyla > Delphinidae > Stenella > Stenella coeruleoalba. The sequence continues at coordinate 32,663,536 of NC_137165.1, forward strand.
GCACTAATCGTATTTTCATAATTTTTGGTGTTATTGAAAAACATTTGGGACATTTTTAGTTGTATTTCCCATTACTAATATGTTCCTTTATGCATGTTTTTGATTCTCTTTTGCCCTGGTGACACTAGTGATGGAAGTACTATGGATCAAGAATATGGCCCTGCTTATACACCTCAAACTCATGCTTCTTTTGGGATGCCTCCTAGCAGTGCACCTCCTAGTAACAGTGGAGCAGGAATTCTTCCTTCTCCATCTACCCCTAGGTTTCCAACTCCAAGGACTCCAAGGACTCCAAGGACTCCTCGTGGAGCTGGTGGACCAGCTAGTGCTCAAGGTTCAGTCAAATATGAAAATTCAGACTTATATTCACCAGCTTCCACCCCATCCACGTGCAGACCCCTTAATTCTGTTGAACCTGCAACTGTTCCTTCCATCCCTGAAGCACACAGTCTTTATGTAAACCTCATTCTTTCAGAATCAGTTATGAATTTGTTTAAAGACTGTAACTTTGATAGTTGCTGTATCTGTGTCTGCAACATGAATATCAAGGGTGCCGATGTTGGAGTTTACATTCCAGATCCAACGCAGGAAGCACAGTATAGGTGTACCTGTGGCTTCAGTGCTGTCATGAACAGAAAATTTGGAAACAATTCAGGATTATTTCTTGAAGATGAACTAGATATCATAGGACGCAACACAGAATGTGGCAAAGAAGCAGAAAAACGTTTTGAAGCTCTCAGGGCTACTTCTGCTGAACATGTTAATGGAGGACTAAAGGAATCTGAAAAATTGCCTGATGAGTTGATATTATTGCTACAAGATCAGTGCACTAATTTATTTTCACCTTTTGGAGCTGCAGACCAAGATCCTTTTCCCAAAATTGGTATAACTAACAACTGGGTACGTGTTGAAGAGCGGGACTGTTGCAATGACTGCTACCTTGCATTAGAACATGGGCGTCAGTTCATGGATAACATGTCAGGAGGAAAAGTTGATGAAGCACTTGTGAAAAGTTCATGCTTACACCCCTGGTCCAAAAGAAATGGTAAGTATGCTAATGGAATAATTTTTCTCTTTATTTTCCTTTAGTTGTATGACTTTTCTTTCTTAGGAAAAGGTATTAAAGGCAGTTTCCCATGTAGCTGATAGAGACACTTAAATTTGGACTTAAAACTCCTTTAAGAATGATATTTTTAGGGCTTCCCTGGTGGCGCAGTGGTTGAGAGTCCGCCTGCCGATGCAGGGGACATGGGTTCGTGCCCCAGTCCGGGAAGATCCCACACGCCGCACAGCGGCTGGGCCTGTGAGCCATGGCCTCTGAGCCTGCACATCCGGAGGCTGTGTTCCGCAACGGGAGAGGCCACAGCAGTGAGAGGCCCGTGTACCGCCAAAAAAAAAAAAAAATGGTATTTTTAAAGGGAGAATTTCCTAGCAGTTTAATTTCACCAACAGAAGTATGGTTATTAGAGGTCTGTAATTATGTACTTGAGTAGGACTATAAAAGGTACTTTGCACATGTCAATTAGCAGAAAATTACTCGTTGTCTGATTTATTCAACATTCTATCACTCATTATTTATTGAGCAGCTAATATGTGCCAGGCACTGTTCTTTTACGAAGTACAGTATTAAAACAAACATATTTCCTGCCCTTTTTGAGCCTGTAATTCTCAAAATAACAAAATAAACACAAATAAGTAATTATATGATATCAGATAGCGACAAGTGCTTTGACGGAAAAGCAGGGTAAAGGAGTGGAAAAAGACAAGAATATGCTACTTTAGATGTATGTTTAGAGAAGATATTACTGAGGGACAGCATTTGAGCAAAGACCTACATAGAGTGGGGGAATGTGAGCTGTGTGGCCGAGAGAAGAGTGTTTTCAGGTAGTGCAAAGACTGTGAGGGAGTAGTGTGCCTAATATGTTTGAGAAACTGTAAGGAGGCCCTGTTGCTGGAATGAATTGAGTGATGGGGAGACTGTTAGGAGTTGGAAGGCTAAGAGATGGCCGAGCACCAAAATCATGTAGGGTCTTATGTACCATGTAAGTAAGGCCTTTATAGTTTATTCTGAGAGTTACGGGAAGCTGTAGGACAGTTTTGAGCAGAGAAGTAACATGATCCTTTTACTGTTTATTCTTTTAAAAGATCACTCTAGCTGTTGTGCTGTGGGTGGTGAAGGTGAGAGTAGAAGCAGATAGATCAGTTAGGAGGCGGTTACAGTAGTTCAGGTGAAAGATGACAGTACCTTAGACAAGATTGGAAGCAATAGAGATGTGAGTAGTAGGTTCTAGGCATATTTGGGAAATAGAACCTACAGGATTTGCTGATATAAGGAAAGATGAGGCATCAAGGATAGCTTGAGCGAATGGATGAATGATGGTACTAATTATAGAGGAGGGGAACAACTGGGGGAGAAGGTCAAGTACTTATCTGGAGAAACGAATTTTAAATTCGGAGGAGTAGTTGGGGCTAGAGATTAAAAAATGTTGTGTGTGAGTTATCAGTATTTTAAGCTATGGAGATGGATGAAAAAACTTAGAGAGTGACTCTAGATAGAGAAGTCCAAGGATGGAACTGACATTTAGAGATGGGGGAGAAGAGGAGGATCCAGGATAGGCAACAAAGGAGGTAGGAAGAAAACCAAGAGAGTGTGTTGTGCTGGTAGCTAAGTATAGGAAATGTTTGAAGAAGGAGAGAAATGTCATCCATGTCAAATACTTGTGTGTAGTTATAAAGATCTAATGAGTTAATACATATGAGCTGCTTAACACAATCCTTGGCACATAGTAAGTACTGAATTTATATAAGCTGCCATTATTAAAGTCATCATTTAGGGTTTTTTTTCAGGCATAGCCACTGGGAAACGTATTTCTAAAAAGATGTCTCAGTATACCACTCATTAACTTTTTCCTAACTTTTGGTAATTATGCAGAAAGTTAGCCTTCTTCAGAATGTGGTTTTTGTTAAGAATTTTTGTTCTTAGGTGATACATGCCATTTAATAACTTTTATTTGGTTCCTTATGTCATTTGCTAATCCAGCCATTTTTGGACACGTGCAAAACAATGTGCTTGGTATTCTGGAAGATATGAAGATATCCTATATTTAAGTTGCTTATAGACTACTTGGAGAACTAAAACTGTAATACAGGGTTGAAGTAAAAATACTCTAAATGCCCATTGACAGGAGAATGGATAATATGATAGTACAGATAGAATGTTACATAAGCTCTGAAAATGAGTAAAACTCTTGTAACAGATGAATCTTGGTAAAAGTTTTGAGGGGAGGGAGAGGGAACAAGTCCCAGAAGATTGTATATAGTGAGATATTTTTTCATAAAGTTCTAAAACAGGCAAAACTAAATGTATTTTCTAGATGCACATAAAATTCAGGATGATGGTTAATTCTTAAAAGCTGAGGGATAAGATAGGGAGAAGCACTTAATAAGATTGAGTAATGTGCTTCTTGGGCAGTGAGATCGTAGTTGTTCATAATATTATTAAGAAAATTTGTGAATAAGATAAGGCTATGCATGGACCAGTGGTTACATTTTGTTCATGATAATAGTTTGATGATTCATCAAACTCAGTATACTCAAGGATCAAATTTTTAAAGAAAAAGGTATAAATAAATGTCATATAGATTTTCAAAAAAACGGCAGGATTATTTTCAGCCATAGATAGTAGTTAAGAACATAGGCTGTGGAACCGACTACTTGGGTTTGCAACATGGCTCCATCACTATATACTATGACCTTGGGCAAGTTATTTAACCTCTGTTTCAGTTTCTTGAGATAGTGTCAATAATAGTATTTACCTCAGTGTTAGAGGATCGAATGAACTAATACATATAAAACAGACCAGTGCCTGGCACAAAGTACTCAAATATTACCAGTAGTAACAGTAGTAGTAATAGCAGCAGCAGTAGCATTAGTGGTATTCTGTTTATTTTTATTATTATTATTTGTTTTTAAGATCCAGCTTATCTTGAAAGTTGTCACAAGAAAAAAAATTTTGTGTAACTGTGTATGATGATGGATGTTAACTGGACTTACTGTGGTGATCATTTTACAGTATATACAGATAACAAATCATCACTTCTTACACCTAAAACATAACTAATGTTATGTCAGTTATACCTCAAAAAAAAATATCCAACTTATTTGCCAAGTAATAGAAAATATTGAGTTGTTAACCTTGTGTGCATTTTTTCTATAACAATAAAGATTGATGTAAACAGATTACTCTGCTGCCATAAAGATGAATTTCATCCTAAGAATTTATATTGAGAAAATAATTCAAAACAAAAAAGAAATATCTTTATATTTCAATTTAAAATTTCAACATTAAAATAAATAATGCTGCAAAACCTAAATGGGCAATATTGGAATACTTTCTCATTCAATTATAACAGCTTCATAAAATAGTATCAAACTCCTGTATTAGGACCTTTGCCCTGATTGTTTCCTCTGCCTGGGACACTGTTCTTCCAAGTATTTACATGGGTAACTCTCTTGTCTTTTTAAATTTTGTCAGAAGTCATCTTCTCCATCCTGCTCCTTTTTTTTTTTTTCCCCATAGTGTTTGCTTATTACCTTCTAATATACTGTATAATTTATTAATTATCTCTCCATTAAGTTCAGCCTATGCAAGTTCTGTTTAAGAGAAAGGGTTTTTGTCTATTTTGTTTGTTTGTTGATATGTCCAAGTACCTAGAACAGTGCCTGGCATATAGATGCCCAAGGCGTTGAAATATTTGTTTGAAGGAATTAAAAGTCTACAAACTGTAGTTTGTATAATTTAATGGTAATGTTTATTTTTCTCAAGATAGAAAAAGCTTTGTTCCAATTATAAAAAATACATACTTGCTGAAAAGAAAGTTAAGAATCTAAACAATACAGAAAAGTAGAAGTAAAAATTGCCCCCAATTTTTGCCCATCCCCATCATTACACCACTCCATGATCACTCATTTTTAAGCAACTTTATTGACATACCATACAATTCATTTAAAGTGTACAATTGAATGGTTTTTAGTATTCACAGAGTTGTGTAGCCATCACCACAATCAATTTTAGAACATTTTCATCATCCTCAAAAGGAATCCCATGTTTATTAGCAATCACTCCCCATTTTCCTCCAACCACTCCCTCCCAGCACTAGGCAACCACCAGTGTACTTTCTGTCTCTGTAGATTTGCCTCTTTTATACATTTCATATAAATAAAATCATATCCTATATGGTCTTTTGTGACTGACTTCTTTTTCTTAGAATAATGTTTTCAAGATTTATCCATGTTGTAGCATGTGTTAGTACTTCACTTGTTTTTATTGCCAAATAATATTCCATTTATGAGCATCCCACATTTTATTTACCCATTCGCCTGTTCATGGACATTTGGACTGTTTCCACTCTTTGGCTGATATGAATAATGGTACTATGAACATATGTGTACCAGTTTTTGTGTAAACATACGTTTTTATTACTCTTAGGTGGACTTGATAACTGTTTTACGTTTTGAGGAACTGCAAGACTATTTTCTAAAGCAGTGCACCATTTTACATTCCCATCAGCAATCAGTTCCACTTTTTCCATATCCTAATTAACACTTGTCCTTGTGTGTTTTATTATTATTATAATCATCTTATTGGGTTGTGAAGTATTATCTCATTGTGGTTTTGATTTGCATTTCCCTAATAACTAATGAAGTTGAGCATCTTTTCATGTGCTTACTGCCCATTTCTCTTTCCTCTTTGGAGAAATGTCTTTTCAGATACTTTGCCCATTTTTAAATTAGGTTTTTTGTCTTTTCATTATTGAGTTATAAGTGTTCTTTATATCTTCTGGATACAAGTTCCTTATCAGATTATGATTTGCACATATTTTCTCCTGTTCTCTGGGTTCTCTTTTCACTTTCTTGATGGTATCATTTGAAGCAGAAAAGTTTTTAATTTTGATGTTCAGTGTATTATTCTATTTTGTTGTTTGTACTTTTGGTTTCATATCTAAAAAGGCTTTACCTAATCCTAAGTCATGAAGATATACTTCCATGTTTTTTTCTAAGAGTTTTATAGATTTAGCACTTATATTTAGCTCTTTAATCCGTTCTGAATTAACTTTTGTATATAACGTAAGGAAGGGGTTCCATATTCATTCCTTTGCATGTGGATATCCAATTGTCCTAGAACCATTTGTTGAAAAGATTATCTTTCCCCATTAAATTGTCTTGGCACCTTTGTCAAAAATCAGTTGACTGTAGGGCTTCCCTGGTGGTGCAGTGGTTGAGAGTCCGCCTGCCGATGCAGGGGACACGGGTTTCTGCCCCGGTCAGGGAAGATCCCACGTGCCGCGGAGCAGCTGGGCCTGTGAGCCATGGCCGCTGAGCCTGCGCGTCTGGAGCCTGTGCTCCGCAATGGGAGAGGCCACAGCAGTGAGAGGCCCGCGTACCGCAAAAAAAATCAGTTGACAATAAATGTGAAGTTTTATTTCTGGATGTTTACTTCTATTGATCTATTTATCTGTCCTTCATGATCACTCTTAAAAATCATTATATATTCTAAAAACCATTGCTTTCCACCAGATCTCAGTATAGAGACCTGGCACTTGTCATAATATACAATTATATTATTTTTCATGCATTCTCCTGCACAAGATTGTAAGATCCCTGAAGACATGAATAAGAATTTATTTACACAATATTCCCAGCAGCTAGCATAGTTCCTGACCCATAGTAGGTCTTCATTAAATATATATTTTTTTAAGAATGAAAGAGTATCTATGGGAATCTCTCTGAATTAAAATCAAACTGTAGTTTCCTGAGCTTCACTCAGACCAGAATTTCTCAGGGTAAGCTCTGTGTATATGTTTTTTAAAAGTTCCCCATTTGATTATGATAAACAACCTTAGCCAATGACAACTTTTTCTAGATTTTATGTAAATAGTCACATATGAATACACATAGTTCTGTTTGTGTAAAATTATCTTCCATACTTTTAAAACCTGTTTTTTAATTTATTAGTTTATTAGTCATTTGTCCATTTCAAATAGCTCTGTTATCACTTTTTTTTTTTTTTTTTTTTTTTTTTGGTGGTACGTGGGCCTCTCACTGCTGTGGCCTCTCCCGCTGCGGAGCACAGGCTCCGGACGCGCGGGCCCAGCGGCCATGGCTCACGGGCCCAGCCGCTTTGCGGCACGTGGGTTCTTCCTGGACCGGGGCACAAACCCGCGTCCCCTGCATCGGCAGGCAGACTCCCAACCACTGCGCCACCAGGGAAGTCCTGTTATCACTTTTAATGACTAGTATTCTATTATGTATATAATAGTTTATTTAAACATAATAATTATTAAGCAGTATGTCTGAAATTAAATTACTTCTGATTCTGTACACTATTTAGATATAGGGAATTAAAACAAGAAATAAATTAGGCAATAATAATAATGAATTAAAGTTGAATGATTTAACATAACAGAGTGCTCAAACAGGTTTAATGATACAGCTGAACCATAATGGAGGGACAGATTACTTATATCAGTAATATTTCATGGTTTTTTAAAAAGCCATTTGACAATTAAGAGTGACACCCTCCATATCCATCCTGATAGTTGGTCAGAAATGTAGGCCATAATAATTTGATAATCTGTAAATCTGTTACGTCTAGGTTAATAAAATATCTTCAGATATTACAGCACTTTTTAGCAGTATGAACAAGTTTATCTGTTACTGTACAAGTTGTATACTTCAGAGTTGTTACATACAGTCTACCATTTTTCACAAGTTAAGCTTTAATCATTGTAACCGGTCTAGTCCATCTGGTCATTTTACCAAAGTGGTGGTAATGAAGGTGCATAATTTATAACTCATTTCTGTGTGAGGCAAAGTTCTTTCTAGTAAGATACCTATAAGCACCAAAAACAACCAAAATAGGGACTTCCCTGGCGGTCCAGTGGTTAAGACTCTGCGCTTCCACTGCAAGGGGCACGGGTTTGATGCCTGGTAGGGGAACTAAGATCCTGTGTGCCGAGCTGCACAGTCTAAATAAATAAATAGATAAAACAACCAAAATAAATGCAAAAAGGAAGAAATTTATTTGATTAATTTATAAATTGATCAATGAGCTAATGAATGACTTTTTATGAAGACGAGTTACAATAACTTTTTTATTGTCTCTTCTTGGTTTTAAATACCTAGAAAAATCATTTCTACAGATCATTTTAGATACAACTTACTATAGTTCTCTACACAAGCAGATGCTTAATCTTGGTGATGAAGAGCTAAACTTCCCTAGATGTCTTGTTATCATAAAAATTTTTGTGTTGACAATAGCAATTCTTATTTCTTTTTTTTTTTTTAATGGTTGTAGATGTGAGTATGCAGTGCTCACAAGATATACTTCGAATGCTTCTATCTCTTCAGCCAGTTCTTCAGGATGCTATTCAGAAAAAAAGAACAGTAAGGCCTTGGGGGGTTCAAGGTCCTCTCACTTGGCAACAATTTCATAAAATGGCTGGCCGAGGCTCTTATGGTAAGTAATTTATAGTAATGTGTATTGACTTATTTTATATCATTTCTCAGTTTTTTTGCCCAACTTTAATAAGCACATTTATCTTTAAATATTTCGGTGGCATATGCTTGACTTAAGGCCAGTGTGGTCAATCTTAGCCTTCCTTACTTTGAACGTTTTCAACATTCACTTTACTGGGTTCTCCAATCCCACTTCAGAAAGAACAGCTTGTTTTTACATATTTTACTGACCAGAAAGATTTTATGTGAAGAAAGAATCATACTGCCAAATAAAGACTGAAACACTACTTTTCTTGTAAGTTTACTATTTTACAAAATTTAATGAAAAATGGGGTAAAAAAGAGAGGGTAATACTAGTGATAAAAGGCCCCAAGGTCTTCATTTAAAAAAAAAAGAAAGAACAAAGACAGAAATTTGCCCCTTGTGACAAGAGTAACAAATGAATACTCTCAGTATGGTAAACAGTAGATTTATGGTCAACTGTAATGGAAGGAACATTCAAAATGCTTGAACTATCTGTTGAAGATTATCTCTGGGGAAAAAAAACCCAGAAAAGATTGGGAACTTCCCTGGTGGTGCAGTGGTTAAGAATCTGCCTGCCAGTGCAGGGGCCACGGGTTTGATCCTTGGTCCGGGAAGGTCCCATGTGCCACGGAGCAACTAAGCCCATGCGCCACAACTACTAAGCCTGTGCTCTAGAGCCCGTGAGCCACAACTGCTGAGCCTGAGTGCTGCAACTACTGAAGCCCATGCACCTAGAGCCTGTGCTCCGCAACAAGAGAAGCCACTGCAATGAGAAGCCCGCGCACCGCAACGAAGAGTAGCCCCCACTCGCCACAACTAGAGAAAACCCACGCACAGCAATGAAGACCCAACACAGCCAAAAATAAATAAAATTTTTAAAAACCCCAAAAAACAAAAAAGAGTGTTTCTGAAAGGTGGGATGTAATTGAAACTTTTAAAATATATTTGAAATAATAGTTTTTATTCTGAAGTCCTTGACTTTTTTTGCATGGTTTTAGAATGCATTATGTACAGAAGTAGTAGATGATTTGCTCATATTTTCCTTTTCCTCCTTTTATTAATGCCTGAATAATTTAAATTTCATTTAAAAAAACTTGATAATCAGTGAAAAATGCAGTTTAATTATAGTATTTATATATATATTTTTTCTACTTTTTAAAAAATATTTCAGTTTTATTGGAGTATAGTTGATTTACAATGTTGTGTTAGTTTCAGGTGTACAGCAAAGTGATTCAGTTATACATATACCTATATTCATTCCTTTTTAGTTTCTTTTCTCATATAGATCGTCACAGAATATTGAGTTAGGGTTTCCTGTGCTATACAGTAGGTCCTTGTTGGCTGTCTATCTTGTATACTACTAGTGTGTGTGTATGTTCATCCCAAGCTCCTGATTTATCCCTCCCTGCCACGTTTCCCCTTTGGTAACCATAGTTTGTTTTCTATGTCTGTAAGTCTGTTTCTGTTTTGTGAATAAGTTCATTTACATGGTTTTTTTTTTAAATTGGATTCCACATATGAGCAATATCATATATTTGTCTTTTTCTGACTTACTTAGTATGATAATCTCTAGGTCCATCCATGTTGCTTCAAATGGCATTATTTCATTCTTTTTTTTAATAGCTGAGTAATATTCCATTGTACATACATGCTGCATCTTCTTTATCCATTCCTTTGTCGATGGACATTTAGGTTGCTTCCATGTCTTGACTATTATAAATAGTGCTGCAGTGAACATTGGGTTGCATGTATCCTTCCAGGTTATGGTTTTCTCCAGATATATGCCCAGGAGTGAGATTGCTGGATCATATGGTAGTTCTGTTTAAGGAACCTCCATACTGTTCTCCATAGTGGTTGTACCAATTTACATTCCCACCAGTGGTGTAGGAGGGTTCCCTCTTCTCCACACCCTCTCCAGCATTTATTGTTATAGTATTTTTACGTTCTTTTTGAAGCCAAAATAGTAGACACATGCAGAGTTCTACACCTTACTGTTCAGTACATATGAGCTTTTATTTTTCGTTTTTTTTTAAATGGCTGCATATATTCCATTGTTCTGTACATATGTTATTTTACCAGTCTACTGTTCACGGACTTAACATTGTTTGCATCATTATCATTACAACTATTCTAGAATGCACACAATCCCTGGCTTAAAGCATGTGTATATTTAAAAATATATATATTGCCAAATTACTCTCTCTGATAGTGGTTTAAACTCCCACCAATAAAATGTTTGTTTCCCCAAACCCTTGCCAGTAGGGTGCTGAGTAGATGGGAGAAACTGGTTTGTTTCATTATAGTTTGAGACGTAGACTAGTACAGACTTTGAGGGTAGATTTCCTAGATTCTAAATCCCACTTCTGCCACTTCTTATGTGATACTGGACATGTTGTTTAACGTCTCTATTCGTGCTTTCTCATCTCTAAAATAAGGTTGATATTAGTATCTGCTTCATGGTTTTTGTAGGGATTAAATGAGTGAATACATGTAAAGATCTTTGAACATTACCTAGCACATAGTAAATGTTACAATTGTTTGCTATTAATTATTTTAAATTCCTTGCTCTTAATGAGATTGAGCATCTTTTTATGTATAAGAGGTATTTCTGTTTCTGTGGACTTTGTTCATATCCTTTACCTGTTTTTCTGTTAGGATGTTGATCAATTCCTTACGGATTTATAGGTCCCCTTTCTATGGTAAGGAAATTAACCTTTTGTTGTACACATTGCACATCTTTTTTCCAATTCATTGTTAATTGTTTGGCTTTGTTTATAGTGTTTTTTCATGCCAAAATTTAAAATTTATGTTGTCAGATTAATCAGTTTTTAAATGGACAGGTTTTACATTATGCTTAAAAAGGCTTTCCCCAGTCTTGAGTTTATTCAAAATAAAATGATGACAATTAGGTGACGTTGATTAAGAGGTACAGACTTCCAACTATAAAATAAATAAATCATGGGGATGTAATGTACACATGGGGAATGTAGTCAGTAATGTTATAACAACTTTGTATGGTGACGGATGGAGACTAGTCTTATTGTGGTCATTATTTCATAATGTATAAAAATATCAAATCACTATGTTGTGCACCTGAAACTAATATAATTTTTTTTAAAACCCTCCCATATCTTCTTTTGTACTAATAAGTTTTTTGTTCTAATTTTTTTACATTTAAGTGAAGGTATAAGTCACATATTTTATAAAAGGTCATTTAGCAAATTCCTAACTGTGGAAGTCTCAATCACTGGCTTTTAGGTATTTTTTGTCTTTAATTAAATATTTTTACTACTAATAATGACTACACTAACTCTTGACATTTAAATGTTCCTCTTGGGACTTCCCTGATGGTCCAGTGGTAAAGAATCTGCCTTCCAATGCAGAGGACACGGGTTCGATCCCTGGTTGGGGAACTAAGATCTCACATGCTGAGGGGCAGCTAAGCCTGCGCACCACAACTACTGAGCCCGCACGCTGCAATGGAAGAACCCGCAACGGAGATCCTGCATGTTGCAACTAAGACCTGACATAGCCAAAAACAAATAAAATTTTAAAATATTCTAAAAATAATATATAAAAATAAATGTTCTTCTTTTAAATCTTTTCTTAAAATATGTCTTTTCTTATTTAGGAACTGATGAATCCCCAGAACCACTGCCAATCCCCACGTTTTTGTTGGGTTATGATTTTGATTTTCTGGTGCTTTCTCCATTTGCTCTCCCTTATTGGGAGAGACTTATGCTGGAACCCTATGGATCTCAAAGAGATATAGCTTATGTTGTACTATGTCCAGAAAATGAAGCCTTGTTAAATGGAGCCAAAAGCTTTTTTAGAGATCTTACTGCAATATATGAGGTAGGTGCTTAAAAAGAGGTGTCGTTTTAAAACTACCTTATGATTTGTATGTTTATATATAAAATATACTGGATATTTCAGTTGATTGGTAAAGAATAATAACAATGTCAGACTAGGTGTTTAGTTCTCATAAAAGCCAGTTACATTCTTTACAGCTTTGAGCCAGACCCTTTGTGAGATGTGTGCACCATGGGTCACTGTGGAAATTGCCGTACTGGGGGAAAACCATTGAGAGCATGTATGTCCCATTTAAGATAATCTTTTTCTGAAACAAAGGGTAGCATTGTAAATGGCCAGGAACAAATTACATTTATAAAAATTCTAGTCTTGATTCTCTAGGACCTCAGGTTTAGACACTAGGCCTTACTTACCTCATATGTAAAATAAAGCTATGATAGGCCTCTCTAAGATCCATTTTATTTCTGAAATTCTTGGCTGGTCTTTTAAGTTACAATTCTCATGTTGTATCCATCATTGAGTACAATGATTATAAATTTTAAGTACCCTGGAACATACAGTCTTAACTTCATTTTATAGTCGTTCCTGAATATCCTCAGGGTATTGGTTCTAGGACCCCTTGCAGACACCAAAATTTATGGATGCTCAATCTTATATAAAATGGCTTGGTGTTTGTATATAATCTATACACATCCTCCGTTGTACTTTAAATCATCTCTAGATTACTTATAGATGATATTTACATAGCATTACATACCTAATGCTTTGTAAATAGTTGCAGACATGGGAAATTCAAGTTTTGCTTTTTGGAACTTTCTGGATTTTTTTTTTTTTTTTGAATATTTTTGATCCATGGTCGGTTGAATCTGTGGATTCAGAACCTAAGGATACAAAGGGCCAACGGTATCTCCCTTTTCCCACAAATGCTTGGAAATCTAGTCTTTAAAATTTAGTTTCTTTTACAATCTGAATCGTTAGTTTGAGCTGGTTTAGCTCCTCATTAATGTTCTACTTAACTTTAATTGCAAGATATCTGTAGTGTGTTTTGTAAAAGTAAATATTTCCAAAGAGTGTTATTTAGAACACTACTCCTGCAAAATCTTCCCAGAAAAAAGTTCCATAGTTAGATAGGTTTGGGGAGACATTTTGTATCTATTTACCTTTTAGAGATTCACTATACATGTTAGCTTATTAAAGCCTTTGAAAGTCTTACAGTAAAGAAATCCTTGTCTAAACTTACTTAATCCAGTGTTGCAAACCTGTTTGAGATTGGGCTTCCTGTAACAAACATTAGTGGCCTGCAGAATTGGAGGGAGAGCTGGATACTGCATTTATATACATGAATTGGGATGGATGTACAACTTAAAATGACTGTATATTCATGCTCAGTTATTTCTGTATTCTGCAAGTTTTCATTATTCAAACTACGTGGATCTAGTGCCATTATTATCTAGGTGTTTTATTTCATTGGAGATATTTTAATTTTGATAGAAATTCAATGGATTTCTAATGTAGAAAAGTAAAAAGACCTGTGGCACCATTTCACCTTGATATTATTATTGCAAATGTTAGTTATAAATGATAAAGCTTATTTTTAAATAGCTTAAATCCTTTACGATATGAACTAAAAAACTATAGCACACTCACTAATTCTGATTTCTGTATCTGTATTTGTAGTCTTGTCGATTGGGTCAACATAGACCTATTTCTCGACTGTTGACGGATGGGATCATGAGAGTTGGATCTACTGCATCAAAGAAACTATCAGAAAAGTTGGTAGCAGAATGGTTTTCTCAGGCAGCTGATGGTAACAGTGAAGCATTTTCTAAACTCAAGCTTTATGCACAAGTCTGCAGATATGACCTAGGTATTGAATTTGTATTTATTGTATAAGGTCATTTTAGCAAAGTATGACCCAGTCCACCAGCTTTTTGTAAATAATATTTTAATGCAACACAGCCATGCTCATTTATTTACAGATGTCTGTGGCTTCTTTTATGCTACAAGATCAGGGCTGAGTCGTTGTGACAGAGACTGTGTAACTTGGAAAGGCAAAAATATTTACTATCTGATCCTTTACAGAAAAAGTTTGTTGATCACTACGGTAGGGATCCCATCAAGTAGGAAGATTTGTGTTTTTATTTAAGTTTATTAAAATTAAGATTTTTGATTTGTTAATGGTTTAGAGGTAAAACAACTTGTAGTTCCCTCTACAACACAGAGAGACAGTTCTTTGTTGGAATTAAGAAATGACAGCTGTTGAAGACTTGCTTTTAACACCCTTGAATTAAATATCAATGGACTTAACTTTAGACTTAATCCAAAGAGACACAGAACCAAAACATTGAACCTCATTAGACATTCCTATAATTTGAACCCCATAACATTCCTCCATTTTATATTTAATTAGTTCCCAGTATAGTCACTATTCAACTTGTGACCTAGGAACTTGTTGAATGGTTTAATGAAAATTTGCTAGATACTGTTATTTTTATTTAATTAATTATGCCTTCAAAATAGAATTTTATTATATTTCATGGAAACCATTTCTTTATTTTGTATAAACTGGTTTATTTTTCAATTCCATTTAAAAATTTTTTTCACTTTGTAGGGGAAATAGAAAGCTAGTGTTTGCTACACTGTTAGCAGGCAAATTAGGGGGAGGGTAATGACCAAAAGAGTATAAACTAGAAATTATTATTCACATAGTAGATTAAATAAAGAACCAATCAGTGAAATAAAGAATTAAATATCCTGTTTTTATTGTCTTTAGGTCCTTACCTTGCTTCCCAGCCATTGGACAGCTCTCTACTTTCCCAACCAAATTTAGTTGCCCCTACAAGTCAGCCTTTGATTACTCCACCTCAGATGACAAGTACTGGAAATGCTAATATTCCATCTGCCACCCTAGCATCTACAGCAAGCAGCACTGTGACAATGACTTCAGGTGTTGCCATATCTTCTTCAGTTGCCACAGCTAACTCAACTTTGACCACAACCTCAGCTTCATCTTCATCATCCTCCAACTTGAATAGTGGAATGTCATCAAATAAACTACCTTCATTTCCACCCTTTGGCAGTATGAACAGTAGTGTTGCGGGATCCATGTCTACGCAAGCGAGTACAGTTCAGAATGGCCAGCTAGGAGGGCAACCACCATCAGCTCTACAAACAGCTGGGATTTCTGGAGAGTCGTCTTCGATTCCGAGTCAGCCACATCCTGATGTGTCTGAAAGGTATATTTAAATATACCAACCTTTGCAGAAGTATAAATATATTCTTCTTCTTGTCCAAATAACATAAAGAGCCTTTGGTCTTATCCTTGAAATTTTAGTTTTTATAATGTCGAATATTTAATCTGTAAAATTATAATGAAGACTCTTCATAAAGTCTTTATCATAGAATCTCAGGGTGGGAATGAAGACCTTAAAAACCATTTAGTCTAACTATCCTGTGATGTTTGAGTCTGTTCTGTGACGTAACTGTCAAGTAGACTTGCCTATGCAAATCACTCCAGTGATTTAGAAGTCACTATTGAATGACCCTGTTCAGTGGCATAAGAGTTGTACCAGAATTTGAATCTGTCGTTTACTGGCTATGTCACTTTAGGAAAGTTACCTAACGTTTTTGAGCATGTTTTCTTATCTGTAGAGTGGGAGCAATAGGATATAATGCATATTATGCTCTTTACAAAATGCTTCCACTTAAGTTATTTATAACAACAACAATGATGGTGACAGCTCTCTTTATTACTTTATGAAGAAGGCATTCCCTTTCGATTTATAGGTTAAGTTAGCCTAAGCTTGGTTATATCTTTCAGCTACCTGGATGCAGTTTTGCCCAAAGTTATACTTATATGTGATTAAAAGCAGACTCTTAATTACCCAGCTAGATCTTCCATTTTGAACATCTAAAAAGATTTGGAGTTTTAAAAAATCATATCACCATCAAAGAATGAAGCTTAATCACCATTGAAGTTATGAAGTATGAAATGAATATATATATTCTAAAAATGTAATAGAACATTGACTAAGTCTGGAGAATTGGTTTCTTTTTGGTCTAGCTCTGCCTCTAGCCAGCCTTGTGATCTTGGGCAGCTCATTTAACTTATTTTTGTCTTAGTTTTATCACTTAAGCACTAAGCTCTCTGACATTTCTAATGCTCTGTGGTTTTAAGAATTCTGTTTCTTCTTTTTAATGCAAGGCCTCTTAATGCCAAGGGTCTTTGTACACCATCAAATTGTGAACTTTTTGGTTCTCTTTGGAGAGAAAGCTGTCCCTCATTTTTAGAGAAGCTCTCAACACCACACGCCCCCCCCCCCCCCCCAAAAAAAAAGAAAGAAAAAAGGGTATTAAGAACCTGTTTTGATGCTATTCCGAGAAGGTACAGGAGAACTTTTTCCCTAACTGTCTTATTTCTACTTCAAATTTTAGCACAATGGATCGGGACAAAGTGGGCATTCCCACAGATGGTGATTCACATGCAATCACTTATCCACCTGCAATTGTTGTTTATATAATTGATCCTTTTACATATGAAAACAAAGATGAGAGCACTAATTCTTCTAATGTATGGACTTTGGGGTTACTTCGATGTTTTCTGGAAATGGTCCAGACTCTTCCTCCTCATGTTAAGAGCACTGTTTCTGTACAGGTGAGAATGATAAATGTTATAAGTTAATTTATTTAAAACGCTTGACGTTGATAGAAGTTTCAAAGTTACTATTCTGTATCCACATTGATTTTCTAAAGGCCAGGTTCTATTATATTGACTTTATATAAATAATATAATAGAAATCTTAGTTTATAAAAGGTAAACTTGCAGTGATACAACAGTAAGAGAATAAAAAGACCACATTAAGTATGTTAAATATCTCTCCCGTGTTACTTTTATAAACTAATTTTTAAATTCATAAGCTTAAATAGGAAAAGAATGGACTTATATAAACTAGAGTTCTAAATAAGAGGTTACAAACTAGAAGTAGAGAGAAATTAACCATATTAAGTTGTATGCAGAGAATTTGAATTATTCTTTATAGGCTACAACAGGACTATGGCAGTCAGTGGCAGTATTGATCAGTATAACTGCTATGTAGAAATGTTTAAAGATTTTTACATAGCTTATTAATAAAATTGAGTATTCATTAAAAATCTATATAATAGATAAGAAAATATCGTTCTTTAGATTATTTTAATTATGTTTTGTTTAAATTTTCTAATAAAATGTTTAGAGTTTTAGACTCACTGTTCTTTTTATTTTCTTGTGGAAAGTCTAACATTTGTAATGTTTGCCTGTAATTCTTAGATTGTTCCCTGTCAGTACCTGTTGCAACCTGTGAAGCATGAAGATAGACAAATCTATACCCAGCATTTAAAATCCCTGGCTTTTTCGGCCTTTACCCAGTGTCGGAGACCACTTCCAACATCAACCAATGTGAAAACATTGACTGGTTTTGGTCCAGGTTTAGCCATGGAAACTGCTCTTAAAAGTCCTGATGTAAGTATGTTTTCCATTACCAGAGTTATTGAAGGACTACATTTTATGATTTTATGCAAAACTAAGTGCAAGTCTCTGATTAGCTCTCATTTTCCAGTTATCTTATAATGGGTAGATATACTATATCTTTCTTTTATTTTTATTTTTTAATTAATTTATTTATTTTTGGCTGTGTTGGGTCTTCGTTGCTGCGCATGGGCTTTCCCTAGTTGCGGCGAGTAGGGGCTACTCTTCGTTGCAGTGCGTGGGCTTCTCATTGCGGTGGCTCCTCTTGTTGCAGCTTACGGGCTCTAGGCCCATGGGCTTCAGTAGTTGTGGCATGCAGGCTCAGTAGTTGCGGCTCACAGGCTCTGGAGCACAGGCTCAGTAGTTGTGGCTCACGGGCTTAGTTGCTCTGTGGCATGTGGGATCTTCCTGGACCAGGGCTCAAACCCATGTCCCCTGCATTGGCAGGCGGATTCTTAACCACTGCGCGACCAGAGAAGTCCCTATCTTTATTTTCAATAAAAAATTTTTTTGTGATTGTATAGTACCGTAGTAACTTAATTTTTTACTTTACAGAGACCAGAGTGTATTCGACTTTATACACCTCCTTTTATTCTGGCTCCAGTGAAGGATAAACAGACAGAGCTAGGAGAAACATTTGGAGAAGCTGGACAGAAATACAATGTTCTTTTCGTGGGCTACTGTTTATCACATGATCAAAGATGGATTCTTGCATCTTGCACAGATCTATATGGAGAACTTTTAGAAACTTGTATCATTAACATCGATGTCCCAAATAGGTACTTTTATTTCCTTAAGTGTATCATTGTATCATCCCTTGAAAAAAAATTCATACATGCACATTATGTTTCATTTTTAATGAATAGAAAATGGTTTGGAAGGTATATATATTAAAATATTAAGTCTTGGGATTGTGGGTGCTTTTCGTTTCTTTTGTAGTGAATATTTACATTGTATAATTTAATGGACTCAAAAATAATTTTGATTATCTCGGTTACATAGACAAAAGAGGTTAAAGCCCCTGTATTCTGTGTAATAAACCTTGAGGTAATGATTTTAGCCTAACAAATTTTGGAACATGGAACTAGAAAGCCATCTGCAAATTAAAATCTAGTAAGGCATCCTAGAACATTTACTTTTCTCATATACCATCTAAGATATAGTCCCTAATAAACTGAGTTAACTTTCTGTACTAAAAATTTTCCTCTTTAAATGTTGGAGTGTCTTCTGAAAATGGTGGTCTTCTTTTTAGAATTCTTCTTGATAGTAGTTAGGTATCATGAGCAGTTATTCATGAAGACTGTAACTAATAGGTCACAAAAGATGAGCCTCATTGAATTATCACTTAATAGACACTTGTAATAACATATTTCAAGGCTAGTGAACACTGCCTAAGAGAACCTGAAAAATCCATGAAGTAACTTTAATTTTCAGATTTGGTTCTGTTCTTTATTTTCTTCTTTATTATCGAAACGTTCTGTTCTTTTAATTTCAGAAATTGGTTATGTGCAAAAAAACTTAGTGATTATTTGGTTATAGTGGCGCTGAATATAGAAACATTAATCTGTGAAGGATGAGAAAGAGAATAGAGAAAGAATAATACCACCCTCCCAATAAAAAAATAGTGTATTGCCATTTTACTGAAAGTAGAAGTGAGATGACGGTTAAGAGGTCCAACTCTAGAGTCATAGAGATCTGGGTTCAAATCCCAGTCCTGCCACTTATTGGCTGTGTGATCTCGACAAAATTACTTTATCCGACTGAGCTGTAGCTAGCTTCTCTGTAAAATTAGGAGGATAATTTTATCTGCCTTATAGGGTTGTTAAGATGAAATGAGGTATTACATGTAAATTGATTGGACATACTGCTTGGTACATAGGAAGTACTCAATAAATGGTAGCTACTGTTGCTCAGCCACAGAGCACTTAATGTTATGTACTTGCCTAATAAAGGACGTGCATGCAGAAAACAGCATTGTTTTGTTCTGGGAAGTGTGGGGAGGGGTTTGTTGGATATTCTTCAATTTAAAGTATGAAGCAAGGGACTTCCCTGGTGGCGCAACGGTTAAGAATTCCGCCTGCCAATGTAGGGGACATGGGTTCGAGCCCTGGTCTGGGAAGATTCCACATGCCACGGAGCAACTAAGCCCGTGCGCCACAGCTACTGAGCCTGCTAACCACAACTACTGGGCCCATGTGCCTAGAGCCCGTGCTCCGCAACAAGAGAAGCCACCAAAATGAGAAGCCTGAGTGCCGCAATGAAGAGTAGCCCCTACTCGCCGCAACTAAAGGAAGCCCGTGCGCAGCAACGAAGACCCGACACAGCCAAAAATAAATAAAAAAATAAATTTATTAAAAAAAAAATAAAGTATGAAGCAAGGGTTGGCAAACTCCAGGCCATAGGCCAAATCTGGCCACACTCATTTGTTTAATTATTGTCCATGGCTGCTTTAGTGCTGCAGCAGGTTGAATTCTTGCAGAAGAATCCTGATGGCCTGCAAAGCTTAAAATGTTGGCCCTTTAAAGAAAAAGTGTGCCAATACTCTGGTATAGAGCAGTGTTTCTGGTGAATTTTGGTGGTTCTTGGACAATTTTTAAGTATATATTTTAATATGTATTAAACAAAATACAAACTATCATGCCAAACCTGTGATTTTATATATATTCTTGCTTAGGACTTGTGTAAAAACTATCAAGTATTAAAATGAAGGGACCAGTTTTTCACAAATTTGAGCTCTTTCGAAATGTCATCATAGGAATTTTAGAAATATTTATGACTCTATTCCATACAACAGGGCTCGTCGGAAAAAAGGATCTGCCAGAAGATTTGGTCTACAGAAACTTTGGGAGTGGTGCTTAGGACTTGTACAGATGAGTTCATTGCCATGGAGAGTTGTAATTGGCCGTCTAGGAAGGATTGGTCATGGAGAATTAAAAGGTAAAATTGTGCTTTTATTATTTAATACTTAAATTTCTGTGTTTTTTTGAATTTTATTTTATTTTTTTATACAGCAGGTTCTTATTAGACATCAATTTTATACACATCAGTGTATACATGTCAATCCCAATCGCCCAATTCATCACACCACCATCCCCACCCCACCCCCCACCGCAGCTTTCCCCCCTTGGTGTCCATACGTTTGTTTTCTACATCTGTGTCTCAACTTCTGCCCTGCAAACCGGTTCATCTGTACCATTTTTCTAGGTTTCACATACATGTGTTAATATACGATATTTGTTTTTCTCTTTCTGACTTACTTCACTTTGTATGACAGTCTCTAGATCCACCCATGTCTCACCAAATGACCCAATTTCATTCCTTTTTATGGCTGAGTAATATTCCATTATATATATGTACCACATCTTCTTTATCCTTTCATCTGTTGATGGACATTTAGGTTGCTTCCATGACCTGGCTATTGTAAATAGTGCTGCAGTGAACATTGGGGTGCATGTGTCTTTGAATTATGGTTTTCTCTGGGTATATGCCCAGTAGTGGGATTGCTGGGTCATACGTTAATTCTATTTTTAGATTTTTAAGGAACCTCCGTACTGTTCTCCATAGTGGCTGTATCAATTTACATTCCCACCAACAGTGCAAGAGGGTTCCCTTTTCTCCATGCCCTCTCCAGCATTTGTTGTTTGTAGATTTTCTGATGATGCCTATTCTAACTGGTGTGAGGTGATACCTCATTGTGATTTTGATTTACATTTCTCTAATAATTAGTGATGTTGAGCACCTTTTCATGTGCTTCTTGGCCATCTGTATGTCTTTGGAGAAATGTCTATGTAGGTCTTCTGCCCATTTTTGGATTGTGTTGTTTGTTTCTTTAATATTGAGCTGCATGAGCTGTTTATATATTTTGGAGATTAATCCTTTGTCCATTGATTCATTTGCAAATATTTTCTCCCATTCCGAGGCTTGTCTTTTCGTCTTGTTTATGGTTTCCTTTGCTGTGCAAAAGCTTTGAAGTTTCATTAGGTCCCATTTGTTTATTTTTGTTTTTATTTCCATTACTCTAGGAGGTGGAACAAAAAAGATCTTGCTGTGACTTATGTCAAAGAGTGTTCTTCCTATGTTGTCCTCTAAGAGTTTTATAGTGTCCAGTCTTACATCTAGGTCTCTAATCCATTTTGAGTTTGTGTATGGTGTTAGGGAGTGTTCTAATTTCATTCTTTTACATGTAGCTGTCCAGTTTTCCCAGCACCACTATTGAACAGGTTGTCTTTGGTTGTCTTTTCTCCACTGTATATCCTTGCCTCCTTTGTCATAGATTAGTTGACCATAGGTGCATGGCTTTATCTCTGGGCTTTCTATCCTGTTCCATTGTTCTGTATTTCTGTTTTTGTGCCAGTACCGTATTATCTTGATTACTGTAGCTTTGTAGTATAGTCTGAAGTCAGGGAGTCTGATTCCTCCAGCTCCGTTTTTTTCCCTCAAGACTGCTTTGGCTATTCGGGGTCTTTTGTGTCTCCATACAGATTTTAAGATTTTTTTGTTCTAGTTCTGTAAAAAATGCCATTGGTAATTTGATAGGGATTGCACTGAATCTGTAGATTGCTTTGGGTAGTATAGTAATTTTCACAATATTGATTCTTCTAATCCAAGAACATGGTATATCTCTCCATCTCTTGGTATCATCTTTAATTTCTTTCATCAGTGTCTTATAGTTTTCTGCATACAGGTCTTTTGTCTCCCTAGGTAGGTTTATTCCTAAGTATTTTATTCTTTTTGTTGCAATGGTAAATGGGACTGTTTCCTTAATTTCTCTTTTCAGATTTTTCATCATTAGTGTATAGGAATGCAAGAGATTTCTGTGCATTAATTTTGTATCCTGCAACTTTACCAAATTCATTGATTAGCTCTAGTAGTTTTCTGGTGGCATTTTTAGGATTCTCTGTGTATAATATAATGTCATCTGCAAAGAGTGACAGCTTTACTTCTTCTTTTCCAATTTGTATTCCTTTTATTTCTTTTTCTTCTCTGATTGCCATGGCTAGGACTTCCAAAACTATGTTGAATAATAGTGATGAGAGTGGACAATCCTTGTCTTGTTCCTGATCTTAGAGGAAATGCTTTCAGTTTTTCACCATTGAGAATGATGTTTGCTGTGGGTTTGTCATATATGGCCTTTATTATGTTGAGGTAGATTCCCTCTATGCCCACCTTCTGGAGAGTTTTTATCATAAATGAGTGTTGAATTTTGTCAAAAGCTTTTTCTGCATCTATTGAGATGATCATATGGTTTTTATTCTTCAGTTTGTTAATATGGTGTATCACATTGATTTGCATATATTGAAGAATCCTTGCATCCCTGAGATAAATCCCACTTGATCATGGTGTATGATCCTTTTAATGTGTTGTTAGATTCTGTTTGCTAGTATTTTGTTGAGGATTTTTGCATCTGTATTCATCAGTGTTATTGGTCTATAATTTTCTTATTTTGTAGTATTTTTGTCTGCTGTTGGTATCAGGGTGATGGTTGCCTCATAGAATGAGTTTGGGAGTGTTACTTCCTCTGCAATTTTTTGGAAGAGTTTGAGAAGGTTGGGTGTTAACTCTTCTCTAAATGTTTGATAGACTTCACCTGTGAAGTCATCTGGTCCTGGACTTTGTTTGTTGGAAGATTTTTAATCACAGTTTCATTACTTGTGATTGTTCTGTTCATATTTTCTATTTCTTCCTGGTTCAGTCTTGGGAAGTTATATCTTTCTAAGAAGTTGTCATTTCTTCCCGGTTGTCCATTTTATTGGCATAGAGTTGCTTGTAGTAGTCTCTTAGGATGTTTTGTATTTCTGCGGTGTCTGTTGTAGCTTCTCCTTTTTCATTTCTAATTTTATTGATTTGAGTCCTTTCGCTCTTTTTCTTGATGAGTCTGGCTAATGGTTTATCAATTTTGTTTATCTTCTCAAAGAACCAGCTTTTAGTTTTATTAATCTTTACTATTGTTTTCTTTGTTTCTATTTCATTTATTTCTGCTCTGATCTTTATGATTTCTTCCCTCTGCTAACTTTGGGTTTTTTTGTTTTTTTTAAAATAAATGTATTTATTTTTGGCTGCACTGGGTCTTCATTGCTGTGCACGGGCTTTCTCTAGTTGCAGTGAGCAGGGGCTACTCTTTGTGGTGGTGCAAGGGCTTCTCATTGCAGTGGCTTCTCATGTTACATAGCATGGGCTGTAGACATGCAGGCTTCAGTAGTTGTGGCTCACGGGCTCAGTAGTTGTGGCACACAGACTTAGTTGCTCCGTGGCATGTGGGATCTTCCCGGACCAGGGCTTGAACCTCTCTTCCCTGCATTGGCAGGTGGATTCTTAACCACTGTGCCACCAGGGAAGTCCCTAACTTTGGGTTTTGTTTGTTCTTTTTTCTCTAGTTCCTTTAGGTGTAAGGTTAGATTGTTTGAGATTTTTCTTGTTTCTTGAGGTAGGCTTTATAGCCATAAACATCCCTCTTAGAACTGCTTTTGCTGCATCCCATAGGTTTTGGATTGTCGTGTTTTCATTGTCATTTGTCTCTAGGTATTTTTTGATTTCCTCTTTGATTTTTTCAGTGATCTCTTGGTTGTTTAGTAACGTATTGTTTAGCCTCCATGTGTTTGTGTTTTTTAGGCTTTTTGTCCCTGTAATTGATTTCTAATCTCATAGCATTGTGGTCAGAAAAGATGCTTGCTATGATTTCAATTTTCTTAAATTTACTGAGGCTTGATTTGTGACCCAATATGTGATCTATCCTGGAGAATGTTCTGTGCACCCTTGAGGAGAAAGTGTAATCTGCTGTTTTCAGATGGAATGTCCTATAAATATCAATTGAATCTATCTGGTCTGTTGTGTCATTTAAAGCTTCTGTTTCCTTATTTATTTTCATTTTGGATGATCTGTCCATTGGTGTAAGTGAGGTGTTAAAGTCCCCCACTGTTATTGTGTTACTGTCGATTTTCTCTTTTATAGCTGTTAGTAGTTGCCTTATGTATCGAGGTGCTCCTATGTTGGGTGCATGTATATTTATAATTGTTATATCTTCTTCTTGGATTGATCCCTTGATCATTATGTAGTGTCCTTCCTTGTCACATTCTTTATTTTAAAGTCTATTTTATCAGATATGAATATTGCTACTCCAGCTTTCTTTTGATTTCCATTTGCGTGGAATATCTTTTTCCATCCCCTCACTTTCAGTCTGTATGTGTCCCTAGGTCTGAAGTGGGTCTCTTGTAGGCAGCATATATATGGGTCTTGTTTTTGTATTCATTCATCAAGCCTGTGTCTTTTGGTTGGAGCATTTAATGCATTCACGTTTAAGTTAATTATCGATATGTATGTTCCCATGACCATTTTCTTAATTGTTTTGGGTTTGTTTTTTTAGGTCCTTTTCTTCTCTTGTGTTTCCCACTTAAGTTCCTTTAGCATTTGTTGTAGAGCTGGCTTGGTGGTGCTGAATTCTCTTAGTTTTTGCTTGCCTGTAAAGCTTTTGATTTCTCCATCGAATCTGAATGAGATCCTTGCCGGGTAAAGTGATCTTGGTTATAGGTTCTTCCCTTTCATCACTTTAAGTATATCATGCCACTCCCTTCTGGCTTGTAGAGTTTCTGCTAAGAAATCAGCGGTTAACCTTGTGGGAGTTCCCTGGTATGTTGTTTGTCGTTTTTCCCTTGCTGCTTTCAATAATTTTTCTTTGCCTTTAATTTTTGCCAGTTTGATTACTGTATGTCTTGGCGTGTTTCTCCTTGGGTTTATCCTGTATGGGACTCGCTGTGCTTCCTGGACTATTTCCTTTCCCGTGTTAGGGAAGTTTTCCACTATAATGTCTTCAGATATTTTCTCGGGTCCTTTCTCTCTTCTCCTTCTGGGACCCTTATAAAGCGAATGTTGGTGCATTTAATGTTGTCCCAGAGGTCTCTTAGGCTGTCTTCATTTCTTTTCATTCTCTTTTCTTTATTCTGTTCTGCAGCAGTGAAGTCCACCATTCTGTCTTCCAGGTCACTTATCCATTCTTCTGCCTCCGTTATTCTGCTATTGATTCCTTCTAGTGCAGTTTTCATTTCATTTATTTTATTGTTCTTCTCTGTTTGTTTGTTCTTTTAATTCTTCTAGGTCTTTGTGAAACATTTCTTGCATCTTCGTGATCTTTGCCCCCATTCTTTTTCTGAGGTCCTGGATCATCTTCACTATCATTATTCTGAATTCTGTTTCTGGAAGGCTGCCTATCTCCACTTCATTTAGTTGTTTTTCTGGGGTTTTATCTTGTTCCTTCATCTGGTACATAGCCCTCTGCCTTTTCATCTTGTCTGTCTTTCCGTGAATGTGGTTTTTGATCCACAGGCTGCAGGATTGTAGTTCTTCTTGCTTCTGCTGTTTGTAAGCCATACTTTGCAGGAGAATGGTTAATTTCTGTTTTATGTTAATTCATATACTATTCTGACCATATCTCGGAATAGGTACTGAATAAAATGCAAAGGTTATAAAAATCTAGTTTTTTGTTGTGTTTTTAAAGAGTAACCACATATGTCCAGTCCACAAATGGCTTAACTCAGATTTTAAAAGGACATATTGGAACTTTATATCAGTGTTATTACTACTATTCTTGTCATCTTCCATTTTTTCCCCCTTTCTGTTTAGTGTGCAACTCATCCTGTGTTCAGCAGGTCCTAATTGATATTAATGTACATTAAAGTTGGGATAAAGGATGTTGAGTAAAGTCAGCAATAAGAGTTTTTTGACTTAATGATGACTCTTGAAGAATACATTAATTTTAAAACCATTAGGTTTTAACTTTTTGTTCTATACAGTGTTAACAATGCTGTTACTTTAGATATTTTCTTTTTTTTTTTTTTACTGTTGATACCCACAGATTGGAGCTGTTTGCTGAGTCGTCGAAACTTGCAGTCCCTAAGTAAAAGGCTGAAAGACATGTGTAGAATGTGTGGTATATCTGCTGCAGACTCTCCCAGCATTCTCAGTGCTTGCTTGGTAGCAATGGAACCCCAAGGCTCTTTTGTTATTATGCCAGGTTAGCTATCTTTAGTTTATATCAGATTTAATTCTTTATGCACTTAAGTTTCTACGTATTTTGTAAAATCGATTTTTCATTTATTAAAAGAAAAAAATACCTTTCATTTTCTTTCCAGATTCTGTGTCAACTGGTTCTGTATTTGGAAGAAGCACCACTCTAAACATGCAGACGTCTCAGCTTAACACCCCACAGGATACATCATGTACTCATATACTTGTGTTTCCTACTTCTGCTTCTGTGCAAGTAGCTTCAGCTACTTATACCACTGAAAATTTGGACTTAGCTTTCAATCCCAACAATGGTAGGTGGATTGTTCTGTACAGGTTTGCAAATATAAAATAAATCTAGATGATTGTGGCTGATTATAGGGTGGATAATACCTCCCAAAACATCTGTGTCCTGTGAATGTTCCTGAAACCTGTGAATGTTACCTTATATTCCCTCTCCCCCACCTAAAAAAAAGACTTGCAGATCTGATTAAATTAAGGATCCTGAGATGGAGAGATTACCCTGGCTTATGCAGGTGGGCCCAAAATGCAATCTTACAGATTCTTATAAGAGGGAGATAGAAATTTGACTGTACACAAAAGAGGAGAAGGGCATGTGGTGGAAACAGAGGAAAGCAAAGTCAGAGAGAAATGACTATGCCGCTGACCTTGAAGATGGATCTAGATGCTGGAAAAGACACGGAAACTGATTTTCCCCTGGAGCCTCAAGGGAGAACATAGCCCTGCCAGTACCTTCATTTTGGCCTAATGACTAACACTTTGATTTCAACCCAATAAAACTGATTTTGGACTTCTCGCCCCCAGAACTGTAAGAGAATAATGTATGTTGTTTCACGTCAGCGAGTTTGTGGTAATTTGTTGAAGTGCAACAGGAAACAGCCATTCTTCTACCTTATTGATATCAGAACTAGTGCTATGAATTATCCCATAAATGTTTACTTATTTTAAAAGTCAACATGGATCATAAAATATTTGTACAGGTTTTTTTTTTTTTAAGATGATGTCGGGGGTAGGAGTTTATTAATTAATTAATTAATTTTTGCTGTGTTGGGTCTTCGTTTCTGTGCAAGGGCTTTCCCTAGTTGTGGCAAGTGGGGTCACTCTTCATCCCGGTGCATGGGCCTCTCACTATCACAGCCTCTCCTGTTGCAGAGCACAGGCTCCAGACGCGCAGGCTCAGTAGCTGTGGCTCATGGGCCCAGTCACTCCATGGCATGTGGGATCCTCCCAGACCAGGGCTCGAACCAGTGTCCCCTGCACTGGCAGGTGGATTCCCAACCACTGCGCCACCAGGGAAGTCCCAATGTACAGGTTTATGTATGTGCTGTTGAGTTACCTGTACATGAACTTTGCAGGTCATTTTATATTCTTTTGTGTTTTGATTTGCCAGAATAATATAGTAATTTGTAAGTTTTCTAGATGAACCTATTGATCGCATTTTAGAAGAAGAGAAAATAAGTGATATTCCATTGTTGCTCTGAGTGGTTACCTTAGAAAATGGCATCTCTCTAAAATCACAAGTATGGGTATTAATTATTCTCCTCTTTTAGTGTGTTATACAGTAACTTGAATATTTTAATAGTAAAGAATTTAGGAATTAGTCGGGAATGGTCTCATTTTAAATATGTTTTCATTTCCAGCATTTGTATTAGTTTCCTATTGCTATTTGTAACAAATTACCAGATAGTTCGTGGCTTAAAACAACACACACTGTCTTACAGTTCTGGAAGTCAGAAGTCCCAAACTCAGTCTTACTGGGCTATAAAGTCAAGGTGTCTGCAGGGTTGGTTCTTTCTAGAGGCCGTAAGGGAGAATCTGTTTGCTTGCCTTTGCCAGCTTCTAGAGACCACCTACATCTCTTTCTCATGGCCCCTTTTTCCATCTTCAGTGCCAGCAGTTTAGTATAGTCACATCTTCACTGACTCTTAATGGTACTGCCTCCCTCTTACTAGGCCCCCTGTGATTACATTGGACCCACCTGGATAATCCAGAATAATCTCCCCATTTCAAGATCTTTAGCTTGATCACATCTGCAAAGTTCTTTATGGTAACATATTCACAGATTCCTGGGATAAGGATTTGGACATCTTTGGGGGGCCATTATTCAGACTACCACATGCTTATTTATGCATAGTTGATTATTTGGCTCCCAGCACAATAGTTGGCACATAGTAGACATTCGGTAGATGTTGATTAACTCATTTTGGTTAAAGTCCATTAACTCTCTCCTGTAAATGACCATAGGATATGAAAAATGGAGTATTTAATGTTTTTCTTCCTCCTATATAGATGGAGCAGATGGAATGGGTATCTTTGATTTGCTAGACACAGGAGATGATCTTGACCCTGATATCATTAATATCCTTCCTGCATCTCCAACGGGATCTCCTGTTCATTCTCCAGGATCTCATTACCCCCATGGAGGTGATGCTGGCAAGGTAACCTTGTTATAAAAGTTCAGTTTATCTAAGTGTCATTCATTAACTTAGTAATGGATTATATCAATGAAATAGAACACTTTTTTTCCTTGAAAATTAGCCAGAGCATTACAGCAGTACATTCATGTACTTCTACCTTAGAGACATCAGTATGTTGAGTTGTACGTTATTAAGAGAGTCTCTAAGGTTCTGCTTTCTCGGACTTTGTATTTTCTAGACTACTTGGCATTAATCCTTTTATATTTATAGTTTTTCTGCTACTTCACCATAGCAGGATATAGGATTATATTAACTGAGAATCAGTATATTACTCTAAGAGCTGCCATTCGTATCAGGGCTGTGACAAGGAACATAAAGGAAATAATTTTCTAATAAGAACAGAAAAAACAGACTCTCACATGCGCCCCTCCCCCGCCCCCCCTTATTTTTAGCAGCTATGGAAGCAGGCTGTCATGTTATTCTATTTGAACTCAAAACTAATTGGGCTTCATTTGAATAACATCATTATTTGAATGAAATTATATATAGTGGTTATTTGATTATTGTAATGTACATAAGTTTAAAATAAAGCATCTTTGTCCAACCTTACCTTCCTCCTTTTTCTTTTTTAACTGGAAAGAAATGAGATTACAGAAAAAAGAGAAAAAATATATAAGGAGAAGCATACCTCTTTACTAAAATCAGTTTTACCTTTTTTTTGGCTGCTCTGTGCAGCTTGCGAGATCTTAGTTCCCAGACCAGGATTGAACCCGCGCCCTCGTCAGTGAAAGTGTGGGGTCCTAATCACTGGACCTCCAGGGAATTCCCAGAAACCATTTTTGCTTTTAGCAAATTACCTTCCTTTCACATGTTGCAGCTTTCAAAAAGTGTAAGCAGCTTTTTATATTTTTTCTTTTTGGCCACTCAGCTTTGCAGGATCTTAGTTCCCCGACCAGGGATCAAACACGTGTACCCCTGCAGTGGAAGCATGGAGTCCTAACCACTGGACCGCCAGGGAGTTCCCTTAGCAGCTTTTTAATGTTACATTGTTGCTTTACCATAATTTGTTATATCATTCCCCAAACGTTGGACATTTAAGTCTTTTATTTTTTTCTGTTTTAGGTAATAATTGCAAAGAGCATTTCCATGTATATCATTTTTTTTCTTTTTATGTTTCCTTAAAATAAATACCAAAGAATGCATTGACTAATCTAAAGGATATGAGCATCACTTTAATAGTTGGCTCTTCATGTTGCCATATTTCTTTCCAAAACACTATTAACTGCATTTTATAGATAGTGCTAGATAAACAAAGCTAAATTTAATCCACCTTTTGGATTGGGGTGTGATGGTCAGGAATTAGTTGAGGGCGTATTAGGAAATAAGAAAGTTCATTGAGTATTTTGTATTTTTCAGTCAGATGCAAAGGTTTATATACACACACACTGAACACGGGCTTGACATAATAATACAAACTTGTTAAATACTTGGTATATTCATTTCCTCATGCAACTCTTAAAACTCATTATTTAATGCGAATTATGATACATAGCAATTGACTTTCTAAAATATCCTTCAGTATATTTTAAATTGAAGTAATAAAATAATGAGACTGATTGCCATAAACCATTCTGTATTTATAGCTAGTGCTAGCTATATCAAATGAACTAACACAGTTTTAATTTTGTCTTTTTAAGGGTCAGGGTACTGATCGGCTACTTTCAACAGAATCTCATGATGAAGTAACTAATATTCTTCAGCAACCATTGGCCCTTGGTTACTTTGTATCAACTGCCAAAGCGGGTCCGTTACCTGACTGGTTCTGGTCAGCATGTCCTCAAGCACAATATCAGTGTCCCCTTTTTCTTAAGGTATTGCTTTTTTTTTTTTTTTTTTTTTTGCCAATTCCTAATTGACGGCTTAAGTCCTAAGAAACAGAGAAGTGGCGTTTTGAACTCTTGTAACTTTTGTCTGAGGTCTTAAATGCATTGCCATATACGACTCTCTAGACAAGATTACAGAGAGAATTATGAATCTAATTATGAAACAACTGTAATTCTTAAATTCATATTAAGTTTAAACCTTTAAATAACTTTAAATCGAATTTCTGGGACCCTTACTCTTAGTTATTTTCAGCTGCACGTATAGACGTTTAGAGCTGGGAGAAACCTTATATTACCCTTAATCTAACTTCTTCATTTTCTCGGTGAGCATATTAAAAGTTCAGGAAAACTCATTTGTCCAAAGTCATAAATTGGTAGTAGACTCAAGATTAAAACCCGGATCTTTTCATGATTATATAGTATTATTCTTTGAATTATGTCATTCTGCACTCCTATTATGCCTCATTTTGGGAATTAAAGGTTTCATAATCTTTGTAAAAATATGTGATATTTAGATCCATTTACTACCTCCATAAAAAGCTTTCTAGCTTTGTGTAAATTGCTGTTAAAACTATTGAGTGGTTTTCAAGTAATGAGATTCTCAGACCCACAGTGACTTATTTTATCGAAACAAATTCATTAGCAAGTGATATAACAAGGTTGAGATAAATCATAAAATGGTAAAACGAGACGTGAAAGCCCTATCTAGAGTTTGTTCCTGCTGCTACTACTCCTATTCTAAAATAACAAATTTAGATCTGATTTCACTTATGTAAACCCACCAGAAGTTGACTGATTTAGTCCATAAATCATGCTAACTTAACTACTTGCCAGCTGATTTTTATTTGTAGGGTAAAAATTGAATAGTATGCTTTAGTTTTTTAGGGTTATATTTTAGTGGTTACTGTAACCAATAGGCTTGTTGCTGTCTTTTAAGCCTGTTGCTATTAAATCTTGGTTCCCTTGGCTCACATACCATTGAGTCAGTGACATTTGTGATTAAGCAATGAATTGCTGTGGCACATTCATGAAGAATACAAGAGCTGTTGATCTGAATTGACTATTAGTGAGGTAATATAATTAGAGAGTGTTGGCCAAGGTAATAGTTCTAGCATATGACTTTTCTTCCTCTTCCAGTCTATTCTTTGTGCAATGGTCTATACAGATCTCATTACAAGAACATATTCCCAAGGGGGTTTCTGCATCATAGTAAACCTTGGAGTTTCTACAAAACAAAGTGTTCTTCGGTGCTTTCGGAAGTGCTACATGTGCTTTCTGCCCCCACCCCCCTTTTGTTGTTAGAATACACATTAAAAGCTCTGAAAAACAGCAGCAAATAACATTGTTTACCTGCCATTTACCACCAAACTTACTTTAATACACAGGAAAAGGGTAACACCTATTAATAGTGTTTCACAGAACATATTTTTAAGAAACACCACTTCACAAAAAGTCCAAGGGACTATCCAGATTCTTTTCTACTCAATATTTGCAGAGAGGATAGTGTAAAGTGGGCATTCACCCTCAGATACAGTGTAACAAGATTAGGACTTCTGGTCTGAATTATCAGGTAAGGCATAACTTACCATAATTTTGTTCACCTTTTGTTTTCATACATCCCATTTTATTTCTATACCATAGGCAAATAAAACCATCTGGTATGTTTCTCTTGGCTTGGGAAAAAAATAGGTTGTTACCTAGATGATTAAAAAATCTTTTTATCATTGAAATTAGAGCACTGGTACTAAGTACATTCATTTATTTGTAGTGATCTGCCACATGAGAGACGTTTGCTTATAACTCAAATCAAGAGTTTATGGGCAGTTGAAACATATTTTTGGTTTTATTTCTGAATATACAACAAGATTTTATACGTATATTACAATTGTAGAGGAGAGAACACCTAAATATAAAAATAGTACCTTTTACAGTAGTATACAGAGTGAGACCTGTCAAGAGTTTCTACAGGGACTTCCCTGGTGGTCCAGTGGTTAGGACTGTGCACTTCCATTGCAGGGGGCTCGGGTTTGATCCCTGGTCGTGGAACTGAAATGTGAAACGAGTACCACATTCCTTTCTTTCATTCTTCATTGCCATACCTAAATGGGTGTGCCAGTTGTTATTAAGCCTCCATTGTGAAATTGAGTGGGCAAAGGAATGCATCTGTGCTCAATTCCACCAGAGGTAGCTCTGCTTAAGGTTTATCACTTCCTAAGTAAAATATTTGCATATGCTTACTTCTATTACTGTTTTCATTGCTAGGCCTAGGTTAATTTGCACAGTCTATGTAACCTAGAGACTGTACTCAGGTTTATCAATTTTGTGCTTTCTTAAACATTTACTTTACATATCTAGGCAGGTTACACTTAGCAAATAATTAGAGATCCTTTTTCAGGATTATTATGCGGTCTCAAAAGCAATAAAGCTGAAAAAGTTTTAAGTTCACACTTAAAAATTACTTATGTAATGAATTAAAGAAGAAGATCAAACATGTTTATAGTGGCTCCCATTCATTACATAGATCTAAAATGTATTTCATCAAGGAAGAGACCTTGCGAGAATAAGGTAAAACCAACAGATCTTTTCCATTTGGCTGACTGATTACCTGTTATTTTTTAGGCCTCTTTGCACCTCCACGTGCCTTCAGTGCAATCTGACGAGCTGCTTCACAGTAAACACTCCCACCCACTTGACTCAAATCAGACTTCAGATGTCCTCAGGTACAGCTCTTTTTACCATTAAGAGTTCTCCATAACAACTTTGCAAGAATACAATGTTGATCCTTATGTATTTTTCTCATTTTTGGCGGTAGTTTACAGTTATGCACCCTTGGATTGCTAGATGAATTATATATCATTCAGAGTGAGTGCTTTTCTTTCTAACACGTGTAGTCTACTTTTGAGAACAATTTTAATGAAAATCAGTTTTCTTTAGTCTCCTCAAGACTCTCTATTTCATACCTTCCACTTTTTTCTTTAAATTGACTTTGAATCTTAGATGCCATCATTGGAAATTGCTTCCAGAATTTAAAGTGCAAGTAAACACGTGACTTACATAGTTTACTTGCTTTTCAGGTTTGTTTTGGAACAGTACAATGCACTCTCCTGGCTAACCTGTGACCCTGCAATCCAGGACAGACGCTCATGTCTCCCAATTCATTTTGTGGTGCTGAATCAGTTATATAACTTTATCATGAATATGCTGTGATCTTCATCTGATGGAACTGTGCAAGAAAAGAACAAGGGAAAAAGATATTTCGCTGCAAGATTAAGTTACAATTATCTTCTCAGTGAAAGTCATTTGTGATGGGGTCTAATTCTTATTACTTCAACAAATATTGTTTTGACTTGGGGGTATGGGCGATAACCCTGTTATTTTTCATTGACTATACTGAACTCTTTAGGATGATGACTGATCATACAAAGCGTATTATAACATTTTCGTAGCAAAATTAACCTTTTTTTTCCAGTCACAGTATTTGTGAAAAGTAATGAGCCATAGTACCCAGTCATGTTAAATGAATATTAAAAGCATGGAGAAGGAAACATGAGGAACAATGAATTTCAACATATGGCTTCAGAACATCAAGATGTTCTTGTATTGGATTATAGTATCTAGTATTCAAAATGCCTGCATCTCTTATTTATTGTAAGTTTTTAAATGTATAAATTGTCTTATATTTCTTAACCTCTTTTATAAAAATTTTCCTAGAAGGTTTATACTGCCTTCTTGCTTTAAAGCAATTGGTCTAAAATATATGTAATCGTCTTAATTAAAAAGTTGCAGTAGGGTTGCTTTTAGAGTATTATTTTTTTGTAAGGGGGTGGGTGGGACAGTAAATTTGTATTGTCTTGATGTACAGTTTAATGGGGATAGAGGGGGAATAATGTCCATACCATTGTGTGTGGAGGATTTACAGCTAAGCTGTAGTTGCAGAGTACATGTACAGTAATGAAGTTCACTGTGTTTATAAATTGAAAAGGTACCAGGTCTTACAACATTTTATATATCAGTCACACCTTTACAGAATAACATGATGGCAATATACAAGTGATATTGTTAGGTGGTTTAACTTAGAATAAAATGAGAATTCTTCAGTTATATTTTGTACTATGGTTTAGGGCTATGACTAATATTTCAGGCCATTTCCAGTGAAAGAAACTTAGTTTTACAAGAAAAACATTTGCTACTGAATGCTTAAACTAATTTTGGTGTTTAATGTTACATGCTTACATTTTTTGTTGTTGTTTTAACAGTGGCACATCTAGGCATGGGAATATTATTACTTATGAAAATTATCTTCAGGATCTGCTATAAGGTTGAAATTTAGCCCAGCTCTAGGCATTTTACAAATTATTTTAAGAGCAGTCACTCTTGATTGACTTTTTTTTTTTTAATTAAAGATTGGGAATGTGTGTGAGAGTATGCATATGTATGGATGTGTGAGTGCAATCAAACTGTGGTGTAAATAGATCCTCAGTGAATTCTGGTATTCAGACTATTCCACTAGTTAAAGAACCATTTTCTAAACTTAACCTGTTTCCTTTTGCCTTTTTATTTATTTAATTTTCTTGGTTTGGAGATGGCAGTCCCAAACACCAGAGTCTGTACTTTTCTGTAACACAGCTCAGATTAAGGCAGGGCATATGCCAAGGAGGTTCTCACCTCCCTAAAGAAGGGACTTGAATTTTAGGGACTTTAATTCACCCCTTCCTTCAATACAGCTTTCCCTCTTCTTGTTTGCACATGCCAAGATAACTGCTTCTATGCAGGCTTTATCCCCTTAAAAAATCCTTTCTACAGTGCTGCTCACAAGAGAGTCCAAGTTAGCCTCCTACCTGTGTCGCTGACTTGAATTCACAGTCGCCAAGTCTACCTGTCTTTCTTGGAAGCAGTCTAGCTAAATTTTGAATTTGTATGTTCACTAATTCTCTACAAGGACAAAATTGATTGTATTTACAAAACTGTAATTTGGTATGTTTTGTTGTTTTTTGGTTGGCTTTTGTTTTTTTAACTGAAACTTGTTTTGTAAATACTATATGCTTAGCTTAAATATCACTTTCTTATGAACAATATAATTTCTTCAAATTGTGTATATTGAAACATTAGCAAGTCTTGTTTTTCCTATAGAAAAAAACAATTGGTGACAGAGGTTTTTGATCATTTCTTCAAAATTATAATGCAATCCCAATGGTCAGCATATTTTGAAGTTAAAATTTAAAGATCACATCTCTGCATTTGTTCTTAAATTATGCTAACACTACAGATTATGTTGGCATATTTTGTTCTGTACTTTAAAAAAAAACTTGTCTGAGATTTGAGGGGAAAGATGCTTATTTGGAATTTCTATTAAAACAGTATCCTTTTTTATATATTTTATTAACTCAATAGTGACTCTTACAAATAAAAGCTGTATTCTCAATTGTTTAAATCACTAGCCTATAGTAACCACACCTCAGTTTGAAAACAGATTTTTAAAAAATTATTCCCTGATAGTTTCTTTTATATGGAGCCATAAGGAAGGAACCCATTATACAATTCCTTTTTATCTGGGAATCAGGGAATAGTTCCCAAATATACAGGATTTACTGATAAGATTTTTTTTGCCCTGCATATATAAATTCACACTCAAATAGAAAATTATTAAATAGCCATTAGAAAAGGTCAGGAGATTTGGTTCAGGAAAAAAAAAATAAATTAAGCCTTTCATGCAGGATGATGGATCTGACTACTAATGTACTGTCACAGACAAGTATGGGTAGTTTTGTTTTGTTTAAATAGGTAAGCAAAGTAATATACTTTATACCAGTTGATCACCAACACCTTGACTTCTTTGTTACAGTGCTAATGTCTGTTTTTTGTGCAGTTATCCATTACAAAGCAGGGTGGGAGTTGAATATTTTGGCATTTTAAAAGATTAGTTATATAATGTCTGCTTCCAGCCAGTGAGAAACATCTAGCCATACCTTTCTTATGCAAGCCATTCAGTTATCAGGACTGTGAATTAACACTGTATGAATAAATTTCTGTACACCTTATTGTTTGGCCAGAAGGCCACCAAGTGTACTTATATGTAATCCTTAAATTTTAAAGTAGCTGTAATTTTTAAATCTTTCTAACTTTTCTTAAACCACTGAAATTAAGCTCTTACTACTTAGTCAACTATCCTCAGCTGTATTCGTACTCAATTGTCAGTATGGCACAGATTACTGTATTAAAGTATTCTCCTTTCGTCTTCATATTTACCTTCTGAGGTAATTTTTTAACTTAATGTGTTACTACAAAGATTTTCAGATCTTTAATCAAGCACTATGTTAATACTGTAATATCAAAGTACTATGTTGCATTATTTAAAATGTTCAAATTGAATACATTAAAAGGAAGTTTTTAAATGCTGTTGCATCATATAATTTGCTATTCATCCACTATGGCATCGCATATCAGTCTGTTAATACATTTAATGTTGCATGAGTGATGTTTTGGTCTGGGTTTCCTCTTAAGAGTTTAGTTTGTCTAAATTAAGGAAAAATGTTTTTGACATACATTTTTTTTTGTTTCCCCCCACCCCTCAAAAAAATCTGCTAGAAATCTTGACCTTTCGATTTTTCTTGGTGTTTTAATGGGCCCAGAACTGTGTTTAAATTTTTATATATATGTTTTCTTTTTTGTGGAGTATTAATTTAAAAACTGGATTTGGGACCTAAAATACTCCTCAGGTTGATGTATTCATGAAGTTTTAAAATAGCTTTAGTTTTCAAAGTAAACTGGATTTGTGGACCTTAAAGTTACTGAGTTTAAACTACAAATTGTAATGTCATTACTGGACATGTCCGCATCAACTCTCTCAAAATAGCTTGGTCACTTTATGAAGGGGCGTTTTAAAGTTGTTTAGCAGTGAGATTTAATATGGTCCAATTGCTTTTTTTTTTTCTTTAACGCAACAAAAAAAGAAGAAGGAACAAACACTATTGCTGCCGAATGCCATAACACTGAGTTGTACAAATTGTGATTGAGGAAATGAAAAGGTTTATACTTTTTAAAAAAAACAAAAACAAAAAAAAAACTTCAAATGGAATAAATTATTCATGAAGCCTTCATTGTGGTGTCTCATTCTGTTGAAAATATTTGTCTTAAATTTGTGTAAAAAGTAGTATTTTTATGTCACTTATAAATGAAAAGGGGCAACCTAAAAACTGACTAATGGAGTTTCAATTTCTTCATCTGAAGTATTTTATTTTTTTAAAGATTTTAATCATACCTCGGTGTATAATATACAGGAAAATTGTATATGTACCTACGTATTAATTCCTTTTAGGCTGATCGGTTTGATATGTTTTCTAGTCTAAACAAGTTACCTTCAAATATTTAAAGCTTAATTGTGTCTCTTTTAAATCACACAGATGTTTTTGAAACATAAGAAAAGTGGAGTTTTTTTTTTTTTTTTTTTTTTTTTGGCTGTGCCGCACAGCTTGGGGGATCTTAGTTCCTGGACCAGGGATTGAACCTGGGCTTTTGGCAGTGAAAGCACAGAGTCCTAACCACTGGACTGCCAGGGAACTCCCAGAAAAGTGTTGTTCACATATGAACAACCCACTGAAAATAGCTCTGCGCATTTTTTATAAGCTTCTGTTTAAAATATTTTTGTCCAAACTTAAGCTGAGTAAGGACAGATCCCAAAATTGTTGTGGTCATTTTAAAATCGTTTCTGACAGCGGAAGTAAAAAGAAAGAATCCTGTATGTTGTTGGAACATTTATTTAAAATTTTTTTGTCTTATGGTTTATATTACCTCTGATTTTTTTTCTAACTATTAAAACAGTTTAACTTTATGTTAAAGTTAAAAAGCAGGGACTTCCATGGTGGTCCAGTGGTTAAGACTCCATGCTCCCAGTGCAGGGGACCTGGGTTCGATCCCTGGTCAGGGAACTAGATCCTACATGCTGCAACTAAAAAAAATAGATCCCATGTACAGCAACTAAGACCCAGTGCAGCCAAATAAATAAATAAATAATTTAAAATAAATAAAAACACCTGCAAATCAAGCTTTTGGGGGGGAGGGGTACTCGTTGCCCAACTACATACACCCTTTCTTTACTGTTTGTAGTTTTAAGTATTGAAAACCAATCTCTGAAAAATCCTATTTTGAGTGGCTTACTGATATTTTTTCTTCAGTATTTGTTAAGAATTCAAGCTGCTTAGAGACAGACATGTTCCCTACCTTAGGCAAATATACTTTTTACATTGTGACCCACTGTGGTACATCATGGCAAAATCTAAAACTTGAAAGCTCAAGATGGTAGTGAATCCCTGGGAATCTTTTCTTGCAGAACTTCTGCCAAGTTCTCCATATGAATTAAGAACTACAGATTGAGAGGTAAAATCATGGAATATGGTGAACATTTTGAAATGTTC
Organism: Stenella coeruleoalba; assembly: GCF_951394435.1. Taxonomy (NCBI): domain Eukaryota; kingdom Metazoa; phylum Chordata; class Mammalia; order Artiodactyla; family Delphinidae; genus Stenella; species Stenella coeruleoalba. The sequence continues at coordinate 32,703,119 of NC_137165.1, forward strand.
TACAAGGAATATATTGCACATGCAAGTGACCTTGGCATCTTGATATTAGTAGCACATTATTTACGTAAGTACAGGCATATCTCATTTTACTGCACTTCACTTTATTGTACTTGGCAGATAATGGGTTTTTTACAAATTGAAGGTTTGTGGCACCCTGCGTTAAGTCTATCAGTGCCATTTTTCTAGCAGCATTTTCTCACTTCGTGTCTCGGTGTCACATTTTGGTAATTCTCACAATATTTTTAACTTTATTATTATATTTCTTACGATGATCAGTGATCTTTGATGTTACTGGTACTATAGGCTCAGATGATAGCATTTTTTAGCAATAATGTATTTTTAAATTAAGGTATGTACATTGCTTTTTTAGACATAATACTGTTGCATACTTAACAGACTACAGTATAGTGTAAACATAACTTTTACATGCACTGGGAAACCAAAAATTTCATGTGACTTGCTTCATTATATTTGCTTTACTGCAGTGGCCTGAAACCAAACCCACAATGTTTCCGAGGTATACCTGTATGTATTTGCTAATGAACTTGATGAGGTGACTTGAAATAATATCAGCTTATTACTAAAGGTACAAATATACATTTATCACAATTCTAGAATCAAAATTACAACATGTTCTAACAATTTTTTTTCTGTTTAATGATTTTATTATCAAAATATGCCCAAGACAAAATTGTTACTACAGAACTATTAAATATTTGGAGCTATAGGGTCATTGTAGGTTTTTAAGAAGTCTGGAGGCAGAACGTCTACTTCAGGATAAAGGTAGAAATGCTGTTTGAGCTCTATTCAAGCTATTTGTAGTAAATAAATAACCTTTGAAATGTTAGGACCGTTATCTCTCAGGCATGTTAAATGTTCAGGCTTTGCTTAACAAGATATTCAGGGTGTATTGCTCTGTTAACAACTGGTTCAGATAAGTCAATTCCCCATGCCCCCAAGAACATATAGTTAAGAGTATAAAAGTCCCTTAACAAGATATTCAGGGTGTATTGCTCTATTAACAACTAGTTCAGGTAAGTCAATTCCCCATGCCCCCAAGAACGTATAGTTAAGAGTATAAAAGTCCAAAGGGCACACTGGGTTATTTGAAGGGTTCACATAAGCAAAAACAAAAGAGAAAGGAAGAGAGTCTGTGGTTTCGGCTCATGGTAAAAGATAAATTTAACTGTTGTGAAAGTATTCCTGAATCATCTATACTGATACTAAGTCTACAGTTTCCAATATCTTCCTGTGTATACGCTAGAAAACATCAATCCTGGACTGAAAACTAAAGAGCCCTCATTCTCAGGGTCCTATAGCTGTAACCAGAAATTCTGTTTAATATTGTTTGAGGTGTTTTTCTTCTTTCAGAGCGACCCACCAGCACTGTTTCAGGAATGACCTTTTGTGAAGGTAAAAGGTTGATGTTTTAAAAACTTCCTTACTTTGCCACTCTCTACTACAGAGAAAAAAAAATCTTAGTGATACATTTCAACAGTCCCCAAACCATGTAGCGTCTTATAGGCTTGCATTCAGAATGCCTGAGTTTGTCTTGATTCTGCTTTTGTTGTTTCTTGAGTAAATCTACTTTTAACTAAAGTCAACAATCTTCCTCCACAAAAACCACCTGGTCCTTAATAGTGTTCCTTGTCACTGTGAATGGCACTACCATCCATTCAGTTGTGCCAGCCACAAACTCTTGCTTGTAACCAGTCAGCAAAAACTGTTGGTCTTCTGTATTTACTGTCCTATATGTCCATTTTTGCCTCTATTGGCCTGACCTTAGTCTAAATTAGCACTATGCAATGCTATAAAGGTGATTAGGGTAGAAGAACCTTATCTGGGTGGACCACTGCAATATCCTCCTAACTTCGTCTCTCTACTTTCAGTATGTTCTTTACTTGGTAGCTTAAAACCCTTTATGGCTGCTTCTTGCTCTAAAGATAGATACCAAAAGTCTTAGATGATTTGTCCTCTGCCTACTTCTCCACAAGCCCCAGAATGGGCCTTTCTCCTGTGTTCTCCTAGCCTCCTAGGCATTTGAGTTCTTTGAAAGTCCCACGGTTATTCTTCCCTTAAGGCCTCCCCCTACTTACCATGTATACCCTTGCCTCAGATCAGGGCCCCTTGTTATATATATACTCTTATTGTTATATATTCTTATTGTAACACTATATGGGGACTTCATAGTGTTTTTTGTAGTTTATAATTGATTGCCTCTGCTACCAAATGACTCCATAAGGGCAGAAATTTGGTCTGTTTTGCATACAGTTCCAATGCAACACTTAGCATGTAGTAAGGCACTGTAATATTTTTCGTATAGACTTCTTGTAACATACCAGAAATTACACATCTTAGCTTTAGTGTGAGTTTTGCAAATAATTTAAATGAAGTTATAACATTTTAATTACTTGGAACTTTTTTCACATTAGTAGAAGTAGTTTGGCGTCACTGGATTAGGATTCTTGTACTCCTAGTTTTGCCACCTTCTTGCTTGTGACTTCAGACAAATCATTGAACCACTTCGAAGTCTCAATTTGCTCATTTGTACGTGAACTCAACCGTAACCATATCTTCCTAACCAGCTTCGTGAACCTCCAAGGAAACTGCAAAAAACACTTTGAAATTTTTAAAATACAAATGTGAGGGATGATTAATATAATACCTATGTTCTCTAGAAGAGTCAAATCCAGAATAAACCAAGGCTTGCAAGAGAAAAAAGATGCTTAATGGCAACAACAAATACGTTTCTAGCAAGAGCAAGGATGGAAAAGATACAAAGGGTAAAGTATTTAGTACTCAAGCTTTATCTCCCTTCTGTCCCAAACTACCCCCACTAAAAAGATATCAGCTTGAAGGGTCTTCAGGCTCTAAAATGTAAAATAACATGATGGAGTTAAAATCTGAGAGACAGTTAACTGATTTAAAGGAGTCTCAAGTCTCCACACCCAAACGAATTACATCCTGGGTGCTGAAAAAACTTGCAGATACGAATTCAGAAACACTGTAAAAATGAAGGGTTCTGAAAGAGTGGAAATTACAACTTGCCCAGTTTTTAAAGTTTAAAAAACTTATGTCCTAGGAGCTACTAACAAATTTACTTGACTCTAGGAACAAGATCCTCAGAAGCCAGGATAAAGCACTATGCGTTCAATAAACGAATTGATTATCTACCCTAGTAATGAGATACAAACCTTTGACCTTAAGCCCTCGGTCTACTGAGAAACATTTGTATAAACAGTTTGATAAGCCCTCTAAAGTGGTATGAGTGACAATGCAGTGCATATACAAGAGGGAATAGCTGATACCAAGCTCATATTTTATTTTCACAGCATTGATAAACTGATCACGGAAATCCACATTCAGCAGGTTATTTAAGGTTTCATAATTCATGCTTGAATTAATTTAAAAAACCAATAGTAAGTGCCATACTGTGTGCCAAGGACAAAGAAATAAATATGAATCCTGCCCTCAAAGTACTTTCTGGTGAGAGGGACAGACTAAAAATTCTAACAGTTATTCTAACAGTTACAGGGTAATATATGAAGTACTACGATGGAAAGAAGCAAAGGGTGGCTTGGGAGCACTGGAGAAGGGTACTTAGGTCTAATGAAGAGATAGGTGATTTGTCAGGAAAGGATTTCTTACAAGGGAACACTAGAAGTGAGACTTAAAGGATACTTGGGGGTTACTACATAAAGAGAATAAAAGGCATTCCACACAGGAAGAACAGTAGGGGAGAAGACCCATGAATAACATGAAGGATTTGGGAAACAAGCAGTTCAGACTGACTAAAACGGAGGCACCATGGTGGGACATGGCAGAAGTCTAGGCTAGAGAAGAGTTGGACCACGAAAAAACTGTCTTTTGAGTGCCACCTTAAAGAAAGTGAACTTTATCCCTTAGAAGGGAAGTGTTTTAGTAGTTGGGATGATTCATAATTGGTTGAACAATTATACCCAAAAAGGCTTGATTGGTGGAGCTATGTCAACTTGGAGGGATGTCTCTAATGTTATGCTACAGAACCTTGGCTGGACCCAATTGTACTCAACAATTTACCTATAAAATTAATGTAGGGCTTCCCTGGTGGCACAGTGGTTGAGAGTCCGCCTGCCGATGCAGGGGACACGGGTTCGTGCCCGGGTCCAGGAAGATCCCACATGCCGCGGAGCAGCTAGGCCCGTGAGCCATGGCCGCTGAGCCTGCGCGTCCGGAGCCTGTTCTCCGCAACGGGAGAGGCCACAACAGTGAGAGGCCCAAGTACCACAAAAAAAAAAAAAAAAAAAAAAAAAAAAAAAATTAATGCAGATATGATATGTTTAGCCAAAGCAGATAGCCGGTATAAAAGAAGAGTCCAAAGGTTCTTGACAGGCAGAAACAATTGAAGAAATTTTGTAAAATAGACACACTGTTGAGGATAATTATAAAAAGAGTTCCATGTTGAGAAAACTGGAGCTAGATATCTCCTGAGATCCCTTTACTTTTGAAATTTCGTGATTCTATTTCCAAAGAACATTGGTGCTCCTTTAAATACCTAAGTCTTCTAATTTGTTGAAGCTCATTTACTGGGCAATAATTTACATAAAAGCACCTAGAGTACCTGAAACACAGTAGATACTGTTTTTTTCTCTTTTTTTGTTTCTCTTTTTCTTTCTTCCCTTAGTCTGATTGAAAAATAGTTAAAGTAGGAAAGAATAAATCAAAGTAAGCCAGTCATGGTTGAGAGTCCGCCTGCCGATGCAGGGGACACGGGTTCGTGCCCCGGTCCGGGAAGATCCCACATGCCGCAGAGTGGCTGGGCCCGTGAGCCATGGCCGCTGAGCCTGCGCGTCCGGAGCCTGTGCTCCGCAAAGTAAGCCAGTCAGAGGTGAATGTTCACTTCATCCAGGACTTAAAGTATAGGAACTTTATAACATGTTTCATCAAATCTAAGACACCAGTAATTGCAAAACATTTTATGTACCACTAAGAAAAAAAAATGCTGTCAAGTACAGCTTAACACCTAGTAATTGTAAGATGTCCCAGTTTCAGAGATGTTAAAATGTGAAAAAAAGTCATCATAGAATTGATGAAACATGTCTTTTCATGAGGAGAAAAGGTAATGAGCCTCAGTACAACATTGGTCTTAAAAAGGGATTATTTCCTCAAACATTTAATAACAAAAAGGTATGCCATAATTATATAAGATACTCTTGATAATCCTTTGATAAGATACTCCTTTGATAATCAAAGGCTAACTTCTAGCATTATTTACCATTCTAGAAGTTCCCGAATCTGCCTTAAGTAAACATCTGATCTGCCAAGTCTTTAAAAATTGGTTTTAGTATAGTTAGGGAGTAGGCTTCAGAGGAAGCCAATCTAAAACTCAAAAGCTCATGAATAAATCTTTTTTCACTAGGATTTCTGAGTTCTATAGAATGATTACAAAAATGATTTCACTGGCAAACATTACAATGTAGATTTGAAAGACTTTTGTTGACTAAGTGGATATGAGGGGGAGAGGTTGGAGTCTAGGATGACTTCCAGGTTTCTAGCTTGAGCAACTCTGGGTGTTAGAAATATTCACTGAGATAAAAATTGGAAGAGAAAGGTACTTGGAGGAAGATAAGTATCAATACTCATCACCATTACACTCTAGATATCTCATTCAGGGAGGATATGATTTGCTATTCTCTACAGATCAAGATGGATGTACATGTTGTATCTCCATTAGTGATTACAGGATCATAAACAGAATTGGAAGAGATCTTAAAAATCACTTAGTTCGGGGCTTCCCTGGTGGCGCAGTGGTTGAGTCCACCTGCTGATGCAGGGGACACGGGTTCGTGCCCCGGTCTGGGAGGATCCCGCATGCTGCGGAGCGGCTGGGCCCGTGAGCCATGGCCGCTGGGCCTGCGCGTCCGGAGCCTGTGCTCCGCGTCGGGAGAGGCCACTGCAGTGAGAGGCCCACGTACTGCAAAAAAAAAAAAAAATCACTTAGTTCATATCCACCTCCTCCTCTTATTCATCCCCCAAACCAGTGTTTGAATTCCCTTCACTCTTGTGAAATGATCATCCAGGGAGAATGAAATTGCTTAACCTCTCACTCTCGATTCCCACAACTGTAAAATGGAAATAATATTACCTACCTCAGAGAATTAAATCAGATAACAGATACAAAGCACTAGCGCCTAGCAAGTGTTCAGTAAGTAGGTCCTTAATAGATTATCAGCCTAAAAAGTGACAATATTGTACAGTTTGTAACCCATTGTGAAATTGATTGTGAAATCAATTTTAGTGTGCAGTGACCAGCAATTTAAAGAAGTGAAATAGAATACATGACATGTAATATGTGTATCATGTCATAAAACATTTGTTTCCCTGTAAATGTGGATATACATGTATATCTGTGCTCTGGGTCACAATGTGAAATGTATTACTGTGGGCCAGGTGGAAAAAAGTTTGAGAAACACTGTAACACACATTAGTTCTTTTCTTCCTTTGCTGATTTTTCGTGTTGAAAGCAGACCTTATTTTTAGAGAGATTATCCCTTTGTCAAAGCTTTAGAAACTATTAAGTACTGTATCTCTGTAAAATGTTTTTGTTTCGGCTCCCCGCATAATATCTGCTGAATAGAAGGTGTTAAATACACATTGGTTGAATCAGGAACCAGAAATAATATGAAAATATATAGAGACTAGAGGTTCTCAGTCTACTGGGTGATCAAAACTCCTTTGAGAAGTTGTTGCAAGTTTTGGACCCTCTTTCCAGAAGAACTGTCAAACACTCACAATTTTGCACGGATTCTAGAGAATTCCTTAAACTCCATCCATTGTCCTCTAAGGATCTATGATTCCTGAGAACCCGAAATGAAGACGTTTAATTTTAATTGATGACTGTGTGTTGAGGTCGAGAGCAGAAGAAGGCTTGGGATTAGATTGCTTTTTAAATTCTCCAACAAATCCTAGGATTATAAAACTGGTGCTGAAAGGGCACCACAGTTGTATAGGCAGAGATGGAAAGAAATGTGTACAGTCTGGTTCTATTAGTGTTCTGGTCAAAGAATAGTGGGGGCAACTTTAACTTTTTTTTTTAAATTATTTATTTTTGGCTGCCTTGGGTCTTCGTTGCTTCTTGCGGGCTTTCTCTAGTTGCGGTGAGTGGGGGCTATTCTTCGTTGCGGTGCGCTGGCTTCTCATTGCGGTGGCTTCTCTTGTTGCGGAGCACGGGCTCTAGGCGCGGGGGCTTCGGTAGTTGTGGCTCTCGGGCTCTAGAGCTCAGGCTCAGTAGTTGTGGCGCACGGGGCTTAGTTGCTCCGCGGCATGTGGGATCTTCCCATACCAGGGCTCGAACCCGTGTCCTCTGCATTGGCAGGCGGATTGTTAACCACTGCGCCACCAGGGAAGTCCCAATTTTAACATTTCTTTTACACACGTTGTCATTTGAATGCCACGGTAGTCCTGTGATGATGAAACTGCAGTTCGGAGGGCCTTAATGATTTATCTAAAAGGATTCAGCTGGTATGCTCTGGAAAAGAGACAGCACGATCCTACAACTCCCAGGGGGAAGTTGGGTAGAGCACACAGAGAAGGCGGAAGTGGGTGGAGCCGCCCATGCGTGCCGTTGCATCATCGCCGACGTCTCCGGTTTTCCTTTCGCAGCAACCCTTCTTTTCAGTCCAGTACGGTGGCCGACGGGAGCCAGGCGCTGGGGATGAATGAAGGTTCTCTGTGCAGGTTGAAGCAGTCTCCTCCGCTTTCCCCTCCCTTCAGCCCGGGCTGTGCCTTTGTGCGGTGTCCTCATCGAGCCCCCATCGCACCGCTGCCCCGATTGGTCCCGGCGACTGGGTTTTTGCTGCCCAGGTCGACTCAGGGCACAGGCAGGGCTGGGGAATCCGGATTATCGCCTAGGCCCAACTTTGGACAGCGCTCTAGATTTCTACCGCGTCCCGCCTCTAGTGCCGCCTCTAGGGCGCCGAATCCCCGTGGGGTACCGGGAGGTTGGAGGGTAGATTTTAAGGTATGAAGCTTTCACTTCTCAGGCGTCAGAGCGTTTCGGGGTCCATGTCCGCAACCTGCCCGACTTTTCTCAGCCAGAGGGATTGGTTGGTTCTCGTTACGCCCGGGGCCAGACCTATGAGCACACATGTCTTGGCGCCTCGGCTCTATCAGCCCGCCCCTCTGTTAAAAGGCCAGCTCCTTTTGCTTAAAAGCAAAACGTTTCTGCCCAGCCCTCTGTTACCCACGTTTCTGCTAGTCTGTGGGTCTCAAAGGGGATGGCTTTGGCGACCTGCTACTTGCTTTTTCTGTTTCTGATTGCTCTTGAAGACAGAGAAGTGCCCAAGTGGGACTCAGCTTTCTCCCACAGCTAATTGCACCTACACAGCTGGTTTTTTGTTTGTTTGTTACTAGTAACACAGGGGATATAGGATAGTGTTAAGGTCTCCAGGGCGTTATAACTATCATAACTTCTGGCTAGTGAGGCGATTTACCAGTGCTTCCACCGACTCGTGGAGGGTGGGAAAGAGAAGCTTAACGGTTCTTCACATATGTTGGGTAGGCGTGTGAAAATAAAGAGGTACAAAAGGTGAGCGTCCTTAACTATGCTGTCCTTTTACTTGCATTGTGGCACTCATAGGACTGGTACAGTGGAGAAATTACTGGACTGGGATTTAGTAGATGAGGGTTCAGCCTTGGATTTTGCCACTGACTAGTAATACTCCTCTGGGCCTGTTACTTAATCTCTCTGGGTTTCATATTCCTTCTTTGCAAAATGGGAGTATTAGAACAGAAGGTCCCTAAGTCTGAAAGAGGCATTAATATACTCTGTTTTCTTTCTCATTTTCCAGGTGGCAGTAGAAGCATAGGGAGCCTTTAATTGTGCCAGGAATATTGCCAACATCAGGGCCTATTAAAGATAAACCACGTTTTTCAGAGGTTTTAAAAAGAGGGGAACTCATACATGTGGAGTTATACCCCTACTTTTTTTTTTTAACCACTAGGATCAACAGTGATAATGACCGAGTGTACAAGCCTTCAGTTTGTCAGTCCTTTTGCTTTTGAGGCAATGCAGAAGGTGGACGTTGTTCGTTTGGCATCTTTAAGTGACCCAGAATTAAGACTTCTCCTGCCCTGCCTGGTGCGGATGGCACTTTGTGCTCCTGCTGACCAGAGCCAAAGCTGGGCTCAGGATAAAAAACTCATCCTTCGTCTTCTCTCTGGAGTGGAAGCTGTCAATTCCATTGTTGCTTTGTTGTCTGTGGACTTTCATGCTTTAGAACAGGATGCCAGCAAAGAACAGCAGCTTAGGTAATGTAATACTATATAATATGTGGATTGATTGGTATTTATTTCGATTTGCGTGAAAAGAGGGAATCAAATTTTTTTGGAGATTTTAGGGCTTCTTATTGCAGTGCGCTCTTCCAAAAAAGAGAAGATTGGGAATCTGAACTTTGGAGAGCATTTTTTTTTTTTTTTGCGGTACGCGGGCCTCTCACTGTTGTGGCCTCTCCCGTTGCGGAGCACAGGCTCCGGACGCGCAGGCTCAGCGGCCATGGCTTACGGGCCCAGCAGCTCCGTGGCTTGTGGGATCTTACCGGACCGGGGCACGAACCCGTGTCCCCTGCATCGGCAGGCGGACTCTCAACCACTGCGCCACCAGGGAAGCCCTGGAGAGCATTTTTTAAAGTTATTTTTTATTTATAATTAAAATTCTAGGGTCTTTTGTATTTTTATTTTTTGTGGTACGCGGGCCTCTCACTGTTGTGGCCTCTCCCGTTGCGGCCTCTCCCGTTGCGGAGCACAGGCTCCAGACGCGCAGGCTCAGCGCCCATGGCTCACGGGCCTAGCCGCTCCGCAGCATGTGGGATCTTTCTAAGCCGGGGCATGAACCCGTGTCCCCTGCATTGGCAGGCGGACTCCCAATCACTGCGCCACCAGGGAAGGCCTCTAGGGTCTTTTGAATTCCATATTGTAAAATGTTGTGCTGAGAACTTTGGCTATATACACTGTTGTGCTCAGGCTAAACTGATTAGGCTAATTACTCTCAGTGGGAAGGGGGTAGGGTAAGTTCCCCTGGAGTAGAAGGATTTATTGGAATCTCCTGAGGGGCTTTTATTTTTATTTATTTTTAATTTTTTTTTGGCTCTGCCACACAGCATGCAGGATCTTAGTTCCCTGACCAGGGATCTTAGTTCCCCAACCAGGGATGGAACCCCCACCCCCTGCAGTAGAAGTGCGGAGTCTTAACCATTGGACCTCCAGGGAAGTCCTGTAGGAGGCTTGTTAAGCTTGTACTGAGTCCCCCAAATTCTGGACATTTGTTTTGTCCTTCCTCCCTCATTGTGGATCCAGTAGTGAGCCACTGTTGTTAATGGAAGTGGGTGTTAACTGTCAGTTGTAATGGAGTCTTTACACAGGTTGTGAATCTCTGAAATAGAAAAACAAAATATTTCAGAAGTAATACACTCATGAAATATAGGAAAAGAATTCATATATTCTTTTGTAGATTATTTCTGTAAAAGGTCATTTTTATGCTTTTATTTCTGTGCCAGTGTTCTCATAATTGTTTTACACGTTTGTACTTTATTAGGCATAAACTTGGAGGAGGCAGTGGAGAGAGCATCCTGGTATCACAGCTGCAGCATGGACTGACTTTAGAGTTTGAACACAGTGATTCACCTCGTCGATTGCGTCTTGTGCTTAGTGAACTTTTGGCAATTATGAACAAGGTGCGTCTATTTTAATCACAGCTCAAAATATGCATGACTTGATGCCTACACATAGAAGGTAGAAACAGGCAAGAAGGCAGGCAGGTTGCATCCTCTCGTACACATATTTCTATTTGTTATGTAAGTGTCTTCCTTTCAAAGGCTTGAAAGGATATTAAATGCCTGCTTTTAAAGGCTGTTTCTAATTACTGTTTTCTCTAATTTATGCCTATTCTGCATTCTCTATCATAAGGTTTTTTTCTGTATGGAGTCCATTCAACGGCTTCTTGATATTTAGAAAGATATATAGCTCAAGAGTTGTATAAATGACAAAATTTGAAAATATCTCTATAGGATATAATTTCTCCCATAAAGTGTTGTGAAATATGTACGTGATTCCTAAAAAATGTGTGAGATTCCTTTAGATACTGATTGAATTATGTACCTCATACGTAACGGTGACTGGGGAGTATCAAAGCTGAATTGAACGTGGGATATTTGGCTAGCTTCACTCACTAGGTGGCTGAATTGTTCCTGTATACTAAAGAAGGCTATTCAACCTCTCATCTCAGAAAAATGATAGGTTTCTTTCTTTCTTTCTTTTATTTAAAAAATTTTTTTAAAAAAATTTTATTTATTTATTTTTGGTTGCATTGGGTCTTCGTTGCTGCACGGGCTTTCTCTAGTTGCGGCGATCGGGGGCTACTCTTCCCTGCAGTGTGTGGGCTTCTCATTGCGGTGGCTTCTCTTGCTGCAGAGCATGGGCTCTAGGCATGTGGGCTCAGTAGTTGTGGCACGCAGGCTTCAGTAGTTGTGGCTCATGGGCTCTAGAGCGTAGGCTTAGTAGTTGTGGCACTCGGGCTTAGTTGCTCTGCGGCATGTGGGATCTTCCCAGAGCAGGGCTCGAACCCGTGTCCCCTGCATTGGCAGGCAGATTCTTAACCACTGCGCCACCAGGGAAGTCCCTATTTATTTATTTTTATTGAAGATTTGCAATGTTATATTAGTTTTGGGTGTACATAGGTTACTTTAGGTCATGGACTTTTGGGTGATAATGGTTAATTGAAACTCTGAATTTTAAATTTGTGAATGTTAGGAGTTACCATACAGAGAACTAAATTGGATCTTCATATTAAGATGTCTTATATAAGATTGGGCCCAGAGTTTGAGAAGCAAATGTTTTGTACTTTGAGAATCTCAAGGTCAGTTAATTTATAATAAATAAAGTTTAGTTTTATCAATTGTGGACCAAAAAAACCTAAATTCTGTTTCCAAAGAAAATGCTGATGGGGGGGCGGATTTAGTTAGTTCTAGATAGTTTTTAAGATGTGTTACAAATCTTAATTTTTTTTTCTATTACAAAGTTATTTACTTCAGCTCTTTTCTACTATACTGATAGTCTTTAATTTTTTCTTTTTCTTTTATTTTTGATTTTTCTTATTTTTTTGGTCACACCATGTGGCTTGCAGGCTCTTAGTTCCCTGACCAGGGATCGAACCCGGGCCATCAGCAGTGAAAGCACAGAGTCCTTACCACTGAACTGCCGGGGAATTCTTGACAGTCTTTAATTTTAACTAATATTTTCCTACATCTTTTTCTTAATACTGTACTTGATGCCTCTAATGAAATAAGTGACCTGCCTCCTCTGAGTGGTTTCCAGTTTTTCAGTTCAGCACCCTTCAGCATATGGGAGATGTAGCAATGAAACTTCTGTAGGAAATTTTCAGAAAAGCTGGTTGGTACTTTTGATGACCTAAATTTTTATTCTTTGTTTTTCCCACACTTCATTTAGAACATGAATTTATAGCTGTTATACTGCTTTAAGTTTATAGTTTTTTAGCTTTTTTTTGAACTACAACTTATGTAGGTAGCATTCTTAGTTCATTTCTTTGGCTTGTTTTATCTTTAATTCCAGATGTCTCCAAATATTTGTATAGATATAAATTATCAAGACTCATATTGCGTGTCTGGAATAACAATGTGACTTGACTAATTGTGGTTAAATTGGTACGTTCATCCAGTACTGCATATTCTACTGTAGTATATTAATGACTTATTAAGAGACATGGTCTGTAAGCTCAAAAAATAATTACAAAAATAGTAAGGGGTCTAATTCATTACCTGAAATTAAGAGAGTTCATCATTTCTTTTTTCTTTCTTTTTTTTAAAGGTATCTGAGTCCAGTGGAGAATTTTTTTTCAAGTCATCTGAGCTATTTGAGAGTCCAGTCTATTTGGAGGAAGCTGCAGATGTACTTTGTATTTTACAAGCAGGTACTATAATGAGTGCTAAGATAAATTTCAGATATAGTTTCTTGTTAAATGATACTGTGTAACTTCTTAACCTGGAGTGTTGTGCTATTTTAAGGTTCACCTAATTAAGAATGTACCTTAAAAGTTTAGGTCAAAAATGACTAATAGTAGGACAATGATTAAGTAAATTATATTATTTCCATAGTATAGCATACTGTGCAGCCATTAAAGTGGTGTATTTGAAGAAATTTAATAATTTTGGAAAATGTTCACAATATGTTAAATGAAAAAAGCAAGTGGCAAAATGGTAAGTAGAATATAATCCCAGTTTTGTTAAAAGTAATACCCATAGGGGGATTAAAATAAAATCTTTCAAATTACTAACTTTGAGTGATGGGATTAGAGCTGATTTTATTTATATTCTTTGCACTTTTTGTATTTTCTGGGCTCTTTATAATAGGTATGCATGATCAGAATTAAAAGATAGAGGACATAAAAATGCAGAGAAAATTTTCATGAAAGTAACTCTTTTGACCAACACTGTCCACCACAGCGATGACAGTGTTCTGTGTTGTGCTGTCTAGTACAGTAGCCACTAGCCACATGTGGTTATGGAGTACTTGAAATGTGGCTAGTGTGATTGAGGAATGAAACTATTTTTAATTTAATTTGATTTTAATTTAAATAGTCACATGTGGCTACTGGCTATCCTACTGGACAGTTCAACTCTAGACTATGAAAAGAAAGTACTTTAATTACTTTTAAAATGACATTGGTGAAATGTCAAAACATGTTTAATGTATGATACAATGAAATATCCCTCCTTAGTAGTAACACTGATTTTGTTTTCTTATAGAGCTCCCATCCCTGCTTCCTATAGTTGATGTAGCTGAAGCCTTGCTCCATGTTAGAAATGGTGCCTGGTTCTTGTGTCTGTTGGTGGCCAATGTTCCTGATAGTTTTAATGAAGGTAAATGTAATTTTAAAATGGGATATTGAAGACATTTGCTTGGGCATGTACAGGACCTTTTTTTTTTTTTACAAATTTATTTATTTTTGGCTGCGTTGGGTCTTCTTTGCCGTGTGCAGGCTTTCTCTAGTTGCTGCATGTGGGGGCTACTCTTCGTTATGGTGTGTGGTCTTCTCATTGCGGTGGCTTCTCTTGTTGTGGAGCACAGGCTCTAGGCTTGCGGCCTTCAGTAGTTGTGGCACGCAGCCTCAGTAGTTGTGCCCCGCGAGCTCTAGAGCACAGGCTCAGTAGTTGTGGCACACGGGCTTAGCCGCTCCTTGGCATGTGGGATCTTACCAGACCAGGGCTCGAACCCATGTCCCCTGCATTGGCAGGCGGATTCTTAACCACTGCACCACCAGGGAAGTCCCTAGGACCTATTGTTTGAGCTAAGAAGAAACACTTATAGGGTTTTATTTGAGATTTTATTTTTTGAAAATTTATTAGTGCGTATTCATTGTAGAAATGCTGAGTTTAGAGAATTCAAAATTGTTTTGAGGTTACAGATTTAAGTACAGTGAGTATGCAGCCATATTTTTTTTTTTTGGCCATTCGTCACCAGTGCTATAATAGGGAAGTAAAAAATACTGAAGAAATAGAATATATAATCCCTGTGTTCCGTGAACAAAGGGGAGAGAACATATATCTGTGAAATAGCCAAAGAGCAGTACGAGATATACGTAATCAGAAATACCAGCAATCAGACCTTTGTTTTTTAGCCTTATTGCTATCAGCTTGCAGAAAATTATAGGGTAGAAATTGAGAAAAATCAACTGAAATTTTCACCACTATTTCAAACTGCTAGTGACTGAAGATTGTTGTTTGGGTCTGAGTGAAATAAAAATTACATTTATTGAGCAAGGTAATTCGTGAATTGAGAGTCATGCAGAAAAAGATGCTGGATCTGGGGTGCATAATTTCTTTTTTTTTTAAAAATAAATTTATTTATTTATTTTTATTTATTTATTTTTGGCTGCCCTGGGTCTCTGTTGCTGTGCGCGGGCTTTCTCTAGTTGCAGCGAGTGGAGGCTACTCTTCGTTGCAGTGCGCGGGCTTCTCATTGTGGTGTCTTCTCTTGTTGCGGAGCACAGGCTCTAGGCACGTGGGCTTCAGTAGTTGGGGCACGCAGGCTCAGTAGTTGTGGCTTGCGGGCTCTAGAATGCAGGCTCAGTAGTTGTGGCACACGGGCGCAGTTGCTCCGTGGCATGTGGGATCTTCTGGGACCAGGGCTTGAACCCCTGTTCCCTGCATTGGCAGGCAGATTCTTAACCGCTGTGCCACCAGGGAAGCCCTGGGGGGCATAATTTCTAACCTTGTCACTCACTCTTTGTGTGATCTCCATCAAGATACTTAACTTCTCATTTGAAAAATGGAGGTATTGATAATATTTCCCTTTTGTTTCTAAGAGATTTACTGAATATTACACGATAGGTTTAGGTTGACCTTTCAGCTCTTTAAAGATGTCATTCTGTTGTCTTTGGTAATTTTTATCTTTATTCCTTTGTACAGGTTCCTTTTTTTCCTCTGGCTACTTTTATTTGTTTATTTTTTTTTTTATCCCTTCTGGCTACCTTTAAGATTTTCTCTTTATCACTGGTTTTCAGAGATTTGATTATGATGTGTCTTGGTATGATTTTCTTAGTGTTTATCCTTCTTGGGGTTTATTGAACTTCCGGGTTTTTAGTTTTCATCAAGTTTGGAAAAATTTCTTCAAATATATATATTTGTCTCTCATTCTCTTTTTCTGAGACATTACAAGTATGTTTGACTATTTGATGTTCCACAGGTCAGAGTTCATTTTTTTGAGTCTCTTTTCACTCTTGGCTTTATTTTGATCAGTTTCTATTGCTATGTTTTCAAGTTTCCTGATCCTTTTCTTCTGTAGTGTCTAATCTGCATAAATGAGCGATTCTCAAGACTGAAAAAATTGTTTCTGATATCCTACTTACAAAGCTTAAGGTAATAGAGCCTATTAAATGTTCAGTTTGTAGGGGCCTGATCAAAAATGGAGAACGACAAGATGAAGAGAGTCTTGGAGGAAGGCGGAGGACGGATGCCTTACGCTTCTTATGTAAAATGAATCCTTCTCAGGCCCTGAAGGTCCGAGGCATGGTGGTAAGAGATCTTATTATTTTTCTGAGATAAAAGCCTTTATATTAGGACCAGGAACTCTTCTCAAGATGGTTTTAGAATATTATAGAGATTTGGAATTATAGTTATAGACTATTACCTTCTTCTCTGGGTTTTTATGTTTTGTGTTATGTCCTCCCCTAAACTTTAGATGCTTTAGATTCTGGCTCATCCTGGCCCTTTTCCTTATGATACTGAATTCAGTTTGTTTTCTTTGCTCTGTTAGGTGGAAGAATGTCACTTGCCAGGTCTTGGAGTGGCTTTGACCTTGGATCATACTAAAAATGAAGCTAGTGAAGATGGAGTGAGTGACTTGGTTTGTTTTGTTAGTGGTTTACTTCTTGGAACAAATGCGAAAGTCCGGACTTGGTTTGGAACTTTTATCCGAAATGGACAGCAGGTGAGGGAGAAATACGTGTATAGACCAAGGATCAGGCTATTTTAGTAGTTAGTAAGAGAGGAAGAAACACTTTTAGAATGATGTCATTAAGTCCGTGGTTCTCAAACTTCTTAGTCTCAGGACCTCCTAACATTTAAAATAAATCATTGAGAACTCCAAAGAGCTTTTGTATGGGCTTTTTTTTTTTTTTTAATTTAATTAATTTATTTTTGGCTGTGTTGGGTCTTTGTTGCTGCATGCAGGCTTTCTCTAGTTGCGGCGAGCGGGGGCTACTCTTCGCTGTGGTGTCTGGGCTTCTCATTGCTTTGGCTTCTCTTGCTGCACAGCATGGGCTCTAGGTGCATGGGCTTCAGTAGTTGTGGCACGTGGGCTCAGTAGTTGTGGCTTGAAGGCTCTAGACTGCAGGCTCAGTAGTTGTGGCGCACAGGCTTAATTGTTCCACAGCATGTGGGATCTTCCCAGACCAGGGCTCGAACCCGTGTCCCCTGCATTGGCAGGCGGATTCTTAACCACTGTGCCACCAGGGAAGTCCCTGTATAGGATTTTATCTATTGATATTTACCATACTAGAAATGAAAACTGCAGTTTTTGAAATATTTATTTATAATTCATTGAAAAATAACAATAATAATCTCATTAAATGTGACTATAACATACTTTTTTAATGAAAAATAACCGTATTTTCCAAAACAAAAATTTACTGAAAAGAGTGGTATCATTGTGCATTTTTGCAAGTCTCTTTAATGTCTGGCCTTTGGAAAAACTGCACTGTATACTTGTGGGAAAATGAGTGAAAAAGATCTGTAATGTTAAGGAAATATTTTTGACCTTCTGGACCCCCAAAAGAATATTGGTAATCTCCAGGTTTCTGGGTCAGCCACGTGAGAACTGCTACGTGAGGTTGCTACATTAGGTCATCAATACAAGTTGTTATTGTAGTCTGTAATTTTAATATGTGTGTGTATATTATTATTATTATTATATTATTGTGGTAAAATATACATAATGTAAAATTTACCATTTGAATCATTTTTAAGTGTACAGTTCAGTGACATTAAGTACATTTACAGTGTTGTGCAACCAACATCACTATTCATTTTGAGAACTTTTTCATCATCCCAAACAGAAACTCTGTACCCATTAAACAATAATTTCCCATTCCTCCTTCCTCCCAGCGCCTAGTAATCTCTTTTCTACTTTCTGTTTCTATGAATTTGCCCATTCTAGGTACCTCGTATAAGTGGTATTTCTCTTTTTGAGTTTGGCTTATTTTCCTTAGCATAATGTTTATTTTATTTTTGGCTGCATTGGGTCTTTTTTGCTGTGCGTGGGCTTCCTTTAGTTGCGGCAAGCGGGGGCTACTCTTCATTGTGGTGTGCGGGCTTCTCATTGTGGTGGCTTCTCCTGTTGCAGAGCATAGGCTCTAGGTGCGCGGGCTTCAGTAGTTGCAGCGTGTGGGCTTAGTTGCTCCATGGCATGTGGGATCTTCCCGGACCAGGGCTCGAACCCGTGTCCCCTGCTTTGGCAGGGGGATTCTTAATCACTGCACCTCCAGGGAAGTCCCTAGCATTATGTTTTTAAGGTCCATGCATGTTGTGGCATGTGTCAGAATTTCCTTCCTTTCTAAGGCTAGTATTTTATTGTATGTATCTACTACGTTTATCCATCCATCTATTGATGAATATATATTATATTTTGCAACAGTTTTTAACTTGCAAAATATTGTACTTTTTCAAAAAACATCTCATGGTAACTCTGTGAATAGAGTCCTGTCCCTACGAAGAAACTAATGCAGAATGGTTTTTAACTTGTTGAGGTCAGTGAGCTTGACAGTAACATGTATACTGCTTAGACCCTTCTTCAGTCTTTTTTTTTTTTTTTTTTTTTTGTGGTACGCAGACCTCTCACCGCTGTGGCCTCTCCCGCCGCGGAGCACAGGCTCCAGACGCACAGGCTCAGCGGCCATGGCTCACGGGCCCAGCCGCTCTGCGGCATGTGGGATCCTCCTGGACCGGGGCACGAACCCGTGTCCCCTGCATCGGCAGGTGGACTCTCAACCACTGTGCCACCAGGGAAGCCCCCAGTCTATTTTTTTTATGCCATGAATTCACCATACTTTTCTGTATCCAAGTTTTACTTTACTTCTAGCCCATTTGAAAACTAATTTTAAACTTTGCTTTTGAAAAGGAAGTGAATGTTTCTGGTATTCCTTCTATATGTCAGGCACTGTGCTAAGCACCTGGTATGATCCGCTTGTTTGTAATTGTTCTTTGTGTGCAATAAACTTTTCTTATTTGAACCTTATATCATTAATAAAACAGGCTTACCATATTTTACTTTGAAACACTCTAAAAATAATAACTAACTTTTGCCTAGTCCTTTACAGTTTAGAACTGCTTTCATATTTATTATCTTTGTTCGTTCATCTATTTAACAAATATTGAACGCTTGCTGTATGTCAGGCACAATATGTCAGGCCCTGATGAGTAAGAGATGACTGGACATTATCCCTGCCTGAAGAACTGGGGGGGGGGGGGGGTAGACTTGTAAACTCCTAATTAGAGCACTCCTGGGAGTTAAATATTATTAATAAGATATTCATCTCCTTGTCATTTAAGACAAGGGGTTCAGAGAGGTTAACTTATATGCCTAAAAGTACATAATCAATTAATAGCAGAGCTTTTGTTTCCACTCAAGCTCTTGTGTCTTCACAATCTGAGCACTTTGTACATATGACTCCACTAGTCATTATGTATTTGAAAGCATCATTTACATGATGTTTTACATCTCAAATTGTTATTAATTTAGTATTTTCTGTACAACCAGTCCAAATTAGGGTGAGTAGAGTATTTGTCAAATCCACTGAATTTGCTGGATGGATTAAAATGAGATTCTGCAGTTATGATAGCCTCAGCCTCCTCAAATGGATCAGTTTCAAGTGTTTAAGTGGAGAGCTTTGTTTGAACTTCCTTCTGACTTAGTAAGTGCTCCATGCTTTCTTTCTTTTGTGGCCCATATTTTTCCCTTACAGAGAAAAAGAGAGACCAGTAGTTCTGTCCTTTGGCAAATGAGAAGGCAGCTTCTTCTGGAGTTGATGGGCATTCTTCCCACAGTAAGAAGTACCCGCATTGTGGAAGAAGCTGATGTGGAGATGGAGCCCAATGTGTCTGTGTATTCGGGGCTGAAAGAAGAGCATGTTGTGAAAGCCAGTGCACTCTTACGTCTGTACTGTGCTTTGATGGGGATCGCTGGACTCAAGTATTCAATAATTTGATATTTTACCTTTTTGTCATTTTACTTTCTTGTTTCTAATCCCAAGAAAGTGAGCCACAGGCCTTTTATTCAGAGGATTTGAGTTTTCTATTGGGCTTAGGTAGTGAGCTCGCCTATATCAAGAATGAAGGCCTCAGGCAAACATTCCTAGCTGGGATTTATCCATCTATTTTGGTCTGATTGTAAATAAAATTATGTAAATATGGGAGGAGCGAGAGCAGGTTAAGAAACCTATGACTCTACCACAGCTTCACATGACTATCATGAGCGATCTGTGAGTTATCCTTTACCTAGCCCATGCAGCTAGTTGAAGTAAATGTGTTCTGTATTTCCTTTTACAACTGAGATCATAGATTGTTTAAAATTGATATGATGCGATTATTAAGCACGAGATTTCTTAGTCACTGGACTACATCCTTTTGAATACTGTCCTCAACTGTTATACATATAGTCCTCACTTTGCATGTCTCTGTTAACATGAGTTTCAGTTACCACACTTTAGTTAAATAACACTGCTCCCTCAACAACTACCATGATACATTAACCAAATTATTGTATAAAGTACAAACTTTGCTGAGAGCTTTTTAAGCCACAAATCACTGTGTAAATAAAAGAGGCACATCATGAGCAGTGACCAATCACATCATTTCTTTTAAAATCTTTCAGTAACTAGTCAATGTACAAGTATTACTCAGTTCATGAACAGACAGCAAAGTGAGTAGTAGTATCATCTCCTTGTCTCTCAGTGAATAAACCCATGTGATATTTTACAGAAATGGATAATTGAAAGAGGGAATTGGCCAATAAAAATGAAAGTGTAGCAAAGAAAGTAGTTAACGCTGGAAGTGACATTTGAGCCAAACGTAAATAGAAGAAACAGCTGACTGTGAGAATGTTGACAGTGCTGCCATTTGAGAGACCCTAGATACGTAGCCAGGTGAACTTAGTGAAGACGAACTTGAGGAAAGTCATTGTGACAAAAAGGATGAAGACCCAGAGGACTGATGCTGACAAAAATCTTCACATTAAAGGAATTCTCAGATATTTCATGACTGGAAGTACAAAGGATAAAATATTGGAAGCTGATCCAAACTTAGAAGGGGGTATGATAATTCATCAAGGCTTAGAGAAGATGCTCACTCCATATTATAAGTTATACAATGAGAAGATGGCAAGGGCTGTTCAAACTACTCTTGATAAATCTTTTACAAAGAAAACACTTTAATTCCCAATGTTTCTAACATATCCAATTATAGAATGCTGTATAAATATTAGTTTTACTATTTAAAAAAATTTCCCTATTCATTGTAACCAACAGAGTTTTTAATGTCCTGACAAAAATTTTAAAAGTTGTGGAACAGCTGTAATTTTCCCCATTGATTATTAAGATCTTGATGCAGTTTCAGCTTGCATCGTTATTTTTATGGTCCCACACTACTGTGCAAAGTGGGGACTACCTGTATTTGTGTCTGAGGAAAAACACTGGTTGTGAATTCAACAGTTTTGCTTTTGACGTCTTAAGATATTAAAGATTTTATAAATAGTGAGGTACATTATAAAGCTCAAGATTTGTATCTGAAAGGTTAAACTGTTGAGAAGTCCCTTCTTCCTTCTCTCAACTGAAAAAAGCAAAACCTAATAATGTATTCCTTTTTTAGACCAACTGAGGAAGAAGCTGAGCAATTACTGCAGTTGATGACAAGCCGTCCTCCTGCCACACCAGCTGGGGTTCGCTTTGTTTCACTTTCCTTTTGTATGCTCCTGGCCTTTTCTACACTTGTCAGGTACCCAACTATATAATTGTACTATTTTCTCAAGGTCTGCTTTTGTTTATTTATTAAAACACATGTATAAAATTAATTAGGAGCTTACTACAAAATGGTCTAAGATAGGGACATTGGTATTATTTAATAAAGGGATATCAGTAGCATCTCTTGTATGCCAGTTATTTTATTTGTCTTTATCAAAGTTTCATGTACACATTGTTTAAAGGAGTCAAAAGAGTTCTTCAAGATTTGAGGCAAATTGTAGTCCTTATTCCCCCCCTCCCTGTTTCCCCTTCCCTAGAAGCAGCTTCTTTCAGTTCTTTCAGCTGATTCTTTTGGTTTTTACTACCACATCTTTATTAACATGTTTGTATTCGCTACATCCTGATTTTTCGTTTTAGGAGTATTTGTTGACTTCCCACTATGAGAATAAGGAATTAGTTCTCTCTTTTCTCTCTGTCCTCAACATATCTACACATCCTTTCTATCTTCCCATTCTCCCAGTACAGTTATTATTTTGCTTTGACCAATACATAGTTGTTTATGTTACACTATTGGAAGCTCAACCAAGCAGCAGATGATTACTTTTCTTTTGCAAAACTTGTTTCTCCATTAATAATTATCCTGTGTTTTTGTTCTTTGTTTTTCATTTGCTCTGTATTTTGTGTGCTTACATTAATGCGATCTCAAACTCTCTGCCAATCTAAACCTCCTCTCAAGATGTTCAGACTCATTAGATATTCTGCCAGTTTCATTTTCTTGAGGAAATCTCTCCTGGAACATTTTGACCTCCCATCTGAACTGGCTACCTCTGTACCTGGTACACAGCTCTCATCTGGGAATTGCTCTTCACTATTATTTTGGGGACTTGCTTCAGCTGTCCTTTGTTGGGTCTTCTGTTTCCTGCATCTTATGTCTCCATCTTTTTACTTTTTTCTTTTATTTATTTATTTAGTTATTTATTTGGCTGTGCCAGGTCTTAGTTGAGGCACTCGGGATCTTCCTTGTGGCATGCGGTATCTTTAGTTGCAGCACGTGGGATCTTTAGTTGTGGCATGTGAGATCTCTTATTTGCAGCATATGGGATCTAGTTCCCTGACCAGGGATCAAACTGGGCCCCCTGCATTGGGAGCATGGAGTCTTAACCACCGGATTACCAGGGAAGTCCCTCCATCTTTTTAAATTTCCTCCCTCATTTTGCTTCTTTAGAATGGGTATGTGAGAGGTAAATTATTTTAAGACTGGGTATGTCTGAAAATGTCTTTATTCTGCTTTGACACTTGATTGATAGTTTGATGGGGTATAGAATTCTAAGTTGGAAATAATTCCCTTTGAGGATTTTGAAAGTCTTGCTCTATTGTCCTCTAACTTCCAATGTTACTGTTGAGAAATCTGATGACATTCTGATTCCTGGTCCTTTTTGTGGCTTGTTCTTTTTAAATATGGAGTCATGTAGGATTAGCCTTTTGTCCCTAGGGTTTTTTGTTTTGTTTTGTTTTGTTTTGTTTTTGCGGTACGCGGGCCCCTCACTGTTGTGGCCTCTCCCGTTGTGGAGCAACAGGCTCCGCACGCGCAGGCTCAGCAGCCATGGCTCACAGGCCCAGCCGCTCCGTGACATGTGGGATCTTCCCGGACCGGGGCACGAACCCGTGTCCCCTGCATTGGCAGGTGGACTCTCAACCACTGTGCCACCAGGGAAGCCCTGTCCCTAGGGTTTTGAAATTTCTGGATGATATGCCTTTGTATGGGTCTGTTTTGTCTTTCATCTTAGGTTTTTTTTTTTTTTTTTTTTTTTTTTTTTTGGCCACGCCACATGGCTTGTGGGATCTTAGTTCCCCGACCAGGGTCGAACCCAGGGCCCTGGCAGTGAGAGCTCTGAGTCCTAACCACTGGACCTCCAGGGAATGCCCTTATCCTAGGTATTTAGTTAGCCTTTTTAACCTGGGAACTCACAGTGTTCAGTTCTAGGAAATTTTCTTGAACTAGTTTGTTGGTAATGTCTACCACATGGGTTTTCTCTGTTTGAAACCTCCTCTTATTTGGATATTGGACTTCCTAAAATTATCATCTTATTTTCTTATTCTTTCTTATTTTCCTTATCTTTGTCTTGTTCTGCATTTTAAAAAACAGCTTTATTGAAACACAATTTACATACCATAAAATTCACCCATTTTAAAGTGTACAACTTAATAAACAATATAATAGTTTTTAGTATATTTACAAAATCATGCAGCCATTACCACAATGTAATTTTAGAACATTTCAGTCACCTCAGAAAGACACTGCCTATACTGCCTTTTAGGATTTGTTCTCAACCTTGTCCTCTAATCCTATTTAGTGTTTAATTTCTAAGAGCTCTTTTTTATTCTGATCTTTTTTTTTTTTTGCGGTACGTGGGCCTCTCACCGCTGTGGCCTCTCCCACTGCGGGGCACAGGCTCTGGACGCGCAGGCCCAGCGGCCATGGCCCATGGGCCCAGCTGCTCCGTGGCACGTGGGATCCTCCCGGACCGGGGCACGAACCCGCGTCCCCTGCATCGGCAGGCGGACTCCCAACCACTGCGCCACCAGGGAAGCCCTGTTTCTTTTTTATACTGTCTACTGCTTCATCGTGGCATGGTTTCTCTGATATTAATCAAAATGATTGAAGGGGTTTTACTTGTTCTGTTTCTTTTCTCTAAGTTTCTTTTTTTCTGCCTTTTTTTGTTCTATATTTTTCAAGTTAGAAGCTTTTTTTCAAGTTTGGTAATTCTTGATTGTCTGTTCATATTTAAGAGTGGGAAACTAAAAAGCAGGTTAGAACTTCTGAATGCATAGATGGGAAACTCTTGGGCTTTTCAGAGTCTTAGAGAAGACTATTGTCTTGCTTGGGGAGTGGAGGCCTATAAATAAAGTGAGGGTTAAGGGCTGGGATGTCTCAGACTGCAGTATAAGCATTCACATAATTCTTCTACTTTCAGAAAGGTGCTCTAGATATCCCTGATTGTCCGTCAGTTCAGAGACACCCTCTTTTACTATATCCAGAGAATAGATCTCTAGTCTCCTCTCTACTGGGGGATGGGTATTCATCTAGGTGTGTAGAATGGAGGTGATTTGGAGGTCTACTGCTCATATAGACTGTCTATATTTAGTTTCTGTCTTCATTCTCACTCCCAGAACTGCCTGGAGTTGTCAGTTTCTGAGGCCTTTGGGGATTCTGTGGTGTAAGTGGTAGATTGGTTTTCCCACCTGTCAGTTTAGTATTCTGCTTTCTCGGGTCTGCTAAGTCAGTTATCACTCATCTGTATTGGCTCTGTCTTCCAATATTTTGTGTTGTTGTCCCTCATCATCATCCTATGCATTTATGCCTTTTAAGAAAATCCCTTTAATGTAGTTTGAATTGTGTGTTTCAGGAAGGTATGAAATTAAGTACGTGAAATGAAGTACTTTCTTTTCTCTTTACCTGAAGTAGTTTCTTGCTTTTTTAAAAAATTTATTTTATTAAATTATAATTGATTTACAATGTTGTGTTAGTTTCTGGTGTATAGCAAAGTGATTCAGTTTTATATATATATATAAAACCTGAAGTAATTTCTAAGCATTGTCTCTAATCCTCATTACTTCTGTAAGGTGGGTATTTTTATCTTTATATTATACATAGGAAAGCTAAAGTTCAAAAAGATTATTTAAATTTCTTGTTCAGGGTCACACTAACAGTGATTAGCAGAGATGGGATTCCCACTCCGATCTGGCAGGCTCTAAAGCTGTAATCTTTCTACTACATAACACTGTCTTTTATTAGTGGAATGATTTAGGTGTGGTTGAGAGTGACCTTTTTAATTTTCTTAGCTTTGGGTAGCAGGCTTTGTAGTTGCTTTTCGTTTTACCTGTTTACACTGCAATGAAGTAGAAGGAGATCAATGAAAATTATTTTTAAAAATCATAATTATTCCCTTTAAACAAGTCATTCTTGTTGGTGTGTTTTTATAACCATTTTTCATATCTGATGAGCCCCTGCCTGTTTCTTTTTACTTTTTGAATAGTGATCACTTTTTTCTCTGTCATTTTGAGTTCTGCTCAAAATGCTTCTATAAACTAAATTTCATTTTCCAGGTAAAAGATGGTCTGAGTTATTACTGTCCTTGTACTCAGTTTGTGACTTTTTGATGATTAAGTTTTAACACTAGACTTTTTTCTATATGAAATAAGTATCAGCTGTTAGTATGTACAGTTATCCTAACATTTTAATCCCAAAGGACCTTTGTTTTTCCAAGGAATGTGAGGACGTTTACTCTCTCCAACCTTCAAATGCAGTAACTGAGACTTTGAGAGGGTTTGACTATTCATATTCATAGAGAAAAGTAAAGGTTCTCATTCTTCTCTTGTAGAACTGCTTCATATCTCAATGACAATTAATGGCCAATTCAACAAGCCATTATTTTGAGGAAAAAATAATTTCTACCAAAAATAATTCCAGAATGATGTTTTATTCTTATGCTAGTATATCTGACTTAAACCAGTGACTTCTGATATGTTTTATATAGTACGCCTGAACAGGAGCAGCTAATGGTAGTGTGGCTAAGTTGGATGATAAAAGAAGAAGCTTATTTTGAAAGGTAAGACGACTTTTTGTTTCAGTTAGCTAAGTAAGTTTTTCTTATCCCTTTCTTTGGAAATTCATATTTTCTTTTCTGTTTCAACAGTACTTCAGGCGTCTCTGCTTCTTTTGGGGAGATGTTATTGTTGGTTGCTATGTACTTTCATAGCAACCAACTTAGTGCTATCATTGACTTGGTCTGTTCTACTTTGGGGATGAAGGTAATTTCTTTTTATCTTCTTTCTAAAGACGGTGTTTCTAAGCTGGACATTTTCTTGTAATGTTAAGTAAATAGATTGTTTTCATTTTGAAATAATTTTAGTTGTTTAATAGTTTGAAACTATCAAGAGCTCTTAGGAAAAAATACATTATGAAAACACTATTCACAAGAATAATAGGTGTTCTATGTAGAAAACTTAGAAAACACAATAAAGAAGGGAAAGATATAATTCCATGTTCAGAGATATCAGGTACTGTTAATAGTCTGGTATCTGTTCTTTCTTTAAATTGATATACATATTTTGTAATTTTAATGAATTTACCAATATATGATAAGTACTTCCTCATATCCATAAATATTCTAATACAATATAATATTTTTTTTTTTTGCGGTACGTGGGCCTCTCACTGTTGTGGCTTCTCCCGTTGCGGAGCACAGGCTCCGGACGCGCAGGCTCAGTGGCCATGGTTTACGGGCCCAGCCGCTCCGCGGCATGTGGGATCTTCCCGGACTGGGGCACAAACCCGTGTCCTCTGCATCGGCAGGCGGACTCTCAACCACTACGCCACCAGGGAAGCCCTAATTTTTAATGGCTGCATTGTAGTTCATCATATGGACCGATCATGATATTCTTAATGGATCTTTTCTTATTTGCCATGTAGATTTTCCAGTTTCTGAATAATGCTTAGATGAATATCCTTATGTATGTAAATATACGCACAGGCACTCATACATGTATATCTTCAAACACTTTTTGGATTATTAGGATGAAGTTCTAGAAAGCAGTACTAAGTAAAAGTATGGTGATGTTAAGCTGTTTAATGTGTATTGCCATATTATCTTCCAGAGAGATTATACCAGTTTAACTGTTCTCATTAGTGAATGAGAGTGCCTATTTTCCTAAACTCTCACCATCACTGGGCATTACCATTCTTTTTAATCTTTGCAAATATGGTGAAAAATCGTCTTACTTATTTTGCATTTCTTTGATTACTAGTAAAACTATGGTTATTATTTTTTATAGTTACAGTTTATATAGAAGTTTTTTTGGGTAGTTTTAAAAAATCTATGTGTTTTAGCTGGTTTATTTCTTTTGTGAAAGGCTTATTGATGTCCCAGGGATTTTTATTGATTTATTTTTCCTTTTAGTGATTCAGAAGGGCTCTTTATATGTAAATGATATGCTCTTATGCCTTATATAGCATATTGGGTTGGCCAAAAAGTTCCTTTGGGATTTTCTATAACATCTTATGGAAAAACCCGAAGGAACTTTTTGGCCAACCCAATATTTCATTGATTTCAAGACATATTTTACCCAATATTGAAACTGGGATTCATTTCACAGTTGATGTGTAATGTTAATGTGGTAGTGTTTCACCTCTTTTTTTCTTGAAAAGCTACTATTAAATCTGTGGTGCATCTTATAATCCTTATTGTCTTTAAAAGTGGAGAAGTACAGGGCTTCCCTGGTGGCACAGTGGTTGAGAGTCCGCCTGCCGATGCAGGAGACACGGTTTGTGCCCTGGTCCGGGAAGATCCCACATGCCGCGGAGCGGCTGGGCCGGTGAGCCATGGCCACTGAGCTTGCGCGTCCGGAGCCTGTGCTCCGCAACGGGAGAGGCCACAACAGTGAGAGGCCTGCGTACCGCAAAAAAAAAAAAAAAAAAGAAGTGGAGAAGTACAATATAATATGTCGCAGTTGATTTTTCCCAGTCTTTTTTGCCATGTGAAAATTATTATTTTCAATGTGTTCAATACATTAAATATTTCTTTTGTGGTTCTTACTTTCTTTTTCTGCTTAGAAATGTTTTTCTTTCCTTAGGTTTATAGAAACGGTCACCTATATTTTCTTCTAGTGTTTTTGTGGCCTCATGTTTTAAATTTAAATTTTTAATACATTTGGAGTTGATTTTGGGTATGGTGTCATGTGCAAATCTTTATAGGTATTATCCAGAAAGATAGCTATCCTACCTCCATTTATTGAATAATCCACTTCTTCCTACTGGCTTGAAACGCCAATAATGGTATATTTACTAAGTACTTTTATATGTTGGTTCAGTTTCTGAGGAAAACCACACTTTAATGTTGGGTTTGAGAAGCTACTTCTGAAATAGAGTATTTGAACATTAATTTTATATATCACAGTCATTTTAGATAATAAATTTACCAGAGAAAATTGTGCTTTATATATTTT
Organism: Stenella coeruleoalba; assembly: GCF_951394435.1. Lineage (NCBI taxonomy): Eukaryota > Metazoa > Chordata > Mammalia > Artiodactyla > Delphinidae > Stenella > Stenella coeruleoalba. The sequence continues at coordinate 32,731,626 of NC_137165.1, forward strand.
ATTTTCACATGCTGTTGAAATTCTTTTGGTTGTTTTAGATTGTAATTAAGCCAAGCTCCTTGAGCAGGATGAAGACTATCTTCACACAGGAAATTTTTACTGAGCAGGTACTTCTTTTAACTTTATTCTTAGGTACTTTAACTTTCTTTTACAACATTCTTTGGGGAAAAACTTGTATGTTTCAGTTTAGGAGCATTATATAGTTTTTTTAATTCCTTTTTAGTTTCCAGTGATGATTTATTTAATCTTAGAAACTTCTGTAAAGAATAATCCTATTTAAAATTTACTTTTAAAGCTATTTACTACATACAAAAGCATGTAATAAATAAATTTACATATTTTGGAGACTTTGAATAGATACTTAAGAATATAGTCTTAGATATTGATGGTAGCAGTCTCACATAGGGTAATCAACTGGTATTGTCAGGAGAAAAATAACATAGAAACCTATTTAAACCTTTTCAGCTGTGAGGTGCATGTCTAACTAGATGATAAGCTAGAGTCTAAATTTCTTATTCTAGTATTTACCTGTTCTTATTTAGTTTTAGCACTTTTGTCCATGGGTAATCCTAATGATATTTTATTTTTCCAGTGATGGAGACTATTCTTTTTTTTTTCTTTTTTAAAAATTGAATTATAGGTGATTTACAATATTGTGTTAGTTTTAGATATATAGCAAAATGATATGGTTATACATATATATGTGTATATATCTATATTCTTTTTTTATTCTTTTCCATTATAGTTCATTACAATATATTGAATATAGTTTTCTGTGCTATACAGTAAATCCTTATTGTTTATCTGTTTTATATATGATACTGTGTATCTGTTAATCCTATACTCTCAATTTATCCCTCCCCATCCTTCCCCTTTGGTAATCATAAGTTTGTTTTCTATGTCTATGAGTCTGTTTCTATTTTGTAAATAAGTTCATTTGTACTGTTTTTCAGATTCCACATATAAGTGGTATCATACAATATTTTTCTTTCTCTAACTTACTTCACTTAGTTTGATAATCTCTAGGTCATTCCATGTTGATAAAAATGGCATTATTTCATTCTTTTTTATGGCAGAGTAATATACCATCACACACACACACATACACACACACACACACACACACACACCATTCATCTGTTAATGGACACTTAGGTCACTTCCATGTCTTGGCTATTGTAAATAGTGTTGCCATGAACATTGGGGTGCGTGTATCTTTTTGAATTAGGGTTTTTGTCTTTGACGGAGACTATGCTAAAATTTAAAATTAATTCCTGGGACTTCCTTGGTGGCGTGGTGGTTAAGAATCCGCCTGCCAATGCAGGGGACACAGGTTCGATCCCTGGTGCAGGAAGATCCCACGTGCTGCAGAGCAACTAAGCCCATGCACCACAGCTTCTGAGCCTGTGCTCTGGAGCCTGCAAGCCACAACTACTGAAGCCCGCGTGCCTAGAGCCCCTGCTCTGCAATTACAGAAGCCACTGCAGTGAGAAGCCCATGCACCGCAACGAAGACCCAATGCAGCCAAAAATAAATAAATTAATTAAGAAAATAAATAAAATTAGTTCCCAGGTTCATTTATCGATTTAAATCTCATAATACAAAAATATGTATATCTTAAAAAATAAAATATTTGAAAATACTCATAGATCTGTAATTCTTGCTTCTTTTTTTTTTTTTTTGGCGGTACGTGGGCCTCTCACTGTTGTGGCCTCTCCTGTTGCAGAGCACAGGCTCTGGACGTGCAGGCTCAGCGGCCACGGCTCACGGGCCCAGCCACTCCGCGGCATGTGGGATCTTCCCTGACCGGGGCACGCGGACTCTCAACCACTGTGCCACCAGGGAAGCCCAATTCTTGCTTCTTTTAGTTTAATTAATGTTCTCGGGAATTCCCTGGCAGTCCACTGGTTAGGTCTCTGCCTTTTCACTGCCAAGGGCGTGGGTTCAATCCCTGGTCAGGGAACTAAGATCATGCAAGCTGTGTGGTGCAGCCAAAAAAAAAAAATTCTCATTCCTTTACCAAACTCTGCCTTCTCCCATCAATGCACATACACTCCCACATAACAGTCACACATAGGATGTAGGAGACTCATAAGTTATTTTTCATGTGTTTAGTTTGAACTAACTGGAAGACACCTTTGGGGAGGGTCTCTGAAAGACAATTAGTGGTCTGTGCATGACACAGTGAGAATAACAATAAAAATTCCTGTTTATATTTATGTGATACTTTATAAGTCACATATATTTTTCCAAAGAAATTTATTTCCCTCTCGCAAAAACCTTTTGAAGCAAGTAAGACAATATTGTCTCGTTTTGTAGATGTGAAAATAGACTCAGAAGATAAAATGACTTAGCTAAAGTCATTGAGCCCAGATTTTATGATTCCAAATTTTATATATTTTTTAACCTTACTCTAACCCCCATCAACATATCTGTGTTCAGAAGCAACTTTTAAAATGTAGAGAACTTTACAAATACCTAAATATTTGTATGATGCTACCTCATCACTCAAAAATAATTAAATCACGTAATAATTGGTTTTTATCATTCCTTCCTGAGGACCACATTTGTATTAAGTTTTGACAGTCTACCTGGCTAATCCTCCCTCTTTCAGAATAATTTTATATTTGGTTCTGTCATATGTATTAATACTATTTTTCCCTTTTAGGTTGTCACAGCTCATGCAGTTCGTGTCCCTGTCACCAGCAACCTGAGTGCCAACATTACTGGATTTTTGCCTATTCATTGTATTTACCAGCTTCTGAGGAGTCGTTCCTTTACAAAGCACAAAGTATCAATAAAAGTATGACCTTACATTTATATTTCCAGCTACAACCTAAGTTAGTGCTTTCTTCCCAGTTCCGTTTCAGTTTGTAGACCTTTGCTGTGGGTTTCGTGTGTGAAGTGTGTCTAGTTACTAGTCGTTTATATAGTTATAGTAATTAGGCTCTCAATTTCAGATTTTTTTTTTAAATTTTTTTTTGCGGTACGTGGGCCTCTCACTGTTGTGGCCTCTCCCATTGCGGAGCACAGGCTCCAGACGCGCAGGCTCAGCGGCCATGGCTCACGGGCCCAGCCGCTCCGTGGCATGTGGGATCTTTCTGGACCGGGGCACGAACCCGTGTCCTCTGCATCGGCAGGTGGACTCTCAACCACTGCGCCACCAGGGAAGCCCAATTTCAGATTTTTAAAACAGTATAACTGTTCAGTTATTTACAAAATGTACACTAGTACCTTTTAAATTCTCAGTAATATCGTTTAGCTATTTCATTAAACCTTAGTAAAAATTGCCGTTTTCTGTACTTGGTTTTGTTCACCAAACTGAGAAAGTTGCTGGTTAGCCATGACCAGTATTTGTACATTTGTCATAAGGATATCTAACATCTAACTTGAACATATTTTTGATATGTTTTCAATTTGTTATGTAGTTGGCTATACCAAACGGTTAAAAGGTCCTCTAAAGAAAAGGCTGAACTCCAGGAGGTAAAAGAACTCTGTTTGGACCATTTCTAAGAGGCAATTTTATTTATAAAGAACCATGAACAATATATACATTGATATATCACATTTAATTATCCTTGTTATCATGATTTAGTGAAGTTATTTTCCATCTTGATTGTATCGTCTGCTTCTTTATATTTTTAGCAATATAATAGATAAGAATTAAGAGTCCAAATGCACACCCAGCGTATCTTCTTGGCCTCTATTTGTGTAGATAGTTAATCTCCCATAAGTGGTTGTCAGAGTCACTTTCTTAATCTGTCTGAGGGTTTGTTGTGAAGAGCTATCCCTCTCGCTAAATTTCTTTCTGTTGTGGGGTCTTCTACAACAACACATATGGTGCTCTAAATACTGATATAGAAGGGACTTAACAGTGTTTTTCCCACTACTTGAAAACTAATAGATTAAAAACCCGAAGTCCAAACTCAAAACTCATCATTTTAGATTTATCTTCCACTTCACGGTATTCTCAACTTTAGGGTATAAAAGTATTTCCTATTTTTAAATCAAAGACAACTGTGAAACTGGATAATTAATAACTGCTAAAAGTTAATAGTTTCACTGATTCATAAATAATGTAATATTATATGTGCTTTTAAAATTTTGCTTGCCTTTTCTTATTGCCATAATTGATTTGGTGCCTGCAACCTTCTTTTTTAGGACTGGATTTATAGACAGCTCTGTGAAACCTCCACTCCACTCCATCCTCAACTACTTCCTCTGATTGACGTGTACATAAATTCTATACTTACTCCTGCATCTAAATCTAATCCAGAAGCCACAAATCAGCCAGTCACAGAACAGGAGATACTCAATATTTTCCAAGGAGTCATTGGGGTAAAATAGTGGCTTTTCTACATTTATTAGCTTATTTTTCTTTTATTCTTTGGACTGACTCCATGTTTTTTTCCCTGATTATTAGAGGAGAACAACTTCTAGGTGGTTCTGAATTTAAGATGGTATTCAGTTTTTTTAGATTACTTATAAATATTAAAAGAATGGTATTAGTTCCAAGTAGTTTGTTGAATAGGCACTTTTTGAGGAATTCTTTCAAGAGCTCCATTTTCCTTTTGTTTTTTTTTGGCCGCGCTGTGCCCCTTGCATTGGGAGTATGGAGTCTTAACAACTGGACCTCCAGGGAAGTCCCAGGAGCTCCATTTTAAAGCTTAAGGAGTGCTGTGGAAGTTGTGTGTTTACCAACGGACTACATGACATTTCCACACGTTCAACCAGCTTTATTTAGTTTCCTGGGGATCTGAGATCTACCTAGACTATTAATGGAAAACTTGAAGAAAATCTTTTTTCTCCAAATATACTTAACTGTCCAATATCATTTTTAGGAATTATTTTCTTTGTGGTAATTTCAGATAATACTTGAGACTCCTGTAAAGCTTTTTGAGAAGCAGCCTGATGGGGCTGCTGTTGCCTTTTTTTCCCCTATCTTCTTTTTTTTGTGGTACGTGGGCCTCTCACTATTGTGGCCTCTCCTGTTGCGGAGCACAGTCTCTGGACGTGCAGGCGCAGCGGCCATGGCTCATGGGCCCAGCTGCTCCGCGGCATGTGGGATCTTCCCGGACCGGGGCACGAACCTGTGTCCCTTGCATCGACAGGCGGACTCTCAACCACTGTGCCACCAGGGAAGCCCTATCTTCTTTTTTTTTAAAAAAACAGTAACTTTTTAAAAATTTTATTTATTTTTGGCTGCGTTGGGTCTTTGTTGCTGCACGTGGGCTTTCTCTAGTTGCAGTGAGCGGGGGCTACTCTTCGTTGCGGTGCATGGGCTTCTCATTGCGATGGCTTCTCTTGTTGCTGAGCACGGGCTCTAGGGCGCGCGGGCTTAGTAGTTGTGACACGTGGGCTCAGTAGTTGTGGTGCACGGGCTTAGTTGCTCCACGGCATGTAGGATCGTCCCGGACCAGGGTTCGAACCCATGTCCCCTGCATTGGCAGGTGGATTCTTAACTACCGCATCACCAGGGAAGCCCCTTCCTATCTTAAAAACTGTTAAGCATGTTGCTTTTCATCTCCCAAGCCATCTCAAATTTAACTTAGACTTCAAGTTGTCTCTTTGAGTTTAATGCGAACACAGCAACACTTCTCCCAACTTGTTCCAGCTTGGGAGCAGCAACACTGAATAATCTATTTTGAATGCTTTTGCTATCAAAAAGCACTCATGAAATTTAACAGTATTTTAAAGTATTTATAATATTACCTCCAGGGTGACAACATCCGCCTTAATCAGCGTTTCAGTATCACAGCACAGCTTTTGGTGCTTTATTATACACTGTCTTACGAAGAAGCTCTCCTAGCAAACACAAAGACTTTAGGTAAGTTGTGCATAGGCGAATGTTTCTAGTGATAGTTCATCTTATTTGCTTATATTTTGTTACTCTCTAGGCTGCTGTATGAGAAAATAAGGTCAAATATTCTAACAAGCTCCAGCATCATTCTACAGTCTTTGCAATGGAGGCATTGTGTACTCTGATGCATAAATACATGTATGTGTGGGCATATAGCCACCTCTTAAGGCTCAGTGCTGCTTTTAGCAGGCTGAATTAATGGATAACTGAATTGTTTGTATTTTAACAATTTTAGTGACCTTACTAACTAAATGTAAATTAAGAGATAAACCTAAAGGAACTGCAACTGAAATATTTTTACTTGATTTCAATCTGTGCCCTATTCTTCCTTCCATTAGTGTGAAGAGTAACAGTCTAATCAAAGCAGTAGAAAAAACTAGTAGTAGGTTTTCCTTTGCCATTGAAATTATCACTGAACTAGGCTTTCAGACTTAGCTATTTCATATAATATCAGAAGGTTAGATTTAGCATAAATGATATCAGTATAAAGTAGTACGTTTTCCTCTATTTGAAAAAGAATATTCACCTGTATTTTAGGCTTGTTAAATATATTTAGTTCCATATTTGAAACACAAAGAGTGTCATTAAAAAGTCGTAGGCATATAATGCAGGGAGAATTCTTTTAAGGGAGGTAATTTGTCATAGCTGAGTGGTTTTACTTTTTGAAAGTTATAAATTAAAGTTACTCTTCAGTGTGTGGCAGACCAGTTTCTTTTATTTTCCTGAAGTATTGTGTTTTAAGTATTCTGTGCATTTCTCAGCTTCTTTCTTTTCTGACTACAGGTGTCAGGGTTGTACAGATGATATACCACAACTGTAATTATAGTCTTTGTCATATCGGGGACAAGATGGGCTAATAATAAGCATTAGGGGGCTCCCACTTTTATCCACATGTAATGAATTCTGTTAAGGAATATGACACTTGTGATTTAATGGATAGTAGAGGAATGAGTTACGAGGAGGTATTCTGGGGAGAACTCAGACCATTAATACTGTAGCAGGGGACTAAGATACACCCTTAGTTTTTGTTTAAATTAATGTCTAGCAAAAAAAATCTTAATACAGAAAAGTACAGAGACTAGTGTAGCCAACTTTTGTGTATATACCATGCAGAATTAACAGGTCACTCAGAATTTTTTGGACTGGAAGGACCTTTAAAGATTATGTATCCCAGTCCCCAATGACATGCTCAGTTCAACCCTGGTTCGTGTGAAGCTGCTGTTCTTTATGCAATAGTCTGATGGATCTTAATTGGAAAGTTAAGGATTTTAGGCTAGGAGTACAACCCAGCCTGGATTGAGTCTTGGAAAAGGAACTGGGAGATTAGAGGAAAGTTGTTAGGTTTTTCTAAGATTCTAGGCAAGAGATGGTGGTGGTCTGGACTGGTAGCAGTGTATATGTATTTTTTTCTTTTTTGGCTGCGCTGGGTCTTCATTACTGCGCGCAGGCTTTTCTCTAGTTGTGGCGAGAGGGGACTACTCTTCGTTGTGGTGCACTGGCTTCTCATTGCGGTGGCTTCTCTTGTTGTGGAGCATGGGCTCTAGGCACGCGGGGTTCAGTAGTTGTGGCATGTGGGCTCAGTAGTTGTGGTTCGTGGGCTCTAGATCGCAGGCTCAGTAATGCTGCAGGGGCTTAGTTGCTCTGTGGCATGTGGGATCTTCCTGGACCAGGGATCGAACCGTGTCCCCTGCATTGGCAGGCAGATTCTTAACCATTGCACCACCAGGGAAGTCCCTGTATATGTATTTTGAGGGTAGAGCTGAGAGGTTTTGCTGATGGATTCATGAGGTTTGAGAGACAGGAGCCAAGGTTGATGTGGAGGCTTTTGGCCTAACCTATAAAATGGCTATGGACTGAAATAAATGAGCAGGTATGTGGGGGATCAGGAGCTCGTTTTGGATGTATGGAGTTTGAGATGTCTGATAGACTTTCAAGTGGGGATGTTATGGAAACAGTTGTAAATACTGGCCTAGAATTTAGGGGAGATACCAGCACTGAAGCTTTGAGATTCTTCAGCATATATATGGTATTTAAAATCATGACATTAAGTAAGATTACCAAACGGGAAGGCGTAGGAGGAGACTCAGGAGGATGTGTTGTCCTGGATGCCAAGGAAAGAATGTTTCAAAGAGGAGAGAGAGATCACCTGTGTAAAATGATGTTGATGGATCAAGTAAGGTTAGGACTCAGCTGATGACCGCATATAGCTTGCTGGAGGTCCTTTGACCTTTACAGTTTTATTAGTAAAGTGAACACTTGTTTTTAGGATGAAAGCCTGATTGTAGTGGATTCAAAAGAAAATTAGAGGAGATATACTGGAGACAGTGCGTACAGACAGTTCTTTTGAGGAACTGTAAAGAGAAGGAGAGAAATGAATGTGATAATTGGAGAGGAAAATGAGGTCAGGAGAGGACTTTTTTTTTTTCTTTTTAAGGTGAAAGAGCTAAGAGAATGTTTGTATTCTGTTGGGAGTAATCTAGTAGAGAGGGAAGGCTGATGAGAGAATTCCTGGAGGGATGTCCTTGATAAGTGAGAGGAGATGGGATGTAGAAGACAGATGGAGGGATCAACCTTTCCTTGGAGAATTTTTTCCCATAGTTCAGGAGATTTTTTTCTAGTCTAGTTTCTTATCTCCACAGGGAATAAATAATTGGAGAATATGTCACAACATGAGAGAATTTTGCTTTTCCACAGCCAAAAAAGATAAGTATTCTTCCTCAAATTTATTCCTACCTGTGAAGTTGTGTTGTAGTTTCAGTAGCTTGTTAACTGGTCTGTGGTTTTGGTCTTTATATTAAACATTATTAGCAGCCACCAGGTAGCTGTAGAAGCTCAAATATGGAATTCTGACACTTGAGATAGAGCCAAGTATTAGAATATCATAGTCATTAAAAAATGGGTTTGTATATGTACATATTTTTTCACATATGCATATTTTTGATTTGTTTTAAAATATTTATAATCCATGTGTATATATTAATTTTAGTTAAATAGTGTATTGATCCAAAAGAATATGTGTAAGAAATAATAATACAATAAATCCCTGTGTACTAATACCCAATTAAAATATGAGCATTACCATTATATTTCCAGTTTTTATACTTAAAAGTGTTTCCTATTTATTATATCTGAAGACTTTATTACTAGGTAAAAGTTTGTTTTTACATGCTTTTGAAGTAAAAACAATACTAATGAATATTGAACATATGAGAAACTGTTTATCTGCTCTTAAAGCAGCCAGTGGGATCCTAAACACAGTCTCACTCCTAAGTAGCTAAAAGTATTACTTGCTTAACTCTCTCCCTCAAGCTTAACTTCATTTAAAAACAGGGTCTGGCTGCCTTTTCTGCTTCTGTCCCGTTTCGTGTGAAGTTTCCTCCTTTGTCAGCAGCAGAACAAGACACATACTGTGGTATTTGGGAAACTGTAATGTTTACTGCCTCTGAATTCCTGAACTTGAAGTTTTTCTTTGCACCCGATAGTTAATTATTTTCTTCCTAGAAGAAAGTTAACTCTAACTGCCTCTATCAAAATGCAAAAACCTTTAAGCAAACACTGGCAGATGTTTTTTCTTGGCAGCTTGAAGTTTCAGTGCTGTAAAATCAAGTTTGACCAAAAAAGGTTCTAAGAGTTAAATGATTGTAGTGTAGAGTAACCGTATAAGAATTTTAAACTTATTTACCTGATTGCTTTCATATCTTAATGCAAAAGAACTGGCTTTTAAAATAAAAACATTTATTAAAAGTGTGTTTACTGGAGGAAATTGAGGAAGTGAAAAATGTACAAAGACCAAAGTAAAACCACCCATAATTCTGCTGCCCAGAGGTAATCACCATAGAATTTTGCTAGAAAACCCTTTAGTCTTTGCACATATGATAACTTTCACAAAGTTGGAATCATATGTTTTTAATCTACCCTTTTAATTTTTTACTTATTTATTTATTTTTTTGCGGTACGGGGGCCTCTCACTGTTGTGGCCTCTCCTGTTGCGGAGCACAGGCTCCGGATGCGCAGGCTCAGCGGCCATGGCTCACGGGCCCAGCCGCTCCGCGGCATGTGGGATCTTCCCAGACCGGGGCACGAACCCGTGTCCCCTGCATTGGCAGGCGGACTCTCAACCACTGCGCCACCAGGGAAGCCCCAGATTTGAATCTTTGAAAGCGACACGTTGGAAGAAAATTGGAAGTGTGATTGCTCATGTTGAATATATAAAACCAATGATCTTCCCATAGGCCTTTCATAATTATAGTTTAGTCTTTTACTGGAAGATTAAGTATCCTTGATGTTGTATTTCACAGAGATGTTAAAGAGAAATAATTGCTTTAGGTAGGGCTTCATGGGCTGCTAGTTCTTTGATGGAATTATTAAGATGTGAACAGGATTTTGTCTTCAGTTTCATAGGTCCAGAAACTTAAATGTTGATACTTTACCCTAAGTTGATCTTGGGGACTCTAGATCTTAATAATACTGGCTAACATTTGCGTTCTTGTTATGTGCCAAACACTACTTGAAGCTCTTTACACCTGTTAACTCATGTAAACCCTCACAACAATTCTGTGAGATAGGTACTGTTGTTGTCTTTATGTAACAGGTGAGAACACTGAGGCACAGGGAAGTTAAGTGACTTCCCTTAGTTGTAAGGGTTGGAACCAGGATTTGACCATCACTGGAACTTATATATATTTAATATTAATCCGTTTTTATTATTCAAAATAATCTATCTTTACTAGTGTATATTAGCATTTTGCCTAGTTATAATCAATCTATCTTAATACCATTTTATATTCCATTTTTCCTCTTTAATGTTATTTTGTACAAACAGTAATATTATTTTATATCCATCAAGATGGGCCACAGAGTTGTGGTTTCAAATTGGTTTTTAGTATTGAATTTCTTTTTCTTTTTTTTTCTTTTCTTTTTTCGCTTTTTTACCTTTTGACGCTCTTCCCCTATTTCTTTTACCCCTCATCCCCTGCTCCTCTGGCAGCCACCAATGATTTCTCTGTATCTTTGAAGGTTTTTTTGTTTTTGTTTTTTTATGATTCCACATATAAAAGAGGTCATATGGTATTTGTCTTTCTCTGTCTGACTTATTTTGCTTAGCATTATGCCCTCCAGTTCCACCCATGTTGTCACAAATGGCAAAGTTTCATTCTTTTTTATGGCTGAATAACGTTCCATTGTATGTATATGTGTGTGTGTGTGTGTGTGTGTGTGTGTGTGTGTATGTGTATGTATCTCATATTTTCTTTATCCATTCATCCATTGATGGACACTTAGATTGTTTCTATATCTTGGCTATTGTAAATAATGTGGCAGTGAACATGTGGGTATATATAATCTATTCAAGTTAGTGTTTTCATTTTCTTCAGATAAATACCTAGATGGGAAATTGCTGGATCATGTGGTAGTTCTATTTTTAATTTTTCGAGTAACCTCATACTGTTTTCTTTCTTTTAATTAATTTATTTTTTATTTATTTGTTTTTGGCTGGGTTGGCTCTTCATTGCTGTGTACGGGCTTTCTCTAGTTACTGCAAGCAGGGGCTACTCTTCGTTGCGGTGTGCGGGCTTCTCATTGTGGTGGCTTCTCTTGTTGTGGAGCACGGGCTGTAGGCGTATGGGCTTTAGTAGTTGTGGCATGCAGGCTCAGTAGTTGCGGCACACGGGCCCTAGAGCGCGTGGGCTTCAGTAGTTGTGGCGTGTGGGCTCAGTAGTTGTGGTGTGTGGGCTTTAGGATGCGCGGGCTTCAGTAGTTGTGGCTCATGGGCTTAGTTGTGCCACAGCATGTGGGATCTTCCCAGACCAGGAATTGAGCCCATGTCCCCTGCATTGGCAGGTGGATTTTTAACCACTACACCACCAGGGAAGTCCTTCCATACTGTTTTTTATAGTGGCTGCACCAATTTACATTCCTACCAATAGTGCACAAGTGTTTCCTTTTGTCCTTATCTTCATCAACACTTGTTTATTGTCTTTTTGATAATACTCCTTCCAACAGGTATGAGGTGATAGCTTATTGTGGTTTTGATTTCCATTTCCCCGATGATTAGTGACGTTGAGCATCTTTTCATGTACCTGTTGTACCTCTGTATGTCTTCTTTGGGAAAATGTCTATTCAGATCTTCTGCCCATTTATAAAAAATTTATTTATTTTTAATTTATTATTTATTTTTGGCTGCATTGTGTCTTCATTGCTGTGTGTGGGCTTTCTCTAGTTGCAGTGAGCGGGGGCTACTCTTCTTTGCAGTGCATGTGCTTCTCATTGTGGTGGCTTCTCTTGTTGCAGAGCATGGGCTCTAGGCGTGCAGGCTTCAGTAGTTGTGGCAGGCAGGCTCAGTAGTTGTGGCTTGCGGGCACTAGAGCGCAGGCTCAGTAGTTGTGGCGCATGGGGTTTGTTGCTCCGCAGCATGTGGGATCTTCCCAGACCAGGGATCAAACTGTGTCCCCTGCATTGGCAGGCGGATTCTTAACCACTGTGCCACCAGGGAAGTCCCCTTCTGCCCATTTTTAAATTGGATTGTTTGATTTTTTGCTCTTGAGTTATTAAATATATTTTGCATATTAGCCCCATATCAGATATATGATTTGCAAATATTTTCTCCCGTTTAGTAGGTTGCCTTTTCATTTTATTGATGGTTTCCTTTGCTGTTCTGAAGCTTTATAGTTTGCAGTAGTCCCACTTGTTTATTTTGCTTTTGTTGGTTTTGCTTTTGGTGTCAGATTCAAAAAAATCAGCCAAGACCTGTGTCCGGGAGCTTAGCACCTGTGTTTTCTTCTGAGAGTTATATGGTTTCCGGTCTTAGGTTCAAGTCTTTGATCCATTTTGAGTTCATTTTTGTGTGTGGTGTAAGATAGTGGTCTAGTTTCATCTTTTTTCATGTATTTTTATCTTCAATTTCTTTCATTAATGTCTTGTAGTTTTCAATATATAGGTCTTTCACCTCCTTGATTACATTTATTCATAGGTGTTTTATTCTTTTTGATGCAGTTGTAAATGGGGTTGATTTCTTTTTTTTTTTTTTAACATCTGTATTGGAGTATAATTGCTTTACAGTGGTGTGTTAGTTTCTGCTCTATAACAAAGTGAATCAGCTATACGTATACATATATCCCCAAATGGGGTTGATTTCTTAATTTCTCTTTCTGATTGTTTGTTATTGGTGTATTAGAAACACAACAGATTTTTGTGTATTGATTTTATATCTTGCAACTTTACTGAATTTGTTTATTAATTTTAACAGGTTTTTTCTTTCTTTTTTTTTTATTCTTGTTACCTTTATGGAACTTTGACATCCAGAAAAGCCTCCTCAGCCACTCATTTACCAACCAACTCTACTTTACTCTTTAGGAAATTATTTGGTTCTGGCACAAAGCCATGTACCCTAAGGTGCTCCTTAAATGCTAGCTCCCTCATCTTACTGTAGAGGTCCCACGTATTCACCTCAGTGTTTGCATGAGAGTCACTTAAGTGGGCCGAAATACTTGTTGCTTTTACCACCTTTTTTTTTTTTTTTTTTTTAGTTCTAACAGTTTTTTGATAGAGTCTGTAAGGTTTTCTGTATAATACCATATCTGCAAATGGTGACAGTTTTACTTCTTCCTTTTCAATCTGGATGGTGTTGGGACCAGAATTTGACTGTCACTGGAAGCTATGTTTTATTTATTTATTTTTATTTTTAATTTTTTTGCAGTACGCGGGCCTCTCACTGCTGTGGCCTCTCCCGTTGCGGAGGCTCCGGACGTGCAGGCTCAGCGGCCATGGCCCACGGGCCCAGCCGCTCCGCGGCATGTGGGATCCTCCCAGACCCGGGCACAAACCCGTGTCCCCTGCATTGGCAGGCGGACTCTCAACCACTGTGCCACCAGGGAAGCCCTATGTTTTTTTTCAACTGTGCTTTGAGATACATTCTTACTCAGTTCATAAAAGATTTGTGTGGAAAACTGGGATGCTAATTTATTAATTTACAAGGGGGATTATATCTAACCTAGAGGTATATGGTCTGTTTAGGCAATGATTCTCAACCTTTATTCTAACACTTGCACTCATATGCTTCTTATCTTCAATAAAAATTTGTTGAGCTTTACACTGTGTGGTTTGTATTTGGAAAAGAAAAAGTATATTGGAAATGCTTTTTCAAACTATGGACACCCTGGTTGAGATGCTCATATAGTTTTGTTGTGTACAAGCAAAGTGCCTTGGAATGAGATGAGGGTGTCAGGCATATAGCATATGGTGGAGATAAGACAAAGAAAGATAGCGTTGATTTGCAAGGACCTTTACTCTGTGGGATCTGGGAATCCATGGAAGGTTTCTGAGCATGGAGCCAGAGACATGTGATCTGGCCAAATCTCAATTTAAATAAGAGGACTAGGGCAGCAGTGTGAAGGATGGATCAAAGACCAGAGAAATTGGAGTCTGGGAAATTGAGCCGTAATAGTTATTTAAATAAATGATGAGTAGGCACTGATTTAGGATAGCAGAAAAAGAACAGAAATTAAGATGGATTTGTTTAAAAAAAAAAAAAAGCATGTACTTGTTAGTTGAAGGTAGAAGTTGTGAGAGAAGGAAGTCATTCATATTTCCCAACTTTCATCAAAACGAGTCACCACTAATACATAATATGATTAATTTAAGGCTGTTGGCATCATGAAGCTTTAAGCCATGCTGGCATGACTGCATTTGGTCTTCCTAACTAGATTTGGGAGAGTCTTGACTGACTTCTCAGGTTTCGGTGTTTTTTTTGTTGTTGTTTTCTAGTGCAGGGCACTTCTGCAGGTGGCTTCTCTCACTCATGATTTTTCTTCCCCCTAGTTTCAGTTTCGGGGCATTTTCCGAGATATTGCCCTTAAGTATGTTCTTGCTTGTCCTGTGTATTCATTATTGTGGTAGTGATTCTTCATGTTTTATGAACTATATTCACAGATTAAGTGAATTAAAAGTAATTTGACATTGTGTTTGTTCCCATTTGTGTTGAAGGTTAAAATTTCTACTGTTACTGACACTGTATCTTAACATTTTTTAATCTTTGACTGACAGCTGCCATGCAAAGAAAGCCCAAATCATATTCGTCTTCTTTAATGGATCAGATTCCCATCAAATTTCTTATTCGACAGGCTCAAGGACTGCAGCAGGAGTTGGGAGGTATTTGTTTTATTTGCTTTTTACTGCTAACGTTTATTGTTTAAAAGTACCTACCGTTTATGATGTTATAAAGTGTAATAGGTGCTCAATGTTTAAAGCCCAATTCAAGAGTGAAATTCCTCTTTACCTCCCTTGCTGTCTTACTCCCTGCAAACCGCTCCTCACCCCCAAGGCCCTAGTTTCATTTTGGTGTGTAATTTCAGATATTCCTTTCTATAGGGTGAATCATATGAAATTACAGGTATTCAACTATTTTTGACCTCCAAAAATGCAGTTTCATATGGTTGAAGCTAATAGATACACAAGTAAAAAATTATTTTTTTAAGCTTTAAATGGTATTATACCCATCTCTTCTGAGATTTGCTTTTTTCTCTTTGAGTCTTGGAAATCTTATCATGTCACTTCATCTAGATCTACCTTATTGTTTTTAATTGCTCCATAACATTCCTTAGTGTGGAATTACTATAATATGTTTACTGTAAAACTGTCAAATAGAAATATAGTACTATTTTTTGAAATTCAAATTTTTTCTTAAATTAACACCTTTTTATAATGTTTGAATGTGTGGGTTGTGTTTTTTTCTTTTTGGTTTGTTTTTTTGAAGTTGGGGATTTTCTTTGTCTGTCTTTGTTACGGTTGGTTTCCAGGATGAACGGGAGCTTGCTTTCGTCATCTTTAGCCAGATGTCTGCATTTATTTTTTATATCTTTGCATTATCTCTTTCTAGAGAAATGATGTTATATTTGGCAGCTGTTGGCAACTAACATGTTTTACTGAAGAGATTACGAAGTGTAGATTAATTTGCACTATTGTAAGCAGTCATTTTTGTGACTGTTTGGGAAAGTCTTGACTACACATGTACTTGTGCATTAAATTTAATACCACTTTTGATTGTTATAGTGCCTTTTCAAACAGAAGCATTTATTTTAAGCAGTTTCTATGAGAAAGGAAACAGATACTTAACCCTCTTGGGACTAAGCAGTGGTTTGATTTGATCTAAGTTGCATAATAAGGGGGTGATTGGATCTAACGTACTTTTATTACTACTGATACTCTTACTGCTAACTCTTGCAACTTTGGAGATGATGATAATTGTTTAGTAGCAGCAGCATTTATTAGGTAAATAACATAGTGACGCTTCATATGTCTAAATAGGCATTTTTACAGTATCATCATTTATTTTTCTCATTATTAATATTACACAATAATAATAATGAGTAGTCTAACTGCTGTAAGCAAAAGATTAGAAACAAGACTTAGATTTAGTCAAAGGAAGGTTTCCCGATCCTTTTGAGCTTCCTTAACCCTTCTTAAAAGAAGACAAATGCACCCTCTTGTGGGTATCGTCAGTACTGCTTGGGTTGGGTGACAGCTGTGTGACTTTGGGAACATTAATAAATATCTTTCAGCCTGTTTCTTCATAGTAGAATGGAGACAATATTGCTTACCTTGTAGGAATGTCAGGGTGAAATGAGGAAATGCACATAAAGTGTAAATTTAGGTACTCAAGTTGGGCAACTTTAATTTTACTCATCTGTAGCAATGATTCTCAACTGGGTTGGAGGAGAGGACATGTTCTCCTATAGAAGCCTATCAGAATTTCTTCTTTTAAAATCTTTTAAAATTTTTATTTATTTATGTTTTGGCTGTGCCGCTCAGCATGCGGGAGCCTAGTTCCCCAACCAGGGATCAAACCCGTGCCCCCTGCAGTGGAAGTGCGGCATCCTAACTACTGGACCGCCAGGGAATTACCAAGCCTATCAGAATTTCTGAGTGAGGCCTTTTTCAAACCATATATGATCTCCCTGAAATGAACATTCTTTTCCCTTCTCTTTTTCTCCTCCCCACTCAACTCTTGAACTACTGCTATGTCAAACTAATTTTCCTGATGGGAGACTTTTATGCTGGGATAGGGTGGAAGAAAGCTTGAGAACTTTTGACAAAAGTAGTGGCTTCCAGCTTCCTGTGTATCAATTCACTTGGCGATCTTTAAGCAGATTCCCTGGCTGAACTATTGAACAGAAGTTCTTAAGCTGTAGTATGCATGCATAAGAAGGGCAGATGCCTTTGGCTTGCTGTACATGAACGGGAGAAGAGAGAGGGGAAAGAAGAGAGAGAAGATTTTGATGTTTAAGAATAAAGAATCCAATTGACTTCTTTTAAATTTTCAAGGGTTGCATTCTGCTTTACTTCGTCTCCTTGCAACTAACTACCCACATTTATGCATTGTGGATGATTGGATCTGTGAAGAAGAAATCACAGGAACTGATGCCCTGTTAAGAAGAATGCTCCTGACTAGTAATGCCAAAAACCACTCTCCTAAACAACTTCAAGAAGGTATAATAAATTGGTATGCCTTTTACCCCTTTAGTAGTACACAGAGGTGTTAGGCCTGTGGAAATCTTAAAATCATGCAGAATTTTCCTGGAGATATAACAGGGTTTTGGTGAATATATTTAAAGTAATTCTCTTTGAGTTAAAGGATTTTTTACCATTTTTTTCTGACATGCTTGCATCTGTTTCCTCATAGGTTCTACGTTATATCACTAAACAGGTCATGTGGTTTTAGGAAAGTCCTAAAACTGGTCAGAAATAAGTACTGTGGAATAGAACAATGTATCTGCTGTTAATGGATAATAAGCTAGATCAGCACTTTAAAATAGAAATATGATGTGAGCCACACATACAATTTTAAACTTCCTATATATTGCCACATTAAAAAAGTTAAAAAAAGGCAAATTTAAATAACTATTTTGTATAACCCAGTATATCTAATATATTATGATTTCATCACATAATCAGTATAAAAAGACTGTTAGATATTTTATTATTTTTTCATACTGAGTCCATGGATTTTATACTTACAGCACATCTCATTTTGGACTAGCTGCATTTCAAGTGCTCAGTAGCCAGAAGTGGTTAGTGACTATTCTATTGAAGGAGGACGGTTCTAGCTATTTTTTACTAACAGTTGCTTACAGCCCATAAAGGGCTACCCGAAGGAAGGTGTCAAGAAGTTTGAATTTTTCAAATGAATGTTAATACCAAGAGCAATAGTTCGGTATATTTTCATGTTCCAGTCAATTTTTTAAATCAGTGTGAATTGTTGTCTTTGGGTCACTCTCACTAATGTGATTTTTAAAATGAGGTATTTTTTGTTCTTTACGAAATAACTGCACCTTAACATGAATTTTTCTTAAGGGCCTAATTTTAAGTATACCCACAACTATGACTAGAATGGAAAGTTTTACTTTTTTTAAAGCAATACTGCTTTCTTGATTTCTTTCGCCTATAGTTTGATAGAGCAATATTACTTCCTATTTGGTAAGCTGTATAGTATTTAGATTATGACTATAAAGTTTTCCTTTTAGCATTTTCAGCTGTCCCAGTAAGTCACACACAAGTGATGCAGATTCTAGAACACTTGACTCTACTCTCTGCCAGTGAACTTATACCATATGCAGAAGTATTAACATCCAATATGAATCAGCTGTTGAATTCAGGGGTTCCGAGGCGAATTCTTCAAACGGTCAATAAACTATGGATGGTTCTTAATACTGTGATGCCTAGAAGGTAATTTCAGTGTATTGTTACATGTAATAGATAAGTGTATAGCAGTGATTGTATACAATAACTTAAACTTAAATGTTGAAAAAAATTGTTAAAAAAAACTTTTTGACAATATAAATCCTTTCTGAAGACCACTAATTAAAAGAGTTGTTATAACTTTAAGGAAAAGAATAAACTCTATCTTAAGAAACAGAGAGAAACCTTGAAGTATTTCCAACTTGGGAAAGTTCTTTAAAAGGGAGTTCTCATGTAGAGTCATTTGTGGCTAATTGTGATTTAGATTACCATTGTGTCTTGCATCATTGCAGTGGCTCCAAATTTTGCTGTACATTAAAATCACCTGGAGAGCTTTTAAAACTCCTGATCCCCAAGTTGTAACCCATGCCAATTAAATCACAGTGGAACGCTGGATTTGTCTTTAGTCAAATGGGTCTCTGCTGTTCCATAGATTGCATCAAAAACACTTGGTCTGCTCTAGAAACAATACTGGGCTGGACTTACCTGAGATTCTGATTCAGTAGGTCTGGGAATATTTATACTTTTTAAGTTTGATTTTTACTTATATCAAATTAATAAATGCACGTAAGTTAAATAGTGTATAAGGTCAGCCCCCACCTTCCCATTTTAGACTATTGATCCTCAGAGACAATTATTCTTAGCTCCTTTATCTTTTAATTCTGGCATTTATGTCCCACCATGTATCTCAATCATATGCTTATAATTACTATGATTTCCTGACTTTCCAATTTAGAAATTGTCTTTTGACTTCCTACAAAATCCTTCATACAAGATGAAGATTTAGCACTCTTACTTGCTTCCCCTGTGAGTCCCTCTTCTTCCATATATTCTCCCTTCCTCCATTTCTCCCAACAGTTATATCAGAATTTTTGGTTAAAGAAATATTCAGTGTGCATATTATTATGACTACATAAGTGTTATTTATGTTGATATATATGATATCCTTTGATTACAATTTCTTTCTTAAACAACTGCCCTCCTTCATACCCCACATACACACCCTGAGTTGTTTGCCTCTTTAACATTTGTTCAGGTTTTTTGTTTTCTTTGTATCAATAACCAATTCACTCTCAAACTCTATTATTGAGTGGAAATTTACATTAATTG
Source organism: Stenella coeruleoalba (assembly GCF_951394435.1). Lineage (NCBI taxonomy): Eukaryota > Metazoa > Chordata > Mammalia > Artiodactyla > Delphinidae > Stenella > Stenella coeruleoalba. Next base: position 32,751,325 of record NC_137165.1, read on the forward strand.
TTAACACATCAGGTAACATATTAGTAACATTTTTCCTTGGAAACCTTCCTTTCAGATCTTTCCACCCTTATGTTTCAATCTGGGACATTCACAGTAGCCATCTGGAATTGCTTTGTCTCTTGGTTTGAGTCCATGTTTTTGTCTTTCTTGATTTAGTTCCTTATTTAAGTGAGTGGAACTAATGCTCAAGTTGCTTCCTGGGAAAGATGTTTGGGAAATATTTTTTTTTTTGAGGCTTTCATATGTGAAAAGGTTTTTATTCTTGCCCTCACGTGATTGATATTAGGCTAGGTGTAGAATTCTAGCTTACTTTTCCTCTTAGCAATTTGAAAGCTTTATTCTATTGAAGTAATTAGAGCTTTCCTGATTACTTTTGAGTAATCTAATCTTATACCAATTCCCAATCCTTTGTATGTGACCATTGTTTTTTCTCTTAAAGGTTTTAGGTTCTTTTTCATTGTTTCTGAAATTTCATGATGATACATTTTGGTTTGGGTCTTTTTTAATTCATGGTGCTGGGCACTTGGTTGGCCTTTTTTTTTGTCGGGGGACTAATCTGATGTCTTCACTTCTAGGACAGTTTCTTGTATTTTTTTTTTTCTTCAGTAATTTCTTTCCCTCTGTTTTCTGGAATTTTTTGCAATTTGGATTTTAAACCTCTTGAACTTACTCTGATTTTCTCCTTCTTTCTCCTCTATTTTTAAATTTCTCTTTTATGTACATTTTCTGGATATTTCGTCTGTTATCTTCTGATCTTTCCTTTGAATTTAAAATATTTCTGTTATAGTCTTAATTTCTAAGAGCTCTTTCTTATCTGAGAATCTATAAATGCCTCCTATTCTTGTTTCATATACGAAATATTCTGTCCTTTAAGGAAATTAATTATAGGTTTAAGAATTTTTTTTTCTTCTCATCTCTATATTGTTTCTTTGGCATTCCTTTCTTTCTGTTTGTATATTTTAATCTTTTTCAAAGTAGAAACTTTCTTTAAATGTCTGATGATTGTTGGCTATCCACTCATTTAAGAGTGGGCAAGCTCTGTGTGTGAGGTGGGGTTGATGGACTCCTGGGCTTCACTGTAAGAGGTCAGATACCCTACATATTGGCATATTCTTCAGTAATTCTGATGTGTAGTCAGGTTAGTAACCACTTTTATAGTCTATTGATGTTTAATCTCAAAGTGGCATCTCATATTTAGATTCTGTGATGATAAATGTAGAACAATAATTTATGGGGCCAGTTACAAAGTGCTTTGGTGGATATCATTTCATTTACAGGTATTATAGTCATATTTTACAGAGGAGGAAACAGTTCAGAGAGGTTCCATGACTTACACAGAGTCATACAGCAAGTGGTATAACTTAGGTTTTAATTCAAATTCTGATTTTATATGCCATGATTATTCCCTTACAACTGTGAAGATTTTTGAAACTACTTTTGTTTATTGTTTTATCTTCATTTGTTTTAGAAACATAATAATAGGTTAGATTTCTATAGTTTTTAATTTTCCCAAGTTCATTTACACCTGTTCTCTAATTTTTTTCCTGACTATATCTTTCTAAGATAAAAGGAACTGGATGGTGGCTACAGGTTTCAATTATGATATAGCTGTTTTTGAACATATGATTATTTTCTCATCAGGCTGTGGGTAATGACAGTTAATGCACTTCAACCATCAGTAAAGTTTGTACGACAGCAAAAGTATACTCAGAATGATCTGATGATAGATCCTCTCATTGTGCTAAGATGTGATCAGAGGGTGTACAGGTATGTGTCATTTGAGTTCATTTTTACTATAGAGTTATGCTTTGGAGAGCCAAAGGAAATTGAAGAAATTCAGTTTAAACTTATATCTTCGTGTTCTTGCAGGTAACTTGGCAGTATGACCTGTGAGGTTTTTGTGTTTTTTTTGGTTGTCTATATTCATGAACTTCAGTTTAATATGTGATTAATAAACCTAGCCTTAACAAAATGTCATCTTTGGTTTTGGCAGCCCTCAATAGTGTTCTTTCTCTCAGAGTCAAGATAGTGAAAAATGATACCATTTCTCATAGCATTGTTGAAAAAAGCTTTAAAAAAACCGGTTTATTATGAAATCATTACATGCATTAAAATTGTGATCCTTTTGGAATCCTTAATTGTGATGTTAGCTTTATTGATTCCACATTTGTCTATACTTCCTTGCTAATTGCTTAACTTAATCAGTTGCTTTGAAGTAGCTTCGCCTCAAGAGGTGGGATTAATTAATTCACATCATTAATATTTGAATTTCTAGTTGCTAAGCTAAATAGTAACAAAGATATACAAGTTGAGGGGTCTGCCTTTAAAGTGATTATCACTTGTATCGGGAAATAAGATAAATACCTGAAAAGTTAAATAATATGGTCATATGCAGATGAATGGTACAGTAAATGAATGGTGTTAAAAGTTTCAGGAGGAAGTGAGACTTTGAGTAGTATTTTGAAGTATAGAAGTAGGGTTTAGATGAACAGATACTGTAATGATGGGACGTAAGAGGTCAGAGAAGGTATTGTGAGAAAAAGAATAGTGTGAGCAGAAGTGTAAAAGCAAGAGTGAAAAAGCCTTGAGTGGAAGGCTTAGTTTTTGAGAACACACTTTAGAGTTGGAATGTTAGGTTAAGGTCAGGCTATGGAGGGCCTTGAATGTTAGGCTGAAGAGGTCATTTAGGTGGTAACTTACGAAGAGAAGGTTCACACTAGATAGTTCAGCGGGGAAAGAAACTGGAGTAAAGAAGACTAACTAGGATACAGTAATATACTCATCTGCCTTTAACCCTGGGGATGAAATTCTTGAAGTGGCAAAATCTGCAGAATCAGCCAAATATGGTTTGGTGAGATCAAGGTCTGGGAGGGAAGAGGAACCAGAAGAATAAACAGTATAAATGACATTAAGTATCTATTTAATAAAAAGAAAACAACAGTAAATAACATTTCTAGAGAACAGCCATTTCTAAAACAATTTATCAGTGTTAAAAATCCACTTAAGTAGGTAACCTTTCACCTAAATCACCCGCAGTTGTTCAGGAGGCTGTTAAATTATGCTATCATAATGTATGAAATGTTTTTGTAGCCTAGATCTTTCACTTAACAACTTGTGAACCTTTTCTCATGTTAATAGATCTTCTTATGTTAATTGGCTACGTAGTATTCCACATAGATATGCTATGCTTAATTCAGTTCCCTATTGTTGGATATTTTATTTCCATTTTTTGTTATTATTGATAGTGCTGTGGTAACTATTGTGTACTGAGTATTTCCTTAGAAATGATTATTAAAAATGGAATTTTTTTTTTTTTTTTTCTTTTTACGCGGGCCTCTCACTGTTGTGGCCTCTCCCAACCGCGGAGCACAGGCTCCGGACGCGCAGGCCCAGCGGCCATGGCTCACGGGCCCAGCCGCTCCGCGGCACGTGGGATCCTCCCAGACCGGGGCACGAACCCATGCCCCCTGCATCGGCAGGGGGACCCCCAACCACTGCGCCACCAGGGAAGCCCTAAAAATGGAATTATTGAGGCAAAAGGAACATGCTCATTTTTAAGTCCTTTGATTCATGTTTTCATTATGCCACTCAGAATGGCTGAACCTGTTGACATTCCTATAGTGATGTTTGATATTGTACACTTTCCTATACAGTTTTATATAATTTTTCCAATTTGATAAGTGAAAAATAGATTCCCACTTTAATTTATATTTTTCTTAGATTGAATATTTTAATATACTTATTGGTTATTGGTATTTCTTCTTTACATTTAGCCTAGTTTTCTATTAGAATGCTTACCTTTTTTGATTTAAAGAGCTTTTTACGCATAAAGGATATCAGCTTTTTGTATATAGAGTGCAGTTTTTTCTTTTATTGTTCTATTGTTTTGCCTTTAATTTTGTTCATTTTTTAAAATTTGATTTTTTCTAAGTGATCATTTAGGTGGTTTTTAAAAATGTCAAACAATATGAAAAGATATGACATTTTGGATTTGCTTTGAACTAACCAGTGGTGATGGTGGGAAAGTGGATGGTGGGGTATGGGTGAAATAAGACTAGCGATGTGTCGATAACTGTTGCTGCTGGGTGATGAGTTCTTAGAGGTTCATTATAATATTCCCTTTTTTATGTGTGCATGAAAGTTTTCATTATATACATTAATAAGTGCACAAACAAGAAGATTAACAAGGAAAAGGTGTACAGTGAAAAGTCTTGTTCTCTCGTATCTACCCTGCTGCCATTTTTAAAGCAAAGTTCCTCTTTGAACTATTGACCAATCCCAGTTCCATCTCCAGAGGAAACTTTATTGTCATAATGGTGTGTATGTAGCTTCATTTTCTATGTATTTACAAATTTATAAACAAATATTTACTTTTTTGTTTTGGGTGGTGTTAAAAAACGTAAGTGGTTTTTGGTAGGCTCTATTTTGTTCTTTTTTTAAAAAAACTTACCATTCTGAACATCTTTTCCATATTGGTATGCATAGTTCCATCTCATTGTTTTAACTGCTACATAGTATTCCATATATACAGGCCTCTACAAACTCTGATCCAGAATGTCTGGTGGAGTTTAGGATTTTTTTTTTAATAAATACTCCAGGTGATTCTTATCTTCATTTTTGGGAATATTGCCATGGTTTATTTAACCATTGACATGTTTCTTTTTTTCCACTATTAATACATGCATGTTTACTGTAGAAAATTTGAACATTTCAGAAAAAGTATTGACATTTCTAGTGTTTCATAGTTAAAACCAAAGCTGTACTGCCTGTTTATGCACACATACTCAGTCTGTGATAGGCTGGGAAGTGGCATTGTCAGGTTTTTCTAAGGGCTTGGCTTTTAATATTTTAGTGGTTACTGATTTATCTGTTTTGGTTTCCTTTTTTACATTTAATTCTTACATCTGTTATCTCATTTAAATTTAATTTATAACAATTTTTGAGGAATGAATAACTCTATTCATTTTTTGTTTTGTTTTGTTTTGTCTTGACTGTGCTATGGGGCATGTGGGATCTTAGTTCCCTGACCAGGGATCGAAACCCATGCCCCCTGCATTGGGAGAGTGGAGTCTTAACCACTGGACCACCAGGGAAGTCCCTAGACTATTTGTCTTTGAGGACAGCTGCCTTGCAGGCTCATATCTAAGAGATTTAATGGTAGTGCCATTTTTTTGTAAAAAGGAATGCCTTTTTTCTAGGGTATATATTACATTTGATTTTAGTTGATAAGATGAAATAGATAATACTATTCATACAGTCTTGAAGTACAGAGAATTATATATATATTAAGCTTTCATTTTTGAGAATGAATATTTTGGTGGGAAAAGTGTTAACTTTCTACTCTTTTAATGGTTTCAGGTACTGTTCAGGTTTTTCTAATTATTCAAATTGATTGACCATGTTCTGACTAATTTATAAATTTATATTTTTTCTCACATATTTTTCTTCTTTCTGTGTTTAGATGCCCCCCACTGATGGATATTACTCTACATATGTTGAATGGATATCTTCTGGCATCCAAAGCCTACCTTAGTGCTCATCTGAAGGAAACAGCAGAGCAAGATAGGCTTTCTCAGAATAATACAATAGGTTTAGTTGGACAGACTGATGGCCCAGAAGTTACCAGAGAGGAATTGAAAAATGCATTACTGGCTGCTCAGGTAATAAAGTAAAATTAATCAAAAAGGCCAAGGGCTTTCCTGTTAATATAATCATTTAAATAGATGGCCTTCTACATAAAATGGTGACATATTATACATTCCTTTTATTACAGAAGGTATATTATAATGGTGTTACCTTTGCTTCTGAATTATTAAAATCAGGAATAATCTTCATGGCTTTATTTAATAGCCATTTTAGTGAGATTTATATTTTAACAAAATATAAGACTTTTGTTTCTTAAAATCAAATGGAAAAAAAATCAAATGGTGGAGACAGACAAGAAGTGTGTGTGTGTGTGTGTGTGTGTGTGTATATATATATATATATATATATATATATATAAAAAATAAAATGTCAGGCAGTGATAAATACTATAACAACACAAGTAGTTAAAGTTTGTATTTAGAAAAGTTTTATAACAATATAGAATTTACTGCAGCCTTAGGTAGTAATTTTGGACTAATGCAGGACATGCGAGATGATTGAATGTTAAGCAGTTTGAGGTCTTCAAAGTAGAAATGTTTTCTTAGTTTGAAATATATTTTCTGAAATCTTTTCATTGGCAATAAGGGGAATTAGAGTAATAATATAGGTCCACAATCCCTTATCTGTAATACAGAAATCCAAAAAGCTATGAAAACTGAGGCATTTTTTTTGGTAATTCAGTTGGCAGAAAAACCTGACCTGATATGACCTTGTTTGTGTCAAAACTTGACCTGAATTGATGTGAAGCTATTTATGGCCTTTATCCCACTTAATATGAATGTTGGTATGTTTTGTTGCAGAAATATTAATACATTTGATTACAATGTACTGCCTTAGTCTCTGCTGGAGGTGTTATATAATGTTACAGAAAAAAAAAATCTGAGTTCTAAAATAAATCTGACCCTCAGAGTTTCAGATAAGGGCTTGAGGATGGTAATAGCTACCATTTATATAATGCTTATTATATGGTGGATGCTATTCTGAGTTTTTTATGTATATTAACTCATTTACTCTTCACAACCAACCTATGAGGTATGGAGTATTATCTCCATTTTTACAGATTAGGAAAACGAGATCCAGAGAGGTTAAGTGACTTGCTCAAGGTTATACATTTAGTAAGTGGGGAAGCTGGGATTCAAGCTGGGGGAGGCTGGCTCCAGAGTCTATAAAAAAACAAACAAACATAAAACAGTAACAACCGAAAACCCGTCAAGAATGACTATAAAGTTTACTTTATAAATGATTATAATGTAAGGCTAACCTTAGTTTATAATTAAGTTATTAAACAGGTAGATGGAGTAATTGTTTTCTTCTATCCCAGGCAGTGGCAGTCTTTCAGAGATGCATATTATGTATTCATTTTCTTTTTCCTTCTTCCTGCTAGATGCAAGTGATTATAGCTCTCCTTTATAGGCAGGGGCATTAAGTAGATCACCCCTCAAGAAACTACTTTTCTATGAAATGGCACTCAAGCTTGTAGACTGAGCAATAATGAGTTGTACAGTTGGAATGGATGGTAAGGCAGAATCTTTCCAGAGCCTTAAAGAGCCTATCTTAAAATTAAAAGGAAAAAGAGCTTTGGGGAGTGACTTTTAGGCATTAATTATTAACCACCATCTTCAGAGGTGAGAAAAAGAGGGGAATACAAGATAGGATCCTGGGAGAAGTAGGAATTTAAGAGGAAGGAAAGGAGATTCCAGTAGAAGTCATTTTTTGCCCTAGGGCCTATTTTGGATGACACCGAATTCGAATACTCTTGTAGTAGATGTTCTTAAACTCGAGTTCATGTATCTGCCTTAGAGGTGTGTGACCACTCTGAAATTATGCCATATGTTGCTGTGTTTACATATGTTAATTTTTATGCTGAGAGGGTATACAGTTTGCTTCAGATTCTTAAGAGGGTTCATGGCCCTGAAAAAGATGAGAACCACTGGCCTATAGGTTGTTCACTCTTTCTCTTAGAAGTACCTCTTTGCTTTTTGTTCTTAAAGAAACAGTTATTTTTATCACATGTGTTCATGTGAAAACAAAATCAAATTTGGTTTTCAAACAAACTTCTCAGAAACTTCTTAAATTCACTGTGTTTTATTTGCTTGTAGGATAGTGCAGCTGTCCAGATTCTCTTGGAGATTTGCTTACCTACTGAAGATGAGAAGGCAAAGCGTGTCAATCCAGACAGCTTGCTAAGGAATGTTCAAAGCGTTATTACTGCCAGCACTCCAACTAAGGGAATGGAGGAAGGAGAAGACAATTTGCTCTGTAACCTTCGAGAAGTTCAGTGCCTTATCTGTTGTCTGTTGCACCAAATGTACATTGCGGATCCCAACATTGCTAAGCTTGTTCACTTTCAGGTCTGGTTTCAAAGAATGATTCTTTATGGTTGAACTTTATTTTGGGGGTAGTTCTGAAGTACTAAATTAATAGGAATCATTTAGAAACTGGAGGTCACGCAAATGATCATGGTCCTTTGCAATACGGAGAAAAATCCAGATTTTTAAAATTTGATTTCAGCCTAATAAAGTGTTCATAGAATTTATTTGTATTTTAGTGCATCAGAGAGGTGAAATGCCAGGAAACATGTAGGGCATTGTAGCTTTCTGAGCAACTGTTACATAAAGGAAGTGAAACCTTCCTTTATATTTTTATCTGTATTTGACTTGCAGCTATTTTATTTCTAACTTTTCCCCCCTTTCTTGTTGAGATAGGGTTATCCATGTGAACTTTTGCCTCTGACAGTCGCAGGTATTCCATCTATGCACATCTGTCTGGATTTCATACCTGAGCTTATTGCACAGCCAGAACTTGAAAAACAGGTAATGAGTATTTTGGAACTTTAGGAGAATTTTGATCTCCCTTTAATCTTCTAGTTATATAAAACATTTTACAATTTTTAATACTTAAAGACCTTCTTCAAAAACATGTAATATTTGGATTTTGTGTTACAGATATTTGCTATCCAGTTGCTTTCTCACTTGTGTATCCAGTATGCATTACCAAAGTCACTCAGTGTGGCTCGCTTAGCTGTCAATGTCATGGGAACTCTGCTAACAGGTGTGTAGCCAACCGACATCAATAACAAAAATTTCTAACATAAAGTAGTACATATTTTTTCTGACTTTAGTGACACCATGTTTTCTGTGTCACTAATAGTTATGCCATCTTTTGAATTATTCTTTTTGAAAATTTTCCTATGACAAATGTGATGTATAGTGTACAGGAGATGAGTAGGTAGGCAAATTGTATCTTTCATTTTTGTGAATGACTGTATATAGATTTATAGTAAATATACTAAGCATTCCACATTTTACAAATGGAAATCAAGTCTACCTTCTGAATATAATTATGTCAATAGAAAACAAGTTACAATCTATTACAAATGCTTAGAATTCAAGAAAAATATAATCATCTGTATAAATAAGAGATAAATATATAAGTTGTTTCCTTAAGTTCTAAAACATACCCTAACATTTTAACCACCTTCTAGGTTGTTAAGTAAAATGGTATGAAAATCAACTAAAAGATATGAACTATAATTCAACCTTTAAAAGTTATGGCTTAGTCAATTTCATATTCTTAGTGCCCCCATAATAATCTATTCATTTATCTTTCCATCGTATTCACTTCATGTTATAATTATTTGCAGTGGTTAAGATCTTACACTGCCTGAGTTCTATCCCAACTCCACTGCTAACTGGAGTTGAAGAAGCTTCTTAATCTCTCTAAGGTTTATTTAAGAGTTTCCTCATATATTAAATAGTATCATAGAAATACTTTTTTCATTCATAAGATTGTGGGAATTAAATGAAACAATGCATGAAGTGCACCTATCACAGTGTTTGGACATAAGCATTTATGTGTTGGATGATGGCTGACTACTAGATTATGAGCTCCCTGAAGGCAGGGGCTGGCCATGTCTTAGAAAACTTAGTATCCTCAGCACAGAGCATGGTGCTTAGTGTATTGTATAGGTCATGTATGTTGAATTTGTATCTGTAAAATGAAAAATTCTGTTTTATTTCTTTCTAACAGTTTTAACACAGGCTAAGCGATATGCTTTTTTCATGCCAACTCTGCCAAGTTTGGTCTCTTTTTGTCGAGCATTTCCTCCACTGTATGAGGATATTATGTCTTTGTTGATCCAAATAGGGCAAGTCTGTGCCTCTGATGTTGCCACTCAGACAAGAGACATCGATCCGATTATTACGCGTAAGTAGTAACTTATTTTCAAGAGTTGTTTTAATATGTCAAACAGAAAGGCCCAAATCCTTTCCAGATTTCTTGCCTTATTTATTTTTCCTTATGTTTTTAGGCCTTCAACAAATAAAGGAGAAACCAACTGGATGGTCTGGAATCTGTAAAGATCCATCTTACAAAAATGGACCTAGGGACACTGGAAGCATGGATCCTGATGTACAGCTCTGTCATTGTATTGAAAGCACAATAATTGAAATAATAAACATGAGTGTTAGTGGAATTTAAGAAAAACAAAAACAAAAAAAACTTAAAACAAAAAAATGAAGCTGTTTTGCTGCATATACCCAACATGAATTTGCATCTTATAACAACTAAACTGAATGGGAACAGTAACGTCTTGGAATCACTAAAACGATTCAATTCAACATGAATACAATTTAGAACTCTCTTGAGAATTATGCTTGCTTGTATTTGATTGGCAGTTCTTTGGATCTACTTTGCTGGTATGTTTTTTGTAGCAGCTGAGCTTTTTCTGTTGGGAATACATTTAAGAAACTCATTACTGGAAAGTGAATATGGCCTTGTATTAAGCTTTTGAAGTGAAAAAAAACTGCCATGCCTTTGATTTAATTTCTTATAAAAATAAGTCTGTGGGTAGCCCTAGTATTTACCTGTCAGCTAGTAACAGAGTATATTGATGCAATGATGAGAGGGAGAAAAAGGGAAGGGAGAATTCAGGAAAAATTAGGAGTTTAGATACCCAAATAGAAACCTCTAAACTTGCAATGCAAGTAAGAGTAATGCAAGATGGAATTCCTTTTCTCAAGAAATAGTATTGAGAAGGCTTTAAAAAAGGCAAGTAGCTTTTTGTGAATGATTTTCATGGAATTACAGATGAGGATTTTAAGATTTTACATATTTGCTTCAATTTTTACTAATATATGAAGCCATATGTTTAAAGAGATACTTGAATAATTTGGAATTTTAAGATACTGGTTTAAAAGTGTTTACAGAAACATTTTTGTGCAGAGAAGAACCTGAAAGGATGTCTCATTTAGTTTTTTTAAAGTTTATTTTTATAATGGTCAGAGGGGGGAAATACTTTGGTATCTAAAGTTTAGAGCAATAAAACCCACTGGATTAAAGAGTTCTTGGTTTGCCATTAGGATTATAATTCACATCATAATTCTAGATTTTGAAGTACAAAAATATATACAGTGTTTGGACCACAGGAAAAATTAAAAAGGGGAAAATACTGTGTTGTGGAAGGATTTTGCAGTCCTCTTTTAGGAATGTCCATTGATTAGGTAGATGCATTCAGATAACCCATAATCCTCATTTTTTTTTCTTTCTTTTTTTTTTTTTTTTTGGCGGTACGTGGGCCTCTCACTGTTGTGGCCTCTCCCGTTGTGGAGCACAGGCTCCAGATGTGCAGGCTCAGCGGCCATGGCTCACGGGCCCAGCTGCTCCGCGGCATGTGGGATCTTCCCAGGCCGGGGCATGAACCTGTGTCCCCTGCATCGGCAGGTGGACTCTCAACCACTGCACCACCAGGGAAGCCCCTCATTTTTATTCTTAATGAAGTATCCAGTGTAGAAGGTACTTCTCTTTGCTTTCTGAGATATACCTGAATGAACGCCCCCTTCCCACCCCACTTGAAACAGACCTCTTCACTTATAAAAGAAATAAGGCAGGCTAATAAGAAAGTGTGGTTTTTAAGAAAAAAAATTTAATTTCAACCTTTTCACTAGCAAATAGTCACATCTTATTTTCCTTCTGTGTAAAATGGGATTACTGCTGGCCCTACCTCATAAGGGTATAAGAACTAATTTGTATCTGTTTCAAATCATGAAGTGCACAGTATCAATGATGAGAGTATTTATAACTTTTATTAGATGCTTAAAGTTCAATTAAGTAATTTTGATGCAAAAAATAAAAGCGTACACTTAAAAACAAACTATAAGAATTTTCATATTTTTAAACAAGGCAGTTTTGTAGTCTTTTAAAATTAAGTACAACTGCTCCTGTTTTGTTTTGTTTAAACTGAGGCTTTGGAATATCTTGTGTGAGTCGGTAACCTCTAGGAATTCAGAAAAGGTTTTCTAACTAAATGCTGTGCACATTCCTGGATCAATTTTCAAAGACTGGTCAAAACCTGCTGTGTTAAAATAATAACATATGCTGTTTTTCATCACGTTTGTTGATGATGTAAATAAAATGTGTAAATATATTAGTAAATGTTAATATTCATGTATTTTAAGTTAAGGTTATAACATTTGTCACAATGTGATTTTTTTTTCAAGTGAAAAACAGATGTGTGCAGCTATTTTGAATATTGGTTTATAAACATTCATATTCTTTATCAAATGAACTTGTAGCTTTTTGTGTTTCATTTCACCACTGTTAACCTGAAAGGAACAGTTCAAGGGACTGGAATCCAGGACTTTCTGGCTCCAGAAACTATGTGTATCCCTTTTTGTTACGCTACATACATCAAAAGGCAATACAAGGTGAGAGTCAGTTGAGAGCCTTAGGAATTCAGGAGAGGAAAATCAGAGTAGTTACCCTGGAGCAGTTACTTAAAAGATTTTGATGTTTAAAAAAAATTGTAAAAGCAGAATAATAATTTGAAGGTATTTTTAAGGATTTATTTTTATAAATTATCTTCCATAGCACTGTCTTACCAGTATTTCATTTTTTTGTACTTTCCCTTCATCTTTGCTTATGCATATGTATTTTCACATAATGGAATTCCATAATACCCAGTTTGGCATCTGCTTTTTTTTCATTTAACTTTATATGGAAATTTTTTGCAAGTTGTTTGGTTTTTATAATTATTCTATTGGCTCCAGAATGACTGAATTGATATAACCATCTCCCTATTACTACTAGACTGGGAAGTTAATGATTTTTTTCCGAACAGAATGGGCACTATTATCAACTGAGGTACTACTACTTTTTCTTACTTTTAGATTACTTCTTTAGGGTAAATTTCTGAGCCTGAGATTACTAAATTAAAGGGTAGAATTTATTTTTATGATTGTACGTTTTGTCATTTTGGGAAGATATAGTAAAACAAAGTGAGGCAAACAAATCAACTCGCCTTTTGCTGCTCCGACCTGCAGCAAATCTCTGTCCCAAACTGGTTTCTCGGGATGTGAGAAACTGTCTCAGGTTTTGCTTTTGGGGGGGCACTAGTATTTGAGCCAAGTTTAGGCTAGAGTTTAAAAAAAACCCAACAGTTTCGCGACATCATGGTTAACTCCGTACCTTTGAGGAAACTGAAGTGTCCTTGGCAAAGAATAAATCGGTTTTAGGAGGCACAGAAGGCTGACAAGCCTTAAAGGAGGTACTGGAGACCTCGAGAGCGTTTCTCTGGTTGAACGTGGTATCTGAGAAAGCCTTGACTGTCAGGAGATTCTGTAGCCAGCTGTCATCGAACCTTTTCGCCTAATTTGGCTCAGCAGTCTGGCAATTTCCTCCTGGGTCTTTTTGATACTCTGGCTTCCGGAAAGTTCAGAAGTTTGAATCGGGTGCCCCTGAGGAATGCTGAGAGAACTCGGCGCGGCTTAACGGTGTTTCCTCTTCGTCGGTCTACAGACCTTAAATGTGAGACTTAAGAGTTTCCAAGAAAACTGAGGCACGGATTAAATCACCGGTTTCAAAAAGTCCAACGGAGGACGCTCTTTTAGTTTTAAATCCCTGGGCTCTGCGGAAGTCCATCACTCTCGAGGCAATCGCCTTCCGGTGCCGCCAAGTAGCTTGGGCCCTTCCTTACTGCGGGGGCTTCCGTTGGGCGCCCCCTGACCTCGAGCCGGGATTGGTTGCTTGGTTTCTCGTCTTGGCGGGGATTGGTTGTCTGAGCTCGCCCGGTGATTGGTGCTGGGAGTCGAGGGGGTGGGAGGCGGGAATTCGTCTGCGCGGGTGTTGTGGAAGTGACTGATGAGAGCTGAAGGGCCGAAAAGGTAAAGCGGACGCAAGCCCGCGACCGGGCCCGGGAGTCGCAGCCAGGTGAGGAAGAGGGGCTAGGACCTTTCTTCTCTACCAGGGCTCCGCTGTGGTTGCTCGCAGTTTTCAGCTTCCTTTTCTCCCGTGAGTGGGAGTGCAGTAGGCGTTGTTTGGGTTTTCCTCAGGGCGGGCAAGTCTGTCTGGCGGGAAGGGCGCGAACTCGGCCAGGAGAGTGCCTTCTGCTTTCGTCCACCCGCTTTGCAGGCCCGTCGGTTGACTGGATCACCAGGGCCTCGGGGGTTCCAGCTTGCCGAGGGAGGAGGGAATGTGAGGAAGAAAACCTGGGGAGCGGGGAGACTGCAGCTTACCTCCTTGGAACAGAGGCCTGTTATTAGCCCCGGGCCCCGCGTTACCTCGGGGAAGGAGGGGGCGACGGCGGGAGCCTGATCTTGGTTTGTCCTTTATTCAGTGTGTGGGGAAGCTTCCCCATTTTGAGATGAGTGTAGCCGCAACTGGGGCGCGGGGAGGGGGGGTCGATTGGTTTCTAGGTTGTATCTGAGTTACTAGGCCAGCCTTGAGCTGTTGGTTTAGATTTAGGGGTGAGATTCCACCAAATTTCATCCTCAGAGCTTCACAGAAACACTAAATGTTAGAACTGGAAAAGACCTTAGAATAGTGGTTCTTAACTTCTTTGGGAACACGTAAACTTTGGTGATGGTTGTTATTGGCTTCATCATCTGTTGAGTTGGTATTTTAACCATCTCTCCATCCCCAGATCGAATTTACCTTTTTATCACCATTGCAAATAATTTTTCAGTTGATAACGGTGTATGTCATCTTCCCTCAGTTTTCAGTTATTTCCTTAGGATATATTTCTGGGTATGAGAAATCTTTGGACTTTCTCTCTAGAAAAATGCAGTCATACACAGAAATTTCTGCATGCAGTATCAAGAGATCACAGTCTTTCAATTACATCTGTGGATCCTAGGTTAAGAAAAGGTGGTTTACAAGAGGTGGGGATTAAAGTAGATCACTTCCTCTGTATCAGATGCTGGAGTTGAGGCACATTCTGTACATTACCTTATTTAATTCTTAAGTCAGTGCCTGGCTAATTTTCATAAAAACCCTATCAGGTGGATATCTCTATTTCACAGATGAAGAAACAGGCTCTGTGAGATTCACAGTGGAATTCAAATTTAGGCTTGCCTTACTTCAAAGTCCATCTTCCTTCCATTATACCCTACTGACCTTTAAGTAAGAATTATTGAGCACCTACCATGTGCCAAGGCGCTTTGTTCCTTACAACAATTTTTAAATTATGGATTTTTACAGATAAGGATCTCAGTCTAGAGAAGTGAAGAGACATGATCAGGGTAACATATCTGAGTTGTTGTCAGAACCTGATGCAGAAACTGTTTCCTAACTCCTGGTCCACAGCTTTGGCAGAATAAGGTTACAGATCCAGATTTGTTAGATTCCAAGACATGCTCTCAACCACTGTGATTTATAAGAGTAGGAAATCCTTTTACTTCCATTTGTTTTGTTTATACATTTATTAATTCCAATTTTTGTTTCTAGACTTCTTTCCTAGTCTTAGGTATCTGTTTTTCTTTGAATGGCTTTGTTTCAGTATTGACTTTGATTTCTGTTGCAGTTAGGAATCTGAAGTAAACAGTAAAACATGATGTCTTCAGTATGTTCTGAGTATACAATTGGTGGGGTGAAGATTAACTTTCCTTGTAAAGCTTATCCATCACAGCTTGCTATGATGAATTCTGTAAGTATTGTTCAGCAGTTATTTTAAGTCTTTATTAAGATACAGATGCTTATAATTCATAACATACATTGAGTCTGTGACTACATTTTCTCAGATAGTAAATGGATTGAAAATATTTGCTGGGTTCATTGAAGAACATCTAACCTTTGGAAAAGTAATACTGATTGCTGCTAAACTGTATATGTCTATGATTAGGAGGTAAAGGAGAACATCCTGAAAAATGTTCTCAGCTCATTTAGAACTTCTGTTTACTTTACTGAATTACTTTGAAATAGAAAGTATTTACTATCTTTTACACAGACTACTATACTTTGCACCATAATTTTTTTGAGATATTTCAATCATATAGAAAATTAATATACAAACGAGTAAACCAACTTACCAGCTTTGTTAAATCTTAATATTTTGCCTTATTTACTTTATACCTTGTTTATGAGTAACAAGATAACTAATATCCTGAATTTGTTATTTTTCTTTCCTAGCCATGTTTTTATACTTTTATTGTGTATGTATGTATCCATAAACAATATAGTGTATACTTTACATTTTTATAACTTTGCACAATGATATGATGTTACACTTATCTTTCTGGAGAACTTGATTTTTTTTTTTTTTACTTAATATTCTTCTTCTTATTATTATTTTTTAAGGATTTATGCCATAAGTTTTTTTATAGACGTACCTAGTATGTTGAGTTCAAGAGTTGGATCCTTTTTTCAGAGAGATTGCACCTCTTAAAATGCTCCTCTTCATATTTGTTTCATGGATTAGTTTTTGAGCAGTTGGTGTCTTACTATAAAGAAAGGAGAAACAAATCCAGATCAGAAGTACAAAGTCATTGTAACTAGTAATCGCCCCTTGTTTTCCACTGAAAATGGTAAATTCTTCCCTGGACCCTCCTCATAGTGGCTCCTATGGACCACAGAGGTTGTGAACCTCCAGATGCTCTGTCCCAGCGTAGTGCTGTTGGAAGCCTGTGGAAGGTGCAGAGACTGAAGGCGGAAGAAATGGCAGCAGCACACCAAGCCCTCCTTTCCTCACGACCTTGTTGCCTTGTCTAACATTATTTTTAAGATGTAGCCCTATTGATTGATAACTCATTTTCACTGCTGTATGGTATTCCATTGTATGAATATACCAGAATTTTATATTTGCCCATTTTCCTCTTGATAGACATTTGGGTTGTTTACATTATTTTGCAATTATAAACAGTGCTGCTATGAACTTTCTTATACATGTTTCCTTGTGTTCCTGTGGGAAAGGTTTTGGGTGTTTACATAGGACTGGATTGCTGGAGTTCAGTATCTTTAACTTTACTAGAAATTGATAATTTCTATACAGAGTGGTTGTAACACTCCCACCAACAGTATCCTCCATTAAGTTTTCATCAAAGATATTAGTGTATTCTAGTTTTACAGAAATGATGGTGCTTGCATAAGTAAGGCACAAATTGCTTTTCATTTCTTTTGTGCTTGGTATGGTTTAAATCTAACAGAATTTTAGGGAGAGATACAAAGGAATAAAGTCTAGATTTAACTAAATTCTAGTTCTCCTTTCTGCTATTGCTCTGTTCCCTGAAGTGCATGCAACTTTACTTCTTGTTGTTGTATGGAGAGAGACTTTAATGAGATAAGTTGTTGAGTTTTTAAAATTGTTTTTGTGTCCATAGATTGTCAGAGGATTAAATAGTAAGCAGCATTGTTTGTTGGAGAGCCCCACAGGGAGTGGGAAAAGCTTAGCCTTACTTTGCTCTGCTTTAGCATGGCAGCAATCTCTTAGTGGTAAGTAGTTGGTTGATGTCTTCAGGTTGCTTATTGGGACCTGAAAAAAAAATCTAATAAAGTACTTTTTACCCAGAATGATTCAGCCATGTTCTAGCTAATTTAAATATTCTCTTTTAAGATATTTCTTTATAATCAGTTATATATCTTCCAAAAGAGTTTCAATATAGCAAAATATGTTCAGTTAATCCTAAAATAATTTTGAACATAAGATAGTCCTTTATTTGATGATTCAGCATGTATATAAGAATCTAGGATTTTATTTTTATTATTTTTCATAATACTGATTATGAAAATAAGATGATAATTTTTATATAAAAGTTGCAAGAGATGGGGCTGTCATGATTATATAGCATATCAATACAAATAATTGCTTTTTTTGAGTAAATCCTTTAATATAGCTGCTTATCTCACAACATTAGAAAATGGAATACATAAAAAAGAAAAATTCTAGTTGACCTTTCTACTTGTTTGGATGCCAGATAAGCAGAAGTTTATTGTAATATTGTTTTTATTAATTCATATTATTTCCCATAGCTTTATTGGCTAGCAAATGTCTAGTTACTTTTGTGAAAGACTATCTAATATACATAATGAATCTGAAATACAATATTGGTCACATTTTAGTTACATAATTAGATGACTCTGTCCTAAAGTATTAGGAGATTTTAAAGTTAACCATGGGTGTATATGTGTATGTATGTATGTGTGTATATATACATGTACACACATATATATGTTTTTTGAAAAGAAATAGTTGTGTTACTGGTAAGACTATTAAAAATAAAGAGTAAATATTTTATAAGCTTTTGGTTGTCCATTTTGTTTCTTATTGATGTTTATCTTTGGGGAAAATGAGATTATCTGTTAATAAATTTTTAGTGGGAGACTCTGGAAAATAAAATTAGTAGTATTTATGTAGTGCAGATGGGAAAATAATGTCAGTACTGTTTATAGAAAATAAAATAAATTATTCAGCTTTTATATATCTATGAATTGTATATTTATACGCTGTAGGCACACGAAGAACTATTACAATTTTGTATTATATTTAAGTATTGAAAATTACCTGTTTAATTTGAATATTGACTTTAAAATGTATTTTGATACATGTATCAGAAATGATATCATGAAACATGTTTTTTGAAATAGAAGTATAATGTGGGAATAATTTAACGTTATGTGTTTACGTTATTATTTTATATTGAACTTTCAAATTTTTCATTTAGGGAAATAGCAGTAATTAAGAGTATAAATAATTAAGAATATACTTTAGGTATACTTGGTATTTTAATATATCTCAATATAAATGAATACTCGAGTGGTTGTGCCTCTGTTACATTATTAATCTTTGACTGTTATTAGATTATTGTAAATCATGTAAATTGTTGATAACTTCTCTATAAATGTTTCTGGCATAAGTGTTTCTCACCTGTCCTAGTTTGATGCTGCAGGATGGGTGACCAACTTGTCCAGATTTGCCAGGTACTTTCCTGGTTTTAGAACTGAAATTCTGAATCCTGGGAAACCTCCCAATCCTGGGCAAAAAATAAGGTGGTTGCACACCCTAGCTGAAGAGGAAGATTAGTGTTTTTTTAATTAGAAATATTATAAATAGAGGTTATTTCATTTTTAGGGAAGCCAGTGAACGAAGGCTTAAGTAAAAAAGCTGAAGTACCATTGTCGTGTTGTTGTACATGCCATTCAAAGAATTTTACAAACAATGACGTGAACCAGGGAACTTCGTATCATTTCAACAGTCCAAGTATACCAACTTCTGAAAGAAATGGCACTTTGTCAACTTGTCAAGGTAGTTTATATTTTGTCTGGGTCTTTTGGTATTTGTAATAGGGGTCTTAATTATTGCTGTTATGAGACCTAATGTAGATAAATTTGGTTAGCATAATTGGTTATGTATTTCCACCTAATTTCTCTGGAATTATTTTGAATAATGCATAGAGTGGTCAGAAATCCTTGGAATATTTTATTCTTGGCCTCACTTTTTTTTTTTTTTTTTTTTCTTGGCCTCACTTTTAACTGATTCAGACATCTTGCTAGTTTAAATCATTTTTGAGGAAGCAAGGCAAAATAACTGATATTCAGAAATTGATGTTATTCGTAAGCAGTATTAATTATATGTCAGAATTTTATAAAACATTTTGATTTGTATTGTAAGGCAAAATCTAATTAGCCTCATTCACTCTTGATAAGTTTGCCTAGACTTCCGAGACCAGTATCCTATATGAGAATGAGGTATGTTTCAAATATGATCCTTAGATGTTCTTACTAGATTTATTTAAGAGAATGTATTATCAATAACATAAGACTATAAATTTAAAGAATATTTCTTTTGCTTTGACTGTATGGAAAAGATTGACCATTACTTGCCTAAGCCAGAAACCTAGGAGACATCCTGTACACTTTGGTATTCCTTATTCCTCCATGCAAATCTCCACCTCCATTGGTAACTTCCCTAGTACAAACTACCATTTGTTCTTTAGACCGTGTAATAACTCCTTTCCTGCTTTCACTCATGCCATTCCTTAACTAATCACTGGCAGGGAGAAAAGAGGTTGCCATGACTGGCTTAAGTCTAAACAGTATCCACTTCCTAAAATCAAGGATCGAGTTGTCTTCCTCTAAAGCACATGACTGTGTGGAGGATGGTAGCTGCTTGAACCGAAATGTGATTCTTTTAGGAATGAGGAAGAGGAAGTGGAATAGATGCAGGAGAGGTGACCAATAGTGTTGTCTACTCGGTTTTGACCCTTAACATTTTTGGCTTTCTTTCCGAACATTCTTTCAAAGGATTATGCTTTCTGCTGCCTTCAGAGCCTTTGCTTGTGTTAGTGTCTCTTCTGAGGAAAATTTCATCTTCAACTTGTCCTGCTCTTCCTTTAGCTCTCAGCTTAGATATCACTTCTTTAAGGCAGCCATACTGATCTTTCCGTCACACTACATTTGGTTTCCCTATTATATTCTGTCATCTCACTGTGTACCTCTCCTTCATAGCACTTGTTACAATTTGTATTATCCACGTGTCTGTGTGCATCTTTTATTAATCTCTGCTTCCCCTAGCAGACTGTATACTCCATGAGGTCAGGAACTGTGTCAGTTTGCTCGCCATTGCATACCTAGCAGTGCCTGGCATATAGTAGGAGCTAGATAAATATTTGTTGTATGAATGAATGGAATTGTTTTTAAGCTAATTATTAATATAAGAACTCTTGGCTTATAATGTTAATGTACAACCTGTATTTTTTTTTAGACAACTTTACTGAAATATTCTTGACATAACAGACTCTATATATTTAAATGGTACATTTTGATAAGGTTCGACATAAGAGTATTTCCCTGAAACTTTCACTAACATCAAGATAGTGAATATATCCATCAGCTTCAAAAGTTTTCTCATGCCCCTTTATTATCCCTCCTTTCCACCATTTTATAATTTATCCTCCCCAAACAACCACTGAGTGTTTTCGGTCACTGTAGATTAGTTTGCATTTTCTAGAGTTTATATGAATGAAGTAATACAGTTTGTATACTTATTTTGCCTAGCTTCTTTCACTTAACATAATTCTTTTAAAATTCATCCATGTTGTTGCATGTATCAACAGTTGGTTCTTTTTTATTGCTGAGTAATATTCTATTGTATGGATATACTGCAAATTGTTTATGCAGTCACCTGTTGATGTGTATTTGAGTTGTTTCTAGTTTCCGGTTGTTACAAATAAAGCTGCTGTGAACATTTGTGTATAAGTCGTTGTTATGGACATGTGCTTTCACTTTTCTGGGTAAATACCTAGGAGTGTAATGACTGGATCACTTACGTTTAACTTTAAGAAACTTCAAGTGTTTCCCAAAGTAGTTATGCCATTTTACATTTCCACCAGCAGTGTATGAGAGTTCCCATTTCTCTGCATCCTTGCCAGCACTTGGTATGGTAAATCTTTTTAGCCATTCTAATAAGCTTATAGTGGTATCTTATTGTGGTTTTATTTTGCTTTTCCCTGATGACTTGTGATGTTGAGCATATTTTCATGTGCTTATTAGCCATTTGTATATCTTCTTTGATGAAATGTCTGTTGAAATCTTTTGCCTGTTTATTGTTTTTTTCTTATTGTTAAGTTTGGGATTTCTTTATATATTCTTGAGTACAAGCTTCTTTTTTTAATCAAGTATAGTTTTAGGTTTTACTTTTAAGTCTAAAGAGTAATTTTTATATACAGTGTGAGATGTGGATCCAAGTTCGTTTATTTTGCCTATGAATATCTAATTTTTCATCAACATTTATTGAAAAGGCTACCCTTTGTCTGCTGCATTGCCTTTGTGCCTTTGTAAAAATCAGTTTTCAATACACTTGAATTTTAATGTAATTGTGAGTTAGAGTTGTTTAGAGTAGTCTCTTCAAGGATCAGATGGGGTAAATCTGGGTTGTATTCTGATGCTCTCTTTACATTTTTAAGTAAATTCTTTAAAAATATAACCTAAATACAGAAAAATGCACAAATTCTATGTGTATAGCTTGATGAATTTTCACAAAGTAAACACACTCGTGTAACTACCACTAGATGAAAAATAGGACATAGCCAACACCCCAGTGGCACTTCTCATGTTCTTTTCCTGTCACTATTCTCTCTCTCCACAGGTAGTAGCTATCCTCCCTCTGTCACCATTGATGAGTTTTGCTTCTTTATAGAAATGGAATTATATCTGTACTCTTGTGTCTGTCAGCTTTTACTTAACATATTTCTCAGATTAATTTGTGTTGTATATAGCAGTAGTTCTTATTGCTGTATTTTGTGGTATATAATAAATTATATACCATAATTTATTATTTTATTCTACAATTGTTAGACGTTTGGGTGGTTTCTAATTTTGGTTATTAAAGCTATTATGAACATTCTTGTTCATTCTGGTACAGATAGGTAAACCCTTTCTATTAGATATAGATCTAGGAATGGAATTGCTGGTCATAGTGTATGCATATGTTGAACTATAGTGGATACTGCCAACGTTTTCCAAAATGGTTGAACCAATTTATTCATCCCCCCTGCCCCGACTCTACATCCAGTAGTATATGGAAGTTACATTGTTCAACATTCTTTTTTTTAAAATTTATTAATTTAATTTATATTTTATTTTTGCCTGCGTTGGGTCTTTGTTGCTGCTCGCGAGCTTTCTCTAGTTGTGGCGAGTGGGGTCTACTCTTTGTTGCAGTGTGCGGGCTTCTCATTGTGGTGGCTTCTGTTGTTGTGGAGCACAGGCTGTAGGTGCGCAGGCTTCAGTAGTTGTGGCACGTGGGCTCTAGAGCGCAGGCTCAGTAGTTGTGGCACACGGGCTTAGTTGCTCCGCGGCATGTGGGATCTTCCCGGACCAGGGCTCGAACCCGTGTCCCCTGCATTGGCAGGCAGATTCTTAACCACTGCACCACCAGGGAAGCCCCCAGCATTCTTGTTATCACTTGATATTCAAGTCTTTTTAAGTTTTAGTCGTTATGGTGCCTGTGTGTTGTTCTCGTGAATTTTAATTGTTATCTCTGTGGTAACTAATGAGGTTGATAATCTTTTTTTTTTAATCTTTATTGGAGTATAATTGTTAGTTTCTGTTGCACAACAAAGCGAATCAGCCATATGCATACACATGTCCCCATATCCCCTCCCTCTTGAGCCTCTCTCCCATCCTTCCTATCCCACCCCTCTAGGTCATTGCAAAGCACCAAGCCAGTCTCTCTGTGCTATGCTGCTGCTTCCCACCAGCCAACTATTTTACATTCGGTAGTGTATGTATGTCGATGCTACTCTCACTTTGCCCCAGCTTTGCCCTCCCGCCCCGTGTCATCAGGTCCATTCTGTATGTCTACTTCTTTATTCCTGCCCTGCAACTAGGTTCATCAGTACCATTTTTTTTTTTTTAGATTCCATATACATGTGTTAGCATACAGTATTTGTTTTTCTCTTTCTGACTTACCTCACTCTGTATGACAGACTCTGTGTCCATCTACCTCACTACAAATAACTCCATTTCATTTCTTTTTATGGCTGAGTAATATTCCATTGTATATATGTGCCACATCTTCTTTATCCATTCATCTGTCGATGGACATTTAGGTTGGTTCCATGTCCTGGCTATTGTAAGTAGTGGAATTGCTGGGTCATATGGTAGTTCTACTTTTAGTTTTTTAAGGAACCTTCATGCTGTTTTCTATAGTAGTTTTATCAATTTATATTCCCACCAACGGTGTAGGAGGGTTCCCTTTTCACCACACCCTTTCCAGCATTTACTGTTTCTAGGTTTTTTGATAATGGCTATTCTGACCAGCGTGAGGTGATACCTCACTGTAGTTTTGATTTGCATTTCTCTAATAATTAGTGATGTTGAGCATCTTTTCATGTGCCTCTTGGCCATCTGTATGTCTTCCTTAGTGAAATGTCTATTTAGGTCTTCTGCCCATTTTTTAACTGGATTGTTTGATTTTTGATATTGAGCTCCAAGAGCTGCTTGTATATTTTCAAGATTAATCCTTTGTCTGTTGTTTCATTTGCAAATGTTTTCTCCCATTCTGAGGGTTGTCTTTTTGTCTTGTTTATGGTTTCCTTTGCTGTGCAAAAGCTTTTAAGTTTAATTAAGTCCCATTTGTTTATTTTTGTTTTTATTTCTGTTACTCTGGGAGGTGGGTCAAAAAAGATCTCGCTGTGGTTTATGTTAAAGAGTGTTTTTCCTATGTTTTCCTTTAAAAGTTTTATAGTGTCTGGTCTTACATTTAAGTCTTTAATTCATTTGCAGTTTAGTTTTGTGTATGGTGTTAGGAAGTGTTCTAATTTCATTCTTTGACATGTAGCTGTCCAGTTTTCCCAGCACCACTTATTGAAGAGGCTGTCTTTTCACTGTTGTATGTTCTTGCCTCCTTTGTCGTAAGTTAGGTGCCCATATGTGCATGGGTTTATCTTTGGGCATTCTATCCTGTACCATTGATCCATATTTCTGTTTTTGTGCCAGTACCATACTGTCTTGATTACTGTAGCTTTGTGGTATAGTTTGAAGTCGGGGAGGCTGATTCCTCAAACTATATTTTCTTTCTCAAGATTGCTTTGGCTATTGGGGGTCTTTTGTGTTTCCATACGAATTGTGAGATTTTTTGTTCTAATTCTGTGAAGAATGCCATTGGTAGTTTGATAGGGATTGCATTGAATCTGTAGATTGATTTGGGTAGTATAGTCATTTTCACAATGTTGATTCTTTCAACCCAAGAACATATATTTTCTCCCATTCTGCAGGTTGTCTTTTTGTTTTGTTTATCATCTCCTTTGCTGTGCAAAAGCTTTTGAGTTTAATTAGGTTCCTTTTATTTTTTTTTAACATCTTTATTGGGGTATACTTGCTTTACATTGTTGTGTTAGTTTCTGCTGTATAGCAAAGTGAATCAGCTATATGTATGCATATATCCCCATATCCCCTCCCTCTTGCATTTCCCTCCCACCCTCCCTGTCCCACCCCTCTAGGTGGTCACAAAGCACTGAGCTGATCTATGAGTCTGCTTCCCGCTAGCTATCTATTTTACATTTGGTAGTGTACATCCATTTGTTTATTTTTGTTTTTATTTCCATTACTCAGGGAGATGGATTGAAAAAGATATTTCTGCGATTTATGTCAAAGAGTGTTCTGCCTGTGTTTTCCTCTAAGAGTTTTTTTATAGTATCCCATCTTACATTTAGGTCTTTAATCCATTTTGAGTTTATTTTTGTGTATGGTGTTAAAGAATGTTCTAATTTCATTTTTTTACATGTAGCTGTCCAGTTTTCCCAGCACCATTTATAGGCGTCCCTCTTGAAAGCATATTTCTAAAAATGTTTGCTGTGTCTTTGTTAAAGTATACTGAGCGGTAAATAAGTGCTTTTAAAGATGTTTAGCATTTCCTATTTTAAACTATGTTATGAAGTTTTTAGAAATAAGTCTTAACATCTTTTTTAAAGTTGAAGCATAGTTTATTTACAGTATTATCTTAGTTTTGGGTGTACAGCATAGTGATTCAATATTTTTACAGATTAAAGTCTTACATCTTGATTTCAATTTTTTTCTAAAAATATTACCTAAATGTAAGTTATTTATACTGATTTTTTATGACTTCTTATATAAGACTCTCCTGAAAAAACTACACTGGCTGCAAAGCTATCTGCTAAGAAACAGGCATCCATGTACAGAGATGAAAATGATGATTTTCAAGTAGAGAAGAAAAGAATTCGACCCTTAGAAACTACACAGCAGGTAAACAGTTTATTGGCAGTGGAATAATCCCATTAGTTATAGCTGAACAAGGTAGTCAAGTATCAATCATTTTTCAGTGGCATCTGTAGAGATTATTTTGGGTAGTGTCAGATATGAATTAAATGGTAAATTATTATAATTTCATTGTATAGAGTTACTCATTACAAAGGAGTTTATTATAGTAAATTATTCATAGTAGCATGTCATTAAAGTGAAACTGAATGGTGCTTTCTTATATATAAGGAATTTGACAATAAAATATTTACTTAAGGCATGTATCAATAACAGCTACTTGGTACTTTTTAACTCCTCTGTTGTTTTTATCTAATAATGGCATTTTCTTTTGGCTAATATACCTCTGATATGAATATTTAGGTCATAGATACTTTTGGTATTGATAGTTTTAATGTAATGACAAGGTTTACTATTATTTATTGAGTTTTTAATATCAATACGTTATAAAATATGTTTATTTCTAAAAATTATTGAAGAACCGAAATTACTAGAAATTTTAAATGAAATGTTTTCATAGGTGAAAACAGTGTTTTCTCATAGAGTTCATGG
This sequence comes from Stenella coeruleoalba, assembly GCF_951394435.1. NCBI lineage: Eukaryota > Metazoa > Chordata > Mammalia > Artiodactyla > Delphinidae > Stenella > Stenella coeruleoalba. Next base: position 32,777,503 of record NC_137165.1, read on the forward strand.
CATTGAGGTAAGGAGGATGGACTTTAATAGACTTAGTTACAAATAAAAAAGATTATTAAATTAACATGTCCTTTGTAGATAATTGTATATTTTTAATTGAATATACTCAAAAGGTATTTGCATTTTTATGTAGTTTATCTGTTCCATTTACAATCTTTATTAACTTCCATGATTAAACCTTGTTTTTAGAAATAGAATGAAATCGTTTTCTAGTTTTATATTTGGAAAATCACCAATTACAAATGAAGTATCTCTAGAGATTTCTTTCCCACAAAATGTGTACTTAGAGTTGGATGTTGTGAGGTAGAGCTCAACATATAGCATTTATTCCCTGACTTCATTGGCTCTCATTTCTTTTTTGTAGGAATGGAATTATCGACAGAAATGCTTCTTTTCCTCTTTATAATTTAAGTAAATAGGTTTTGGCAAGTAAGAAAAAGCATAGATAGTTTGGAAAGAAAACAGTGGTGTTTATAAAAGAAATTTAGTCAAATACAATTTGGATTATCAAATATCTAGTAAGTAATATAATAATAGTAATCAAGTAATTTATTTCATCAGGTAGGAAATAATGAATATTTACATTTAAAGTTTTTATTCTATGTTTTTTTTTCAATTTAGAATAAGGTTTCCATTTTTATTTACTTTTATTTTCCAATTAGATATGTAATCGGACTTTGCCATAATACTATTCTTGGTATCCATATGGTGGGACTGTTTTATGGGAAGATCATTTTACAATGCTATAGTTTTGCCACATCATTAATTAAAGCTATTTTGGTCGGAATTTGAGAGGTATTACTGTATTCTGTTTTATTTAAGTCTTATAATAAGGTGCCTATTTGTTTTTAGAAACTTTTTGATTGTTGCCAGTGAGAAATAGTCATTTTTTTTAATGCTGAAAACACGTTATAGCTATTCTGATCTTTGAGAGCAACTAGCCTCATCAAACTTCCTAGTTACAATAAATTTTATTTTGGTTCTGTATTTACAGATTAGAAAACGTCATTGTTTTGAAAAGGAGGTGCACCATTTGGATGCAAAAGTTGCTTCAGGAAAGACCACAAAACTCAACTCCCCATTAGGAAAGATAAACTCCTTTTCTCCACAAAATGTATGTATTTATGCCATTGTTCAGTTTAAAGAAGGAAAATGTGGAATTTGCTAAATCCATTTTTGAAAAAGATGAAGAATAGTGTAATCAAAGAAGAGTAGAAAACAACTCAGAGGTGCTAAGTGCTGTCACATGTCTTCTGCTGTGTGAGATGGTAAACCTATGCTCTTTGTGCCCCAGTTTCCTCATTTATAAAATAAGAGAATTGGACTAGAACGAGATCTGAAAGTTTTTTTCCTCTTTTACATTCTAATGTTTGTGAACTCTACTTCCTAGAGTTCTTTCAGTGTCCTTAGGGCATTAGTTCTCAAAGGAGTAGTCCAGGGAGCTCTGGAGATTCCTGAGATTTTTTTCCAGATAGTCTGTGAGGTCAAACGTATTTTCATAGTGATGTTAAGATGTTACTTACCTTTTTTTTTTTTTTTTTACCGTCTTTGACATTTGCACTGATGGTACAAAAGCATAGGTTGGTAAAACTGTTGGTGCTTTAGCACAATAAGGGTAGTGGCATCAACCTGTATTAATAGTTATTTTCTTCACTGTTGTTAATGCACAGTTAAGAAAAGCCAGTTTCATTTAAGTCCTTGATGAAGCAGTAAAAATTACTAATTTTATTAAATCTTCACCCTTGAGATTTTTAACATTCTGTGTGAAGAATAGAGTAGTTTTCGTAAATCACTTTTGCATTCAGGAGTAGGATGGTTTTCTTGAGGGAAAGCACTTATAGGATTGTTTGGATTGTGAGCTGAACTAGCCACTTTTTTCACAGAACATTGTTTTTACTTGAAAGAATAACTGAGACTAACTTCGGTAATTCTCGAAAATAAACAAAGTGAGCCTGATAAAATTTGAGTTTTCAGTGAAAAATCAGAATTTTGAAAAATTGTGTATACTACTGTGAGCTTAGCAGTTTTCTGATACTTAAAGACTGATGATATTTATTGGTGGTGATATTGTATACGTGACTTTTTGATATTGTATAATGAAATATGTTTCATTTATATAGTTTTATATAAATGGAATCATGCCTGGAATTTTTTATTGAATTCCAAATATTGTGAAGTTTACCTTGTTGGGTACTGGATATTATTGTATTTCTATAAGTACTCTTGAGTTTTGCTCTGGGATGCAGTTAAATTACTTGGAATCAGCTTGATCCTTTTGGTTCTTGCTTTTAGGATTTGTTAGGTAGGACCTGAGCCGGGTTTAGTTTTGGGCTACCTCAGTAGAGGCTACCTCCTTTTGAGTCCTCTACCTAATGCTCCATGAATTGTGAAGTTTTCCAGCCTGGCTGGTGGGAACAGGTACTGTTCCATGCTGTCTGTGGGTGTCTCATCATTTCAGGTGGTTCTTGCCACTATCTTGGATTGTTTCCTCATTGGCATGTGCTGATCAGTACTCTAGTAGATACTTGAGAGGTCCTTCTGCAGATCTCTGGAGTGCATTCTTTGTGCAGCACTCTCCATTCTGCTTTCTTCTCTGTGAACTTTAGTCTTGGTCTCCCTGGACTCTCAGCAGTGTCTCTTCAACTTGGGTTTGCTGGGCTATATCTGGGTTCCCCTTCCCCATGCCACAGCATGCAAACTCTCAGGACAACAAGCTGAAAGAATCATAAGGCTTACTCTCATTTGTTTCCCATCTCTCAGGGATCACTCTTCCTTACCTGATGTCCTGTATCTTAAAAACTATTGTTTCATATAGTCTGTCTGTATTTTTAGTTTTTCAGGTAGGGGATGAAACAACTCACTGACAAATTCCAGAAGTCTTTAGATGGCTTATAAAGCTCCTGTTTACCGGTACAGTCTTTAGGCCATTATAAACTTTTTGCATTCTTTTGCCCCTTCTCCTCTTTCCCACTTTTTTTGTCTCACTTCTGATAATCCTTCAGGAAGCCTTCCTTGGTGTCCCCAATTTTGAGTTAGATTCTCATCTGGAATGTTCCTTGTATTTCTCAAGAACATTTTCTTTTTTTTTAATTAACATTTTATTTTATTTTATGTAATTAAATTAATTAATTTATTATTTTATTATTTTTGGCTGCATCAGGTGTTTTTTTTTATCATCTTTATTGGAGTATAATTGTATGGATATGTATGTTCCTATTACCATTTTCTTAATTGTTTTGGGTTTGTTATTGTAGGCCTTTTCCTTCTCTTGTGTTTCCTGCCAAGAGAAGTTCCTTTAGGATTTGTTGTAAAGCTGGTTTGGGCGTGCTGAATTCTCTTAGCTTTTGCTTGTCTGTAAAGGTTTTAATTTCTCTGTCAAATGTGAAATGAGATCCTTGCTGGGTAGAGTAATCTTGGTTGTAGGTTTTTCCCTTTCATCACTTTAAATATGTCCTGCCACTCCCTTCTGTCTTGCAGAGTTTTTTGCTGAAAGATCAGCTGTTAACCTTATGGGGATTCCCTTGTATATGTTGTTTTTCCCTTGCTGCTTTTAATATATTTTCTTTATAGTTAATTTTTGGTAGTCTGATTAATATGTGTTTTGGCATGTTTCTCTTTGGATTTATCCTGTATGGGACTTTTCTGTGCTTTTTGGACTTCATTGACTATTTCCTTTCCCGTATTAGGGAAGTTTTCAACTATAATCTCTTCAAATGTTTTCTCAGTCCCTTTCTTTTTCTCTTCTTCTGGGACTCCTATAATTCGAATGTTGGTGCGTTTAATGTTGTCCTAGAGGTCTCTGAGACTGTCCTCAATTCTTTTCATTCTTTTTTCTTAATTCTGCTCTGCAGTAGTTATTTCCACTATTTTATCTTCCAGGTCATTTATATGTTTTTCTGCCTCATTTATTCTGCTATTGATCCCTTCTGGAGAATTTTTAATTTCATTTATTGTGTTTTTCATCATTGTTTGTTTGCTCTTTAGTTCTTCTAGGTTCTTGTTAAACGTTTCTTGTATTTTCTCCATTTTATTTCCAAGATTTTGGATCATCTTTACTATCATTACTCTGAATTCTTTTTCAGGTAGATTGCCTATTTCCTCTTTGCATCAGGTCTTAGCTGTGGCACATGGGATCTTTCGTTGTGGCGCACAGGCCCTTCGTTTCAGTGTACAGGCTTCTCTCTAGTTGTGGTGTGCGGGCTCCAGAGTGCACAGGGCTCAGTAGTTGTGGTGTGCAGGCTCTCTAGTTGTGTCATGTGGGGTCCAGAGTGCGTGGGCTCTATAGTTGTGGCACGTGGGGTCACCAGTTGTGACACGCAGGCTCAGTAGTTGTGGTGCGTGGGCTTAGTTGCCCTGCGGCATGTAGGATCCTAGTTCCCTGACCAGGGATCGAACCCACATCCCCTGCATTGGAAGGCGGATTCTTAACCACTGGACCACGAGGGAAGTCCCTCCTTCCCAGTTTTTAACACTTAACCTTACTCTTAATATCCTCTCCACAGGCTCTTAGTTCCATTATGGACAACACCAGTTTCTCTGAGACCTCCTTGAAGACTGTGACTGTTTTATTCATCTTTTTGTTTCAAGCACCTAACGTAGTGCCAGGAACCTAGTTGTAGACTGAGTAAATGAATACCATAATCCCTGCCCTCAAAGAGCCTTCTTTTAAATTCTTGAAAATACTGAGTGGGGGAAAAGAATAGTCAGTTATCTTCAGAGAAGCCTTATGTTTGGAGAAGTCATCTCAGGAGATTTTAATGTCAGTAAAAATATATGCTTTATGTTTGCCAGTGTTTTCTTGCTCATTTTCTTTAACTGTACCTTATTGTCTTCATAGCCCTTACTATTTGAATTTATTAGTCTACTTGTTTATTATCTATTTGCCCTGTTAGAATGTAATGTCAATCTTTTTCACGGGTATCTCGGCTACCTAGAACAGTGTATGGCATATATTAGTTGCCCAATAAATATTTGTTGGTAGAATCTTAATGAATTCTTATAATGACTTTGAGGCAGGTACTATTGTTATTCTCATCTTACAGATAAGGAAACTCTGAGAAGTAAGTAATTTGCCTAAGGTCACAAAGCTGGCAAATAGTGGAGTTAGATCCTACCTAAGGAGTCTGATGCTCTGGCAAATGCTCTAATTACTTTATTATACATTCTCTAAAATGCCTCAGAAATTCTGGAGCCGTGTAAACAGTATTCTAGCACCAAGATAAGGGAAAAAATATGTAGAAGCCTCAAGGCTAAAGAAATCAAGTATAGAATAATATGATTGATAATAGCTAAAATAAGATAAAGTTTTTTGTTTTTTTAAGAATTTTTTTTGTTTCGTTTTGTTTTTACTGGTTAAGAGAATGAGCCCAAATCAGAGTGCCTGGGTTTTAATCACAGTTCTGCTCTTTACAACCTTTGTAACCTTGATTAAGGTTTTAAACTATTGCTACTTCATTTTCCCATTTGTTAAATGGGGATGGTAATAGTATCTATTTTACAGGGCAGCTAGAGGATTAAACAAGTTAATACTTATAAAGTGCTTAGATTATACCTGGCATATCTTGGAGCTTATTAAGTGGTAAGTGGTAGTAAAAGTATCATCATCAGCAGTTGTAGTAGTAGCAGCAAATACTTACATATTTGTATGTTGCTGATAAAAGGTATTATATAATACTGGTTAATAATATTAATTTTCAGAAGTTAGGTTTATAATTAGCAAATTCTTTTAATATGTGTTAAAGATGTTTATAGCTCAACCTGTTTAGGATCTAGACCAGTTGACCATAAGCAGAGCTACTGTGCTCCTGGCTGAGTATCTTAATTTTAAACTAAGTTCTTTGATTGATTTCTTGTTTTGGTTATGTACTATGTTGATCATTTATTATGATCTTCTTATTGGCAAAGTATAATTGTATCTATACATGTGTATCTATATCTTTATATCAGTTTTATTTTTAAACCAGAAGTTACAAGTTTTCTTCCTTGGCTTTAGCTGGTATAGGTCTACATTGCTTTAGAAATGCAATAATTTTTCATAGATGGGTGATTTATTACTCATAATGTTAAAGGTATGGGTTTCTGACAATTTCTTATAAGTTTGAAGATTTATTGAAGAAGCTAAATCTCAACTAACTCTAGTAACTCAAATGGTAACATTTCACTAGTCAACAGAACTTTTGTTTGTAAGAAGACATAAGTGATACATGCCATACTAATTAAGCATGCATAAAGTAAATTTGTCAGACACCAGAGTACTTTTGCAATGACAGAAAAGACCATATGGCCGAGCTCTAATATTTGTTCTTTTTTTGGTAGTCTATAGTGAAAAGCATGAATATATAAAGTAACTTTATGAAAACCCCCACAAATACTTAGGTAAAATGATCTGTATTTTCAGTGTAATTTTTTTTGTTTCTAACAAAAATAGAGTAAGCAGTGACAATAGAAACATAATTAGTACAAAATGTAAAGTTTTAGCTAATGTGAATGTTTCTTCCTTTTGTACTTTAGTAAATTGTTAGTGAATTTTAGTAAATTGTTAAGAAAACCTGTAGTTTTTTGTATTTTGGCTATCATCTTAATTTTAAAAGCTTATGGTAATATTTTTAATAAATCTTACATGGATATTTAGCAGTAAATAATACTTCTCGTTTTTCAGAGAACCAGGGCTAAACATTTTCATGGATATAATATAATAAAGAATAATGGGGATACACGTAGGGGTAATTTATTTAAAGAAACGAGTCTTTGAGTATAGTAATATGTTTTTCCCTGCTAGAAATTTACTTTGGTTTCTGGTACAACTTTTTTTCTCTTTCTCTTTTTTAATGACGGTATAATTAACATTTAATATGTTAGTTTCAGGTGTACAACATAATGGTTCAATATTTGTATACATTGCAAAATGATCACCATTAGTCTAGTTAATATCTGTCACCTTACATAGTTACAAGATTTTTTTTTCTTATGATGAGAGCTTTTAAGATTTACTCTCTTAGCTGCTGTCAAATATTTAACACAGTATTATTAACTGTAATCACCATCCTGTACATGACATCCACATGACTTATTTATTTTATAACTGGAAGTTTGTACCTTTTGACCTCCTTCACCCATTTCTTCTGCTCTTCACCGCCATCTCTAGCAGCCACCAATCTGTTCTCTGCATCTGTGAGCTTGTTTTTTTTGTTTTTGCATTGTTTTTGTTTTTAGATTTTACATACAAATTTGCCTTTCTCAGTCTGACTTATTCCACTACACGTAATATCCTCCATGTTCATCCACGTTGTCCCAAATGGCAAGATTTTATTCTTTTTTATGGCTGAATAATATTCCATTGTGTATATATACACATACATATATATGTGTGTGTATATACACACACACACACACACACACACACACACACACACACACACCACATTTTCTTTATGCATTCATCCATCTATGGACACATATTGTTTCCATATCTTGGCCATTATAAGTAATGCTGCAGTGAACATGGGAGTGCATATATCTTTTTGAGTTACTGTTTTCATTTTCTTCAGGTAAATTCTCAGATGTGGAATTCCTGTATCATATGGTTATTCTATTTTTAATTTTTCTGAGTAACTTTCATACTGTTTCCATAGTGACTGCATCAGTTTACATTCTGCCAACAGTTCACAAGGATTCCCTTTTCTCCACATCCTTGCCAATACTTGCTGTTTTTTCTCTTTTTGATAATAGTCATTTTAACAGGTGTGAGGTGATGTTTCATTGTGATTTCGATTTGCATTTCCCTGATGATTAGTTATGTTGAGCATCTTTTCATATACTTGTTGGCCATCTGTATGTCTTCTTTGGGAAAATGTCTCTTCATATCTTCTGCCATTTTTTGTTCGGATTGCTATTGAGTTGTATGAATTCTTTGTATATTAGATATTCGTCCCTTATCAGGTACATGATTTGCAAATATTTTCTCCTTTTCAGTAGGTTGCCTTTTCACTTTGTTGATGGTTTCCTTTGCTGTGCCGAAGCTTTTTAGTTTGATGTAGTCCCCCTTGTTTATTTTTGCTTTTGTTGCTTTTGCTTTTAGAGTCAGATTCAAAAAACTATTGCCAGGACCTCTGTCAAGGAGTTTACCCACCTATGTTTTCTTCCAGGAGTTTTATGATTTCAGGTCTGAGGTCCAAGTGTTTAATCCATTTTGCGTTAATTTTTGTAGGTAATGTAAGATAGTTGTCCAGTTTCATTCTTTTGCATGTGGCTGTCCAGTTTTCCGAGCACCATTTATTAAAGAGACTGTCCTTTCCCCATTGTATAACATTTTAAAATCATTGCAAAGTGGCTTGCTATAAATCACGGAAAATATTTTCTGTAAATTCTGGGATAGGTGATTTCATAAAAAGTAGAAGAAAAATGTAGTTTCATAATGTTTAATATTTATTTTATATCAGTTTCTGAAGTGAGTTTATCACCAAAACTTTTAGATAAAGTAATTTTAGAAATGCAGTCCATATTTTAGAACTTTTCTTATGTTGAAAGATCATATGCCTCATATTTAGGTATCATATTTTAATCTAGATTATCTACAGATTTGAATAAAGTAAATTGAGGAACATGGGAAAGAAACATTTCTTTTTAGGACCTGTTCCTTCAAATGGGAGGAAAAAGAGGGTGGGACTAGATTTAATATACCTTATATCCCATTTAGCTGTGATACCTCTAAATTCTAATGATGCTTTTCCTATTTTGATCCTTATAAGATTATATTAGGGAGCATTTATTTTTTAGAAGAATAATTATTTGGATTGGTATATTAATTGTTTAGTTCTCTTATCCCTACAAAGATATAAATGTTACAGTTTTCATACATTTAAAAACTGCAGTTGTATTATTTTCTGGAAAACTCTCCTCCATAAATTAAACGATAAATTAGTTTAATGATTTCTGTTTTCCTCTAAATTTGACATTAAACTTTTTTATGTTTTTCTTTTAAGTCTTAGTTTTTATGAAAATAATTTAGCTTCCAACCTGTGAATTGAATTGGGTAGTTGTCTTTTTACCTTCCTATCATCTCCAGTTTCCTCACTCTCTTCAAGTCAGAAAATGGTGTCAGTACCTCCTCTCTTAAATGAATTACCTTCCAATGTCCCCTGCTTTTTCCCTTTCCTTGCATTTTACTTATTTATTATTTTTTAATACATCTTTATTGGAGTATAATTGCTTTATGATGTTGTGTTAGCTTCTGCTGTACAACACAGTGAATCAAGTATATGCATACATATATCCCCATATTCCTTCCCTCTTGAGCCTCCCTCCCACCCTCCCTATCCTACCCCTCTAGGTTGTCACAAAGCACCGAGCTGATCTCACTGTGGTATGCAGCAGCTTCCCACTAGCTATCTATTTTACATTTGGTACTTGTATATATGTCAGTGCTACTCTCTCACTACGTCCCAGCCTCCCCATCCCCCCACCCCCATGTCCTCAAGTCCGTTCTCAATGTCTGCATCTTTATTCCTGCCCTACCACTAGGTTCGTCAGTACCATTTTTCTAGATTCCATATATATATGCGTTAGCATACAGTATTTGTTTTTCTCTTTTTGACTTCACTCTGTATGACAGACTCTAGGTCCATCCACCTCACTACAAATAACTCAATTTTGTTTCTTTTTATGGCTGAGTAATATTCCATTGTATATATATGCCACAACTTCTTTATCCACTCGTCTGTCAGTGGACATTTAGGTTGTTTCCATGTCCTGGCTACTGTAAATAGTGCTGAAAATGAACATTGGGGTACATGACTCTTTTTGAATTATGGTTCTCTCAGGGTATATGCCCAGTAGTGGGATTGCTGGGTCACATGGTAGTTCTATTTTTAGTTTTTTTAAGGAATCTCCATACTCTTCTCCATAATGGCTGCACCAATTTACATTCCCATCAACAGTGCAGGAGGGTTCCCTCTTCTCCACACCCTCTCCAGCATTTATTGTTTGTAGACATTTTGATGATGGCCATTCTGACCAGTGTGAGGTAATACCTCATTGTAGTTTTGATTTGCATTTCTCTAATGATTAGTGATATTGAGCATCTTTTCATGTGTTTGTTGGCCATCTGTATATCTTCTTTGGAGAAATGTCTGTAGGTCTTCCGCCCATTTTTGCACTGGGTTGTTTGTTTTTTTGATATTGAGCTGCATGAGCTGCTTGTATATTTTGGAGATTAATCCTTTGTCAGTTGCTTCATTTGCAAATATTTTCTCCCATTCTGAGGGTTGTCTTTTCATCTTGCTTATGGTTTCCTTTGCTGTGCAAAAGCTTTGAAGTTTCATTACGTCCCATTTGTTTATTTTTGTTTTTATTGCCATTACTCTATGAGGTGGGTCAAAAAGGATGTTGCTGTGATTTATGTCATAGAGTGTTCTGCCTATGTTTTCCTCTAAGAGTTTTATAGCATCTGGTCTTATATTTAGGTCTTTAATCCATCTTGAGTTTATTTTTGTGTATGGTGTTAGGAAGTGTTCTAATTTCATTCTTTTACATGTAGCTGTCCAGTTTTCCGAGCACCACTTATTGAAGAGGGTGCCTTTTCTCCATTGTATATTCTTGCCTGCCTACATTTTATTTATGTATTTATGTATGTATTTCTTTTTGTTCTCACCATGCGGCATGTGGGATCTTAGTTCCCCCTACCAGGGATTGAACCCATGCCCCTTGCAGTGGAAGCACAGAGAGTTAACCACTGGACCGCCAGAGAAGTCCCTCTTTACATTTTAGATTCATGTTTTTATACAGATAATTCATATCACCAAGGATCAAGGATAATTCATATTGTCAAGGATCTAGTGAGGCATCAGTCTCCGTGTGGTCAAAATATAGTTAAGAAAAAACATATTTTAGAATAGAATGTTAAAATTCTGATATTACCTTGCTCTACCGCTCATAACCATTTTCTCGAGAATTTATTTATACGTATTCTCTTAATTCTTTTAGCAAATCCTCACAATGAGTGAGGTATTCTCACAGACACATTCTTATGCTTATACCTGCTGTTTATTAAACAAGTGCTAACATTGTGTATATACTTCTAGAAAAAGTAGTGTTTATTTTTGCCTAGTGTGTAGAAAAGAGGTGGGTCCAGCAGAGTGCGCTGTTGATCTTCAGGTAAAGTGTTGGTGTTGGGCAAAGCCTTGGTCTGTTTTTCTTCCTCTTAAACCCTGCCTTTACTTTTCTCTCTGTCTCTCTTTTTCTCTCCCTCTCTCTCCTCCCCCTCTTCCCCTCCGTATCTCCCTTTAATGCTGAGGATATTCTCAGGAGAAAATGACCAATTTATTTTGAAAAGCTGTTATTTTACAAGTCATTTTCTCATAGTTTTACTGTACTTTTTATTTAAAATAACTGCTTGTATAGTGAAATAATGCTTACTGTGTTTCAGGAACTCTTAAATAGTCTAGAAATACTAATTTACCTGGTAAATACAGGTTCATGTGAGTTAATGCTTATTGCAGATCCTTTTAAGTTTTCAGTGGATTTGACAATTTTCAAAATAAAACAAAAGAATTTAATTGAATCCCTATAATAACCTTATGAGGAAGGTGTTAATATTTTCTTCAATGACAGAAGAGGAAATTGAGTCACAGATAGTTTAAGTTCATGTCACGAAGCTGATGAGTAGAGGCTGGTTTAAAACTCAGGCATTCTGGCTCTAGAATTAATCCTTTCAGCCACCTCACTATTCTGCCTCTGAATCAACTCTTCCCGATGACCTTTAGATTAAAGACAGTTCATTTATATACTTTCACAGGTAATATTATGTAGATATTTCATTTAATATTAGTTCCTCTTTCAGTCTCTCTCTCTCAACACCCTGTTCTTTTATGATGCTTACCAAAGTTTATGATTACATATTTATTTATAGGTTTCATGGTTTTACTTGCCTCCTTGCCAGGCTGTCCATAAGGACAAGTGTATTGTCTCTCTTGTTCACTTTTTTATAACCAGCATCTGGCACAGGACCTGTGCTTATATTTGTTGAATAAATGAATGGAAAAATGGCTAAAGTTAAGAAAATGTACTCTTTACCACCATTTCTTGTGGCTTACAGCTTTTACTCAGATCCATATACTTAAAAAGGTGTGACAGTACTGTTAAATAGAGGAGACTGAAAGCAGGTTTTTAAATGTTTTTTTGCTTCTTCTGCAGTACATTTTGGTTGTAGTTTATGTACTAGCACACAAAAATAAAAGATCAAATAATGATTTCAGGGACCAAGAGGTAAATTGGTGCTTAATATAAACAAAAGATTAGAAACAACTTTTGTTTTCTGTAGCTACTCTGTGACCACACTGTTAAATAATATGACCATCTAGTTGAAGTATAGTTTATTCAAGACAGCAAAATTTTTGAAAACCATTATATGCCAAACACTTAAAAACAATAACTTACATTTCTTTGACAGTTAATAATAATGATATAATGATAGCTTTTTGGAACATGTACGTGTGCCAGGCAGTTTGTACGTTCTCTCATATATCCTTACATGAACTCTGTGAAGAAAATAGAGCGGATATTAGTCTCATTTTATAGATAAGAAAATTGGAGCCCAAAGATACTAGATTATTTGACAATGGTCATAATTATGGATATATGGTAGAACTGTGATTTGAGTCTAGTTCTAAAATTGAGCTGAATATAGATTCATGGAAAGGAGAGAAAAGGAATGGCTGGGAAAATTTTTTGTTTTCCTGTTGGCTTATGAGGAAAAAACAAAGTTACTTGCCAAGAGAAAAGAGATTTTATTATTCAATATGTCTGGCCTTAAAATATCTTCTTTTAAATAGTCTACAGTTGGGGAAGATTAAATTATCTTAAACATTTTGTGTGTTTTACCTACTAAAGAGTCAAAGGAAGTTTTAAACTCAAATTTTAAAAAAAATTATGAGGAATATACATTGTTTGAAAAACCTTTAACAATATAAAGCAGTACAGAGTAAAAAGTTAAATATTCTCCCTTAAACTATTACTTCCATCCCCCTTTCTGCTTCCCAGAAGTAAACAAGAGTAACGCTTTCATGAGAATCTTTCTGGATCTTTTTGTGTAAATTTACAACAGATACTTTTCATAGTTCTGTTATAGTTAAATTTTGTTTTTTGTTTTTTTTTACATTTAACCCTCTTATTTATAGAGTTTATTTTAATATATGTATGAGGCCAGGTTCTAACTGTATTCTTTTCCAAATAGATGATCAATTGTCCTAGGGTCAACTAAAGAATAATTTTTCCTGATTTAATTTTTCCTTTGCTGTTATCATATACTAAATTGTTATATATACTTGGATTGGTTCCTGGCCTTTTTTTAAAAATTTTTAATATTTTTCAAAACATATATGTGTATAGTCAGAGTCAAAGAGTTCTACATGGCTTCAAACAAAAAGCAGTAGACCTCTGCCCTAGTTCTAGTCTCTACCAGTTCCCCCTATCTGAAGTCAGTAACTTAATCATTTTACCTGTTTATTCTGATATTTATCTGTTTTTTTAAAAAAGTAACAAGCATGTTCTGCCTTTTTCTTGAATTTTCAGTTTTGGATGCCTTCCATTTTCCTTCCATTGTCTTCCTACTGTCCTTTCTTTTTTGGGCTGCGTCAGGTCTTAGTTGCAGCACGCAGGATCTTCATTGAGGCATGCAAGATCTTTCATTGCGGTGCATGGGCTTTTGTACTTGTAATGTGCAGGCTTCTCTCTAGTTGTGGCGTGCGCTCCAGGGCACGTGAGCTCCAGAGCGCATGGGCTCTGTTGTTTGCAGCATGCGGGCTCTCTCGTTGAGGCACGTGAGCTCAGTAGTTGTGGTGGGCAGGCTTAGTTGCCCCACGGCATGTGGGATCTTAGTTCCCCGACCAGGGATCGAACCCACATCCTCTGCGTTGGAAGGCAGATTCTCTACCACTGTACCACCAGGGAAGTCCCCTGTTCTTAAAAATTTTCTCATTACTTTTTCCCCTCAAGCCTCACAATATTTGATGTTTACATTATTGTAATTACGTAAATATCATTAAAAACTGAGCCAAGTGTTAGATTATGATTACAGTTCTTTCCCCAAACTAGGTTTTATTTTTTCTAGTGCTTAATATTTGTCTTGTCATTTACTTAGTTTTCTGTATATCTGTAACTATTTATCTCCAAATTCTGATAGAGCTTAAAATCTGTTAACTCATTCAAATGTATTGGGTCAAGAATGTCCATATTTCTTAGACTCTCAATATTTAGTGAAAATAATGAAAAATACTTTTTTGATGTTGAATTTTATTATATGTATTTTAATGACATTGACCTTTTTTGAATACAAAAGCATTATCTATTCCTTAGTGAAAATTTGGAAACCACCAAAATGCATACTCAAGTTATTAACGTTAATCTTTAATTCAACTATCACCTTAGTATCAACCCCTTGTTATTTTGCTTGCTATCCTTTTACACACAGACACACACACACACACACAATTTTTTACCAATTGCTGTGTAACAAATCAACCATTTATTTAGCTTACTATTCTGAGGGTCAGCAATTTAGGCTGGGCTCAGCTGGGCATTTCTTCTGCTGATCTCAGCTGGTCCACTCATGCATCCGTGGTCAGTTGCAGGTCAGCTGCAAGTCAGCAAGGCGACTCTGCTTCTTAGGCTTGGTTGGCAGCTGACTAGGACCATGGGACCATGGCGTGGGTACCTCTCATCATCCAGCAGACTAATCCCAGCTTATATATATGGTGGCCCCAAGGTTCCAGGAACAGCAAGAGAGCAAACCCCAATGTGCAAAATACCTTTTGAGCCTCTGTTTATGCCACATTTCCTAATATCCCAGTCACCAAAGCAAGTCACATGGCCAAACTGAGATTTGAGGTAAGGAGTTCACCTCTTTTTTTATTTTTAATTAATTAATTAATATTTTTATTTTTGGCTGTGTTGGGTCTTCGTTTCTGTGCGAGGCTTTCTCTAGTTGTGGCAAGCAGGGGCCACTCCTTATCGTGGTGCGTGGGCCTCTCACTATCGTGGCCTCTCTTGCTATGGAGCACAGGCTCCAGACGCGCAGGCTCAGTAGTTGTGGCTCATGGGCCTAGTGGCTCCGCAGCATGTGGGATCTTCCCAGACCAGGACTCAAACCCGTGTCCCCTGCATTGGCAGGCAGATTCTCAACCACTGTACCACCAGGGAAGCCCAGGAGTTCACCTCTTGGTGAGAAGAGCTTCAAAGTGACCTTGCAAAGGGGACTTACATATAGAAATGAGAAGAATTTTTGGCCATTAAAAAATATATATGTATATCTGTATATAATATGCATTATGCATATACTTTTATAGAACAAAATTTGGATAGGATTTATTATTAAAAAATTTTTTTTTTATTTAGCTGCACTTCAGGTTCTTAGTTCCCCAACCATGAATCAAACCTGGGTCCTGGGAGTGAAAGTGTGGAGTCCGAAGCACTGGACTGCCAGGAAGTTCCCAACAAAATTTGGATTATAGTGTATATAGCGTATATAGCATTTATTTTTCACCTAATATATCATGGTCATAGAAAAGGCTTTTAGAAATCTAACTCTTACTTTGATGCATACTTTTTTGATACAACCTTTTTTTTCTATGTTAGGAGTTGGCAAACTACAATCCATGGGCTGAATATGGCCCACTGTCTGTTTTTATAAATTTTGGGGAACACAGTTTACATTCATTTACTTACTGTTTGTGGCTAATTTTGTGCTCTAATGGTAGAATTGAGTAGTTGTGACAGATACGATATGGCTAACAAAACTTAAAATATTTACTCTTTGGCCCTTTAAAGAAAGTTTACCAACCCTTGTCCTATGCTATTTTAATCTTGGTAAGTGAGGCCAGAAGTTGGTGGCATTAGTGAGAACCTCTTACTTTATCTGCAAATTTGCCTAAGGGCAGGATGATAGAATGGATGAATAATTGCTTGAGTGAGTTTCCTTCAGCTCCAATAATTATGATTTTTTAAGAGCTTGTAGAAGACATAATAATGACCTCTACAGTGGAAATAGAAAGGATAATTCTCAGAAATTTCAAATCTTCATCATGTTGAATGAACTTGGTGAATGTTCCAGAAAGATTTGACAGTTATTTTTCTTGATCTGTAGAAATATTTAATACGTATAGCAATCTAGCTGACGTGTGTACATATTTAGTGATAATAGAATCTATAATTGCCATTTAGAAGCTTTTCATTCATTGATAGTGGGTATGGAAAGATAACTTTACCTCAGAAAACTACTTTAATTGACGAATTGTCTGACCAGTAGACAGACAGATAGATATATAGATTTACTTATTAAAGTTTTTAAAGATTTTCACATAGTCACAAAATTATACAAAAATTGAAAATACAATACAAATATATATTTTTTCCCCTGAACCACTTGAGAGTAAGTTATTGATGTGATGCTCCATCACCCTGGAATACTTTGGTGTCTTATTTCCTAAAGCAAAGATATTCTTCAATATAACCATAAAAATCAGGAAATTATAATTGATTCATTGTTATCTAATACTCAGAATCAGATCAAATTTTGCAAGTTGTCTCTATGTAGTTTTTATAGCAGAAAGATCTAGTTCAGAATCATACATTGCATTTAGTTGTCATTTTGCTATTTTCTTCAGTCTGGAACAGTTCCTCAGTCTTCCCTTGTCTTTCATGACCTTGACACTTAAGAAGATTATAGCCTTTCTAGAATGTCTCTCAACTTTGGGTTTTATTATCATTAGATTAAAGTTATATATCTTTGGCAAGAATGTCACAGAAGTGATGCTGCATTCTACCTACTGCATCCTATGAGGTGGCAGATAGTTTCATTTTGTTTCATTACTGATGATTACTTTGATAACTTGATTAATATGATATCTGCTAGGCATCACTGTAAAGTTATCTTTCTCCCTTCATAATTAAAGAGGACTTTGTAGGGAGGAACTCTGAAACTATATAAATAGCATGTCCTCATCAAGCATTCAGTTTATTAATTTTATATTTATCTTTATGGACTCGTGATTTCACATTTTATTAAGTGAGTGATAATCTGTTACTATATGATTTGTTTAAATGCTCACGTGTGAGTTCAGTTAAGTTGCTTCTGTCTTTCTGACATGTATCCATTATCTTAGAGCACTTACTTGCTTTCTGGCATAATAAGATGTTCTACGGTCATCTCCATCTTGTCGTTTCCCCACCCCAGTCCTGGATTCATCCATTTTTTCAGAGAACCCTGGTTTCTTTTAAATACTTATAGAAGCCAAGTTTTCAGCATTGATTTTGCCCATTGCTATTGGGGTTGCTGTTCCAGGCCCTTTCAGCAGACAGAACTAGGCAATACGTGTCTTTGTAATATGTGTGTATATACACATGTGAACACATACACAGACAAATATATACTTACAGATATATATTTATATTTTTCTCTATTTATATGTTCAAAATTATGTATTTATAACAATACATCCAATTCCAGTTCAACACCAGAGAGTTCATTCTAAGTTTCTTCCTTTTTATAATTTCCAGTGAAAAATCTATTCCCAGTTTTTCAAAAAGTTAAAAATAGAATTACCATATAATCCAGCAATTCCATTTCTAGGTATATATCCCAAAGGATTGAAAGCAGGTATTGAAGCACATACCTGTACACCAATGTTCATAGCAGTATTATTCACAAGACCCAAAGGATGAAAAGAACCTATGTGTCTGTCAAGAGATGGATGGATAAACAAATGTGGTATATACATGGAATATTTAGCCCTAAAATGGAAGGAAATTCTGACACATGCTGCAACAAAGATTGAAGATATTATGCTAAGAGAAATAAGCCAGTTAGAAAAGGACAAATACTGTATGATTCCACTTATAATTTCCTTTGTGTTGCTATTATAGAAATAGAATTCATTTTTTTATATTGACCATGTAACCTGCAAATTTGCTAAGTCACTTTTTGGTTCTAGCTGATATATATATATTTTTTAAGAGCTAGCTGATACTTTTGGAGATTTTATAGGACTTCCTAAGAATACAGAGCTGTATGTTTTCATTCTCTAATAAACCTTTTACTTCTTTTAGTGTTTGGCTTTTAATATGTTTTCTTGTTTTATCTCAGTGGCTAGGATATGCCAAGGTTGAATTGGAGTGGTGAGAGTAGACATCTTTGCCTTGTTCAAATCTTAGGGGGAAACAAAACCATTAAGAATGATGTTTGATGTAGGTGTTTTGTATATGGTCTTTATCAGGTTGAAGAAGTTTCCTTCTGTTCTTAGTTTTTTTCTTTCTTTTTTTTTTGGCTGCACTGTGCAGCTTGTGGGATCTTAGTTCCCTGCAGGGGTTGAACCTGTGCCCCCTGCACTGGAAGTGTGGAGTCTTAACCACTGGACCGCCAGGGAAGTCCCCCCTTCTATTCCTAGTTTGCTGAAAGTTTTTTAATGAATGAATGTTGAATTTTGTATTTAAAATTTTATTGCATCCATTAGTAGGATCATATGGTTTTACTCCTATATCCTGTGGATATGTTGAATTACATTTGTTTGGTTTTTGGATGATGACCCAACCTCACATTCAAATGAAAGCTGGAATAAAACCCACTTGGTCATGGTTCAGTACCCTTTTTATATATTGCTAAATTTGATTTGCCAAGTTTTGTTAAGGATTTCTTGCATCTCTGCTAATAAGATATTGGTCTTTAGTGTTTTGTGTGTGTGTGTTATCTTTGTCTGGTTTTGATATGAGGGTAATGCTGACCTTATGAATTGGAAGTATTGGTATTCTTAAATTTTTGATAGAATTCACCAATGAAGCCATCTGGGCCTTGCATCTTATTTTTGGAAAGGGTTTCACTTACACATTTAATTTCTTTAATAAATATAGGACTATTCAGATTTTCTGTTGCTCCTTGAGTTGGTTTTGGTAATTATATCTTTCAAGAAATTTGTCCGTTTCAGTCAAGTTTTTAAATTTATTGGCATAATATTCAAAATATTCTCTTTTTTAAAAAAAAACTGTAGGATCTATAGTGATATGCCCTCTTCATTTCTGATACTCAGAATTCGCATTTTTTTCTCTTTATTTTTTGATCAGTCTAGGTAGAGATGTATACATTTTATTATCTTTAAAAAACGGTTTTGTTTTTATTGATTTTTCTTTAATGATTTTTCCATTTTCTATTTCATTGATTTCTACTTCTGTCTTTATGTCCTTCGTTTTACTTTTTTTAGATTTAATTTACTCTTTTTCTAATTTCTTGAGGTTGAAGCTTAGATAATTGATTTTTGTCCTTCCCCCCCCAAAACAACCATCGAAAGCTATACATTTCCTTCTGCTTTATGCGCATCACACAGATTTTGATATTATGTTACTTTTTATATCATCCCTTTTGATTTCTTTTCTGACCCAAGATTTATTTACAATAAATAAACACTAAATAGTTTAGTTTTTTCCCCAGATATGTTTCTCTTATTGATTTGTGTGGTTAGAGAACATATTTTATATGATTCCAATTCCTTTCAATTTAATAATCAGTGAAAGCTCTGAATTCTTAGGAAAAATGTGTATTCATTTATAGACTACTACTCTGTTATTTGGTGTAGTAGTCTATAAATGTCAGTTGGCTCAAGTTGGCTGATTATGTTATTCATGTCTTCTATAACCTTACTGATTTTTTTGGTCTACTTGTAAAGTAGAGAAGAGTGCTAAAGGCCCTATAATTGTGGATTTGTTTCTTTCAGTTCTATGAATTTTCGCTTCCTGGAATTTAAGCTCTGATAATAGTTGTATAAACATTTAAGATTATGTCTTCTTGATGAATTAACCCATCTGTCATTAGGAAATGTCTTTGTTCTGAAATCTATTTTGCCTAATTAATCAAATCAGTCTAGCTTTCTTATGATTAGTGTTTGAGTAGTGTATCTTTTTTCATCCTTTTAACTTATCTGTGTCTTTACATTTAAAACGGGTTTCTTGTACATCGTTCAATCTTCCTTTTTTTTTTTTGCGTTATGCGGGCCTCTCACTGCTGTGGCCTCTCCCGCTGCAGAGCACAGACTCCGGATGCGCAGGCTCAGCGGCCATGGCTCACGGGCCCAGCCGCTCCGCGGCATGTGGGATCCTCCCAGACCAGGGCACGAACCTGTGTCCCCTGCATTGGCAGGCGGACTCTCAACCACTGCGCCACCAGGGAAGCCCCCAATCTTCCTTTTTTATCCACTCTGACAAACCCTGCCTTTTAATTGAAGTATTTACACCCTATACGTGTAATATAATAATCAGTATGGTTGCTGTATATTTTCAGTGTGTCTCAGTTGTTCCTTATTTGCCTTAAAATTTTTTTTGGCCTTCTTTAGGATCAATTGAACATGTTTTAGGATTACATCTTTTCTCCACCATTTTCTTCTTAGTATAACTCTTAGCTTATTTGTTTTGGGGTTTCTCTGAGATTTACAATTTCTGTCTTAAATTTATCACGTACTTTCAAATATTTTACTTCACATACAGCAGGGGTCCCCAACCCCCACAGCCTGTTAGGAACCGGGCTGCACAGCAGGAGGTGAGTGGTGAGCAAGTGAGCGAAGCTTCATCTGCCACTCCCCATCACTCGCATTACCACCTGAATCATCCCTCTCATTGCTTGCATTGCCGCCTGAACCATCCCCCTCCGTGGAAAAATTGTCTTCTACGAAACTGGTCCCTGGTGCCAAACAGGTTGGGAACTGCTGACATACAGTGTATAAAAACTTTCTCCCACTATACTTTCATTTCCACTTTCTCATATGTAATTATTTTTTATTGGACTGTAATTGCTTTACAATGTTGTGTTAGTTTCTGCTGTACATTGAAGTGAATCAGCAATATGTTTACATATATCCCCTCCCACTTGGACCCCCCCCCCCGCCGAATCTAGGTCATCACAGAGCACCGAACTGAGTTCCCTGTGCTATATAGCAGGTTTCCACTAGCTATTTATTTTACACATTTAGTAAAATACTGTATTTATGTCAAAACCTAATCTCCCAATTCATCCCACCCTCCCTTTCCCACCCTGTGTCCACGCGTTCGTACTCTATGCCTGCGTCTCTACTCTTGCCCTGGAGATAGGTTCATCTGTACCATTTTTCTAGTGACCCGGTCCGGGAGGATCCCACATGCCGCGGAGCGGCTGGGCCCGTGAGCCATGGCCGCTGAGCCTGCGCGTCCGGAGCCTGTGCTCCGCAACGGGAGAGACCACAACAGTGAGATGCCCGCGTACCGCAAAAAAAAAAAAGATCTTGCTGTGATTTATGTCATAGGGTGTTCTTCCTCTGTTTCCCACTAAGAGTTTTATAGTGTCCAATCTTACATTTAGGTCTTTAATCCATTTTGAGTTTATTTTTGTGTATGGTGTTAGGTAATGTTCTAATTTCATTCTTTTACATGTAGCTGTCCAGTTTTCCCAGCACCCCTTATTGAAGAGGGTGTCTTTTCTCCATTGTATATTCTTGCCTCCTTCGTCATAGATTAGGTTACCATAGGTGCGTGGGTTTATCTCTGGACTTTCTATCTTGTACCATTGATCTATATTTCTGTTTTTGTGCCAGTACCATACTGTCTTGATTACTGTAGCTTTGTAGTATAATCTGAAGTTGGGTAGCCTGATTGCTCCAACTCCATTTTCTTTCACAAGATTCGCTTTGGCTATTCGGAGTCTTTTGTGTTTCCATACAAATTATAAAATTTTTTGTTCTAATTCTGTGAAAAATGCCACTGGTAATTTGATAGAGATTGCATTGAATCTGTTGATTGCTTTGGGTAGTACAGTCAGTTTCACAATATTGATTCTTCCAATCCAAGAACATGTGTATCTTTCCATATGTTTTTGTCATCTTTGATTTCTTTCATCAGTGTCTTATAATTTTCTGAGAACAGGTCTTTTGCCTCCTTAGGTAGGTTTATTCCTAGGTATTTTATTCTTTTTGTTGCAATCGTAAATAGGATTGTTTCCTTAATTTCTCTTTTTGATCTTTTGTTGTTAGTGTATAGGAATGCAAGAGATTTCTGTGCATTAACTTGGTATCCCTCAACTTCACTAAATTCATTGATTAGCTCCAGTAGTGACATCTTGAGGATTTTCTATGTATAGTATCGTATCATCTGCAAACAGTGACAGTTTTACTTCTTCTTTTCCAGTTTGGATTCCTTTTATTTCTTTTTCTTCTCTGATTACCATGGCTAGGACTTCCAAAACTGTTGAATAATAGTGGCGACAGTGGAAGTCCTTGTCTTGTTCCTGATCTTAGAGAAAATGCTTTCAGTTTTTCACCATTGAGAATGATGTTTGCTGTGGGTTTTTCGAATATGGCCTTTATTATGTTGAGCTAGGTTCCCTCTGTGCCCACTTTCTGGAGAGTTTTTATCATAAATGGGTGTTGATTTTGTCAAAAGCTTTTTCTGCATCTATTGAGATATATAGTTTTTTTTTCTTCAATTTGTTAATATGGTGTATCACATTGATTGATTTGCATTTATTGAAGAATCCTTGCATTCCTGGGATAAACCCCAGTTGATCATGGTGTTATGTTATGATCCTTTTAATACGTTGTTGGATTCAGTTTGCTAGTGTTTTGTTGAGCATTTTTATGTCTGTATTCATCAGTGATATTGCTGTGTAGTTTTCTTTTTTTGTGATATCTTTGTCTGGTTTTGGTGTCAGGGTGATGGTGGCCTCGTAGAACGAGTTTGAGAGTGTTCTGCCCTCTGCTATTTTTTGGAAGAGTTTGAGAAGGATAGGTGTTAGGTCTTCTCTAAATGTTTGATCCAATTCACCTGTGAAGCCATCTGGTCCTGGACTTTTGTTTGTTGGAAGATTTTTAATTACAGTTTCAATTTCATTATTTGTGATTTGTCTGTTTATATTTTCTAATTCTTCCTGGTGCAGTCTTGGAAGGTTGTACCCTTCCAAGAATTTGTCCATTTCTTCCAGGTTGTCCATTTTATTGTCATATAGTTGCTTGTAATAGTCTCTTATAATCTTTTGTATTTCTGCAGTGTCAGTTGTAATTTCTCCTTTTTCATTTCCAATTTTATTGATTGAGACCTCTCCCTTTTTTTCTTGATGAGTCTGGCTAAAAGTTTATCAATTTTGTTTATCTTCTCAAAGAGTCAACTTTTAATTTTATGTACCTTTGCTATTGTTTTCTTCATTTCTATTTCATTTATTTCTGCTCTGATCTTTATGGTTTCTTTCCTTCTACTAACTTTGGGGTTTTTTTTGTTCTTTTTTCTGTAGTTGCTTTAGGTGTAAGGTTAGATTGTTTATTTGAGATTTTTCTTGTCTCTTGAGGTGAGATTGAATTGATATAAACTTTCCTCTTAGAACTGCTTTTGCTGCATCCCATAGGTTTGGGGTCTTCATGTTTTTGTTGTCATTTGTTTCTAGGTATTATTTATTTCCTTTCGATTTCTTCAGTGATCTCTTGGTTATTTAGCAGCACACTGTTTAGCCTCCATGTGTTTGTGTTTTTTCTAGTTTTTTTCCTGTGATTGATTTCTAATCTCATAGCGTTGTGGTCAGAAAAGATGCTTGATACGATTTCAGTTTTCTTAAATTTTCCAAGGCTTGATCTGTGACCCAAGATGTGATCTATCTGGAGAATGTTCTGTGGGCACTTGAGAAGGAAGTGTATTCTGCTGCTTTTGGGTGGAATGTCCTGTAAATATCAATTAAATCTATCTGGACTGTTGTGTCATTTAAAGCTTGTGTTTCCTTATTTATTTTCTGTCTGGATGACTTGTCCATTGGTGTAAGTGGAGTGTTAAAGTCCCTCACTATTATTGTGTTATTGTCAATATCCCCTTTTATGGGAAAATGTAGATTTCCCTGTTAGCATTTGCCTTATGTATTGAGATGCTCCTATGTTGGGTGCATAAATATTAATAATTGTTATATTTTCTTCTTGGATCGATCATTATGTAGTGCCTTTCCTTATCTCTTTTAACAGTCTTTATTTTAAAATCTATTTTATCTGATATGAATATTGCTACTCTAGCTTTCTTGTGATTTCCATTTACTTGGAATATCTTTTTACATCCCCTCACTTTTTGTCTTTATGTATCCCTAGGTCTGGAGTGGGTCTCTTGTAAGACAGCATGTATATGAGTCTTGTTTTTGTATCCTTTCAGCCAGTCTGTGTCTTTTGGTTGGACATTTAATCCATTTACATTCAAGGTAATTATCGATATGTATGTTCCTATCACCATTTTCTTAATTGTTTTGGGTTTGTTTTTCTGGGTCTTTTTCCTCTCTTGTGTTTCTCTCCTAGAGAAGTTCCTTTAGCATTTGTTGTAAAGCTGGTTTGGGAGTGCTGAATTCTCTTAGCTTTTGCTTGTTTGTGAAGGTTTTGATTTCTCTGTTGAATCTGAATGAGATCCTTGCTGGGTAGAGTAATCTTGGTTGTAGGCATTTCCCTTTCATCACTTTAAATATGTCCTGCCAGTTCCTTCTGGCCTGCAGAGTTTCTGCTGAAAAATCAGCTGATAACCTTATGGGGATTCCCTTGTATGTTATTTGTTGCTTTTCCCTTGCTGCTTTTGATATTTTTTTATTTCTGTTTAAATTTTGTTCGTTTGTAAATTATGTGTCTTGGTGTGTTTCTCGTTGGGTTTATCCCGTAGGGACTCTCTGCACTTCCTGGACTTGGTTGGCTGTTTCCTTTCCCATGTTAGGGAAGTTTTCAACCATAATCTCTTCATATATTTTCTCAGACCCTTTTTCTTTTTCTTCTTTTTCTTCTGGGACCCCTGTGATTCGAATGTTGGTGCGTTTAATGTTGTCCCAGAGATCTCTGAAACTGTCCTCTATTCTTTTCATTCTTTTTTCTTTATTTTGCTCCTTGGCAGTTATTTCCATCATTCTGTCTTCCAGCTCACTTATTCGTTCTTCAGCCTCAGTTTTTCTGCTATTGATTTCTTGTAGTGTATTATTCATTTTAGTTATTGTGTTGTTCATCACTCTTTGTTCTTTAGTTTGTATAGGTCTTTGTTAAACATTTCTTGTATTTTCTCCGTCCTTGCCTCCATTCTGTTTCTGAGATTTTGGATCATTTTTACTAACATTACTCTGAATTCTTTTTCAGGTAGGTTGCCTATTTCCTTTAATTTATTTGGTCCTGTAGGTTTTTACCTGGCCCCTTCTTCTGTAACATATTCTTTTGTTCTCTGTTTTTTTTTGATGAGTGGGCCTGTGTTCCTGTCTTACTGATTGTTTGACCTGAGGCATCCAGCACTGGAATTTTTAGGCTGTTGGGTAGAGCTGGGTCTTTGTGCCGAGATGAGGATCTCCGGGAGACCTCACTCTGATGAATATTCCCTGAGGTCTGAGGTTCTCTTTTAGTCCAGCAGTTTGGACTTGGCACTCCTACCACAGGAACTGAGGCCTCACCTCTTACCTGGGGACCAAGATCCCGCCAGCCACATCGTGACAAATGAAAAAAAAAAAGCAGTGCAATAACAAATAATAAAAAATAAAATATTAGAGAAATAGAAAATATATTAGAAAAAATAAAAATATAAGCGAAACAAAAACAACAGGGTTAAACAGAACCACAACAGCAAAAAGAAAAGAGGGGGGAACAAACCAAAAGGAGCAGAAAAATAACAAAGAATAAAAGATAAAATAAAATTAGAAAAATAAAAAAATTATTAGAAAAAATGAAAGTATAAGTGAAACAACAACAACAAGGTAAAACAGAACCACAACCACAAAAAGAAAAAGAAAAAGAAATGGAAAAAGAAAAAAATGCCTGTAAAGCCCTTGGCTGTGGTAGATGGAGTCTAGGTGGGGCAGGGTCTAGCCTCAGATAAGGCCCTGGGTGGGGGTGCGGAGACAGGACTTAGGCCCAGTGTGGCTGGACGGGGCCTCAAGAGGGCAGAGGATCAAGTCTGGGACCTTAGTAGGCTCCTGGGGGCTCGAGTGGGTGGGGGAAATGCTTGCCTATTCTCTTCCAGTCGTCTAATCCCCTGAGGGTCTCTCCCTGTCCCCACTGATCCCCTCATTGTGAGTGGGCCCCTCCTGAGCGTGGGAACCCGTCCCCTCCTGCAGCCACCCCTCAGGGGTGCCAGTCCCATCCCACCTCCAGTTCTCCTCTCCCCTTGTCCTACTCAGTTGCTTGGGGGTTCTTCCTGTCCCCTTAGGTGTCCATGGTCCCCCACCAGTGCCTGGTAGGTGCCCTAGTTGTGGGGAGACGCAAACTCTGTGTCCTCTTACTCTGCCATATTGACTCCGCCCTGGTAATTTTTGTTATACACTTTTGTATGTATAGTGAACCATAGAGTATTTTTTTATTATTTTTTCTCTTAAATCATCAGTTATTTTTTTAATTACGAATTTTTTTTTTTTTTTTGCGGTACACGGGCCTCTCACTGTTGTGGCCTCTCCCGTTGCGGAGTACAGGCTCCAGACACGCAGGCTCAGCGGCCATGGCTCACGGGCCCAGCCGCTCCGCAGAATGTGGGATCTTCCCGGACCAGGGCACAAACCCGTGTCCCCTGCATCGGCAGGCAGACTCTCAACCACTACGCCACCGGGGAAGCCCAATTACGAATTTTTAATTGAGACTCTATAAAGCAGTTTAAGGATCACTGTAAAATTGAAGGGAGGGTACACAGATTTTCCATATATGCCCTTCCCCAGCCACCTCATTATCAACATCCCCCACCAGAATGATACATTTCTTACGACTGATGAACCTACATTGAGAGGTCATAATCACCCAATGTCCATAGTTTACATTACCATTCACTCTGGGTGCTGTATATTGAATGGGTTTGGGCAAATGTATAATAACATGTATCTACCATTATATCGTACAGAGTATTTTCACTGCCCAAAAAATCCTTTGTGTTCTGCCTATTCATCCCTTCCCTCTCTCCCTGCAAACCACTGTCAATCGCTGATCTTATTACTCTCTCCATAGTTTTGCCTTTTCCAGAATGGCGTATATAGTTGGAATCATACAGTATGTAGCCCTTCAGACTACAGCCCTTCAGTATGTAGTAATATTTAAGATTCCTCCTTGTCTTTTTATGGCTTAATAGCTCATTTCCTTTTAGTGCTAAGTACTATTCCATTGTCTGGATGTACCACAGTTTATTTATCCATTCACCTACTGAAGGACACAGTGATTGCTTCCAAGTTTTGGCAGTTATGAATAGAGCTGCCTCTCATCATTTGTGTGCAGGTTTTGTGTGGGCATATGTTTTCACCTCCTATGGGTAAATACTAAGGAGCATGACTGCTTGATCATATGGTAAGAGTAGGTTTAGTTTTGTAAGAGACTGCCAGACTTTCTTTCGAAGTGTCTGTACTACTTTGCATTCCACTGGCAATGAATGAATTCCTTTTGTTCCAGATCTCCACATTCTTGTCAGCATTTGCTGTTGTCATTTTTCCTGATTTTAGCCATTCTAATAAGTGTGTGGTAGTATCTCGTTCAACATGCATTAGTCTAATGACATACGATGTTGAGCATCTTTTCATATGCTTATTTGTTACATTTTAAAATAATTAATTAATTATTTAATATTTTGGACTGCATTGGGTCTTCGTTGCTGTGCACAGGCTTTCTCTAGTTACAGTGAGCAGGCGCTACTCTTTGTTGCGGTGAGAAGGCTTCTCATTGCGGTGGCTTCTCTTGTTGTGGAGCACGGGCTCTAGGCACGCGGGCTCAGTAGTTGTGGCTCGTGGGTTCTAGAGCACAGGCTCAGTAGTTGTGGCACACAGGCTTAGTTGCTCCGTGGCATGTGGGATCTTCCCAGACCAGGGCTCAAACCTGTGTCCCCTGCATTGGCAGGCAGATTCTTAACCACTGCACCACCAGGGAAGCCCCTATTTGCTACATTTTTGTCTTCTTTGGTGAGGTGTCTAAGGTCTTTGGCCCATTTTTAAATTGGGTTGTTTGTTTTCTTCTTGTTGAGTTTTAAGAGTGCTTTTTTGTATATTTTGGTTAATTCCTTTATCAGATGTGTCTTTTGCAAGTATTCTTTTCCCAGGCTGAGGTTTGCCTTCTCATTCTCTTGACCTTGTCTTTCACAGAGCAGAAGTTTTTAATTTTAATGAAATCTAGATTATTAATTATTTCTTTCACAGATGGTGCCTGTGGTGTTATATCTAAAAAGTCAGCACCATACCCAAGGTCATCTAGGTTTTTGCCTTTGTTCTTTTCTAGGAGTTTCATACTTTAGTGTTTTACATTTAGGTCTGGGTTCACTTTGAGTTTATTTATGTGTAGGTTGTGAGATGTGGATCTAGGTTCATTCTTTTTGCATGTGGATGTCCAGTGGTTCCAGTGCCATTTGTTGAAGAGGCTGTCTTTGCTCCAGTGTTTTGCCTTTGCTCTTTTATCAAAGTTCAATTAACTATATTTATGTTGACTTATTTCTGGACTCTCTATTCTGTTCCATCAGTGTATTTGTCAGTTCTTTTGCCTGTCATACTGTCTTGATTATAATAAGTGTTGAAGTTGGATGGCATAGTCCTCCAATTTTGTTCTTCTCCTTCAGTATTGTGTTGGCTATTTTGGATCTTTTACCTTTTCATATACAGTTTAGAATTAGTTTGTCAGTATTCACAAAATTACTTACTGGGATCTTGATTGAGATTGAATTTAATCTATAGATGAAGTTGGGAAGAACTGACATCTTAATACTGAGATACTGAGTCTTCCTGTCCATGAACATGGAATGTTTCTGCATTTATTTTGTTTTTCTTTGATTTTGTTCATCAGAATTTTGTAGTTTCCCTCCTATAGATCTTGTACATATTTTGTCAGATTTAGACCTAGGTATTTCATTTTCGGGGGTGCTAATGTAATTGGTATTGTGTTTTTAGTTCCAAAATCCACTTGTTCATTGTTAGTATATAGGAAAGTAATTGACCTTTATAAATGAACCTTGTATCCTCGAACCTTGATATAATCACTTACTAGTTTCAGGAGGTTTTTTATTGATACTTCCAAATTTTCTACATAGACGATTGGCAAACAGAGACAGTTTTATATCTTCCTTCTCAATTTTTTTTTAAAATAAAAAAATTTATTTATTTATTTTTGGCTCGTTGGGTCTTTGTTGCTGCGTGCGGGCTTTCTCTAGTCATGGTGAGCGGGGGCTGCTCTTTGTTGCAGTGCGTGGGCTTCTCCCTGTGGTGGCTTCTCTTGTTGCACAGGCTCTAGGCACATGGGCTTCAGTAGTTGTGGCACATGGGCTTCAGTAATTGTGGCACATGGGCTCAGTAGTTGTGGCTCGTGGGCTATAGAGCACAGGCTCAGTAGTTGTGGAGCATTGGCTTAGTTGCTCTGCAGCATGTGGGATCTTCCTGGACCAGGGCTCGAACCCATGTCCCATGCATTGGCAGGAGGATTCTTATCCACTGAGCCACTAGGGAAGCCCTCTCAATTTGTATACCTATATTTTCTTTTCTTGTCTTATAACATAAGGAAAGACATACAGTTGAAAAGAAATGGTGAGAGGGAATGTTATTGCCTTGTACCTGATCTCAGAAATCTTTTAAGTTTCTCACTATTAAGTATGATGTTAGCTTTAGGGTTTTTTTTGTAGATGTTCTTTCTCAACTTGAGGAAGTGCTCCTCTCTTCCTAGTATACTGAGAGTTTTTATCATGTATGTGTGGATTTTGTCAAATCCTTTTTTGCAGCTATTGATATGATCATGTGATTTTTCTTTCGTAGCCCACCAGTGTGTGATGGATTATATTAATTGATTTTCAAATGTTGAACCAACCTGCATAGCTGGGATAAATCACACTTGGTCATGGTTTATAATTCTTTTTACACACTGTTGGATTAATTTTGTTAATATTATCTTGCTATTATTTGGTTGAGGATTTTTGCATTTGTGTCCATGAGAGATATTGGTGTGTAGCTTTCTTTTAATGTCTTTGCCTGGTTTTGGTATTAGGATAATGCTGGCCTAATAGAATGAGTTGGCAGCATTCCCTCTGCATCTATCTTCTGAAAAAGATTGTAGAGAACTGGTATAGTTTCTTCCTTAAATGTTTGGTAGAATTCACAAGTGAACCTGTCTGGATGTGGTGCTTTCTTTTTGGAAGGTTACTAATTATTGATTTAATTGTTTAATACATCTAGGCCTATTCATATTGTCCATTTCTTCTTGTGTCAGATTTGGCAAATTGTATCTTTCAAGGAATTGGTCTATTTCATTAGATTATCAAATTTGTGGGCATAGAGTTGTTCATAGTATATTTTTTTAATTATCCTTAGCATCCATAGGCTCTGTAGTGATGTTGCCCTTTCATTTCTGATATTAGTAATTTTTGTCTTCTCTCTTTTTTTCTTAGTGAGCCTGGCTAGAGACTTACTGATTTTATTGATTTTTTTTCAAAGAAGCAGGTTTTTGGTTTCATTGATTTTTCTCCATTGAGTTTCTGGTTTCAATTTCACTGATTTAAGCTCTAATTATTATTATTTCTTTTCTTCTGCTTAATTTGGATTTAGTTTGCTCTTTTTCTAGTTTTCTAAGGTAGCAGCTTAGATTATTGACTTTAGATCTTTCTTCTTTTCCAATATATGCTTTCAGTGCTATAAATTCTTCTCACAACACTACTTTCACTGCCTACCATGTATTTTGATAAGGTGTGTTTTTATTTTCATTAAGCTCAAACTATTTTTAAATTTCTCTTGGGATTTTTTCATTGATCCATGTGTTATTTAGCCATGTGTTGTTTAATCCTCACATATTTTGGGATATTCTAGTTATCTTTCTGTTACTGATTTCTAATTTAATTCGATTGTGGTCTGAGTGCAGACATTGTTATGATTTTTATTTTTTTTAACTTGTTAAAGTATGTTTTATCTCCAGAATGTGGTCTGTCTTGGTAAATGGTCCACGTGAAGTTGGGAAGAATGTGTATTCTACCACTGTTGTATGAAGTAGTCTATAGACTATGAAGTAGTCTATAGACTACTTCAGTTATGTCAGTTATATCCAGTTGATTGGTGATATTGTTGAGTTCAGCTATGTCCTTAGTGATTTTCTGCTTGCTAGGTTTGTCCATTTCTGATAGCAACTCCACCTATGATAGTGGATTTATCTATTTCTCTTGCAGTTCTATTAATTTTTGCTCCATATAGTTTGACACACTGTTGTTAGGCACATACATGTTAAGGATTGGTATTTTTTTCTTGGAGAATTGGCCCCTTTATCATTATGTAATGCCCTTTTTTTTTTTTTATCTCTCATAACTTTCCTTTCTTTGAGGTCTTCTGTGTCTGGAATTAATATAGGTACTCTGCTTTCTTCTGATTAGTGTTAGCATGGTATATTTTTCTCCCTTCATTTACTTTTAATATATAAGTTTTTTCATCTCTAAAGTGGGTTTCTTTTAGACATCAAATATTTGGGTCTTGTTTTATGATCTTCTCTGACAATTTGTCTTTTAATTGGTGTATTTAGACCATTGATGTTCAAAGTGATTATTTATAAGGTTGGATTAATATTTACCATATTTATGACTGTTTTCTATTTTTTGCTTTTGTTCTGTGTTCCTCTTTTTGTTTCCCACTATTTTTATGCATTTTGTAGTTTATTGTCAAGGACCAACAAACAAAATCTGGAAATGCTCTATACAAGTGCTGAGGAGCTACAAAAGAGGGGTGGGGTGGAGGAGACACAATAATACACAACAGTCTTTTGAGGAGCTCCAGCTCTTCATTCTAACACTTGAACCAAGGAGAGACAGCCATCCTTTGTCACAAAGGCTGCAGAAGAATGGAAACCTCATTCAGTTTATCAGTTCTTAGGGCAGATACAGCAAGAGCCTATTTAAAGCTGAGGCAAAGGCCACTCGTGGTCTGCTGGGAGCCCCCATGCAAAGCAGAATGGATGCTGAAGGTGGTCCATGGCTGCCGGTGGTGGCTGGTCCCAGCTCCGTAGGTCCTGGGCTTCTCTTGATTCTAACTGACAAGCTTGTCAGTCAAATATAGTTGGCCAATGTGGACCTGTCTATGGATTATCCCAGGGTCTCTTTTGGCTTTATTCATTAGGGCTTGAATTTTTACAGGATCCTTTACATTCTTATTTTCTCTGAAGACATCTCTTATCCTCCTGATGGTGTAAGTTCTGTAGTTGTCGGCACTGAAGTGCTTGCTCTCCCTCAGCATTGCCTGGTACATATCCAGCACTCGTGCGTGGCTGGAGGCTGCAATCTCGGAACGAAAAAAACCCAGATGGTCTTCTTTGCAGAGGTCCCAAGTTCAATGCAACCTGCAGAACTTCTGCCACTGCAGGGAGCACCACTGGGACGCACGCGTGGGGCTTGGCCCAGGTAGTGGCCCAGGGTCTGGCCCAGGTGGGCTCTGGCCCTGTGCAGTGGCACAGACACTAAGTAAGTATTTTATTTGATTCCATTTTCTCTCCTTTCTAGCATAACCATCATATTCCTTCCCTCCCTCCCTCCCTTCCCCTTTTTTACTGGTTGCCCTAGGTTTTGCAATATGTATTTATGGCAAATCCAAATGTGCTTTCCCATAACACTATATCACTTCATGGGTAGTGTGAGTACCTTATAATAACAGTGTAATCTTAATTCCTCACTCCATCCCTTGTATGATTGCTGTCATTTATTTCACGCATATACAGTTGACTCTTGAACGGTGCAGGGGTTAGGGGCACCACCCCCCCAGCAGTCAAAAATCTGTGTATAATTTTTGACTCCCCCAAAACTTAAGTACTAGTAGCCTACTGTTGACCAGAAGCCTTACCAATAGATAACATAAAGTCAATTAATGCATATTTTGCATGTTATATGTATTCTTCCAATAAAGTAAGCTAGAGAGAGGAAAATGTTATTAAGAAAATCATAAGGAAGAGAAAATATATCTACAGTACTGTATCAATACTGTAAGTTTACATCATCTATAAGATGATGAAGCATCTGTCAATACCTACAACAATATTATCTTATATGTAAATGTTATATGCATTTCTAACACTGGACATCAAAAATGAAAAGATGATGTGAAAAAGAAATGTATATTTATTTAGAGGTATAAAAATTCATACGTTGATAATGAAAAAGCAGCAGTATGTTTACTTTATGGTAACTTAGTGTAATTGATACAGTTGCTTCACAGTAGCCTGACCTATACATGAATGATTGAATCATTTAAAATTGTAAGGCATAAAGTATTACAGTCATATTCATAATATGGTATTGGAAACATTGTTACATTTTTTTAAAAAACACTTACCTGTGATGATATGCTGATGTGCAGTTTCTCCAGTTATGAAACAGAGAGGAATATTATATGGTAATGTAATTCTTTGAAAGTTATAAAATAGTAAGAAAACTAACACATTAATTTTATATTAAATATCACTCACCTTATGCCTATGTAAGGATAGACTAGCATCTATGTATATTTCATGCATTTATGACATACCTTTTTCCTATTTATTTATTTATTTGTATTTCTAAGCTCCATGGTTCATCTGTGAGTTTTTTCAAATTCTTGCAAATCTTCCAAAAAATTTCCAATATATTTACCAAAAAAAACTTATGTAAGTGGAACTGTGCAGTTCAAACCTGTTTTAAGGGTCAACTGTATACTATTATTTATTGATATTATTGGTATTATTATTTTGAACAAACTGTTATATGTTAGGTCAAATAAGAAAAATGAAAGTTTTAAATTCATATTTACTATTCCTTTTTCCATGCTCTTTCTTACTTTATGTATATAAAGAATTTTTCCTCTCTTTGAAGAACTTATTTTAATATTTCTTGAAAGTTACTGGCAACAAATTCCCTCAATTTTTGTTTGAGAAAGTCTTTATTTCTCCTTCACTTTTGAAGGATAATTTCTCAGGGTACAGAATTTTAGGTTGGTGTTTTCTTTCTGTCAATGCTTTAAATATTTCACTCCACTCTCTTCTTGCTTGCATGCTTTCGAGGAGAAGTTGGATGTAATTCTTACCTTTGTTCCTCTGTGGGTAACTGGTTTCTTTCAGGATTTTTTTTTTTATCTTTGATTTTCTGTAGTTTGAAGATGATATGTTTACATGTAATTTTTTGGACACTTATCTTGTTTGGTGTTCTCTGAGCTTCCTGAATCTGTGGTTTGGTGCCTGACATCAGTTTGGGGAAAATCTTGGTCATTATTACTTCAAATATGTCTTCTGTTCCTTTCTTTTTTTTCCTTCTAGTATTTCCTTTATGCATATCTTAACTTTTGTAGTTGTCCCACAGTCCTTGGATATTCTGTTCTGTTTTTTTCAGATTTTTCTTAGGTTTTTTGTTTTCAAGCATTCTATTGATATATCTAGCTCAGAGAGTCCTTTGTCAGCCATGTCCAGTCTACTAAGAAGCCCATCAAAAGCATTTTTCATTTCTGCTACAGTGTTTTATTCCTAGCATTAAAAAAATTCTTCCTTAGGACTTCTGTCTCTCAGCTTACATTGCTTGTCTGCTCTTACGTGCTATATGCTTTATCCAGTAGAGCCTTTAGCATATTAATCATAGTTGTTTTAAATTCCTGATATGATAATTCTAACATCCCTGACATATCTGGCTTTGATGCTTGCTCAGTCTCTTCAGGTTGTGTTTTTTGCCTTTTGGTATGCCTTATAATTTTTTTCTTGTTAGCTGGACATGACATACTGGGTAAAAGAAGTTGCTATAAACAGACCTTTAGTAATTTGGTGGTGAGATATGGCAGGGAGGGCAAGTGTTCTATATCCCATGATTGGGTCTTAGTCTTT
This sequence comes from Stenella coeruleoalba, assembly GCF_951394435.1. NCBI lineage: Eukaryota > Metazoa > Chordata > Mammalia > Artiodactyla > Delphinidae > Stenella > Stenella coeruleoalba. The sequence continues at coordinate 32,812,290 of NC_137165.1, forward strand.
TAGTGAGCCTGTGCCTCTGGACTGGGAACTTCATAGAAGTTTCTCAGGTTTTTCACCCCCTTAGGTGGGACAGGATGGCTTGAGTGGACTGGAGTTGTTTTTTTCTCTTCTCCGATATAGAAGGGACTGCTAGACTGCTAGAGTTGGGTATTAGATTAGACTCCGATAATACCCCAGCTGGTTAGGCTCTGGTTAACTAGTTTCCCCTGAGGGCAGGCTTTGTTAAGAAGAACAAAGTGCCCTGGTATTTCAAAATGGTTCCTTTTCAACTCCCCTTACTAGGAGCACAAGGGTATATTTCTCTGATGTGTATTGTAGGAACCTGGTCTGGCTCCTGGACGTAAATGTCACAATATTTGGGAGCCCTCCATGACTGGGCACCCCTGGAATTTTTAACTCAGAGAGTTATGCATACTGAGCCTCTAGCAGTTCATCACTTACATTTCAGGTTTTGTTAGCCCAGCACTTGTTCCTGCACTGGTTTCCACTGGTGTCTCTGCTCCTGTGTGCTGTTACTCCCTGTATTCACCTGTCTGTCTCTCCAATCTTAAAGGCAATGGTTTGTCCTCCCCTCTCTTACAAACCCAGGAAAAGTTGTTGATTTTTCAGTCTTTTCAGCTTTTTACTTGTTAGGATGGAGTGGTGACTTCCTAGCTATTTATATTCAAAAATGGAAACCGGAAGTCTACCTTCGTTATTTTACATAAATTTACAAATCAGGAAAATTATTTCTTCCCTCATCTTCCTATTTGTTACTTCTGGTGCCCTTCATTCCTTTATGTAGGTTCGTTTCTATTTTGTATAATTTTTCTTTTAGCTTGAAAAGCTTTAACATTTGTAGTGCAGACCTGCTCCTAACAGATTTTTCTCAGCTTTTCTTTCCCTTCATTTAAAAAAAAAATATGATACAGTGTATGTAAGAAAATTTACCGTTTTAACCATTTTTTGTGTTCGGTTCAGTGGCATTAAGTCTATTCACATTGCTATGCAACCAGAATGTTTTCATCTTCCCAAACTGAAACTCTGTAACTATTTTTTTTGAATTTTATTTTGTTTTATATAGCAGGTTCTTATTAGTCATCAATTTTTTACACATCAGTGTATACATGTCAATCCCAATCGCCCAATTCATCACACCCCCACCCCCACCCCCACCCCCCTGCTGCTTTCCCCCCTTGGTGTCCATACATTTGTTCTCTACATCTGTGTCTCAATTTCTACCCTGCAAACCGGTTCATCTGTACCATTTTTCTAGGTTCCACATATATGCGTTAATATACGATATTTGTTTTTCTCTTTCTGACTTACTTCACTCTGTATGGCAGTCTAGGTCCATCCATGTCTCAACAAATGACCCAATTATGTTCCTTTTTATGACTGAGTAATATTCCATTGTATATATGTACCACATCTTCTTTATCCAGTCATCTGTTGATGGGCATTTAGGTTGCTTCCATGACCTGGCTATTGTAAATAGTGCTGCAGTGAACATTGGGGTGCATGTGTCTTTTTGAATTATGGTTTTCTCTGGGTATATGCCTAGTAGTGGGATTGCTGGATCATATGGTAATTCTACTTTTAGTTTTTTAAGGAACCTCCATACTGTTCTCCATAGTGGCTGTATCAGTTTATATTCCCACCAACAGTGCAAGAGGGTTCCCTTTTCTCCACACCCTCTCCAGCATTTGTTGTTTGTAGATTTTCTGATGACGCCCATTCTAACTGGTGTGAGGTGATACCTCATTGTAGTTTTGGTTTGCATTTCTCTAATAGTGATGTTGAGCAGCTTTTCATGTGCTTCTTGGCCATCAGTATGTCTTCTTTGTAGAAATGTCTATTTAGGTGTTCTCCCCATTTTTGGATTGGGTTGTTTGTTTTTTTAATATTGAGCTGCATGAAATGTTTATATATTTTGGAAATTAATCCTTTGTCCATTGATTTGTATGCAAATATTTTCTCCCATTCTGAGGGTTGTCTTTTCGTGTTGTTTATGTTTTCCTTTGCTATACAAAAGCTTTGAAGTTTCATTAGGTCCCATTTGTTTATTTTTGGGTTTTATTCCCATTACTCTAGGAGGTGGATCAAAAAAGATCTTGCTGTGATTTATGTCAAAGAGTGTTCTTCCTATGTTTTCCTCTAAGAGTTTTATAGTGTCCAGTCTTACATTCAGGTCTCTAATCCATTTTGAGTTTATTTTTGTGTATGGTGTTAGGGAGTGTTCTAGTTTCATTCTTTTACATGTAGCTGTCCAATTTTCCCAGCACCACTTACTGAAGAGACTGTCTTTTCTCCATTGTATATCCTTGCCTCGTTTGTCATAGATTAGTTGACCATAGGTGCGTGGGTTTATCTCTGGGCTTTCTATCTTGTCCCATTGATCTATGAAACTGTAACTATTAAACAGTAACTCCTATTCCCCCTTGCCTCAGCCGCTGGTAACTACCATTCTCCTTTCTGTCTCTGTGAATATGACTACTCTAGGAACCTCATATAAGTGGAATCATACAATGTTTGTCCTTTTGTGTCTGAGTTATTTCACTTAGCATGTCTTCAAGGTTCATCCATGTTGTAGCATGTGTCACAATTCCTTTCCTTTTTATGATTAAATAATATTCCATTTATGCCTGTATACTACATTTTGTTTATCCAGTCATACTTCAGTGGGTATTTGGGTTGTTTTCCTCTTTTGGCTACTGTGAATAATGCTGCTGTATGAACGTTGGTGTACAAATATCTATGTGTTCAAGTCGCTGCTTTCACTTCTTATGGATATATACCCAGAAGTGTGATTGCTGGATCACATGGTAATTCTGCTTAATTTTTTGAGGAATTTCCATCCAGTTTTCCACAGTGACTGTGCTATTTCATATTTCCACCAGCAATGTAGGAAGTTTCCAGTTTCTTTTTCTTTTTTTTTGTCCGTGCCTTGCAGTGTGTGAGATCTTAGTTTCCCAACTAGGGATTGAACCTATGCTCCCCACAGTGGAAGCACGGACCCCTAACCACTGGACCACCAGGGAATTCGCAGGAAGGTTCCAGTTTCTTCACGTCCTTGCCAGACACTTGTAATTTTCTATTTTGTTTTCTTTTCTTTTTAAATAATAACCATCCTGATGGATGTGAAATGGTATGTCTTTTTGGTTTTGATTTGCATTTCCTAATGATAGGGATGTTGAACATCTTTTCATGTGCTTATTGTCCATTTGTATATCTTCTTTGGAGAAATGTCTATTCAAGCCCTTTGCCTATTTTTTTGAATAGGGTTATTTGTTTCTTGTTGTTGTTGAGTTGAGTTCTTTGTATATTCTGGACATTAACCCCTTTTTAGATTTTACAGATATTTTTTCCCATTCTGTGGATTGCCTTTCATTCTGTTTGGTGGTGTCTTTGATGCACAAAGGTTTTTAATTTTCATGAAATCCAGTTTACCTTTTTTTTTGCTTTTGTTGCCTATACTTTTGGTAAAGTTTTATAGTTTCAGCTCTTATTTTTAAGTTTTTGATCCATTTTTAGTTAATTTTTATATATAGTATAAGGTTAGCATCTAACTTCATTGTTTTGTATGTGAGTATCCATTTTTGACAGCATTATTTGTTGAAAAAATTGTCCTTTTCCCACTGAATGGTCTTAGCACCCTGGTTGAGAGTTATTTGACTATATGTACGAGAGTTTCTTTCTGACTTTTCTATTTGATTCGATTATTTTTGTCTGTATTTGTGCTAGTACCACACTGTTCTAACATATTTAGTATTTCTAGTTGAAGTTTTGCTAGTCACAGTTTTGTCACATAATTGGTTCTTCTGTCAATTTTCAGTCAATGAGAAAATTTTATCTTGTGCAGTTATAACTAGTGTGAGATTGTTGTTGCTGTTGTTGCTACTACTAGTAATGTTCACTGAGTCTTCATTCTCTTTTGAGAATAAAATTGTGATGTCAGTATATCCTACCTCTGTATACATTGTTATCAACATTATAGGGAGTTAGTATGTCTATAATACCAGAGGAAGGCAATTTGGTATTTTAATTTTTAAAACTTACATTTTACTTATCTATCTTTGAAAAGTGATAATGTCTATGGTATAAAAAACAAGAAGAACAAAAGGGTTTATATTAAAAAGTCTCCCACACTCAGTTTCTCAGCCATTCTGTTTCCTGCCCCAGATGCAGCTATTGTTATTGATTTCTTGTGAATCCTATCAGAATTGTAAAAGCAAGGATATACATATAATATACAGACAAATTATATACATGGTGTACATGTACATACTCATATCAAACACATATATGTGTCTCTAGTCTCTCGCAAATAAGTGTGTTATCAAAGTCTTTGATCATTTTTCTGCCTGATTGGTTAAAAAATGCATCTCATACTTTTTTTTTTTCTTTGCGGTACGCGGGCCTCTCACTGTTGTGGCCTCTCCCGCTGCGGAGCACAGGCTCTGGATGCGCAGGCTCAGCGGCCATGGCTCACGGGCCCAGCCGCTCCGTGGCATGCGGGATCCTCCCGGACCAGGGCCGTGTCCCCTGCATCAGCAGGCAGACTCTCAACCACTGCGCCACCAGGGAAGCCCTCATACTTTTAATGTATACTTCTCTTTCTTGTTATGAGGGAGGTTGAGTATCTTTTCAAATAATCTGGTTATCTCCTGTGTCAATTAGGTTGTTGGTCTTTTTTTCTTTTCTTTTTTACTGTTTTACAGGGTTCTTCAGTATTAAATTAGGCCTTTATTTGTGTTATGAATTCCAGAACAGCGTTTTTTTAAAAAAATAACTGATTTGTTCTTGGTCTTTTGACTTTGTTTATAATGTTTGCATTCCAAATTCCTTAATGTATCTAGTTCTATTTCTGGACTTTTCTATTTTCTTTTTCATTGATCTATACTGTTTTGATTATTGTAGTTCATTAATATTTTATGTGTCTAGTTCCTCTTTATGACCCTTTTATTTAAGATGTCTTGGCTATTCTTGCTTATTTTTACGTATGTACTTTAGATTTAACCTATATAGTTAACAAAATATCCTTGATATATTTTATAGATTATTTGGAAGAGAACTGACTTCTTTATGATAGTAAGTCATCTACTTAAGACCATGCTTTGTTTCTGATGTTTTCTTTATTTCCTTCAGTCATGTTTAAAGTTTTCTTATTTTTTTCAGCTTTATTGAGGTATGATTGACAAAATTGTAAGATATATAAAGTATACATCATGATGATTTGATATACATGTAGATCGTGAAAGGATATCCCGTATCAAATTAATTAAGCATCCTCTTACTAACTTCTTAAATGTATTTTTAAGTTGATTTTTAAGTTGATTCTTAGTAGTTTACCTTTTATTTCTGTGTAATTGAGATTTTTTCTTCTATTACATTTTCTAATTAGTTGTAGTTTTATACATAAAGAATATTAGTTTCTCTTTGTTTCCCCCAAACCACATTTACTGTCGTTGTTGTTGTTTTTTCCTGAGCCACATTAATGAATTCTTCTATTTGTAATAGTTTCAATACATTTTCTCAGGTTTTCCAAGTATACAGTCATATCTTCTGTAAATAATGATCATTTACCTTCTTTCCACTTTTTATAATATCTCAGGAAAAAAGTGTTAAGTATAATAATAGTAACAGATTGAATGATCATATATGCTGAAAGAACAGATATAAACTCAGATAGTCCCAGGCACCCGGGAAGTATGGTCATCCTTGTCTCATTTGAGACCTTAATGAGAGTGCTTCTAGTTTCTGTAAGTAAGCATGATACTGGCTTTTGAAACCTTTTACATATGTATATAAGTTATAATAGTAAAACATATAAGTTATATATTTTTTATATATACATTATATGTTAAATGACATAAATTATATTATTGATTTAATTATATATTAATCATATATTTTTTTTTGTTAGTCATTTTATTCCTATTTTGTTCAGCATTTTCATCAAGGATTAATATTAAACTGTAAAGGTGAATAAGATTTATTTTCACATTTTATTTTTTAATATGTTAAAAGTGTATTGATAAATGTCCTAATACTGAATTATACTTTTGTTCTTGGTTTTTTGGTTTTGTGTGTGTGTTTTGTGTATGTGTAGAAGAGTCCTATTTGCTATTACATTTAGAATTCATTGTTTTAATAATTCATTAGTTTCATTTTCATCAATGGTTGTTCTGCAGTTAGTTGTGGTTTTGGTGTGCTTATGAGAGGAGGTGAGCTCGGGGTCTTTCTACTCTGCCATCTTGGGCTGCCAGATAATATTCATTAGTGATATTACACCAAATCTAGATAAACTGAGAGAAAGTTTATCTAGATCTGGTTTAGGATCAATGTTGTATTTGTTTTATAGAAACATATTTGTAAATGCTCCTTATTTTTAGAATCTTTTTTTTAGGAAATTTCATATACGAAGCAGAGAGAGGGCAGAATAATGAACCTTCTTGTGCCCATCACTCAGCTTTAACAATTATCAATATATTTTACCTCCCCTGTTTGTTTTATTTACCCCTTGCCGTTTTTTTTCTTTTCTTTTTTGGGGGAATCAGTGGAGGAAAGGGTGAGGGACTAGAATATTTTAAAGCAGCTATCAGACATCATATATCTATTTACCCATAAAACAATTTATATATTTAAAACAGATAAACACTTTAAAAAACATAGCAATGGGGCTTCCCTTGTGGTGCAGTGGTTGAGAGTCCGCCTGCTGATGCAGGGGACACGGGTTCGTGCCCTGGTCCTGGAGGATCCCACATGCCGCGGAGCGGCTGGGCCCGTGAGCCATGGCCGCTGAGCCTGCGCTCCGGAGCCGGTGCTCCACAACAGGAGAGGCTGCAGCAGTGAGAGGCCCGCGTACGGCAAAAAAACAAGCAAACAAACAAAACCCATAGCAATGACATTTAAAAAGTAATATTATAGCTGGAAAAAAACAGTAATTCTTAGTCTAATATCCATCCTGGTTACAATTTTCTTGGATTGCTTAAAAAATGTCATTTTAGAGTTGGCTTTTTAAATATCAGAATCCAAACAAGGTATGTGCATGACATTTCTTTTAAGAGAGGTGCCATTTATTTGTTGAAAAAACTGTGTTATTTGTTCTGTGGGATTCCTCATATTCAGGATTTGTTTGAATTTGTCCACCTGGTGTCGTTTAAGATTGTCCTCTATCCCCATATTTCTAGTAATGGTAGTTAGGTCTACAGGTTGAATTAGATTCAGATTTGATTTTGTCCTTGTTTTTTTCTTTTTTGTTTTTCAGAATAACACAAGTCCTGTATGCTTGCTATTAACATTACTCAGGAGGCAAATAATGTCCAATTATCTCTCCTTGTAATAATAGATCAGTACTGTGTTTTGATGTCATTTGATATTTTTCTACATCATTTTTAATGACTACATTGCATTCTTTTGAATGACTGTTCTATAATTTCTAATCTCTATGACTGGATGTTTAAGTGAGAGTCTTTTTCATTTACGATGCTAGTTACTTAGTGGGTTTAATTATTATATTGAAGATTCAGAGACGTTTTCAATTTAGGAAAATTCTCTTGTTATTTCTTTGATATTTCAACCCCTGACTTAATCAGGAGTGATTTGCTTTTGAAGAATTAGAAGCCTACTCCAGAAGGATCAAGCAAGATATACAGCTGCCCTATTGGAACTGAGAGGTTTTTAGGCAGCTTCTGTCTTCTCTTTGGGGCCTCAAGTGTGTCTTTTCTGCCTCTGTGTGCAGAGTTCTCTCATTTTTTGTAGATTTTTTCTGGATACTTATTCTCTGTTATATGACCTTACCATCACATCTCAAAATGAAAGGCTTAAAGTCTATGAAATGTTCTGGTCTGTTCCCTGTAGTTTAATCAACTCAGTCTAAATGACCCAAATACAGATTTCTAGGAAAGTGAATCTTACTGGTCTTGCTATATTTGGGAGTGTGTTTGGGCTTGGTCATGTGGTATTAATGTAGATATTGGGTCTGCCTTTTCAGCAGGGGCTATAATTGATGAACTGTTTTCAGAATAAAGAGTTGAGCACGTGTCTAAAGAGGTGCCTAGTATAACATCTTTATCATATATACTAAATTCTTACATATATGAGAATATATACTATTTTTAACCATCTTTTTTCTAAAATTTTTTGGTTATTCTCACTAGTTTATTTTCCAGATTAAGTTTAGAACCCACAGTAATAATTAATTAATTGTTAATTTTAACATTGTCTTCATCAAGTAATATAGGTATTTGAAACAGGAGGTTTTAAGAGAGTTGAATACAGCAAACTGAAGGGTTACTCTATTAGGATAGCATCTATGAATTTATTTATTTTTTTCATTTATTATTATTGGCTGCGTTGGGTCTTCATTGCTGCGTGCGGGCTTTCTCTAGTTGCGGCGAGCAGGGGCTACTCTTCGTTGTGGTGCGCGGGCTTCTCACTGCGGTGGCTTCTCTTGTTGCCGAGCACGGGCTCTAAACGCGAGGGCTTCAGGAGTTGTGGCTCCTGGGCTCTAGAGTGCAGGCTCAGTAGTTGTGGCGCACGGGCTTAGTTGCTCCGCAGCACGTGGGATCTTCCCGGACCAGGGCTCGAACCCGTGTCCCCTGCATTGGCAGGCGGATTCTTAACCACTGCACCACCAGGGAAGCCCAGGATAGCATCTATGAATAAAATTCTTACTATGCGGATTTGAATTCCATTGGAAGTTTGGCACCAGACTGAACACTGGTCTAAGTCAAAATTTTCTCTTTAGTCCTGTGGTAATATTTAAAATCTACACTTCTGCTATAGTAGCTGCTAGCCACATGTGACTATTTAATTTAATTAAAATTCAGTTCCTCAGTTGCACTAATCACATTTCAGGTTCTCAGTAGCCACATGTGGCTAGTGGCAAGTACATTCAATAGTTCAGGAAAAGAACATTCCACCATCGCAGAGAGTTCTATTGGGTAGTGCTGCTTTAGAGGCTTGTATATTGATAATAACTTGTCTACTAATTTTTAAAAAAATTTTTAAAATTTATTTATTTAGGCTGGGCCAGGTCTTAGTTGTGGCAGTCAGGATCTTTGTTGAAGCACATGGGATCTTCATTGTGGCATGTGGGATCTTTAGTTGTGGCAGGTAGACTCTTAGTTGTGGCATGCATACAGGATCTAGTTCCCTGATCAGGGATCAAATCCAGGCCTGCTGCATTGGGAGCGTGGAGTCTTACCCACTGGTCCACCAGGGAAGTCCCAACTTGTCTACTAAAGTTTTTTTTTTGCGGTACGTGGGCTTCTCACTGCTGTGGCCTCTCCCGTTGTGGAGCACAGGCCCCGGACGCGCAGGCTCAGCGGCCATGGCTTACGGGCTCAGCTGCTCCGCGGTATGTGGAATCTTCCCGGACTGGGGCACGAACCTGTGTCCCCTGCATCGGCAGGCGGACTCTTCAACTGCTGTGCCACCAGGGAAGCCCTTGTCTACTAATTTTTAATGGTGGTGAAAGACGCAAAAATGTCTATTTTGTATAAGTTTTATTTATAGCATTTTGGTCAGTATGCAGAAGATGATGTCGCAGGATGGCTTTGTTTTCTCATTTTAAAAGGGTCATTGAAGAAAGTTTGAAAAATACCAAAATACTATACAATAAAGGAGAAAATAAAAATGTCAGGCAATCCCAAGGGATAGGATTTTTGAAGTATAATATACAAGTGCAAATATCACAAGAGTGCAGCTGGATTAATTTTCACTAACTAAATAATACACATATATGTCTTTTTACCATGGGTTCTCTATTCTTGGGATCTTTTTGATTCATGGCTTGATTGTTTGGATTTCATAATCATGCAGTTTTGTTCAAGAAGAGTATATAAACATATTTCTTATTATATCACATCAAGAGGCACTTAATGCCACTTTGTCTCACTACTGCTAATGTTAAAATTGACCACTTGGTTAAACTGGTGACTACCAGGTCTCCATTATAAAGGCACATTTTTCTTTTGTAATTAATAAGTAATCTGTGGGGTGATGTTTGGAAACTATGTGAATATCTTGTTTCCCAACAGCTTTTCACCCAGTGATTTTAGCATCCATTTATGTACCTTGCAGGAATCACTTATTACATGGGAGTTGCAAAATGGTGATTTTTAAAATTTTGTCATTCTATTTATAATTTTTAGCTAGCATTCTTCTTGAAGGAAGAACTTTCCCTTTCTCTCCCATTTCCTTTCTTTGATTCTTCTTTTTTCCTTTTTGTTGTTGTTGTTGTAAATACCCCAGGTATTTCTCATGAAGTTGGTCAGTGTGACTAATCACTATACTTTGAGACTCATTGCTATAGTCACATCTGTATAAGTTCTACTATACCAGGAGAATTTTTGCTTTTTACAGGTTGGTCATCTTTATGATGTGTTTGTTCTTAAACTGAGAAGTCTTACAGAATATAATTGTTCTAGTATAAATTTAGATTAAAAATTAAAAATACCACTTTGGGTTTTCCTTGATTATAAACTTTTCAGAATCTGAGGCAACTGTGTTAAGGAATTCCCATTTACACTAGGCAAGAAAGTAAACAGTAAGTGGAGAGTAGGGTAACAAACACTTACGGTATCAAAAAACAACCGTGAAAAGGATCTGTCTTAATGTGCTAGCCCATTGCAGTTTAACATATTGCTTACAACCTTCACAATAGAATTTGAGTGACTTCAGTTACACATTCCAGGAGACTGGCAGTCTGTTACAATCAGAGTCTGAACTTTAGAGCAGGCTAATTTACAGCAATGGGATGAAGAAAGTTGTGGATTTGTATTACACACTCTCACCTGACACTGTATCTGATCCCTTACCTGCCGATTGACATCTTGAATGAGCTCTTTGAAGCAAGTTCCAGCTTAATTAAAACGTTTGCTTGGTTAGCAGTGATCTGTGAAAGCCTGTGATAAATATTGAATCAGGTTCACCTGCTGGTTGCTGTGAGTAGATAAACAGCTGCCTTGTGCAGTTTAATCATGAAACTGGCAGTAGAGTACTACTGTTTGAATTTTTAAAAAAGAATAGTGGAAAAGGTATAGTTATGTCACTTTTGCTATCTTACTAGAGTGTGTGCTTATGTGAGATTTTGCACAACAGGCATTCAGTACCTGTTTAGGTGGCTTGGACAACAGCAAATGGTTGATAAAGGTTAACAGTAAACCCTCCTTCATATGCCTCAAAGTATAATTCAGTATTCATTGACTTTTTTACCACTAACTCTTTAGGTGCATGATGCTTTGAAATAAAAAAGGGCAGTATTTTGCTTTTTTGCCAAGTTAAATCGTAGGTAAAAATGATCCTGTTAAAGCTTTAAGATTTAAGGTTATGACTTCCAGCTTCTCACAAATTATCATGAATTTTGTAGCAACTTGAAGAACTTTAGATTTTACTTTATCATATGTAAAATGGAGTTAGAAATATACATTAGTGAACTAAGTATTTTAGGATTATGTTAACATTATGTAATTAGCAAACATTAAAAGAGAAATTAATTTACAAGCAGTAGAGGAACCTTTATAAAATTATCTTCTGTGGACTGTCAACTTGTTTATTCCTTTACAGAATTAATGTGACTAACCAAGTTGGTTGTTAAGAAAATGCTATTTCTATTTTATTTCCATTGTAAAATCAGACATAAATTCTGGAATAAAGCCCTCATCCAAATAAGTCACAATTTTCTTTGAGCACATGATGAAAGTTATGGACTGACTTTCTAAAAATGCATACAAAATTGTGTTTGTAGTTTCTGGGTGATCTCAAACTCTCTCCTCTGTAACAGTCCATGGATGTAAATTAAGAACCTATTTCCTAATAAATTAGTTGAAAATTTTGATCAGGACGGATTAAGATGAAAGTTATTCTGCTAGGTATTAAGCTGCTGAGGACGAACAAGTGTATTTGCTGTTTTAGGTTCCTTTTAAGCATTTTTCAGGTATATTGTCTACTACAGTCCTTAGCTCCAAGGGTTATCTAACATAGTGGGGATTCCTAATTCTTTTCATAAAGTTTTCATAGTTTTATTCCTGTCATCAGTTTGTTTGGAAGTTTATGGGGAAAATAAAATGTTATTTAAGTCATACTCAGCCTGCTCAACAATTTTTTTTGATATTTATGTCAATACATGGGACTCTCTGGTTCATATTTTTTTATTATATACAATATTCCATAGATTGACAGAACTCCACAGTTTATCCATTGTTTTGTTGACACACTTGGCTTATTTTCCTCACTATTAAAACAGTACTGCAAAGAATATCCCTATTGTATCTGTCTTAATTTGCAAGAGTTTCTCTGGCATATATGCCTAGCAGGGTCATGCTGGATCAAAGGGTCTATGTATCCTTGATTTCACTAGATCACCAATTTGTTCTCCAAAGTGGATGTGCCACTTTATACTTGGATCAGCAGTGTATGAGAGAGTTGCTGTATATCCTCTCTACCCAGTCTGGTGGATGTGAAATGGAATCTAATTACGGTTTTAATTTGCATTTTCCTAATTAGTAATGAGGTTGAGCATTAGGTTGCACATCTTTTCAGAAGTTTATTGGCTTTTCCGCTTTTCTCTCCTGTGGTTTTCTTGTTCTTGGGCTCTTTTTCTTCTATTGGGTTTGTTTTTTAAAAATTGATTTGCTGGAATTCTTTATATATTGTGAAAAATGATCTTCAGTTGGTTATATACAGTGCACATATCTTCTCGAGATTGTGATTTCAGTCATTTTTGCTTTTGGTGTATTGTTTAAGAAATCCTTTCCTATGTTGAGATAATGAAGATATTTTCCTGTATAGGGACAGAGAGTTTATGGCCCACAAAACCTAGAATATTTATTTTCTGGCCCTTTACAGAAAAAGTTTGTTGAATCTTGCTCTAAAGAGTCTCTTATTTGAGGATTTTTGTTTTTTTCCCTTTTGGAATATAATATCCATCCTGTTAGAAAATATTTGACTTAAATGTCAACTAATAATAAGTTAAAATAGTTTTTGTGAAATAAATTGTATAGCTTATCCTTAAGAATATTGTGTAGTTGCATTCAGGAAATAATGCACTTAGAGTACCAACTTTAAACAGTTCTTTACCTCCTGAGCGAAACTGGTATTGATAAACACACCTTGTAGAACAATTAAAAAGTAAAGCCCTCTTTGTCAGTGGGGTGAAGTGACCCTTGTCATTGTCTTCTACTTGGCTTGATATATCAGGAATTCTAATGTTTCTTGAATGAATGAATGAATGAGAGAGTACATGTAGAGTGCTTAGCACAGGGACAGCCTTAATAAATGACAGCTATTAATAATGAATATATCAGGATATGTGTTTGTCACCCACAACTACCGTGGCCCAGATATTAGCATAACAAGATGATTTTTCTTTTTATTCTTGAAAAATAACAAATTGTCCTGTATTTTTTCTTTTAAAAGCTAACCTTTTTATTTTGAAGTAATTTTTTGATATGTGAAGGACTTCAAATTAGGGCATCAGTTAAGCATCTACAGATAAAATGTGGTACATGGGTACAGTATTTGGTTTAAGGACATTAGTCACAATCTATCAATTTAAAAAAATTAAGTTACAGTTATATGCAAAACACCATGCTCAATGAATGAGTAGATGAAGTAATGTAAGACAGTTTCTGTCCTCAAATAATTTGGAGTGTGGTTGAAAGACAGTGCATGCACATATGTTACTATTTCATGGACGTAGTTTTCCCTTTATTTCATACCAGTAAGATTCTTTTTGGTCTCTTTTCCTCTCCACTTCTTTATTACTTATCTTTCATATTAAATATATCCTTTTATGCTTGCTTTTAGAATTCAGTTCATAAACAGCTTTTAGATACTCCCCTGATTTATGAATTTACAAAATAACATCTCTGACAATGCAATAGTTTCTAACTACTCCTTTATTATTTTTCTTTTTAAGGCATAGTCACCATGCTAATTTTTATTTTTCCAAGTATTTAGGCATAGTAATTTTTGTTGTTGTTGTGGGGAAAGGCTGGAGAGAACTATGAAACTTTAGAGATTGATGTAGTTATCTTAATCTACTTAAACTTCTGATTGTAGCCTTGTGAAAGGAATAGTGGCAAGGAATCAGCAGTTGGCCTTTCAAGATCAAATGTTATATTCTTTCTTTATCCTTTCAAAAAATTTCAATATATGTCTCTATATAGTATGACAGGAGAGGGAATAAATAGAAATTGTTAGACACAAAATTTTCTAAAATCCTTGGTTGTTGACCTAAGAACAGTTTTGGCTACTGTAAATTTGAAATGTATTTTTAAACAATTGACTCCTGCATGTGGAACTAATAATAGAGCTGTCACACCCACATGTATCTCTTGTGTTTCTCTTTAAATGATAATAGATTTTTTTGCTGTTGGGTTAAGTTTTCTTGCCTTTTGTTGAAGTAAAAGAACTCTAGACAGTTTCCAGCTATGGGAAAAGAAGCCATCTCTTAAAGAGTTTTGTTCTTCCATACAGTGTAGCTATTTACAGTTCTTAGAGATTACAGGTGTTGGGAGCCCATGTGTTTTGTCTTCTTGACGTTCAGATATATTAGATGAGAGAGAATATTTTTTAATTTATTCTCCAGTTTCCTAATACAGTCTCTGTAAATTTAAAGAGCAAAAACAAAAGGAAGACATCCCTATGAAAGATAAACTTGATCATTTGTTAGCAGGAGAAATGCTTAGTGAAAAATATTTAATTTTGTTCATCTATTGTTTCAAAACCCCTAGGTCAAAGGGTTTCAGAGAGAGGCCAGAAAATACTAGCCTATTATTGGAGTGGAGGATATTATGACTTCCTGTCATTGCTGTTTCAGGATTCTTTCTCTAGTTTTCTTACAGAATTGAAACTTGCTGATTTTGGTACAAATAATTCTCTTTTGTTACTAAATAATTGTCTGTTTTAAGCCTCTGTTCTATTGCTACATTCATTTTTTTCCATCTTCAAATATGATTATACCGAATCCTTTAAATAGAAACTCCAATAGAAGATCACTTCTGAAGAAATAATTCCCCTTTAATATTGCAAATAAATAAGAATCACCTTTCTTAATTTCTGTATTCTACTCTACTTGTGCAACCACCCACTGAAAAACCATCTTCTTTGAGGAGTCACCCTTGAGTTCATAGATGGTAAAATTACTTCAGAGCATTTTAAGACTTAAACAGAAAACATTTTTAGTATAAAATTAGCTGTGGTTTAAAATTTTCTCAGTTATGGAGTGAAAAACTAATTTAAGTTACCTAAATAAAGCTGCTCTAGTGGGAAGAGTTTTCTGAAGCTAGTTCTTGATCTTTTACTTTTGTTAGTACAGCTACTAGCATAATATTTTAAGATAAGCAGATCCCTTTTTAAAATTATTAGTGCAAATACCCCTTTTAAGAATTAAAACATTTGAATACAAGGCAGCAAGTTATAAGTCTATATAATAGCATCCCTTTCTATTTGAAAAAATATGGAAGATATAATTATATGTAGAAGGGTCTGCAAGTTATTTGTGGTGGTGGTTGACTTACTTTGTATTTTTCTGTAGCATTTGAATTTTTTGTTTAGAAAAATAGTGGAATTAAAATAAAAGGAGTGGGTGATAAAGCTTTAAGTGGAATTCATGTTGAAAAGTGTTATATCAAAAAGTAGGTTTTCCGAGCTTTGAAAAAAGGCCACATTATAGAGTTACTTTTATGCTTGTATATAATATATCCATGTGGAATATAACAATGCATTGGTCCCTAGCATTCTAATATTCAGAGTGAATTTAACTGTATCATAGGGAAGAGATATAGTATAACTGAGTGAAAGATTGAAGGTATGGAAAAGTCAACTAATTCTGCTACCAAGAGTTACCTTAATTCTTTTACTGAGTTAATTAATTAGTGTGATCATTGCAAAGGCTAGAAAGGAATTCAGTCAGAAATATCATGATATAGTTTGCATGCCATTTTCTGTGTGACCATAAATTGTTAGATATTGCAACATATGTAACATAAACCACATGTCAGCTGTTTCCTGCCTCACTGTTGACAAGAGCCCCATTCATAACTCTTCTTTTTATCCTTTCAGTGAATAAGTAATTATTCAATATAGAAGGCAGGATATTTGGAACTGGCTATTTAATGTGGCAGCACTCTGTAATGAAATCTGCTGTTACTGGCAACCTGAGAGGGGAATGTAACAATTCCAGCATGGCTGTAACTTTATCTGCTTTGACTGACTGTTTATTTGGCACATCAGTGAACCTTTTATCCCAGTGAGTGACAGCTCCAGAAGGGTCACATTTACATCCATTCTATCATGTATTGTAATATTTAATGGCGGACAAGGTTGAGCGAGACTGGGAGTAATTTGAACTTGCTTTTCCACTGAGTTGAGGCTAAAAGACAGCTTGATCCCCAGTATTGTGGTGTAACATGCTATGACTTAGCATTTGTTTATGAAGGCTAATCTTACTGATTATAATTTTAAAAAAATCTGCAGTTAAATGGTGTGTTTGTTCTACTAAACTAAAACTCTCTAGTACAAATTCTCTTAAGCTACTGTGCTATTTAGTTTTTTTCCCTATCAGTGACCATTCCTATAAACTAACCATTTCGTCTTTCTCTTAAATGAGGCTGCATTCTGTCTCATTTTATAGTAACTGAGGTTGAGAAGGGAGTAGTTATTAAGAATTCCTGGGTTCTAATATATAGCATAAAGCTTTTTAAATTTTTTTATTTTTGAGAGTTTGGAAACAGGAGAGAAAAACCAGCTAAATACTAGACTATACTCCTGATGTTCCATAAGGTGCCTTTATATAACTATTTTAATTATGAAACGGAATTGAGTAAAATTGTCCAGGAAAAGCTATCCTGACTGGTAATTTTACTGATGGATTTACATTCCATGACAGGTAATTGAATTTCAGATGTACTTGTTCCACACAAGCAACCTGCCTTTATTATTAAATATTAATAATTTGCATTCATTTCCATACTTTTGCTAGAGAATAGTTTTCTTTTCTTGTTTTTGACTGATGCTTTAGATTCAGCTTGATATTTCTATTCTTCTGTAAGCTATATTTAAAATGCTTTCTAAGATGTTGGTATATTATAGGATATTTGAATGGACTGTGCTGTAAAGAAAAATAGCACTATCAACTCTAAATTGTAATATCACAAGTTCACTTGAAGCCTAAGCAAAAATGAAAATTGTCCTTTGTTTTATCTTATTTTTATAATTTATAAAAGAGGATAATTAAAATATACTTAAAACATTTGGAATTTGAGAGTTGGAGTAGTATGTTAGAATACAATGCAAATATGGAAACATCATTTATAATGATAAAAATGGTTTATCATTTATTTATGAAGGAGAACCAATTTGAAATTGAATTTGTAGTTTTTTCTTTAATGGCAAGTTTTAGATGATGTAACATCATGAATTTCTCTTTATCTGACGGTTGTGATTCACTGCTTATAGTTTTGATTCCATGAGAGGTTTGATAACAATTTTATGGTAGTCCAGACATTAGTTATCTTTTCTTTCCTTTGTTACAGCCCCCTGGTAACTGTTCTAGGTGCTGTTGTTCTACTAAACAAGGAGACAGTCAAGATTCTTCAAATACCACTAAGAAGGATCATGGGGGGAAGTCCAAGATACCCAAAATATATTTTGGGACACGCACACACAAGCAGATTGCTCAGATTACTAGAGAGCTCCGGAGGACAGCATACTCAGGGGTCCCAATGACTATTCTTTCCAGCAGGGATCACACTTGTGTCCATCCTGAAGTAGTAGGTAACTTCAACAGAAATGAAAAGTGCATGGAATTGCTAGATGGAAAAAATGTGAGTAAGTTAATGTATTTTAGAGGAAAAATTAGCTGAAAAGATTGATTACTTTTTAATGTGTTCATTTTATATGTACATTTACAGCAATAATCAAATAACTTACAAAAATCAAATTGATTGCTAGTGTTGATATTTTTTAAAAAATAATTTTACTATAAGAAAGTCTTTACTCAAGTTTTAAATTATGGGTTTTTGTCCTAAAGCTTGGGGATATTTATTTATTTCCTTGAAAATTAATTTTCATTTTAGTCACCCGTCTTCATACTTTCTTCTTTTAAATCTCTCTACCCAAAATAGTCAAACATGGATGTCATATGAGGAGATTAAAAACATTTAAGTGATTTAGTCTAACTAGATCTAATTAATGTATTTAACATATTTAAAAACTTCAAAATAAGGTAGTTTACATAGGCCCTCTCTTTGAGCAAATTTTTAAATGTTTTTTAATTGAGAAATGTAATGACTATACTGTCTCATAATTCTGATTAGTACAGACTTCTTTCAAAAAATTATGTTAAATTATTAACTGAAGATATGTTGATGGTTTTGAAATTTTCCAGGGATATTTAGAATAATACGAATTTTAGCTAGGTAGATAAATCTTTCTTACTAAAGACATGATTTTTTAATAATATTTTGGCAGTATTAGTTTGGCAGTCTGTGTACCAGTTTGATAACTAGTTTACTCTAAAATTGAAGTTATGGGTCTGGAATTACACCCAGAAATTATTGGTGAAGCATAAGTTGATAGTATATGAAATGACCAATGATATTTTAATATATTTTGAAAGTTGTTCTGTCTTTCTGTATTTTGTCAAACATAAGTGGTTCTACACAAAAGGCTAAGAGCTACAGCCTCTAGAGTTTCATTTAATTGATATATCACCTCCTACCATATAATGCGAATAGATTATTTTGTTTTATGCTTTTCTTTGTCAGTGCTTTCTTTTATTAGATGGAAATTTTTTCAAGCCTTATTTGGGGTTATTCAAAAGAAACTTCAACAGATATTCAAACCTGATAATATGAAGTATAATTACTAAGGGGCTTCAGTGGAAAAACTTAAGTGACTTGTTCAGAACCAGGAAGAGAATACAGAATAATTGAATCAAAACCGTTGTTGAAATTCTGTGATCATACTTGTTTTCATATCAGTTCTTTTTAATTAACTGAGGAACTGTGAAATCTCTTCACTCTGTATATTTAAAAAGTTCTCTTCAAAGAGAGATAAAAATACTAAAAAGCCAAATGGTAAAAAAAAAATAAAATAGAGAAAAGGCTCTTCATGATAAAACCCCATAAATTTTATATTTAAGTAGACTTCTTTCTGTAAGTGGCTAACTGATCTACTAAATTCCTCAAATGCTTGAAATTTGTTTTCTGGCTATAATAGTCTATGTAAGAAGACTTGCTGGCGTTGTCATTATCTTTTACTACTTGTTATTGAGAAAATTATTATGTAATTTATTATGTGTTTGTTATCCCATTAGTAAAAACAATTATAAAGTTTAAGATTGTGTATTGAAAGCAAATATTTTATGTAATCCTCTAGAATTGTGCAGTGGTGGTTATGTTTTTTGATTGGTCTTTATCCTCCAAAGTTTGAATCATGTAAAAATAAAAATCCAATAGACTTTTTCATTGGCCTTTGGGTTCTGTTTTCAAGTAAACAATTCTTTTATTTTTGAATACTAATATTATAAATAATTGAAGATACCTGCTTGTAGTTGTTTTGACCTAATTCTGCCTCAGAATGCCTAGCTCATAGGTGTACATGAACATTCTTTTTCTTGTTCGCAAGCCCTCAGGGTAATTTGGTATTGTAATGAGGGCCAATTACAAAGTCACTAAAGGTGTCTATGTTTACGATGGCTGAATTACCAAAGAGAAATGATAAATAGATACCTGACAGTTTGAGTGAAAAAGAGTTTAAAGTGTGATAACGCTTCAATTGACAGACTCCCCTCAGGGTTATATTACACTGCTAAAATGGATGAGCTTTTCTGGTTTTGCTATCAGCCTCCACAGCAGTGTCATTCTAAGTGCCCTTAAAGTGTAAACTTTCTGAGTTTTTGGCTTGATCCAAAGGCACATGTTTTTTTGTTCACTGTTTCTTTTATGCTCCTATACTGGAAAAGCAATGCACTTATCTGCTAAAAGTTAAATTTTGTTTCAACTAAGAAAAAATAGTCTTAACTAGCCCTAGAAATAACTCTAAAAAGTTATTTTAGGTATAGAAGAACATCTATTTTTTGTTAAGATGAGATTTAACAGTCCATAACCATAGACTCTGAAGGCACCTTAGTGATCATTTTGTACAAATAAAAACTTTCAGAATAGTATGGAAGATACTTGGAATGAAGAAATGGTGAATGTCATATTATTAAGCTCAATCTGTATCAAGCTCAGTATGAAAGATACTTGGCACATCTTCAACTGTCTCTTGACCTCAGAATCATAGAATTTTAGAGCTAGAAGGAACCTTACAAATGGCATAGTCAGCGGGTCAGAGGAATCTTAAAAGGCTTCTAATTCAACTACTCTTCTGATGCCTAGTCACATGAGAAAAATGGGCCCTGAAGTTTGCCCAGTGTCAGACAACTAATTAGCAAGAAAGGAAGCAAGCCTTCTAACTGCTAACCATTGCTGTTTTTACTACACTAGAAACAAAAACGAAAGATGGCATCATAGTGTGGGGAAGTTGACATGGCATGAAGGGTAAAAAGGAGTAGTAGAGATTAGACAAAGTAAGTGAAAATAATATAAAAATGAAGCAAATAAAGAAGGTTAGGTGAGCCCTTTCTTCCTAATTTTTATTTTTAATACCTTGGAGGACCAATAAGCAGCATGGCTTTAGGAGAATTAGCAGTCCTCAGCTGATCATGCCTTGTCCTTGGATTTGCTGACATTCTTTTATAGGTTATGACCTTTTTATGATTTACTCCATTTCTAGCAATGTCTAGATATTTTTGTGTATGTAATGAGGTATGAATGTTTTAAAAACATAGATTTGCCTTTTGTATAGTTCATAGATAAAAATACACACACACACACACACACACACACACACACACACACACACACACACACACACACACACACACACACACACGTACATATCCCCCCGCTGGTTAAGGACAGCAAACTGGGAAAGATAAATATTGGATTTCAAAATCACATTTAATTTTTTTCGATATATAAAATTAATGAATTAAAATGGCTCATTATTTCACCACTTAGTCCCAAATGACAATTGAAAAAGAAAAGTAACATATACATGGTTAAAGACTCAAAATTATAGAAAGGCATTAAATGAAAAGATCTCTTTTTCCAGTTCTTTCCATCCCCTTAAGGGAACTACTGTAAGGTTTTATGTGTATTCTTCTAAAACATTTAAAATATGTATTTTCTATAATGTATGTGTATAGATTATTTTTAAAGCTTAAACCCATCAGCACATAGACAAATCTAACTTATTTTTTAAGGGCTATATCTTTTGTATGAATTTTTGCCACAATTTATTTAACATATCCCCTGTGGGTAGACGTTTGGTTTATTTCCAATTTGGGGGGCTATTAAACAGTGCAGTATATATATATTTAAATGGTGAAATTTTATTTGGTAGTTACTGACAAATTTCCAGTACACTTCTAGTAGAAGTAGAAGTTTATACTTCTAATTTTATACATCTTTTAATAGGATATGCCACACCTTTGCTAGGACTGGATTTTATCAAACATCTTATTTTTTGATTGGTGTATGTTAATAAAATTTTTTTACTTCTAATAATAGAATGGCAAAGGACATTAGTAAATAGTACATGAAAGAAGGTATGCAAATTACTGTTGAAACTTTTTAGAATGTTCGTACAATGTAGTGTTAAACCTTGCTAGAAAGTGTGAAAAATACAAATCAAAACAACAGTCTTCTATTTTTACCTTTAAAATAGGCAAAGATAAGAAAAAATAATATAAATGTTGATAAAGGTGTGGAAAAAGGATAATGTAAAATGCTATACATTTTCTGGAGAATAATTTGGTGATATGGTTTTCAAGAAACTTAAAAATATTTTTACTCTCTGATCCTATAATGCCATTTCTAAAACTGTATACTAAGAAAATATTTAGAAATGAGCGTAAAAATTCTTATTGCAGATTATTTATAAAGCAAAAATTGAGAACAGTCTAAATGTCTAGTAATAAACTGGTTCATCAACTATGGCACATTAATCCAGTGTACATATATAGGCAACAATGAAAAGAAACTTGGTGATATGAAAAAATATTTCTGATAGGATTTTTAATAAAATAGGCTAAGAGAAAAAAGGAGATCCCAGTTTTGTAAAAAAAAAAATATTTAGTGGCTAGATTGTTAATAATCCTCAGTGCCTGGGGAAAATTTGCTTTGTTCTCATTATTTTAAAATTGGGTCTCATTATAGAGATATATCCACAAGTATATATGTATAGAAGAAATGTGAAATGAAATACATCAAAATCTTGATAGTACATTCTTTGTATAATGGGATTTTAGGTAATTTAGGGCTTTTTGGTACTCTTATATTTTCCAACTTTTTGTAGTAAACACTCTTTTTTCCCCTAGGACATTTCTCCTGCCCTCCTTCCCAGTTTCCATTCTTCCTTTGTTTTTAGTTATTTATATTTGATTAAGTAATACTGTCTCATGGCTCAAATTGAAAAGGTACAAAAGTGTCTATAGAGAAAAATGTCTTTCAGTCCTGTTCCCAAGTCACTTGGCTCTCATCTTTGAAAGCAACTAGTGATACCATTGCCCTTGTGTATCCTTCCAGATCCTTCCAGAAATATTTTTGTCTAATACCACTTTAATCAGAACAAAGTCACAACAAACATACTTTGAAAAATATGTTTCTCAAGTTAATTTGGGATATTTCCAGCTATACTGATCTGGAGCTCTATCTGAGTTAACTAATATAGTTCTTTAATATGGTTGTATTATAGATGTGGTGTATGTACTCTGTCTCCTCTGTTAAATCTTTACTTTGTGGCTTTAATGATGTTTCTAAAATTCTGAGGTGAACTTGTGTTATTTCTTCTGTTCTAGTATTGCTTCATATTTCAGCTATGCATTTTTTTTTAGGGAAAATTCTGCTATTTTTATCATGGTGTTCATAAAATTAGTGATCAACACATATTACAAACTCTCCAAGGGATGTGCAAGGCCTGGGATATAGAAGAATTCGTCAGCTTGGGGAAAAAACTAAAGGCATGTCCATATTACACAGCACGAGAACTAATGCAGGATGCTGACATAATATTTTGTCCCTACAACTATCTTCTAGATGCACAAATAAGGGAAAGTGTGAGTAGATATGTAAAAATTAAAAGAACTGTTTTCCTACTATTGGGATATAAGTGATGAATGTAAAGCTTTTAGATGTTTTAATGTCTTTTACTTTATTCTTTGCTTTATATTTAATTTATGGAAATGTGTAAACAGAGTAGAGTATTGAAAACATATTCTAAGGGGTATTAAAAACTGAATTTTAGACACTGTCATTTTAATTTCCAAAGTAATAAGCACTTCTGAGGACCTAGTACTGAAGTGGAATCATAACAGGGTTTTTCAACCTTGATGGTAATGACATTTTGGGCTGGATAATTCCTTGTTGTGGTGGGCTGTCTGTGCATTGTAGGATGTTTATTAGCATCTCTGGTTTTATCCACTAGGTGCCAGTGGTACCCTCGCAGTTGTCACAGTCAAAAATGTCTCCAGACATTGCCAAATATCCCCTGGGGTACAAAAAATTGCCCCCATTTGAGACCCTTATATGTGATCTCTTTATGAATAGAAAGAATGATTTTAAAACATTTATCTAAAGAATCTGTGTTTTGAAGAACTTACGTTGGGAGAATATGCATACTATGCAAATTATGCTCTGTGAACTTTGAATAAGTGAATTTGGATACAGCATTTGTGTTTATCTGCCTGGTTCTTAGAGACATCCATTTGTTACAGCATAAGACAAAAAGTGAATAACTTCATATATTCAGTTGTTATTCCTCTCTTTAGATCTGACTGTACAACTTTCATTAGCTTTCTATTTCTATAAGTTTAAAATGAATAGGCATTATGTTTAATACCCCTGCTATCCTTCCTCTTATTTGGCTGCCTTTCAGCTAGGTTTCTTTCCGTTGAGCAACGGTATATATCAATGCCAAGTCAGTCTTCCTCTGCTTAAAAATCTCTTATATCTCTCTTTGCTCATGGGATAAAGTCATATTTCTTAAGCTTACTCCCAAGATGATCAATAGTCTGACCTAAATCTGCCTTTTCAGCCTTCTCTGCTACAGACTCCCAACTTGAACTCTTCAAAAACTTACCTCAAAGTCCCCTGAGGACACCTTGTTCTTTCCTGTATCTCTGCTTTTGATTACACCTATATTGAATTGCCCTACTCTCTCTTTGTGTATCCAAATCCAAATCCTGCTCACTTTTTAAACCTCAGTATATTTCCTACTCTTTTATGGTTCTTTCTCAGCCATCTACAGCCCTCTGTATATTATTATTTCCTCAGAATAACTCAGTGGCAATTGCTTTGTGACATTTTGTATTAGTCAGGACTCTTTCAGTTGCATTTGACACAAACTCAGCTTCAATAGAGCTTAAAAAAATATACTTGACTATCGTGATGACTTTGTAATCAGGCAAGTTCTTCCCAGTAGGAACAAAGATAACCATAATCAGCTAGCTTTTTTCCAGCTAGGTAACCTGGAAAAAAGAATATGATTTCACATTAGTCACCCATAATTACTCTGATTGGCCTAGCTCGGATCTCATACCCATTCTTGAACCAGTCATTGTGACCATAGACAGATGGAATACTTTATTTAATTGACAAGCCTGGGTTCTAAGTCTACCCACATTATGAGAGTGGTGATGTCCCTTGATTAACAGCTTAACAGTCCTACAGACATCACATGGGAGTTGGGGAAGAGCACTTCTCAAAAGGGTTGCAGAAGAGACTGAAATGAAATAGATACATACTATATTGTATTAGTATTTTGAGAGTCTTTTGAATCTTGTGTTGTTATTTTCGTTTTAAAGGTTTTTTTTTTTTATTCTACTTTTTATATTATGTTGGAGATCCCTTATACCCCTTTGTGTAACCAGCCATATGTTGATCCTGGCTCACTTAACACATATTATTTTGGTTGATAGGTTTACAAGTATTTTGAGAGTGAAAAATGGAAAACTGTAATGCTGAGCTGATATTTGGTTGGCCTAAGTGCTTTAAAATTTTAAGACTGAGAATCAGTTGCTTATATAGTTGGACTTGTGATATTGGCCTATAGTATGAATTTTTTAATGAAATATCTTGCCTATTGCTGTTAAATCCATTTTGCTGAATGTTTTACAGGAAAACTCTTTTATCTTATAGATGGATATCAATCTGAAAGAACAGGTTGTCATTTTAGATGAAGCTCATAACATTGAGGACTGTGCTCGGGAATCAGCAAGTTACAGTATAACGGAAGTTCAGCTTCGGTTTGCTCGGGATGAACTAGATAGTATGGTTAACAATAATATAAGGAAGAAAGACCATGAACCCCTACGAGCTGTGTGCTATAGCCTCATTAAGTAAGAACATTTGTCTTTCAGTGTCATTTGTGCTGCCTTTGTATTAAAAACATGTTTTATTGTGCCAAGTATTTAACAATTAGTAAACTTTGACCAGGCTACTTGGGAAATGGATTGTTGTTTGCCCATTAAAGGTAGAGATAGGCTAGTCCAAACTTTTGTCTTGTTCAAAAGAATATAGTGAACGTAACTGATTTTTAAAATTGATAATTGTGAATCTTATTCCTAATTTAGCAGGATAATTTAGTAGTCCCATAGGATGTGTGTAGGATATTGGGCTGAACATTAACTAAACATGGTTTTAATGAACATATTTAAAAATTCTGGACCATGGCTTTATTTTATCGCTTTATCCTGCAGTTTGAGTAGGATTCTGGTTTGATGAGGTTCATTTAACCAAGATTTCAATACTGTAAAATAATAGATTTAGTATTTTATTTATTTATTTTTAAAATTATTTATTTATTTGGCTGTGTCAGGTCTTTGTGTTGTGGCACACAGGATCTTCGTTGTGGAATGTGGGATCTTTTCATTGCAGCACCTGGGCTCTTCTCTGGTTGCAGAGTGTGGGCTCTCTAGTTGTGGTGCATGGGCTCTAGAGTGCACAAGCTCAGTAGTTGCGGCGCATGGGCTTAGTTGCCCCACGGCATGTGGGATCTTAATTCCCTGACCAGGGATCCAACCCGCGTCCTCTGCTTCGGAAGGAGGATTCTTAACCACCGGACCACCAGTGAAGTCCTGATTTAGTATTTTATTGAAACTTACATTAGATCGTTTCCCTTTAATTAGACGTTATGTTGTTGATCTAGAATCTCTTTACCTTAGAAAAAAATGTTACCTGACACTACATCCCGTTCCATTTATTGCAGCACTTTTCTGTTCCCTTCACAGTATATTTTTTAAAAAATTTGCATGTTTATACATCCACATGTTTGAACATAAGAGGTTTACAAATTTATATTGTAAAAACCTTTTTCCCACCCCATCTTCCATCTGCTTAATTTCTGTCTTCCTGAACAAGTTTATCATTTAGTTCATATTTATGCAAAAATGAGCCAATATAGATACTTTCTCTTATCCCTCCTTTTTACCCAAATGATGGCATCTATACATACACTTTTTTCTTCTCCATTTTAAACGTAAAATATATTTTATTTTTGGGTCTTCCCTGGTGGCACAGTGGTTAAGAATCTGCCTGCCAATGCAGGGGATACGGGTTCAATCCCTGGTCCGGGAGAATCCCACATGCTGCGGAGCAACTAAGCCCATGTGCCACAACTACTGAGCCTGCGCGCCTCGAGCTCATGCTCCACAACTAGAGAAGCCACTGCAATGAGAAGCCCGCACGCCACAACAAAGACTAGCCCCCGCTCGCCACAACTAGAGAAAGCCTGTGCGCAGCAATGAAGACCCAATGCAGCGCCCTCCCCGCCAAAATATCTATATAGATGTATGTTTTATTTTTTCTGCTGTATAGCAAAGTGAATCAGTTATACATATACATATATCCACTCTTTTTTTTTTTTCGGTACGCGGGCCTTTCACTGTTGTGGCCTCTCCCGTTGCGGAGCACAGGCTCCGGATGCGCAGGCTCAGCAGCCATGGTTCACGGGCCCAGCCGCTCCACGGCATGTGGGATCTTCCCGGACCAGGGCACGAACCTGTGTCCTCTGTATCAGCAGGCAGACTCTCAACCACTGCGCCACCAGGGAAGCCCTTATGTTTTATTTTTTAAAAGCCAGGTATGATTGACATATATAAAACTATTAATATTTAATGTTTAAAACTTGATGAGTTTGAGATAAGTATACATCTGTGAAACCATCACCACGGTTTTTAACATAAACATACTCATTGCCTCTAGAAGTTTCCTCCTGCCCTCTTTATTTATTATTATTTGTGATAAGAACACTTAATATAAGACATACCCTCTTAGCAAATTTTTAAGTATACAATACAGTATTGTTAACTGTAGGCATTGTACTTCATATGTACATTTTTCTGTATCTTGCCTTTTTTCACTTAACAATATATTTTGGAGATCTTTCCATATCAAGACCCAGAAAGCTTCTCAGTTTTAAAAAAATAGTTGCCTAGAATTCCATTGCATGGATGTACAGTGATTTATTTAACCAGCCTCTGATAGTAGATATTGAAGTTGTTTTACAATCTTTTGCTATTACATTGCTGTAACGAATAACTTTGAACATATGCCCTTTCATCTGTCTGGGAGTATATCTATAGCAAAATTTTTAGAAGTGGGATTCTTGGGTCAAAGCATAGATCTACATGTAATTTTGATAGATATTTTTTAAATTTACACAGTAGATGGGTGAGTGGAAGACTAATTTATACTCTGACCAGCGAAGTATGAGAATATGAAAGTTGTTTTTTTTTCTAACCTGATGGGTGAAAAGTATCCCAGTGTACTTTTCATTTACATTTCTCTTTTTTTTAAAAAATGTATTTATTTATTTGGCTGTGCCAGGTCTGAGTTGTGGCACGCAGGATTTTTGCTGTGGTGCATGGAATCTTTGCTGCGGCATGCGAGATCTTTAGTTGCAGCATGAAGGATCTAGTTCCCTGACCAGGGATCGAACCTGGGCCCCTGCATTGGGAGCACAGAGTCTTAGCTACTGGACCACCAGGGAAGTCCCTCATTTACATTTCTCTTAATGTGTGATTAAGCATTTTTAAGGGCCATATATATGTCCTTTTCTGTCAACTCTCTGTTGACATTTCTGTCTTTGTTCTTGTTTTTACGGTTCTTTTTCTTATTGATTTGTAGATGTTCTTTGTAAATTGGCCCTTTGCTTGTGATAAGAGTTGCAAACATTTTCCCCCTCCATTTTGCTATATGCTTGTGTCTTTCCTTGTGGTATTTTTGCCACGTAGAAGTTTGTCATTTCTATTTCACAGCATAATTTGTTGAAAGAGTTGGCTGTAGTTGCTGATTCTATTTTCTCACTTCCCATTCTTTCCTTATCCATCCCAGTAGTGTTGCTGTCTGCATAATTCTACTGAAACTGTTCTTATCGAGATCTCCAGTGATCCAGAGATTGCTAAGTGCAAAGGTTATTTTTCTGTTATTTTACTTAGCCTCTCAGCATTGTTGGATACTGTTGACTACCACCTCTATGAAAAGTGTTTTTGTCTTCTGTGGAATAATAGAAAATATGTATTCAATATATTGGTCTCTGTCCCCAGTTCCTGGCACGGAAGTCCTAAAACCTTTATAATTTCCTAAGTGATAAGAGCACTAAGAGCATTTTCTGTTCTACTATTTCATTTTTGGCCCCGGTTCCTGACAGAGTTCCTAAATCCCCTGGGATTTCCTGGATGACAGGTCTGTCTTTTGTTCTAATGAGGTGATGGGTTTGTGGGCTCCTGGATGGGTCTGGTCACTAGAAAGACCAAGGCATGTTTAAAAGCTTGGAACTTTCAGCCCACCTCCCCTCTGGGAAGGGGAGAAGGGCTGGATATTGAGTTAATGTTCCATCATGTCTTTGTAATGAAGTCTTCATAAAAATACCAAAAGTACAGGATTCAGAGAGCTTCTGCATTGGTGAACACACCTATGTACTTGGAGTGGGGTGCACTTCACCTCCACAAGGACAGAAGCTTCTGTGCTTGGGACCCTTACAGACCTCACCCTATATATCTCTTCATCTGACTGTTAATCCTTTATTATAGAATAAACTGGTAAATGTTTTCCTGATTTCTGTGAGCTGTTCTAATAAATGCTCACACTTGAGGAGGGGGTCATGGGAGCCTCTGATTTACAGCTGCTTGGTCAGAAGCACAGATGACAACCTGGACTTTTACAACTGGCATCTAGGTTGGGGGTGGGAGGGACAGTCTTGTGAGACTGAGTGCTTAACCAGTAGGGTCTGTGCTAACTCCAATTAGTGTCGAAATTGAATTGAATTATAGGACACCCATCTGATGTCTCAGAGAATTGCCTGTGTGGGAAAAAACCCCACATACACGTAGAGACCAGAGGTGTTAGAAGTGAAGTAGTGAGAGTAGACCAGACACACAGGAATGTGTTTTCCTAGACGGCTTCCATGACATCTTCTGGTTTTCCTCCTCCTCACAGTTCGTTCTTTCTCAGTTGCTTTTGATAGTTCTTACTTTGTTTGATGTCTAAACGTTGAAGTACCTCAGGGCTTGGTCTTGGGACTTCATTTCTTTTCTAGTTCTGCACTCTCCTTAATTTACATAACCCTAGTGCAGTGCAAATGAGGCCTGAATCTGTGTCTGTCCCAACCTGTCCCTGGAATGCCATTTTCATATACCCAACTATACTTTCTATCTCTGTTTGGATGTAAAATTTCAACTTTCCAAAACACTCCTTTCCTTCCCCTACCTACTCCCCCCCACTGCCCCTGTCTTCCTTGTCTAAGCAAATAGTACCGACCAGTTCCTCAAATCAAAAATCTAAGTGTTATCCTTGATTACTGCTTCACCTCATGCAATTCATCAGTAAGTTTTATAAATGCCACCTACACAATATATCCCAAATCCTTCAATCTCATACCTGTCATCCCAGAATCATCCCTCAACTAGAACAACTGTAACAGCCTCCTAATAGGTCTCTCCTTTCATTTTTGTCTTTCTCCTATAATCCATTCTGGCTTATAAACTGGAATCATCTTTTAAACACTTAAAATAGATTATCTCTCTCTTATTTAAAATTTTCTGTTTAAAATCTTCCCATTGCACTTTGAAGAGAATCCAGACTTCTTATCCTGGCCCAACATGATCTGATTCCTGCTTATCACTCTAACATTGCTCATACCGTTATTCCTTTCTACCCATTGTGGTCCAACTACATTGGCTTTCTTTCGGGTCTTTAAATAAGCAAAATTTGTTAAATCACCTGAGGATCTTTGCACCAGGTGAAAATGGCATTCTTCTACTTGGAGTACTCTTTTTTCCCTGATCCTCCCATGACTGAATACTTTTTGTATTCAGTTAGAATATATGTCATCTCAAGAAGAGCTTCCTTGACATTCAAATGAAAGTAGCAGTTAGATTACATTAATCCAGTTTATTTTCATTATATCACTGTCACTACCTGATATTGTCTTGTTCATGGAATTGTTTCTGAGTTTATTTCTGTCTCTCTTAGTAGAATCTAATTTCCATGAGAATAAGGACCTTGCCTATTTTATTTACTGCTGTATTTCCACTATCTAGTATAGTGTCTGGCATAATATAGGCATTTAAGCACTCACTGAATGTACAAATGTCTGTCTGTGTGTGTGTGTGTGTGTGTGTGTGTGTGTGTGTGTGTGTAAATGAATATATTTTCTAGTAATTCTCTTTTTTGTGTTAATATTTAACACTATAATCTTTTTATTAGGCTTTTAAATTTTTATTTATTTATTTAATTTTTGGCTGTGTTGGGTCTTCGTTGCTGCACGTGGGCTTTCTCTAGTTGCGGCGAGCATGGGCTACTCTTGGTTGCAGTGCGCTGGCTTCTCACTGAGGTGGCTTGTTGCGGAGCATGAGCTCTAGGCACGCGGGCTTCAGTAATTGGGGCATGCAGGCTCAGTAGTTGTGGCTCATGGGCTCTAGAGTACAGGCTCAGTAGTTGTGGCATGCAGGCTTAGTTGCCCCACAGCATGTGGGACCTTCCTGGACCGGGGCTTGAACCCATGTCCCCTGCATTGGCAGGCGGATTCTTAACCACTGTGCCAGCAGGGAAATCCCTATTAGGTTTATTTGTATTTCCTTTTATGTGCATTTGGGATAAGCTCCTAAGAGCTGACTGTCAGTTGGAGAGACAGACAAGTAAGTAAAGCGGTGTGAGTCCACAAAACACAAATGGGGAAGCACACACATCTTTCTCTTTTTTGAGTAAAAGCTTACTTTTTTAGCTGTATATTTATTTTGCAATGTGAAACATGCATGGTATTTAAAATGTGTCTTGGGCTTCCCTGGTGGCGCAGTGGTTGAGAGTCCGCCTGCCGATGCAGGGGACACGGGTTTGTGCCCCGGTCCGGGAAGATCCCACATGCCGCGGAGCGGCTGGGCCCGTGAGCCATGGCCGCTGAGCCTGCGCGTCCAGAGCCTGTGCTCCGCAACGGGAGAGACCACAGCAGTGAGAGGCCCGCGTACCGCAAAAATAAATAAATAAAATGTGTCTTAATTAATCCACATATATGTGCTCAGAGCTTCAAGGAATACAGATCAATGTATCACATTTCTCTTTGCTCTGTTGAAGTAGTGCACATAAGGATGATACTGGTTGATGGAATTGTTTTATTTTATTCCAGTTGGTTAGAAGCAAACTCTGAACATCTTGTGGAAAGGGGTTATGAATCATCCTGTAAAGTATGGAGTGGAAGTGACATGCTCTTAAATTTACACAAAATGGGCATAACCACTGCTACTTTTCCTATTTTGCAGGTAAGTTTTTTTTCTACCTGTGAGATTTATTTAGTGAATTAGAAATGACTTAATAGTGAATAGTTAATCCAGAGTAAAGAAAAAAAAGTAGCAAGTTAATTGTTTCAAAATTTTATTTTATTATGTAAGTTCGATAATCTTTAAGTGATGGCATAAATTATGGATGAAAAAGTAGCATTATTAGTTTGAAGGCTATATGGCTTAATTAATACAGAATTAATTGCTTTGTTTAAAGCTAAAATAAGTCAGTATTTTTAGGTTATAAATATTTTGTCAATTATAAAAGTTAAAAATTTGGAAAATAAAAAGATAAGAAATTCATGTTTTATTCTCCTTAACTTAGAGGTTATAAACCTGGGTATATAGAGATTATGGGTGGGCTATGGGATACTGTGAGCCTTATGAAATTACATTCAAAATTTTATGAGTATTTACTTTTGTACATTTTTCTGGATAGAACCTTCATGACTTACATTATTCTCAAAAGAGTGTTTGTTTGGGGTTGTTTTTTTGTGTTTTTTGCAGGTGAGAATGTTTTTACTTTCTCTTTTTGTTCTTATTTATTTATATTAATTGACTTTACTTTTAAAGTGGTTGTTATAGGTTTATAGAAAAAGTGAACAAAAAAGACAGAATTCTCATATACCAGCACCCCCAACCACACACGTATTCACAGATACTATAGATTCTCTTATTATTAACATCTTGCAGTAGTAGTACATTTATTACAATTGAACCAATATTGGTTACATTATTTTTAACTAAAGTCCATAGTTTATGTTAGGGTACACTTTTTGTGTTGTACGTACAGTTCTATGAGTCATTATGAAAACATAAAGTCACGTATCTACCGTTACAGTATCATACAGAATACATTCATTGCCTTAAAAATCTTGTGTTGCACTTATTCATCCCTTCAACACACTTTATTTCCTCTGCTGAACCTCTGGCAATCACTGATTTTTGTTTTTCTGACTCCATAGTGTTGCCTTTTCCAGAATGTTATATAGTTGTAATCATACAGTATGTGGTCTTTTTAGACTGGCTTCTTCCACTTAACAGTATACATTTAAGGTTCCTCCATGTCTTTTTGTGGTTTGACAACTCATTCCTTTTTATTTCTGAACTATATTTATTGTATGTATGTACCACAGTTTGTTTATCCATTTACCTACTGAAAGACACATTGGTGGTTTCCAAGTTTCAGCAATTATGACTAAAGCTGCCATAAACATTTGTGTGCATGTGTTTGTATGGACATACTTCCTGCTCATTTGGATAAATACTTAGGAGCACAATCGCTGGATTGTATGGTAAGACTATGTTTAGCTTGCAGTAAACTGCTAAACTGTCTTCCAAAGTGATTGTACCATTTTACATTCCCACAGGCAGTGAATAAGAGTTCCTGCTGTTCCACATCCTTGCCCACATTTGGTGTTGTCAGTGTTTTGAATGTTAACCATTCTAATAGATATGTATTAGTATCCCATTGTTTTAATTTACATTTCCCTAATGATATATGATGTGGAGCATCTTTTCATATGCTTATTTTCCATCTACATATTTTATTTGGTGAGGTATCTCTTCAGATATTTTGCCTACTTTTTAATTGAGTTGTTTTCTTATTGTTGAGTTTTTTTCTTTTTTTTTTGCGATACGTGGGCCTCTCACTGTTGTGGCTTCTCCCGTTGCGGAGCACAGGCTCCGGACGCGCAGGCTCAGCGGCCATGGCTCACGGGCCCAGCCGCGGATCTTCCCAGACCGGGGCACGAACCCGTGTCCCCTGCATTGGCAGGCAGACCCTCAACCACTGCGCCACCAGGGAATCCCATATTGTTGAGTTTTAAGAGTTCTTTGGGTATTTTGTATATAAGACCTTCATCTGATATGTGTTTGCAAATATATTCTTCCAGCCTGTGGCTTGTTTTTTCATCCTATTAATGGAGTCTTCCATATAGCATAAGTTTTTAGTTTTAATAAAGTTCAAATTTTTTTCTTTGATGGATCCTCCTTTTGGTGTTGCAACTAAAAATTCATCACCGAACCCAAAGTCACCTAGATTTTCTCCTATCATTTCTTCTACAAGTTTTATAGTTTTGTATTT
The DNA here is from genome assembly GCF_951394435.1 of Stenella coeruleoalba. Classification (NCBI taxonomy): domain Eukaryota; kingdom Metazoa; phylum Chordata; class Mammalia; order Artiodactyla; family Delphinidae; genus Stenella; species Stenella coeruleoalba. Next base: position 32,846,249 of record NC_137165.1, read on the forward strand.
TACATTTAAGTCTGTGGTCCATTTTGAGTTAATTTTTGTGAAGGGTGTAAGTTCTGTGTCTAGATTCATTTCTTTGGATGTAGATGTTACTCTGTCACCATTGGTTGAAAAGAGCATCCTCTCTCCATTGGATTATCTTTGGTCCTTTGACAAAAGATCAGTTTACTATATTTGTGTTGGCCCATTTCTGGGCTCTCTATTCTTTTTTTTTTTTTTTTTTTTTTGCGGTATGTGGGCCTCTCACTGTCGTGGCCTCTCCTGTTGCAGAGCACAGGCTCCGGATGCGCAGGCTCAGCGGCCATGGCTCACGGGCCCAGCCGCTCCGCGGCATTTGGGATCTTCCCGGATCGGGGCACGAACCCGTGTCCCCTGCATTGGCAGGCGGACTCTCAACCACTGCGCCACCAGGGAATGGGCTCTCTATTCTTTTCCATTGATATACTTGTCTGTTCCTTCATCAGTTCCACACTGTCTTGATTACTGTAGCTTTATAGTAAGTCTTGAAGTCAGGTCGTGTCAGTCCTCTGACTTTGTTCTTCAGCATTGTGTTTGCTATTCTGAGTCTTTCATCTTTCCATATAAACTTAGAATTGAAACTGAGCCCCTGTGGGGCTCCTGGGCATGGAAGCCTTTCTGTCCCCCATTTCTTGTATATAGGGAACAGACTCCAGCCTCCATGACCTTCCCTGGGTTCCAAAGGGCAGATTGGAACAGTTGTTAGGGAAGGGAGGGGATGCAGAGACAAGGGAGGAGAAGCCAAGAAACTACCGGAGGCAAGATTAAAGGAACCAGAGAAGCTAATCAAGATTAGGAGACCACCTGAGATGAGATCAAAGGAGTTCAGGCCCTGCACACACCCTAATCTTGTCAGCAACCCTATCCTTGAACTATTGCTATAAAACCCCTCACCAAATCCCCCGGGGTTGGGGGACACAGTTTTTCAGGGGCATGAGCCTGCTGTATGTCCCTTTGAGTGGCAAAGCAATAAAGTTATCCTCTTCTACTTCACCTAAAACTCTTGTCTTCAAGATTCAGTTTGGCACGGTGCACGGAGACCAAGCTTTCTGCGTCAGAATCAGTTTGTCAGTATCCACCAAGTAACTTGGTGGGATTTTGATTGGGACTGCATTAAATCTGTAAATCAATCTGGGAAGAACTGACATCTGAACAATATTGAGTGTTCCTATCCATGAACATGGAGTATCTCTCCATTTATTTGGATCTTTGATTTCTTTTATCAGACTTTTATAGTTTTCCTCATATAGTTTTAAAGAGGTTTTTGAACCAAAAAAGATAAGAACTGTTGCTAACATGAACTATCATTATGGGCATATGAGTATTAAAAATATATTTTAATAAGACCGTACTTATAATTTTTGCCCTGAATTTTTAAAGTGCAATGTATCATAAGTAGTTTTTCATATGACACTTTTTCTTTTTTTTGCATAAACTTTTTGCATTCTAAAGACTTTTCATATCAACAGTAAAATGGGTTAAATAAATTGTGGGAAATTCATACAGTAGACTACTATACAGCAATTTACAAAATGAACCACTGCCACCACAACCATATGAATGAATCTTACAGACATAAGGTTGCATAAGAGAAACCAGCACAAAAGAGTACAAACTGTATGGCTTCATTTTTATGAAATTTAAGAACAGACATAGTTATGCTAATACAAGTCAGAATACTGGTTACCACGGGTTACCTTACCAGTGCAGGGGTAAGGAGTAGTTTGGGCTAAGATGGGACACAAAGGAACTTTCTGGGATTCGAGGAATGTTTTGAATCCTGATTTAAAATCATACACACAAGTGTGTGCGTGCGTGTGTGTGTGTGTGTGTGTGTGTGTATGTGCTTCTGTTTAGTGACCTATACACTTAAGATTAATGCACTCTATAAAAAATGTACAAATAAAATATATGTCAAAGGAAAAAACTTGGAAAATACAGAGAAAGATACAGAGGAAAAAAAAACTCATAAACTTAAAAATGATTATTATTAACTTTTAGATTTGTGTCTACCTATGTCTTCTTCTATGCATATATTCACTTAACATAAATTTTTGAGATGATAACATATTTATTTTTACCTCTTCATTTAGTAATATGAGTACTTCCCTATTTTAATAAAAATTGTTTCACATGATTTTTAGTTGCAGTGTAGCATTTTTGTGAGTGCACATATTCTAAATTATTTGACTAATCTGGCATTTGAAATACAGGTTGTTGCCAGTTTTCCCAGAATAAGAAAAGGTTCTGATATGAACATCCTTGAAAATATATATTTGTATGTATCTCTGATTATTTCCTTTATATATGGTAAATATTAATTCTTCGTTGCTTGTTGTATTACATGTATATTCTTGTATCTGTGGTTTGTTTATGGTATTTTTTTATAAGTTTTTAAATTTTAGTGCATTCAAATGTATCATTGTTTTTTCTTTTATGAATTGTGATATTTGAGTTTAAGCAAGCTTTTCTTACACTCTGCAACATTTTCTTCTAAAACTGTTAAGGTTTTTTTTAATAAATGTTTTCAATCAGCCTGGGATTCATTTTTGTTTATGTTATGAGATATGTAATCCATCTTATTTCCTGTATGGATTTTCTCAGCATCATTACTAAATTATCCATCCATTTCACTCTGATTTGTAATGCCACATCTGCCACATATCTGATTTTCATTTATGTATAAGCTTATTACTGGACTCTATTGTGTTCTTTGATTCTGTTTATCTAAGTTATCCTATTTATTAATCACTGTAGCATTAGAAAAATGCTGATGCATGGTAGGGCATATCTCCTCACTTGATTTTCCTTTGGAATGATCCTGGCTGTTCTTCGCCTTACTCTGCCATCTGAATTTTAGACTTAGCTTATAAATTTCTATGAACAATTCTGTTGGAATTTTGACTGGAATTGCATTGAATTTATGGATTAATTTAGAAAGAGTTGACTTATTTACAATATGAAGTTTTTCCATTCATGAACAAGATAGCATTCTAATCATTTATTCTCTCTTTCTATATATCTTTCAATAACATTTTATAATTTTTGAAAGTCTTAGGTACTTTTGGTTAATTTACTCCTAAGTTAAAGTTTGTTTCTTTTTCAAATGGTATAATTCAAAAATTGCATTTTCTAATTTTTATCGGTGTATAAGGATGGTAGTTGATTCTTACAATCAACCACTTTGCTGGATTATCCTATAGGTTCATCTATAGATTATTAAATTTTCTATGTAGACAGTCATCCTGTCTATGAATATGACTATTTTCTTTCTTTCCATTTCCTTCACATTTTATTCATTTCTTACTTTGCTAGCTTAAACTTTCAGTACATGGTTCATCACAGTAAAAAGACATCCTAATCTTGTTGCTTACTTTAAAAGGACTGTATTACTAGTATTACAGCATTTAGCAATATGTCTGCTGTATTTAAAAAAAAATTTTTTTTAACAGTTTGAGATACAATTCACATGCCATGAAATTTACCCCTTTAGAGTATACAATTCAGTGGTTTTTCATGTAGTCATAGAGTTGTGCAACTACCACTGCTGTGTAATTTCAGAACATTTTTATCACCTCAGAAAGAAACCTTGTACCCATTAGCAATTAGTCACTCCCATTTCCTCCTACCCCAGATCCTGGAAACCACTAATCTACTTTCTGTTTCTGTGGATCTACCTATTCTGGACATTTTATGTTAATGGAAACACGATATGTGGTGTTTTGTTACTGCCTTTTTTCACTTTGCGTAATGTTCTCAAGGTTCATCTAGTTGTAGGTTCAATCTATCAATACTTCATTCCTTTTTATTACCAAATAATATTGCATTTTATGAACATACTGTATTTTATTTATCCATTATCAGGTGTTTCTACTTTTTGGCTGTTATAAACAATGCAGCTATGACCATTCATAGACAGATTTTTGTGTGGACATGTATTTTCAATTCTCTTGGGTATATACTTAAGACTAGAATTGCTGGTCCATATGGTAACTTTATGTTTAACATTTTGAGGAACTGCCAAACTTTTCCAAAGGGGCTGTACCATTTTACAATTCCATCAATAATGTATGAGGATTCTAATTTCTTCCACATCCTCACCAACACTTGTTATTATCTCTTTTTTATTATAATCTTCCCAGGGGGAATGAAGTGGTATCTTCATGTGATTTGATTTTCATTTCCCTAATGACTCATAATGCCAAGCATTGTTTCAACTTATTGTCCATTTATATATCTTCTCTGGAGAAATCTATATTCAAATCCTTTGCCCATTTTGAACTTGTGTTGTCTTTTATTGACTGTAAGTTCTTTATGTATTCTGAATATGAACAATGTATTGGATATATGATTTGAAAATACTTTTTCTCATTCCATAGATGCTGTAGGATTTTTAGTTATTTTAAAAATTAGGTTAAGGAAATTTCCTTTGATCTTAAGAAATTCATCATTGTGATTATTAAATTTTTTACAAGTTAATTTTACCACAGTAACATATGAACATAATTTAAAAGTCAATTACTACTATCAAGAAAAGCATTCATTTGTGCCACTCCTCTGTCCCAATTTTCATTCCCGGTGGCTCTTTTAACTCATAGTGGCTTCCTCTGATGTTTAACCCCAATTTTCTAAATAACATGTGGATTCTGCTACTTTCGAGTTTTCAAGTTTTGATATTCTCTATTGACTTCCTATTAAGTATGATGATGATTTAGCTCCTTTACACACACACACTTTTCTCTCTCTCTCTCTCTCTCTCTCTCTCACACACACACACACACACACACACACACACACACACTCTCATACTCACCCTCTCTTTTCCTCTGTCCCTCCTTTTCTCCTTTTCCTCCCTCCTTCTTTCCCTTTCTTCACTCTCCATTTTCTCAGCATAATTATATTACTATTCAGTGTGCATATCATTATGTATATATATTATCATAGTTTATGATAGTCATCTCATGTAACTTACTTGATTAAATTTTTAATACAACTCTAGGTTTCTATGAAGTAATAATTACCTGTCTGTGTCTATGTGTGTGTTTCCCCATTTGCTTAGTTTTCTATTTGTCTATAAACCCAGCTGTCATTGTTTAGGTAACCTAGCCAGAAGTAGCCTTGGAGTTGTCTCATGATGTAGAATGTCATTCAGTCCGTTTGTTTTTACTACAGTGCCTTACCTTCAGGAGTTCAGAAGTTCTGTAGTTTTACAGAGTAAATTGCCAGTAGTCTGCCAGTGTTGGAGAGGAATAGTAGCCTTCCTGTAAGGTGTTTCTCAGGGAACTTGATTTTTTAAAAAGAACAATTTAATACTTGTTTTTCATTAATATCATTAATAATTTGTAGTGCTGAATGTTTTTCCAAGTTCATGTTGTCTTTTTTGTTCTTTGTTTCTTGACGTTTTGTTCAGTAGAGACTAATTTTACTTTTTTAAATGTCTATTATTTCACAATATATCTGAATATTGAAATTTATCTGTCTTATTTATCTTAACTATTTTCCCATTTTATTTTCATTGAACACACATTTTATTGTCAAACATCAGAGTTGTCACCAGTATCTTTTATTGCTTCAATATTCAGGGTTTTCTCTTTCACAGTCTGGGAAAACATACTTTTCTGTTTTATTATTTTGTCTTAATGTCCACACTTCTTTCTGTATTTAAGCTTACGAGCCATGTAAAAACTAATGAGCCAGTTAGCATACATTTTGTATCTAGTGTGTATTCTTTGAGTTGTTCTTTTACTTTTGCTTGTCACATAGTCATATTATTCTCAGCATCAGAGTACTCCCTGGAAATAATTCAGGCATTTAAGTGGCATATCAAATCTTTTTAAAAACTATTTGGTACATTTTTATTTAGTTCATTGCTTTTCAAAGGCACTGAATAAAACCCTAATCGCCTGATGAAGTAATGAACCTCCTAAATGTGTAACTTCTTATTTAAATAAGTCTGAAGAGAATTTTAGAATATATGGGAATTCAAAATATATTGTTAGCATTTGTGTATTAATGTTTGACTAAAATTTCAATGTATATTTCATTTGGGTTTTATTACAGTTTTAAGAATTTTGTTTTCCCCCTCTTTCCCTCCCCCCGCCCCTGCCCCGGTACACTTAATATGGTAATTCCTTATAGGGACATTTTTCTGCTATCCTTCAAAAAGAAGAAAAAGTCTCATCAGTTCATGGTAAAGAGGAGGCAAGAGAAGTACCTATTATTAGTGCTTCAACTCAAATAATGCTCAAAGGACTTTTTATGGTGCTTGACTATCTTTTTAGGCAAAATAGCAGGTAAGTGAAGATAATCTGGTCTGTATTCTTTCTCTTAAAAATATTAACCTTATTGGGTGCTACCATGTGTTTAATACCTACTAATTTTATATGAGTACATGGGATAGTGATAAACAAGTGGTATAAATATTGCTCTTACTTACAGGCACAGACTCAGTCAATTGATGTTAGTTTTTATTAATGAAAATGAGTATTGAAACCAGTTAATAAATACAGTTAATTAATTCAGCATTAAAGTCCTCTAAAACTAAATTTAAGTTTTCTTTTAAGTATAATCTAGATGTTTCTTCCAGTGTCAGAAAGTCTCTCTTATTGTGTAACTCCTCTATTTAATGAAATGTGGGAAATGAAAAGCAGTCAACTCCCCACACACTACTCCTTAAGTTATAGTACTACCTGGTTCCAGTATTTTTTTTAAGTGTTTTTTTATGGTAAAATATACACAATATAAAATTTACCTTTTTTTTTTTGCGATACGTGGGCCTCTCACTGTTGTGGCCTCTCCCGTTGCGGAGCACAGGCTCCGGACGCGCAGGCTCAGTGGCCATGGCTCACGGGCCCAGCCGCTCTGCAGCATGTGGGATCTTCCCGAACCGGGGCACGAACCCGTGTCTCCTGCATCGGCAGGCGGACTCTCAACCACTGCACCACCAGGGAAGCCCAAATTTACCATTTTTAAGTGTACATTTTAATAGTATTAAGTATGTTCACATTGTTGTACAACTACCACCACTGTCAATTTCTAGAACTTTTTCATCATCCCAAACAGGAACTCTATACCCATGGAACAGTATCTTCCATTTCCCTCTCACCACAGCCTTTGGTATCCTCTATGCTACTTTCATCTCTATGGATTTGCCCTTTCTAGGTGTCTCATATAAGTGGAATCATACAATCTAATGTTTTCAAGGTTAATCCATGTAACATATGTCATTCCTTTTTATGGCTGAATAGTATTCCGTGTGTATATATACCACATTTTGTTTACTCATTCTTACATTGATAGACATTTGTATTGTTTCTAGCTTTTGCGTATTGTGAATCATGCTGCAGTGAACATTGATGTACTAGTATCTGTTTGAGTGCCTGCTTTCAGTTTTTCTGGGTACATACCTAGCAGTAGAATTGCAGGATTATATGGTAATTCTGTATTTAACTTTTTGAGGAGCCAGTGTGCTATTTGTCATAGCAGCTGCACATTCTAGATTCACATAGTTATGCACAAGAGTTCCCAATTTCTCTACATCCTTGCCAATACTTGTTATTTTTTGTTTTTTGGATCATAGCCATCCTAATGGGTATAAAGTGGTATCTCCTTATGGTTTTTTTTTTTTAACATCTTTATTGGGGTATAATTGCTTTACAATGGTGTGTTAGTTTCTGCTTTATCTCCTTATGGTTTTGATTTACACTTCCCTAATGACTAGAGATGTTGAGCATCTTTTCATGTGCTTATTGTCCATTTCTATATCTTCATTGGAGAAGTGTCTACTCAAGTCCTTTGTCCATTTTTAAATGGGGTTTTTGTGTTGAGTTGTAGGAGTTATTCTGCATATTAATCCTTTATCAGATATTTGCTTTACAAATATTTTCTCCCATTCTGTGGGTTCTCTTTTCACTCTCTTGATAGTATTCTTCGATGCACAAGTTTTGAAATTTTGATGCAGTCCAATTAATCGATTTTTTTTCTTTTATTGCTTGTGCTTTTGGGATCCATTGAACATAGCCAAATATGATGTCATGAAGATTTTCCCCAATGTTTTCTTCTAAGATTTTTATAGTTTTTAGCTCCCAGTATTTTTATAAAATTCCCTCCACATAGTGCAGGGTTCCTGACTTGAACTTTGAATTCTGATCTCTCTAAGGGTAAAATTAACAGTCAGTATTACTGTGAGGACATGGTAGAGAATACCAAATTTTATTCTGTTTAAGCTTAGGTGTTTATAGCCTCTTATTGAGAGAAATTATAAGCTGGATGGGATCACGGAGTTCATCTGGTTTAGTACTTTCATTAAAAATAGATGAAGACTGAGATCCACACTTTAAAGGAACTTAAAAATTAGTTTCCTAAAATTTCAGTAAAAATTGTCTTTCTATTTTCTTATGCAATAAAAAAGTTTAACCCACTTTTTAGTTTCTTTAACAGTAATACTGTTAACTATTTTATAACTAATGATGTAACATAGAATGCAAAGAGCTCTGAACTAGGAGTTAGGAGGCTTGCATTTTAATTCTGACTCTGCCATGATTTATGTAATGTTTGAACATAGGGATGGGAAGTGATAAAGGGTGATATTTAAGTGATATCTAACCTCTGTAAGGGGGGACTGACTCTAAGGTTTAATGCCTTATTTCTATCAGGATTACTGAATTTTAGTGGTGTGGGTTGTTGGTGGGGGACAATGTTATCTAAAATTTTCCCATTTAATTACCATTTTATTTTTATTTAGATTTGCAGATGATTATAAAGTCGCTATTCAACAGACTTACTCTTGGATAAATCAGACTGATACTTCAGATAAAAATGGGTTCTTGGTTCTACCAAAAAATAAGAAACGTTTACGACAGAAAGCAGCAGTTCATGTGCTGAATTTTTGGTGCTTAAATCCAGCTGTGGTAAGCTTATCATGCTGTAAATGAGAATACTGTCTTCTTGCTCAATACCAACAATTAGATAAATGTGCTTGACTGTTTTAAAGATGATTTTTATGTATCTAATGTTGTTTCCTTTTAGGCCTTTTCAGATATTAATGGCAAGGTTTGGACGATTGTTTTGACATCTGGGACATTATCACCAATGAAATCCTTTTCATCAGAACTTGGTGTTACATTTAGTATCCAACTGGAGGCTAATCATGTCATTAATAACTCACAGGTTAGGTTTTTGTTGTTGTTGTTGGTTTTTTGAAGGCTCTTAGTCTTTTTACCTCAGTATAATTTATAAACAAATTAAAAGGTAACTGAAGTACTGGCAAACAAATCCTGATAGGAAAGTCAACATTTCAGTTTTAGAATAAAGGAAAATTTGTCAGCTACTTGGTAGTGTCAACAAAAGGAAATACCAATAAATAGCATTCCTTCAACCCAGTGAGTAAAAATATACACTTTCAAGGCAAAGACCGCATTGCAATTTCCTTATTTAAATAAGTTTTAAGTTTTTTAATGAAAATGAAAACAAAAATTCAACTTTTTTTTTTTAATGTAGTTCCTGATAGTTTAGTTATTTGTGTTTTTCTTTTCCATTAGACTATGGTATATCCTTATTCTAATTTTTACATCCTCATCTTTCCACTGCACCTAGATTAATACCTGGTATTAGTTAGCAAGTATTCAGCTCGTTTGAATATCTGAAATGAATTAAAAGTATTCTTATGAGTCCTGTAACTTAAGATTTTAATTTTATTATTTATTTATTTATTCATTTGTTTGTTTGTTTTTATTTTTGTCTGTGTTGGGTCTTCGTTGCTGTCTGTGGGCTTCTCTAGTTGTGGTGAGTGGGGGCTTCTCCATTGAGGTGCACAGGCTTCTCATTGTCATGGCCTCTCTTGTTGTGGAACATGGGCTCTAGGCGCACAAGCTTCAGTAGTTGTTGTGGCTGTGGGCTCTAGAGCACAGGCTCAGTAGTTGTGGCGCACGGGCTTAGTTGCTCTGAGGCATGTGGGATCTTCCCGGGCCGGGGCTCTAACCTGTGTGCCTTGCATTGGCAGGCAGATTCTTAACCACTGCGCCACGAGGGAAGCCCAGATTTTAATTTTTTATAACAATACCATGTAAATGTTACTTTAATTTTCCTAAGAATGTTTGAATTGTCATTTGTCAGTCTGCCTTCTATTTCTTTTTAGGAAGTAATTTAAAGTGGTTAGCTACATGCTTAATACCACCTGTGGGCCTAATATAATTCTAGTTCTTTATAAAGAGCTATAGTTTTCAACTAAGAAGTATTTTTGGAAATTACTGGCATTTAGTAGGTGAGAGCCTTATGCTAAACTCCTATATAACCAAGGATTGTGCTTTCCAAAATCCAGAATGCTCCTGTATAGAAACATTGATATAAGCAGTAGCAAAGGAAAAATATATGTTGCACATTTTCAAGATATTTCCTTAGAGGTTCAAATAAATATGGGAAGTATTAGTAAATTCAGCATATATTTTTTCAAAAGAATGTTATTATAGGTTCTGTGTTCTCAATCTAGTGCACAAAAGCCCGTTTAACCTGTAATGTCACTAAATAATAATTAACAATAATAATAATGCTAGTTCAGCTGGATTCTGTTACATTTCCCCCAACTTTTAAAAAGTTTTTTATTTTAATTGTGGTAAAAAACACATGCCATAAAATTTGCCATCTTAACCATTTTTAAGTGTATAGTTCAGTTTTGTTAAGTATATTCACACTGTTGTATATAACCAATCTCTAGAGCTTTTTCATATAGCAACACTGAAATTCTATTCTTAAACAGCAATTCTCCATTACCCCCTCCTCTCAGCCCCTGGTAACCACCATTACACTTTTTGTTTTTATGAATTTGACTATTCTAAATACCTCATGTAAGTGGAATCACAAGGTTTTTGTGATTAGTTTATTTCGCTTAGCCTGGTGTCTTCAAGGTTCATCCTTGTAACATGAATCAGAATTTCCTTCCTTTTTAAGGCTTAGTAACATTCCAGTTTGTGTGTGTGTGTGTGTGTGTGTGTGTGTATCACATTTTGTTTGGTCATTCATTCCTTGATCACCCCAAATTTTTACTTAATTATAACTTGAAAAATGGAAAAAATAGTATTAATATAGTGAATATCTTTATACCCTTAACCTAGATTCATCAGTTTTTAACATTTTGCATCTGTATATATATGAGACAAAGGAAGAGAAGAGTAATATTGCAAAATGTTGATGATTACATTAATTTTGGTTATGGTATTAGAAAGTAATTTGTAGACATAGTGACACCTTGCCCTTAATTAGTTTAGCATGTTTCTCCTAAGAACAAGTACATAATCTTGCATAACCACAGTATCATGATCATATCCAAGCAATTTAATATTGATACAATAGAATCTATATTTTTCCAGATATTCCCAATGTGTCTTTTGTTATTTTTTGATGATAAGTGCATTTCACCATTTATTTAATGTTTAAGCTCTCACACTAGATTTTTACAAGCTGGTGAACACTGACAAATTATTTCTCCCACAGAACTATAACCACATGTTCCGGGACAGTATAAATATATGGTTGAGCTAACGTTAATACTCATCACCATTTTATCTATTACATAATAAAACAAATTGTCAAGTATCCACATATTAAGTTACACAGCTCAAAAGACATAAAACATTATATGTCTGCTCAATTCATTAGCAGAAACTCACTTTTTTTTTGGCAAGAGAGGTTGGGAATCACACTTCAAACCAAAATAAGTTGGTAAACAACTTCAGATAAGTTTGAAAAAAAATTACAAGACTTTCAGAAATTTTATGATTAAGAATTGTTTTAGCTACAATAACAAAGTATTTCTACCTTTTAAAAACATATTTATAAATTAAAATACATATTCTACATGTTCTTCACAAGACAAAGGCAACATTTTACTAAAAATACTTAATAGCCCCCTCCCATTCTTTTTTCAGGCCCTCCCTATAAGTTACACCCCAAAGTGCAAACATTAAAATTAACTGTAAGGCTTTTTTGTCTGGAGACATTAAAGGCCTGTGCTTCCGTACAATGTAGATTTTCTATAACAGCACAAAATGAGTTTTATAGAAAGACATTAAATAATCACTGTAAGACTTGGTTAATTAAAAAAAAAGAGCAAATCTCATATATACTGGTATGAATGTAGAAGATGTAAACATATCGTGAGCAAATAACCTCATAGGCCCTACTTTCTATGTTGGAAAAGCTGGAAGGAATAAACCACATAAGGTCCAGAGTTTTCATAGTTCCTGGGATTTTAGTTCTATATCATACTAAAAATATACAAGAACTGTGCTGGGTATTTTGGCACCTAGTCTTTCTAAATTTCTTATATATTGATAAGATTCTGGCATGGAAACATTTAAAGACATGACTCAATACTGCATGATTTCAGGAAAGGTAATTTGGTACAAATGATAAGCACATTTTATTTTTTATTTATTTATTTTTTTTGGCGGTATGCGGGCCTCTCACTGTTGTGGCCTCTCCCGTTGTGGAGCACAGGCTCCGGACGCGCAGGCTCAGTGGCCATGGCTCACGGGCCCAGCCGCCCGCGGCATGTGGGATCTTCCCGAACCGGGGCACGAACCCGTGTCCCCTGCATCGGCAGGCGGACTCTCAACCACTGCGCCACGAGGAAAGCCCAATAAGCACATTTTAAATGCTGAACAGAAAGAATCCTTTGCTAAGTGGCTAAGTAGGTTGATCATAGCCCAAACATAGAGGTTGCAATTCTGCCAGGCTTGTGACCTGGTAAAACTGCTTTTCGACACTCCTATGGAAGTTTCATCAGACTTTACCAAGCCAACGTGCTGGCTAACATGTATGACAGATTCTGTCTGTCTAGGTTCCACTTCTAAGCAATGGCATCAGGCACCCCAGTTTTATTGAATGCAACAATTGTTTCTATGACCATTGGAGTCTTTGAAGCGCAGCCACATTTTAGGACGCTACTTCTCCAAATAGAAAAGTTGCTTGCTGTTAAAAGCTCCATGCCGCTTTTGTCTTATGAACTGTACTGCATCTTCATATTCCACCTTCAATTAATGCTAGGACGACAAGCAATGGACCTCTCCCAAGGCCTGCAACACAATGAAAGGCAGTACAACAACCAGGGTCTTCATGAAACTTAATTTTCACAAGACTTAACCAGTCATCAACCATCTGGTTACATGGTGGTACACCATCATCAAAAGGCCAATCGAGAACATGGATGCCTTCTTTCTCTACAAGAGTAGTGTCATAAGTTGCTTCACATACTCTTACTATTGTGGTAACCATACTTCTTAAGTTCCTCTATAAATTTATTTAAGGTTGCATTAGTTGGATTGTGTGTAATGAGAAATCTCACGTTCTTGTAAGTGACTTCCACAGGAGCTGAGCGGTTCATTCGAGCCATGTTAATTTAGTTAAAAAACACTCAATAGGCTTATGAAAGAATTTTAAAAATTGAATACAGAAATGATGCAAATAAACTGAGTCTACTTCAATATACTGCACTTGAAATTCTCAGTGCTTTCGAGTATGAAGTTGGGAGTAATGGGAAATGAAATGAACCTCCTGACAAGAAGCAGCAGTTCTTCAATCCAGTAATACTGAGGTAGTAGAAAAGGAGTTTACTGAGGTTTACCCCATCCAGGTCAGAACTCTTGTAAAAAATGCTCTGTGGATTTCAATTCAACACTTCTGTGTCCAGGTTAGCCACTCTTATGGGGGCTTCTTGGTGGAGTAGTAATGAATTTCTACAGTTCACTTGTCTGCATAGAGGTTGTGCTGTGCCTGGCAGTAGTCTCCACTGCCATTCAGAAACTCCATAAATGTGTGACCAAGAACACCACAGAACTGCCTCTCTCTAGCCTGTTCTCTTGGCATAGGTTTGGTTATCCCAAGAAAGGTCCACTCTTGTAGCTTCACTCTCAGGGCACCGAATGCTCCCAATGTGTCTTTTATACCTGTTTATTTTTCTTATTCTTGATTCAGGATCCAGTCAAGTATTATATATTGCATTTGGTTTTCAAGTCTCTTTAGTTTTTTTTTTTTCTTATTTTAAACTGAAGTATAGTTGATTTACAGTATTAGTTTCAGGTGTACAACATAGTGATTCAAAGTTTTTATAGATTATTAAAACTCCATTTAAAGTTTATACTCCATTTAAAGTTATAAAATATTGGCTATTATCCCTATGCGGTACAATATATCCTTGTAGCTTATTTATTTTATACATAGTAGTTTGTACCTCTTAATTCGCTACCCCTATCTTGCCCTTCCCCCCACTAGTAACCACTAGTTTGTTCTATTTGGAAATCTTTTCTGTTATATTCATTTGTGTTGTAATTTTTAGATTCCACATGTAAGTGATAACATACAGTATTTGTCTTTCTCTGTCTGACTTATTTCACTTAGCCTAATACCCTCCAGGTCCATCCATGTTGTTGCAAATGGCAAGATTTCGTTCTTTTTTATGGCTGAGTACTCTTCCAGTGTGTGTGTGTGTGTGTGTGTGTGTGTGTGTGTGTGTGTGTGTGTGTGTGTGTGTGTGTATACCACATCTTATTTATCTGTTCATCTGTGATGGACATTTAGGTTGCTTCCATATCTTTAACTATTGGAAATAACACTACTATGAATATTGGGGTACATGTATCTTTTCAAATTAGTGTTTTTGTTTTCTTCAGATATACTCCCAGAATTGGAATTGCTGGATCATGTGGTAGTTCTATTTTTAGTTTTTTGAGGAACCTCCATACAGTTTTCCATAGTGGCTGCACCAGTTCATGCCTCTTTAGTACTTAAAATAGTTTCCTTGCCCTTTTTTTCTGTCTTTCATGACATTTTTAAAGAATTCAAGTCACCAGTTGTCCTTAGGAATATTTTATAATCTGGAATTTTCTGATTGTTTTCTCATGATAAGATTCAAGTTAAAGTGTTTGGTAAGAATACTATATAAGTGATATTGTTGCTTCCCATTGTATCATATCAAGAAACACATACTATCAGTTTGTCTTATTACTAGTTGATCATTTGGTTTAAAGTTGATTAAACTGGTATCCATCAGATGTCATCTTGCAAAATGTACCTCAATCTTGTATATCATTTCCAAATATAAGACTATTACATTTTTCAACAATCTGAAGTGTTTATATTGTCTTTAGAATACTAATAAAATTTGTACTTTCTCTTAGTCAAATTAACTATACTAAGGCTAGACCTATGTGAATGTAGAGGAATTGCACATAACTGTAAAATTTGGTGGGTCTGATTTTCTGACTATAGATCTTTGAGCATCAGGGAATTTGTGAAACAGTAGTTCCTGTCATAATTGAATCTTAGAGACTTAACTGTAGCAGATCGTACCAGCCCTCATCTCTTATTTTGGATTCATTTCTGATTTATTCATTTCATTTGTTCCTATCATCTAACAAAATGTTGTTACCTGCTTAATTTTGTAAAGCTGTTGAGGAAATACATAAATATAACCTGTTTTTCTTTCATCCTAAGAGAATTCAGTGGTCTGCCTAAAGTAAAACTTTCATAAATTAAATCTATATATAATTAATTAAAGGTAATAGGAAAAACCCCCAACAATTTAAAAGTAAATTTTCTTTAAACTCATTGCTTGATCTTTTTTTGACATACACGTAATTAAGGCTCCCAAATTAAATGCTAATTTGCCTGCCTCATTTAAGCATAACTCTAATACTGACATATTTATATTCTAGGTTTGGGTTGGCACCATTGGGTCAGGCCCCAAGGGTCGCAATCTCTGTGCTACCTTCCAGCACACGGAAACATTTGAGTTCCAGGATGAAGTGGGAGCACTTGTGTTATCTGTGTGCCAGACTGTGAGCCAAGGAATTTTGTGTTTCCTGCCATCTTACAAGGTAAAGGAATATTTATTTTTTCTTTTGCCTTTAAAAGATCATGTGGCATAACCACCACAAGCAACAGGGGAATTACAGTTTCCTAAACTTCATATATTATTTTACTTGTTTACTAAGATGCTGCCTGATGGTTCTACCACAGATTTTTATTCTTAGAGGCAGGTTGATATTTTCATGGTTAAAGGAAAAAGCATTATTTTCACTTTGATAAATTATACTATTTGAATGTTTCAGTAATCTGAATAAGACTTTCTTTGTTGCCTATCTTTTTTTTTTGGAGTATAATTGCTTTACAATGTTGTGTTAGTTTCTGCTGTACAGTGAAGAGAATCAGCTATATGTATACATATATCCCCTCCCTCTTTGACCTCCCTCCCACCCACTTCCCCCCATCCCACCCATCTAGGTCATCTCAGAGCATGGAGTTGAGCTCCCTGTGCTATACCGGAGGTTCTCACTAGCTATCTATTAGGTTGGCCCAACCCAATATTTTACACCTGGTAGTGTATTTATGTCTAACCTAGTCTCCCAATTCATCCCACCCTCGCTTTCCCTCCCTGTGTCCACATGTCCATTCTCTACGTCTCTATTCCTGCCCTCGAACTAGGTTCATCTGTACCATTTTCCTAGATTCCACATACATGCATTAATATATGATATTTGTTTTTCTCTTTCTGACTTACTTCACTCTGTATGACAAACTCTAGGTCCATACACATCTCTACAAATGACCCAGTTTCGTTCCTTTTTATGGCTGAGTAATATTCCATTATATATATGTACCACATCTTCTTTATCCATTCATTTTTCAATGGAAATTTAAGTGGTTTCCATGTCCTGGCTATTGTAAATAGTGCTGCAGTGAACATTGGGGTACATGTGACTTTTTGAATTATGGTTTTCTCAGAGTATATGCCCAGCTGTGGGATTACTGGGTCATATGGTACTTCTATTTTTAGTTTTTAAAGGAAACTTCATACTGTTCTCCATAGTGGCTGTATCAGTTACATTCCCACCAACAGTGCAAGAGGGTTCCCTTTTCTCCACACCGTCTCCAGCATTTACTGTTTGTAAATTTTTTTTTTTTTTGTAGATTTTTTGATGATGGGCATTCTGACCTGTGTGAGGTGATACCTCACTATAGTTTTGATTTGCATTTCTCTACTAATTAGTGATGTTGAGCATCTTTTCATGTGCCTCTTGGCCATCTGTATGTCTTCTTTGGAGAAATGTCTATTTAGGTCATCCTTCCATTTTTTTTTTTTTTTTTTTTTTTGCAGTACGCAGGCCTCTCACTGTTGTGGCCTCTCCCGTTGTGGAGCACAGGCTCCAGACGCGCAGGCTCAGCGGCCATGGCTCATGGGCCCAGCCGCTCCGCGGCAAGTGGGACCTTCCCGGACCGGGGCATGAACCTGTGTCCCCTGCATTGGCAGGCGGACTCTCAACCACTGCGCCACCAGGGAAGCCCATTGTCCTTCCATTTTTTGATTGGGTTGTTTGTTTTTTGATATTGAGCTGCATGAGCTATTTGTATATTTTGGAGATTAATCCTTTGTCCGTTGCTTTGTTTGCAAATATTTTCTCCCATTCTGAGGGTTGTCTTTCCTTGTTGTTTATGGTTTCCTTTGCTGTGCAAAAGCTTTGAAGTTTAATTAGGTCCCATTTGCTTACTTTTGTTTTTATTTTCATTACTCTGGGAGGTGGATTTAAAAAGATCTTGCTATGATTTATGTCATAGAGTGTTCTTCCTACGTTTTCCCCTAAGAGTTTTGTAGTGACCGGTCTTACATTTAGGTCTTTAATCCATTTTGAGTTTATTTTTGTGTATGGTGCTAGGCAGTGTTCTAATTTCATTCTTTTACCTGTAGCTGTCCTGTTTTCCCAGCACCACTTACTGAAGAGGCTGTCTTTTCTGCATTGTATGTCCTTGCCTCCTTTGTCATAGATTAGGTTACCATAGGTGCTTGCATTTATCTCTGAGCTTTCTATCCTGTACCATTGATCTATATTTCTGTTTCTGTGCCAATACCGTACTGTATTGATTACTGTAGCTTTGTAGTATAGTCTGAAGACAGGAAGCCTAATTCCTCCATCTCCGTTTTTCTCTCTCAAGATTGCTTTGGCTATTCGGGATCTTTTGTGTTTCCATACAAATTGTAAAATTTTTTGTTCTAATTCTGTAAAAAATGCTTTGGGTCGTATAGTCATTTGCACAGTATTGATTCTTCCAATCCAAGAACATGGTATACCTCTCCATCTGTTTGTGTCATCTTTGATTTCTTTCATCAGTGTTTTATAGTTTTCTGAGTACAGGTCTTTTGCCTCCTTAGGTAGGTTTATTCCTAGGTATTTTATTCTTTTTGTTGCAATCTTAAATAGGATTGTTTCCTTAATTTCTCTTTCTGCTCTTTCGTTGTTAGTCTATAGGAATACAAAAGATTTCTGTGCATTAACTTGGTATCCCTCAACTTTACTAAATTCATTGATTAGCTCTAGTAGTTTTCTGGTGGTATCTTTAGGGTTTTCTATGTATAGTATCATATCATCTGCAAACAGTGACAGTTTTACTTCTTTTCCAATCTGGATTCCTTTTATTTCCTTTTCTTCTCTGATTGCCATGGCTAGGACTTCCAAAACTATGCTGAATAATAGTGGTGAGAGTAGACATCTTTGTCTTGTTCCTGATCTTAGAGGAAATGCTTTCAATTTTTCACCATTGAGAATGATGTTTACTGAGTTTGTTGTATATGGCCTTTATTATGTTGAGGTAGGTTCCCTCTTAGCCCACTTTCTGGAGAGTTTTTATCATAAATGGGTGTTGAATTTTCTCAAAAGCTTTTTCTGCATGTATTGAGATGATCATATGGTTTTTATTCTTTAATTTGTTACTATGGTGTATCACGTCGATTGATTTGCATATATTGAAAATCCTTACATCCCTGGGATAAATCCCATTTGATCATGGTGTATGATCCTTTTAATGTGTTGTTGGATTCGGTTTGCTAGTATTTTGTTGAGGATTTTTGCGTCTATGTTCATCAGTAATATTGGTCTGTAATTTTCTTTTTTTGTGATATTTTTGTCTGGTTTAGTATCAGGGTGATGGTGGCCTCGTAGAACGAGTTTGAGAGTATTCCTCCCGCTGAAATTTTTTAGAAGAGTTTGAGAAGGATAGGTGTTAGGTCTTCTCTAAATGTTTGATAGAATTCACCTGTGAAGCCATCTGGTCCTGGACTTTTGTTTGTTGGAAGATTTTTAATTACAATTTCAATTTCATTACTTGTGATTTGTCTGTTTATATTTTCTAATTCTTCCTGGTGCAGTCTTGGAAAGTTGTAACTTTCCAAGAATTTGTCCATTTCTTCCAGGTTGTCCATTATATTGTCATATAGTTGCTTGTAATAGTCTCTTATAATCCTTTGTATTTCTGCAGTGTCAGTTGTAATTTCTCCTTTTTCATTTCTGATTGTATTGATTTGAGTCCTCTCCCTTTTCTCTTGATGAGTCTTGCTAAAGGTTTATCAATTTTGTTTAATTTCTCAAAGAGCCGACTTTTAGTTTTATGTAATTCCTGTTTGATTTCTTCAGTGATCTCTTGATTATTTAGCAGTGCACTGTTTAGTCTCCATGTAGTTATGGGTTTTTTTTTCCTGTGGTTGATTTCTAATCTCAGTGTCGTGGTCAGAAAAGATGCTTGATACAATTTCAGTTTTCTTAAATTTTCCAAGGCTTGATCTGTCCAACATGTGATCTATCCTAGAGAATGTTCCGTGTGCTCTTGAGAAGAAAGTGTATTCTGCCACTTTCAGGTCGAATATCCTATCAATATCAATTAAGTCTATCTGGTCTGTTGTGTCATTTAAAGCTTGTGTTTCCTTATTTATTTTCTGTCTGGATGATCTGTCCGTTGGTGTAAGTGGGGTGTTAAAGTCCGCTACTATTACTGTGTTACTGTCAATTTCCCCTTTTATGGCTGTTAGCATTTGCCTTATGTATTGAGGTGCTCCTATGTTGGGTGCATAAATATTTATAATTGTTATACCTTCTTCTTGGTTTGATCCCTTAATCATTATGTAGTGCCCTTCCTTATCTTTTGTAAGTCTTTATTTTAAAGTCTATTTTATCTAATTTGCAGTATTGCAAACTATCTGCAGTATTGCTACTTCAGCTTTCTTTTAATTTACAGTTGCATGGAATATCTTTTTCCATCCCGTCACATTCAGTCGGTATGTATCCCTAGGTCTGAAGTGGGTCTCTTGTAAGACAGCATATATATGAGTCTTGTTTCTGTATCCATTCAGCCAGTTTGTGTCTTTTGGTTGGACATTTAGTCCATTTACATTCAAGGTAATTATCGATATGTATGTTCCTATTACCATTTTCTTAATTGTTTTGGGTTTCTTTTTGTGGGTCTTTTCCTTCTCTTGTGTTTCCCACCTAGAGAAGTTCCTTTAGCACTTGCTGTAAAGCTGGTTTGGGGGTGCCGAATTCTCTCAGCTTTTGTTTGTTTGTGAAGGTTTTGATTTCTCCATTGAATCTGAATGAGATCCTTGCTGGGTAGAGTAATCTTGGTTGCAGGTGTTTCCCTTTCATCACTTTAAATATGTCCTACTACTCCCTTCTGGCCTGCAGAGTTTCTGCTGAAAAATCAGCTGATAACCTTATGGGGATTCCCTTGTATGTTATTTGTTGCTTTTTCCTTACTGCTTTTAATATTTTTTCTTTGAATTTAATTTTTGTTAGTTTGATTATTATGTTTCTTGGTGTGTTTTCTACTTGGGTTTATCCTGCCTGGGATTCTCTGTGCTTCCTGGACTTGGGTGGCTATTTTCTTTCCCATGTTAGGGAAGTTTTCGACCATAATCTCTTCAAATATTTTCTTGGACCCTTTGTCTTTCTCCTCTTCTTCTGGGACCCCTAGGATTCGAATGTTGGTGTGTTTAATGTTGTCCTAGAGTTCTCTGAGACCATCCTCATTTCTTTTCATTCTTTTTTCTTTTTTCTGCTCCTCGGCAGTTATTTCCACCGTTCCGTCTTCCAGCTCACTTATTCGTTCTTCAGCCTCAGTTATTCTGCTATTGATTCCTTCTAGGGTATTTTTCATTTCATTTATTGTGTTGTTCATCATTGTTTGTTCTTTAGTTCTTCTCGGACCTGTTAAACATTTCTTGTATTTTCTCGATCCATGCCTCCATTCTATTTCCAAGATACTGGATCATTTTTACTATCATTACTCTGAATTCTTTTTCAGGTAGGTTGCCTATTTCCTCTTAATTTATTTGGTCTTGTAGGTTTTTATCTTGCTCCTTCATCTGTTAACATATTGTTTTGTCATCTCATTTTTCTTGATCGGTGGGGCTGTGTTCCTGTCTTACTGGTTGGTCTGAGTCATCCAGCCCTGGAGTTTGCAGTTAGTTCGGTAGAGCTGGGTCTTGGAGCCAAGATGAGGACCTCTGGGAGACCTCACTCTGTTTAATATTCCCTGGGGTCTGAGGTTCCCTGTTAGTCCAGCTGTTTGGACTCGAAGCTCCCATCACAGGAGCTCAGGCCTGACTCCCGGCCTGGAACCAAGATTCTGCAAGTTGCACAGCACAGAAAAAAAAAAAAGGAGCTGAACAATAAGAAAGAATAAAAAATAAAATAAAATTGGAAAAGTTAAAAATGTACTAGAAAAAATTAAGATATAAGTGAAACAACAATAACTAGCCAAAACAGAACCACAACAGGAAAAATAAAAGGGGTGGCCAGAAAATGCTTTGGCTGTTGGGAAGCGGAGTTTAGGCGGAGGTGGGGCCTAGGCTCAGGACCAGTGTGGCTAGAAAAGGTCCTGGGGGTTGGTGGCGGGACTTGGACTCAGCACAGCTGGAGGGGGCCTCAGAGGGTGGAGGTTCAGGCCCAGGACCCCAGCAGGCTCCTTGGGGTCCGAGTGGGTAGGGGCCCCATTCCCTTCCAGTCCTCTGATCTCTCAAAGGTCTCTCACCATCCCTGCTGATCTCCTCACTGTGAGTGGGCCCTTCCTAGCGTGGGAACCTTTCCCCTGCCCCAGCCACCCCTCAGGGGCACTGGTCTGGTCTCACCTGCACTTCACCCCCTCCCTCCCCCCTGTGTCGTACCTGGTTGCGTGGGGGTTCCTCCCATCCCCTTAGGTTTCTGAGGTCCCCCACCAGTGCCTGGTAGGTGCCCTAGTTATGAGGAGATGTAAACTCTGCATCCTCCTACTCTGCCATCTTGACTCCGCCTCCTGTTGGCCGTCTTTTTACTTCATGTATTTGAGTAGAAAAAAATGTTTTTTCTTGTTTTTAGAGTTGCTGTGAGTTTTAATAATATTTTCTTATGTTAAATTGAGTTATATCTTGTATTTTAGTCCTCCTAATACTCAAAGCATTAAAAGCACATACAATTCCTGAGAGTAAAATCATACGTTATGAAAATCTAAGCTAAATTTCAATGTAGAGAAGTGGCATTCCCTTTTCTTTTTTCATAGGAAGTTATTATATATGTAAGACATTAGCGTAAGTAATATATTTGAATGGGAATATTGATACTTTTGGCTCTTCTTCTGTCTACATACTGCTATGGTCTGATGTTTCTCCCCATATGTTTCTCCCCATATGTTAAAATCCTAACCCCCAAAGATGATGACATTAGGAAGTGGGGCCTTTGGGAGATGCTTATGTCATGAGGATAGAGTCCTCATGAATGGGATTAATGACTTACAAAAGAGGCTCCAGAGAGGTTCCTTGTCCTTTCCACCATGTGAGGACACAGTGAGAAGGTGCCCACTGTGAACCAGGAAGAGGGCCCTCACCAAACATGACCATGCCGGTGCCTTGATCTTGTACTTTCCAGAACTGTAAATGATAAATTTCTGTTGTTTATAAGCTACCCAGTTCCTGGCACTTTGTTGTAGCAACTGGAATGGGACTAAGACGCATAGTTTGTTCGCCAAATATGCAGTAAATTAGTTCTTCTGTAGATAAATTGAAGGAATTACTTTCAGAAGAAATTTAGTCATATAGATTTTTTTTTAATAAGAATGTCTAAAAATGGACATATACATATTCAAAATTCTTAATACAAAGCAATATTTATTCCAGAGTGTAAACACCTACACCAAAAGTTATGTTAAGGAAAACTAATAATTAAGACTGGAATTAAAGAAAAGCAAGGTCTCAGCACATTAAGAAAACGTTTTAAATTGACACCACAATGTAAATCAACTATATTTCAATAGAATAAAATTTTAAAGAAAGAAACCCTTTTTATAGTTTCCAATCACAATCACAAAAAGTGAGCCAGGAATTGCCCAGTTGAGTAAATGAACAATTTCATTTTCTGTTAGGCTTCAACAAAGTTTTTAATTACTAATTCAATCTTCTCACTAGCTTTAAAATTCTTCAGATTGTCTACTTCTCCATGATTTGGTTTTTGTAGATCATGTTTCTAGGAATTCATCCATTTTGTCTAGGTTATCCAGTTTCTTTCCTTCTGCTAGTTTTAGGTTGTTTGCTCTTCTTTTTCTAGTTTCTTAAGGTGTAATATTAGGTTATTGATTTAAAATGTTTTTCAAGTGTGCGATTACAGATATAAATTTCCCTCTTAGCACTGCTTTCTTTGCATCCTATAAATTTTGGTATGTTTTGTTTTCATTTTCATATTTGTCAAGGTATTTTCTGATTTCTCTTGTGATTTCTTCTTTGACCTATTGGTTGCTTAAAAAGTGTGCTTGATTTCCTTACATTTGAATTTTCTAGTTTTCTTTCTGTTATTTATTACTTGTTTTATTCCATTGTGATCAGAAAAGGCATTTTGTATGATTACAGTCTTTTATTGAGACTTGATTTGTGGACTAGCATGTGGTCTCTCCTGGAAAATGTTCCATGTGCATTTGGGGAAAATGTGTATTCTCCTGTTGTTTGGTGGTGTTCTATATATGTCTGTTAGGTCCAGTTGCTTTACAGTGTTGTTCAAGTTCTCTATTTCCTTATCTATCTCTGTCCAGTTTACATGCATTATTAGAAATGGGGTATTGAAATCTCCAACTGTTATTGTAGAATTATCAGTTTCTCTCTTCAACTCTGTCATTGTGTGCTTCATATGTCTTGGGTGCTCTAGTTTTGGTTTTGTTTACAATTGTTACATGTTCTTCTGAATTGGCCCGTTTTATCAATATGTAGTATCCTTTGTCCATTGTAACAATTTCTGGTGTATTTGTCTCATATTAATAATGGCATCCTACCTTTCTTTTGGTAATCATTTGCATGGAATCCCTTTTTCCGTCCTTTTACTTTTGACCTTCACATCTTTAGATCTAAAGTGAATCTCTGTCTCTTTTTTAAATTGAACTATAATTGATTTACAGTATTGCATTAGTTTCAGATATACAACGCAGTGACTTGGGTTATTACAAGATGTTGGGTATAATTCCCAGTGCTAAACAGTAAATCCTTGTTGCTTATCTATTTTATATATAGTAGTTTGAACCTGTTAATAAAGTGAATCTCTTGTAGTCAACATATAGTTGGACCATATATATTTTTAATCCATTCTGCCAATGTCTGCTTTTTGATTGGAGAATTTAATTCACTTATTTTTAAAGTAATAAATGTAAGAAAAGACTTCAGCCATTTTATTATTTGTTTTCTGTATGTTTTACAGATATTATGTACCTCACATTTCCTCCATCATTACCTTTTTTGTTTGGTTGATTTTTTTGTAGTTACACATTTTGATTCTTTTCTCATATTCTTTCGTGTATATTTCATAGGTTTTTTTTTTTTTGTGGCTAACATGGGGATTGCCTATAACATCCTAAAGTTATAACAGTCTGATTTTTTAAAAATTTATGTTATTGAAGTATAGTTGATTTACAGTGTTGTGTTAATTTCTGCTGTATAGCAAAGTGATTCAGGTGTGTGTGTGTGTGTATGTATATTTTTTCATATTCTTTTTCATTATGGTTTATCACAGTGCTATGCAGTAGGACCTTGTTTATCCATTCTGTATATAATAGTTTGCATCTGCTCATCCCAAACTCCTGATCCATCCCTCCCCCCACCACACTTGGCAACCACAAGTCTGTTCTCTATGTCTGTGAGTCTGTTTCTGTTTCGTAGATAAGTTCATTTGTGTCATATTTTAGATTTCATATATAAGTGATATCCTATGGTATTTGTCTTTCTCATTCTGATTTACTTCACTTAGTATGATAATCTCTAGGTCCATCCATGTTGCTGCAAATGGCATTATTTCATTCTTTTTTATGGCCGAGTAGTATTCCATTGTATATATGTACCACATCTTTATCCATTCATCTGTCAATGGGCATTTAGGTTGTTTCTGTGTCTTGGCTATTGAGAATAGTTCTGCTATGAACATAGGGGTGCAGGTATCTTTTTGAATTACAGTTTTGTCTGGATATATGCCCAGGAGCAGGATTGCTGGATCAAATGGCAACTCTAGTTTTAGTTCTCTGAGGAACCTCTGTACTGTTTTCCATTGTGGCTGCACCAACTTACATTCCCACCAACAGTGTAGGAGGGTTCCCTTTTCTCCACACCCTCTTCAGCATTTGTTGTTTGTAGCTTTTTTAATAATGGCCATTCTGACTGGTGTGAGGTGGTACCTCATTGTAGTTTTTTTTTTTTTTTTTGCGGTATGTGGGCCTCTCACTGTTGCGGCCTCTCCTGTTGCAGAGCACAGGCTCCGGATGCGCAGGCTCAGCGGCTATGGCTCACGGGCCTAGCTGCTCCGCGGCACGTGGGATCTTCCCAGACCGGGGCACGAACCCTTGTCCCCTGCATTGGCATGTGGACTCTCAACCACTGCGCCACCAGGGAAGCCCCTCATTGTAGTTTTGATTTGCATTTCTCTAATAATTAGTGATGCTGAGCATCTTTTCATGTTCCTATAGCAGTCTGATTTGAATTGATACCAACTTAACTTCATTTGTGTACAAATA
Organism: Stenella coeruleoalba; assembly: GCF_951394435.1. Classification (NCBI taxonomy): domain Eukaryota; kingdom Metazoa; phylum Chordata; class Mammalia; order Artiodactyla; family Delphinidae; genus Stenella; species Stenella coeruleoalba. The sequence goes on from NC_137165.1 coordinate 32,872,094, forward strand.
CTCCACTTGTAGACAGCTCCATCCCCCCATTATGTTACTGATGTTACAAATTATTTCTTTATACATATGTTCTTGATAACTCAGGATTATAATAATTTTTATGCATTTGCCTTTTAAATCCTGTAAAAATTAAAAATAGAGTCCTAAACCAAAATTACAATAATAGTGGCTTTGTATTTGCCCATATATTTACCTTTACCTTTATTATACCATTATATGGTCTTAAGTTGCTGTCTTGAATCCTTTCATTTCATAATGAAGGACTCCCTTTAGCATTTCTTGTAGGGAAAGTCTAGTGTAATGAACTCTCTCAGCTTTTGTTTATCTGGATATGTCATAATTTCTTTCTCATATTTGAAGGACAGTTTTGTCATATGTAGAATTCTCAGTTGATAGTTTTTTCTTCAGCATTTTAAATATGTCATCCCACTGCTTCCTGGCCTCCAAGGTTTCTGATGAGAAGCGAGCTTATGATCTTATTGAGGATCCTTGTATGTGATGAGTTGTTTCTCTCTTGCTTGCTTTTATAGCTTTTAATGCTTATTAGAAAAAAGAGAGAAATATCTTAAAATTATAGTCTAAGTTTGCACATTATAAAAAAAGAGGAAAATAAACACAAAGAGAGAAGGAAATAAGTAAGAACAAAACAATAAAATAGAAAACTGATAAATAATAGAAACAAATAAATGAAACTAAGAGCTATAGTCATTATTAAAGTATACTAATAAAATGAAAAACTTAACCAGACTGGGCTTCCCTGGTGGTGCAGTGGTTGAGAGTCTGCCTGCCGATGCAGGGGACACGGGTTCGTGCCCCGGTCCGGGAGGATCCCACATGCCGCGGAGCGGCTGGGCCCGTGAGCCATGGCCACTGAGCCTGCACGTCCGGAGTCTGTGCTCCGCAATGGGAGAAGCCACAACAGTGAGAGGCCCACATACCGCAAAAAAAAAAAAAAAAAAAAAAAAAACTTAACCAGACCAATTAAGAATAAATAAATAAATAAATAAATAGAATAGAATAGAATAGAATAAATGTTACCAATATTAGGAATTAAGAGGGAACATGGTTACAGATTCTGTTGAGTTAAAAAGATAATAGAGAAATAATTTCAAAAACTTTATGCCAGGGACGAAGTGAGAGAGTGGCATGGACATATATACACTACCAAATGTAAAATAGATAGCTAGTGGGAAGCAACCACATAGCACAGGGAGATCAGCTCAGTGCTTTGTGACCATCTAGAGGGGTGGGATAGGGAGGCTGGGAGGGAGATGCCGGAGGGAGGAGATATGGGGATATACTTATATGTATGGCTGATTCACTGTTGTAAAGCAGAAACTAACACACCATTGTAAAGCAATTATACTCCAATAAAGATGTTTAAAAAAAAAACTTTACGCCAAGCAGTTAAACACCTTACCTGAAATAGACAAATTCCTTGAAAGACACGGATTATGAAAATTGACTCAACAAGAACCAGGTAATTCAAATAAAATATCTGTTGAAAAAATTAAAGTAGTAATTCAAATTTTTCAACAAGGAAAAGTGTAGGCTCAGATGTCTTCATTGCTGAATTCTATCAAGAATACACACATTTGGGGGACTTCCCTGGTGGTGCAGTGGATAAGACTCCACGCTCCCAATGCAGGGGGCCCAGGTTCAATCCCTGGTTAGGAAACTAGATCCTACATGTATGCCGCAACTAAGAGTTCATATGCCACAACTAAGGACCCCACAAGCTGCAGCTAAGGAGCCCACCTGCCACAACTAAGGAGCCCACCTGCTGCAGTTAAGACCCGGTGCAACCAAATAAATAAATATTTTTAAAAAAGTACACAAACTCAAAAAATAGAGGAAGAAGGAGCACTTCCCAACTCATCAGGCAAGCATAACTCTGATATCAGAGCCAAACAAGGACATTACAAAAAACAAAATTGTAGACCAACACAGTCCTAAAAGTCTTTAATAAAAAATTGGTAAATTTAATCCATTAATATAAAAAGGATCATACATAGTGACTAAGTGGGATTCATTCTGGGAAGCCAATAATTGTTCAGTCTTTAAAAATCAAGCATTATAATTTACCAGAACAGGATAAATTAGAAAAAATACATGTTTATCTAAATTTTTCAGGTAAAGCATTTTACAAATTCATTGCCAATTTATGATGTAAACTTTTAGTAAACAAAGAACAACCTGATAAAGGGGAATCTATGAAAAACTTACAGCTAACATCCTGCTTAATGTTGTAAGAGTGAATGCTTTTTTGCCTAACTAGGCACAGATATCCATTCTCACTGCTTGCATTCAACATTGTATTCAGTGCAGTAAGGCAAGAAAAGGAAATAAAAGATATAAGGATTTGAAAGGAAGTAAAATTGTTTTTGGTCAGACTTCGTGATTGTGTACTTAGAAAATCCTAACGAATCTACCAAAAAGCTATTAGAATTAATAACTAAACGTAGCAACCTCTCAGTCTAGAGCAGGTCAATATACATAAACAGATTGTATGTCTATACTAGTAATGAACTATTGGAAAATAAAATTTAAAACAGTACCACTTAAAAACATTTAAAAAGCATGAAATTATGTGCATGACATGTATGACCTGAACACTAAAAAGTATAAACATTGCTGAGAGAAATTAAAGCCTATATAAAAAATCTATGTAAATGTGGAGACATACCACGTTAATGAGTTGGAAGTCTCAGTATTGCTAAGGTGTCTGTTTTCCTGAAATTTATCTATACACTCAAGCCAATCTTAGTATAAAAATAGAAATTTCAGTAGCCTTTTTCTTTAGAAATTGATATGATTCTATAATGCACACAAAAATGCAATTACTTTGATTTTTTTAACTTAGAAAAATAAATAAACAGAAAGCTAGAAGTTGTAAAATACCTGGTTTCAAGATTTACTGTAAAGCTACAAAATTCAAGACAGTTGGGTATGGGTATAAGAATAGACAATACAGTTGACCCTTGAACAATGTGGGGGTTGGGGCACCAACTTTCTGAGCAGTCAGAAATTTGCTATCACTTTACAATTGGCCCTTCATGTCTGTGGTCCTGTATCCTCAGATTCAACCAACCACTGATTGTGTAGTACTGTAGTATGTATTTACTGGAAAAAAAAAATCTGCATATTTAAGTATGAAGCAGTTCAAGCCCATGTTGTTCATGTGTATATCAGTGGAACAAAACAGAGTCCAGAAATAGATCCACATGTATATATGTATGGTCAACTGACTTTTGACAAAGATATCAGGGTAATTTAATGGAGAAGTGGCAGTCTTTTCAAGAAAACAGAACACTTCTATATCCATTTGAGATAAAATGAATATTGATACCTTATAACCTTTTATAACCTTATAAAAATTAACTCAAAAGTGATCACATACCTAAACATAAAAGCTAAAACATAACTAAAATCACCTCTTCAAAGAGCTTATCTCCAAATATAGTCACATTCTGAGGTACGGGGGGTTAGGGCTTTAACATATGAATTTGGGGGAAGAACAAAGCCCATAACAGGGTGCAAAAGAACTTTTGAGGGAAACGTAAATGTTCCATATTTTGATTATGGTAGGAGTTTCTTGGGGACATGCATTTGTCAGAACTCATTGAGCTGTTTGCTTAAAATGGTTGTATTTTGTTATGTGTAAATTATACCTCAATAAAATTGCTTTTTGAAACAGCAAAACATCAACTCAAATAAAACAGAAGAAATAAAAATTCTCATTGCAAATCTGATTAAAATTTAATTAAGATAGGGACTTCCCTGACGGTCCAGTGGTTCAGACTCCACACTTCCGCTGTAGGGGGCAAAGGTTCAATCCTTCCTTGGGGAGCTAAGATCCCACGTGCTATACCAGGCACCCAAAAATTTAAAAAATAAATAAATAAATAAAATATGTTTATCTGGAAAGGATAATATAGGATTTTCCCACACAGGAATATGGTGTGTGACTATACTACGAATTGTTTTTGTATCCTTCAGTAAAATTAGGTAGTTAAACCAACAATGAAACAATGACCTTACCACTTTGCCTTTAACAGAAGTACATAAATAGATACATTCTGCTTTTCATTAGGTTAGCTGGTATTCTACTATAAATAAATAGCTGAAAAATTAACTTTTTGATATGAAAATCTGTGTGTTTGCATGTAGTTCAAATTCACTTATAAAATGAATGTTGAATTATTTATACAAATTGACATGCCATGAGTTTTTAGTTAATCAATCTTATGTTATAGTTTATATTCCCAACAAGCTTCTACTTCACCTTCATGAAGTCTAGAATGTTTAATAATGTAGGTGCAATAGGCAGGTAAGAGTTCAGCTAAAGCAAATCATCAACCCAAAAAAAAAAAAAGGGGGAGGGAAAGATGTTACAAGATTTTAAAATGGTAAACAAAATAATGAAATTCTATTTTAATTAATGAATAATATGTCTATATATACAACATTAAGACTAGAATGCTATTAACATCTAATATTAGATACCAATCCATAATTATGACATAATGAGAATAATTGATGAAGTATTTTTTTAATGTTCTTTTTAAAATTTATTTATTTTATTTATTTTTAGTTGCATTGGGTCTTTGTTGCATGTGGGCTTTCTCTAGTTGTGGTGAGCAGGGGCTACTCTTCATTGTGGTGCGTGTGCTTCTCATTGCAGTGGCTTCTCTTGTTGCAGAGCACAGGCTCTAGGCATGTGGGCTTCAGTAGTTGTGGCATACAGGCTCAATAGTTGTAGCTCACAGGCTCCAGAGCGCAGTCTCAATAGTTGTGGCGCACGGGTTTAATTGCTCCGTGACATGTGGGATCCTTCCGGACCAGGGATCAAACCCATGTCCCCTGCATTGGCAGGTGGATTCTTAACCACTGTGCCACTAGGGAAGTCCCGATAAAGTATTATTATTGTTTTACAGATGTATAACTCACAATTTTAAAACATATCTAATTACAATGGCATAGTAAACAGCTTCCATAGGAACATCAGTAACTGATGATAAATCAACTGAAGTTTATAGGCATTAGCCCTTTTCTCTTTGTTGGATACTTTGTCTTTGATAAGATAACAGGTCCCAGGACTTTTTACATCTTAATGTAGACAGATTGATGACTTGTACACTAATGGTTTTTATCTTAATCTTGTTTAAAAGCATCTTTTTACTTTCTGATACTCTGATACCCTTTGAGTATCAATTCTGATACTCATTTTCAAAAGTTACTTTTGCTAGCACTGCTACTGATTTTACCATAGATACGTTTTTTTTTAGTGTATGTTCACCTTGTCTTGTAACAGTAAAAAAAATCTTAAAAATGACAATTGTAACATAGCTTCCTAGTAAAAGTACATTTTCTAAATAAGTGAAAATTTTAAGTAAATTTTTAAAAGTGCTGGCTTTATTATAATAAACATTGCATACTTAAATATCCTACTTTTTGTTTCTATTGATTTTCCTTTTCCGGATGTTTCATGTAAATGGAATCATACAATATGTGGCCTTTTGTGTATGGCTTCTTCACTTAGCATAATGTTTTCATGGTTTATCTGTGTTGTAAGATGAATCAATACTTTATTCCTTTTTATGGATGAATGTATTCCTTTTACTTTCAATCTGTTTGTATCTTTGAATTTAAAGTGTGTCTTTTGTAGATAGCATGTAGTTGGATCATTTTAAAAAGTCTGTTCTGGGGCTTCCCTGGTGGCGCAGTGGTTGAGAGTCCGCCTGCCGATGCAGGGGACACGGGTTCGTGCCCCGGTCCAGGAAGATCCCACATGCCGCGGAGCGGCTGGGCCTGTGAGCCATGGCCGCTGAGCCTGCGCATCCGGAGCCTGTGCTCCGCAGCGGGAGAGGCCACAACAGTGAGAGGCCAGTGTACCACAAAAAAAAAAAAAAAAAAAAAGTCTGTTCTGCTAGTCTCTGCCTTTTTAGAGTGTTTACTCCATTTAAATTTAACGTAATTATTGATAAGGTAATTTTTACATCTGCCACTTTGCTATTTGTTTTCTGTATGTTGTCTTTCTCTCCCTCTATTCCTCCATTACATCCTTCTTTTCTGTTAGATACATATTTTCTAGTGTGCCATTTAAATTTTTCTAGTGTGCTCTTTTAATTTCATTAGCATTTCTTTTACTATATATTTTTGAGTTATTTTCTTAATGGCTGTCCTGGGAATTACAATAAACAATTTATACAATGTAGTTTGAATTGATACTAAATTTCAATAGTATGTTAAAACTTAGATCTTCTATAGCTATATTATGTCCCGCTTTCTTTGTGCTATCGTTGTCATAAAAATTACATATTTATACATTGTATGCCTATCAGAACAGATTTATAATTATTGCTTTATGCATTTGTCTTTTAAATGAGACAGGAGACAAAAAGTTGCAAATAAAAATATTTATACTGCCTTTTTTTGTTTACGTATGTTGTTACTTTTACCAGTACTGTAATTCTTCCTGTAGATTTCACTTACTGTCTAGTGTCTCTAAACACTCATTCTTAAATAGAGTCTGCCGTGCACCTCTCTCAGTTGTAATCCATTGTCATTATCATGGAGCCCTTTTGATCTGATGGTAAGGTATTGGGAAAGGCAAAGCATCCTCTAATTCTTTGATTAAGTCTCAGTCCTTTAGTGGGCCTGTGTCCTTGGGCTATAACCTTCACATGTGTTTCTCAGCTCTTTATTCATCTCCTTAGATGAGTCAGGAAGTCTAGAGGGAGCTGAAGTTTGGATAATTTTCCTTTTCCCCAATTTTGGATAAGGCTGTAGCAAAGTCTTCTCCCTTACTGGGAGATTGGCATTTGTTATGGCGAATGCCTAGAGTATATTTCAAAATGGTTGTTTTCCCCCTCTCCCTGCCAGAAAAAGGAGGGTTTTTCTTAACTCTTTACTGTGATAACTTTGGGGGGGATGTTCCTGGAGGTAGTATCTACAAAATATGGGGGCCCCCTAGGGATGTGGCCCATAGGAGTTTCTCACTATTACACTAGTATACACTGTGCCTCCGGCAATTAATCCAAATTATCATTTAAGCATTCCTACCAATTTATGGTTTTAGTGTCTTCTGCGCCCAGTAGCATTTCTGGACTGTGATTCTCTGTATTCACTATCTCTTCAGATTTTAGGATAGCAGTTTGCCTTATGACCTCAGTTCTCTGATGTGTCCAAGTCATTGATTTTCAGTTTGTTCAGCTTTTTTCTTGGTGTAAGTTGGGTATGATGACTTCTGAGTTCTTTACATATTGGAGCTGAAAGTGGAAGTCCTAATTTTATCTTTTAAAATATATTTTCAACTGAGTTTCAGAATGTAGATAGAATTTACTTAAAAGATAGAACCAACACATTGTAATAGTCTTTGTCTGTACCACTGTCAACTCTTACACGTTACAGTGGCTAGAGTCATTGAATGTCATCTCTTTTGCATTTTGAAGGGGTTAGACATTGGACATGCAGAAGACATGAGAGCTTACATTAGAATTTATTTCGGGGGAAATTTGGGACATACAAATTTAAGTTTTCAAATCACACATTGCAGTGGTAAATAATTGTTTCCTGTATGTCTAGATAATTACAATCCATGTTTTACTCAAAACTTTACTCTTTTACTGAGAGAAATGAAATGAATTTCCTTTTATTATAAACTGCAGCATTTGTGTAAGGATAAAAATGAGAAAGTTGTCGTTCTAGATTCCCCTCACACACACACACACACACACACTCACACACACACACACACACTTCTTTCAGAGCCTTCTAAAGTTACTAAATATTGTAATAGTTTCATGAGGAATACCATTCCTCCACTAAGATAAATTTGATTTTGACTCTATTGTCATTTAACTAGTGGCACCACTGCTTTAGAACTCTCTGAGAGATCATTTTTATGGGTACAAGAGTTTTTAAACTCTTTTTATGGATAGAGAAGTTTCCATTAAATCATTTTGAAAAGAGACTCTCTGGTGCCAAAGTAGCAACTTGGATCTTTTTATTTGTACATTGCAGACAGTGATTTTCTTTTACATCTTTGAGTAAAAACTATTTTCCTTGAGGGGACATTTTGCATTCACCACTGATTGTCAGATAAGGAATAAAATGCAAAATGTTTCAGTCTCTATTTACAATTTTTATAAATATTGTTTAATATTAAGCTTGTAAGTTGAGAAATATTGCAATGCTACTAGTTTGACGTTTCTCATTTTTAAGCTATACTGCATTTAATTTAAAGGAGAAACCAAATTGTTCCATGTAAAACATTTTTCTTTTTTCTTGTTTAGATACGTGAAGTTTCGGTAGATTATGGATTTGCCTTATTTTAAGTGATCAACTGAGCCTTTTTAAGGAATTTTTTCCACTGTGTTAAATAAAAGGAATCTTGATGTTGTTGAACCCTTTGGGATTGTGATAAGGAGGTTGTACATCTCTGAGAAGTGAGGAGTAGTTCTTAAGAACTTCTGCTCTTTTTTATTCACTCATTTGTTTATTCCTTCATTAATGTATTCATTTGACAAACATTTATTGGGCACATACTGCATTCTGGGTAGAGACTTCAAATGACTTGGCCAAGGTCATATGTTTAATTAGTGAACGTACATGCCTTAGAACTCTTGAGATTCTAGTCCAGTTCTGTCTTCGTAATAGTATTTCTAGAGTTTGATATATGAAATATAGTTGATCTGATAAAATTAATTTGATCCATTACTTTTTGTTTAGAACAATATGCACATGTGTACAAATACCTGCATATTGGTATATTTCAGTTTTTATATTTGCTTTGCACATTTGGCTTTGCTTGTGAGCTAAACTGTTATTGTTAGGAAGATAGATACAAGAGGTACGCTGAAGGAATAGGTTGAAAAGCTGCTTTAATGAGTAAGTGATCAAATATTCTGAAAAATAGAGTAATTGGAAAGTAGCTATTTAAATAACCATTTTTTTGCTTTGTTTTGTTTTATATGCATGTATGGAGTCATGTATACCCTTCGTCTATACATGCATACATCTGGCTCCAAAAAAGCATTATAAAAATGTATTGGTTATATGTATAACTGATTCACTTTGCTGTACACCCGAAACTAATACAACATTGTAAACAACTATACTCCAATAAAAATTTTAAAATATATATTTATTGGTTATAATTTTTAAGTGAAAAATCTAGGGAGAATAAGAGAACTTAAGATTAAACTAGAGTCAAGGATGGCCATGTAACAGTTTGGCAAAGGATCAAGTAATCTGTATTCATTCTAACTGCTTGTGCATCCTTCACTCCCCAACATTGGTTCTAAATTGTATTTTCCTTGAATAAAAGCATAGTTAGAGAAAGCACTTTTGGGGGAATAACAGACAAATTGGTTAAATTTAACTTACGATTAATTTACTATACATTTCCATATTAAAGCAATTTATTTGAACTTGATGTGGGCTAGACAAAGTTGGAGGCTCCAGGCATTCATCTTGGTTACAGTCTTTTAATATCCATTTATAGTTAATCTTTGTAAAAGAGACCAATGGATTTTTCCTTGTGGCTGATACTCTCAGATTGGCAGCTTTTGAGTTTAGGCGATTTGGGTATCACCAGTTGGGAAATTACCTTGATGCAATAGTTACCCCTAAATACACTCATCAGACAGGCTGTCCCAAAGGTAATGAGACGGAGAAGCTAATAGACAAATTAAGATGCTTGAATCAGAAAGTTTATTTAAATAAATTTCAAACACGTACTTAGAAGTAAAAGGAAAGAGTTGAGGGTAAGTTAACACATTTAGGAGAGGATACAAGTGGGTGGTAGGACCACATCACCTAAATCCTGGGTTACACAGTGTTCATATGTCTTGTCTTTCATTCTCTGCCACATCAGCATTTTTTGCTGATACTGTAGCTACAAAGACTAGAAATGAGTTTGAGCAGCTTGGCCCAGTAGATGGAAAGTGCTCAAGGCTAATGACACAGCCTTACTTTATTAAAGAAAAGCAGGGACAGGTGTACTTGGCCAGAGCTCTAGCCTACCAGTTAGCCTACCGAGCAACTATGGCTTTTATTTGCCTTTCTTGGGGAAGGGTATACATGGGGCCAGGATGGGTTTCAACAATGGGTGGCTGAATTAAGATTTCATGAATAATTGAGTGTTTCATATGCCTCAGATATATTTGGTATATCTTGACTATTTATTGCTTCATGTATATATAGCATATCTTGAACACTTAGTGTCTACTTGATCTAACCATCCCTTTCCATCTGTGTTCATACATATGTGCTGTACTTATTTTATCTGTTTAACATGTCTTATAGGTTTCCAACTTCTATCTATAGTTTAAACATCTTACAAGTTTCACATATCCATTTGGTTTCTTGTCTTTTATAATAGAATTGAATATTCTCAAATACTACAACAAATGCAAATTACAGATGTGAATTCCCTCAATTTCTTGCTTTCAATTTTAAGGTGCCAGATTCTCAAGGGTTACCACGTTTTAAAACGTTTTCAGAAAAAAATATGGCATTTTCTATAGGACATAGTAAATGAATAGTTAGAGCCCATACCAGTGCATTGGTATTTACCTTGGTACAAAGTACTATTTTTGAAGAGTTTTTAGAAATAACATTTGCCTTAGTTACCTGGTTTAGATAATGCTAGCTTGAAGATGGTATAACTAGGAAATCATGGTAACATAACAGATCATAAAGGGAAAAATATCATCAAGGAAAAAATTCTACAGATAGCAGCTTAATGTAGAAAAGTCTATTGATTATATAATTTTTTAAAAAATAGAGTTTATTTTTTTAGAGCAGTTTTAGGTTCACAGCAAAATTGAGTGATCAGTACAGAGAATTTTTGTACTAGTCTCACACATGCATAGCCTAGGACATTATCGATACTCCTCACCAAAATGGTACATTTATTATACCGATGACCTTATATTGACACATCATGATCACCTGAAGTCCATAGTTTAAATTCGGGTTGCTCTTGGTATTATATATTCTATAATACTTATAGAATGAGTTTTTATAAATGTGTAATGACATGTTTCCACCATTATAGTATCATACAGAGTAGTTTCACTGCCCTAAAAATGTCCTGTGCTCCTCCTGTTCATTCCTCCCTCCCTCTAACCCTTAGCAATCACTGGTCTTTTTACTGACTTCATAGTTTTGCCTTTTCCAGAATGTGATATAGTTGGAATCATATAAGAAGTAGTCTTCTCAGATTAGCTTCTTTCACTTAGCTGTATGCATTTAAGTTTCCTCCCTGTCTTTTCATGGCTTGAATAGCTCATTTCTTTTTAGTGTGGAATACTATTCCATTGTCTGGATGTACCAGTTTATCCATTTACCTACTGAAGGCTTTGGCAGTTACGAATAAAGCTGCTGTAAACATCTGTGTGTAGGTTTTTATGTGGATGTAAGTTTTCAGTTCATTTGGGTAAATATCAAGGAGCATAATTGCTGGATCATATGGTAAGCGTATGTTTGGTTTTATAGGAAACTGTGAAATTGTCTTTCAGTGTCTGTACTATTTTGTATTCCCACCACATCCTTGTCAGCATTTGGTGTTGTCAGTGTTTTAGATTTTGGTCATTCTAATAAGTGTGTAGTGCTACCTTGTTTTTTTTGGATTTGCAATTCCCTGCTGACCTAAAATGTGGAACATTTTTAAATATACTTATTGGCCATCTGTATACTTCTTTGTTGAGGTGACTCTTCAAATCTTTGGCCCATTTTTCAATTGGATTGTTTTCTTATTGTTGAATTTTAGGAGTTCTTTGTATATTTTGGATAATAGTTCTTTATCAGATGTGTCTTTTGCCCAGATGTATATTTTCTCCCAGTCTGTGGCTTGTTTTCTCATTCATTTATTAAATACTGTTTCTACTGTTAGCTTTGGTTTGGTCCTCATCTCTAAATAAAATTATTCTTAACTGATCTTTCTCCCTTCAGTCTTTCCCTCACCAGTTTTTCCCCCATATTGATCATCATATTACTCTCCTTTTTAACCCTCAGTAAACCAGTAAAAAGTCATAACCATTTCTCATTTTTCTCTTTTATATTTTAAGTCATTATAGGAATAATTTATAGAAGCAAGAAAAAAAAGAATAGTAAAAAACAAAAGCCAACATTATTAGAAACTAAAGAGGTTAGACATAAAATCTCTTTGTAGCAAGTAAATTTTGGTGTATTAATATAAAAAAATCAGAGTAATGTCAGGTGTCTTTTTAGCAACAATGAGATGGGAAGAGACAGTCAATGTTGCTGTCACAAAATATTGTCATGAAGTCCTTCCTGCTGAGTAATTAACTGGATGAGAATACCATTGTTTCTTCTTGTCCTTAGATATGTATTGATCACATATCAATTCTTGAATTTGAGAAGTTTTGTGCAGTATATTGTTATCTGAAGATTCATAGTCTGAGATTTCACTTACACCATCCAATTTCACCATTGTCACTAGAATTGTAGTGTTGCTCTGACTCTTTTGTCTTCTTATTCATCTAATAATTATGATATATCTTCCTTTGTTGATTTCCTTTTCTTTGCTGTTGTGGACATAAATGAAAAATTTTCAGTTCTCAACACTTCAGTGAAAGCTAAAAACAGCTTACAAATATGGTGTCCTCAGTTTTCTTTTCTACTTTCTGGAAAGATGATGCAATACTTTGAACAATACTGTAAGAAGAAAGAATGGCAGATAATTATTGCATCATCCTAGGTGACTCCATCATTCTTCTCTTATTATTTTAGTTTTTTTAGAATTATTAGGAATAATTTGATCAGTAATAATGGGTAATGATGGAATTATTTGTAGGATATTGAAACAGCTGAATGTTTCAAGATGTAGGAAAAGTAATGTCAGTAAGATCCCATAATTTCTTAGAATTATAGAAGAGTTCAGTTAACCCATGTGGTAATTGCAAGATACAGTAGGTTTTATCCTATTTTATTAAAGTACATTTTCTCTTGGTTTTTTTTGGAAGTGTGCTAAGAGAAAAAAGTGATGAAATATCTTTACAAATAGTTAGAAATGTTCAGAAATGAAAAATGGATCCATTGGACCCTAATGGTATACCAAGGGTTAAAAACCTTTAATAATTCCCAGTTTTCTTTTCTTTAATAAACTTATTTATTTATGGCTGTGTTGGGTCTTCGTTGCTGTGTGCGGGCTTTCTCTAGTTGCGGTGAGCGGGGGCTACTCTTTGTTTCCGTGCGTGGGCTTCTCATTGTCGTGGCTTCTCTTGTTGTGGAGCACGGGCTCTAGACTCGCAGGCTTCAGTAGTTGTGGCACGTGGGCTCAGTAGTTGTGGCTTGCGGGCTCTAGAGCTCAGGCTCAGTAGTTGTGGCACATGGGCTTAGTTGCTCCGCGGCATGTGGGACCTTCCCAGGCCAGGGCTCAAACCCATATCCCTTGCATTGACAGGCAGATTCTTAACCACTGCACCACCAGGGAAGCTCCCCCCGCCCCACCAGTTTTCTAAAAGAAAATCCTTTGCATTTCCTGGAAGCCTTGGTTATTTTTCAGCCTTATGCCTAGAACTCCCCCATCCTATATATACTCTTTTTTAAGGCATATTGTATTATTATGAGTGCTTTCAGCTGCCGTGTATTTTCATACCTAAAAAAAAGTGGTAGGCAGAGTTCTTAAGATGGCCCCCCACAATTCCTGGCCCCTGATGTACACACTCCTTCCCTCATTTATTCAGTCAAATACTAATCTAGGTACTGTGAAGGGATTTTGCAAATGAAATTAGTTGACTTTAAAATAGGGAGATTATTTAGCTGTCTCTTATATAATCATATGAACCCTTTAAAAGCAGAGAGTTTTCTGAAGCTGGTTGCAGAAGAGAGTGTCAGAGGCATGACATCTAGGTGGTCGGGAAGAAAGCAGCATCCATGTTGAACTGACTGGTGGGAGGGTGGGGCACATAACAAGGAATTGCAGGTGGCCTCTATGAGCTGAGAGCAGTCCCAGCCAACGACTAGCAGAAAAATGGGACCAATTGTCCTACAGCCAGTAGGAAATAAATTCTGCCAATAACCAGTGACCTTGGAAAAGAACCCCAAGTCCCAGATAACTGTAGCCCTGGCCAACAACTTAATTTTAGCCCAGTGAGACCCTGAGCAGAGAATCCAGTCTGTTTTGCTATGCCTGGACTTCTGACCTACAGAAACTGAGATAATAAAATGGGTGTTGTTTTTATGCTACAGCATGGATGAACCTGGAGGACATTATACTAAGTGAACTTAGCCAATCACAAAAAAATAAACACTGTATGATTCCATTTGTGTGAGAGATCTAGAGTAGTCAAATTCATAGAGACCAAATGTAGAAGGGAAGTTGCCAGCGGCTGGGGGAAGAAGGGAGTTGTTTAATGGATATGGTTTCAGTTTTGCAAGATGAATAGAGTTTTGGAAATTGGTTGTACAATAGTGTGAATATACATAACACTACTGAACTATACACTTAAAAATGGTTAAGATGGCAAATTTTATGTTATGTATATTTCACCAAAATTTTAAAAATTATTTCAAAAAGTGGGTCTTGTTTTAAGACACTAGATTTGTGGATAATTTGTTATGCAGCAGTAGTGTTCATAGTGTTGTGTCTGCTTGAAATCCACTCTCTGACTCTTTTATTATCCAGAAATTTTATACTCTATCCAGCTCAAAGGTTTACTCTATTAAACCATCCTTAACCCTCAGGCAAAGTTAGTCACTCTTTCCTCTGCCTAACCATATACATCTATAATAGCGCTTACCACATTGTATTTTAAGCATTTTTCTTTTAGGTCTTCTCCACTAGGTTGTGAAGTGGTGTTTTTTCCAAAGCATTTCACCTTCAAGTTTTATAATGACAGGTTTACAACAGATTCAGGTTGGCAATACCTGAAAGTAGTAGGTTTTAGGAAACATTGTAGTGATTGCTTATTACTCATTTTCTTTTCTCAGCCTGGATTCTACCTTAGATTCTAATAGTGCAGGAGCACTGACCTTGTTTGGTTTACTTTAATTATTAGCCTTTTAACGAAGGGATAGAAAATGAGTTGCTTCCCCACCCCCACACACACTTTTAAACTACAATCAATCTACTCAGGTAAGAAATGAAACATATAAATGAATTTGTGTGAATAAATTTATTGATTCGAATTTCAGCCAACATTTATTAAGCCAACAGTTCTTGACTCTAAAGTAGCAAAACTGGTTAAATACATACTTTTTAACCAGATGGTTACTTCAGTCATTGATGAACCAACTATGTTGATCAATCAACAGAAATTCAGAATTCATGTTTTAAAGAGTTAAGAATTTGTTCCGTGCATAAATAGGTATTGCGTTCTTAGTATCTTCTTTTCAAGAGATTTCAACAAAGTAGGTGCGGAAATGTATGAGTTATTTCTGAAATGCTGTTTTCTTTGAAAATTTTTACAGTGTAAGTATTGTATGTTTTTATTAAAATATATCAATAAATGACTCCAAATAAGCATATCAGTATCAGTAGTGCAGCTGTAACATTTTCATAGTCCTCATTCTCTTAACAGATTTGTGAGAGGGAATATTCCTTGTCAGAGACTGTATGACCTTTCATTTCCATATAGATAGCCAACAACTACAAGTGATCTTACTTTCACTTCAGGACAGTATTCCTCCATATTATTCTTCCTAGTATATTACTGACTGCATGCATATTCATTGAATGTTTGATGCTGAGCTATAACCCAGCCTCTCTTGAGATATCACCAAATAGTTAGAGTATAGGAAATTGTTTCAATAGAAATTAATATTTTTGGTTTTCTCATGTTTTAGATATGAATACAGCAAGAATTAAGGATGTACCCATTTTTCCTTTAAAATGTTATAAAATACACTACCACTTATTTTCCATGTTTATTACTATTTAAAAGGAACTGTAATATCAGGTGCCAAAATTTATACATATGGATACATATCAACTGAATAAAAGAAAGTAGGTATTTCTTAAATATTAGTACCTCATGAAATGAATGTGAAGAATCATCTTCAGATGGAAAAGTGTGACAGGTTTTACCTATGAAATAAATTATGTGAAAAAGATTACAAAAGATGGTAGTCTGTTTAGGCAGCCTATTAAAAGCATTAAGACTTGAGTACTGGCTATTAAAGTGAGTAAATGGCAATATTATAAAGTTAAACACATGCGAAAAAACATTTTCCAGAGGACTGGGATTGTAACAATACCATTAATGAGGGCAAAGAGGTCTTAATGCAGTTTGCACTTTCTAAAGTTTCAAAAAGAGCCTTTGATTAGTGCATTATTAATGTACTGAACATCTGGAACTGTGTAAAACCTATAGACATTGAGCAAATGCAGGATTTCCCCACTAGGTTGCATTCTAACTTACTGCCTCCCTAGTGAGAAACTGGTTTTAAGAAGTTTTAAAATGACAATATCCAGATAAGGCATAAACATTCCAAAGTGTCTTATAATTTTTGAGATCTGACTCAAAAAAAAAAATTCTGAAGTTATCAAATCTAAGTGATGTGAACATCAGTTAGTAGATTAAACCATCTGATCACTATATGTAGGCTAGTCTCTGTATGTGAATAGTATTTGCTCTTTATGAGCTAAATAAACTATTTTATAACAGAGATACCTCACACTTTTCTTATATGTAAATCTTAAAACCTGAGAGATGGTTCTGTGTCAGTGTACTTTCTTCAAGTTATTTGATTTTTAGGTGCCTAGTTGGGATACTTAAGAAAATTTTAGAAGTTGAGATATGTGTGTGTGTGGTTTTTTTGTATGAATTTTCTGGCAAGGGGGAAATAATTAAGATGTATAGATGTGCAATTTGAGTGTCACCTGTAATGAGAACGGAAAAGCTGTAGACCTAAATTTTTTTTTTCACTTAAAACTGAGAATTTGCCACAGACCATTTTCACCAAAATAATCGGTATGTTTTTGCTGTAGAGCTATACTCTAGATTTGCATGTAGCCCTTGTATAATCCTGAACAGAAGGCTTTTAAGTTACTTTAAAAAAATCTTCACTGAAACAGTTAAAATAAACACATTGTGTTCTGTGGGAATGTTGTCTCATAGTTACCAAATTCCCCTACCCCTTTTTCACAGTGTTCCTTGTACCTCCATACCTGAACTAAAACCTGGATATACCCAGAGGACATGTCATTTTCTTGTCAACCCTTTCATGTTGTGACCACTTTTTTCTCTCTAGTACCTCAGGTTTCGTATCCTATTTACTCTCCATTGCTCTTTCTAAACCTTAACCTCTCCGCCTTTTTCTGAAGGAAAGAAGGAAGGAAGGAAAGAAGGAAAAAGAGAGAGAGAAACTCACTAAAAAAAAAAGCTCTGGTCTCTGAGCTCATGTCTTTTAATCATGTCATTCTTTCCCCTTCATCTTTACTGACATCTTACAAATCACATGAATACTCTTCTTTTATTATGGACTCTGGCACCTGATTTTACAGGGTTTTTTTTTTCCTCCTTACTCCCCTCTCTGACCTTCCATTCTTTTGACTCTCTGACCTTCCATTCTTTTGAATCTTCCTTTTTTATTCATTTATTAAATTAGTTCAAATATTTGTTGCCTACTTTCTGTGTGTCAAGGTACTGTTCTAGGTACTGGACAGTCAGCAGTGAGCAAAACAAACAAAAATCATTGTCCTTATGGAGGTTATATTCCAGGGGTGAGAGACAGAAAATAAACCAGACACATAGAAAGATACTTATATATTAGATGGTGTCATGGACTCAGTGTTTATGTCCCCCTCCCCCCAAATTCATACATTGAAACCCTAACCCCCAGTGTGGCTGTGTTTGGAAATGGGGTCTCTAAGGAAGTAATTAAGGTTAAATGAGGTCATAAGGGTGGGGCCTGATCTGATAACATTAGTGTTCCTATAAGAAGACATACTAGAAATCTTGCTGTCTTCCAACAACATGAGCACAGAGGAAAAGGTGTGTGAGGATTCAGTGAGGTGGCCATCTGCAAGCCTGAATGAGAGTCTCACCAGGAAATCAATCAGCCAGCACCTTGATCTTCGACCTCCCAGTGTCCAGAACTGTGAAAAATAAATTTCTGTTTAAGCCACCCCATCTGCGGTATATTTTTTTCCAACTTTATTGAGATATTATTGTTACATATGTAAGTTTAAGTTGTACAGTGTGATGAGTTGATATGTGTATATATTGTGAAACGATTATGTGGGGTTTTGTTCGTTTTTGCTTTTTGTTAGTTTTTGTTTGTTTTTTTTAATGGTAGCCTGAATGGACTAGTACGGATAATGGTAAATGCTGTATAGAAAAATAATGCAAAGAAGAGGGAAATGAGACTCCTGGGGGAGTGGATAGAGGTAGTTTCAAATTTTATGGTTCTGGAAGGCGTGTCAGAGAAGGTGACATTGAGTAAAGGCCTATGGGGGAAGAATATTCAGACAGAGGGAACCTTATGGTAGGAGAGTGTCTGGTTTGTTTGACCAACAGGAAGGCTACCTGGGCTGAAGCAGAGTAGGAGTGGGGTGAGAGGTGTAGCAGAACATGAGGTCAGAGAAGTAGCTATGGTAAAATCATGCCACAGTAGGGATTTGGATTTTATTCTAATGCAATAGGAAGCCATTGGAGGCTTTAGACTTAATTTTAAAAGGATTGTGCTGGCTACTATATGGAAATGGACTGTAGAGAGTACAAGAAGCAGCACGTGACTGTGTAGGAGTTGACTGTAATAACTCATGTGAGAGATGGTGGTGGCCTGGACCACTGTGGTAGCGGTGTTTGGAGTCTAGGTATCATTTGAAAGTGCTGGCAGGAATTGCTGATGGATTGGATGTGCAGTGTGATAGAAAGAGAGGGAGTAAGATTTTCTTGCTGGGCTTTTTTCTTTATCTGTACTCTACTGCTGGTCAGTCTCATCTATGTTCATTCTTTTAGTTATGTCTATTTGTCTTGGTTTCCCAATTTATAATTCACTTCTGACTTTTCCTCTTTAAGTACCATAGTCAAGAGAAAAAACACCTTTTTTATGTCTTCTCTACTTTCAGTAATCTACTACAACACAGCTTCACTTCTGATACCTGATGTGTGGATTTCCATACATTAAACAATTCTGTGACACCAGCTGGGTGTCCTACATTTTAACTCAGTTATGACAATATCTACCTAGAGCACAGCATCAGATACCAGAGGTTAAGAGCTTCATCCCACAAGGCTGCCCCCACTTCGGACACCAATCTCATGTCCGGGTTGTTACCTTTGTGTCTGACTGACTGGCTATAAGTTAGAAGTTCCCACAACTCCCTTCTCAAGTTCAATTAATTTACTAGAGTGGTTCACAGAACTCAGAGAAACATTGACTTACATTTACCAGTTTAATATAAAGGATATATAGATGAACAGCCAGATGAAGTATATAGGGTGAGGTCCGGAAGGGTCCCGAGCACAGGAGCTTCTGTCCCCGTGGAACTGGGGTATACTACCCTCTGGCATGTGGTTGCATTCACCAACCCGGAAGCTCTCTGAGTTCCATTCTTTTTGGGTTTTATGCAGGCTTCATTACATAGGTACAATTGGTTAAATCATTGGCCATTGGCAGTTGACTCAACCTCTAGCCCCTTTCCCCTCCCTGGAGGTTGGGGGTGGGGTTGAAAATTTCATATGGTTGGTTCCTGAAAAGAGTTCCCAACTCTGTTCCAGCCTGTGCAACATCTGTGTGTGTGTGTGTGTGTGTGTGTGTGTGTGTGTGTGTAAGTGTAAGCTTCCCTACACCAACAAGCAATTCTTAGATGCCAGCAGGATGTCCAAGATTCAACTCAATTCTGACACTATCTACCCAGAGATAGAATCAGATTCCACAGGTAAAGGGCTCATTCCCACAAGACCACCCTCTACTTCAGACACTAGTTGCAAGCCCAGATTGTTACCTATACTTCTGACAGAGTGGCTGTAAACCAGAGGTTCCCATGACCCACTCCTTGGGTTCAGTTAATTTGCTGGAACAGCTCACAGAACTCAGGAAAACTCATTTACTCACTAGGTTACCAATTTATTATAAAAGAATATCAATCAATAGCCAGATGGAGAGATACGCAGTGCGAGGCTCTGAACAGCTGAGAGGGTGAGACTGATAGTTTCATCCCGCTAATCAGGTGGTTGGCTCCATTGACAGCTAGTCCGCATCCTAAACTGTTTTGCTAAAGTCACCTCATTAGTATAACAAAAGACATCTTTATCACTCTCAACACTTAGGATATTCCAAGGATTTGGGGAGCTGTGAGCCAGGAATGGTGGATGAAGACCAAATATATATGAGCAATATATTTTGGTTACCTGAATGACCAAATGTCACTGTTGTGGCCTCTCCCGTTGCGGAGCACAGGCTCCAGACGTGCAGGCTCAGTGGCCATGGCTCACGGGCCTAGCCGCTCCGCGGCCTATGGGATCTTCCCAGACCAGGGCATGAACCCGTGTCCCCTGCATCGGCAGGCAGACTCTCAACCACTGTGCCACCAGGGAAGCCCTGTAGCTTGCTTTTTTAACTCAACATCTATAGATAGTGTTCATCCTTGTTGATACATGTGTTAACTAATTTATTCATTTATGCTACTGTTAATTAACTAATTTGTTCATTTATACTACTGTGTTGTATTTGTCTTTGCATGTGTGGGTGTGTTTATATTTTTTCAATTTACAAAATGGTGGTAAAATATACATAACCTAAAACTTGCTGTTTAGCCATTCAGTGTCATTAAGTAGGTTTACAATGTTGTACAACTATCACTACTATCCATTTCCAAAACATTTTCATCATCCCAATCAGAAATTCTGTATTCACTAAACAGTAACTCCTCATTCTCCCCTCGTCGTTCCCCGCCCCCCACCCCACTGTCCCTAGCAACTCCTATTCTACTTACTTTCTCTATGAATTTGTCTATTCTAGGTACCTCATAAAAATGAAATCATACTACATTTGTCCTTTTGTGTCTGGCTTATTTCATTTACCATAATGTTTTCAGGGTTCATCCACATTGTACCATGTATCAGGATTTCACTCCTTTTTATGGCTGAATATTATTTCATTATATGTATTTACTACTTTGTTTATCCATTCATTGTTGACGGATGCTTTCGTTGTTTCCACCTTTTTGCCATGGTGAATAATGCTGCTATTAATATTGATGTGCAACTATCTGTTTGAGTCCCTGCCTTCAGTTCTTTTGGTGATATACCTAGCAGTGGAAATTGCTGCTGGATCATATTGTAATTTTATGTTTATAAGAACTGACGAACTATTTTCCATAGTAGCTATACCATTTTACATTTTCACCAGCAATGTATGAATATTCCAATTTTTCCACATCCTTTCCAACACTAATTTTCTGTTTTTTGGATAGCAGCCTTCCTAATGAGTTTGAGGTGGTATCTCATTGTAGTTTTGATTTGCATTTCCCTAATGATTAATGAAGTTGTGCATCTTTTCATGTGCTTATTGGCCATCTGTATACCTTCTTTGGAGAAATGTCTATTCAAGTCCTTTGCCCATTTTTGAATTGGATTATTTGTTTTTGAGTTGTAGGAATTCTTTCTGTATTCTGGATATTAATCTCTTAACAGATAAATGACTTGCAGATATTTTTCCCATTCTGTGGATTACCTTTTCACTTTCTTGATAGTATGTTTTGATGCACAAAAATTTTTTAATTTTGATCAAGTCCAATTTTTTCTTTTGTTACCTGTGCTTTTTGGTGTTGTATCCAAGAAATCATTGCCAAATCCAGTGTCCTGAATATTTTGCCCTATTTTTTTTTCAAATAGTTTTATAGTTTTTAGGTCTTATACTTTGGTAATTTTGAGTTAATTTATATATGGTATAGGCAAGGGTTAACTTGATTTTTTTTTTTTTTTTTGGTATGTGGCTATCCAGTTTTCCCAGCATCATTTGTTGAAAAGACTTTTTTTTCCCCATTGAATGGTCTTGGCACCCTGGTTGAAAATCAGTTGACTGTATATTCGAAGGTTTATTTCCGGGCTCCCTATTCTGTTCCTTTGGTCTATATGTTTGTCCTTATGCCAGTAGTACACTGTTTGATTGCTATATCTTTGTAGTAAGTTTTGAAATTTGGAAATGTTAGTCCTTCAGCTTTGTCCGTTTACTTTCAAGATTGTTTTGGCTATTTGGGATCCCTTTTGATTTCATATGAATTTTAAGATATGTTTTTCTCATTCTGCAAAAAATAAAAAGTTGTTATTTTGGTAAGGATTGCACTGAATCTGTAAATTGCTTTAGGTAATATTGTCACATTAACAATATTAAATGTTCCAGTCCATGAACATTGGATGTCTTTCCATTTATTTATGTTTCTTTAATTTCTTTCAACAGTTTTGTAGTTTTCAGTATACAAGTCTTTTATCCCTTGGTTAAATTTATTCCTAAGTATTTTATTCTTTTTGATGATATTGTGAATGGAAATTTTTTTTTAGAACTTTCCTTTTATGGTTGTTCATTGTTAGTATATAGGAATGAAACTAATTTTTGCATGTTGATTTTGTATCATGCAACTTTACTGATCTCATTTATTAGCTCTAAAAACTGTGATTTTTTTTGTTTGTTTTAGTTTATGCGTGCGTGTGTGTGTGTGTGTGTGTGTGTGTGTGTGTGTATTCTTTAGTGTTTTCTAGATATAAGCCCGTGTCATCTGTGAACAGAGGTAGTTTTACTTCTTCCTTTCCAATTTGAATACCTTTTATTTTAGGGGAAAAGCTTTCAGTTGTTCACCACTGAGTATGATGTTTGAAGTGGGCTTTTCATATACGACCTTTAATATGTTTAGGAAATTCCCTTCCATTCCTAGTTTGAGTGTGTGTGTGTTTGTAATCATGAGAGGGTGCTGAATTTTGTCAGATTACTTTTTTGCATCAATTGAGATGATCATGTGGGGTTTTTTTCTTCATTCTATTAATGTAGTATATTACATTGATTGATTTTCATATGTTGAACAACCCCTGAATTCCAGGAGTAAATCCCAGTTGGTCCTGATGTATAATACTTTTGGTATGTTGCTGAATTTTGTTTGCTAGTATATGTTGAAGATTTTTTTAAATCAATTTTTAAATTTGTTTATTTTTTGGCTGCATTGGGTCTTCATTGCTGCCCACAAGCTTTCTCTAGTTGCAGCAAGCGGGGGCTACTCTTCGTTGCAGTGTGCAGGCTTCTTATTGCAGTGGCTTCTCTTGTTGCGGAGCACAGGCTCTAGGCGCGTGGGCTTCAGTAGTTGTGGCGCGCGGGCTCAGTAGCTATGGCATGAGGGCTCTAGGGTGCGGGCTCAGTAGTTGTGGCACACGGGCTTAGTTGCTCTGCGGCATGTGGGATCTTCCTGGACCAGGGATCATACCCGTGTCCCCTGCATGGGCAGGCGGATTCTTAACCACTGCTCCACCAGGGAAGTCCCATACGTTGAAGAGTTTTGCAGTGATATTCGTAAAGGATACTGGTCTGTAGTTTTCTTTGCCTGAATGTCTTTGTCTGCCTTTTGTATCAGGGTAAGTCTGGCCTCTAGAATGAGTTAGGAAATGTTCCCTCCTTTTCATTTTTTTGAAAAAGTGTGAAAAGGATTGATATTAACTCTTCTTTAATATTTGATGGAATTCATCAGTGAAGCCATCTGGTCTAGGGCTTTTCTTTGTTGGAAGGTTTTCGATTACTGATTCAGTCTCCTTACTTGTTATAAGTCTATTCAGATTTTCTATTTTCTTCATGATTCAGTTTTTTTTTTTTAGACTTATGTGTTTATAGAAATTTATCCATTACATCCAGATTATTAACCAATTTGGTGGCATACAGTTGTTCATAGTATTGTCTTATAATGCTTTTTATTTCTGTAAAGTTGCTCGTAATATCTCCACTTTCTTTTGTGGTTTAAGTAATTTGAGTCTTCTCCTTTTTTTCCTTAGCCAGTCTAGCTAAATATTTGTCACTTTTGTAACTTTTATTTGTCTATTTTTTCTATTCTCTATTTTATTTACTCTGCTCTTTCTTTTATCTTTCTGCTAATTTTCGGCTTAATTTGCTATACTGTA
The DNA here is from genome assembly GCF_951394435.1 of Stenella coeruleoalba. NCBI lineage: Eukaryota > Metazoa > Chordata > Mammalia > Artiodactyla > Delphinidae > Stenella > Stenella coeruleoalba. The sequence continues at coordinate 32,896,174 of NC_137165.1, forward strand.
AAATGTACAGTTAGGTATTTGAGATCTTTCTTTTTTTTAATGTTTGCATTTACAGCTAAAATATCTTTCATAGCACTGTTTCACTGTATCTCTAAGTTATGGTATGTTTGTATTTTTGTTTTCATATGTATCAAGGTATTTTCTAATTTTCCTTGTGATATTTGGTTTGATCCAGGGATTGTTTAAGAGTGTGTTGTTTACATTGTATAGCACAGGGAATTATAGCCATTATTTTGTAATATAAGGGAATATAATCTGAAAAAATACTGAATCACTATGCTGTACACCTGAAAGCAATATAATATTGTAAATCAATATACTTCAATTTAAAAAAAGAGTGTGTTGTTTAATTTTCATTTATGTGTGAATTTTCCAGTTTTCTTTATTATTGATTTCTATTTCATTTCATTATAGTCAGAAAAACCACTCAATCCTTTTAAAGTTTGACTTGTATTGTGGCCTGACCTATGGTCTATCCTAGAGGATGTTCTGCACACACTTGAGAAGAATGTGTATTCTGCTTTGTTAGGTGCAGTGTTCTATATATGTCTGTTAGGTCTAATTAGTTTATGGTATTTTTCAAGTCCTCTTTTCCTCCTTGAATTTCTATCTGGTTGGTTTTTCCATTATTGACATTGGGATATTAAAGTTTCCTACTATTATTATAGAACTATATTTCTCTCTATTCTGTCAGTTTTTGTTTTATATATTTTGGGGCTCTGTTCTTATGCATTTCTATGTTTATAATTATTATATCTTCATGAATTGACACTTTTTCAATATATAATATTATTCTTTGTCTCTAACAGTTTTTGACTTAAAGTCCATTTTTTATGGCTTTGTGTTACTGTCTAGCATCTTTTGATTTCAACTGAGGGACTCCCCTTAGCATTTCTGGTAAGGCAGCTCTAGTGGTGATGAACTCCCCCAGCTTTTGTTATTCTGTGAAAGTGTTTCTCCTCCTCCTCCTCCTCCTCCTCCTCCTCCTCCTCCTCCTCCTCCTCCTCCTCCTCCTCCTCCTCCTCCTCCTCCTCCTCCACCTGTCCCCTTCCCTTCCCCTCTATACTCCTCCCCCTCCCATCTTTCCTTCTTTTTTTTTTTTTAATTTTTTTTTTTTTTGCCGTACGTGGGCCTCTCACTGTTGTGGCCTCTCCCGTTGCGGAGCACAGGCTGCAGACGCGCAGGCTCAGAGGCCATGGCCATGGCTCACAGGCCCAGCCGCTCCGTGGCATGTGGGATCTTCCCAGACCAGGGCACGAACCCATGTCCCCTGCATCGGCAGGTGGACTCTCAACCACTGCGCCACCAGGGAAGCCCTTTCCTTCATTTTTGAAGGACAGTTTTACTGGACATAGTGTTCTTGGTAGGTAGACTTTTTTTTTTCTCTTTCAGCACTTTGAATATATCATCCCACTCCTTTTTTGCTTTGCTCTTGCTGCTTTCAAAATTCTCTCCATCTTTGATTTTTGACAGTTTGTTTATAATGTGTCTCAGTGTAACGTTCTTTGGATTCACCTTTTTCGCTGTCTGTTGGCTTCTTGAACCTGGATATCCATTCCCTCCCTCCACCCTTTTTAGGAAGTTTTTGGCTACTATTTCATTAAATAAACTTTGTACCTTTCTCTCACTTTTTTCACCTTCTGAGACTGCCATTTGTGTATATTTGTCTGCTTGAGGGTATCCTATAAATCCTCCAGGCTTTCTTCATTCTCTTTCATTCTCTTTTCTTTATACTTGTCTGACTGGATCATTTAAATGTCCTGTGTTTGAATTCACTGATTCTTAATTTGATGGACCATGCTGCTGTTGAACCCCTCTAGTGAGTTTTTAATTTCAGTTACTGTATTCTTCAGCTCCAAAATTTTTGTTTGGCTCTGTGTTTTGTCTCTTTTTTTTGAAATTCTCATTTTGTTCATGTATCATTTCCCTGAGCTTGTTGAGCATCTTTATGATGGTGATTTTAAATTCTTTTTCACGCAATTCATATACCTCCATTTCTTTATGGTTGATTCCTGGAATTTATTTTGTTCCTTTGATTGGGCCATTTTCCCATTTCTTCATGTTCCAGATAACTTTGGGTTTGTATCTACACATTTGGAAAAACAGCCACCTCTCCCAGTTTTCTATGAACTGGCTTTGTACAGGGAAAGATCTTCACCAGTTAACTCAGCTGCAGATTCTGGAGGCCTCTCAAACCTTTTCTGTGGATGTGCCTTCTCTTGACTTGAGTGTGTAGATTCCTGATTAGAAGGATATTCCAGTTTTTTTTTTTCCAAGAACTTGTAATTTTTTGTTCCCTCTGGGTTTTGTCTGTGGTACTACAGATTCTCTGGAACTGCTGCAAGCCACCCAGCTCTCTTTTGTTCTCTGCAGGCCTTTAGAGTATGCCAGGTCCCATGAGCTCTCTGAGTTAAGCAAGCAGAAACTAGTCCCTCAGGACACACCCCCACCCCCACCCCTACCCCCCAAAAAGTGGAATGTTGTACATTCTCCACTCTTCTCTTCTCCTCATCCAAGGTAGAGGCCGCCAAGCTGTACTGGCCTCTTTCTCCTAGTCCTCTGGAGTGGCAGCAAGCTGCTCAGCTCTCTTTTTTTCTCAGTGGCCCCTTGGCATCTAGAGTATTCTGTATCTTGTCAGTATTCTGAGATATGTGGCACAGAAACCAGTCCCTCAGGCAGCTCCCTGCCTGAACATTGGACGTATGGTCCAATAATTTCCATCCTCAGGGAGAAGCTGGGAGTTGGGGATTTTATCACAGTAGTTAAGTGCTGAACCAGGGGAAGAGACTATGGCAAATGAGTGCATGCTAGTTTAAACCTTTGCCTTTGTACTCAGCGGCCCCCAACCTGGCAACATTTCCTGTTAGTGCATAGATTCAGGCAAGACAGAAACCAGTCCCCTGGGTAGCCCCCCTAAAAGTCTGCACATTAGACATGTTTCAATCTCCTTTTAACTCCCTTAGGGAGAAGCTGGGAATTGGAAGTCTCCCAGTTGCACCATGCTGAGCTGGGTGGGGGGACAAAGACAAAAGTTATGCCACGAATTTTCCTACCATCTTCGTTGCAGCTGGTTTTATATTCATCTGGGAGGTAGGAACCTCTTAACTGTTTTCTGGACTTCTCACAACAGTAACTGGTCCATGTGTTGTTGTTGAATCAGGGTTTCCATGGAGGCAAGGAGAAGCTGTTGACTTACCCCTTATTGAATTTTTAAAGTGGAGATGTGAGTAGATGAAGTGGTAGGATTTGTATTTTGAAAATATTGCTCTGGCTGAAATGTAAAGACCTAGGAGTGATAGATAAGAAACAGAAAATCCAGTTAGGAACCTATCAGAGTAGTCCTTCAGGAGATTATGATAGCTTAGATTGAACTGGTGGCTTTGGATATGGAGAGTTATTTGGAAGACAAATTAATAAGGCTTGGTAATAGATTGAATATGGGTGATGAGGGGGAGAGGGAATTGTTAAGGATGATTCATTGTTCAAAGCAACTCAGTGGATGGTGATATCCTTTGTTGATAAAAAAAATACTAGAATAGTATAAATTTGGTCTTTTATGAAACATTTCAGGTGCCTTTGAAATACCTAACTGGTGAATTTTATTAGGCCATCGGACATATGAATATTCATGTAGAGGAGCAGTTGGGGCTTTAAATACATACAAAATTTGGAGTTTTAGGCTGTGTTTATTCTGCATCTTTAGGTATGTAATATTCTCTCACTATAAGTGCCGTGAAGGCAAGGACTTTTTCTGTCCTGTTCTCTGCTTTATTCTTAGATTTCTGATGTTGTTTCTGGCACATTGTAGGGTTTAATATTTTTGTTGTTGTTTTTGTTTGTTTTCTTATCTTCATCCTCTATCGCCACTGTCTTGGTATTACTAAAAACATAAATAAGAAATAGATATTTCATATTTATATAAGATCACATAATGTATCATCTATATATGAATCATAAATTATATTAATAAAATGAAAATATCAAAACTATCACTTGAGAACTAAATATTACTGTTAAAGTTATCTGGATGCTCCTTCAAATTCCCATCACTTTGTTCACTCCCACAGAATTAATAATTGTCCTAAAGCAGGGGTCCCCAGGCCACAGACCGGTACCAGTCCATGGCCTGTTAGGAACCAGGCCGCACAGCAGGAGGTGAGTGGTGGGTGAGTGAGCAAAGCTTCACCTGTATTTACAGCTGCTCCGCATCGCTCACATTACTGCCTGGGCTCTGCCTGCTGTCAGATCAGTGGTGGCATTAGATTCTCGTAGGAGCGCAAACCCTACTGAGCATGCGACGGATCTAGGTTGCACGCTCCTTATAAGAATTTAATGCCTGATGACCTGAGGTGGAGCTGAGGCAGAGATGCTAGTGCTGCGGAGCGGCTGCAAATACAGATTATCATTTGCAGAGAGGTTTGACTCCACAGAGACCATAATAAATCAGTTGCTTGCAGACTCATATCAGAACCTTATCAGTAAGTGGCAAGTGACAATTAAGCTGCATCTGGTGGCAGGCTTTATAGTGGCAAGTAAATTGATGTACTTCAATTATACAGCTGCATCTGGTGGCAGGCTTTAAGTCAGAATCCGACACTTATTTTAGTCCACGCATGGCCTGCCCATTATTTTATTTACCACTTCCATTTACCACTCTTTCCCGCGCTGCACTCTTGTCTCAGTCACAGTTTTGGTAAGCCCACAAGCTAACCCTAGCCAAAATGACTAAAAAACAAACGTCACTGGAGAGCTTCTTTGTAGAGGGGGAAAAACCCAATGATGAGATAGCAGAATACTCTAAGACTGCCAACAGAAAGAAAGCTGCATTTGAAAGAAAATACCAAGAATCCAACTTAAATTATGGGTTCATTGCTACAGGTGATTCACATTCTCCAAGCCCGCTTTGTATATAATACGTGGTGACAGGCTATCCAGCGAAGCCATGAAAACTTCAAAACTGCTTAGCCACTTGGAGACCAAGCACCTTGAATTAAAAGACAAGACTTTGGAGTTTTTCAAAAGAAAAAAACGTGAACACGAACAGAAGCAACTGTTGAAGGCCACCACTTCATCAAATATGTCTGCACTGAGAGCATCATTCTTAGTGGCAAACCGCATTGCTAAAGCTAAGAAGCCCTTTACTATTGGTGAAGAGTTGATCCTGCCTGCTGCTAAGGACATTTGTCATGAACTTTTAGGAGAGGCTGCAGTTCAAAAGGTGGCATGTGTTCCTCTTTCGGCTAGCACCATAACTGGACGAATTGATGAAATAGCAGAGGATATTGAGGCACAGTTGTTAAGATTAATGAATCACCATGGTATGCAGTCCAGGTTGACAAGTCTACCAATGTTGACAGCAAGGCAACATTGCTTGTTTCTGTGCGATATACTTTTCAGAAGGATGTACATGAGAATATGTTATGTGCACTTTTGTTGCCAACCAACACCACAGCTGCAGAACTACTCAAGTCCTTGAATGATTACATATCAGGAAAGCTGAATTGGCCATTTTGTGTTGGTATATGCACTGACAGAGTGGCTGCCGTGACTGGACGGCTTTCTGACTACTCGGGTCAAAGAGGTCACTTCTGAATGTGAGTTTTCGCACTGTGTCATCCATAGAGAAATGCTGGCTAGCCAAAAAATGGCACCTGAATTTAACAACGTTTTGCAGGATGTGATCAAAATTATCAGCCACATTAAAGTACATGCCCTTAACTCACATCTGTTCGCGCAGCTCTGTGAGTAGATGGACACAGAGCACACACGTCTTCTCTTATACACAGAAGTGAGATGGCTTTCTAAAGGTAGATCACTGGCCAGAGTTTTTGATTTACGAGAGCCGCTCCAGAGATTTCTTTTAGAAAAACAGTCACCACTGGCAGCACATTTCAGTGACACAGAATGGGTCGCAAAACTTGCTTACTTGTGTGACATATTCAACCTGTTCAGCAAATTCAATCTGTCACTTCAGGGGAGAATGACAACTGTATTCAAGTCGGCAGATAAAGTGGCTGCATTCAAGGCAAAATGGAATTATGGGGGCGACGAGTGAGCATTGGGATTTTTGACATGTTTCAAACAGTAGCAGAGATTTTGAAAGAGACTGAGCTAGGACCTTCTTTCTCCCAGCTGGTGCATGACCACTTATCTCAGCTTTCAAAAGAGTTTGAGCATTATTTCCCAAACACAAAAGACCCCCGAACTGGGAAGGAATGGATCTGTGACCCATTTGTGATATAAGCCAGGTGAATCGACTTTGTGCTAGAAGAGAATCAGCTGCTTGAGATCGCAGATGACAGTGGCCTTAAGAGTATGTTTGAGACAACTTCAAATCTCCATACGTTCTGGATTAAAGTCAAGGCAGAATATCCTGAGATTGCCACAAAAGCACTGAAAAGCCTGCTTCCATTTCTAACATTCTATCTTTGTGAAGCAGGGTTTTCTGCAGTGACAGAAACCAAAATGAGATTACAGAGTAGAATGGACATAAGCAACACACTTCAGGTGTCACTGTCCCCCATCGCCCCCAGATGGGACCATCTAGTTGCAGGAAAACAAGCTCAGGGCTCCCACTGATTCTGCATTATAGTGAGTTGTATAATTATTTCATTATATATTACAATTTAATAGTAATAGAAATAAAGTGCACAATAAATGTAATGTGCTTGAATCATCCTGAAACCATCCCCCCCGCCCCCCCCAACCCCCCCAGGTCTATGGAAAAATTGTCTTCCACGAAACTGATCCCTGGTGCCAAAAAGGTTGGGGAATGCTTTCTTAAAGTTTATAATTTTCATTATTTTTTTAAAGTGGCTTTACCACATACACATGTATTCCACAATACATGTATTTCTAAACAATGTTACTTAGTTTTGCTTTTTTTTGAGTTTTTAAAAAATGGCATGATATTGTATATAATTTTTACCATTTTGCTTTTTTTAATCCATGACAAGTTCATTTATTTTCATTACTTATTATAATCCATTGTATTCCTAAAGCACAATTTACACATTACCGTTAATAAATATTTTTAAGACCTTTCTAGTCTTCTTATTTGTTTTTATGTTCTGCTGTTTAAATAATGCTGCTATTGACATATTGTAGAAAATGACAAGCTGATTCTAAATTTCATATGGAAAAGCAAAGGACCTAGAATAATTACAGTGTTTCTAAGTTATTTTTTTTCCATTTTGTTTTCCTCTTCAACCTAGAATTTTATGGGAGTTTTTTCAGATTTCTATATAGATAAATTTATTTGTTTGGGTATGAATGACCCTTCTGTTAATATCTATTTCCAGTGAATCTGTATGATTCCAGATTTTTTAAATTTATTGATATGTCCTTTGTGAATTTATGTATATTGTTCCACATGTAAAAGAATTATTATTTTCCATTCAGCGCCAAGTTTCCTATATATATTAGAATAAGGTTGATGATTCTTATAAATTTAAATCTTCTATATTCATATTTCATCTAATTCATTTGTAGATATCTTAGGTATGTTGAAGTCCTCTATAGTATTTAGGGAGCTGGTCAGTTTATCATTGTATTTCTTGCCAGTTTTTTCTTTCCATATTTTCAAACTATGTCTTAAGTACATAGAGATTCATGAGTGCTATATCTTGTTGGTGGATGCACTTTTTTTTTTTTTTCGTGGTACGCGGGCCTCTCTCTGTTGTGGCCTCTCCCGTTGCAGAGCACAGGCTCTGAACGCGCAGGCTCAGCGGCCATGGCTCACAGGCCCAGCCGCTCCGCGGCATGTGGGATCTTCCCAGACTGGGGCACGAACCAGTGTCCCCTGCATCGGCAGGCAGACTCTCAACCACTGCGCCACCAGGGAAGCCCGGATGCACTTTTTATGTGTATGGAATATATATCTGTGTTTCTTTTAAAGCTTTTTACTTTGAAGTCTATTTTTTTATGACAGTGATACACCTGATTTCTTTTGATAAATATACGCCTCGCATATCTTTTTCCATATCTTTATTTTCAAGGTTTCTTTGTTGTTTAATTTTAAGTGTCTCTTAAAATATATAGAGACACTTATATATAGCTGGTTTTCTTTTTTTCTCTCCCACTCTCCTTTCCTCCTTCCCTCCCTTCTTCCAAACAATCTGATTGTCTCATTTTTAATAAATGAGTTAACTTTATGTTTGCTTTGATTCTTTGGCGTATTTGGACTTATTTTCTACCATCTTATTTTGTGCGTTCTTTTACCTCTTTTCCCGTCTTGTTTACCTTATTCTATTGACTTGGGTTTTTTGCCCCCCTCCCTTTTTAGTGGTTTGGAAGTTCTGTATCCTATTTATCATTGTTTTAATAAAATATCTTTACTGTGATATAATTTGCATACCATACAATTCACTCATATAAAGTGTATAATTCAGTGGTTTTTATTAGATTTACAAAGTTCACTAATTTTAGAACATTTTCATCACTTTTTTTTTTTTTTTTTTTTTGCGATACGCGGGCCTCTCACTGTTGTGGCCTCTCCCGTTGCGGAGCACAGGCTCCAGACGCAGGCTCAGCAGCCATGGCTCACGGGCCCAGCCGCCCCGCAGGATGTGGGATCTTCCCGGACCGGGGCACGAACCCATGTCCCTTGCATCGGCAAGCAGACTCAACCACTGCGCCACCAGGGAAGCCCCTTTCATCACTCTTAAAAGAAGCCCCATACTCATTTAATCCCCTGTCTTCCACCACATTTTCTCCTTTCCCCAGCCTTGGGCAACCTCTAATTTACTTTTGTCCCAATGCATTTGCCTATTCTGGAACTTTCATATAAATGGAATTACACAATAGGTGGTCTTTTGTGTCTGGCGTCTTTTACTTAGTATGTTGTTTTCAGGATTCATCCATGTTCTTGCATGCATCAGTACTTCATTCATTTTTATGGCCAAATAATATTACATTGTATGAATATACCATGTTTTACTTATCTGTTAATCAATGGAAAGATATTTGGATTTTTCTACTTTTTGAATGTTATGAATAAGGCTGCTGTGAACACTCATATATAAGTTTTTGTGTGGACATATGTTTTCATTTCTCTTGGATATTTGTTTATGAGTGTAATTGCTGGGTCATATGGTAGCTCTATGTTTAACCTTTTGAAGAACTGCTAGACTTCTTTCCCAAGCACCCTCACCATCTTAATATTCCTACAACAGTGTATGAGAGTTCTAATTTCTCCATATTCTTACCAACACATTAACAATAGATACAACTGAAGAGCAGATTTCTGAATAAGAGTTCTCCTAGTCATGATCGATATTTTGTCTCTTGCTGCCTCAGCTTTGCTAGAGTTGCCCAAAATATACCTCTGGACCTGGCTCTAAATATACCTTTGGAAAGGGTAATAGGTGTCAGACTGCATTAATTTTTTCTTGAAACAAATTACTTTAATAACTTCTTAGCTATGTTTAGATAGTTTAAATAGTCTTTCCTTTTTAAATTAAAGCAAATTTGAATGATTTATATAGGGAAAATATTTTGCCCAAGTTATAAAATTTGCATTAACAATAAAGTTTTTCAGATCTAATGCAAACCTAGAAAAAAGTAGTTTGTTTTTGAGTGGCCCACCTTTCTCCTTTTCGTTGTCTCCTATTCTCCAAATTGTAATCTTATATGTCAGTATTATACCCTGACAATTCAGTTTTTAAAATTTAATAGAATCAAAGAACTTTAAAGCTAAAAGTTCCTTCAGATATGTCAACAAGCTTAACAGCTTTATTTTGCAGGTAAAATTTTTTAAAGACCCAGTAGTAACATGTGACAGTTTAATCTGTATTTGCTATAGAAGTTTTCTGAAGTGATTGATAGTGCATATCGTACTTTTTAATTGTGATACGCACGATTTATTTACAAACCTGTGACCATTTTCATTGTCCATAAATTTCTGAAGTTCTTAGAATCCAAAATCAGTGGATAAAATGTCTTTTCTTGTAACAAATTTTGAAATATTGCATATATCATTCTTGCTTTAAAATTTTCTAAGCTTTTGTGAACACAAAGTTAGACGTTTTCTAAAGCATGTATAACTCTTTGATATTCTGAATTCTGTTCTGTATAATGGGGAAGAATTCCCTACTGGATTTCTTTGGGGGGAATTTTGTGCATTGAACCAGTTTCTTTCTTATTTCTCAGGTTTCCCTTCTTAAATAGATGTTAGTCTATTAAAATGGACTATATTTTGGAATCATCAACTTAATGGTCTTCCTTAAGTAAAATGTTAGGTACTTCTCCAGATCTTGAATGTTCAAAACATTGAAATTGCTGTTATCTCAGACTCAAGGAAAAAGAGTTGAAATATTATCTGTGTTTTCAGAAAAAGGTATACCACCATTGAATTTCATTCTACTAAGAATCAACAATTATGCAAATTCATGACACACTTCATCTGGTTTTACATCCTTGGGATATTTTTACACTCTTCTAACTGAATTACAGCAGCCAGAACAGACTAAGAATTTGCATGGTTAGAAACTTTGATTCAGAAAGTGCATATTCAAAAAGCAAATTCTAATAGCCAACGTTGAGGCACTCGAAGATTTTTAAATTAATAATATCCCTATGTTTTTTTACCTGTTAACATGGTGTTATGGGGAATTTTTATTTTTATTGATCAGGACACCATGATCAATGTATAATATGCAGTGAACTATTTTACCAATTAGTGATTTTCTTAGTGATTAGTGTGTTCTGGCTGCTATAACAAAATACCACAGACTTGGTAGCATGTAAACAACGGAAACTTATCTCTCACAGCTCTGGAGGCTGGAAGTCCGAGATAAGGGTGCCAGCATGGTTGGGTGAGAGCCCTCTTCCTGTCAGAAGCCAGTGGCTTCTTGCTGTGTCCTCCTGTGGTGGAAGGGGCAAGGGAGCTCTGTGGGATCTTTTTTATAAGAGTACTAATTCCATTTGTGAAAGTTCTGCCCTCATGACCTAATCACCTTTAAAGACCCCACTTCCTAATACCTTCATCTTTGGGGATTAGGATTTCAAAAAATGATTTTGGGGCTTCCCTGGTGGCGCAGTGGTTGAGAGTCCGCCTGCCGATGCAGGGGACGCGGGTTCGTGCCCCGGTCCGGGAAGATCCCACATGCCGCGGAGCGACTGGGCCCGTGAGCCATGGCCGCTGAGCCTGTGCGTCCGGAGCCTGTGCTCCGCAACGGGAGAGGCCACAACAGTGAGAGGCCGGCGTACCGCAAAAAAAAAAAGATTTTGGAGGACCACCAACATTTAGACCATAGCAGTGATTTTTAAAAAAATTTGTTTTATAATCTTATTAAGATTATTTCTGAAAATAGATAAGGTAAAATTCTGAGGAAATAAACCATCTTATAAAAATTAGTTTTTTTCTCTAGAGAATTTGCAGTAATTTCTTGGTGCTTGCCTGTATTGTAATAATTGGTCCATATTGCATAGAATTCTGCATAAAACAAGTAGGTAAAGCAGTTCAGTTTAAATCATAATAATCTCTACTACTGGCTTTTGTCTTTTTTAGTTTATTTCAGCTCTTATATTTATTAACTTTTGCTTTCTTTGCATTTTCTGTTTAATTTTCTAGCTTCTTAAAAAGAATGCTTAATTCCAATAGTTTTAAATTTTTTAAATACATTTCAAGTTATAAGCATATTTCTAAGTATTGCCTTTACCTCATCCCACATGTTTCGAATTATGGGTGCTTTTTTATCATTCATATCTAAAGATGTCATGAATTTTATTGTGTTTTCCTCTCTAAACCATATGTTCTTGGGAATTCCCCGGCGGTCCAGTGGTTGGGACTTTGTGCTTCCACTGCAGGGGGCACAGGTTCGATCCCTTGTTGAGGAACTAAGATCCTGCATGCTGTGTGGTGCAGCCAAAAAAATAAAATAAATTTTAAACCATATGTTCTTTTTTGTTGTTATTTATTTTCTTTTTCTTCCAGTTTTATTGAAATATAATTGACATATAACACATATGCTCTTTCAGAATACAATCTTTAGTGTCGGGCTTGTATGTTTGTTTTTTCCCACTCACTTAATATTATTGACTTTTAATCTAAAATTGCATTGTTGTTAGGATATGTGGTTAATCTGATAAGGATTCTTTGAAATTTGTTGAAAGTCCTTTTGTAATCTAGCACGTTTATTTTTGTAAATGTTCCATTTGTGCCTTTATATTTTCTACTTGTTGGCTACCTGAATCTCTGTTTATATATTTACTCAATTCAGTTTATTAATGATGATCAAATTTTAAAACAGCATAGCTGCCTATAGACTAGGTAGAATGATCTTAAAGAATCTTCATTTAAAGTATCTTTAGTTAAAGATATTAAGAACTTCACCTTAGATTTAGAGATAACTTAAAATTTATGAATTTTGACAGAAGTAATTTTTTCCTGCTTTTGAAATCCCTAAGATAGCAATGATAGAAGCAGTAGCAGTAGCAGCAGTAATGTTAGTAGTAATAGTAATGGTAACAGCAGCCACAACAGCTAACATCTGTGGAGCTCTTACTGGGTGCCAGACATCATTCAAAGCTTTCTATATCAGTTAATGAATTTACCCAATAACAACTCTATGACATATAATTGTTTTCCTCTTTTTATGAAGTCAAACACAGAAAGGTTAATACTCTTGCCATTGTAGTCACATGGTCTTTCAACAAATAAATGTAAGTTCAGTTGGACACACACACAAAACATTTTTTTTCTTTCCCCTTTCCAGTTACTAGAAAAGTTAAAAGAACGTTGGCTCTCCACTGGTGTATGGCATAATCTGGAGTTGGTGAAGACAGTCATTGTAGAACCACAGAGAGGAGAAAAAACTGATTTTGATGAATTACTGCAGATGTACTATGATGCGATCAAGTACAAAGGAGAAAAAGGTAATTGGAAATTATTTGATGGTCAGTGAAAAAAAATTTTTCCCATAAAGTGAAAAGTTGGTGCTGTTAGAATTTTATTTGTATTATCTTTTTTAAATGAATTGCACTTGAGAAAAATTATATTTTATAATCCTAAGTGAAAAGAACATAGGTTAAAGAAATTCTTTTATTTGGAGTTGTTCACCTATGAATATTTTCACTTGAAGATGACAGTTCAGTTTTATGAAATGGCATGCGTTCAGGTATTATCCCATAGACTTCCTTACGCTAACTAAAATGTTTTGTTAAAGAAGGTAGGTAGAGTATGCATTAATATCTTCCTTACTAGCCAAATGAGCCCTACATTTTTATGTAAAAAATATACTTTGTGCTTATATTTTATTACATAAGGTAAACTTGAGTTTTCAAAACATAACTGAAGGCTAAATTTCAAAGTTAGAGAATGCCCATAAAAAGTTTGACAAGAAGGGCTAATAGTAATTTATGAACAGTGCAACATCATAAAGATATTATAACATAATTGTCAATATCCTTGTATGGTAAGTTTATACACAGAGTATTCTGTGTATGTGTGTTTTAAATACTTTTCAATATAATATTGATTCAATATGATATATAGTAAATATTAGAGTTATTTAAATCATTCTGATAACTTTACATTCTGGTGGTAAAGATAGTGATTTCAATTCAGTATTTTAAAGTTAAAACAGTTGGTTCACAGTTGCTCAGCTCACATGCAAGTTACTACTCTGACATGGTTTTTCTGTATAGTTTAACTGGGAGATACACAGTTTATAAGTTGGTTCTACCATGTTGTACCTAAATGTAATTTTGTTTCTTTTATTTATTTGAAGACATTGAATTTTAAAAACTTTATAATAGTTTTAAATTTTGTTTCTTTAAAATTTGGTATTATAATTACTTAATAATCAGATCTTTTCAAAACGACAAGAATAAGAATTTCTGGGAATTTTGAGTGTGCTTATTAAAATGTTGATTTTTGTTGCTTAAGATGGCGCCCTCCTGGTGGCAGTTTGTCGTGGTAAAGTGAGTGAGGGTCTGGATTTCTCAGATGACAACGCCCGTGCTGTCATAACAATAGGAATTCCTTTTCCAAATGTGAAAGATCTACAGGTAGGCCAGCAAAGCCTTAAGAAGTTTTATTTATCACAGAAGTTGTTGATTTTGTGTAAGGTTAATTAGACATTTTTCTTGTATCCTCAGGCATTTTATATTATTTTTTAATTAATTAATTTATTTTTGGCTGCATTGGGTCTTGGTTGCTGCACACAGGCTTTTCTCTAGTTGTGGCGAGCAGGGGTTACTCTTCATTGCGCTGCACGGGCTTCTCATTGCGGTGGCTTCTCTTGTTGCAGAGCACAGGCTTTGTTGCAGAGCACAGGCTCTAAGCGCACAGGCTCTAGAGTACAGGCTCAGTAGTTGTGGCACACGGGCTTAGTTGCTCCGCGGCATGTGGGATCTTCCTGGACAGGGCTCAAACCCATGTCCCCTGCACTAGCAGGTGGATTCTCAACCACTGCGCCACCAGGGAAGCCCCAGACATTTTATTTTAATGCTCTAGTGACTCAGAATGAGTGAGAAAGGTTTAGGAGATACGGGTTTATTTTATTTTTAACTTACCCTGTCTTCTGCTTAGTAAGAGTGATTTTCAAAGTGTGGTCCTGGGTCGGGAGCATCACTATTATCTGGGAACTTAATAGAAATAGATATTTCCAGGCTCCATCGAGACCTACTGAATCAGAAGCTTTGGAGGTAGAGCCCAGCAATTTGTGTTTTATCAAACTCTTAGTCGCAGACTGACAGGGAGCCCCCGGGGAATTCTAGGGCCCTTTCTCTATCTATCTCTATCCCTTCTCTCCAATGCCATGCCTTGCCCTGCAGATTTTAGTGGTTTTCGCTGTTTCAAGTTCTGATATTTTCCATTTCAGCTCGGCAGAAACACCATACTCTGCTTGTACTTCAGTGCTCTGTGCTACTGTCGGAAAATTATACCTAGGAAGAGAGCTGAGAATCATAGAGTTCACCTAATGGATCTTATGAGATTATTTTATCTCTGAGATTACAGTTTTAGGCTGCCTGGTGTCTACTCCCTAAAAGCAGTTGCTTTATCTGTTTTGTCCAGTTTTACAGTTACTTACAATGGGAGGGATATTCCTAAACCAGGTATTCTACCTTGGTCAGAAACAGGAGTTTTGCTTCATTATCACTAATTGTTTGCTAAACATACTTGAAAAATTATTTGTAGTAATAATTTGAAGCCTAAGGTGATGTTATCTTTATCGGGGAGGATTTTCTTTTACTTCCTACAGGAATTTGAAGTTGCTAGCAACCTGAGACCAAGACTTGAGGTTTTCTGGCCACTGAGCTGACTCTGATGAGTATAATCCATATCCCTCCCAGGATACAACCTGTTAGGATCTCATACTAAAACAAGAATTCTTTCCCTAGGCAGTTATCTTCTTTATTGATAATATTTTACTAGACACTGTGAATTATATAGTAGTAACAGTAATAATATTTCTCTAATTAGCTTCTACTCTTCCCTGACCTCTGGACCTTGTCAAAATTTCTGAAAGTCCTCAGGAGGTATTTAATCCTTTCAGCCTACAGTACTTTGGTGCCTTCTACTGCCTTTCTCCAGCCACCAGTGCTACCACTGAGAGTGCTGATGACCATTCCCAGGGCTCCTATTCTAAAGTGGCTAATGCTGCCTCTGACTACTACTACTGATGAAACAGTAGACATCCACTCAAGACAACTGTTGTGTTCACCATCAATAGTATTAGGGCTCATTCCACTGAAGCTGAGTTCTGCTGATTGTACTGCTGTCGGCAGTGGTACTGTCTTTTTTTGATGTCTTATCATTTTACCTTGGCCCTATATTACTGTACTAACGCTGCTTTGTTTAAGTGGAGAGAATCTCTTTCCCACACTTTCTACTACGCATTCTTCCCACATCTTAAATATAAATTTTTCCCCCTAAAACTAGCTCTTTCAACTTTTGCTTGTATCTTATTTCATTCTTGGACCTATGTATGAGCCCTTGAGAGCTGGAAAAGGAGCTTTATGGCTAATAACTAGGTTGTACTAAATATTACACTCACAAAGTAACAAATCCTGAAAGAATTCACATCAAACTCATAATAGTGATTGTGATTGAGAAGAGAAAGGAATGATATTGGGGGTAGTTATCAAAAGGGCTTTAGCTTTTCCTATAATAGCTGTCTTACTAAAAAACAAGCTTAAAGAAAATATGGGGAGAACACAAGTGTTTATTATGTTATTCTTTGAAAAATCCTTAAAATTAAATAAAGTGTTACTTGTGAAGGAAAAAAAAATTACATTTACCTTCTGTTTTCTCTACTGTCATTCCCAACAGCTGTGATTCTGGGTGTTGTTATTGCACCAATCTTGGATTTCTTAATGCTTTCTTTCCTCAGGATAAGTTCTTCCCAGGCAACATCTCAGTCTGTTGTTTAAAAAACAAGATACCGGTGACCTGCTCTGACATCCCTCAGTAATGGTCCTACTTGTCGTAGTTGTGCTTATTTGAATTCCAATGGCTCCAGTTGTATAAAATAGCAAAATAACAGAAGCTTCAATGAGGTCTGCATAGGGAGGAGAGGAGGGTGATTCTAAAGGAGTTTCCCTAGTGGTTCCTAAAAGGGACAAGTAGGGTGGACCCAAGAGTAGTCTGAGCTGCAGGATCAAGGGACAGACAGAAAAAGAGGAAAAGTCATTATTGGAAAGACTTGGAAGTGTATTTCTTGTTGCATATGTCTGGATCACTTCTTCCTGTCTAACAAACAATTCTAAAACTCAGTGGCTTAAAATACCAGTCATTTACTGTGGGTCAGCATCTATGAGGGTGGGGTGGGCAACAGATGATTTCAGCTGGGCTCAGTCACCCTGCTATGGTTTGACCAACATAGGTTGCACTCAACTGGATCAGCTGTGCTGATGGATCTCATCCTTTGTGGACCAACAGACCAGCCAAAGCATGTTATTGCAATGGCAGGGTACAAGAGAGCAGGCTTGACTGTGTAAGCACTTTTCAAATACCTGTTTATGTCACATCTACTAACATATTGCCCAAAGTATGTCATATGCCCAAGCCCAAAGTCAACAGCAGTGGCAGGGTTGGGGGAAGGGGGTATTTTCCACCACACATGGCAAAGGGCTTAGAATAAGGACTCCAAAAAGGAGTCCTGGCCTTTTTTTTTTAATAACTAAAGGATATTTATAAAGCATTCATTCAAAAGACTGATGTTTATAAGCTTTAAGAGTATAGATATGCAATTTTTATAATAATTAAGGACTTTTATCTTCTGGAAATGACCAGAATATAATAGTACCTGAAATATCTGAGTATATGAAATAACTCAGAGCACCATTATGGATTTCTCAAAATTTATAAATGATCAAACAAGTTATTGAAAATAATAGTATACTTCTATAAGATATAAAAGAAATACAAAGTTTGAAATTTTAATAAAGCTCACTTCATTTTTTGTTGTTGTTGCCTGTGTTTTTGGTGTTATATTTAGGAAAACATTGCCAAATCCATGGTCATGCAGATTTGCCCCTAATGTTTTTTGTCAAAGAGTTTCATAGTTTTTGCTCTTAAATTTAAGTATTTGATCCATTTTGAGTAAAGTTTTGTATATGTTGTAAAATGAGTCTAACTTCCTTATATCTAAAATGAGTCTCTTGTAGACACCATATAGTTGGATCATGTTTTTTTTTTTTTAATTAATTAATTTATTTTTGGCTGTGTTGGGTCTTTGGTGCTGCTCGTGGGCTTTCTCTAGTTGAATCGAGCAGGGGCTACTCATCGTTGCGGTGCGCGGGCATCTCATTGTGATGGCTTTTCTTGCTGCGGAGCACGGGCTCTAGGTGTGTGGGCTTCAGTAGTTTTGGCGTGCAGGCTCAGTAGTTGTGGCTCGTGGGCTCTAGAGCGCAGGCTCAGTAGGTGTGGCACATGGGCTTAGTTGCTCCACGGCATGTGGGATCTTCCCAGACCAGGGCTCGAACCCACGTCCCCTGCATTGGCAGGCAGATCCGTAACCACCGCGCCACCAGGGAAGTCCTGGATCATGTTTTTTAATTTATTCTGCCAATATCTGCCTTTCTGTTGGAGAGTTTAATCCATTTACGTTTAAAGTAATTACTGATAAGGAAGGGCTTGTTTTACCATTTAACTATTTGTTTTCTGCATGTCTTATGTGCTTTTTGTTCCTCAGTTCACTCATTATTGCCTTTTTTGTGTTTAGCTGTTTTTTGCTATGTACTATGTTGATTCCCTTCTTTCCTTTTGTGTATATTTTTCAGTTATTTTCTTAGTGTTACCTTGGAGTTAATCTCTGTCTCTCCCTTTTTATATTGTTATTGTCATAGATTACATCTTTATATATACATTGTGTGCCATTAACATAATTTACAGTTATTGTTTTATGCATTTGCCTTTTAAATCACATGAAAAAAACCAGTTACAAACGAAAAGTATGATAATATTGGCTTTTATATTTACCTACATAGTTATTTTTACCAGTGTTTTTTATTACTTCCTAAAGCACATACTTACACTGCCTTCATTATATTATATTTTAGTGTTTATAAATATGTTTTATAATCTGTTAGATTACCTCAAAGATTAGGACAATTTCTTAAATATCTTTGTCTCTACAATTAAATATTGCCTTGGAATATAGTGAATGTTCAATAAGTTGATTTAATTAATGATTAATATGTTTATTATTTAATATATTTATATTTAAAGTCTTAAATATATGTATACTTATATATTTAAATATAATTAAGTATTAAATATATACTAAATATTAAAGTAAAATTAATTAAAATAAAACAAAGTTCAGTATATTTAATATAAGTTATCAAAATAGTAATTTGGTTTTGTTGTTTGTTTTACTTGGCATTGTTATTAAAAAACAACAACCCTCCATTCCTGGACTCTTTAATTAAGGCATCATAATGATAGTAATCATTATTTGATGATAATGACTAGGACAGTAGTAAACATTAATATTACTTATAATAAGGCAGTACAGTATGTTGTTACAATCATAAATCATTAAAGGAGTTATGAAGGGAATACTCAATTCCAATAGCATTTTACACCCTAATACATAGTAGAACATAATAATGGAGAGAGTATATTAATCATACTGGCTACCACTCTTTATATTAGTGTTCTCTTGTTGTGTTACAAATTACCACAAACATAGTGGTTTAAAACAGCACACATTTCTTATGTCACAGTTTCCATGGGTCAGGAGCCTGGGTGTGGCTTAGCTGGGTCCTTTGCTCACGTTTCCGCAAAACTGCAGTCAATGTTGTTGGCTGGGCTGCTTTTTCATCTGGCTCTTGGGGTCTTCTTCCGAGTTCATTTAGGATGTTGGCAGAGTTCAGTTCCTTATAGTTGTAGGACTGATCTAGCCAGGGGCTGCTCTCATCTCCTGCAGGCTACTCAGAATTCCTCGTTATGTGGCCTTCTCACAGGCCCTCTCACAGCATGGCAGGTTATTTATGCAAGGCCAACAAGATGCTGTCTAGCTCCAGTCTCCTAAGATGGAGCCATACAACAACATAATAACAGGAGTAACTTCCTTACACCTTTGCGTTATAACATGATCTAATCAAGGGAGTGTCTACCCCATCCCCTTGCCACATTCTGTTGGCTAGAAGCAAGTCACAGGTTCTGCTCACTCTCAAGGTGAGAGGATTATACAAGACATGACTCTCTGGGAGTCACCTCAGGGTGTGTCTGCCATATTCTGGTTTTCTATAAAATGAATTGATGAACTAAATGATTTCCATAAATGGCTCTTCCAAACCTAAAACAATACTTCAAATTACTGGACCATAAATTAGGACTTCACAGTTTTCTTTTACATTAGTACTCAGCCTATCATGCAGAATAAGTGGAAATTATTTGTAAATGAGAACCTGAAATATTCTATCTTATGAAAACAAAACAATCTATTTCTGTCTTGTTTTCTCTATTGTTTTATTTGAATTCATATTTTAAAGAGTTAAGGTCAGTGTCCGAGTTAGAAAAGTGATTTGAGTGGGACAAAGAGGGCAATGACCTTAATTTTATGATACTAAAATTTTTTTCTTAAATTTGAGACAGATTATGGAAGTCAAAATTAAAATACAGTTTAAAATACTAACTTAAGACTCTTGTAGTCTCAACTGCAGAGTTAGGCTTTTAGAGAAGCAGGAAAATGTATGTTAGAGCCAAAAATATGACTTCTTTGGCTGTGACCAGGATTTCCTCTTCCCACCTTGGGGACTAGAAAGTAGAGGTAGGAAAATTTCATTTTGGAGCCAAGTGTGACTTGTTTAGTTCAAGTCATAATTTATTGCACATACCTCAGGGACCTGAAAATAAAGAAACCCACTGTGAAATGTTGATAACGGGCCACTCTGAAGGACAGGCATTAAGCTAACTTTCCTGGTGAGGATTTTTTTCACTTCCACCTTTCCCAGATGCTTCTTATCATTCTATAAGGACATACTTAATCATGTAATAGCTAAAAAGGAAACTTTCTGTGCACTAAAGCAAAGTATTTGAGGGACAGGAGAGTGAACCAAGTCCTTTATATGATTAGATGTTGGTGGAAAAATATAACTAAAAGGAAAGTTGTTTTCTTTTAATGCAATTAAGTCACAGTATAACAACACTGCCCTTTTAGTGGATATCTAAAACAAATCCTTTGGCCAATTAGTATGATATAAAAACTTAGACAGACTTCAACTTTATAATTCAGGCATCCACATTTCAAGTTGGTGGCATGGGCATAATTTGTGAGACGTTGTAAGGTACGATATTTAGAGTTTAAAATTCCATTTTATTTGTATTCTTTAGCACAATTTAGTAGTATATAAAAATATTCTCCCTTCATGGGTATTGTGCCTTTTCCTCTGAAAAAAATGCATAAAACCATGGCATGTGCCTAAAAATTTTTATGCTTTAAAAATGTTCCAGTTGGTATCTTAGATTTCTACAACAAGTTTAGTAAAATTTGATGGTAATATTCTATATCAGAAGAGCTCTTACAATTATTAAAATAACTAAGATATAAATTTTATGTTTGTGTATTATTTTGCTTTAGTAATATAGTATGTTGAATCACCAAAATAGATTTCATTTGGAAACTATTTAAAATTCCGATAGTGATCTGATTAGTTATCTCAGTATTGGCATATGATAATCATTATGAATTCCTTTTTTCATTTGGGAAACTTGTTTTAGCTCTGAAGATACTGGACTATTTAAGTATATTATTTTTTAATCAGTTTTGAAAAATTGCATTAATGATTGAAAGATACTGGCATCTATTTTAATTTTGTTAGTTATTGACTTTATATCAAACACACATAAATTTATAAGCTACCATGCATTCTTGGCATTTTATAAACCTCAGAAAAGGGCTGTTATCCTTTGCTTGCCCCAGAGGATAACAGCGTTAATAAAATTGAGTGCACATTAAACCAGTGCTTTCAAGTGTCAAAATATTATTAGATGATGGCAGTATTAGAATTCTTGAATCTGACATTTCTTTTTAAGTAGACTGTTGTTGTTCCTTCATTATTCTTGTTGCTTTGACAGCAATATGAATATTCCTGAGGAGATGAATGGAGGCGGGAATGCAAGGGATTATAGTATATCAAGACAAACTTGATTTCAGAAACAAAAACCTTTACTAATAATTTTGAGTATATTCGTATTTTCCTTTTGAATCACTTTTATCATTGTGTTAATGATCTTGAGTGTTTTAGCATTCATTTATTCATTCAGTAACAAACTTTCACTAAGAGCCTGATTTGTACTAAATACAGTTAAGTGCGGAAATAAACAAGATGCTACTTCTAATGATGTCTATAATTTAGTAAAGTACTTGAACGTGTAACAGGATGTTTTGGTTGGACAGGGTCTGGGTGTTCCAATGCTTAGGGAAAGTGAAGTTGAGCAGCACCTTTCACCTCCCATCCAGATATCCATTTACTTTGAGTGATTTGCCTAAAATAGATGGAAATTCAAATCTCAGAGAAATGAGATTTGAATCTTGTCTATGTTGAGATTCAAACATACAAACATTTGATCAAGTGGAATGGCCTCATCAAAGGCCAGATTATAAAACTATTCAAGTTATTAAGACTATTCAGAAAAGTGAAACAACCACTTTTTGAATATCTGGCTAGAGTACCAAGTACTTTATAGACTGGTGACATGGTGATACATTCACAGATTATAGCCCCTTGTCTCATGGAGCTTACACTCTTGTGAGGAATGTTGAAATTAAAGTAATAAAGAAGCAATTAATTGCAGTTGTGATGAAGACTGTAAGAAAAAAGTCACAGGAACTATGAGAATGTATAACAGGATCCTAACCTAGTCTTTAGGGGTAAACAAAGACTTCCTGAGGAAGTGATATTTCAGCTGACACAGGAAAGAAGCCTCAGAGTTATGTAGGTGAGCAGAATGGGTAAGAGTATTCTCAGCAGATAGAACAGCATATGCTAAGGCCCTGAGGTGTGAAAGAGGATAACTATTCCCAGGAATTGAAAGAAGCTGAGGAAGAGAGTGAGTTGGGGAGAATGGCATGTGAATAGAGGCTGGGAGACTTATTAAGAAGCCAAATCATTTAGGGCCCTGTGTGCCATTTTAAGGATTTGAGACTTTATTTTAAGCTATGGGAAACCAGATCCAGTAATAGAGCCTGAGGTCAGAATGTAGTGGGGTTCCGGTTATAGTGTAGCATCTGATACAGAAACCCACCTGGATCTAGCCCTGATAATAATATGTGGATACCCAAGGGAAATGGCTGTGTATATAAACTTAAAGGGCTGTAATACTAAACTCTAACATTTAGGAGTCCAGCAACTGGCTTTTGGAATTGTTAGAAACATTTAGGCCAAATCACAGATATGGAAGAAAAACCTCGTCACCTCTGAATGTCTGGAATAAGTTTATCCTCATTATTTAAACCTTTTTTTCCTCCTCAGAAAACTTTTTTTTCTAGTTTTTTTTTTTTTTTAAGATTGTTTGGCTAGAAGTATTATTAAAGCAGGTTCTAAGTATATCTTGAAATTCAAAAATTAAAATCTAGTTTAAATCTAAGTATTCCATCTACACTGACAACTTATAATTTGCCTTGGACAGAGAAAAATGAGATAACCAAACTCTTTGTTCCCATCCGTCCTGCAAAACAAACAAACAAATATAAAGTTACAAAATAAATGGATGAATTGCTGAGGTATTTTTAAATTAAAAAATTTTTTCCCCATATTTATTAAAGAAATCTTTTGGGTTTGGGGGAGGAAACATTTAAAATCACAAAATTTTCATCAAGTCTGATTGATAGCCTTTTCTTTCCAATACTCATATCATTGTATTTCCTTAGGAAAAAAGCCATACCTGAATATAGCTACAAGTTAAACCTTTGGATAATTAATAAAGCAAATAAAACTTTTGTTTGTTTTTTGAAAAATTCTGAAGTTATTTTCCTGTGTTTACCTCTTTTTTTGGTGAGAACAAGAAATTTTTAACCTTTATATTTTACTTTTGCTCTCATAGTAGGTTGAAGGTTTTAAAAGTGAGTTTATCACGCTGGGGACTTGTAAGGTTGATTGACACTTAACTTATTCTGTTGGCACAGAGCATAATCAGTAGCACTACCTCAAGGGAAACAGTGGAATTGTTTCTTAACCTCTCTGAAAATAATTTTAATTTTTTTTCTTCAGAGCAGAATTTTAGTTGTAGTAGATTTTAATCAATTTACTTAGATTCTCTTAAAGCCTACAGGGTGCAGATATATAGATGGGCTTCAGGTGAGTGTGTCACTTGTTTTTTTCCAATTATAAAGTCTTAAGGTCAAAGATAATATAAACTGTAGTAGACATCAGTGTTTACAGCATCAGTCTTTACTGTTTTTCACTGAGATTAAGGTTTGATACCTTGGGAATGAGTTCAATTTATGCTTTCTACCTTTGGGACAGATAATCCCGGTGTGCCCAGGAATATAGTAAGCTATGTAATAAGTCATAGTGTAATTTCCTATCACATCAAAATGACCAGATTTGTTCTTTAAAATTACTTAATAGCAGGGTTTCTCTAGCTTGGCAGTAGTGACATTTTGGGCAGGATAATTTTTTGTTGTGAGTGATGTCCTGTGCATTGTAGGATGTTTAGCTGCATCTCTGGACTTACCTGTAGATGCCAGTAGCAAATGTTTCTCCCTCACCAGTTGTGACAACCAAAAATGTCTTCAGATAGTGCCAGTATCTTCTGGTAGGCAAAATCACTCTCAGTTGAACACCATTGTTTTATATAGTGAAACATACAAGTGTATGTCATGAATTAAAATGAACAATCTACATTTATTTTTTTGTTATTTTTTATCAAGTTGAAAAAAATCCAATAAAACTTTTACTAAGAGCCTGATTTATACTAAAAACATTAGATGGTTTCTTATATTAACAATCTCTTGGCTTCTACCCCTTTCCCAGCCCCTGCTTCTGAGAAGCAGTGACTTTCACTTCTTTTATCTATTTCATCTGGTATTTACATCCATATAATCAATTTTAGACATTAACTATTTACTTCCTACGTGAGATAGGATTTTAGCTCACTTACTCCGCCTTTCCCTTCTTACATCCTCCCAATATCGTTAAATCACAATTTTTTATTAAATCCATAGTCAATATTCACATTATCATGACTATGAAAATATTGTTCACTGTAGTCAAATGATTTCCTTTAACTGTTTTATTTTTCCTTTTAAAAATATCTTTAGGGACTTCTCCAGTGGCACAGTGGTTAAGATTCTGCGCTCCCAATGCAGGGGGCCCGGGTTCGATCCCTGGTCAGGGAACTAGATCCCACATGCATGCCACAACTAAGAGTTTGCATTGCCACAACTAAGGAGCCAGTGAGCCACAACTAAGACCCAGCACAACCAAATAAATATTTTAAATATATATATCTTTAAAGAAATCTTTAATAAATCTGCAACATCTCTCAATACAGTTTTCCTATGAGACCTGTCAGATAATAGGTCAGTTCTTTTTCTCCCCCTGAAGACATCCCTTTTGGATCCTTCTGATCTCCTGCTTCAATCAAGACTTAAGTTGCTCTTTAAGCTCACTTAACTGCCAATATCCTGAGATTTCCCTTTGCTGTCATCCTATGAATTTGATTTGCTTGTCTTCTGTGTTAGGTCCCAAGTTTCCTGAATCTCAGACCTTGTTCCTGTTTCTTGTTTCTTATTTCATCTTTGTGGTACATATCCTCCAGCAGTTTCCCTATGCATCAATTTCCTCAGCCTTTCTGGACTCCTGCTGGCCTAACTGGCTTATTTCCCATCAGTAGCTCTGTGGGTACTTCGGTTTGAACTTTCGCCTCTCTGCTTAGTCATTTAGTCTGCTTTTCACAGTCATCTATTTGGGTTTAAAGTTACAGATGTCTTAGTTTCATTGAAGATAGAGACTATTTCTCTTTCTTATTTATCTTTTAATTTGGGGTCGGTTTTTAAGAGGCAAGGAAAGAAGAAAAAATTTTTTGCCTTCCTGAAACCAGAAGTCTTCATTACTTTCTAAGATAAAGTAGGAGACTTTGAAGTGCTATGATCCCACATGCTTTATTCCCACACTCACACCTTCACTTTTGAGAAGCTCTGAATCAAACATTCCTAACAATAATATTGCAAAGGTAGAAAGTAACAAATGTTTTTTAGAAATCAAATATTTACTTACGTTTGAAAGATGTTTCGATATAATAATATAAAAATCTAGATGGCAAAAGTATCAGAATTCATTTGTTGGGCTGTGGAGGTAATAAACAGAGTTTTAAGTATGTTTAAGTATGTTTTCAGTGTTTTCTATTACTCACGTAATCTTTTATGTGCACATTTTCTCTTGCTCAAGTTCATTTTTAAAGGTATTTAATCATGTGAACTCTGAGTTTGAGCCTCCTCTCACTGGGATTAGCTTCTACTTTCTATGCCTGCCATTGCCACTAAACTTTTGTGGAGTCCTCCCAGAGCCTCAGTGCTTAGTTTTACATCTTTTCGCATCCACAAGCCTCTTCCATGAGAGACCTCCTTATCTTCCAGTGTTGTATAGGAGCAGGTGCAGATCTCTATCACTTGCTGAATGCAGCACTACTCACTTCCCTTAACAAAACCTCTAAATATTGTCGCATTCCTTCAAGAGCCTATGGTTCCATATACAGTCTCACATTGCTTTCTTATGTAAGACAATATTTCATTTTGTTAGTTATTATTGCTAGAAGGGTTTTATTCATAGTATTTGGCTCTTGTATGAGACTTTAACAAGGGAAGCTCTAGATTGTAAGATATATGTAAGGAATAATATTTAGACTAATAGAGGACAATCAGGTACTCATTCTGTAGATTACACCACTAACATATTTTATATAGTTCTCTTCAAATACAGCTCATAGGTTGCAAAGTGGTCAAAAAATATTTTGAAGGATATTAAAGGGTGCTAATGTTAGTTATAATTTCTCAGAAAATTTAATATCAATTGCAGAAGTCATTTAGAAAAAGTTATGTTTCAAAACTAAATACTGTTCTCTATGAGTCTTGCCAATGTACATATTTTCATTGATATATGATGAAAAAGTAGCCACTCCATAAGCTGAAGAAACTTTTAAGTCACATAAAATAATGTGTCCTTATGTTGAGTAGTATAGGTTAAGCGCCTTCAGAGAGAGTTGATCTAAGTGTCAGAACTCTAAGGTAGATGACCTACGTTGTCTGTCAGTCTTATGACTTTTTTCATTTACATGCGACAATATATTACAACAGCATGCCACCCAAACCTATATTGGTTTTTAGAAATACAGGATAAATAATGACTCTCCAGCTTGCTTACCTCTAATATATGATGCTTTACAGTTTTGTGTCCATTGTCATTTCTTTCTTTCTTGAACCAGCTGTATGAGGTAATGCGGGCAGGAATTATTTTCTTCCATTTACAGAGGAGGAAACTGAGAAAGGAAGCTAAATGGGGTACTGTGACTTACCCAAGGTCAAACAACTAATAAATGTCAAAGCTTTGACTCTAAGCCATGTGCTTTTTCCATATCTCCTTTCCTCAAAAAAAAAAAAAAATATATATATATATATATACATATATATAGTATTTTCTAGAGATGATAATTTAAGCATTTTCAGGTGTATCTGGATAATATTTTATTATGGGTAGCATAACTAAATTGCAACAAAGCCTATTTTTCTTTAAAAAAATTTTAACCTTATCCCTTTACAGAATAAGCATATATTGTTGTTTCTTGCATGTCTTAAAGTATTAACTGTCTTTTTTTCTTTTAATAGAAAAATATTAATTTCTACCTTTTTCCTGGGCTCTTATCTTGACAAATTATTTTCATAATTTAAAAGAAACACTAAGATCTACTGCTTCGTACTGACAGATGTTTTTGCATTATTATTATCTAAAGCCTTTATTCAGAATTGCTTGAATGTTACTGTGTTACCAATAAACTATTCTGGGCTAGCAGCTAAATTATTTTAACCACTTGAGGTTGAATATGTTGAGAGCAAGAGATGCTTGATTTGAGGGGAATATATTTTGTTCTTTTTTTTATATTTGAAATTTTTAGGCTGTTTATTTCAACACTGACAATTTATGACACAAAGTATAACAGGTTTCTCTGCAAAAAGTGTCTTATTCAAAGCAACCTTCAAGCATATGTGAGATAAGCTATATTATTCTTACTATGTCTGTTACTATGTCTTGATTCTTATTTCTTGGTAGATTACTGTGGTCACCTCCTAGTGTAGTGTAACAAGGAGAGTAAATAACAATTGAAAACCATTTCGAGTGTGTGTGTGTGTGTGTTTGTGTGTGTGTGTGTTTATTTAAGTCTAAAAGGGAGCCTGGCTTCTTAGCTCTTGGCAGAAACCCATTTTTCCCCATTTAAAACAATATATATACTATATTTGGTTAACTTGGTGTTTCAGAAATTTTGAAAATATGCCAGATGAAATAAAACCAGCTATATTCCTTTTATCTAGCTAACTTATTTCATATACAAGCTCTTATGCTGAATTTAGAACTCTAACCATTGGAATTTATATTGTGATACCCTGATAAAAGTGTTTACACTGTGAAGATATGGAGCAATAAATGTCTAATGCACAGTCTCTGTCTTCCAGATTTGGTTTGCTATAAATGTTTACATTTTAGGTTCTGTACCTTGGCTAAATATAAAACTGTTCTTCTTGAATGTTTGCTAGACAAATGTGTTTATTTTTCTGAGGCAAAGTTTTCTTAATATTTTTAATTAGTAAGTTTAGCTGATCATTTGTTCTTAGTCTTATTACCAGGCTTGAACTTTTGTCATAAAACTTACATACAAGAAAATAGGGGCTACCCTGGTGGCACAGTGGTTGAGAGTCCACCTGCTGATGCAGGGGACGTGGGTTCGTGCCCCGGTCCAGGAGGATCCCACATGCCGTGGAGCGGCTGGGCCCATGAGCCATGGCCGCTGAGCCTGTGTGTCCGGAGCCTGTGCTCCGCAACGGGAGAGACCACAACAGTGACAGGCCTGCGTACCGCAAAAAAAATAAATAATAATAAATAAATAAAGCTTACATACAAGAAAATAAAAGTATATTCTGCCTATATTGATTGCTTTTAGGAGAGCATTTATTACTGAAATCATAATACATATGTATACGAATTGGGACAAATTCCACCGTCTTTCATATGAGGCAGTAGTAAAGAGATGCATTTATAGTTCTAGCTCATATTTATCACACCATTTATTTCTTCAGAAGCTACTTATAAAACTTGTAAAAGTCTACTCTTGTACAGAGCTATTTAAAGCCAGCACTGTTGGGTTTGACTAAGTGGAAAAAATAATATTCAAAATTGTGACTTAAATTTTTTGTTGACATATACAGTATGATCCTTTTGGTTATTTTATATATACTACTGCTATCAGTAGTATACTACTTATACTGTCTCCAATAAAACTGAGTCATTGGAGGACTTAAGGAACTTACTATTTGATCTCAAGCATTTTGTAATGTTAAAATCAGAATCCAAACCCACATAACTTCTGCTTGAATGCTATATGGGTATTTTAACATAATTCCCTAAGTCCCACTTCAGTCTTGATTATCTATCTTTGCTATTCAGGATCTCATCTCTACTTATATCAGGTTAGCCTGTGATGCAGAGATATTTTCAGCTGTCTAGAAACTACCATATTAAGGGTGTTTTTCATTTTGTATGAATGTTGAACTCCAGTTATGAAAAAATGTTCTGTGAATCAGTGTAGCATCTGAACCAGTGTGTTACAAACACAAGCTGCTACAGGAGTTAAATAGATTATTTAAATGAGTGAGCTAGTTGAGAGTTGGCATGGGCCTTCAGTTTGCAACCTCTGATAAAATAGTTTGCCTTCTCTCTGCTGTTCACATACTCCTCCAAAATTACACATAGACTAATTTATTGGGGATGGGGAGCACGTGGTTTAAACTCCTTCCAGAGTATACAATTAAATGTAGCTTTCTAATTTGGGAAAGCCTTGTAAAATGTATTTGAAAAGTAATATTAACTGGTTTAAAAGATCATCTTTCCAAACCACACTTGAGCTCACTTTATGGTGTTTACTTTCTGTCAAAACTTAGAAAAAACATTCACAGTTAACTTCCATAACATAAAATGTCTGTCTCATTAGGCATTAAAGAAGCATTGGTCAACAGGTATAATGCTATTAGACTGTATAGCTAATGTGAATGTGGACATGACCTCCCAAATAGATCAAAGACTAATCTCTTTGACAGTTACAAGATGGCAGAGCTTGCCATGGGCCTTTTGCTGCTGCACATTGAAACTATTTGTTTGGAAAGCATGCCTGAGGGATGAGAGTCTGTTTATAAGGATGAGCAGGTAAAAGTAAAATGTTGTCTTTTGACATTTCAACTAATCCCTTCTAGCCTTTGGTTTACTTAACATTTAGGCTATTTGCTGGCAGGAGAAACTGGCTTTTTCACATATGCTTTATGTCATT
The DNA here is from genome assembly GCF_951394435.1 of Stenella coeruleoalba. Lineage (NCBI taxonomy): Eukaryota > Metazoa > Chordata > Mammalia > Artiodactyla > Delphinidae > Stenella > Stenella coeruleoalba. The sequence goes on from NC_137165.1 coordinate 32,926,163, forward strand.
TTAAATTGGGCATTGATTTTCGTACCTGATAATTCCTAAGTGTACAATGAAATAGATTCTGATGTCGTTAAAAAGAGGTGTACTGTCTTTCTACCTTTTCCAAACCCTTAGTTTTGCTTTCCCTAATTAAATGTGTTCACCCAAAGACAATTTTTTAATTTATTTTTAAAAATCTGCTTCTTTATATAATAAAAAATATTTCAAAGTTAGCCTTTATATATATTTACTTTCAAAAGTTTTTTCTTTACTTTTTACCTAAAATAATTTCCCTAGGTAAAATATTGGCAGTAATTTAAAGGCCATTTGGATTGTAAAAAATTATTTGAAAATTTTCAAGAAGTTGAAATAATGTAGTCATACATAAAAGTTAATTCATTTTAATGAAAAATAAAAGACCAAGGATAGAGAATTTTGTTTATTTAATCTAATATTTGCTATATTACCTCTAAATATTTCAATTATAACTAATATTTCCTAAAGCAACTGTTGTCATAGGCAGAGTGATCATTATAAAGTATTTGTTTCAACATGGTATAGTAAATTTTGAAAATCCTTAAGCTATTATGTCTGGCAAAGGATAAATGCAAATTTGGGGGAGGGGAAATAATGTTAATATAGATAAATGCTTAGTTACATTTTGAGAGATGGTAGGAAATGTATAGTTGGATAGAATTTTTAAGTATTCTTATCTCTAAATGTTATAATATACTTTATTGCTGAATTGTCAAATTATTTTTTTAATATTACCTAATATTTCCTATGGTGCCATATTCACTATACTACTTTAAAAAGCATATTCTATGATGCTTACAGGAAAGTTTGCTTTATATTCAAGTTATAAAGTTTTAATTTAGAAATTTTACAGGTTCTTTTGAGGGGATATAAAATAAAATTCTTATATACCAATTTGAAAGCTACTTGTCAGAAGTGTACATATATATATATATATATATGTCAGAAGGTTAATAGTATACAGTGTTTTGAAGAGATTTTGTTTTCTCTTAAGTAGTTTTACAACTTCTTAAAACTGTAAATTGTTAATTTATCTTGAAAGTCTGAAATTTTTTCAAGAAAATAACTTTATACCTTTGATTAGGCTTATATTACAAAAATATACTATTTGATAAATACTTGCCCAGAAATACCACATAGGGGATCTTTAAAAGCTGACTGACTGAAAAGAACAATTCCTACTGTTTCACATTGGATTAACTAGTTGCTAGGAATTATAGTCAGTTTGTGAACTTACAATGCTAGCAGTTTGTTATGTGAATAAATTGTTGTTATTAAATTTGAGAACCATCTTTTATTTTAATTAGATTTTAATACTCATTCCATTTTTAAATAGGAGAAAGCCACAATAGAATTGAGTTACCTAAGATCTCACTCAGAGAAGCTGTAGGGTGTCCTGACTCTTGGGTTTTTACTCTTAAGAGAGCAAGCTCTGGAGAGAGACTAGATTCAAATCCCAGCTTTACTACTTACATACTGGGTCACCTTCCACATGTTACTTAATTTTTTAAAACTTATTTTTCTAATCTGTAAAATGAGGTAACAGTACCAACTTTTTAAGATTGTTATGAGGATTAAATGAGATAATAATACCTATTAAGCACTGCACTGTGCATGGAATGTTATAGTAGCTTGACAGATACTGTTATCATTTATTATTAAGATCTTTGGTTCCCTACTTTTCCAATTTTGACTTTCTGATTAGCTAACTCATTATCAATTTCTATTCTTGGTTTAGAAATTTTTTTAAAATTTTTTATTTATTTATGGCTGTGTTGAGTCTTCGTTTCTGTGTGTGGGCTTTCTCTAGTTGTGGCAAGCGTGTGCCACTCTTCATCACAGTGCGCCAGTGCGCGGGCCTCTTACTATCGCGGCCTCTATTGTTGTGGAACACAGGCTCCAGACGCGCAGGCTCAGTAATTGTGGCTCACGGGCCCAGTTGCTCCGCGGCATGTGGGATCTTCCCAGACCAGGGCTCGAACCCGTGTCCCCTGCACTGGCAGACAGATTCTCAACCACTGCGCCATCAGGGAAGCCCTAGAAATTATTTCTTTAACATGGCTTGAGCCAAGTTTATCTTCTTCCTTAAACATACTTTTCTTTTTGTCTTCTCTTGGTGGGTTACTGGATTCCTTCTCTCAGTGGCTGGAAACTTTGGAGTCATTTTTGACTTTTCCCTCTTTAATAAACCCACATCTACTTTGTCACTTAAGTTCTGTAACTCCACAATGTGTTATGAACTGGGTCTCTTTTCCATTCCCTTTGGCTTTCCAGGTAAGGCCCTCATTACTCTCATATCAAATTCATAGCATGTCTTCATTTCTCAACTCCTCTTATTTTTATATACTGTAATCAAAGTTAATATTTTAGCACTTATATTTACTTGATGGCCATTTGTACTCAATCGTTTCTGTTCTTGTAATCTCTTGCTGGGCAGAAAATATTTTTAACTTGTCTTTGTATTCCTAGTGCGTATCACAGATACCTTACACACAGCCAAAGCTATAAATATTGAATGGAATTAGTATTTTTTTAAGTTATCAAATATTTCTTCTTTTCATTATATCAATTTTTATACTTTAAATGCATATTTTTAATGTTTCTACAGCATTCTTTTTTATTTAGTTTCTTTTTTTTAAGCTTTATTGAGGCATAATTGAATATAGCATTCTTGAGAGCAGCTTAAAAAACTCACTTTTTTCATTCAGTTAGTATATGAAAAATGTGAAATCATAATACATAATTTTCTTGCCCTCAAAACTTGCATTTTCTAACACAACATTGTAAATTAACTATACTTCAGTAAAAAAAGAAGGAACTTTTATACAAGAGAGCTTTTTACAGGAAAAAGCTCATTAACTTATATATTTGAATAGGTCAATCTGATTTGTGTATACCATACATTCTGACCTTGTATAAAAGTAGTTCACTTTTGAGATGATGTAATTTTAAAGATTTTTATGAAGACCAGATGAAGGCTGGGTATGTGGTACCCTTTGGTGTGACATTTCTTTTAATAGGAATGTAGTTTTATGCCCTGTAATTAATTATGAGTCTTTTTGAAAGGGATATGATTATAATATCAAATTCAAGGACTAGATAGCAGAATTTATTATGATTTCTGTTCCAGAAAAGAAGCAGAAGTTTAATTTAACACAGTCTCTGTGTGTTATTACCTAGATAGAAAATGAACGTACATTCGGTCACTCGGAAAAGTGAGAAATTCTTGATGTCCTTTAACAGTGGAGCATTTGAGTCAATAAATATTGTATCAAATGCATTAGTACTGTTTCAACTCTGATTTTTAAATTTGTTTAGATCATCATTGACTGCTTTTTATTTATTTATTTAATTTTTGGCTGTGTTGGGTCTTCATTGCTGTGCATGGGCTTTCTCTAGTTGCAGCGAGCAGGGGCTACTCTTCGTTGCGGTCCGTGGGCTTCTCATTGCAGTGGCTTCTCTTGTTGCAGAGCACGGGATCTAAGCATGCGGGCTTCAGTAGTTGTGGCTTATGGGCTCTAGGGCGCAGGTTCAGTAGTTGTGATGCATGGGCTTAGTCACTCTGAGGCATGTGGGATCTTCCCGGACCAGGGCTTGAACATGTGTCCCCTGCATTGGCAGGTGGATTCTTAACCACTGTGCCACCAGGGAAGTCCCTCTGACTGCTTTTTTATGCTTTGATTCTTTTACACCAACCAGTGTCTTTGGTGTGTATGAAGTTATTTTGCTCCGATTGATGTGTTTCATTATTTCTATTGATCTGTCTTAAGATTTACTGACTAATTCTTCTGCCTTCTCCAATATGCTGTTAAATCCATCCAATGAATTTTTTTTAAGTTATTGTATTTTGCAGTTGTAGAATTTCTATTTGGGTCTTTTTTATATTTCCATTTCTCTGATGAGAGTCTCCAAATTTCAGTCGTTAAAACATATGTTTTTAAGTTATTTAAATATATTTATAACAGCTACTTTAAAGTCTTTGTCAACTAATTCCAATAGCTGAGCCCTTTCTAGATTGGTTTCTATTGACTGCCTGTTTTTCCTTGATTATGGATCATCTTTCTAGTAATTTCTATTGTATAGAAATTATACAATTTCTATTGTATAGAAACAAAAATATATTTTTGTTTTTGTAGGCAGTTCAATTAGTAGGTGATCATCTTGAACTTATATGGACACGATTTGACAGTATATTAGGGGAGATCTGGGAAAAGCTCAAAGTGCGGTCTTTAAATTCTGTTTCCCCTGTGGTTCTTGTTAGAGTTTGGTTTAAGTCTTTTGGGAGCTAGTTTAAAATTGGTATTGCTCTATATTGTGGTCCTTATTCCTAACATGACACCTGGCCATTTGTATGTGTGTGTTTGTGTTTTACTTGATTTTTTATTTAAAATATATATCTTGGCTAAATTTCTATGTCAAAACATATAGATCTGTTTCTTTCTATATAATAGCCCAATATTTATCTCAGAATAATTGTAGTATATTTCATTGTACTTGATGTACATTTAGATTGTTTCTTAATTTTCTTCAATACAAAGATGCAATGAGTATTCTCGTACATATTATCTATCTGTACTTGTTGGAAAATATAAATACATTTGGTAAACATTTGTCAGTATTCTACAGACAAAAACAATGGAAATATTAAATTTGCATTTCTTGGTTTACTAGTAAAGTTGAGCATCTTTTCATGTGGGTTACCAGCCATTTATCATTCAATTTGATGACTTGCTTTCTCACAGATTATTTACTTTTAGTAGTTAGATTTTGTAAACATTGATTGTGTATGAGTTCATTGTATATTAGTTAACAGAACTTTTTCTCCAGGTTTTCATTTGGCTTTCAATGTTATTTATGGTATTTTGAGGCCATGAAAGGTTTTTACTAGGGAAATAAGAGGTCCATCTTTCCAAAACCAGGATCAAGGCCAGCAGAAAGTTTGCCACAACACTGTATGGACTTCTTCCCCCCCGCCACCCCAATTTCTTTGAGATATAATCGACAAATAAAAATTCTATATATTTAAGGTGTAAATTGTGGTGACTTAATATATATTGTCAAATTACCGTAATCAGGTTAATTAACACAACCATCACCTCACATAGTTAACCATTTTTTCAGCATATGATGAGAACACTTAAGGTCGTAGCATAGTTCAAGTATACAATACATTACTATTTTTTTTTTTAACATCTTTATTGGAATATAATTGCTTTACAATGGTATGTTAGTTTCAGCTTCACAACAAAATGAATCAGTTATATATATACATATATTCCCATATCTCTTCCCGCTTGCGTCTCCCTCCCTCCCACCCTCCCTATCCCACCCCTCCAGGCGGTCACAAAGCACCGAGCTGATCTCCCTGTGCTATGCGGCTGCTTCCCACTAGCTATCTACCTTACGTTTGGTAGTGTATATATGTCCATGCCTCTTTATCGCTTTGTCACCGTTTACACTTCCCCCTCCCCATAGCCTCAAGTCCATTCTCTAGTAAGTCTGTGTCTTTATTCCTGTTTCACCCCTAGGTTTTTCATGACATTTTTTTTTTTAAATTCCATATATATGTGTTAGCATACGGTATTTGTCTCTCTCTTTCTGACTTACTTCACTCTGTATGACAGACTCTAGGTCTATCCACCTCATTACAAATAGCTCAATTTCGTCTCTTTTTATGGCTGAGTAATATTCCATTGTATATATGTGCCACATCTTCTTTATCCATTCATCCGATGATGGACACTTAGGTTGTTTCCATCTCTGGGCTATTGTAAATAGAGCTGCAATGAACATTTTGGTACATGACTCTTTTTGAATTATGGTTTTCTCAGGGTATATGCCCAGTAGTGGGATTGCTGGGTCATATGGTAGTTCTATTTGTAGCTTTTTAAGGAACCTCCAGACTGCTCTCCACAGTGGCTGTATCAATTTACATTCCCACCAACAGTGTAAGAGGGTTCCCTTTTCTCCACACCCTCTCCAGCATTTATTGTTTCTAGATTTTTTGATAATAGCCATTCTGACTGGTGTGAGATGATATCTCATTGTAGTTTTGATTTGCATTTCTCTCATGATTAGTGATGTTGAGCATTCTTTCATGTGTTTGTTGGCACTCTGTATATCTTCTTTGGAGAAATGTCTATTTAGGTCTTCTGCCCATTTTTGGATTGGGTTGTTTGTTTTTTTGTTATTAAGCTCCATGAGCTGCTTATAAATTTTGGAGATCAATCCTTTGTCAGTTGCTTCATTTGCAAATATTTTCTCCCATTCTGAGGGTTGTCTTTTGGTCTTCTTTATGGTTTCCTTTGCTGCGCAAAAGCTTTTAAGTTTCATTAGGTCCCATTTGTTTACTCTTGTTTTTATTTCCATTACTCTAGGAGGTGGGTCAGAAAGAATCTTGCTGTGATTTATGTCATAGAGTGTTCTGCCTATGTTTTCCTCTAAGAGTTTGATAGTTTCTGGCCTTACATTTAGGTCTTTAATCCATTTGGAGCTTATTTTTGTGTATGGTGTTAGGGAGTGATCTAACTTCATACTTTTACATGTAGCTGTCCAGTTTTCCCAGCACCACTTATTGAATAGGCTGTCCTTTCTCCACGGTACATTTCTGCCTCCTTTGTCAAAGATAAGGTGACCATATGTGCGTGGGTTTATCTCTGGGCTTTCTATCCTGTTCCATTGATCTATCTTTCTGTTTTTGTGCCAGTACCATACCGTTTTGATAACTGTAGCTTTGTAGTATAGTCTGAAGTCTGGGAGCCTGATTCCTCCAGTTCCTTCTTTCGTTCTCAAGATTGCTTTGGCTATTCGGGGTCTTTTGTGTTTCCATACAAATTGCAAAATTTTTTGTTCTAGTTCTGTGAAAAATGCCAGTGGTAGTTTGATAGGGATTGCATTGAATCTATAGATTGCTTTCGGTAGTAGAGTCATTTTCACAATGTTGATTCTTCCAATCCAAGAACATGGTATATCTCTCCATCTATTTGTATCATCTTTAATTTCTTTCATCAATGTCTTATAATTTTCTGCATACAGATCTTTTGTCTCCTTAGGTAGGTTTATTCCTAGATATTTTATTCTTTTTGTTGCAATGGTAAATGGGAGTGTTTTCTTGATTTCACTTTCAGAGCTTTCATCATTAGTATATAGGAATGCCAGAGATTTCTGTGCATTAATTTTGTATCCTGCCACTTTACCAAATTCATTGATTAGCTCTAGTAGTTTTCTGGTAGCATCTTTAGGGTTCTCTATGTATAGGATCATGTCATCTGCAAACAGTGACAGCTTTACTTCTTCTTTTCCGATTTGGATTCCTTTTATTTCCTTTTCTTCTCTGATTGCTGTGGCTAAAACTTCCAAAACTATGTTGAATAAGAGTGGTGAGAGTGGGCAACCTTGTCTTGTTCCTGATCTTAGTGGAAATGCTTTCAGTTTTTCACCATTGAGGATGATGTTTGCTGTGGGCTTGTCATATATGGCCTTTATTATGTTGAGGAAAGTTCCCTCTATGCCTACTTTCTGCAGGGTTTTTATCATAAATGGGTGTTGAATTTTGTCGAAAGCTTTCTCTGCATCTATTGAGATGATCATATGGTTTTTCTCCTTCAGTTTGTTAATATGGTTTATCACATTGATAGATTTGCGTATATTGAAGAATCCTTGCATTCCTGGAATAAACCCCGCTTGATCATGGTGTATGATCCTTTTAATGTGCTGTTGGATTCTATTTGCTAGTATTTTGTTGAGGATTTTTGCATCTATGTTCATCAGTGATATTGGCCTGTAGTTTTCTTTCTTTGTGACATCCTTGTCTGGTTTTGGTATCAAGGTGATGGTGGCCTCATAGAATGAGTTTGGGAGTGTTCCTCCCTCTGCTATATTTTGGAAGAGTTTGAGAAGGATAGGTGTTAGCTCTTCTCTAAATGTTTGATAGAATTCGCCTGTGAAGCCATCTGGTCCTGGGCTTTTCTTTGTTGGAAGATTTTTAATCACAGTTTCAATTTCAGTGCTTGTGATTGGTCTGTTCATATTTTCTATTTCTTCCTGATTCAGTCTTGGTAGGTTGTGCATTTCTAAGAATTTGTCCATTTCTTCCAGATTGTCCATTTTATTGGCATAGAGTTGCTTGTAGTACTCTCTCATGATCTCTTTTATTTCTGCAGTGTCAGTTGTTACCTCTCCTTTTTCATTTCTAATTCTATTGATTTGAGTCTTCTTCCTTTTTTTCTTGATGAGAGTAGCTAATGGTTTATCAATTTTGTTTATCTTCTCAAAGAACCAGCTTTTAGTTTTATTGATCTTTGCTATCCTTTCCTTCATTTCTTTTTCATTTATTTCTGATCTGATTTTTATGATTTCTTTCCTTCTGCTAGCTTTGGGGTTTTCTTGTTCTTCTTTCTCTAATTGCTTGAGGTGCAAGGTTAGGTTGTTTATTCGAGATGTTTCCTGCTTCTTAAGGTGGGCTTGTATTGCTATAAACTTCCCCCTTAGAACTGCTTTTGCTGCATCCCACAGGTTTTGGGTCGTTGTGTCTCCATTGTCATTTGTTTCTAGGTATTTTTTGATTTCCTCTTTGATTTCTTCAGTGATCACTTCATTATTAAGTAGTGTATTGTTTAGCCTCCATGTGTTTGTATTTTTTACAGATCTTTTCCTGTAATTGATATCTAGTCTCATGGCGTTGTGGTCAGAAAAGATACTTGATACAATTTCAATTTTCTTAAATTTACCAAGGCTTGATTTGTGACCCAAGATATGATCTATCCTGGAGAATGTTCCATGAGCACTTGAGAAAAATGTGTATTCTGTTGTTTTTGGATGGAATGTCCTATAAATATCAATTAACTCCATCTCGTTTAATGTATCATTTAAAGCTTGTGTTTCCTTATTTATTTTCATTTTGGATGATCTGTCCATTGGTGAAAGTGGGGTGTTAAAGTCCCCTACTATGAATGTGTTACTGTCGATTTCCCCTTTTATGGTTGTCAGTATTTGCCTTATGTATTGAGGTGCACCTATGTTGGGTGCATAAATATTTACAATTGTTATATCTTCCTCTTGGATCGATCCCTTGATCATTATGTAGTGTCCTTCTTTGTCTCTTCTAATAGTCTTTGTTTTAAAGTCTATTTTGTCTGATATGAGAATTGCTACTCCAGCTTTCTTTTGGTTTCCATTTGCATGAAATACCTTTTTCCATCCCCTTACTTTCAGTCTGTATGTGTCTCTAGGTCTGAAGTGGGTCTCTTGTAGACAGCAAATATATGGGTCTTGTTTTTGTATCCATTCAGCCAATCTGTGTCTTTTGGTGGGAGAATACATTACTATTGAGTATAGTTACCATGCTATACATTCAAATCCAAGAACTTACTCATCTTGTAACCAAAAGTCACTGATAATTTATACTCTTTAACCAGTATCTCCCCATTTCCTCCACCCCTCACCTACTGCCAACCACCATTCTACTCTTGGGTTCAATGTGTTTAACAGTTTTAGATGCCACGTATAAGTGAGGTCATGGCTATGTTTCTCTGTCTGGCCTATTTCACTTAGTATAATATACTCCAGGTTCATCCATGTGGTTGCAAATGGCAGGATTTCCTTTTTATGCCTGAATAATATTCCCTTATATATACGCGTGTGTGTGTGTGTATGTGTATATATATTTTACATTTTCTTTGCCCGTTCATTCATTCATCAATAACATGTTGTTTTCATGTCTTGCCAATGTGAAGAATGTTGTAATGAACATGAGACTGCACACATCTCTTCAAGACAGTGATTTTATTTCTTTTAGATATATACCCAGCAGTGGGATTGCTGGATTATATGGTAGTTCTATTTTTAATTCTTTGGGGAACGTCCATACCATTTTCCATAATGGCTATACCAATTTTACATTCCCACCAACAGTGTATAAGTGTTCCTTTTACTCCATACCCTTGCCGACACTTGTCATCTCGTCTTTTTTTTTTTTTTTTTTTTTTTTGCGGTACGCGGGCCTCTTACTGTTGCGGCCTCTTCCGTTGCGGAGCACAGGCTCCGGACGCGCAGGCTCAGCGGCCATGGCTCACGGGCCCAGCTGCTCCGCGGCATATGGGATCTTCCCAGACCAGAGCACGAACCTGTGTCCCCTGTATTGGCAGGCAGACTCTCAACCACTGTGCCACCAGGGAAGGCCCTCTTGTCTTTTTGATAATAGCCATCCTAACAAGTATTAGGTGATATCTCATTTTTGTTTTAATTTGCATTTCCCTGATGATTAGTGATGTTAAACACCTTTTCATATACCCATCGGCCACTTGTATGTCTTCTTTGAAAAAATGTCTATTCAGGACTTCTGCTTATTTTTTAATCAGGTTTTCTTTTGTGTTTTCCTTTTTTTTTTTTGTGGGGCGGGGTGTTGGTTTTGCATGAGTTCCTTATATATTTTAGATATAAACCTCTTATCAGATTATGGTTCTCCTGTTCCATAGGTTGTCTTTTCATTTTGTTGATTGTTTCTTTTTCTGTGCAGAAGTGTTTTAGTTTAATGTAGTCCCACTTGTTTATTTTTACTTTTGTTCCCTGTGCTTTTGGTGTCATATCCAAAAAATCATTGCTGAGACCAAGGAGCTTTTTCCTGTTTTCTTCTAGGAGTGTTATGGTCTCAGAGTATACATTTAAATCTTTAATTCATTTAGAGTTGATTTTTATATATGGTATAAGATAAGGATCCAGTTTCATTCTTTGGCATGCAGATATCCAGTTTTCCCACCACCATTCCTAAAGAGACTATCTTTCCCCATTGTCTATTCTTGGTGCCCTTGTCAAAGATCAGTTAACCATATATGCATGGGTTTATTTCGAATTCTCTCTTCTGTTCCATTGGCCTGAGTGTCTGATTTTATACCAGTACCGTACTGTTTTGATTACTAAAGTTTTATAATATAGTTTGAAATCAGGAAATGTGTTGCCTCCAGCTTTGTTCTTCCTTAACATTGCTTTGGCTATTCGGGATCTTTTGTGGTTCCATACAAATTTTAGAATTCTTTTTTCTATTTCTGTAAAAAATGTCACTTGAGGCTTCCCTGGTGGCACAGTGGTTGAGAGTCCACCTGCTGATGCAGGGGACATGGGTTCGTGCCCCGGTCCAGGAAGATCCCACATGCCATGGAGCGGCTGGGCCCGTGAACCATGGCTGCTGAGCCTGCGCGTCTGGAGCCTGTGCTCCGCAACGGGAGAGGCCACAACAGTGAGAGGCCCGTGTACCGCCAAAAAAAAAAAAAAATGTCTCTTGGATTTTGATAGAGATTTTACTAGATCTGTAGATCACTTTGGGTAATAAGGACATTTTAACGATACTAATTATTCCAATCCATAAACAGGATCTTTCCTGTTTTATTTGTGTTTCTTCAATTTCTTTCATCAGTGTTTTATAGTTTTTAGTGTAAAGATTTTCACCTCCTTAGTTAAATTTATTCTAAAGTGTTTTATTCTTTTTGATGCTATCGTAAATGGGATTGTTTTCCTAATTTCTTGGATAGGTTGTCGTTAGTGTGTAGGAACACAACTGATTTTTGTATCCTGCAACTTTACTGAATTTTATTAGTTCTAAGAGTTTTTTGGTGGATCTTTAGGCTTTTCTACATATAAGATCATGTATCTGCAAACAGACAATTTTAGTTCTTCTTCTCTGTTTTGGATGCCTTTTATTACTTTTTCTTCCCTAATTGCTCTGGCTAAGACTTTTAATAACTTGTTGAATAGAAGTGGTAAGAGTGGGCACCTCTGTCTCATTCCTGACCTTAGAGGAAAAGCTTTTAGCTTTTCACTATTAAGTGTGATGTTTCTGTGGGCTTGTCTATATGGCCTTTAGTATATGGAAGTATGTTTCCGCTATGCCTAATTTTTGAGAATTTTTATCACGAAAGGATGTTGAATTTTGTCAAGTGCTTTTTCTGCGTCTATTGAGATAATGTGATTTTTATCCTTCATTTTGTTATAGTGGTGTATCACATTTATTGATTTATGTATGTTAAACCAATGTGTATTTCAGGGATAAATCACCCTTGATCGTGGTGTATGATCCTTTTACTGTGCTATTGAATTCAGTTTTGTTGTTGTTGTTGTTACTGAGGATTTTTGCCACTATGTTTATCAGGATGTTGGCCTGTAATTTTCTCTTTTTAAAGTCCCTACATGCCTTTGTTATGAGAATAATGCTGACCTCTTAAAACGAGTTTGGAAGTGTTCCCTCCCCTTCAGTATTTCAGAAGCATTTGAGAAGAACTGGTGTTAATTCTTCCTTAAATGCTTAGTAGAGTTTCAGTCTCACCAATGAAGTTATCTGGTCCTGAGCTTTTCTTCGTTTGGGAGGTTTTTGATTACTGCGTTAATGTCCTTACTTGTTATAGGTCTGTTCAGATTTTTTATATCTTTATGATTATTCTTGGTAGGTTGATTTTTTTCTAGGAATTTATCCATTTCTTCTAAGTTATCCTTTTTTTTCACATATAATTGTTCATAGTAGTCTCTTAGGATTCATTGTATTTCTGTAGTATCAGCTGTAATCTATGCTTTCATTTGTAATTTTATTTGAGTCCTTTTTTTTTGCTTAATTAATTAGCAAAAGTATATCAGTTTTATTTATCTTTAAAAAAACAACTCTTAGTTTCATTGATTTTTTGTTGTCGTTTTTTCTGGTCTGTTTCATATATTTTTGCTCTCATCTTAGTAGTTTCCTTCCTTCTGCTGAGATTAGTTTGTTCTTTTTTCTAGTTTCTTAAGATGTAAAGTTATGTTGTTTATCTGAGATCTTTGTTTTTTCTTCATGTCGGCATTTTTTGCTATAAACTTCTCTCTTAGAACTGCTATTGTTACATCCCATAGTTTTGGTTTGTTGTGTTTCCATTTTCATTTGTATTGAGATAATTTTTAAAAATTATTTATTTTTGGCTGCATCGGGTCTTAGTTGTGGCACGTGGGATCTTCCTTGTGGCATGTGGGATCTTTCATTGCAGCATGCGGTCTCTTCATTGCGGCACTTGCGCTTCTCTCTAGTTGCAGTGCGTGGGCTCCAGAGCACATGGGCTCAGTAGTTGCAGCATGGGCTCTCTAGTTGTGGTGTGCATACTCAGTAGTTGCAGCACGTGGGCTTAGTTGCCCTGTGGTATGTGGGATCTTAGTTCCCCAACCAGGGATTGAACCCGTGTCACCTGCATTGGAAGGTGGATTCTCAACCACTGGACCACCAGGGATGTCCCTCAAGATGCTATTTTATTTCTCTCTTGATTTCTTCTTTGACCCATTGGTTGTTCAGGTGCATGTTCTTCAATTTCCACGTATTTGTGACTATTTCAGTTTTCCTTATGTTATTAATTTCTAATTTCTTACCATTGTGGTTGGAAAAGATACTTGATGAAATTTCAGTCTTAAATTTCTTAAGACTTATTTTGTGGTCCGACATATAATCTATCTTGGAGAATGTTCCATGTGCACTTGAGAAGAATGTATATTCTATGCTGTAGATTTAAACTAAATCATAACAATAATTAACATTAAATGTAAATGGACTAAACATCCCAATTAAAAAGCAGAGATTATCAGGCTGGATAAACATAAAATAATGAACTATTTTGGAATGAATTCCAAAATCATTATGCTAAATGAAAAAAAACAGACACAAATGATTACATACTGTATAATAACATTTACATAGAATTCTAAAAAAGGCAAAACAGAAAGTAGACCATTGGTTGACAGGGTCAGCAATAAAGGAAATTCTGAAGAGGGATAGGAAGGAGTTTTTAGGTAGTGAAAATATTCTAAATTATGATTGTGGTGGTGGTTACATGACTATACATTTATTAAAATTTATCTACATGTACATTGAAAGTTTGTGAATTTTGTCATATATAAATTATTTCTCAATAAAACTGATTGCTATCACACAGCTAATTAACTAAGTTCATGTAGGCATTTAGGAAATGTAAAGATGAATAGAAATGTTTTAAATGAACTGAAAAATGTTTAGTACTGAAAAACAAATCTTTCTACCCTAATTAAATGATACTCAAAATGTTAGAAGTTAATGAGTTTTTAAATGACCTTTAATTACCTACTATCTTTTTTTAATATATTTTTAAATTATTAGGTTGAACTAAAGCGACAATATAATGACCAGCATTCAAAATTAAGAGGTCTTTTACCAGGTCGTCAGTGGTATGAAATTCAAGCATACAGGGCCTTAAACCAGGCCCTAGGTAGGTAAGTGGAGTGAAATTTAATGTAATATTACTGTAATATTATCTCTGACCAGGACTGTTTGTAGAGCTAGTCTTGCTACTTTATTCCTTATAGTAAATTTGATGGAATTTTATTTCACTAGAACCCTGGGAACTGGTATATATTCAGTGATAGATGTCAGGAGTGAAAGTTGAAAGAGTCAATGGAATAATTGAAACCCAAAATAAAACTCAATATTTGCTAAAGGTTAAAGATTTATGATTGGTCAGTGAGCGTACAACAGAGTGCTCAGTAAACGTTTATAGAAGCTCACCACCAAACAATAAAATTTTATCTTGTGAACATCAGAACCTAAATGATGATTTTATGGGTAAAAAGCAAACCATTTAAGAAGAGTTAAAACAAACTGTGTTCATGGTACGAAAGAATTCACACCAACTAACAGTAAAATTTAATTATAATACTCTTTTTTCTAAAGATTCTGGTCCATTAAGATTTGTGCTCTGTGGAACTAGTTTTTAAATCACCATTTTATACCATAATTTCACAGGACATCAACACTTTAAATTTATAAATACTATAATTATTAGATTATTTATAGTCTAATTTAACACTTTATGTTCTCTATGAAATTATAATTAGTTTAACCATGTAATAGTTTTTTCCTGTGAAGCTGTACAAATAAAATTCAGATAATTCAAATAGAAGAACACAGATTAAGAGTAAAGTCATGAAAATATGGCCATTTGACACGTTTTCAGATCAGCCAGAAGACCCACAGGTAACCATTATCTGCCCTAACCAATCTAGAAATTGGACTTTTCTCAAGTGTCTTGTTTACTCACATTAACTCATTTAAACATAAGCAGACCAGCTTGCATTTGAGTTCAGATTTACCTATGCTGATGACATGACTGCAACAGCTGGATTTAAGTCCCAGAACACATCACCCACTCCCCTCCCCATCATTTCAGAATGATATTCTGCACTCGTTTCTCTTCAAACTGAGTGATTCAGTTCTATGTTTAACCTACTGCCCTTCTCTGCCTAGAAATCCCACTGGTACTTGGCATCAGGTTTCACTGGAAATTGTTCTTGAAGCATTTCATCTACTTACTTTGTCTCTCCCTGTTGATTGACCTGTTTGTTTTATTTTAATATTCAGCAAATAGTTTCTAGGGGAGCCTTAATGTTTGTTTTAAAATTCTTGCCTTTTAGTCAGTAGGCTTAATTTCAGGAAAATAAATATTTTTACGTCAGTTGATTTTTTCTCTTAATATAAGCAATGCCTTGAATTTTAAGAAACCATTTGAAGCAAAAGTACATTTGTATCCTATTTTGTCATTTATAAACCTTTTCTACATATATTAAACAGGTTGTGAAAGATGAAATTACTTGTCTAATGTTACATAGCTACTAAATGCACCTTCATGTCTTGACACCACCTACATTTAAAACCTTAAGACTTGGTTTTTCATCCTTATGCCTACCTGTATCCACTAAAATTCTCACTATTAAATATAAACATCTCACTATTAAACTGTTAAATGTACCATATCCTTTCATTATTCTTTGCCTTGGCATACAAGTTACCATACAATTCATTTGGCAAGTTTACCAATCAAAACCTAGTTGAAGAGGTCATGTCCTTTATGAAGACTTTTTTTATTTCTCCAACTAGAGTTATTTACTCCTTAGGAAACCCATAGCACTTTATACTTATCTCTATTATAGCATATATCTCATTGTTTTGGAGTAGCCTGTTTATCTGTCTCCTTCCCTAAACATGTGTTAGACATTTTTCCATTCTCAGCAACCACCTGTACCTCATCTTGGGACATAGATGCACAATAAGTACTTGTTGAATTAGTGAAAAATGCCAGGTTCAGTGCTTTTCCAGCTATACCATATTGGCCAGAGAGCTTCTAGAGCTTCAAAACATACTTTTCAAGAATTTCAGAAAAAGCATGTGTTTATAATGTTGATGTAGAATACTATAGTTTCAGTATTTTATTAATTAAAAAGTGGATAGCCCAACTGTCCTTGTACTGATTTTCAGGGAAACAGTATCAACAAATAGCAACTTACGCCAAAGAAACATCCACTAAAAATAATCAAGTGAATATTTTACATCATTTGATAAAACTCATGTGTATTGATTGACATAAAAGGTGCTTATACTAATGCACTGTTCTTATAAGGGATATGTCTAGAAGGACTAAAGTAAGCAGAAACAAATTGAGTTTAAAAAAATGTTATCTTTTTTTTAAGCTCACATGGGACTGTTAGAGTATTTGAAGTAATGTAAATCCATAAAAAGTAATAACAGCTTTCAGGAATGTACCAGGTGGTTTTGTGACCAGGTTACAACTGCACTATAAGTTTCCTAAAGGGTCTGCTTTACTAAAGTATAATCTTTGTCTCAAGTGGGCATAATTCATTTGAGCAAGGCAGTATGAAAACAATGGAAAAAAGAGAAGGTGAAACCTTTTTCTCAGAACTGTTTTGTTAACTTAAATGCCTTTCTGCCATAGGACACTTTAAACATAAACCAAAATATATTAGCACCCTGACTTTGCATTGATTTTCAACACTGTTGTATAATATTGGCAATATACATCTTCCTATCCTGCCCAATTTTATGGTTGGTCTGATGCCTCAGAACCTATGGATTACTTTAAAGTATCACACAAGAATGTCATATAAAATTTAGATTTTTAATGTCCCTATGGAATAATCAAACCTTTATGTTAATTTTCACCCCCCTTTCAAAATCCCATGATAGTTAAGGAATAAAAATGTCAAACCTATAAAGTTGAAAAGAGTGGGAGAAGAGACAATGACAGATGAGCTGTCAATAAATTTTGAACACTGGAAAACAGAATGACTTAGCAGGCAAGAGAAAGCTGAAATTTAAATCTGTAATCATGAAAGCTAACAAGATCTTCCAGATTCAAGCATGGAAAAGCTTAGGACTTGAGGGTACTCTAAGGTGTTGGTTAAAGCACTGTTAAACTAAAGAGGATTGGTTACAAGTTAGTATATGTAGTAGTTAGACAGCCCCCTCCCCCACCCAGGTTTACTCTCTGGATAGAATGAACTAGAGAATCTGTATATTCTTTAACTACAGTTACAGCTAAGGATGTATTAAAGATGTGGGGTAAGAAAAGTCTACCTACTGAATGTGAGAGCTCCGTTCTCTTTTTCTTCTCAGCTCTGAGTAGGCTGACAATCAATCTTATATCTTCACGGCAGGAAAGTACAGTGTTGCTGTCTAAGAAAACGGACCACCCCATGAATAAGGGCCACAGATAGTAACAAAGTGGCCCTGTTCCTACCTTACTGCAAGTCTCCCAGCCTATAAGTCTCACCCATGTACACAAAGCTACCAATCAGCACTTTAGTGCCTTACTCTTAAATAAGTGCATGGAGTCTTCACCAGATATTCAAAGAATGTCTGTAATATGAAAAACAGAGACCAAAACAATACCAACGAAACAAAAGCAGGGTGGAATAACTTGTAGAAAACAGAAACAGTGCAGTAGAAAAGAAGTTGGCAAACTTTTTCTGTAAAGGGCCAGATAAGTACATATTTTATGTTTTTCAGGCCACATACAGTCTGCATCCACATTCTTCTTTGTTTTTTCTTTAACCTTTAAAATGTAAATACCATTCCTAGATTGCAGGCTATACAAAAACATGATATGGACCAGATTTTCCCTGTGGACTATGGTTTGCCAACTGTTGGATAAAAGAAAACTTTAAAAAATTTTATCAGTAATACCCATAGGGGGAGGTAAGATATTGCCTCCATAAAACAAGAACAGAAAATAAGAAAAAACTCCTAGACATTAATATGGTAGCAACAAATTTTAAATGCAGAATTGGGCTTAGGAGAGAAAATTGAAATTTCCCACATCCAAAAATCAAAGAGAAAGAAAATGGGAAAGAATAACTAGAAAATTAGAGGATCAGTATGCAGGAAACAACTTCTGATAAATAGGAGCTCCATATGAAGAGACTAGAGAAAATAGAGAAAGAAACATGTCAAAGGAATAATTCAAGAAAAATGCTCAGAATTGAAGGACATACTTTCCTGATGAAAGCATCCACTCAAGTACCAGTAAAGGGGGAAAAGCTACAAAGCTCCTCACTATGCAGTTTCGAAGTACCCAAGGTAAAGAAAAGGTCCTGAAACCTTCCAGGGAGAAAAAGAAAACTCTCATACAAAAGATATAGAATCAGTATTGAAACAGACTTCTTAAAAGCAACACTAGAAGCTGAAAGACAGTTGAAAATTATCTTCAATTATTTGAGGGAAATTTTTGACTTGCAATCTAAGTTCTTAGCAATGCAAATGATCAATAAACTGTAAGACAGACTAAAGCATTCAGTATTCAGTATTAAAGGACCTAAACATTTGCTTCAAATGCACACTTTCTCAGGATCCAACTGAAAGATATTCTCTAACAAAGAAGAGAAAATTCAGAAAGAGGAATACCAAGGATGCAGGAAACTGGAGTTCCAACCCAGAAAAGTGAAATTCCCAAAACAACCAAGGAAGAAAGCTCTGGGATGAATCTGTGTGGCAGTCCCATAGTAGTTAGTCTAGATTGGTTTCTGAGGATGGAAGGTTTTGCCCTTATTGAGAAAAATTCTTGCAGCTGTGACAAAGTGGGAATTAATTAATGATAGAAACATAGAAAATTAAGCAAAAAAGGAAAGAGGGAGAGTTATTAACTCCAAGGCAGACAAAAACGTCTTGTATGGGAAAGGACATGTAATCATACTGGATCATGTAATTCACCTTTAAATGGTAATCCACTGAATATTGATTTACAAAAGAATTGTGATATAATGCTGCTGGAAGAATGGAGAGGTAGTGAAGTTATCAGTGATATGAGATAAACATCTTCTGTAGGAAAAGTCAGTAAATGATTTCTAATGGTTAAAAACCAGGAAGTAGTAGTAGTATGTTATTTAGAAATATGGAGGCAAATGACCATAAGAACTATGTAAAATATTTTCAATTACTTGTTTCTGAGATTGGGAATTGGAGATGTGGTGTGGGTAGGCAAAAGAAAATTCTGTTTTTATTAAAACAATTATAATACTATTTGACTTTTAAACTATGCTTGTGTATTTGATTAAAAATTAAAATTTACAAGCTAAAATTAACTTTTTAAAGAGTCTGGAGATTGGTTCAAGATGGCAGAGTAGAAGGGCATGCTCTCATTCTTTCGAGAACACCAGAATCACAACTAACTGCTGAACAGTCATCAACAGGAAGACACTGGAACTCACCAAAAAAGATACCCCACATGCAAAGACAAAGAGGCTGCAGTGAGACAGGAGGGGTGCTATCACAATAAAATCAAATCCCATAACTGCTGGGTGGGTGACTGACAAACTGGAGAACACTTATACCACAGAAGTCCACCCACTGGAGTGAAGGTTCTGAGCCACACGTCAGACTTCCCAACCTGGGGGCCTGGCAACGGGAGGAGGAATTCCTAGAGAATCAGACTTTGAAGGCTAGTGGGATTTGATTGCAAGACTTTGGCAGGACTGGGGGAAACAGAGACTCCACTCCTGGAGGTCACACACAAAGTAGTGTGCGCATCAGGACCCAAGGGAAGAAGCAGTGACCCAATAGGAGACTGAGCTAGACCTACCTGCCAGTGTTGGAGGGTCTCCTGTGGAGGTGGGGAAAGCTGTAGCTCACCAAGGGACAAGGACACTGGCAGCAGAAGTTCTGGGAAGGACTCCTTGGTGTGAGCCCTCCCAGAGTCCACCATTGGCCCCCACCATAGAGCCTGGGTAGGCTCCAGTGTTGGATCGCCTCAGGCCAAACACCCAACAGGGAGGGAACTCAGCCCCACCCATCAGCAGACAAGGGGATTAAAGTTTTACTGAGCTCTGCCCACCAGAGCAACAGCCAGCTCTAGCCACCACCAGTCCCTCCCATCAGGAAGCTTCCACAAGTCTCTTAGATAGCCTCATCCACCAGAGGGCAGACAGCAGAAGCAAGAAGAACTGCAGTCCTGCAGCCTGTGGAACAAAAACCACATTCACAGAAAGATAGACAAGATGAAAAGTCAGAGGGCTATGTCCAGATGAGGGAACAAGATAAAACCCCAGAAAAACAACTAAATGAAGTGGAGATAGGCAACCTTCCAGAAAAAGAATTCAGAATAATGATAGTGAAAATAATCCAGGACCTCGGAAAAAGAATGGAGGCAAAGATCAAGAAGATGCAAGAAATGTTTAACAAAGATCTAGAAGAATTAAAGAACAAACAAACAGAGATGAGCAATACAATAACTGAAATGAAAACTACACTAGAAGGAATCAATAGCAGAATAACCAAGGCAGAAGAACGAATAAGTGACCTGGAAGAGAGAATGGTGGAATTCACTGCCATGTAACAGAATAAAGAAAAAAGAATGAAAAGAAATGAAGACAGCCTAAGAGACCTCTGGGACAACATGAAACGCAACAACATTCACGTTATAGGGGTCCCAGAAGGAGAAGAGAGAGAGAAAGGACCCGAGAAAATATTTGAAGAGATTGTAGTCGAAAACCTCCCTAACATGGGAAAGGAAATAGCCACCCAAGTCCAGGAAACACAGAGAGTCCCATACAGGATAAACCCAAGTAGAAACACGCTGAGACACATAGTAATCAAATTGGCAAAAATTAAAGATAGAAAAATTATTGAAAGCAGCAAGAGAAAAATGACAAATAACATACAAGGGAACTCCCATAAGGTTAACAGCTGATTTCTCAGCAGAAACTCTACAAGCCAGAAGGGAGTGGCATGATATACTTAACGTGATGAAAGGGAAGAACCTACAACCAAGATTACTCTACCAAACGAGGATCTCATTCAGATTTGATGGAGAAATCAAAAGCTTTACAGACAAGCAAAAGCTAAGAGAATTCAGCACCACCAAACCAGCTGTACAATAAATGCTAGAGGAACTTCTGTAAGTGGGAAACACAAGAGAAGAAAAGGACCTACAAAAACAAATGCAAAACAATTAAGAAAGTGGTCATAGGAACATACATATTGATAATTACCTTAAATGTGAATAGATTAAATGTTCCAACCAAAAGACACAGGCTTACTGAATGGGTACAAAAACAAGACCCATATATATGCTGTCTACAAGAGACCCACTTCAGACCTAGGGACACATACAGACTGAAAGTGAGGGGATGGAAAAAGATATTCCATACAAATAGAAATCAAAAGAAAGCTGAAGTAGCAATACTCATATCAGATAAAATAGACTTTAAAATAAAGAATGTTACAAGAGACAAGGAAGGACACTGCGTAATGATCAAGGGATCAATTCAAGAAGAAGATATAACAATTATAAATATATATGCACCCAACATAGGAGCACCTCAATACATAAGGCAACTGCTAACAGCTCTAAAAGAGGAAATCGACAGTAACACAATAATAGTGGGGGACTTTAACACCTCACTTACACCAATGGACAGATAATCCAAAATGAAAATTAATAAGGAAAGACAAGCTTTAAATGTCACAGTAGACCAGATATTTAATTGATATTTATAGGACATTCCATCCAAAAACAGCAGATTACACTTTCTTCTCAAGTGCACACGGAATATTCTCCAGGATAGATTACATCTTGGGTCACAAATCAAGCCTCAGTAAATTTAAGAAAATTGAAATCATATCAAGCATCATTTCTGACCACAACGCTATGAGATTAGAAATCAATTAGAGGGAAAAAAATGTAAAAAACACAAACACATGGAAACTAAACAATATGTTACTAAATAACCAAGAGATCACTAATAAATCAAAGAGGAAATCAAAAAATATCTAAAGACAAATGACAATGAAAACACGACGGTCCAAAACCTATGGGATGCAGCAAAAGCAGTTCTAAGAGGAAAGTTTATAACTATACAAGCCTACCTCAAGAAACAAGAAAAATCTCAAATAAACAATCTAACATTACACCTAAAGGAACTAGAGAAAGAAGAACAAACTAAACCCAAAGTTAGCAGAAGGAAAAATATAAATATCAGAGCAGAAATAAATGAATTAGAAACAAAACAGTAGCAAAGACCAATAAAACTAAAAGCTGGTTCTTTGAGAAGATAAAATTGATAAACCATTAGCTAGACTCATCAAGAAAAAGAGGGAGAGGACTGAAATCAATAAAATTAGAAATGAAAAAGGAGAAGTTACAACAGACACCACAGAAATACAAAGCATCCTAAGAGACTACTACAGGCAACTCTATGCCAATAAAATGGACAACCTGGAAGAAATGGACAGATTCTTAGGTATAACCTGCCAAGACTGAACCAGGAAGAATTAGAAAATATGAACAGACCAATCACAAGTAATGAAATTGAAACTGTGATTTAAAATCTTCCAACAAACAAAGTCCAGGACCAGATGGCTTTACAGGTGAATTCTATCAAACATTTAGAGAAGAGTTAACACCGATTCTTCCCAAAATCTTCCATTCAAAAAAATTGCAGAGGAAGGAAAATTCTCCAACTCATTCTGTGAGGCCACCATCACCCTGATACCAAAATGAAACATACTACAAAAAAAGAAAATTAAAGACCAATATAACTGATAAATATACATGCAAAAATCCTCAACAAAATACTAGCAAACAGTATCTAACAACACATTAAAGGGATCATACACCATGATCAAGTGGGATTTATCCCAGAGATGCAAGGATTCTTCAGTATACGCAGATCAATCAATGTGATACACCATATTAACAAATTGAAGAATCAAAACATATGATCATCTCCATAGATGCAGAAATAGCTTTTCACAAAATTCAACACCCATTTATTTAAAAACTCTCCAGAAAGTGGGCATAGAGGGAACCTACCTCAACATAATAAAGGCCATATATGACAAACCCACAGCAAACATCATTCTCAATGATGAAAAACTGAAAGCATTTCCTGTAAGATCAGGAACAAGACAAGGATGTCCACCCTCACCACTATTATTCAACATAGTTTTGGAAGTCCTAGCCATGGCAATCAGAGAAGAAAAAGAAATAAAAGGAATAGAAATTGGAAAAGAAGAAGTAAAACTGTCACTGTTAGCAGATGACATAATACTATACATAGAGAATCTTAAAGATGCCACCAGAAAACTACTAGAGCTAATCAATGAATTTGGTAAAGTTGCAGGATACAAAATTTATGCACAGAAATCTGTTGCATTCCTATACACTAATGATTAAAAATCTGAAAGAGAAATTAATGAAACACTCCCATTTACCATTGCAACAAAAAGAATAAAATACCTAGGAATAAACCTACCTAGGGAGACAAAAGACCTGTATGCAGAAAACTATAAGACACTGATGAAAGAAATTAAAAATGATACCAGCAGATAGAGAGATATACCATGTTCTTGGATTGGAAGAATCAATATTGTGAAAATGACTATACTACCCAAAGCAATCTGCAGATTCAATGAAATCCCTGTCAAATTACCAATGGCATTTTTTACAGAACTAGAGTAAAAAATCTCAAAATTTGTATGGAGACACAAAAGATCCCGAATAGCCGAAGCAGTCTTGAGGGAAAAAAACGGAGCTGGAGGAATCAGACTCCCTGACTTCAGACTATACTACAAACCTACAGTAATCAAGACAGTATGGTACTGGCACAAGAACCGAAATATAGATCAATGGAACAGGATAGAACGCCCAGAGATAAACCCACGCATCTATGGTCAACTAATCTATGACAAAGGAGACAAGGATATACAATGGAGAAAAGACAGTCTCTTCAGTAATTGGTGCTGGGAAAACTGGACAGCTACATTTAAAAGAATGAAATTAGAACACTCCCTAACACCATACACAAAAATAAACTCAAAATGGACTAGAGACCTAAGTGTAAGACCGGGCACTGTAAAACTCTTAGAGGAAAACATCGGAAGAACACTCTTTGACATAAATCACAGCAAGATATTTTTTGATCCACCTCCAGAGTAATGGAAATAAAAATAAACAAATGGGACCTAATGAAATTTAAAAGCTTTTGCACAGCAAAGGAGACCATAAACAAGACAAAAAGACAACCCTCAGAATGGGAGAAATATTTGCAAATGAATCATCAGACAAAGGATTAATCTCCAAAATATATAAACAGCTCATGCAGCTCGATATTAAAAGAACAAACAACCAATCCAAAAATGGGCAGAAGACCTAAATAGACATTTCTCCATAGAAGACATACAGATGGCCAAGAAGCACATGAAAAGCTGCTCAACATCACTAATTATTAGAGAAATGCAAATCAAAACTACAATGAGGTATCACCTCACATCAGTTAGAATGGGCATCATGAGAAAATCTACAAACAACAAATGCTGGCGAGGGTGTGGAGAAATGGGAACTGACTTGCACTGTTGGTGGGAATGTAAATTGATACAGCCACTATGGAGAACAGTATGGAGGTTCCTTAAAACACTAAAAATAGAACTACCATATGACCCAGCAATCCCACTACTGGGCATATACCCAGAGAAAACCATAATTCAAAAAGACACATGCACCCCAATGTTCATTGCAGCACTATTTACAGTAGCCAGGTTATGGAAGCAACGTAAATGCCCATTGACAGACAAATGTGTAAAGAAGATGTACATATATACAATGGAATATTATTCAGTCATAAGAAGGAAGGAAATTGGGTCATTTGTAGATACATGGATGCATCTAGAGACTGTCATACAGAGTGAAGTAAGTCAGAAAGAGAAAAACAAATATCGTATATTTACGCATATATGTGGAACGCAGAAAATGGTACAGATGAACTGGTTTGCAGAGCAGAAACTGAGACACAGAAGTAGAGAACAAACATATGGACACCAAGGGGGCAAAGCGGCAGGTGGTGGGGGTTGTGGTGTGATGGATTGGGAGATTGGAATTGACATGTATACACTGATGTGTATAAAATGGATGACTCATTAGAAAATAAATAAATAAACATTAAAAAAATAGAGTCTGGAGGTTTCAATTCTAGATAAGATGGAGTAAGTACATTCTGTACTGTCTTTAAAAGCTAGACAGAATGCATGGAGCAGCTATTTGAGTACCGTGAAAAGTGAATAATAGTAGACAGATTGCGGAAGAAGACCAGAATTCAAAATACCAATGAACTGGTTGGAATAACTATATTAATATCAGGACAAAGTAGAATTAAGAGGAAAGAAAATTATTGGGGTGTTAGAAGAAAATTTACATAATGATGAAAGGGTCAATTTATCAGAAAGACATAACAATCCTAAATGTGTATGCATCTAAAAATAGAGCTTCAAAATACATGACACAAAAGCTGACATCTGAATAGAGAAATAGACAAATCCACAAGCATGGTTGGAGACTTTAAAATTCCTCTCTCAGTAATAGATAGAAGTAGTAAACAGAAAACCAATAAAGAGATGGAAGACTTAAACAATATTATTAGCCAGCTAGATTGAATTGACATTATAGAGCACTCCAGCCAACAATAGCAGAATAAACACAAGGAATATGTACCAATTTAGACAATATCCTGGGTGATAAACTTAAAATTTTTTTTAAGGATTTGAAATCATAGTGTATTCTTTGACCATGCTGCAAATAAACAAACTAGAAATCAATAACAGAAAAATAACGTAAAAATGTCCAAGTACTTGGAAATTAATAACATCTTTAAAAATCCATAGGAAAAACAGGATGTCTTAGGATAATTAGAAAATATTGTGAACTCACCAGAAATGAAAATCATCATATCAAAATTTGTGGACCACAGGTATAGCAGAGCTCACTGGGAAATTTATATCATTAAATGTTTATTTTCAGAAACAAAGATCTCTAATCAGTTATCTAAACTTCTACCTTAAGAAGCTAGAAAAGAAGAGCAAAATAAATGTAAAGCAAACAGAAAAAAGAAAAGAATATAAGTCAATGAAACTAAAAAACAATAAAATCCATTTTTAAAGCAATCAATAAAATCTACTGACTTATAGGTAAACTGACAAAAAAAAAAAGCCACAAATTGCCAATATCTGGAATAAAGGAGGTGATATTACTACATATCCTGCAGACATTCAAAGGATAATATGGGGAAATTTTTACCTGTCTCAGAGCTCACTTAAGCAGTTGTTTAACTTCACAGCTTCCTGAGACAATGAATGAAAATTGGGACAAATAACAAACTAACTGAAAAGCTTAAAGAGAAAAGCTGGGAAATGAGATTTCCATGGGGGCTTTAAAAGTTCCGACATATTCCTGAGACTCTAGTAGGAATGTTTAGGACTGTGCACATGACCAGGGATGTGCACATGCTCATAAGACCTGAGAAGGTCCTAAGCTCTCACCTCTGTGTGACCTTGAGGCTCTGCTGAAGCAGGAAGTGAAGACTAAGGTAGAGTTTTTGCCTGCCTGATCAAGGCTCAAAAATGTATCCAAAAATACATGCAAAGCCTCTTGGCAAAGAATGGGAGACTGTGGATTCCAGATGTTTAAGGAAATCTCTGTCTAATCATTAGCTGACCACTAAGCTGACCTAGCAATGGTCACACATGACAGAATACAGACTTTACAAAATGATTTCAGAAAAGTCACAGCAACAACAACAGCAGCATCAACAACAAAAATCCTTGGGGAGGGAGGAAGAATCTGATTTCTACAGTTGCCAGATTACATTATTTAAAATGTACTCTTTTCAACAAAAATTATGGCATGTGCAAAGAAGAATATATTCCCCATACACAGGGGAGAAAGCAGTCAATAAGAATTATCCCTAAGGGAGTCCAGATGTTGTAGTTAGTATATAAAGCTATTTTAAATATGATCAAGGAACCAAGGAAATTATGTCTAAACTATAGGAAACTATGAGAATGATGTTTCACCAGATGGAGAATATCAATAGTTAGATAGAATTTTAAAAAAAAAAAAAAAACCTAATGGAAATTCTGTAGTTGAAACCTACAATAAGTGAAATGAAAAATTTAGTAGAGGGGCTCAACAGCAGTTTTGAGCAGGAAGAAGAAAGAATTGGTTTCCAGTCTGAGGAACAGAAAGAAAAAGAATGAAAAATAATTAAGATAGCCTCAGGAACCTGTACAACCCCATCAAGCATACCAACATACACATAAAGAGAGTCTTAGAGGGAGAGAAGAGAGAGAAAGAAACAAAGATTTTTTTGAAAAAGTAATGGCTGGAAACTTCCCTAATTTGGTGACACATCTAATTTGATGACACATCTAAGAAAATCAGAAAACTCCAAGTAGTTTGAATTCAAAGAGATCCATACATAGAAATGTCATGATCAAGCTGTCAAAAGACAAAGAGAGAATCTAGACAGCAGCAAGAGAAAAACAACTCATTATACAAGGTATCCTCAATAATTTAAGCATATTTCTCACTGGAAACCATGGAGAGAAGAAAGCAGTGAAATGACATGTTTAAAAGGCCAAAAGAAAAAAACTGTCAGTTGAATCTATATCTAACAAAACTATCCTTCAAAAATTAAGGAGAAAGTAGAACATTTCCAAATAAACAAAAACTGAGAGAATTAATCTCTAGAAAACTTATTGTACAAGAAATACTAAAGGGAGTCTTTTTCTGGCTGAAATGAAAGGACACTAACCAGTAACTATATCCACATGAAGAAATAAAGAGCATCTGTAAAGGTAATTTCATAGGTAAATATAAAAAACAATATAACTTTTTTTTGGTTTTGTTTTTTTTGCGGTATGCGGGCCTCTCACTGTTGTGGCCTGTCCCGTTGCGGAGCACAGGCTCAGCGGCCATGGCTCACAGGCCCAGCTGCTCCGCGGCATGTGGGATCTTCCCGGACCAGGGCACGAACCCGTGTCCCCTGCATCGGCAGGCGGACTCTCAACCACTGTGCCACCAGGGAAGCCCAATATAACTATATTTTAATAACTTTTTCTCCTGTTTGATTTTTGAAAACAACTGCATAAAGCAATAAACTTAAGTCTGTGGTAATAGGCATTGTATTGGCAGTCCCAAAGACGATGTTTAGGTTCAGTTATTCACCAGGAGCAGTGATAGACTCAGCATATAGCTGTATGCACACCTAGGATTTATTACAGTGAAAGGATACAAAGCAAAAACAGCAAAGGGAATAGGCACATGGGCAAACTCCAGGGGAAGCCAGGTACAATCTTCCGAGGGTCCTCTCTCAATGGAGTCACACAGGGCACACTTAGTTTCCCAGCAATGAATTGTGGTAATGTGTGAAATAATAGCCAATCGGGAGAGCTTGTTAGAGACTCAGCACCCGGTTTTTTTATTTGGGCTGGTCGTATAGGCAGACTCTGCCTAACATTTCCCCAAAGTCTAGACTCTCAGAAGCAAAGCAGGTGTTCAGCATTAACCATATTTTTCCACAGACATTGTAGACACAGTGAGATTTTCTTTTAGTTAGTGATTGGAACCCTCCCTGAAATCTAAACACCAACCAAGGGCTACCTTATATTCAGGCCTTTCTAGGGATAAGCAACTTGGCCTGCTGTATTAACTCTTTTCTGCACAGGTATACAATGTTTAAAGATATAATTTATATTAAAGTAATAGCACAAGGGTTGGGGGGAAGAAACAGAGTTATACAGGAGCAGTGTTTTTGTATACTACTGAAATTAAGTTGCTATCAATCCAAAATAGATTTTTATAAATTAAGGTGTTTATTATAATCCTCAAAGCAACCATTAATAAAATAACTCAAATATCTATTGCACACAGAAGAAGGCAGTAATGAAGGAATAGTGGAAGAACAATAACAAAAAAGACAGAAAACAAATAGTAAAGTGGATATTTGCAAAATAGCTAAGTAAATTCTACCTTATCAGTAATTACATTAAGTGTAAATGGACTAAGCACTCCAATCAAAAGAAAAAGATTGGCAAAATGAATTTTTTTAAAAAGGACATGATCCAACTTTATGCTGCCTGAAAGATAAATGCTTTGGTTAAAAAACACAACTAGATCAAGTGTAAACAGAAAAAGACATGCAAGCAGTAAACAAAAGACAACTGATTTGGTTATACTAATACCAGACAAAATAACCTTTTTGTTACTAGAAATTTTCTAATAAAATTTTCACTCCATTAATTCAACAGTTATAGTTGGAGACTTTAATACCCCACTTTCAATAATGGATAGAATAGTTAGAAAGAAAATCAACAGAAAAGGAAAGTCTTGAACAGCACTATAAACCAACAATTACAAACCTAACATATTTATTACACTCTACCCTACAATAACAGAATGCACATTCTTCTTAAGTGTACATGACACATACTTCAGAATAGACCATATGTTAGGCTACAAAATAAATTTCAATACATTTTAAATGGTTAAAATCATAGAAAGTATCTTTTCTGATCACAGTGGAATGATAGTATAAATCAGTAACAGACAGAAAATTTAAAAACTTATAAATACGTGGAAATTAAAGAACATACTCCTAACCAGTGGATCAAAGAAGAAATCAAAAGGGAGATTAGAAAATACCTTGTGATAAATGAATATGATAACACAGTGTACCAAAATTTTGAGGGTAGAGTGAAAGCAGTGCTCAGAGAGAAATTTATTTTTATAAATGCCTATATTTAAAAAAAAAAAGAATATCTGAAATCAGTACTCTAACCTTCTACCTTAAGGAATTAAGGAAAGAAGGGCAAATCAAACCCAAGGCAAGCAGATCAAAGGAATAGTAGAGATTAGAATGGAAATAAAGGAAATAGAAAATAAAGTAGAAAAAGTCAGGGTAACAAAAGTTGGGTCTTTGAAAAGATCAAGAAAATTGACATTTAACTAGACTGACCAAGAAAAAATGCAGAAAAGACTCAAATTACTAAAATTAGGAATGAAAGAGGGGTTGTTACTGCCAAACTTACAGAAATACAAAGCATTATAAGAGAATACTTGAACAGTTGTATGACAACAAAATAGATAATTTAGATAAGTTGGACAAATTCAGGACTTCCCTGGTGGCACAGTTGTTAAGAATCCTCCTGCCAATGCAGGGGACACACATTAGAGCCCTGGCCTGGGAAGATCCCACATGCTGTGGAGCAACTAAGCCTGTGTGCCACAACTACTGAGCCTGTGCTCTAGAGCCCGCAGTTCACAACTACTGAGCCCACATGCCACAACTAATGAAGCCTGTGTGCCGAGAGCCCATGCTCAGCAACAAGAGAAGCCACCAGCCCCTGCTCGCCGCAATTAGAGAAAGCCCATGTGCAGCAATGAAGACCCAACACAGCCAAAAATAAAAAGATAATAAATAAATTTATTTTAAAAAAAAAGATGGACAAATTCATAGAAAGACATAGCTATGGAAACTGACACTCAAGCAGTAGAATGTCTGAATAGATCTATAACAAGTGAAGAGGTGGAAGAATTAGTAATACGAAAATTTCACACAAAGAAAAGCCCAGGAAAGAATGACTCCACTGATGAATTCTAGCAAACATTTAAAGAGAATCCTTTACAAACGCTTATGAAAAATAGAACAGGAAACATGTACCAGTTTATTCCATGAGGCCACTGTTGCCTGATACCAAAAGTAATCAAAGACATCACAAGAAAGCTACAGAGCAGTATCTCTTATGGTTATAGATGCAAAAATCCTCAACAGAAAAGTAGAACACTGAATCCAGCAACTTACTAAAAGGATTGTACACAGTGACCAAGTGGAATTTATCTCAGGACTGCAAGGTGGTTCAACACCCTGCCAGTTTATTGGTTCAGCTAAAATCAGTGTAATACCATATTAGAGTAAAGTACAAAAACCACAAGATCATCTCAAGATGAGAAAAAGCAATTGACAATATAACACTCAACAAAGTAGGAATCTATGCATACAATAGTTAACATCATACTGAATGGTGAAAGTTATCATTTTTCTCTTAAGTTTGAGAATAAAATAAGGATGGCCGCTCTCACCACTTGTATTCATTTTTGTGTTGGAGGTTCTAGCTAGGGCAATTAGGCAAGAAAAAGAAATAAAAGGTATCCAGACTGGAAAAGAAGTAAAATTATCTTTAAATTTGCAAATGACGTGATATTCTACATAGAAATACTAAGGAATCCATAAAAAATAACTATTTAGAACTAAAACAAGTTCAGCAAAGTTATAGGATGCATATTCACTATACAAATATCAGTTACATTTTTATACACCAGCAATGAACAATCCAAAAATGAAATCAAGTTAATTCCATTTACCGTAGCATCAAAAAGAGCAAGATACTTAGAAATAACTTTAATGAAAGTACCCTGAAAGCTTCAAAATATTGTTGAAAGAAATTTCTAAATAAATGGGAGAATTCCATGATGACAGATTGGAAAACATTATTATTAAGATAACATTCTCCCCCAAATTGATCTACAGATTTAATATAATCCCAACCAGAATTCCAACTGGATTGGGTGCAGAAATTGAGAAGCTGATCCTAAAATTCATATGGAAATTGAAAGAGACCCAGAATAGCCACAAAAAATTTGAAAAAGAAGAACAAAACTGGAGAACTGACAATTCTCAATTTCAAACTTACTGCAAAACTACAGTAATCAAGACTGTATTGTATTGATGTAATACAGACATGTAGAACAAGGGGTAAAATTGAGGGTCCAGAAACAAACCCATGCATTTACAGTGAATGGATTTTTGACAAAAGTGTCAAGACAATTTAATGAGGAAAGAATAGTCTTTTTCACAGATAATTCTTGGATAATTGGATATCCACCTGGAAAGGAATGAAGTTAGACCCCTACCTCACACCATATACAAAAGTTAACTCAAAATGGATCAAAGACTAACAAGGTATAAATTTTCTTGACCTTGGATTAGGCAACGGTTTCTAAAATATTTGCAAATCATGTATCTGATAAGGGTCTTATATCCAGAATATATAAAGAACTCTTACAGTTCAACAATAAAAATATAAATAATGCAATTTTAATTTGGACCAATAATTTAAATAGACATTTCTCCAAAAAAGGATACACACGTGGCCATTGTGCACATGAAAAGATGCAGAACATCATTAGTCATTAGGGAAATGCACATCAAAACCAAAGTGAAATACCACTTCATACCTCCTGGTACATCTACTGAAAAAGATGGACAGCAACAAGTGTTGGTGAAGCTATGGAGAAATTGGAAATCTCATACATAGCTAATGGAAATGTAAAATTATGTGACTGCTTTGGAAAAAAAAAATGTAGCAGTTCCTCTAAAAGTTAAACGTAGAGTTATACAACCTAGCAATTCTATTCCTAAGTATATACCCAAAAGAATTTTTTAAATGTATCCATATAAAAACTTGTACACAAATGTTTATAGTAGCATTATTCATAATAGTCAAAAGGTGGAAACAACCCAAATGCCCATTAACTTATGAATGGATAAATTATGGTATATCCATATAATGGAATATTATTCAGCCATAAGAAGGAACAAAGTACTGATGCATGATACAAGTAACCTTGAAAACATCATGCTAAGTGAAAGAAGCCAGACACAAAATGACATATATGATTCTAGTTATATGAAGTGTCCAAAATAGGTATATCTATACAGACAGAAAGTAGATTGTGGTTGCAAGGGGTTAGGGGGAATGATCTGGGTAATTGGGAGTGACTAATGGGCATGGGGTTTCTTTTTGGTGAGGTAAAAATGTTCTGTAATAGACAGTGGTATAGGTTGCAGAACCTTGTAAATGTAACCACTGAATTTTATTTTTAATTTTTTTTTTATGCAGCAGGTCCTTGTTAGCCATCAGTTTTATACACATCAGTGTATACATGTCAATCCCAATCGCCCAATTCATCACACCACCACCACCACCACCACCACCCCCCGCTGCTTTCCCCCCTTGGTGTCCATACGTTTATTCTCTACATCTGTGTCTCAATTTCTGCCCTGCAAACTGAAAAACCACTAAATTTTAAAAATTTTAATAATGTTTAAAATTTTAAAAATTAGCAAATTGAACCCAACAATCTATAAAAAGAATAATGCACATGACCATAATGGTTATTCTAGGGATGAAAGAAAGGCAAGCTCAGTATTTGAAATTTTGCCAGTATAATCCACCATGTTAACAGTCTAAAAAGAACAACTACATGATTATATCAATTGGTGCAAAAATTTTTTTACAAACTTATTCATTTATGATAAAAACTTGTTAAACCAGAATAAAAGTTATGTACATAAAATCTACAGCTAATATAATACTTAAGGTAAAAAATATTGTGTGTGTAAAGAATGTTTTGGGAAATATTTTCTATAATTTTTTTGTCTTTCAAAATAGAATGCATGTAACATTTTTGGGTATGTTATCAGTAGTTGGCAAAAGTAGGAGAGTTTTTAATACATCTACTTTGGTACATTGTACTGAGTAGTTTCTAAAAACTTTACTCATAATAATGACTTTGATTAAAGGACATGTCATTGATTTTGATACCTGACAGACACATCATTGATTTTCTCAACCTTCTGTCTGTCCCACTAGAAATGTGGCTTTATTTTCACTGTTACATTTATTTCATTTTCTCCCTATTTTTTATAGGTGTATTCGACACAAAAATGATTGGGGAGCTCTTATTCTAGTGGATGATCGCTTCAGGAGTAACCCAAGTCGATACATATCTGGTAAGATTCTCTGCTGGGCTTAGAGTACGAATTAGTAACAATCTTTGGTATTTAATAACTTCTATTTTTAAAGCAAAGAATTGGATAGAGAATTTGAATTACTAGATCGAACATGGAAAAATTCACATTGACTGGAAATCTAGCCTTTTAATGCTTCTGTGTTTACAAACATCTTTATAGAGGAGAATCTGGTTACTGATGTAGTATTAATCAATCAAGATCCTTCAATTTCACCAGAATGTGGGATTTGATTCAGTAACATAGCAATAATTTATTTACCATTGTCAGGGGAAAAGCTGTTCCACAGAAATGAGTTTTCCAAGAAATATTAAGTTTTTACATTTAAGCACACAAGCAATCCTTTGGTGCTTAGGATTCTTTTTATGCTTTCATTCTGGCTTATTTGAGTTTTATTGTTGTATGTGTGTGTGTTTGTTTGTTTAGAAATGCTTCAGTTGTTATAGAGTTTATATTAGAGCTAGTATTTTCTAAAAAGAAAAAAAAGCACCACTGCATGCTGCAAGATCAAGTACATGGTCATTTTTCTCCACTCAAATGAACAAATACTGTGTGCCTATAGTTTTCATCCGAATTAATACCAGGAATCCATCTGTTATTAAAGAACTGTTGGAAATACTTGCGTTTTTGTTATCTTTAGAGCTAAAAAGTTCATACCATACTATAATGAAAAGATGCTAATTTTTTAATTTGTTTCAGATTAGCTGTCTATGGGTATGGACTCTACTTTTTATATTTCAGAGCCTAATTATTATATTTGGTTCAATATTAAAACATATCCACCTGGATTGAAGCAGGAAACGCTGTTTTATTAGTCTTTTCTTCTCTTTCCCTGTAAAGCAAGCCAAGGCCAAGATATAACCAAAAACAAATGTTAAGTGCTTATGTTTAGTCAGCAGGTGGAGCTCAGATTCTTTCAAGTTTTCAAAAGCAAACTGACATTTTACACTGAAAAGGCTTTCTTTGATCACAAAAAGTTCGAAATGAAAGCAATAACTATAACGCTAAAATTTTTCAATTTGGGAAATTTTCATATTCTTATTTGGTATAATTATTTTCCCCAAGCAAACAAAAATAAAGAACTTTAAAGAAATGCTGTTTAAGTTTTTTTTTCTTATTTTAAAATCTAGAACTGAAATTTTTACCTTGTAGTTCAGATTTGTTGAGAGATTTTTTTGAATTAAGTATTTTCCATTATTTTCTGTAAGGTTTTTATTTTTTCTGAGACTCAAACTTTGAAATCTTATCTAGGCAATACAGCACAACAACATACAAATTCCATTTGATGACTAATTTTTGTTTAAATTCAACATGCAAAAGAATAGTTGATAGAAAAGCTCCATTAAACAAAAAAACTAAAGGAATGTATTTGAAATGAAAGAATAATAGTTCAAGTTGCTTGAAGCCCTGTCTTACCTTCCTCTCAACTTAAAATACCATAGTGACTTTTTAAATTACTCCAAAAGCTGATGTTTTAGTAACATCAGCAGAGAATATTTATTTTCTAAAGTCCAAATATCTGAATTTCATTCTGAAGTGAGTCATACTCCAAAACACCTTATACTGTTAATATGGTTTATTTTTATGCAGTTTTCACATGTCACAGGGTCAAACCTTGTCCCTTACAACTTGATTATTTATATATTAAAAAATAATTATGTAATAAATATTCAGATAGGACATGATTTGCCCATAAAACAGTGTTATTCCTTTTACTCCCAGAATAGTTTGATATATTTGGAATTGGAAGGAGAAGGGAAACAAACAAACAAACAAAAAAACTATGAGACTGTGATCTTGAATTTATTTTTGCTAAAGGAGTCAAATTTAAAAGTTGGAATAAAAGATTGTGTTGTTTAGAACTTGTATTTTCTCTGCAATTAAAAGGTAGGTAATTTTTTGTGGGGAATTATGATAAAATTAAATTTGCCTTATTCCCCAGTTATTCTTAATTGACAAATAATATTTTCCCATCTCCATTCTACTCCCACTGCCTCTTCCCTCCATCCAGTTGGCAATCACTGCATGTAAAGAGAAATGCTACTGATACAAGAGCCTATTGTACACACGAAGGTAAAAAGGCAGGAAAAATGTAGAGAACCACCCTGTATCCTCTAAATTCAAAGTAGATTACCTCACCAGAGAAGTTATCTAATTTTTTTTTCTTAATACATAATATCTTCACTGAATAACCAAAGTTTCTTTGCTGGGTTGACTTTTTGCCTTAGGACTTTCTAAGTGGGTTCGGCAGCTGATTCAGCACCATTCAACCTTTGAGAGTGCGCTGGAGTCCTTGGCTGAATTTTCCAAAAGACACCGAAAGGTCATTGATGTATACAAAGAAGACAGAAAATCTGTACAGGACAATGAGTCTCCGCTTGCAGTGGCTTGTTTGAAGGATAATACCTCAACTTATTTATTAGAAGCAGCAAGCCATCTATCACCAGAATATCCTAGGGAAGGTAAAGTAAAAATGTGTCTAAGAGCTACAGTGTCCTAAAATGATAGATAAAAGTCCATCTTTACCAAGAGACATCAACTCCAGAAAGGAGAAAAATATGAAAAGTTCTAACCATTTACATTTGGTAGAGAAGTCTTTCATTGCGTTTAGTGAAATGATATTTGTTATGCTACAGATTAATGTCCTTAAATATGTTGGTTATTATAAGGTGTTATCATAAAATAATTTGTATCAGAATGGGAAGAAATTTTTGAGGAGATCTACACATATTTCCTGGTTTTCCACTTAGAAGCTTTGCCACTAACTAACTTTGTGACCCCCACTCCCGAGCAAGTCACTTAACTTTTTGAGTCTTAATAAAAGGGATATCTGCCTACCTATCCCTCCAGGTTGGGTTGTAAAGATCTAATAAGATGATAAATATCACAACATTGTAAAGCACTATGCAAATGGTAATGTTTTTCTAAAGGTGATATTAAAAATTGACCTAATTTATAGATAATTGTCTTACATGAATTTCTTATTTTAGAGAAGTGAGAGTCATTTATTCTAAATGATAAAAAAATAATATTTTAAAATATCAGAATATACTGGATTAAAATATAATTTAGAAAATTAAAATATAGTTTAAAATATATTAGAATATAATACATCAGGGATTAGCAAACTATGGCCTGCGGACCAAATTCGGCCTGCTGTTTTTGTAAGTAAAGTTTAGTGGAATACAGTCACACCCAATCATTTATATATTGTACACAACAATAGAGTTGAGTAGTTGTATGTATTGCACTAGAACAGCATAATTGAGTAGTTGCAACAGATACAATGTGATCCACAAAGCCTAAAATATTTACTGTCTGGCCTATTATAGAAAAAGTTTGTCAAACTGTTCTGTATCATTGGATATCATTTTAATTGTTTTAATTAATATATAATAGTAGTTTAATATATTACTTTTTATATATTTTATAGTATATGCTTCTATCCTAGCTAAATGTCATAGTGAATTCTAGGCCATTATACTGATAATCAGGAAAGCTAGGTTCTAGTCCAGGTCTGATTACCAACCAATTCTATAACTTTAAGCAAATAACTTAGTCTTGGTGGTTGTCAGTTTCCTTAAGGGAATTAGTCTAGGTCAGTTTTTCTCAATCACTGGTGAGTGGATTTTTAAGGCATTTTTACAGCCTGTTCCCTCCTTTACTCATCCTTCTTCCTCTTCCTTTTTACCATTTCTTTTCTTGTTCACTTCTGAGGTCCCTGGTGTGGAATTTGATAGTTTACCAGACAGCATTATAACTTGGGCTGGGAACCACTGGAGACCTAAGATTCCTTTCAGAGTTAACATGTTGTGCTTGAAGATGGATTGCTTAGAATGCTTCCATTCTAAGATGGAAGTCCTGCTACTACTTGTTATGGGCTCTCAATTATGTATCCTATACAGTTATTTCAGTATTTCTAACAAAAATTGTTTTAATATAACAAATATTACATTAGGAACAGAAAGTTAACACTCATATCTTTGTATCTGTAGATGATCCATTATTATTGGAAGAGTCTGCCCAGGCAGTAGGAGCAGAAAAAATTGTGATTTCCAGATCCACAAGCCCAACCTTCAACAAACAAACAAACAGAGTTAGCTGGTCTGGCAGTAATTTTCTGGAACAGTATCTTACTGGTAAAATTCTGACTGGAACACCTAAGTTTAGGTCATCAGAGGACTGTGCCTCTAATTCTTCCACTTTCAAAACAGAAAAGGGACGTGAAGCAGTTTTGCCACTCACTGATAAATATGAGTCCTCCTCTCTGACAGTAAACACATCACTTGGACCATGCCCTCAATCGGAAACCATTGTTCCATCAATAAAGATTAATGCTACTCTCCTGAATCCAGAAGATCCAGACATTCTGTTATCTCTAGTAAGTGAAGAAGCTGAACTTTCTACTTCAAATACAGAAGCAGAGGATGAATCTATCTATTTTACACCCGAACTTTATGATCCCATAGATACAAATGAAGAAAAGAATGAACTAGTTGGAACTGATAGAGACAACAGATTGGCTAATAATTCAAATTGCATTTTAGCTGAAGATCTTTTTGAAATTAAAACTACGAAAGGAATGGATTCAGTCAGAGAAATGAAAGCTGAGGATTGCACAGGCACAAAGTTGAATAGACTCACGCATATTAAAGAAAGTAAAGTTGATGATATTGGTAGTAATGTAAAAATGACTCATATAAATGAATTGGAACTGGGAAAAAACTCATGAAACGGATATAAAGAACTTTAAACAGTCTCCTCCCAAAAATAAAGATGTGTTCCCTGGTGTTAGGTAATAATACTTAACTGTCAAGGTATAAAAACATGTCGTCATGCTTATATTAAACTCTATTGTAAATGATAATTTGTACATTGGATAAGTGACATAGCTTTTTTTTCTAATTTGAGATATATAATTCACTTTAATCCAAAGTCTATATTATGTTCAGAAATATAAGTTTTACTATTCTCAAGTTTTGATAAACTGATGCATAAAAAATATTTTCCTCCAAGTCTTCCTTAGCTAAATGCAATATTAAATTAATCAATCTGGAAGATATGTAGTTTCCTAAGGCACTTTAAATTTCACATAAATGTTTGTATTTTGTAGTCCTCTTCATCCGCTTGTTTTCATACTGATGCGTAAAAATTAATAGCAATCTAATCCAGTTACCCCTCAGTCATGTTTCACTGTAGATTTTACCTCAGATCAGTCTGAG
Source organism: Stenella coeruleoalba (assembly GCF_951394435.1). NCBI lineage: Eukaryota > Metazoa > Chordata > Mammalia > Artiodactyla > Delphinidae > Stenella > Stenella coeruleoalba. The sequence goes on from NC_137165.1 coordinate 32,965,357, forward strand.
GTTTTTTTTTTTTTAGAAATCAGTTTTCTTGAAAAGTATATTCCTGTATTAAACTGCCTCCTTATAAGTAATTAAGAATTAAGGAAGAAAACTACATGTATTTTTAATTGAAATTGTTTTACATTTTTGTTTGTTAAATCAAAACCAAGCATGTTTTAAACAAATTTATGTAAAATTATAAAATGCCAAATGAAGGACTCCAAATTTTCAATTCTAATTATTTAGCTTCATCACCATTGCGGAAAAAAGTGACATGTTCTAGCATAAAGGCTTCATTTATGCAACTAAGATAGAAAACTTCAAATACAAATTTAATAAGTAAAGCTAAACATGTAACTGTAGCTGAAAAATGTTCCCTTATAGCCCAGTAAGCTTTTCTGTAAATTTTGACTCTTGGTTTTTGTGAATGAAGCTACACTTCTGATCAAAAATGGTTATAAAAGTAGCTCTTCTCTGACATCATTCCAAAAATACATTCACCAATCTTTTCCAAGAAACATCTGTTACTCAATAGACATTTAGCCTTCTTGGAGTGATTTGAATCGAAATTTTATGAGCTGTTCAAGTTTATTATTTTCAAGTTTTATGCGGTTTATTATTTTCAAGTCAAAATTCTCAGCAGTCAGGTATCTTTTATATTCATTTGGAACAATGATTTATTATATATGCATATGTTTACTTTCATTTTGATGACATTTATATTGAATACAGCTTAATTGTTTCTATAACATTGGATGTTACAACTCTAAGCATAGTTCAAAGAAATTTAAATTGATAATTTACCAGTTAAAGAATTTATCTGCAGATTGGGATATATTCAGTCCCACCTAGTATTAGATCTTTTTCTTAGGTGATCAGTAAAAAGTTTCAAGCACTGGATTAGAAGGTAATTTTTAAATTGTTTTGAAAGGGTGAAATCATTTGTCATCTTTGGAACAGTTCTTAATCCACACATCAAGGGTGGTGTGGTAGTAGAAAAAATACCAGGTGGAAGACAAGAGACTTGGGCTCTATTCTTGGCTCTGCCACTAATTTGCTAAGTCATGTTGGCAATCACCATGCCTTTTGGGGAATTAGTTTCATCTGTGAAATGTGTACTTTAGTACTATAAAATCATGCAAATCCCTTTCAGCTTTAAAAATCCATAATTTAAAGGAATATATGTTGATATTTTATTCTGAATAAATTTTCATTTGCTTTGGTTGCAAAATGCTTAAAATAAAGCAAACCATTTGTATAAAAGGTAACATGAATAATTGTATGAATATGTACATAATAACTTGGGAAGCAAGTATTTATTTTACCAGTGCTGCAATTAAAATATTTTTGAATCCTTAAAATTGCCCTTAGAAGATTTGGTAAACTACCTGAGAAAAATCAAACACATTATTTTTTAGTGTTATTATCCAGCTTGATCTCAAATACCATCCCTTTCCCTAGATACAATTTATTCTTTCCAAAATCTAATTCTCTCCAAGGCTAAAAATTTCCATTACTGAGAATGTACATAGAGATGTGGCACAAGCTTTTAGTAATTCCAAGAGGTGCTTCAAAAATTTTGTACAATGGTATCATGGTTGAATCAGGTATATAGTCTCCTCAGATCACAGCCTTGACCAGGTTGGTATTGCAAGAAGTAAAGTCTAGCCTTTATAAAGAGTGTGAGGTAAAACATTTTCATTAGTGATAAAATACTTTTTAAAGAGATGTTTTAGAAAGTTTAAGTTAAAACATGTAAAAGCATTTAAAAGAGTATCTGGCACATGGCAAGCCCTCAATTATTACTTGGTAAATCAATCATGTATCTGGAGTACACTCTTGCTTTATACAAAGACTTCCCTAATGATGATAGATAGATAGATAGATAGACAGATAGACAGATAGGAGATAAACTGACAATAAAGAAGCATTGTGTAGTAGGAAGGGTAAGTTACTTGTCTCGTTTATTTTTTAAGGCTGAGATATATAAGATAGAAATTGTTTATCAAGTAATTTGCCTTACCCGTTCCATGCATATGAAATAATCATCTAATACTGAATTTATTTAAGGGCTGAAAATACATAGAACATTCAGGCCACGAATCAGGAAAACTACCAGCTGGAGAAGGGGCTTGGTTCATGGAAGAAAGGTACATTGTGAAGAGTAGATGCTTCATGACTTGACTTTTAAAGTTTACATGAATCATTTAAAACCTTTAATAATTGTGTTGGAAATTAATGACAACTCTTTGTGCTACTACTATGCATTTAATTATTAAGTGGTTTTTAATTTTGTATTGTTTCTAAGTTCACATGCTTTTCCATATTATTTTTCTGCAATATGACCTTCTCATGCTATGTTCCTGTAGTAAAACACATTCAAAATATTTAATTCTTTGAAATTGCTTATAAAACTCCATGAAGTCAAAACACCTATTGTAAAATCACTTGAAAGACTGGTTATTTAGTTATTTAATCTCTGATGGCATTATTTTGGTATTTGCTTACTACAGAATTATTCTTGCTCATGATCTTTTCAGCCTCAGATTTATCAGTAAGCTGCACAAGATTTTACTTTAACTGTTACGAATTTGTGGTAGAGTCTTGTCTATTTTTATAGACAAATGCAGTCAATTTTTTGTAAATAAAAAGGCAGTATTAAAACTGAACTTATTTTTTCTGAACTTTTTCATAATAAAAAATAAATTTAATACCACATCAAACAGTGAATGTCTAAGGAAGATAAAACTTTAATATAAAGTATCTGTGCAGCGATTAAACATAAAGACATCACTTCAGGAAATGGAAATTTAAATAGATGACCTAGGCTTATGATTCTCTAGCCTGAAACAATTTTCATGTCTACCAAAAAAAAAAAGCATTTTGTTTCTTAAGGTTTCATTTGATAGACCATTAGCTGCCTGGCTTCCTGTACTCTACAATGGGGCCTTGTTGTAAAATCCATGTGATCTGAGCCAGTGGATCACCTTATTGGTGAAGCCATCTTATAATGAAGTGCTTTCAGTAACTGAACTCCTGGACAAGATCCAAAACAACCCATCTTATACCAAATTCTACTCTATAATAAACAAGTTTCAATGTATTACAAGGAAAACAAAAATTGTATTCCCAGAAATTAACCTTTGAAAATCTAATGGTAAATTCTGATTAAAAGGAATATTTGTTCACAAGGCACAGTGAGGTACATATTTTAGTATGCTTTATAGTTTGTGTTTTTTAATTTTGGTCTTTTGTGATTTTGATTCTCTTGTGCTTTTACCCAAAATTTCACCATTTCACATGATTTTACATCTGTATTTACAAAGCTTAATTTAAAAGGTTTCCTTTGTCTCCTTTCTGTTACAAAGTACTGATTGTACAGGTGGCATGTCATGTATGTAAACTAAGTTAGATGCCATCGTCTTTTATGTATGATTCATATATAGTGAAAAGATTTAGAGATATTAAATACTGATTGTTGTTATTTTGGATCAAGAATTGTCTTGGTATATTTTCCCTTTTTTTCAAACTAGTGTTGTGGTATTCATATTTAAATGTTAACCATCCTTTCAAACATTGATCTCTTTTATTGTATCTGTTGTAAAAGGACCCAAGTAATCCACCTTGCCAGTCAGGATTTTATTGCTTGTGGTTACCTAAAGCAGAAGGCAGTAGGAAATATAAAAAATTACTCTGTGCCATCCTTAGTATGGACCAACCTAAATTACAGTAAGGTAGATTGATGTATTAATATTTCCATATTTCAGTCTTTAAAGTTGATTGGCAATATACATGGACTTTGTTACCATTAGACATGGAAACATGTTCTGATACCACCTGCTGACTTACTTTGGGCAAGTTACTTATCTTCTCTGGACTTCTGTTTCTTCACCTTAAAATGTTAATAAATAATAATTTCATAAGAAATAAATCAAACATTATGAGTATCAGATGCAATAGAGTGCATAAAAGATTTTTTTTTTTACATCAGACAAGGAGACAGATAACAGAATTGGGGGTCAAAAGTATGACTTTGAGTTTTGGCCCTGCTATTTACTGAGTGGCCTTGGTCATATTATTTTAACTCATTGAGCCTCAGCTTTATTTTCTGGGGGTGAAAAAAGTGAGCAGTTTCTACCTAAGAAAAGTATTGTGATGATTAAATGAGATGATATACAATATGTGAAAGTACTTTATAAATGTTGAACCACTGTCCAAATGGTAGTTGTTAGGAAACTGCAACAATAATCTAGTACAATTGTTTTCTCAGTATCCTGAAACTGCACCTTCAAAAGGACTAATAAACCTGTTAGAATTTGGTCCAAGCGCTGAAAGGCACTTGGAGCTTTATTAAAAATTCTGTGTAGTTAAATTTTGTGAAAATGTATTTTCCATTTTTTACATTTCATTTTTATATCTTAAAATGTGTGCACATTACAAACAAAAATGTCATCAGCAGAACACTGAAATCTGTAATTTGCACTGAGAACATTCTATGTACAATTCATAGGGCAGGGATTTTTGTTGGGGGTGGGGGCAGTCTGTGTTGTTTACTGCTGTACTCCCAACATTATATTTACTGACTAAATTAATTGATACATTCTATTAATAATGTATTTCTATCAGGACTTTATATATGAATACTTGGCTTTCATAAATGCCTATTTCATTTGACTAATTTCAAGACTAGTGACCCTTCTCTTTCCAAATTTGTTATTCTTACCCTAACAGCATTAAATCCCTTACATTTTCTCTAATCCTTCAGCTGTGGGCCAGAGATTGTCTTTTCTCTTTCTTTTTTTCCAAAGGGTGTGATTTTACCAATTTTAACTTACAAAGAATTTTGTACATTCTCTTTGAGATATTCATAAACAGTACTATTCTGACACATTGGATTCTAAAATAGGAGTTGGATTTCATGCTAATTGATTAGCCAAAAATGACAGCTATTTTGTAAACCTTTTAAGCCCATTATGACCCTGGGACAAAGTTAATTTTTCCTGCCTTTGTCCCAGTGTAGTATTTGTTGTTTGGTATTGCAATTAATTGTTGAGAAGTCTGTCTCTCTGGCCCACTGTGACCCCTAAGAATCCAGACACTTTTCATATTACCTGGCATTTAATCATTCATCTACTTTTTCATCTGCTGTATTTTGAGAGCCTACTTTGTATTAAGAGCAGTGCTATACTCTAGGGATGCCAAAGATGAGTATGATGAGGATATATCTACTAGGAATTCACAGCCTAATTCACATATAAGTAAACACTTATTTATAGTACAGTGTGATAGGAGCTGTAATACAGGCAAGGCAGTGTTTGTTGAGTATATGCATACTGTTAAGCACAATTAAGATTATAGAGGATCTGTAAGTTAACAGCATAATCTGTTTAACACAGGAAAATTCTTAACAGGTTTTTTTTTAATTTTAATGGAAAAATGCTCAATTTTAAAATATATTCTTGAGGAATTTCAGGATATGCTACGTTTCCTGAAGTGCCCATCTTCAGATCTCTTAACTTCTCTATTCTGGATTATTGAGTGTTAACTTACCCAAACAGAACAAAACAATAACATAACAAGTATATCTGTAGTGCCTTAGAGTATAGCATGTAGTATAGTGTATCATAGAGCTTTGACAACTGTTAGTTCATTCGGTTCTCAAAATAGCCTGCCAAAGTCAGCAACACAGGTGGTATTATCCTCATTCTTATAAATGAGGAAAATAAAACATAGTAATGAGACCACAATCAAGGTCTTGGTTGACGTATTTTTGGGCTTTGTATTGATTTTATTAGTCCACTTTTGTTTTCCAGAATCTCTCTATGAAAGGTATAGTCTTGGAATTCTGAAAGCAAGCCTCACGATCCTACTTTTTATCCTAAGGGGCATTTTCCAGAATAATTTTACAACATTTTAATAATATTAAATGAAGGTACATTAACATCCATTAAGGAGTATTAGCTTTTTGAGGGTAGAAACCATCCTGGAGAATAGTAAACTGCTTGACACGTAGTACGTGCTTAGTAAATATTTTTCGATGAAAAAAAGGAATCTCCTTAAAACAACTCAAAAAGCTTAACATTACCTTGGGTAACATAGCTAACTAGTGACATTTGAGTCAGAACTAGTACCAAAGTGTCATAACTTTCAATTCCAGTTTCTTAACACCTTACCAGCATACCTAATACCAAAGCCTCAGTTTCTGACTTCAACTCCTATGATTTCACCTCCATTTCATCTACCCTTTTCCATTGACTACACCCTACTCCATTCCTCCTCCTATACCTACTCCCTCAGTTTTCTCCCAGCTTATCAGCCTCCTTCCTTCAGTCTTTCTTCCTTACTTCCAGGTTTGGACTTCATAATCAGTCACTGGAACTATTCTCCCGCTGGTGTCCTGAACTCCTATCCACCTTTGTCATTCTATCCCAGTCCTGCAGAATCCCCAAACCTAGTTTAATATCAGTTTGTCTTTGCTGTTACTACACTGGAAAGTTGAGCACTGCTGAAGTTTATGTATAGTAGTGTGGATTGGTGTCACTACAGTAGATGGCTTCTAGTCTTGATTGGATTCTCAGCGTTGCTTTTCAGCTCATGTATTTTCCCTGACTAGTTCCCCTCTCTTCCCTAACCACCAGTAACTGGACTAAATTTACATGTTGTTTCTTTTCTCACCCCTGCTCCCTTCCCAGTTGATATGCTTCCTCTGGATAATCGTATCCTGTTTTGAACTACTTGCTGATGATTCCTGACCCATCATCCAGCTGACTGCTCAACATCCTAGATATCCCATAGCATCTCAAACTCAATTTGTATAAAACAATTCTTTTCTGAAACCTGCTCTTCCTGTTTCACTGGTGGCACCATCATCCATCTAGTTCTCCAAATATTAAATATCAGGTCATCCAAGTTTTTGAGTTGAGCAATATCGCTCAACTATCCCCTACTTTCCATCTTCACAGTGACTGCATTAATTCAGACCTTCATAATCTCTTTTCTAGACTAGTATAATGGTTGTGTTTTTTTTAATATTTATTTATTTGACCGCACCGGGTCTTAGTTGCAGTACGTGGGATCTTCGTTGCTGCGTGTGGGATCTTCAGTTGCGGCATGCTGGATCTTCACTGGCGGCATATGGGATCTTTTAGTTGCAACATGCGGGATCTAGTTCCCTGACCAGGGATCGAACCCAGGCCTCCTGCATTGGGAGCATGGAGTCTTGACTGCTGGACCACCAGGGAAGTCCTAGACTAGTGTAATAGTTCTTTACTAGTCACTTTGCCACCAGTCCATCCCCAAAAGTCCCCCTTCTACTTTGTTGCCATTTAACTAGTCTAAAAAACAAATCACTTCACTCACCTGTTTAAAATCTTTTTATATACAAGATCAAGTCAAAACTCTACATGAAAACATAACAGACTTTTTTTTTCATTTTAGTGAAGTATAGTTGATTTACAATGTCATGTTAGTTTCAGGTGTACAGCACATTCAGTTTTATATATATATATATATATATATATATATATATACAAATATATATATATATATGTTCTTTTTCAGGTTCTTCTCCCTTATAGGTTATTACAAGATATTGAGTACAGTTCCCTGTGCTATACAGTAGGTCCTTGTTGGTTATCTATTTTATATATAGTAGTGTGTATGTGTTAATCCCAGCCTCCTAATTTATCCCCCTGCCCTTTCCCCTTTGGTAACCATAAGTTTGTTTTCTAAGACATACCAGACTTTTGTGATCTGGTCTTTGCTAACGTCTCCAACCTCATCTCCTGGCACCCTGTGCTAACTTTATACTTAAGAATAGTTTTTAAAACAAACCATGCTGTTTCACATCCATTGCCTGTGCTAATGTTCTTCCATCTGTGCAGAGTTCCCTTCTCCTTTACCTGACAAACTCATACTCATCTTGAGAAGTTCAACTAAGGCATTAGTCCTCTGAAAACTTACCATGTCCTCCCAAATGCATTAAGTATACTTCATCTAACTTTCTTGCTCCCCCCTGCAGTGCACAACTTCAACATAGTATTTTCAACATTAAGTTGTTTATTTTTGCTTCTGTCTTTTGTACCAGACTTGTATGTTTGTACAAATTAAGACCTTGTTTGCTTTGGCACTCTTGCATCTGGTACATGCTTTAAAATAGTAAGTACCCAATTTATGGCACTGTTTAGTTCCACAAACTGAACTGAATCATGTTATCTTGAGACTAGCAACTTCTAGTTAAGTACTGCTTTTATTTGTTTACTATACTTTTATTACTGTTTTAATATTCTAGAGTAGGCCAGAACTTTAGAAGTCATCTACTTCCCTTATATTAAACATGAGGTAACTGAGGCCCAGAGTGATTTAGTACCTAGACAAAGGTCATTGATAGCAACACGCCACAGGGTTTTTAACATAGTTTAGTTCATATTAACTTAGCCTCTTTCTCAAGGCACTCTAAGAGAAAGGTACAATTTTAGACAACTAAGAATATAAAAATTAAGATACCAGTTATAAAGCCACTCAATCTCATTCTTTGGACTTCATCTAACTAAAGAGTTTTTTATGAGAAGCAGTACATATTGCTGATAATATATTTTAATGATAATATACTTGTTTTATTGTTACCACTATGTGCAATAATTCTCCATTGAGTTGTCTTCTGATTGACATACATATACAAACACCTTAATAAATTACTACATCCAGTAGTTTTTTGTTTGTTTGTTTGTTTTTAGGAAACTAGTATCATTGTTAGTGTGCTATGCCTTTCCTAAATATTTTTCATCTTATTCTTTTCTTAGGAATTTTTTTGGAAAGCTTTTTCTAAGAATACCTTGCTGATGAGACTCCAAAGAATCTTTCTGAATGTTAAATTAAATTGTACAAAATCCTTTTGCCATTGCTTAACTGAGTTGAGTACAGATCAGAAGAAAAAAATGTATTTTATGTCACCAATGACATTGCTGCCCTTAACCATTTAAAAGCCACATAAATGGTTTATCAGACTTCAGTGAATAATGAAGGTAAACTTAATGACTATATAGCTTCCTTGTTTTCTAAAGTCTTCAGGTGTAAATAAGGCACCTTTTTCATTTTCATGTGACTTCTAAAATGAAAAGCAATTTTTAATTCGCTTTTTAAAATAAGTTCCACTGTCTCAAGAATTGCAAAGGAAGAAAAGATAAAACAGAATCTCAAACTCTGTTCAAAACAAAAATGTATAAATAAGAAATGTCACATTGGGACAGATGAGGCATTGATCTATCTGTGTCTGATAATGACTTCCAAAAAATATTCCCAAGGGCTACAAATCCAGATCTCATGCATGTGTTGATAGTCTTGACCTGGGTAAAGGATGGGCAGTAGCTCATGGAAGCAACCTATAGGATAAAAGGTACTGGGTTCCACCAGCTCCTCCTAAAAAACAATGGGATGTATGCTTATTATATACAAACAAACGACCTATAAACCCAAGTCCTTTTTCTTTTGCATAAATAAGTCTCAGGTTGTCTACTGCCCTTTTACAATTTCTTGGCCACTTTCAAGCCTGTTCATCATGTTCATTTTTATTCTGCCAATACCTGTTTTTAATGTTCGGTAGAAGGGACTAGGCCACACATTATGATTTATCCCAGGCCCTGCACTCACTCAGAAATAATCCTAAACTCCACTCATTCCTAGAAGCAATATGGCCAGGTAGAAACATTACTTTTATTCCAAAGTCCTGTCTTCAGATAACCAAGCATCTATTATTTACCCATTTTCAACATCAGTGGATTCATCTAAACTTTCTTTTCTACCCATTTAAAAACTGAGTCATAAGTTCTGTGATAATATCCATTCATTCAATACTTAAGCAAAAAAAACACTTAAAACTATAACTTGGGATTTTCCCTGCTGCTACCCCCTCAAAGGTGGACCATTCATGACAAGTCTGAATGTTTACTTAGGTTACAAATGTCTGCAGAAACATGGTCGGATCATATGGTTCTAATAATGTCCCTTTAGTATTTTGCAGCTTTGACCAATTTCAATATTTTTTTCTGGAATTGGAAATTCTTTCTTGCGAGAATGTACTCATTTATCAAAAACTGAATATGTGGTTGTTAAGAACTTTTGGGCTTAGTGCAATATGGAAGACTATAAGAAGTTTTTTTGAGAACTACAACTCTGCGTACATTCAGTCTTATCATTACACAAATCCTTCCCATTTCATCTGTATACCCTTAAGCTTGAAGTGAAAGGCTATGTTGTTAATTTTTTTTCCTAGCTACATCATGCAATGTCTCCTCATTCTCAGTTTCCACTACTCTTTTTTCAGTGACTTCCAGACACAAATGCAATTCAGTCCCAAAAGAGATTGGGAGAGTGGAGTGTATAGAAGAGGTTCTCTCTTGATCTATTGTCTTCTCTCCGCCATAACTGAACACCTGTTATATAGCACCATTAATTCCTACCAAAGATAGCGAGTGCTCATTTAACCCCTGGAGCTCTCACTTCATAAAAACTTGGAGTTTTACTCACTTTATTAAAAAGTCAGTCCAACATAAAATATTGTCCTTGCATATTTGAGGTTTGTTTGGTGGATAGTTCAACTAAAGAATATGGAGAAACTTTTTGTCCTGAAAGCAGATGTATAATGGTGATACCTATTATTGTTATGAATGTACTGTAAAAGGAACAATGCTACTCCCACAGACATATTACAGTGTAGAAGCTTGAGCAAAATTACTTTGCTTTTTCTAATTGCTGAGGAACTATTTGCATTTAAAGTAATATTCTTTTAAAATAGTCTTCTCTTAGAATATGAATCTTCATGTATTTTCTTTTTTTTTTTTGTATTTTCTATTATAGCTTCTATTACGGGAAAGATTGCATTCTCATATTTTTATGTGATAATCAAATTTCTGTTTTAAAACTAACTGGTGTTAAAATTTTTAGAGGTACCGTTTCACAATTAATGTAAACAGATTATTCTTATTGTACAATAGACTATAGAGATTTGTTCATAGGTCTCTCAATTATACATGGTTTTATTTGAAAGCAAAGAATTACATTTTTCTCTTGAAAACAATTTTGATTCTTAGGAGGGCACTAAGCCGAAGGGATCGCGCATGAGTTTTGGATTTGGACATGTTAAATCCCAGCCTACTGTTTTCTAACTTTAACTTATACTCCCTGAAACCCAGTTTCTTTATCCATAAAATGAGGGCAATAATACTTACCTCAGAGTTGCTATGAGAGTAAAATTAAATAATGAATTTACACAATAGACATTAGCAAGTGTAAGCAATGACTCTTTTTGTAAACTTATTTTCTGTACTCGTCTATGTTAGACTAAAGATTATTAACGTTAAAATTTTCCCTTTTTTAAAAAAATACATTAATGATTTCAAAAACATTATCCAGTCTTAACATGCGGTTCACTTTCTATTAAACTTTTATAAGTGAAATTGAGATGTTGAATCTGGTAGTTCAGGGTTTATGAAAGGCCTTTTTAAATTTTCTGTAGGCATGGAGACAGGTTTATCTTTAAATGCCATCTGGAATATGGAAGAATGTTCTTTAACCATCTACCTGCAGTGTAGAAATTGTATCAACCAGTCTCTATTCCCGTGTCCTTTAATTGGTGCTGAAATAAGTGACCCTAGAAACCTTGCTGAATCAAGGGTAAGTTTATATATTTTTGTCCTTGAAATTTAATATGGAGCTGCTTATGCATAACTATACTGCTATGCTGATGACAAATATAATTAATAAGGCCCATTCTCTCTTTTAATTAAAAAATATATAAAGTATGTATACTATTAAAGATGAGCTATTCCTAGTATAGTACTTTAGTATCTGGCATTAAAGCAGAAGTATTAAAGCTAAAACTAAAAAGCCATTTAGTATGGCAGCATAGAAAAATTAGACACGTTGTGCTTCCATATTGCAGTGAAATTCTACTTTAAAAATTTGCGTTATTAAAGTAATTGTCTTATCTCTGTGTGTTTTTTAATCTGTTCATTTAAGCCTAATCAGGATGAAATATACATTGGAGACAAAGACATGAGCCAAAGATCAGCCTTGTAAGATAAGGATCGGATTTCCAATTCAAGGTACACTGCCAGCACACATCCTAAACCAAGCAGAGTCAAAGTTGTAATAGTAATGTAAGCAATTTGTTATAGACTTTACAGTTCCATCAGAGGATGGAAGTACTTTCACCAGATATGTTCTATGAATAAGACTAAGTATGTTCTTAAAGAACTATGAATAACATCACTTAAAAAAGTAAAATAAAATCCCAGGTAACCAAGTGTAGTACGATTTTTAAAAATATTTTCCTAGTGTAATATAGTGTGGCAGGTAAGAATGTGAACTCTACAGTGAGACTGGTTGGATATCAAATTCTACTTCTGCCTCTTTATTGGCTCCATGACCTAGAGCCAGTTACTTAACTTCTCTGTGCTTTAGTTTATTTTTGTGCAAAACTGGGGAAATAATAATACCTAACCAATACGGTTGTTATAAGGATTAAATGAGTTAATTCCTATAAACCACTTAGAATGGTGCCTGGAATGATGATGCAAGAGCTCATGCAACAATAATCATAATGATAATAATGGTACATTATTATTGTTATTAATATTGCTTTAGAAGTCTTTAGTTATTAAAAAGAACAGGATCATTCATTATCCCAGCATTAGCAAAATTAGAGGTTAGAACATTTACCATTTTAGTTTTTAAGTTGTCTGATGATAGGTAGGTATATGAACAACTTAAACTATAATGTTCCTGTTTTAGCATCATGAAATGGTATCATAGTCCCTTAGAAACAAGAAATGCTCTACTGCTGTGGATTTTATAAGGTGAGTTTCAATATACATTCAGAGGAAATGCCATTTATAAGCATACAGTTAATTGAATGCTCACAGGAAGAGCATAGTTAAGTACTATTCCTTGGTGGGCTGGTGAATTATGCCTTACAAGTAATACTTCTCTGTGGGAAAAAAATAGAGCTAGTCTTTCTTCCAAGGAAGGTAAAATTGGCAGTATGGGAACATTGAAAAGTTCTGGCAGGGTTATATATTTTATTTCTTTTAATTTACTCTTCCCAACTGGAAATGTAATAAAGATTTTGTAACAAGGTTTTGTTCCATTGTCTTGCCTGATAAGAAATTTAGACAGGAGGGTAAATTTAGACAGGAGGGTAAGCATAACCTTATTTTGGTTGGGACCACTGGGGATTAGCTTTCAAATATGGCTTTCTCTTTTATAGTTATGCCTATATCATATCCATCCATATCACACACTTTATTAGTGAGTTAGGACATTATATCATTTATCATATGTTAACCGAACATAACCATCACCTGTGTTGCTGAGATATAACTCACTTTTTATTCTCTTGTTTAATCTCACCTAATAGTAGCACAATAAAATTCAGATATTTTTTTGCTTGTTTTAATATAATGATTCTTTTTAAGCATTGAAGATATTTGGAGATCTAAAATCTGAAATGACTGTGTAAATGTACTACATGCAAATGAAAGATTAGTTCTGCTGTTTCTGGCTTTACTGAGGGTGGTTTTTGTAGCTATTGTTGGCATCTTATTGAGGAAAATGAGGTGTTCTCTAGAGATGTTAATATTTTTAACCTAGATGCATCATATTTACCTTAATAGCTTGTAGAAGATATATTTTTTTATATTTTTATTACCATGCAGGATAAACAAACTACATTTTCTCTGATTTACAATTCTTAACATCTCCCTTTTTCCTTTTATCTTCAAAACACCCACTGAATAATATTAGTTTTTAAACATTTTCTGTAAATCTGTTTCTTCTTATTGCCTTATTTCTCTCATTTATGCCTATTTATAACCCTTCTCTATTTTTTTGCTCCTATTTATACTAAATTAGTACTTGAATACTAGTACTCTTTAAATGACTGCATCAATAAAAAAATCACATTACACCATAAGAATATCTTGTCTGCTTTAGGTGGTATAACACTCTTATGTCAATAGAAAAGGTAGAAGGAATGTTTTTGCAGTTCACATATATGGTTTGATTATAGACCTACACGTATATAGCTTGAAACCTTTATTTCACTGGACAGCATTAGAAAACCAAGAGTAATTCAGTGGTGAGTAAGAAAATCTGGAGGGAAAAAACTCCAAAATATTATAGCAAACACTTGCATCCTATTTGGCAACTATTAAAACATTGTGTCAATCGAAAACATACAAATCCTCCTCAGTTAAGATAGCACTTCTTGGGCTTCCCTGGTGGCGTAGTGGTTGAGAGTCCGCCTGCCGATGCAGAGGACACGGGTTCGTGCCCCAGTCTGGGAAGATCCCACATGGCGCAGAGCGGCCAGGCCCGTGAGCCATGGCCGCTGAGCCTGCGTATCCAGAGCCTGTGCTCCGCAACGGGGGAGGCCACAACAGTGAGAGGCCCGTGTACCGCAAAAAAACCCAAAAAAACAAAACACTGAGATACCACCACACACCTATTAAAATGGCCAAAATCAGGAACACTGACACCAAATGGTGATGAGGATGTGGAGCAAGGAATTCATTCATTGCTGGTGGAATGCAAAATTGTACAGCCACTTTGGAAGACAGTTTGGCAGTCTTCTTACACAATTAACATATATTTACCATAGAATCCAGCAATTGCTCTGCTTGGTATTTACTCAAAAAAGTTGCAAACTTGCACGTGGATGTTTATAGCAGCTTTATTCATAACTACCAAAACTTGGGAGCAACAAAGATGCCCTTCAGTAGGTGAATACATAAATTTTGGTATATCTAGTCAATGGAATGTTATTCAGCACTAAAAAGATGAACTATTGAGCCATTAAGAGACATTGAGGAACGTTAAATGCATAGAACTAAGTGAAAGAAGCCAATCTGAAAAGGCTACATACTGTATGATTCCAACTATATGACATTATGGAAAAGGCAAAACTATGGAGACAATAAAAAGATAAGCGGTTGTCAGGGTTTGGGAATGGTGGGAAAGGATGAATAGGCAGAGCACAGAGGACTTTTATGGCAAAGATAGTATAGTATAGTGTGATACTATAATGATGGATACATGTAATTATTATAGTATCATTATGCATTTGTCCAAACCCATAGAATGCAACACCAAGAGTGAACCATAATGTAAACTGTGGACTTTGGGTGATTATGATGTGTCAATGTATGTTCATCACTTATAACAAATGTACACTCTTGTGGGAGATGTTGGTAAGAGGGAGGCTATCCATGTGTGGGGCCAGGGAATATATGTGAAATCTCTGACCTTACTCTCAATTTTTCTGTGACCCTAAAACTGCTCTAAAAGTTGTCTTAATTATTTAAAAAAAAAAAAAATCTAAGGCTGCAACACCCATATAACAGCAATTGTACTCCTGGGTATTTATCCCAGAGAAATGAAGACTCTGTTCACCCAGAAATCTGTACACAAATGTTTATAGGAGCTTTATTCATAGTGGTTAAAAGATGAAAGCAACCCAGATGTTCTTCAATAGCTGACTAAACAAACATTATATACATACTATGAAATACTACACAGCAATAAAAGGAATGAATTATTGATACACACAACAACCTGGACAAATCTCCAGAAAATTATGCAGAGTAAAAAGCCAATCTCAAAAGATTGCATACTGTTTGGTTCCACTTATATAAAATTCTTGAAATGACCAAACTCTTCAAGTGGTGAACAGACTAGTCGGGGATTAAGGAGGAAGTTCGGGTGGGAGCACATTGGGTGTGGCTATAACAGGCCAACACTAGAGATCCTTGTCACGATGGAAATATTGCATATTGACTGTTTCAATGTCAACATCTTAGTTTTGATATGCTCAAGTTCTGCAAGATATTACACTTGAGGAAACTGAGTAAAAAGTCATGGGATCGGGACTCCCCTGGTTGTCCAGTGGTAAAGAATCCTCCTTCCAATGCAGGGGACACGGGTTCGATCCCTGGTCAGGGAACTAAGATCCCACATGCTGTGGGGCAACTAAGCCCTCATGCCACAACTGCTGAGTTTGCGTGCCTCAGTGAGAGAGCCCACAAACTACACAGCCCGCGTGCCACAACTAGAGAGAGAAAATCCATGTGCCACAACTAGAGAAGCCCACATATCACAACAAAAGATCCCACATGCCTCAACGAAGATCCCACAACTAAGACCCAATGCAGCCAACAACAACAAATAATAATAATAATAATTAAAAAGTCATGGGATCTCTCTACTATATCTTACATATCAGTCTATAATTATCTCAAAATAAAAGGTTTAAATTGTTTAAATGAAGGAGAAATTCTGACATTCTCAGGTGAACAAAAACAGAATTCATTACTAGCAAACTTTCCCAACAAGAAATGCTAACTGGAGTCCTTCAGGCTAAATGAAAACACTCTGGGTGGTAACTCAAATCCTCATGAAGAAGTAAAGAGCACTGGTAAAAGTAACTACAGAAATAAGTATATATAACAGTGTAAATGTATGTTTGTTCATAATCCTTTTTATCTACCTCTTTTCAATAACAACAACATAAAATAACAATTATAAAACTGTTGATGAGCTTATAATAAAGATGTAAATTGAGTGGTAATAATAGTACAAAGGAGGAGGGAATGGAGATATCAGAGAAAAGATGGTGTATATTATTAAAATTAAGATACTATTAATCTGAAATAGATTGTTTTAAGATGCTAATTGTAATCTCCAGAGCAGTCACTAAGCAAGTAGGTAAAAAAATATGGGAAAATATGAATTTTGAGGAGAACACAATTTAGCCCATAACAGTGAGCAAATTTTTTTCTTTTTTTTCTGAAGAATTTCTTCTAACATTTCTTGCAAAGGCTGAAAGTTGTCTACTGGCAACAAATTCCCTCAATTTTTGTTTGCATGGGAAGGTATTTATTTCTTCTTCACTGTTGAAGGATAACTTAGCTGGATACAGAATTCTAGGTTTGTTTCTTTTTTCTTTTAACACTAAATATTTCACTCCACTCTCTTCTTGCTTGCATATTTCCTGAAGAGAAGTCCAATGTATTTATTATCTTTGCTCCTCTGTAGGTAATGTGTTTTCTTCCTTTGGCTTCTTTCAAGATTTTCTGTTTGTCTTTGATTTTCTGAAGTTTGAATATGATATGATTTGGTGCAGGTTTTCTGGAATTTTCCTCTCTAGTAGTTTATGAGCTTCCTGGATCTGTGGTTTGATGTTTATCATTGATTTTGAGAAATAGTTATTATTGTTTCAAGCATTTCTTCTGTTCCTTTCTCTTTTTTTTTCCTTGTGCTAATTCTCATTACACATGTTACACCCTTTGTAATTATTGTACATTTCTTAGATATTCTGTTCTCTTTCATTCGTTTTTGCTTTTAGCATTTCACTTTTGGAAGTTTCTGTTGACATTTCTTTGAGTTCACTGACTCTTTCCTGACCTGTGTCTTCAATCTGTTGATGAGCCCATCAAGGCATTGTTTATTCCTATTACAGTGTTCTTGATTTCTAGCATTTCCTTTAGATTATCTTTAGAATTTCCATTTCTCTGCTTGTATTATCCATCCATTCGTGCATGCTGTCCACTTTTTCCATTAGAGCCCTTAATATATTTATCATGTATGTTTTAAGCTCCCAGTATGGTAATTTCAACACCTCTGCCATATCTGAGTCTGCTTTTAACACTCTGTCTCTTCAAAAAAAAAGTTTATGTCTTTTAGTATACCTAGTTGTGTTTTTTTTTTAACAACCTACTTCACAGGTGTTATTGTATTCTTTTCTTTTGATGGTGTTAACAGCCACTGATACTCAACACCTAGAGCCATTAATTCATTAGGGATTGCAAAATAGTGATATTCTCTCATTCGGTTTTTATACAGAGTACTTTTATGAAGAAGAACTTCTCCTTATGTGCTATTTAGTTCCCAGAGGTACAGTTTAGATAGGAAAGTCAGGGTAAATACTTGATATCTTCCTTTACCACAATTATTATAATGAGTTGATTCACTAGCATCCTACATTTGTGATGATTTTTGGTTGTTTGTTTTTGTTTCACTATAAGCTCAGAAACTTAAACATGGTGACATATTTCAATTCCTTTCACATTTAAAAAAAAGAAGAGGGGGCTTCCCTGGTGGCGCAGTGGTTGAGAGTCCGCCTGCCAATGCAGGGGACGCAGGTTCGTGCCCCGGTCCGGGAGGATCCCACGTGCCGTGGAGCGGCTGGGCCCATGAGCTGTGGCCGCTGGGCCTGCGCGTCTGGAGCCTGTGCTCCGCAATGGGAGGGGCCACAGCAGTGAGAGGCCTGCATACCGCAAAAAAAAAAAAAAAAAAAAAAATAGAATAGGGACTTCCCTAGTGGTGCAGTGGTTAAGGATCCGCCTGCCAATGCAGGGGACATGGATTCGAGCCCTGGTCTGGGAAGATCCCACATGCCACGGAGCAACTAAGCCTGCAACTGAGCCTGCTCTCTAGAGCCCACGAGCCACAACTACTGAGCCTGCGTGCTGCAACTACTGAAGCCTATGAGCCTAGAGCCCGTGCTCCACAACAAGAGAAGCCACCGCAGTGAAAAGCTCATGCACTGCAACGAAGAGTAGCCCCCGCTAGCCACAACCAGAGAAAAGCCTGTGTGCAGCAATGAAGACCCAAAATAAAATTAATTAATTAAAATATAATAAAAACTCAAATTTTATTTACATGTTGGTTAATATAATCACTTTCAGCAGATGTTGCAGTTTGGCTTGGAAGGCAAAATCTAGACCAAAGACTTGAATAGGTACTTCACAAAAAGATGGTATTCAAATAGCCAATAAATATGTGAACCTCATCATCAGGTAAATGCAAATTAAAACCATAATGCAATACCACTATATACCTATAAGAATGGCTAAAATGAAGGCAGAAAAATGCTAAGGATTGGCAACAGTGTAGAACAGCCAGACTCTCATGACACTGTTAGTGGGAATGTGAATTGGTATAACCATTTTGGAAAACTGTTTCACAGTTTATAATAAAATTGAATATATGTATATCCTAAGCCCCAGAAATACTTTTTGATATATGCCCGACAGAAATGTGTATATATGTTTAACAAAAGACATGTACAAGATTGTAGCAGCACAATTCATTATAGCTATAAAGTGGCAACTGTAGTAGAATGGATAAATAATACAAAATTTACCATTATAGTAGAATGGATATACACATATTGTGATCTATTTGCACAATGAGACTGAATGACCTATAACTGTGCTCAAAAACATTGAAGAATTTCACAAATATAATGTTGAGATAAAAAGCCAGACACAAGTTCAAAAACAGGCCAAATTAATGTATGGTGTTTAAAGTGAAGTTAATGGACTGGAAGGAAGTGATATAGTGACCAGAAGGGGCCTTTAGGATGCTGCTTCTTGATGTTTAGTGTTTTTAATCCAGTTATTGGTCAATGGGTGTGCTCACTCTGTGAAAATCAATGTGTTTAACTTTTTATTTGTGCACTTTTCTATAGGTATGCTATTCTTCAATAAAACATTTTAAAAATACAGTTTGAGATATCCTCACCTAATCTCGTCTCTTTCATACTTTATTAACTAGTGCTTATTTAGATAAGAAACAATTATCAAACCCCGTTGGATCCAAGGCATTTTAGGAATATAAATCTGAGTGAAACAATCCCTTCAAGTTGCTCAGAAAGGACCATAGGTAGAAAAACTTAAGCAATGGGACTACTAAATCTCCGATGGCATGATTTTATCATATTTTTAGTGTTTGGAAAGCAAACCAAATTGATTTAAAACTTCTCTAAAAAATTAAATACATACAACTCATAAAGAAGTTTGGTCTTTTATTTTCCTAACTGATCAGACAAGTCAGCTGTTAAAAAGGTGACCTTTGTGTAACAAGGATTTTGTGTTTTTTTAGGGGAATCCATGTTAACACATTTGATAAACTTCTATTTTAATGCACCTTTCTGGAATACCAGTCTGACCTCAATCTGAACAAAGCCTTAGTTGATGTTTGAAGCAGTAGCTTGGTCATTTTCTCAGCCTGTACGTTTATTATTGAATGTTAATCAGATTCATCATTAAAGATTTCATCTGTCACACAAATGCATAATTGGTTATGTCTGAGTGGCCACCTTTTGTCTTGAGCAGATTGCTAAAACTGCATTAAGCATCATTAGACCAAAATGATGACATTATTAATTTGTCCTTTACTTATTTTCTAACAGGTTGGGTCTTATTATTATTGCAAACACACTATAAATAACAGTCTTAGGAAAAGCTCATGTGAATTCTTAGTTTGTAACAGGCTTTCATATTGAAAAATGCATGAAATAATTGCTAATTATGTTTATTAAACTGTTTCCTTTTGTGTATATTATAGCACACCATTCAGAATCCATGGGTTAAAAGTAGGATGAAAGTGAGAAATTTGTAAGCATTGCTCTTTTACCTTGGTATATTTTATCATCCACTTTTATGAATGAAATAATATAGAAGGAAAAAAGATTAAATATATTATTTAAACTTACATGTTAGTTTTCTCTTAAAATGAATCAATGAGATAGAAATAAGCAAAAAGTAATCATGAAAATATAATTTTTAATCAATATATTTATATCTCTACATTTTCCTACAACATATTTTTCTTAAAATCTTATTTGCTGACCCACAGAATTTTATTTGTAAAATATCTATCTAAGATTTTGAATTATATGTAATGACATCTTTCTTGTTCAATTTCTATTACTGTTGTGATTACATAAATTCAGTGGCTATGAAATGCATGAAATTGGCTGTCATTTGTGATATGACAATTTCGTCATAATTGGTTTATGCAGAATGTGCTTCATAATGATCTAGAACATCTTTGGTAATCTGTCTGCTCCTGGAGCTGAGACTTGGCCACAAATGAAATTATTGCAGCCGTGGAAATGAAATCCTCACCCGTGAAGGGTTCAGGTCGACTTAGCTTTATAATCTGGTTTAAAAGTTTTGAGTAGATGGAATTAGATGATTGTCTTTCATCTTTTCTCACCAGTGAGTTTTAGGGAAGAATATTTATTATTTTATATTTTATCAAGGAGCTGAATCCCCTCAAATTCATAAATTACAAATTTTACTAAGAATGAGTTATTGTCAAGCATTTTATACATAAAGCAATTATTATGGGCTGTAAAATTTATTACTATAGTACCTATTTGAGTGAAAATATTCACTTTAAAAATTATCTAGGGCTTCCCTGGTGGTGCAGTGGTTGAGAGTCCGCCTGCCGATGCAGGGGACACGGGTTCATGCCCTGGTCTGGGAAGATCCCACATGCCGCGGAGCGGCTGGGCCCGTGAGCCATGGCCGCTGAGCCTGCGCGTCCGGAGCCTGTGCTCCGCAACGGGAGAGGCCACAGCAGTGAGAGGCCCGCATACCGCAAAAAAAAAAAAAAAAAAAAAAAAAAAATTATCTAGTACCTTTGTTTTTTTACTATTTTCATTTAGATTTACAATACATCTGAGTTTTTTTTCCAGCTTCATTGAAGTATAATTGACAAATAAAATTGTATATATTTAAGATGTACAATGTGATGTTTTGATATTTGATACATTGTGAAATAATTACTACCATCAGCCTAATTAATATATCCATCACCTCACATCGTTACCTTTTTTGTGTGTGTGGTGAGACAATTAAGATCTACTCTCTTAGCAAATTTCAAGTATGCAATACATTATTATTAACCATAGTTACCATGTTGTACATTAGGTCTCTAAAACTTATAACTGAAAGTATGTATCCTTTGACCAACATCTCTCTATTTTTCTCACCTCTCCCTGCCCTACCCCTGGTAACCACCTTTTAACTCTCTGATTCAACGAATTAGACTTTTTTAGATTCCACATATAAGTGAGATCATGCAGTATTTGTATTTTGTGTCTGGCTTATTTCACTCAACCTAATGATGCCCTCCAGATTCATCCCCGTTGTTGCAAATGGGAGGATTTCTTTCTTTTTTAGGCTGAGTAATATTTTATATCATATTTGAATATATATGCATATAACATATATACATATACACATATACATACACACCATATTTTCTTTACCCATTCATTCATTGACAGTACTTAGGTTGTTTTCATATCTTGGCTATTGTGAATAATGTTGAAATGAACTCAGGAGTACTCACATCTCTTCAAGATAGTGATTTCATTTCCTTTAGATATATACCCAGAAATGGGATTGCTGGATCACATGGTAGTTCTATTTTTAATTTTTTTTAGGAACTTCCATACTGTTTTCCATATTGGCTATACCAATTTACATTTTCACTATAGTGTATAAGGGGTCCTTTTTCTCTATACCCTCTCCATCACTTATCTCTTATTTTTTAAATAATAGCTGCCCTAACAGATGTGAAGTGATATCTCATTGTTGTTTTGCATTTCCCTGATTATAAGTGATGTTGAGCACCTTTTAATATACCCATTGCCCACTTGTATGTCTTCTTTGGAAAAAATGTCCAGTTCCTCTGCTCATTTTTAAATGGAATTATTTGGGTTTTTGCTGTTAGTAGTATGAGTTCCTTATATATATTTCTGGATATATAGTTTCCAAATATTTTCTTCCATTCCATTGGTTGTCTCTTCACTCTGATGATTGTTTCCTTTGCTATGCAAGAGCTTTTTTAGTTTGATGTAGTCCCACTTATTTATTTTGATTTTGCTATGCTTTTGGTGTCATATCCAAAAAATTATTGCCAAGACTAATGTCAAGGAGATTTTCCCCTATGTTTTCTTCTAAGAGTTTTACAGTTTCAGGTCATACATTTGAGTCTTGAACCTGTTTTGAGTTGATTTTCATGTATGATGTAAAAGAAGGATCCAGTTTTATCTTTTGCATATGGATATCCAGTTTTCTCACCACCATTTCCTGAAGAGGCTAACCTTTTGTCATTGTGTATTCTTGACTCCTTTGTCAAAGAATTAGCTGACTGTATATGTATGGGTTTATTGCTGGGATCTTTGTTCTGTTCCATTGGCCTTTGTGTCTGATTTTATGTCTGTACCATACTGTTTTGATTACTATAGATTTATAATATAATTTAAAATCAGGAAGTGTGATGCCTCCAGTTTTGTTCTTCTTTCTCAACATTTCTTTGGTTATTTGGGGCCTTTTCTAGTTTCATATGAACTTTAGGATTTTTTTGTTTTGTATTTCTGTTTTAAAAAATGCCATTGGAGGGGCTTCCCTGGTGGCGCAGTGGCTGAGAGTCCGCCTGCCGATGCAGGGGACACAGGTTCGTGCCCCGGTCTGGGAGGATCCCACATGCCGCAGAGTGCCTGGGCCCGTGAGCCATGGCCACTGAGCCTGCGTGTCCGGAGCCTGTGCTCCACAGCAGGAGAGGCCACAGCAGTGAAAGGCCCGCATACCACAAAAAAAAAAAAAAAAAAAAAAAATGCCATTGGTATTTTTATGGGGATTGCATGAATTTGTAGATCACTTTGTGTAGTATGGAAATTTTAACAATAATAATTCTCTCAATCCATGTACAGATATCCTTCCATTTATTTGTGTCTTCTTCAATTTCATTCATTAATGTTTTATAGTTTTCAGTGTGAAGATCTTTCATGTCCTTGGTTAAATTTATTTTTAAGTATTTTATCTTTATGATGCTGTTATAAGTGGGATTGATTTCTTTTTTGGATAGTTTGCTGTTAATGTGTAGAAATACAACTGATCTTTATATGTTGATTTTGTGCCCTATAACTTTACTGAATTTATTTATTAGTTCTAACATTTTCTTGATGGAGTCTTTAGGGTTTTTATATAGAAGATCATGTCATCTGCAAACAGAGTAATTTTACTTATTCCTTTCCAACTTGAATGCCTTTTATTTCTTTTTCCTGCTTGATTGTTTGGGCTAGGACTTCCAGTACTATGTTGAATAGTAGAGGTGAGGGTGGATATATTTGTCTTTTTCCTGACCTTAGAGGAAAATTCTTCAGATTTTCACCATTGGGTATGTTATTAGCCATAAGCTTGTCATATATGGCCACCATTATGTTGAGGTACAGTCCTTCTACACCTAATTTGTTGAGTTTTTATCATAAAAGAATGTTGAATTTTGTCAAATGCTTTTTCTGCTTCTATTGAGATGATCATATGATTTTTACCCTTCTTTCTCTTAATGTTGTGCATCACATTTATTGATTTGCATATGTTGAACCATTCTTGTATTCCAGAGATAAATCCCACTTGATCATGGTGTATGATCCTTTTAATGTGCTGTTGAATTCAGTTTGCTAATATTTTTTGAAGATTTTTGCAACTATAGTCATCAGGCATTTGACCTGTAATTCTTTTTCTTGTAGTATCCTTGTCTGGCTTTTTTGGTAGGGTAATGCTGGCCTCATATAATGAGTTTGGAAGTGTTCCCTCCACTTTAATTTTTATGAGTTTGAGAAGAATTGATATTAATTCTTCTTTAAATATTTTGTGTATTTCACTTATGAAGCATCTGGTGCTGGGATTTTTTTGGGTGGAGGCGGGACAGTTTTTGATTATTGCTTCAATATCCTTAACAGTAATTCATGTGTTTGGGTTTTCTATTTCTTCATGATTTAGTCCTGGTAGATTGTACATTTTTAGGGATTTATCCATTTATTCTAGGTTACCCAATTTGTGTATAATTGTTCATAATAATCTTTTATGATCCTGTGTACCTCCGTGGTATCAGTAGTAATGTTTGCACTTTCATTTCTGATTTTATTTGAGTTCTTTCTCTTTTTTCCTTAGTCTAGCTAAAGATTTGTCAATGTCATTTACTTTTTTAAAAAACCAACTCTTACTTTCATTGATCTTTTCTACTGTTTTTCTAATCTCAGTTTCATTTTTTTCTGCTCTGATCTCTGTTTCCTTCCTTCTGCTAACTTTGAGTTTAGGTTTTGTTTGTTTGTTTGTTCTAGTTCTGTGAGGTGTGAAATTAAATTGTTTAGTTGAGGTCATTTTACTTTTTTTTTTTTTTTTTTGGCTGGGCTGAGCAGCATGTAGGATCTTAGTTCCCCAACCAGGGATGGAACCCGTGCCCCCTGCAGTGGAAGTGCAGATACTTAACCACTGGACCACCAGGGAAGTCCCTCATTGTACTTTTTTAATGTAGATGTTTATTGCTATAATTTCTCTCTAAGAACTGCTTTTGCTGTATCTCTCATGATTTATGTTGTGTTTCCATTTTTGCTTGTCTCAAGATAGTTTTTAATTTCTTCTTTGATTTCTTTTTTAACCCATTGGTTATTCAGGAACATGTTTAATTTTCACATATTTTGGGATTTTCCAGTTTTTCTCCTGTTACTGATTTCTGGTTTTATATCATTTGGGTCAGAAAAGATACTTGATAAGATTTCAGTCTTCTTAAATTTCTTAAGTCTAGTTTTGTGGCCTTACATATGATTTATCCTAGGAAAATTCAGTGTGCACTTGCACTTGAAAAAAATGTGTATTCTGCTGCTGTTGGATGGATTGTTCTGTTAGGTCCATTTGGTCTGAAGTGTAGTTCACGTTCATTATTTCCTTATTGATTTTCTGTCTGGATGAACTATACCTTGTTGAAAGTGGAGTATTGAAGTCTTCTACTATTATTGTATTGCTGTCTACTCCTCCCCGCATATCTGTTAATATTTGATTTATATATTTAAGTGTAGTGATGATGGGTACATATATATTTACAGATGTTATACCCTCTTGATGAACTCACCTCTTTATCATGATGAGATGATCTTCATTGTCTCTTGTGACAGTTTTTGACTTAAAGTCTATTCTGTCTGATTTAAAAATAGGTGCCCCCAGTCTCTTTTTGTTTCCATTTACATGAAATATCTCTTTCCATTTCTTCACTTTCAGCCAATGTGTGTCTTTATTATTTTTTTAACATCTTTATTGGAGTGTAATTGCTTTACAATGTTGTGTTAGTTTCTGCTTTATAACAAAGTGAATCAGCTATACATATACATATATCCCCATATCCCCTCCCTCTTGCATCTCCCTCCCACCCTCCCTATCCCACCCCTCTAGGTGGTCACAAACCACCGAGCTGATCTCTCTGTGCTATGCAGCTACTTCCCACTAGCTATCTATTTTACATTTGTTAGTGTATATATGTCCATGCTGCTCTCGCACTTCATCCCAGCTTACCCTTCTCCCTCCCTGTGTCCTCAAGTCCATTCTCTACATCTGTGTCTTTATTCCTGTCCTACCCCTAGGTTCTTCAGAATGATTTTTTTTTTTTAGATTCAATATATATGTGTTAGCATACGGTATTTGTTTTTCTCTTTCTGACTTACTTCACTCTCTATGACAGACTCTGGGTCCATCCACCTCACTACAAATAACTCAATTTCGTTTCTTTTTATGGCTGAGTAATATTCCATTGTATATATGTGCCACATCTTCTTTATCCATTCATCTGTTGATGGACATTTAGGTTGTTTCCATGTCCTGGCTATTGTAAGTAGTGCTGCAGTGAACATTGGGGTATGTGTGTCTTTTTGAATTATGGTTTTCTCAGGGTATATGCCCAGTAGTGGGATTGCTGGGTCATATGGTAGTTCTATTTTTAGTTTTTTAAGGAACCTCCATACTGTTCTCCATAGTGGCTGTATCAATTTACATTCCCACCAACAGTGCAAGAGGGTTCCCTTTTCTCCACACCCTCTCCAGCATTTATTGTTTGTATATCTTTTGATGATGGCCATTCTGACCCATGTGAGGTGATACATCATTGTAGTTTCGATTTGCATTTCTCTAATGATTAGTGATGCTGAGCATCCTTTTATATGTTTGTAGGCCATCTGTATATCTTCTTTGCAGAAATTTATACTTAGGTCTTCTGTCCATTTTTGGATTGGGTTGTTTGTTTTTTTGACATTGAGCTGCATGTGCTGCTTGTATATTTTGGAGATTAATCCTTTGTCAGTTGCTTCATTTGCAAATATTTTCTCCCATTTTGAGGGTTGTCTTTTCATCTTGTTCATGGTTTCCTTTGCTGTGCAAGAAGCTTTTAAGTTTAATTAGGTCCCACTTGTTTATTTTTGTTGTTATTTCCATTTCTCTAGGAGGTGGGTCAAAAAGGATGTTGCTGTGATTTATGTCATAGAGTGTTCTGCCTATGTTTTCCTCTAAGAGTTTTATAGTGTCTGGCCTTACATTTAGGTCTTTAATCCATTTTGAGTTTATTTCTATGTATGGTATTAGGTAGTGTTCTAATTTCATGCTTTTACTTGTAGCTGTCCAGTTTTCCGAGCACCACTTATTGAAGAAGCTGTCTTTTCTCCATTGTATATTCTTGCCTCCTTTATCAAAGATAAGGTGACCATATGTGTGTGGGTTTATCTCTGAGCTTTCTATCCTGTTCCATTGATCTATATATTCTGTTTTTGTGCCAGTACCATACTGTCTTGAGTACTGTAGCTTTTTAGTATAGTCTGAAGTCAGGGAGACTGATTCCTCCAGCTCCCTTTTTCTTTCTCAAGATTGCTTTGGCTATTCGGAGTCTTTCGTGTTTCCATACATTTTGTGCAATTTTTTATTTAAGTTCTGTGAAAAATGCTATTGGTAGTTTGATAGGGATTGCGTTGATTCTGTAGATTGCTTTGGGTAGTATAGTCATTTTCACAATGTTGAGTCTTCCAATCCAAAAGCATGATATATCTCTCCATCTGTTTGTATCATCTTTAATTTCTTTCATCAGTGTCTTATAGTTTTCTGCATACAGGTCTTTTATCTCTTTATGTAGGTTTATTCCTAGGTATTTTATTATTCTTGTTGCAATGGTGAATGAGAGTGTTTCCTTAATTTCTTTCAGATTTTTTATTATTAGTTTATAGGAATGCAAGAGGTTTCTGTGCATTAATTTTGTATCCTGCTACTTTGCCAAATTCATTGATTAGCTCTAGTAGTTTTCTGGTAACATCTTTATGATTCTCTATGTATAGTATCATGTCATCTGCTAACAGTGACAGTTTCACTTCTTTTCCGACTTGGGTTCCTTTTATTTCTTTTTCTTCTCTGATTGCTGTGGCTAAAACTTCCAAAACTATGTTGAATAACAGTGGTGAGAGTGGGCAACCTTGTCTTGTACCTGATTTTAGTGGAAATGGTTTCTGTTTTTCACCACTGAGAACGATGTTGGCTGTGGGTTTGTCATATATGGCCTTTATTATGTTGAGGTAAGTTCCTTCTATGCCTACTTTCTGGAGGGGTTTTATCATAAATGGGTGTTGAATTTGGTTGAGAGCTTTTTCTTCATCTACTGAGATTATCATATTGTTTTTATCCTTCTATTTGTAATATGGTGTATCACATTGATTGATTTCAGTATATTGAAGAATCCTTGCATTCTCAGGATAAACCCCACTTGATCATGGTGTATGATCCTTTTAATGTGTTGTTGGATTTTGTTTGCTAGTATTTTGTTGAGGATTTTTGCATCTATGTTCATCAGTGATATTGGCCTGTAGTTTTCTTCCTTTGTTACATCTTTGTCTGGTTTTGGTATCAGGGTGATAGTGGCCTCATAGAATGAGTTTGGGAGTGTTCCTCCCTCTGCTATATTTTGGAAGAGTTTGAGAAAGATAAGTGTTAGCTCTTCTCGAAATGTTTGATAGAATTCACGTGTGAAGCCATCTGATCCTGGGCTTTTGTTTGTTGGAAGATTTTTAAACACAGTTTCAATTTCAGTGCTTGTGATTTGTGTGCTTATATTTTTACTTCTTCCTGGTTCCATCTCAGAAGGTTGTGCTTTTCTAAGAATTTGTCAGTTTCTTCCAGGTTGTCCATTTTATTGGCATAGAGTTGCTTGTAGTAATCTCTCATGATCCTTTGTATTTCTGCAGTGTCAGTTGTTACTTCGCCTTTTTCAATTCTAATTCTGTTGATTTGAGTCTTGTCCCTTTTTTTCTTGATGAGTGTGGCTAAGGGTTTATCAATTTTGTTTATCTTCTCAAAGAACCAGCTTTTAGTTTTATTGATCTTTGCTACTGTGTCCTTCATTTCTTTTTCATTCATTTCTGATCTGATTTTTCTGATTTCTTTCCTTCTGCTAACTTTGGGGGGTTTTTTTGTTCTTCTTTTTCTAATTGCTTTAGGTGCATGGTTAGGTTGTTTATTTGAGATGTTTCTTGTTTCTTAAGGTAGGATTTTTTGCTGTAAACTTCTCTCTTAGGACTGCTTTTGCTGCATCCCTAGGTTTTGGGTCATCATGTTTCCATTGTCATTTGTTTCTAGGTATTTTTTGATTTCCTCTTTGATTTCTTCAGTGATTTCTTGGTTATGTACTAGTGTATTGTTTAACCTTCATGTGTTTGTATTTTTTACAGTTCTTTTCCTGTAATTAATATCTAGTCATAGCATTGTGGTCGGAAAAGATACTTGATACGATTTCCATTTTCTTAAATTTACCAAGGCTTGATCTGTGACCCAAGATATGATATATCCTGGAGAATGTTCCATGAGCCCTTGAGAATAAAGCGTATTCTGTTGTTTTCGGATGGAATGTCCTATAATTATCAATTAAGTCCATCTTGTTGAATGTATCATTTAAAGCTTGTGTTTCCTTATTTATTTTCACTTTGGATGATCTGTCCATTGGTGAAAGTGGGGTGTTATAGTCCCCTATTATTATGGTGTTACTGTCGATTTCCCCTTTTATGGCTGTTAGCATTTGCCTCATGTATTGAGGTGCTCCTATTTGAGTGCATAAATATTTACAATTGTTATATCTTCTTCTTGGATTGATCCCTTGATCATTATGTAGTGTCCTTCTTTGTCTCTTGTAATAGTCTTTATTTTCAAGTCTATTTTGTCTGATATGAGAATTGCTACTCCAGCTTTCTTTTGATTTCCATTTGCATGGAATATCTTTTTCCATTCCCTCACTTTCAGTCTGTATGTGTCCCTAGGTCTGAAGTGGGTCTCTTGTAGACAGCATATATAGAATTTTGTTTTTGTATCCATTCAACCAGTCTCTGTCTTTTAGTTGGAGCATTTAATCCATTTACATTTAAGGTAATTATTAATATGTATGTCCCTATTACCATTTTCTTAATTGTTTTGGGTTTGTTTTTGTAGGTCTTTTCCTTCTCTTGTGTTTCCTGCCTAAAGAAGTTCCTTTAGCATTTGTTGTCAAGCTGGTTTTGTGGTGCTGAATTTTCTTAACTTCTTGTCTGTAAATGTTTTAATTTCTCTGTCAAATCTGAATGAGATCCTTGCTGGATAGAGTAACCTTGGTTGTAGGTTTTTCTCTTTCATCACTTTAAATATGTCCTGCCACTCCCTTCTGGCTTGTAGAGTTTCTGCTGAAAGATCAGCTGTTAACCTTATGAGGATTCTCTGTTTGTTATTTGTTCCTTTTCCCTTGTTGCTTTTAATATTTTTTCTTTGTACTTAATTTTTGTTAGTTTGATTAATATGTGTCTTGGCATGTTTCTCCTTGGTTTTACCCTGTATGGGACTCTTTGCACTTCCTGGACTTGATTGACTATTTCCTTTCCCATATTAGGGAAGTTTTCAACTATAATCTCTTCAAATATTTTCTCAGTCCCTTTCTTTTTCTCTTCTTCTGGGACCCCTATAATTTGAATATTGTTCCATTTAATGTTGTCCCAGAGGTCTCTCAGACTTTCTTAAATTCTCTTCATTCTTTTTTCTTTATTCTGCTCTGCTGTAGTTATTTCCACCATTTTGTCTTCCAGGTCACTTATCCGTTCTTCTGCCTCAGTTATTCTGCTATTGATTCCTTCTAGAGAATTTTTTATTTCATTTATTGTGTTGTTCATCATTGTTTGTTTGCTCCTTAGTTCTTCTGGGTCCTTGTTAAACGTTTCTTATATTTTCTCCATTCTGCTCCCAAGATTTTGGATCATCTTTACTAGCATTACTCTGAATTCTTTTTCAGGTAGACTGCCTATTTCCTCTTCATCTGTTTAGTCTGGTGGGTTTTTTGTATTAAGTTGGTTGGCTATGTTTCCCAATCTTGGAGAAGTAGCCTTATGTAGGAGACATCCAGTGGGGCCCAGCAGCGCACTCCCCTCTGGTTAACAGCGCTATGTGCTCTAGAGGTGTCCTCTATGTGCGCTGCATGTGCCCTTCTATTGTGGTGGGGCCATCTACTGTTGGCATGCTGTTAACCAGGGCTGGCTCCTGACCCAGGTGGCTGTTAGTTCCTACCTCATGCAGAGACTGCTAGCTCATTGGTTTGTGTGGCTGGGTCCTGGTGTGGCTTGCTGCTTGGCCTTGGGGGGTCCCAGGACTGGAGTCAACCAACTGGTAGGTGGATAAAACCCTGGAACTAATAGCCTAAAGGGAGGAGTCCAAAATGGTGTTGCCAACACTAGTGTCCTCATGATAGAACAAGCTCCCTAAAATGGCTACTTCCACCATCTATATTGCCAGGGGGAGTCCCAGCTGCCTCCTGTCTCTCTGGGAGACTCTTCCAGATCAGCAAGTGGGTCTAACCTAGGCTCCTTTCAAATTACTGCCTCTGCACTGGGTATCACAACATGTGAGACTTTTTTGTGAGCCCTTTAAGAGTGGATTCTCTGTTTCCTGCAGCCCTCATGCTCTCCCATACTCAAGCCCTGTTGGCCTTCAAAGCCAGACATACTGGGGTCTTGTCTTCCTAGTCCAGGACCCCTGGATGGGGGAGCCAAATTAGACACCTTGCTCATTGAGGAGAACCTCTGCAGTTGTGATTATCCTCCCATTTGTGGGTTACCTAACCAGGGATGTGGGTCTTGACTGTATCCTGTCTCCTCCCCTCCTACCCATCTTGTTGGTTCCTTCTTTATTTGTTGAAAATCTTTTCTTCTTGTCTTTGATAATTGCTCTGTAAATAGTTGTAATTTTGGTGGGAGGTGAGCTCAAGGTCTTTCTGTTCTTCCATCTTGGCCACATACCACCCCCTCTCACTCCCAATTAGGATTATTTTTGAAAACTTTCAGCTAACCTCATACTTAATGATGAGAAACTCAAAACTTTCCCACTAAATCAGGTACAAAGCAAGGATGTTCTCTCTCATCACTCCTCTTCAACATTGTTCATTGAAATACTTAGTTATAAATCTAACAAAATATGTACAAGATCTATATGAGGAAAATTATAAAACTCTGATGAATGAAATCAGAGAACAATTAAATAATTAGAGAGATATTCCATGTTTATGGTTAGGAAGACTCAATATTGTCAAGATGTAAGTTCTCCCCAACTTGATCTATAGATTCAATACAATCTTAATCAAATCCCAGCAAGATATTTTGTAGATATCAATAAACTGATTCTAAAGTTTATATGAAGAGGCCAAAGACCCGAATATCCAACACAACATTGGGAACAAGATGTAGGACTGAGACTACCCAACTTCAAGACTTACTAAGCTACAGTAATCAAGACAGTGTGGTACTGGCAAAATAATAGACACATAGATCAATGGAACAGAATAAAGAGCCCAGAAATAGACCTCCATAAATATAGTCAACTGATATTTGACAAAGGAGCAAAAGGAGTATAATGGAGCAAAGATAGTCTCATCAACAAATGATGCTGGAACAACTGGATACTCACATGCAAAATCATCATTATGATCATCATGATCATCATCATCATCTAGATACAGACCTTACATCCTTCACAAAAGTTAACTGAAAATGGATTACAGACCTAAATGTAAAATACAAAAGTATAAAACTTCTATAAGATAACATAAGAGAAAACCTAGATTACCTGGGGTATATTGATGATGTTTTGTATACAACACCATGAAAGAAATAATTGATAATCTGAGCTTCATTAAAATAAAAACTTATGTTTTATGAAAGACAATATCAAAAGAATGAGAAGACAGTTCATAGCCTCAGAGAAAATATTTGCAAAAGATTCATCTGATAAAGGACCATTATCCAAAATATACGAGGAACTCTTAAAAACTCAACAAGAAGAAAACAACCCAATTTTAAAATGGGCCAAAGACCTTAGCAGACACCTTCCCAAGGAAGATATACAGATGGCAAGTAAGCATATGAAAAGATACTCAACATCCTATATCATCAGGGAAATGAATATTTAAACAATGAGATACCACCAGACACCTATTAAACTGGCCAAAATCAGGAACACTGACAACACCAAATGCTGACAAGGATGTGGAGCAACAGGAATTTATTCATTGTTGGTGGAATGAAAATTGTAAAGCCACTTTAGAAGACAGTTTGGCAGTTTTTTACAAAACTAAATATACTCTTAGCATGCAATCCAGCAACTGTCCTGCTTGGTATTTACTTAAAGGAGTTGAAATTTTAGTCCACACAAATTCTGCACCAGGATGCTTATAGCAGTTTTATTCATAATTGACAAAACTTGGAAGCAACCAAGAGATAACAAAGAAAGATACATTCAATAGGTGAATGGATGAATAAACTGTGATACATTCAGTCAATGGAAGGTTATAATGGAATATTATTCAGCACCAGAGAGAAAGGAGCTATTAAGCTTTGGAAGGACACAGAGGAAACTTAAATGCATATCACTAATTATAAGAAGCCAATCTGGAAAGCCTACATACTGTATGATTCTAACTTTATGACATTCTAGAAAAGGCAAAACTATGGAGACAGTAAAATGATCAGTGTGGTTGCAAGAGTTGGATGAGGCAGATAAATAGGCAGAGCACAGAGGATTTCTGGGGCAATGAAAATACTCTTTTGATGTTATAATGAAGGATACATGTCACTATATAATTGCCTAAGTCCAAAGAATATGTAACACCAAGAGTGAACCCCAAGGTAAACTATGGATTTTGAGGGATTATGATGTGCCATTGTAACTTCATCTATGGTAACAAATGTACCACTCTGGTGAGTGTTTTTGGTAATGGGGGAGGCTGTGTATGTGTGGAGGTTGGAGGGATAATGAAAATCTCTGTACCTTCCTCTCAATTTTGCTGTGAACCTAACACTGCTATTTAAAAAAATAGTCTTTAATAATATTAGTAATGAGTTCAATCAGGAATAAACTTAATTATGGTGAAAGATTAAGTACTTTTCTCTAAGAGGAGCAAAATAAGGATATCTACTCTCACCAATTCTGTTCAACATTGTACTGGAGGGCCCAGCAGTGCAATGAGAGGAAAAAAAAAAAAAGTAAAGCATACAGATTGTAAAGGAATATGTAAATCTGTTTTTATCCACAGATATCATGATCACCTGTGTAGAAAATCATAAAGAGTATACAAAAAAAAAAAAAAGCTACTGGAACTAATCAGTATGCTTAATGAGGTCTTACAATACAAAATCATTACAAAAATAAATTATATTTTTATATAGTACTATTCCTTTTAGTATTTGTCTCCCAGTGATGAATTTTTTCAGTATTCATTTGTCTGAAAATTCTCTTCTTTCACATTTATTTTTGAGGGATATTTTTACTGGGTATAGAATTCTAGGTTGTACTTATTTTCTAGAACCATTTTGGAAATAGCAATCTATTGTCTTCTGACTTCCATTGTTTTCATTGGAATGTCATCTGACCTTTCCTTCCTCTGGCTACTTCTAAAAATTTTTTTCTTTGTCTTTGGTTTTCAACACTTTTACTGTGATATTCCTAGTACACTTTTCTTTGTATTTATTGCTCCTGGGTATTAGCACTTCTTGAAAGTGTGGCTTGATATCTTTTGTGAGTTTTAGAAAATTCCCAGGAATTATCTCTTCAAATATTTCTTCTGTCCCATTCTCCCTTTCCTCTCCTTCAGGGACTTCAAAAAAGTCTCAGAATTTTTGTACCCAGCTTATTCCATGTTTACTGGAAAAAATTGACTAGAAGTGCCCTCATCTCTCTATGTTAATATTTTTTAGACTATCATGCTATAATTTTGTTGCATATTATAACAAAAATAATTCCTTACTTAAGATGGGTACCAAAGCTTTTGAATAACTTTCAAAAGAGTAAGTGTAATTTTTCTTTATTTGATTTATATCTTCTTGTGAATTAAATGAATGTTTCAGCTTTAAAAAAGAAGCATCAGGGGCTTCCCTGGTGGCACAGTGGTTGAGAGTCCACCTGCCGATGCAGGGGACATGGGTTTGTGCCCCAGTCCAGAAAGATCCCACATGCCGTGGAGCGGCTGGGCCCGTGAGCCATGGCTGCTGGGCCTGCGTGTCCAGAGCCTGTGCTCCGCAATGGGAGAGGCCACGGCGGTGAGAGGCCCACGTACCACACAAAAAAAAAGAAGCATCAATCTCAAATACTGTTTTCGTAGTTTGTATTTTATAAGCATTAACTTCTATTCACCCACACTTATGGGAAAAGTCTGTATCCTTCATTTATTACTACCAGCCAGGGATATATGATTGTGGATGCATATTTCTGTTTCAACTTTTGTTTGAGCAGCTTCCAAAACATCATCCTATAGGTTTTTAGAATCTGTGCCAATTTTAGCTCAGATTAAGTTTCTTTGTTAGAATTGCTTTTTAAAGCATCTGGATCAGAAATCATATACCTCTGCTGCATAGCAAAGAAACATTTGGAAATCATCACAGACATCATAGTAGAGGATGATGGTACTGTATGTTTTTTCTCAGTGTAGGTAAAGGCTACAACAAAAAAATTCATTAAGAATTTAGAAAGTGTTGGGTTGATATGGTTAAAACATCTTAAGCAGCTGATAGCTTGCTTTGAAAATAATAATATTGTTCCTAAAGCTATCATGGAGTATTTCTGAGTAAAAATAGATATTTCTGCTTTTGCCTATTTTTAGTGCTACACACATACACACGCGCGCTCGCGTTAAGAAGGTATGCAAGATTAAAAATTTTAGTTTAATCATAATTTTATCTTTGTTTCTTGCTCAAATTTGAATCAGAGACCTAAATTATTCTCATATCATTTCAACCAATAGCGTCCATTTGAGAAAAGAGGTTTTCTTGGGGTGGTTTAGATTTCATTAGATGACAATAATCCATGTGCTCTCCTAAAGAGAAAGACCCATCTTTATTTAAAACAAACAAACAAAAAAGGAAAACAGAAAAACAAAACAAAACAAAATCTTCAAGGGAAGGCTTCCATTTCTAATATAGTCTATTGTGTCATTTTCATAAATGGGCTAGAACTTTAAGAATAGTCTCAGAACTTTTTTACCTATGAAGCAAACTTAAATCTATGGTTTTTAGGCTCTCCAATAGTTTCCAAAATGATTTAACGGGTTTTGGAGGGATCATTTGATTATCCCATATATAGCCATAAGAAGTTACGTTTAGTTTGTGGTCTGGAAATCCAAATGATTTAGTGGATAAGCTCCTGACTGTGGAACCAGAAGAAAAGAGTTCTTTTTCTGGCTGGAGTGTGACCTTTGTCATGCTTCCTTCTGTGCTTTTCTTAAATTTAGAAATAATTTCTCTTCTATGTTTACTTCCAAAGGATAGCGCAAGCCTATGAAGTTATCAGGGTACATCACGACCTAAATGTACCTACTCGTGGCTGTATCTGGTATAATCAAATGACATCTCCAAATCTTATCAGTCATGAAATTATACTAATTATGATTAGTATGACCATTTTGGTGCCAATTAAAATGTCTGTAGTTCTAATGTTTGTGAATCAGAGCCTTCATATTGGTAGAGCTATTTTTTCAAAATCCCTGATACATTTTTTTTTCTCATCTTATTAGTCAAGGAAGATATTAGAGGAAAGGTGGACAGATTCTTCAGAGAGTAAGGAAATACACTTTTGCTTCTTTATAGTCTACCTTATCTCCACCTAAAAGACATAGCTAAAATGTGATGTCTGAAATATATGTAGCAATGAAGTTTTTATTGATTGATATAAATATGGGTGGCTTTGCTCAGCTGAATACTGCTGGTAGGAGTTAGTGGCGTATGTAATACATTATCTTATTACACTCATTTTATGGAAGCTGATCCTGATGGGACAGTGGAAGGAGAGCTTACTCTGGCTTTCTGGAAAAGCAATTAATCCTACTGCTTATGTATCAACCATGTCTTGGATCTCATTGGTGTGCTGGCACCCTTTCTCCTTTTATGAAAACAAAAATGCAGCTGCTGACCAGAAGGGCAGCTCTACAAGTGGGGCTTTCATTGTGTTAGTAAGAGATTCATATCCAGGGTTGACATCATTTCAGTTATGGCCTTTTCATTATTAAAGTTTGGAATTTCAAGTTTGTTTGTTAAAGATTTAAAGCTATAGATTAAATTACCAAATTGAAATCCACTTATTTTCCTATACTATGATAAGTGGATAGGTGTGCTGGAAAATGTATTTTTCAGATTTTACCAGCAGGTGAATTATTTTAATTGTGAAATGCATTGTATCATAAAGAAACTGACATTTTTTTCCTGAATCTTTAGCATTTCTTCTTTATGAGTAACTCTCCACATCCCTCAGTTTCTAGTAAGTAAATTTAGCAAATAAATTTAGCTCTAAGAAGAGCTACTGACTATTAAATGTTGGCAAAAATAGTAGCCAGGGCTTCTACTTAGCCCTTGTGGCAACTTTACTGTGTACATGATCTGTTTCTCAACAGTCTCTAAAATTGATAATTCTTTAAAATGTGTGGCATTTACCTCAGTATAGTCTTGTATATAAGGACTCTTAATTTGTAATCCTATCTTTTTCATGGCAGTGCATTTTTTTTGCAAAACTAAAATTAGCAGAATGCTTTTTATCTAAGGTTTAATGTAAATTCTATTTTAAATAGCAGAATTAACACTATAGTTAAAAAAGACAATTTCACAAAGATATTAATGAAACAGAAAGTTCCAACTGCAATATGTTTTATATTTTTAAATTCCTAGTGTTTTGGGTTTTTGGCATTTTAGTTCTTGCTTTTCCATTAAATCAAAGGCTATTGGGCTTCAATTTTTATCTGTATAAAAAATAATTGTAAAAAAGACCATTGAATATATATATACAGTGGCTTTTATTCCCATGCCCCATGCATTCTGCATATGTATTAGTAGATGATAGTTGGTTTTTTAAAAATTGTTGCTGTTATTTATTTTTTCTGTTATTTAAGATGAAAATAACATTTAGAAAAAGCAACTGGAGTAATGGCTGTGATATCACTCTGACATATTTTCTTTAAAGACTATTTAAATTGTTTGGTTACATATTGAAGGGAGCAGGGTGGAAATAAATCCAAAAGTTTATAATTCTTTTCTTTAATATAAATGTATTTATTTATTTATTTATTTACTGGCTGTGTTGGGTCTTTGTTGCTGCATGTGGGCTTTCTCTAGTTGCGGCGAGCGGGGGCTACTCTTCATTGCGGCTTCTCATTGCAGTGGCTTCTCTTGCTGCAGAGCACAGGCTCTAGGCGTGTGGGATTAAGTAGTTGTGGCATGCTGGCTCAGTAGTTGTGATGTGCAGGCTCAGTAGTTGTGGCGCACGGGCTTAGTTGCTTCTTAGCCTGTGGGATCTTCCTGGACCAGGGCTCGAACACATGTCCCCTGCATTGGCAGGTGGATTCTTAAGCACTGTGCAACCAGGGAAGTCCTTACAATTCTTGAGATAAAATTGTTTGTTGCTGGGTTCCAACACCAGTTCTCTGACACCAAATTGGTGGCCTGCAATTCAATTCAATTCTGATACCAATTACCCAGAGTTAGAGTCAAACTTTACAGGTTTAGGACAACATCCTTTACAAGACTACCCCCACTTCAGATGTCAGTCACAAGTTTTGTGTTTTCACCAAAACACCCAACTTCTGCCTGGTCTATTACAAATTCAGGCAGGGCTTCCCACAGCCTCCTCAGGTTCAATAATTCAATAGAATGACTCACAGAACTCAAGAAAGTGCTGTTCTTATGACTGTCATTTTATTATAACAGGTACAAATGAACAGTCACATGAAGAGATACATAGAGCAAAATCTGGAAGTGCCTGGAGTGCAGGGCTTTTGTTCCTGTGGAGTCAGGGTGTGCCACCAGTAAACCTGTATGTTCACCAACCAGGAAGTTCCCCTGGGCCTGGATGTCCAGACAGTTTAATTACATAAGCAAAATTGCTCAAATCGAAGGATACTGGTTGAATGTTCAAGCCGATCTCCTTTCCCTGAAGGTTGGGCTGGCCCAGAGTCTCAACCTTGTTCTTTTTGGTGATTAACCCTATCCTGAAGCTTTCTTGGGTCCTGTCTTGAGTAACCTCCTTAGCATAACAAAGACACTCCTATCACTCAGGAAATATCCAGGGTTTTTGAAGCTCTGTGCCAAGAACCAGGGACAAAAGTCAGATATAGGTTTTAATTATACTACAGTTACATATTATAATGGCCATAATTATAAATAGTTGTCAGTGGGATAAAACACAAAGAGATATTTAAAAAGATAATTCTGATGGAATTTCACATGCAGAGGTAATCAGTAAATTAATGGCCGTCACACTGGGAAAGTCTCTTAATGGGAGTTGCAAGTTTTCAATTTCTATTTCTACATTTAAAGTAGATTTAAAGATCCATTATAACTGGTTACTTATCTGATGCAGAATCGTGAAAATAATGTTCTGATTACAATCTTACATTTAAAAGACAACTTAAACTTCATAAAGTAAATGGCAAACATCATTCAGGGTACTTGAAATATGCAGTTTGTACCCACTGAAAACTTTTTATTTATCATTAGGCAACTTGTGTTTATGATATCCATGTCATTGCAATTTGCTAACATAAAGATCAGTATATTTCTTCAGCCACATGTTGTTAGTGCCAGAAACTCAGATCTGAAAACTGATTTTCCACAAGCCTATGCTCAAAATGCTTATCCATAGTATAATTCAAGTTATTAAACTACAATTTTCTGTAAAATAATTTGATGTTCAGATGATAGCATGATATAATAATACTGCATTGTACATATCACATTACCAAATCTTATTTTCCTTTTGTTACCCAAAAAACTGGGTTCGCCTCTTGGAAGGTATTAAGCCAAAAGACACAACCAAGCCAAAGGGTGGGAGAAAGAAGGATTTATTACTTGCAGCAAGTAAGGAGAACGCGGGGATCTGTCCCAAAGCAGTGTCTCCCTTAACAGCAAAATTGGGGTAGTTTCAAGCTAAGGGTACATGCATATTCATGAAGAAGCTTGAGCAGAGGAAAATTCAGCATAGAATTGGGGCAAAGGTCGACAGAGTCCAGGCTTTAGTTGATTGAAGTCAAGAGGGTCAACATCATCATTCCATCCTCCACCTGGGAGGGGGCCTTAGTTTCTGCAGAACTCAAAGACATGTATCAGATCGTTATGTGCATCCCTTGAGGAGGAACCAGGACTCTGCTTTATTGCTGAACTGTTGTTTCTTGACCGCTTTTTTCCTTTGCTCCTGATTTCCCTCACTTCCCTTAAGATCATGAATTACTGAGACCTGTTCAAGGACAAGCACTGTGACCAGGCTTAGATCACAAAATGGCTTAGGCCAAAAATGGCTTCTCTTATGTCAAGAAAGCCATGCCTGTTCTCTTCCTCCAGGGACCCCCTATGCTATCTGCTTACACTTTTGTTAATATCATTTCCAATTGACATAATAGATTTACTTATGAATAATGAATGAATGAATGTGTTCAGATCTTACACACATAGATACTGAACAACCATGCTGTTTTTATTTTAGAAGGGTAGGAGTTGAATTTAGCTTTCCTACTAAATTCCGGGTCTGTGTATAAATTGCTATACTAAATGTACCTTCTTTCTCCTAAAACAATCATAGGTTACAGAAAGATAGGAGGATTTACAATCTAGGAATGGCTGAGCATTAAAGTTGAGATAAGGCTGCTAACACCACCATGAGAAGAAATCAAGAATGATTTTTTTTTTAGATCCTCTTTTATCAGTAACAACCATTTCTTTCTTCCAATGGAATTGGCAAATGTAGTAAAACACATGGTTTTCAATAAATAAAATTAAATGTTTTAAGTAGTGAATTATTTGAGTGAAATTATTGCTGTATTATGGGATAATGTAGACCAACCATTAGAAAAGAGGATCAGTGATTTTAGTGGGAAAAATCAATTTCAAATAACCTAAAAAAAAAAATTTATTTAGTTTTTTAGATTTCTTGTAAGGCAATAAGATAGGAACAAAGTATACTTACTATTTATATATAAAATTCTAAACAATTATATATTATATTTTAGAGTATATAATTTTTGTTATTATTTTAAAAATATTTTTGTTATTTTTAAAATATTTTTTTAAAATATTTATTTACTTATTCATTCATTCATTCATTTGCCTGTGGTGGGTCTTAGTTGCAACATGCAGGATATTTAATTGCAGCATGCGGGATCTAGTTCCCTGGCCAGGGATCAAACCCAGGCCCCCTGCATTAGGAACGTGGAGTCTTAACCACTGGACCACCAGGGAGGTCCCCATAGTATAAAATTTTGGAGAAATGTTATATACTTTGTATTGTGTGTGTGTGTGTGTGTGTGTGTGTGTATCCTACCTAGGGAGTGATTGAATTAAAGTGTATAAGACAACTAGAGAAGTAAGTTATATGATATTGGTGTGGAATGAGTTAGCCTCTCCAATGAGGTAGAATTTGTAAGTTTTAAAGAAAAAGCATGCAAATTTCTTCCTGAAATTTTATACAAACATTCCTGAAATCAGATCTTCTTTGTTTTCATTAGGAAATTATAACTTCTTTCCTAAAACTATGGTTACCACAATTCCTTTTACAGAGAAGCAGGTCTATTTTAATGCTAAAACATCACTATTTTTTGTTTTTCTAGAGTGTAGCTGTTAAAGATTTAAAGCCTTGCTTTTGCAACCCTTCCTGTGTCTGCTTCAAGAACCAGATAAAGTTAAGTTGATGTTTTCATTCAATCCCTGATATTAGGCTGCAAGTTCTCCTTTCTCTTTTGCCCCTCCCCTTTGTATAATAGATGAAGAAAAAAATATCAATAGAAAGTACATACAAAAACAGTTAAATTATCAATGGAGATAAATTTTCAAGAAATAATTCCTCATGTTATTCCAAAACTATTAAAATTATTTCAGAAAACATCAATTTTTAATATGAAAACTTTAAACTAAAATTAGCATCCATTTGGTGATGGATGTTAACTAGAATTGTATAGATCAAGATTGTTTTACAATAGAAAAGTCATTTGTGGTCAGTGGGGCATAAAATGTGGTTTTAGATGTCAAAGTGTAATGAAATTAAATTTATGTCACTCTTTTTGCTTTCTTTTCTGTGGACTAATCATGAATCTACTATGTCACTCGAGTTTAACAGCTGGTGTTGATGAAAAGATATTGGTCTTCATATATAGTAAGGGTGGTTATAATAAACCTAGTACAATATGCTGAAAATTTTTATGAGGCAACTCATAATGTACATGTGAACTTGTCCAAAAAGAAATCAATACCTTAGTGAAGGATAAAGTTGGAAGGGATGGCTAGCATCAGAGTTTTTTGATTATTCTACCATTTGTTTTTAAATTTTTTGAAAGTAGCTATTTTAAAATTATATGTGGATTACATTTGCATATTTTCAGATGGCTATTTTGTCTTATTAGATTAGTAAACAAATCAAAGATACCTTATTAGAGAACTTTTCCCAATCTGATAGCTTCTAGGTGTTAAGAAAAATTAGGTATGATGATATTAATTTGCTGTTAACTAATGTCGTACAACATTGCTAAATGACAGTCCATCTATCAAATTAATGTCATGACATCCTACTGGTTATTTTAATATGTTATAAGGATGAAATGTGTTCTTTAGATATGTTTTACATTTGCACTAAGTAATGGAAAGTACAATATATTATGTGCCTCTGCCCAGAGGAGGGTTCTTAACAAAAATAATTGAAGGTAATAAATCTTACCCCCTTTCCCTCTGTGTTGCCCCTACCCCAATATACCTTCTACATTATTCTATTATTCTATTTCCTATACATAGCAAGCTTGCTAGATAGTAACAAAGGCTCAGCACTATTGTGTGTATTTTAGAATAAAACCCATAATACTTGCCAAAAATTTGCCTTGCCCTGAAATGTGACTTTAATAAAAGCTCTCTATGATCACTTTTATAATGATTTGATCCCAGCTTCTAAGATTGAAATGTGCTCTTGAATGATGTTGCTATTGAACATAAGACAGGTTTTTCAAATAATTAGGAACATCTACAAACTAATAAATCTCTCCTATAGTTTTAATTTGATTGTATACCTGGTAGGTGTTTTTGCTTAAGAGAGTGTGTATGAGGGTGCATGATTTATAATGTGCTTCAGTTTTTTGTTTGTTTAAATTGTCATAGGCAGCAGTGATAAAATTTGGTGCAAAGAAGTGATGCAATTCATATTTGGTGTATAACTTACCATTATCTTTAATCATGCCTTAATCTTGCCAACATTACATAATGTGAATTTTTTAAATTTGAAGATAGCT
Source organism: Stenella coeruleoalba (assembly GCF_951394435.1). Classification (NCBI taxonomy): domain Eukaryota; kingdom Metazoa; phylum Chordata; class Mammalia; order Artiodactyla; family Delphinidae; genus Stenella; species Stenella coeruleoalba. The sequence continues at coordinate 33,008,791 of NC_137165.1, forward strand.
CATTTTAAGACACATTATTCTAACAACTGGTGTTCTTCATAATGCTTTGTTTTCATGTGTAAATATATAGTACATATGATTACTTTTAAAAATGATTACAGTTTCATAGCTTTTGTGTAACAATATCCAGAGCATTTTCAGTGTATATTTAATTGTCACATTTAATGTGACAATATATTGTGAAAAGTGATTTTTTAAACTATTTAAATGGGATACTTTTCAACAAGAAATAATAATGTGAATGAAAACTAATCCAATATATATGAATGTAGCCCAGGCTTGCCATTAATTTTCTTAGCCCAGGTGTTTGTTTAGTGGGAAGTCATCTCACAAAGTGATGATAGATGTATTTTACTCAGAACTGGTTATACAAGTCCAACATCTTGTACTTTTCATGCTCAAAACTGTTTGGTTAGGAACAATTGCCTATAAATGTTTAAAAGTCACAATTCAAGAAAATTGCTCATGATCTTTCAATAGAAGAAACACTTTCTAAAAGCTTTCAGTGAAAAAATTAGAACATTTAAAAACCTAGGTAGGAGTCAATTTTATTCATAATTTCATTATAAAAATATTATTAAGTAACATTAGAACAGAAATTTTTCTAAAATGGAAACACTTTACTGATTTTTCACACTTAAAAATAATACATTTTTGTTGTAAAAATCAAGCAATACAAAAATCTCAAAACTGGAAATTTTACCTATAATCTCACCTATCAGAGAAAACTATTGTTAAAACTCTGCTGTTGGGCTTCCCTGGTGGCGCAGTGGTTGAGAGTCCGCCTGCCGGTGCAGGGGACGCGGTTTCCTGACCCGGTCTGGGAAGATCCCACATGCCGCAGAGCGGCTAGGCCCGTGAGCCATGGCCGCTGGGCCTGCGCGTCCGGAGCCTGTGCTCCGCAACGGGAGAGGCCACGGCAGTGGGAGGCCCGCGTACCGCAAAAACAAAAACAAAAACTCTGCTGTATATCCATCCAGGACTTTTTTTAACAAAATACTTTTAAAATATACTTATGCATACTACTTTGCAAGCTGCTTTTTTCACTTAATATATCATGGGTATCTTTCCATGTCAATACAGATAGCAATGATAATTTTTAATGATGACATAGTATTCTGGAGATAGTTAACTCCCTATAGGTAAACCACAATTTATTTAATGAATCTCTCTATTGACGGACATTTAGGTTGTGTCCAATTTTGTGCCATTATAAACAATGTTGCATTTGTTTAATGATTTCTTTGGAATAAATTTCTAAAAATTGAAATTACTGGATTAAGTGTTTAGATATTTTAAAGTTTTATGTATCTTGTCAAATTGCTCTCTGAGAGTTATGCTCAGTTATGATCAGTTATGCTGATCGATATACAAATTTACAGTGCCACCAACAGTGTTTGAGAGTATATACCCTACCCTACCCTGAGTACAGTCCATGTTTCTAATATTTGCCCATTAGATGTGATGGAGTAGCACAACTTATACATGTATTGATAATTTTAGATTTCTTTATTTGTGCAGTACCAGGAAATGCATACCTTTTCCCTAGCTTTCTAAGTATTCATCTTTTTCTTATTGATTGGTAAGAGGCTTGTAATGACAATACCAACCCTCTGTATATCATATGTTGAAGTTTATCCTTTAACTTGATTGATGTTATGTGTCAATTTGTGGTCCATTATGCAGCCAATTTTGTTAGTCTTTTTTTTTTTTTTTTTTTTTTTTTTTTACGGTATGCGGGCCTCTCACTGCTGTGGTCTCTCCCATTGCGGAGCACAGGCTCCGGATGCGCAGGCTCAGCAGCCATGGCTCACGGGCCCAGCCGCTCTGCAGCATGTGGGATCTTCCCGGACCGGGGCACGAACCCGTGTCCCCTGCGTCAGCAGGCGGACTCTCAACCACTGCGCCACCAGAGAAGCCCTTGTTAGTCTTTTTATTGATAGTTTCTAGCTTTAGTGCATGCTAAGAAAGTCTTCCTCACCCAGGTTATGAAAATAATATATTTTATTTTCTTTTAGTGCTTCGATAGTTTTGTTCCATTTATGTCATTTCTATTCATTTTTAACTGATATATAATTAACATACAATAAATTGCACATATTTAAAGTGTACAATTTGACATGTTTTGATATATTTGTAACCCATGAAATCATCAACACAATCGAGATAATGAACATATCCGCCACCTCAGAGAGTTGTTCCATGCCTCTTTGTAGTCCCTTCGTCCCTCCTCTGATCAGCTTTCTGTCACTGTAGATTAGTTTTCATTTTCTAGAATTTTATATGAATGGAATCATAGAGTATGTTTGGTTTTTTTTTGCCTAGCTTCTTTAACTTAGCATAATTATTTTTAGATTCATCTATGTTTTTGCATATAACAATAGTTCATTCTGTTTTATTGCTGAGTGGTGCTCCATTATATGAATATACTAAACTTTATTTATTCACATGTCAATAGATGTTTGGGTTATTTCCAGTTTTTGCTGTTACCAATAAAGCTGCTATGACCACTCGTGAACAAGTCCTTGTATAGACATATACTTTCATTTCTCTTGGGTAAACATGTAAGAGTGGAATGGTTGAATATTATGCTAGGGGCATATTTAGCTTTTTGAGAAACTGCCAAACTTTCCCAAAGTCATTGTACCATTTTACATTCCTACCAACAAGGCATAAAAGTTTCAGTTCTTCCATGTTTTTGTCAACACTTGGTATGATCAGTTTTTAAAATTTTAGCCATTCTAGTAGGTGTGCGGTAGTATTTTATTGTGATTTTGTTTTGTATTTCTCTAATAATTAATGATATTGAGTATCTTTTCATGTGTTTTCATGCTGTCTATATATTTTATTTGGTGAAGTGTCTGATCAAATCTTGTGCCCATTTTAAAAAGTTGGGTTGTTTTCTTATTAAGTTTTGAGAATTCTCTCTGTATGATCTGGATTCGAGTCCTTTATCAGATATATGCTTTGCAAATATTTTTTTTCAGTCTGTACCTTGTCTTTCATTCTCATAACAGTGTTTTTCTCAACAACAGAAGCTTTAGATTTTGATGAAGTCAAATTTGTCATTTTGTTTTTTGGATCATGCTTTGGTATCATAACTAAGAAATCTTTGCCTAACCCCAGGTTGCAGAGATTTTTCTCCTACATTTTCTAGAAGTTTTTGGGTCTATGACGCACTTTGGAGTAGTGTTTGTATATGGTGCAAGATATGGGTCCAAGTTTATTTTTTTATATCCAATTGTTCCAGCAACATTTGTTGAAATGAATATCTTCTCTCCACTGGATTACCTTTACATCTTTGTCAAAAATAAGTTGTCTGTATATGTGTGGGTCTATTTCTGAACTCTCTATTTTGTTCCATCTATTTATTTATCTCTCTTCAAAATACCACACTGTCTTGATTACTGTAGCTTTATAAATCTTGAAATCAGGTAGTGTTAATCCTCCAACTTTATTCTTCTTTATTGAAGTTGAATTTACCATTCTAGATCCTTTGCATTTCCATACAAATTTTAGAATCAGCTTGGCAATTTATACAAATAAGTTCACAGGAATTTTAAGATTGCAGTTGGAAGAACTGACATCTTAAAAATATTGCATCATCCGTGCATGAACAGGTATATCTCTCCATTATTTGGGTCTTGTTTAATTTCTCTCAGCAATGTTTTATAGTTTTCATGTATAGGTCTTGCACATCTTTTGTCACATTTATTCTTAGATATTTCATATTTTATGCTATTGTTTTTTAATTTAAATTTCTGAGTGTATGTTGTCAGTATGTAAAAAAGACATCACTGATTTTTTTACACTTACCATGTGTCCTGCAACCTTGCTAAACTCACTTACTAGTTCTAGTAGAGCTTTGTATGCTGCAATGGATATTCTCCATAAATGATCATGTCATCTGTGAATAAAGACTTCCTCTCAAACAAGAAGCTTTTAAATCCTTCTACTTGTTTATTACACTGGTTAAAACCTCCAGTACAATATTGAATAGGCATGGTGAGAGGAGACAAATTTGTCTTGTTATTGATTCTAGGGAGAAAGCATTCAGTCATTAACCATTAAGTATGATGTTAGATATAGATTTTTTTTGTAAATAATTTTTGACAACTTGAAGAAGTTTTCTTTATTCCCATTTGCTGAGTGTTTTTATCAGGAATGAATGTTGGATTTTGTCAAATGCGTTTCCTGTATCTATGAGATGATCATGTAGTTCTTTTTTTTTTTTTTTTTTCATGTAGTTCTTTTTTTTCATGTGTTGATAAAATGATTTACTTTGATTTATTTTTGAATGTTAAACCTACCTTTCATTCCTGGGAGAAACCCAACTTTACTGTCACGTATATCCTTTTCATATATTGATGGATTTGATTTGCTAAAATTTTATGTATAATTTTTTTTACATCTATGTTTGTTAGGACTATTAGTCTGTAGTTTTTTCTTGTAATATTTTTGATGGCTGTGGTATCAAGGTGATGCTAGCCTCATAGAATGAGTTGACAAATTTTACCTACTTTTCACTTCTCTGGAAGTTTGTGTAGAATTGATGTTATTTCTTCCTTAAATGTTAGGTAGCATTCACAGTGGAGTTTTCTTCATGGGATTGTTTTTTAACAGTTTCACTTTCTAGATGTAGGTCTATTCAGGTTATCTATTTATTCTTTTTTTTTTAAATTTATTTATTTATTTAATTTTTGGCTGCATTGGGTCTTCGCTGCTGCACGCGGGCTTTCTCTAGTTGTAATGAGCAGGGGCTACTCTTTGTTGCAGGACGCAGGCTTCTCATTGTGGTGACTTCTCTTGTTGCAGAGCACAGGCTCTAGGCGCACGGGCTTCAGTAGTTATGGCTCGCAGGCTCTAGAGCACAGGCTCAGTAGTTGTGGCGCACGGGCTTAGTTGCTCTGCAGCATGTGGGATCTTCCTGGACCAGGGCTCGAACCCCTGTCCCCTGCATTGGCAGGCGGATTCTTAACCACTGCACCACCAGGGAAGCCCCTATCTATTTATTCTTTACTGAGTTTTAGTAGATTGAGTGAAGGGATTTTTTCCACTTAATTTAAGATATCACATTTATGAGCATAAAATTGTTCATAGTTTTCCTTTATTATCTTTTCAATATCTATAGGATCTATAACAAAGTACTTTTATTCCAATATTAGTAATTTGTGTCTTCTCTCTTTTTCCTGATTAGTCTGGTTAGAGGTTTATCAATTATATTGATTTTCATACAGTGCCGGCTTTTGGTTTTATTGATTTTCTCTATTGCTTCCTTTTCTTTTATTGATTTCTACTCTGTTATTTATTATTACCTGCTTTTGCTTACTTTGGGTTTAATCTGCTCTTCCTTTTCTAGTTTCTTAAGGTATAAGTTGAGGTCAATCATTTGAGACCTTTCTTATTAAAAATTTCTCTCTAGGGACTTCCCTGGTGGCACAGTGGTTAATAATCCACCTACCAATGCAGGGGACACGGGTTTGAGCCCTGGTCCAGGGAGATCTCACATGCCACAGAGTAACTAAGCCCATGCACCACAACTACTGAGCCTGTGATCTAGAAGCCTGCACACCACAACAAAGAGTAACCCCCACTCACCATAACTAGAGAAAGCCTGCCTGGCAGCAATGAAGACCCAACACAGCCAAAAATAAATAAATAAATATAATAAATAAATTAATTAATAAAAATAAAAATTTCTCTCTAGTCAAAATACATTCTAATTTCCCTTGTGATTTTTTCTTTGACCCATGGATTATTTAGAAGTATATTGTTTAGTTTCCAAATACCTGGGGTTTGTAAAGATGTCTTTCTGTTATTGATTTCTAATTAAATTGCATTGTGATCACAAACCATACTTTGTATTATTTACGTCATTTTAAATTTATTGAGACTTGTGTTATGGCCCAGAATGTGATCTATCTTGGTAAATGTTCTATAAGCACTTGATATGAGTGTGCATCCTGCTGTTCTTGGTTGGAATGTCCAAGGTTGATAATGTATTCAAGTCTGTGTACCTATACTGGTTTTCTGTCAACTTGTTCTATCAATTATTGAGAGGGGTTTTAAAATCTCCTATATAATTGTAGGTTTATCTATCTTCCTTTCAGTTTTATCAGTTATTACTTCACGTATTTTGGAGCTCTGTTGATAAATTGGAAACATTTAGGATTGTCATCTTGATGAACTGAAATTATGTTTTAAAGGTTATAGTCCATTTATATTTATTATAAAATATTGGTTATTTTTTAAGATTCCACATGTAAGTTATATCATACAGTATTTGTCTTTCTCTGTCTGACATTTCATTTAGCATAATACCCTCCAAGTCCATCCGTGTTGTTGCAAATAGCAAAATTTCATTCTTTTCTATGACTGAGTAGTATTCCATTGTATGTATGTGTGTATATATATATGTATACCACATCTCTTTATCCATTCATCTGTTGATGGACACTTAAGTTGCTTCCATATCTTGGCAATTGTAAATAACTCTGCTATGAACATCGGGGTGCGTGTATATTTTCAAATTAGTATTTTCGTTTTTTGTTTTTTTCAGATATATACACAGGAATGGCATTTCTGGGTACTACAGTAGTTCTAGTTTTAGTTTTCCAAGAAACCTCCATACTGTTTTCCACAGTGGCTGCACCAATTTACATTCCCACCAATGTAAATTGTATCAGGGTTCACTTTTCTCCACATCCTCTCCAACGTTTGTTGTGTTCTTTTTGATGATAGTCAAACATGAGCACCATGTTTGAAGTCCCTGAGAAAATAAAGAGCTTAGTGTATTCAAAGCCAGAGTTGCTGCAGCTCAGTGAGCAATGCTATAAGACAAGATTGGTGAAGTCATCAGGGACCAGATTATGAAAGGTCATGTAAGCTCTCTTAAGGATTTTAAATTTTATCCTAAGAAAAATGGGAAACAGTTGAAGAGTGTTAGACTGAGGACTAGCACGATCACATTGGAGTTTTGTTTTTTCTTTTCTCTAGTAGCTTTTCTTTTTTATATTTATTTATTTATTTATTTTTGGCTGCATCATGTCTTAGTTGCAGCACGTGTGATCTTCATCGTGGCATGCAGGATCTTTCGTTGCCACACATGGGCTTCTCTTTAGTTGTGTTGTGCGGGTTTTTTCTTCTTTAGTTGTGGTGCACAGGCTCCAGGGAGCGTGGGCTCTGTAGTTTGCGGCACACAGGCTCTCTAGTTGTGGCACGTGGGCTTAGTTGCCCTGCGGCATGTGGGATCTTAGTTCCCTGACCAGGGATCGAACCTGCATTGGAAGATGGATTCTTTACCACTGGACCACCAGGGAAGTCCCCAGATTGGAGTTTTAAAAGATCTCTGTGGGGGGAATTCCCTGGTGGTCCAGTGGTTAAGACTCCAGCGCTTTCACTGCCAAGGGCACAGCTTCAATCCCTGCTCAGGGAACTAAGGTCCTGCAAGCCTCATGGCGTGGCCAAAAAAAAAAAAAAAAGATCACTGTGGTTGCAATATGAAGAATGGATTAGATTTGAGGATGACCGTAGTGGAAGCATGAAAGCTCTTGCAGTGGTCTGGGTAAGAAAAAAAGATTGCGGGTTAGATTAGGGGTGATGTCAGAATAGCTGTATAGAAATGAATCTAGATCTATCTTGGAAATAGAATTAACAAGACTGAATGATGAATAAAACATGTGGGAAAAGGGATAATGAATTAATTAGAGTTTTTTTTAAGGCAACCTTTTTCTTTATTTCATTTTCAACACAATTTTAGCTCAGATAGCAATTCACAGAGGGTTTCCCAGTAACCAATCTAAGTGGTCTTTTTTTTTTTTTGAAATATAGTTGATTTACAACATTGTGTTCATTTCTACTCTACAGCAAAGTGATTCAGTTTTATATATATACACACACACACATATATATATATATATATCCTTTTAAATATTCTTTTCCATTATTGTTTATCACAGGATATTGAATATAGTTCCCTATACAGTAGGGAACTGTATAGGGGACTATACAGTTGTTTTTTATCCAGTCTATATATAATAGTTTGCACCTGCTAATCCCAAACTCGCAATCCATCTCTCCCACATCCCCTTCCCCCTTGGCAACCACAGTCTATTCTCTGTCTGTTTTGTATATAAGTTCATTTGTGTTATATTTTAGATTCCACATATAAGTGATATCACATGGTATGTCTTTCTCTGACTTACTTCATTTACTGTGATAATCTCTAGGTCCATCCATGTTGCTGCAAATGGCATTATTTCATTCTTTTTTATGACCAAGTAGTATTCTATTGTCTATATGTACCATATGTTCTTTATCCATTCACATATTGATGGACATTTAGGTTGTTTCCATGTCTTGGCTATTGTAAATAGTGACATTATGAACATTGGGGTGCATGTATCTTTTGCAATTATAGTTTTCTCCGGATATATGCCCAAGAGTGGGATTGCAGGATCATATGGCTAGTTAAGGGTACTTGGTTGCAAGATATAAACACCAACTCTGACTAACTTAAAGCAAAAAGGGAATTTTAAAAATAAGGGTTATGGTCAACCCACAAAATTGATTGAAAGATTAGAAATGATGGAGCAAGCTCAGCAGGAACTAATTGAGAGTCTTATCAGGCTACCACCACCAGAATGAATGAAGTCTAACTGATTTTTCCATCTTTGTATACTCCACCTGTGACTCAGAGTCCCAGAAAAGGCACTCCAACTAGCTGAGCTTGAGCTATATGCCTGGCTTTTGATATACCAAGACAATAAGAGTGGAAGAAAGCTTTGATTGAATCTGGGAACCCCTTCAGCTTTCATAGAGGGAGGGCAAGTTACCTTAACTTACAGTCCTCAAAATTGCACAAAATTTAGTGAAGGACATCCCCCCCTACCCCAGCCCCCCACAAAACTAAGGTGCTGTTAGAAAGGGAAATTGAATTTGGGTTAGCCAAAGAAATATCAGATGCACACCACAGAGAGGGAGGTGGCAAGGATGACTCCTTTTCTCAGACTTAAAAAACACAAATGTCTGGCTAATCCAGTTAAAGAGAAAAACCACGGGCCAACATGATGTCACTTGTGCTAAAACCTGTGATGTCAAACCTAGATCTTAATACCTAAGCTAATTGCAATTTTGACCTTCCCCAGAAATGTAATCTTAATCAGGTTGAAATTTTCTGGTCGGCATCAATCAGGTTAATCTGTCATGTGGGCCTTCTCCATCACCCCCCAGAGGAAGAAGAGGCAATCTGCATGATAAAACGCTTGCCAGTTCTCTTCTCCTCCAAAGAAGATGCATAGCCCCAAATAATCCTTTCTTTTCTTTTGCTAATTACTTCCTTGCCCCACCCTCCTTTCTACAAAAGCTTTCCATTTTGTATCATTTCTCTGAATGCCCTTCTAGTTGCTAGATGGGATGCTGCTTGACTCATGAATTTTTGAATAAAGGCAATTAGATTTACAAATTTACTCAGCTTAATTTTGTTTTTTGACAACCCTCTTCAAGTATTAAGAGGGGGCTTCCCTGGTGGCGCAGTGGTTGAGAGTCCGCCTGCCGATGCAGGGGACACGTGTTCGTGCCCCGGTCCGGGAAAATCCCACATGCCGCGGAGCGGCTGGGCCCGTGAGCCATGGTCCCTGAGCCTGCGCGTCCAGAGCCTGTGCTCCGCAACGGGAGAGGCCACAACAGTGAGAGGCCCCCGTGCCGCAAAAAAAAAAAAAAAAAGGATTAAGAGGGTCTAAATGATAGAAACATAAAAGGCCTCTTCACTCAAGGACATGAACTCTTTACAGACTCTCTAGCCTAAAAAATATATATATATAAAATAAATAATGAGGGGCACCCTTCTACAAATGGAAAAATAAGCAAACTTGGGAATAAACTGCAGTCCCCAGGGTATATTAATGATTGGAGGCCAAGTACTTCTAACCATTTGGGTCCTTATAGTCCTCTTTAATCCTCTTAAAGACTAGAAAACATTTTATTTAGTTCTCCTATTATCAAAACAATTAACTTCAGCTTCCTAGTGACCCTTAAGTCTACACGGTTTTCCTATTCTCTGTCCCACCAAACTAAATATTAAATATCTTTCTGTTGCAGAAAGGGGGACCCCTTTCAGGGCCCGAGAGTGGGCTCTTGTCTAACACTGAGAAATGAATTGTCCGAGGAGACACACATGCTGACAAAGCAAGAGACTTTATTGGGAAGGAGCACCCAGGGGGAGAGCAGGAAGTTAAGGGAACCCAGGAGGACTGCTCTGCCACTTGGCTCACAGTCTCGGGTTTTATGGTGATAGGATTAGTTTCTGGGTTGTCTCTGACCAATCATTCTGACTCAGGGTCCTTCCTGGTGGTGTGCTTAGCCAACATGGATTCCAGTGAGGATTATGGGAGGACATATGGACTGGCATCTCCTGTCTCCTTTTGACCTTTCCCGAATTCTTCCAGTTGGTGGTGGCTTATTAGTTCTGTGTTCCTTACCAGGACCTGCTGTTGTTAAGATAACTCATGCAAATGTTTATTGTGGTGCCTGGCCAGGGTGGACTGTTTCAGTCAGTGTTTCCCCTAACATTTCCTCCTGTACAATGTCCTCCCTTTCTCCCTTCCTTTTCTTCCTTCACTGATTCAAGTGAGCGATGCTGTGGAATTTGAGGTTTGCACAATTCATTGTTTCTTAGGAGTACTCTATTGAGAGGGATAACTTTTAGATTTGGGGACCTGCTCTCTGCAACCAAACAACATCTAGAGATTTATGCATCTGATATTCCACTTGGTGAGTATGGTGGGGGAACAGTATTGGTACTGTGGTCAAAAGCCCAGTTATTAGGAGTTCTGGAGAACAGATTCCATATGGAAATTCCTGGAGTCTTTAGAAAATTAGAATTGGTCTCTAAGTCATGATTATATCTTTGATCCTTTTTGAAGAAATAACACTACTATCTGGACACAGCTATGGGAGGTATCGTCACGAAGATGAACCTGGGTAAATGGGAATCACTCTAAATAAACTGAGATACTTTAACAAACATCTTGTGGGCAGAACTAATGATGAAAGACTTATCCTTTGTAGTTATGAGACTATAGTCTTTTTACCTCTTTTCCCACAACCACCTATTGATGCAACACTTGGAAGCCATTTCGGATGCTTTCTTAAGATTGCAGCTTTTCTTTCCTACCTATAAACGGGGTCTGAACCATGCTTCAGCTTGCCCTATTCCCTTGCCTAAATCTATCCTTGTCCCTAATCTTGTCTCAAACTGTCTGTTGCTTTAGTGAGTTCCAGTCTAAATTAATCCCATTGTTAATTTCCTTTGTTTGTGCCTTTTGCTGTTGTTGTTTTGCAATCACATTTTTCCAGGTCCTGCCATTTGACCATGCCACTTGCTTAATATTACTGCACCTCCAACTTGTCTGCATAAAGAAACTAATGTGGTATCTATTAGTATTTGCAGGCAGGTCTAACAGAGAAGCCTACACTGGTTGATAACTTCCTACTCTTTTTGAAGGTCATCATTACAGTTAAATCAATGAACACTTCTTTAAGGATGTAATGCCTGAAAAGTAATATGCTAGTATAAAAGTTAATAAACAGAAACCTCAATTAAAATAGAATCAGGCTTTGTAAATCAACTATACTTCAATTATACACACACACACACACACACACACACACACACACACACACACACATAGTGACCTCAACAACAACAAAATTGGTGTTGGGAGGCCAGAGGGGGAGCTCTCATGCCCAACAACAATAGCAGAGCCCAACAGGAAGAAGAAAGACCTCTTCTTCTTGCCTGGCAAGAGTACAACCAATGAGAGACTGTCACAACACAGCCAGCGAAAAGCCACTATACTTCAAACTCTCAAATCCTCCAATGGACTCTTTACTGTAGGCCTCCCAACTTCCCTTTCCACTCTTTAAAAGAATTCTCCTCTCCTTGCTGTGTGGGGACTTATTTGTGGCTTGCCAAAGTTGCAGACCCTGAATTGTAATACTATGTTGATCCTGAATAAATCTATTTTTTTTTCTGGAGAAGTAACTGGAAGTCTACTTGTTTTAGGTCAAGACTAGGCACTGGGGAGGAGGATGAGTCAAAGAAAATTCATGGTTCTTGCCCTCAAATAGCTTACTGTCTAGTGAGGGGGAGAGAAAAATAAATTAAGTTCAATATAAGTAGAAATAGGAAAACAAGCCCAAGAAACTCATGGTTGTACAGGGAGGAGTCGCCAGATGAGGATAAGGAAGACTTCGCAAAGGAGTTGGAATAAAACGATATTAAAAGTTTATATAGCTTTTCCGGGCTGCGGGGACGGAGGTGAGCCTGGCGGATCTGCGCGGCCTCGGGGCCGGAGCCTGGGTCCCCGCCCGACCCAGCGCCCGCCGCCGGCCAAGCCCCGCACCCCGCGCCTCCGTCCTGGGTCGCGGTGGCCGGAGGTGCGCCCGGGTCCGCGGGACAGGGCGGCCCAGAGGTCGCTTGTGTTTGGGGGTGGTGCGGTGAGGTTCTGGCGCCTCCGCGGAGCACCTCGGGTCTGGGGCTGGGGGCGCCGCGGCTTGCTATGCTCTGCGCACTTTCCCGGCTCTGAAGCCTCGAGAACACGGCTAGGCAGCAGTAGTTTAATGGGGAGTTTGCCTGCTGGGGTCTCAGTTCTTGGCTGGCCCCGGAACACGAGGTTGCCAGGCGTGTGACGGCAGCAGGTAGGAGTGAGCCGCTGGTGCAGCGATGAGCAGGGAAGGAAGGACACTGGCTGTTGGCCTGGGAACCTAGGCAAGAATGAGCAGCCAACACAATCCAGACCCGGTTCCGTGGGCCCAACTCGGTCCTGGGCGGCTGGTCAGTGGAATAGACCTGCAGGTGTGGCTCTTGTCACTCTAGGACTGGCTTCGGGACAGATCCTGCCGATGAGCCCAGGGCACCGTCCTCAGTTCTCCAGGAGAGCGCCCCGGAGTGGAGCCAGGGATGTGTGCCCGACTCAGCACGGCGGCCGCGCAAGTCCAGTCTGCTGTCAAGGGCAGTGGGGAGCTCGGGAAAGTCGTGGCCTTGGGAATGTCCTCTGATGAAAAAGAACCTGAAGGCTTATAAAATAACTTTTGTGTGGAACGTTGGTGTGTTGAAAAGCAGTTCTGTATGCTTTTCCTCTTTGGTGTGGATCAGCAGTGCTGAGGCAGCAGGCGCAATACAGAAGCATGAGCAGAGACCGTTTGGGATCCCCAAACTCCAGGGAAACTAAAGGTGACAGTCAGCCTAGTGAAGAGGACAGGAGGCGGTGTGGCGGGAGGCGGTGGCACCAGCCCAGCAGGCGCCCCTTGTCTCAGGGCCCTAATCCTAGCTCCAGCCGTGTGGTCAGGGAAGCTGCAAGGTCTTCTGGGCGAGCAGAGCCCACAGTCCTGAGCTGTTCTTCGCTGTGTTTGGGTCATCTCCCCCCATCCAAGGGGAGAAATCTAGGTGAGGTTTAAGAATCAGTGCTTCAAGAATGTGGATCTCATAGGTGAAACCTCAGAACACGTGTTTTCAGCACAAGGTGTTAAAGTGAACGGAAGGATTCAACGCCTTTTCAAGGAGGTGTCTCCATGTGGGCAGAACTAGAGAATAAATGGGTCTTGAATTAAAAAAAAAAAAGTTTATATAGTACTATGTATTGTTCTAAGTGCTTTACATGTATTTTTACTCTTGTAAAATATCATTTTTAAAGATATAAGTAGGATTTTAATATATAACTACAGAGGGAAGAGCATAAGTCAAAGCCCAAAAGCCTTATTCATAAGTTCTTTCTTAGCTGTAAAAAAGAAAGGTTGGACTAATATTATCTCATTCTCAAACTGACTATTAAATGATCTAGATTAGACTGATTGGAGTAGAATATGTGGCTGAAGAGAAGTACCCAGAAATAAGATCTTTTACTTGGTTTATCCCCTGTGCTACAAAAAGCTAGATTATGGAGCTACTTTACCTACTATAATGTCAACCTATACTTAATTTTCTTTTTATAAATCTCAGTAAGTAGTAAAAAAAAAATTTCCCATTCAAAGAAGATAAGTATTTTGAGGGTGTGTTGCTACAGACAATTTAAAACAAGAAGTACAAGAGAAAAGAAGAGCTGCCTTCCCAAGCTGTGAACACAGGAAGAAGCCTTAACCTATTGGGTGGTGGCAACAAAAGCAGGAGCTTAGTATTTCATCACAGAATGCAAGAATGTAATCTCCATTTATATGTGTAGAGAAGACAAGACGTTTAAACAATTTGTCTGTTGCTACACAAGGAACTGCTATTGAACAATGGATTAAATCTAGTTCAGCTAGTATATGTAATCAGATGCAGTTACAATAACCTTTCAGGTAGCTAAATAAGCAGGAGGTAGAATATATAGCTCTGTTAATTTTGGTTAACGTCAAACTACGGTATTCTGCCTGTAACCAAGCAGGCTGTCATCTTAAGACCAGGGCCAGCCCCTCTATATACAGTGCTGTGAATCCCAAGGTATATAAGTTAAAGCTGGCCACTTATGGAGATCTCTTTGAGACTATGTACATGAAATCAATAATAGGGTTAAAATTTTAAAAATTAAATCCAGAGAGTTTTCCCAGAAGTTATGTATAAACCTTCATTAGGTAAAATTTCCATTTTGAATTCTGATGAATGGAAGCCAATAGTTGGTGAAGCCAGCACCACATACTTCAGTATACTCAATACTTAAATGCTCAGTATTTTCAGCTGAGTATAAAGCAGCATCTTTCAAGCCAAGTGAGAATAATGAATGAGAAAGTTTTCATAGGTAGAAACACCAATTTTAATAAGAAACTAGAATCCCATGATGCTTTGACACTTATCCCCAATTTTTAAGTGCATGGGAAGAAAATGTATTTATCTTTGATGGCTTTGGAGAAGAATACTTTGAGAATCCAAATAAAATAAATATATATATATTTTTTATTTTTAAATCTTCAGACTTAAGCAGTGAGTATATATATATATACACATGTATATTTATACATACACAAGTATATATAAAACAAATAAAACAAACATATAATTATTTATCTTTGTTTTTATTTTTTTTGTTGTTGTTTATTTATTTTTTTATTTTTTGCGGTATGTGGGCCTCTCACTGTTGTGGCCTCTCCCGCTGCGGAGCACAGGCTCGGAACGCGCAGGCTCAGCGGCCATGGCTCTCGGGCCCAGCTGCTTCGTGGCATGTGGGATCTTCCTGGACCGGGGCACGAACCCGTGTCCCCTGTATCGGCAGGCGGACTCTCAACCACCGCGCCACCAGGGAAGCCCCCTTGTTTATATTCTTCCTCACTGGTTACATTAAAGGGAAAAACTTGATACTATTGGAAAACAAAATCTTCAAGACCTTCATAAACTCAGACTTTATAAACTGAGGAGGAGATTTCAGAGCAATGACAGGAGTTTTAATAAAGGAAATCAGAATTCCAAACGAGGAAAATCGAGCAAATTCTCAGTGTTGATGAAATGTATGGATATGGAAATTTAAGGAACAAAAGGAACTGATTTCCCATGGAGAGTCTGAGAGCCTCCTAGAAGCATTGTTTCCCTGGCCTCCATGTTGAATACAATTCCTTTTTCTTTTTATTCTGCTCTTGAAATTCCTGGCACAGTGTCTCATTTGGCAGTTGAGACTAATTTAAATTCTCTTGCTCATTGAAATTAGAAAATTTTGTCTCATTTTGAAGCACAAAATTTATATTTGTCCAGAATTATTATATTCCCACTATGAACCAATTTGCTGTCATTAGGTTTAAGTCAAAGTATATCTGTGAGTCATGTAATTTTAAATCAAATAGAAATTCCATGACTAAAATTTAATTTCTCAAAAGATGATGATGTCAATCAGTTCTCAGCTCCTAGAATACAAGAAATAGAAAATTCACTAGATCTGGCTATGGCTCAGTGGAAAATGCTTGGGGATTTAGGTTCATTTTGTTTTCCTTACTTTTGCATTTGCCTAGGTCAAATTGGGCAATATGTTGTAGGAAGAAGAAGAGAAAACAAAGGAGTCAAAGAAACCTGGGTTCTCATTCAGAGTGCCACTTACTAGCCAAGTGATATTGGACAAATTATTTAACCTTACTGAGACTCAGCTTTAAAATCCATATAATGGGGATAATAACACCTATTCTGCATTCCTCATAGGCTAGTTAGTTGTGAGAATCAAAAGAAATAATGTGATTAAAAGTTCTGTGTAAAGAGTTAAGAAGTGTCCAAATATACTATGCATTGCCATATACAAAGGGGTATATAACTATTAAGTAATTACTGCCAGAATTATAAAATGTAAATCTGATTGTGCTATTTTCCCTCTAATTAAGTGCCAGTGGTTCCCTGTTGACTGTAAGATAAGTTCAGAATACTTTGTCATGGCATAAAAAAACCTTCAGCAAATTTTATAGCTTTATCTTTCACCTCTTTCACCATCCCCCACACAGACATTCATCAGCCACACCAGCCTTCTCAGTGTTCTGCAAGCAACCACACTCTTTCACATTGCCAGTTCTTTGCTCATGCCATTCCCTCTGCTTGCCAGGAATATTCTCTACTTGTCAAGACTCAGATGGAAGATCGTAGAGAGCAATGGTTAAGAGTGGTTGGACTAAATCAGATGTGTGTTCAAATTCCTGCTCTGTTTCTTGTTACCTAATGCGGCACTGGGCAAGTTAATTTACTTCTCTTTACCTCAGTTTCTTTATCTGCAAAATGGGAAGTATAATATCTCCCTCATAGGATTGTTATGAAAATTATATGAAATGATATAATTAAAGAGCATATTATAATGTCTGACACATTGTAAACTGTCAATGAATGGTAGCTAATTATTTTTATTACTATTTTTAAATGTTTCCTTTTCTGCAAAACCATTCCTGACACTGTCAGGCAGCGTTGTTCCTTTAGCTTCATAGCACTTTTATATATACTCTGATAGCACTATGGGAACATATCATACATAGCATTTGAAATGACACTCTTGTTCTTTTATTGCTTGATTGACTACTTGATGGTCTTTTCATTGTGAATTATTATACCTTCAGAAAAGTGTTTAACCATAAATGTATATTATAACAGATAATTATAAAGTGAAACTCATGTAGCCACCTGGGCTGGACCATTTTATTTTCAGATTGTTAATCTGGGAACTGTATTTCCCAGAATCCCCTTCCCTGAATGGCTCTGGTATAGAGTTGGCCAAAAGAGCATCTTGTGTGAGATTTGGGAGATGGAGGTGAAGCAGCATCTATTACTCTCTGAAGGCCTTTGGTTCTAACCTGTCCTTGCTCTTCTCTGCTCTGCATGCAGCTCTTCTTCCCAACAGTGGTCCCAGGTTGATTACCAGATGTTTTGCTGCAGACCCTCAGAGGCAATAGCTTCTCATAGACTTCTCCACTAGTTATTTCTTTGCAGTCACATTTCAGCAGCTGGATGAGCTGGGCTTCATAGATAAGATTGGTTGGTAACACTTCCATCCTCCAACACCCTCTTAAAGAACTTCACTTCCCCGGCTCTTACAATTACCTATGGTCCAATTTCTGTAATAAATTCCTCTCTCTAACCCAAAGTTGTTCTGCTTCCCTGATTAAACTATGACTAAATACACCATTATCCAGGTCAAGAAACAGAATATCACTGGCACCCCAGAAGTGCCCCATATGTCGCTTCCTGATCACACTTGTTTCCTTTCTCCCTGAAGTAACCATGACCTGACCTTTACGGTAATCACTCCCTTGCTTTTCCTCATATTTTATCACATATATGTGTATGCACTTTTAAAACATACAATTTAGTTTTATCTGTTTTTGAACTTTATAGAAATGTAATTTTACTACATGTCCTTTTTGTGCCATGCCTCTTGCACTCAACATTAAGTTTTTAAGATTTGTTCACAGTACTGTGTGTAGCCCTAGTTTTCACAATATGCCAAAATTTATATATTCTGTTCTTTAAAACAGCAGTCCCCAACCTTTTTGGCACCAGGGGCTGGTTTCGTGGAAGACAATTTTTCCATGGACAGTACGGGGGGTGGGGAGGGGGTGGCGGAAGTGGGGGGGTGGTTCAGGCGGTAATGGGAGCAATGGGGAGCGACAGATAAAGCTTTGCTCACTCACCTGCCGCTCACCTCCTGCTGTGTGGCCTGGTTCCTAACAGGCCGTGGGCTGGTAGCGGCCCGCGGTCTGGGGGTTGGGGATCCCTGCTTTAAAAGTTATTTGTTTATGTGTCCCTATTCCATTTGATTAACAGGAACTATGTCTTATCTATTTTTGCATCCTTCCTCCATTCCAACTCTATTCAACCCAACATATAACACAGTGCTTATCTATCTCAACTGGGACCTCAACATCTAGTCACAATCCTACTGTGTTTCTTTAGGGATCATTTCCTCCCTCCTATGCAACAACTATTTCAAATATTTTACATGGTCCATAAACCTTTAACTGTCTTGCCTTCCCCTCACTTTCAGCAGATGGTTCCTCTAACTTTGCAGAAAAAAATAGATGTTATCAGATATGAACTCCTTTGACTTTGTGCCTCCAAACCTAAAACCTACCTGCACCTATATCCATCTTTTCCTCCTTCTCTCTTATTACAATGAAGAAAATGCCTTTCCTATTATTCAAGATTATTTTATGTGTTCACTGGATTCCATTCCCGCCTAATTCTCAGAGCCTTTGTTGATCATCATCTCCCTTTTCTTTATATTTAGCTACCCCTTCTAATATTTAAACTTGCTGAAGTCTCTTCTATCTTGAGAATAATATGTATTTATCTATCCACCAACTATAGTTATGTTTCAGTTACTGCACTCTTCTCCCTCACAAATTTCTCAAAAGAGTTGTCTATTTCAATTTTTCCATTCTGTCAACTCCTATTTCCTCTTTAGCCCACTGCAATCTAACTTCCTCCTGATCATCCCCTGGCTCTAAAATAGAAACTCTCGTAACTAACTTCCATTTAACCAACATAATACAAATTAACTGGTAATCTCCATTACCTTTATAAAACATACCAACTGATGCCTACAGCACACTGAACGCATATGCGTAATATGCTGCTGCTTAGTATACTTAAGGATTTTTGTTCTCACTAGATAGTGGTAGGCTTACCAAGAATCAGTTGTGTTTATTCAATCTGTTTATGCTAGGTAATTACGGAAGTTGATTATTATGTAAACCATTACTTATTGTTATATGAAATATAAATAGGAAAAAGAAAATGGTTATTTCTATGAAAATTGAATTAAGTGTTTTGGAAAAATTCATAAAAGGAAAATGGCTTTAAAATTTTTCATTGGATTGAGGTAGGCAAAAAATGATTGGGGAAAATCATATCTAGGGTTCTTCACTCAGATTGCTTTACAATCACTTTTTTCCCATTTTTTTGTTTACTGTGGTGAACTACACATAACATAAAATATACCATCTTAACCATTTTTTTTCTTAACCATTTTTAAGTGTACAGTTTAGTGGTATTAAATGCATTCATAATGTTGTGCTTTTGTCACTACCACTCATCTCCAGAACTCTTTTCATCTTGTAAAATTGAAACTCTATACCCATTAAACACTAAATCCCCAGTCCCTCCTCTCCTGCAGTCCCTAGTAACCACCACTCTGCATTCTAACTATGAATTTGACTCTTCTAGGTACCTCATGTAAGTGGAATCATAGAGCACTTTTCTTTTTGTGACTAGCTTTTTTCACTTAACATAATGTCCTCAAGCCTCGTCCATGTTGTAGCATGTCAAAATTGCATTCCTTTTTAAGTCTGAATAATATTCCATTGTATGTATATAACACATTTATGTATCCATTCATCAGTCAATAGACATTTGGGTTGTTTCTATTTTTAGCTATTGTGAATAATCTGCTATGAACATGGGTATAAAAAATCTCTTTGAGACACTGCTTTTAGTTCTTTGGGGTATACCCAGAAGTGGAATTGCTGCATCACGTGGTAATTTTATTTTTAATTTTTTGAGGAACTGTCAAACTGTCTTCCACAGTTGCTGTACCATTTTACTTTCCCACCAACAGTTTACAAGAGTTCCAATTTCTCTACATCCTCATCAACACAACCATCCTAATGGTGGTGTCTCATTGCGGTTTTGATTTGCATTTCCCTAATGATTAATGATGTTGGGGCTTCCCAGGTGGTGCAGAGGTTAAGAATTCGCCTGCCAATGCAGGGACATGGGTTTGAGCCCTGGTCTGGGAAGATCCCACATGCCGCGGAGCAACTAAGCCTGTGCACAACAACTACTGAACCTGTGCTCTAGAGCCCGCAAGCCACAACTACTGAGCCCACATACCACAACAACTGAAGCCTGCGTGCCTAGAGCCTGTGCTTTGCAACAAGAGAAGCCACCGCAGTGAGAAGCCCGCGCACCACAGCGAAGAGTGGCCCCTGCTTGATGCAACTAGAGAGAGCCCGCGTGCAGCGATGAAGACCCAACACAGCCATAAATAAATAAATAAATAAGTTTATTTTAAAAAAAGAGAGTTTACAAAAATGATGTTGTGCATCTTTTCATGTGCTTAATAGTCATTTGTGTATCTTCTTTGGAGAAATGTCTGTTCAAGTTCTTTGCCAATTTTTTTTTTTTTTTTTTTTGCGGTAAGTGGGCCTCTCACTGTTGTGGCCTCTCCCGCTGCGGAGCACAGGCTCCGGACGCGCAGGCTCAGCGGCCATGGCTCACGGGCCCAGCTGCTCCGCGGCATGTGGGATCTTCCCGGACCGGGGCACGAACCCGTGTCCCCTGCATCGGCAGGCGGACTCTCAACCACTGTGCCACCAGGGAAGCCCTGTTAATGGTATCTTTTGATGCACAAGATTTAAAAATTTTATGGAGTCTAATTTGTCTATTTTGCTTTTTGTTGTCAGTGTCTTTGGTGTCATATCTAAGAAATCACTGCCAAATCCAATGTCATGAAGATTTTGCCCTGTTTTCTTCTAAGAGTTTTATAATTTTAGCTCTTATATATAGGTCTATGATTCATTTTGAATTAATTCTTGTATATGGTATTAGGTCAAGTCCAACTTCATTCTTTTGCACTTAGATGTTCAGTTTTCCCCAGCATGATTTGTTGAAGACTGTCCTTTCCCCCACTGAATGATCTTGGCATTCTTGTCAAAAATCATTTGACCTTATGTGCGAGGGTTTGTTTCTGGCCTTTCTATTCTATTTCATTGGTCTATATGTCTGTTTTTATGCAAGTACTACACTGTTTTGACTCTTGTAGCTTTGTAGAAAGTTTTGAAATCAATAAGTGTGAATCCTCTAGCTTTGGTTTGTTTTCAAGATTGTTTTGGCAACTTGGGGTTTCTTGAGATTCCAAATGAATTTTAGGATGGATTTTTCTATTTCTGTAAAAAACATTGTTGGGATTTTGGTGGGATTGCATTGAATCTGTAGATTATTTTGAGTAATGTCAACATCTTAACAATACTAAGATGAACAATCCGTGAACATAGGATGTGTTTCCATTTATTTGTGTCTTTTTAATTTCTTTTATCAGTGTTTTGTAATTTTCATTGTACATGTCTTTCATCTCCTTAGTTAATTCCTAAGTATTTTATTCTTTTTAATACTATTGTAAAAGGAATTGTTTTCTTTAAAAAAAATTTTTAATGACATTATTTTTTTTCTACTTTTACAAGCAATATATGTTCATTGCAGACAACTAGAAATGCATAGAAGCATAAAGTAAAAATTAACACTCACCCATAATCCCCAACCCCAGAGATAACCATCATTAGCATTTTGATGCATTGGAATTGTTTTCTTTTTGGTTGCTCATTGTTAGTGTAAAAAATGCAACTGATTTTTGTGTGTTGACTTTGTGTCCTGCTACTTTGCTGAATTCAATTATTAGTTCTAATAATTTTTTTGTGTGTGAGATCTTTAGAGGTTTTTACATATAAGATCATATCATCTGTGAACAGAGATCATTTTACTTCTTCCTTTCCAATTTGAATGGTTTTCAAATTTATTTTTCTTGAGTAATTGCTCTGGCTACAACTTCTAGTACTATGTTAAATAGAAATGGCAAAAGTGGGCATCCTTGCCTTATTCCTGATCTTAGAAGAAAAGATTTCAGTCTTTCACCATTGAATATTATGTTCACTGTGGGTTTTTTATATATGGCTTTTATTATGTTGAGGTAGTTTCCTTCTATTCCTAGTTTCTTGAGTGTTTTTATCATGAAAGGGTGCTGAATTTTATCAAATGCTTTTTCTGCATCAATTGAGATGACCCTATGGATTTTCCCTTCATTCAGTTAATGTGGTGTATTACACTGATAGATTTTCATATATTGAAACATCCTTGCATTCCAGGAATAAATCCCACTTGGTCAGTGTATAATCCTTTTAATATGTGGCTGAATTTGGCTTGCTAGTGTCTTGTTGAGAATTTTTGCATTGATAAGTGTTGTTGAGCCATAGTTTTCTTTTCTTGTAATGTCTTTGTCTGACTTTGATATCAAAGAATAAGTTAGGGTGTTTTCTTTCTTCAATTTTTCAAGAAAAGTTTGAGAAGGATTGATGTTACTTCTTATTTAAATATTTGATAGAATTGACTAGTGAAGACATCAGTTTCATTGATTTTCTTTGTCAGACTTTTTATTACTGATTCAATATCTTTACTAGTTATAGGTCTATTCAGATTTTCTATTTCTTCATGATTTTGTGTTTCTAGGTTTTGTGTTTCTAGGAATTTGTCCATTTCATCTAGGTTATCCAATTTGTTGGTGTACAATTGTTCATAGTACTCTCTTATAATCCTTTTTATTTCTGTAGAATCAGTAGTAACATCCCCGCTTTCATTTTTTTAGTCTTCTCCCTGTTTTTCTTAGTCCATCCAGCTAAAGATTTGTCAATTTTGTTCATCTTTTCAAAGAACCAACTTGGTTTATTGATTTTCTCTATTGTTTTCCTATTCTTATTTTGTTTATCTCTGCTTTCATCTTCATTATTTTCTTCCTTCTGCTAGATTCATTTGTTTGGATTTCATTTGTTCTTCTTTTTCTAGTTCCAAGTTGTAAAGTTAGGTTGTTGATTTAAGCTTTTTGTTTTTTTTCCTTTTAGCCCTTTAAATATATCAGCCAACTACCTTCCAGCTTCCAAAGTATCTAATGAGAAATCTGCTGATAATCCCATTGAAAAGCTCTTGTATGTGAAAAGTTGCTTCCCTCTTTTTGCTTTCAAGACTCTCTCTTAGTGTTTGTCTATCAAAAGTTTAATTATAATGTGTCTTGGTGTGGTTCTCTTTGAATCCATCTCTTTGGAGTTCCTTGAGCTTCTTGGATATTTATTTTTATGTCTTTTTTCAACTTGGGGAAGTTTCCAGCCATCATTTCTTCAAATATTCTCTCTACACCTTTCTAGCTCTCTCCTCTTGCAGAGAACCACACAATGGGTGTGTTGGTCCACTTGATTGTGTCTCACAGGTCCCTTATACTCTGTTCACCTTTCTTCAATCTTTTTTCTTTCTGTTCCTCAAACTCAATCATTTACATTGTCCTATCTTCAAGTTTACTGATTCTTTCTTTTGCTGTCTCAAATCTGCCTTTGAATCATTCTAATGAATTTTTAATTTCATTCATTGTGCTTTTCAGTTCCAGAATTTCTTTTTGGTTTCTTTTTAGGTTTTCTATCTCTTAATTGATATTTCCATTTTATTGATACATTGTTTTCTTGACTTTCTCCACATCTTCCTTTAGTTCTTTGAGCATCTTTAAGGGAATTGGTTTTTGTTTGTTTGTTTTTGTTTTGTTTTTTTGGCTGCACTGCACAGCATGTGGGATCTTAGTTCCCTGACCAGGGATAGAACCCCACCCCCTGCTGTGGAAGCATTGAGTCTTAACCACTGGGCCTCCAGGGAAGTCCCTTAAAGTCTTTGTCTAGTAGATCCACTATCAGGTCTTCTTCAAGGACAGTTTCTGTCGTTTTATTTTTTCAATTGAATGGGTCATACTTTCATGTTTCTTTGTATCTTGTGGGTTTTTGTTCAATACTGGACATTGAATAATGTGGTAACTCTGGAAATCAGATTCTCCTCCTTCCCAAGAATTGGCTGAGTTTTGTTTTTGTTTATTATTATTATCATTATTATTATTATTAGTGTTTCTCTGCCAAGGATTAGTCTGACGTGTTTAGTGCTTCTCAGGTCTTTTCTGAGCCTGTGCCTTTCCCTGGCCATACACAATGACTTTATGTTTTCCCTCATATCTGCAGTTCCTTTTGAATGTCCTATTTTTTAATGTCTGGCTACCAAAAGGGAAAGAAAAATGAAGGGGAGATAGAAAGGTTCCATCTTTTAAATCCTCTGGAAGTCACTTCAGCTAAAGGGATGGAGGTTGCAACAATTGGGGGAGGTGCAACAACAATGGCCACAGATCCCTGATGTTTTGTGGACAGAGTTCTGTTTGCTACCTTGGCTCTTGCAAGCTGCATTGCAAGCTGCTCCTGGAATATGTGCACAGCTGCCTGCCAGGGGGCTGAGAGGTGGGGAGATGGGTAAGTGCTACTGTGCTAAGAGCTGAAATTGATCAAGATTAACCACAATTTACCATCCAAACCTTCCCTTGGAAGTTGCAAGTCTCCTGTAGACTCTTGAGTTCCAAAATAGTTACATCAAACAGATTCTGTCAGTGTAATTTTGTCTAGATGGGAGAGAGATTCCTTGTGCTTCCTACTTCACCATCTTCTCAGAATCCTCTCCATGAGTATCTTTAATTTCTTGATTTACTTTAAATAATTCCCCCAAACAGGGAATCATAGACAATGCATTTATGGATATTATTTATGCGAGAAAACTGAGACTGATTTCAATACACATATACCAACAACAGATCATAAAGAAAGGTTTAGGCCCTGTATCAAAGATTGGCAAATAAATGTACAGTTATATGTTTCAGATTAAAATAATGTGAAAGAATGTGATTTTGTTTATGATTATCCAATTTAATCACTTTTTCAATGAATTATTGACCAATTTCCAGGTCCCACTCAGAAAACATTAATTTAAAGTGTTTCTACTGTACTCTGGATAATCTATACCATATATTCTGTAAATCCAGTAGATACTTTTCATTGCCAGCCTTACCTGACCTCTTGGCAATATTTGACACTATTGACATCTGTATTTTTTAATGCTCTCTTTCTTTGGTCTCCATGCTACCACATTCTCCTGGTCTTCTTTCTGTCTGGCTTACTCCTCAGTTTCCTTTGTGGGCATCTCCTCTTCTGCCCAGCTCTTAAACATTGGTATATCTCAGGTGTTTTTCCTAGCTTTGTATTCTTTTCAGTCTGTACACTTACCTTAAATGATCTGATTCATTCCTGTTGCTGATGACTCACATATCTGTAATTCCAAGTCCAGTCTTCATCCTGAGGCACACACTTATATATCCACTGCCTACTTAACACCTTCACTTGGATAACTCTCTGGTACCTTAAACAGCATATTCAAAAATGAACTAACCACTTCTCCCCCACTGAATGATTAGAGCTCCTTCTTCAGTGTCCAAGCACGGTGAGTGGCACGATCACACCCTTATTTTCAAACCAACAACCTAATAATTGTTCTTAACTCTTCTCTGTTCTTTTCTGTGACATCCAATGAATCTTCAAGTCCTGTTGTGTTTTTTTTTTTAACCTGCTGAGTATTTCTCAAACCCATGTACTTCTCTCCATCTCTACTACCATCATTTTCTCCTAATTTTTGTAATAATAACCTACTAAATGTTCTCCCTACCTCCAGTCTCTCTTCTTACCAATTTATTCTGCAACTGAAGTTGCATACTCAAGCTTCAGTGTGTGTACAACTGAATTAGTAAAATGGCTTATTAAGCTCTGCATGGTCTGGCCTCTGCCAGTCTACTCTTGCTATTCCACCAAACACTCTAGCTCTACTGAATTTTTTTTAGTTCCTAGAACAACATCCTTCCTTTCCGTCAAGCATTCACATGCTTGCCCTCAAGCATTCCCTCTACCTGGAACACTCCTACTCATCTTTCAAATCTCAGCTTTAAAGTCATTTTCTCAAGAGAGTTAACCCTATCCCTAGACAGATCTCCCTGAAACATGTTCCCATTACACCTCTCTTTACTGTAATTACTTATTTAATATTTGTTCTCCTGACTAGATGAAGTTTCTATAAGAGTAGTGGCCATGTTTGTCCTACTCACTGCTGGATCCATAACCCAATGCCTATCACATAGTAGGTACTCAATAAATACTTGGTGAGTAAATGAATGAATAAGTAGCACTCAATAAATGTTTGTTGAATGAAACTGTTAAAAAAAATACACTGCAACTTTCTATTTGGAGCAGAATTGTCCTCAGCGAGCTCACTGACGTGGAAGATGTTATTCAAGTATTTGTAATTCTGGAATTGTTTTTGGAATTACCTTCAGAAATGCAATATGTTCTCTTAAATACCCTAGACAGTGGCAAATATTTACCCTTTGAGGTTGGATTTTATTTTGGAAGTAGCAAAATCACTCAGAGTCGAGATGGGTAATTAATCTGGGTAATACTATCAGAGGTGAAAAATTATGTGTGACTGTAAATTAATGAGTCTGACTTTTTTGTATGGCTCATAAACTGGGTCTTAAGGCAATTCCAGAAGAGAAATTTCAAAAATGTTTTGAGCAATGGCAAGATTGTTAGAATGTTTGTATAGCTTCCCAAGGGAACTACTTTGCAGGGGGCACTGCTCATTTAGATATATACAGTCAAGAATGTTTTGTTTTGTTTAATAATTCTTGTTTCCTTTAGATACAGTTTCTACCAATGTGTGAGCTTTACTCAAAGCTTCAGAAAGAGCATGATATCGTAGTATACAGAGCCCAAAAATGTTAAGTAAATGTTACTTATCATCACCATTATTGAGAACATTTAATAATGAGCAAAGCACTTACAAATTAATCATCACTGTAATTTGGCCCATATCACCACAAAGAAAAGCTACTTTAGCCCACATACTTAACTACCTCCCCCAGCAAAAATGTTATGAAATATAGAGTAATCCTTTGCCAAATAAGATAGCTCTCAAGGGTACCAACCACTGTGAGATTTGGTTGGCTCAGTTTACTGAAGTTAATGAGTGAGACCAACTGCCACAGATGGTGCCTTCAGATTCTGGTCAGACATCTCAAAAATATGTATTATTGGTCACAAGGGAAATCACGGGCAAGACCAGAACTACAGAAATAAATCTATCTTCCCTATTAAAAGGAAAAATAATAAATCTCATTTAGATCCCCCTCTATGTGCCAGAAATTATGCTAAATTAAGCACTTAATGTACAAGTATTATTTTTTCATTTCAGAAACCAAAGCCAAGAGAGGTTAATTAATTTGTCCATTATCATACATCCAGCAGTTGGAAGAGTTAGACTGGGAACTCGTGATCTACATAATGCCAAAGCCCCAGTTCTTTCCACTTTACTCAAAGTACCTAATGAACTAAGGCCACATCATATGCAAAGACAGTACATTTTAAATCCCACCACTATCACTCTAGTTCTTTTTGTGGCCCATCTTCTCACCAGTGTCTCAGTCTTCTGGTGCCTCTACTTTCTTCAAAATGAGCATCAAGAGTTTTCTATTAAGTATATTTTTCTCAACTTTTTACTGTAAAATTGAGTGTTTTCTGACTGCATTCTCAGTAACTGTTTTTGAAGAGTTATGCCTAACTTCTAACTTCATTGCCCCAAAAGTTGTTACTAAGGCTCAGATCCTGCTTCTATGACCTGCCCTATGGAAACTAACTTTCCATGATCTCTGCTTCCTACAGAATGGTAATGCACCAATCCTTTATGGGGCATTTTTCTTGCCTCCTGATATTGAGCCTTCTACGGGAAATGGGGTGGTTGATGGGACATTTCCAGTTACTAATCTGATGTCTATACCTTGTCCAAGCAAAGACTCCAACTTGGATGTTTACCTTGCTACAGACTGTCAGTTTCCCACAGAATACATTGACAGTCATAACATTTTTGTCATATCTCCATCTCGACTCTGCCATTATGTAGATGGAACCAAATTCATTTACCCCCCCCCCTTTTTTTTAACATCTTTATTGGAGTATAATTGCTTTACAATGGTGTGTTAGTTTCTGCTTTATAACAAAGTGAATCAGCTATACATATACATATATCCCCATATCTCCTCCCTCTTGCATCTCCTTCCCACCATCCCTATCCCACCCCTCTAGGTGGTCACAGAGCACCGAGCTGATCTCCCTTTTAACTTGATGCCCTTGGAGGAAAGTATTTGTCTTGGATAGGTAGCTTGACACATTATCTCTGTCTTCTAGCTTAAAACTAGCAAAAAGACTATGATGCAAGAGCCTTTAGTGCCCAATGACAAGGAAACACCCAACTAAAGGAAATTAGAAAAGAATAGTAAAGCTTTGTGTCATAAAAATCAGCAGTACATTCAAATATATACCAAACTATAATTTTTTTTATTATTTACAAGCTAGCATAATTTAACCCCACCTTTTTGTGTTTCTCCTCTTGTCTCTATTGCTGACTGATTTCATGGCATTTATTTTAAGGTCAGTAGAGTCTGTTTCCAGCACCTCATAAATTTTAACTCTTCATCTGTCCTTCATCATGATTTATTATTTATTATAAGCATCTCTTAAGTCACATCTGTTCATAGTGCTCTTTTCTGGCCCTTAAAATGATATTGAACCTTCTAAATCATGCTCTATATTCTCAAAAAGCTTTTTGGATTGTAATAGGAAGATTACACACATAAAAAAAAAAACTTGGGCTTCCCTGGTGGCGCAGTGGTTGAGAGTCCGCCTGCCGATGCAGGGGACGCGGGTTCGTGCCCCGGTCCGGGAGGATCCCACGTGCCGCGGAGCGGCTGGACCTGTGAGCCGTGGCCGCTGAGCCTGCGCGTCTGGAGCCTGTGCTATGCAACGGGAGAGGCCACAACAGTGAGAGGCCCGCGTACCGCGAAAAAAAAAACTTACCTAAGACAAATATTTTTAAGGATTTTTTTAAGGAACAGTCAAAAAGAGAATATGCAATGAAGAAAATTAATAAGGGTATTAAAATTGCTGTTTTAGCAGTTCTCTCCATCCATATATTTAGCCTACTCTCGCTCAGAGCAGCCTACAGTATTATTAGTCTGCTAATATTAATTTTCCAAGGGTTCTGGAAAGTAATTTAGTAGCAGGAATTATTCTTACCAAATATACTGGGGAACTAAATCACAGCAGGACTTGTACAAGGTCTCCTGACAATCATAGAAATAATATTTAGACATCCTGACTTCCAGTTAATTATTTACTAAAAATAAGATGATTTCTAAGGAGGTTTAACTACACATTCCTTTGTTATCTGTTAGTATACAGTATTATTACACATTAGAATACTAATATATATGTTAGTATATGTTATCTGTTAGTACACCTATTTCTTCCTTCTGCAAAGCTTTAAGTATGAAAAATAGATTCTAGCATATGATAATTAGTGATAAAAGAGTCAAGGGTTACTAAGAAGAAAACCAAAGAAGAGAAACATGTACAAAATGTTAAAACTAGTAATGATTTTCATAATTATTTTACTCTAACTCAGTGCCTTTCAAACTTTTAAAACCATGATTCACATTAATAGATACATTTTATCTTAAGACTCAAAGTAGTTACTCTCACTATGTATAATGCACCTTTGATGCTATTTCTATTTCATTTTTAAAAATTCTGATCAGGACTTAATAAATGGGTGAAAATTCATAGTTTGAAAATCACTGCTTTAAATTGTCCATATCTACCAAGGGGGAGAAGAAGAAGGAGGAGGAGGAAAAAAAAGGAATAAGTTAATGATGACACAGGCTAGTCGAAGTCAAGTTTAGTATGAGATATTTAATATGATCATTTTTTCCCTCACTGACAAATATGTACATTTTCTTCCAAAGAAACCTAGTGTACTTGAATTCATATTTTACTATGACATTCATCTGGGAATGTAGAACACTGTGTTTACCAGCTATAAATCATACAAGAAACATTTTTTTCTGAATTTTATACCCAATTTTTGAAACAAAAGACATGATACAAAAGATATTCTAACTCCATTTAAAAAAAACTTTTCCAAAGAAGGAAGTTATGTTCCATATTTTTAAGATGCCAAAGAGTCTTTACTTAGGTTTCTTGTTCGTATTTCAAGTGATAGCCCAAAAGCAAAGATGTATTTGCTTTTTAAAAAAATCAACTAGTGTGAATTTTGAATATCAGATTTCTGCTTTCACAAATAAATCATTTGTGTCAAATTCATCTGTTCCTCTTCATATGGCATATCACAAGTGTATTGCAGCTGGCTGCTTTACAAACTGGAATTTGGATTCTATTAACAGCTCTGGTGAAAGTTTCCTCTCTAGTGTCTGGGCTTCTTCATTGCTGCACACACTGAACATGGCTTTAGCACAATTACTTAAAGCTCCTTCAATTAGAAATTACAAGACAGTTGTCATCAAACTTATGTAACACGGATCAACCAAGCATCTGGGAGAATTCGTATGTGCAACAGATCCAAACCCTGCAATGCATTCTCATCTTGAAGCATATACATTGATTTTATAGCTAATGGAAAAATCAGAGGTGTCTCTGTTTTCCTGGTTTTAAAAATACACACACAACAAACCAAATCTCAAAGTAAAATGCATGTTTTGTAAAAATTGCAGTTAGGAAGTACATAAAATAGCTTTATTTTCATCAGAGTGAAATTTTAGCATTACTTTTAAGACATGAAATATAAAAATCACAAAAAATTGGTAATTTTTGAATAAGTAACATCACTGCTAAGCATTTTGAATTTTGCCATCTGGAGAAACCATTTAAAAATTCACTCTAGGGGCTTCCCTGGTGGCGCAGTGGTTGAGAATCTGCCTGCTAATGCAGGGGACACGGGTTCGAGCCCTGGTCTGGGAGGATCCCACATGCCGCAGAGCAACTGGGCCCGTGAGCCACAATTACTGAGCCTGCGCGTCTGGAGCCTGTGCTCAGCAACAAGAGAGGCCGCGATAGTGAGAGGCCCACGCACTGCGATGAAGAGTGGCCCCCACTTGCCACAATTAGAGAAAACCCTCGCACAGAAACGAAGACCCAACACAGCAAAAAATAAATAAATTAATTAATAAACTCCTACCCCCAACATCTTAAAAAAAAAAAATTCACTCTACTTCTAAGCAATATTGTGTCATATAGTAGAACAGACAGTATAAAAGGCCTGGGATTTGGGCTTAGCTCATCCATTAACTGCTAATGTAAATTTGGGTGATTTGCTTAACCTTTCTAGGCCTTGGTTTCCTAATTTTAAAAATGAAGATATTAAACCACATGGTTTCTAAATTCCATAATATCTTGGGAATAGTGAGGTGTGAGATAATTTAATCTACAAACGTTAACAGACAGAAATTATCCACTTTTTTCTTTCTGCATTAATTAGTGGGTACCCCTCATCATGTAGGTAGGAAGTAAAGCAGTATCTTTGCTTGAATGTAAGAGGATTTAATAAACCTTTTTTAAAAAATCTCTGACCCCACTTAGGAACTAAAAGAAAAGAGGTTTCCGAAAGCCTGTTCTGTTTATCTAGGCAAAGCTTGTGATCACTACAGTAAAAGAATAAATCCTGCAGAAAACACATTAGCAAAGACTGAAGTGAATAATAAGATAAAACAGTGTGCTCATCCACCCATGTCAGTGAGAAAAGGCAATGTGTTTTTATACAATTGAATTGAACAAAAATTATACTAACATATGAATCCTAGGGCTGCCAGAGAGAGAGAATGGCGACCATCTGGAGGTAAGAAGTTTCTTCTTCGTGGAATCACAGTGACAACATCATTCACAAGGGGCAGAACATAGTAAAGTATTTATCTTTCATTCCACAAGGTGGTGTGTTTTATGTATAAAAGATTTGAGGTAGTGTTTTTATTCTGAATCTAATGATGTGCTTTTTAAATGGTTTTCTTATTTTTGCCTTGTTAGTACATCACTTAATATCCTGCCTCTGGATCTAACAAATTGCCTGATGCCAATGTAGATACAAGTACTTGTTCCCAAATTGATAACATATGCCAAGATTTTCTGTATTGCCCTCCATAAACACACTTCTGGGGGTATTCTTGACCCTGATCTCAATGAGAACTTCAAATGTGTTCCCTCTCTGCAAGATCACTTTCCGTGTGCTTTTCCCCCTGTGGTTATGGCTTTAAAAATTAAATATACTTTAGAGAAATAATATGATCCTTTACTTAGAAATGTTATTTGCATATAGTATAGGACTGAATGAGATTTGTGAAATAATATTAGAAGTTACTTAAAACAAAAGTTGAAGAATTGTTGGCAATAAAGTTCACCAACTTTAACCTAAGAATCTACTTAGAGCCTTCCAAACACCTAGGATTCTGCCTTTCTTCTCTTCCATAATGACTTCTTCAACCAAAACCCCTCCCAAATACTCTCAAAAGAGTCTAAGAATAGTTTCAAGGAGTCTGGGTTAAAGGTGTTTGATTTCTGGTTCTTTATGTTTGCCTCCTAGATCTTTGTTTCAGATACATCTGTAAACTGAACATCAGTGGGTAAGGTAAGGTACAGACATTCATAAACTGCAGTGTATATTTAGAGTACATTTGCCATTCATTCATTCATTCATTCTCTCACTCATTTTTCAAATATTTATTAAATGCCTTCATTGTTCCAGGCATTGTGTGTTAAGACTGAGGGTACACAAATGTAAAATAGATAGCTAGTGGGAAGCAGCCACATAGCACAGGGAGATCAGCTGGGTGCTTTGTGTCCACCTAGAGGGGTGGGATAAGGAGGGTGGGAGGGAGAGGCAAGAGGGAAGAGATATGGAGATATATGTATATGTATAGCTGATTCACTTTGTTATAAAGCAGAAACTAACACACCATTGTAAAGCAATTATACTCCAATAAAGATATTAAAAAAAAAAGACTGAGGGTGCTAAACAGAATGAACTCTCTATTAAGAGTAATATTATAGTAATGATAGCATCAAACTTAATATTCAGCAAGATAAATGAGAAAATAACTTTATTTTAATGAAATCTTAAAGATTTTCTCTATTTTTTCATTATGGATTTGAAATCATTTTTTCATTTATTTTCTGCTTTCCTGTCTTCAACGTAGTTTAAGCTAAGAATTATTTATGGTTTAAACACCACAACTTGCCAGGAAAAAAAAATGACCAGTAAGTGCATATGAGTTTTTAGTAACTCCTAATTGTTATTCCACTCTAATGTTTGCTTTAAAATAATTTTAGAATCTCATGGTGTACTTGGGTCTTAAGATACTAGAAAAATGGAGGGAAATGTTCTCTGCCAGCAGGTCTATGGGGATTGGAACTTGGATATTATTTATTTAGAGAGGATTATAATAGATATGAGCTCAGAGATCAGGAGATGGTACACACTACAAAAGCAAATATAATTACTAATAGGATACATAATAGAAGGTTTAGCTGTGTATAAAACAGAAATGAATAGTCACTTTCCACCCTGGGAGGGACTGGTTGTCTTCTTAAACAGTGTCCTGGTTCAAAAAGTAAAACAAAGCTGTTGATCAAATGCTTTCCTAACTAGAGATTAGCTAGGTGTTTACCTTTGACAGTCGTCCTACTCAGGGTATAAAAAATGGCGTGTTAAAATGAAAAAACATTCTGTATACTGAGAGAAAACGATGCTGTTTAATGGTAAGATAATTCTTATTCAAACCAAAAATGTCCTTTTTTCTTTCACTCAAATTGAATCATCAGAATGTTCAGTATTATGCTTAAGCCAATAAAAGGAAGAAAGACTAAAATATTCAGAAGTTAAACATGTCCATACTTACACAGTTTCGTGTTAGAAATGGTTGGTTAATTATCTTATTAAGTTGCTATCCACTACAATATTTAGTGCTTTATATTTCTGAAGGGCTGCACAAATACTAACAAACTGATTCCGTAACACTCTGTAAAGTTTGTTAGTGTTGTCCCTGAGATTTCTAAAGCAAAGAGAAAAGAGATCATTTCAATGAGTGTACTTTGGGTTGAGGGGACTATAGCACGTTCAAGACACCCTTAAAATTAACCCTGTTTTGGAAGTAAGATATGCCCTTCTGGAACATTTAGGGAATCTTCAAGATTGGACATGATTATGTACCAACATAGACAATAAATGCTATAGATCAGAGTAGAGAAAACCAGATCTATAGTTTATCTTAGAGCAAAGAGCATTTTGCTTCTTAGAAACAGGAGGAAATAATATACCATGATTTTGTCTTCCACCCTAACTACTTCAGTAGTTACTTTGAGACCAGGGAAGGTAATTGCCCTCCTTCAGCTAACTCTGCACACATATGGAACATACTAGCCTTGTACTCAAAGTCAGTTACTTTAGCATCTAAGATGGGTGCAGCACTGCTTGTCAAATTTTTCCAAAACAAGAGACAGTAAAAACTAGCCTTTCCCCAGGAGCAGAACTTCAAAATTAGATGCGTGATCAGAAACTTGGAGGAAAAAAAAAGAGTTGAGGCAACACTGTGCCATTTTCTACATGAGCTCCCCGCACCCCCGGCCTTTTTAAAAAATAAATTAACTCATCATGAGATTTTCAAATGCATTCTTTTAACATATGGTAAGAGTGTAAACATACTGGATTTATTTCAGGGGAAAAAGTAACCTGATTGATTCAAACAGTACCTCAGAATTTATTCAGTAATGTCAAAAGTCACAACTTCTTTTTATCACTTTGGATTCACAAAATTGCATCAGGGGAAGATATATGCTTGAGTGTGATTGCTCCCAGACATGCATTTTTTCCTCCATCAAGGATCTGAAATAATACCAAAAAGCCAACTTGTATTTGTGTGGGTTTTGGCGGGCGCTCATCCAGAATGATTTCCCACTGAATGTTATGCCAAACCTGTAAAACAATAAGGATATATCCTGACAACAGTAATTTTCTCTCTGGCATCCAAAATTCAGATCCTTCTGTTGATAGAACTGTTCTCCGAATAAAACTATCCTGTATTGCCTCTGCTAGGTGAGGGGAGGAGTGCTGAGCAGGCAAGTATGGGAGTGAACATGTGAGAAATTAAAAGAACGTGAGCAATTGCTTAATAATAGAAGAGCTCTAATAGCAGAGATAATGGTATTCTTACACTTAGAAATGAGCAATGTGAAATTCAAAGCACAGTTTAGTTGAATGTAGAGAAAGTATACATTGGAATGAAGTCAAGTACTGCCAAGGATTAAGTCTTCATTCCTTTTCACTAGGACGAGTCCCTCCGGTGCACACGTGTCGCCACACTAATAGGCAGCAGGAGACACTGTTGCACTGTTTTCTTCCCAACATGAGAGGCCTGAGGATGAAATCAGAGATCATCTGCTTGTGAATGTGGGGAAAAGAACCCATTTTTACTGCAAGGATTTAATGTGATGTTGATGGTAAGTGACATGATCACTGAAAACAGATGCCATCTGGAGTCTCGCTGATTGATGTGCAAACCTCTGACAGCAGAAACCCATGTTGCCATTTTGCCTTCATGCTTGTCTTATTGAGATCTAGTCAGGAAAGGATCCTCTTCATTTCAAATGTTGGGACATGAATCACGCTGACAGAAAAATAAAAGGTCCTTCTATCTGGCCTTATTATTCCAAAGTGTAAGCAACAGAGGGAATTTTTCTAAAGGTGAGACTCAGAAATTTTGAAATCCCCTTTTAACAAATTATCCTCTTTAAATGAAGAACATTTTCACTAGAACCTGTTTTCTTGTTTAAAACAATGTTTTAGGGGCTTCCCTGGTGGCGCAGTGGTTGAGAGTCCACCTGCCGATGCAGGGGACAAGGGTTCGCGCCCCAGCCCGGGAAGATCCCACATGCCGCGGAGCGGCTAGGCCCGTGAGCCATGGCCACTGAGCCTGCGCGTCCAGAGCCTGTGCTCCTCAACGGGAGAGGCCACAACAGTGAGAGGCCCGTGTACCGCAAAAAAAAAAACAAAAAAAAAAAAACAAACAAAAAAAAACAATGTTTTATTGTCCTTTCAGATGGTTGCTATAACTTTTATAGTGTTCGCTATTTTTCCAGTTCTATATGTGACAACTTTGATTAACTTGCAAAATGAGGAATTATGGGCCCTCATGCTTTTGTGTGAGCTTGGATGCTGCCATAGTACAAAGAGAAAACATGACTTCACCATGTGCAGTAAAAGAGGGACTGACTTGAATTAGGAAACCTCTCAGGAAGCAGCCAGAGAGCCTCTCCACCTGAACTAAGTTTGGGAGACGTGCAGTTTGGTTTTAATTGGTGCGGTCTGACCAAGCAAATCACAAGAATGAAGTATTTATAAGATCTAGAGTGAATGGTATTCTTTAGAATCTCAAAGAACGACATATTATGATAGATACTAATCGTACGTGATTCTGTAAAGAAAAGCACTTGGCAACAACATGAGAAAAGATGGCATTGGATAATATGTTGTAGTGAGTGGAAAGGCATCTGAACCCAAGCCTATAAATACTTCATTCCAAAGGTAGATCCTAATTATATTTTCTGAATTGGTTTTTGATTGGTTGGCCCATTTTATGTTTGTTTTAATAATAACATCTATTAAAGATTTTCTACTATAAAAGCAATATATTTTTCTCTTTTAAAAATTGGATAATTATAAGCAAAACCACCCATATTTTTACTACCCAAAGGCAACCAATATACTTTTCTATGCAGAAGTTTTTATATTTTTAAATATACACCACATATAATATTTTGTATTCTGCTTTTAAAACTTACTATATCACATAATATTTTTTGTATTAAATTCTAAATTTTCTTTTATTAGCTACCATGATAATCATCAAATGAAAGTACTATCATGTTCTTAATCTTTCGATCATTGATGTTTACCATTTCTTCTCATGATAACGAACAGTTCTCTGCAAAGCTGTGTCTCTGGATCTTGGTTTATATTTATTTAACTGGTTTCCAGATATAGAATTATTAGTTTAAACTATAAAAAAATTTTAAAGGCTTTTGAGAGACACTGTGAAAGTGCTTTCTAGAACGATTGTTTCAATTTACACTCTCTCTAGCAGAGTGTGATATTATTCATTTTCATGGTTCATTCAAATGACTGATTTTTTTAACTCTTTTGGGATTCTGTGAGGCACAGTGGAATTTGGAAAGAGATGTGATTGCAGTTTGGCCCTTTGCTTAACCCCCTTAATGTCTCCATGTACAATTTTCTTCATCATGAGATGAATTATAAAATATCTCACAAAATTATTGTATGAAAAGACAATAAAAATCAATGGAAAATAACTCATAATTTAAAAATATCCCGTAAGCACCTGCTGTGTATGAGATTTTCTACATACAAGTATTTTTTTACAAGTATTTTTTTTAACAGGGAACACCTAACAAATTTTTATTTTCTCCAGATGATAGTAGTTTAGGGAAGGAGAGGATGAAAATTTTTGGTTAGAGAATCAGGAGACCCACTTTCTATTTTACTCGTGCACTAACTTACTGTGTGACCTTTTGCACAAATTACTTAACCTCTTTGGGTCTTTATTTCTTCATCAAGGAGGGCAGTGGATTTAACCAGATTATCTCTAAAGTGCTTTCTGACTCTAAGATTCTTTGATGCTATCAAAACCATTTTTCCAGAAAAGAATGACCTTTCTAACTACTCCTCCTTCCGAAATCCAAATGGAGAGTGTCTGCAATATTTATTTCCAAAACCTTTCAGTGAGTTCAAATCTATATGTCTATGCTGGCGTAACTTTCATGTTCCTATCCAAATTCACTTTAAAGAAATATCATGATGAGAGCATAATCTTTGTGTGATCCTTTTGTCAGTTAAACAAAAACAGAAGAAAGTTACAACAAAGAATCCTTTAAAAAATGTAAGTATACTGCAGAATGTGCCAATTTATTTCCTAAGTTTTGTAGCATAATGGTCACTGGTTTCAGTGGGAATTTCATACAGACCTCTCAGATTAGAATTTGGGGGTCATGACTACAGCACAGTAGATATCCTATCTCAAAAGATAGTAACACCTTATCTGGGCTGCAGGGAACATTTATCTTGTTGATTTCACTTTTGTATACACTCTTAAATATGATGCTGACAAAGAAAAAATCATATATCTTTTTCCTAGCAGGATTTTGTTACAGAACACTTAGCTAGATTATTTTAAAAATAACAGCTTTATTGAGATATAATTCACATATCATAAAATTCACCCTTTAAAGTGTATAATTCAGTAGTTTTTAGTATGTTCACTGAGCTGTAAAACCATCACCATCGATGTGTTTTTAAAACAAAATGAAAGTGTGTAGACAGTACACCAACCACTTGCTTCTGTTTATTGGATTCGGTATTACGTGTAGATTTTTTTTTTTTCACTCAAGACATGGCTCAGTTGTAAGAATTTAAACTCTTCAGAGTTAATGAAATAATTGCTGTGTTGTGGGCACATTTTCAATTTAATTCAAAATCCACCATCTATCAAATCATACTTTGAAATCTTTTGTTTACATAATATAGAAAAATTGAAAGTGTGTGTGTCTGATTGTTTTGCAATACGATGAAAGGTGAATAAGAGGCTGAGGAGGATTCATGTGTTTTTCAATTTATTTAAAATATTTAGAGTCATTTAAAAATTTTGCCTCCCCCTGTTGACTTAGAATTCTAATGGATGATTAAATATCAAGGCCAGAGGTGGTGGGGACGGGGAGGGGAGGAACATCTGAAGGTGATGGAGGGATAATAATTGTCTTTTCAAGCCATGAAAAAAACCCAGAACAGGGCTTCCCTGGTGGCGCAGTGATTGAGAGTCCGCCTGCCGATGCAGAGGACACGGGTTCGTGCCCTGGTCTGGGAGGATCCCACATGCCGCGGAGCGGCTGGGCCTGTGAGCCATGGCCGCTGAGCCTGCGCGTCCGGAGCCTGTGCTCCGCAACGGGAGAGGCCACAACAATGAGAGGCCCGCGTACCGCAAAAAAAAAAAAAAAAAAAACCCAGAACAACAAAACCCTTCTTATATTTTGAGAAAGCATAGGTATGATTCAAAGTGATAAATAATAATAACTGAGACATTTATATTTTTATCCTAAACATTTCATAAGATCAATTATGAAAAAGTTAACTAGATTTTTCTTTTACTTAAACCTCTGCAATAAGCTTGCTAGTAATCTTTTCTTAACTATTTTGTCAACAAGCTGAATAACTTACTACTGCATCGAATGACTTTTTAGTAACTTGTACTACTGATGCTATAAAAAACACAACACTACCTTTGTAAATATAGATAAAACCTTTTCTCTTTAACACTCCACTATAAACTTTTCAGTGTAGCATCTCATTTTTCTTTCCCAGCCCATCTCTTCAGAAATGAATGGGTTGTCATAAATTATTCTCTCACTGTTAAATTCTCTCACCCATGGAAAATTTGAAGTAAATCTCTCACTAGAGAGGTGAAAAAGAAGAGGCCTAACATTCTTGCTAGGACCTCAGGACAGACTGTAATGATAAGAGCCTCTTCTCTAAATGTTTATGCAAATTACTTGAAATGACCTTGAATAAGTCATTTAACATTCACATGCCTTATTTTCCTCATCCACCAAATGAGAGTGAAGAGTGGTCTAGTTAGGTGGTTGCTTATGATGATCAAAAATATAACATCAACTAATTGTATATCTTTTGTCCCTCAGAAAGACATTAAAAACTAATATTTTCAATATGACTAAATTTTCTATGATACCTTTATCTGTATTTGGGGAACTAGTTGAACTCAATCTAAAATACACTGAAACATTGGAAAGGTATAAATAAACTAACTCATATTATGGTATTGTAGAGACATTATAAACATTGATTTTTGTTCTTGAGTTTTTAGGTGAGCATTGAGATATATAAGACGCAAAGTTAGCTTGAGGAAAATAAAATGACTCATAATGAGACATAAGAAATATTCAGCAAAAGTGTGGGACAGTTAGCAGAGATTAAATACTTAGCTGAGAAAAAACAAACTTGGATACAATAGACACTGGTAATATTGGGCATGATTTTCATTTTTGTAAAATTGGTTGGTTATTTCTGGGAATGTTCTGTATTTTATAAATATGATTTATATCTTAGTTGGATGCTACTTACTGAGGCAGCGTTGTTCTCTAGAAAAAAGACTGATGCCCTCTACTGTCATCTTATTTCCTCTGCTTGCTGTCAAAACAGGAGGGAAAGGGCAAAACCCAAGAAAAGTGGTCATGGAGCAGTACTGTTAGTAGCACCCCATGGGCTGAATCATCTGCCTATGTCTGACTGTTTTATAACTTCACTCTGAAGTGAGTTCACATCATCATTAGAGGAACAAACATAACTGTTTTTAAAAGATTTTTTTAGTAATACCATCTGATAGAAATATATGCTGTGGAAATTCAGGAAAACTCATATGAGGTGGAAATATCTTTTGTATGAGATTTCTCTTGAAGTGAAACTAAAATGGATTCCTTTGGTAATCAGAAGAAACCTTAGTCAAAAATTCTTTTGGAACTAATGAGTTTTGGAACTTACTCCACGAAGCGACCAAAAATATTTAAAGTGTATGCTGACCGGACAGGCCTAGAATTGTTATTTTTTATTATTTTATCAAGGCCCATGGAAAATTCTGGCTGTAGATGGCAGCATCACACTAACACATCCATTCTAAAGCCTCCTAGGGTGAATTTGCAAGAAAGATGCTAAAAGCTCTGGTGCCTGGAGGACTACAGTTCATTCACTAGAAACCAGCCACAATTTTTCTTTGTCAAGGATGAAAACTTTCCTGGACTCTGCAAGCATCCACCTCTGAATTCACTACATTTAAATTTATCCTCAAGGTTGTGAGTGTGTTCCTTTAGTTGTGGGGTTTGGCAGACACAAAAGATATGAATTTTATTAGAGCTTCTGAAAATACCAGTTATAGGGCCTTTGAAAACCCAGAGTTGTCAGCATTTCACATTAATGGGTCTTTTATTTGTTTATTTTTCTTCCTGATTTATAGACAGCACCCCATTATAGAGGTAATATATCTTCATTTAAATAACTTTCAAATTATTTATGACTGGCAATGACTTTGAGGCTGGGGTGTTTTACTTTGTTTTATTTTTGTTAACAGGTTCATTCCGGTGCTAGTGATAATAGTATAACCTAAAATAAAGGCAGTTTTACACAGTTCTCTGGATGATTGGAATAATCTAGTTAATTGCATTAAAGACCCAAATTTTTCATGAAAAGTCCTTTTTCATTTCCAACTATATTCAAACTTAAGTTTTTAACAAAAGCAAATAATAAGTAATCAACAAATGATGAAAACACACTATGGCACATACTAAGTATGGCTCTTTTATACCTTACTTTCTTTTTTTTTTTTCTTTTTTTTTTTTTTTTTGCGGTACACGGGCCTCTCACTGTTGTGGCCTCTCCCGTTGCGGAGCACAGGCTCCGGACGCGCAGGCTCAGCGGCCATGGCTCACGGGGCCAGCTGCTCCGCGACATGTGGGATCTTCCCGGACCGGGGCACGAACCCGTGTTCCCTGCATCGGCAGGTGGACTCTCAACCACTGCGCCACCAGGGAAGCCCTCTTATTTTCATTTAATCCTTGTTACAAACCTATAGTTATTCTTATTTTGCGCATAAGGAAGCAAGCGCAAAGAGTTCAGTGACTTGCCCAAGATTTCACATCTAATCGTGGTGGAGCGAAGCTGCAATACAGGTTTTTTATTCTCAGGTCAGTTTCTTCAGAGCCATTGTAGCTGCTTCTCTGAGGAGACTGGTAAGACATGAGAGATTTAAAACAGGAAAATGGATATAATTTGTAAGCACTTGGAATGGGTAGGTGGGTGATTTTTAAAATTTGCTTCTTCATTCAATAGATATTTATTAAATGTCTGGTATGTTTTAGGCCCAGGATAAGAACTGAGGAAACACTGACATAGTCTAACATACATAGTTCTTGCCTTTTTGTAGTCTGTAGGGAGAAACTAACACACACATAGATTATAACATAACACAGTGTAGTCTATCATTGCATTTAGTACATTGTAATATGTGGTAATGTGGTAACACAGAGAAGGCAAATCTTACCTGGGATAGAGGGGAAGAGAGTTTTCTTGAAGGAAATATTTCAGTTGTGTCTTATAGGCTGGACTAGACAATTGGAAGGGATAGAGGAGGGGCATTCCAAACAGTGGAGCAGCATAAAGCAAAGACAGCATGGTACGCACATTAAATAACAATCTAGCTCTAATACTAAAGTGCAAAATTTAGAAAATAATTTTATTGAGTTCAAAGGGAAGAATCAGGGTCACTATTTTCTTGTCAACCCTTACTATAACCTAAAACCTATTATAATAATGCTAAATCTCAAGGACACTTACATTACAACCTTAACCATCAAAAATATAGTTAAGTACCTGGGAGAGGAAAGAAAATAAGAACATTGACAGTTCTTGAATAGCATTCATGCTGTCTCAACACTTCACATTAACTCTGTGATATTAATATTAATGTACCTGTTTTATGATAAGACTTAAAAACATTAAGGAACTTGCCCTTGGCAAGCTAGGAGAAGGTAGAGCCAGAGTTGGTGGTGCAGTGACTCTAAAGCCCATGGTTTTTTTATGCTTTTGTAGGAAAGGAAAAATATCTTTTCCCCCCTACCCTTCCAAGATCTTGACTGGGATCCCTGTAACAAAAGACAGATTAACAAGAGAAAAGCATACAAATTTATTTAATATGAGTTTTATGTGACACAGGAAGCTTTGTAAGGAAATGAAGACACTAAGAATGATTTTATGCAAGTGTAATGAAGAGTGGAAAGTCGTGGGAGAATGTGATAGGACAAAAAGAGTATAAGGCAAATGTAGTAAACTGGGGGAGACTTAGTAGGGCCTATTTGATCAGAGTCCTCTCAGCGTCCCTCTGTCTTCAGAGATAAGGATGCTCCTTTCCTCCAGGTACTGGAGGAGAGAACCTCTCACGTGAGGGTCTTATGACCTGCTTCAGGGAGAGGTCAGAAAGTTCTTCCTGTACTTGCTGCGTCTCAAATTCCTTTAGCTTAAGATATTCACTATGCCAACAGGTAGCAGGTCCTGAACCCCATCACTTTCTTTCCTCATAGGAGCCAAAAGTTAAGCATTGCTAAGTCTAAACACTATGACTTCCTACGCACTTCACCCGTAAGACAAGTTCTTTGAACTCTGACTCTGGTGGTTTACTTTCATAAATCACAAATCCAGTCTCATGCCTACTGCTCAACATCTCAGACATAGATTAAAAATTAACTTCCTCTCTCTGCCTCAGTCTTACCATCAGCACCACACTGCATACAACTTAAGTCATTTTCCTAAAACAGAACTAGTCACATCAATTATCCAAACAAAAACCTTTACTGCCTTCCAGTTTTCTTCATCATAAAGTTCAAACTCCTTAGCATAGTATTCAAGGCTATTCACTTAGACCTGGCTTTGTCTAGCTGTCTTTTTCTCTCCTTCCCTCCCTCTCTCCCCTTCTCCCTCTCCTTTTCCCTCTCTTCCTCTTTCTCCCTCTCCTTCTCCCTCTGTCTCTCCTACTTCTTCTGTCTTTCCCTCTCCATTTGTCTCTTCTTCTTCCTGTTTCCCCCCCCCGCCATCTCTGTGTCTCTCTCTATCTCATCCCCTTCCCTTTTACCATGACTCTTGTCACACCAGAGTATTTATTGTTCCCTGAACATAGTATGTTCTCTTCCCCTAAAGTGTAATTTTCTATCTGATATGATCTGACAAAATCCAATTCATCTCTCAAGGCATATTTAAATGTCAGCAACCCTGTGACATCTTCCCCTCTCTCCCTGGTTAAA
The DNA here is from genome assembly GCF_951394435.1 of Stenella coeruleoalba. Classification (NCBI taxonomy): domain Eukaryota; kingdom Metazoa; phylum Chordata; class Mammalia; order Artiodactyla; family Delphinidae; genus Stenella; species Stenella coeruleoalba. Next base: position 33,052,708 of record NC_137165.1, read on the forward strand.
TTAATAGTTCTTCTTCATACTACCACAATACTATTGTCACCTTTATTAGTGCACTTAGTGTTTTGTTTTACAGTTAGCTGTGTACATATATGCCTGTTAAATTGTGAGTGTGTTCATGCTCATCTTAGGGTATGAAAGTCATTAGCAGTACCTCAGAAACTAAATTGATGGACACTCAGAATGTTTATTGAATGAATGAAGCTCAGTTATCTGAATTCACAGACGCATTAAATATAAAGAATTAGGGTAGGAGTCAAGATGGTGGAGTAGGAAGACACGGAGTTCTCATCTCCTCACAAGTAGGGCACCTGCCAGGTGCTGGTGGGGGACCTCAGACACCTAAAGTGATGGGAGGAATCCCCAAGCGACCGGTGAGGAATCCCCGAGGATGTGGGGGCCAAGGAAGGAGGGGAGGAAAAGTGGAGGCTGGATGGGACAGGCACCCCTGAGGGGCAGCTGGGGGAGGGGAGGGGTTCCCACACTCAGAGGGGCCCACCCATGGAGTGGGGATTAACAGGAATGGGGAGAGACCTTTGGGGTGTCAGGGGATCAGAGGGGAACGAGGCTAGGGTCTCCCCCACCCGCTTGAGCCCCAGCGAGACTGTTGGGGCCCCAGGACTAAACCTCAGCCCTCCAGGGCCCTCTTTGTCCAGGCTGAGCCTAGGCCCTGCCCCCCACCTAAGCCCCGGCCCCCAACCAAGGCCTTTTCTGGCTTTGTTTTTGCTCTTGTGGTTCTGTTTTGCCTTGTTTTTGTTTCATTTATACTTTTATTTTTTCTAACATGTTTTTTATTTTTCTAATTTTTATTTTTTTATTCTTTGTTATTGTTTGGCTCTTTTTCTTTTTCCTGCCACACAGTGCCGCTTGTGGGATCTTGATTCCCACTCTGGGGGTCAGGCCTGAGCTCCCGTGGTGGGAGCACCAAGTCCAAACCTCTGGACTAACAGAGAACCTCAGACCCCAGGGAATATTAATCGGTGTGAGGTCCCCCAGAGGTCCTCATCTCGGCACCAAGACCCAGCTCTACCCAACTGCCTGCAAACTCCAGTACTGGACGCCTCAGGCCATACAACCAGGAAGACAGGAACACAGCCCCACCCATCAAAAAAAAAAAAAAAGGGGCTTCCCTGGTGGCGCAGTGGTTGAGAGTCCGCTTGCCGATGCAGGGGACACGGGTTCGTGCCCCCGTCCGGGAGGATCCCACGTGCCGCAGAGCGGCTGGGCCCGTGAGCCATGGCCGCTGAGCCTGCGCGTCCGGAGCCTGTGCTCCGCAGCGGGAGAGGCCACAACAGTGACAGGCCCGTGTACCGCAAAAAAAAAAAAAAAAGAGAGAAAACAAAAAAATAAGTTACAGTTGAAGGAGCAAGGTAAAAACCTACAAAACCAAATAAATGAAGAGGAAATAGTCAAACTACCTGAAAAAGAATTCAGAGTGATGATAGTAAAGATGATCCAAAATCTCAGAAATAGAATGGAGGCAGAGATCGAAAAAATACAAGAAATGTTTAACAAAGAACTAAAGAACAAAGAGTGATGAACAACACAGTAACTGAAATGAAAAATACACTAGAAAGAATCAATAGCAGGATAACTGAAGCAGAAGAACAAATAAGTGAGCTGGAAGAAGAATGGTGGAAATAACTGCTGAGGAGCATAATAAAGAAAAAAGAATGAAAAGAATTGAGGACAGTCTCAGAGACCTCTGGGAGAACATTAAACTCACAAGCATATGAATTATAGGGGTCCCAGAAGAAAAAGAGAAAGAGACAGGGCCTGAGGAAATATTTGAAGAGATGATAGTCAAAAAATTACCTAACATGGGAAAGGAAATAGCCACCCAAGTTCAGGAAGCTCAGAAAGTCCCATAAAGGATAAACCCAAGGAGAAACACACCAAGACACATATTAATCAAACTAACAAAAATTAAATTCAAAGAAAACATATTAAAAGCATCAAGGGAAAAGCAACAAATAACATACAAGGGAATCCCTATAAGGTTATCAGCTGATTTTTTAGCAGAAACTCTGCAAGCCAGAAGTGAGTGGCAGGACATATTTAAAGTGATGAAAGGGAAAAGCCTACAACCAAGATTACTCTACCAAACGAGGATCTCATTCAGATTTGACGGAGGGATCAAAATCTTTACAGACAAGCAAAATCTAAGAGAATTCATCTCCACCAAACCAGCTTTACAGCAAATGCTAAAGAAACTTCTCTAGGAAGGAAACACAAGAGAAGAAAAAGACCCACAAAAACAAACCCAAAACAATTAAGAAAATGGTAATAGGTACATATCGATAATTACCTTGAATGTAAATGAATTAAATGCTCCAACCAAAAGACACAGACTGGTTGAATGGATACAAAAACAAAACCCATATATATGCTGTCTACAAGAGACCCACTTCAGACCTAGGCACACATACAGACTGAAAGTGAGGGGATGGAAAAAGATATACCATGCAAATGGAAATCAAAAGAAAGCTGGAGTACCAATACTCATATCAGATAAAATAGACTTTAAAATAAAGACTGTTACAAGAGATAAGGAAAGACACTGCATAATGATCAAGGGAACAATCCAAGAGGAAGATATAACAATTATAAATATATATGCACCCAACATCGGAGCACCTCAATATTTAAGGCAAATGCTAACAGCCATAAAAAGGGAAATAGTAACACAATAATAGTGGGGGACTTTAACACCCCACTTACACCAATGGACAGATCATCCAGACAGAAAATACATAAAGAAATGCAAGCGCTAAATGACACAATAGACCAGATAGATTTAATTGATATTTATAGGACATTCCCCCTGAAAGCGGCAGAATACACTTTCTTCTCAAGTGCACACAGAAGATTATCCAGAACAGATCACATCTTGGGTCACAAATCAAGCCTCAGAAAATTTAAGAAAATTGAAATCATATCAAGCATATTTTCTGACCACAATGCTTTGAGATTAGAAATCAATTGCAGGAAAAAAAAACTGTCAAAAACACAAACATATGGAGGCTAAATAGTGTACTGCTAAATAACCAAGAGATCACTGAAGAAATGAAAGAGGAAATCAAAGAATACCTAGAAACAAATGACAATGAAAACATGACAACCCCAAACCTATGGGATGCAGCAAAAGCAGTTCTAAGAAGGAAGTTTATAGCAATTCAATCTCACCTCAGGAAATAAGAAAAATCTCAAGTAAACAATGTAACCTTACACGTAAAGCAACTAGAGAAAGAAGAAGAAGAACAACAAAAAAAACCCCCGAAGTTAATAGAAGGAAGGAAATTATAAAGATCAGAGCAGAAATAAATGAAATAGAAACAAAGAAAACAATAGCAAAGATCAATAAAGCTAAAAGTTGGTTCTTTGAGAAGCTAAAGGAAATTGATAAACCTTTTGCCAGACGCATCAAGAAAAATAGGGAGGGCTTCCCTGGTGGCGCAGTGGTTGAGAGTCCGCCTGCCGATGCAGGGGACACAGGTTCATGGCCCGGTTCGGGAGGATCCCACATGCCGTGGAGCGGCTGAGCCCGTGAGCCATGGCCGCTGAGCCTGCGCGTCCGGAGCCTGTGCTCCGCAACGGGAGAGGCCACAACAGTGAGAGGCCCGTGTACCGCAAAAAAGAAAAAAAAAAATGGAGAAGACTCAAATCAATAGAATTGGAAATGAAAAAGGAGAAATTACAACTGACACTGCAGACGTACAAAGGATCATAAGAGATTACTACAAGCAACTATATGCCAATAAAATGGACAACTGGAAGAAATGGGCAAATTCTTGGAAAGGTACAATTTTCCAAGACTGAACCTGGAAGAATTAGAAAATATAAACAGACCAATCACAAGTAATGAAATTGAAACTAATTTAAAATCTTCCAGCAAATAAAAGTCCAGGACCAGATGGCTTCACAGGTGAATTCTATCAAACATTTAGAGAAGACCTAACACCTATCCTTCTCAAACTCTTCCAAAAAATTGCAGAGGGAGGAACACTCCCTAACTCATTCTACAAGCCACCATCACTCTGATACTGAAACCAGACAAAGATATCACAAAAAAAGAAAATTACAGACCAATACCATTGATGAACATAGATGCAGAAATCTTCAACAAAATTCTAGCACACAGAATCCAACAACACATTAAAAGGATCATACACTATGATCAAGTGGGATTTATCCCAGCGATACAAGGATTCTTCAATATATGCAAATCAATCAATGTGTTACACCATATTAACAAACTGAAGGATAAAAACCATATGATCAACTCAATAGAGGCAGAAAAAGCTTTTGACCAAGGTCAATACCCATTTATGATAAAAACTCTCCAGAAAGTGGGCACAGAGGGAACCTACCTCAACATAATAAAGGCCATATATGACAAACCCACAGAAAACATCATTCTCAATGGTGAAAAACTGAAAGCATTTCCTCTAAGATCAGGAACAAGACAAAGATGTCCACTCTCACCACTACTATTCAACATAGTTTTGGAAGTCCTAGTCATGGCAATCAGAGATGAAAAAGAAATAAAAGGAATCAAAACTGGAAAAGAAGAAGTAAAACTGTCACTGTTTGTAGCTGACATGATACTATACATAGAGAATCCTAAAGATGCCACCAGAAAACTACTAGAGCTAATCAATGAATTTGGTAAAGTTTCAGGATACAAAATTTATGCACAGAAATCTCTTGCATTCCTATACACTAACAATGAAAGATCAGAAAGAGAAATTAAGGATACAACCCCATTTACCATCTCAACAAAAATAATAAAATACCTAGGAATAAACCTACCTAAGGAGGCAAAAGACCTGTACTCAGAAAACTCTAAAACACTGATGAAAGAAATCAATACAAACAGATGGAGAGAAATATGATACAAACAGATGGAGAGATATACCATGTTCTTGGATTGGAAGAATCAATATTGTGAAAATGACTATACTACCCAAAGCAATCTACAGATTCAGTGCAATCTCTATCAAATTACCTATGGCATTTTTCACAGAATTAGAACAAAAATTTTTACAATTTTTATGGAAACAAAAAAGACCCCAAATAGCCAAAGAAATCTTGAAAAAGAAAAAGGGAGCTGAAGGAATCAGGCTTCCTGACTTCAGACTGTACTACAAAGCTACAGTAATCAAGACAGTATGGGGACTTCCCTAGTAGCACAGTGGTTAAGAATCTGCCTGCCAGGGGACGTGAGTTAAATCCCTGGTCCAGGAAGATCCCACACGCTGTGGAGAAATAAAGCCCACAAGCCACAACTACTGAGCCCACGTGCTGCAATTACTGAAGCCCGTGCACCTAGAGGTCATGCTCCACAACAAGAGAAGCCACCGCAGCGAGAAGCCTGTGCATTGCAAGGAAGATAACCCCTGCTTGCCACAACTAGAGAAAGTCCGCGCACAGCAACGAAGACACAACGCAGCCAAAAAAAAAGACAGTATGGTATTGGCTCAAAAACAGAAATATAGATCAAAGGTACAGGATACAAAGCCCAGAGATAAACCCATGCACCTATGGTCACCTAATCTATGACAAAGGAAGCAGGAATATACAAGGGAGAAAAGACAATCTCTTCGATAAGTGATGCTGGGAAAACTGGATAGCTACATGTAAAAGAATGAAATTAGAACACTCCCTAACACCATACACAAAAATATACTCAAAATTGATTAAAGACTTAAATGTAAGATGGGGCACTATAAAACTCTTAGAGGAAAACATAAGAAAAACACTCTTTGACATAAATCACAGCAACATCCTTTTTGACCCACCTCCTAGAGAAATGGAAATAACAACAAAAATAAACAAGTGGGACCTAATTAAACTTAAAAGCTTCTTGCACAGCAAAGGAAACTATGAACAAGACGAAAAGACAACCCTCAAAATGGGAGAAAATATTTGCAAACGAAGCAACTGACAAAGGACTAATCTCCAAAATATACAAACAGCTCATGCAACTCAAAATCAAAAAAATAAACAACCCAATCCAAAAATGGGCGGAAGACCTAAATAGACATTTCTCCAAAGAAGACATACAGATGGCCAAGAGGCACATGAAAAGATGCTCAACATCACTAATCATTAGAGAAATGCAAATCAAAACTACAATGAGGTATCACCTCACACAAGTCAGAATGGCCATCATCAAAAATCTACAAACAATAAATGCTGGAGAGGGTGTGGAGAAAAGGGAACACTCTTGCACTGTTGGTGGGAATGTAAATTGATACAGCCACTATGGATAACAGTATGGACGATCATTTAAAAACTACAAATAGAAATACCATATGACCCAGCAATCCCACTATTGGGCATATACCCTGAGAAAACCATAATTCAAAAATACACACGTACCCCAATGTCCACTGTACTATTTACAATAGCCAAGACATGGAAACAACCTAAATGTCCATTGACAGATGAATGGTTAAAGAAGATGTGGTACAATATATACAATAGAATATTACTCAGCCATAACAAGGAACGAAATTGGGTCATTTGTAGAGATGTGGATGAACCTAGAGTTTGTCATACAGAGTGAAGTAAGTCAGAAAGAGAAAGACAAATATCGTATTTTAACGCACATATGTGGAATCTAGAAAAATGGTACAGGTGAACCTATTTGCAGGGCAGGAGTAGAGATGCAAATGTAGGGAATGGGCATGTGGACACAAGGGTGGGGAAGGGGAGGGTGGGACAAACTGGGAGATTAGGATTGACATTTATACACTACTATGTTTAAAACAGATAGCTAGTGGGAACCTGCTGTATAACAGCTCAGCTCGGTGCTCTGTGTTGACCCAGATGGGTGGGATGTGTTGGGGGGCATGGGAAGGAGGTCCAAGAGGGAGGGGATATGTGTATACATACAGCTGATTCTCTTCATTGTACAGCAGAAACTAACACAACATTGTAAAGCAACTATACTGCAGTTAAAAAATAATAAAATAAAATAAAACCAGGCCACTTTCTCACTACATTAAAAATATATATATATAATGAATTAGGAAGGGAAAAATGAGATTACAAATTATGATAGGAATCCTGATTTTAGCAAAAATGACAGCTCTCAGCAAGGGGAAGATAGAAAACCATATAAAACACAAATAACTAAAAATACCAGTCTGGGACCGTTTCCTGTGGAGCCAAACATCCAATTTGTTTCAGTGTACCTTGAGTGGCACTATTACTACATAATACAATATAATTGTTACTAAGAGTAATGATCCTGTATCATTATGAAAGCATTTACAATTTGTTCTGTGTAGTGTGTTTAAGAAAGCATGGTAGAATAAAGATAGATGTATAGATATTAGTTCTAATGGAATAGAACTAAGAGTCCAGAAATAAACCCATGTGTCCATGGTCAACTTATTTTTGACAAGAGTGCCAAGACTATTCAATGAGGTAAGAATATCTTCAACAAATGGTGCTGGGACAACTGGAAAATAATTAAGTTGTGCTCCTACCTTACACCATATACAGAAATTAACTCAAAGTGGATCAAAGACCTAAATGTAAGCACTAGAACAGTACAGTTTTAGAAGAAAACTTAGGTGTCATTCTTTATGACCTTGGATTTGGGAATGGATTCTTAGATATGACACAAAAAGTATGGGCAACAAAAGAGAGAATAGATAAATTGGGCTTCATCAAAGTTTAAAACTTTGTATATCAAAGGACACTGTCAAGAAAATGAAAAGACAACCTAATGCATGGGAGACATTATTTGCATATCATGTATCTGATAAGCGTCTAGTATCTAGAATATAAAAAGAACTCTTACAGGACTTCCCTGGTTGCACAGTGGTTAAGAATCCACCTGCCTAAGACAGGAATAAAGACGCAGACCTACTGGAGATCGGACTTGAGGATATGGGGAGGGGGAAGGGTGAGCTGTGACAGGGCGAGAGCGAGTCATGGACATATACACACTAACGAACGTAGTAAGACAGATAGCTAGTGGGAAGCAGCCGCATGGCACAGGGATATTGGCTCGGTGCTTTGTGACAGCCTGGAGGGGTGGGATAGGGAGGGTGGGAGGGAGGGAGACGCAAGAGGGAAGACATATGGGAACATATGTATATGTATAACTGATTCACTTTGTTATAAAGCAGAAACTAACATACCATTGTAAAGCAATTATACCCCAATAAAGATGTTAAAAAAAAAAAAGAATCCACCTGCCAATGCAGGGGACACGGGTTCGACCCCAGGCCAGGGAAGATCCCACATGCAGTGGAGCAACTAAGCCCTTGCATCACAACTACTGAGCCTGCGGTCTAGAACCCGCGAGTCACAACTACTGAGCCCGCGAGCCACAACTACTGAAGACCGTGCACCTAGAGCCCTTGCCCCACAACAAGAGAAGCCACCGCAGTGAGAAGCCCACACACCACAACGAAGCATAGCCCCCACTCGCTGCAACTAGAGAAAGCCCGTGCACAGCAGTGAAGACCCAACGCAGACAAAATAAATAAATAAAATAAAAATAAAAGGTATCAAAAAAAAGAACTCTTACAACTCAACAGCAAAGGACACACAGTTCAATTTCAAAATGGGCAAAGGACTTGAATAGACAATGGTCAATAAGTACATGAAACGATGCTCAACAAAATTTGTCATTAGGACAATGCAAAGTAAAACCGCAATGAAATACCACTTTACATTCATTAGGATAGCTATAATTTTTTAAAAAAGGAAAAAGAAAATAATAAGTGTTGGTAAGGATGTACAGAAATTGGAACACTGTACTTTGCCTGTGTGAATATAAACGGATGCAGCTGCACCATTTTATATTAAAGCAGTTTGGTGGTTCCTCAGAAAGGTATAGAATTACCATATGATCCACAAATTTTGGTCCTAGAATAAAGAATTGAAAACATGTGTTCATAAACAAATCTTCAAAGCAACAAAACGTAAACAAATCTTCAAAGCAACACTACTCATAATAACTAAAATGTGAAAATAATTCAAATATCCATCAACTAATGAATGGATTCAACAAATGTTAACATTTTGCTATGTTGGCTTTAGTTTTGTTTTTCAAGAAATAAAATATTACAAGTAAAGTCCCTTTTGTATCCCTCCTTCATCCCATTTCCCTCCCTCTTGCTCTCAGAGACAGCCACTGTCCTGAACTTGGTATGTGTGACTCAATCCCATTTATTTTTAAATATTTTTTTACATGTTGAATCCATAAACAATATATAGTATTGTTTGATGTGATTTTTAAACTTTATATGAAAAGTATCACACCTATCCAGCTGCATTTTGCTTTTATCACTCAACTTTTTAAATATATTATAAAATTTATGTAATTTTAAGACCTTAAAAGACTGTCGCAAATGTCTCCTAACTTTGTCTCCCTCCCTTTAGTGTTCCGCTATCTCCAGTGCAACCCTGTTTAACTATTTCATCAGTTGAAAATTCTGATGAATCAAGGTAATATATGACATAAAAACCAATTCTGTAGTCCAAAAATACAGTCTTACTATGTTATACATATTTTTCTGTTATAACTAAAATTATAGAATTTAAGCTATAAGACATAAACCATTCAAAGAAAATCATAGTTAAAAGGTTCAACAAGTACCCAAGAATCTTTGTTTAATTATATTTCAATTTCTGGAGAACATTGGCCATATATGTAATGCAAGTATTTATTTAAAAAATTAACACTATTGAGAAATGTAAGTATATTCAAAATGTTCAAATAATTTGGCAATAAAACCATACAAAGTCAAAAGTATGGGCTAGATCATAACTATATTTAATGTCAAACACACATGGTTCTGTGTGTTTGTATCTTTAAATCAGAACTTGCAAAGTTGTATTCTCAGACCAATACTTCAGCTTCAACCATATTTGTTTTGAGAAACTAATTTTATCAAGGCGTGAACTTTGGTGTTTGATGGTTTTATACATCCTTCAGGTACCCCTACACCCCACTGGAGTCTGGCTATTTTTCATTACTGAGTATGTGACAAAGGCAACCTCTCTTTTGACTCAGGAAATACATTTATTCTGACCTGGAGTGTGATGTAAGTCCCTGATCTTCTCTTCCCTCTCCCATCTCATATTGTGCTCTTACTGTCAGCTACAAGAACTCAAAGATGGACCAGAGGTTTGGCTCCGGTACCTGAGCATTAGGTTGGCAATTCATTTATGCATCTTTCTGCCTAATGCATGATCCGCCTCAATAACAGTATTTTCCTGGGTGGTATTTTTTGTTGTTGATCATTATGCTTAAATATGGGTTCTTATATTTCCCTGTGAATCATTATATCAACATAGGTGTGGTTAGGTAAACACAAAGGAGATAAATGAGCTAAATCTGAACCTGTAGAAACACTTTATTTTCAGTGCTTATAGTAATGACTTGCACATTTGTAATATTTCTTTCTGGCTTCTTTTCATGGGGCGGGGGAGGGCGGTATTGAGTGTGCAAGCAAAAAAAAAAAAAAAAAGAAGAAGAAGATAGGTGGAGGTTGGTGGGGAATGCTTCCCACCAAGAGCTCAAGACATCTAAGGTGAAAATTGGCTTTTGAGTAACAAATATGCACGTGAAACACTTAAAAGAAAACAAAGATACCTAATAGTTCTCAGGTAGAATTAGTCATCATAACTTTGTAATACCTTCTAAAGTGTGCTTCTTTGAACTTTCAGTTGAAATGAAACCCGTGTCAATTAGCATGCAGCTTCTTGTCTTGGATATCAACACGCTTTAAAACCGGGTAGAGAAGTCAACTTCAGTGTTAATCTAGGAACACCCTAGATTAACCTTGAAACTTCTTTTAGCTTTAAAACATACAACCTCCCAACTCTACAGAAAAGTAGGTGTTCGTTGAGGAACTTTTCAGCTTGTTTGTGCTTCATCCTCATTGTTGGTTTTCATAGAGATAATAGTTCCTAATAATAATTGTTTCCAGTGAAAGGAAGTTCAAGGCAAGTTGAAAATACTTTTGAATGAGCTCAAACAATTTACAATCTCTATAGAATGCAGCACTCTCCTACTCATAGGTAATATTGTTTGATCATTGTTAACATGTTAGGTACAAGATCAGTGATTTCTGCTTGATAATACCTTTCACTTTAAAGTGTATTTAGTGTTTGCTTATCGTCTGGTTTTAATGTGGTAGAGTCATAATACATAAAAGAGTATTTTCACTAGGGACATCTTTTGGGTTACACCCATTAACACAAAAGTTGTAATGTTTTCCAAAATACCTTCATTTAATTACCAGTTATGCTGAACTTTTCACAAGTTGCATCAATGATGAATCACTTAAACTAAAATCCACGAATGTGTACAATAGAACAAAAGAGAGGCGCAAAAGAAGTTTCAGCCTCTAGACAAAAGTAGAATTTTTCAAAAGGTACAAAGAAATAACCTTTTGTCAACTTCCCATCCTATAGAAGAGCTGTAAAAGACTAAAGAGCCTAGCACCATGTAAACATTAATAGAAAACTAATATTTCAGCAGGTGTGCATGTTGCTTTTTAAACTGAATACAGTTATCCTTTGATCATATCTCTGAAAAGATTTTCTTTCCCAGATATGTTGCAGCCACTTTTCTTAAAGGTATAGCTTTCCTTTCTGGAAATTTCTTGATATCATTATTAGTTTTTGTTAAAAAAGAAACTCAATAAAAGTAATTTGAAAAGAAATTATTGGCCATTCTGCTTTTAGAATTTCTCCTCTTTAGATAAATTTACTAACTTCTGCTATTAGTCATGCCATTAACTGATATTAAGTTTTAATACAGTCAGAATTATACTTTTCTTCATAAGGTCACATTATATTAATATAATAATTAAGCACACTAATCAAGTATTTATAGTATTCCTATTCCATATTTAGGACTGGACTATGTACTGTGTTAGGAAAATATAAGAAATGGTTACTGCCTTCAAGGAGCTTACAATCTGAGGGAATGACATTAACATATATTAATATAGTATGTGCGGGATTAAAAATATACATGACACCAAAATAATAGCCAGCCAAATTGTCTACAATTAGAAAAGTCATTTAAAAAAAAACTATAAAAATTTCTTTAAGCTATAAAATATATTAACATGTTTTGAAGGTACCACCACTGCAAAATGCTTTCACCAAGTTTTGTCAAGGCCCTATAGACATAGCCTAAGGACAAACCTCTCCATCTCTGCTACAAATACTTTCATTCAAACCTGCATCATATCTTGCCTACAAGCTAGACTTCCTGCCTCTCTATAACCTTATCTTCTCTTAAATCTGTCATCCATATTGCACCCAGAACAATCTGCCTACAACTGCTTGCTTAAAACTTCAGCAATTTCTCATTGCCAACTGAATAAAGCCCAAGTTCTTTAATGTGCATGTAAGACCTCTGGCCCCTCATTGCCCAATCCTTTCTTCTGCATCGCTCCATCTAGACTTTTATGTTCTAGTTATACTGGATTTTCTTTATTGTTGCAAATACACACATACTATTTCATACCTTTGGTGCCTTTTTTTCTTATGTTCCCTCTACCTGGATTGCCCTTCCCATGAATCTTTGTTTGTCTAATTCTTACTCATCTTTTAAGACTGCAGGGCTTCCCTGGTGGCGCAGTGGTTGAGAGTCCGCCTGCCGATGCAGGGGACACGGGTTCGTGCCCCAGTTCGGGAAGATCCCACATGCCGCAGAGCGGCTGGGCCCGTGAGCCATGGCTGCTGAGCCTGCGCGTCCGGATCCTGTGCTCCGCAACGGGAGAGGCCACAACAGTGAGAGGCCCGCGTACCGCAAAAAAAAAAAAAAAAAAAAAAAGACTGCAGTTCAGGCATCACTTTCTCCTGAGGTCCTAGGTTGAACTTAAAAGTTCCTTTCTCTGTGATCCCATAATGATCTCTGAAAATCTCTATCAGCATATAATGTATGTTGAAAGCATTCATATACATATATAGAGAGGAAATGTCTTCTCTTTTATGTCATCAGTGCCTAATACTGAACTTAATGCATACATTTGTATGTTTTCTGGAGTAAACATATAATAGTTTAGTAGGTGTTTTCTTTCTTGTATATCGCTTTACTATTTTTTAGCTAATTGCCTAGGGCAAATCACTTGCCTCTTTGAAACAGTTTTTTCATCTTTAAAATGAAGATAATAACTTCTAATATTTATTGAACACCTGCTATGTTACAGGTATTCTTCTAAGTACTTTGCATGTGTGCACATCAATGCTGTGAGGTAGATACTATTATCATCCCTATTTGACAGATAAGCAAACTGAAGCATAAGGAAAGAAATTTAACCATTTTGCATAGTTAGTAAGTGGGGAAGCTGGCCTTCCAGCCTAAGCAGTCGGATTCCAGAATTCAGACTTTTAACAGCTGCACTACGCTGCAACACAGGAGAAAGGTTATCAGAAGGACCGAGTGAGATGCCAGTAAGGACACTTGGTAAAGCACATAGTATTATGCAAATAATAATAACTATAGTTTTTGAAGCACTAGTATGTGTTGTGCATAGTGCAAAGAAACTTACACATAGTATTAATTAATTTAATCCCGGGTACTGTTACAATCTCCTCTAAAGATAGACAATCAGGGCAAAGAAAAAACTGTACAGCAGTAGGTGATGCAGCCTGCATTCAAGCACAGCAGTCTGAGTCTACAGCCAAGTGTGCTTAACAGTGATGCTGCGCTGCCTCTCAAATATTAGTTATTTTAAATTAGTTGCTGTGTGCTCCCTACAGGGGAATTTTGTCACATAAATCTTCCCATTTACATTGCATGTATCTGAAATTATATATGCTTTAATCAAAGTGGGTTTCTTCCACTTGGAACCAAAAGGAAGTGTTACAAAGCAGAATATACCTGTCATGCAAGTGAGGACTTTCAGGATTGGCACCTTTAAAGAACTTGCTTACCTTCTTAAAGGCATGTATTTAAAGATGGAATAACATATATACTAAATGTACTTATGCATACGTTTTTTTTTTTTTTTTTTTTTTAGCGGTGCGTGGGCCTCTCACTGTTGAGGTCTCTCCCGCTGGGGAGCACAGGCTCCAGACGCACAGGCTCAGCGGCCATGGCTCACGGGCCCAGCCACTCCGCGGCATGTGGGATCCTCCCGGACCGGGGCACGAACCCGCGTCCCCTGCATCGGCAGGCGGACTCTCAACCACTGCGCCACCAGGGAAACCCCTTTATGCATATGTTTTAATCAGTAGAGGAAATCAACAAAAAATTCAATTGTGATTTAGAAATCAAAGTCTCCAGTTCATTATTATCTAATTCGTTACTTCTTAAATAAATACCAGCATTATATCCTCTTCTGAAGAATTATAACATATGAAATACCCAGACACATTTTTAAAAAATCCTAAATTGGGATCCACTACTTAGTGGAAATAGAGAGATATGAGTTCCAAACACCCTGACTTTAGTGGGGTTAGGTGACAAAATAGAGTGATTTCATTTTAATGCTGGTTTTTAACATTTAATTTCCTTTTATAAGAGTAGTTTGACCTTTGCGGAACATGGGAAATGTAAAAGGACTGAAAGAAAGCCCCAGGGTTCTCTCCAGAACCAACTTCTCCAGAGGATCCCTCAAGCAGGCCACCTGCTTCAGTATTACTCAGATGGAGAGGCTTATATCTTCTAACAGCAAAACTGCGAACTGAATCTCCTACATGAGAGACCTGCTGGTTAATGTCCCTAGCAGCTATATACTCAGTATAATACGGCATGTTTACCTAACGGCTTGCTACGTGCTTAACATGTGAAGTTCCTTCTCATGGCTGTTTGTTTCTGTTGGACTGTATGTGTTAAAAATAATATAAGGTCAAATTCCATAGGAAAGCATGGTTCTGATTGAATTTCCAGTCCCAAACTCTGGACCTAAGCCAGTAGGATCTGGGAATGTGTCAGGGAGAGTATGCCTTCCATGGCAGTGCTCAAAAGTGACTACTTACGTTGATTAACTAGTGGTGAAGATAGGTTTGGAAAGATATTTCAACCAGACTAATTAGCAAGCAGTCAGATGTGACAGAAAAGTGAGTAAAATATATGCCACCTCTCTGGAAGGGAACGAAAGAAATTGCACTGGGAAAAGATGGAAATAAGTAAGATGTGTGCTGGAGCCATGGTGAGAAAAGTTAGCTCCATTGCCTGCCTCATGCTGTTTAAAAATAGAAGTGAGAGCTCCTAAACATGATTTGAGTTAGACTAAGAGTCCAAGCCCTAAGTATATGTGTTTAGCTATATAATTTTTGGTGTAATTTATTATAGGCAATGTTGCCTTTAAGTCCATTTTAGAGTTTGAAACAGGACATAAAATCTAAAAAAGAAAAAAAGAAGACTTTATGATGTCCCTCCAAACTGCATTAGTCTAAATTTAAGCTCGGAAAGGATCAGTTTATTATCTTTTTAATTTCCTTTGTAAAATGCCCAGCAAAACACATGTATTCATGCTGACACTTTTTGGAGTTAACAATACTTTTATATGAAACCATCTGCCCAAGGAAACTGCCCTTTAAAAAATGGATTATGATTGTGAAAATGATGACTTCTCTCACATGGCTCAAACAACTAAAACTTTAACCATTGCTTGGTCACCCTCACACTCAATTTTTGTTTCTTAGATTTTGATTCTCATTTATATTTCCACTCTGGGACACTTTCAGTTGTCTGCCTGGAATGCCTTTCTCAACTTTTTTTTTTTTTTTTTGGTGGTACGCGGGCCTCTCACTGTTGTGGCCTCTCCCGCTGCGGAGCACAGGCTCCGGACGCTCAGGTTCAGCGGCCATGGCTCACAGGCCCAGCTGCTCCGCAGCATGTGAGATCCTCCCGGACCGGGGCACGAACCCGTGTCCCCTGCATCGGCAGGCGGACTCTCAATCACTGCGCCACCAGGTAAGCCCTTTTTTCAACCTTTTTAGCTTAATAAAATCCTGTTCATCTTTTGAGGAATATTAAATATTATCTCTTACAGAAACTTTTCTCTGTTTCCCATCCTCCATTCTTCCCCCACAGAATTATTTCCCATACTCTGTGGTTCTATAGGATCTAGTACTGCTTCTATTACAGCACTTGTCGTATTATATTACAGGTAGTATGTATTTGTCATTCTCCCAAATTAACTGTAAGCTCTTTGATGGCAGGAACTGCTTTCTTTATGGTGGAACACTTATTCTCCATGTTCAAGAAATTAACTGAAAGACTTTCACATGGTTGACAATATATTTTGAAACCAAAGGATCTTCAAAGTAGAAATTCTGGTGAGGGGGCAGCATCTTTCCAAACATTCTCCTGCTCTGTTATTGAACTAGGCTTCCTATTTGTCCACATTCTCCGCAATGTAGAGATGAGCTTTCCTTCTTACACCGGCAAATCTGTTTATCAATTGTTTTCACTGTGAGATTGAACATGTTACTTTGAATCCGTTTATTTATTCAGAAAGTATGTTTTGACTACCTACTATGGCATTGCTGAAATTTCCACCAACATTAACGCCTCGATTTTCTAAAATGCTGATAAATAATAATATCCACTACCACCACTGTTTGTACAGCATTTTGCTGCTTCCAAACTCTCTCATTTCATTAAAATTTCCAAAATGGATGGAGTGGATATTACTATTATCTCAACTTTTAAGGCCTTTCTTAGATAGCTGGCTAACTTCATTGAAGAATGCTTTTGTTTAATCTAATTACAAAATTGAAGATCTGTAAGGGACCTTGAAGGGTTCTTCCCCTTCCTCTTACAGATACGTAAAATGATATCTGGACAGATGAATTGGCTTCTCTGTCACATATTCTTAATAAATGGCAGAGTCTAAACTGCAGTAAAACCTGTCTTCTGAGTCCTATTTCTAGCCACTACCCCTACTGCCTCTAAGACAAAAAAGTTTGAGTACATCGCCCTTATTTTTGAGAAATTCTCTTTCTTCATTTTTGGGGAGTGTCATTTCTGACACGGTTTTGTAAATCTCGGTGTTCGTGTCATAGTCTTCTGCCTGGACTTGTATTCTCTTTTTCTTTTCTTTGTCTACTTTCACTCTCTGAAGTGTAACTCACACGCACACCTGCACCAGGTATTGTTACAATAACCTTTTCTATGCAATTTTCTCTCTAGTGGGCTCTATCTAACCATCGTGTTTTTCAAATCTCCTAGTTTCTTGGCCTTTAGTTCCTAATTTCAATATTCAGATAGCTAGTTGGGTCATTTTATAACATTTACCCAAAGGTCTACTGACAGAGCTGGGTGATGTGATATGTGGGCACCATTGTCTGGTACTCCTCCTTTGCTGAGAATTCAGAGAGTTTTAAACTGGAATGAATTATTAGAGACACTTGGTCTAATTCTGTTGTTTTCCAGATTAGGAGAATGAACTCCGGTGGGGGGAAAAAAAACTTGCCTAAAGTTATATAGCCTGGATCCAAATCTAGGATTCTAACAATGGTCCTTCTACTTACATTGCTTGTGGAATGAAAATAAGATCTCCGAACAAGGGCAAGGGCATTAGTTGAGTACAGAGAAGGGAAAGCGAAAAGTTTGTGCTGACAAGGCTCCCGAACTCGATAATCAGCAACTGTTTAAAAATTTTAAAAATTGACCTTAATTTGCAACTAAACCTGGAGAAGTCTTCTGAAGAGCCTGACAAATCTTATTTTCCTATTCCAATTAATCAAATTATTAGAAATGTGATCATTTTTTTCCTAAGGAAAATGATCGTCATGTGACAATTTTCTAACACTTTATGTCATCTTACCTCTAAAAGCAAGCCCTATTATTCTCTTCATGGCACATTATAGGGAAACACTGATAGTGTCTCAGCTGAGACTAGTTGAACTTAAACATAGTACATGAACCCTTTATAATTTATTAACAAGATTTGAGCATAGAGGCTGACTTTTGTAAAATTTGCTTCTGTGAGACAGAGTATTTTGCATTGATTTGGGATACTGACATTCAGACTGACACTTTCCAGACTTGAGTGTGTTCACATTTTTCATAGCTTAATTGTAAATCATCTTTCATTTAGAAGATTTAAAAACAGGCTAAAGACCTAAATCTTTTCAGTCACCCTCCTAACTGGGAAAAGCCTCTAGATGAGCCTTATTATGTTTTTTTCTAATGGATTAGAACAAATGGTTTGATACTCTTCAAATAGAACAAATACCATTGCAAGAAAAACAACTCTTTCCTCCAAGAGTTAAATGTAAAATTAGGTGTCATTATAGGGCATTTGGAAGATGTTTGAACGCCGTCTAGCCCAAGCAGGCCAAACCGCTCCACTGTAATGGGCAGCAAATCAAAACCAGAGTGGGAGGCTTGTTTTCCCCTATTTGTTTTGCTTCATTCTGCTTGATTATCTTGGCAAAGTTAAACTGAAATGGCAATGCTCTGAAGTTCTGTAAAGTTAAGCTTTTAATTAGGTAAAAGACTCTTTTGCAGCTCTTGTTGAGTGCTCATTTTGTGCTTGGAATGCTTTATTCCATACTTTGGTATGTTTTGAAAAGAGTTGTGGTACTCTGTGCCGACTCCCTCCAGTAGCCGTGAAAACCCTCCGTGGATCTTTTCCAAGTTTTATCTGCTTGGAGGTTGCTCTGTAGGTTCCTCGTGCATTTGAACATCTCTGGGATTTTCTGCACATTTGCACTGTTAAAAGAAAACTGATTTCTGCTTAAAGTTAACTCTTTAAAGATCTTCTATTTTAAATCATTTTTACATTTTAAAAAGTTTTAATTAACCCTGCCTGTAAATGGTAGATTTTTCTCAGAAGCTTTTCTACTTTAAGCTTTCACTAATACTCTCTAAAAGGTTTAGCTGATATGCACATGTTTTTATACCCGTGGTTTTAACTAATAAATGGAACATAGGAGAAAAACAGTTATCAAGTGATGGTACAAGGGCTTCCCTGGTGGCGTAGTGGTTGAGAGTCCGCCTGCCGATGCAGGGAACATGGGTTCATGCCCCAGTCCGGGAGGATCCCACATGCTGCGGAGAAGCTGGGCCCGTGAGCCATGGCCGCTGAGCCTGCGCGTCTGGAGCCTGTGCCCCACAACGGGAGAGGCACGGCAGTGAGAGGCCCGTGTACCACACACACACACACAAATGATGGTACAAGACTGTGGCTGTGTGTGTGTGTGTGTGTGTGTGTGTGTGTGCGTGTGTTAAGAAGAAAATATGGTCTTTACATTAATATTTTTCATCTGGGTAAAAATATCTTTAAATAATACTCTCATGTACTAGGACTTTAAAAGGTTCAAGTCTCCCGTATGAAGAATTCATTTAAGCAATGTAAGGATCATGAGGAAAATCTTGATCGGAATCAAATAAGTGTGTGTGTAGAAACATTAAGTCACTTTTAGAGTTTTTTAGGGGAAATCTCGAAATTGGCTTCGTTCTGAAATAGGAAATATACTGTTTCTGAATTAGTAACCACAGTTAGCGGTTACTCTATTTTTGATTAGAATCTGGTCTGCTTTTTTCCTGGAATTTAACACTTGTCTACATTATAGAAAAAGCAGCCACCATTGTGAAAATAAATCCTAAAGTATGTGTGTCAATATTCAAATGTTAAGACTGTCTACAGAAAAGAAATTGCTACCAACAGACAATCTTATCACACTTACTCTTGGGAAACAGGTGTCTGAACTGATTTGGGAGCTTTGGTTTTATTTTTGTCAGTGTTTAATTTCCTGCCACGCAGATGCACTTCACGTTAAGGGATTTATGTGATTAAGTGGCAAAATGACAAACAAGGTTTGTCTGGTTTGGTGCTCATCTTCTCTCTTTAGTTGACTAATCACCTGTGGATTCTGGGCTCTATCAGTGAGTCCCTTATGCAAGCAAGCCACCTTTATCAATCTAGACATTTGATCTGTCCGTGACCACATTGTTAGAGGCGAAGTCCGAGATAAAAGTTACAGTTTGGATTTAGGAAGACATTTTATAATCCTGGGTTGGAAATGGTTTTCTCGGTTAGTGTAAGTGTCTTTCCTCCTGGTTATGTTGACAGCAGTATCCTGCACATGTACTTCAGCTTAAGTGGGAGTCACAACACTGTTGCCAAGATTTAAAGCCTCAAGAGAGGTAAAGTAGTCAAGATCATATCTTCTCATAGCAATTCAGAATCATTTTCTTAGAAGCGAAATGTTCACAGTGAAGGCTTGAGGCCTATACAGAATCATTCTGACACCAACACTATAGTTTGCATGTCTCTCATTTGCCCTTAACTTGACACACAACTTGAGGGATTTAAGGTGATTAACAGCTCTCCCCCTCTCTTTCTCCAAGGTGATGATTACCTCCCTGCAGCTACTATCATCCTAGTGTATTAGTGGTAGTAATGACCGGGATTTATGTAACACTCTCTTAAGGAAGACTGCAAAGTATTTTATGCTTATTGCATCCTCCCTTTGAGGTATAAGCCAGAATTGTTATTTAGAGCATTCTGACGGCGAAACTGAAGCACTGTATTTACAGGACTGGTCTTAGGTCCCACTGACAGGCAGTGGCATAAGCAAGGCTTAGATTTTTGATCTCCTGATTGCTAACCCGCTATTTCTCTAACAAGAATGCTGCTCCCTCTTCATTTTTCAAAGTGAATAGGAGCCATCAGCTTTCACATTTCACCCCAAGCACTGAAAACAACAAAAATACATCTATGCACTACCTTGAATTTGTATTGTAGCACACCATTCTCTGCATATGGCTTGACATACCTTGTAACAAAACGTTTGTGACAGAATGACCTGACTTTGAGCCGTCAAAGGTGAGGCATGGCGCTGCTGAACTTTCTTTGTATAGGCTGCTCAAATACACGTGTTGCATGTTGTGAATGTGACTGGATGATGCTAGAGATGGTTTGAGCCTCTTTTATGTTTGGGGCTTCAGTTTCTCTTGTTTTGAACTTTCATTGGATTCTTTCCCTCATCAGCCCCTGTACCAAACCACATATTCACACATGACTGTAGGAGCTGACTAAACTGTTTTGCAATTCTATCGAATTCCTTATACAAAATTTGGATTATGCCTTTGGTACTTATATGTACAACCAAACCCTCTAAAACCCGGTTCCTTTGGTCAGCATCAATCTTTAACTGCCTTTCTAGTGATAAAAACACAATCTGATGAAGAGAAGAATTTGGTTTGATTCACATTTGGCTTGAAAATATGTTGTTGATAAAGGATCCCACCTAGGCATAGTTTTAAACACAGATAACTCTAACTTTTAAAAAATTTTTATTTTATATTGGAATATCATTGACTTACAATGTTGTATTAGTTTCAGGTGTACAGCAAAGGAAATCAGTTATACGTGTATCT
This sequence comes from Stenella coeruleoalba, assembly GCF_951394435.1. Taxonomy (NCBI): domain Eukaryota; kingdom Metazoa; phylum Chordata; class Mammalia; order Artiodactyla; family Delphinidae; genus Stenella; species Stenella coeruleoalba. The sequence continues at coordinate 33,074,039 of NC_137165.1, forward strand.
ATTCTTTTAAAAATTCATTTTCCATTTAGATTATTACAGAATATTGAGCAGAGTTCCCTGGGCTATACAGTAGGTCCTTGTTGGTTATCTATTTTAAATATAGCAGTGTGTACAAATCAATCCCAAATTCCCAATCTATCCCTCCCCCAACCCTTTCCCCCCATAACCATAAATTTGTTCTCTAAGTCTGTGAGTCTATTTCTGTTTGTTTTTTTAAAATATTTATTTATTTATTTGGCTGCGCCTAGTTCTTATTTGGGCACGCAGGATCTTTTTTTTAGTTGTGGCATGCAGGCTCTTAGTTGCGACATGCAGGATCTAGTTCCCTGACCAGGGATAGAACCCAGGCCCCCTACATTGGGAGTGCGGAGTCTTAACCGCTGGACCACCAGGGAACTCCCCTGTTTTGTAAATAAGTTCCTTTGTGTCAGTTTTTTTTAGATTCCTCATATGAGCAATATCATATATTTGTCTTTCTCTGTCTGATTTACTTCACTTAGTATGATAATCTCCAGGTCCATCCATGTTGCTGCAAATGGCATTATTTCATTCTTTTTAATGGCTAAGTAATATTCCAGATAGCTCTTATTTTGAAGTGATTATTAATGTGTTCTTTGTAAAGGAAGGGAAGGGAAGAGAAGGGAGACTTAGACACATTGAGCACTGATTTTGTGCCAGTCTCTGTCATGTATGTTTTCATAAATGCTGTCTTATTCAAACCTCCTAAAACCTGCAAGGTAAACACTATTTTCTCCCATTTTAACAGAGGAGAAAATGTAGAGTCAGAGAGGTTAAGTGACTTGGACAAGTTACTTAGTAATGAACTAATAAATAGCAGAGCTCAAATTCAAGCCCTAGTGTGTCTGATAGTTATTAGCTAATCTATACTGGAGAGGCCCTTGGGTTAGTTTAAATGCTATAGATGAATAACGTGGAAATAATGGAACTAAGGAGTTCTTAAAAAGAAAGGCCACTATATAGAGAGCTGTACCTATGCATATATTAAATATAAACACAAAAGAAATCTTTCCCAATCCTATAGGTTGTGGCAGTTGAGAAATCTTCTCACAAAACACCGCTTTTAAAAATAACTGTACTGGGCTTCCCTGGTGGCACAGTGGTTGAGAGTCCGCCTGCCAGTGCAGGGGACACGGGTTCGTGCCCTGGTCCGGGAGGGTCCCACATGCCGCGGAGCGGCTGGGCCCGTGAGCCATGGCCGCTGAGCCTGCGTGTCCAGAGCCTGTGCTCCACAACGGGAGAGACCACAACAGTGAGAGGCCCACGTACTGCAAAAAAAAACAAAAAAAACTGTACCGTTTTAAAATCTTCTGAGATAACTATGAGAAATCAGGGAAAATGAGTGTCAGAGGCTCAATGGCTTGAAAGAATCAAACATTTTTTGGATTCAGACTTTGTGGGGGAATAAATAGTAAGAGAATCTGGTGTTTTCAGTCAATATTTCAGCGTCTGGGTAAAGGAAAAATTATCTGAAAAGGGGACTATTTCTATTGACCATTTTGCATTTCTAAGCACTAACCATTTTAGATGGAGCACTTTTCTCTAGAGGCAGGAATGGATGTAAGAAAAAAAAAAACACCCTCTCCCCTTTCTAAAGGGATCTAAGCATAGACTGGGAGACATAAGATAATAGATTACTTCCAACTCTTCGCATCAATGGATTTAAGTTGTGTAAACATTAAATTTGCTTGTAATTTTGCCTTGATAAAAGCCTCAGAAAAGATGTAAGCCTCAAAAAAAGAAAAAGAAAAAAAATAGTAATCAGACCCAATACAGACTCGGCCAGAAGATAGCAGTAGGACAGGCACCTGGAGATTAAGAAGTAGTTCCAGGAATTGGGAGGAGACCGAGATTCTGCCTTATAAGCATATCTGTAGAGACTTCAGTGACACAACTATCCGTGTGCCTCTGAAAATTATTTCCAAACTTTGGCAGGCTGTAGATTGCACATGCTTGGTTGATGTTTTTCCGAATGTTTAATCCTAGAGTTGAAGCCATTCATACTCTTAACAGTAGAGGTCCTCAGTGCCACAGTTCTTCAACTAAGATGCTGAAAAATTCTCCCACCCTTGAATTATTTGGCATTTATAGGTGCTTGTGGAATTTAAGTCATTTTGTGGATACCAGTGTCTATTTTTTTACGTCATTAATAAGTGAAAAAATTTTAGCTTGCATTGTCTGATCTTCGCTTAAATTTTCACAATCTTTTGTAATAGCTGAAATGATGTGTCAAAATGAGTTGACCCAATAGTGGGATATTTGAAAAAATACATAAATTTATTATATATATAATATATAAAAATTTATTTATATATAAATATATAAATCATTTTCTTGAAATTTTGGAAGGACCATGAGAAACTATTTAGAGAAAACTTTAAAGTTTCTTGAGATGAAGGACAACAATGATTGGGGGGGTGTGCCAGTTTAGGAGTTACCAGTTTGGTTTTCTAAAAACTGCCGAATTTTTTATTGTCCTTTGTGTTAAGAACTATATATCTACAAGATCCTTGAGGAGGGAGGGGGTAGGTTTTTTGGTTTTTGTTTTTGTTTCAGGGGTTTTTACTTGAATTTACTGCCCGTAAACACAATTCATTGAGGACATCCCCACTTATCCTCTCTTTTCACCAGAATCTGACATTATCCTTAATTCCTCCCAATTCCTTACTCTCCATAGCTAAACAATCAGTACATCTTTCAATTCTATCTCCTGAATATTGCTTGCACCATTTCCTGCTTGCGCCTTTAACTTAGCTATTGAAACTATCTTCAAACTAATCTATTTCCAGTCTCACCTCCTTCTAAACCATTCCCTGCATATTTACAAAACCACCTTTCTGAAATGCCATTTCCCTGCTTAACATTTTCAGTGGTTTGCCATCACTACTCAATAAAGCCCAAATTTTCTTAGCATAGCCTGCAAGTTCTTTTATAACCTTGTCCCTAACTACCTCTCCAGCTTTATTGCTTCCTTCTCCCTTCACCGCAGCACTCAAACCTATGTTCCAACCATGTACTGAATTACTTAGCGTTCTTCAAATGCATCAAATTATTTCAACCTTTCTGTCTTTACATGCTGTAGTTCTAATACTACTATTCTTTCTTCTCTCACTCCTTGTTTGCCTGACAAACACCTAGTTCTTCCTTTAAGATCCAGGCCAAGTATCTTCTGCTTTGAAAAGTCTTTCCTGAACCCCAGGCAGGGTTAGCCCTTACCCTCTTTGTGCCAATACTCTACTGTATATATTCTTCCACTAACACACTCCCCATATTAGATAGTTACTTCTCCTGCAAGACCAGTGGTTCTGGAGGGAAGCAGGGGCATTTGGCAATATGTGGAAACATTTTTTTTATTGTCACACAGCGGAGAGGGAGTGTTACTGGCATCTAGTGGGGTAGGAGACAGAGACTCAGCCAAACGTCCTATAATGCCCAAAACAATCTCCCACAACAAAGAATTACCCAATCAAAAATGTCGGGCTTCCCTGGTGGCGCAGTGATTGAGAGTCCGCTTGCCGATGCAGGGGACACGGGTTCGTGCCCCGGTCCGGGAAGATCCCACATGCCACGGAGCGGCTGGGCCCGTGAGCCATGGCTGCTGAGCCTGTGCGTCCAGAGCCTGTGCTCCGCAACGGGAGAGGCCACAACAGTGAGAGGCCCGCGTACCACAAAAAATAAAAAAATTAAAAAAAAAAAAAGTCAATAATGCCAAGTTTGAGAAACTCTGCCAGACTATAAACTTGTGTCTTTTTTCAACTTTAGATCCTCAGGATGTAGAACAATGTCAACCAGAACTATACACTAAATGAATATGGTTCAGTGAGTAAAATATTTCATAGGATTCTCTGAAGGGAATTCATCCAAAGGTGGAAAAATAAGATTCTTTGAGAAAATTGCCAGAGCCCAAATTCAATCACATTCAAAGATGTAATTTGAAATTCATTAAAAAATTCTCTTTGTAAGGCATAGAGGCTAGATTAGAATTGGGATCTGATTATGTGCCTACTTCCTCTCTTAAAAAGTCATGTAAAATGTAAGAAAACATATGTTAAAGGAAGAAAAATTCATCAGATTAGATATTTTGAAGAATACCTACAGGAGAACACAGAGGATAAAAGGAAGAAAATAATTAAAGAAATAATAGAAGAAAGTTTCCTAGATCTAAATGAAAATAGAAGCCTTCAGACAGAAAGGGCTTATATCAGAATACCAAGGATGAAGAGAAATCTCAGAATACCCAGGATAAGGAGAGGAAAAACAAATTATCTACAAAGGAATAGATATCAGTTGGGCATTATATGTTTCATTACTAAGGCTGGATGCTAAAAGACAATGAAACAATATCTCAATATAAAGATGTAAAAGTATTTTAAAGCTAAAATCTTATTCCCACCCAAGTTAACATTTAAATGGGGGTGGGGTGGAGGTGCAAAATTAAACATTTTCAGACATATGAAGACTTGAAAGTTAATCACCCACAAACTTCCTCTTTAGAGAATTACTAAACAATGTAACTCAACCCCTCCTCCCCAAAAAGGAATTCATAGGAATATGAGAGATAAGGAACAAATGATCAGCAAAGAAACAAAACCTAAGTAAGTCTAATGATGCTCATGAATAATAAGAAATAATTAACAACAACCTGGAACTAAAACACCAGATAATTTCAGTATGGGCAATAGGAGGGAAAAGATGAGAGCAGAGGGAAGTGAATGTATGCTTGCTAAGACTGTTCTGTTGTTGGGGGCAAGAGGTGTATTGATATATAGATTAATCGTTAGGAAAAATGATAGAAAAATAAAAATGTTTAAATCAATATTTAAAATGTAAGAGTAATCATTAGAAAAATAAAATATAGCTTTAAATCAATCCAACAAAAGGCAATAAATAAGAAAATAGAAGAAATCACAGTAAATAAAAAACATAAAATAAAGTAGGAAGATTAAGTCCAAATATACCAGTAATCACAATTAATGTAAATAGGTTAACTTCTCCAATCAAAGGATAAAAATCTAATTGGGCTTCTCAAATCTTGCTGTATGCTGTTAAAAATATATATATATATAATATATATATACATATATAAAATATTAAACATAAAGAAAATAAAATAAAGAAATGGAAAAATATATCTTATGTAAATGCTAACAGAAAGAAAGCAGTATAGGAATATTAATTTCAGACAAAATATTAGTTTCAGTTTAAAAAATGTGAAAAGCAACAAAAGGGGCAAAGAGGGACTTTTCATATTGATAGAAAGTACAGTCCACCAAGAAGAAATAAAATTTTTGAACTTTCATCAACTAAGAACATAGCTTTGAAATATATAATAGTAAGTGAAATTTGATAGAAATACAAGGAGAAATTGACAAATTCACAATTAAACTGGAAGATTCTAACAACCTTTTCTCAGAAATCAGATAATCAAGTACACACACAAAAAGTAAAGATAGAGAGGATTTAAAGTACACAATCAAACAACTCTGTTTTAATGATACACATAGAATATTATACTCAACAAAGACGGAATACAACTATTTTTAAACATCCATGAAAGAAAGATTCTTAGAATTTAGCCATGTATTAAACTACAGAAGAAATTTTAACAGATACTAGAATAGAAAAATGTCTCTATGTTCTACAAATCTCTGACCACAATGCAAAAAAATAATGATTTGGAATTAATAATTAAAGGAAACCTCCCCGAATCTCTCTGCATGGAAAAAATTTAAATGTCCTAAATGCTATTGTATCAAATTACAGACTATTTAGAAATGGAAACCAATAAAAGCACAACGTATCAAAATCTGGTGGATTAGGCAAAGAGATATTTGGAGGAAATTTTCGAGCCTTAACTGCATTTATTAAAAAATAATAAAGATTTAAAATAAATTAATTTAGCATTCAACTCAGAAAACTAAGGGAAAAAACATAAAATAAACCCTAAAAGGAAGAAATAATTAATGAAGATGAAAGCAGATATTAATAGGAAGATCAAACTAGAAATCAATAAAACTAAAAATTGGAGGGTTTTTTTTTTTAAGACCAATAAATAATACAAAACTTTGGCAAATCTGATCCAGAAAAAAGAAAGCACAAATAAACTCATTGGAAAAGATTTAAAGTTGTACTTACATACCCCAAATTTGAAAATCTAAATGAAATGAAAGACTTTCTAGAAAAGTATAACTTAGCAAAATCTACTCTACAAGATAAACAATTTAATATATCAAAAATAAAAAAAAATATAAAAGTGGGAAACAGTCTTCCTCTAAGAAAGCATCAAGCCCAGTTTTTTATAGATGAATTCTACAAAGCCTTAAGGAATAACTGTTCCTTTTGATGGATAAAATGCTCTAAAACATAGAGAATGAGCTCAGGCTTTCTAACTCAGCCTCCTAGGCTGAACCCAAATCTAGACAAGGGCAGTATACACTTAGATATACACTAATGTCATTTATGAAAGATTCAAAACTTTAAGTAATATATTCAAAAATCAAATCTAATGATTATTAAAAGGTAAATGCATTGTGTCCAATTAATATTTGTCTCAGAAATGCAAAAATAATTTAATATTCTATAAATTATCAGATTAACAGAGGAAAAAAAGGTGGTCTTCAAAGTCCCCAACTCAGAAAAGAACATTTAATATAACTGAGCACCATTCCACATTAAACAAATAAAAACCAATAATTTTCAGTAAATTTGAAATAGAAGTAGACTTCCTTAACTTGATCAAGTTTATCAGAAATATACAGCAAAATGGTTCTGAAGAACCTAGGGGTAGGACAGGAATAAAGGCACAGACGTAGAGAATGGACGTGAGGACACGGGGAGGGGGAAGGGTAAGCTGGGATGAAGTGAGGGAGTGGCATGGACATCTATACACTACCAAAGGTAAAATAGCTAGCTAGGGGGAAGCAGCCGCATAGCACAGGGAGATCAGCTCGGTGCTTTGTGACCACCTAGAGGGGTGGGATAGGGAGGGTGGGAGGGAGGGAGACGCAAGAGGGAGGAGATATGGGGATATATGTGTATGTATAGCTGACTCACTTTGTTATAAAGTAGAAACTAACACACCATTGTAAAGCAATTATACTCCAATAAAGATGTTAAAAAAAAAGAAATTAAAACTAAAAAAAGAAATATACAGCAAACATATAAGCATTCCCTTCAAAATCTGGAACAAGGTAGGATGCCCACTACAATTACTGTTCAATGTTATAACTGAAAGCCAATGCAATACGAAAAGGAAAAGAAATGAGAATAATAAATATTGGAAACAGAGACAGAAATGTCATTGTTTGCAGACTACATGAGAATCTGCTTAGAAAAATCAACAGCTCTAAAAACTAAGAGAATATAGCAAAGTAGTTAACTAAAGATCATTATAGAAAGATCAACAGATTTCTTATATCCCAGAAATTACATGTAATGGATAAATTCCTAGGAATAAACCTAACAAGAAATGTGTATGACCTATATAAACTGCTGACCTTCAATGAAAGCCATAAGAGAAGAATCAGTGGAGACAAATACCATGTTCTTGTATTGGCAGACCCTAAATTGTAAAGATGTCAGATCTCCTCACATTGCCTATAAGTTTAATGCAATCCCAATCAAAATCCCAGTATTTTTCATGGAATTTGACAAGCTGATTCTCATTTAGTGAGGAGAAACTGACTGAGACCATAAGAGGACGGTTTGATACAGAACAATGAGGGGGGAATTGCCTTACCAGATATGAAAAAATACTGTAAACCTATGATAATTAAAACATTCTGACACTGGTGCAAGAATAGGCAATTAGGTTAATGGAACAAATGCAGAGCTCAGAAACACACACTCATATACAGAAACTTAGTTTATGATAAAAATGGTATTTTAAATGAGTGAGAAAATACTGCTGAGGTAATCAACTGTCAATTAGAGAAATAAAACAAAATCATATCACAATCTCACACCAAATATAAAACTAAATTCTAAATAAATTAGAAAGCTAAAATAATAAAAATATCAGGAGAAATGTAAATGAATATTCTAAATTTGGTCTGCAGAAGTCCTTCCTAAGCATAATGAAAAATCTAGAAGCCATAAAATAGATTGACAGTAAATGAAAACTACTGAAACTGAAAACACATAAAGTTTTAAAAAAATGACACAAGTGTAAACATGTATAAAAACTTTTGAACTCTATACCTACCATATGTAAATTATACCTCAAGTTTTGTTAAAAGGTAAGAAAAATGACAGGGAGAAAATAATTGCAGCATATGTAATAAATTTATTGAATGTAACATTCAAAATATAGAGTAATAAAAAGCAATCAGAGAAATTAGAAAACAAGAGTAAAAATGGCAATTGACAGAAGAAATTAAAATGACCAATTATCATCTGAAAAGATGTTCAAATGTGCTAGTAATCAGGAAAAGGCCAACATAAGCAACAATGAAATGCTACTTTCTGCCCATCTGATTGACCAAAATTTTTAAAAAGATAGATAATATCCACTGTTGATGAGTATAAACGGTAGGCACTCGTATGAATCAGTGAGAACTAGTGGAGTTTGAAAGGTGTTTTTAAGTTCTCATCACCATTTCATCAACCTGTCTCTGCAGTTTCTTGGTTTTTAACCTAGATAAATCCTTGCACCTATAAATATTGAAATATATATGGGGATGTTTATTGAAGCTTTGTTTATAATAGCAAAAAACGAAAGAGAAATAACATAAATATTCCCAGAGCTAAGTAGACTAGGGCTCTATGGATTCATGGAATATGATCCCACTTATAAACAAGACCAAATATAAAAATATATAAACACACCTATATAAGACATAAATATGTAGAAAAATAGTCAAGAAGGATATACCAAACTGTTAAGAGTAGTTACATCTTAGGGAGGGAGTAGAATTGGAGATAGGGATGGGAAGAAAGAACTTTCTGATATTTATGCTATCTACTTGTGTATTTTTAAAAATTTCATGAGACTATATTTCTCACATAAATAATTTTAAATTTACATAAATGTTTGAAATGACACCATTATTATAAAAGCAATGCCTTTTTATTATAGAAAATTCGGAGAAGGAAAATAGGAAAATAAAAATTAACCTGTAATCCAGAAATATCCACTATTAACATTTTGATGTATAGCCCGCCAAATTATTTTATTCATATACATGCATTTTAAAATAGAAATGGCATTGTATATTGTGACCATCTTCCCTAATATAAAACTACTTGTGTTCAGTATCCTTTTTAAAAGGATATATTTTCCTTCATTTGTTCAGTAAGTACTAGGAATACAATTGTGAGTTAAAGTGTAATGTATTTAATTAATCGTCTGTTGTACTTTTAGATTTCTCCCAATTTTTTGCAGTGTTGAAAGACCTCTTTAACTAAATTATTATTGTGATTTTATTTCCTCAGACTAATTCTTAAATTGCTGGAAGTGTTGTTGCTGGAGCAGATGCAATGTGCCTTTTCTAGGCCTTGGGTGTGTATTTCTACAAGACTTTTGGTAAATTACTGTTTAATACTCACCAGCAGTGCATGAGAGTAGCAGTTTCCCAGTTCCCTGACCAACACTGGATATTGCAATTTTTAAAAATATGAATTTAATAAGTAAAGTCTGGCATTTGTTTTTATTCATGCTAATCAATTCTTTGATTATGAATAAAGTTTAATACTAAGGATATTAACCCTTTGACAGTATATTGCAAACACACAAACTTTTTAGCCCCCAGCTGTAAACTAAGGTTACATTTGATTGCCTTTAGAAGTCTCAGTAATATTAATTGCGCAGTTATTATGTATGTGTGTGTGTGTGTGTGTGTGTGTGAAATACATCACTCTACATACAAAAAAATAACATTACCATCTTGGCTTGTGATTGACTCATATTCCCTTAGAGAAAAATTAATTTATTTTCCATCAGTTAACAATGTTTTAAAAATTAAAATGTTTTCTGGAAAACTACATTCTTTGGTAAACCTTTCTTCATGAGAGATTGAAATCTGCCTTAGACTTTTACATGGATTAAGTTTTAAATTAGCATAGAAGAATAACAATATGAATCAATTTGATCAAAGAAAAAGTGTCACTAATTATTTAAACAAGACACTTACAGCAGGGATTTAAAGGCAAAGCAGCGGATTTCCCTTGCATGTGGATCAAATCAGAAGTATCCCATAATTGACTCTTTACAAGACCCTGCTTCAGTATAATGGACTAGATATTAAAGCTCTAAGTATTTAAAGCTAGTTTCCGTCTTTCTCTAAATGGAGGCCCGCCACTAAGAGCTATTTTACAAGTCTGACACATTAGCTGCATCACGGGGAAATACACTGGCTCTGCTTCTAGGGCGCGGAATTTCAAGTGCTTTCAATAGTTAAATGGTGTGAAATGGGTAACGTTGAACCTGTGAGAAGCAATGAGCACCTAAAAAATAAATTCCAGATGGGAAGTTTGATGGAAAGGGATATAGATACTGTAATGGTTCTTTCAATGAATTAATTCCAAAAAGAGCTCATACGTTTTGTGTGGGGTTTTTTGTATTTTTAGCCAACTTATCTGTGCATGACTTTGAGGGCGAAGAAACTGTAATTTTCCCCTTCTATTATTTAACATTGTTTGGAAACAAAGCAGGTTTTGTAAACTATTACTGTCAGATCAAACACAGGAATAGAATAAGATGAGTCATATAAGGAGTATTTTATAACTTTCTTAGACCAGTAAAGTCAAAGGGTCAAGTCCAGACCACAGCTCTTCCTTACAGGGTAACATTAGACTAAATAACTAACCGCTTTGTATGTTAGGATTCCCACTACAGAATAGAGGTTTTGGTATCTACCACTGCAGTACATTATTCTTCAGGACAGGATGTGTTTTAATGTTTTGATCTCATAGCATCTTTAGTAGTTCACATAAAGAACAACTCTGAAGAAGAATTATAGTGTAGTGAAAAGAGTTTTAATGTTTGACTAGATGTGGGTTCAAATCCCAAATTTGCCACTTAGTAAATTATCTGGGTCATTTTACTTAATCTCTCAGGGCCTCAGTTTCCTCATTTATAAAAGAGTCATATCACTAGGAATGTTGAGGGGATTATACAACGCAATGTCTGAAAAGCACTAAGCACTAACTTGTAAGTTCTCAAAAATCATAGCTCTTATTATTCACAGTAAATGTTTATTGAACTAATTTTCTTGTAATTTTTCTTACCAATAATCAAAATAATTACTAATTGGTATTCAAAAGACGGCCCATTTTGACACTCAGATATTGGCCATTCTTTCTCCTGTACAGTATGCAGAATGTTGGAAAATATATTTGTGCTTCTACCACCCAATATAATGAATAGAATGGAGCCAATGCAACACGCTCAGAATGGGTTTTTGAAGTTCTAGCTTCACAACTTACCAACACAACTGCAAAAACCAATAGCTCCAAGGTACTGCAGTGTTCCATTAGTGTGAGAGTCACATCGGCCAGTGAAGGGGGGTTCACTCTGCAACCCCTCCTCTCCATTTGGCAGTAACTACTCGTAAGTGAAAGGTGCCGGAGGAGTCAGGATAGGGATCTGGCTCTGACTCTAGTTAAAGTTTTCCATGTTTTCATTACCAACTCCATTTTTATGGTTTAGATCTTGGCTGTAGTAAACTCCAGACTGAATAGACGCCTCACATATACATCTGAGACCAGCATTCAGTCTTAAATAGCAGACAAGTTGCCTGCAGATGCATTTTTTGAAATGGGGCATAGAAAGGGTTTTTTTTTTTTTTTTTTTTTTTTTTATGTCAGGCATCAAGCAGCCTCACAAATCATTTTTACGTGGCTTCCTGGACCTTTGTTTTTAGCAAATCCTTTAACGGGGGATTGACTCATTTGTGTATTTCTTCAATGGAAGGATTTTGCAGGTAGCTCTTCATGAGGTCTGTCACCTTCTAGGATTTGGGAGAAAGAGAGTTTTAAAAGAGTAGAGATGTTTACTTCTGAGAAGTCATTGTTTGGCACCTGCAGCCATTAGCTCAGGAACTAAACCACTGGCAATCTCGGGCATAAAAGTAGGTGTCTACGCCACAAGTCTGAGGTCCCAGGACTGAGCTGGAGACAAAGCAGTGATGTTTCAGAAACTCATTAGCATTTTTCAATATCACCGTTTCTTTTTTTCTCCAGCTTTATTGAAATCTCATTAGCGTTGCTAATAAATGGACATGGTTCCATGTTAACCTAAGAGCAGATTGTGGCCTATTCATTTTATAAACATGAATTCTGTTGTATGATGTCTGCTTTGAAAGAAAAATCATTTAAACATTATGAAATTATTTTTCATCCCTTCATGTTGGGTTTTTGAAATAAAAATATAAATGGAATTTAGGTGGCTTGTGCCTCTAAGTTAAAACATAAGCAATTCTACTTAGCCAAAAAGCCAAATTTATTGTCATTTTATTAGGCAGGTGGTATACATATTAGATGATTTCCCTCTCGGGTTTTACATTTATTTCATGTGTTTTTCTCCAAAGAACAGGAGTTATTCTGTCAAAAGTGGGGAGGTGAAACCTCGGTTAAGGGGATACTGCAAATTCTACCCTTTCAGCAGAAGTAATTTATAGTTTCATAATATTCCAGAGTTTCTCTTTGTCTTTTACATGACAATTTATGACCAAGGTATTTTCATGTTTCCCTTACTCCTTGCTACAAGCCTGAACAAATAAACTGTGTACATACAGCATCTTTTTCCCTGTGCTATTTTCCAGGTATCATCATTTTTTCTTCCCCTGGCCTCATATGACATAAGCTGGATTCTGCATTGCATTATTTTAAACCAGAAAGCACATAATGTGAAACTAAACTAGTGAGAATGAGGTTTCTGTGTTATTTTGTCTAAAACTATTCTTTAAAACAATCCAATTGTTAAAATCCATATCCTGAATACTAAAAAAAAAAGTTCTTGGCTGCCTGGATATATATATTTGGTATACCTAAAGAATGACTTTCTTCAGGCATCTGCCCTAAGGTTTTTTTTTTTTTTTAATTCTTGTTACAGGTACAAAACTGGGGGAGGAAATAATACAACAAATACCTTTCTACTCACTGCCTAACTTAAGGAATGAAACATTAGCAATAAATAGAGGTTCTCTGTGTGCCCCCTCTCCTTAGTTGCATCCTCCTTCCAATCCTCTAGATGAGGGAATCTGGAGTTTATCATTTTGAGGGATTTCTGTATATTTTTACTGCATATGTATGTATCTCTAAATGATATTTAGTATTAATATCCATTTTTAAAACTTTATATACATATTATCCTACTCGCTTACGAAACTTGCTTTTTTCTTTCAACATTTTGTGTCTGAGATTGGTCCACATTGATATATGTGGCTCTGATTCATTAAGTTTCACTGACGTAAAGTATTACTCTGCATGGTTATACCACAATCTATTTAGACATTTCCTGTCAATGGACATTCAGCCTATTATTGTTTGCTGTTATTAACATTGCTGCTATGAATATTCTTGTGCATATATTTTATGCACACATGTAAGGATTTTTCTAGAATATATCCCCAAAGTAAATGCATATTCACTTTTTCTACTTATTGCCAATTTTTTCACCAAAGTGGTTGAAGCAAATTCAACCCCCACCAGCAGGTTCTGCTTCACTATCTCACCGAAACTTAGTATTATAAGACTTTAATTTTGTTAATCTGATGGATGTGAAACAGCTCATTTCCCTGATCACTTAGTGAGGTTTAATATCTATTTGTTTATTGGCCACCCATGTTTTATCTTCTGTGAAATATAAGTTTATGTCTTTTGTCCTTGGGGGGGGCAAGGGGATTATTTGTCTTTTTCATACAGATTTGTAATATATCCTGAGCACTTATCTTTTGTTGGTTTTATGTATTACAAGTACGTTTTTCTAGTTTGTGTCTTCTCTTTTCACCTTTTCTGTGGTGTGTCCTTTGATAAGCTGAAGTTTTAATAGTTAAAATAGTCAAATATATCAATCTTTTCTTTATAGTTTATGCTTTTATGTCTTGATTACTATAGCTTTATAATAAATCTTGATTTGGGGTGGGACAATTTTCTCCACCTTGTTTTTGGAGATGTCCTTGGACAAAATGATATCCTTGGATTTTTAAAGTGTGATTATTCCTGCTTTTCTAATAGTAGGACTTTATTTGAATATCCTTTTCTAGGCTTCTGATCATTTCCACAAATGCACTGATTATATCTTTCCTGCCTCTGCTCCTCCCCTACTCTATCTCCATCCCAGTCTTTCTTCTGCCCACTCTGATTTCCAGAAAAATGTAAAAAATAGGGTTATCTCTATGCAGATTGCCAAATAAATGATCAGTTGCTCTATAAAGAGCCAAGATTCATACACTTTTAATGCTATTTAAAAATTTAATGCTAAAAGGAATCAGAGATTATTGATTTAAACCTCTTCATAAATGATATGAAGATGAGAAAATTTTTAATGAAATCAAATTTCTCTGAGTGATGGAAAACTAAGGACCAAATACAAAGAACATGTGCTTTGGATTCAGCTGTTCTTCCTCTTACTAGCTATGCTATTCAGCCTCTTTAAACTTTGTTTCTTCATCTATAGAATTATCTCAAAAGGTTTTTGTAAGCATTAAATGTTAAATATCCTGCATGATACCTGAAGTATGGGAGGTACTTAATGATGTTGTTCTCTCCCTGCCCCCGTGCTAACCTTTTCTCGTGGTGGTGAGCACAATGCTAGGGGAATACAGTTTTAGGGGATTCAAGAAAGCTTCCCAAAGAGGTGATGCTCAGCTGAAATTTGAAGAATGTGTAGTAGTTAGAGGGATAGGGAAGGGCCAAGGACACTCCAGGCCCAAGGAACAACATGTGTTTGGGAACAGTTCACAGTCTAGGTTTCTCTATGTAGACCACAGCTATCTTTTTGTTTGTTTGTTTGTTTGTTTTGCGGTACGCGGGCCTCTCACTGTTGTGGCCTCTCCCGTTGCGGAGCACAGGCTCCAGACGCAGGCTCAGCAGCCATGGCTCACGGGCCCAGCCGCTCCACGGCATGTGGGATCTTCCCGGACCGGGGCACGAACCTGTGTCCCCTGCATCGGCAGGTGGACTCTCAACCACTGCGCCACCAGGGAAGCCCTATATTTTGATAATTAATAGAGAAAAGGACTTCCAGAGGCTTCCCTGCAGGTTATGTACTATGGTGATGTGTTGGAACAAAGGGTTTAACTTTCTTTAATGAGTTTTGGATTTACGTTTCTTGCTAAGCATTTCGATTGGTTGTGGGTGTGTCAGCACAAAGGCCGTATAAAGCAGTGTACTTCAACTTGAACGCACCTCTGGGAGTTCCCAAGATCCCTTCATGGTGTCCACAAGGGCAAAACTATTTTCTTAACAATACTAAACATCATTTGCCTTTTCCACTATGTAGATATTTGCACTGATGTTTCAAAACAACGGTAGATAAAACTGCTGACACCAAATTGCAGTAGTAATCATTGCATTCTTCACCACTGCGTGCACACCACACACACACACACACACACACAGCAACAAATAAAAACAGCCAGTTTTGTTTAAGGAATCCTTGATGAAGCAGTAAAAATCATTAATTTTTATTAACTCTCAACTCAAGTATAGGACTTTTTGAATAGTCTGTGTAACAAAAAAATGCATAAAGCTCTTCTGCTGCATACTAAAGTGTAACGGCTAGCTCCAGGAAAATTACTGTGCACTGGTTTGAGTTTCAAGTTGGACTAGCTGCTTTTTTCACAGAACCTTATTTTTACTTGAAAAAATGTCTGAGAGACAAGTTGTGGTTACTCAGATTTGGCAGATATTTTCTTTTCTTTTTTTTTTAATTTTATTTATTTTTGGCTGTGATGGGTCTTCATCACTGTGCGTGGGCTTTCTCTAGTTGTGGCAAGCGGGGGCTATCTGCGTTGCAGTGCGTGGGCTTCTCATTACGGTGGCTTCTCTTGTTGCAGAGCATGGGCTGTAGGTGCGTGGGCTTCAGTAGTTGTGGCACACGGGCTTAGTTGCTCCACAGCATGTGGGATCTTCCCGGACCAGGGCTCGAACCTGTGTCCCCTGCCTTGGCAGGCGGATTCTTAACCACTGTGCCACCAGGAAAGTCCCAGATATTTTCTTTTCCTTTTTTTTTTTGGCGGTACGCGGGCCCCTCACTGTTGTGGCCTCTCCCGTTGCGGAGCACAGGCTCCGGATGTGCAGGCTGAGAGGCCATGGCCCATGGGCCTAGCCGCTCCACGGCGTGTGGGATCCTCCCGCACCGGGGCACGAACCCGCGTTCCCTGCATCGGCGGGCAGACTCTCAACCACCGCGCCACCAGGGAAGCCCGATATTTTCTTAATGATGAAAAAAGGGAGCCAGTCATTTCAACAACTAATATAGTATTTGTTGCCAATGATAAAAGCCCAGCTTCCAAGCAAGAAGAAAATTTTGTAAAATTTTAGATATTTTTAATCACATCAGTGGTGATATTAACGTGTGATTTTTTTTACATTATATAATGAAATGTGTCAACATTTGGAAGATCTGAATAACTCAGTGAACCAATATTTTCCAAATTACCAACGAATGATGTTAAAAAAAAAGGATAAATGATCCATTCTAAGTGCATGAGAGACCAATGATTTTGATGTAAGGGAGTACAAAAAGTTCATTGATAAGGTTGCAGATTCCACCTGGCAACTAAACTTTAAGAAATTACCACTTGTCAATTTTTCATGTAGCATCAAAGAAAAATAGCCACAACTATCTCCAAATCCTCCTTAAAACACTTTTTCAACTACAGGTCTGTATGAAGCTGCTTTTCTTTGTATACTTCAATCAAAACATTTCACAACAGATCAAATGCAGGAGCGGATATCAGAATCCCCTGTCTTCTATTAAATCAGACATTAAAGAGATTTGCAAAAATATAAAACATTCCTGCTATCTTTTTGTTTTGAAAATATAGTTTTTTAAAATAAATGTTACTTATATTAACATATAATGACATTAGTTTTTAATGAATTAATAAATACCTATATATAATTTTTCTCAATTTTAGTTTCTAGTACAGTAAATACTGATAGATATAACTTACATACATAAGAAGTCTTTGGGGTCCTCAATAATTTTTAAGAGTAAAGGGTCCTGAGACCAAAAAAGTTTGGTCCGCTCATATAGACAGAGAAGAAACTTTGAGATTTAAAGAAAAAAGTAACCAGCATGTTAGTATGGTTGATGCATTGTGTTGAATTAGGGCAAAACTATGATGTATTACAAGATAGCACAATGTATTAAAAAAAAAAATCACTGGAGTCAAAACTGATTTCTCCTAATTCTACCGTTAAGCAACAGTTACTTCAAGTCAAGTAACTAGAAGTTACTTCCTTTTAGGGTTGCTAGATTTAGCAAATAAAAATACAGGACGCTCTGTTAAATTTGAATTTCAGATAAACAATGAATAATTAGTTAGTATAAGAATGTCCCAAATATTGCATGGGATTCATATTTAACCGAGTGTCCTGCATTTTTTCTGGCAGCCCTACTTCCTTTTCCAGGTCTTAATTTTCTCGTAAGTAAAATGAAGATGTAGGTGAAACTCCTATATGTCTACTCTTGTATTGATGCTGGTCTTTGATGGTAAAACAAGAAAATTTAGGAATATATATTGCACTTGTATGCATGTATTAATATAAAGTTGTAAACAGTCCTTTATTGAAAGGATTATCACTTATTTTGGGGTTATTCTTCTACGATATTAATTCATAGCTTGAGTGCCTACCATCTTCAAACCCACTTCTAATTCTAATTCCATTATTCCAAATTCTACTACTTTCTGCTCTAA
This sequence comes from Stenella coeruleoalba, assembly GCF_951394435.1. Lineage (NCBI taxonomy): Eukaryota > Metazoa > Chordata > Mammalia > Artiodactyla > Delphinidae > Stenella > Stenella coeruleoalba. The sequence goes on from NC_137165.1 coordinate 33,091,924, forward strand.
AGTCCAAAATTTCTTCTCCCTCTGTATCAGCAGTTATCAAAATTTTTGGTCTCAGGGTGTTATAATATCCCCTTTTTCATGATATGACTGGTATTGTTTTTCTAATGTCCTTTTGGGGCAAGTATGATAGTTAATCCTTAAAATTGTTTTTGAAATTTTACTTGTATAAAATCCAAAAGATTGGAAACCACTGGACTAGATGGGATCTAAGTTTTCGCCTAGCTTTTACATCCTATGGACTTTGCTTTGGGGAGTCAGGGGAACACGAGAGGCACGCAGACTTTTCCGCCTATACTCCTAAGCGACTCTAGCATAATTCCTTTTCTAAGCCGCATTTCCTCACTATGTAATATAAAGAGAACAGCTCTCACTCCCTTCTCCTGCACTGTTCCTTACTGGGAGAGTGAATGAAGTCATGTCTGGAAAGTGCTCTGAGCTCTTCAGAGAAGTACCTAGAAAGGGAGGGAGGTGTCGTTACCCTGTACTGGGAGCAAGAGTTGAGTTTTTAGGATAAACTGAAAAGCTGAGAGTATGTTTAAAGTATTGTTTTTGATTTGCACATCTTCGGTTTGATCCCTAACAACATGTTTTCTATGATTCCAGGAATTTTGTGATCTTAGTTCAGTGTTGACATTTTACATCCTCCCTAGGACTCTAAGTACTCTTTAAGGAATGCGTGGTTAATGCAGTAGAAAGAAAAATCCAAAATCGCACTGTATCCGAGAGCCAAAAAGTCCAGCCTTTTTATTGGCTTCCAATACTGGCCTTAAACAAACATGACTCGTTTTTCTGGAAACACCTGTCAACTTAAAACAATCAAAAAGGACAAAGCCAGAATCCTCAAGATTCACTGAATAGCTATCAGCCATGATTTCTAATCTTCCAAAGGTTGTGATTGTTTGTTTATTTTTCCATACCATTTCTTAGACTAACTTTCCCCCCAAATAAAGGCTAAATATGACGCATCATGGGCAGAGAATCCCTGATCCAAAGCCCCAGAGATAACCTGACTCGATTATTCCACATGCTCTGTATTCTCTACCAAAATAGACTTCTTTTTAACTAGAGTCCAATTTCCAATGGGTTTAACCTAGAAAAACAGCAAAAAGCTAATAAAAGCTCAGAGGCTGGTCCAAGGAAAGCATCGTGGCTGCTACACGTTTGGAGGCCTGGTCCAGCGGAGAGGTTTACAAAAGCTGCCAATTCCTCCAGTGAATTTGCTGTTCTCTGGGATGTGGCATGGGGTACCTGGTAGACTCCTGTTAAGTTCTCGTCCAGGAATAAATTATACTTGACTTCTTTCCTGTATTGCCAAAACCTGTAATAATTGTGATACTGGAGTTGCTAACAGACTTGATCTTTGAAAAGAAAGAGGGAGTGTGCAGATAACTTCTTCTACAGTTTCTTCCTACTCACTCTTCACCCAGATTAGGATTGTGACAGATTCATCTTTTGTGGCACATCTGAGAACCATATTTTATCAGAAAAACATATTTTAAACACCTGGAGTAATACCTACCACTCTTCTATTCATTCTCTACCATAGTATCCCACACTGGGGGGTTTCAGGAATTTTACTCAAGAGGTATAACTTACAGTCACTCACTCTTCAAACTTGAGTCGATTTCGCTGTTATCCGTAGCTAGGTAATCTCAGCCAGCATCAGATGGGTAATGACCTTTCTTACCTCGCTTCCCACGCCCTCCCCGCCTCCCTGTATTTATAAGATCTCTGAATTTGGTGCTCTAAGTCTTATTGTCAGGTTTAACCTCTTGTATCTACATGTACTGTATAGTACTGAATGGTAGATTTTACATCTGCATATAGTGTAGGGTCTGATCAGGAATTTCTTCTTTCTTTCCTGCCGAGTTTCAAAGTCTACTTGTTTTCCTTGTTCTCAGCGACTGACTACAGACAAATAGGTCCTACAAATTTGGCTGTCAAAACTATTAAAATGAGAGGGTTTTTTTGTTTTTGTTTTTTGCTGGATTAAGGACCTAGTATGTCTTAACATTTCTCTGAGTTCCAGGTTTCTTTGGCAGCTTCTTCTCCGTATCTTAGAAAAATTGATCGCACACTCTCTAGATGAGAGAACTTCTACCCAGTAAGTAAAACAAAAAATTATGAAACATCATGATTGTCAAGGAGGAAAGTAGACATCAAATACAAAATAGTAAATATCATTATGTAAAAACGTCTCCTTGAGGCTCAGGTTGATGTTACCATAAGAGGTCTCATTTCTAGTATACTATACATGTGGGATCCTAATATCAGTTAGTGGCTTGGGAGGGCAAAGGCCAAACAGAGAAGTTTTTGTGTGAGATGAACTCAGCCTGCTGGGTTATGATGGGCCTGAACCACTGAGAAAGTCAAGTGATTCCAAACCAACTCCTAAAACACCTTCAGAGAATTTGCCTCTCTGCTGCCAGGGTGAGTTTACTAGATCTCTCTGATGGACCGTAGGAAAAATTGATAATTATCATCATTGAAAAACAAAACTCTGGCTTCCCTGGTGGCGCAGTGGTTGAGAGTCTGCCTGCCGATGCAGGGGACACGGGTTCGTGCCCCGGTCCGGGAAGATCCCACATGCTGTGGAGTGGCTGGGCCCGTGAGCCATGGCCGCTGAGCCTGCGCGTCCGGGGCCTGTGCTCTGCAACGGGAGAGGCCACATCAGTGAGAGGCCCGCGTACCGCAAAAAAAAAAAAAAAAAATGCATTAGTGGCCGCGAGTATTATAATTAGAGCACCTACTCCTGTTAGTACTAGGTCAAACAAAGAAGGAACAAATAAAAGTTTTCCAAGTGTTTAAAAAGAAGAAGCTTAGGGACTTCCCTGGCAGTTCAGCAGTTAAGACTCTGCACTCCCAATGCAGGGGGCGCAGGTTTGATTCCTGGTCGGGGAACTAAGATCCCACATGCTGTGTGGCACAGCCAAAAAAAAAAAAAAAAAAAAAAACAACGAAGCTTAAATCTGAAAAAAAAAGAAAGAGAGAAAAAAGAAAAGTTAAGTGAGGTACAAATGTGAAAGCTCACAAAATCAAGGCTGTGGCTAAAATCAAATCACCTAATGTAGGTTCTCACCCCATGTGTTGAGATCTTTCTGTATATCACAAGGGCTTCCATTGTCAGTTTCAGGTCCTGTGTTTCTTCACACTTCTTTTAAAATTTTTGACCAAGAAGTAAAGGGTTTAGTTAGTGATAACAATGAGAGAAGAGGGAGAATGCCTTCTCGGGTCATGGAGTGGGTGGTTAAAAGTCATATCAAGAGCCTACTCTATGTTTTGTTCTAGGCTTTGTAGGAAACACAAAGATGAAAAAAATATGATATCCGTGTCCATCAGGAGCTTGCAGACTCTCGAAGAGATTCGACAGAGTAAGTGACCAAGCTCTTTGAGCTGGAGAACTGGAGGGAGGAGAGAATATCTACCCTGACGTTTCCTGGCAAGTTTCATGTTTCACAAGGTTAAAAAATTGAAAAAATACTAACCCGACTGGTTATGTGCACGACAGTGTGTGATGGATGATTCTTTTTCACTTGTGTGGTCAGGTCAGTCTAAACTTTAGGGTTCAGATCCTCCAACAGATGCAACAATCTGTCTGTCTGCATTATGTGGTTGCTCGTTTCCTCCACCCTTTTTCCTTCATCATCTCGTGTTGAACTCCCCACATCTAAGCGGAGGGCTCAGAGCAGAGTTCTTCCTGACCTTAATGATAGCAATCTCTATCTCCTGCAACAATCACAGTTTACCTGTTGGAGCCCCAAACTGGCCACTTGTTTCACACAAGGTTTCTGTTGCTTTTTGTTTTTTAAATAGAGCCGGTAATGTTCTGGATGACTCTGCAGTTAACTCTGGTCTGACCCTGCACCTCAGTGGTTTTATTAGCTGTGTGTTTGGCTCTGGGATCCTCTCCCTAGCTATTGTCGTTATTGAGACTATTTGTGTCTCCAGTGAATCTCTCCTAAATCCCTGCCTGTTATCTGGCCTGGGTATGTGTGTCTAAGAAGTGAGTGCATTCTTGTCTGAAGTATGTCCTGACTGTCTCTGATAGCAGCCATTTCTGACCTAACTTTACTGGGTACTCAGATTGATATGATTAAGATTAACGAGGCTTACTCTCAGTCATGAACCTATTCAAGGATAAACTTGTAAATCCAGGGAGTTCTGAAGATGACTTGTTACTACTTACCTTTCAACCTTTAGGGGATTTGAGGGATGATTTATAACTACTCCTTCCCCCTCCAACAATATCATTAGAAAGATGTCGTGAAAGATACTCTGCTCCTGCAGCCCACAGATTATTTTTCATGAAAAATATGCTTTTATTAATAATAATCCATAAATTATATTTATGTGTTTGTAATGAACAGTGGTTCAGTGAAGTCATTGCCACAAAGACAGGACAACACATACACCAGCTGAAAAGTATACAGCTCTCATGATTTCTATGACAAAATCCTTCCTGGGTTGGATTTTCTTCAAAATGTCCACTGAGAGGACCATATAAAATCATCTACTAGAAAGACAGACATGAAAATTACAAAACTGCACTAACACAAAGTTGGGAAAAGTGTAAGGAGCCTGGTTATATGGTAGGTCCTGTGGCACTATGTATGTGGTCATTCCGGAGAGCTAAGTTTTCCAGGTAGCTGGGTGCTTGCCATTTAAGTACACTTTTCCATTAGTTTAACCAATGCAATTTCCCTGGCTTTTTTTTTTTTTTTGCGGTATGCGGGCCTCTCACTGCTGTGGCCTCTCCTGCTGCGGAGCACAGGCTCCAGACGCGCAGGCTCAGCGGCCATGCCTCACGGGCCCAGCTGCTCCGCGGCACGTGGGATCTTCCCGGACCGGAGCATGAACCCGTGTCCCCTGCATCGGCAGGCGGACTCTCAACCACTGCGCCACCAGGGAAGCCCCTTCCCTGGCTTTTTAAACAGTTATAAGTTAATCTTCTTTTAGTGACTCAGAGCCAGGTCTATGGATGTTGAGGCAGCATGACAGTGGGAAAAGCACAGGCTCTGGTCTGCAGACCTGCATTTGAATACTGGCTCCTGCTCTTCATAGCTATGTGATCTTGGGCAAATTTCTCGAAGTTTTTGCGCTCCAATTTCTCATTTATAAAATGACAATGGTAGAATGAAACTTAACAGTGATGATTTGAGGATTAAGTGATATAATGCAGTGGTTTTTAAGTATTTCTCATCCTAAAACTCTTTTTACAAATGAAATCTTACGCAGAGCCCCATTGTGAACAAATAAAAGTGGAAATGCTCTGAGTTTTAAAAGTCACTGCATCTGGTACAGAGCCTGACATGTAGTAGATACTATTGATATTTAAATGATAGCAGTTTAGTATTGTCATCACTTCATGTGAAGATTTTATTCATATTTGTGCTTTTATCCTCATATCTGGTTTTTTAAAATTGAAGTATAGTTGATTTACAATGTTTTGTTAGCTTCTGGTGTACAGCAAAATGATTCAGTTTTATATATATATATATGTGTATATATATATGTATGTGTATATATACATATATATATATATATACACTTTTTCAGATTCTTTTCCACTATAGGTTATTACAAGATATTGAATATAGTTCCCTGTGATATACAGTAGATCCTCGTAGATCTATTTTATATATAGTAGTGTGTATCTGTTAATCCCAAACTCCTAATTTATCCCTCCCCTCCCCTTTCCCCTTCAGTAACCATAAGTTTGCTTTCTACGTCTGCTGTTTTGTAAGTTCATTTATATCATTTTTTTAGATTCACATGTAAGTGATATCATATGACATTTGTCTTTCTCTGTCTGACTTACTTCACTTAGTACGATAGTCTCTAGGTCCATCCATGTTGCTGCAAATGCCATTATTTCATTTTTATGGCTGAGTAATATTCCATTATACATATATACCACATCTTCTTTATCCATTCATCTGTCAATGGACACAGGTTGCTTCCATATCTAGGCTATTGTAAATAGTGTTGCAATGAACATGGGGGTCTCTTTTCAAATTAGAGTTTTCATCTTTCCCAGATATATGGCCAGGAGTGGGATTACTGGATCTTATGGCAATTCTATTTTTAGTTTTTTAAGGAACCTCCATACTGGTCTCCATAGTGGCTGCACCAATCTTATATCTGCTTTTTTTTTTTTTTTTCTTTCTTAACGGTACGCGGGCCTTTCACTGTTGTGGCCTCTCCCGTTGCGGAGCACAGGCTCCGGACGCGCAGGCTCAGCGGCCATGGCTCACGGGCCCAGCCGCTCCGCGGCATGTGGGATCTTCCCGAACCGGGGCACGAACCCGTGTCCTCTGCATCGGCAGGCAGACTCCCAACCACTGCGCCACCAGGGAAGCCCTATATCTGCTTTTTAATGTGGTCTTACCATCAAGTTGTCATTAGTCTCTTCTCACTGTAATCATTGTACTTGCTCACAGAAACCCTTCTCCCATCTTTTAATTCACCATTTCTTTCTAATCAGCTCTGGACTTAGACACCAGACAACCATGACTTAGAATTACATGTAAAGTAGAGCAACCAAGTTCTGCATGAGGGTTTCAGAATCCTAATGTGAGTAAAATATATGATCCCCTTTTTTTTTTTCTTTTTGTGGTACACGGGCCCCTCACTGCTGCGGCCTCTCCTGCCGCGGAGCACAGGCTCCGGACGCGCAGGCTCAGCGGCCATGGCTCACGGGCCCAGCCACTCCGCAGCATGTGGGATCCCCCCGGACCGGGGCACAAACCTGCGTCCCCCGCACCGGCAAGCGGACTCTCAACCACTGCGCCACCAGGGAAGCCCTGATCACCTATTCTGAGCTCATATTTTGTAACACAAGTCTTGGTTATTCAGAGACCTTTTCAGAAAATAGTGTGTACAGTGGAAAGAAACTGAGTTTGGGAGTAAGACCTAAATCTGAATTTTAATTCCTCTACTTGTTAGTCATATGACCTTGGGCAAGTTACTTGACCTCACTGAACCTCAGATTTATCAGCTTTAAAATAGAGAAAAGAGGGCTTCCCTGGTGGCGCAGTGGTTGAGAGTCCGCCTGCCGATGCAGGGGACACGGGTTCGTGCCCCGGTCCGGGAGGATCCCACATGCTGCGGAGCGGCTGGGCCCGTGAGCCATGGCCGCTGAGCCTGTGCGTCCGGAGCCTGTGCTCCGCAACGGGAGAGGCCACAGCAGTGAGAGGCCCGCGTACCGCCAAAAAAAGAAAAAAGAGAAAATAAAACCTGTATCATAGAATTACAATGATTAAATGAAGATATATATATATATATACATACACACACGATGTAGTGGAGTCCTAGACACATCGTAGGTGATATGCAAAAATTCATTCTCTTTCTTTACTTCACCCTTCATTTTTCCTGGTTTTTCACTGTGTTTCTGGATAGATTAAGTTGCTGACTGGCTCAGGTGAGATATAATGGTATAAATTTTGGAATATGTTAGGGAAGGGGTAGCAGTGATACCAGAGAAGAGTGAAGACCATAAGAAGCTGAGAGATGGAGTGTGGCTATCATTTCTCACCCATAAAAGAAAAAAGGAAGAAAAAGGCCAAGAAGATAAGGCAGTTTTTCAAAGATCATAGCATAAAACGTCAGTAGCACAAACATCAGTACAATATATTCAGTTACAGGATGCTGCATCCTTAAGCAGGCACTATTCTGAACTATCCTCTCTGCTCATTTTTGACATAAAATCTTGCCTGGAATCCTGTTGGTTTGAGTAGCATCAATAGTTAAAGGGTTTTGTCTGTTTGAACTCAAGTCTTCATAAAGACTTTTAAAAGGATCTTTTGAGAATAACTATGTATTACAGAATGAACTATATTTTATCAAATAGTTAATTTAAACATAAATCTATAAACACAACTATAGTAATAAATAATATATTTCTGACATTAAGCACTGGCGGAATGACTCTCTCTTGGTCCTATTCAGACCCTCTTCTTCCATTGCCTGACAGTACACTCTCTGCACATCTTCTGTGTCCCATGCTGTCTCGTAGCCCTCACTTTTCGACCTTGTCCAAATGCTTTTAGCTAATCGCAGAGAATTTTAGGCTTCTCTGTCTGCAATGGCTCAAAGTTTAGTCTTTAATTACAATCCTTTTGAACTGTATTTCCATAGCACTAGCAAAACTGTTTTGCATCTGCTCCTGAGCAGAACCATTTAAAGCTCTTACGTAGGAAGGTTTATTTTCTTTCACGGTGCTCCTTGCAAAATGTGTGCCACCACTGTCCACTCTTTATCTTGCACAGCTTTGATATCTCTTGCTCTTCCTCGCTTGCTTGCATCCTCTGTCTCTGTGTGTCTCTCTGTTTCTTCTTTTAAGGATGAGACTAGTTTCCAGGTTGAAACAACTTGAAAAGTCTCCACTGTGCAGAAGAAATTATAGTCTGGCTGTAACAAACCAGAGTTTTGTTGTCTAATTATTTCAGGCCCATCTCTATGGGAGCATCAAATATCTAAGCATATTTTACTGAGTTATGCAAAATTTCCTAGTTGTTTCCTTTGTTTTATTGTTGTTTTACCTTACTGTTTTCCAATTAAATTCTGATCATGGAACAAGAGGTTTTATAAAACAATCTCTGAGGAAAAGAAAATTACTAAAACTAAAATTGGAGAAAGTGTAAAAGAAAAAGGAATTAAGTTAGACAACTTGTTTTAATTCCTTTTAAAAACGTATACGCTCATTTGAGCCTTCATTGCACCAATTCCAAGGTACTTTCTGAGATTCTCAGTAATAAAGAAATGATACGTGCTTTCTTTAGACAGTGAGCCTTTTTTAAAGTATAAAGTCAGTCTTTTATACTGAGAACCCATAAGGTGATGAGGATTCTACCATCTCCACCAGCCCTTCTTTCTTGTTCCACAAAATTCATGGAATAGTGAAATGAGCACCAAACTTAGAATCAGGACATGGTTCAAGCCCCAGCTTTTCACGTACTAGCTATATGACCTTGGCCAAGTCACTTAACCTCTCTGAGTCTCAGTCTGTAACATGGAGATAACCTACCTTATAGGGATGCTCTGATTAAATCATGAGACCATACACTATAAAGCACCATGCAAATAAGTCATCAGTTTTGAAGTCATCAATTTCCATTCTTCTCTCCCTTGGGTTCAGTCATGGGCAGTCCTCCCAGAGCCAGTCCTCATAGGTCCTGATCCCCTCTCTTGATTCAGGAAGAAAGAGCACTGCCCTCACTCAATACTCACCTAGTGAGTGTCAAGCACTTTGCTTATATTACTTCATTTAATCTTCAAAACGATCCTGTGAGGTAGGTGCTGCAAGTATTTGAATCCAGGCAGCCTGACAGTGTCTGCACGCTTAAAGCCATGCGGATTTGAGGTACGTTTCAGGCAGGCATCATTACCTGTCACTCTTGCTGCCATGAAGGAAAAAGCTTCTGATAGAAGTTTTCTTTCAGGAGGATGTAAACTCAGCACCAGCCAAAGCCATCGGTAAATCGGGGGAGCCCTGGATACTTCAGGAATGGCGCCCTTCTGCGTCATGGGAAGGATTCACAGGAAGGCGGTAGCTGGACCTAGGATGATAGCTTGATGCAGTACCACTCAGGGCCACTTGGGAGATCTGAGGCTAGGAGGGCCTGGTAGAGGGCAGTCCAGGGCGGCACCAGAGAGCTTTGAAACCAGTAAGGCTTCCACAGGCTGGGCTCTGCAGCCAGCCAGGCTTCACACTGAACATCTCCAGATGGGCCTGCATCTGAGCTGCTTTCTTAGCTGGGCCAGAGGGAGGCTTGGGAGATCTGAGAGGAGAACAAGAGGCCCCAAAGAAAGCTGGACAGGAAGTTTCCTAGCACAGCAGAGGCCAGCAGCAGCAAGAGAATAGCACTACCCCCACCAGCACGCAACGTTCTACGAAGTGCAAAGATTGTGTCAGCGTTTCCATTTTAAACCCTTAATTTCATAGGCTTACAGCTCAAGTCATAAAAATTCACTCTGGGCTGAAGTTTGGCATCCAGTCTCTTAGCTGTTCTTGTGTGCTCAAAAACAGAGACGTTTCCAGTTTCATACATTTTGGGGACTTCTATAAACACCCCCAAAACTTCATTTGATAAAAAATGGGTTTCTAAGCTGTCGGCCTATATGCAGCGAAAGCCTGACTCTGTAAATATGCAGAAAATCTGTTTTGAAATAGTAATATTGTCCCAGTAGAAATATCGATTCCCTACACACTGAACTAGGGCAGTGGAAGTAAGTGGAATCTAATGTTATTGCATATTTAGAGTAAGATGTCATGTGACACGTGACCTTCACTGCCACTCACCACCAGGGGCTGAAGCTGTTCTCTCCCTAAAAGATATTTGGATTTCCAACTGGAGACAGTTTGGTAGAGGGTTGAAGTCAGCAATGGATTCCAGTTTTTACAAGTTATTGGATCTTGACATATTTACACCTCAATTAGACTTTCCTTGCAGGTTTAGGTACAGACAGAAAAGATAACATATGTCAACACAGCCTGACATATAATAGACTGACCTTTATCGGTAGCAACTTATTGGTAACTCAGGGACGTGAGTATATGGTAGTCATGAGTGAAAAGTCCTCTAACCTCTTCATTTTAAGATTTCCACCCATTCTGCTCTTCCCCTAATACCTCTCACTGGCCCCTGAAGCTATAAAGACATTCAAAATATTAGGTAAATTGAAAAATAAATTCCCAAGAGAAAGCTCCCAAGAGTGACGTTATAAACCTCAATCTTTGAAAAATCAGACAAGTGACTAGGAGTTAATAACTCTACACGTATGGCAGGGGTCTCCAAGACCTGTGAGAGCTCGAATCAGATAACTTAGCTCTGTAGGTAATGCTTGGGCACTTTGGCTCTTGTAACAGTCAGCCTGATTGGAGGGAAGTTAGAAGAGGCTGGTCTTCTCAAGTGCTGGGACTTTGGCAGCTAAGAATAGGAGCAATGACAGTCACTGAGGCAGATGCCTCAGCTGGAGAGAGGGCAGGGCAGGAGCAGGGCAGCCACTGTATGGACCACCCATCCCTGGGCAGGACGTTGCCCTGCTTCCCAAACACGCTGAGAGACTTGGGGAGTCAGTGCTAACCTCAGGGGAGAGAGAGGGAATGTCTGGCTGTGGGGCCTGGTTTGGGAGCCAGGAGAGGAATCCCTGGCTCTGAGCCCCAATTCCAGGCTGCCAACGTGATTTCCATCTCTGGAAACAAGTTTTCTATCAACAAAGGGATTTTCCAGAAACATCTTCTTCATTAACGGAGGCACTACTGAAATGTCCATGGAACATTTAGGGGTCAGTCAAACCTGAAGTTTAACTTTTACTTTTTAAATGTCAAAAGCAAACTGCAGATCTACGAACAGTTAACAATTTTACCTACTGCTGTCTAATCCTTTTATCCACTGCAAATTCCATTCCGAAGGGAGTCATCAAGGCAAAGTAAAAGTGTTTGGTGAATACTAACTGATTAGGGAGGGGAAGTTAGTGAAGTTTCTATTAAAACTAATGTGTTTCTAAGCCCTTCATACTCTTTCTTTCTTTATATTTTTAAATTATGCATTCAAAAGAATGCATATAAAGTATACATTAGGCAGAAGAATAAGATAAATGCTGGTATACCCAAAACACAGGCTACGAAACGAACACCATGCATATCCCCAAATACTCCTGTGAGCTCCTCCCCATTTCAAATTCTGCTCCCTCTTCCCTGGAGGTTACCCTATCCTGGTTGTCATGTTTATTACTCCTTGACTTTTCTCTAGCATGTAGCTCAGCTATGTGAGTACATATCTCTAAACTATACTGCTCAGTTTTTTCTTTTGAGCTTCATAAAAATGGTGTCATACTGTATTCTTCCACAATTTACTTCATTCATTCAACGTGCTTGCAATATTCACCCATGTTGATCTACATGGCTAAATTCATTTTCACTGCTGTGTAATATTCCATTGTTTGACCATACTAAAATGTATCCAACCATTGTCCTCTTAGATGTCTGGGTTGATTCCAATGTTTTGCTATCACAAACAGTTCTGCTTTGAAGCTCACTGTACCTATCCCTTGGGGAACATGACGAGAGTTTCTCTAGAAATTTATTTCTGCCAGGTCATAGAGTTTGCGCATCTTCAACATACTAAAAAATGCCAAATTATTTTCCAAATGTTTACACACAACCACCAGCACTGTGTATTTGTTCCACTTGCTCCATATCCTTTTAAATTCTTGGTTTTGTTTGACATTTTAAGTATTGGCAATCTAATGTATGTGAAATGTTATCCCTTTGCGATTTTAATTTGCATTTCACTGATTTCCAGTGAGGTTAAGCATCTTTTCATATGTTTATCAGTCAACTGTATTTGTTCCTTTGTGAGCCAGGTTTTCTATGGGATTGTTTGCCTTTTAGTAATTGCTAGAAATTCCTTCTATGTGCTTTATCCTTGTCACTTGATGTGTTGCAAATATATTTTCACTTATTTATGCTGACATTTGATAGGCAGAAGTTTTAACACAGTTTGTTTTCACTGTCTTTGTTCCTTTCTTCCATGGTTGCTTCTCACAGGAGGAAATACAAGCTGGAATTTAGTTCACCCTTGGTGAATGGCTCCCCTAGTCCCTCTTGGGTAGTATTGGTTGGGATGGATCTGGAGTTGATTCGGTTTGTTTTACACAGTTTTTTTTCCAAAGCAGGAGCATGTCTCTAGAGGCTCTCAGAAAGTACAGGCTTTTGTTGATAACTTTCACCTGTTTTGGGGGAATTCTGCTTAGTGTCAAACAGCCATCAGAGTCTCAGAAAGAGTCTTCTGTTCCTAAGAATCAGTAAGAAATTGGAAAAAGGAATCCTTATCCTTACTTAGGGTTCGTGGTGGTGTGGCAATATGGAGCCCCCAAACCTGGCATCTAAACCCTGTTCCAATCCTTATCCACTATGTAAGCTCTCAGAGCCTCAGTCTTGTCTGTACATGAAGACAATTACACTTGCCTTCCTCCCCTGTGAGACCCAATGAGATGATACACATCAAGTGCCTACATGACACACAGCTCTCAAAACTGTGTGTTCCCTTCACCTTAGGAAGCATAGTCCTTTGACAGCAGTCCACCTGTTCAGCGCATCTGTGATCTTTGGCCAAAAACCTTTCCTCCACTAATCTCGCCGAACCTGCACCTCACATTTGGCTTACGTGAAGACTAGAGTAGACAAATAATTGTTGTCTGGGGCTTCTGATATTTTTCTCTTATTTTTTATTTTTATTTATCTATTTTTAAAAACTTAATTTCTTTCTTTTCTTTTTGGCTGCGTTGGGCTTTTGTTGCTGCGGGCGGGCTTATCTCTAGCTGCGGCAAGTGGAGGTTACTCTTCATTGCGGTGCCCGGGCTTCTCGTTGAGGTGGCTTCTGTTTGTTGCAGAGCATGGGCTCTAGGTGTGTGGCCTTCAGTAGTTGTGGCACGGGGGCTCAGTAGTTGTGGTGCACGGGCTTAGTTGCTCTGCAGCATGTGGGATCTTCCCGGACCGGGGCACAAACCCGTGTCCCCTGCATCGGCAGGCGGACTCTCAACCACTGCGCCACCAGGGAAGCCCAGTCCCCTTCTCTTATGTTTTTAAATACTCAGAAATATGAGCACCATGTGCTTAATCATTCCAACTCAACTCTGTCACCATGTTCCATATATTTGTCAAATGAAAAGCCAGTTTTATTTTTATAAGCACATAATCTTAAGGAGGAACACTTACAACAAAGTACAATTGGACATTCTGATTTTCATTTTGTCAGTCACAAAGTCCACTCACAAATGCCACATAGACTTTCATTCATATTCTGTCTGTCTGTCTGTCTGTCTGTCTCTCTCTGTCTCTAGCTATGATCAGAATGACTCAGGAGCAGTTGCAGTGGTGTTCTGGTTAAAAGCTTCCAATTCCATCTATACTACTTTTTATCACAGAATTTAAGAAGCTTTGTAAGGCCTTTCTCCTTGGTCAATCTTTTCATCAATTGACCCTGCCCTGGGTAGTACCAGCAGTTGTGATCTTGGTAACGAGATGACCTAGCATATATGCTGCTCAGTCTTTCTTTAGTCAAATTTAATTTTTAGTAAATGTACCAGTTCAGGATCTCAGATACTTTTTGTAAGCCGTTCATTCTTTTATTTTATAATCTTTCCTGCTTGATCAGTTGCACTGGTTCATTTATCACTTTCCCATTTTGAATTATTTTAACGAATTCTACATTCATTCATTCTTCATGTAATCAACATGTGTTGGGTGTTATGTTTTACTTTAAAAAACGTGCTCTTAAATTTACTGTTGCAGAAATCATTGCTAGAGTTTAAAGTAACTCATAGCACATTTATCTGTTGTTGGTATGCACAGTGCTTTTATTACATATACATTCAGATAGTTCTATCTCATTCTACTTTCATTGATATCAAAGCCCTCCCTGGATATGGTGATTTTCAGTGTTTCTGTTTTCCTATTCTGTTCTTTGTATATACCACTCTTACAGGGTGTATTTTACACCGCTTTGTATCATAGTTATGATTTTACTTGTGTTATCTCCCCTTCTAGATTGTAAGTGCAACTTAAATGTCTGCCTGGCCACCCCCCCATTCTTTTTTTTTTTTTTTTTTTTGACCACACCATGCGGCTTGTGGGATCTTAGTTCTCCGACCAGGGATTGAACCTGGGCTCTCAGCAGTGAAGCGCGGAGTCCTAACCACTGGACCGCCAGGGAATTCCCTGGCTGCCTCCTTTTAAAGATCACTTTCTTCTGATATCCTGAGGAAAGAGGGTTTCATTTCAAGGGCACAATCTTGAATTGTCCTCCACACACTGCTGCTACCAGCCACGCTGCCTCAAGGGAGGTGATGTGGAGTAGACTTCATTTCTTTTATTGCCCTCACCCTTGGTTCCTGCAACATCACTTATGCCAGGCTGTTATGGATAGCATATCTTTATGGGGGACACAGATAGGTTAACAACGCAGTACAGCAAACAACTTAGAAGTGAACATCCCTGTCCCAAAGTCCCCAGGCCATCCCCATTACAGAGAATTTTTCCCAGAGAGAAAGGAACTTTCTTTCCTTCGGTTCCTGCTTCTTGTCATCTTCTTAGGCCCTCTTTTCTCCCTAGTCCCTCCTCATCTCTCCAGACATCTCTACCTTGTGGTCCCACCCCATCTCTTTCACAATGATGCTTTACAGAATTTCAGACCTTCTCTCTTTCTTCCACAAAGAACTTCAGCTCTCCCTGTGTCTAGCACATCTAGGCTGATCCTTTCTCAGCCAAAAAGTTCAGCCAAAGAGTTTTCCTAAACAATAATGTTATGTACCCTGAAAATCAGTTTGGCAACTTCCCTATAGTAGAAGTGGCTGCAGTCAGGTGTTTTTTCTTTAATAGCGTCATTTCGCATCACTACAAACATGAGGACCATATCTTTCACACATCATACCATCATGCATATGAGAGGCTCTGATCTTGCTGTTTCACTCTTTTGGCCTTATTTAACAAAACCAGCTGCGTTTCAACGGTATGCGAAAAAGAGAGGTAAGATAAGAAAGGAGATGACTTTCACTCCAAGTTTTCCAGCTTAGGTGACCAAGTGATTGGTAAATCATCAGCCTTTGCTTAGGACACACAGGAGGAGGAACTTTTTTTGTGGGGAAAAGAGTTCAGTTTTAAACATGTCAAGCTTCAGGTATCCATACGATCAGATATCAGATAACAATGCAGATAAATATTCAGGTATCAGATAATATTGCCAAACAGCAATAGGAATGCAGATGTTGGTCCTCAAGAGAGAAGTAATTTCTCTCTCTCTTTTTTTTAATTTATTTATTTTATTTATTTTATTTTTGGCTGTGTTGGGTCTTCGGTGCTGTGCGTGGGCTTTCTCTAGTTGCAGCGAGCAGGGACTACTCTTTGTTGCGGTGCGCGGGCTTCTCATCGCGGTGGCTTCTCTTGTTGTGGAACGCAGGCTCTCGCTGCATGGGCTTCAGTAGTTGTGGCGCACAGGCTTAGTTGCTCCGCAGCATGTGGGATCTTCCTGGGCCAGGGTTCAAACCCGTGTCCCCTGCATTGGCAGGCAGATTCTTAAGCACTGTGCCACCAGGGAAGCCCATTTTCTCTTGACTTGGGAATCATCGGTGTACGGGGCACTGGTTAAGCTATAAGAGAAGTCATGCAGAATGCCAAGAAAAAGAGAAAAACTACATTGAGAGAGACCATGACAGATATAGAACTCAGTGGATAAATGTTTCTCCTGGAAAGAATAGAATAAATGGGAACAGATGCAATAATCAAATATATAATAAAAAACATAAGGATAAAACACTAGGAGGATTTCTGTAGAAGTCAGGGTCAGGACAAGAAGGGTCGCTATCCCTACGCTTATTTATCGTTGTTAAAGTTAATTCTATCCAACAAAAAAATAGAAAAGAAGGAAGGGGTTGGGGGGGGAGAGGTGGGAAGATGATCAATGTTTGCAAATGATAAGATTATCTAACTAGAAAATCCAAGAGAACCAAATAATTACTGCTAGAACCAAGAGAGTAATAGTATCTATTTACGAAATAAAAACTGTTTTCCTACTCTTTTTCAGAAACAACCACTTAGAAAATCTAATGGAAAAGTAATAAATACCATGTACAATGAAAATGAAAATAAGGAAAGAGCTACATTTGGAGATGCAGAAGAAGAAAGTTAAAGGAACTCCTTTCTTATGGTCCCTGTTACAGGTGGAGATTACGCTGCACATTTTTGCTGTTGCTGCACGTGTGCTAGCTCTGAGTCCCCAGTTAAACCACAAGCTTTTGGACCACAGGACCTGTCCTTCCTTCTGTTTCTCATCTGAAATCTACTAGAAAGCTAAGCACAGAGGAAAAGGGCTGAAACTACCTTATTCCTCCTGTTTTTGTGCATTTTTCTCAGTTTGACATAAACTTCAAGTAGAGACTTAACAGAAGGAAATAACTACTTTGTGAACTAATGAAAAAATACCACTATATCAAAATCATTCATCTAACTCCTTTCCCCCAACTTGAAAACTAACAGTTCCACACGACAAGATTTAGTGGCCACATTCCTGTTCACTTTCTTTGCTTCAACTAAGTACGTTTTATAAAAAGACCTTTTAAAAATGAATCTGCTGGAATAGCCATAAGACAGCCTCCTCAAGCAGACTAGGGTCAAGGGAAAGAGAAAGCAAAATCTTTCAAACCAGAGTCTCCTCTCTCCTGTCACTTCTCTCTCCTCACCTTCTTGCTGGCAGATAGATTACTTGGAGCAACAAGGAAGGTAATTAGTACATGTAAATCAGACATAGAAAGACAAATACTGTCTGATCTCACTTATACGTGGAATCTAAAAAACAACAACTTCCCAAAAAACCAAACTAATAGAAAAAGAGACCACCAGACTTGTGGTTATCAGAGGCATATGTGGGGGGAGGCAGAACTAGATGAAGGTGGTCAAAAGTTACAAATTTCCAGTTATAAGTATGAGGATGTACCATAGAACATGTTGACTAAAGCTAACACTGCTGCACAGTTGCTAAGAGTTCTCATCACAGGGAGGAAAGTTTTTCCTTTCTCCTTTTTTTCTTTCTTTTCTTTTTAATTGCATCCATATGAGAAGACGAATGTTAGCTGAACCTATTGTGGTAATTACTTCACAATGTATGTAAATCAAACCATCATGCTGTACACCTTCAACTTACACAGTGATGTGTGTCAATTCTCTCTCAATAAAACTGGGGTGGGGGTGGGATCCAGGTGAATCCAGGGTGCTATATGAAGAATCATTTAAGACTATTCTAAATCACTGGTCTTTAACCTCATAGTTGACTGAGCCTAGATCCCTGCTTCAGTTAGAACAGTCACTTGAGAAGTAAAAATGCTTAAGGAAATTCAAACAAATGGGGTATCATAGTATTGTATTGTGGTTATAATCTGCATTTCCCTGATGACTATTGAAGTTGAGCACCTTTTCATAGAAGACTTTTGATGTTGACAATATTGTGACTTAGATAACCTGAAAATGCTTCAGCTCAAAAACTTCTCGAAAGATGGATAAGACGTAGCAACTTTCTGCTAAGAGAGTGGATCTTAAAAGTTCTCATCAAGAAAAAAAAAAAATGTGTAACTACATGTGTGATGGACATTAACTAAACTTTATTGTGATGATCATTTTGCAATCATGCATATATCAAATAATTAATTTGTACACCTAAAACTAATACAATGTCAATTATATCTCAATAGAAAAATATATAGCAATTTTCACTTAAATATATAGCTGAGCTTTTAAAAAAGTAAGAAAACCCCTCAAAAATGAAAAATGTAAGAGGAACTAGAAACAGTCAGTTGTAAATTTAAGCTGATGCTGGGACTACCTGGCGTTAAAGAACCTATCTTACTAACCCAGGGGCTTGAGTTTTTCTCTTTTTAATTGGTTAAGGATTGTGTTTTTTTAATAAACTTTTTTAGTAAACTTTTTTGAAGTGTAACATGCATAACAGAAATTTGCACAAATCATAATTGTACAGTTTGGTGCATTGTAATGAGTGAACACACCCATGTAAACTAGTACCCACACCAAGAAACACACTTTTTTCCTGGCACTCCAGAAGCCTCCCTTGTACCCCAGCCAATCACTACCCACCTCTCCAAGGGAAACCTCTATTCTAACATCTAACAGCATCAAATTAGTTTTGCCTGTCTGGACTTTGTATAATGAAAACACATGGTATGTACTCATTTAAGTCTGGCTATTTTGTTTAACATTATCTTTGTAAGATATATCTACAATTTTGCATTAAGTTGTCATTCATTCATTCTCATTGCTGTGTAATAGTCCAGTGTATGAATATACCACAATTTGTTTATTCTTCCTATTGCAGATGAGATGGTGTTGTTCTCACTTTTGAGTTTAATGACTAGTGCGACTGTTAAGATTCTGTACAGATCTTTTTGTCAGCACACACATGCATTTCTTTTCTGTATGTACCTAAAAGGGGAATTGCTTAGCCATCTGGTATGTTCCCATGTTCCTACTAAACATAATTGTAGGATACTGACAAACAGTTTAGTAGATACTGCCAAATATTTTTCCAAAGCAGTTATGCCAATTTATATTCTCACCAGCTGTATTTGAAAGTTCCACCAACACTCTGTATTGTTTTTTTTTCTTTTTTCTTTTTTTTTTTTGACCCCGCCTCAAGGCTTGCAGGATCTCAGTTCCTCCACCAGGGATTTAACTCAGGTCACCGCAGTGAAAGTGCCCAGTCCTAACCACTGGACTGCCAGGGAATTCCCTTGTCTTTTTCATTTTAGCCATTCTGATGGGAGTACAGTAGTATTGCATTATGGTCATAATGTGCATTTTCCTGATCACTATTGAAGTTGAGCACCTTTTCATACATTTCCTGGAAATTTGGATATCCTTTTTTGCAAAGAGCCTGTACAAGTCTTTTGCCCATTTATCTATTGGTATGTCTGCCTTTCTCTTATTGATTTATGGGAGTTCTTTATTCTGGAGTTGAGTCCATAAATATATACAAAAAATATCTTTAGGGCTTCCCTGGGGTGCAGTGGTTGAGAGTCCACCTGCTGGTGCAGGGGACACTGGTTCGTGCCCCAGTCAGGGAAGATCCCACATGCCGTGGAGCGGCTGGGCCCATGAGCCATGGCCGCTGAGCCTGCGCGTCCGGAGCCTGTGCTCCACAATGGGAGAGGCCACAACAGTGAGAGGCCGGCGTACCGCAAAAAACAAAAACAAAAACAAAAAATATCTTTAATATCTTCTATTCTGTACTTAGATTTTCATTTTCTTAGTGAAGTCTTTTGATAAAGATAAGTTTAGGGACTTCCCTGGCAGTCCAGTGGTGAAGACTCTCTGCTTCTGATGCACGGGGCTCAGGTTCCATCCCTGGTCAGGGAACTAGGATCCCATAACAAAAAAAAACTGTTATCATGGAAACTGACACTTATTAAAATTGACACTTATTACAGCTTTTTTTAAAAAAGATAAGTTTACAGTTCAATATAGACCAGTCTATCAGTTTCTTCCATTATGGTTAGTGCTTTTTGTGTTCTTTTTAAGAAATCTTTGCTTAGCTCAAAGTCATGGAGATATTCTTCTATGTTTTCTTTTAAACATTTTATTGTTTCATATTTCATATTTCGATCACAATCCAACTGGAATTTACTTTTCTGTATGGTGTGAGTCAGGGGTCAAATACCATTTCGTTCCACATGGATAACCAATCAACACAGCGCCATCATTTTCCACTGCAATGCCATGTTTTTCATAATTCAGGTATTATATATGTGTGGGTCTGTTTCTGGACTTTCTGTTCTGTTCCACTGGTCTATGAAATCTGTCTTTGCACAAGTATCATACTGCTTTAATTGTTCTAGTTTTATGACAGTTCTCCTTACCTTATAGTATAAGTCCTCCTGTTTTATTCTTCTTCAATGTAAGGGACTTGAGCTTTTAACTGACATATAATGATAGGAAAGTAGAGAAGTTGATACTGAGACTCAGGAATAGCTAAAACCCTAAAAACTTCCAGCCAGCACAAGACAAATTTTTTCCTCCTTTGGGTTTCAGTGTCTGAATTTATTCTTCCTGCATAGTCTAAGAACCCAAGTTGAAAAGTCAACATAAAAGATAATCTTCAGGGCTTCCCTGGTGGCGCAGTGGTTGAGAGTCCGCCTGCCGATGCAGGGGATGCGGGTTCGTGCCCCGGTCCGGGAAGATCCCACATGCCACGGAGTGGCTAGGCCCGTGAGCCATGGCCGCTGAGACTGCACATCCGGAGGCTGTGCTCCGCAACCGGAGAGGCCACAACAGTGAGAGGCCCGTGTACCACAAAAAAAAAAAAAAAAAAAAAAAAAAAGTAATCTTCAAAAGCAAAACCAAAACTGTTCTTGTTGTGAAACATCAGTAGACAAAATAAATAGCAGAATTAGCTCCTCCTCCCCAAGGACCTCAGATAGCAGAATTATCATCTAGAGATGATTTTAAAGCATGTTTAAGATAATTAAATACATAAAAAGAAGAGAGCACAAACAGAAAAGGCAATATTTTTTTTTAAAAAAAGACTAAACTGACTTGGAGAAGAATCAAATAGAATTTCAAGGAATGAAACATATACTCCTTAAAATTGAGAGTATTCATTGCTTCCATGAAAGTGGAAAGTCTTAGTTAAATAAATGACAGGTTTTAATCATAGAAGCATTAACATGACCCCTGATTATTGTCCTTTCCAACTGCAGGCATCAAGCAACCTTTCATCTTTGGTTGTGACATGATTAATACCAGAAGACATGGAATAAGCAGGAAATGTTCGGAATGGGCTGGGCATCCCAATTCATCTTCAGGGTATTTGTCTTAAATGTTAAAAGTGGCATTTGTAGTGAAACACCACCAAGAAGGTCATGCTCAAAAATGACCCAGAGAAATAGAAATTCAGAGGACGATTTCCTGGTGACTAAGTAGTTAGCGTTGGAGGGGGTTTTTAATGCCACATAAGCAAAATAAGTCCCATCTGGCTGATCCAGGCTTGGATTGTGTTGCAGGCAGCTGACATAATTCTCCATATTTAATTTCCCCAAGCTGGACAGTGGAACCAGGCTTTGGAGTCAGATCTGGATTTAAATTCTGGTTTTTGGTCCGGAGTTGGGCATCCAATCCCTAAGGCCTCCTTTCCCCTCCCACTTCCAGAACCCTTAACAAAAGCCTGAGTACTGTACGCACAAGGATGGTGCTTTTGCCTATCTGAGTCCTAAGGACCCTCACAAGGTGGTAGTGATGGCTATTAACAAACATTCGAGTCTGCCGCGGCCCTCGATGTTTTATATACATCCTTTCATTTCAGTCGTCACAATAACCCTGGGATAGAAACAGAGATAGAGATATAGAAGACAGAAAATCGATAGAGAGATAGAAAATTTCCCCCATTTTATTTGCCCAAGATCATATGCTAAATGGGGCCGGAGATGAGATTTGAACCCATGTCTGTTCTAGGTTCTTTCCATAACACTAAGTTGCCTGACTCGTGGCTTATTTCAATACTTTCTACATTCAACTTCCTTCTGAACAATGCATTTTCATGAAATCTTCAGCACTGACAAGGAAACAAAAGGGCTGGGCTGATTTTCTCCCAGGCGGCTCCATGGTCTTCACAACAGCCATGTTCTGTCGCAGGGCTGGCTGTTCCCCTCAGCTGTGCGTTGCTGCCTGCTCTTATGTAAACCCCTCGTCCAGGACAGGCTTTACTGATGCCGCCTTCAAAGGCAAGGCGGCCATCTGAGAGGACGAAAGAAACCAGTAAAAATGGTATTCTGGGGAGCCATCCCAGGTAGAGTTGTGTTTTTATGCACCAGCACACTTGTGAAGCAAATTTGGTGCACTCATAAGGGCAGTTAATGAAGTTCAGTTAATGAAGTTCATTAAGTTCAGTTAATGAAGTTCAGTTCTTTGTGTAAACAAGGGAGACAGCATGTGTCTGAATGTAATTCCGACTGCATCAAGGTCATTTTAGAGCTCGTGGAGCTCTATTTGTCTTAGGAAATCTCGAAAACTTTTATAGGGAATTCGGAAAATATTTTCTGCCAGCAGGAAAGATAAAATCCCTGCACACAAAGTACAGGCATGGGCCCAGAGACTGAACAGACAGACTGCTGTAAAACCCCCATTTAATAAGGCATTAAAATGCCATCGACCTGGATACATTTTAAAAAAAAGAGAGAGAGAGAGAGAAAGCTATGAAAACAAATACCATTCAAATAATTAGGATCTTATGCCTGAGGCCCGCCTTGATGCCAAGCAGAAACTTCCCTGCAGGAATTGGAGCTAAGCCTGATCCCCAAAAGGATGAACTGGCCAAGACAAAGGCAGCTCTGCACCCAGGTTTTTCCCAGTCCCCCTCTACCGCCTGCCCCTTGATGCTGCAGGCAGTGCGTTTGAAATTGTTTCCCTCGCCGACATCTTGGGTGACTCTGCAGTCCAGTGACTCGAGTGGGGAGTCCGGGCCCTGGTGGACTGCTGGCCTGTCTTCAGGAAGGGCCAACAGCATAGTCCCTAAAGAGGCCGCGAAGCTGGGAGCGTGGGCGCTTGTGCCACCTGCTCTGTAAAGTCAAGGAGGCATTTGAAGGCCACTCTCTGGGATAAATATGCTGCAACTGGGGTAGGGGTTGGAGAGTGAACATTTGTTTGTGAACGTAGCTGTGAGGGGAAAAAAGGTATCTTTTCACCAGCGCCTGCAAATACGGAAGCTGCCACAGACCTATTTCCTGCCACCCAAGCTTCTGAATAGTTGAAGGCCAGGTGCATAGCTGCATGTTTCGTTACCCACCTCCCTCAAGGTAGTTCCCAAGGGCTCAGCCCCACAAATTTGAAATAAAGGATTTGTCATTATTTCTGGAGTGACTGTTTATTGGGGGGCACCCAGTGTTGTGTACAGAACTGCCTGTTATGAAATGATGCTTAGCAGGTCTAACTGAAGGAGCTTTCCTAAAATTGAATTTTAAATCAGATTATGTCTGTGATACAAGTTGAGGGGACCTTGTATTTACTCTCATATGCATTTGTGTCACTGATCAGTAACTTTCCTTAAAGAATCCTGTAGAGAAACTCGTGACTATCTGAATGTTTCTCATATTTTATTTCTTCTTCCTGTTGTACGTTCCTTTTCTTCCAATAGATTGTAATCACCAGCAAAATTTGAAAATGAGAGCGTGGAGAAAGGGAGAGAAAAAGAAAGAGAGAAAGGAAAAAGAATGAAAGAAACAAAGTCTATGCATTCGCTGGGGTTGATTTCAATGGACCAGTTGGTTTCATTTTGCAATACAAACGAAAAATTCAGGGCTTAGGGCCTAACACTTTCATTAAATTAAGCTTTGGTGAGTTCTAATAATATAGCGGTTTATTAAAAGTGTGAACAATGTCATTGCAGAGGCCTTCCCTAAGCAGCAGCCTCACCTCATGACTCATGCTTCTTCCATGGCTGCCTGAGCTGTAAAGTTGTGGGCAGGATATTTAAGGTCCAGTGAACCAGCTTCTTGAGTCTTTCTTGCCGTTTGGCTGGCATCGTGTCCCGGTTAGCAATCTTGCCATCCAGAGGGGTAGCTGGACAGCAAACGTGAGAGAGGGGCTGGCTGCCTAGGGCTGTTGTAAAGGATGAGCCCAAAAGAGTAGTGAAAAGCTCAGAACTTAGTCCCCAGCAGGAGTCGGCTGGAGGAAATGAAACGATCGACAACACGAGAGGAGCGAGGAGCGCTGCGGCCGATTGTTCCTGATCACAGCCACAGGCTTTTCCGCATCAGCCGGCAATCGACCTCATCCAAAGCTGAGGATGCAGGCGAGGCAAGGATCATGATACGGCAGGTGATGATGCTAAATCATCCACGTCTCAGAGCTGATGAGATTGCTCAATACCTCACCACCATTCCCCTTCCTTAGTCTATAAAAAAAGCACTGTTTGTTTGTTTTTTTAACGAAAACGGAAAAATGAGCATGGATCGGTACTCACCAGACCAACAGGAAGCTTAATAATTGCAATCCCATCCATTTCTTACTAAGCATTTCTATGCAGAGCATCTCATTTGGCCCATGAACCGAACCTAGGAGGTTGGTGGCACAGGTATTACCCATATCTTTTTGTAAATGAGGACCTTGAAGCCAAGAGAGAGAGAGACTTGTCCAAGGCTTCCAAAAATATAGTGGCAGAGTTGGGACTTTCTTTTAGGAATAGATTAGTTCCCAGTGTCACTGAGTTTGGCTATGGGCTCTGAATGAAGGGGCAGAAAACGCAACCCGTCCCATCCTGGAGGCACTGGTAAAGATGGCCGGCTTCTCCTTTGCAGGGACATCCTTTCCTAACTGTTCTTGAATGTCGTCCTTACTGCTGGATAAGCCCCAAACCCTTGGGGTTGTGAGGTGCTCAGAGGGCTGGGAAGACCGAGCAGGATTCTTCCCGGCATCACCCTCTCCCCCACCCCCAGCACTGTATACCTAACTGCACATAGATCTAGGCTTTGGCATCTGTTAAAGGAGGCTTAACTGTGAGACAGGAGAAGCAATAAAGTCCTGAAAAGCAATAAAAGGAATTTCCTAGAAAAAAAGAGTCTCACATCTTTTTTTTTTTTTTTTTTTTTTTTTGCGGTACGCGGGCCTCTCACTGTTGTGGCCTCTCCCGTTGCGGAGCACAGGCTCCGGACGCGCAGGCTCAGCGGCCATGGCTCACGGGCCCAGCTGCTCCGCGGCATGTGGGATCTTCCCAGACCAGGGCATGAACCCGTGTCCCCTGCATCTGCAGGCGGACTCTCAACCACTGCACCACCAGGGAAGCCCTAGTCTCACATCTTTTAAGCATCAAAAATAAAATCTGCGTAAACTGGCATTCCATGTGGGGGGAGGGGAGCACACTTTTATCTCTATTATCTTATTTAATCTTTTCTGTAACCTTGGAAGATAGGTAGCACTTCATTGCTCCTAATTAACACATGGGGAGATGTGGCAAACATCTAATAAGTGGTGGAGCTCCAGGCTCACTCTCTCTCCACTACCTCCCTGTGCCTCTCCATCCAAAGCTCTGGTAAACCATCTCTGGAAGGTCATGCAGATCAGAGCCTTATGGCAATTCCTCTATCATCCTGTAGTCGCCATACTTTTTCTTTTTTTCTTTTCTTTTTGGCTGTGTTGTGCCTTTTTTGCTGCGCACAGCTTTCTCTAGTTGTGGTGAGTGGGTGCTCCTCCTCGTTGCGGTGCACAGGCTTCTAATTGCGGTGGGTTCTCTTGTTGCGGAGCACGGGCTCTAGGCACGTGGGCTTCAGTAGTTGTGGCTCATGGGCTCAGTATTTGTGGCTCGCGGGCTCTAGAGCGCAGGCTCAGTAGTTGTGGCGCACGGGTTAGTTGCTCCGCCACATGTGGGATCTTCCCGGACCAGGGCTTGAACCTGTGTCCCCTGCATTGGCAGGTGGATTCTTAACCACTGCGCCACCAGGGAAGCCCTCCATACCTTTTTGATCTCACCTCTGTTTAGCAAAAAGTCTTAAAGCACATACTCCCAATATATTTATATTATTTATTATTTATAACCTTATTTATTAGATATATAGATGTACGACTTACTAACATAGACATTAGATACTTGGAAAAGGATGAGATTAAAATAAATAGAAAAAGAAGTTCTAGTATTTCCTTCTGTTACTCTCCTTTGGAGAGTCCTGCTATAGATTTAGACAGATTGTGGAATATAAGTAGGGAATTCACGATTGCAGACGTTATTCACGGAATCATAGACTTTCAGTGCTGCAAAGGATATGAGGAGACTCAGAGAGAGGGCAAGTCACACAGCCAGCATGTGACAGAACTGGCGGTAGGGTCCACATCTCCTCACACCCAATCCCAAGCCCTTTTCACTGCTCTACACTGATGTAGATAGAAGCTGAAAGTTCATTTTCTTGGGCTAGAAAATGCACCGGGGTCTCCAGCATGACAGGCCAGAGCCTAAACACAATGCCTAACCCTTCAGCGCTGTGTCTGGAGTAAATTCAGGTCCATCGACTGCCCTAAAAATGCAGCCCCGGGCTTTTCAGTCCGGACCGCAGAGCACATGCGCCAGGTCAACAGCGCATGCGCTCTAAGGAGAAGGAAGATTGTGCTCTGCTGTATT
Source organism: Stenella coeruleoalba (assembly GCF_951394435.1). Classification (NCBI taxonomy): domain Eukaryota; kingdom Metazoa; phylum Chordata; class Mammalia; order Artiodactyla; family Delphinidae; genus Stenella; species Stenella coeruleoalba. The sequence continues at coordinate 33,118,590 of NC_137165.1, forward strand.
TGATGCTATTAAAAGCAGCTCACAGGGCTTCCCTGGTGGCACAGTGGTTGAGAGTCCACCTGCCGATGCAGGGGACACGGGTTCGTGCCCCGGTCCGGGAAGATCCCACATGCCGCAGAGCGGCTGGGCCCGTGAGCCATGGCCGCTGAGCCTGCGCGTCCGCAGCCTGTGCTCCGCAATGGGAGAGGCCACAACAGTGAGAGGCCCGCGTACCGCAAAAAAAAAAAAAAAAAAGCAGCTCACATAGTTTCTATCATTCCTAATGCCACAAGTTATTCACTGAATTATGTTTAAAGGGGCCTCCGAATTCCTTAGAGCCAAGCCTGAAGAAGTGTCACATTAGAGCACACGGAGGAGCCCATCTAGCACCACAGCTTGAGCGCAGGTAAGATGGTGAGCGTCTCAACGGCTGCTGTCCCACAGTTCATACAGGCACCTGCTCAGGAGAGAGGTCAAGGTGTGAGGGGACGCAGGCCTGAGGAGCACCGTCATTTCCCAAGCGTGCACCCTTCCCAGAGGCTTACACAGGGAGCCATGTTTGGGGGCTTCTTGCCTTGGTTTGGTGTGGTTCTCTCTTCTTAGGAGAGAGACAAGGCCAGTCCTTTCTTGGAATAGGCTGAGTGGTCTCACAGAAGGGGGTGGGGGAGGGGATAGCTTGGAATCCCCAGAGGAGAAAGAGAGGTAGGGACATCGAAGGCAGTTGCTGGAAACAGCCCCAATCTAGTACCGCTGGGGCTTATTTGCCCCTAGGAAGCAACTGGATAAGACGACAGAGAGCTGTCAGTGAGAGCATCACACTCTGGGTGCAGGCCTATCAGGGCAGGAGGTGCTCAGATAGCTCAGGACCCCGGGAGCTGGTCTGTGACCCTGAAGCTGAGCTGCAGGAGTGCACTGCTTCCTCATCACACCCATGACAGCAGCCAGAGCAGAGGACTCAGGCCACACCAAGCTGCAGACTGAGTCCCTGGTGGAGGCAGCATTCCTATCCTGTCTTCTGCTTGGGCAGTTCCCTGACTCATGTGTCTGAACAGCCGTCACCCCGTGATGGACACTTCACAACAGCCCAAAACTCTGCAGCCTCACGCGGCTGGCGCTAGAGGGCGGGCAGCCCAGACCCAAGGCTTTGCTGCTAGGCGGATATGCCGGGCCTGATGGAAGAGAGAAAAGTTGCGCAGATGTGAGCGCTCTTTACGAAGTAGAATCTGCGTAATTCAGCAAGCATTTGGGGTGGGCAGGTGGGGAGTCAGCACTGAAGCCCAGGTTTCTGAGTCGAGCAACGGGACGTCGGCTGGTGGCTCCATTCACCCAAAAGTAGAAGGCAAGGGGAGGTTTGGAGGGGGAGGACGGGTTCAAGTTTGAACAGGGGGAGCTGGAGATCCTGACATTTCTTAAGTAGAACGGTCCAGGAGACAGACTCAGGAGAGGGAAGTGAAATTAGACTTAAGATGCATTGGCATTTGTCGGTGAAAGAAGCTGTCGGGAACAGACGGCATCACCAAGGGAGAGCAGCTAGTTAGAAGAGAAGGCTAATATATAAAATTGATAAACAGTAAGGACTTGCTTACTGTATAGCACGGGGAACTGTATTCAATATCTTGTAATAAACTATAATGGAAAAGAATCTGAAAAAGAATAGATATAGATATAGATATATGTGTCTATATATACAGATAGATACATATACCTATAACTGAACCATTTTGCTGTACAGCTGAAACTAACACATTGTAAATCAACTGTACTTCAATAATAAATAAATAAATAATGAAGAAGGCTAAAGCCCCAGACCTTGAACAAGAGCAACGTTAAAGGCCTAGGCAGAAGAAGGGGTGTCTAAGAGGGAGACCCCGGAGTCAGGAGGCAAACAAGCAGAGAGAGGGGGCCCAGACGTCAGTCTCGGGCCACCTCACTAGCAGCCGCATCCACCTCCCAGAGTTACCTCTACAGCGTTTGGGCACAGTTTCTTTCACTCCTCTTTTATTTCAGGCACTTCTATAATCTTACCTTATTTTTCTTTTTTCTTTAATTAAAACTTTTCGTTTCAGAAGTAATACATGCTCATTGTAACAAGTCAAACAAAACAGAGATGTATGAGGGAACTATTAGAAACAGTTCCTCCTAAATCCTCTGTGCCCCTACTGCGCGTGAACGCACGTGCACACACACACAGAGATACACGTCACAGGCTCACACATCACACACCTTCATACGTACTCACACATCATGCATATATACTGCACACCCATATGTGCACACACACACAGAGGTGTTTTTTGTTTTATATTTCACACAATTGGGAAACCATACATATTACTCAGAAACTATTTTTCACATAATATATCATAGAAATATATATTTATATATTTCATTCTCTTGTTGATTGCTATTTAATGATCTATAGTTGGGCTATGCCAATTCTTTTTTTTCATTTTCTAATATTCTTGAGATCATACTCTATATTACGATCCTCTTTTTTCACTTAGCTTTAAATCAATTCCCCATGTCATTAAACACACTTTGTAAACACAGTGTCAGTGACTACATCATATTCCAGAATATGGGCATATCATAAGTTACTTTCTGCCAATTTGGGGCTATTAAAAATAATACCACAATGAACATTATGGAGCATTAAGCTATGCCCACATTTCTGGATATTTTCTTTAGGATATGAACATTTTTAGAGTTTTTGTCCACACTCCCAAATTGCTTTCTCCAGAAATAACAATCTGTGCTCCCACCAGCAAGGACTAAAAGAAGCTGCCCACATCTTTTCTTAAATGTTGATTAGTTTGTTAGACGAAAGTGGTATTTTGGGCTTCCCTGGTGGCGCAGTGGTTGAGAGTCCGCCTGCCGATGCAGGGGACGCGGGTTCGTGCCCCGGTCCGGGAGGATTCCGCATGCCGCGGAGCGGCTGGGCCCGTGAGCCATGGCCACTGAGCCTGCGCGTCCGGATCCTGTGCTCCAAAGCGGGAGAGGCCACAACAGTGAGAAGCCCGTGTACCGCAAAAAAAAAAAAAAGTGGTATTTTATCACTTTCCTTTGCATTTTCGGTTATTAGTGATGTTAGTCTTGTTCAGGTTAATTATCCATTTGCCATCCTTCTCTTAAGAATGATCTGCTCACCCATGGCTCTCATTTTCCACGTCAGCCCTTCCTCCTTCCTCACCACCCTGCCCCGGATGTTTACTCCTCGCCCTGGGCTCCAAGAGCACCCTGCCCCTCCTGTTTCTGCATCGCTTCCCATCTGCTCACAAGTCTTTCCTGTCCCCTCCACAGTCCGCTAGCTGGTCTCTCTCGGCTTCTGTGCCTGTGGGTACCCCTTCTCTACCTTCCCCAAACCCCAGCTCCCGAGAACCAAGCACGAGCCTAGAATTCTCGAGCAGGCTGCCAGCGTTCACCATCGGCCTGGGGTCCGCGCAGACCGCGGACACGCACGGCAGGGTCCTTCCTGCCCTGCGCTGGGTCCAGGTAACTGGGGGGCCCCGGCCGGGCATAACCAGCTGGGACTTTGCATGACCCTATCTCATCTTTCCCTTTCCCATTTTCCTCCTCTCCCCATGATTCCAACTCAGGCTTTAATTTTCACAAACGATACAATTTGGCGGTTTGGGGTTTCTGCAGGAGAATTTCTGTGCTCCTGAGAGCACTGGGGCCTGTTTGCTCTTGTTAGAGAAGAGGGACTCCGGACGCTCTGCAGACCCCGTCAGGCTGTGGTAATAAGCAGGGGCTGTTTGAGCGGCAAAGTGTAAACCTGGTCCTTCTTAGTGAGACTTCGCAGAAATCCCACTGGAGATTTTTCTGCCCCTGCCCTGTCTACTTTCCTTCATAATGATAAATGGCTGAAAAGAAAACTATCTAATCTCCAAACTGCTGGCTTTTTTTCGACTCTTTCTTCAAGGAGAGAAGGAAGAACACCGTCACATAAAACAGAGTCCTTCATCGCCTGCTCCTCAGGATGACGGTTCTTTCCCTTTTCATCCGGGCCTGTTTCTGATCTGTGATGGGCTCGCACTGAAAGCTCCAGCAGGGCCCTCTCTAATCAGCTGCGACAGACGCGGCAGTTGCTTGGGTTGCCCATCGAAATTGAATTGATTACCCGGCCCCTTTGCCATTTTGTTCTGCACACAATTGCTTAATAGCTGTCACCTTGGCTTTCAGTCGCAGCGGGCTTCAGGCTGACTGGTTCCCATTACTCAGGATGGCCAGTGCAAGTTCATCACCTTTACAGGATGTCCCTGATTGATTCCGTATGCCTTGGAGACCTGTAATATATTTGCATAGGAGGGAGGAGGGCGTCGTCGGGGGACCGAATAGAAATCTCTTGGCCGCGGGAACTGCCAGGTTTTGCTGTGGGGCTCACCGCATTTGAATCATTACCAGGCCTTCTTGTCAGGAGTCTGGCCTCTGCTGACATAGCTGCTAATGAATTTGCAGATTTTTTAAAAATACAAAACAATCCAGCCTGTCCTAACCTTTGCCGTCGCCACCTGCCGCCTGTAGGGTGCGGGCGGCCAACAGGACCCGCGCTTTTCCCGCCTAAGTTCCTGCTGGTTTTTGAAATGATGCCCTCTCTCTCCCCACCCCCTTCCCCGGGCCGCCAAGCAGGAGAACCCGGGCTTGGAGGGAGACATCTTTCAAGTGAAATCCTTTGCGCTGGGAACTACTTCAATTAGACAGCAGGGGGAATGTTAACATGCCCTCCGGCCTTTTAAGTGGGTTTTAATTTTATGTTGTAAGATAAGACACTGCAGGGCTGGGACTGCTACTCCTCCAGCAGGCTCCATTAGTGGGGAGAGGCGAGGCCTCTTGACCCCCTGAGGCCCAGTGGAGGCTGGAAGTTGGTTTGGTTTTTTAACAATTTGTCAGTCTGACCCAGCTTCTCTTTTCATTCTCCCTCTGGTTATTCCAGGCTCTTCTGTCGCTGGAGGGGCAGCTGGGTGGCTGAGCTGCGGCTGGGAGCCTAGTCCAGCTTACTCCGGGGGCCTGGCCCTGGGCTGAGGGCAGAGCCCTGGGGGCGGCCTGCCTATGGCTCACAGTTGAACGTTCATCGTTTCTTATTTCCCTTCCCAGGCAGGGCACAGCAGCAGCAGACACTTTTCATGTGGCAGGTTTCTGGCCCCATGATGTATGACCTGTTGGCGCTACTGAATGGTGCCCTTTGTTCCAGGGTATCCCATGTGCCCCCTTTTTATTGACTTGTTGATTCAGAGGGGCAGGAAAGTTCCACAAATCCCACTGCAGGCCCTGTTCTAGCCATGTCCAGCTGGGGAAGCCCACGGACCTCATGCTTCCCAGAAAGTTGGTAGGAAGCAGCGGGCTGCCTAAAGACAACATCTCTCTTAAGAAGCGGCTTTCTTTACCTCCAAGTCAGGCAACTGTGTGTCTGGAGAGAGCCTGGGAACATACGTCTAGCTCCCAGCCCCCTACACGTGGTTGTAGAAGGTATAGAGTATCCCAGAATGCTGTCTTCACCCAGAAAGAAAAGAGCGGTGCAGGTGTGGGTTAGGAAGAACCCCCCTCTTCCCTGTCTCCTGAGCCAAGTTAAGTTTTTCTCTGTGACCAACAAGCCCAAGGTGGGAGCCGACAGCATAGGGAAAAAAGGAGCTTGGCCTCCTTCTGCAGGGAGGAGTCCAGCCAGACAGCAACCCAGGGCCACAAGGGCAGGACCCTGGGGAAACAGGAGACGAGGTTGACTTTTTACCCAGCAGGAAATCTCATCTTAATCCTGGTGAGGACCAGCTTGAAAGGGCATCCCTTACCCCTGCCTTCTCTTCTCATGGCTCCCTCCTGGAGATGGTGGGTGACAGGGAGCAGCTTTGGAAAAGGAACCATGAGGGGAGGGGGCGAGAGGCAAGGGGTTGTGAGGAGGGAGACCCAACATGCCTTCCGACACCAGCTTCTCTTCTCATCTAGGAGGGTGAACCTGGACTGGACTTTGTCTCCTTTTATCCCACCCCCATCTTGAGGCCAACGTCAGGGAACTGGCAGAGGAGTAGACAAGCGGAGGTCTCTGCCAGGCCTGGATTCCTCCCCTGGGGGAGCAGGTGGTTGATGGGCTCACATAGCTGACTGCTTGCTCCAGGAAGCCCCGGGCTCTGACTCCAGCCTGCTCTTCAGTTCCTTCTCTGAGGTAGCTGCACAAATCCCACCAAGAACTCCCCACCTGGGAGCCCGTCTCCCCCAAACCACCAGGCTGCATGTCCACTACTAAAAGGTGACAGATTCTTGCGTACTGTCTGCCCTGCCCGTCTGCGGTCTTTGTGGGCCCTGGAATCCAGGTCCATCATCTGGGGAGTAGCATGAGATCAAAGGTACAGTTGCTCCGTTGGTCCTAAATGACTTCACTCTGAGCTCAGAGGCTCCATGGAACAAACGCGCAGAGGCACTGAGGGCTCCACCTGGCCCTTGAGAAAATATATGAGCAAAGGGGAAGCAGAGACCATTGCTGAGCCAGGAAATGACAAGTCAGGAGTAAAAAGCATCCACACACTTCACAGTTGTAAAATGGCTTTATGTTCTGATATGTAAAATAAAATGTCCATGCTATATAACAAAACACTTGAAGTTCCATATCCCGTTAGCTAATGTGTCTTCTAATAAAGTGTAATCTGTAGTGTGTGTGTGTTTATACATAATTATTTATTTGTATGTTTTATCTAAACCATTCTTTGTTTTTAACATCAAATGTGTAATAAAGATTTAAATAGATGTCTTTCCAAACACCCTCTCCAACGTTCATTTTATTAAGTTTATTCATTTGTAAAAAAGCAAAGCTGAATTGGACATGTGGCCTGCATTTGTGAGATATATATATTTATATATTTTATTTTATTTATTTATTTATATAATATATAAATAGCTATTCAGCATGCAAAGAGTTTAGTGATTTCCCAAATTTGATTACAGAGTTCACACCAGCCACAGGGACGGTCTGGTGACTTTCAATGCTAAAGAGCTGAGCTGAGGACGAGATCCACCTCCCTGGAGAAGAATTATCCTTGCTCCTCTGAGCTCACTGGCTGAATTCACTGGAAGAAATGAATGTCTTCTGAGTTCTCATTTTTATTTCTGTTGGGCTTTCTTGCTCCAGAGGCGAGGATTTTCTGGGAGCAGAACGGGCTCTAGAGCTGCTGGGCAGCAGCTCCAGTGTGGTCTCCTGGGGACACTGCTAGGTCAAGTGTGCTTCCTACTGGCCAGTCGTAGGACGCAGATGGGGCCTGAGAGGTGAGTCTCGCGCACCAGAGAGGGTGAGGGGCTGGTATACTGGGGACGGAGGGGGAAGGGCTTTGTACGTTATAAGAAAACCTGAATGATGCCAGAGATGCTACTGGTTGTGTTTTCCCTCCTCTTGAAGGAAAAAGCAATGTTTTAATACCCATCAGGTGGCACTTCGCCCATGACTCTCTCTCTAAAAATTGTCCCTCAGACCTCAGAGCTCCGGGGATCAATTTCCGGGCCACTAACTGAGCAGTCAGCGCTCCTCTCCCAGAAGGGCTTCGTGGCTTAGCTGAGCCCACCTCTCAGGTGGTCTCACAGAATCTCCGGAAGCCAAAGGAATGGGCCTCCTGCTCCCAAAACAAGATTCTCAGCTCCCTTGCAAGGCCAGGACTCTTAAGATGTGCAGAGACCCCTCCCACCCCGACTTCCCCTGCGGGAGAGACCTCACCACCTGAACTCTCCACTCCCATCCCATCCTTGGGCATGTCAAGAGATATCAGATAACAGTGGATCCAGGTCCTGCAGCCAAAATCACTTCCGAGATAGTGTGTTTTTCCCTTTGTCATGGCCTCAGTCTTATGTCAGAAGATAGATGCCCTCCAAAGAAACGCTCACGCGCACTCGCACCCCACCCTTTATGATACCTTCCTGCGTTTCTTGGTAGTGCACGCCACCCTCAGAGGTTAATGCTGGGTCAACCCGGTACTGGGGCTGTGGGCGGGCCCTGAGAGTCATCCGTCAGTCCAGTTCTCGACAGTCCCCATTCCTGAATGATACTGTAAGGAGGCTTCCCGGGACAAGGAGAAGCTCTGCGAGTAGAGAAACTCGTTGGCAGCATTCAGGTGCGGCGAGGGCGGCTTCCGCTCGCACGCGGTGCCGGTGCCGGGGAAGCCGCGCTCCCTCGGGAAGGAGGCGCCGGGCCCCCGCTCTCGCTCTCGGACCTGAGACTGTGAGAGCTGATTGTAGACGCTGAAGTGGGCACTTCCGGGCGGCTGGGAGCTCGGAGCCGAGATGGGGGGCAGCCGGGGCATCATAGTGGTGGCGGTGAAGTGCGTGGGGAAGGACTGGTAAGGCACAGTCTCCACGGTCTGTACGCTGTAGCTCGTGTACGGCGACACTGACGTCCACATGTTACAGCTCAGTGGGGGCGGGGGCAAGTCGTCCACCCCGGACACACCGGCGATCTCGGTCCCTGAACCTGAGTACATGCAGGCTTCTCGTGGGGTCACCTCACTGCAGTAGGAGGGGCTCAGCATCTGTTGGTCGTAGGGAGGGGGAGACCGGAAATAATGATCCTCCCCCACTGCAGTGGGAGCTTCCAGATAAGATCTTTTGCAGGGTAAGTCCAGGTGGCGGGCACTGTCTGCCGGAAGACAAAGAAACCTCAGGAAGAGCCATTTCCGCCAGCCCAGGGCCCCGAATACCCCCGCTGGATGCTAGGACAGCCCATCCTTGTCACTCAGGGCCCCCACTGCCCCACGCTACCACGGCGCTCCCAGAACCATTTTAATCAGCTACAGCTTTTCAAGGGCGGCCGCAGCCAAGAAGTGGTCCGATCATGGGCACGCTCAAAGGCCACGGGGCGTGCTGCATCACTGGACGCTGAGCGATGTGTTTAGCCCGGCAGTGGATAGCTTTGATCCTTTGCCACCCTGACTCTTGGGGATGGTAAAAGGCCTCAATGTGCACTGGCACTCTTAGGCTAGGCTCACCCTGGCCAAGGAAAGTGCAAGCCCCTGCCAGCCCAAACCGGACCCGGAGGCTACATCTGCCTGAATTAGCCAGAAAATTAAAGCCTCCATGCTTTGGCCTCAATCCTCCACTCCCAGGAAGGCTCTAGCGAGACAAAGCTACTCACAGGCACGCTCCCATTGCTTTTAGAGGAGGAAGTACACCCTCCCTGTGTTCAAAGAAGCCCCATCAGATTGTAATTACACAGATTCCAACCTAACAGCGTTTACACAATTAAGAAATGGAGCTGTTAATAAGTAAAAGGTGACTGGTACTTTTAAGGCTAAGCTAATACTCTGTCTCAGGAAACGTGACATTAACTGCTCCAGACCATGGGTGTGTGTCTTTCAACATCCTCAGCATGAGGGCTTGACTCTCTGGACCAGCACGGGCTCCCCTGGGATACAGGGATGACCCAGGCCTGAGGACTTGGGCGGCAGCCCACTCAACAAATTTAAGAACACTTGTCGGGTCGCTTGTCTTGGTCTCCCTCCTTCTGTTTTCTCTAGGGATTCTCAACAGGAAAGAGGCCACAGACCGTAGGTAAATAAATGTTTGGCTGTGTTCCAGTAAGACTTTATTTATGGATACCAAACTTTGAATTTCATATAATGTTCATGTATCATGAAAGAGTCTTGACTTTTTTCAACTATTTAAAATGTAAAAACCATTTTGTATGACTCACAGGCTGAACAAAAACAGACAGCAGGCCAGATTTGGTCCAAAGGCCACAGTTTGCCAGCCCCTGCTCTAGGTCACTAGTTCTACTGGACCTGGTGTGGTGGGTACTCAGGGGCCTGCCTGGCTGGTCCCTAGGAGCTGGGCTGAGAGAACATTCTGGACTGCAAGCAAAAGTCCCCAAACTCATTCCCAAGACAATTCAGTGGCCCTGTGAGGACTTCTGGTGTAATAACACTGATCATTCATATTTTATAGAGGGAAAAATCGAGACCTGGCACCAGAGCACATCTGGTTCTCGGCTCAGGGCTCCTCTTCCTCACAAAGAAGCCAGCACAGACAAGTCTGTTGCCTGTCTTCCTGGTCCCCAGTCTGCATCCACAACAGCTCCCTGCCACTTTCAAGAAGCCTTTGCAGATCTGGTGTGATGCGGTGGGGAGCCTGTGCTAGGGACTCCCTGTGTTAGGATGGAGGTCGCCTCCCTAAGTGGAAACCTCGGGATTGTGACGCTTCCACCTCCTCCCACACCTAGAGACAGAGCCTGGCTGACTCGTGTCCTCTGCCCACCCTGCTGAAAGCAGCACCTGGGGCCAGGGAGGGGTACCGGTGTCTGGGGACACCAAGGCCGCAAGCTGCCTGTGAGGGTTCTGAGGGCTGCGTGGAAAGCAAGAAGCGCATCCCTGCACTGAGCCTGGCCACGGTCCCCAACCCTTCAGGCTCGCTCTCCCAGGCCACACAATAACCAGGTGTGTGTGTGTGTGTGTGTGTGTGTGTGTGTGTGTGTGTGTGCACCCATGTGTGATCACATGTGCAGTGGGCAGTGTCTGTGGGGAGAGTGTCACCCCCTGACCCTCCAGGGCTTCTAGACCAGGAGAGAGGTACCTCGTCTTTTCAGGCAGTGATAGAAGAGGCTGGAGTCCCTCTGGGCTGGGAAGGTGTTGAGGGGAAGGTCCTGGGGCTCAGCTGCAGCGAACTGCATGTGAGCCCCGTTCTCGTACTGGTAGTGCTGGAGCGCCTGGTGAGCCCCATGCAGGGGGCTGACGTCAGGCTTGGATGCCAGCTGGGTGGAGACTAGCCTCTGCCTCATGATGCTTTTGGAGATCACGGGATATTCTTTGCTGGAGGAGAGGGGAGGACAGTCAGCGGGACACGGGAAGGGAGTGGAGATACCTTGAGGGTTACGGAGTCCCTGTGCTTGAACCCGGGACACCCGGTCCACCCGCCCCACCCCCAGGCCGGAGCAGCCCCACCTCTGCAGCCGGGCCACGCGCAGGTCACTGTCGTCACTGCCCCGGAACCCCTTGGCAAAAGGGTTGTTCTCAATTTTCAGCTGTGTGATCTGTCAGGACAGGATACACGGTAGAGTCACTGCGGGGAGAGGACTGGGCTGGCCTCTGGCCCTCCTCCCCGACCCCGGGCACATTCGGAACCCCCGGCAGTGTCTGGGGAAGTTGCGTCTTGCTGAAGCCTCCTTGGCCTTGCCCTTCACGTGGCCGGCTCCTATCCCTTCCACTTGCGGCAGAACCTCTGGTTCTGTCTCCCGCTCTCCCGCCGGCTGTGCTACCTCGATTCAGCCCCTCATCATCCTCTCCCAGCGGCCTGTAGCAGCTTCCCCTGCACATCATCCCCCTCTAGTGCAAATGCCACATCAGGTTCTGCGTGACTCTTCTAAATGCAGACCTGACTCTGTCACTCTTCTGCCTAAGATCCTTCCCCTGATCTGGCCAGTCCCACTGTGCAGATGTGAAAGCCTTCTGAGAAGGATGGCGTGGGCAAAGGCGGGGGGCAGGGGAGAGTGGCCCGGGAGGGGATCGGGAGGCAGTTTGGGGTGGTCGGCCTGGGGTGGAAGGTGGGCCAGGACATGCCAGGACCCTGTGACCGCTGCCTGGGAAGGGCCTCCAGATGGCTCAGTCAGCTGCTCCCACACAGCTGGCAGTGCCCCAGGGCTCCTCTCCCTGTTCCATCCCCTTCTCTCTGCAGGTGCAGAATCCCACCGGGAGAAGAAGACTGTAGAACGAAAGGGCCCAGCACTGAGCCACAGGGCAAGCTCCACGCTCCCGACCTTTACAGTTGCCAACTCTGTCCATCCCCAGCGCAGAGACCACAGTTACTCTGTGCTGGGGGTTCAGGGATCTGGTCTCCTTTCCTGCACATCACTCCATTTCTCACTGCTCTGCAGGGCTTAGCAGGTTCCTGAGGCGCCTTCCCTGCCTGCCTCAGCCCTGCTGCAACGGGGCTTCACTTCCTGCCTCTGTGGGGGTGCTGTACCTTGTGATTCTGGTAGGAGGTCACAGAGATGAAGGAAGTTTCTGGGAACACGTGGGTGCAGAAAGCTGTGTTTTTGGAGCCAAAAGCATTGTTCTCATCAGCCTTCACGATGTGTAGCCGCGGCTGGTACTTGTGCATGGAGTTGAGGATGATCTGGAAGAGAAGGGTCTCCTCTGAGCTCCGGGTCCCCACCCTCTTGTCTTCGGCCTCATTCAGCTGGCCTGGGGCTGGCTTTCCTTGTCCTAAACACCCGGGCTCCAGGGCCTGACCACAGGGGCTGAGCCCAGAAAGGTCCAAACCTCCCTTGAAGGTTGAAGAACCAGGCCCCTGGCCCCACTTGGACTCTGCTCCAGCACCAACTCCTGGTCCCAGGACCTCCCGGATGCTACAGACCCTTCAGTGTGGAAATGGGGACACAACCATTTAAAAGCCCCAATGAACTCAGCACAGTGTAGTTGGTGGAATTCTGAGCTGTAGGCGAAAGACCAGGTGCCACTGACTCACTGTGTGACCTCAGGCAAGTCCCTCGACTTCTCTGAGCCTCAGCGCGCAGCCCGGCAGGCTGACTCTTCCCCGGGCCTCCCCCTGACCTATCCAGCTCTTCTTCCCCTGCTCACCCCTCCCCACTTATTAGGGACCTGCCTTTTGGAGAGTTGTCAGCGGTGGGCGGCGCTCAGCCCCTCCTCTCACATTTGTCAGCAACAAAAGCAGCTTCCCAGCCCAGGGTTTGCAAGATGGGGGAGGGGGGATGCTGAGGAGAACGGTGCACTCCGACCTGTTCCCTCGGGGCACTCCTTCCTTCATTCACAGAGGCCTGCTGAGGGGACACGGGACACCCAGAGGCACTGTGCCTTCAGACTTGTCCCAGGCAGCTCTCAGCCAGGAGGGGAGTGCCATCAGGAGGTAGGAGGAAGCCCGGAGGCCCCAGGCACCCCCAGCCCTTGAGGATGCCTGGGGCAAAAGGCGAAGAGCCCAGGAGACTTGGCCCAGAGCCCTGGGAGAAACACACGGTAGTTGTGGCCCCAAACCCACTCCATTTGGCTGTGCCCCACGGTAGCGCAGCATCACGTGCCATTAAAATGTATTTTTTATCGTTGACATTTACCAGACGCCCTTCCCACTGGAGGTAGGACCAGGCGTTTGGGGCATTTTATCAGCACCGCTGCTTTTGTTAACCCTTTGGCTCCTGTCCGGGCTGGGTGAGGCTGGTCCCCTCTGAGCTCCTTTCTCTCCGCAGGGAGTGCCCCTCCCTTGGGCTGTCTCTGCTGGCTCCTACCCTTCCAGGTTCCCAGGGGCCACGCCTGGGGCTGAGGCTTGGTGAAACATTTAACCCCTGAGGGACCAGAGTGCCAAGTCCCTGACTTCCATGGCAAGTCTGGGCTGAAGCCTTCGTCTGGCGAGGTTCTGCTCCCCTCACACCCTGGGGACAGAGGCAGCCCAGGGAGAGGCTCAGCCAGGGGCGTGGGTAGCCCAGGAGCTGGGCTGTAGGCTCTGACGTTCCCCGGGCTCCTCGGTTTGGCTGGGCAGCTCCGTCCAGCAGAAACTAGCTCTTCTGCACGGGCCACTCCTCACTCAGCCCTCAGTGACAAACCTCTGGACCCTCTTGGGGCAAGTACAGAGCTCCCCAAATCCCAAATCCCATCCTGCAGCTGGGGACCCACTGCCCAGCTGGGAGCCTGCCAAGCAAACCTCAGGGCACAAGTCCTGCCCGGGGAGGCCTCAACGGACTTCGTGTTCCAGGAGCCTGGGAAGGGGCCCCTCGGGAGAGGGGCTGGGGGTTGGGAAACACCTCCCAGACCCTTTAGGTTACTCTGTCATCCTGCACTGTACCCACGCTGCAGGAGCCCACAAAGGACCCCAGGGCCCAGAAGACCCAGCACCTGGCTACCCGGGAGGCAGCCTAGATGCCAGGTTTCCGCCTCTGCACCTTTGCACAGGCAGTTCCCTCTGCTGCCTTGATCTCCCTTTCCCATTCTCCCTCACCTTCTAGGCCTATCATCTCAAGGCCCAACTCTTCCAGGAAGCCTTCCCACACTACTAAGGCCTGCTCTGAACTCCCAGTTCATGAAACTCCCTTTCCACGCATTGTCTACTTGGCTTTGTGCTGCTTCCTAGCGGCCTCCCATTTCTTCTTGGCCCTTCAATTAAATTATAACTCCTCAAGAGAAAGGGTCATGTCTTTTATACCTTTTGTACCTCCAGGCTCCTCTCCTTCAAAACAGGAACAAGCAAGTGTGAGACCAGGATATGGGAGGAGAAAGACCTGGGCCATGACCACGAACTCTCTGTCCCCTCCTCCCTTGTCTTTCTTTGCTCACTAGAGACAGGATAACCTCTAAGGCACTTTTCAGGTCAAAAATAGTGATCAAACATGTGCACAGACAATCCTTCCATGACCACTCACACGCTCCAGCCCCTGACATGCAGGGCTAACCCTGCATCAGTCCAGCTCTCCTGGCAGCGGGTGGGGGGCGCCCAAGGGGAGAACACAGACGACGGGAGGACAGAACCCAAAGGAGGTGTTGCAGTCACCGTGCAGTAAGGCTGTGCCGTCCCTTAAGGACACCTGGGGACAAAAAGCACCCGCCCTGCTCCTCTGCCAGCTGGGCCGTCACAGGCTGTGACAGTCCACCAGAGCCCTGGGCATCATCAGTCCCCTCCCCCTCACTGTCACCCACCTCCAGGTCCAATCAGTGACCAAGGCCCGTGACTCCACCTGTAAAACAAAGGCTTCTCCATCCCGCCCCCCCCGCGCAGCCCTGGCTCAGGCCCCGCTGCCTCTCACTGGGCTCTGCGGCAGCCCCCTCCCTGCCGCCATCTACTTCCTCTCCATTTCACCTGCTACACATCAGATCAGGTCACTCCCTTGCTTAGAACCTCCTGGCTCATCCAGGAAGACTGTACATTGCTTGAGAGCAGGGCCCTTTGTATTTCTTCCTCTTGCCTCCCTTGTCCGCTGGCCCCCAAACTCCTGCCAGTATTTAGGGCTCAGTAAATATCTTAAGTTCATGATGCCACCTTTGATGGCTCCCTCTTGCCCCCTGGGATAAAGGCCGAATCCTTAGCCTATCAGACAAGGCCCTGGATGACACGGGTGGTGAGATTGCCAAACACACCTTCTAGGAGAGGGAATCAGACAGGCTGGCAGGGAAATCTGGGAAGAGAGCAACTGCCAGACGTGCAAGGGCAGGTAGGGGCCACTGCGGAGCCCAATCCCAGCCACAGAGAAGCCAAGAGAGGCCCGGAAGCTTCTATGGATCTCTGCCCACCAGCTGCAAGTCCTGAGCAAGCTCTCCCCCTCCAGTCATCGGGGTCCCCCATCTGTAAAGTGAGGCCTTCGACTAAGGGGTCCCAAACACCCCTCCCGTCTCTGACAGTCTGGAACTTGGACAGGTGTGTGGAAGGAAGTCCCACCCATTGAACCAATGCAGACGCAAAGCACAGCATCGGTCCCGACGGCCTGGGAGAATGGGAAGCTACCTCAGTGACTCGCGCCTGGCTTTACTCGGAAGTTCCTCAGGCGCCGCGTTAAACTGTTCAGCTAGAATCTCACATCCATATTTCTTGCAGAGGATGTTGGGTCAAATGGGCCAGCCACGTCAAAAAACCCCACTACGCGGCTGGTCCCGTCGTCATCACTGTTCTACAGAAATGGGATTCATTATGTTCTGGCTGCAAGTCGGAGGCCTGTTCTATTTTCACAGTTGTGATAGGGCCAAACGTCCATCTCCTCAGGAGATCGCCACAGCGTGCTTGGCTAACGAGGCCCAGATTTATCTGCGTTGGAATCACAGCACATCAGGGCAGGGAGGGACAGACCGTCAAGATCACTCTAGTTCACCTCCTAGTTGTAAAGACGAGGAACAGGAGGCGAGTAGTGGGAACGTGACTTGCCCAAGGACACACAGCTGGCTGGAGGTTGAATCGGGGAAGATTCCAGATGGCCCTTGAGACAGCACACGCTGCTCTCAACAACAAGCTCGGTTATTAAGGATAAGGTTTCAACCAAACACTGCGGGGGATGAGCATTCCCCAGGCCCTGTCACCCATGGTAGGGCACAGCGTATCTGGATGCTAGCCACACGACAAGTGGGGCTAATGTCTGTTTGTCATACATTAAAACCAAATTTTCTCCTGCATCACATGTTTACTTTCTAAGACGACCTTCTCCATCATCCTTCTTACCCCCTCCAGCCCTGTAAAGAGGTTTAGGAAAGAGACAGGATCCGCAACTTAGAGAAAAAAGAAAAAAACACAACAAAACTAAGACCGGAGAGACCCAAAGATTGGCCCGAAGAATATCTAGACTAGAACTGAGTCGGACAACCCATCAGCCGATTCAAGAGGCCTGGGCCAGACAGGCCTGAGGCCTCACGCCCAGGGCAGCAGCCTTCCCACCTTCTCTCCCAGTCACAGCAATGACAGCCAGCGTTGACTGAACACAGCCTCTGTGCCAGGCCCTGCGATGAGTATTCTACACACATCACACAACTGACCTTACAACATCCCTGTAAAGGAGGTATCATGATTAGCCCCATTTTAACAGGCAAGGAACTGAGGCTCAAGCGGGGGAAGGCATCTGCCCAACCTCAGACAGTGATGGGAAGCAGAGCCGGCATCACTACTCTCCGAGCCTTAGCTCGTACCTGCACCTGCACCCACGTGGCTGGGGAGGGTGAGGCCCAGTCTGGAGCCGGACGGGTGGTCTATGTCCCAGAGCGCCCGGCAAGGCGTGGCGCATTGTCAGGGCTCAGCAAACGTGGGAGGAAAAGAGGGAGACCAATGGTTCTGGGTCCCCGCTGGCTGGCATATGCTTTGGGGGGACATCAGCCTCCAGCGGAGGAAGTGCCTTCTCTGTCTAAATAATCCCCCCGTCAGCAGGTTCACTCACTCACTGCTCACCACCACTCACACTGCCAGGCACCAGGACACAATGGTGATGAAAAACCTCACGGTTTACCGCCCAGTGGGGAAGTCACACGGTAATCCAAAAATCAAGCAAAAATCAGTGGGGAGAAAAAGTCGTGGACCCCAAACTGCATTGATAATAGTAACGAACAAGATGAAACAGCTCGCAGCACATGTGTAGGACCTCGGGAAGAAAACCTGAATACGCCTTTGAAGGACAAAAATCAGACTGCAACAAAGACAAAGGCATCCCCATCAATCCTCCCTAAGTAAATTTATAATTTAAAGTGATTCTAATAAAAATACAAGCAAGTTTCTTTCTCAACACTACAAGCTGATTCTAAAGCTCATATAAAAAAATTGACAAGACCAGCCAAGAAAACTCTGAAAAAAAAGAGCAATGCAGGGGGACCAAGCCTGCCAGACACTAAAACCTATTATGAAGTCTCAACAGTTAAGGCACTGGCACACGAACAGACACAGATTCAGAAGGGGATTTAGTGTACAGAAATAAGGCATCCTAAACCAGAGAGGGAAGGGGACTAGTCAGTTATTGGTGTTGGGAACCACTGGATAGCTCTCTAGGAAAAAAAAAAAAAAAGTTGGATTCACACCTCATATAGAATGCCAGAATAAATTCCAAAAGGATCAATGGTTAAAGTGTAATAATAATTCTGTAAAATACTAGAAGAAAACACAAGCAAACTCCCTTATAAGTAAAGAGTGGAGAGGGGCTTTCAATTACTCAAAATCCAGAACCCACAGAGAAAACACCAACACATTCAATCAAAAACTTCTGTGTAGGAATACCACTATAAGCCAAACCAAAAGACAAGTGACAAACGGGGAAAACATATAAGCAATTCGACATCCCAGAGTAGGAGCGAAATCTTCCTAATTTATAAAAGCTCCTAGAATGGATAGGTGATTGAAAAAACAATCTAAGAGAAAAATGAGCAAACGATAAGGACCGAAGAGGAGATACATATAAAAAAGATGCTTTGGGGCTTCCCTCGTGGCGCAGTGGTTGGGAGTCCGCCTGCCGATGCAGGGGACGCGGGTTCGTGCCCCGGTCCAGGAGGATCCCACATGCCGCGGAGCAGCTGGGCCCGTGAGCCATGGCCGCTGAGCCTGCGCGTCCGGAGCCTGTGCTCCGCAATGGGAGAGGCCACAGCAGTGAGAGGCCCGCTTACCACACACACACAAAAAATGATGCTTAATCTCACTCATAATAAAGGAAATATAAATTGAAACTAAAACTGACATCTATATTTCACCCATCAAACTGGCAAAGATCCAAACCTTTCTCTCCCACCATGTTCGTGAGGCTACAGTGATGGTGGGAATACACATCACTGGGACTCCAGTGGAGGGCAGAATTACAAATTGCAAATCCAAGCACCCCTTGAACAGGCAATTTATCAGAAAGCATACTTGCCATAGGTATAAAACAACATATGTACAAGCTTAATCAAAAGAGCAAATAGAGGAAAACATCTAATTCCTTCAATAAGGACTGGCTACATAATGGAACGATCACATGATGAAATTCTATACAGCTGTAAAAAAAGGAATGAGGCAGCTCTACGTGACTGGAATGATCTCCATGATACACTAAGTTTACAAAGCAAGGTGCAAAGTGTTTACAGCATGTTACCTTTTGTGTGGAAAAGAAGGGATTTGAGACTCTGTATTCTGCCTGCATGTGCAAAAAGAAACACTGAGAAGAAATTAGTAACAATGGTTACCTGTGGCCAGAGCTGGAAAAAACTAGGTGGATGGGGAACCAGGGGACGGAAATGTCTCATTGCAGACGTGTTTTATTTATTCATTGATTGATTTTTAAACCATGTGAATGTATTTCCTATTCAAAAACAAATTTGACAAATAAGTATAAAATTATAACTGTGGTTAAGTACTTGGACAGAAAGGTGCATGGTGCTCTGAGAGCATATAATGGGAACCCTGAACTGTCTCCCTAAAGATGTGGCATTTGAGCTTGGATTCCAAGGCTCAGCAGTAACGAACTAGGCTAAGAGGCCTGTGGCTGGAGAAGGAAACACACTGAGGGGATGGTGCATGTGCCACTTTGTGGCCTGGGAGCCCACACCCCCAGTCCGGGGCTAATTTTGCCTCTGGAACAGTGAGACCTACTATGCCCAAAATCAAAAGCTAATCTTCAGGCTTCCCTGGTGGCGCAGTGGTTGGGAGTCCGCCTGCCGATGCAGGGGACACGGGTTCATGCCCCGGTCTGGGAAGATCCCACATGCCGCAGAGCGGCTGGGCCCGTGAGCCATGGCCGCTGAGCCTGTGCGTCCGGAGCCTGTGCTCTGCAAGGGGAGAGGTCGCAACCGTGAGAGGCCCGCGTACCGCAAAAAAAAAAAAAAAAAAAAAAAAAACTAACCTTCTACCCCGGCAATCTGGGAGTCCTAAGACACAAGAGGTGGTGAAGATGGCCATTCCCCTTCACACACACACACACACACACACACACACCCCTCACTGCAGCCATCCCCTCCCTGCCTCCAGATCAGGAGAAAAGTAAGACCCACGTGCCAGCCACCTCCATGTCCCGCTGCAGGACCCAGGCCCCACCCCAGTGAGGCCCTCTTCAATTTCCCGAAGCAGCTTCTCTTACCATCACGTGGTCACCTGGCACAGGACCCTGCTAGGCGTAGGAGGGGTTGGTGAGTAGGAGGGGAGGATGGCAGGTGTCCTCTGTAGCCAGTGGAGCCACAGCAGTGGAGCTGAACTGGAGCAGCCCAGCCCGGCCCCAGCCCCCTGATCCTTTCTGCCCCTGCCGCCTGCCTGTCCTCTGCCCCTAGGCTTACACCCAGAACCCAGGGGTCACACCCTGAACCCACCCCTCAAGAAGAGAGGGCTTTCCTGGACTCACAGCAAAAACCCACAGGAGTTGTCTAGTCAGAAGCCAACCCTGTCTTTTCAGAGCATGTGGCCCTGTGGCCGGAGGGGTTCCTGGACTCTGGGCCCTTCTCCTGGGGGAAGTCTGTAAATGGGAGACAGCTGCTAAAATCTCTGAGATACTGTGAGACCCAAGGGGAAAGTCCACAGTCCATTTGGCTGGAGAAAGTTCCCTGAGGTCTGGAAGCTTTTAGGAAAAATTGCAAGTGTGGAGGTGAACTGTGCAGAAGGACTTGTCTGGGGCAAGTTCTCAGTAGAAGATGGCTCTTTCCCAGGCTCCTGCACCAAGAAGGGCGACCGGGAGAGCTCAGCACTCCAGGTGGCACAGACCAAGGAGCAGAAAGCCAAGGTTCAAATGGGCCACTCTGCCTTGACATGTCGAGGAAGCTAGCTCATCCTCCACAGCCCTTGCCTGCGTGGTCAAAGGCTGCTCCCTCTCCGGTGATGCCCCAAATTGCTGAAGATCTGACAGCTCGAGCCCTGGGTATGGGAAGACAGGTGGAGAAGCCAAAGGAGCGCGGGACCAGGCATCAGAAGGCGGGGGTCCACGCTCTGCTCCTTTACTCCCAGCTCCTGAGACAAGCACCTCATCTCCCTGAGCCCTGCCACCCTACAAAGGGTGTTGTAACCAATAGATTGCAAGCACTGGATAAATTCGGGGATGGGGAGAAGGAAGATGCTCTGCACCCAAACCCTCCAGGGAGTTAGTATGGGGAACGTCCCTCCTGCCGAGGAGAGGAGAGCCCCAGGCAGGCAAGGAGAGTGTAGCCAGGGGCACCTCCAATGTCACGAGCCCAACAAGCAGCCCCACTGGCCCAGACTCAAGACTATATGCAGGGTTATTGCAAACCTCTTATGGACTCCAGTAGAGCCACCAGACACAAGGCAGGCTGGGAAGCCTACTGCTGGCCTATGAAGGCCAGGTCTCCTGATTCCTAAAAATCCCAGCTTTTCAACCACCTGACTCTCTCCCCTGCCGCATTCTGCAGGGGCCCAGGGAGGTGGAGGAGTCTTCAGAGGCATCCCTGCAGCTGGGAACCATGAGAGCAAGCTGTGCATCCGAAATTCTCCAGAGCTTCGGTTCCCTGGGTACTTCTGGTCACTCACCCGAAGATCCAGCTTCCGCCAAGCTCTGTGTTCACCCCAGTGGTCTGTCCCCTGGGGTCTGCGTGTGTGTGCAATCACGGGCAGAGATGTGGCTTCCCACTTCCCACCATCGAGGCCCTCGCTAACCTTTTGAGGTTGATCCCACAGCCTGGCCAAGCAGAGGAGGCCAGGTAGGAGCTGACCAGGAGCAAAGTCTTGGCCAGAATGGGAAGCCCCTCTGGCCCTCGGTTAAAAGACCCTGTGCTCTGAGAGGTGGGGGCTCGGCTGACCCTTCCCGTTGGATGGTGGCTTGTCTCTGCCCCCTGGGAGAGGCTGGGGCTACATGAGTACACGTCACCATGCACACCTGCAGGTCTCTGTCACACACCCGACGGCATGGGCCTGCCCTGCACGGGAAAGCCCACGCCCCTCGCAAAACAGGTAAGTCAGGAGTTTATTATGTTAACGAAGCATTCTCCTAATTGCTGGTTTATAGATCACCAGTGACCCAGAAGAGAACTGAACAGACTCCGAGAAAATGAGAACTGAGAGCTGCTTGCCAGTTACACACCAATCAGTCAGAGATGAAGCGTCACTGGCATTTTCCACAAGGAACTATGATTCACAGAGTTCTGATTTGCACACAGCTCCCCAGAAATAGAACTGAGGCATAAAAGAGGCACATGCCTGCACAGCGCCCACCCCTGCTTCCCCCACCACCATCCACATGGACAGTATGAGTGTTAGGGGTGCAGCCGGGGCAACTGCATCTAGGAGCCTCGACAGCACCCGCTCCACCACACCACACCCTGCGTTTCCAGGGTAACCGTGGGTAGCCTAGAGGGGCGAGGCCTGCTCCCTGGCAGATGACACCGGGTCCCTAGGCTTCTGTTTGCCACACACTTGAGCTAACAATTTCCACATAAAAAGCTTTTGTGGGCCTGCCAGGGACAGACGGGGAAAGAATGAGCTTCAGCAGTCTGGATGGGCATCAGCGGCAGGACCCCTGGGGCTCCAGAATCTCGTGACAGCCAGGTCCCGGTCAAGGCCAGGAAGGCGCTGACCCAGGAGCCCGAGCGAGGCCTTCCCTTCCAGGGCAGGTGGCTGCCGGGCCAGGCAGACGGTACACGCCAGAGACAGGCTTCGGAACCCATCAGTGACTCTTTCTCAAGAAGGTTTACTTGTCTGAGGCTCCAGCAAGGCCAGATTTGGGGAAACTGAAGCTGAGATTTGGTCCATCATCATCGTTGCTGTCATAGTTGCCATGTATTTGGAGCCTCTTAGGTACAAAGTACCTCATGCGTAATCATTTAATTCTCACATGGTCATCTCCATGCTCTAGACAAGGAAACCAAGGCTCAAAAAGGCTAAGAGACTTGCCCAAAGTTACCCAGCCAGTAAGTGCTGGGGGAAGGATGTTCTGCTGTGGGACTCAGACCCTGTGCTCCTTCCACAAACCGGCCTGGAGCTGGATCCCGAGAATGGATTCTCCAGATCCCGGATCCCTGGACCGGCCCAACCCCAACACTGGCCCCGGACTCGCCCTCAAGGCCAGGCAGTCCCATGCTTACATGGCCGAAGGGGTCCAGGTGGTTGTTTGTCAGCTTCAGCTTCTGGAAGGAGACCAGCTGCCGCATCCAGTGGGCCCCAGTGGCAGGAGAATCCGGGTGAACGTAGAGCCTTCCGGGCATGGCCGGTTCAGCCTTCCCTGCCACCATCCTGCCAACAGAGCATGGAGAAGCCAGAGCAGTTGATTGCCCTGCAGCCTGGGGGAGCCCAGATTCTCTGTCCCCTCTGAGAACAAATCCCCAGAGACCTGAGAAACAAATCACCGATGGTCCTATCAGACTGTCAATTTAGGGCTTTGGGGGTAAGAGGGAGGGACAGAGGAAAGAGTGCTGGGGAGGGAGAGCATTTCTGAACCTCCTGTATTTCACTGCAATAAGAAAGAGAAAGTGAGATTACAGAGACATGTGATGCTTTACTTGAAGGAATGGGGCTAATCACAAGTATGTTGTGGGGAGATTCAGGCACTGCCATGTATGTGTTATATTTACAATTTTTAAAATGTTATAAGTTTGGAGGTAGTTTCTCAGAGGATGTAGACAATTTTCAAATTGCTTGCCCCCAAAACAAACATAAGAAACGAACTGCTAGCTGTCCCCTGAGCCAGGAGCTGCTCCAGCCCAGAGACAGAACAGAGACAAGCCCTTGGCAGGACCTGGCCACCGAATCTGGCCTCCCGGGTCCAGGCTCTGCAGCCCTATTACTCATCTACCGCTGAGCCCACGTCCCGGGCTGTGGATTCATTCATCCCTCTCTCTCCCTGGGCGCTGTCCTGGGCTCTGGGGGCAGACAGGGTACTAACGGGATGGCCTCAGGAAAAGCAGCCCAGCGTTTTTGCACCCAGTCCCAGCTTGGTTTCGCCCTTCAATCTGACTGCTCTCTCCTGATGGGGGCACAGCATAAGAGGGAAACCTCTGCAGCCAAAGAGCAAATGAGCGGAGGAACAGGAGAGAGATGCCACAGCCCAGGTAACTGGGCCCCAACTATGGAATACCAAAGCCCCCAAGGAAAGTGGCTTCCATCTTCTGCCCCCCTCCCCGAGCACAGCACTGCTAGAGCCTAAACCTGCCCAGTGCTGGGGCTCATCTGTCATCCCAAAGCACAGGCACCCACCCTGTTCGTTCACAGCTGTGGGGCGAGCACAGACCCTTGAAATCCACCAGAAGCCCAAACACTGCGGCTCATTTTCAGCCAGCAGCAGGTGTGTGAACATTTGATGACCCTGTAGCCTCAGCAGGCCCGGTGCCCAAGGCTGTGGATCTGGCCAATCACTGGGACTAACTGGTAAGTCCCTGGGCCAAACGTCAGGTGGGGATGGGTGTGCGAGTGGGAAGGCGGGTGATGTGAGGGTCCCGGGTTCTTACCATTTGTTGTCACAGAACTTGTAGCGGTGGTCATCCGCGGGGACGATGTCGATCAGCAGGATGTACTTGGTCTTGGGGTTCATGCCTGTGACTTTTACCTTGTAGCTGGGGAACATCCTCCTGGGGGAAGCCGAGAGATGACGCAGAGGCGTGGACAGAGCACCAGGAGACGTGGCACAGAGCGGGCGAGGGGATAGAAGCCCTTAAGAGGCACTGCCCCTTTAGCAAGAGGTCTCGGCACTGGTCAGAGCTTTGTGACCTTGGGTAAGTTGCTTCCCTCTGTGGTCAGCCTCCCCCTCTACGAGGAAAGGGCTGCACAAGCTGCTCCCTCTGAGCCCCTGCAGTTGTCAGTCTGTGGTTGTGAGCAGCTAAAGCACAGAGACCCTGGTCAGGATGTGAGAGACGATCTCAACACCAACCAGGCTGCCTTAATTTCCCTCCTGTCTGTCATCCATACACAACGAAAGTTCTGGGGTGGGGGTGGGGGGGCATTACAGGGGCCCAGAGCAGAAGACCTGGGAGTCCCTGTCAGCTGCTTCCGTGAACAATGAGGTGCCTCCGCTGGGTCATGTCTCTATGGAAACCCCCAGGCCTCAAACCAACTCGTAGCAGAGCAGGAGTGCTGCTCGCTCTCCGGATGCCTCCTGTGTGTTTAGCAGAGGTGTTCATCCCTGTGAATGCCTTGCCTGGGCCTGTGCGCACTAACTGGGTGTCGGGGAAAGTCAGCCTAGGAGCCCTGAGGAGTAGAGCATGGATTCTAGAACCTCCCTGCCGTGGTCCACAGCCTGGCCCCACCACTGACACACCATGCTGCCTTGGCCAGCTTGCTTGGATCTCTCTATGCCTTGGTTTCCTTATCTCTAAAATGGGACTACCAATCTTATAGGTTGCTGTGTGGATTAAATGAGTCCAGTTACAGCTCTTACCACTGACCCCCACTGCACTCCTTCCTCTGCAGACCAGTGGTATGACCTACCTCTATGAAAATAGAGTCAGCAAAAAAGCAGAAAGTTTTCCAGGTCCTGCAGCCCATGATGAAACTGTCCAGGACCCTGAGGCTCAGGCAACATTCTAGAGAAGAGCTTCCTCAGACCCCTCAGCACACCAAACATACAACAGCATGTACCCATACCTGCGGGGTACCCTCCCCTGGTCACCAGGTCCCTGACACCGGACTTCCTCAGAGGGGAACTTCCTCAGTCCTCCTCAGATGCTCCCACCCCCTCCTAGCTGATCTCCCCCAAAGATGTCCCCAAGAGAGAGGCAGAAGCCAAACCTAACTGAAGACACTAAGGCCACTGGGAGCCAAATCCCCTGAGCGGGTAGAAGCCCAGGCAGCTCTGGGAAAGCCATCAGGGGGTCCTCCGGCTCTCACGAAGCTGAGAGACAGCACGGGAACCCTCAGGAGAAGCTGTCCTAAACACCTCAAACAGATGACTGGAGTCTCCCATTTTGTCGACAGGGAACCAGCTTACCTTGACAGAGCAGGGCTTCCAGAGGGATCCAGGCCCCCACAAGGTGGCAGACCCTACAGCAAGCCCAGGCCAGGACCCTGAGGTGGAGGGTGCCCCAGCCCGTGCACCCTCTCTCGCTGGAGGGCAGGCCCATGAGTGCTGCAGTGGGCCAGGGGTGCGGGAGCTGTGTGACCATGTGTGCGCACGAGCACATGTGCTTGCGTACACGGTGGAGTGCGCGCGTGTGCGCCTGGAGAGAGTGCGCGTTTATGAGTCTAGCGGCAAGTCTAGGGACTCATAAACCGTGTGGAAGAATTTGTCTCAGATGTCAATTGAAAGCGTTTTCAAATGTCCACCCAACCCCCTCCCCAGGAACCCAATGCTGCCTCCTGCTTACCAGCCCCCTGCCCAGCCGGCCCTGGGGCACAGCTGGAGCCTGTACCACCCGCTTCCTGGCCCAGCCTCTCTCCAGGTGGGCCTAAGGCTGAAGGAGAGGGAGGCAGCAGTTTGCTCAGTTCCCACCTCCCTGGGGGAAGGCCAAGAATCCCGTCCCCTGCAGGCTATCATTTTGTAACTGCTACAGAAACAGCCACAGAGCGGGGCAGCCCCGGCTGGGCTTGGGGTTGGCCTGGTACCAGTGCCCTGCACTCATCCTGCTTCTCCTATAATCACTGCAGGTGGCGACAGCAGAGGGCAGGCACAGCTTCCCCCCGCTCCCCCCAGCCAGCGTCCACAAAGGGGGCCAGGAGAAAACTGCTCGCTGCCACTTCAACGGTCTTCATAACCTAGGCTGAGAGGGGGGTACGGGATCCTGCCCTTGCCCTTCTACCCGCTACTGTACTTCACCACAGCGGCTCAGGAGGCCAGGCGGACATGACTAGTGCTTTGGAGAAGGCTGGCAAGGAGCCTGTCCTCGGCCTCCCAAGGCATGGGGCTGGTGTCCCATGATTTGGCCTCTCCTGGAAGCTGACCGTGGACCAGATTCCTGACGGATAACCGCCTCCAGGAGGTTTTAAGGAAGTTGGGGCAGGGAAGGAAGGTGTCTCCTAGCCACTGCCCTGCCTTTCCCTCTTCCTAGGGCAACTGCCCTCAGAAATCAGGAGGGACGATGAGATCTGTGGTTTGAATGGGGAGCTCAAAAGTCCTCTGTTCCAGGCTGAGCTGGCCTGAGCTGGCCAGCTGAGCACCGCTGCCTTCATGGAGACAGGTATCTCCGTCTCTGTTAGCGTCCAGTTTGGTGGCTGCTTCTGGGCCATGGAGAACACACCCAGTGGGGACCCTGGGCACTATCATTTCCCCACCTAGCGGGCTGCAGAGGATGAAGGTCCTGCCTGGTGTGCGGGAAAGGCTACGTGTGCAGCTGAAGCACACACTCCTCCAGCCTCGCAGGCCTCCTGCCCGAGCTGAGGGCATCTGCCCTTGGTTCCAGAGGGTCCAAGGTTGGAGCCGAGAGGCCTGGCATGGGAGTGTTCACCAGGAGGGCAGGCCTCAGGAAGCTGAACTGGGAGCTGTGGCTTCCTCTGCGCTCACCCCGCCCTGTAAAGGTCTTCTCTATTGAAACAGATGAAACCATAGAGTGAGTTGTAAATTGCTTCTGTGATTTAGGACCAAAAGAAAATGTACCTGAAAACCATCACCTATGGGGGGGGGGGGCGGAAGTGAACACCTCAGTGGGACAGGGAGGGAGGGCCAAGCAGGGAAGTAGTGACTGCACAGCCCGTACCCCACTCAGCCCTGCCACCGGCCAGCGCTGGTGACCGTGAAGCCCTGGCTCCCTGTCCTCAACACCCGGCAGCCACCCAGACCCCTGCTCGGTGCGCCCCTCCGCACCCCTTCCCCGTGCCCTGCGTGCCTTCTCTCTGCGGCCCTGGCGCCCTCTCCCGGCTCTGGTTCCCCGCCCGCCTCGGACTCCTGGTCCGCAGGCATCTGGGGCGCTCCCGGCCCCCGCGGAAATTGCTCCGCCAGGGAATAAACAAGCCGCCTGCCCCGCCGGCCCCGGGAGGAGATGAAAGCCGGGGGGGTCTCTCCTCTGATCATGAAACAGGCTCTGAAAGGGTGCGGGCGTGGGGACTTATCTACTTCATACTCGGAAATGGTTTTAGAATGAACTGCTAAGATAAGCTTCCTTGGACGTTTCTCGGTGTTGGAGGCTTGCGGGGCGCCGGGCAAGGGTTTGGGGCATTTTGATTTTGGCAACAAACCCGTAAAGACGCACTGAGAGAGAGGCCAAGTAAGTTTCAACTGGGCTCAGAGAGCCGCGGGGCACCCGGTCCCGGGCCAAAGGGGTGGCCAAATTCAAGGTGCTGACCTATTCACTCCCCACCAATCCAAGGGGGTGGGGGGCAGGAAAGAACGAACCGAGGAGACCCACCAGATTCTCTCCAGTTAGCAGAGCCCCCCAACCCCAAATCCACCACACCCCCGGCTTCCTCAGGGGGATCCGGAACCCCAGGAGCGGCTATATGTGCCTTCCCTGAAATGTAGGTGCAAAACCAAATCGAAGGGGTGAGAAGTCTGGAGAGGGGATTCGAGGTGGGGAGAGGCGGTGACTGGGAGGGCAGACAAGAGGGATTCTGGGGGCCGGTAACGTGCTGTTTCTTTATCTGGGTGGTGCTAACACCAGTGTGTTCATTTTGTGAAAGTCTGTAGAGCTGTACGATCAAGATTTGTTCACTTTTCTGCAGAAAGGTTCCACTTCAATAAAATTGATATTAAAAAATTATATGTGTGTGTGTATATATCATAAATACGTGTACACAAACACATACAGAGGCCCGTGGAGGCCAGAGTTTGAAAGGAAAGGGATGCAGGAAAGGGTAGGGGTCCACAGAAAACCCCATCCATTTTCTATCCCTAGTGTCTTGGGGTCTTAAAGAAGAATTCTGGGTGTGTTGGAAAGAGGCCAGGGCCTAGCAACTAAGGCTAAGTTTGGGGGTGGGAGGTAGGGGTGCCGTCTCTACTGAGACCAAAGCTTTTGTGGCCAAATGGTTTCTGAGAGCAATGACAGAGCTACGTAATTTATTTCCACTTTACACACACACAGAGTTTTCTACTTCACTCAAAGCATTTTTAAGAAATACTTTCCCTGAGGTGGGGGGCAGGAGAGAGGGTGTGTGGAATGGATGCTGTTTTGGAAGGCCAGTTGCTTCTCTCAGATTTTTTTGAAGACACTTCCTTCTGATAGACTTTTGCTTTCAGAAAATACTTTAGAAAGAGATCAAAGCACTCTCTCCCCAACCCACTTTCCCAGTGTCTTCAACCCTTACTTCTCTTATCACCCACGCCACTGGGCTCTGACGCTCTGTATACAGAGCAAGGGCAACTGGCTTTGAAGCCCCGGATTAAGCCGGGCCAAATCCTTGCCTCAGAATAACAAACAATACAGGTTCAACAGGAGTTCTCATCAGTAGTTCATTTTTCAAACACAAATTCACTGTCACTAACACAAGCAACATTGAACTCAACAGGCTATGAAGGCTGATAGTGGAGATTTATCTGGTGGCAAAACCATGACCTAGGAGTAGAGCAGTCAGACGGTTAGGAAATTTTCATATTGGGGAGGTTTATATTTAAATTTTGTAGAGCTCACTTTTATCTGTGTTTGGGAGAAAATGCAGTTTCTCACATGTATCAAGCTTGGCGGGGATGTGAGGAAGCAGAGAGGGCTCTGTTCTCTGCAGTTAAGGGCATAAACTCTCTGGGTGCAGGGGCCTAAGAGAGACAGAGACTGGCTAGGGAAGGCTGTGGCCCCATTATATACCTGACATCAGGGGACCCCGAGCGTTCAGAAATTGATGGCTTGAACTGCGGCTGGCATGTTAGTCACCAGCTCAAGTTGTTTGAGAATTCAAAATCACTATCCAATGAAGGGGACCTTTTTTTCCTTTGGCCTTCAGCTCTTCGGGGCTTAAGGCAGAGGCTTGTGACTAAGGACTCATACTGGCTTGAGAACATTCGGGCTCCTTTTCTCCAGCCCCCGCCCCCCCCACCCCCACCATGCCTCCACCGGCCAACCAGAGAGCAATCACGCCCCTAACCAGCCAGGGTCCCTAGGGCAGAGCAGCAACTCCACCTTGCGCAGGTCCCCATAAACAAGCAGTCAAGGGAATTTCTCAGTTAGGGGCTTGTTCTGGGGGGAGGGGCATCATTGCTTGGCTTGCGTAGACCTGGCAGCTGCCTAACTCTGCTTCTATGGGCAAGGGCCAAATGCCCTCCCTTCTCAGGGGTTGGGTTTATGTTCTCTTGGTTCTCCTCCAGCTCAAGCGGTCTAGGAATCTATGATTCAAGGTTCAGGAGAAATGTCCAGGCCATCTGCTGAGAAATAGAAGTGTCCCAGGAAGTTGATGGTAGAGACACAAAGAAGAGGACAGGGAGAGGCATTGGACAGGACGCTGAAGGGCCACAAGCCCGAGCAAAGCACAGTGCATTCCAAGGCTGCCATGGGAAGGAGGCAGCGGGGAGGAGGGGGACACGGGGTCAGAGCGGTGAAAGTGGTCTCTGAAGCCAGTGGGCAGCTACGCAGGAGAAAAAGGGTGTGTGAGAACCGTGCAGGCAGGGGATAAGGCTAGTGATTTTCCTAAGGACTAGACCTGGTGCAAGGATAACTTTCTGCCAGGGAAAGACTGTGATGAATCCCTAATGGGCCACCATCGTCATGGTCATTTAAAAATTATTATCATCATTCCCTGAGGCCTGCCTCTAAGCCTCTAGGGATGTGCCTCTTCTGTCACTAGGATCAGGCACAAATATCTGCCTGAAGCCCGTCACCTCTGGAAATGTGTGTGTGTGTGTGCGCGCGCATGTGTGCGCTCGCGTATGTGTGTTGGGGAAGGGAGGGAGGAGGACCCATGCAGGTGCAGGAAACCCCACTGAG
The DNA here is from genome assembly GCF_951394435.1 of Stenella coeruleoalba. Lineage (NCBI taxonomy): Eukaryota > Metazoa > Chordata > Mammalia > Artiodactyla > Delphinidae > Stenella > Stenella coeruleoalba. The sequence continues at coordinate 33,148,661 of NC_137165.1, forward strand.
GAGAATCACAAATGCCTTGTTTAAAATGGCAGGGGCCACGCATGCCCAAAGAACATGCTGGTTCATTTTCAAGAGACAAGGTTATTTCTGCTGCCTCAAGATGGAAGTTCTGGATCCTTCTCTTCTTTTCTTCTCTACATCCCAGCAGTAACAAGAAATAAATCCCCTCTTCACACCTATAATCCGCTCAACAATTTACCAAGCACTGCTCATAAGGCCCCTGGTTTGAGTCTCACAGTAACTGAAAAAGGAAGGATGGCAGGTAGGTCTGCAGTCACCATCCTGTTTTACCTGACACCTCTGAGCCACAGGAAGCTTGGGGACTAGCCCAAGTGCACCCAACTAGGCAGAGGCAGGCCTTGTGACACCTGATCCCCACTGTCCTCAACGACCGTTCCCCCACCAGGTTCCCCAGTGCATCCCGGGTTCCCCATCCCCAAAATGCAGCAAACTCCAGTCCAGACATTTCCTTGTTCCTTCCCCCGATAGAGGCCCTGGGTGGCCCTGCCACCTCCCTGACTTAGGCAAGAGGGCAGCCGAGTGCCCAGACCCCCTCCCCCAACAAAACAAAGGAAAATTTGCAAGGCCTCTCAGTAAGCAGACTGGAAGGACCCAGCAAACTGCCAGCTTTTTGTTTCCTCTGACCCATCATTCCCTAAGCAGTTCAGCAGAGCTCTCTAAAAAGTAGAACAAAACGCTGAGTAAATGCCAGACATTTCTCTAATTATGATGAACAGTATTCGCTAGCATTTATTGTGTGCTTACATGTGCCAGGAGCTGTGCTAAGGGCTTTACATGCAACTGTATAAAGAAAAACCTATTATTTTACAGATGGACATGAGGAAAGGGCATAGACTCTAAAGTACCTGGCCTGAGGGTGGCACAGATGGAAGCAGGTGAGTGGAACGGGTAGCCTACCCCCACCCCAGGTCTGACTCCCCCTCCCCGGCCCTTGAAGCTTCACCACCTTATTCCTCAGAAAACCCAACTACGGGTCCAGTGTCAGATAAAGGGACATTTTCACACCTAAACTGTACCCCGGGAACCAAAATCCAGTGTGAGTTTGTAGAGGAGGCAGAGTAGGGGGGAGAACGTTTCTGAACCTGAACCTGAACCTTCCAGCTTCTCCATCTGCAGCCATCTCCCTTCACCTGGTAACCGCTCTCCTTGCGATTCCAACCCCACCCAGGGTGCACCGCCCCAGCGAATCTCTCCATCATGCCCCGTTCTGCATCTTCCTCCTCTTTCCCTCTCCTCCAGGCTCTCTCCCACAGACACCAGCACATTTTAAAGATGGTTCCACTTTATAAATCATCCCTCTCTGGCAGCCACCCGAGGGCTACTCCCCGAACAACACACACACACAGGGCCCAACGGTGCCTTCCCCTTGGCCGAGGAGGGTGCTGGCAACTGGTGGAGCGGCGCCCGTGGGATGAGAGGCTTGGGGTTCGAGCTGCCCCGGGAAAAGCAATGGAAATAGGAAAACGTGGTCCCATTACCCTTTCCTCAGTCTGTTGAGGGGCATCTCCGGGTCCCCAGTCAATACAATCCTGAGAAACCCAGCAGCTCCCCAAAAGGAGGAGGACAAAGCAGCCCCCCAGGGGCCAAAAGTGCTGGAGCGGGGACCTCCAGCAACGCGACCCTGTTTGCGTTTCATTTGCATATCACTGCCCCTCCCCTCCCTCCATCCCGTGCCTCTCGATTGTGGTGTAGCCCCCCGCGGGCTTCCGAGGTCAGTTCTGATGCTGTGGCGGGACTTGGAGCTAAGGCCAGAATGGCGAAGGGGACTCCAGTCGCCCCCTGGGTTGAAGACCGAGAGGACTGCTGAGGGAGCCCCTGGGGCTCCCCACTGCCCCCATCCGTCATCCCCACCCCCGAAGTAAAACCAGCGCTGACCTGCCCGCCTTGGTGATGATCATCTCGGTGCCCGCCTCGTGAAACTTCTTCCAGAGCTCCTTCTCATGCAGGCCCACCTTGATGTTCTCGATAGTCTAGGGATGGGAGAGAGGGGACTTGTGTCGCCCTGCCCACGGCTCCACGCGGAGCCATCAGAAAGGGGAACACAGACCCAAGGGACCATGCAGGACACTGCCAGCCCCAGGTGCCCACGCCTCGAGATGTCGTTTCAAAAAATTATTCTGTACCACTGGTGAATTTTTAAAAATTTAATCAGTGGCTGAAATCCCCTTCTTCGGAGCTGCATCTACAGACGGGCCCGCAGAGGACACACTAACCGACCGTGCCAGGGTAGATGACACACTCTTGCACAAACATAAACACTGCACGTGGCCCGACATAGCCACAGGCTTGCGGGCAGACACACCAACACAGGATGGGCACACACACCCTCGGCCAGAGGCGCGCACCCGCAAACACCTCCTGCGGACCCGCACAGGCAGAGGGCGTGCACATGGTCACGGTGGTGTCCCCTAGGCCTCGGAGCTCGGCGGCGGCTCCCGCAAGCACCCGGCCAGGGGCTACTCACCCCGCCTGGTCCCAGGCTTTTGTCCCCGCCCTCTCAGGGTCGTCGGAGCTGGACTGTTTTCCTGGGCTCGCTCCGGCGCGGGCTCCCCTCCCCGGCCTGTCTCAGAGCAGCCTCAAGGGCTCGAGGTGGAGGAAGGACGAAGGGCAGAAGGCGAGCCCTGCCCAGGGGAGCGCGAACAGGCAGACAGTCCTGCCCGCAGTGGGGCGGTTGACAGACACAGGCAGCCCTGCAGACAAACCGACGCCCGACCTCCACCCGACGGCCTGCCCGGCCCGGCCCTACCTGCTCGGCGGCGGCAGCGGTGGCGATGTTGGCGCCGGGGCCCGGGGGGCTGCCAAGCGCGGCTCCGCTGAGGCCCGGCGCGGCCAGCGCGGGCTCGGGGGCGTTGGCGGCGTTGGCGGCGCTGGCCTCGCCGAGCACCGAGCCCGGGGCCCGGAAGGCCTCCTCGCTCTCCGACAGGCCCTTATCCTGCAGCATCTCCTGTGGGCACAGCACACGCGAGTCATATGCCCATGTCCACACGCGCCCGAGACCCGGCAGCCCTGGAGCCGAGCCGCGGGTGGCGGTGGGGGGTGCTTCGGGCACTGCTGGGAGGCCGCCCTGATGCACGTGGACCCCGCCCCCTCCCGAGCTGGAGGAGGGAGAATAGCGCGGTCAGGACCCTCGCCTCCTCCCTCTGGGTCTGGACCTGGGAGGGTTTGTGTGCGGTTCCAGGTCCTCCTGCCCTGGGTGTGGGGCTGTGTGACGAGTAGGTCTGGGGGAAGGACCGCCCTCTCAGCATTGCCCCAGCTGCACCCCCAGTGCGTCCTCCTGCTGGGCTCCAGTGGACCCTGGAGCCTGAAGTCTGGGTCTTTTTCGTCTGTTCCTAATAACTGGGGTCCAGGCTCACTCTTGGCCCAGGGCAGCCAGGACACCTTCTGGGTAGGGAGGAGAGGAGAGTCAGCCCAGGAGGGCAGGGCCTGGGCTCCCAGGGCTCCACAGTGGCAGAGAGGGCCTTCGGCTGAGCGGCCTCTCAGGCTCCTGGTCACTCATCTGCCCAAACCCACTCCCTCAGACAGCAGTCAGGTAGAGGCTTCCTGAACCAAAGGTTTTCCTTCCTGTACGTTCCCACTCCCTCAGATGCCTGTGTGGCACCCACGCAGGCACCCACGTCCTCACACACAGACACAGCACCTTCTCATAGCCTACAAGTCACCCAAGTAGCCACATTTTCCTAGGGCCACTCTGATTCAGGCCCCGAACTCAGCCAGGGGCCACCCCAGCCTTGCCCTCACATGCACACTGGCTGGCTCACTCACTCACACTTTAGATTTTAGCTTCAAAGGGCTCTGCTTTGAGGCAAAGGACTCAGACCCTTCCCAGCTAAGGACCAGGCCAGTTGAGTCCAGTTGACAGGCACAGCCTAGTCCTGCCCCAGGGCACAGCTACCCTTCCCCAAGCGACTAGGACTATTCACATGCCTGCTCATGTGCCTGCTTCCTTCTGGAAGCTGGTCCTGGGATATCAGGATGAGAGTCCCGCCTGCAAGGACCTGCCTGTCCTGCCTCATCGTGGGTGCAACCCTGCGTTATCCCTGCTTCTCCTTTCCACCTCCTAGCTCTTCTCCCTTCATGTGGATCTGGGCAAGTTCTGGGGAGGCTTTCTAAATGTCTGCCTGCCTTTCTTGCAGCTGAATGTTCCCTCTTTCTCCCCCTATCTTCTTTCTGTCCTCTCCTGGCTCTCCCTGGGCATTCCAAGGCCCAGGTCCCTCACCACTGGCCTCCCATCCCAGGCCTAGACATGGGCTCCCAGGGCCTCACAAAGTAAACAAGCCAAGTGCAACCGAGGAGATAAAAAGGGGCCGGGGCCAGTTGGGGCTGGGAAAAGCCCATAAAGATAAGGCTGACAGGCGGGTCGGTCCTCCAGCCACAGGCACTGAGGAGGAAGACTCGCCGGGCATGGCCAATGCCAGCACCGGCCGTGGGCCACATGCGGGTTCCGGGGCCGAACCTGGAAACCCAGGAGACCCCAGGCAAGGGGACATTGTGCAACGGGGGTAGTTGTGCGCTCTGGCCCAACGCGCTGGTTCCAACTATATCTGGGGTCAGCCGGGATGGGCACCCGCAATCCGCTGGTCCAGATGCTGCGGCCCGCGGGGCCAGGAGGGGCCGCCTGGCCTGATGCTGTCTTGGCCACTAGGTCCTCTGCGGACACTTGTCACACCCGGAGCTGTGCAGCGGCTCCCCGCGACTTGCGCCGCGCGCTCTCAGTCCTGCCCGGTGCTGAGCACATCCGCGGCCGGCGTCCACTGACGCCAGTCCCACCGCTACCACGCGGGACAAGGGCTGCGTTGGGCTTTCATTCCCCAACTCGAGGTTCGCCTCTTCCTTTTCTCTCCGCCACGCAGCCACATCCCGACATCGCGAAGATTCGCCTTCGCTGGAGCTCCCCGCTCGTTCCTTTTTCTTCCCGCCCGGCACGGCCATCCCCGCTGTCCGGTCCCGTCGGACCCCGAGCCCCGGCGCGCTGGGACGCCAATAGAGCGGGTCCCGCACCAGCCGGGGTGCGCGGCCCGCGCTCGCCCTTCTTCTGGAGCCCTCGGCGGACGCGGCCGGCCGGCTCCGCGCCCTGTGCGCTCAGGTCCGTCACTTTCAGTTGACTCGTTTTTTTAAGAAGAACAGCATTTTTCTTTTCATTTCTAGATTACTGGTGATACTTTTCTCGCACTGGGGGAATTGTTAATTTTTTATACTATTTTAATTATCTCTATTATCAGAGTAGTATTCTGGTCAATTCAATAACATTAAGACTACTTATTCTATCACACAAGCTATTAGTACATGTTATTTTTAATACTGTATGGTTTAAGTACTGGTTTGATTTGTTAATTCATCATTATCAAATATGTTGTTATTGCTTTCCTGTCACTGCTCCATCATTCTAGGGCCTCCTGGCACATTCGTAATACTATTACTAAAACCTAGGCAATTATTAAATATAGTCTTCCAATAGGTCATGTTAATCTCTCATTATTTTTATTTTTACTCTGTATCCCTGAAATGTTTCCGTGCTGCCTCCTCAGTCTCTGTTTGTACTTTGTCACAGTTTCAGTAATTTATTTACCATAACTTGTAGTATTATTGTTCTCAATATTCACATTCATTTCCTTCATGTCCTTATAATACTTCTCGTTATTTTACCATTATTTGTTTTGTTAGGATTGTTCATAATACTCCAGGTATTCTTCATCACATCGTTACAATATCTTGTTACTTTGTCATTATTTGTAATGTTATGGATCTTAATTCGCTACTTATTTTTCAATGCATCATTACTTCTTGTTACTTTGTCATAATTTGTAATATTGTTGTAGCTCTTAATACTCTGTTTTCTCATCACATTGGTACAATACTTATTACTCTACCATTATTTATAATGTTGTTGGGACTATTAAAACCTTGGTCATAAATTGTCATATTACTCCAGTAATTCTTGTTGCTGTCTTTATTTATATTACTATTGTTCTTAAGATTTTGGTTAACATTTATTTTAATAATTCACTATAGTATCAATAATAAATTATATGATAGTATTCTGTCAATACTACTAATATTAGTATTTCCCTTATTAGTATTTTCATTGTTCACCTTTTTCCTACAGTTTTATCATTTTTACACTGTTACTATTTCTTATTCTATTGATTTTAATACAATAGTTCTTATCACATTGTTCCATCACTTTGTCTATGATTCTCTCAAATTTGTGATTACAATTTTCACTTGGTTTTGAGAGTGACTGTTATTTTATTGTTGTTTTAAAGTCCGAGTACTGTATTAGTTATGCCGCTTAGCCCTGCTTTTTGGGTAATTGCTCATATTTTGATAATTCTTGATCATGGATCATTATTTATATAGTATGCTCCTTGCTTTAATTTTGACGACCCTGTTGCATCAAAGGCACTGTAGTCCAGTGTTCTGATCACGAACATTTCCACATCGATATTCGCCAAGTACCTGGGCCCTCCTCCTTGGCCTTTCTTATTCTTCAAACACCAATTTCAAGGCCACCGCTCCACTTGTCTCGTCCTAACCTTGTTCCTTTGGCGCTGGCGCTGTCGTTTCTATGTTCTTGGGCCCTTAGACCCAATTCGTCCGGTTACTAGGAGGAGAGAAGGGCTCGAGCTCCGACCGCTGGGAGTCGGGCGAGGCGGCAGCCGGATTAGAAACTCTTCTCGCCGCCCTCTTGCCGCCTTGACTGTCCCCGAGGTTCTTACCCAGGTCCTGTTACTCTCCCCCTTTCCAGCTCATCCTCCCTGGTTTCGGGGTTGCCCCTCTCCCGCACTCCCGACTCACCCCCACCCACGCCGGGACCCTCACTCACCCTAACTGCGCTGCCGCATGCGTTGGCGCCTGCGGCCCGAGGTCCGCTGCAGGCTCGGGTCCGAGGAGCCCGGGTCAGCCGGGACTCCGACTCGGGGCAGCTGGGTCAGGGTTCCGCTGCCCGCCGCGCCCTCTTGGCCGGACACATCCCGGTTCTGGAGCGGGCCCTTGATCTCCGAGGCTGCACTTTGGGGCCTCAGCTCCCTCCTCCTCCCTCCCTCCCTCCCTCCGGGGCCGCACCCCCCTCCCCGCGCTGACGTCGCTGCTGTCAATCAGTCCGCGCCCGCCGCCCCCCGGGGAGGGGGCTCGAGGGTCCCCTGGCTCCATGGTCTGGGGACCCCGAGCTCGGAGTGGTCTGCCGCTCCACCAGCGCGCGGCCCGGTGCCCTCTCCGCGGCCCTCGGGCCCCGCCGGCCGGCTCGGGGTGGGAGCCCGCATGGTTTAGATTAGAGGGCGGGGGAAGAGAGGGCGAGCGGCCTGGCGGCGCCGCGCGGCTCCCACCCGAGGCTCGACAACCGGAACGGCCGGCCAGGGGCGGCGGCGCAGCCCGCACCCTGGGGCGCCGCACGCCGGGCCGGCGGGGCCGGGGCCCACTTCCAGACGGCCGCCCTCCGCCGAGCCGCAGGCCGCGGGGCCCGCCTGCCCTCACGCACCGTGGTCCGAGCCCGCTCCCGGCCGTGCCCGCTTTATTCGTGAGCCCGCTCGGCGGCCACAGCGCACACGCGCCCCACCGCCCCGCACGGCGGCTCCCGACCTTGCCCGCCTCACATTCTCACACCTCCGCGCGCCGGCCCGCGCTCGCTCCTGCTGTCGGGTTCCGGGCCCTCTCGCGACAGCCGGGCCGGGCCTCGTCTGGGACCGACTCCGCTGCTCACCGGCCCGCGCTCGTCCGGGCCCAGCGGGCAGCGGGCGCTGGAGTCTACCGCGGGGGTCACGGGTTAGGGCAGGCCCTGCGTGCGCTAGGGCGGGGAGGAGGCCGGCGGTCCGGCCTGGAGCGGCGGCGGCGGCGGCGGCGGCGGCGGCAGCGGCGGCAGCGGCAGCGGCGGCGGCGGCGGGGAGGTGCGGCGCCGGCCTGAATCCGAGCCCAGGCCCAGGCTCCGAGGTGCCAAGGCTTGGCAGAGCCTCTTGGGGAAACTGCGGACCAGGGCCAGGACTCTGCCAGCAGCTCCCCGAGATCTCGGAGGGCTGAAGAGGAAGCCCAGTGCCTGCTCCAGTCTAGGAAGCCCAGGCGGCTTCGCACTGAGCCAGACAGCCAAGGTGCCTCCGAAAGTGAGTGCCCCTCGGCCACCTGGACCTCCCGGTCCAGCCTCTGATTCCCTCTGTCTCACTTATCTCTTTTTCTCTGTGTCTGACTCTACCTCACCACAGGCTCCTGCAGCTGCACAGGCACACAGACCCATGTGGACCTCAGCCCATGCCCAAGCCTCACAGCCTGTAACATGCCCAGAACACTGGGGCCAGGATAGGTCTGCCTGCCCACCCATCTGCAAAGGCCCCAGAGTCCTCTGTCAATAGGATTCCCAGATTAGCCCCTCACTTCTCAGCATGGGCTGTATCCCTGCCTCCATGGTGTCCCAGCCTCTCCAATCAGCCTCTGTTCCTTTCCAGATTCTGACCTCAAAATCAGATCGACGGGAACAGGACAGAGAAAATCCTGGATGGCTCTGTCCCTTTTATAATGCTAGGAAATGGAAAGCCAGAATCAGTGCTTTCCCCAGAACCCTGCACACAAAGGGGGAAGCAGAACACCACCTCAGAAAAGCCAGCTGCTGCTGTCAGGAGCCTGTAACCCAGCTCCACAAGGGCCCACTGCTCAAGAATCTTCATCTCCCCCAGCAGTACCAGATCCCACTGCCTCATCTTCCCTTCATGACTTGTCTCATGGAGTCCCAAACCAGGAAGGGGAAGTAAGGTCTAAGAGGGGTGGAGAAGCTGAATCCTCCCCCAATCCTGCCTCCTCCTGGTGTGGAGAAAGGGAAGGCCCTGGTGTTTCAGGAGACGCCTGGGGAGTCATGTTTCCTGTGTTAGGGAGAACTGGATGACATGCCCACTTCTGCGCCCAAGCCCCCTCCCATGCCCTCTCCAACAGCCTGGAGGGAAATCCCTTGCAAGTAAATAGCGTACAGACCAACCAACTACTGTGTGGAATGGTGAACAGGGAGGGCAGTGAATCACCAGTTACCATGGGAAAACTAGACTTAGGCCAGACTCTGGAAAGAGTTTGATGACAGCCACTGGAGGAAGTTCATAATAAGACCATCTAAGGTAGCTCTTTAAAAAAACTAGAGTGGAAACCTCCTATGAGTGCAAGGCTTTCTGGAGACTCATGAGAGATAATCCAAATCAAAACTGACAGTTCATGATGATGTGGAGAAATGCGATATTGAAGAGACAGGCAAGGTTTGGGTGATGAAAAGGAAGGGGTGGGGGGGCTTCCCTGGTGGCGCAGTGGTTGAGAATCCACCTGCCAATGCAGGGGACACAGGTTCGATCCCTGGTCCAGGAAGATCCTACATGCCGCGGAGCAACTAAGCCCGTGCGCCACAACTACTGAGCCTGCATGTCGCAACGACTGAAGCCCGTGCACCTAGAGGCTGCGCTCCACAACGAGAGAAGTCACCGCGATGAGAAGCCCGCGCACTGCAACAGAGAGTAGCCCCTGCTCGCCGCAACTAGAGAAAGCCTGCGCGCAGCAACGAAGACCCAACACAGCCAAAAATAAGTAAATAAAATAAATAAAAAAATAAGAAAAGGAAGGGGCAAACCAGCCAGCAATTGAGCAAGAAAAGAGCGGAGGTTATGTACACAAATTCTCCATTAGTAGGATGGAATACATTATTTTATTGATTCTAAGACACACATTTTTCGCATTTTGACATCTCTGAAATTAGGATGCATCTTAACATCAATGGTGTGTCATAGTTTAAGTAGCAGGGTTTTTTTTTCTTAGTGGTACATAAAATAATAGAATAGCATACAATTGATGAAGTATAGTATTTGCTGATAAATGGCCTGTGGCGAAAGGAAAAAGACCAATTTTTCCCCCAAGAATTATTTGAGGAGTTCAAAGTACAAAAACTCTCCTCAACTAGCTAAGTAAATAGTTGACCATAACCAAGCATCTATCACACCAACTTGGGTTGCTTAGGGGAAAGGTCTCAGATTTGGTGTAGACTGGCCTTGGTTTTGAAATCTGGTTCTGAAATCTTAGCAGCTGTATGACCTTGAGCAAGTCCCTTGACACCTACATAAAATGGGGATAATCGCACAATCTACTAGCTATTCGTGAGATTTGGCTAAGTCAATACATGTAAATGCCTGGCATGTGGTAGGTAGATAATAAAGGTTAGTTCCCAAATATTTTTAAAATTAATTTTACCCCACCTCTTTCCCAAAAAGGCTTGAGGTGGTTTATAACCAAAATAAGCTAATAAAAATACAAGTAGAAAGACAAAGTAGGGTCAAGGAAAAAGGAGAAAGAATATATGCTATCGCTAAGTGTTGACAAAGTTGCTATAATTGAGAGACAAATCTGGCTTACTAGCAACAGGGCAAAATGGTAGTTCTCCATTTCAGAAATGTGGAAACACTATTTCCTTGGTGAAGGATGGGGGGAAAAACTTTACTCTGGCCCTAAATTTTAAAGTAGCTTCTCATGTAAATGTTATTCTTATATCTTTACAGTGTTTTATCATTTACAAAGTTCATAGCTACTATCTCATTTGATGCGGTATTAACTCCGTTTTATCTCCATTTTATGGATTCATTCACCCAAAGAAATATTTATCAAGTACTTACTATGTGCCAGACACATAAACAAGAGGAAAGGCCAACTAACCATTCTATTAATTAGTTAGCCAGCTGATGAGCTAACCAGTTACTAACTGCAAATTCACTAACAAATGACCTACAAATGTACTAATTAATCACCTATATAATCAGTTCCAAAGGGAGCAGGGGCTACAGGATAAGCTAGAGAATCCCAGTCAGTACAATAAGGTGGCTTGTCCAGAACCCAGGGTGGGTTTGGTTGAAGATGATTACTTGAGTTGGCACCATACTGTAGTAAAAAGCAATTACATTTTTTTTTTAAATCCTAGGTTTTGGAGAATTTAATAAATACCAATGTCAAGCCCCAACCCTGACCAACAGAGTCAGAATCTCTGAGAATAGAGCCGAGGTTGAGAACCACTGTTCTGTGCCAATCATGGAAATCCTGTTCCATGCTCTCATAGACTCCCTTCCTTGTAGCTAGGAGTGGTCATGTGACCCAGTGTTGGCCAATGAGGCCTAAGCAAAAGACTGGCGAGGAGAAAGGATGTGGAGAATTTTTTGCTTTCTTGAAAAAGGGGAAGACATAGTCTTCTTTTCCCCTGTGGATGAGATCCTTGGAGTTCTCACTCTCTAGAGACCTTGAGGCAAGAAAGATAAAGGCCAATATGCTAAGGATATCAGAGCAAAAAGAAAGCGTCTGGGTTCCTGATGGCATCACTGAGCAGGTAAACCTGCTCTTGTAATGTGAGAAGAAATAAACCCTATTTCTTTACATCATTGTTAGTCTGAGTCTCTGTTATTTACAGTCTTACTCCTGAGGCATATGCAAAGGTCCAGCTCAGTGCTGAGTGAGTCCTTGGGCATTTCATAGTGAAAGATACATATCTTAGTGTCCATATGTGTTCTTATGCTCGTGCACATACCTTCTCATTCAAATCCAGGAAAGAACATCCCTCCACACTGCCTTCCCAGCCATGTTATTCTATGTGTGTTATAATCTAAGGCCTGGGATCCTTAGTAAGTCCCCCGAAGAGGAAAGATGGGTGAGGCAGCAGGGACTTCACCTGTCCCCTGTGGCTTTATTGTTACCCACTAACCCCAAATCTTGGTTCCAGATTCCCCAGCCCACATCCCATTGAGATGATCAAACTCAGGACAGCTGGAGTTGGGGCAGGAGCTTGCGCTCACTCTGGAAATTGGAGGATTGACTAAGGAGAATGGGTAGTGGGTGGCAGCTACTGCTGCAGGTGCTTCCCCTCTTGCCACACGTGCAGCTCTGCACACCTGACCTCTCACCCTGGCCTCCCAGGCCTTCTCCCCCAAAGAGAATTAGGAAACTTCCAGTTAGAAGGAACTGAGGACTGGGCTGGCCTGATCCTGGACCTGGGTGAGGTAAGCTGGTCTGAGCCCCTCCTCAGGACTGAGGACAGGGGCGGTGATTCACCAGTAACACAGGTGGATTCCTACTATAACTCTCACTTGAGGAACTACAGGGATAAGGAATGAATAATCACATCTGGGTTTTGCACAGTCACAGGTAGCAATATAGACCTTCTGTTCCAGAGTCCTTATCAGTAGGTGGATTCACTGTAGACGATCACACTTTCTTCCCCATTACACTATATGCTCCTGAATTGCCACTTCCTTCCATTTCCTCCAGTAAGACTTCTCTGAAATACACATTTATTTTACAATCTGTCCGAGGAAGGTATATCCGCTAGGGTTGTGTTAGGTTAAAAACAAAATCCTAAGTCAGAGAAATTATTTAATGTTTCAATCCCCTCTGCCCCTTCTTTCCTCCTCTTTCTCCCTTCCATTCTTCCTAAGCATAGATTATCCAAAACTGGCTTTTAATTTGGGCCCTCAAGGATTTCTTTGAACCAGGGGCTGAAACAAATTAGAATTCAAGAATGAAAATATGTGCACTATTAGAAAGCCCTTGGAATTTGAAGTTTAAAAGCCTGAATTCTGGTCCTCAACATGCTGTTTATAGAGGGACCTAGAGCAAAATCTGCTTTAAGCCTCTTTCCTCATCTGTAAAATGAATTTAATAATAACAGCCACCTTACAGGGTAGAAGAAAGCATGAAGTGACATCACATAGATAAAAGTGCTTCCTGAGAAAAAGAAAAAAAAAAAGTGCTTCCTGGCTTCCACCCCTCTTGCTGCAGTTGGTCCATTTTCTGCTTCTAAGCAATCAGAGGCATACCCCCGCTGTTAACTGGTCAGACCTCCATACTAAGTTTCCATTCCCTCACCCAAAGCTGGGCGGATGGAGCTGCCCAAGGAGCCCTGGGCTCAGGCGCCATGCCAACACTGGCACTGAACAGGGCACAGACCCCAGCCTGTGTGTTCCCGGGACGTAGTGCCCCTGACTGTGGCTCTTCTAGAATTCAACAAGACCTTGTTGAAGGCTGGGGTCTGTGCCCTGTTCAGTGAAGGCTGGAAGAAGTCCAGAGGCCCGACCCCCACGTCCCTGCATTTTCTGAAGTTTCTCCTTTGAACACATTCCTTTATTTATTGGGACTCATTTAACCTCAGCCATATCATTTATTTGGTAACTGTCACTCAGCCTGCTCTGGCATTAACCTCATAATCCTATTGATTTTCTCCAAGCTAGTTGGGGGCCTTCTCTACTTCTCCTTGGGCCAGCTGGGGCTGATTCCCAGTTCCGGTCATTACCGAGAAAGAGGCCCCAGACGGGTAAGGACCTGCCTGGAGGACCATCTGGGGGTTCCTTGTTTCCACCTTGGCCCTTCGAGGCTGCGAGAGACAAGATTGATGAGGCCCTGGTTGCTTAAGCGTGAGGTAAGGCGGCTGAGCGCTCACCTACACCACAAGGAGTTCCCTGACTGGCTACTGAGGCCGTCTTTCAGCACAAAAGACCTGCGCTTCACCAATCGCAGTTTCGCTTGGCCAGGAACCCCGCCTCTGTCCGCCATCTTGGATTCCGGAGGGCCCAATCACTGCGGGGGAAGCAGGGAGGGTGGGGCCGAATCTGCAGCTCGCACCGAAGTGGCCACAGGCTTGTGTCTTCTTGCCATCTGCAGCCCGAGTCTGGCCCCTCACAAGCTGCGGCTGCAGCTCCCAGACACCACCCCTGCCCGTCGCCAAGGGATTAGTGTCCGTCTGTCGTTTGGGATAGCCTTGGTGGGGGTTGTCCCAGACCAGGGCCTCCCCTTCGCCATTCCCCAGGACCACTCTCTCAAGAATCCAGCTTGGGCAGAAGGGATTGTGTTAGGGGGTCCAACAGCCTGGGGTGCTGTCTCTCCCAGAGCTGAGTGGGGTGACGGGAGTCCCCTTCCCCACCAGGCTTGAGCCACATGTGCTGGGAAGTTCATTTCCCCTTGTTCTGCAGAACGGGCTCAGGGATTGACCCCAGGAGTGACCCCAGTGTCAGGAGGTATTAATGATCTCCATACGGGCAATAAACAGGCAGACCGGCTGGCTTGGTGTGGAGGTGCCCTGGAATGGGGCCGCCTCATTAGCCTCACATTCGCTGGAGGGTAGAGGCTTGATTAGCGAGGGCTCCCTCATCTGCCTCTCCTCCCCCAAACATCCTCGAGCTCCATGGGTACGTGGTTGGAGACACTGGAGACCTCCGGCTGGTTTCTCAAGAGGCAGCCTCTTCAGGTGTCCGCTCAGCCATTTGTCCACTTCTAACAGGACTTCCAGCTTGCTCCTGATAAAGTCTCCCTTGTTTTTAAAAGCCTGCAAAGGCCAAATCCATGCATTCTGAGTCACCTCACTTTTTTGTCTACAAGAACCCAGGAACAAGAAGACCTTCCTCTTCTATAACTTAAATCTCTCCAAGCCCTGTTTTCCCAAAGAGCAAAGGGAATAAGTAGGTGGTTACCTGCCTTTGGTGCGGGTGGGCAGTCTTTAGCCACTGCCTAGACTATGAAAAACACAATCTGGTTCATCACATCTCCCTCCAAATTCATTTCCATCAGGTTGGTTACTTGTTCTAGGTGTGTGACTTAACCTCCCAGTCTCATGGGATAGACAGACTTGTAAACAAATGCAGTAATAAAACAGGCCCAGGACTATAATCTATTTCCATATTGAGTGTGATGAGACTACAAAAGAGGGAATAACCAATTCATCCTACCTTGTTCCACAGGGTTCCATGAGGAGATGACATCTGAGTCCATCTTTGGAAGATGAATATGTATGGAATCCTGAGAGATAGAGGATGTGAAAAGGGACTCCCAGGAGAGGGGAAGCACAAGTACAAAGGCACAAAGGGCATATCTGAGGAGCAGCGGGGCTGCAGTGGTGGAAATGAAGCTTTGTAGAAAGGTAAAGTTTGGAAAGGGTCCTGTAAACCCTGTTAATAACTTTATCTAGACAGCCATTGCAGGACACTGAGCTCCACAGAGACAGCACCAGGGCAAGTGAGAGCCAAACAGGTACTAGGTAACTCTGAGCCTCGCTGAGGAAAAATAATTAAACACGGGCAAGGAGAGCCTAAGAAACTGAGAGGCAAAATGTCGTCATATGCATCCTTTGCGCAAACTTGCTGGGAGAAGCACAAGAAGAAGCACCCAAATGCTTCAGTCAGCTTCTTGGAGTTTTCTATGGACTATGTCTACAAGGAGAAAGGAAAATTTGAAGACATGGTGAAGGTGGACAAGGCCCATTGTAAAAGAGACATGAAAACCTGTATCTCTTATAAAGGGGAAACAAAAAAGAAGTTCAAGGATCCCAATGTACCCAAGAGGCTTCCTTTGGCCTTTTTCTTATTTTGTTCTGAGTTTCACTCAAAAAATCAAAGGAGAACACCTGGGTCTATCCATTGGTGGTGTTGCAAAGAACCTGGGAGAGATGTGGAATAACACTGCAGCAGATGACAAGCGAGCAGCCTTATAAAAGAAGGCTGAAGGGAAAATATAGAAAGGATATTGCTGTCTACTGAGCTAAAGAAAAGCTGATGTAGAGAAAAAGAGAGTCATCAAGGCTGAAAAAAGCAAGAAAAAGAAGGAAGATGAGAAAGATGAAAAGGGGGAGGAGGAGAAAGATGAAGAAGATGATGATGAATAAGTTGGTTCTTTCTAAGTTTTTTTTTCTTGTCTTGTCTGTAAAGCATTTAACACCCCTGTACACAACTCACTCCTTTTTAAGAAAAAATTGAAATGTAAGGCTGTGTAAGATTTGTTTTAAAACCATACAGTGTCTTTTTCTGTATAGTTATGCTGCTGAATGTGTCTCTAGCTAACCCTGTCCTGGTGGTATTTTCAATGGCTGCTAACCTTGCGTGATACAGCGTTGGGATGTAAATTGGCATGGAAATTTTTTTTTTTTTTCGGTACGCGGGCCTCGCACTGTTGTGGCCTCTCCCATTGCGGAGCACAGGCTCCGGACGCGCAGGCTCAGCGGCCATGGCTCACGGGCCCAGCCGCTCCGCGGCATGCGGAATCCTCCCGGACCGGGGCACGAACCCGTGTCCCCTGCATCGGCAGGCAGACTCTCAACCACTGCGCCACCAGGGAAGCCCATGGCATGGAAATTTAAAGTAGGTTCTTGCTGGTACACAATACAAATGAGTCATGTATGGGGATAGTTTTTTCATCTTCAGTTGTCTCTGATGCAGCTTATATACGAAGTAATTGTTGTTCTGTTAACCGAATACCACTCTGTAATTGCAAAAAAAAAATAAAAAAAGTTGCAGCAATTTTGTTGACAATCTGAATGCCTCTAAGTAAATACAGTTTTTTAAAATTAGTATTGTCCTTTTCCTAGGTCTGAAACTTTTCTTATTGAGAGGAAGCTTGTCTTTTGCCTTTGCCCATTTTGGATCACATGAACTATTACAGTGTTTATCTTTTCAATATAGTTAGCTGATAAAAAGCTTTTGTCTACACACCCTGCATATGATGAGGGTAATAAAAGTTGAAATGAGACCCAAAAAACTCCACAGACTCCCCCCCAAAACCAAACCAAAACAAAAACAACAGCAAAAACGTTATCTAAGGGCAATGGGAAGCCATAAATGGTTTTTAGCAGGAAACGTTCTGGACTGATCAGATTTGTGTTTTAGACAATGATTGCTGGTAGGGTGGGAAGATCTGGGAGTGAGGAAGAGTAGCAAGAAGACCAGTTGTGAAGGCAGGGAAATTATTCAAAGGATATTTGGGAGAAGTGGAGTAGGAAAGAGGCTGGAGTTTAGGATGTCTCTGGGCAGGAATATGGTAGACATTTGTGATTTTGCACGTCCTGGGTCCACTCCTCTTTTTCAGGTTCAGAACCCCAATTGAGTTTTAGGGGAAAGAATCATTGCCATTGGTAAAGTTTGGTGGGAAGAGTTTCAGTGAAGGCGCTCCATCCCCAGCCAAGAACATGTTAAATGCTTTCTTCCTAGAATTCTAATCTTGAGCGTAAGGGCAGAAAGAATGGAGGCAGAGGAGTTGAATCATCCTTTTCGGGTCTCAGCTTCCTTACGCATACAGTTGATTTAAGCTTCAACCAACACTGCGTGGTAAGCAACAGTCCTTTTTTTTAAAATTTTGTTTTATTAAAGTGCAGTTGTTTTACAATGTTGTGTTAGTTTCCACTGTGCAGCAAAGTGATTCAGTTACACATATATATATTCTTTTTCAAATTCTTTTCCATTATGGGTTATCACAGGATATTGAATATAGTTCCCTGTGCTATACAGTAGGACCTTGTTGTTTATCCATTCTATATGTAATAGTTTGTATCTGTTCATCCCAAACTCCCAGTCCATCCCTCACCCATACCCCTTCACCCTTGGCAATATGGTAGGTAACATTCTCATTCTAGATTCTCCAGTCTTCATGCCCTGAAGGAGCCATTCACCTACACCCACCACTCAGCTCCCCAGAGCTGCTCCGGCCTCCGTCATTTCTGAGCCTGGATTTTGAGGCTTCACTTCAAGTTGGTGAGTTGCTTCATCCTTCCAGTAAACCCCTCTCTGCTTAAGCCAGCCAGGTGCATTTCAACAGCTTTGACAACAGAACCCTATCTGGTCCTGAGGACATTAAGTGAGAGAAGAGGCAGTGGGCGTGGGCAGAAATAAGTTTAGTTTTAGTCGTGACAGGACTTTAGTTGGAAATACAGGGGCTGAAGATTTGGGACACATCAGTACACAGTGGGGTTCACACTGTAGCTGATGAGGCCACTAAGGGAGAAGTTATTTAAAAAAAAGAAAAGAAGGAGTCCAAGAAGAGAATCTGGAGGGTGTGGAAAAGAAGATAGGAAACCAGCAAAGTGACCCAAGAAGAATCAGTTAAAGGGCTGGCCAAGAAGGGGTGCAGTCCTGGCAGAAAAAGAACTTTTTCAGAGCAAGGGAGAGGTTAGTATAGTGTAAAATACCGGCAAGAGTGTCAAGGAGGAGAATGTAAATGATTGGCAAGGGGAGCACCAGGGACGTTAGAAAGAGCAGACTGAGGGCGGGGGAGAGAAGAGACTACCTCCCTCCCAGACTGTTGGAGGCTCAGATGAGCTGGCTTTGGTGAACTGGGAGGGGGCCACCAAATAAGAAGCTTGCACTCTGATTTCCCGGGACTTCTGGAAAGAGCAGTAGTGCTTGCCTCCTGTACCATCCTCCCCTCTCACGGGCATTGACAAAAATATGCTGGCAAGTTCCTACACCCCACTGGAGCCCTCACCCACCCAGAGGGCCTGTCCTGGGGAGCTCTGTCTCAGTCACCTAGGAGCCCAGGGCCCAGCTGAGAGGCTGGACACAACCCTGCCGTGGCCCTGGGTTCCTGCAGTGGACTCTCCTTCACAGCCCACCCTTCCACCCCGCTGTCACTAGCGTCCAAACTCATCCAACTCATCGTCTGACATTAGAGCCCTCCAAGACCAACTCCAAACCCCCTCCCACCCCCGTCGCGCTTCTCAGAAACCAAAGTTCCCTGAACACAGCACTCTCGAAATGGCCTACACAGTCCTGTTTCTGCACCTTTGTTCACACGACACACCTTCTCTCCTTTGATCTCCTGCCTACACGCACACTTCACAGTTTCCGAAGCATCTTCACATACCTGTGTTCACAACAGCCCTGAGGAGTAGGAAAGGAGGAAGTGGTATAGTTACGCCCCTTTTACAAATAAGGAAACTGAGGCTGGGGGGAGTAAAGGGACTTTCCCAAGGTCACACAACTAGGAAGTGGCCTGTGCAGACTTCTGGAGTCCAGTGGCTTCTAGAAGCCAGGCCCTGGAATCGTGAAGGTTAGTGCAATTGTAGCCTCCTTGCCAGCACAAAAAGCCTCCTTGCCAGCCTCCTTGCCCCCAAACACCTGGCTAGAGGTGTTTGGGGGGCATCATGGGTGCAGTGGTCAAGAGCTGGCCTCTGGGTCCATAAGGCTTGGGTAACTTAGCCTCTCTGGGCCTCAGTTTCCTCATCTATAAAATGAACAAAACCCATTTACATCATCAGGTCATTAACTATTTGGGAAGCATTTAGAACACTACATAGTAAATAGATTTACTTGAAAGAAATCAGTGAACCCAGTGATTTAGGCAAGACGGCAACTGGTTGAAAAGGACTAGACCCAATCACTTGTCCACAGCTTTACAGTAATGTCCTCCTGGTAGGGACTCTGGCAGTCACAGCAGGCTGCAGAGGAAACCAAAGAGATAACCGCTGTCAGCATTTTGCCGTATTCCCTTCTCTTCTCTTTTTCTTAACTTAAAAAAATTTTTTTAATCTATTAAATTTTAATAAAACAGACCTAGAAAATTCAGTCATTAACTTTTCAGATGAGAATCATTCTGAGGAACGATTGAGCACCTTTTGTGCATATTTAAGCGCTGTTGCCCAGTTTTTATAATTTTTCAGGGTTTTGTTCCCTTCCCAACTAATATTTAGTCCATTACTTGTGCTCTTGACTACTTGTAAGAGCAAAGAGGTGGAACAACAGAAATGTTCCTTACTTAAATGATGGCCACTTACCAAACTGCATGTGATCCAAGTTTTATAAAAAATTAGACTAGAGAATTAAACACTTTTTTCATATGTTTAATTGCTGCTCGGTTATCCTCTTTGGTGAAACTTATTACCTTTTTATCCATTTTCTTCTGTCCATTTTTCTATTTATTTCTCTGCTCTTTTCTTGCTGATCTGTAAGAATTTTCTGTATATTATTTATACCAGTCTGTTGTATTGTATATACTAGATATCTGTGTGGCAAGTAGCTTCTTTCAACCTGGGGGTTGTTTTTTCACTCTCTGAATGGATCTTTCGATGATCACATGTTCTAAATTTTAACATAAATTACTACAGCAGATATTTTTCTCTCAAAAAACAATTAGTTATATCTCTGCAAGGATCCATGGCAAGGTGTGACCAGTAGTTGTCTCAGGGAGGGTAGGGTTGTGGGTGTTCTGTTTTGCTCTTCTGTGGCTTATGTCTTCCTTTGGCTCATCTGTAAATTTTTCTGTAATGGATATGTATTGCTGTTTTCATAAGAAAACTAGAAATTAGAGCAATAAGAGCAATAATGAAGGGGCAATAATAAACCCTTACCATATGCCAGTGTATTAAATGCTTGATATGAATTCCCTTAATGGGTGCAACAACATAATGTAGACACTGTTATCCACTTTCTAAAGTAAACTTTTTATTTCAGAATAGATTTATAGAAAAGTTGCAGAGATGTGCATAAACTCCCCAGATAGCTCACACCCAGTCTCCCCTACTGTTAACATCTCACGTCACGTGAATATCGTGTATTTGTCACAACTAATGAACGAATATTGATCGATAATATTAACTAAATAAAGTCCGTCCATACTTTATTCAGATTTCCTTAGTTTTTACCTAATGTCCTTTTTCTGCTCCAGAATCCCATCCAGGATATCACA
Source organism: Stenella coeruleoalba (assembly GCF_951394435.1). Lineage (NCBI taxonomy): Eukaryota > Metazoa > Chordata > Mammalia > Artiodactyla > Delphinidae > Stenella > Stenella coeruleoalba. The sequence goes on from NC_137165.1 coordinate 33,169,106, forward strand.
TTACATTTAGTCATCATCTCTCCCTAGGCTCCTCTTGGCTGTGAAGGTTTCTCCAACTTTCCTTGTTTTCGAAGACGTTGACGGCTTTAAGGAGTGCTGGTCAGGTATTTGTAGACTGTCCCTTGATCAGGGTTTGTCTCGTGTTTCTCAGGATTGAAGGAATCTCAGGATTCCTTCCTTTGGGGGAGGAAAGCCGCAGCTGTGAAGCGCCCTTCTCATCACATCCTATCAAAGGGACGTGTTATCAAGATGACTTATCACTAATGATATTGACCTCGATCACTTAGCCGAGGCAGTGTTTGCCAGGTTTCGACTAGACTAAACGTTCTCCACTCTCTTTTCACACTGCAGTTGTCGGGAAGAAGTCGCTGAGCGCGGCCCTCACTTCAGGAATGGGGAGTTCTGCTCTCCTCCTGGAGGGAAGAGTATTTATGTAAATTATTTGACGTTCTTCACAGTAGATTTATCTATTCTCCTCAAATTTATTTATTTTTTCAATCATTTATTTATATCAGTATAACCTCATGGATATTCATTTTGTACTCTGGGTTATAATCCAATACTGTGTTATTTATTTTGTCACATTGTTGCAGTTTTGGCCATTGGGAGCTCTTTCAGCTGGTTCCTGTGTCCCTTTGATATCCTATCATTAACATCCACCTTTCACAGATGAAAAAAATAAAATTGAGAGAAGATGAATTACAGCATTGAGTCACACCACGTATGACCATTAGACACCGTTGTCTCCTCTAAACACACACACACACACACACACACACACACACACACGCACACACGTTTTAAGAAATTTTGGAGTTTGGATCAATTTTGCCCTGCTTGCAAAACTTTTCTAATTTCTCTTAATCCATAATCTTTGCTATGGTTTCCTTATCATGCCTGTGTGTGTGTGTGTGTGTGTGTGTGTGTGTGTGAACATCTAGTTTGTTCCCACAGATACTTGTGGTTATATATTAATTCTGTTTCAATAAATAAATACTTTATTGTTGGGCATTTCAGTTATTCCAAATTTTTGCTAATACATACAACACAGAGAAGAAATACTTAGCTATAAAAAATTAGAAATTAAAAAGTAGATTTAAAATGCCTTGAAAAGATGGGCAGAAATGCTTAAAGACATCTAAAGGTTGCAAAACCACTTCGCAAGCAACTGAAAATTCAAAGACTTTCGAAACACTGGCTTTGGATATGTGTTCGTTTCCAAGGCCATCCTGCTGATCAGCCTGTTTTGGGCCAACTGCCAGGAGCCCATCTACCAGCCCCTGTTTCCCGGATAACCTCCTACAGCACATGTGGCCTGGACGCACTTCCAGACTCCTGTACGGTTCCTGCCCCCTCGGTCTGAGAGCTGCAGGGAAGAGCTTCCTTGGAGGAAGGCGTCACTGGCCCAGCACCATGATGCCGGCCACTCCCCCTCCTTCCTCCCGGAGGCCCTGTGATCTCGGCCAGGTGGGTGGTTTGCACCCTCATAGGTTACACCCTCCATCCTCTCCGCCCAGAGTTACCCTCCCTGCACCTGCCGCCACCTGGGTCACCCCTATATCTGCACACACCCTCCCATAACAACCCTGTGAAGGAGACAAGCACAGGAACCTGTGCCCAGAGGAGGGCCTGAGGAAACCAAGGCACAGAGGTTAAGTGAGCCAGTCAGAAGCAGAGTCAGGCAGAGCTAGAACCCAAGCGTCTCCCTCAAAATCCAGGGCTCCTTCCTACTCCCTTGCTGCAGGGGTCTCTGCTCTGGAAACTCTTCTGTGATGGGAGATACTGGCCCGAGACCCTGCCTGTCTCTCCCTGTGTTTGGCGTGGTGTCTGGGCCCGTCTTCAAGGGCAGTTATCTCCTTGCTTCTGCCAACAGAAGAGGATGCAATGGAGAGCTGAGGGGTCCCCAGCCTCTCCCCTCTGACAACAGCATCAAGGCCAGGACCAAAGTAGGTAGGAGGAAACACAAGTGCCAGGGCTGACACCCTGGGGTGCACCCCGGTGCAGCCCCGGAGAACTTAGACCAGGGTTTCTCAGCCTTGACACTATTGATATTTGGGGCCAAATAATTCTTTGTTTCAGGGGCTGCCCTGTGATTGTGGGACATTCAGCAGCATCCTGGCCTCTACCCACATCCCTACTCCAGGTTATGAAGACCCAAAACGTCTCCAAACATTGCCAGATATCCCTTGGGGGGGGCTCAAAAATCACCCCCGTTTAGAAACACTGGCCTAAACAGACAACCACTGGGTTTTCAGGACAGTGTCGGCCTTGACTGCATTTTTTCCAGAAGTATAATTTATTCAATATGTAACCAACTGTGACTTGATTTGTATACATTTAAAGAACTTTTTGCATCGTTAAATAACAAATTTTTATCAAGCATGGTGTTCTGATTTGGGGGGTTTAAAATATGGTCTCCGTGGCATGTTCTCAAAGAGAGGACAGACCTGAGCTCCGGTCCTTGGCCAAAGGTCCAGATCCTGGGGAGGAACCCGGCCAGATTTGGGAGGGGGTGGAGCTGCTGACCCAAGGTCCTGGGTCATCTCTGGCTGTGACACAAACCCTTTCTGAATGTTGTGTCCGCACTGCCACCACACAGCCTCCTGGTGAGCGGGCTTTGCCCATGAAAGCAGGATGGCTGTCTGCAGAATAGTGAGAGCTCACAGCAATGGTGACCTCGTCTCCCTGTGGCCTGAGTGAGCACAGGACGGAATTTAGCCCACCTTCACATCCATCTTCCTACCACCAGCCGCGTGGGTAATGTGCTTCCTAGGTTAGCACTGAGTTCTCAGGCCACAGGAGCAGAAACACTGTCTCATCAAAGGACCAATATGTTTGGCCCACGTTGCAGACCCTTTCAATAAAACCTTTGACCTTCTGAAAGATGGTGGGATTGGGGGAAGGGAGGTGTCTGTTTTTTGTTTTTCCCAGGATGGACCGAGTCAACTAGAGAGGGTCACTTCTGGCAGACGGGCCGAGGTCTGGGACTGGAGGGAGAGGAGGCGCTGGTGAACTTGGACTCATTGGCCAGAGGCAGGGTGGGCAGGTGACCCTCCCTTCCAGTTCAAAGTCATCTCATCTAGCTTTGTAAGGTATTCCCACCTATGCCTGAAATGGAGATCCAGTCAAGCACTTTCTCTAAACTTACCTGATCTGAAGATGTACCTGGGGCACTTGTTAAAAATAAAGATTCCTAGGCCCTTTCAGCAATTCTGACTCAGTAGGTCAGGGACTGAGCCCAGATGTTTTTAGTGCCTATAACAAACACCTCAGGCAAGTTGGGCAACACAGAGGAGGCAAATTCCTATACTTTGCCCTTGGCGTGTTATTTTCATCTAGCTCCTTTCTCTTTGAGAACTTGGCAAGTTCTCTTACAGCCCTGGGTCTCCTGAGGGTGGAACTTACCTTATCCACCTCCAGGGTCAACCAGGTACCTGCAGTGATGGATGTTCAGTACATTTTTGTGGACTAAGTAAGTTCTCAAATAGGCCTCTCCACATGCAAGTCACATGTACTATTTTTCTTGGAGTAGAGGATGCCGTATTTAGGATCCAAAGCTTTATAGAATTTCTTTTAAATCTACTTTATTGAGATATAGTTTACATACAATAAAGTGTACCCATTTAAAGTACCAGTTGGATGAGTTCTGACAAGTGTGTGCTACATTGGTATAACCACAACCACAAGATACAGAATATTTCCATCAACCCCGAGTCCCCTCCTGTCCCTTTGCAGTCAGTCCCCGCTGGGCCCCGGCTCCAGACAGCTTCTCTTCTTCCTGTCACTATAGGTTAGTTTGCATCCTCTAGAATTACACGTACACAGAATCGTACAGTATGTATTCTTTCGCATCTGGCTTCCTTCATTCAGCGTAATGATTTGAGATTCATCAGTACTGGTGGGTAAATCAGTCCTTCATATTGCCTAGTCGTAGTCCATTATATGGATATGACCCCAGTTTGTTTATTCAGTCACCTGTTGATGGGCATTTAGATTGTTTCCAGATTTGGCTGTTGTAAAGAAAACTTCTATAAACATTCATGTACAAGTCTTTGTGTGGACATATGTTTTCATTTCTCATGGAATTTTCTAGGACTGGGGTAGAGGTAGCCAGGAGTAGGGACCATCAGAAAAAGCCCTCCCTCAACTATTAAGTCAATAAACATTTATTAGGATGCTGATGTGCCAAGCCTGATCTACAGGCTAAGAAAGCCAGGTCAAAGAGAGCTCTCATGACCTTTCAGTGTGGTCAGCATCGTGGCAGAAATGCCCTCTGCGGAAGGGGCCAGCCCAGCCAAGGAGACCCAAGAGGGCCTCAAAAATCTTCAGACCACGTTCCGCTAAGGAGGCTTCATTTCGAATGCAGGTGTGTGAGGGAACATTTTTAATGGCTCGGAGGGAAAGACTCCTTAACTAAATTATCGCATTTTTTTCCTCTTAACGCCAAGGTAAATTTCCCTAAATGGGAGTTTCCACTGGGCAGGGAAAGAAATGTGGACAGACTCTTCTGGGAAAAGTGAGCCTGGGTAAGTTTTCTGGACAATCAGAAAGAAAAGTATATTAGTATATCACAAACTGGGTGGCTTAAACAGAAGACATTGATCCTCTCACGGTCCTGCAGACCAGAGTTTGGAATCACGGTGCCTGTGGAGCCGCGCTCCCTCTGGAGGTTCTAAGGGAGAATCCTTCCTTCCTCCTTCCAGCTTCTAGTGGCTCCAGGAATTCTGTGGCTGTGGCAGCATCGAATCCCTGCCTCAGTTTTCACGTGACCTTCTTCCTTGTGTCCTTTTTATTGTAAGGACACGAGTCCAGTAGATTAGTGTCCACCCTAAATCCAGGACGATATCACCTTGAGATCCTGAACTGATTACATCTGCAGAGATCCTATCCAAGTAAGGTCACATTCACAGGTACTGGGGGATAAGGATTAGCTCTATCTCTCTCAGGGTGGGCAGGGGAGGGGACACAATTCAACCCACCGCAGAAGAAAAACTACCAAGAGTTTAAAAGACTCTGGGCCAGAAACTAAATAAAATAAAAATAATAAAAGTCAATATTATTTAGAGTTTCCTATGTGCTAAGAACCGTCCTAAACACTAGACATAAATTATCCCGTTTAAACTCCTTGGCCGTTCTGAGGCAGGCGAGATCACTCGCTGCAATATGATGACGGAGGAAACCACAGGTGGTACCAGATGCTTCATTAACATGTTCACGGTTGGTCGCATAGCCTACAGATAAGCGGCCCAGGCCCAGAGCCACTGCATCACTTTACCTGCAGCAGGTGTTGAGGAGAAGTGCGTCGCAGTGCAGACTCTGCCCCTAAAGTTCTTGGAGGTCTTGGACATCTTTCTCCTTTCAGGGCTTGGGGGAGTTCTGTGTAAGGGGTGGGAGTGACCTCTCAGAGCCTAGACCTTGGGAAGCGAGCAGAGGTGGTGGGTGAATCTACTGCCGGCTGGCTATGTCCACGACTTCTTTTAACCCTTGAGTCTGGGGGCCACCATTGAGGCAGAAGGGCCAGAGAGAAACCAACACAGAATCTTGGGAATAGAAGTTGAGGCAACATGTCTGTTTTGAAACATGCATGTTAAGAGTAGGGCAGCAGGTCCAGCATCCAAAAGGCGGCAAGAATGAGGGTGCGCAGGGTGAGGCTGGCTTGCAGCTGGGGGCTGCCTTGGGAGTCCCAGCCACCTGGGGAAGAGGTTTGCCCTGCCTGGGAGCCAGGATGGGCCAGGCACCCACCTTCTTAGCCTGGTATCTAGGAATGGGCTGAGGAAAGTAAAATTCTGAAAGCACCAGAAATGACCAGCTAAGAGGCAAAGAGGAAGCAGTGGATAGAGGGGTCCTCTCCCAGTTCAGCCAGTCCTCCTTCCTCCCACTTGAAGGATTTATTCTCTTCTCCCTGTTCTTCCTTAATCAATCTACTTTCTTCAGGTAATCAATGATCTACCCATTACCCAGATCAACCTAGGAAAAGCTGAGGCCAGTAACTGACCAACCCCAGCTCCAGTGTGGAGTTGAGCAGTTTAGAAAAGCAGTCAGCACACATTCATTCATTCATTCATAGCCCAGCCGTCGCCCTCCAGGTGATTCTGATGCAACTGCCCTGCATCATCCTACCCCCTCAAAGATTCAGGCAGGCCAAAGTCATCTCATTTTCTTTTATAATAGGGTGCCCAGACTGGCAGATGAAGGAAACAGCCTCTCTCTGGAGTTTAGTAAAGCCTTTGAAAACTTTGAGGACAATGTGGGAAAATGTGGAGAAGACCAGTGAGGAAGGAGGCCGGATACAGCACGACAGTGTGCTGTCATTCCAGAGGCACAATTAGGACCAATGGCAGTTGGACGGTCACACCCAAAGAGTGTTAGTTAACAGGTTAGTTACAAATCTGGCAGGAGGTCTCTACTGAGGAGCCACAGGATTCTGCCCAGTTTGACCTTTTTAATCAACGCTGTGGAATATGGCATAGCATCCGCTCGGTAGGTGGCACAACCTGGGGGGAGATGGCAAATACACTGGATAACAGAAGGAGGACCAAACATGATTCTGACCAATCAGAAAGAGATATAAATATAAAATCCAGCACAAAGTTACCACGTATGGTTGCGTAGGCTGTTGACTACCCAAGTGCATCTTCCGAGTTGAGGGACAAAATGGGGGCTGAAATTCAGCCAGCTCTCCACTCAATTCCACCCAAAAGAAGAGGACCCTTTTAAAATTTCACATTGAAGCTATTTTATGAATTTGCAGCAATGCTGGCTTATCATTTTTTCTACTGCGGTAAATATATATATATATAACATAAAATTTGCCATTTTAATCATTTAAAAATGTTAAATTGTGGTACGATATACATAAGAGTTACCATTTTAATTTTTTTTAAGTGTACAGTTCCGTGGCATTAAGTATATTCACAATGTTTTGCAACCATCAGCAATATCTATTTCCAAAATATTTTCATCACCTGAAACAGAAACTGTACCCATTGAGAAACAACTCCTCATTTGCCCCTCCCCCCAGGCCCTGGTAATATCTGATCTACTTTGTCTCTATGAATTTGCCTATTTTAGATATTCCATGCAAGTGGAATCATACAATATTTGTCTTTTTGTATCTAGCTTATTTCACTTAGTGTGATGCCTTCAGGTTTTATCCATGTTGTAGCATGTATTGGAGCTCCGTTCCTTTTATGGCTGTATAATATTCTATTGTACGTATATACAGGCATACCTTGGAGATATTTTGGGTTTGGTTTCAGAGCACCACAATAAAGAAAATATCTCAATAAAGCAAGTCACACGAATTTTTTGGTTTCCCAGTGCATAGAAAAGCTATGTTTACACTATAGTGTAGTCTATTAAGTATGCAATAGCATTATATCTGAAAAAACAATGTACATAACTGAATTTAAAAATATTTTATTGCCCAGAAATTCTAACCATTATCTAAGCCTTCAGCGAGTAATAATCTTTTTGCAAGAGTAACATCAAAAATCACTGATCACACATCACCATACAAGTATAATAATAATGAAGTTTGGGCTTCCCTGGTGGTACAGTGGTTAAGAATCCGCCTGCTGATGCAGGGGACACGGGTTCGACCCCTGGTCTGGGAAGATCCCACGTGCTGCAGAGCAACAAAGCCCGGGCGCCACAACTACTGAGCCTGGGCTCTAGAGGCTGCGCACCACAACTACTGAGCCCGTGCACCTAGATCCTGTGCTCTGCAACAAGAGAAGCCACAGCAATGAGAAGCCCGCACGCCGCAACAAAGAGTAGCCCCCACTCGCCGCAACCAGAGAAAAGCCCATGCACAGCAACAAAGACCCAATGCAGCCAAAAAATAAAAATAATAAATTTATTTTTAAAAATAAATAATGAAGTTTGAATTACTGTGAGAATTACCAAAGTATGAGACAGAGACAGGAAGTGAGCAAATGCTGTTGGAAAAATGTCACTGATAGACTTCCTTGTTGCAAGGTTTCCACAAACCTTCAGTTTGTAAAAAAATGCAACATCTGCAAAGTGAATAAAGTGAAGCACAATAAAACAAAGTATGCCTATACCATACTTGATCCACTCATCTGTTGATGGACACGTGGGTTGTATCTGCCTTTGGACTGTTGTGAATAATGCTGTAATAAACACTGGTGTACAAGCGTTGGTTTGTGTCCCTGTTTTCAGTTCTTAAGGGTACATACATAGGAGTGGAATTGCTTGATCATATGGTAATTCTATGTTTAGATTTTTGAGGCACTGCCAAACTTGTCCACAGTGGCTGCACCATGTTAGATTCCCAACAGGATGGACAAAAGTTCCAATTTCTCCACATCCTTGCCAACACTTATTTTTTATTTTAATTAAAAAAAAAATTCTAGCCAGCCTTGCAGGTGTGAAGTGGTATCTAATGGTGATTTTGATTTGCCTTTCCTTAATGACTAGTAATGTTGAATATCTTTTTAATGTGCTTATTGATTATTTGTATATCTTCTTTGGAGAAATGTCTATTCAAGGTCTTTTGACCATTTTTTAATTGGGGTGTTTGTCTCTTTCTTGTTGAGTTGTAGGAGTTCTTTATGTATTCTGGATATTAAATCCTTATCAGATAAATGATTTGCAAATATTTTTTCCATTCTGTTTGTTGTTTTTTCACCCTCTTGATAGTGTCTTTTGTTGTACAAAAGTATTTAATCTTGTGAAGTCCAACTTATTTATTTTTTTCTTTTGTCACTTGTGCATTTGGTATCATATTTAAGAGACCATTGCCAAATCTAACATCGTAAATATTTTCCCTTATGATTTCTTCTACAAGTTTTATGGTTTTAGCTCATAAACGTAGGTCTTTTTTTTTAAAAAAAAAATAAATTTATTTATTTATTTATTTATGGCTGTGTTGGGTCTTCGTTTCTGTGCGTGGGCTTTCTCTAGTTGTGGTGAGTGGCGGCCACTCTTCATCGTGGTGCGTGGGCCTCTCACTATCGCAGCCTCTCTTGTTGCGGAGCACAGGCTCCAGACGCGCAGGCTCAGTAGTTGTGGCTCACGGGCCCAGTTGCTCTGCGGCATGTGGGATCCTCCCAGACCAGGGCTCGAACCCGTGTCCCCTGCATTGGCAGGCAGATTCCCAACCACTGTGCCACCAGGGAAGCCCAAACGTAGGTCTTTTTGATTCATTTTTTAGTTTATATATGATATAAAGTAGGAGTCTAATTTCATTCTTTTGCATGTGGATATCCACTTTTCCCAGCACCATTTTTTGAAAAGATTCTTTTTCCCATTGAATGGTCTTGGCACCTTTGTGGAAAGTCAGTTGACCATAAATTTGAGGGTTTATTTCTTGGCTCTCAATTCTGTTCCTTTAGTCTATATATCTATCCTGATGTCAACACCACACTGTTTTGATTACTGTAGATTTGTACTATGTTTTGAAATTGGGAAATGTGAGCCCCCCAACTTTCTTCTTCTTTTTAAGTTTTTTTGGCTATTTAGGATTCCTTGATATAGAATTCCTTGATATTCTATATGAATTTTAGGATGGGTTTTTCCAAACACAGTTGACCCATCGTTTTTGATTAAAAAAAAAAAAGTCAGTGTCATCTGTCCACAGTGGGGAGGGGATCTGGCATAGAACCAACTTGAGCCAATAGTGCTCTGTGGTTGCCAAAGAGCAAGTGATGTTGGGCTGTGTTTAAACCCATGCAGGAGGAGAGAGGGCCCTGTCTCCTGTGCTCTACCCACCGAGGCCCACATTTTTCTAGAGGATTCTTGAGACCATAGATGATGTTTCCAGAGACAGGATAATATATATAGTGAATAAACTCAATTGAGGAAACTTGGGATATGACTGGGTGGAGTTAGAGGAAGGGAGTGCATGGTAACTTTCAAATATTTGGACGGCTCCACCCTCTACCCAAACTTTCTCTCTCCTCTTTCACCTATAAAACAAAAGCTCCCCCTACAGGTGAATGAAGACAAACAAATGATCAGGAGCCAGCCAAAGCTGCCCTGTTTCTAACCATTGGTGTGGTTTTTAACTACTAGATCAGTTCAAATCTCTAACAAGCTGCCTACCTTGGGAGCGGGTGAGTTCCCTGGGATGAGCAGTGTCCAAACAGAGGCCAGGTGATGGGTTACTGAATCAGTACGGCAACAGGAGTCAATGACCCCAGAGACTCTTTCAATCATGGAGCAGGGCTTGTAAAAGATCTTGTCTGAGAGTGTGACCCCCTTCTCCTCCCAGGGCATCCTCTCTGTGACAGCTGCTGCAAAGTGTGCTGGGAATGATGTGGCTGCCAACAGGAATCTACTTCTTCAAGTGATGTTTCAATATCACTTTAAAAGGAGGCAGGGTGATGTTCTGGGAAGAGCAGACAGACGTAGGTTTGAATCCCAGCTGGGTCTCTAGCTATACAGCCCTGACAAGTTACCTACTCTCTGCAAGCCTCAGTTTCCTAATCTGTACAGTGGGAAAATTATACCAACTACAGCTGACCATATGCAATCTGTCAGCCCCCAGCCAGTTCTGGGGACACCAACCCCCACAGCTCTGTCTCACCCTCTTGCTGCAGGCAGGGGTGGGCATGTGACCTGGCCTGGCCAATTATGGTTGCCTTCCCCCTGTCCACTGAGTAGATATGGAACCCTCATCGGAGCCAGTCAGAGTCTCCCCAAGTGGTCTGCTCTACACACAGAGAGCAGGCCTCTCTCTTCCTCTGGGATTGAGTGATCTAAAGGCCATCTGGGCCTCAGCTGCCTTGGGCATCTTTCCTGCTTTGCAGGGAGAATGTGCCTGAGAGCAGAGCCAATATAGAGGGGAGTCAGGTTAAGAGCTGGAGCTAATGAGAGACAGCCCAGACTAATCGGACTCCCTGGACCCAGCTATGCCTAAAGTCCACTCCTATTTTTATCAATTATGTGAGCAATAAATTCCGGTTTGGGCTTAAGCTAATGTGAGTTGGGCTTCTGTCAGTAGGAACCCAAAAAGTCCTAACCAGTATATCCTTCTGCAGGGCAGTTGTGTGGATTCAAAGATATATTGTCAAGCACCTGGCACTTAGGCAGGCATTTTGTGAGAGCCCAGCAAACCTGGTTTTCTGGTGTAACCATAATGGACAACAGTGGAACAGGGTGTTTGTTCGGGTGTTTGAGACAAGCGAGAATGTGATCCCCGCTGCGCCAATCAGCGTTTCCCTGGGTTGTTCTGAGGGGTGCAGTGGGGCAATTTCTTCTCCCCTTGAGCCACGAAGCTGGATTTCTGTAACCACAGCTGTCCGCAGCCAAGCTCCCTGTCCCCTGAAGAAGCCCACATGCGGTGGGAGAGAATGACACCAACCCCCAAAGAGAAGAAATAAGAGAGCAGGTCAAGAGTGAGAGAGGGTTTCCCTGGTGGCGCAGTGGTTGAGAGTCCGCCTGCCGATGCAGGGGACATGGGTTCGTGCCCCGGTCCGGGAAGATCCCACATGCCGCGGAGCGGCTGGGCCCGTGGGCCATGGCCGCTGAGCCTGCGCGTCCGGAGCCTGTGCTCCGCAACGGGAGAGGCCACAACAGTGAGAGGCCAGCGTACCGCAAAAAAAAAAAAAAGAGAGTGAGAGAGTTGGGGACACGTGTGCCCAGCCGTGTGCCCAGCCGCCAGAGTTCTGAAGGCGGGCTGCCCCCTCCCCTGCCCTTCCAGGTACCACATAAGCCAACAAACTGCTTTTTTCCTTCAGCCTGAGCTGTATTTCCATCCCTTGCCAATGAAGGATTCCTGACTAACGTGCCTAGAGGCCAGCTGAGGTGAGTCCACAAAAGACCCACTGGGTCAGCTCTGCCGCTGGGACAGTCCGTCCCTGGCTCCCGGCGTGGGAAAGGCCAGCATCCTTTCCTGTCAAGCAGCTCTCACATCTCACGTCCCTCCTGGAGGGGACAGATAGGGCCAATGCAGGACGCTGATGTCACAGTTGAACGCCCTCCCCAACTGCCACCGTTTAAACCCTTTGACTAAACTGTTGCCTTGTCTGTAAACTGTGTCCTATCCAGTAGGCAGGCCTGTTGTAATGACTGCACAGCGTCCTGCCTAGTTTAGGGAGTAGGTTGGGTTCCCCTTTGCCCCTGGTGGGCGACAGTGAGAGCATGAGTGGTCTGGGCTGAGCGCCCATGACAAGTTTGACAGGCGGGGGCCTCGGTGATCCTCGGAGCGCCCTCACCCCAGGCCTCACCCTGTTCTGCCCTGTGTGCCCAGCACAGTGCCCTCCACCTCTTCATTCATGTGACCCCAAAGTGGTGAGAACCAGGGACAGCAGATCCCTCTGGGCCTGGCTAGTTCAGGTTTCTGAACAGGTGAGGATTCTCACTCAAATCCCTCCTACTTCAGGGGACAGACGGATGAGCTCTGGGGAGGTGGGGGCACCTGATCCAAGGAGTAGACCCGTGACATAAAAGGAAGGATCCCAAGCTCCACGTTCTGCTTCCCTGGGCTGGTCCTTCACTTTTTCCCACTTGTGGAACCTGTGCTGGGCTCTCTGGACCTCAGTTTTCCTGCCCATCACTGGGGGAGAAGGGAAGTTAGCGCTCAGCCCTGGCAGGGGGCCTGATGAGGGCACAGGAGGAGGTGTCTTCGTGTAACGGAGGAGGGGACTTCTGAGCCTCTGAAATGATGCCCTGGGACTCAGACCAGGTGTTGATGGAAGCTGCCAGCGTGGCACCTGGAAGAGGGAGCACTAACTCTAACCCTAACCCTCACCCTCACCCAGCCTGGCCCCGGGGGAGGGAGTCCTGGGAAGGGTAAGTTTCCACCAGTGAGCTAGGAAAGTGGGGAGGACCTGGAAAACAGGGTGCTGTCCAGAAACATGGGGGAATGGGCAGCCCTGGGCATTTAGGAGGTCGCCGTGCAGGGCCGGGGAGGCATCCTGAGGACAAGCCACACTAACGCCACACACCAGCCTGAGGCTCAGGCGCAGCCAGGGGCAGGGCCCAGCCTCGACGTGAGGAAAGGCGAGTTCTGCGTGCAGCTCAGCTGCTCTCGTGAAGATGCCCTGTGGCCGCAGAGTGGGGGGAAATAGGGACCACTGTGGGAGGCGTTGAGGGGAGCACTGTCGGGGGCAGAGATGCATCAAACATAGTCTACTCTTTGGGCTTCCCTGGTGGTGCAGTGGTTGAGAATCCACCTGCCAATGCAGGGGACACGGGTTCGAGCCCTGGTCTGGGAGTCTCCCACATGGCACGGAGCAACTGGGCCCGTGAGCCACAACTACCGAGCCTGCGCGTCTGGAGCCTGTGCTCCGCAACAGGAGAGGCCGCGATAGTGAGAGGCCCGCGCACCACGATGAAGAGTGGCCGCCGCTCGCCACAACTAGAGAAAGCCCTTGCACAGCAAAGAAGAGCCAACACAGCAAAAATTAATTAATAAACTCCTACCCCCAACATCTAAAAAAAAAAAACATAGTCTACTCCCAGGCCCTCAAGGGAGGAGAGTTGTTGATGGTAAAACACATTGTCTCCTTAAACCTCAGGAGAGGTTGGGTGAGGAGTGGGGGAGGGGGACAACTTACTCCCATTTCCCAGGTGAGGAAACCAGAGATATGGAGCCATTTGCCTAAGGTGACCCAGCTGAGAGGTAGCAGAGCCAGGCGGATGTCAGGTCCATCTGCCAGTCCAAGCTCTTCCTACGGTGGCCCTGCTGGAAAGCCGAGCTGGGGGAAGAATGGAAAACCGTCCCCACCACGGCACCCAGCCCCATGGCGGGTTCTGGCTCCACTGGATACGTCCGAGGTGGTGATGGAGGAGGGGATGGGGTGTGGTGGGGTGGGGAGGGCATGACCCTCAGAGAGGCTAGACTGGGCCCGGGCCCTGTTCCACCACTGTGGCCAGACAAGCTGCAGGTTTTGGATTTGGGGCTCCAAGTAGGCCCTCTCAGGGCCTCTCTCCCCAGGTCCTCTCCCCAGGACCTCTCTGCCCAGGTCTCCCAGCCACCTCCACCCTCTGGGACCTGCCTTCCTCTCGGAGGCTCCTAAGCAGAGGCCCCCTCCCCCCTCCCCCTTTGAAAGGCTTTCCCATCGTTCAGGTCGCCTCTCTATGACGTCCTCCTCTTCTGGCAATGTTCCCGTATGTTCACTAAGCATCTGCCCTGTGCCAGAAGCCTGAACCCAGCCAAAATTCTGGGTTTGGGGAAAGGAACGTACCAGGATTGAGGGAGCCCAGACTGGAGGGAGGAGCCAGATGAGGCACCGGGAAGGGAAGGACTTTTGACCTGAGACTTGGAAAATACTGGTGCATTTAGAGAAACAGGAGAGGAGGGACAGAGGGCCCTTCCACGCAGACAGGAAGTGGGGTTTCCCTGTCGTGGAAGATGAACCGCCCAAAGCTCTTCCTTCCTACCTCCCTGTGGACCTGCCATCTTGTCTGTTGGCAGCCTGAGAAAGGGGACCAGGCCATGCTTCCTTGGGACCCCTCAGAGCCCTGAGAGCAAGAAGCTCCGGAGGGAGTATTGGATAGGACAAGCGGAGATCACTTTCGGCCCCTCCTCCTGGGTCAGCTGGTCCCACATCCTACGTGAGCATGAGGCACAGGCTTCAGCACACTTGCTGGTTCCCCCAACTCTGTGTGACCATCAGGGTGGCCCCATTTCCTCTAGCCCTTTGCAGGATAAATAGACGAGTCTATTTCAGAGATGAGGACCCTTGAGGCTCAAGGGGTCAAAGCCACAGAGCTAGAGGTGCAGCTGGGATTTGCACTCAGGTCTCTCTGGCTGCACAAGGTCTTTGCTCTTACTTCCCTCAGTGTCATTGCCTGGCAGCGGGACTAGCCAGAAATTAGGATGGAGGCACAGAGAGCAAGCCTGGATACCCCCAGAGGCAGCAGCCAGCAGGCTGGGAACCCCTGACCTGAAACAGGCCTGCAGCAGTGGGTGCAAGGGCTCCGGGCCCCAGACTCCAGGCCTGGATGACTCCAGATCCCCACCTAGTGGTAGCAGGGAGCTACTGCCACACCACCCAGGCAGCTCAATGAGACACAGCTCTAGCCAGGTCACCAGTAACCCATCCTCCAGCAACAAACACCCTCTCCCTGGGCGTAGGTTCTTAGGAGAGAGAGGAGGTCCCATCAGCTGGCACTGGGGTTCATTGCCCTCATGATTTCTCTGTAGCGACATAGTCGCATGTTGGAGCTCTGTGCTCAGCCGCAGACACTCTAGCCCACAGGCCCCTCTGGCTACATCTAGCCTAAACATCCAGGTCTAGGCCAGATTCCCCAGGCTCAGGGACTTGGCAGCCTGTCACCCCAGACAGCAGGGTCTCACTGGCCTGCACTGGCCTCCAGGGTAGAAGGGGTCACCCAGCTCTGGTGGGCTCAACCCTGGCTGCTGCCCAGACCAGAAGAGAATTTGCCCTGTCCCCAGATGGCCCCCAGGCCCTCATCCTCAGGCTCCTCCAAAGGGGCAAGGCCTCCTCAGGAGGGGCAGGGAAGCAGCGTTCACTGTGCCAGGCACTGTTCTAAACAGCACCTCAGTTAATCCTCAAACAACCCCATGAGCTAGGTACTGTTATCTCCAGTTTGAAGAAGTGATGGGGGAGGGGTAAACTAATTTGCCCAAGTCACACACTCATTAAATACTAACTATAAAACAATGTGCATGGGCACCACACTCAGAAGGGAGAAGGCCAATGAGAAGCTTCCTGGAGAAGGAAGTGATTCCAGGCAGAGGGCAGAACCATGGGTGTGAGAAGTCCCTGAGGCAAGGTCAGAAAGGTTAACCTAGACCTGGGCAGGTGGACAGCAGAGCGGGCGGGGGGTGGGGCAGGGGGGAGTAGGCAGGACTCATACAAGCCCCACTGCCAGGCTAAGGAGTCTGGACTTGACCCCAAGAACACAGGAAGCCTTTGGAGGGCATTAAACAGGGCAGCGACCCCATCTCATCTGTGTTTGGGGAAGGTCCTGCTGGCAGGAGAGCTCAGTGGGCAGACACACTGGGAGGCTCCCTACCGTCGCAGGTGGAGGGGCGTGCCCTGGAGTGGGGGGTTGGAGGGGCGTCTGTTGCTCAAGGCAGGGACTCAGTGGCAGCAAATGCCCAGAGGCCAGAGAGCCCCAGAGCCCCTAGGGAACAGAGAATCACCCAGCACAGCTGGAGAGCAGGGTTTGAGGGCTGGGAGGGTCCTCAGTCCATTCGGGCTGCTGTAACAAAATTCCACAGACTGGGTACCTTCTAAACAACAGACATCTATCTCTCCCAGTCCTGGAGGCAGGAAGTGTGACCTCAGGGTGCCAGCATGGTCCAGTGAGGACCTTCATCCGTGTCAGAGGTGTCCCATTGTATCCTCACGTGGTGAAAAGGGGAAGGGCTCTCTTTTATAACAGCACTAATCCCGTTCAGGAGGACTCCATCCTTACGATCTAAGCTCCTCCCAAAGATTCCACCTCCTAACACCTCACCTTGGGAGTTAGGTTTCAACATGAATTCGGGGGGGACACAAATATTCAGACCACTGCAGCTTTGACCCTTCTCCTGCAGAGGCAAGTCCTCAGGCAAGATATACGTCCTCCTCCCTGGGCCTCAGTTCCTCAGGAGAGAGAGGAGGCCCCATTGGCCGGGACTGAGGCCCTTGGCCCTCAGGGGCTCTCTGTGCCGACTCCAAGTGAACGTGGAACTTTCGGTCCAGGGCCTGGCAAACATCCTGGCGGGGCCAGGTGTGGGCCCTGCTTCTGGAGGGTACATTTCACTTACTCATTCATTCATTTATTCAGCGAATGCTTTTTGCACCCCTTCCATGTGTTAAGCAGTTTCAGGTCTGGAGACCCAGAAATAAGCAAAGCAGACACCAGCCCTTCCTTGAGGGAGCCAATGATCTCATAGGAAACAGAGACCTTAAGCAAATATATCCCTTCCCAGAGGAGATGTGGCAACACAGAGGGGTGGGGTGGGAAAGGGCTTGGCCCCAGCAAACTGAGGGCAGAGGGAGAGCCTCAGAGCCTCAGAGAGGCTGGGGAACTGGTTTCTCCATGGAAAATCATCCCACCAAGCGTCTCCATGTAGGCTTGTCTCTGTGTGTTTGCATGAACGTGTGTCTGTGTGGTAGGTACAGGTATGTGTCTGTGTCCATTTGTGAGTCTGAGTGTGTTTCTCTATATGTCTCTGTGTGTTTGTATGTGGTTGTTAAGGAAGTGCCTCTGTGTGTTTGGGGGTGTGTCCATATATGATGATATTTGTGTGTCTGTGTGTGTGGGTGTTAGCATGCTAGGTATGGGTCTCCACGTGCATGCATGTGTGTGGGTGTCTTTGTGTGAGGGACAGGATGACCTCCTGGGTGATTTGCTAAGATCTAAGGGGTTTCTCAGAACTTGATCTAGTGATACTAAAGTCAGAACTGCTAGGGACACACCATGACAGTTGCAGGAGACCAAAGCTGGGAGAGTGGACAGCCCCCCCGAGAAGGAAATGAGACCCAAAGTGGGGCAGGGCTAAGTAAGGACCAGTCCCACAAGAGTCCGCCATGGGGGGCTGGGCTGAATGCCCAGTGGCACTTGGAGGTCCCGGGGCTGTCACCTCAGACAGCAGGGTCTCACTGGCCTGCACTGGCCTCCAGGGTAGAAGGGGTCACCCCTTCTACCCTGTAGGAAAGAGGGCTCCAGGAAAGAGCTTAGGCTTAGGGTCTGCCAGACCTTGCCATGACCCGTGACCTGCTTCTTAGCAGCTCTATAACCTTGGGCAGGCCTAAGCCTTGGTTTTCTCTTCTATAAAATGGGGATGAGCATACCCACTACCCAGCTGAGAATGCAATAAGAAAAGGCATGCCCAGCGTTGAGCACATGGTGGGTGTTCCACAGTTCCTCCTCTCGAGCTGAGGAGAAGTTGTGGTGGGACCAGAGGACACCTTGTTCTCTTGGGGACTGAAATCAACAATAAGGAGACCAAACATCCCTGAGCTTAGCACTTGCCACGTGACATTCCCCCTGCTATGGTTTACACAGAGGAAGCCCCTGCCCCCAGCAGGGGGTCCTGCCCCCTGCTGGGCTGACATGAACAGGGGAGGCCACCCTTCCCCTGGTGTCCTAGTCTTGGGCTCCAAGTCAGGCTGCTTCTCCCATGGACACGCGGCCTGGCGGGCCACAGAGGGCACCCGGCCCCTTTGCCCTTTCCCAGCCATGAGGCTGACTCTCACCCGTCGTCACTTCATCAGCTAACATTTCCAAGGACCAGGCCGTGGGATTGTGAAAGAGCTCTTCCTTTATTTACTGGATGGCCTGGGGCACTTCACTTCACCTCCCTGAACCTCACTGTCATTGGCTGGGAAATGGGGATTCGCAGTCAACAGCCTGCCAGTGAGGGTTCAGTGAAAGCCCATGCACAGAAGTGCTTTGAATGCCCCCAAAGCCTTCCACCAGCTAAGGAATTAGCCCGCTGGGTATCCCAGGGCTGGGGGGCACCTGAATGCCCTCCATCAGTATCCCCTTCTCTCTCTGGGAAGAAGCCACAGGCAGTGGGCAAACCGTGGTGTTGGGTGCCAAACCCACCCTCCACCAAGCTGTGCCTCTCCTCCAGTTTGTGCCAAGGTGGAAGGGGGTTGCAGGGCTGGGGTGGGGGGCAGGGAACCACATCCCACAAGGAGTGGAGGCAGCTGGAGCCAGCCGGTTCCCTGAGGGTTTCAGGACCTGGAATGTGGTTTCCTAATTGTGAATTCATTCTGGCCACCAGCCTCACCCCCAACCCCAGGAATCTCAGCAGCAACAGCCTGGGTCTGTGGATAACCCCGCCTACCCTCCAGGCTTGGGTTCCTCAATCCAGCCTCTTATCTGAAGACGTTGAGACTGGGGGTCACTGGGCATTGGAGAGCGAGGTCACCTGCTCACTCACAGACCAATGTGATTTTACTCCAAACCACTTATCTTCAGGAAGAGGATTTGGCCCAGAGAAGAAAGTCACATTGTCCAAGGTCACACAGCAAGACTCACAGCTTGACTTTATACCTGTCTCTCCAGCTTCAGCGGTAGATGGACATGCAGATAACTACTAAATTACCATAGGTTTGATTCTATCCTGTGTTATACATTGAAGGGGAAAGAGCTGGAGGCCTAGGGCAGGAAGGACACTCGGCTGGGGTCACACAAGAAGCTGGTAACTGTGTTGCAGCTCTCTAGCTGTGTACCCTTAGTTAATAATAAGGGAGGTAATCTCCGAGAGTGCCAGAGCTCACCTGGGGACTTTAAGCGTCAGCTGGAATCAGCCTTCCAAACCTCGGCCCCTAATCAAACTGGCAATAGGACATTGGGCCTCACACTCGCTCGTCCCCATTCAAACCTGACCCAGAACCTTGGTGGCTTTTAAACCCGAGGGAGAGATTCTCAGGCTGACCCCTGTGCCCTCTCCAGTCCCCACCGCTTCCCACTGGAACAACGCAGACCCGAAGCCTCCCCAGGGCTTCTGGCACCGGGGCCCACGGAGGCAGGACCCTGGGGAAGCAGCTCCGCAAGTCTCGCCCCTGGGTGGCAGTGGGGGACCGGGGGCCCATCCTGCCCCTGAAGACGGGTGGGGGAGGAAGGTGCCTCGGTGCACCTCCCGGCGGGAGGCCCACTGGATCCCGCCCAGCACCCGGGAGCCTCCTCAACCTGCTATCCCCCAACCCCGCACCCTCGTGGGGGCCCCGCCGGGCAAAGCAGTTCGTCCGGCGCGCGACGGGTCCAAGCCCACAGACCCGCTTCTGAGACGTCCGGAAGGCGGGAGTCAGGCGGCCTCCTGCCCCGAGAGGGATCGCAAGGGCCCTAGCCCGCCCGGCACACAGAAGGCGGCCGGTGGGTGTTTGCAGCTGGGGCTTCGCAGGTCGGAGAGCTGGCCCGGCAGGGCGGCCCCGAGGAGAAGGGAAGCCCCCATCCTGAGCCTAGGGCAATCCCATCCTTGTGTCTGCAGCCGCTGTCCAGAGCTTCCTTCGGGCTCCGCGGAGCGCCTCTGTCTCTTGGCTGGCTGCCTGTGCCCGTGTCTGGCCTGGATCGACGGTAGTCTGTGGCTCTGCCTCCGTGCCGCTCTTGCTGCGGCTCTCGGTCCACCCCAGCTCTAGCCCGGGGCGGGCTGTCCGGCTGCAGCCCGGCCCCTGGCCTAGAGCGCCATCTGGTGGGCATGTGGAGAGTTGCCACGGTCCCCGGACAGGGCTCGCTCCAGGTCCGTTCCTGGCCGGGAGCTGAGGAAGGTACCAAAAGGAGGGGCCTGGAGAAGAGAGGCGGCCGTCGGCTCTGGGAACCTGGTGCTTCAGGAATGAGTGAGAGGTGGGGTGAGCGGGTCCGCGCCTCCAGAGAACCCAAAAGGAGCTCCAAGGGCAAATCAAAGTCCCCGGCGCGTTCAGACGGAGACAGGAACGTATTCAGTGAGGGTGACCAGGCTGCACTGCCAAGGGCCCTCCTGGGGGAGTGCCCAGAGAGGACCCGGAGCTCAGGGTCCTCAACCTTTGCCCCCTACCCCGGGCGCTCACAGGTCTCCCTTCTGCTGCCCAGGCCCTAGAGCACGGAGCCCTTGGCCCCTCGACGGACCTTGTATGCCGGGCTGGTGCTACGGACTTTGGGGTCCAGGACGGCGAAGGAGAGGACAGAGTGGGATTGGATTTGGGGTACTTCCTAGAGCAGTGAGGAAGGCAGGCTCAGAGTTTAAACCTCGGTTTCATCGAGACTCTGTCCCTTGAACCGTCCTATACCCGGGAAACGGGGGTGGGGGTGGGGCAGGCGGGGAGGGGCCTGCAGCTGGGGCTTTCACCTGTGGGTGTCAGGTGGAGCACCAAGCTGAACGCGCCCCTCTGTCTGCAAGGGGTGGCCTGCGTGGGCATTCGCGGTAAGCTGCGGAGGCGGGTCCCAGTTCTGGGCCCTTGGGGAGGACAGGGCGGGGCCACTGATGCTCAAGATTTTCCACGGCAGCCTTTTTGGGGGTTGGGTTGGCGGGGATGGGGGTAGGGGTAGGGGGATGACTTGAGGGCTCGGGAGACTCGGATTGGCAGAACACGAAACAAGGTCCCCTAGGTCTCGCACTCCTCGCTGCCCATCCGCTAGGGGTCTCACGGAGCCCCCGACACCCACACCCCTAGCCTCCAAGCTCCCCTGTGAATCACACTCACAATCCCACGCCGACACGTATAATTCCCTCTCACACCCCGCAGTCCCAACGCACAGGGCCTCGCGCGACACACCAGGTCAGCAAGCCCTCCACACTCGTCCGCTGGGGATTCTGCCGTCTAGGGCGCCTTGTGCCAGGCCCTGAAGGGTTAAGGAGGTCTTGGGACACCAGAGCGGCGGGACGCGGGGAGCCTGGCCTAATTGGCGACCCCGGGAACAATGAAAGCTGGGAGGCGGGTGGCTTAATTGGGCCAGGGAGCGGCCTGGTCTTTGTCTGGGACTCGACCGCGCGGTTCCCGCAGCCGAACTCAGGCTCGCAGCTGGGACCCAGCGCAGAGGCGCGAGGGCGACTCAGGGAGGGGACTGTGCGATTGGGGGGTCAGGGGGGACGACTCTCCAAGCTGCGCTCGGGGCCCAGGGCCTCTCGAGGCCCTGAAGTATCACTCCACCCCACCCGGGGCGCTGCAGCCACCACGAGGTGAGAACGCGGCAGCAAACTGGCCGCTCTCCCCGGCTTTGACAGCGACCCTCCTCCGGTTTCCCATCTGCCCGCGGGCCCGCCCGCGGCTCCGGGTTGGTGCTGCCCCCTGGTGTCAGCAGCTCGCTCTGCAGCCTCTTCCCAATTCTTCCTAGACGGGCTGACAGTGAGAAACCGGAAGAAACCAACGCGCCCCTTTTCGAATTTTAGAGGCGTTTTTAGCTCAGAGCGACCTCGAATAAACACACTGTCCAC
This sequence comes from Stenella coeruleoalba, assembly GCF_951394435.1. NCBI lineage: Eukaryota > Metazoa > Chordata > Mammalia > Artiodactyla > Delphinidae > Stenella > Stenella coeruleoalba. The sequence goes on from NC_137165.1 coordinate 33,190,896, forward strand.
AGAGGATTTTATTTGAGCTGAGAAAAGGGCCTTTCTGCCCCACCTTGTTCCTGAAGTGCCCGCCTCGCTGTCCTGCACGCCCGAAGGTCAGAGGCACGGAAGCCGGAGCCCACCATCCGAGAGTGGGACAGCGTTCTGGCCCTCCCACCGGTTCACTGGCTGAGCCCCTCGCCGAATTCAGCGTGACCTGTGGCCAGCTCCCTCCCTGGAAGAGGCAAACATGATTCTCTTCCTTGCAAATGTGTCGGCCCAAGAAGGTGTCCTGGGAGCTTGGAGGCCAATTCCACCTCCGCCTTCACCCTTCCTCCACCTCACCATCCTTGATGGCCCCGGTGAACAGGAAGCCAAAGTCTCAAGTCCCCCGAAGTACCCAAGTTGAGCGTCCTGCTGGGCCAGGGTGTTACGGATCTGCAAGGCTTAATGAGGAAGGAACTGGGTTTGAAAGAGTGACCGCCCGTCTCCCATCCCTGCCACTGCTAGGATTTGGGGCTGGTGACACCTGTTGGCTCGCTGAAGAAGAGAGAAGATTCCGCCCTCATGGGATAGGGACAGGAGGCAGCTGTCCTCGCAGACGTGGGCCACGGGGAAGGAGGCCTAATGGAGACTGACACAGTGGGGCTCCCTGAGAGACCACCATCTGAACCCATTATTATACAAGGGGAAAGTGAGGCAGGAAAAGAAAGAGCCTAGTGACCCTCACTCCCCACACCCCCAAGAGGGATTTAGATGATTTCCACGGGAGAACTTTCAGGCTAGACTTTGCCACTCTAGTCAACAACCCTGATACGGAGAGAACGTTTCTTTTTGAGGTTCAGGAGACAGAGCGATGGAAAAGGATTCTAGGGTCCGCGGTATATGGGGGACCATGGCCAAACCCCGTCCTCCGAAGGGAAAGAGGGAGCAGGCAGCACCCATCTTATCAGCCCCACCTACCCAGAGGCTCTGAAAGTGGGTGCAATTCCGCTGTGGTGCCCCGGACTGGGAGCGGGAGGCCAGGCGCGGAGTGGCGGGAGAGGCGGACAGAGGCTAGCGGCCAGCAGAGGGAGCCCGGCCCCCGGCCTGGGACGCGGACGCGCTGGGAGCGCGGGGGCTCGCGGCGGCTCGGCGCCGCCCGGCCCAGCCCGCAGCCCGCGCCGGCGCCGCCCGGCCTCGCAGCTCAGCTCGCTGCCCCAGCCTTGCAGCCGCCCCCGGGGAGCAGCTGCCGCCGAGCCCGGGGCGCCCAACCTTCGGTCCCCGACTCCAGTCCCGCCTGACGCGCTTGCGGCGCCCCTGCCCCGCGCGACCCACAGAGCGCACTGCGCCGTTCACTTTGCATTGTAGCGTTTTATTGTTTTCTCGAGTTTTTGTCGTTTCGTCTCGCTCCAGAGCGAAAAGTGAAAACCTGAGGTGGAGCCCGCGGGCCGGAAGAGCAAAGCCCGGGCGCAGGGGCCGAGGGGCTGGCGGGGTGGGAGCTCCTCCAGGGATCGGGGCCCTCTCCCGCAGCCAAAGACCCCCCAAGCCCTGTACAATATAGATGCTCATGTAAAATGAAAAAAAAATTAAATGCTATGAGTTAATCTCTAAATATTATGTACACAGCAATGTACACCTTTGAATAAATTAATACCAATTTGCATATTCTGGGAACCTTAAAGCTTATTTACACAAATTACCATTTATTTCATAAATATCTTTTTTTTTTTCACCCTGGGGACTCAAGGCAGAAGTGCCACTCCCTCTGCTGACCCAGGGGTGGGAGGGGCGCCTGTCTGGGTGAAGAGGTGGAAGGACTAAAAGAACAGGTTCCTCTCAGCTCAAGTCTACACTGACTTGAATCTTCACTGACCCCAGCACCCCTCACCCCAGATTCTCAAGCGGTCCCGGCCCGAGGCTAGGGGTTCTGGGGCTCCCCCGCCTGACGCCTGCACCTTCTGGCTCCCGAAGAGCCAGCCTCTGGCTGGGCCAGGGACGAGGACTCCCCACAGTGCTGGAGGACCCGGAGAGGGCCCCGCCGATGACACCTTGACACGGGAGCAGGCTTGGACCAAATCCAGTGGCTCCAAAGCGACTGCGTTCCTGGCAGCTGGATTCCTTCTGAAGCCCAGGGAAGTGTCCCAGGCCCTGGCTGGCTGATCGGGGCTTCATTCCAGCCTCTGCAGCCCGCTTTTTCTCCTTTATTTAAATAAATACCCATTCTGTGCTGTACATGTCCCAAGCAGCAGGGGCAGGCAGCTCAGGAGGCCTGCGCGGCAGCGGAGCAGCTGAGCAGCCCCTCACTTGGGCGACTCCCTGCCGGGCGAGAGGGCTCGCTGGCTCTCCAGCCCACTCACCAGCCTCTGGATGCTCTGCAGTTCACTGGCTGCCTCTTTGGCTGAGCCGCTGGGCGACAGGGCCCCGCGGGGCGGGGCCCCCGCTTTGCGGAGAGCCAGCTCGGGCGGCGGGCTGGGCTCCCGGCTGTTGCCGCCTGCAGCCTTGGAGCCCTCGGCCGCCAGCCCAGTAGTGAGGAGGCTAGTGCTAGGTGGGATGGTGACTGGGATCTGGTAGGGGCTGAAGCGCAGGCGGGGCCGGGCACTGCCCAGAAAGGGACTCCGGGATAGGGAGCCTGCGGCAGCAGCGGCAGCCGCCGCAGCACTAGTGGCTGGCAAAGCGGAGGCCGCCGCGGCAGCAGCAGCCATGTAAGTGTAGGGGTAGGGGAAGAGGCCTCCGAAAGTGGGCATTGGGATTCCCTGGAAGAAACAGAACAAGACAAGGGTTAGGCATCCTGCCTGAGGTGTTTCTGCAGGTGATCTGGGCTCTAGGGGTGGTGCTACAACTGGAAATCCTTGCCCTACAGTTTTTAGGAATATGAGACCAGAGCTCACATGACCGTAATCCCCCAAAAGCACAGGTAGGCATGAGCCGGTATGCCTATGGCCAAACCCAGTCAGAAGGGGAGCTCACTTCAGGTTATGACGCACAGACCTGGCACCATCAAGCTCTGTGCCAGGTACTACAATCGGAGTATGGGAAGGCCATTACAGGCAGCTGAACTAGCATGGGCCTTGAGGGAGGAAACAGGGCTGGCACAGGGCCACGTGGCCAGTAGGCATCTTTGGCTGTGCTGGGAGGGAGGTTCTGCTCACTTAGAACAGTGTCCTCCCCAGCCTTTCTATCCGCAGGTGCCCCGCGGGGCAGGGGAAGCACAGGCGAGGGGCGGGGTGGGGGCCTTTGTAAATTCTCCCTCTGCCTGCCCACCTGCTCAGGGGTCTCCTGCCTGGACCAGGAGAAGGATCCAGATGCCAATCAGTTTATAAACTGGCCTGAATACAAAGGACTCCTGGCGGCACCTAAGTGGCAGCTGAGGAAGGAATGCAAGGCCTTTGCCTGTGGAAAGCACAGTAGCTGGGAAACCCTGGACAAACACTGCCTGAGTCCCTGAGGCCCGACTTTTGGATTATCTGACCTTTGAGATAATGTTCACTCCACAGAGTATGTGGGTATGGGGAGGAGGGCAGGAGCTGACTGGGCTGGGCTTCCGGGGAGCCTCAGGCCTGGCTCAGGCAGGGAGAACGAAGAGAAGTAGCTTAGTCAGGAATGAGAAAATATCCTTCCTGAGAAGGTCAAGCCCTACTGAGCATTCAGACATGGTGTCTCAGAGGAAGGAGGGAGGCTTCAGATCTCCCAGGTTTGGGCTCTTCCTGATGGCCAGAGGTGAGCTATCCTGGCTTGAGAACTTAACCATTAGCCGTCCACCAAGTGATGCGTCCTGAGTGCTGAGTACTTCTGCCCTGGCCTTACACCTGTGACCAGGCTGTGTCTAGAAGCCCTGACTTCCCTGTGACCTCTCTGATGCCCATGCTTATCACTAGAATTTGTCTGAGGAGGAGGCATCACATACACACCGACTCAAGGGTGCAGATTAAACCTCCAGGCCCTGAACTCCATTTTCTGGAAGCTTCCTTGCCAGCTCAGATCCCCAGATAGGTGATGTTAGTGCCTCAGACACTCACTCCACACGCCCCCGACGCTGAGCTCTATTTAAAACTCATTTCAGAATCCCCTCCCCCCACTTTAAAAATATTTGCTTCTGAACCAAAGGAGCCTTCTCAGATCTGAACTCCTATTTTCCTTCCCTTAAGATAAGATCTCACGGGTTCAATTTGCCAGAAACCTCAGAGGGAGGAAAATGAATGTAGAGATTCCAAATCTTTCCACAGGGAATATTCCACCCAAGCAACCAAAGAGGCCGCTCTCCCCATCAGATCTTCTTATTTTGCTGCTGGCCACAGTTTCATAAACTTTCCCCTGGGAGCTCAGAATTTCAACTTGGGCCTGGGGAACCGAGCCCCTCGTCTCTGAGACATGTGGCTGGGAGAGTTGGGAAACCCGGTGTGGGGGAAGGGAGAACCCAGTCCTTTGTCAGGGCAGAGGACTTCCTGGGGGGTCTGAAAGGGGCCAGAGACATCTGGGAGGTGGGTCATTTGGGTGGTCAATAATCCAGAACATATTTCAAATTTTCCTACTCCTTTTGTCCAGCCACCTTAGCCTTTCAGGGACTGACAGTGAGCCAGGGATCTTTGTTCCCAAGAAAAATGTCCTGAGGCAGGCCAGGCAAGTGGACTTACAAAAGCCCGGGGCAGCCCCAGTCTGCCATAGCAGAAAGAGTCTAATGGGTTACACTCTATGCTAGGGTTATAGGGAAGGAAATAGGCCCAGAGAGGGTCAGGGACTTGCCCAAGGTCACACAGGAGTCAGAAGCAGTGCCCTTGCAGACCCTGGACCTACAGTCCTAGTCTCCCTGAACCTAGGTGTGTTCCAGAGGGTCCATTGGGTCTCCCCAGGAGGGAGTCCTTGCCGGCTGGAAGCACTGGAGCGCCTATGGCATCCTCAAGCCCTATGCCTGCCTCCTCTGCCCACCTCAGTCCTCCTCCCTCCATCGTGCTGCCACCAGCTCACAGGCCTTACCTGAGATGCCAGCATGTGCTGGGAGAGGTGGAACGGGAAGGGCCCGGCGGTGCTTGCCGCGCTGGCTGCGGGACCCAGCCCGCCTGCGTCCAGCCCGGTGGCTGTCCCTGGTCCGCCACCTCCTCCGCTGCCGCCGCCTGCCACCGAGGCCAGTAGGTGGCCCATGCCCATGGCGGAGAAGGCGCCGGGGCCCATGGCGAACTGTCCCGGGTGCAGAAAGAGCGGCTGGCCGGCCCCCAGAGGCCCGAAGAACTGCTGCCCGTGCAGGTGGCCGGAGAAAGCCAGGCCCGGCAGGTGTCCGGCGCCCAGGGGGGACGCACTGTCTGTCTGCACCACCAGTGGCGCCAGGCCGGGATCCTTGCCCTCGCCGGCCTCCTTGCGCCCCTCGTCCTTCCGCCGGGCTTCGACGCGCTCCTTCTCTAGGCTCCGCAGGCCAAACAGGCCGTCCCCGCCGCTCTCGGCCGGCTCCTTGGCCCTCTCGGGGCTGCGCCGCTCCCGGGCGCGCTCGGGTTCGGTCAAGCGAGGGGGGCTGCCGCCGTCCAGGGCCGGGCTGCGGCCTAGCGCCTGCCCCGCGCGCTCCTCGCTCAGCCTCTCGGGCTCTGGGTCACTGTCCGCGGCGCACGACTTCTCCTCGGCTGCGGGGAGAGAGGACGCGCGGGGTTACGGCCTGGGAGAGACAGGCGCGAAGCCTCTCCCGGTGTCGGCGCCGGGCCGGAGAGACGTGCGAAAGCCTGCTCTCGGGGAGGCCAAGTCGGAGGAGCTTCTAGGGGCTCGTCGGGCTAGGGGCAGTTGTAGGTCACCTCATCCAAGACCCTTTATGTGCAGTGGGAGAAAGTGAACCCGGTAGAGAAAACCTTACTGCGCCAGAATCACCCAGCGCCGGGGCCCTACCCCGGAGCCCAGCAGGATCTGCGGGCCACCTGGGACCGCCCTCACAGGAGAGTCCTGGGTTAGATCCCTCCCAGGCTCACTGCTGACGCTTCTCCCAGGCCTTAAGTTAGCCGGATGTGGAGCACCGAGCCACCTGGCGCCCGGTGGACACCCTCCCCTTCTCTTCCCCGCCAGATCCGCACCTCTAGTCCGGTGCAGGCGCAGGGGACTAGGCGCTGTCCCCGGGGAGGGTGGCGGTTCCCGCGCGGGGGGAGGGTCGCAGGACGAGGCGTCCGACTCGGCACCGTCGCGCTCTGGCTTGCAGTGCTCCTCGTACAAGCGCAACGACGGCAGCGTTAGCTGCTTCCTGGGGATAAGCGGACGGAGCGGGTCAGAGCGCAGCGCAGCACCCCCAACGCCCCCTTCCACGTCCTGTTCCCCCAGGCACCGCCATAGGCCGGTCCCGTACACCCTCACCTTTTCTCCCGCCGGCCATTCCCGGTGTCCCGGAAGCCCTTGGCAAACGGGTTGTTGTCGATCTTAAGCTGCGTGATCTGCGGGGACCGAGGGGGTGGCGCCAGGTCAGGATGCGGCTCTTCCAGCCTGGCCTGGGGCACCCGGAGGTCAGCGGCTGCCCACCCAGAGGAGAGCCCGGGGAGTGCACACTTGGTACCCGCCCACCTGGGATAGGACGCTCCAAGCCACAAGGCAAGGTGAGGCCGGCGGGCGGGCCTCGAGGAAAGCGACCTCCAAAAACCTTATTCGAGGCATAATCCCTCAACTTGCACACACAAGCCCAAAGCTCTGCGGCCAGAGTCGAAATCCGTCCAAGCGTGCACACAGGCCCACGAGGCCACTCAAGTTAAACTAACCCGCAACCTGAGCAGGGCGCAGACAGCAGAGCACACGCAGGTCAGCAGACACACACAAAGTCAACCACACTCACGGGCCGCGCACATGCAAGTACACACGGGCAAAACAAGCGCCCAGGAAACCAAACGAATTCACACGCCTCCACACGAATCTAAGGCACTCCAAATGGTGCGCGCATATCCGCGTGGGACAGACACAAGGACGGAAAAGACGACCGGCAGGACACTCAGACACTGTCGTTCACCCGAGAGTCGTGCACACGGGCACAGGCCTAGTGGGGCGGTGATTTGCCTCTCTAGAGAGAGGGTGTAGAAGGGCAGCAAGCAGAAAAGGCCCTTTCACTTGAAGGAAAAGCCTCTAAGCACCTCCCAAGGGGTCCCGGGCCTGGACTGACCCAGAGAGGGATGGCGGGGTGGGGGCTGTCACCTGTCCCGCCCTCTGGCTCCCCCAGGAGAGTGAAAACTGGGCCCCCTGTTCCTAGCGTTGGGTTCCTAGCAGCAGGAACGCCTGGGCAGATTGCCTCCGGCGCTCTCTTTTCATTTCAATTCCCATCCCTGAGCCAAGAAATAAACGAATAAAATGTAAAAATGTCAGCACGGCCCCGGAGTCTCCGCTAATTGCTAAGTAAATATCCCCACCCCAACGAGCGCCCAGCTGCTCGCGCGCCCGGGGGAGCTCGTGGGTATGTGTCGCGGGCTTGCGAGAGAGCCTGGGGGATTTCGGTGGCTGCTGCGCTTACAGACGTCAGGCTTGGTGCTCGGGAATGGGCCGTGAGGGAGCCGGGGGCTGCGGGCAGGTGTGAGTGGAGGGCTGGAACCTGCACGTGGGGAGGGCGTCGGTGGAGGGGCTGGGCCCGCCGCCGGTCCCGCGCACCTTGTCGTTCTGGTAGGCAGTGACCGCGATGAAGTCGGTCTCGGGGAACACGTAGGTACGAAAGGTGCTGTAGGGCAGCTTCAGGATGTCGTTGGCTCGCACGATGTGGAAGCGTGGTTGGTACTTGTGCATGGAGTTCAGGATGGTCTGCGGGGAGGGCGCGGGTCAGCCGACAGCACCCCCCCCCCCCCGCCAGCCTGTGACCCGAGCATTTCTGTTCTCTGGGGACCCGACCTCTTTCCATCTCTCTCTATTTCTCTCAGGGTTTTGCCTTCCCCGTTCCAACCCCCACCCTTCCCCGTTTTCTCCTGTCTTCTCCGCTTTTTTTCGCTCCTATATTACTTTTTCTTTTTTCTCTCATTTTTCTTCATCACAGTTTCTCTCTATTAAAAAAAAATTTACCCCAGTTGAAAACAGAAATAAAACAAAATAAAAACTCCTACAATGCCACTCTTAACCTCTCTTCCTGGGCTCACTGCTAAGACCCTAGTAACGCCACGGAGAGAAGACTGGGACCTTCGAGGGCTCACCGACTGCCCTACGTTCGGACAGGGAGTCCCTTCTGCCCCATGAACTTCCCCCCTCCCATTCGCTGGGGCCCTCGCTCAGGCAGAAACGATGAGAACCCCAAACTCCCTCCTCCTGGTCGGGCAATCTGCCTGTGGGAGGAGGGAAAGGAGTCTCAGAAAAGGTATGGAGGGGGCTGTTTTAACTTTTAAATCTCCACATTTGGGGAGAGGGATGGGAACCCAGGTCTTGTTCACGGGGAAGGGTGAGGACAAGCTGAGGTCCTGGGCAGGGCTTCCAAGCTCAGAACCTAAAGACCAGCGGCTGCACGACACAGTTCCGGCCACACCTGCCTCCCGCTGGACCCTAGGAGGGGCTTTGGAAGGCCTGAAGAGAGCTGAGGCTGTGAGCAGCCTGGAGCTTAGCGGCCCCCAACCCTCCCATTCTCCAGGCTTGCAGAGCAGAGCCCTCTGGGCCCAGGCCCAGCCGGCATAGGCCACAGGGCAGTGACCTGGGCAGGGGCACCCTGCAGGTTCGGCAAGCGTTCCCCTCCGGGGAATCCTGCGGTCTCCTCGCCTCCCCCCAGCCCCTGCAGTGCCGGGTGCTCAGTGTCCGACCCCCATCCGCACAACCACCCTGCACTCACGAAGCCGTGCTTGTCGGAGATGTTGTTGGTCAGCTTCAGCTTATGGAAGGCCACCGGCTTGGCCATCCACTGCTCTCCCGTGGCTGGGCTGTCCGGGTGGATGTACATCCGTTTGGGCATCTCTGGGTCGGCCTTGCCCGCCACCATCCAGCGCGAGTTATGGAATTTATACCGGCAGTCATCAGCGGCCACGATGTCCATCAGCAGGATATATTTGGCCTTCTTGTCCAGGCCGCTGACTCGCACCTTGAAGGGAGGAAACATCCTCCTGCAAGAAAGGGAAAGATGGAGACGTCATGGGAGCCGGCTCTCTGTCGGAGGACCCCCCCCCCACACACCATTGCCTGGCACTTCCCCACCTGTGTTCCGCTGTTGTCCCTGCTCTCCCCCTTAATACTGCCTGGGAGACACCACCTGCGGTTGTTATTCCTGGGAGACCCCATTTCTGCCTGTCAAGACCCTCTCCTATTATAAGGCTTCCCATCAGCCCTATGCTCAGACCTAGTGATCCTCTTTCTCCCTCATCTGAGATGAAAGCTGAGGTTTCAAGAAAGAAATCCAGGGCCTTTATAAATACACCCGCTTCTCTTGACTCTCCCTGAAATCCGTTCAGGGGATATATCCACTTGGGACCGAAGCTCTCAGAAATAAATTCGGATGTTGTTTGTTTGGGGGAAGGAACTGGGTTACAGCGCCGAACAAGGACCCTGACCCTGAAGTTCGGGGGAAGAGGGTGAGCCTGAGGCCTGGATTCTCCGTATCTGAGTCAAAGGCTTGAGTGGTTGGGGATTGTAGTTTTCTTCCGGCCTTAAGGCCTAGGGCGACGTGAGCGTCTGGAGGTCCTCGCTCCTCGGCGCGGACAAGGCTCCAGGCCGGGTCAGGCTGCAGCTGGGCCGGTTCGGGGCTCGCTGCCGAGAACGCAGCGACCGGCGGGAACCAGTGGGCCAGCCTGGGCCTAGCAGGGTGCGAGTCTCATTCTGGGCTCCAGGGTCGGAAGAGAGTGCGGGAGACGCTGCATCTGCCCGGAGCACCGAGCCAAACTCGCAGGCAGGAGAGCGAGGCCGCGGGGCTGAGTTGCAGCCGAGACCGCTGGAGAGCAGCCAGGGCCGAGCCGCGGGGCCTCCTCGGCTTTGGGACTCATAACGATTGGGGCTATTTTGCAGGAGCATATTTTCGTTTTCATTTGGGAGATTTCGATGCTTTGGTTTAAAAAAATTCGTTCGCTGCCAAATAAGAAAAGTCAACTTGGTTGTCTAAGCGTGGTGCGGGGGCCCGAGCGAGCAGGGAGCCGCGAGCCGCGGGCTCGGCGCTGGTGTGAGCTGTCGGGTGCCCCTCTCGCCCACCCGCGCGCCCTCCGGCCAGCCGGCTGCCCTACCTCCCGGACTTGGTGATGACCATCTCGGTGCCCAGCTTGTGGAACTGGTCCCACAGCTCCTTGGCCTCCAGCGTCACCTTGGGGTCGTCCTCCACCTCGTCCTCGGGCTCCAGGCTCTTAAGCGAGCGCAGATGCGCAGCGGGCGGATGCGGGCCGAGTGCCGAGACGTGCAGCCCCGCCTCGGCCGCCGCCGCCGCCGCCGCAGCCGCCGCCGCCGCCGCCCCCGCCAAGCCGGGGTCGGGCAGAGGCTTGGCCAGCGCGCCGGGCGGCAGTGCGAGCGCCGGGAAGAAGGAGGGCTGCGCCGCCGCCAGAAAGGCGGACATGGGGAAGTCGGCCGGCCGTGGCGCGTGAAACGGGTGGTAAGCCATGGCGCTGGCCGCCAGCGCCGGCTCTCTCATCGGGACATCCGGCCCAGGCGCCCGGGGGCCGGGGCCGGGGGCGCGCGGCTCGGACCCCCGGCCCGGGCGGCGGCGCGCGCGGAGGAAGGGCGACCCGGGTGGCAAGCGCGGTGGCAGCTCCTCCCGGTTCCCCGTCCGGCGCACGGCGAGGGACGCGGGGCTCTGGGCGCGGGGGCGGCGGGGGCTCTGCGCGGGGCTGGGCTGGGCTGGCCCGCTCCGGCGCCGGGGACCACGCGCGACTGGTTAGATCTTGTCGTGATCTCTGGAAAACTGTGACTATCTCACATGTCCTGCCCTGCTCGGATCCCCTGCGCTAACGAGCCAGGCCCCCCTTGATTGCTGATTTTACGCTTTTTGGACCAATTGTGGGTCTCCGGGGGCGGGGTTTTGACAGCTCAGGCCAAGCTCCGGCCGGGAGGGGGGGCCGGGGAGAAGGTGTCGGAAGCCTCAGCAGTAAGAAAACATGTCAACAGAATAAAATATTAACCAATGACGGGCCAGCGAGCCCCGAGACCCCTCCCCCTGCCCCGGCCCCCACCCCGCCGCCCGCGCCCGCGGTTGCCTGCGCCCGGACAGGAAAGCGCGGCGGGCCGACCCGACTTGCCGAAAGGGCCTGAGGCGGGGGGCGCCCGGGTCCCAGGGCCCTGGGGAAGGACCCCCAGCCGCAGGCCGCCCCAAGTGCAAAGCATTGACACGGCCCAGAGAGGAGAGGGGGCGCCCTCCTTCTCCCGCGCCCGGCGGCCCGGCAGCTCTGGCCCGCGCCCCAGCTTGGCCTCCGACCCCGCTCCCGGCCGTGGCGCCGCCCGGGCCCCTGCACTCCGGAGGGAGGCTGCGGGTGCTGGAAAGAGAGGCCGGTGGGCGGGCGAGTCGGGAGGCGCTGGCTGCCGAGGTCCCGGAGCGGAACCCAGGTGGCGGGAGCCGGTGAGTGGAGCCGTGGCAGAGCCCTGGAGGGGCCGGCGTGGGCGGGAGCGGGACGCGGCCTTTCACTCGGGAAACGCGGGGAACCCTTAGCCCGCGCCTCCCCTCACAGGAAGACTCAGGAGGAACCGGGAGTTCCGGGAAAACCGTGGACTCAGCCCCGTATCCGCCTGCGTCCCCGACCTAAGCAGAGCTCTCCCACTGCCGGGAGAGCGGGTCCTCGGGGCTGGGAAGGTGTGAGTGCACCTTCCGCCGAGTACAGGGCGGCAAGGCGCAGGCGGATCCAGCCCCCAGGTTCTTGACCCGCGACCCAACGAATTTTCGCCGCATCCGGTACCAAAGACACAAGTATCCCTCATTCTAAACACCGGCATCCTCTCTCCTCCACTTTCCTAGAATTTGTTTCCAGCTCTCGAAAGCTCACGTCTCCCAGGTTCAGTAATGCCGAGTAACGAGTGTGGGGGTCTGAGCGTCTGTGCGCACCTGCGGTTGAGCCTCCACCCCCACCCCCTCCTACCCCCGCCTGCCGCAGTCGTTCTCAGGCACCACCAGTATTGCCTCCCGCCCTTGGGGTGTGTATGTGTTTGTGTGTGTGTGTGTGTGTGTGTGTGTGTGTGTGTGTTTCGCGCCCACTGTGGTGGTGCCGTCTGTGCGCAGCGGGAGCCGAACTTAAGGCGTGCGCCCAGTGAAGCGGCTACACACCTGCCTCGAATCAGTCTCAGGCCTGACACTGATTCCTGGAGGTCGCGTTCTGAAGGCAAGACGGACCACGCACTAGACACGGGTGACACTCCTGCCCGCACAACCAATGCAAAGGCGGGTGAGTTCTGCCGGAGCGGGTTTGCGCCGGCGTTGTGGGCGCGTACAGCCCACATCAAACAGTGTCCCATCCGCTGCGCACACCAGTCGCGGGGAATCCTGTCGCTGCACACGCCGACCTGCCGTGTAAAATCTTATCACCCCGGCAGTGCGGGTTGGGGATCGGCCGGAACCGTTTGGCCTTCCCGAACTTTTTTTCTACTTTTCTGAGCGGACCCCGGAGAGCTCGCTACCCCCCTACCCAGCGTGCAACAGGGCGCCGCCCCCAAAGGGTTTTTCTTCACGACCTCACTCTCTACTGGGTCGCTCCTCTCTTAGTGCCTCCTCTCTGTCCAGAACGAATCTTCGACTCCGCGCTGCGCAGTCTATGCAGCCGGGGCAGGATCCGTTGCAGCTTTGCACAGGCGAAGTCCTGCCGGCTCCGTCTTAGGCGAGATGTTGCCCCTGGGGATGGATGTGTGTGGACAGGTTTGAGCAGTTGGTGAGGTGACCAGATAATAGCCAGGGCAGCGTTCCGGAGCCAGGAATCCGGGCACAGGCCTGGGAATCCGTGCATGCACTCGCAAAGTCGTGTGTGTACACGTACTTTCGAACTTGCAAGAATGGCGTGTAGTACACCTAAGTGTGTGCGATTTGGACATTTTCCTGGAGAAGGTCTGTAGCTGGTCCGGGGTCCAAGGCCCAGGCAGTCTGAAACACGCTGGTACGGGTTGTTCGCCCAAGAAACCCCGCGGAGACGATGCAGCGGCTGCGTTTGGGGACCACAATCCCACCTGGCCACAAGCACTGGGCCACGGACCTGCCCTCCGGCGGCCACAGGCTCTTTCCCGGCCCGGACCCCATCATCTGCCCTGCCCCGTCGTCCCGCAACCAACCCGAGGTCGCTACAGCCGCTCTTAATATTCCGAATTTCCATCCCCCTATACCCCTACCCCCAACACCTCCAGCCAAACTCTCCAGCGAGGAATATCCTTGGCTCAACGAAAACCCGCGAAGGGGAGGCCCGGGAGGCCCTGGTGCTGTGCCGTGCGGCGCCCATGTCCCGCTCGGCCCCTCCCCCACCACCCCCCGGGTCTGACCCTCCTCTTCCCGGGGACAGGCGCCTCTGGGGGGTCCCCGGGGGCTGAGAGTGCGTGTCTCTTTAAGAGGCCCTGGGGGGCGCCTCGCGAGCCGCCCGGGGCTGGAGGGGGAGGGCACGAGCGGGGGCGGCTGGCGCCAGGCGGCCGAGGCTCCACAGCAAAGCTCCGGCCCCTGTCACTTCGCATCGGCCGGGCCCCGCAGACAGGCGGGGGACGCGCGCTCAGCCGCCCCTCCCTCTCCTAGGCCGTCCAGGGCCCGGGCGTCGGGCGGGCTCGGGCCTCGGGCCTCCGGCCCGTTGCACGCGCTCAATTAGCTCTGTGCTTCCCGCAACCCGGAAATCGGGCGGGGGCGGCCTGGGCCGGGTGTGGCCGTGGTCCCGAGCCTGGCCGGGCTGCTGTCCGTCCTTGGCCCCCCGTAACCTTTCGCGGGGTCAAGGGCCAGTGCTGGGACCTTCCCGGAATTGGTCCCCGCCCGGTGTCTTGGTCTGTGTGACTGGGCGTGGATCTGCGTGCTCCTGCGTGGAGTGATGGCTTGGTGTGTACGGTCCTGTGGCAGAGGGGACGTGCGTCCGGGCAGCGGGGCGCTGGCGTGAGACTGGTACTGAGTGCGCGGTGGTTCATGAGTGTGCCCGGGCTAAGCTCGGGTGCCGTGTGTGGCCCTATGCCGGTGACCAGTAGTGGAGGTGCCACTGGGCGCGTCCATCCTCGTCTTGGCCTGTGTGTATAGGAAGAAGGGGAGGGGAGAATAGACAGAGTTGCTCCCCATCCCCGGCTTCCCGGCCGGACCCGCGCCTCCCGGAGCCTTGGCGCCAGCCAGCCCCGTTTAGTGGCCGGCCCGGCTCCCCCGCGGTCCCGGGTCTGGCTGGGGTGGGGGCCGCGGCCTCGATGACCCCGGCCCGCAGCGGCCCGGCCTGTCCCGTCCACTTAGACAAATTGCGGCTGACAGGCTCGCAGTCTCTCTGGAGTCGCCGCCCGTCCGTCGCCTCCCTCCCGACCCAATTACCCCGCGCAGGGTCGGGCCAAGTGGCTGGGATGGGGCGGGGGGCTCGGGGAGAGCGGGAGGCGCGACCTCTTCCCGGCTGCGTTGTGGCCCAGGCCTTGCGCCGTGACAGGCGGCGGGGCCACTTCTTCGGATCATGTCCCTGGAAGTGCCTGGGCAGCACGGCCTCTGCGGCCCAGTCCCCAGTCTTCCAAGCTGACGCGAAAGCAAGGCCCACGCTGGCAGCTCTGGCGCGGGACAGCCCTGGCCCTTGAGGGTCGTCGCTGTGCACCTGAGGGCAAGCAAGGTCACAGGGCCCGGCAACCCAAGACTCATCCCCGCCGGATTTGGGACGACTTCCCCAGAGTTTTGGGGATTCCATAACCCTGAGAGCTCCCGACTACTCTATGCTCTGGGGTCGAGGTCCTCGGTTCGCAGCAGTCCGCTTGGGACGCAGGGGTCGGTAAAAGTGAGGTGCACATCTGTGAAGCTGCCAGTGCGTGGACGAGCACGGGTGTGAGGTCATGGGTGTGGGTGCCTGGGATCGTGGCAGAGTGAACAGGCCACGCTGCTGTGTGGCTTGAGAGGGGGGCAAAGCACAAAAAGGACCCCCCTAGGACCAGCCCACCTGCGAGAGAGGGGCGGGGCTGGCCTGCGCGCGCTCACCAGGCTCTTGATTAGCTTTCGCAGAAACGCTTTCGCCTGGAGCAGGGCCATGATTCCCTGGAGCAGCTTGGGGGTAGTCCTCGACAATCCGGGCGGGCTCCAGCGTCGCCTCACCTGCCCTCCCCCTCCCCGCCAAAGAGCTACCTGGCCTCCGGTCAGCCTCTGGGCCTCCAACCAATCTTTCGCTTTTTTGACCTGCAGCTTCCTCTTTGCCTCCTTGGACCTTGTTGCTTTTCTCCGCTGGGTGTGCTCCCCTCCCCCCACTTTACAGATGAGCCCAGAGGTGCAGTAATTTACCCGAGGCCACACAGCTACCGGTGGCAGAGCTGGGATGGGACCCAAGGACCTTAAGAAACAGCAAGGCCACTCCTTAGAAGCTGGTGATGTCATTGCTGTCCCACTAGCTACACCTGCTCCTGCAGCAATGCAGTACTGAGACTCCAGGGCCCCACCCTCAGGCTGGGCTCTGGCTTTGAATACAAGACGGTACAAGATGCTCTTCCCTTTTGCCCCCAGAGTTCCCAGCTCTAGGTCTGCAGGAGGGGGCTGCCTTCTCAGTTACACGGGGACAAAGGAGCAGCTATAAAGCTAGCCAGGGGCCAGGGCTGGACGCTCTTAGGAGTAGGGAATGGGGGTGAGTGGCCTCAGAGTCTTGGACTGTGTGCGGGCCCAGGACAGGGAGGTCAGTGCAGAATGCAGTTCCTCTAAGGGAACTGGCCTGGGCATGTGAGGCAGCATGGAGCAGACAGGGGTCAGCAGATTAGCTGTGTGACTTCTTAACCTTGGGCGAGGCTTCTTTCAGGCTCAGGCTTCTCATCTGCAAAATGAGAACCGAATAGCGCTCTTTTGGGTGCGTTCTAGTTTAGAGATTCCCTGATCTGTGAAAATCAGAAAACTCAGCAGTGAGAAACCATTTCCAGTCTTAGACCGGCAGCTGCCTGCTCTGGCCTCTGCTTGCTTCCAGAGGAGCCGACACTACTGTTTGACAGAGCGCCGTATACCTGAATTTACCTTGGGACCACTGGGCCATTTCTCCAATCAGTCCCAGACAGTGCCCTCCCTCCCTGAGCTGCCACTCCAGCTCCCATCAGCCTCCTCGCAAACCATGAAGGTATTTTTTCCTCCATCAAGTTGAGAGAAAGTCCATAGTGATTGCCTGTTGAGCAGGTAGGGCTGTAAGAATCAGGGAGGTCACATGGCTTCCTCAAGGTCACCTGGTCAGGCCACAGTTAGATGCATGTTCCGATGGCCTCCTAGGGTGATGCCATCATGGGGGTCTGCTGGGGCTGCTCCGGGGTGAGGTGGACCTTGCCCTGGGTGTTATCTCTAGAGGACAGGAGGCTGGCTGCTCCCGGGCCAGTGGGCAGTAAAGCCCCCCACCCTGGGGCCCAGTCTCACTTCCAGCTGATTACAGGCTGTGGCAGGGTCTATAACCTCTCCAATTAGCCGGGGGCCAGACCCGAGGCCTCTCTGATAACCCCAGCTCCAGTGGCAGCCGCCATGGGGCCAGCTTATCTGGCCTCTCTTATCCTCCCCCTTCCCCCACATACTCAAAGAGTTGCCCTAGCTGTGAGCAGATGAATAACCAGATTGTCCTGCAAGCTCAGCCCTACACCCACCACTTTCCCTGACTGAAGGAGGCCACAGCTGTTTTGCACCCCCTGGAGGGAAAGGGCTGAGCCAGGGAGGACTCCTGGCTCTAAGCTGCCAGCCGGTCCCCTGTGTGGTTGGAGAGCGCTCCTGGCTGTCCATCTTTGCCCCATCCACGTGCCCTAGGGTGGGTTCAGAGGGCCTGACCCTTCCTTGAGCTCCTTCCGTGGCCAGTGTGCATAGGCAATCTGGTGGCACGCCCCTCCCTCCCTCCCTGTCCCCTTTTGACTGAAACACTGCTCTGGCTGGGGTGGGGGGTATGCCAGGCACATCAGTGTCTCCAGGTGGGCTGGAACGGGAAAAGCTGCTGTTCCTCCCGCAGCCCCGACTGGGCCCAGGCCTCCTTCCATTCCCAGCATGCCTCACTCTGGCATGTGATTCCTCACCCCGCAGGTTCCCAGGCAGGAGGGACTGGCTTCAGCCACCCTATGCAGGGCCATCTATTCAGCCTTCAGAGCCGAGTGTGATTCAGGTCCCCCTTCTGCTAGCATGCCCAGCTGGTCGGGTGGAGGGCACTGAAGATTTAATCTCTCCGCAGGCGCCAGGGTTGGATGGGGTGCGTGCGAAGAGGGCGGGGGCCCTGGAGCTCCCCCGCTCTGGCTGGACGGCTGGATGGGAAGGCCTGCTTGTTTGTGAACTCTTCTGTGGCTGTTACATTAAACTTCACCCCAAACCACACCTGGATCAGTGGGTTTCCTTCAATCCTCCCAGGCCTCTCTGGGGTCTCAGGGAAGGCGGGACTGGGGCTACCCCTTTTCACTCCCCTGGCTCCTGTCTCCTTCCTGCCATTCACTTTAGGTCCAGAATTGGGAGGTGGGAGGGGAACCACATCAGGAACTTGTCATCCAAGGTTCCAGCCAGGTTTCCTGGGAGACCCACCTTCACCTGACCACCTGTCACCTTCTGAGTCTGAGGAGAGGTAATGACAGGGAGCCTGTCCCAAAGACGAGGCCAGAGTCTTCATCAGGCTCTCCTTCCCACAGCAGCCCAGAAGCACATGCCAAGGACCTGACCAGCCCTGATGGCCACAGCCAGGGAGGGTCCGGGCCTGGGGTGCCCCCAGAACTCAATGGCTCTGGTAACAGGCAAGAAGGTCAGAGAATGGATTTAAGTCAGACCCTGCCCCAGTTCAAGAGTAAACATCCTCATTCTCCTTCCTCCCCCCTCCCTGACTCCCCCTCAGCTGCACGTGTGGAGCAGGGACACACGGTCAGGCCCACAGGACTCTGCTCAGCGCTTGGAGAGGACCCTGACCCCAGCAACTCAGGGATGGACACCAACTGCAGCGTGATTTATTGAACAAGACGTGCACTTTTTGACAGGGCCTCAGTAACCAGGGTTTCCTTCACTGAACAGTACAGGACCAGGGTAAAAGGGCTTACAGACAAGAAAGACAAATCCTTTCCATGAGCCAAAGGGGAAAGAAAAGAGGAAGGGGGGTTTCTTCTTCCTTCCTCCTTCCCTAATACGCTGGGCCTCAGTTCAACGCCAGAAGCAGGTTGGCCAAGGGAAGCTGGGCAGCGTGTGCCGAAGCCAGGAGTGAGCTGGGGCTGTCGCTCAGGGCCAAAGTGCCCGCCGGACCACCCACCCTCGCCCCACCCAGGCCCCCGAAGGGTTTGGTTAGAAAATACAAAAGCGGGTCCAATGCAGGACATCATGTGCAAACGGAGGAGGGGACGGAGCTTCTGCAGAGTCTCTCTCAGCCACGGCCCCGTTGATGGGGGGCAGAGGTCATGGTGAGCCAAGGTGCTTTGGAGAAGGGTCTCTTCTCAATCCAGGGAGGGGGGGCGGCTGTTGTCACGAAGCTTGGGGAAGGTGGTGGTAAAAGACGAGCAGAGTCCGAAGGGCAGGACCAGGGCGGGGACTTCTCCCCTCCCCCCAGCAGGTGAGTGGGCCAGCCAGTCAGAAGCAGGTTGCTGGTACCTACGGGAAGCTGGTAGGGAAGAGGCTGAGGGGCTGACTCTCATTGGTGGGCAGTGGGGATCGGTAGCCATCGAAGTTTCTCGGGATGCTGCCGCTGGTGGAACCTGAGCTGTTACTCAGAGTCTCGATGCTTCCCTCTCGCTGTAGTTCTGCAAGACAGAAGGGCGGGCCAGGCCCGGTCAGAGTGCCGTCTTGGGGAGGCGGGGGTAGCCCTGGGCCGGGCTGCCTGCCTTGAGGCACCAATCTGGGTCCATTTACATCCTTCTGCGGGGGGAAGGACGGGCCGGGTGGCAGCTCGGGGCACAGGGAGGCTCCCCCTGAGGAGGGCGAAGCCCCCTTGGCTGGCGGGCTCCAGTTACTCCCTCATTGTGGGAGCCCCTTTAGCCAGAAGTACGGCCGCCCTGATGATTTGTCAGGACCACACTGCCATACATGGGGCATGTGCTCAGCCAGCATGCTCCCCCAACTCCATGAGAGGCTCCTATCCTGGAGCTACAAGTCTGGCAGGAGGGGAGAAGCCAGGACATGGGAAGGACCGACGCTTCCCTACCTGATCTGTCTCCCTCCCCTCCCCTGCCAGGGAGCTTCAACCCTGGCTTAGCCACTCGCTCACTCGTTCTCACCCACACAGTCTGCCTGCTGGCCAGGCCCCGGTCCATCTGCGGCACCTCCTGGAAAGTGACCTGTTTCCCTTCAGGAGGGAATGCCAGGTTTGAGAGGGGCCTACATGCCTGGAGTGCCTCCTTTCTCCCTTCCTCTGGGCTCCCAAGTGTCCTGGAGGCCCCCCAGCATTTCTATGCTCAGAGTCAACCCGGGAAGCAGGCAGGGAGGCTCCCATCTCCTCCTCTGCCCCTTCCCTGGCGTCAAAACAGCCACGCTACCATCTTGGGTATGGCACCTGGCTCCCTCTCGTTCAACTCTGGGCAGCTTACCCAACTGCCCACCATCTCTTGATCCAAGACAAGTACTGGGGTAGGTGGGCTGGGGATAGACTTCCTGGTGAGCCGAATGCAAGGAAGAGAGAATTACTTCTTGGCTTTTTGAAAGTGGCCAGTTCCTATACCCTCTCCCTCACAGTGGGCTCTGAGATGTGCGCACACACATCCCTGGGCAAACTCTGGGCCCCAAGCCGAGATGTGGTACCCGCAACCTCTCCTTCCCCAAGGTACACCTGCCCGGGACTGAGGGGGTCTTGCGTGTCCACCCCAGGAGCCCAGGACCTCAAAGCAGTCATCTGAAACGGCAAGGTGTGCTCGAGTGTTACACTTGTCTGGTCTCTTTTATCTCCAGCCTGCACCTGCTCCCTGGCTCCCTGCCACCGTACACATGCAGCACAGCTGGCTTTGGTTAGGGAATGGGTCATGGCCTTTGCTCCTGGGCCGGCCATCACCAGTCGGCCAGGAAATAACCACCGACCCCCCCCCCCGCGGGTGACCCCCAAAGCATCGTGGTGACCCAGCAGAGGCAGCCACAGAACGGGCTGGGGGAGTCTGTGCTGCCCTCCTTCAGAGCAGGCTCCTGGTCCTGTGTGAGGCGTGAGGGGCCCTCAGGCTGGAAGGGTGTGTGTGCCTGGACACCAGAACCCCTCAGCAGATGGGGGCTGTGGACACAAGCTACAGGCTTGGTGATGGCCCCTGATCTCCAAGAGACACTGGCTGCCCCGTTGGGCCCAACCCTGAGATAAGTCGAGAGTTATCTAGATGTGGATCGCCCTCTAGCCTCACCCTCATCTGGGAGTCCAGGCCACTGTGCCGAGAGAGGGACAGGACAGGAAAGCAAAGAACAGGCCCCGGGATTTCTGTATGGAAGCGTCGGGCCGAGGAGTCTGTGGGAGATCTCTGATTCCAGAGGCCCTGGCCCTGGTGCAGGCTGTCCCAGCACTAGGGGGCGCTGGCAGCAGGGCCAGGAGGGCAGGAGACAGGAGCAGTGGCCGCAGCAAGAGGAGCAGGGGCTTCCTGAGCCAAGGAAGAAAGCCCCACGTGGAGGAGCAGAAAAGGCCACCGGCATGGGGAAGGTCGGCACCTCTCCAGAGCTGGAAGCCATGCCTGACGTTCTGGAGACCCAGTGCCGGCACATCCCCACTAGCGAGGAAGCCGAGGGGCCGGGAGCCCAGGACCGAGCGTGGCACCCCCTCTGCCCCTCAGCACAGGCCCGCAGGGACCCCACCCCGCGAGTCTGGGCGGACGCCCGTCATCCCATCCTGTGACAGTGCAGGGACGGTTGCCAAAGGGACTTACAAGATGAGTTTGCTGCTCTCGGGGGCCAGGTAGAGCCTGAGCTGTCCTGCTCGTGTTTTCTCTTTACCAGTGAGGCCTGGGACATGAGGGAAGTGGTCCCATCTCCCAGGGCGACCGAGCTCTGGTGAATTTATGTCCCGTACGTCTCCCCGGGCCT
This sequence comes from Stenella coeruleoalba, assembly GCF_951394435.1. Classification (NCBI taxonomy): domain Eukaryota; kingdom Metazoa; phylum Chordata; class Mammalia; order Artiodactyla; family Delphinidae; genus Stenella; species Stenella coeruleoalba. The sequence continues at coordinate 33,211,789 of NC_137165.1, forward strand.
CCTCCCTCCTCTCCATGCCCACGGCCACTGCCGGGTTAGGCCTGTGCTTCCTGCCTGGATAAGTTCCAAAGTTCCCTACTGGTCTCCTGCCCTCCAGACCCCCCCTCTCCAAGCCACCGCATCCCAAAGCCGGGGTGTTCTCTCTGTAGCACAAACCTCATCTTGCTTTTCCTCTGCTTAAAAATCTTCATCGACTCCTAAGCGTCCTCAGGATAAGGTCTAAACCCCTCAGCTCTATCGAACTGCCTTCCGTGACTGACCCGCCCCCCGCAAGACCTCACTAACCTCTCCTGTTATTGGATTTGAGGAACCAGTAATGAGCTTGGGCAGTCTGGGGGCCTCTCCAGGCTGCCTTAGGCCTCTGGGCCGGTGCTCATCCAACTTCCTCTGACGGAAAAGCTCTTCCCAGGCTCCCTAGGCCCCTAGGGCGCCTACTCATCTTCAAAGCTAAGGGCAAGCACGAGCCTGTGCTGGCGGAGCCGGCCAGGCCACACTGCGCTGTGTACCCACTCCTGCCCCGGGCCCTCTAGCACACTGTGCACCGCCTGCTCACACGCGTGTCTCCATCCAGGTGGAGGGTCTCTCGGGGGCCAGTTCTGTGCTTTCTCTCTGTATTCCCTAGTGCCAACAGCAGGGCCTAGAAAACAGCTGGTGCTCAAAAAACATTTCTCGAATGAATGAGTGAACGATGTGGGAAGGAGATGTGGCGCTTTTTCTGCGCATGACTACCAGTACAAGAAGCAGGGGCCCGGCTGGGCCTGGGCACTTTCCTACATGCCTCTGTCAAGTCCCTCTCTCTTCTTCTCGCTGAGACAGGATGAGCGTGTGCAGAAGCGGATGTGGACGTGTTCGAGGGGTGCACACACGGTTGCCCCTCAGGCCACCCAGCCGCCCAGCCCTCAGAGCAAGTGGCAAACGGAAGTGTGTGGCCTTACCTTCCTCCATCCTGAACACATGCTTTGTGACTGTTGGGTTGCTCATGGACGCTGGGCTGTTGGCATTGTTTTTTTTTTCCCTTGTGAAAAGAAGAGCATTGAGGAACCTTTTGGGAAAAGACCCAGACAATGATGGAGAAGTACACTGATCTCTGCAAGCAGGAGGAGAGGGTATCGGGAGGTGTGGGGAAGTCACACTGGGAGGAGGGTAAGCTTGCAGCAGAATTCTGTAGTGACATGCATGTGTAGGGGCCTGAGGACCAGTCTTGGGGGTCCCAGAGATGGAAGTGTCGTCACACAGCCGAGACCCCCTTTGGTGAGGGTGACGGGTGGTGGGGGAGAGGGAAGGAGCCTCTGGCCCATGCAGTGCCGGCTGCGCCCCATGCACGTGGGATGCCAGGAGAGGAAGAGGAGACAGACAAAGGCTGAGTTTTCGGGGATGCCTCCGGATGTTCTGACTCAGTGGCCCAGTTTCTGGTTGCCACCCTCCTCCCCCAATCCCCAGACCCCTGGGTCTGAACAGCTCTCCTGCAGCTGAGGTGGACCTGTGGGGAAAGCCCACCAGAAACCTGCCAGGGCTGCAGGAGAGAGAGCTGGGGGCTCTGTGGTGGGGGACTAAGCAAGCATCCCTGGCAGCCTCCCCACTCAGCAGAAGTAGGTGGATTCTGGCCGGTGGGAAAAAGCTAGCTCTAAAGGAGGCTGCTCTCCAGGCCTCAGAGCGAGGTAGGGGATGAAGAGTAGCTCCTAGACAATGGACTGGACTTGGACAGAAAATCCTATTATGACCTCACATTCTCCAGCGCCTTCGTGCTCCTGGGAGGTGGGTGCTGGTCTCCCCACCTTGCAGGCAGCAAAACCAAGGAAGAGCAGGAAGCCATTGGCTCTGGGTACACAGCCCCCCACGAGAGAGAACTGGGCCGCTGCAGACCCCAGGACGGTGATGTGACAACTCCAGAAACCGCTAAGACTGGCTCCAGTGCTCCCCACTGGCTGTGTCCACCCATTCCCTGCTGGCTCTTTTTGGAAAATGGGCCTGCTGCCCCTCTACGCCCTGGGCCAGGATGGGTCAGCCACAGCGGGTAGGGGGGCAGTGGAATGAGCAGCAAGCAAAAAGGAGGCGCCTTGGCTCTCATGAAGTAAGCAAAGGACAGAGAAAGCTCAGCCCTCGTGCTGCCCTCACTCTCTATGGAGCCTGGCAAATTCCGAAGGTGTCAGAGGCGGACAAAGAGGTGGCTGGCCTTGTTAGGGAGAAGCGAGCCTGGTTCCCTGGGCGTGTATGCCAACGGAGACCCAGGGAGCATGTGAGGAGGCAGGAGCTTAGCTGCCCCATCTTGGGCTGGGCCACGCAGGATGAGGGAGCCTGTCTTCCGTCCTTCACTCCACCATCACCCCAGCCCCTCATCTCCCAGCAGGATTACTGAGGCCCCTTTGCAAAGGCAGGAGCAGCAGCCTGGCTCCTGCGAGCCGTGGGTGGGTGCCGATGAGCAGGGCAGGGCTCCACCCAGGGAGAGGCAGAGGATGAGGCAGGAAGGGGACCTTACACGGCACAGGAGATGGCACGGGGGGCAGAGCATGAGGAAGCCCCTCTCTCTGGTCCTCCCCGCTGGACTGCTGGTCCCCAAGGCTGCTTCACCATGGAGGTTCTTCTCCCTGGGACCGTCCTCTCCCCTGGGTACAGACCCTTCACTCCCTTGAGGCCGTGCAATGCCTGGTAAGACTGGGTGCAGGTCTCTCTTCACAGGAACAGTCACTTTACTAAGCGCTATGGTCTTGGTTCCCTGAGCCCTGGGGAGGGGGTGAACCGCTGAGGACACAGGGTCTGTGTGAGCTTTGGGAGGAGCTGGGGGAGCCCAGGAGGGCAGGAGACCCCAGGGGGAAGGTCAGGAGTGAAGTCCTACTTTGGGCTTGACCTTCTCCAGGCCTCCTCCAGGCCGGGTGGCAGTGAGGGTGGCTGGCCAGAGACCCCGAGGGAAGCCCCTTTGGCTTCTGGTGGGTGAGGGCCCTGTGGAGAGCCCGTCTCGGGACTCGGCTGAGGAAGGTCTGTTTCCGGGACCCGATGGGGTCAGTGAGGGCAGTTCTGTGTGCGTGTTTGGGCGGAGGGTCCCTGGGACCCCTGGGGTTCAGTCCCCAGGCCTCCCTGGCACTTCCCTTGCCACAAAAGGAGTAGCATTTACTGCCGGGCCCCTCTGGTGTGCTCAGAGGCTCCAGCCGGCCCAGCTCTGCACACTCAGCCTCGATGCTGCTCATTAAAGGGATGAGCAGAGCACTTCTACTGGGCCCTGGCTGCAGCCACACACCCCCGTCCCAAGCTAACCGCCCAGGCGGCCTGCGGGGAGCAGGATTAGGCCTTGGGGTGGAGTCTTAGGTGGTACCCACCGCCCACTTCCAGCAGAGAGGAGGGAGAATGCCCCCCACCCTTACCCCTCAGCCTCAAGGGCCTGAGGAGTGGGGGGGGCAATGTCGGCCCAGGCTGGGGAGGCAGATGAGGGCAGTGGTTAAGAGCACAGGCCCTGGGCCCTGCTACCTGGGAGATCTGGGGCAAGTTACTCAACCTCTGTGCCTCAGTCTCCTGCGCAGGAGGGTAACAGTGTCTCTTTCATAGTGCGGTCGTAGAATTAAATTAAACAATGCATGTAGAGCGCGTCATGAAGTGCTTAAAGCTTCCCGTCAGCAAATGTGAGTTACTCTCATTGCTGCAATTGTATTAGCGCCTGTGATTATCCACAGGACCTCGGGGTCCCTCTCCATCTTCCCTCCCCAGCAGGTGTCTCTGCCATCCAGGCCCCACCGGTTCGCGCTCCCCCTTCTCCACTGGATCTTGGGAAAGAGTCTTTCTTTTTAATCAAGAAATGGCCTGAAGAGGAAGATGGCAGATATGTGTTTACAGCTTTTCATTTCCCTCCTTGCCTCTTTGAAAATACCTTCTTCCGAGCTGGAAAATAAATTTCCAACCCTGTTGACGTGCATTGATTTTTCCCTCCTGCGTCCACCTCCCAGTTCTTCCCCATCAGCGGGGCCTGTGGTTAAGCCCCGTGTCTGGGTTGGGCTCAGTGGTACCTCAGGGGAGTGGGTGGCCCCAGAGCACGGAACTGTCAGCCAAACTGCCCCATCTTGCCCAGCGCCTGGCTCAGAGGTCTGCAAACAGAAATGGCTTCCATCCCCTTCTACCGTGAGGGTTCTCGGCTGAGGGGTTGAGGTCAGGGAGTGGGGTGGGGGGAAGGAGGTCCTCTGAGCAGGAGATTAGTGATTTTTAGCATCTTCTCCGAAAGGAATATACAGAGAGGAGACCAGGGGACCACAGGACTGCTTCAAGCTCAGCAAGTGGATCTCAACGGGGTCTGCCCCAAGCAATCGACTTTGTCAGCAAGGGGCCTGCCAACAAGGGCCTGGGACCAGCTATGCAAGCTGGGGCTCGGAGAGAGAGGCGCTCAGGAGGTGGGGGGCTTGGCTGCATCCTGCGGGTTCAGGAGGGTGGTCAGCTTCCTGGTGCTGGAACCCGAAGAGGTGATCCGGAGGCCAACTAGGGGGTGGACACGGCTAGGGGCTGCTTGTCTTACAGCAGCCCTGGGCCTGGAAACTACTGCTCTCTCTTCCAGAGAACAGGAGTGGCTCACAGAGGTGGGGGTCTCTTCAGGGAGACAGAGATGGAGTTGCCTGAGATGGCTTCTGGAAACCCTGACAGCTCTGTCACAGACCACACTCTGGGTTGGAGCCAACCTCAGCCCCAGGGCACTTTTTAGGAGGTTAAAAGGGCAGCAGTTAAAGGAGGCAGCCTGTAGGGAGGCCTTGATTTTCCTCCCACCCTGACACACCGAACTGAGGCTGCACGGCCCCCCTGCACCTTCCCTTTTCCTGTCCTCTCAGCCCTGCCGTATCCCACCCTCAGGCACCCTCCGCAGGCTCCAGAGCCCGCAGAGAGGCCAACAGACCAGGGATCCTCTTCTTCCACCAACACCAGGTCTTGGAAGGATGGGGGCTGGGGGGTAAGGCTGAGAAGGTATCACTTTTCTCCTCCAGCAGGGGTTTTTATTCCCCTCCCGGGCACACTTGTGGAAGGAAGGAGGGCAGTTTCTCGAAGCTGAGGGGCTGAGGATGAAAAGGGCCTTCGGAGTTCAGATAATGGGAATCCTGGTCTGGGTGATGGAATGAGGGAGTGGAGAAGATAGCTAACAATGGCCTGGGTATCTCCAGGGCTTCACACCTGTGTCTGAGCACAGAGCCCTGGCCCACTGATTCCACCCGACTTCTGGTCATCTCACTGCACACCCAGCCTGGGGTCCCTAAGAGCTTGTGCCAACGGCCCGAGTCCTGCAGCCGGTGGGCAGGTACATGCCTTCCCTCCTGGCAGGAGTCTCTTCCAACCCACAGGGCTCCCACAACACGCTTTCTTATCTCCTTGCCCAGCTCTTGCTCCTGACCCCCGCAGGTACCGAGACCCAGAACGTCACAGAATGAGGCCAAGGCTACGTGGCCTGCTCTGCCCCTCGCCAACCCCTCCCCCGCTGCCAGCTCCAAACATGAAGGGCAAATATCTGCTGCTCATGGCTCAGGCACCTGGAAGTGTGTCCCTTGGCCACTGGGGCCACGCACAGCTGCCTAATAACCTCAGGGTTTTGGGGGGAGACCTGAGGCCTCAAGGAGACCTCAGACCCTTCTGGGCATCCACTGGCCCCTCCCTGGAAGGTGAAAGTCACGATCAATACCTGGAAAGGATGGTTGAGAAAACTGGCAAGTGGAGAGCCCTCTCTGTGCCTTAGGCCCCACCCAGAAAAACTGGGGAAAAGGCACATCACCTTTCTTCCCTCCAACAGGAAAGGTCCTCAGGCCTCTGGAAACCCTATTCGTGACAGCAGGCCAGTCTGGCATTAATACATGAGACAGGGGCACAGAGGTAGGCTAGGTCCAGGATGCGTGTGTGTGTGTGTGTGTGTGTGTGTCTGTGTGTGTGTGTGTGTGTCTGTGTGTGTTGGGGGTGGAGAAGGGAGCAGAGCATCTGAGTTCCAGGCAGAGCAGCTCACAACCCAGCCCCGGATCCCTTCCCAGACTTAGGTGGTATTGGCCACAGGGTAGGCTGGCCTGTCTGGGGCTGGAGCCTTCCCCTGGGTCCCTCCTACAACAGCCATGATAGGGCAGCAGCCCCAGCCAGGGAAAGACCAGGAAGGCTGCCACAACCCGCTCCCAGGCAGCCCATGTGACCCAAGCCCTCTCAAGTCCTGGCTTAAGGAGAAGAGAGCAGCATCACCCACCCAGGTCACCTCGACCAGCACCCCATGTGTGGGGACCCTCTTGGTGTCACTACATCTGTCTAACTTTAAATCCTGACCCAGGCAGAGTATGTCCTGTCATAGCATATTATACTTGGGGATGGCAAAGGCTGAGCTGACCTGGCTCACGGGTCCCTGCTTTTGAGTTATGTGATAAATCTGGCTGAAACCATGCTTGAGATCAGCCAGATGTAGGAGCAGCCTTGAGCTGAACCTCCCTGTGGGTGTCGAGGAGGACTCGCTCTAGCCCCAGTCCTGCCGCCAACGTGCTGAATGACCTGGGCAGGTTGCTTCACTTCTCATTTGCATCACCATCTGTCAGGCAGCAGGGGAGGGGCTGCTCTGCAGACCTCACAGGGCGTGGGAGGCTCTAAACAGAAGAGGATGTGAAGGTGCTTCAAGAAGCAGGATACGCCCGGAGCGCGTGGGAGAGACCACTCTCACTGCAGTGGGGTCCTGGGTAGAAAGCTGGGGTTGCCATCTCTGATGCTTCAGCAGGCTGAGGCCCTTGGAGAAGCGGTCCTCACCCAGGAGGGCCCAAAATGCCCCCTCTAGCTCCAGGCCAGCAGCACAACACGGGGGGCAGAGCTGCGGCAGATGCCATCTGAGGTAGATGCAGGGGGGCGGCGTGGCGGTAGAGGACGCCCAGCCAGGTGCTGGACGGGCCTCCTTTGTGTGCGTCTGCATATGGGGCCCCGCGACCATGCCCACTCAGCATGGCTCTGGGGAGGACACAGAGCTTGGAAGCTGTCCCAGGGAACCAGGTGTCCGGCAGCCAGCCTCGACTTTCCTGCCTCCTGAAGTCCAGCCTTGAAGCTCGGAAGACCCCACCGAGCTCCCGGGCGGGGTCTTCCCGAGCCGCCCTCTGGGGCTGTGAGACAGCGCAGGGGCCCATGGACCACAGGAGAGATGCTGCTCCTTGAACACGGCTGGCCTGATGGGCTCGAGCCACATCCGGTTCTCATTCAAATGTCCAAATGTAATTAAATTCTCTCCGATGCAGCGGAAGAGTTTGGTAAGATGTGGCTCTCCCCCTCCATCAAGGTTAAGAAATCGCCATCATCTCTCATTCCATGGCTGACCCAGTCTGCTCCCTGCCACTGATCTGTCCCGTTCTGTACAGTTAAGGCCTGTGCTCTGAGCTGTTTTCTAGAGCTGATGGGGCTGGGGCCCATGCCGCGCCCTCTCCCCCACCATCCCACTTACCCACCTGAGAGGATGGCCAGCTGAGGCCCAAGCAGCAGGCTCGCTTTGACTGAACAAGTCAGTGCACTGTGGGCTGGGCAGGGGCGGGGAGGCGAGCGGCCCTGGGGACACGGCTGCCGAACCCAGGCTCGCCTCGGGTTGTGTCCTCCTTCCACTGCCTGGATGTGTCTCGTCACGCCCTGCTGAGGGATCTCCTCTCTGTAGTTTCTCACAACAGGATGCGCTCGAGAGCCTCTGGCCTGGTCCCAGAGCCCTCTATGGGAAATGGAGCCTCTCACAGTCCGGGCAGGGTGAGGCAGCCTGCCTGCCCCTACGCACGGAGAAGAGGAGGGAGGCGTGAAGGAAGCAGAGGAGTGGAGAAGGCCTGGGAGCCGTCTCCGGGAATCCCTGGGACCTCCACGTCTCACAGGATTGCTGGTCATTTCTGGCCTGTCAGGGCTCCGAACGGGTTAACGGGCAGCACGGTCCAAGGTGCCGGCCTCGGTGAGACGAAGGGTGACCCACTCAATAGAAAGGAGGCGCGCTCACCCGAGGCTTCAGTGCCTCTCCCCAGCCTCCCGTTCAGGACTTCCCTGAATTCAAGCATCCCCTAGACAGGCTGCCTTTTCCAGCTTCCCTTCCCAACTGAGTATCTCCAGTTTACAGCTTATTTTTACTTAGGGATTTATGACTTTCATGGTAATGGGTTCCATTCTACTTCCTCTATGTCTATTCTTCTAATCTTTGTGGTATAGGCTTTACGAGACTTTCTTAATAAGTCGGGGTAGTATTCTTTTTGAAACAAACTGTCCTGCAAGTTAATGACTTAGAGTGGGTGTGGATGCTCCCCAGAGACAAATGGGGGCTGGGGAGGGGATAACCAGGGTGGGGGTAGATAAGACTCTTCTAGATTGAATACAGGTCCCTTTAAGGCTCTTGGTCAGCTCCTGGACCAGAATCCCCCAGGCTGCTCACCAACATCCCCATCTGAGATCTAGGACCACTTTTAGGCACACGCGGCACTTCCACACCAGAGTGCTCACCCTGGAGATGGGCACAGCTCACAGCAACCCCAACACTGCTGACCTGACTCTAAATAGGAAACATTTTGTATATTTGTTTCCAAATGGTAAACATTAGTTTAGTAATGGATTTAATTTAATTGCTTGGTGGCATTACTGCCAAGGCCATAGGGCTGGTGCCTTCGTATCAGTGAAGGTTTTAAGGAAATGAACCTAGTTCTTAGTTCAGTTGTCCTAGGCCAAGCTTAGCTAGGACAGTGGTGATGGGGTCAAGGTCTCTGTTGCCTCTGTTAGGGTCCCCAGCCTATGATCTTGACCCCGTAGTCACGAGTCTCGATTAATTGCTGCGGTGCCGCCCGTCCAGATGAAAAAGCTGGGCGGATACACAAAGGCGGATGCTGCCTTTGTGCTCTGTCCACAGACTGGCTGCTGGTGCCGGGCCTCTATTCATTATTCAATTCAGCTCGCTCAGACGAGCCTTTCCATTTGCTCCTCCAGGAGAAATAACAAATCTAGAAATGCAATTCCACTTTGCTGTATTACAATATTGATTTGCCCGTCGAGTGGGAGTGCATTTGTTCTGTCAGTCCCCCTGTGGGCAGGAAGGGGTTAACCAAATGTTTATCACAAGGCTGGCTTCAGAGTTGAAAGTAATGTGATCAGTAATGAATTTTGTGTTACATTAGGTTGTATAAATGGACAGACAAGCGCAGACAACAAGTGGCCAGGAGTCGGGGCTAATCTAATGATGTAAAAATAGAGACAGCACCAATTATACTAGGGGCCAGCTCCAGGCTCCTGCAGGGACTGCAAATGAATAGGTACAAATCAAATTACTCACTAATAGACGCACTACAAGAGGGGCAGTCAATGGTAAATGCATTAGAGCCTAGTGACCTCTCTGCTCTGCACAGCAGAATCCGAAAATTTGACTTCCATCTTAAAAGTGGGGGGCAGGGAGTGAGGTTCTCAAAGAAACTCTTGTTGGGGGAAGCACGGCAGCTACTCCCCACCCCAAACCAGTCCGTCGCCAGAAGGTACCTCCTGTCTGAGCCGACCTCTTGCCCTCACTCCAATGCCTCCTGAAGCCTGAGCACCGGGGGCAGGGGCGGGGGGCCTCTTGAGGGACCAAAAGAGCAGTGGATGAAGCCCTGCACGTAGGCAAAGACAGGAAGTTACATACCAACACACTTCACAGCCATGTGCCTCTCAGGGGTGATGGTTTTGCTGCTACGTCAAGGGCTGTGTCCGTATTGAAAATAAAATATTTCTTTAAAGAGGATCACAACATGGACCTTTCAGAGAGCAGCGGTGCCAAGATCAAAGGGAGTAGATACGAAAATCTGGTTTGACCACTGAGCGCTTTGCGGGGAGTGCTAGTGCTCTGTTCCGAGGCACAGCACAGGCAGGGTTTTTTTTTTTTTTTTTTACATCTTTATTGGAGTATAATTGCTCCACAATGGTGTGCTAGTTTCTCCTTTATAACAAAGTGAATCAGCTGTACATATACATACCCCCCCACGTCTCTTCCCTCTTGCATCTCTCTCGCTCCCCCCCTCCCTATCCCACCCCTCTAGGTGGTCACAGAGCACCGAGCTGCTCTCCCTGTGCTGTGCGGCTGCTTCCCACTAGCTGTCTGTTTTATGTTTGGTGGTGGATATACGTCCAGGCCAGTCAGGCAGGGTTTTATCTATTTCTTGCCAGCCTGAACTCGTCTGTCCTTCCCTCTGTTCCTTCTCCCAGTCCTGCCTTCGCCCTTACAAGGGAATGGGAGCAGAGAAGGATGTGGAGTTACCACTGGCACCGCAGCCCCTCAGGTTTTCTTCCTCCCTCTCGGGCTCTATGAATGTGGAAACCAGGCCTTAAGTTCCAAGCTGCTTGGCAGTGCTGCTGGGCTGCTCAGAGAAGGCTCATGGAGACGTGCTTAAACGCATGAACCATATGCTTAGATTCAGCTCCCAGTGGCTTGGGGAGGGATAAAGTATGAAACCAAAGGACCCAGGCCCATGCCCGGATGGAAGCGGGGGCGGGGGGGGGGGTCCGGTAGGCTCGGCCCACCTGCTCCTCCCCACAACCCACCCCTAAGGCCAACACCAGTCACATACATCAAAGTGGAGATGGCAAGCTGGTCCTGGCCAACTGGAGATGATGGGAACCGGCCAGAAAAATGAGCCCCCTGGCCCCAACCTGGCGGGGGTGGGGCGGGCAGGCACAGAAGGGAAAAAATCATCCTGAACAAATGAAGCAACTGGATGTCAATTCTCCCCAAACTCAATTAAGCACACAGAGGGGTGCGACTGCAAGCTATCGGGCTACACTAAATAAAACATATGTGGGGGGAATCGGCGTACGTCTGGGAAGCCTGGTGCCGGGAGATTCTACCAGGACATTTAAGAATGCTTTCTGTGGTGGGCCTGCAGGTCCCTGGGGGCAGGGGTGGGGTTCAAAGAGAAGTGGGCAGGAAGCAATCACCAAATGTCAGAGGTTAGACAGCTGACTCTGGGGTGGGTGCTCGGAAACGCCTCCCTCTGTAAATTCAATCTGATGGGCACGGCTTGGCTTCCTTCGTCCAGGACTCTTTTGCTTCAAGAGCCCAGGCTCTGGACTCCTAAAGGGTCAGAGGGCCACTTCCAACTTTCATTTTCTGTGTGTCTGTTTGTCTTTCCTCTGTCGCCAGCCATCCCGCCTGGGGTGGGGGCAGATGGTGGTCGACACCTCAGGCCACCTTCCGGGGCAGTAGAGGGGCAGAGGCAGGGGCAGAAGGGAAAGCTGGGTATTTAACCATCCATGACTGTGTTCAACTTTGTTCAGATCTCACACCTCGCAGAAAGGTCAATGGTTAAAGGTGAATTCTCTGGCAGAAGAGGAGGAACGGAGAGAAATCCTCCCGTTTGTTAACCATTTACCCATGTTCATGTCTTCAGAGAAGGCCCCTTATCTGGGGGTCCAACGGCCCTTCTCCACCCCTTGTCCAAGCCTGTCCGTTTTCCACAGGAATTCCTGCCCATGTGGGGCAACACCTGGAAAGGGGACTCTGAAGATTCACTGATGAGGTCACATGGGCACTTCCTCCTTGTCGACAGGAATCAGTGTGCTTTGGTTAAAGAATTCAAAGAAGACTTTGGGCAACTGAGAAATGTGCAGAGGAGCTTCTCAGCCCTAAACTTCCGTTACAGCTCTGCCTTTGCCTGGGGCTTCCAGCGGCCTTAGGGGAAAAGGAGAGAGGGATGGAGGAGGCAGAAACTAACTATCTAGAACTGGCCAGAAACTGACAAGTGTGTCTTTTAAACACAATTCTTCTTTCCATTGCTCCGACTGGCTTTCATTTACCTCTCAGGAGCCACGAAAACCCATCCAGTCATTCAGCAAACATTAACTGGGGCTCAGCTTGGCTCCTGTCCCAGTGCTAGATGCTGGGCAGGGAAAGGCTGGTGGTTAGAGGTAACAAAGAGGAATCGGACTCAGTCCGAGGAACCGGAGTTGGGCTAAGACACACAGTATGGCTGACGGAGGGGCTGAAGAGACCACCAGAGTTGAGCCTTGCCCCAGTGGGATGGAGAAGGGAATCCGCCATTGCTAGTTAGTGGAAACGGCGACATGTACTACCTGCCCAGGGCCAAGTGTCAAGTGAGTAGGCGATACAGAAATTCAGAGAAAGCTTCAGACAACGTGAGATTTGAGCTTGGTCTAAAAAGGTGACCGGGCAGTGGGTGAGGGCAGCAGGCCCTTGAACAGAGCCAGGTCAGCAGTGCCACGTGCTGGGGGTGATGGGTGAGGGTGTCTGCATGGAATATGAATAAGGGGCGACTGTGGAAGGGGTGTGGGGGGAGCAGGCTGGAAAGGAAGGTGAGGAAGGCCTGTAAGAGACTTGAAATATCACAGCAAGGAGCCCAGGCTGTCATGTGTGGGCCCTGGGCTCTTGTGAAGAGGGAAACAGGACAGGCAGAGGAGGCCCTGACAGTAAGGATGCCTTCCTTTTCTGGGTCTCCCTTCTCGGGAATAATATGTAGGAGTGATTGATAAACCCCTCGGACCAGGTGACAGGATCTTAAGAACTGGAAATTCTTCCTCCTTTTTTTGTTTTTTTATAAATTTATTTTATTTTTGGCTGTGTTGGGTCTTCGTTGCTGCACACAGGCTTTCCTTAGTTGCGGCGAGTGGGGGGCTACTCTTCGTTGCGCAGGCTTCTCATTGTGGTGGCTTCTCTTGTTGCGGAGCACGGGATCTAGGCATGCGGGCTCAGTAGTTGTGGCTCACGGGCTCAGTAGTTGTGGCTCGCGGGCTCTAGAGTGCAGGCTCAGTAGTTGTGGCGCACGGGCTTAGTTGCTCCGCGGCACGTGGGATCTTCCTGGACCAGGGCTTGAACCCGTGTCCCCTACACTGGCAGGAGGATTCTGAACCACTGTGCTACCAGGGAAGCCCTGGATATCTCCTTTTAATCCCACATGTTTTAGTTATGATTTCATTTCAAAGCTTTAATTTTTCCTCCTTTGTACATTGCAGAGAGGAACGTCTACCCGGCGGTGGTGTGACAACTGTAGGATGCTCACATGGTTAGCATGGATTTGGAGGCGTAGAAGCCGTTTGGGAGGTGGCGGCCGTGAGGACAAAGGAGAGGAGGAAACAAGGCAACCAAAGCGCTCGGCACAGGGAACAGCTGCCAGGACATCACGGGAACAGGAGGCCAACATTTCCTGCACCTCCTGTCTTCCCTCTCCCTTGGACTTAGAGAGGAAGAAAGTGAGCTGAGAGAGGGAAAGCTTTATTCCCTGGAGGGCCAGCACCGTGCCCAGGGGTACCTCCAGAGAGCCCGCCTGCCTGCAGCGGCCCCGGGGAGAGGGTGAGGGCCTACTGAGGAGGTGGCTGACAGGAGCCCCTGAAAGCACTGAAGAAGGCGAGAAAATCCAGGGCCCGACTAGGTGAAGCAGAGGAAAGTACCTAAGGGACTGGCTAAGTTGCTTCCATGATAGTGCTTGCCTGAGAGCAGGGACGTCTAAAAGGTAAGAGAATTAATTCACTGCCCCATGCCTGCAATTACTGTCACGTGATCATGTGGCACCCTGAGATGGAAGGGGGCTGACACGGGTCCTACTGGAAATGCAGCCTTAGCACGAAAATGTTCCCAGCCCTCAGCAATGAGGCAAGCAGGAGTTCCAAGGCCCATTGGAAGAGCTAATCCTAGAGGGAGGATAGAGGGTCCGACATGGTCCAACATACTGGGTTATTTGTTTAGGGGTGCCCATCTGGTCAACTCCAGGAACAATAGCTAACATTTATCGAGATCTTAATTCTCACAGTCCTGAAATGAAAGATATTAGCACGCACACACAAAAATAGTGCTTTTAGTTCATCTTTTTGCAAAACGTAGGTAGTCGATGGACTTTGTTAATGGATATTTGTTAATTCACTTATTGAACCCTTCCTATGACCATTTAAAAGCTGTGTCTACTGTTCAAAATGTGCTTTCCATATTAAGGAGGAAAAATGGTATAGCCCTTTCAAAAAGAAAAAGTAGTTTCTGACAGAAATCTTTGGAAGACCTTTCGCTGAAAAGAATCTCACAGCCTTTTCTGCTGAGTAATTACTATACACACAGGAAAACTCAGAGGATTTAGCAGAGTAAACTAGAGCCCTGCTTTCCAAACTGTAGGTCACAATTCATTGATGTATTGTAAAGTCAGTTTAGTGAGTCATGACTGCATTAAAAAAAAATGTAGACAGCTGATTCACATCATTGTACAGCAGAAACGAACACAGCATTGCACAGCAACTATACCCCAATTTAAAAAAAAATGAAATAAAATAGTACTAGAGTGTACTGCCTATACTATTGTTTTCTGAAAGTTTTATATATTTGAGCAAGGAAGTAAATGTATTTCTCATGGAAGGTAAGAGGTAAAGATTGAGCCCCCAGTGTGATCCCCAAGAGTAGCTGCTTCTGGACGAGGACAGAATCTGTTAAAGAGACTCTAGACAGAAAAGGATGAGCCTCTTTCCTACCCTTAGTGCTGTGATCATAAAGGAGAGTGAAACAGCATTCCCAGGACTGAAGGAAGCCACAGTCATGGGGAAGAGTCAGTCCCCCTTGACCTTGACTGCTGACTTAGTGAGCTCTTAAGAGTCAACAGCAGCAAAGGGAGGCTGCCTGCAACAGAGATGTGTCAATACTTTAAACAGCTGCTCAGGACCTGTGAACTAGGCCTAGGGCTTTTGCTATTGGATGTGGGAGAAAGCCAAAGAAAGAAAGACAAGGTTTAGCTAAATAGTGATTGAAAGAGTTAAAGTGAAAATAAACTTAATATGTGTCCAGGTGTTTATGAAAAGTTTTTTGGTATTAGGTTATACCTTTACTTAGACACAAAACAACTGGAATAAGTAAATGTTTTGCTTATCGAAAAAAATCCTATTTTTCTAGAAAAGGCAATATTGAAAGGCATGTCTACTAAGCAGGAATTAGTCATGTTATTTTGAGGGGCTGAGAGAGGAGGGGCTGTAGGAGACAGCATTCCCGGCAGAAGGAGAAGTTTGTGCAGAGGCCCAGCAGGCAGAGGGAACACGTGTGCTTAGGGACCCTCCGGGGACTTCAGCTCGGCTGGAGCTCGCCCAGAGCAGTGAGAGAGGAGTCCGCAGACAGGGCCGCGGCTGGTCATGAAGGGCTTTGTACGTGATGAGATGGGGTGAATCCGGGAGAAGGACAGAGCTGGCGGGAGAGGAGTTCAGTTTTTGGACATGTGGAAACATCGACAGGTGACTGGTCTGGAGATCAGGAGAGGAAGCCAACTTGGAGAATCTTTGGAAATCATCGGTTTATGGGTAGTAACTGAGGCCGCGGAAGCAGAGGGGATGGCCCTGTTCGCACTGAGGGAGAGGAAAGAGGGCTAAGAAAGGGCCTGGAGAAATACATTGAAGGCCGACAGAGAAAGCAAGCCCAGGGAAAGGACGGACAAGTAGCAGAGGCAGAAGAAAAACCATGAGAGTGTGGTGAAACAGGAACTACAGGGAAATCACTCCGAGATTACAGGGCCTGGCTCACCGGGCCAGCGCTGGGGCAAAATGGACATTCGGTGGTGACTCTGGGTACTGTGGCCGGGCAGGCTTGGGGTAGGAACTGCTCCTCCTCTGGACAGCAGGGGAGGGGACGTTGCTGCAGGGACGTTTAGGGTCTGGGTGCAGGAGGCCAAGGGATTGCTCAAATGGTGACCAGCATTTTCTGAGGGTGAGAGACAAGCTGGTGGGGTAAGAGATTTGAGGGGAACGGGAAGTTTGACATAGCGTCCATGAAGAAGGAAAGAGACTGATTTCAAGATGCCGGGTGGACAGAGCACAGGTCCCATACCGAATAAAGCGCAGACTAATTCATACCAAATAAACAGCAATAATATGGAAAAAAATAATAAAATACAAACTCTTAGAGGACCAGAGATCTGGGGAATCTCTAAGAGAATGAAAACGGGCCAGAAGCCACAGCAGTAAAGCAGGGGCTGCAGCAGAGCTGCTAACACCTAGGTTAAATGTACAATCCATTCACCCAGTAGTTACTGCACACCCCCTATGTGTCAGACACTGTTCTATGCACTGGGATCTGCTGCAAAAGATGAGTGCAAACTGAGAATCGGAAAAGGGGGCACTGGGAAAATGCAGAAGGACTGCCAGGGCTCACTGGACAGTAGAGGCCGTATGTTTGTAGACGTACCGATCTGAACAACTTATGATTTTTCTTCAGCAACCTAAGTGTACGAGCAGAGTTGACTTGACCTGGATTTTGTTTTCTTGACTGGGGACAGGGGAAAGGTAACAGGGGCAAGAGGTGTGAGGATATTAGAAAGAAAGCAATGCAGTCAGTTATTTTTTAGCTGGACTTTCAAATTTAATTTTGATCCAATTAGAGTAACTGGTCACAGCCATCCTGGAGGACAGAGCTAATGTCCGCCTCACAGGTCAACTACGTTTTAAAACGGGCCTTCTCAAACTTTAATGTGCATAGAGATCTTGTCAAAACGCAGGTGCTGATTCAGTAGGGCTGGATGGGGCCTGAGATTCTGCATGTTTAATCAGCTCCTGGATATAGACAGTGTTGCTGGTTCACAGACCACTCTGCGAATAGTAAGGTTTTGAAAGGTTTTGCTTTACTTTGGGGGAGAGTTGTTTTGCACTATGGTACGGCTTACCGGTGGGGTGCTGGGGCTGGCTGACTGCTACATTTTCAGGAATTCTGCTAGGTTGACTGACATCATGCTGATAGCTTGAAATTAGCTGCAATGGGAGGTTCTGTCCTATGGCAATGCCCAACTGCTATAAATCAGGGTTTTCCTGCTTCCCTTTGGAGAGCTGGTTGTTAAACATTTACTGGCATATCACTAGGTAAACCTGTATAATAGTGAAGCATGGATACAATGGGCTTTGGTGTCAGGGGTCATGGAGCACCCGTCCCGGGTACTACACTAAACAAAGAGCCTGCTGCAAGCATTACAGAAACTGATCATCTCTGGTGCCTCGGAGGAACCAACAGAGGCACAAGCTTGGGTCACCCTATCCCATGAGCACCCAGAGGAGCAGGTTGTGGAAAGCGAGAGCAGGACTGACAGGCTGCTCTGAGCAAAGGGTGACTTGCTGGAAATTCTCACCCACGTTGCCTGGCTATCTCTGGGCAGCAGGCTGACTCTGGTGTGGGTGTGTCAGGCTGCCCTTTCAAGGCCCTGGGCTGCACGACCAGGCTGATACTTTATCTGGAGCTGCAAAATGTGAAAACTGATTCTCAACAAAGGCAGGGGGGAACAGGTTAACTTCCATGATATCTGCTTAACTTACTGGCCTTTAAAATCGAGGCAGAGTTTAAAAACAACAACAAAAACATATATATGTGTGCACACATACAGACTGATAGATTTAATTTGGTCAAAGGAAACCAAATGAATCCCATTTGGTGACAGCTTGGGGAGGAAAATGAAATCCCTCTGCTCAAAAAGGGCATCTCCTATTTTCTGACCTATGGGTCATACAGTTTTAATTTCCTCTCTCTCTCTCTCTCTTTTTTTTTTTAATTTCATGAACCTGCTTAAGGCCACAAAGACTCTCCCGAATCCTTCAGCTGTCTGGCAGATGAATGGCTGCCAGCTTCGCTCAGGTTACTAATGGTCTGTGCCAGGCTGAAGTTCCCCAACTCTGCCTGAAAGCGCCTTCCAATCTGTTGCTGGACGACACGGAGGTGCTCTAAGCGGCTTCTGAGGAAGGCGGCTGGGGAGGAGAGCTGACCCAGAGCTGCTCTGGTCCCTGGAAGGGTGGCTCCTTGGGAGTGTGTCTGGTGCCACCGGCTCTGGTTTGTGTGAGCTGGGGCTGGCCAGGGCCCAGAGATGTAAGGGAAAGCTGTGCTACGAGCAAGGTTCAGAAAGGGAAAAGATTTTCTCCCTTCGGCCAGCTTCCAAGCAAAATGGGGTTAGAGCCCCTGTAAATGGCAGAGCTGCTTCTCATCTCCGGATCCAGGTGGGAGAACAATGGCATGATGACCTGCCATTCACTAGTTGGATGGCTTTACAATGGGGGTGGAGAGGTGGCGTGCCCATGTCTGTGCTTGTGGGAGTCGAGGGGGTGGGACATGGCTTGTTGCAGCTTCCATGGTGCACGTCTTCCTTTCCAGGGAAGAAGGGGGCACGGAGGGGGCCTGGTCCTCAGAGATGGCTGTCTCCTGTGGCCAGATAAAGCACCTCTCCATCTCTAGCCAACTCCCTCTCTTGCATCTATTCTGTTCATTTGCCAATTATCACACGAGAGCTATGGGCAGGCATGAAGCTAGTGCTGTGGAGAAAGAGATGAGGACAATGCATCTCTATCCTGTTAGTGTAGGAACAGAGGAACTGAATGGGATGGGAAAGAAGAGAGGGAAAAGGTTAACTGCTAAACCCAAATATCTAAAAGACCTGGAGGAGCTGCAGGAAATTGGGACTGTGTAATAATGTCAGGCATTTTGAGCCCTGCCAAAAATGCTTTTTTTTTTTTTTTTTTTTTTTTTTTTTTGCAGTACGCGGGCCTCTCACTGCTGCGGCCTCTCCCGTCGTGGAGCACAGGCTCCAGACGCGCAGGCTCAGCGGCCATGGCTCATGGGCCCAGCCGCTCTGCGGCACGTGGGATCTTCCCAGACCAGGGCACAAACCCGTGTCCCCTGCATCGGCAGGCGGACTCTCAACCACGGCGCCACCAGGGAAGCCCTTTTTTTTTTTCCCCAAAAATGCTTTGACTCTCGATCTTGCTTGTCCTGATTCCTGCCCCAGGGTTGTAAGTTTCTCCTCCCTGGAATCCCCTCTTCAGGTAGGCACGTGGATGGAGCAGTTCATGGTAAGGAATAACAGGCTTGAGGGGACTCAGGCAAGCAAGAGTGAGAAGGCCTGCAGCCAGGATTTGCTCCATCCCCGAACAAAGTTCCTGTTGACCTCAGAACACTGGCAAGAGGCCTGTGGGGCGGTCTTCCTCAGGGATAAAAGCCGGGCTAGAGCTCGCACTAACAGCACAGATGTCTAGAAGGAAGGGGTACTTTAGAAAAAAGGAGAGGCAGAAAAAAAAAAAAAAGAAAAAAGGAGAGGCAGGCTGTACTGTAATTCTGCAAAGATGGAAGGGTTGTGGGCTTTCCTAAATGCATACCAGTGTGTGTGTGTGTGTGTGTGTGTGTGTGTGTGTGTGTACACCTGCTTGCCCGGGGCAGGGCTTACCCATCATCTAAGGATGTCTCTGCTCTATGGATGTGAGAAGCTACCCCAGGCCCCAGTTGCTGCACTGTCTCAGAGACAAGAGTACAGAGGCAAAAGGCAGCGTGAGAAAAAGCTGTCTGGGGGATCACACCAGCCTTGCCTGCTGCATCCTTGCTCCCTCCCCGGCTGGCAGGGCCCACTGATACTCTCCAATCTATAAAGCCTGCAGCAGGGCAGAAGAAGGTGTGCTGCCTCAGTGTTCAGTGCTCAAGGGCTGCTGAAACCTTAGGGACACCAAGGCCGTCCCTTCCCCTGGAGAAGGTGTCCTTCTGGGAGCCACCTATACAATACAATTGTGTAACCACAGCGTGTTCGTACGCATTAGTCCATGCAGGAGGGGTCGGTTCCCTGGGAACCCCCCTCTGCACGGGGTTTCCCAATATCAGAAGCTTCCAAAATGGATGGCAATCAGAGTACTAACTAAAGAAACAAATGGTTAAAACACACACCCTCTCTCCCACCAGAGAAGCTCCATACCCACAGGAGCTATTCACAACCAAGCCAGGCTAGGAGTGTGAGGCCGCCTTTACCTGTTCCGGATCCCACCACGTCCCGGCTCGGTGACTCGGCCATGGCATCGGCCAGCCGCTCCCGCAGGCCCTCCTCCGTGTGCTCCATGGAGGCCATGTGCCGCAGCCCGAAGCCCTCCGGCCAGCTCCCACACACCTCCAGCAGGGTCACGCTCCGGTCGAAGGTACCTGCAGCGCACAAGGGACACCTGACGCTGAGTCACCTTGCAGAGAGCGGGCCGTTCTCTATGTCTGCTCACCGCCAACTCCCCTCCCTGCCCAGGGTCCATTTTAGCCCTTCCACAGGACGGATGAAGGAGGGAACGCCACGAAACATGGATGTGCAGGGCAGAACGAGACCGCTCATGCCACCAGATCAGAGCGTGTAGACCTCTGCGGCGTTGGGCTAGTGGTTTTTGAACTGTTTTCTTTTTCTGTTATTGTTGCATGGCTTGTAGGATTCTTGTTCCCCCACCAGGGATTGAAACTGGGCCCTCAGCAGTGAAAGCACAGAGTCCTAACCACTGAGCCGCCAGGGAACTCCCCCGAACTATTTTCTGAGGACCTACAGGGTTCTCTGAAGTCTTCAGGGACTGCTTCAAGATCTAGGTCAAGGGTAGGAAACTTCTTTCCCAGGTTCAAGCAAACTGCCCTCCCCACTTTTCTCTGTTTGAGGCAATAGGGCTTCGCCTAAAGATTCTTTTTTTTTTTTTTTTTGCGGTACGCGGGCCTCTCACTGTTGTGGCCTCTCCTGTTGCGGAGCACAGGCTCCGGACGCGCAGGCTCAGCGGCCATGGCTCATGGGCCCAGCCGCTCCGCGGCATGTGGGATCTTCCTGGACCGGGGCACGAACCCGTGTCCCCTGCATCGGCAGGTGGACCCTCAACCACTGTGCCACCAGGGAAGCCCTAAAGATTCATTTTTAAAAGGGGTTACATAGCTTAAATTTTTTTTAAAAAAAGCAGTCTAAAAAAAAAAAAAAAAGCATTCTAAGTCACTATATCCTATCACCTATATCAAATGTCCTCAGAAAGGTTATGTCCCAAGATCCAACGGCAAGTTTGTGGCAGGCTTGGTTCAAGAACTCAGATCTTCCGACGGCTCAGTCTAGAACTCATTCTCCTCCACCGCATACAGTCCCCCAGCTGCCCCAGGACATGTGCACCACTGGGGCACCATTTTCAGGACGGCAGCACGAGACTTGGGTGATAGCATCTTCAGCAAAGACCTTTCCTCGATCTGAAGCTGCTTCCCAATTCCAAAAAGTACACGGTGCTCTGCTGAATGCCAAGATTAGATTTTACATGCAAGATCACTTCAAAGGCTAAATTTAAATTATTCTCCTTTATTATACAGCAAGTCTTCTGTGAAAGCTTATTTCATCCACTCTCTCTTGGAAGGAGATTATAGTCATGCTCTGTTGCTTTAAGCACATACCATTTCCCCAGCGATTAGGTAACTGAATCCACTGCATTTATTGGGCTTGGTTCCTGCCAGCACCAGGAAGATGGGGAAAAAATGCAAATGCCGATGTTTCCCAAAGTTAAAAGAACACCACCACACACTCTTTTTATCAGGTCTTGCTTCTTCTCTTTGATCAGCCGTCAGAAACTATCTTCCCTCGGCGGTCAGGACTGAGCAGCGTCAGGGCACACTCTCTGCCAATGACAGGTGGTAATAGAGAGGGTGCGAGCCCCAGCCCCGGCAGGCGGCCCTGCCTCTGATAATGGCCAAAGCACTGAGGTGATAACCGTTCGTAAACACTCCGACAGTCGGTGACTCCATACATCAGCAAAGAGGGCCAGATAATCCTGAGCTCTCCTGACCAGACAAAGGCCCCTGGCCAGCCCGCTGGGATTTCTATGTGTGGCAAGGGTCACTCCTGGTTCCTGGATGTCATCAGCCAAGTTTGGCTTTGATTTATCTCTTGCCTAACTGGAGGGTAGATTCCTGGTGCCGGGGTAATGGGCAGCGTCTATAAATGCATCTCCCCAAGAAGAGGCCCACCTTGGGAGTGCGTTGCTGGGGATCAGCCTGTCAGGTGGGACTCAGGGACGGGGAGCTGCCCTATACCACCTTCTCTGTCCATCAGGTAGGGTCAGGCGGTGGGTCTGGGGAGCCAGGCACTGGGCAGTGGGGGAGAGGTGCTCTGAGTGTCAGCCCTCTAAGGGCCTGGGCTGTGCCAGTGTTGCCCTAGAGCCCACACTCAACCGGCATCAGCCACGACTCAAAGGTGCCCAGTCCCCAAGGACACACAAGGAATGAAGACACACAGTGGACTGCTGATTCCAGTGCCCACTCACTAAGTGATGTGAGGCAAGTCCCTCCATCTCCTTTTTCCATCTCTGAAGTACGGTTGGTAACTCTTTGCCCTGTCTCAAAGGAGGGAAGAGATTAAGTGAGGTTCCTGCCGGGAGTCTGAGTTCTCCTCTAGCGCCACCCCACTCTTAGTTGACAAGATCAAGAGCTACAGCACCAGCGTTCCTGGTCTGCCTGGGGTCTGCCTGGGAAGTCTATGCTTAGTAATTTCCAGAACAGGAGATCAACAATAAAATGTGGGCACTCCCCCACCCTGTGCGCTCAGGGCCGGGGCGGCAACTTTTTATTTTATTTTTTTTTTATGGACAGAGATGTCCCAGAGCCTGGGGAAGGGAAGAGAATGCTCTCACTTCACAGGAGCAGGGTACCTGCCTCTAGAAAGGTGCTCAGTCAAGGATTGTACGTCCTGTGTTTAGAGGTCAGGGCAGGTAAGCTGACAGCAGGGCCAAGAGGCGTATCAGAAGCCAAAGCAGGAAGAAAACGAAACAATCCAGCAAGACGTTATGGCAAGAAGCGTGCAGGTAAGAGGCCCTGTCCATGAGAGAGGGTAAAGGCCAGGGGAGTACGTAATATTGTAAGGGACAGAGTGACAGTATACAGGAGAAAAGGATCATGAGCTAGTGTTATAGTGGAGAATGGAAACAGAAACACAGGCTCTAACACATATTACTTGTATGCGTATAGCTCTGGGCAAGCCCTTTACCTTTCTGAGCCTCTGATTCCTCATCCATAAAAATGGAAAAACGATACAATCTTATAGGGGTGTTATGGGGTTTGCATTAGATAAATAGCATATAGTGAGTGCTCTGCACATAAGGGGTAATGCTCGTGTATATGTTAATAATAACAAATATGTACAACTTTATACCACTTGAAGCGTCATCATAAATGTTGACTATCACAGTGATCCTGAAAGGCAAGATGGGTACCACTCCAATTTACGGGAGAGGAGCTGGAAGCGCAGAGAGATTCAGTGGCTTGCTCAAAGTCTCCAAGTGACAGATCTGGAACACAAGCTCCTAACTGTCATCTTGGAGATCATTCTATCAGCTGCATCTGGAGCTGCATCTGGAGAACTGTTATGGGGAGAAATCACCTCTATCTTTCCTAACTTGCTCTGAGAACTCCTGTCACCTTCAACCACGGCCTTTTAAAAATCTTTCCCACACCCAACCAGCCCAAGTTTCTTGGAGTATCCTGGTAACGCCGATGAGTCATCCTGTCGGATGGCACACAGGAGAAAAGAAAAATTGATAGAAGATCTAATCTGTTCTCTCTCAGCACGGGCACTGCGAGGAAGCTGTGAGTATGAGGCTGGGGATACAAAAAGTGCTCAGCAAAGGAGCATTTGATCATTTCGACAGTCCTGAGAGGTCACAGAGAGCACACAATCAGTGGTCCTGCTTATAGTGCTAGAGGGAGTCCCAGCAGAGGCCCAGCGATGCCCCCCCTTCCTGCCCATCCTTCCACCCCTGCCAGTGCAGATGAGGGCAGCAAAGGCGCTCACGGGGTCCCCTCGTCTTGGAGGGAGAAAAGGGCTGCAGGTGTGTGCGTGTGCCAGCAGGGGCTGGGGTTAGAGGCTAAGCCCTCGGAGAGTGAGGTCACCTCTGGGCTCTTAGGCAACTGCGCATCTTGTCAGCGTGATCGGCATCGCTATCATTCATCTGGCCAGCCTAGAGACACTCCATCAGATGGGCTGGCCCTTTGAGCCCCATTACAGGGGAAAGGGTCAGTTTCAAGGGGGAGAAGACACTTAGTGCAGGTTGCTTGCAAAGCACAAAGTATATGTACTTAGCAAAAAACATCTTTAGCTGAAGCAATGCTCTGCTGTTTACCAAGCCCTCTCACGTTTATGATTTCGGTTAACTCACACATTCATCAAACATGGATTAGTGTCCACTGTGATATGAGTCAGGCCCCGTGCGGAGGGATGGGAATACAAAGTGAGAAAGAAAAGAAAAAAGCTCAAGGTCCACAAAACTCTGGGAAGCAGCAATGGTCACCATTTTACAGATCTGCATCTTTCTGAGACTGAGGGACGTGAGACAACTTAAGGTCACCGGTCCTAAGTGCGACAGTCTTCCCATGATGCTCCGTGGGGACCCCTTCCTTCAGGGCTGCCTGCCACCCCACTATTCTCTGAATATATTTTCTAAGATTCAGTTCAGGTCTCATTGGCTCAACAAAACCTTGTTATAATGATAATCTAAGTTATCATGAGCACTCTTCTACAAAGTCTGACTGTACGCGAAGTTCTTCACCTCTTGGGATGAAGCTGGTGAAAGTTATAAACTTACCCCCAAAATGTGTATTGGCAAACATGAAATGATACGAACAGTTTCAGGGTGCTGAGGGATGCCTCCGAAGCCCATCCTCAGAGCCCAGGTTAGTGAGATCAGTGTCCTGGTGTTCTCCCCACACTGCCTTCTATGATTCTCATGATCTGCTCTTCAACCTAGTTTAGAAGCTGCTTTAGGGCATGGATTCCTCCACAAGCCGTAAGTCTGTAATAAGCACAGGACTTTGTGCATTGTGCTTGCTCCAAACATGTTTATTGACTGATTATGAACATCTGAGAAATCTGACAGTCACTCTGGAGTCAGTACCCTTTGGGTGCATTGCCCCAGAGACTAAACATCTAGGGCCAGGGCTGGGAGGCGGAGATGGAGGAAAGCAGAAAACGGAGCTAAAATTAAATAAGAGGAAGGAGACAAATTGTAAGTGAGCAGAAAACAATGTTGCGATATCATTCTACTACCCCCTGGAGACTTATTTTACAGGTGAGATTCTGGGAATTGGAAGAACCCGAACAATCTGCCTCGGATGACACAGAGAGCCAGGTTCATACAGGTGAGCTTCCCGAATCCTGCTTCCCAGCTTGGCATCCTGCATTACACTCTCTCCCCAGAGGAGAAATGGGTCAGGTTCTCGGGTTTCACGAACGCATTAAAGGCATGCCATGACAGCTGGCGAGCCAGCAAGCTCCAGGGGGAGGTGAGTGGCACACGTGCTCTGTCTTTTGTGCACCACCGTCAAGGGGCAGGGAAGCCCAGCGGTGGAGGCAGCGTGGGGGAGGTGGGATGTTCCTCTGAGCTGATAGCGTCTAATCACACCCTCGCTATTTAGGAGATTGTGGCTCAGCCTCCGCTTTGCATCCATTAGATTCAGCCCAGGGTTTGGATGCTGATGAGAGCCTGTCGATCAGATTTCCAGCCACCAGGGAGGCCAGGTACCAAGAGCAAAACTTGTCATTAAACAACGCTCTTCAAGACAGAAGCCTTCCTGGGTGAGAGTTTGTGATGATAACGATGGCCACGATAACTAAGAAATGATCCCAGGCACGATGAGCGTGGCCATTGGAGAGTGTCCCCACCTGATCTGCAAACTAGGTCACCAAACTGAGCTTGAGACTGGTGCTTTCTCTGTGCTTACATGAACAGGTTGCTTCATATCAGCACAGGCTGAGGACATTAGCTTTGTGGTTATTAGATGTGGCCACAGGCATGTTTCACTGTCTCAACATGTGCTATGTCATGGCTAACAGACATGGGAGAGGGAGGCTGAGAGCATATGAGGACCCCATCTGTCCCTCTCAATCCTTTACGTTGGTTCCCAGGATAACAGTAACCCACATCCACAGACGTAGTACAGAGCAAAGAGGCCTAGACCCCAGCAATCTTTTATGACTCCGACTATCTAATGCTCACCAAACTTGTGACCGTGTACCATGTTTGTCCCATAGTCATCCGTTTGGCTGCGGGGTTTAGATTCGGCGGTTAGGTAATTAAAGGATCTACTATTCCAGTTCAGAAGTAAACTTAGCAATAGAAAGGAAAGGTACCAGCGAAGTACAGAAACACCCTTAGCTAATGGTGGCAAGCGAGGAGATGCTGGCGAGCCAGATGTGGTGATGCCACATCTGTCCTCACAGGCCCTCGGGGCCACTAGTGGGAAGGAATTAGTCACTGTTCATCAGAGGTCCATGAACAGACTACCATGTGGGGCACGTCAAAGGCACCTGAGACAGGGAAGAGAAATTCAACAGTAACTGAGACACTAAGAATTTATGTGCTATTTAAAATAGTCATTTTGACAACGATTTTAACTGCAATATATGATCACAACTCATACTTTAAAGCTTAGGATATAGATTACAAATCCAGACATCCAGGCTATAATTGGAATTCTCCCATTAACTTTTCTGGTTACTCTAGGTCTTAATTTCCCCACTTACCACATGGAGAATAAATGAGCAACTCTCATTTAAGGGGTTTGCTAATATTTTCAATGTAATGAACAGTAATACACTAACAGAGCAATGGTGACATGATGTTTGAGGTTCCTAGGGTATCCAAGGGCAGCAAATTTCATTTTCTATGAACCAGTTCCATAAGCAAGCAGCCACCCTGTAAAGGAGTCTTGGCTGGAAGAAGCAAGGAAGGATTCTCTCGTGGACACTTTGGTGGAAGCGTGATGCTGCTGACACCTTGATTTTGAACTTCTGGCCCCCAGAAATATGAGAGAATAAATTTCTGTTGTTCTAAGTTACCAAGTTTGTAGTAATTTGTTACGGCAGCCCTAGGAAAATGATACACCTATAAAACAGGGAAATGAATGTTTGCCTTCCAGGGCTGTCATGAGCATCTGATCAGATAGGACATGAAAGAGTGCTTTGTAAAACTGCACGGGGCCACTCCAACATAGAGGACTACCCCAGGGCTCTGTGAGCAGCCCTTCTTAGGGGCAGTGGGATTCTGTGACAGGCTTAGAAAGTGAGTAGGGACACCTCTAGGCCAGAAGACAAGCAGCTTGAGGAGGATACTGGGTGGGAAAAAGTCACATCAGCTCCCAGTCTGGGCAACTCCATCGTGAAAGCTGAGTGGCTCTGTGTCATTACATAGCCGGAGCCTTTGATAGGGAGTTACAGCATCTACGTTGGGTATGTATCCTCCACTTCTCTGAGGATGACTGCAGAGGGCCCAGGAGCGCAGGGGAGGTGGTGTCTTAGCTCTGAGGTCAGGTCCCTCACATCCCCTGATCTCCCCACATCAGAGGGTGGGGATAGGACATTTCTGTTCCCTAAATTCTTTAATGAATAAACAGAATTGTACTCAACACAGGTAAGGATGAAATGAAATAGGCTGTTGCTAATGGGAATATTATTGTTATAAACTATCTAAAGGGCAATTTGGCAATATGTATAAAGAGCCTTTTAAAAACATGAAAGGCCACTTCTAGGAACCTAACCCAACCTAACCCTAAGCTAAGATGCCAACAACCTTCATGCATAAAGATGCTCACTGCTACTTGAATGCAGCCTTACAATAGGGTATTTGTTAAGTAAACTATGCTTCGTAGCGGCAGTAGAATATTAGGTAGTCTTGAAAAATGATACTTATAACAGGAGAAATTCTATAAGAGATGATGTTAAATTATTTGGGATTAACAGACATACACTATTATATATAAAATAGATAAACAACAAGGACCTACTGTATAGCACAGGGAACTCTACTCAAGATGTTTCAGTATCTTGTAATAACCTACAATGGAAAAGAATCTGAAAAAGAATACATATGTATGTATAAAAATATGTAAATTTATATATACATATATATATATATATATAACTGAATCACTTTGCTGTACACTTGAAACATTGTAAATGAGCTATACTTCAATTTTTAAAAAAATAAAACAAAATTGTACAGTTAGTATTACTGAACAATGTAAAGAAAGCATTAAAAAAAAAACATTTTAGGGCTTCCCTGGTGGCGCAGTGGTTGAGGGTCCGCCTGCCGATGCAGGGGACACGGGTTCATGCCCCGGTCTGGGAGGATCCCACATGCCGCGGAGCGGCTGGGCCCGTGAGCCATGGCCGCTGAGCCTGTGTGTCCGGAGCCTGTGCTCCGCAACGGGAGAGGCCACAACAGTGAGAGGCTCGCGTACCGCAAAAAACAAACAAACAAAAACATTTTAAAAGAGTCATGACAAAATGTTATTAACCACGGTTGCCTCTGGGCAGTTGGGTTATATGGAACTCTCCTGTTACTTTAAACCTTTCTATTTGTTTCTTATAACTTCCGTAATCAGCATAAAGCAAACCAACAAATACTAAGAAAAAATTGGAGAGAAAAAAATGCCTATGGCAGAAACAGTCATGCTTGGACCTGGATCACAGGTGAGCCTGTGAAAAGCATTGGAGGGGAAGCCCTGACTCTGCTGAGTTGACTCCCTTGCCAAGCTCTGTGCTTGACTCAGCCCGGGCAGGTGAGCCTGTGGCTCCAGGGCCCATATTTGACTTTTCTCCCAGTGGCTGTGGTTGGCTACATGCGATGTTGATCCATCCCTGTGTACCTTTGGCATATTTCTTATTAATTCATATCAGGAATGTGCACCAACTTGTGTGTGAAAAATGGCAGAAACAATTCCACCTCTGTACAAATTTCATACATCAGATCAGAAAGGGCAGGTAGAGCAACTCTGGAAGGAGCCGATTTTTACATCAAGTCCCTTTACCTGTCACCTTTGTCCCCACGCTGCCCTGCCCCCCAGACTCCCACTATCCTAGGAGACACCCTTCCATGACTGTCAAGGAAGGTCTGAGCCCCTCGCACATCATTAGGAGGTCACTGAGCAGGGCCCTGCCTCTTGCCTGGGAGCCCAAGAAATCAGTCATCACTGCAGGTCCCAGGGGAGTTACCACTGGCTTCACACTCAGACCAGACCCAAAGGTGCCTCAAACAGGAGAGCTTTCTGGGTCAGGTGGACATGGGCATTTCCCAGACGGGATCCCAGAGACCCTTTCCTCCTCTGCTTGAAACGTGGCCCCATCAAGATTTCTCGCCGTCTAGGTGAGAAGAGAAGAATCATTTTGCAGCTAGGCTAACCCTCGGCATGCTTGGCCTGCTTCTGAGGGTGGAGAGGAAGTTTACACACAGCCCTCTGTCACAGGATTTCTATGGTAAGGCTCAGAATACACTGCAAGACAAATGGTATCCTCGGAAACCTAACAGCTCCTTGAATGGAAAAACTTCACGGAACTGTTATCTCTCCAGACAGGTAAGCGCACAAACTAGGTTTTCCAGGACAGTCCCGATTCCACATAATTAGTTCTGTGATCAGATCAGGTATCAGGAAAGGCAAGAGAACGGACATTTGTCAAGTGTCTATTTTGATCCAGGCATAGCCACTTCACGTGCATTACCCCATAGGAATCACCCCAACAAGTCTGATGTTGGTATCAATATTCCCATTTTACGGATCAAGAAACTGAGGCAGAGAGACCTAACATTTTTGCTCAAGATGACAATATCAAGGGTATGGTCAGGATTCTGATTCTAGGTTCATCTGCCTCCAAAGCCTGTACTTTCCCTGTGAAAATCCAGGCTGAATTTTGATTTTGAAAATATGGCTGCAGGACCAGGAAGGGGGTTTTCAGCTCAGTCTTCCCAGTCTCGAATTATAAAGTGGTTCTTGCCATTCAGCTGTGGTGGGGTGGGGGCAGCAACCCAACTAAAACCCTGTGTTTGTCTTGAAAGAGATTACAGTGCTCCACAAATAGGCCAAATTTGAGGCTCTCAACTGAGGAGAACTTTGAAGTCTGAAACCTGGGGCTAAGATGTCCTGTTTTTATTAATTAAAGAAGATGTTTCAAAACCATCAGATTCATCACAACCGGATTTCAGATGTGAAACCCAGTATACACATAGACGAGCATGGCTCGCCCTTTTGGGTTGTTTTCGCTCCTCCCTGAGGATCTGCATTTCCTCAGATGAGAGTGCTCTGCTTCCCGGTCTGGCTGAGGCGAATGGAGGCCCAACTTTGCAGGCCTGGGCCCTGCTGGCCTCAGGAGTTTTCAAAGGCCAGAGAGGGATGAGTGGGCAAAGTGGGTCCTGCTGCCATTTGCTCCTCTAAGCCCCCGGGGCAGTGGCTGTGGGGAAAGGGAGGGCCACCCTGTGCCGAAGGAGGGTCCACCCTGTGCCGAAGGAGGGTCCTGGATGTGCGTACGGACCCCAGAGCTGACTGGTTTGATACCCTGCCCATTTCTGGTTTTATTACTCTGGTAGACCCCTAACTCTGTGGCCTTGAAAATGGCGCCCCCAGCTTGGGAAACAGGCATTTCCATCTGTAACATGTGGTCAAGCCTTCTACCAGTCTCTGCCACCAAAACCCATCAGTACTGACTCCACGGGGTAAACCTGAACCAGATTTTCCGCCGCAGGCATCTTGGGATGAAGATCTGGGCCTGGCCTGCCATTCTGACGTGGGGTCTATTATATAACAGGATCTCTACTTTCCAGGCCCTTCCAAAGAAGTTGTTCGGCAGAGACTTGGCCTCAGGGCCTGCAAGGAGGAAGATGAAAACCAGCACTGTTTGGACAGTGCGGGACCCCCACTGGAGCTGGGGTGCCTGGGGATGCTTTCCATCGGGCGTGGAGGTTGAGGTTGGTGGAGGACAACGCACACTAGGGAAGGCGGCGGGCGGGGAGGTCTGAGCACAAAAATGAAAGCAAGGATGTTCCTCACGTGGGGCTGTGAGTCAACTCCACTGGAGCAGGAAGTCTCTCATGAAGAATAACAGCTCACATAATTCCGCAGAATCACTGCATATTTTCACACAGTTATTTCACTTTGATTCTAGGATCACAGCAATTTGTACCATAGGCAGGACAGACACTGTCGACTCCATTTTACACATGAGGATACTGAGGGTCAGGGAGGGTCTATGACTTGCCTCAGTCACCTTAGTTTCTTGCCTCACAGGGTAGCTGTGGAACCATCTGTGAAGGTCCTCAGTGGACAGACCAACACACTTCAGAAATATCATCGTGGCTGCCTGCGGTGGGCACAGAAGTGGGATCACAGCGTGGACTGGTGACCCACCTTGCTGAAAGCCTGGCTAGTGCTTTGCTTGGGTTCCTTGTCCTACAGGGACCTCCTTGACTTCTGGCCTCATTTCCTGGCCTGGCAGCCATGGGGGAGGGGGTGGGGCTCAGCTTGGTATCACTTGAATTTATCACACAAGGTGTGTTTGGGGATTGTTCTGCACCTGAAACAGTGGGGTGCCCGGGAACTGTCATTTCCTGCCTTGACATGTCCAAGTATTTGTTTAGCCCTGGCTGGTGACACTGACTAGCCGCCCAGGCATGGAAACAAAGGAGGATGTAGGGAAAAGTTGAGCCGCTGCAGGAACACACAGGGGGGAGCACCGAGGCATACAAATCTTCACAATGAAAATAATCCCTTACACTCACACTGCCTTACCCTTCACAAGGTGCTTTCACAGGCCTTTCTCCCCTTAATCCTCACAACACCCCTAGGGAGGAAGGCAAGGCAACTATTCCTAGTCCCTGTTTCACAGCTGACGAAATAAGTGCAGGGAGTTAAGTGGGGGGCAGAGCGTAGACAGGGGAAGCCCATCCTGTGCTCCACACCTGTGCTACTCAAAGTGCGGGCCCCCAACCAGCAGCAGCAGGAAGCCCATTAGAAATGGAGCCTCTCAGGCCCCACCCGAGAGGTGAATGAATCGGGATCTGCGTTTAAGTCGGATCCGCAGGGGATCCGTGTGCGCAATAAAGCCGGAGACGGCTGCTGACGCCGCCCTCCCCTCCCCTTGCCCTGTCCCACCAAACGTTCTTAGAGCATGCTTAGAGAAGCACCTTAGAGATGCTTCTATCTACTCATTTCAGACAAGGAAATTGGTCCAGGGAGGGGACGGGTCCTGGCCCCCGACGGCAGCAGGAATAGACAGAACCTTGATCTTGCTAATCAGTCCTGGGTCCCTTACATCCAGCTGACATTCAACTGGTACCTCCTTTGCCTTTCCATCCCCCTCCACACCCCACAGGTCAACCCTCAGACCACCCTCATCTGCCAGTCACTCAGCCTCTCCCCTTGGTTCCAGCCTTGTGCTAAGTGTTGACACAAGTTCTAAGGTCCAGGGTTAAAGCAAACAGAGAAGTTCATACCTCGTGCTAAGTCTAGGAGCCGAGTAGAGGGGTGTGTGTGTGTGTGTGTGTGTGTGTGTGTGTGTGTGTGTGTGTATGTGTGTGTGTGTGTGTGTGTGTGTGTGTGTGGTGTGTGTGTGTGTGTGTGTGTGTCAGGTGGGGAGGGCCAGGGCTTGGGTTGTCTCTGCCCTTTCCCCTCCAGCCTTCTTGCCTACAGGAGAAGGCTGGGGAACTCTTGCTTGCCTGTGAAGGAGATTCTGCTTAGGCTTTGTAAAATGCCCACTTCATTAGTTAAGTGTGAAAATGTCCAAAAACTGTGTTAATCTGCTTATGATTTCCCCTCCACTCACTGGTCACACTCTGTGCCAAGTCTGGCACCTGGGTAAAGTGATTCGTATGCCGTGGCTGGAGCTTGGGGCCAGGATTTCCCCTCCTTTTCCTCTGCTTCTGCTCCACTGGGGCCAATCAGGATGTTATTCATTTCCCTAGTTGAGAAGCAAGTTCAAAAAGGCCAGCACAGCCTCCTCTACCCCTTCCCTGTGTAAGCGATGCCAATCCCTCCCACGAGGAGGAAGCGACATATTTTGTTTCTGCTACACTCACGCAAAGAGCAGGTTTACAGAGTTAGCCCAGAACGAGTGTGTTCGCGTGTTTGCTGAAACCTATCTTTTTATCTTTGGACCTAGGGTACACAATGAACTAGAGGAAGAGCAGAGTCATCCATAAGGGGGGAGAGAGAGAGAGAGAGAGAGAGAGAGAGAGAGAGAGAGAGAGAGCCAAGGCGCCAAGAGGCCCTTAGGAGGGGCCTGGATACCTCCTGTTGCCGTGTCAGACAGACACGGCCCTGTCATCTAACCGTGAGTTAGAGCTAACAGCTGAACGGAAGAATTAATTTCTCATTGTGCTTCATTTGAGTTTTAGAAATGCCTTCAGGGTAGAAAAGTTACTAGAATAGCTTTCTCATATGTCTCAGACTGTTAAAAAAAAAAAAAGGTAAATAAATAAAAACGAAGTCATCTTTCTTATATAAATACCTACCAAACAACTCAATGAACTTGCAAACTCACCAAAACCCTCCCGGGCAAGTCATTAATGAAGAGGCCTGGATATGAGCTCTATCATCATCTTCTAATGTAGGAGGTGACTCTCCTGCTCTCGAGTCAAGATGGGTGGTGGTACATCCCAGACTGGGTGAACCAGCCCTCCTTCTCCTACCCCTGCCCGCGGTGTCTATCTTCAAGGCCCGAGTTGCTTGTACCCTTTGAATCTAGCTGCAATCTCTTCTCTTCACCTTATATCTTATTTTTTAAAGCATTGTGAGATGGGGCTGGGGGTCAGATCCTTTAGACAGACAAGGTGCTTATAAGGTCGACGAATTCTGCTGGTAGAAAGAGTACGTGGTAAGAGTGGGAAACTAAATACTAGCTTTGGCTCTGGTCTGTTCTGTGTGACCTTGTGCAGGTCACTCAGCCTCCAGGCACCTCAGTTTTCTCTACTGGAAAAGAGCAATAATAATGCTAGCTATTCTGGCTAGTTATTCGTAATTCTCAAAGTTATGTGAAGATTCAAATGACAGGGTACGAGATAGAACCTTCAAGATTACGATGTGTAATCTGCATGCAAAGTACTGATTTTGCCCTGAGAAGCCAGATGGCCCTAGGCTGGTGCTTTCACCACTTCCCTCCAGCTCCTTTGAGACATAAGGAGGTTGTCTAAACGGTGTGGCTTCCTGCGGCATGGGAACATCCACATAGCTTAGCTCGCTGCTCATTTCTAAACCGGGAATGTGAAAGTCACCAGTAACGTCTTTACTGTAGCTTTCGTGTTGCACAAGATCCTCCACTGCTGCCCTCCAGGATCAAACAGGCTCCCCCTGAAGTTGTTCTGATGTCCCAGAGATACCTGAGAGCCAAGAGCCTGCAGCACAGATCTTGCCATATAATAGGTGCCCAGTAAATATTTATTGAATGAATGGATGAAAGAACAAGACTTCGTTATCTTTCAGTCTGAAGTATGTACGTGTCATGGGTATGAAGGGAGCTCCTAAGGGCATTTCTCAGCCACCCTCCTACCTCCAGGCAGCATCAGTCTTTCATTTTAAAATAACTACAAAAAGAAGAGGTCCCCACGCTCCTTAGAGGGACACTCCCGAGTTCTCTACCTCAGCAGGTACCTTCTGCCTGCAATAT
Organism: Stenella coeruleoalba; assembly: GCF_951394435.1. NCBI lineage: Eukaryota > Metazoa > Chordata > Mammalia > Artiodactyla > Delphinidae > Stenella > Stenella coeruleoalba. Next base: position 33,245,901 of record NC_137165.1, read on the forward strand.
TAGCATAAGTCTAATTAATATCTCTATTTATCCTGGAAAGATAATGTCCCAAAGCCAATTGCTTAGGAAAGATGATCTATCTTGACTGTTCATTAAAGACAATGTTTGAATTTTATAGATTTGCAATTTCACACAAGGGGTGCAGGCCCTCTGAACAACTTCTATGCCTAATAAATACCTATGGTAGAGTCAAAGGCCTTATTTACAAAGACGCTCCAGAGAATAGACGTTTTAAACATACCTCATGAATTTCACTGCTGGGACAGTGAGTGGTCTTAGCTCCTAAACATACAAATGGGTAGAGTCAGCTCCTGCCATGGCAGTAACTTTAAAACCTCTTCTTTGTCTACATGTGGTGTCTCTTCCAAACTACTTTAATAGTCAGCTTTTTAACATATGGTGGGTTTTTTTTTTTTTTTTTTCATGCTGGATTACATTCAGTTCCATTATTCCACAAAGTGGAACAGGCAATGAGACTGTCTACACCAGAGGGCAGTGAGGGTGTTCCAGTCTAAATGCTTTCAGAGAAGTAGCGCTAGATCAATTATCTGTCTAAACGCACGATTTCCACTGGATTCCCGAATACTCAGACAGTTGTTCAAAAACTCTCCATTAGATCAGTGGGTTAGCATTTCCATTTCCACACATTTGAGGAGTTCTACCAGTCACAGTGGCTCATAACTAACTCCAGGGGTTCTCCAGAGCCTTAGGTCAGAATTTGTGTGTAGGGTGGGAGGGTGGAGGTATGGCTGGTGGAGTCACAAAGAGCCCCCAGGTTATGACGGAAGAACCTTCGGCCTGGAGCATCATTCTCAGACTTCCCTAATGAGAAGAATCACCAGGGTGCTTATTGAAAAACAGATTCTCAGGCCCGTCTCCAAGGTGTCCTAATAATAGAGTGGTTCTGGGATAGCGTCTGATTCTGACCTGGGAATTTTGGGAACCACGGTTCTAGAGCAGCCGGTGCTCAAATCTAGTCTTAAGAATCTCTCAAGATTGAAAAAGCATGCGACTGTCCCCCCATGACCGTGGTAGGTCAGTTACAACCATGTGGCAACTCAGATGCTATAAAGGAAAGCTGAGTGCGTCGGGAAGTTGCAGACTGCTCCCACTCTTTCCCAGTTTCCTCTGATTCTCCTCCTCCCTCTCTGACCACCCCCAAAGCCTCTCCCAAGGCCTTGCTCGGCCCCTTCTGCTTCTCAAATTTTGGCACTTCTAAGGGTTTCACCCTTAACCCTCTTCCTTCTCTGCACACTGCACCTGGGTGAGCTTATCAGCTCTTAGTCACAACTATCATGGACATGTGACTTGACTTCCAAACTGCACTTCTAACTCGGTTCTCTCTTGGCCTCCAGGGCCATTTGTGTCAGACTAAACACGTTCCCCAGGCACCTCCAAGCCATGTCCAAAACCAATCCATTACCTTACAGCTCCAAAGTGTGTTCCTCCTTCTCTAGTCCCTAAACCAATGGCCACACTGTCTTCTTGGTGCCCTCTGCCAGACCCCTCCTTTCCCTCATCCCATTCTCAGAGCCAGCTGGTCAGGAAGTCCGGTGGATCTGACTTCTCAAACTCTTTTTAAAAAATAAATAAGTAAATAAATAAATAATTTTGGGGGGCTGCACCGCGAGGCTTGCGGGATCTTGGTTCCCTGACCAGGGATTGAACCTGGGCCCCAACAGCGAAAGCACCAAGTCCTAACCACTGGATCGCCAGGGAATTCCCTTCTTAAACCCTCTTGAATCTGTCTCCTCCTCCATAGCCACTGAGTTCAGTTCTCACAGGGTCATTCCAACAACTTGACACTGGTCTTCCTGCTGCTCAGTAGACCTTCCCCCTTCTCTTCATTCTTCTTAGTGCCACCAGAGTGATCTTCTCTACAATGCAAATCTGAGTATCTGCCTCATCTAGCCTCAGGATAAAGCCCAATCTCCTTAGCACCACTGTCATCACCTGGCGCTGGCCGGCTCTCCACACCCTCCACACCATACTCGCCCTGGCGCTTTGCCCCCTGTGCCACTGAAGCTGCGGCTCCCTCTGCCTGGGATGTGCTTCCCTGGCTAAGTCCTATTTATCCTTGAAGACTCAGATCAGCTGGGGAGTCCAGCGCTCTCCTTCTGGGGCTGATTCAGGTTTTCCAGCAGGCACCACAGCACCCTGGGCTTCCCTTCCCGAGAGCCCACATGTAGTCAATTCCACAACAGACCCTTACCGGGGGTCTATTACGGTCCAGCTACTGTGCTGAGCGCTGGGAGTTTTGGTAAAGGTGACAGGCTACAAAAAAGAACAATAAAGTATTTTCTGGTCTATCTTCTCACTAGACTGTACGTTCTTGGAGGGCAGCATCTGCTTCTTCTTCTTCTTTTTTGGCTGTGTTGGGACTTCGTTGCTGCACGTGGGCTTTCTCTAGTTGTGGCATGCGGGCTTCTTATTGCAGTGGCTTCTATTGTTGCGGAGCACAGGCTCTAGGCGCACGGGCTTCAGTAGTTGTGGCTCGTGGGCTCTAGAGCGCAGGTTCAGTAGTTGTGGCGCACGGGCTTAGTTGCTCCGCGGCATGTGGGATCTTCCTGGACCAGGGCTCGAACCCGTGTCCCCTGTGTTGGCAGGTGGATTCTTAACCATTGCGCCACCAGGGAAGCCATTCTTTTTAAAAAAAGATCTCTGTATCCTAAACGCACAGCACGGTGCCTCAGTTCCTGGCACCCAGCAGGAAGGAAAGAGGGAGGGAAGAAACTGAGGCTGTTTAACCTGGAGAAGAGGTTCAGAGAGCTGAGATTCTAGAACTCAAACATTTGAAGAGCAGTTTTACAGAAAAGGGAATAGACGTGTGTGTGGTGTGTGTGTGTGTGTGTGTGTGTGTCTCACCAGGGGGCAACACAGGACACAGAGGGAGAAGACAATATGCTGCCACGTCTCAGACCAACACGAGAAGAGGTGCCAGCCAACACACAAGCTGCCGCCTGCAGCTGACACGACACGAGGCTCGACCCCAGCCTGAGCTCCTCCGGGAAGCCCTCCTGGAGTCACCTGCAGGGAACGGTCCTCCTGCTGCATCCCCACAGCACACGCACACCCTCCGTGGTGGGACTGTGGTCAAGTGAGCTGTTTCCATGTCTTTCAACAGCACTGTGAGTGTTTTGTCTTATTTTTGTATTCAGAGCCCAACAGAGGTAGAATGGGAAATGGTGAAAGGCTCAGACTTCTAGGGCCCTTCTTCTGTCATTTATAATAGTTGTATAAGTTGGGGAACTTAGTTATCTCTCCTGGTTCAACTTATACATCTATAAAATGGGAATAATTAAAAACAGTAAGGCTTAAACAAACGTGCCTTATACACAATACATGCTTAAAGGGACCACTATCCCACCGATTGTCACAACGACCCTGCATTATTCCGTTCTTCTGAGAAGTTCTTCTGTTTCAGAAAGAAGCTGAGGTATAAAGACACTCTGTACTAGGCCACAGAGCTGGACCTCGGGGCCAGGATTTGAGACATCTCGTACAGTATTCCTTTCAGGCACTACAAAAACACTTTCTCCCTGATTTTTCAATCATACTAAAATGATCTGACAATAAAAGGAAGCACTGTCTTCTCCAAGGGAATGCAAATATTCTTTGTGAATGACATCACCTCTTCCAAAGGAATTATCTTACCAAGCAGGGGAGAAGCTCAGAGCTCACACAGCCTCTAGCATAGGGCTCCACATCCCCGTCACTGGACTCTACAGACCAAAGCAACGATCCCTCGACTTCAAAGAGGACTGTGGTGTTACAGCCCTGTCACCTTCTCAATTCCTGCCAAATGCTGAGAAAGCGTGGCGCTCAGGTGCCCGATCAAACCACCCCCCTTGGCCTCACGATTCACCAACCTCCACACACCAGTGACCTTCCCCTTCATTCCAGCCATTCGCTCACCTGGATCTTGCAATTGGCACTTGTAGTATTTGAAGCAAGAAACCCCACATTTTGATCGTGAAACTTCCTATTTGTCTCTCCCTCACACTTCCTCATTTCTACCAATGATGATTTTCAACTTCACCGAGACTGCCAGCCTCTGGAGCCCTCCACAATATTCCAAGCCACCAGCTCCCTCCTGCTGGCAGTTCTTCACCATCCATCCCAGCTCACAGGTCCAAGAACACTCTCGCCGAGCCCCCGTCACCCCCCCTCCTGGTCTATACGACCCCCCGCTTTGCCAGACGCATCCGGGATGGTCCAGGCAACCATCGAACTTCTCTGCTCCTGGGCTGCTGAGCTGTGCTGGAGAAAAACCACACACTTGTGTCACCTGGCGCCACGACAAATTTATCAGCCAGGCCCTCCTTGTTCCTCAATCTTTTTTTTTTTTTTTTCCTATTTGTTCCTGGTCAGTTTCCTCCTGTATTTTCCCCCTCTTCTCAAGCTCCCCAAACCTGTCACAGCTCTCTCCCTCATTCTCAGCAGATGACCTGCCAACTCACTGCCTTTGGGATTTCCTTTTTAGTTCTTTCTTTTAAAGATTCAAAAGTCCATGCATCTTAAAAGCAACCTGGTATGGAGTGACAAGCCCAAAACACAGCCCCTGAAGAATCGTCCAGCCAGCCAGTCAGGCAGAGCAGAAGCGGAGTCTCCTCCGGAACGAGAAAGCGGGAGCGGGGGGTGGCGGCTGGGAACAAGAGAACCGCTCTTCCCGCCTTTCCTTTCCCACTGAATACGTTCTGGAGAGTTTTTCATTTTGCCCTTGTCACTTCCATTCTTCATCAGCAGGCTGGTGCTGTGTGAGGCTGAGTGCCATCCTAAGGTGGAAGGAAAGATGATGACAGCAGGCGGGTGAGCCCCTGCCCCAGGCGGACGGTTTATAATCCAGATTACCCTGTGGCGCCTCCAAATGAGAAGGGACACAGCAGTAATCATTCCTGAGAGATTTGCGTGCACGTGCGCGCGCACGCGCGTGTGTGTATCCATTTCAGAGTCATCCCAGGAGTCAGAAAATACCTGTCCGCAGTGGCAGACAAGGGGCTAGAATGTTGCCTCAACTGCTCGCCATGGTGGCCAAGTTCCTTGATGACCCGGCCCTGCTCACTCCTCCAGACTCATCGCTCCCCCCGCTCCCTTGTCCCTTGTGTTAAGCATAATGAACTTCTTCTTCTTCCTCCAGTGGATTGCTCCCTCTCACCTCTGGGCCTTCACATCTTCCCCCTGATGACAGCTTAAACAGAGCTTCTTCTGAGCCTTCCCTGACCCTCTATAGGTTAGCTCCAATGCCCCTCCTGTGTGCTTCCCACAGCAGAGACCCCTGAACCTACCTTATCACACACACTCCATGGGCACTGCTGGTTTGTCTGTTTTCCCTTCTACAATATAAGCCCACGAGGGTGGAGAGATCATCCGTCTTGCTCTTTACCGTATCCTCAAAACTTAGGGCCCACATTCCTAACGTCTTGATACCGATCCCTGAGAATCAAGGGTTCTAGAGGATAACAGAACACTAATATCAGTGCAGAGAGGGAAGAAAGTCCCAGTGGAAATAACGCGGGGCCTAAAGGGGGAACCAGTCTCAACCAGAAGACCCAGAGTCGACCGTTGCTCATTTCATGGTGCAATGGCTCCAACTTTCAGCTCAGGGTCTTGGATGAACAGGCCCATGTCTCTGACAAAGCAGAATAAACTGGTGAGAGGTTGGCCCTTTAAGACCCAGGGGATTTGATGTCAAAGGATGACGTAGGCAGGTGAACTCAGGTTCCTCTGTGTAAAGAGGGTTCCTGTGTTCCAGCTCCTTGTGGGTTATCGATGAGCCTCTCTCAGACTGGATCGCGGGGCTCTTTGGGATCAGAGTTGGGTGCTGGTCTGGTCTGCACCCTCAGCCTGCTCTCCAGGCCCCTGGCCCCCGTCTCCTGGTCTCTGATTTGTCTTAGCCCACCCAGGACCTTCTTGCCAACCAGATTTCACCAGGCCATCTATACCCGAGTCTGTATCCAGCCAGGCGCCCCGTCCTGCTAGAACGACCTGACTTCACCAACCAGACACCAAACGAAGCACTGGACTTTGTGGCAGGAAGAGAAAGCGGGGAGGGGTACGAACAGAGAGGGTGCCCCGTGGCGCTGCAGAGCTGAGTCGAGCGAAGAACACCGCCACAGATTTGCTTCTCTCGTTCCAGGCAAAATGCCCAACTGGCACTGTTTTCAGAGAAATTAAGCTGCTTTTGCCTTAGACTGAGGATAATCACAAGTTCCTGGAGGATCACGCTGAGGAGGGAACTGTCAGGAGAGACATGTGATCACGCTGAGACCTGGGAGAGGAACGGCAGTGGGATGTCTGTTGTCCTGCCGCCCAGCTGTCTGGCACAAACCCCTGCATACGCTTCCTCTAACAGTGCTTCTCACCTGGGGCGACACATCAGAATCCACTGCGGAGCTTTTCAGATATACGGAGGTGCGAGCCCCGTCCCAGATCATAATCTGAATCTCTGGGGCATAAGATTGGGGCCTGGGCATCTTTATCTTTGAAAAGCTCCCCTAACCCTGACCCTCACCTTCACCCTAACCCTAACCCAGGTGACTCTGAGGCACTCCCTGTTGCCATAAACCACGGCCAGGTCTCTACTGCTGTCTAAGTCGGTGCGTCTGCCTGAGACCATTACTACGTAGAGAGCAGGGCACACACCTGCATAATTCTCTCTGCTCAGACGCCACCCTGGTGCCATTTCCAACATGAAGCTCCATGAAGGGGCTGTGCTTCTGCTCCAGATGACATTTGTAGAAACACTACCGTCCCCACCCTGCATGGCAACAGCCTTGGCCAATGTGCCCATGAAGGCACACATGGACTGACGGAGGGATCTGGTGCCAACCCTCCACAAACCAACCCTCCTCCGTGGCCCAGCAAGCTGGGAAACTAGGGTGGGGTGGCTCAGAAGAGGTCACTTACTAGAGTATGAAGGAATATTCTCCTTTTCCTTCAGAAGAAAAATTTCTTCATAAAGTGCATGGAGGAGAACCTCTAGCCCTCCACGGCATTCATTTCTGTAGTGTGCTGTTGACTGCTGTATGCCCAGAACTGCAACAGAGGTGATCAACACACGCTTGCTAAGTGAATGAGCAACAGAGACCCCTTCATCTTGGGCTCTCTGGCCCAGTGAGGGAGGAGGCACGGGGTAACTCGGCAGTTGGGAGATTCCTCAGCGGCGATACTGCCCCACTCACTCTGCCTGAGAATCGAGAACGAAACATTTTTAAGAACCAAGCTCTGAACCACCACCCTAAGTTCATGATTTCCATCACGGCCAACTGCCTGTCTACACGTCATAATAACTTTTCTGTCCATTGCTGCTAAAAAGGCACTTTCTAGGACACCTACATTCCTTAACACTAAAATATTGTGTTATTCCTATTTGGAAATTGTTTTCCAAATCATCCCTGAAAGGGAATGTCCACTTGTGTCTCACGGGTGGCTGCTAAGTTTAAGATATCTGGGGTACTACGGAGAATGGTCCTTAATATCTAGGTGGATCTGAGAGGGCAGAGTATAGGCCACATGATCACCACTTCCCAGAACCTGTCTCTGGGTGCTGAATCTCAGGCTACGGGGGCAGCACGGGAAGAACAGTCATGACTCTGGATCAAGTGTGATTTCCTGGGTTCAGTGATAGGACTGCTGGCCTCCTGAAGGAAGGCAGAACCGTGTGGTAAAAAGAGCACTGGACTTGGAGTCAGGAGGCCTTGGGTCCATCACCAACTAGCTGAGTGTCACTGCACAAACCTTTCACCCCTGTAAGCTTCAGTGTCCTCCGGCGTGAAATACCTGCCCTCCCTACTTGAAGCGTTGTTGAAAGGATCAAATAAAATAGGAAGTGTATATACACTCGTTCTCTCTGTAAATTCTAAAGTGGTATATTTTGAGAAATGCCCGGCTCTCATCTGAGGACCCTGCCCGCCCAGCAATCCTCTCCTGATTCTCTCCCACGTCCCTTAGCCCCCGGGGTGGAGCTGGCGTCCTTCCGGCTCCTCACAGAGGCAGACGTCTCTTCTTCGTTTCATAAAAGCTCCAGCTTTGACTCTAGTGCCATGAGACTAAACGGCCCCTCACCCCTCCTTCTCCAATTCCTGTCCCTCCATCACACCCCCCACTCCTCAAAGATTTTAGCTCCTGGTTGGTTCACTGCCACTCTCTCCATCACGAATCCTGTCATAAGTCACACAGATGGTCCTTCCAACAACTTGGCCTCTCAGTTCCTGAACTTCACTTGTAGTTTACCTCCATCACTCAGTCTCAGCCGTTTCTTTGATATAATTAACTGTAAACACTGTCACACTCTCAAAATCAAATATCCCACTCTGACCATCACCTCCTGTCTTTCTGGGTCTCTCCCTCTAGTACCCCAGCTCCAACAATCCTTCAACACCCCTCCAAGGTCTATAATCTGCTGGTTCCACTTGCTTTTCATCGCCCCTTGGTCCCCTCTGTCCTCTCCTCCCACATGTGCGCTGTATACTCACCCCCTCGGATGAATATAAGAGTGCCCCTCTCTCCCTCTGCTATACTCGCCTGGTGAAACCACGATCTTGTTAAACCCACTCTCCACTTACTCCCTGGCCCCATGCAATTACTCATAGCTGGAAAAAAAAGCTCACTGTGTTAACCGGTCTTACTTTTAACTTGATGATCACTACCTTCAAATGGGCCTCTAACGCTGCCCTCTAATCATATTTCCTCGGTCCATCTGCTCTCCACTCTCTTGACTGATGCCTTCATATTTGCTCCTCTAGCCTCAAACCTCCAATACCTTCTCCATCCTTCTCACCTTCAGCTGAGGACATATTATGACTTTGCCAAGAAAACGGAAGCAATGAGAAGGGAACTGAAAGTCCCTCTGCTGTATCTATCCACCTACCTCCATCTGAGTGTATGTGCTCACTCATCAAGGCCAATCCCCCCACCTGTGCGCTAGAGCCCGTATCCTCTTGCCATCATTCTGCTAGTTTTTCTTCCATTAAGAGAAAGGAAGACCCGGGCTTCCCTGGTGGTGCAGTGGTTAAGAATCCACCTGCCGGTGCAGGGGACATGGGTTTGAGCCCTGGTCCGGGAAGATCCCACATGCCACGGAGCAACTAAGCCCGTGCACCACGACTACTGAGCCTGTGCTCTAGAGCCCGCGAGACACAACTACTGAGCCCGCGTGCTACAACTACTGAAGCCCGTGTGCCTAGAGCCCATGCTCCGCGGCAAGAGAAACCAGAGACAAGAGAAACCGCAATGAGAAGCCCGCGCACCGCAACGAAGAGCAGCCCCCGCTCGCCGCAACTAGAGAAAAGCCCGCGCGCAGCAACGAAGACCCAATGCAGCCAAAAATAAATTAATTAAATAAATAAATTAAATAAATTAAAAAAAAAGGAAGACACTCTTGACCCTCCTCCCTCCTCTAGCTGCCTCCCCATTTCTGTCCTTCCCTTAAAATTCCTTGAAAGAGAGGTCTGGACTTGCTGTCTACAAGATCCTTCCTCCCATTCTCTCTTCGAACCCACTCAATCAGGGTGTTGCTCCCACCTCTCCACTGAAAAGCCTCTTCCACAGGCGGCAACCTTCACGTTAGCATCCCACGGCTGCCTCTCAGTTATCATCCGACCTGACCGCTCAGCAGGTCAGGTGTGCATTTGGTGCAGCTGATCCTTCTCTCCCCTCGGCTTTGACAGCACACTCACCTAGTTTTCCTCCCATCTTTCTAGCAGCTACTTTCAGTCGCTTTTGCTGACTCTTTTACTCTCCCCCTCAACCTCTAAATGTTGAAATGCCCAAGTTTACATGCAAAGCCACGGTCTGGTCAAGGAAGGATTACAGGGCAAGGGAGGCCCTCGTCTGAGCTCCTTCCCCGTCTTCCCACTGTGTCCTTATCACGGGGGCTGAAGGGTGCCAGTGCCTGAGCGCTCTCCCTCACTGCACCAAAACCTCTTCTTCGTTAGCGCTGCAGGTGTGACCTGGGGATGAAGGGGAGGCGGACACTGGAGGTGAGGCAGTAAAACAGACCGAGGGCAAGGGCAGCGGCCACTGTTGAATCAGTATTCAGGCTGAGAGCTGCGGCACACGACGGTTGCCAGCCATCAGTTTCTGCAACCTCCACCGAACAACCTTCCCAGGAGGTCACGTGTTGCTTCTTGAATAGGCTGATTGAGTAACAGAGTCCAAGAGAACATGAGAAAATGGGAGAATCAGACACGTTTTTGCAACCTTTCTTTTTTAAACCAAGATGTTAAGCTGTGGCTCACTGAGAAACTGAATACGAAGAGGGACGTGACTGCCATGAAGGAGAGAAACAAGGGTTCATTTTGTTATTTTTCCTTTTTTGGGGGGTGTGTGTGGGTAAGGGCACCAGACAGGCTTCCCATTTGAGGACTGGTAAGGATTTGCTTTGGGACACTGAAAAAAAAATAACTTTTCTCAGTGTCACAGGGGAAAAGGCATTCTTCCTGGGAAATGGAAAAGGCATTAGTCAGGGTGAGGGCAGAAGGCTCTACTCCCACACGGGCCTGATTTGCCAGAGCCAATTGTGTCGGGCTGCCTCCTACCCCTGGGAGGGGCCTTCTCCTTTCAGGCTGGGCTTAGCTTGACTCACAGCTCAAAAGCCCCTACCTCCACTCAACAACAATGCCAGAAAAACATCTGCTACCCCTAACTCTCCACTTCCCAAAAGAAATGATTAAAAAGTTAGAGAAACACTTCCATATGGAAGAATCCACTCCCAACAGGTCACCACAAAGATACTTCAAACACAATAAGACAGGAAGGGCTAAAAAAAGCAGAGAAGTTCACAGAACCCACACAATCTTTTATACAGGAAAAAAAAAAAAGCCACCCTGGTAACTTTACACAGTTCAGAACACCATTTGGCAGTTAAGTATGTCCTTAATCTGCTCAATTTGCTTATTATAGTAAAGGGTTAGAAGAATTTGAGAGTGGTGGCCAAAAATACTGCCATCATCTCTATTCCTAAAGTAAACTCACAAAGTGAATTAACTTCTTCAACTGAAATATTTCAAAGGTGAAAGTCTCTCCCCTCCCCCGCCCCACCTTCCGACATAGAGACTGGCCACAGGGAAGACACGGTCACTTAAAATCAGAAGCACGTTATTCATCCAACAAACATTCATTGGGCATCTAAATCAAACAAGGTCCAGGACTAGTCACCGGGATACAAAATGAAGCATGACATTCAACCTACCTTTGAGATGCTTACACCACAGAAGGGATGCTGCAGTTTCCAAATCAGAACTCAGACCTTCCAGAGGAGAAGGGATCGAATGCAAGCAGCAGGGGGAGAAGGTAGACAGCCCTGGCTTTGGAGTCACACTGATCTAGCTGCTAAAACCTTAGCCCCGCCGTGGCTGTGTGATACTGGACGGGCCCTCACTGAGCCTCGGCTTCCTTCACTATAAAACAGGGTTAGAACTAGTTTCCTTGCAGGGATGATATAATGATTAACAGAAACATACACAGGCACGCCACTGACTGTTGATACGAGGGAGACTTTTTCTGTCTCTAAAGCCCTGTGACGCGCCAAAAGGCTTCGGCTAAGAACCTTGTGGATCTATAAGGCCAGAGGAGAAGGAGTGGGCAAAGAATGACTTTTAACGAGTGAAAGCAAAAAAGAAAAAGGAAAAAAATAACACCACAACCACCAAACAAAAAAGAAATTCCACCGATACTCAGTTTAGGTGGACTAGAGATGGTCATTTTCTTTGGAGAGAAACAAAACCAGAGGCAGCTCACGCGGAGCTTGGCAGGACGACGAGGGGGCACTCTGCTGCTCTGAAGGGAAGACGGGGACGGGAGGCGCTGGGCAGAGCCGGGCCTCCTTTCCAGGAGGCTGCGAGCTGACTTCTTTGACCACCTCCCCTGGGCCTTAAATTGCTTCCTGAGGCGAGGACCTGGCTAATGGTTTATTTACAACGGGAAGAAGCAATTACCTTGGAGAACACGGAGTCATATACCCCCCATCAGCCAGGAACACGGGCACTCTCCACCAATAACCCCGAAGATATACGGAGCAGCGACTGCCCCCATTTAAAGACACGGCCACCGCTCTCCTCCCCACGCCACCCCGGTGAGGTGACTGAGAATCAAGTATGAGAAGGGGAGCCCGGGGAAGCAGGACCAGGCTTTGAGGTGGGGAAGTATAAAGTCATTTTTGGTTCTGCCGCTGCCTTTTTGTGTGATGTTGGGCCTTTTTGGTGAGACCCTTGCCCTCTCTGGGCAAAAAGACATGACACATTCATGCCCCAAATCTAGCTTCCCCCAAAGAATGCCATCGGTAACGTTAAAACAAACAAAAAATCCTTGTGGGTGAGTGGAACGAAGCACTAGGACGAAGTCCTCAGGCCTGGGAGCGTGGGCAAGCCAGGCTTGGAATGAACGCATTGCACCTTGAAACTAGAAGGCGAGATGACCTGCTAGGGAAAAACTGGCAAGGCTGCCGCCAGGGTAGCTTACCTGCGGGGTGGGCATAGGTGGGTAGGGTTTCTAGCAAGCCCCAGAGAGAACAGGAGGAAAGCTGGAAGCTCTCTACGGGAGGAGGCTGACAAAGACAATGAGAAAGAAGCCTAAGGGAATGCAGGTTGTCTGTTCTGATATTTAATAACCAAGAACGAAAAAGGCAGAAGAGGTGCAAAAAGCCTAATAGTATTTGTAGTTCAAATTAAAGTGTTCAAAGCCCCATTATAGAGCAGGGTAACGTATGCAATGACATCTGGGACTGTAATCAGCAAAGTGCTTTCAGGAGCTGCCAAAGCAAACAGCCAAATAACAAATCCACTTTACAGATCATCAATCTGGTCCTGGACTTGCCAAGGTAAATAGTACAAGGCTGAAGTTTGCTTTGCAAACCAGGGAGCTGGGAGTTTAGCGAGGCCTTGATCCAGAGCAGCACCGTTGGGGCAGGGCCTCTGGAGCTTCCCTCCCTCGCGTCAGGGAAGTTCTACAAGCCCTGCATCTGAGCAGAAGGCAGTCAGGAGGCCGGCAGAGCCCTCTGGGCCGGATGTGAACACCTCCGTGGTCTGCAGGCCGCTACAGCTGCCAGGCTGGGCTGTGCCCTCTCAGGTGCCCACTCTCCAGCCCAGACTCTGACCAGACTGAAGTTTGTAGATTTCTGAGAGAAAATCCAGCCTAGAGATGCTTTTGCTCCTGTTTCCCCTGTCACTGTGAACGGCCCTGAATTCCCAACGTGGGAAAGGCATCTCTCAGGAGTCAGTCAGCGTTCAGAGGAGACGCAGCCCTGGGCCGGGGATCAGGGGGGACGCTCTCCAGCTCAGTCATCTGGACTCCTTGCTGCTTCCGAGTCTGGAGCAGCCCTGAAGGACGGCAAAGGGGTCCCCTGCGGGCACCGCTCAGAGCGTTAGAACTGGAGAAAAGGGGCCAGACCTTCTGGTCAGACCCAGCAGACGCCAGCCTCTCCTTCATTTCTGTGCCCAGCTAACCTCAGCAGCCTAGAAATACAGCCGTTTCTCTCCTCTCTCCTCCACCCAAAGGAGGAGAAAAGCCGTTGAGGGAAGCCCATGTTCTCCTTCCCTCAACGGTTTTTTGTCTTGATGCAATCTGCCCTCGTCCCTGAAGGGCAAGAGAAGGGAAATTTGTAATTAGATATTTATTTACGTGATTCTTTGCTTAATGTCTCTTTCCCCTGCTAGACTGGGCTAATGACTTCCTGGTTGCCTGGGTCTTCACCACGATGGTATCTCCAGGGCCCCCTGCAGAGTCTAGTCCACAGGAGGCCCTCAATAAATATTTGGGAGCTCTAAGGGCAGATGAACGAGAGCTACCATGTACTGAGCACCTCGTCTGGGCAACTCATCTAGGGACACTGTTTAATTCTTAGCAAGAGCTATACGAGGTATTATTACTGTGGCCATTTTCCAGATGAGAAAACTGAGGCCCACAAAGCAAAATAATCATTTAATTAAACTTCACTCAATGTGCCAACATTAATTACTTGTCAATAAGAACTCCTTTGGGAGGGAGACAGCCGCTTAGATGGTCCCTACACCTTGCATCTTTGCATTTCTCATAGTGTGGGGTTCAGAGAAGCAATGAAAGGAGTATCTGTTGAATGACCGGCAAAGAATAGCAGAGTCCACTTGCTTACATCTTACAACGCTAAGGATGTAGGGCAAAGACAGCTGTTTTGAGTGAAAGGGGATGAAGAGGTAGTCCTGAAAAATCAGGTGCCTTGACTGAGGGCACATTGTAAGTCAGCACTGGAAAGTAGGACTCAGCGGCTAGGTCAGAGGGGAACGTCCCCGTTCCACCCGAGAGGAATCTGCTGCTCTGAATTTACATGGTTTTCATGGAAGCAGACTTGACTAAAATGGGGCCTCCTAAAGGGAGGTCTGCCTATGTCTACTTGATGAGAAAAAGCAATGGGCTGACAATGATACAAGGCCATGCGGGTTGGGCAGTGATGTGCCTGAGGAAGAACTCCTCGGCCTGGTCTAGGACCTTCAGCGGTAACGAGAGTGCTGGGGCCATCAGAGCTTTACTTTTGAGTGACTGAGGCCCTGCACGGGATGCAGGCTCAGGCTCTTTCTATCCAGATGCCAACGTCTGCTCAGGAACCCCAGATCACAGCAGACGTCTCAGCCTCAGGTACAGGCCAAGGTCCACAACGGGTCAGGCATCTACTGGGCACTAATGAATACTAGTTGCTGTTATAATGAGTCATCTCTGTGACCCTTATTTTTCCAAAAATTGCAATTCAATAATCTCTGTGGCTCTTTTGCTTTCTATGACCTATGATGTGTAGGTATTGGCTCGATCCTTGAATACATTCTGTACTATCCTTACATTAAAACTCTGTAACGTGGGCTTTATGATTCTGCTTCATAGATAAGGAAATTGAGCCTCAGAGAAGTTACAGAACTTGCCCGGGGTCATCCAGCTCACCTTGTCTCCCACATGCTTTTCCGTGACTTCTAAGGAATGAAGCCCACGTGCTCCTTCCCTCAACGGCTTTCGGTGGACACAGCTTTGACATGAGCTGGGAAACACTTTGTTGATGTCCCTACTGTATCATGCTCATCTGTTTACACATCTGTCTGCCTTGCTAGACTATGAACGTCTGGAGGGCAGTGAGATTGTGTCTGATCACCTTTCTGAATCTCTAGGGCTTGGGGCCCTAGAATCTGAATCTTGGGGACTCATCAAATTATAAGTTGAGTTAATATAAATGAATGAATTGATGCATGTGTGCTGACCTCATCTCTCAACCAGGGAAACAACGACCAGAAAGGTTCAGGAACTTGATAAAGCTGTATAGCTAGTCTAGCGGGCACAAAAGGGGCTCTTGGGCTTGGAGAGGAAGTAAGAGCTGGCATGATTGCATGGTATGCATGGGGTTGGTGAGGGCTGGGGGCAGCAGAGTGTGGGCCGAAAGGAAGGTATGCTATTGGTGATGGTGAAGCAGAGGCCCACCTGGCTCACAAAATGCCTCCATTCTGACCAGGGTCTGGCTTGAGGTCATGGCCAACTATGGCCTCATAAGAACTGGTGCCCGCTGAAGATTACAGGTGGAGGTTAGCAGTCGGGCACAAACCCCTTTGCAGATGGAGCTTCCCTAAGATCAACAACCGCAGCAGCAGTGGCTGACACAGTCTGAGGCCCTGGGCAGTAACTGCACTTGTTTTCACAGGGATTTCATCTTTCTGCCCACACGGGCTTCTCTCCTGGCCCACATGCCAACCAAGGTCCAGAGATAGGCCTGAGGTGGCACCAGGGAGACAGGAAGAGCCTTGAAAGAGCACCTTGATGGGGTCTATGCGGAAGGGGTAAGGAGCCACTAGGCTGCAGCCTGTAGGTCTGGGGAGGGCAGAATTCTAGAAGAGAACTCTGAACCTGGAGTTAGGAGGCCGGGATTTGGTCCTGGCCCTGCCTCTTACCGGCAGCAAGACTTCTCTGAACCTGCGGGAGGTTAATTCCCACTTCAGAGGGTGGCTGTAGGGATTAATACAGGTAATGACTTTGAAAGAACTTTGGAGAATTGCAACATTACCCTTCACATGAGGTTTCTTTTTCTGCTGTCAAACTGCTTCCCTCCTTTCAATCTGCAGCCATAAATCCTATGGATCTATTTGCCCTTCAGAAACATGGTGAGCAGGGGCTCCATCCAGCGGGGGAGGGAAGCTGATTTCTAGGATGCTGAAGGGAGGCGAGAAGAGGACGTTGGTAGTCAGTGGCAGGGAGTTCAAGGCCTCGAGGACTCCTCACCTGAGAGCCACACAAGGTCTGGCCAACAGCCGGGCACACCTTAGGCCCACTGTCCTGGCGACACTCTGCTCTGGCTGGGTCACCAGGCAGTAGCTGTTCAAAGGATGCCTTCTTCTCATGCCCCACTCAACCCAAAAGAGAAGCCCATCTGGGTGCCTCTCCACAGAGCCTTTCCAGAGAGAAGAGGCCTAAGGGGGGCTGCCCTCTTCAGAGAGCCAGACAGTGGCCCAGCTCCAGAGCCTGGCGGGCTGGGCAGCAGCTCTCCGCGTTTGTCTGAGGCAGCCTCGCCGTCTCATGGGAGGTCGAGATGCACATGCCAAACCAGACACACATATGGAGAAGATTAGCCCAACGTGCAAAAGAGACAGACCAGCACAGGATGATCCATGGAAAAGGCTGGTTTGGTGCAAACCCAAAAAAGTACACCACCCAAGCTCATCGTAGGCTCGGGTATGGACAAAGCTCTTGTCAGCCCCAGTGATGGGCTGAGGGTTCAGAACGGTAGTCGTTTCGGGCTAAAAAGCACAAGCCGTACACCTGCCGTGTACTGAGTACACACTGACAAGCCCACACGGGGAAAAATGACAGAAATGGCACTGAAATGTGTTCCTTGTTCATGGTTTTCTTGACAGGAATTCCCCTTTCATTTTCCCTTAGGACTAAGAAGGGTTATATTAACTGGACCTTTTCTTTCTGCCAAGGTGGGCAGGCAGGGCATTCTAGAACAAAGGGAGAGGGGCGTCTCACTGCTTTCCAGCCCTCCTTCACCCCTAAGGAAATTTCAAAAGCTCCAGCGTGCGTTCCCCGTCACAAAGTGATTCAGAGAGTAGGATGTTCTGGAATGAAACAAGACAATGGGATTGCCACATACCTTAAAAAGGGGCAATTTCTCTGGAGATCAGTAGGAACCTTTGAAAACTGACCAAAGAACCCACCCCTCACTCCCAGCCTCCACCATTTCCACCCCTCCAGCCCTTTGTCCTGAGGGTTCTAGGGGTTGTTACTGTTCCACGGATACTTCTCTTGCCTTTCAGAAAGACTGGAAGCTCCTAGAAGGCAGGATAAAGTCTTACAGGCTTCTCTCACCTCTACCACACCCAGCACCCGTAGTAGGCTGGCAACAACAAACACGTGTGGAATACCTACTGCGTGCCTGACACTGTGGCTTCATGTGACCCATCGGGGAGATGGCAGAATTGTTTCACCATGATTGCAGGATGTCAAAGTTAGCAGGGACCACTCAGCCCCAGCTGCTGATCTTGCAAATGAGGAAACCGAGGCCCAGAGAGGGAACGTCATGTGTCCCCGGTCACGCAATCAGCAGAGTGAGAGTGCCGGCCTTGCACTGTGCGTCCCCCAGGGTCTCTGTGCACATTAGGTGTCCCCTGGGTGCTCACCAGCATGTGTTGCTGATGGACGAGCAGGCAGGCTGGGGGACGCTCCTTGGGCCTGAGGTCTGAGAGGCTGTCAGGTCATCCACTCAGCCAACTGGCCACTGACTCGTGCGTCTGCCTCCCACACCAGGCCTTGTGCTGAGGGCAAGAGCCTGCTGCCCAGTGAATGAAGGCCCGCATCTGGGGGCCCAGGACAATTCAGGGATGAACACTGCTCACCGCACATTCCTCCCAGCCTGTGAGAAGAAGCCAGAAATTTTGGGGACTTTCTTCATTGAATTGCAGGCTTTTCAACTTGGAAGAGACCCCAGGGCCTCTGGACTCAATTCTGTACTGCAATCGTTCGTTTCCTTGGCAATCTCTGCGCCTCCGGAGAAAGTTTCTTAAAGGCAGAGACTATCTTATTCACTCTTCTCCATTAGGCATCTCCAGTGCCTCATGAGGGCTGATAAAAGGAAATTCTCAATAAATGCTCATTAAACCGACACCCTGAATTTGATTAGCAGGAACAGAATCCTGGAAGAGCTGGCATTTGAGCATGGTCTTGCAGGATCCATGAGCAAGTGCAGCTGAGTCACACAGGTAAGCCCCGAGAAGGAGAAAGTAAAGAGCCCTTCCCCCACCTCATCACCATCGTCCAGGAGAGCTTGTTCCCAGCCAGTAGCTATTCCTGCCCCCTTACTTGTGTTCTCTTGGTAAAAGTCTTTACTGTTATTTCTGATTAGAAAAGTAACATATGTTAATTGCAAAATATATTAACTATAAAAGACCATGTAAGAGTGAGAATTCCCTTTTTTAACTTCCCCAGATAGCTACTATTCACTGAGTTTTGTTTTTATGCTAGCAATAGAATTATATTATACACATTGCTTTTCAACTGCTTTTTTTTAATCTAAAAATGTTATTTTTAATACCTACATGCTATTGCTATGATATGGACATACCAAAATTTACTGTTACCCGTGCCTCTATTGATTGACAGCGGTGTTACTTATTATTAGTTTTTCTTTGCTATTACAACAGTGCTTTTCCCTATACCTTAGAAATTTTACCTATATTTTTATAGAATAAAGTCCTAGAAGATAAATTACTGGATCAAAAAGAATGAATTATTAATATATAATGGTTACTACCAAACTGCCTTCTAGAAAGGGTTACCCAGTTGACACTCCACTGCCAGTGTCTGAACAAGCACTACAAGCATTAAATAAAGTCAATGCCTACCGCTGACCTGCCGTGAACTGAACCGCTGCCCTCATCTGCACAAGTCCTTGGTCAGTTCCCTCATTTTCTACGGGTTCCACCTCTTCATTGCTACACACGACACACTTGGCTGTCATCTAACTCTCAACACAGTCTCATCACACTTCTAAAAAATCATGAACATTTACACTTATTATATTCATTTGTAAATGTCTCCTTGCCTCTCAAAATAGATCTGAGGATGCCTCAAGGGAGAGGGGTATCTATTCTACCTTTCTGTCATCTCCCTTCCCTCTCTCCCCATCCCTCTCTGAGGAAACACCTAACCCAAACATCTCTTCTGTGCCGAAGACCCATAGATTCAACCCCACAGATGTGGAGTTTGCATCCTGACATCTCAATGGAAACTCAACGTGTCCAAGCCGCCTTCTCCACAACTGGCGACTCTCCGTGAATGAAGTGAATAGAGAAAAATAGGTCAGAAACCTGGGGACCACCCTCAACATCTCCTCCTCTCTCGCACCCATATTGATTCCATCACAAAATCCTTTGTACCTCCTAAACATCATTGGCATCTGTCCGCTTCTGTTGGTTATTGATACCAACCTAATCCATTCCATCACCTCCTACTGGACTTCTGTAAAAGTCTGTCTTCCAGAGTGATCTTTTCAAATCTCAAATATGATCCTATCATTCTCTGCTGGAAATAGATTTCCCACTGCTTTTAGGATGAGACTAAAATCCTTCACAGGAGCAGCAAGTCCCCACAGCCTCACCCGTGCTATTCACCGCCCCTTCCTCCCCTTGGGCACTGAGCTGCAGCCATGCAGGCCCTCTTTCACCTTGACCACTCCCCTGACCTCTTGCACCCCTGCCCCCCTGGCTGACTTAACTCACCCCCTAGGGCTTAGCTTCAATGTGACTTCTCAGGAAAACTCTCCCCAAATAGCCCTTTCAGATGCTCTCATACCACGTGGAATTCTTCCTTCATAAGACTTCACACAATTTGTAATCATGTTTATTTGTGAGACTATTTGATTAATGTCTTTCCCCCTCCCTAGACCATAGACTCACAAGCCCCACTGTGTTCAAGCACAGTGCATGTAACAGTACCCACAGCAGCACTGAACAGCTATTTGATGGACGCTGAACTAACGAATGGCGGGCGGGTGCTCAGGAATGTATGACAACACGATTTCTCAATTATTCTCTGTCAAGGTTTCCTTGCTGGATATTTTAGCCAGATTCAATCACACATAGTGAGTCTTTTGGTGGGAGAAGCCTTCAGCACGACTGGTTCCCAGCTGACAGTCCCTAGGGACCACCCTATACTGTTTATCCTGCCACAGAGACCAGCAGAAATGGAGACACTCTTTTCAAAAACACCTCCTTTAAAGAGCCCCAGCTTTGGAGAGCTGGCCCATCTCTCTCTCTCTCTCTCTCTCTCTCTCTCTCTCTCTCTCTCTCTCTCTCTCTTTCTCTCTCTCTCGCCAGTCAGGCCTGTTACTCCTGGAATCCAGCCAGTCATTTTTTGAAAAAGAACCCCTGTCACTTTAAGATTTGAGTCCCTTGCTTGGGCCATATATCAATGTTCCTCGCTGCAGTGGCTCTGCGGCCTGCTGTTCAAATTTGTCCAATTAGACACAGCCCCATGGGGTGGAATTCAGTGTGAAATCTGCCTGCCACTGACCAACAATGAATTGGTGTGTAGCTCCTCTGCTTTGCAAAGCCTTCGGGGAGCGCCAGCACAGGTCTTCCCGGAGACGGCTCACCACCCCCCAGGCAGTGCCCAGTGCCTTGAGGCTGAGGGTCACCCTTCCCACCCCAGCGGGGCCTGAGGACTGCACAGGGCAGGGCAGGGCAGCACGAGGCTGCCCAAGCAGGTTTGGGATGGGGTGGAGGTTGGGAGTCAGTTCCCACAGACGTGAAAGGGTCAGGGCACCGCTGGTTCTGCTCAGAGTTCCTTGTCATGGTCGCTATTCAAACAGCACAGAAACCAGGATTCTCTCGCTCCCTAAATGCAACTAAGCTACAGCCTGTGTCCTGTGCTGTGGGCCGCGGAGACACAGTCAAACACTCAAGCTCTCCGACCGGTAACTCAGCTGGCGACGGGAAGAGGGCCGGGTGCGTCTAAAGCACAGGCGAAGTGCTCATGATGGGACCCTCGTGGAAATGGGTCTTAAGGAAAGAATTTTTAACCAAAACCCTCCTTTGTAGTAACTCTCTGATTTTTAAAAATGTTTTAAAATTTCTCCTCAAGAAGCTAAAACTTTTAGAAACTCGTGCAATTCTTAGAGCATTAGACTTCTGAACATGGAGAGACTCAAGAGGTCATCTGGTCTACATCCTTATTTGATAAACTAGGCGACTCATATGAGGGAGAGGAAGTGACGTCATACAACGTCCAAGGTCATACAACCAGTCACTGGCAGGGCGGTAAGCCAGGCTGGTGACTCCAAGCGTGGCTCTTGCCTTCCTATTCGGTGCTGCCTTCCTTTCTGGGCTATTTCAGTTTGCTTTTTAAACACATGGCCAACTCTGAGTCAGGACATACATAGATATACTAGAGTCAGGCTATGGTACAACTGAGATTACTTACGGGTATCATACACAATATATAAATACATGTATTTGTTATAAATACATATTTAATCCCAGTTCTAGTTTTCTCTGCATGATCAATTCACATAGGAGCCGTGGGCTTTGGTTTCAACAGTGTGTACAGGGAAGGAAGCTGGGGGCTGTAAGTACTCCAAGGTCTCCTATTCATTCATTCATTCATTCATTCATTCCCTGAAACATTTACTGTGTGCTTAGCATGTGTTGGGCACTGGGAACACAGAGGTAGAGAAAGGAGGAGTCCTGACAGGAAGAGAGAGCCACGAAAGTGCTCTAGCAGACGCTTGCGAGGAGTGCCCTGGGAACACAGAGGAAGGAGGCCCGAGCTGAAGCAGTGTGAGGATTCCAGCTGGAAGCTAGGGTGAGCGTGATGAAGGGACCCCAAACACCGCACAGACACTAGCAGCTCGAATCCTGTCTCCCACCCAAGCTCTGACAGTGAGTTATCATTCTCCCCCAGGAAGAATGTACAAACGGGAAGGGAACAGGTAGTCTAGGAAAGAGGGGAAACAAAGAGGCAGCTAACCCGCACGGGGACCAGGGGGCCCAAGGAAAAGTAGGGCTGCCTTCTTCTGCCGGATAGCTTACGAGCAGTGGAGCACAGCAGATGGGCCGCCTGCTTCCTGGGGATTCTGCACCGTGGTGATGAATGGTCTCTGGGTCCTCGGAGGGAAGTGGGGGCTACTAAGGAAACAGAGACCCAACTTTTGACTGAGATGCCATATGGAGGAAGGAAATGGGAAGCGTGTTCACCATTCTCTCCCCAAGTTCACCCCCACCACACACCTTCAAGTGTGTAATTTTAAGATTTTTTTTTTTGCCACGCCACGTCGCTTGTGGGATTTTAGTTCCCCAACCAGGGATTGAACCCAGGCCCACGGAAGTGAAAGCACAGCGTCTTAACCATTGGACCGCCAGGGAATTACCTAAGATATTTCTTTTTTTTTTTCCCCAAGATATTTCTGAAAGCACTTTACATTATCAACTAATTTTCTCCTTCAAACCAATCCTCAAGGTAGGAAGGATTTGTTTTATTGCTTCATTTTACAGAACAGAAAACCCAAGGCAGCTCAGGGCCATTCCTATGGCTACACAGCTTTCTAGGGAGTGTCAGAGCTGAGACTGGGACCCAGGGCTAGAACTCCCTGAGGCCAAATTCTCACTGCATTACTTATTTTCATGTTGCAGCAGAGTGCTCCACATATATTCATATTTAACCAGTGAGATTTCATAGGAAAAAATAATCAGAATGGGTTATAAATGAGTCCTTCCCCCTGGGGAAGTTTGGGCTCTAGACAAAAGTCTTCTCATCTTTAAAAGACTCCCTTTTGTGAAATGAACAATCTGGCCCGTGGTCATCAGCTGTCTAAAAGACCGCTGGGTTACAGCGAATTTCCCCATGTGATGCTAAAGCCATGTGACCATTATCCTTTTTCTTTTTCTTTCTTAATTCCTTTCTTTCTTTCTTTCCTTCCTTCCTTCTTTCTTTCTCTTTGTTTATTTGTTTCTTTCTTTCCCTGTCTCTCTCTTTTTCCTTCCTTCCTTCTTTCTTTCTTTTTTAAACCAACTGCTTAGCAGCTCAATCAAATTAACTGTGGTGCTTTCAAAAGGCATCAAAATAGCCACGACTCTCCCTGAGAAAAAAAGGAAGGCGCCTTGTTTTCAGGAAAAGATGTAAAGTCCTCACTCTAGAGTACTCAAACAGATATTCATTCCATGACAAATCCTCCCTTTCTCCCAGAGCCTTTTTTTAAAATTTTTTATTTTAAAGAGAGACTTAAAAATATCAACACCAATAATGAGACTATATTCTCAGCTTACTTCTGGCCAAATTTTATTTTCAGCTTTGAGTAACTGGGAGTTCTTTATGGTCAAGGACAAAAAAACAAGAGGCTGGAAAAACCTCATTAAAGAGCTGAGCAACACAACTCACTTGTTCGAAATGAAGTGGAGGCCGGAGAGGGGGAGGAGGAAGGGAAGAAGAGGGGGAGGCACGGGGAGGCCATGCACTCGGCCAAGCCTCGGGCCTGAAGAAACGTCCCAGCTGAATCGTGGCTGAGTTACAACCTCACTCCCAAGAGGCTGGCGGAAGGCTTGCAGGGATGGGTACAACCCCAGGAGGCAGTCCTGGCCCTCACCAAGAATGAGGAGAGGAAAGAATTCTTTCTGTTCCTATGAACTGCTCAGTTCGGCAGCTCCCCTAAAACAGAACGTTCCAGAGACTAGCACCTTCCCTCAGAGTGAGACCCTTTCATTTGGGTGGGCTTTACAATGAGCAAGGTGCCTTTACACGTGAGCTCATTCATTTTTTTTACATATTGGAGTATCGTTGATGAACAGTGTTGTGTTAGTTTCAGCAAAGTGAATCAGTCATACATATGCATGTATCTATTCTTTTTCCAATTATTTTCCCATTTAGGTTATTACAGAATATTGAGCAGCGTTTCCTGTGCTATGCAGTAGGTCCTTGTTGGTTATCTATTTTAAATACAGCAGTGTGTCAATCCCAAACTCCCAGTCTAACTCTTCCCCCACCCCTTCCCCCCGAGTAACCGTAAGTTTGTTCTCTAACTCTACACATGAGCTCATTTTTGCCTCATCACTGTAACCTGAGGAAATAAGCGGGAATTCACGTTATCATCCATGTTTTACTGATGAAGAAACAAAGCTGAAACTTAGAGAGGTTGCCTAAGGTCACACAGGCTGCAAAGCCTAAATTCCAGCCGTCCGGGGTTCTTCATGCTACTCTCCCTTGTCTCCCAACCAAATCATAGGCCAGAGTGGAGAACACCAGGCCAGGCTGGTTCTCATAGTCTAGAGTGGCCACAAGGACAACTTGCTGGTCGTTCTTCCTAGGGCTTGCTCCAGCATGAAGAATTTCTGATGACAAAGGCCCAAAAGCCAACCTAAGTGACAGCAGCATGAGGTTCCCCAAAAGCACAGGGAGCCTAGTGGTCCACAGGGCTACCCGGATGCCCGTCAGGAGGAGAGGGCTTCCTGGCCAGAGCCTCACACCGCCCTAGGCCAAATGGCCTCTTCTTGGGGGTCATCAGCCATGCACCATCACTGAGTTTGCTCGTGTGCTTCCTCCTGGCCTAGGACCACCACAAAGCTCTTTGAAAATGGAGGTCATGAGCTGCCCAAGAAGCCAAAGGATGGATGGGTACAGGGAGAGGGGGTGGGAGAGGAGGGGTGTGAGTCCATCTCTTAGTCCATTATTTGTTTTTTTTTTTTTGCGGTACGCGAGCCTCTCACTGCCGCGGCCTCTCCTGTTGCGGAGCACAGGCTCCGGACGCGCAGGGCTCAGCGGCCATGGCTCACGGGCCCAGCCGCTCCGCGGCATGTGGGATCTTCCCGGACCGGGGCACGAACCCGTGTCCCCTGCATTGGCAGGCGGACTCTCAACCACTGCGCCACCAGGGAAGCCCTCTCAGTCAATTATAACCAGCATCTTGCTTCTTCTGCTACTGCTCTGTCCTTCCTTGGGTTAGTAAAGGGTGACCATTTAATTTCATGCCACATCTTTCCAAAGCACTGGATGCTACAAGGAACTGAGAGCCTACTTTAAACAAATAAGCCAAAAAGGGAAATCGGAGATTTTTAGTTATGTTTGTAAAGCTCATAAGAAAACAAAGCTAGATTAAGGATTCAGAAGACTTGAATTCTAGTCTCTACGACTTACTAATTATATGATATGGGAAAATCTTAAATTCTTGAGGCCTCTTTTTTTAAAATCTGTAGTAGGAACTGATAGCAATAATCCCTGCCTATATCACCGCATACTTAAAGGTTCATCTGGGATAAGGTATACGGCAGCTATTTGTAAATGTTCCAGTATTATACACCTGTGATGTATTATTATTTTTATTACGACTGAAGAGCTTATTACACATGTTTCAGGCAGATTGAAGAAGTCCTCTTTGCCTGTTAAGAAAACATATGGAACATCCAAAGCAAATATTAGAGAAAGTCTAATTATATCCTCTGGGTCCTGTCACTAAAGCAGGTGAGTGTTTTGTGACGTTAGAAAAGTAAAAGAACTGCGCTGAAAAAAGAGCTTGCAGTCAAATACCTTCTTTCACCTGTGTCGCCTGGCTGAGAGTCCAGGGACAAGTGAGGAACCCAAGTCTTTTTGGCTTGAAGCGTAGCTCTCTAGGAAGAAATTGCTTGGTGCAGAAGAAAAAACTGGGTTTTAGAGTCAAAGCGACCTGAGTTCAAATTCTAGCTCTGCCAAAGTCTAGCCATGCACCTGGAGCAATTTATTTAACCTCTTTGGGCTTCAGCTGCTGACCTGAAAAATGGGGATGAGAATCTCTATTCGTGCAGAGTTGCCATAAGGATTTGGAATTATGTATGTAAAGTGACTGGCCTGTAGCAGATGTTCACTGTAAGTGATCTTATACCTTATCTCCTTATCTCCTAAAATGTTATAAAATTCTAGTGACTCGCTGAAGTAGCTAGATATGAGAGAAACAATGTAAAGACAATAGCATGGTAGCATGGAAAACCCAAGCTTTGAAGACCTGGGTTACTAGCTGTGAGACCACGGGCAGGGAACAGCCCAAATGTCCTCATCTGTAACAAAGGAAAAATACTGTACCGTCAATGTAAAGACTACAAGATGCAAACTAGGAAGAACTCTAGAATGTCAAGCATATAATAAGAGATCAATAAATATCAATTACAGGGCACAATTCATTTTCTCAATTTACCCCTTTTCAGTTCACTATGTCTGAACTTTCCCTGGGCAGGTATCATCATAACATATTACATGGACTTCTAAATTTCATTTGCTAATTGTTTCTCTAGATCTATACGGAAAAGCATATATGTACAAAAGTGGCCAATTTTTTTTCCGGGCCCACCACGTAGAAAATGTCTTGGTTTTTCCTTCTTTTGGCAAACATCTGGGGTCTTGGACTTAAAATAATGGATAGCTTTATAGGACAACAAGAGTGTAACAAGCATTTGAGGATGATTCTAGAGAGTAAACATCAGAGATATAGGTGTATCTTGTGTACCTCAGACGTTTTCCCGTCTCTCATTTCCTATTCCTCCTGTTGCCATCCTTGGCCTCTTGTGCTCTTGGACAGCATTACATACACCTTTGCTGCCATATCTGTTCTCATAAATCTAATCCAGAAATGCCTCTTGTCTCTCAATTCCCATCTTGCCTACTTATCATCTTATTAGAATCCATCTCCTTAGCTGGACCAGGTCTCATTTCTAGTATTCTTAGAAATATAGTAGTTGACAAATAAACGTATGCTTATTTGCTATTTCTGTATTGGAAGAATGGAACTAAGGTCTAGAGAACCAGTAAAAATACACTTTTCCCTATGGAAAATTTCTCATAATAAATGCATAGAAAAAACAGACTTCTTTTCTGAAAACTATGAGTTCACACTGAAAAAGACATTTGAAATCCACCTTCAAAGATACACACTACTTTTCATTTTAATGGAATTATAGCTATTAATCTGATTAACGGCTAACAGAGATAACAATACTGCACAAGAGAGGAAAAAGAAATTACTTTAGTCAATGTCAAAATGACAAGCCATCAAAAATTTGTGGTTTATTAAGAAAAAAAGAGAAGATCTCTTAAACAGACCTAGATGGCCTGGCAAACTTTTTAATTTAATCTTGTGATATACTGTAACAACAAAAGGCCTCTATAGCATATCAGGCAAATTTATAAGAATATGATCAATACATCTGACATATTATTTAATTATAATCTCTAGTGACAGAGACAATATGAAAACCTAGCATCAATATTCTGACAGTGGAATAAATAAATAGATATAATTATTCCTCATACCAATCCCAGCAGAATTGTAAATTATCAGGCCAGACTGTAGATCTGAGTTCTAAGGTTTCCTTAATATGATAGAGTTTGATGTAGGGGGTGTCATATCTCCAATATCATGCCTTTTTATTAGAATGTAAGGGTCTCTGAGGATTTCAAATTCAAACGGTCAGAACGACCCCAGGTTCTCTACATATTACTAGTATTCCCAGATCGTGGCTTCCTACTGGGATACGCAGATGGGGGAGAATTCTGGGGAGGGAAGAAGGTCACAGGCAGGGGCAGAAGCAGGAGTTGAGAATCACTGTGCACCCTCTGAATCTTGGAATCTAGACTCAGAGGCAGGAGTCCTTACCCATCATTTCACGGAGCATGACAGTGAGAACCAGAGAAGAGAATGGACTTGCTCAAGGTCACACGGCCTCCTGGCAGGACCAGGTCCAAACCCAAGTTTCACGATGCACAGTACAAAGCTCTTTCTATGTCACCATGGGAGAGAAAGCAATTGCTGAGGTGGTCAGCTAGAACACGGCCAATATAGCCATGGCTATTATCATACCGACAGAAGGAATGCACTCTTCAGCGAGAGCCAAGAGAAATTATAGTTAACATTTAACATTATGGGACCAACTTCAAAGGTACTCCAGCTGGACTCTAATAATGGGAGATGAAACTGCTAACACTAGCAGAAAGTTGCAGGTGGACAACTTGGGCTGGAAATAGCGCACGTCCTTGGAACAGGAGTGCTCTGCAGAAACCCCACACGAGGCTGTCGCCTCACCGCAGGGCGGGGAGAAATACGGGAATAAACTTTTGTCTGTTTGTGGTTCAAAATGTTATTAAGCTGTTCATTCCTTGTTAATGCTACAGGACACTTAGAAATGGCCACACTTGCCATTTGGGGGAGCAGGGCATGGCTGCTGATGGCAATGGGAAAGGGAGATGGTGCTGCCTGGTGGGCGTCAAGAAAGACTACATTTTGCTACAACTAGAGGAGAGGAGGAGAGGAGACAGCTGCTGCTTGGATGCCCGCAAGGAGTAGAGATTGGACACTGCAAATCCTGGAGGCTGAGAAGGGAGGTTCCAATGTAGAAAAGTCAGTTAATTCTGGCACCTCTACTCCTGCCTCAAAAAAAGGGCAGAGTTCACCTGCGGAACCCTTACTAACTTTTGGCCACAGACAGTCTCTTAAATGAAGGGTTGATTCCACCTGGCAGGGAAACTGTCCATTCTTTTTCCAGCAGGTTCTAGTCCCTTCTAGCCAGGGGTTTGGTCCCCAGTGTGATGATGGAAGGGGAGGATGGGAAGGGTGGGACAGAGCTCTGGCAGCAGAGGAGGTCTCTGCCCCAGCGTCCTGTACATCCTGGGACGCCCAAAGCACAAACACTGCCCTTGTTGCCCCTCCACCACTTGGTTTGACTTGTCAGGCCTGCAGAGCCATGTCGGTCAGGGCAACCTGGCACGTTCTACTTGGTTCCTCCCACCCTCAGGTCTCACCCAGGTTCTTGATCCAAGTCTGCCCTCAGGTGGGTGGAGGGGAAGAGATCAGCATCTGGCCCCCCATGGCAGGCTGTGCCTCTGCTCTAATAACTACGCTTCTGTTCCCTCCCTGAGGATGAGTCCCAGGGGTATCTGTGCACTGGATCCCTGCCCCGAGCAGCGTCAGCTGTCTAGGAACAAGACCGTGCCTTACCCTGCCAGCCACCATTCTCCCGCCCCACCTAGGAGAGTCTTGCTGGAGTCTCAGCCTGCTACAGGGCTCCACTGCCAGCTGTCCCTGCTGCTGTTACCAGCCCACCAGGTCAGGCCTAACTCTCAGCACAGGCCCACAAACAAGCAGGTGTTTGAGAAAGGCTGTTTGCTGATAAGGAAAATAACATCATCTGTAGATGAATGAATGAAAGCATAAAAGCATCTGACCTGGGTTTCCCTGGCGCAGTGGTTGAGAGTCCACCTGACGATGCAGGGGACATGGGTTCGTGCCCCGGTCCGGGAGGATCCCACACGTCGCGGAGCGGCTAGGCCCATGAGCCATGGCCGCTGAGCCTGCGCGTCCGGAGCCTGTGCTCCGCAACGGGAGAGGCCCGCGTACCGCAAAAAAAAAAAAAAAAAAAAAAAAAAAAGCCTGGCAATGGAATGCGCATATCAATCGAATACCTGGGAGGAAACAGCTAAATATAATATAATGGATATAATACATACGTATATTAAGTTTAGAGAGAAGAGACTACTCTTTGGAAACCTGAACTTTTTAGGAAAATAAAGCAACGAAAGCAACTTTTATACCTGCTGTACCCAGCTCAGACTTGCATAGGGAGTCTCCCTAAGTCTGATGGCATCTTCAGTGTCTGCTGTGAGGAAGGAATTTTGGTTCCCCCAGTAGCAGTTCCACGGAAGGACTGGCAATGGCCGGAGTTTGCTTCTTACACCAGCCGATCGAATGCATGAGGAATTCCTTAGGGGAAAACAGCTAAACGTAATTTAAGTTGGAACTGTTAATTCAATAAACCCAAATGGCAGGAATTGGTGGCTATTACCCTGAGGAATCGAGCACAGCATACAGAGTCTTGGTGAGCGTGAGTAGGTGTCGGGCTTGAGAAGAGGGCCACACCATTCAGAGGGCCTGGGTTTCTTTTCTGAAGAATCTGCCTCTTCTTTCTATTTATTTCCTCTCCCTCCCTCCCTCCCTCCCTCCCTCCTTCCTTTATTTCTTGGATCAAACACTAAGTATATACACAGCTCCATGACCCTATCTTTGTTGCTCTGAGAATGACATCTTAGGCTCCCCTCCCAAACTGCCCCCATTCAGTACACATTTGCTGAGTTCCTGCTGTAGATCAGACATGATTCTAAGCACCAGAGAATCCCAGATGGAAAGATCAAGTCCCATCCCTGAAGAAGTACAGTAACAGACGAGGGGGGACGATGAAACAGATGGGGGGACGATGGAGGTAGAGTTGAGATACTGGCCATGGGAACCACTGAGCTTACTGAGGGGTGAAGGACAAGGTTGTGCAAAGGTGCTGCCACTTGAGGGGGCTCCTGAAGGAGGAGCAGGTGGCATCTGGCAGATGGGAGGGAAGAGGAGGTGAGGCGAGGGGACATCCCAGGGACCGGCAGGAGCAAAGGCAAAGGGGCATGAGACGGGGGTCAGGGAACGACAAGCCATCTGGCCTGTTCAGAATCCAGGTCCCACGTGGGGGAGAAGTTAGGGGTGTGGGTGGAGAGACTCGAGGTCAGAGAGGATCGCTGGAGCTCACTGGCCTGTAATCCTGGGGCTGTTATTAACCTGCGACACTGTGCTGCCCCTTCCATGGGCTTCCCTGCTCTGAGGTGAGAGCACAGGCGCCAAGGCTGAGGGTCAGGTTCACAGTTGTTCTTCAGGTTCTCCTGGGCCTCGGTACAGGGAGTGCAGGCTGAGATGGGCAGGGGTGCAGAAGGGCACGCCACTGGAATGTTTGGGAGAGGATTAAAGGCATTTTCTAAGCAAACAGTTGCTCAGATGGGTGAAGGGGAGCTCCAACATCAGACAAATGCGGTGCTTGCTAAGAGCATTCAAATCTGGAATTCCCTCTGGTGGCTGAAATCAACATCTCTAACAAAGGCAACCTGGACAAGCCGGATCTGTAAAGAGCATTATCCACTCCCTGGGTACGATTTATTGGCCCAGAATATCAGGTTAGCGAGCTCAAGTAATTAAACATCAGGCCAGCTGTTTTAGGCAATTAGGTAACATTTTTCATTTAGGAGACCACACAACAGAGAGGAGAGAATCGAGAGATAAGACCTGCGTTTTGATTTACGGAGTCTCTGCTGCAGATAGAGCCCAGCTTTTTGGAATCCTTCAGGCAATTACTATTTCAGGCCTGGCAAGAAATGGAGGCTGAAAGTAACTATTGGGCTTGTCTTGGCAAGACTCAAAGTCACTGTAGTTGTACGGTTGTCCCGGGCAGCGGCGGAAGGGAAAGTCAGTGGCAAGAGGAAGCCAGGAACCGTAGGGCCATTAGGAGGGTTGTTGCAGGCTGGGAGCTCAGGGGAGGCCAAATCTAGCCTCCCACAACACGTTCTTAGAGAGGGAATGTGGTCAGATGGAGAAGGCCAGCCCTGCTAGTCGGGACCCTGTGGTTCCCTTTCTGGCATCTGCTCTTGTCAGTTCTGTGGGTACTGCTGACACTCCCTGCCTTAGCATCCTCTGCTGTAAAAGAAGAGGAGGGCTGAGCGCACTTGTGTTTCGGGGGGGAGAAGGAAAGAAGTGTGACTGGCAGGTTGCCCAATGGTGCTGGCTTGGGACACTTGGAGGAGGAGGGGCGGGGGTGGATACAGACATCAGAAGACCTAGACTTTAATCTCCTCTCTACCCCCCACCTCGCTGGCAAAGAGACTTTGCTCAAGTCACTTCCCCTGTCTGGACCTCAGTTTCCACAGCATTAATCCAGCAGCTGGATTCGACGACACTCCTTGTTCTCACAGCCTACTCTTCTAAGACGCCAAAGAAGATAAATGGCTGGGCTGAAGGCATGCAAGTTTTTCTCTGAATGGAAAAGAGAAAAGGCCTGTGTGCTCCAGCTGACGTTCCCCACAAAATCCTGGAGCCAACGCTAAGTATGGGGCGGGGAGCGCGGGGCCGTCTGAGGAGACAGTGGGCCCGCGTGTGGTCACTGGCGACACTGGGCTGAAACGTCTCTTGCGCGAGCTCTTCCACTTAATTGGGAGCTTGCCTTTCCAGTTGTATATTTTTATCCTGCACCCTGGAACCCAAACCATGAGGTCTGCTGCCAAGGGCTGCTTCTTGTTTAATCGTTAACTGCCTCGGCCCCGCCGAGCTCTACCCCAGCCGGAAAGGCCGCCTCCAGAGGCCGCACCTCCTCGGCAAGCGGGACTCGAGGGAGGATGCAGCGCTGGACCAGAATCCCAGCTCTGTCCTGCAGCTCTGGAAGTAAACCCCCTACACTGTCTGGCCCACACAAATCCCAGTTCAGCCGGGCCTCTCCGGTGGGGTTATTCTGGTAACAAAATGCTGGAGATCAGCAATTCTTTTCTACTCTTACCCACTCTCAGCAAGGAGCCAACTGGGCTATTCCTCAGGCTCCACTTTCCGTGTCTGAAATGTGGTTGAAAACTAATATTCCAGATGTTTCCTCGTATTTTAAGTGGAGCCACAGATTACGCTTCCTGCAGGAAGGCAGTGTGGCACGGTGGGAGGAGGACAGGCTTTGGAGTCAGACAGGCATCCGAATTGGGGCTCTGGCCTGTAGAGCTGTATGGCCCTGAGAACCTCTTGATTCTTTGAACCTCGGTTTCCTCTTAATATGGAAATAACAGGATTCCTGTCGACTCGGTGGCAACCTCCATGAGCACAAAGGCTTGTCTGATTTGTTCATCATTACGTAGTCTATGCCTCACACAGAGTAGGTTTCTCGATTAGTACATAGCAAGTCTGTGATTAAAAACCTCACAGGATTTGGAGGAACCCAACAGGATTAAAGATATGAAGTGCCTAACCTAGTACCTGGGCTTGGAAAGTGCTTATTCACTAGTCTGCAGTGCCTGGAGACATATTCCTTCTACTGAGTGAAGTGGATGCTCAAAGAAGAAGACAAGTCCTTGGTTATGCTCATCGAAGTAATAATGAAGAGGCCACCTTCCCTTGTGGGAGAAAAGACAGGCACTTAGAAGCCTGTAGATTTGGGGATCTTTTGCTAAAGCTCACTCTCTGACCATGGAAAAAGAAGCCAATCTGATGCAAAGCCACTGATGTCACGGATGGCAGTAGGAAGGCATCGGTAATACCAATGGCTTCCTGGCCTTAGGGTCTTCCAAGGAGATTCACACAGGCATGGAAACCAGATTTTCAAGGGCCCTGGGTACACTAGACTATTGTTCCAGGACAGAAACGACTCAGAACAAAATGATGAGTGGGATTTTCCTTGCATTGGCCACAATACATATGTTTGTTCAAGAAAAAAAAGTTGGAGTGAGAAGACATGAACGTCTGCTGCTAAAGAAAAGCCTGTTTGTGCCAGCCACAGTGGTGAGATTGTTCAGGGAGTTCATCTTGAAAGTCCAATTACCCCAACAGCATGGCCAAGGTCAGTGCCATTTTGGGGTGTGGCAACACTCCAGCCTCTTCAGTATCAGATGTGAATTACACAGGGTATCTGCCTTGTGGGAGAACTGGCATCTGCTAGACGGTCCAGCCTATCTGGCTGATACCACGGTTCTCCTTGCTCCATTCCGTTTCCTTGGACAGACCTGTCTAATGGATATGCCACAGATTCTGTAACATGTAGGATCCTGGACTGGGATTTGGAGCTACTGTTCCTAGGGGGTAAATCAGGGAGAACTCTCCCAAGGGCCAGCTCCTCTTAATGACGACCCAGGGCTCACATTTAAGGAGCAAGAGATCAAAAGATCTTCCAGGGCTTCCCTGGTGGTGCAGTGGTTGAGAGTCCGCCTGCCGATGCAGGGGACATGGGTTCGTGCCCTGGTCCAGGAAGATCCCGCATGCCGCGGAGCAGCTGGGCCCGTGAGCCATGGCCGCTGAGCCTGCGTGTCCGGAGCCTGTGCTCTGCCACGGGAGGGGCCACAACAGTGAGAGGCCCGCGTATCGCAAAAGAAAAAGATCCTCCGGCTTCATTTCTAACTGCCAGAAACCACGTCAGTTTGGAGAAGTACAAGTCTCAGGAGGCTGAGATGTGAAATGACCTATGTGCCCTAACAGCTGACTTAAAAATGTATCTTTTCAATACAGGATGCCAAGGTCCCTTCTGCCCTATATTTCAGGGGGATATAAAAGCAACAATTTACCTACAAATTCTTCAAGCAGCCTAGGAATTAGTATACGGTGACTCCTTCAAATAGTGGATAATGTGTCCTGATGTGGATTTAAAAAACAAATATCTAAAATTTTCACAGACCAAACAGTTTGAATAGAGATCTCAAATTTGATCACTGAAGAATATAATTCCATCAACCAGAAGAAGACCCGATCTTAGAGAGGTGCCACCTCGTAGAATCTCCAATCTCTGAGGGGTTAGTTATAAAATTTCCCCAAAGAAAGTTAATTTTAAATCAATGTCATAAGATAAATCTGTATGTGCTGATATGGAAAGCAAGTTAGGCTCTCTGCAGAGTAGGAGCTTAAAGAAGAAAAGAGGATAATAGGTATACATATATCACATTTATATACATTCACACAAAATATGTGAAAATAGTAATAACAGCTAATAATTATATACAGCATTTACTGTCAGGCAGTATTTTCTGTGTGGTGGGCAGGCAGTATTTTAAGTGTTCTACACATATTAACTCACTGAATCCTCACAACAACCCTCGGATGTAGGTATACTATTTTATGGATGAAGAAATGAGGCCCAGAGAGGTTAAGTAACTTGCCCAAGGTGACACAGCTAGTAAGAGGCAGAGCTGGGAACTGAAGTCAGAGCAGACTGCTCCAGAGCCCATGTTCTAATCCACTGAACTGCCACTAACGTCCTGCAAGATTCTCAGAAGCCATCTGGAACACAGTCTTCCCTCTTCTGCATTCTAGCTTCCTGCCAGCTGCCTCCCCAAACACACACAGGGCAACAGAATTGGGAGTCCTTTTTCTCTCACAGTATTTGCCACTAGAATGATCTGTTTATACAGAACAAGACGGGGAGCTCTCGGAGGGCAGGGCGTGGAGGCAGGATCCTCATTATGTCTCTCACACCTCTAATTTTTTGTTCATAGCTTGGTTCGGTACCTGGGCTCGGGGGAAATACTGGTTTCTGAGAGATGGTTCACATGCGGGCCAATGAGAGAGATTTGGGAGTTCTTTCAATGGTCTCATTTCTGATTATTCAAAAGACCCATCAAAACAGAGATGGATGAGTGGGTCAAAGAGATGGGAGCCCAATACATATATGCATAACAGGGAAGAAGGGCTGGAAATCTGGAAGCTGGGAGAAGGAAGAAATGTGATCTCTTTTGGTCCATCCACCCGGCAAACCTCTGGCAATCTCCACTGATAACTGAGAGCCAGGACCATGTTCATTAACCCCTGAATTCTTATATTTATTACTATGAACCATATGGACGGCAATGACTAATTCCCACCACATGGCTGGGATTCGGCTTCCTTACTAAGGAAACACAAGGTGGTAGCCTAAATGCTGTAGGTTTTTATAAGGAAAACTGCATTAAGCATAAGCCTTTCCTTTAACTTTATACCTTCGTCTTGAACCACCAACGTTCTCATTTGCCAGTGTTCACGGCTTACTTTTACAAATTACCATTTGACCTCATGAGCTGCTTCTTACAAGGGCGTGTAGATACATGGGAGCCTCCTGGTCTCCCTCTTGTCATCCTGTCCTTCCTCCTTAACCCATGAACCCATAAACAGGCCACTGCTTTCCCACAGAAGCTACTTCACAATCCAAAAGCGCCTGGGTCACCTCTCCAGCTCCAGACGTTGCTCAGTGTGCCTCACATATGGGTTTTTCTTGGGAAGGATGCAGCTCAGGGAGAGGAGGCGAAGCCTATCTGAGATGGGACTCGTTTTTTCTCAGGGAGAACAAACACACGAAAGTGTTTTTTCATTCTATGATGAAGCTGGGATGCAGACGGGTAACTGAGGCAGGGAAGGGTCGGGGCCACACTGGCCACGCCACGGCCCATCTGACACCCACTTCGGGTCCACTGATGCCCCTGTAAGTGGCTCCCTGCTATGTCTCCTACAAAAGGGCAATTTGGGGAGTAATGCTCTAGAGTGTAGTACCCCTGAGTTCTCCCCACACCAGTTCCCTCAAAAAATTTCTATTACCTCTACCTAATCCCTCATTATCAGAGAATGAATGGGGAGGAAAAAGGAGGCTCTGGATATCTCTTCCATCTTGCAAAATTTGAGATGTTTGCAAATCGGTGGAGAATTATCTAATTCCCCTATAAACATTCTCACACAGGCTAAGGTTCTTTTCTTTCCCCCCATTACTAAACCCAGGGCTGAAAGGAACATTACTCCTCGTGGGGGAAAAATATTAACCCTTGTTTGGGGCAAGCATCATGGAATCCAAAAGGAAACAGGATTCCGTGCTTAAAACACTCAGAGGATGGGACAGATAGGTCCTCAGCATCTCTGCCGGAGGAGTCCATGTGGCCGGATGGAGGGGACACATATAATACTCCCCCAACCTACTCATACTTTGGTACGTAAACTTTATAAGTACAATGTTGCCAGATTCCGGTGCATAAAAAAGTAGCTGAAAAAACTCAAACCATAAATAATGCCAAGTAATAAAGGAGGTGAATGTTTCTGTTATTAGATTCTTTCATTGTATAAATCTGTTTAATAAGCTGGCTAGGAATCACTGATAGAAAACAGACTCAGTATGGTGTTACAGACCAACCCGTTCCAAAAGGCCAGCATGGGAACTCGTGCCAAGTTATATTTTTCTGTTCTTAACCAATGCAACTTAAAATGTAATTGTTGTTTCCTTGTTCAAAAATGGAAAATGTCTTATGAGGCTGTGTTTGGAGGGAGCAGATGGCACGCGTGCGTCGTGTCACACACACAGTGCTGGCTCCCCCCCCCCCCAAGAATACTCAGCATTTGAAGGCACTTTACCGTATTTATAGATCGTGCTGCCTTTTGTCTTACTCACTGAGAGGGACTGGGGTCTGTGTATAACTCCTACTTTTTAGAGTCCTATTTCTCAACATTTATATGTGTGTGTTTAGAAAAAATCCCTCCAAATATCCTCCTTTTGACCCAAGAACCATGGCAACCACTTTGGCTAAAGAAATTCACTGAACACTGAAGGGGGTGGGATGGGATGGGGGTGGTGGATAGAATGGAGGTCTCTGAGGTCACATTCATCTTCCAACACGATGGTTTCTAACGGCTTGATGTTTTTCTGGGGTTGGTTACTATCATCACGATGGGCTGTAAAATGAAATGTTATAAACTAGCTGAGGGCTTGAGGGGAAATATTTGCCAAATGGCATAGATGACAACACCGGGAGTCCCCACGCACTCAGCCACGCTCACAGGGCTGGGCCACCTGTACCCCCTCCACCGCTGGCCTGTCTACTTTCTGACCCTCATTCCCAGGTCCCTTTTCAGGAGGTCCACATACAGCTAACTAGATAAAACAGAAGGTAATTGGATGAAATAGGTATTTATCTGCCCCACTTAATTAGTGTTTGGAAAATTTGAGTCTCAACGGTATAAAGGTACATCATCTGAAGATGCTCATAAAACGGTGTTACATTTGTAACTCTGTATCGGATGTTTTGCTGTTAATTTTACACAGGTCGTATGGAAGTGCCTAAAGAAGGTGTTCCCAGCAGTTAGTTAAAAGTTAGAGTTAAACACTTTTAATTTGGTTATTTCCCAATGAGTTGGCCATTACGTTCTTAGTCAGGAATGTAACTCCTTCTAGAACACTGTTTACGTGGGAAACAGTAATTCAGTGTAGAGCACTCGGACTGGAAATTAGCTAGAGCCTTCTCTGTAGTTTCTGGGATTTGTATAGTTCTTTTTGTTCTGAACACTATTTGGTGGGGGGTGGCAAATCCCATTGAGGAAGATTGGGATTATTGCTGTTTTACACAGGTAGATGCCAAACACAGAAAATAAAGTTTAAAGGGGCCACTTAGTAACGTACAACATGACAACTATAGTTAACAACGCTGTATTGTGTATTTGAAAGTTGATGGAAGAGTAGACCTTAAGAGTTCTCATACAAGAAAAAAAAAATTGTAACTATGTGAGGTGATGAATGTTAACGTGTATCAAATCTTTATGTTGTACACCTTAAACGTATACAATGTTATGTGTCAATTATATTGCAATAAAACTGGAAAAAAAAATGAAAGGGGCTGCTCGCATGTTGGCTAGAGGCTAAAGAAAGATAATTCCCTGCTTATGATGCTTACAGTGTGGGAAATGCAATGGGAAAAAGAAAGGGTGGGTACGATGCTCCTCTGAGATTACTCTCAAAGAACCTGAGTCAAACTCTAGTAAATGCTAGTGACAGTAAGGGAGAAATGGGGAAAATGACAGGTAGTATTCACTGTTCTCCAAAGAGCAAACTAAAAACTGACAGAAAAATTTCCTTCTGGGAATAGTCCCAGAGGAATTACGTGGCTGAGGAAGACTGGAGTGTACTCTTCAGACAGATGGGAACCAACATTAGGTGCCAACCCAAGCGCAACAGTAGGCTGGGCTCTTAGCTTCATCCCTCCTTTTCTAATTCTGTGGCTCATGGGGAAGAAAAACCACAAGGACTCAGCAGAAATGACTCTCTGACGAACACTGTCAGACCTTTGAGAAAATCACAGAAGCTGAGGAAACTGGCCCAGAAGCTCTGATGCCAAATTGGCCAAGAGACCCAGAGCTGTTCCTAGAAAGATCTGACGCCAGGAAATAGCAGACTTAGAAATAACCATTCTACTTAAGCCTGGGGAAAAATCCAAAGTTCCGTTACGGAACGATTAATAAAAGTGAAGATCTACGGGCTTATTTTCCAAGAAATGTTTTAAAGAAAAGAGCTTCTTGAATTATCTTTGAAAATTAATACTTGGTGATACTGATTATGTTCTACTTCTCAAGGTGAGTTTTGTTTTCATTTGAAGACAAAGCAAAGCCTGCTCATCTCTAATAGCTAAATATAAGGCTGAAGTCTGGCTCCTGTATAGTTATAACCAAACCACTATTACAGTGCCAAAGTACTTTGACCGTGAGCAAAGTGTCCACAAGGACGTTAAAAAAGCACATCCAACAACAGAAAGTTCCATGTACACTTTAACCTCATGGGATCTTTACAACTCAGGGGCAGAGACTCTAAGGGTTCTGTCCAAGATCACACAGCTCCCAAGTAGAGAAACCAGGGCCAGGACCTGAGTGTACCTCCTTCTTTATACCACACTGCTTTCCCACATATAGGATTTGGGGCTTTATGATGCTCTCACCAACTGTTTGAAAACTGGAAACACATACTAGGGTGTTTGAATCGAAAGCCACCCAATGACGTGGAATTGGAAGTTAAGCCTCAGGGCCAAGTTAAGTGAAACAAGAGGAAACACACATAGAGCTCAGAGATTACGGCGTTCTCATTACACAACAACCTCTGTCTGGCGGGAGTGAGACAGGGAAAGTAACAACAAAGGCAGCCATCATTATTGATCACCTACTATGTGCTAGTGACTCTTCAAAGCATATAACATATATTTACTCACTTAATCCTTATCGCAATTCAGTGTGTACGCATGTTCAACAGAGGAGGAGGGGGTTTAAGGAACTTGCTCAATTTTCCACTGTTACGTGGCAAACAATGGATTTGAACCCAGGCTTGTCAATCTTTCAGAGACCATGCCGTTTCTACAATGCCTGGCTTTTTTCTGGTTGGGCTCAGCACTGCTTTTGGCTCACGGCCCCCCTTCACGGTATGTGACTGGCGCTCCACTGCATTCTCCATTCCTCACTCTGTAGTGAGCGCAAAGGCAAGTGTTAACCCAACTGAGCAGCCGGGTCAGAGTTCAACGGATTCGTCATTTTCCTGGGATCATCTGGCAACCCCAAGAGATGCCTCCTCATTCACTAAGGCCAGTATCCCACCTGTAGAGGAGTAGGGCTCTATAGAAATGGCAATCCTCCTAAGAAAGGTCACACATACCTGTCACTTTGATCCTAATGTGAATAAAAACTTTAGAAAAGGATTGGGAAGGAAAATGGAGAGAATTTGAGGGTATTAAGCAATTGGAAGAGGCATGTTGGAAGTTCAATACCCTATGGAAGTGACTTCCCGTGCCTGGGACATTGAGGTGTATGTACAGAGTTCTGTAAAAGCCCCAGAGGAGATGCCCACTCTCTCCCTCTCCCTCACTCCCTTCCTTCCACGGGGAGACAGGATCAGACGAGGAAGTGGCATATGTCCTGAGCTTCACAGTATGACTGAGAATGGAAAAAGCAAAAGTGAGAGAGGCATCCTAGGCAGCAAACAGTATGACTCATATGGGGAACCATAAGAATTCAGGTGCCGCTGAAACATAAAATTCAAGGCAGGAAGTGGTCGGAGCCGTGGATGTAGAGGCAGGCAGAAGCCAGAGCAAGGAAAGGCTCTGCAGACGATGCTAAGAGCCGCTGTGGGCAAACAGGGAGCCTCAGACAGACCTCAGGCAGGACAGTGACAAGGTCAGAGCAGCAGTGTCACAGGACAGATAAATGGAAGCCAAAGTGAAGGTAGGAAGAGCAGACAATGACAATACTGAGGAAATAACCAGGCGGTGGTAATAGGAATGAAAAGGAGAAAGGACAAATTAGAGCAATTTTAGGGAAAAAGAAAATCAGCAGGAATTGGTGATTTATTTGTGTGGAGAAGGAGGCAGCAGTGAGGATGACCCCATATATTTCTAGTTCTGTTGACATGATGGGTGGTGGGGCTACCCGCCCCGACTGGAAAATAATGACAATGGTACTGTTGGAAGTGGAGCAGGGGTAGGACGGGTTAGGCTAGGAGAATGATGCCCACCCTTCATCCAGCCAGCCAACAAGTATTACGGAATACCTCTTTAGTGCCGGGCACAGAACTCGGTGCTGGGATCACAGAGATGACTTTTCAACCTCGACTGTTCAGGAGCTTACAATCCAGAAAGGAGTCAGAAATGTTAGCAGAAAACTACAGCACGTTGTGATACATGCTCAATACAGACGGAACAAAAGAGGACAGGGAAACACGGATTCCACCTCAATCCACGCAGAGCCAGACACAGGCGGCGGAAAAAGGGAAGCACCGTCCCGTACCTGGGCCCTCTTCCTGCGGGCTGGTCACTCCCCATTGCCCCCATACCCCTAAAATGAAGTCAAGGACAGAAATGAGAAATGACAGCAGGAGGAGAAAGCACCAAAGTCCAATTAACAACAGGTGGTAAGGCTGTCAGCTCAAATCACGGTCCTGGAAGCCAAGCAGAGTTGGGGCTGAATCAGACCAGGGCTAGATCAGAATTCAAACTCTATAGAAACCTACGGCACCGATCACTCAGTGAAGCCCATGTGTTCCTTCTCACACACTGTACGTTTCTCTGGCAGCTCAGAAGTTCCGGGCGGCTGCTGTGTGCCCACACACAGGCGCTTGTTTACATTTTTTCCCCCACTCTCATACATGAGGGACTATTTCTTTCCTTTTTTATTTTTAGGCCTCCTGCAGCAGTGTGTGGCTCTGCGTCCCCATACATTCTTTTCATTTTGTCTCAATAAGATGATATTCAAATACTATTTGAAAAATCAATAATATCCCCTGCTTTGCTGTATCAGTAGAGCTGTTCAGCACACAGGACGGTGGCTACGGTGCTTACGAATCCATCTCTGAGGTCCCACTGCTGGACCAGCCTTTGCCTTTAATGACCCACCTGAAAGGCAGGCTGGGAACTCATCACAAGCTGGGCTTCCTCAACATCCTTTGCACTGAATATCCTAGAACACAGATGGTTAGATGACACTGGAAGGGGCCTTAAAGATGGTCTCCCTCAAAGCCCTGAGTGCCCAGATGAGAAAACTGGGAAATGATCTACAGCCTAGATCCCGAGTCTACAGTCAGAACTATTCCATTTCACTGTCTTTCTCTACAGTGTTTGAACTACTACAGGATTCTCTTAGATAAAAACACACCCAGGGGCCATAGCTGATCCTGAAAGTGAAGGGTCATATAAAGCAACGTCTTTTCTCTCCAAGTTGGAAAAAGAAATACAAGAATTCTGGAATTCTGTCACTTACCAGTGTAACCTAAACTCTCTCTATATTAGTTTTCTTCACAGTAAAA
This sequence comes from Stenella coeruleoalba, assembly GCF_951394435.1. Lineage (NCBI taxonomy): Eukaryota > Metazoa > Chordata > Mammalia > Artiodactyla > Delphinidae > Stenella > Stenella coeruleoalba. The sequence continues at coordinate 33,287,951 of NC_137165.1, forward strand.
TGGGAGTAACAATGACATGGACTTTCTGGGTCTGTTTATGTGTGGAACCTAATTTATGGCACAAATGAACCTATCTACAAAACAGAAACAGACACAGAGAACAGACTTGTGGTTGCCAAGGCGGCGGGGGTGGGTGGAGGGAGAGGAACGGACTGGGAGCTTGGGGTTAGTAGATGGAAACTATTACATGTAGAATGGGTAAACAAGAAGGTCCTACTGTACAGCACAGGGAACTACATCCAATCTCCCGGGATAAAACATAATGGAAAAGAATATAAAAAAAGAATGTGTACATGTGTATAACTGAGTCACTTTGCTGTACAGCAGAAATTAGCACGTTGTAAATCAACTATACTTTGATTTAAAAATATTAAATTAAATGAAGTGTAAGAAACTCTGTACCTTTATTTCTAGTTTTCAATTCATAATAAAGAGGATATTCCATTCCTCAAGAGTCTAAAAATGACCATACCAGAAAAAAAAAAAAAGAAAAAAGAAACAACCCAGAAAAATTTGCATTTCATTATTGGAATGGTGTGGTTAGCATGTTGAAGATTCTATTAGATGGTACCAATTTTCACATTAAGTGGACATGAGTTATTGCTGAATACTTGACGCTATCTCTGGAGAATAAGACATCATAGCCACACAAATGGTAAAGTCAGATCCCATGGCGTGTCTTGATGTGACATTAAAAGACAAGATGAGAAAAGTCAAGGTATGCACCAGAGAGGACGGAAGAAGCATAGGAGTGGGGGAGGGGAAGATTCTGGCTCTTTCTCCTGTCAGGGTGGGATGGGGCAGGGGTAATGAGCTGATTGTGCAGAGGATCTCAAATTTTTCTTAGCATGAGCTGACAGAAATAACCTTTCCTCAGCAAGACACTGGGTCTTTACAGAATGGTAATGAGAGTCCAAGGTGGCGCTGGAGTCCAAGGAGTCACCTAATTCTAGGGATGATCTAGCTTCTTTTTCATTTATCCCTTAAAAACCCCTTATATGAAAATATGAAATTACAATACACAAATTTGTGAGAGGGGGTAGAAAGGGAGAAGATTTTTCACACTGCAAAAGACTGATTTCCTTCTGATGAAAGGTCTTTTAAATTTTAATCCCATCCAGAGGTTACCAACGTGGGGTCCACAGGTTCCCAAGGGATCCATGGTTAACATTCAGGTGGTCTGTGGAGTTGGAAGGAAACAAAGTTCCACCTATATTTTCAGTAACCTCTAACTGAAATTTAGCACTTACATCAATTATGAATGTAGGCAGCAAACATTAGTAGCGCCTACGACTGTCGTCAACAGAAATCACATTTTTATTGCACATTACTATTATTGCAATTTACACAAGGGATTGGGAAACTTTTTCTGTAAAGAACCAGATGCCCAATATTTTAGACTTTGAGGGCTATATGATCTCTCTCCAGCTGTTTGACTCTGCTATTGCAGCATGAAAGCAGGCAGAGATGACATGTAAATGAATGAGCATAGCTGTGTTGCAATAAAACTTTATTTACAAAAACAGTCTGTGGGCTGTAGTTTGCTAATCCCTGGTGTACACACATTATGACTTTATAGTAGCGATTAGTTCTGGTTATTTAGTATGCTAAAATATAAGTATTACTATATCATAAATGTGTAGGCATATAAAATATGTTAATAATTATGTTCCTATACATTTTATGCATTGAAAAATATCCTGTGAAGGGGTCCACAGGCTTTACTAAATTACCAATAGTCCATGGCAGAAAGATTTAGATGCCTTGTCGTAGATATATGTGCTTGTTGACAAATGACTGCTGGGCAGACTAGAGGTACTGGGGAAGAGGAAAGCTGGAGGAACAAAGTCAGCGTGGTAGAAGACACTGTCAACTTGAAGCTAATCAGATATGAAATAAAAACCTCCCTGGTCTTTCCATGGTAGGTGATGAGAAAAAAAGGAATTCTTTTCCGATTTTCAGTGACTACATAAAGTGAGTTCCACTTTCTGTACATTTCTTCTCTCTCAGTTTAAGAAGCACTCACGGACTTCCCTGGTGGCGCAGTGATTAAGAATCCACCTGCCAATGCAGGGGACACGGGTTCGAGCCCTGGTCCGGGAAGATCCCACATACCGCAGAGCAACTAAGCCCGTGAGCCACAACTACTGAGCCTGTGCTCTAAAGCCCACGAGCCACAACTACTGAGGCCGCATGCCACAACTACTGAAGCCCGCGTGCCTAGAGCCTGTGCTCCACAACAAGAGAAGCCACCTCAATGAGAAGCCCGTGCACCGCAACAAAGAGCAGCCCCCGCTCGCCACAACTAGAGAAAGCCCGCACAAACCAACAAAGATCCAACGCAACCAAAAATAAAATAAATAAATTTATAAGAAAAAAAAAAAGAAGCACTCACTATTCCCATCTTGCCTCCCCACGCCATCACTTCTTGCTGCCATGAATTTTTCTGAAGAGTTTACAGTGAAAATCTGTTCCTTAAGCACAATGGGTTTATACACCTCAGGTTGAAACTTGCTTTCTGATGATTTCTTTCCTCAAATGTCACCAGAACAATACCTTCTGGATATTAGGGAGCACGTGTTCTCTTAAGCTTTTTTTTGGCCATGCAGCGTGGCTTGTGGAATTCCCGGACCAGGGATCCAACCCTGGCTCTGGCAGTGAGAGCACCGACTCCTAACCACTGGACCACTAGAGAATTCCCTAGAATTTTTGATTTAGAAACTTGAGGTTGAAGGGACAGGGAAGCTGAAGGGAAAAAGGGGACAAGAGGACAAGGCCTCTCTGTGCCTGATCAAGGTCAAAGCTCTAGGAAAATATCCTTAGAGTCTCAGAACAGTGAAACCGACTGGGAATACACATGGCAAGTTACATACTTCTCATAAAAGACAGGCTGTTTTGTCCTTCAAGTATAAGCCGTATTTACTTCTAATAATGCAACAGCAAAATATAATGTGAGTAGAAAGCACCTTCTGCTTAGTACTGTACTAAACAGCTCTGGGTTACATTTACAATTTTAATAAACTGATTTGTCAAAACTGTCAGAATCAAGGGAGATCATCTGGATACCAGATGAACAAAAATATCTGTAATTATAAGCTGTCCATTTTTCTCTTTCATCTTCTATATATGTATCTGTGAGCAGCTACATATTTTCATGCACATACATACACATAAATTTTAAATCATTTTTAAAAACCTGTCATAATAGAATTCAGGAGAGTAGAAAATACAGTTCTCCTGGGAGAGCAATGGGACTTGAAGGCTGAGCTACACTCCCCATTTTAGGACTAACATCCTTTTGCTGAACTATTCTGTCAGAGCCCAAACATTTCAGTTTCATTACCACCTGGATTGTTCCTCATCTTTCCTGAGCACTCACTGTGTGACCACACGCAAGTAACTAAACCTCTCTGGCTCTCTGATATCTGAATGTGAAATAAACATTTTGATAGATGTTAACTGCCCTACAAAAGTGGCATGAGTACTAATGAGATTCTTTTGGTAAAGAAGCCCAAACCCTCTGAAGAATGCTATGAAATTGCCACGAATTTGTTATGACATCATTAATTCATACAGATACTTAACCCAAGTTAAATCAGAATCCCATCTTTTGCCATGTGATTGTTAAATTATATGTGACTACTGGGCTTCCCTGGTGGCGCAATGGTTAAAAATCCACCTGCCAATGCAGGGGACATGGGTGCGAGCCCTAGTCCGGGAAGATCCCACATGCCGTGGAGCAACTAAGCCCGTGCGCCACAACTACTGAGCCTGCACTCTAGAGCCCAGGAGCCACAACTACTGAGCCCACGTGACACAACTACCGAAGCCCGCACACCTAGAACCCATGCTCCACAACGGGAGAAGCCACCGCAATGAGAAGCCCACGCACCGCAACGAAGAGTAGCCCCTACTCGCCGCAACTAGAGAAAGCCTGCGCACAGCAACGAAGACCCAACACACCCCCCAAAAATTAAAAATAAATAAATAAAATTATACGTGACTACTCTCAACTGGAAGGTAGCCTGTATTTGAGGGCACTGAAATCTCTATTCCCATAGGAGAGGTGAGATGGATGAGTGGAAAGATGGAAGGATGCAGCCTGAGACACAAAAATTGGAGGAGCCTGAGTGCCATTCCCTGTGGGGGCTTGGATCTGACTCCCTTTTGGAAGTAGTTTGGAAAGACAGTGGGATAGTCATCAATGATCTTTTTCATCATTATTCTCGGGGCAGAGGATTTGAGCTGGAGAGTCAACTCACATGGAGAACGAAGTTGCTGAAAAGAGCCAGTGTTAACAGGGACAGAAAGATCAGGACATTTGGGAGAGCTTCCACATATTACAGCTCAACTTCCTTTTCATTTTAGTTTGCTTTTATTTGAAGATCAATAAGGAATGCAGCCTCTAGATGAGGCCAGCTAGGAAGCTGACTTTTTTAGGGAGAGGGATGCATGGATAGTGGATTTTTAAACGTGACATTCTAAATCACCCCTGCTGGGTTAAGGACTACAGTGAGTGTCTCTGTGGCAATTTTCCAGCCTTGCTACACACCAGGCACAGAATGTGCTGGGAAGTACCATTTACTGAAGTATTTTGCTGATGTCCAAGCCTGTGTCTTCGGTGAGTGAGAAGAACGTGCCATTCTAAGCAAGACGTGTGGCCTTTCCAAATCAGAAATGGACACAGATATAGAATGCTAATGCTGGAAGGGACCCTAGAAACAAGCTGGGATACGATACTTAACTTTCTGAAGGCAAAGGCTAAGGTCCAGAGAGGGTGAGTGATGGGCTCGATGCTCTGCAGTGGGCTGCTGACGAAGCTGGAGACGGGGACCCGAGTCAGTCTCCAGCTGCTGGTCCAGCACACAGGCAATGGCAAAACGTGAACCAATGGTCCTTCTCTGAAACTATTCTCTCTGGATTATTTAGAAACAGTCTTTTTGAGGGCTGAAACACTTGACTATAGAGAAAAGTGGAATGTATTACCAACAATGGATAGAATAAAACATTTTTGAAAGCCTAGCCGTTGGGCAGAAGTTTCTCAGAATGAACGCAAACATCTGAACTTTTTCTAGACCGCCTGTTTTACCCTCTCCATCAGACTCGGGTCGCCTTGTTCTCTCTGTCCACCAACCCCTGGGGACCCACATCACACCGATCTTTCTGGCAAGAACACCTGGGCTTGGCTTTCTCCGTAGCCTTTGCTCCCTTGCCTATCCCTACAGGGGTCTAGGTGTCTGCCGACTGCCGCTTTAATCATTTGTTTGTTCATTTGCTTAAACATCTGGTCAAATTTTGGAAATAATCTCAACAGGAGGGTTTATGCTAACTTCTCTTGGATGTTGAGAGCTTCTACATGCCCCCCTCTCCCCTTCCTCCCGCCCCAAGCCAATCACCAAGGGCAGTGAGACAGTCTGAGCCAAGAAAGAGAAAGTCAAGGAGTATGACTTGCCCCTATTTCTCCTGGCTGTTTCTTAGGTTCCTTAAACTCAGTGTTACAAAGTAGATGTATCTTCTCTCCTCCCTCCCCACCCTCAATCTCTATGAGTAGTATTGCTTTCTACTCAGTTGCCCAACCAGACCTTGAGTATCACCCTGGACACTTCCCTCTTTATTACATCCTGGGCGCAAGATGGCATTTAACCCTCATAAAGCCCTCTAACTGTCTCTCATGTTTTGCATCTCCTCTCTACTCCCACTCCCACTACCTTACTTCAGGCATTCCTCTCTTATCATTTAGATTAATACAGTTACACTTGATGGTCTTCCTGGATCCAGCCTCACCCCACTTGAATCCATTTTCCACACTGTAGTCAAAGTGGTTTTTCGGAAACACATATCTGATCATACTGCCTTGCTTAAACTTCCATGGGAGCTCCCCAAAGCCTTCCGCCTCTCTACCGTGACACACCTCAACTCCTCATGTTCAGCCTTCTATTTCTCCCACCTCATCTCTCGTTTATGCCCTACAGCCTGGCCTTCCTGAACTAAATGAAGCTTGTGCTCTGGCCTCTCTTGTCAATGGACTTTGTCCCTCTTCACTGCTGCATGGCTAATTCCAACTTGTTCTTCAAGACTTGGTTCAAGCAATCATTCCTCCAGAAAGCTTCCCCTGGCACCTGGTGGGTGCTTAATAAATTTGTTGAATAAATGAATAAACTGAACAGATGGTAGGAAGATGTTCTGGTAAACACACCTCTCTCCTACAGAAGCCCAGTAATAACTGCAAAGGGAAAGGAAGGAATGTAGGCTGGGGAATAAGAACTTTGGCTAAATGCGATGTCATTATCATGGCTGGGGCAGAAGCATCCTGTTTCAGGTACCTTTGTCAGAATTGCCTTTTCAAAAGTGAGATGGAATCCTAAGGAACAGTCTCTCCTCAGAAGACCTGGAACTTAGAACAGTAACATAACTGCCTGCCTTGGAAGCATTAGGAACCATCGAATCAGAGTGATCATGTTATTTGCCTTCACTGACTTTGCCAGCAATTGTCCTATTAAACTGTCACTAAGTCTAACTCAAGGTAACCACGAAGAACTTGGAGTATCCAAATGACCTCTGGGTCGAGGCTATATAATCTGATTGGGGGGATGAGGGAGTGGTGGAGGCAGATACGGTGATGATACACATCTAGATTCTGTTTCCCTAGGAAATATTTTTGGGAATATTTTACTAAATAACATCAGCAAGACAAAACTCATGTTCAAAGAAGAAAGGGAAACTTTTCAGGATCCCCTTGGGCCAGTGCAGGAGCTGTCTGAGCAACCGTTAGTGTTTAAAATTGTAATGATCTTTGGAAATTTCCAATGCAACAGACATCTCAGTAAGACTGGTCTTGACCTGCGTGGTAGCAGAAACAGGCTTTACCGTAAGCACAGAAAGAACTGGACAAAAGAACCTTCACCTGGGAGCCACTGCCTTGGCTCCTGGAGGAAACTCACAGAAAAGCAGCTCCCCCATGGCCTCAGAGACAGAGAGACAGCTACTCTTCTAAAAGACACTCTCAGTCTGCCCTTGTGCCTTGGGGATAATGCTGGGCACGGTTTGTCTCGGAGATAGAGGTTCTCTAGCCCTTCGTTCCCCCCAGGAGCCAGACTGCTCTCTGGTAGAAGTCTCCATCACCAACACCTCCTTGCCGCCATCACCTGCTCGTTGTAAACCACTTCACTTGAGAATTCAGTTTCAGGAAAGGAGAAAGGGGTTGCTGGCTAGGCTGCCTAGTAATCCGGCACGACCATTCCAGATGTTGTGACTCATTGAAAGGGAGTTCCTTGTCTGCATTGCCCATCTCAGGCAGCTTATTAGGGAGCGTGCCCTCCAAAGGTTTAGAGATAAGTCTCAGGGGGAGCACATTCCCCGATCAAGACTTCATCACCCAGCAGGGGCTATTTAGAAGCTGGGCTTCTCAGCTTGTCTCCTCCATAAAGTGACACCAAGACCTTCCTGTCAGCCACAGTCTTGAGTAGTGATGTCATCAAAGGCTTTGGTCATGTGGGTGGAGGCTGTCTTGGTTTTCTAAATTAGTGAGGGGGCTAAATGCTTAACTGACCTGCCCTATTCATAGCACCGCAGAAGCAGAGAGAACTGTCTTAGGGGCAAAGACCTCAAGGGTAAGAAACGAACCAGAAGTCTCAAGAGAAACTGTTTGTGAAAGACTGAGCTTATCCCCAAGCCCAGCTGTATCAAATGCAGGCTAGATCCCAGTGACGGCAGCTGGATGGAGCCTGGCAGAAAGGAAAGGAGCTGCCCAACTGCGTTTAAGTAACAACGCTGTCTTGAAAAATCTGACAAATATAGGGACAGGAGAGATGGAGCAGAAGAGTTCCCAACGGGATCAGGCATCTCTGCCACTGAGCCTAGGCCTGAAATCTCTTCTATACGTTTATTTCATCACTTTGGATTTCTCTATTTCTTTCATCTCTGGGTATCCTTCAGTCTCCATTCTAAAACTCTGGAGGGGCTTCCCCGGTGGCACAGTGGTTAAGAATCCGCCTGTCAATGCAGGGGACACGGGTGTGAGCCCTGGTCCGGGAAGATCCTACGTGCCGCAGAGCAACTAAGCCCATGTACCACAACTACTGAGCCCGAGCTCTAGAGCCCGTGAGCCACAACTACTGAAGCCCACGTGCCTAAAACCCGTGCTCCGCAACAAGGGAAGCCACCGCAATAAGAGGCCTGCACACTGCAACGAAGAGTAGCCTCCGCTCGCCGCAACTAAAGAAAGCCCGCGCGCAGCAAGGAAGACCCAATGCAGCCAAAAATAAATAAATAAAATAAAATAAAATAAAATTCTGGAAGAGGATTTCTCGGACTCAGGCATTTCTGCCCACCAGTACCTGAAGGAGTACATTAAAACAGCCCTAGACAAAAGCTCTCTATTTCTTATCCCTCCTCAGGCTTCCTGAACTCATACTACCAGTGTGGAATTTTTTAATAACAAAAGGAATTCCAAATACATGCTGTAGGTAGCATAACTCTGCTTGTTCCTTGTATGGCTTAATCAGATACTTAAAGATACTCAGGATGGGTGATTCTTCCTGGGCTGGTGAGAAGTTCTGTGCCCCTCAAATACAGAAGCACAGGACCAGTGAGCATGGGGACATGACAGCGCTACTATCCAGCTGGGGGCCTGGAATAAAAACATAGGCTATTCCATTCCAGTCTCTTTTCAAACGTAATAAGTAACTCTTTTATGAGTTTAACTATAGTAGCTGGGCATCTCTTCTATACATTTATTTTCTTTTTTAATAACCACTTATGTTGGTGACTGCAAGATGTAAGAATGAAATGCTGTAATCTATCACTCAACTCCGTGGACTGCAAACACAATGTACTTTCTAGCAAAATGGTTTGCTACTTCCAGTAGCTCTCTTGAATCCTGCTGCACATAATGGAATTTGAGCTTATGACCATACATAGTTCCTCACCAGCATCTCACCAGCAACATGGTCTTTTCCTCACAGCATCTCACCAGCAACATGGTCTTTTCTCTTTCCTACTTGACCATTGTGGATCCCCGGTTACCTGGTAACTGCACGAGGGTTGTGACGATGTCTTAGAAATGCCCGATTTGAGTTATGACAGAATACGAAGACCTTGTTCTCTTTTTTTCTATAGGAGTTTTCTGAGTCCTAGTTTTCTGATCTTAAAAATGAGTCAGTCTGGGACTTCCCTGGTGGCACAGTGGTTATGAATCCACCTGCCAATGCAAGGGGCACAGGTTTGAGCCCTGGTCCGGGAAGATCCCACATGCTGCAGAGCAACTAAGCCCATGTGCCACAACTACTGAGTCTGCGCTCTAGAGCCCACGAGCCACAACTACTGAGGCCATGTGCTGCAACTACTGAGCCTGTGTGCTACAGCTACTACAGCCCGTGCGCCTAGAGCCTGTGCTCCGCCACAAGAGAAGCCACTGCAGTGAGAAGCCCGCACACCGCAACGAAGAGCCAACGCAGCCAAAGATAAATAAATAAATAAATAAATAAAATTAAAACAAAATATGAGTCAGTCACAGACATAAAAAACAAACTTACGGTTAACAGATACACACTACATAAAACAGATAAACAACAAGGTCCTACTGTATAGCACAGGGAACTATATTAATATCTAATAATAACCTATAATGGAAAAGAATCTGAAAAAGAATATATATAGGTATATAACTGAACCACGTTGCTGTACACCGGAAATTAACACAACATTGTAAATCAACTATACTTCAGTAAAAAAAAAGAAGCCATGAAGCTTCAATTAGTGGTTCTTAATTTGTTTGTCTCCATCTCAACATATCTGAGAGACATGCATATCTCAGAGGAAGAGAGGGAATGATTTTTAAATTGGGGTGAGGAAGGTAAGAAACAAAAGTTACCAGACTGGAGGGGCAGGGGAATTTTCTCAAACTGTAAGTGAGATTTTCAGCTTAAAGGATTTCTAATATTCCTTCTCATTTTAAAACTTTGACTACCTCCACATCCCCTAATTTTCTCTCCACTGGGTCCACAATGAGGTGAGGGTCACATCTCTTTCAAAATTGCATCAGTAATATTTTTTGCTAACATACTAGTGATCCCTGAACTTGCCCACAAAACACGAGTTCAAAGAAACTCTTCTGGTTGCCAAATTTTAGCCGTAATTGACATTTACACTTTGAGAAATCTTTATCAAAAATCTCATAAAAAAATCTTATACATATATCAAAAAATGCATTTATCAAAAATAACTCCCCATAAATGATTTTTTTCCTGGCGTATACACTCATAGGTTATTGCTAAAGTTTATATGATTTAATTGGAGATTTTTAATCACCAACGGTTCAACTTTGCAAATATTCTGTACGTACTGATGAAAAACAGACATCCCGAGGCTGATTTTTAGAAATGAAATCCACATACTTTGTTACTTGCATGACATCATGTAAGTGATAGTTTGCAAGCCTATGGTAACTCATTCATCAAGGACAAATACTGGGCGCGTGACTAAGAGACCCTCTGTCTTCTCCCACCCTGGCCTCACCTACCCAGTCCCCAAGCATGCGGGACCAGCCCCACCCCCGCCGATGTCTTTTCAAACTAGGGAACTGTCTTTTTCTTTTAATTCTCTGCAAACCTACCTGAAAAAAAAAAAACAAAGGGAAATACAAGAACTGCTGTGAGAAGGTTCAGTGGCAAAGAAGGCAAGTGGGGGTAGGTGGGATTGGAACTCATCTAAAGAAAACATTGGGGTGATCCTCGAATCCTTTCTCCCGGAGGGGTCAGTGGGTGCCAAGTTCTGCATTTCTCCTAAATGATCCCAGCAGCTGCAGCACATTATATGTGGCAACTCTTTTAGGATCTGAAAGGGTTTTCAAAGTCATGCTGGCAGCTGCCTCCTGTCGCCCCACTCTGTAATCATTGGACCTCTTGTTCCTTTTATAGAGTTGTTCTCTCCTAATAAAACACTAAATGCTGGTCTGAGCAACTGTTCCCGGATCACTAGCTGCACTCCTCCCTCCCTCTTCCTCCTCGCCCGACGTGCCTTTTCTTCTCTGGCCACAGTGGAGCCCTGTGTAAATTGCTCCAGCGCGGACCTGTGGCGGCACTGGCACTCGCATGGCTCACACAAGCACCACCAAGCCCAACTCCACCGGGCCTGAACTCACATCCATTTCCAGCTATTTTCTGAGCTGCTACTTTGAAACTGGGCAACCATCCTAAATATATGAAGGCACACGAGAAGCACAAACTGCCGTAAGCGAAGAGCCGCAATTCACTGTGTCAGGAGCCTGGGGAGGTGACAACTCCAAGCTGTTCGTCAGAACCCAAAGCTGCGACCTCTCAGCTTTTGGATGACAAGCACTACAAAATAAACTGGTTTTGTTGTTGTTGTTCTTGTTGTTTTCCTGGCCAATATGAACCATATTTTAAAGGTGTGAACTCCTTCCAGACTTCAAAATGCGGGTGGAAACAACACCGTCCCAATCTAGGAATCAGCTCAAAGAGGGTTCTCTGCTCATCTCCAACCTCACAGTCCTCCCAGCTGTGACCTGGGAGCCACAGAAAGCAAGCACGACTCCCTTTCCCACATCAAGTACAGCGACATTTAAAAGTGGCCTTGGTTTTCAAGGTTTCATGCCTACTTTACATTTGATCTGGGTTTTTACATTCCCGTTTAAGGTCGTAAGCTTCTCAAGAGTGGGAACCCAGGTTATTCAGCTTTTTAGCACTGCCTGGGATGTAGCAGTTGTTCAGGAAATGTTTGCTGAATAAACAAGTGAAACCCTGAAAACAAAATTGACTTGGCTTGTGGGTGCTTGGTTAAAATAGGCAAACCGAAAAAGTCCCTTGATCACATTTGTTCCCAAGATTCTGAAGGCTTTTGGCTGAGCTTTTAAGTGAGGAAATCCCACCTTCTTGAAATAATTCTATTTAAGGAAGGGCCATTTGACTATAAATGAATATAACAGAATGAATCTTCAATCCCTAATGAGTAGTAAACAAATTACAGGCGCCCAGATTCTCTGTGCAGCTTTTCTTTATCTTAAGATCTCTCTGAAAGTATAAATAAAAAGGCTGTAATTGGTGATTTAATGCTTTAGCTCATACTGGTTAGCACTTTTTTATTCTTTACATTGAGTGCTGAGCATTTTATTTAAACTGATTTATTTGTTTTCTATTATGAAAATTTTTTTTAATATATAAGCAGAGAAAATGGTGTAATGAACCCTACATACTCATCACCAACTTTAATGACTATCAGTTCATGGCCTCTTATTTCACTTATATAAATTAGTTTTTAACGTAAGTTTTTTGACAATCAGACTTTTGCCTAGAGCTCCCCAATTAGTTTATAATTACTACCAACTTTTTAGTTTTGAGAAACCTCCCACTCAGAAGGTGGAAGTTTTGAGCCAAAATATGACATTTGACTTGGGTGCAGCTGCTTAAAATATGTCTTCATTAAAGTCAGATGAAGGAGATAAGCTTAGTCTTGGCCTCCAATGGAACGTAGTCAAAGTTTGCATTTTTTCTTTTAAGTATAAAAGTAGAACTGTTTCCACCACCACACTCCCTCCCATGCTCCCTTCACACACACACACACACACACACACACACACACACGCACGCACACACGCACACGCACACACACACACACACACACAACTAATACCCTACGTTCTGAACAATTCCATGAAGAGCGCGTTCCCAGACCTCTGGGTCATGAGCACACATGTCTCCAGTTCCCAGGTTCTGTGCTCACACTTTGAAAGAACCTGAAGGCAAGGACACGGGGCAAAATAAATGCTCAAACAAATTGATTTTAAGGAACAGACCTTTATACATCTTTTCATTTTTATGGCTTAAGATGGTGCAAAAATGTTACTTACTCCCTAAACAGTTATTAGTCTCTGTAATGTAACATAGCAGATACTTTCTAAATCCTTTTAGCCTTCTCCCCCTTACTGGAAAGATCATCATTTTTTTTTTTTTATTTCAAAGTGGATTTAATAAAGAAAAGGAGTGTGCTGTTAAAGTAATACGTGAGGCTTTGACATTAAGCAGTGCAACCCCAGAGAGTCGGCAAGAACAGGGTCTCTAATCTCCAGTGATTTATAGAGGCTCTTCCTTCATCTCTGTACTTGGGGAGGGCCAAAAAGTTTAGAGACAGCCTGGCGTCCCTCTTACTCCACACCACTAACTCCTGCTGGCCAGTCGGCCTGCTAAAACTTTTAACCCTTTAGCTGCCAGCTGCCAGCGCATGCATTAAAGCCAGTTTATTTGCTTTCAGAGGATGGAGGGGTTTCATATTGCAGTAATGCACATGGAGGTAAACATCGATGTCTGATCCTGAGACATGATAAGCCAAGAGCAGGAAAAGAAGCTAAAAAACAAATTTGGTTCATCTTAAGATGTTTGGAAAAGGTCCGAAGAGGAGCCCCTTTTCGTGGGTGAATGAGAATTTACTGGGTCACATCCACACCCCAATCCCACCACTCTGAGTGAGCCCACAGAGTCATGGCGGCTGCATCCTCTCCTATGTAATGCTTAGTACTTGGAAACATAACTCAAGGTCAAAGTTCTAGAACACGATTAGAAGGAGACAACATGAAGAGTCTGAAACAAGTTGTTCCAACAAGTGGACTAAGGGGTGGGAAGGAAGGGAGACTCCTTGGCCCTTTCGGAGGCCATATTCGGTGGCTGCCTCAGGCTTGGTTCCTAGTCTCTGTCACTCAGACAAGGAAGCAATCATCCTAACCCACCAGAAGTATAGGAGAAGTCAAGGTCTTGGGCTGAACTGCATCTTTTAAAAGATCAGAGCACAGCGTTTGCCAACAAGGCCTGACAGGGATCTGTGGTAGAAAGCACATGCCGATCTAAAGCCAGGACCGTCTGCAGCAGAGACGGCCCTGGGACAAAGCCCTTGCACTCCCTAACCTTGGGACCCTGCCGCCCGGGCCACTCCTGACAAAGGAAAAGAGACTGAGCCCTACTTTAAGGGGCTCTCGGGAATCAAGTACCCAGGTCAAGAAGACTAACAGAGATCAATATCACTTACTCGAGGGCTGGCAGATGGCAAGTCGAGGCCACAAAATTCACAACTGACGGCAGCAACAGCAAGCAGCAAAAGACCTTCCTCTCTCCCTGGCCACAGCCCACGTGTTTTCTGTGACTCAAGAAGCTGGTTGAGCATCTCCCTTGATGGTGAGGCTCGGGAGGGAACTGAGGCAGAGACAGGAAGCAACTCACTCACGAGCTGGCAGCCAGAGGGGGAGAGTCAGGACCGGAGCCCAGAGTTCCCGACTCTGATGAAGAGGAACAGAGGTCAGCGGGCTGTAGAGACGTCACACCCGAGTTCAAGTCCTGCTTCCTATCTTTGGCATCATCTCAAGCTTCAGTTTACTCCTCTTAAAATAGGAATAATAACTGTATCTATCCAATGCTGTGAAGATTCAACTGAGAGCGTGAACTAAAAGCCCTGAAATGGTACCTGGTATATGGTGCACCCTGAAAACGTGTTCTTAATTATTGGAGTTGTTGTTATTACTGGTTTTTTCCTTCAGAAATTCATGTGCTGGTCCCACTCAAGTGAAAAGGATAAGAAATGCATTTCTGTGGGACAGCACGTGGCCCAAGTTGCTCTGAACCAATGCAGTGTGGCCGACAATCTCCCCCATGACAGCCGTCACCATATGCTTCCTTACCGCTGCCATGACACACACCACATTTGGTTGTAATTTAGCTCTGTGCGGATCTGCTCCCCAACTAGATGGAGTTCTCCTGGGGTAGAGTCCATAGCTTATTCCTAGTCACATCTCTAGGGTCTGGCTCCGTAGGTGGCCCACAAATGTTTATCGAATGAATAAATGAATGAATGTAGTTTAAAGGGCCTAGAAACCCTTCTGTCTTTCTTCGCTCTGGCCAGAGTGTAGCCTGTCTAAATGGTCTGCCTTCTCACTCAAGTGGGCCCAGGGCAGACCTCAGATACCACATGTCTTTGCAGTCCAACCTTCTCTGAAGGTGACACGTTCAAGGAGTCCCTCTGTGACTCTTTCATCAGGCCGGGAAGTGAGCGTTGAACACATCACGCCTCTTAACAGCATCTCTCGGATCCTAGCCCACTGTTAGAGGTTAGTGTGGAAGTCCCTATTTTGTCATATTAGTTTCTGGTCCCACACCAAGTAGCAGCATGCTAATGTGAGAAAATCTGGAGAAACCCCTTCTAGGTTGAACTGTCGATGGCCTGCAGGGTCATATACACCACATCACAGTCCTTTTCTGTACTCGCCAGACACTTCACCAGCCCAGGAGTAGGCGCCGACATCAAGACAAACCCAACCACTGTTGCTCCATCTCATATGATGACTTTCAAATGCAGATTCAGCGGATTTATGAGCAAGAAGGAATTTGTCACACTCCCCATCCAGGCTCACCAAGGGCCAATGGCAAAGACCTTCCCTTCAAATATTGCAAAGCAATCCAGGAGGAAGATGTGTGTAGAGTTAAGCTGCTCTGTAAGCAGTCTTTTGACTCACACCCACACACTGGGAACTCTTTGGAGACAACTTCCCACCAGGTGTTTCCTTTCATGAAACATTTCTGGTCAACGAGTAGCCAAGGTGTCACAATATTCTGACAGCCACAGCCTGGCGCTGGTTTTAGGTCTAAGATTCCACAAGGCAAACTCCAATAGTCACTTGCCTTTTTATTTTTTAGACAAGCTTCCCAAGTTTTGAAAATCAAAAAGTTAAGTGGTGGAGCTCTAGAATTCGGAGGACTAAGCTGATTCGCCCAAAGTAGGGCCCAGAAACGGGGAAGTAGGTGGCAGAACTCGGCATGGGGGTGGAGGGAGTCTCGGCCGCAGGCTCTTTACCTCTGGAAAACTGCAGATCCCCAGCTCCGAGCACTCTGGCACCCTGAATAAACAGCCTGCTTTATCGGCCACCCACACTCCTTCAGTGAGTAAAAGGGCTTAGGAATGTAAATCACACCGGAGTGAAGTGTGATCCTAATTTGCACTTAATCAAAGCCAATTAGAGGGACATTATTTACACAAAGCCCATGCATCTCAATTATGCCTAGCACAGCCCAAGACAGTTTTGAGTCCAGACCTTAATTTTGCTTAATTAGAGACGTAAACATTTTCACTGAGTCAATCCCCCAGTCTCGTCTACAGCCTATGGGTAAACCGAACCAAACACGCGGAGCTCCGCACTTTAGGGCCAAGAAAATATAACTGACACCTGTTGGAAATCAGCAGAAAACAAAGACAAGTATTCAGACCTGGGGGCTCCTCTGGGCCGGACAATGGCACTGGGTTCTCTCTTTAACATACACGTTTTAGCACCTACTCGGCCAGGTACCAAGTAGCATAATTGTGTCCCTTCGTTTCTGCATTTTAGCAAGATAAACCACAACCCAGGAGGATGGGAAAGCAAAGGACCCCAATTCAACTCTCGGCTGATACTTTTTTTCTTTTCTCTGGTTCTTGTGGTCCCTGGTCTACTGTGGTGGAGGCAGATTCAGGGTAGTTGGTTTGAGTCACCAGGGGACAGAAGAGGCCCCAAGGTCAGAGCCAGGCAGTAGGTCAGGAGAGAGCAGCTTCGTCTGAGTAGAGACTGAAGAGAGGAATTTAGGACAACAAGCCTTCCAGAAGCCTACAGACCAGATGGCCTGGAGAGGGCCATGGTGACAACTGCTTGGGAACATCACTCACCCATCCATTCTACAAATAGGTGCTGGGGAAGCTTCTACTGCTCTTTCTGAGGAGGCCTCTCTGTGGTCACTGTGCTATGCCCTGTCCTATCTGGGCAAATCCCCCTCACTTTTTGGTGAGCGGGGCATGGGGACTCTCCCAGCAGAGGCCCTGGCAGCTCATCTGAGGGTCCCTTCTCTCTGTGTTTACAGCCATCAGCACGGCCTTAAGGGAACAAATCAATGCCCAGGCAGGTTGAAAAGCCGGTAGAGCTGAAGTCTAAACGGCATCCTCCGAAGCTCAGTTGGAGAAAGCAAAAAAGAAATGCAGCGAGAAAAGAAATGCAGCTGCATACTGCACTGCTGCTTCCAAGGAGCCCAGAGGCAGCAGGGGTCAACAGATCATAATACCAAAGGTATGATTAAAGCTGCCCAGGTGAGGGAGTTCAAGTTCCAACTTGAACTACAGTTCTCAAGTTCTAACCGCTGAAAGCCAACTTAACTTTTTTTGAACCTCATTTTGGTACCAATCCCCTCTAAATTCACCTGGCCATCCCTTTGCCACCTCTGCCTCCTTCCAAATAGGGACAGAGAAGGAGTGAAATACATATAAAGTACCTGGCATGAAGTGGGTGCTTAATAAAGATCTGGTGGATCAACTGTAGGAGACCAAGACTAATTAGATTCATGGGTACTTTTCCAACACTAATGGTCCTATTAGTCCTAAAAAAAAAAATAAAATGAAACGGTAAAATCTCTAAAGGGACTGGGCAGCATCACTGAACATCCCAGCAGCCCAACTGTTTCCACCACATAAAAGAGCAAAGTGAAATAGCCATCACAACTTCCAGTGTTATAACATCACAACATTATAGTATTATGTAGATATAAGATGTCATGAGTTGCTTTATTTTAAATTTTAAAGAGGGAAAAATCATAGTCAAATCTACGTACATAAAATTTACCTCAATATAAATGTTTTAAAAATTCACATTTTAGGTAGATAAAGGGATAACATAATTTGTCTAATTCGTTAAGCCAGGATAGAACCAAAAATAATAGTGTTTAATTCTTCTCAAACTGAAGTATAGCAACCTTGGGAAGAGTTTGGTCCACAGCTCTCTGTGTTCACAGGCTTCCTTCTTTTTCATTCAACCCAACTCTTCTATTTTATTAACAGGGACCAATCTAAACACAACTCTCTATAACTTAGGCATTTAACATGTCCTTGGAGCCTTCATAGGTCAAGCAAGGGAATTTTCCCTTGCTGACACAGGAAGTCACATCTAAGAGTAAACCAACTTTAGTTCTCCAAAGACTTTGCCTTTGAACTCTTTGAGCACGATCCCAGTGACCTGCATTCTCTGTCCTTGCATATTAACCAAATGCCCCACCCACTTTTTCTAACCATCCAACTCTTAGAAGTTACCAGTTTGGACACTTGGGGAGAACCTCTTACCAAGGGCTCAGTCCTCCCCCTCCTTTGTCAGCTCCCAACCAGGAGGCTCAGGAAAGACTTCAGTTTGGTAAGATATTCCCAAAGAAGCACTAAAGGAAATTTCAGATTTATGAGGTTTGCTTTCTCCTAGAGACAAGTTTTATTTCAAACCTGAGACCAATTAGGGAGAAAAATAGCAAAAGCATGTATGGACGTGTTCACTGAAATTAACCCAAATGATTCCTTTACAGTTTAAAAAGTGCTTTCTCACATATGACTTCACTTGATCTTATTAGATATTTACAAAAATCTGAGAGGCAGGTACACAGTAGATAACTGGTATGTGTATGTTACAGTGAGGCAATGAGGTATTCTGAATCCAAATTCAGTGTTTCTTCCACTAGATACAACAGCCTAAATGCAAATAGGTGTTTAGGAAAAATGTTCCTGAGCATCTATTATGTGTGCAACCTTCTTGCAGAAAGGGAGTGACAGAGAGAAGAATGTGAAGATTTATCATGAAAACATAAGAGAATTTTGTAATCAACAGAGAAGGGGAGAAAGTTATTCTAAGTATAATGCAAATTCCCAAAACTGTTAAAAATTACTGATAAATTCAAACACATAAAAACTTAAAATATTATATGGCAAAAAGTATCAAAAACATGTTAAAAGATATTGACAAAATAAGAAAAATATTTACAATACACTCACAAAATGCTAATTTGCTTAATATGTAGAAAGCTTCACCAAATCAATATGAATAAAACCAATCCCAATAACCAAAGAAAAATGAGCAAAGAACATGAACAGAGAATGCACAAAATATAGAATGTAAATATGTGAAAAGATACTCAATGCCAATCTAAGAGAAGTTCAAATTAAAATTACAATGAGGGCTTCCCTGGTGGTGCAGGGGTTGAGAGTCCGCCTGCCGATGCAGGGGACACAGGTTCGTGCCCCGGTCCGGGAAGATCCCACATGCCGCGGAGCGGCTGGGCCCGTGAGCCATGGCCGCTAAGCCTGCGCGCCCGGAGCCTGTGCTCCGCAACGGGAGAGGCCACAACAGTGAGAGGCCCGCGTAACGCAAAAAAAAAAAAAAAAAAAATTACAATGAAATATCAGTCTGAATCTATCTGATTAGCAAAACTCAAAAAATTTAATAACATGCTGTTTTGAAAAGGTATAGAGAAGCAAGCACTCTCATATATTGTTAGTGGGAGTATAAGTTAGTATAGCAACTATGATGGAAAATTAGGCATTAGGAAATAAAATTGCTCACAACACTGAAACTAACACAATATTGTAAATCAACTATACTTCAATAGATATTTTAAAAAGAAGAAAAACAAACAAAATAACCCAAATGCACATACCCTCTGATTTGGGAATTTTATTTCTAGGAACTAACTGTGTAGCTACAATTATACAAATGCTCAAAGATGTAAAAGGATATTTACTTTAGCTTTAGTTTATAATGAAAAAAGACTGAAAACCATCTGTATGTCCAACAATAGAGGTTCTAGGTAAATTATGGTACATCATTACAATGGAAAACTATGTAGTCTAAAAATAATAAGGAAATTCCATAAATACTAAAAAGAGAAAGGAAAAATATCTGAGATATATTGACATATAAAACTAATGTACAAAAGAGTGTGCATACTAGGGTGTCCTTTTGATGTAAAGAAAAAAGGATGTTTGTATGTGCACAGAATATCCTTGGAATGACACACAGGAAACTGGTAACAGTGATTACCTCTGGGGAAACGCTAGAAGATAGGGGTGAGAGACTTTTCACTACATACCATTTAGTGCCTAATATCACGTGGTACATAATACTGTTCAGAGCTGTGACTGGGCTTCCCTGGTGGCACAGTGTTTAAGAATCCGCCTGCCAATGTAGGGGACACGGGTCTGAGCCCTGGTCCGGGAAGATCCCACATGCCGCGGAGCAACTAAGCCCGTGCACCACAACTACTGAGCCTGTGCTCTAGAGCCCGTGAGCCACAACTACTGAGCCCGTGGGCCACAACTACTGAAGCCTGCACGTCTAGAGCCCGTGCTCTGCAACAAGAGAAGCCACCACAATGAGAAGCCCGCGCACCACAACGAAGAGTAGCCCCCGCTTGCCGCAACTAGAGAAAGCCCACAGCAGCAACCAATACCCAACGCAGCCAAAAATAAAATAAATAAATAAATTTATTAAAAAGAAAAAAAGCTGAGGTACCACGTGAATAAAGTAGGCCAATGAGTTGAGACTTGCTGGAAAAAGGCTTTGACCTGTTAAAAGTCCAGAGATACACATATGGCTCCATCTTTGCTGCCCAAATGAGCAGGCATGTGTGAGAATAGCTGGCAGAGCCCTCGGCACTGGTGCTGCCCAAGTAAACACTACTCTGTCATAAGAACGTACTTGGAGGGGCCGCGTCTTAACTGGGCACAGACCCACAGACCCACAGACCCCCTACCCCTGCCCCCCACCCTCGAATGATATCAGTCTTTTCATGTGAATATACCTTTCCTTTCAAGTTACAAGAAGCTTGTATACCCATCATTTCATCAAATCTTTACCCATTCCAAGGAAGGGACATTTTTTTTTTATACAGCAGGTTCTTATTAGTTATCCATTTTATACATTTTAGTGCCCTCCTGATATACAGATCTGTACACTGAAGCTCAAAAAATTTAAGTCATTCACCCAAGTTGCAAAATCTAAGTGGCAGAACTGTGACTCAAACCTAGATCCCCTGATCCAAATTAGATGTTCTTTCTACCTGGTCAACTACTTCACATTCCCTTCTGAAAAGAAATCAGTGACGACTCCTCCATGCTAAAGCTGTGGAAATTAAAAGCTATGAAGTAATTATTTTGCCTATACAACTTCCTGGATCCTGAGGCATCCAATAGCCTCCTGGACTTTAACAAACTATAATTGCCTTTCTCTGGGCATCCACGGTGCTCCAGGGTAAAGTAAGGAGATTGGACTATAAGAATTCTGAGATCCCTTACAACTCTACCCTTCAGTGAAATGGAGGATTTCCTGAGTTCTGCTGACAGTGGGGAGAGAATT
Source organism: Stenella coeruleoalba (assembly GCF_951394435.1). Classification (NCBI taxonomy): domain Eukaryota; kingdom Metazoa; phylum Chordata; class Mammalia; order Artiodactyla; family Delphinidae; genus Stenella; species Stenella coeruleoalba. Next base: position 33,309,132 of record NC_137165.1, read on the forward strand.
ACCCCAGGGGTGAGCGTTTAACTACAAAAAAAAGTACTCAGAGCTCTGGAGCTAAGGTAAACAAAGAGTTAACATAGAGAGAGACTGGGGGAGGGAGAAAGAGGGAGCCATATAGGTGCTTTAGCAAAACTCACACCGTCTCAGACATCCAGCCGGTCTGAAGAAGCCAAGTACAATGTGGCTTGTGGTTACCTGGCTGGCTTTTTTTACTCAAGCAGAGGAATCAGGGCCACCTCACCATGGAAGCCCAATGGCTTGGCCCACTGTTTTAAACATGGTTTGTGGTCTATACCAGGATAGACTGAACAAGTCTGTGTCCTCCAAGGGATTAAGACTGAATGTAACATGTGCTTACCCCAATGGCAGTGATGGGGACAAGTGAAGAGACATTGGGCAACATCAACATTAGACACAAATTTTTGCTAAAAATATCATCTGCAAGGCCTCAGGGAGAAGTCTGCAACATACAAACAATGCCTAGTGAATCGTTAGCCACGACAGGCTAGGCAGAAGCTGCCATTCAAGAAGAAACCAAATGATAAGGAACAGAATGGAATTCCCCATCTGCTCACATACCTGCCCACAAAGGGAATCATTGAGAAAGAGAGAAGAAATAAGCAAGAGCTTCTATTCTGTTAAGAGTGTCAGTCCTAGGCCGCACACATTTTAAAAACAACACAGCTTTACTGAGATATAATTCACCTACCATACATTCCATCCATTTAAAGGGTACAGTTCAACAGCTGTTAGTATATTCATAGAACATGTAACCATCTATTTTAGAACAGTTTCATTACTTCAAAAACAAACCCTGTACTTCTTAGCCATTACCTCCCAAACTCCCCATCCCCCAGCCCCAGGCAACAAGGAATCTACTTTCTGTCTCTCTAGATTGGCCTATTCTGGACATTTCATATAAATGGAAACATACAATTGGTGGTCCTTTGTGACTGGCTTCTTTCAGTCACAAATGTTTTCAAGGTTCATTTATGTTGTAGCACAGATAAGAACTTCATTCCTTTTTATGGCTGAATAATAACCCATTGTACGGACATACTACATTATGTTTATCCATTAATCTGTTCATGACACTTGGGTTGTTTCCTCTTTTAGCTATTGTGAATAGTGTACAAGCATCTGTCTGAGTTCCTGCTTTCAAGTACTTTGGGTATATCCATTAATCAGTTGATAGACAGTTGTTTCTACTTCTTGGCTATTAATGGTTATTAATTACTACTTGAGATTGATGTTGCCATGAACATTCGTGTACAAATTTCCATTTCTGTTGGTTTCATTCCCTTTTACCTAGGTGTGATATTGCTGGATCATATGGCAACTCTATGTTTAAAAATCTGAGGAACTGGCAGACAGTTTGCCAAAGAAGCTGCACCACTTTACATTCCCAAGGGCAGTTCCAATTTCTCTACATCCTCAGCATCGTTTATTATCTTTTTGATTACAGCCATGCTAATGGGTGCAGAGTGGTATCTCATTGTGGGTTTTTTAAAAAAAATTTTATTTATTTATTTATGACTGTGTTGGGTCTTCGCTGCTGCGTGCGGACTTTCTCTACAAGGAGCGAGTGGGGGTAACTCTTCGTTGTGGCGCACAGGCTTCTCATTGCGGTGGCTTCTCTTCTTGTGGAGCACGGGCTCTAGGCACACAGGCTTCAGTAGTTGTGGCATGCGGGCTCAGTAGCTGTGGCATGCGGGCTCAGTAGTTGTGGCTCATGGGCTTAGTTGCTCCGAGGCATGTGGGCTCTTCCCAGACTAGGGATCAAGCCTAGGTCCCCTGCATTGGCAGGTGGATTCTTAACCACTGCACCACCAGGGAAGTCCTCATTGTGGTTTTGAGTTGCGTTTCCCTGATGGTTAATAATGTTGAGCATCTTTTCACATGATTATTGGCCATTTGTATATCTTCTTTGGAGACCTGTCTATTCAGATCCTTTGCCCATTGTTATATTGGGTTATCTGTCATTTTATTGTCGAGTTGTAATAGCTATTTACGTTGTATAAATAAAAGTTCCTTTTTGGATATATGATTTGCAAAAATTTTCTCGTATTCTGTAGGTTGTCTTTTCACTTTGTGATATTATCCTTCAAGGCACAAAAGTTTTTAATTCTGATGAGGTCCAGCTTATCTATTTTTTATTATGTTTCTGCTTTTGGTATCATATCTAAGAAACCATTGCCTAATCCAAGGTCACAAAGATTTACACCAATGTCTTCTAAGAGTTTTATGGCTTCAGCTCTTGTATTTAAGTCTTTGATCCATTTTGAGTTAAGTTTTGTATATGACATAAGGTAGGGGTACAACTTCATTCTTTTGCATGTGAACCTGTAACAGTCCCATCACCATTTGTTAAAAAGACTATTCTTTTCCCAAAGAATTGTCTTGGCACCCTTGTTGAAAATCAATTGACCATAAATGAGGGTTTATTTCTAGGCTCTCAATTCTATTCCATTGATTTATGTGTCTGTCTTTATGCCAGTACTACAGTGCTTTGATTACTGTAACTTAGCAGTAAATTCTGAAATTGGGAAGTTGATGCCTATAACTTTGTTCTTCTTTTTCAAAATTGTTTTGACTATTCTGCATCCTTTGAATTTATATATGAATTTTAGGACCAGCTTGTTGATTTCTGCAAAATCAGTTGGGATTTTTAAAGGGATTTAGTCGAATACAAAGATCAATTTGGGGAATACTGTCATCTTAACAATATTGTCTTCCAATCAGTAACATAAGATGTCTTTCCATTTATTTAGGCCTTCTGTAATTTCTTTCAACACTTTGTAGTTTTCAGAGTATAAAGTTTATACTTCCTTTGTTAAATTTATTCCTAAATATTTTAATCTTTTTGGTGCTATTATAAGTAGAATTGTTTTCTTAGTTTCATTTTCGATTTGCTCATTACTACTGTATAGACATACAAGGTCTGGTCCCTACAATGAGACCCTTATTCTATAAAAGTGGTTCTGCTTCTATGATCAAAACCTATTTATGTTATTATAAACAATACCACTCTGTGTGGGATCTTGAACATTTGTTGGGACTGGGGTGTACGGGAACTCTCTGTACTGTCCACTCAATTTTTCTGTGAACCTAAAATGGCTCTAAAAAATTGTCTATTAAAAAACAAATTAAAAAAATTTTTAAAGGATAAATACTGCATGATTTTACTTACATGAGGTAGGTAAAGTAGTCAAACTCGGAAACAGAAAGTAGAATGTGGTTACCAGGGGCCGGGGATAAGGGGAAAATGGAGAGTTGTTCAACGGGTAAAGAGTTACAGTTTTTTTTTTTTTTTTTTTAAGAGTTACAGTTTTGCCAGATGAAAATTTCTAGACATCCGTTGTACAACAATATGCATAAAGTCCACACTACTGTACTATACACTTAAAAACAGTTAAATTGGGGGGAAATTGGATGAAGGTGGTCAAAGGTACAAACTTCCAGTTATAAGATAAGTAAGTACTGGGGATGTAATATATAACGTGATTAGTATAATGAACACTGTATGTTATATGTGAAAGTTAAGAGAGTAAATTCTGAGTTTTCATCACAAGGAAAAAACATTTTTTTGTTTTTCTATTATTTTGTATCCATATGAGATGATGGATATTTACTAAACTTATTGTGGTAATAATTGCACGAGGTATGTAAATCAAATCATTATGCTGTATATCTTACACTTATCCATTGCTGTATGTCAATGATATCTCAGTAAAATGAAGAAAAAAGGGGAAAAAATTGTAATGGTTAAAATGGCAAATTATATATATATATATATATATATTTTTTTTTTTTAACCATGCACACAAAAATAATTTGAATCTGGTAAAGGGAAAGCAAAAGAAAACTTTAAAATGTGGTGGGGTGAGAGAGTTGGTGGTGGAGATACTATCATTTACTATATAATTCTGTCTTTCCATCTAGAATGAGGATATACCTTGATGATAGAGTTCATGGCTTATTCATTTTCATGTCTGAGTAGTCAAGATTACCTTTAGTTAGGAAAAGTACTTGAATGAATGAATGAATAAATAAATGCAGAACAGGCAGGGATGGAACAAGTAAAGGTGTAAACAGTGCCCAAGGTCATAAATGACTGGGGAGACTGACTCTTTAGTGAGTGACAGAAGATCTGCGGCCTGAGGGACATCTACAAGTGAGTAACGGTTTCTCTCCAGGCACAAAATGTAGGACATGATATTAAATATTCAAGAGATACATGACCTAGTTTTTTGGGGGGCTGGGGGTATTGGGTTTTCAGTGAGCTCTGAGCATACACAGACCTATGTAGGACAGGTCCGTGGACACAGAGGAGAACAAAGCAAAGGAGAGCAGCCTTTTACCCCATGGTCATGTTTCAGGTCAAGCAGTCCTCTCTTACATAACACTTCCTGGCTATGCTCTGGAAAATTCCATGTTTCATTCACCTCCTTGCCACCTCCCTCTTTGAACTCAGAATCAGACTGTAAGCCTGTGGGCATCTCATGCTTCTTGACAAGGATAATACATTTTGGCAGCATGGCATTCATTCATTTATTCACTCACTCACTCACCCACCCACCAACCACGGCTAAGATAATTCCTACCACTGTAGCTGTTGGTCAGGCCCCTGAATATTTTTGAGGGACTGGTCAATCTCTTGTTTAAGTTTCCAAAGAAATAAAAGCCTTGACATCACTACTTATTATCTCTGAAGGTACCAACCACCGTGGAAATTTAAAAACTAACTTTGCTATCCTAGTAGAGATGAGACAAGAAGAAAAGAACCTTACTCTTGGAATTCTGGCTTTATAAAGAAAATATGGAATGTCCCCATTTGAATGCATCCCTGGTGGGAGATAGTTAATCTCTGGCAATGGACGATATGCGTGTGTGAGGACACTGTTTATTCTAGACTTTCTGCAATTTACAAACTGAAACAAATAATGGTGGAGACATTTGCAACTATGGGAAAAAGGGTGTTTACAAAGTGGGAGAAAATAGACTAAATAGGCTTCAATTACAGAAAATTTCTAACACGGCAAGGGATGGACTCCATAACAGCAGAAGGTGCAAAGGGTTATGAGTCATACTTGTTGCAGCAAGTATGTCAGTTTCAGAAATGAGCATCTACATGCAAGGTCATGTTGGTAAACCCTGGGGACACCAGACAGGAAAATTTTCCTAGGCCTCTTGTTTTATCTCTCCAGCCTTAGATAGAGCTTCTCAAATACCAGGTCTTAGTTTAGTGTTAAATCATTCAAGCTCAAGGGGCTTCTCACACTTTCCTTTGGAAACTAATTCTCCTTTCCTAAATCTTTCCTTAAATGGCATTGCTCACAGCAAGTCTCCTTGTGAGAAGCCTGCAACAAAGAAGATCTCCTTTCAAAATTCCCACACAGGTCATTTTCTTTGTCCACTTAGGCTTAGGTCTCTCTGTCTCCCTCTTTTTAAAGCCATCTGTCTCCTTTGCCTATTGCACTGCTTCCATTTTTAGCACTGAATGTCATATCTAACTCCCCAAATACTAGAGTCAAAATGAGGTCCAACTCCAAAGCACAATCCCTAATTTGCTATCTTGGTTGTTACAGAAGTGTTCACATGAAAAACATCAAATTGCTTGTTAATGGTCAAAAGGGGTCTGCCTAGAATAGAGAAATTTTAATGAAAGTGAGGACAAGTTTCCCCCATGTAGAAACTGATGTTGACTACACGGGCTTTCAAATGGATTTCATGTCTTTATAAAAACAATAATCAAACAGCAATTCATTAGAGATGAGGAAGGGAAACAGTTTAGTATCCATACTGGTTTTCACGAGAAAAAGACACTTATCTGTTATGGGGGGAAAGAATAACTATTCTCCAGCTCAGTTAGCAAGAGAAGGTGTAAGTTCACAAGTGCATAATAGTCGAAGATTTTTTTAGGATAAAGGGAAGGACCATGGTCATTTGCTCTTTTTTATATAAAGCTCAAGACAGCAGTGCACACCCAAACACTGGGAAATATACCACTTGATGGAAAAAAAAAAAAAAGAATGATGATTTTATGCAGTGAGATTCTGCAGTTCATTTCTTTATCAAATGAGCTTGTTTCACTAAGTTTGGTTATGACTTGGCAATCCTTACTTAAAGTCAACATGAATTTGAGCCAAGAAAAGATTGTAGAAACCAGGCCCACGGAAGCAGAAATTTGGTCTAGAATATTTTCCAAGGAAAATACTGATTGGACATTTTTCTTCCTTGTACAAAAGTAAAAAGAATGGAACAATTATTGAATATTATGTATCAGGTCCTATGCTATATTATATACAGTATCTCATTTAATCCTCAAAATAGCCCAGTGAGATAACTAATGTTAAGTTGCTCTACGAAGTTACACAGCTAATTAAAAAAAAAAAAAAAGTGGAATGGAACCCAGGGCTCTCTGCCACCAAAAACTAGATCCCTCTACAAGGTGGTTTCTTTCTATCATATTTCTAATAGCCCTTTTATATTTTTAAAACCTGACCATAACTCACCACATAGCTCTCTCTCCCTCTTGTTGATTCAGATTTTTAAAAGTGTTTTAAAAGATATAAAATATTACAGATACAGCTGAAATCTCTGTGTACCTTAACCCAGTCCCATTTCTCCTTCTATCCCAAGTGTCATACTATTCTTATTCCTCTGCAGTGTTTTTTCCCCCACATGTTTTTAAGATTTATCTATGTTGCTACATACAGCTTTAGTTCATTCATTTTTACTCTATATAAGGAACATATCATGATTTTTTAAAAGATCGATTCTTTTGCTCATCTGCAATGAACATTATTGTAGGAGTCTTCTTTTACATGAGTCAGAACTTTCCCTGGATTACATACCTAGGGATGGAACTGTAGGATCCTAGAAATAATAATGATAATAACTGACCCTTAGTGCTTATTTTGTGCCAAACATTGTTCTAAATGGCTTATATATACTAAGTCATTTAATTTTCACAATAACCTTATGAGGATTCTGTTATTATCTCTATTTTACAGACAGGAAGTAGTTTGACTCTAGAATCTATGCAACTTTACTAGACATTGCCTAATCTAATCATTACCTCCTAAAATGATTACATCAATTCATACTTCCACCATCAGTGTATGAGTTTCAACATCCTTGCCGACACTTTTAGTCAAAGTTTTTAATTTCTGCTATCCAAATATGAAGTACTAAGTTTTTCCTATATGGATAACCATTTGTCCTGGCACAATTTATTGACTAGTCCATCTTACAGCACTGATTTGTAGTGGTATCTCTATGATATTTCAAGTTTCCACACACATGTGGATTCTGTTCTACTGGTTGCCTCTGTAACGATACCACTCTACCTTAATTATTATAGTTTATAATACATTTTAATATCTGGTAGGACAGAAATTAATTGAGATTCGAATGAAAATCATAATAGTCTGTTGTTCTCCAAAATTGCTCTTTGATGATTTCAACCCTTTGGTCTTCCACGTGAAGTTCAACACCACCTTGAAAATTTTCATGGAAAGAAATCTGTGCTGGATGTTCTGATTTCTCCTTCAGATCCCCTTTCTACTCTTCACCTTGCTCCATCCCCATGAGGCTGTCCTCCAGATGGACAGCATCAACTGGGTCCCTTCATCCAGGATTCAGCCACTGAGAGTCAATGACAGGAGAATGAAGAACAAGAAGGAAAACAGGTCAAGGCATTTTCCCCCACTGGCTTTCTTGCCACAGGGCCCAATCAGCAGTGGCTGTTCCTCTACCCAAGGCCTGGCAGATTTCTCCTAGATCTACAGCTACAGCACTCTCTGGGGTCTGACAACTGCTCCACCTCTTGCTGTTTCAGGCCGGGGGATGCTAAGGACTTCTTGCCTTTGATAGCTTAGGATGCTTCACCTTCCTCTGTTGGTTTCTTGGTTGTCCAGACCTTTGTAAATAAGCCCTTTATTGCCTCTCTTCAGTAAACGCTTTGGTGTGTGCCATTGGTGTCCTGCCAGGCCTTTGACTAATTTAAAATCTATTACGACTTTGATTAAAATTTCATTTAATTTCTCAATTAATTTGAGGATAATGGACAACTTTTATATACTGAGTCTTCTTATCCATGAACATGCTATATCCATTTATTTAGGTCTTCTTTCATCCCTTCAATTTCCTTTTTTTTTTTTTGCGGTACGCGGGCCTCTCACTGTTGTGGCCTCTCCCGTTGCGGAGCACAGGCTCCGGACGCGCAGGCTCAGCGCCCATGGCTCACGGGCTTAGTTGCTCCGCGGCATGTGGGATCTTCCCCAACCAGGGCACGAACCCATGTCCACTGCATCGGCAGGCGGACTCTCAACCACTGCGCCACCAGGGAAGCCCCTTTCAATTTCCTTTTATAAATTTTCCGTAAACATTCTGCATATCTTTTCTAAGGATTATTCCTAGCTTCTTTGTGCTTCACTGCTTTGGCAAAAAGGGTTGTTTCTTTAATTGGTTATTGCTGGCCTGTAGCAACACCATCAATTTCTGTATCCAGCAACAATTCTAATAGTTTGTTGATTCTCCTGGATTTTCTATGCAGCAAATCCTATCATCTACAAATAAGGTCAGCTATGTCTCTTTCCTTCCAAATCTTACATTTCTTATTGCTTATTCTTACTTCATTGCATTGGCTAGTACTTCCATACAATGCTGAATAGAAACGGTGTTAATGGGCATCCTTGTCTCATCTCTCTTAGCTCTCTCTCCACTGAGTAAAACCACCATAAATCCTAAAGCTATGCCTCCCAGCTTCCATTTGCCTTTAAATAATTATATTCAAATTAAATAAGTCATATTAGCCAAAAAGTCATGTGACTACCATATGCCCTGGAGCATACGATGTAACATTCTAATATAGAAATGACAGTCGCAGTCTACACTGAAATAGCCTTATGTGAGTTGTAAGCCTTGGCTTGGGTATAGCTAATTTAAACAATAGGGTTCAACCAATTCCTGTATAAGCTACCATCAATTCATATACTAGAAATTGCAGAGGTGATCACACCAAACATCACATGATTTACCATGTTAGCTTTTGAAACTGGGGGGAAAACATGCAGAAAAGAAATAAACAGCTCTCTCTCTCTCTTTTAATGGATGTAATAACAGAAGAGTAATGAGGTTGGAAAACAGATGTGGACAAAAGAAAAGCCCATGCTACAGTGTGGCCCACACAATCTGGAAAGGAATGATAAAAAAAAAAAAAAAAAAAAAAACTTTACAAGCTGTTTTGAGTCTTGAATTAAAAGGAGTAATCAAGCAAGGCTGACTTATAAAGGGTCAGAGGGTAGCATCCTGCAGCAGAGAATAAGCAGAACCCCTTTTCCTGAGCCGTCCCCTGCCCAGCTGAGCCCAGGAAGGAGGATTTTCCCGTGTAGCAGCCTCTCTGAACACATTCTAGATTCCGGGTTTAATAGCTGCCATCTAACCTCTTTCCCCTGCCCACCCGCTCCCCAGGGAGGTACTTCCTAATGGGTTGGCCCTTTTCAGTCTGGTTTTAGTCTCTGGCTCTTTATATTCTGAATGGGGACACCTCAGTCTCTTTCTATGACTTCCAGGCAAATTGTGTCAAATTAGATAAATGTGTTTGATGCTGCTTTGGGAGCTCTCATTCTCTGATTCCTTCCCACACCCTGTTCACCACGTTTGCCTCCTAGAGTCAATTAGAATGTGTATAATCAAAGAATTCCAGCTCAAATAGAGGGTTTTTAAAAAAAGAAAACAAAACTTTACCAGTATACATATAGTAAAGCAATATCAAGAGGCAGATGCAGCATATTGATAAAAGGAAGATAAAGCCTCATCCTGTTTCCAAGGAGATTAACCACACGAAGATAATTTTTTTTTCTGCTCCTATGGACACTGTTATTAATGGTGTTTTATGGAAGAATTGTCAGACGCTCATCAGTTTACCAAACTATGTTAGTCTGTACAAAGCGTCTCTCAAAATGGTCCTGTGAGAAAGCAGTCTGCTGCAGTTGTCTGACTGGGCCTCTGAAAGCTTTCAAACTCAGCTACTGAAGTCCAGCCAGCATCTAATTTTACCCGTGAGTTCCAGGAGAGAGGAAAGCTGGTGGGAAGATTACAGAGTTCCTTGAAGCTCTGACCTACAACAGGAAGAGAGTTGTCAGCCTTCATGTCTCTCACCCTAAATCCCAAGGCAAACAACAGTGGCGGGGCGTTTTATAACACGTTCCCATTGTAAAATTGCATATTTCAGAAACACGATGCTGGCTCCCTCATTTTCCATAGACCTCGTGTCAGTATAAATAGATGACCTTCAAATGAATATTTTTACTTAAGCTTTTCAATTTGAGTTTTTCTAATGTACTTGGGCTTCTCTGGGTTTTCTTATAAAACGGTAGACATCTACTGCTTTTGAACTGGCTAATGCCCCTACAGATTCAAGTCTGATCACTACATTAACGTCCCGGGAATTTCTGGTAATGTTAGTGTGAAATGCCACAGTGATTTCAGAGTTTCAGGGGCATTTTGAGCTTTTTGTAAACAGAGTGGAAAAATGGGGCTTTGAAGTTAAGTCTCGGCTTCTGCAGTTAGTAATTTGACCGAGTTACCTAACTTCCCCAATACATATCTGTAAAATGGGTGTAATAATACCTTCCTTAAAAGGCTGTATGGGGGACTCGTGACAATCAAGGTTAAGCAACCTGCCCAGTGCTTAAGTCACACAGTTCAATAAACGGTAGCTACTGCCAACCCGAAGTGATAGACGGCAAATCCACAGTTATCTACAGTAAAGATGGCACAGAGTGACACCTCCTAAGGAAAAAGATGACCTCAGGCGCCCCTAAGAGCACGTGGAGGATCAGCCAACAGGAGAGCAGAAGCGATAGCCAGTGTCTGGTGTCAGGGAGATCTCCAATATGATTGTCCCAGGCCAGTAATGGACAGCTGCCTGCTCCAGGACTGGTGCCCTGGGAAAGAACATGAGCCTCTTCTTGCTGGTAGGCTGATGAAAGGGAAATAAACAAGAGAACCAGCTCCCGTGGGTAGAAAACTTAAATGGCTTCATTAAAATTCTTATGCTGATAACTTGTCTTCTGGAGCAGCAGTTCACACAGTAGCCAGTAACCTAAGGATGGACCATGACTTAGGCCACCCTCAGCTTCTCCAGAGTTAAACAGATGATCTGATGTTCTCAGCTTCTGTGGATAGGAACTGACAATTGCTATGCTATTAAAGTCAGAGCTGGACTCTAATCAGAACAAAGCACAAACCATACCGGAATGCTGACCATAACTCTGGGTCACTATCTGGCTGAATTTCAGTGTTCTCAAATTCTCCGTGCCCTTGAGAAGAAGAGGTATCAACACAGATTAGTTCTGTGAGTTCTGCTTACTGCCCCCAGCCTCTTCCGATGTAAATAAAAAGTAAAGATCGTACTACTGTTAACTAAGCAACTACAAAGTACCAGGAACTACTGCTAATCTACCCCCATACCACTCTTCTGTCTGCTAGAAAGAAACATTTTAGAAGGGGCTCAGCTACCAGAAATCTTCTTCAGTATCCAATAGACAATAACAAGGTTACTCCTGACATTCAAATAAGCTGTTTAGGAGAGAAGGGCAGTGTATACTTAGACCCTTGGGTTTAAGAAGGAAACATCTTTTAATCAGAAATGAAATAAGAATCCCCAAGAGCTCAAGGCTTGCTGCAACATCTGTCAGTTTAGAATGGATTAATAAAATTAAGAGGGACGGCAAAATCTTATCTAGAGGGAATTACAAATACAAATCCATATGCTGGAAGGGGACGGAAGAGTCAGTTAATATTTAGCTAGTGTTCTGTGATTCTTCCAAGAGTAACACTTGGCTTCCCAAATAAACTAAAGAGAGTATATACCAATCCTCGTTACATTAGATGAGCCAACTAAAATTATTATCAATAAATCCCCTGTTTAGAAAATCATGGCAGAAAGGGTGAGCAGCAGAAAAGGCTACGAGGAGGAATGGTATTTGATGTAAAATTGGAAAGATGAGTAGCGCTTCTATAGGTGTGTACAAAGGGATACTGATGACAGAAGGGCTTTTCAGAGGAAGGAGACAATGTGCACAGAAATATGAAGGTGGCAAGGTGGAAGGCATGCTCAAGAGATGATAAATATTGGGTTGGCCAGAGAGTTCACATGAACTTTTTGGCCAACCCATTAATTAAATTCGGCACAAGCAAAGGGTTCATCTAAGCAAGGAGCAGGAGGTCAGATAGAAAAGATCGGTTGAACCAAAGTGAAAATGGGAAGGGAGCCTCCAGTTTCTCATTGTGAATATGAGGCACTGTGCTGTCATTTCATCTAGATTCATAGACTCCTTTGAGGTGGTTTGCTATTCACATTTGTATAGAAGAAGAAACAGGCTAAGTGAAAGTCCCACATTCACGGCAGAAGAGAGTCATATTTTTGAATTATTTGATTGCTCCCCAATTCCATGTTCCCCCCACTACACTGTGTTACCTGCAACAAGAAATTAATGAATCTGGATTTCTATTATTTGAAGGTGACAACACTCAGTAAAGTTTTTGAGGGGAAAAATATTTTGACATGATCAAACTATTTGCTATTTGGGGATACATAAAGACTCTCCTGGGGCCACTGAAGTCTTCCATTCAAAGGAAGGTAACTTGGTAAAAAGTTTTCTTGAAGGAATGACTGAGAATATGGGTTGAAGGCCAGGGTTCTGGCCTTTTTTAGCAATGTGATTTTAGATGAGTTTCTTTCTCTAAGCCTTATCGGCAAAATGGGGATGAAAACATCCATCTCACAGGTTTAGATTTAAAAGGGGGAAATGCTCTATAACTAGAGCATAATGTAAAATTTTTAAAAATCCAAAATTCTTGAGTTGGTAGAGAAAATACCTAAACAGAATTTGAGTTCACCCCCAGAAACGTTTCAGAGACACACATAAGTGCAGTAGTAAGGCCTACCCCTTACTTGTAGGCTGTTCAAAGACCATCTGCAGGGGTATCCCTGGTGGCGCAGTGGTTAAGAATCCGCCTGCCAGTGCAGGGGACATGGGTTCGAGCCCTGGTCCAGGAAGATCCCACATGCCACGGAGCAACTAAGCCCGTGCGCCACAACTACTGAGCCCACGTGCCACAGCTACTGAAGCCCACGCACCTAGACCCTGTGCTCTGCAACAAAAGAAGCCACTGCAACGAGAAGCCTGTGCACCACAACAAAGAGTAGCCCCCGCTCGCCGCAACTAGAGAAAGCCCGCACGCAGCAACGAAGACCCAACACAGCCAAAAATAAATAAATTTATTAAAACAAAAACAAAGACCACCTGTAGCGTTTGGGGGTTGGGTTTAAGGCTAAGGAAATTACTTTGGGTTCCTGTGCCACAGGATACAAATAACCCTAAAAACCCTTAGGTCCCTTTTTTTTCTCTTTAACATTTTTCTTTTTTTTAATTGGAGTATAGTTGATTTACAATGTTGTGTTAGCTTCTACTGTACAGCAAAGTGAATCAATTACACATATACTGTTGTTTTAGGTTCTTTTCCCATATAGGTCATTACAGAGTATTGAGAAGAGTCCCTTTTGTAATGGTTATTTTTGTGTGGCCCTGTCTCTTGTTCACCTTTGTATCCTACTCATCTCTCTCCGGGCCCCAGACTCAATGGTTTTAAAGGCAAGAAGTGGGCATCAACCTCAAATGCATAGCACTCCATGGACAAAGACATTGTGTTTAAAGAAATCATGAAAAAAGAAACTACCTCTTGGCTTGAAGAAGGAAGGCTTAATGACCCCATGTCGTCTGGTCCAGCTCAGGGTCACTTTGAAGGCACTTTGAAACACAGCACTTCCATGTTAAAAAAGAAGCCTCAATTATGAGCCATTAGCCCGTTTAGCCTATGACTATGAGTTAGAGGTTGACAATGGGCGGGAAACATTTTATTAAGTGTAAAAAGTAAAGATTAAAGTCAGAAAATAAATATGATATACTTGTGACTTGGAGTTTCAGAAAATAAGCTTCTGGTTTGATCAGACTCAATTTTCAGGGGAAAATGGATAATGTGGCAACTCCCATCCCTCAAGTCCAGGAGCAAAGTTGCATGTAAGTAGCTTGGCAAGGAAACTAGCAAGGCCCCCAAATTCCTGAGAGCCAAACGCCATCCACTTATTATTTTATTAGGTGTTTTTCGCTGAACATATAAACAAATTGCCAGGACTTTACTATAAATAGCTCAGGGAAAGAAAGCTGTGGTAAGGTTCTCCACGTGAGCAGGTCAATCAGGAAATCTTTAGTCCCCAAACTCTACACACGGTGTGGTCAAGCAAACACGTGTTTAGAAAAGTCTTCCCCAAAAATGATCATTCTGATGGAAAAGCTTCACTCAATACATGCAGTTGGCACTTAAGCCAACTACCAAGAAGCACAAAGTCAAGTCTGCTCTGATTCCAGGGCCCTCACTCACACCACAGGGTGCAATGATATGCCCACTGGGGTTCTAGAGAAGGATGGGAAGGCTTACGGGTGCTGATGATATTCAAAATCTCTGACCACTGGAAGTCACCACCAGTTTCCCACGATGATTTCCAGACGTTGTCAAACTAAGAAGAAACGTAGGAAAGTGGGATGTGGAAACTAAAGAAAGTGTATCATGGATGTCTTTTGGAGGCTATAAGGGAAAGAAACTTGGGCGCACTCATCCAAACTCTCTTCTTACCTTGTCAGATGACCTTGAGATGAAGAGTTACCTCTTGAGATTTGCTTTTGCTCTTTGGAAAATTAGGAACGTGATTAGCTGCTGGGAAGGGTATGTTCGACAAGCATCAGAGAAGGGAAAGCTTTGATATTTTCATCCAACTCTGGGGCAGAGATGAGGATGGAGAATCGGTTCCAATCTATGGTAGCTCCAAACAGAGCAAAATCTGAAACTTCAATAAGTCTTTGTGCTCTTTCTGTGACAATTACAGCTCTTAGAAAAGCTGCTTCAGTGCCGTCAGAACAAATTTAGATTAATGAAACTAAAAAGAGTCCCAAAGAGGAAGGTACCAGGTGTTTCAATGTAGCCAGGCAATCCCAGAGCTTAAAACCTTAAAAGCGAAAAGCTAAAATATTCTTACTGAGAGTTGGGATGAATTTATGGTTGATTTTTCTAGGTAAATAATAATCAGTGTTGTTGTAGTATTGTTGTTGCTAAGTATGCAAGACCTTTCCAGCAATCAAATACTATACTTACCTGCTATTTAAGCAGTGTAGTTAAATTTTCTAATCTTACCAACTACTTGGTCAATCATTTTAGAAAAACAGGAAAACTGATTTGACACAAGGGCGAAGGAGAGATAAAAGCTCAAGGAGGGCTTCCCTGGTGGTGCAGTGTTTAAGAATCCGCCTGCCAATGCAGGGGACAGGGTTCAAGCCCTGGTCCGGGAAGATCCCACATGCCGCAGAGAAACTAAGTCCATGTGCCACAACTACTGAGCCTGCGCTCTAGAGCCCATGAGCCACAACTACTGAGCCCACATGCCACAGCTACTGAGCCTGCACTCTAGAGCCTGTGCTCTGCAACAAGAGAAGCCACCACAATGAGAAGCCCGCGCACCACAAGGAAGAGTAGCCCCCACTCGCGGCAACTAGAGAAAGCCCGCGCACAGCAACAAAGACCCAATGCTGCCAAAAATAAATAAATAAAATAAATAAATTTATATTTTAAAAAAAGCTCAAGGAAAAGACAATTGATGCATAAACTAAGAAAGTAATTTTACTTTTAAACCAGTGAGCCTATGTTAAGGACAGAAATGTGCTTCTCACAGTTTTTAAAGCAACTGGGAAAGTAAGTCTTCTTTCAGGTAGTACCATATGAGGCCTCAAAGGACAATGCTTGGGGTGAGGCAGTAGCAGCCCAACAGGGTTAAGTCTCTTCAAGGTTTTAAATAAAAAACAAACATCCAAAAAATAAAAGCATGAAGCACAAAAAATAAAACACCTCCCCCCCCAAAAAAATCCACTTAATTTTTATAGGGATTGTTCTCTAATACCTAAGGAAGGGGTTGGTTCTCTTGAATTTTTCTTTAGGGTTGTCTCTGTGCTAAGGAATAAGGTCACAACTGGGGTTTTAATAGGGTCTCCGTGGGCCTAATGTAGAAGAAGAGCTAAAGGACTGAGGTCTTGTGGGTATTATCCTCAGGCTCTTTCTCCTCCAGTTTTCTTTTATATATAAATAAGACAAGAGTTCCAGGCAATTGTGAAGTTAGGGCAGCAAAACGTAAGGCAAATTTTATCTCTCTGAGCCTCAGTTTTCCCACATGTAAATTGAGGAGACTGAACTGTAATATATAATCACTCAATCATCCCCAAAGTCCCTTTCAACTGAAAGTACATAACAAAGATAAAAATGCAAAACAAAAACAAACATCAACAACAATCAAAGAAAAAAAAAACAACCCACTTCTAAACCTCTACGCCTCAGCTGGAATCTGATGGTAGGACTTCATGAAACACCAGCCCAGAGGTATTCATGACCCCTCAATCCTGGGTCTGACAGCCTCCTAGTGATAGAGCTCATGTTCCATCCCCCCCAGGTCCAAATTCCTGAGGGTGACTGTCGAAACAATAGGGGTAACAATGACATCACAATGATAGTATTGATAATAAGGCCAATAAATGCTATTATTAATGATAATAACAGCTAACATTATTGAGCTCTTATTAAGGGCCAGCCACTAGAAACGTCACATCTATTTACTCAGTCAATCCTCGTAACAACTCTATGAGGAATTAACCCTGATATTATCTCCATTTTGCAGATGAAGAAACTGAGGCTGAGGCACAGAGCAGTTAGGCAAGTAGCAGGAGCAAATGATGCAGCAACAAATCACTGAATCGCCAAGATCCAAGGGGGAGGGGGTCCACAGGGCTCCTACACAGCACCGCAGGACGCTAAGGACAGGACAGAGCTCCCAAGAGAGAAGACTTAGCCCACCGAGGTGGAGCCAGTGGGGTTAGCCGACTGAGAACTGAGAGCTACGGGTTGCATCTTGACTCTGCCACTGCAGTTAATCCAAGTCAATTTCCTTGTCTGTAAGACAAGGGCAGAGGATGAGATAACCTTTAAGGCCCTTTTCAGCTCTGACATTCTCCATGAGGGACCATGTTCCATAAGGACTCAGCAACTGTTTGATTCCCAGGCTTTTTTTTTTTTAAGTTCTTCATTTCTATTTTAAAAAATTGCATGTTCCCGTGGCCCTGGAATGCCTGCCTCTGGCCCCTCTGGAGCCCTGGGTTATGTGAAAGCAGCCGTGCCAAGCTGGCCCATGGGCGGGGCCGAGTCTTCCTGGCTGGCCTGTGACATGTTCCTGACGTACTGTGTGGTCAAGGAGCTGGAACTGGGGGGGCTGAACAAGGGCCAAGCCTTGCACTTCAGCTTCCTGACCTGGCAGCCATTCAGAGAGACCCTGCTAAGTGCTATTTCCTAAATACACTCTCTTTTCATAACAATCTTACCACATTGCTTTCCTTTACAAGCGCTCTTAAAAAAGGGAACTGGACTCCTTCTGCTTAATCTACACAGACTACATTTGGAAACCATCAGAAACTGAACTCTAAACAAAACGTTATTAATGTGTTGTAATCTGCCCTCTATGTTGCAGATGAAAAGAAAATGTTTTATAGTTTCAGAGCATACGTTTTAATTGCCTTTTAAGAGTGCATATACTTTTAGTACTTAGTGTTATAAAACTGTAGTATCTGTTTCTTGATAACTGTTGAGTGATCTCAGCTATTTTTATTAGTTTTTTTTCTTATCCTTTTCTCCCTTTTTCTCCTAAACTGCCACCCATCAAAGTTCCTCTAGATCAAGCTTGATAGAGGGCTCACATATTTGAGATCTTCCATTATAAATAGCTTCTTAACAACATCCACCTCACTATAAAACACTTGTTCCTGAAAATGAGTTCTATAAACAAAGATGGAGTGGGTGGCTTTGTCTAATAAGCCAGTATAGCTGGGAACTGTGCAGTCTAGCCTTTTCCCAGTTTGCTATTGCTTTTTTATGGGGGCCAGATGACCCACGGAGATCTGATGCTCTTGCTACTTTTCTCAACTGTACAGGCCTGTCCCAAGAGACTAACATATCAGTCATCAGCCCAGAGGTTTCAAGGGCAGAGTCTTGGACATACCAAGATCCAGTTTGCTTTTCAGCAAGGAATCCCAAATTCATTAGAATTAGGCCTGAAGTTAACAGAGGATTGGGCTCTCCACCAGCTTGTCACCAGGCTGACAACTCCCCGGAAGGCTGGGTCACTTGACAGAGTCTGAGGGGCTGAGGTCTCCATTGTCCCACCCTCCAGATGGACAAATGATGCCCAGCTCTTGGACCAGTGATATAAACCTGAATCACAGGCTCACAGGAAATGAAATGACCTTTCTGAGCGAAGGGTTTCTTGGGGCAGGGCCGGGGGATGGGAGCATTTGGCCATCTGGATTCCTGGCCAGGAGGAAACTGTCTCTTGAGTGGTCCAAGTATTAAGTACTCCCAGTGACACAAAGCACCACAATGGCAGCCACAAATGATAAAACCTTTCCAGGAACATCTAATATAACACAATGTTCAAAAACCAGATTTACAGAGACTCCTTCGACCAGAAGGATCCATGGAGATGATGTAGTCCATCACTCATTTTCAGGTGAGGAACTGAAGCCAACACGGGCAAGTTATTTACCCAAGGTCTCATGGCCTACGGGAGCTCAGAAACCTGGTTTCTAGTTCTCCACCTGGCTCTTCACCACCTACAGGATGACCATCGGTGAGTAAAGGAAGCGTCACTGGAAGGAATTCCCTTTAGTCATCTGAAAATGGGACCATGTGCCCTTTAATTTCAGTTTCTTTTCAGAGATAGCCATCTTCCTTATCTCAAACATTAACTCAAATGTTTCTTATGATGTCTCCAGTGTTTCCCTAATGTCTTCATGACTCACTGGATATTATGGCTTGATACAGTACAGAGCAGTGCTCAGTTACAACCTTAGTTTCTAAAGCAATTTTTTTTTTATGAAAAACAAGCCTTCCTCTCAGTTCCCTTGCCATCAAAACTTGCACAATATATTGAGAATTCTTGCAATGGCTCAGCAGGGCCGATTTTCATAATGTGTCAGAATCCACAATGTGAAGGAGCAGTTGTTTATAAATCTATCAAAACTGAATTTTTTTTTTTTTGTCTGCATTGGGTCTTTGTTGCCGTGTGTGGGCTTTCTCTAGTTGCAGTGAGTGGGGGCTACTCTTCATCGCAGTGCTCAGGCTTCTCATTGCGGTGGCTTCTCTTGTTGCGGAGCACGGGCTCTAGGCGCGCAGGCTTCAGTAGTTGTGGCATGCGGGCTCAGTAGCTGTGGCTCGCAGGCTCTGGAGCGCAGGCTCAGTAGTTGTGGCGCACGGGCTTAGTTGTCCTGCGGCATGTGGGATCTTCCCGGACCAGAGCTCGAACCCGTGTCCCCTGCATTGGCAGGCGGATTCTTAACCACTGTGCCACCAAGGAAGTCCCCAATTTGTGATTCGTAATCTCTGGGGCAGGTGACATTTTAATAACCAAAAAAAATCGGCTCAAAAGAAAGCTTTGAAAAATTGGGTCATCCTATTTTCATACTCCAGGGGTCTACAAGCTAGATATGGCAAGTCTTTCTCTTTTTTGACAGATCATAGGTCAAGTGGTTATAATTATAAAAAGATTGGACAGAGAACAGCTACTTAAACATCCTGGAAATAACTTCTTCTACCACCATTTTATAACCACTTCTAAAGAATTCTCTTCT
This sequence comes from Stenella coeruleoalba, assembly GCF_951394435.1. Classification (NCBI taxonomy): domain Eukaryota; kingdom Metazoa; phylum Chordata; class Mammalia; order Artiodactyla; family Delphinidae; genus Stenella; species Stenella coeruleoalba. Next base: position 33,328,916 of record NC_137165.1, read on the forward strand.
GGGATGAAACAATGTGAAACCAAGAGTTTCCCTTAGACAGGTTAAGGGAAAGCCCTTCCATTCAGTCATTTTTGCATTCATTGGTGCTCCTAAAACAAACTGCGTTTTTTTGTTTGTTTTTTTTCCACCGTGCCATGAGGCATGCGGGATCTTACTTCCCCGACCAGGGATCAAACCCGTGCCCCCCGCAATGCAAGTGCTGAGTCTTAACCACTGGACCGACAGGGAAGTCTAAAACAAACAGTTTCTCCACCCAGGGAAATAATTCTGTGTTGGGATACTGGAGTCCATCTCTGCTGCTGAGATCTCTCTCCTTAAGATCTCAGCAATATAGTTTTTGGGTGTGTTTCATGACCTTTTGTGCTAGCAAATAAGCCTTTGGAGGATTAAAATTAACTTTCTCATCCTAGTTTAAAGAGTGCTCTGCTCTGGGAACATGAAAAAAAAAAAGCGCAAGTCCTGTGCCAAATACCCAGTCTAGCAGTGCTGATATTGCTTTCAAGGCTCTTACTTTAAAAATAAATTTTTACAGGAGTAGCAGAGAAAGTAGCAAAAGAATATACAAAAGCTCCTCTTTTTAAGATCAAAGAAGAATCAAGTTTTGTGTTACAAGTATTTGAGAATATACTACTACTTTAAACTACTCCAAGTGGTCTAAAGCATTAAATGTGCCTCAAACTTCCTGACCTATAGATCTAAAAGTAATCACTCACCTTGACCTATGTATCCTAATATGGACTAAATAGAATATTCAATGAAGTCCTGGTATCATATGTGTTAGGAGCCTTAAAATCAGGCTATCAGAACTGGTCATCTGCCCACAGAGCTGGCTAGATAAATTTCCACAATGACACACTCCTGGAATGAACATTGAGGGACTCAGGTCAGGGCCACTTCCTGTTACGAAAGCACAAGGCAGACAAATTCTCACCATATGGCCTTTACCCTCTGATCTTATATCTTACCTGTCCTCCCTTCAGCTTCAACTCAAAAATCTATTCCTTTACCTCTGGACAAGCAACACAGGGAAACTGTATTAAATCAGCCAAAGCAAAATACAGGCCTTTAAAGTGCTTCAACTTTCAGACTCAAACAGGGTGCCACCCTTGATACGTACAATCAGAAGAAGTTCCTTTGGCTGCCTTCGTGGGGCAAGGATTCAAGAAGTGTTCAGGAAGGCAGAAAGCTCTCCAAAAGAAGCTAATTCAAAAGAGATTTCCAAGTCAACATCCAAACCGAAGAGATGTGGAAAAATTCAGAAAAGCATCCTAACAAAACATCCCAACAAAGTACCCTAACTCCTTTTTGCAAACCCACAGCTGGTAGGAGCAAAGTTCTAATGTGACAGCCTTTTAAAGCAGCAAGTTGCAACCACAAGTGTGGTTGCTCTTCCAACATTATTTTCTTTGGGAAAATTACATGGGTGGGTAGGGAAGCAAACCCAAGAGGACTGCAGTTTACAAGTCCCCAGGCCTGGGAAGTAGGATGCACAGAACCTGGGAGTGGGGACCTCATGGTAGGGAGGGGAAATCTAACCTTCTTGTACAAGGTGGCTAAGATCTCTGGCCGCTCTTCAGGCAGAGTATACTGCTCTCTATGTGCAAAACTGATCAATAAAATTTTACTGGCAAGGCAAAAGGAGAAACATCTGCTCTAGTCAAGAGCAGCTGTGGTCAGCAATAAGGCAGCTGGCACAGGGTCAAGGCTGTTCTTGCTGGTAGGTGGTATTGTGGTCACCAGTAATTACTTTGGAGAATTTCACGGAGTCAAGGATAACTAAACAGACAAAGAACATTTTATTTTACTTTCTATCTTTAGCCCAGGAGCAAAAATCGTGACATGTTGTATAGAATTCAGAAGCCCGATGCAGTCCATATTTTTCATGGCAGAACTTTTTACCTCAAAGACTGGAAACCCTTAAATGTAAGTATTTCAAAAAATATGTTCTTGACAAGTGACCTCTCCACTCATTATTTCTGATTGAACAGTTCCTGTAGATTGCATTACTCTTTAAGTGTTTCCTTCTGAAAGATATAGTATAGAATACTTTAAAGAAAATGTGAAAATTATATTTAGCAAATCAATAAATGGTACAAGTTTTTAAAAACCTCATCTTTATCAAATTTCCATGATATCTTCAAAGTTAAATAAACCCTACAGTGAATGGGAATTTGGAATGTAAATATAAATCTGTTCAATGCATGCAGTTGATAATTTTTCATGGAATGATGAATGTGAGAAAGTAGCAGTTACATTAATATACACTGTACTTAAAAAATTAAACACTTGGGAAATAACCTCTTCAGCTGCTGGAAAATGACAAAGTCTAAGACATTTCAATCAAGTTAATTTCAGTAGGAAAGCAATGCATTTTTCCCACCAGAAACTATATGAAAAAACAAATTAACCAAAATGGGTCTCTGAATGATGGGATAACATCAGCCTCAAGGAGAACTTCATGACTGCTTGTCAATTAAGTTATTCTACACACATATTCATAGGCAAAACTAGCCACATTCATTTTAAATCATGTCAAGGCTGAATGGTCGATATTATATTAAAACGAAAGCATGATTTGCATTAAAAAAGAAAAGGAAATTCTCTTGCCAACCAAGAGAGCTCACCTGCAGCAGCTGGTATAATTCAGGTATTCAATCTCCAATCAGGCCATGCCAGGTAGGTCATGTCCAAAATATTACTGGATATACAATACTACCCCTAGTGTACCCTCTGACGGCTGGGGCTCCTCGAAATCCTTAGACAGTTTTGGAAGTGGAGGGAGAGACCCAGGGACCAATTTCAACCTACTTTAGACCTATTCCTAACTCAACCATCTCTAGAATGCCACCTTAGACCAGGTCTGGGGTCATGATAGGTCCAGGGTTCTCCCAGGACAGAAAACAATCCTTGATCAGTATGTAAGGAAGGCCAAATCCAGGCGCTAGAAGGCTGGGATTGTAAGTATCAGCCCTGTCAATCGCTGTACATAGATCACTTGAACCCTCAGAGTGTCAGGTTTTTCACATGTCAGAGTAGGAAGCCTTCCAGCTTTGACATTACATTGAGTCCACAAAGAACAGGTCTCTAGACCTAAAGAGGTGTCCCATCAGCTCCATATCCCTCAAGACTAGGTAGTAAGAGGTCCCCTAACAATCTCCTGTTGTTTTTTCTTTCAATGAGACTTTCACTACCATTAAAAAGAAGTACTAAATTTAGGTGTTCCCTGAGGAACTGGTTTTTATGATAGCCCAACATCTCACAGTTGTTACGTTAAAGCCTACCATCTGAAACCACTGAATAGTAGGCAGAGGACTTCTATGACTTTGAGTTTTACATATAAAATTTCGACCAGAGAGAAAAACTGATTGACATCAGATAATATGGGAACAACTTTTACATCTTCTAAAATAAGCAACTTTAGGACTTCCCTGGTGGTGCAGTGGTTAAGAATCCACCTGCCAATGCAGGGGACACGGGTTCGATCCCTGGTCCAGAAAGACCCCACATGTTGCGGAGCAATTAAGCCCATGCACCGCAACTACTGAGCCTGCGCTCTAGAGCCCATGAGCCACAACTACTGAAGCCCGTGAGCCTAGAGTCCATGCTCCGCAACAAGAGAAGTCACTGTAATGAGAAGCCCGCGCATTGCAACGAAGAGTAAGCCCCCGCTCGCCACAACTAGAGAAAGCCCACAGCAGCAACGAAGATCCAATGCAGCCTAAATAAATAAATAAATAAAATAAGCAACTTTATTAATTTATCAGTAATATTTGCTTAAATACTGCCTAAAATTATAGTCTATTACACTGCGTTTAGGAGGATGAATAGTGAAATCACAAATCCTATGGAGTTTCAGTTAAGTCTTAAAAAACATTGCTCCTTCCCTGTATATCCCATTTTGTAAAATGTAGAATAAATGAAGTCTGTGAGCATCAGGCAATTTTAATAATAAAGTAAAAATCTTCTGAATTTTACCTATTGTTTTTCTTTTATGACACATTTTTGCTAACTTCTAGTCACACTGTTTTCAAACTGATGCCTTTGCCGATGCTATTTCCACAGACTGAATGGACTTTCCTTAGTTTTTTTTTTGCTTTTTTTAGCGTGTTGAAAACCTACTTATTTGTCTTCTAAAGACACTATCTTCTAAAGAACTGGCAAAATAAATCCTGATATATCCAATAATGAGATAGTATGCACCCCATTATATGAGATTATAAAGTTCTCAATCTGTTTGGAAGAAACTGGGATTAGGGATTAGTTCATAAAGGCAGCACGGGACATGACAATCTTTGGAAAACTGATCAACACTATTCCTTCTCCTAAACATCGGCTCAGAAGTGGGATAAACCTCTGTAAAAAAGCAGGTTGACTGGCAGAAGTGAGGCTCTGAAGGTGAATTTTTCCTTTAGCTTCCTGAATTCCAGGTTCTTTGTATCTCAGGAGATTGTTAACTGCAGGTTCTGTACAGCAGCTCTGCTAACTGCAGGTTCTGTACAGCAGCTCTTTGCTATAGCTTGCAGTCAGTGATGTCTTTCTAATGGGAGGAAGGGTCTAAGCGTCACGGGCTAGTCAGTGAAGAAGTTCTCATCATGTCTAAAGCATCAGATATAAAGGGAGGATAGCTAGAATCTGGGTCTGGCAACATTAACCAAATATGGACTGAGTCCAAAATAGACATGAAAGTTATTAACACACCACTCTAAACGTCTTTATGTGTTTTAGGTATAGTGACTTAGGGCTCATCGGGACATATCTAAGAGTCTCTTTTGGGTTCTGATATTTATACTGTCTTCTTCATGTTCTTGGCTTCTTCATCTTGAATAACAAGAGCCATTCTGGTCCTAGATATACTTATCACCGAGAAACCATTCCCCTTTAATTAAAACATACACACACACACACACACACACACACACACACACACACACACACACACTGAATCTTATTCTATTATCCTGAAGGCTCTTAGCCTTCTCAGAAAACTTAAGCATTTACTCAACAAACCTTGTTTCAACCCCTATGTGTCATATGCTATGAGTAGGGGAGAAAGTACAATTTTAAACTGGTTTTATCTCAAAATTATTATTTTATTAGGCTTATTTACTTTCTCTTCTCTTCTGTTATTAGCATAAGGAGATGGCTAAGTCATTTGGGGTGTGTGTGTGTGTGTGTGTGTGTGTGTGTGTGTGTGTGTGTGTGTGTATTAAATCCTGGCACAAGACAACAAGTAGAGAACAGCAGAGCCAAAGGGAGATACAGGCGCTCGGTGGTCAAACAGGCTGGTTCACTGGCTTTGCCACTCTCTCCTGTATACCAACCTACAAATCGGTAGAAGGAGCAAACTCCTTATTGACTTCCGGAATCACCTTCAAATAGTCAAACCTGTAATGTCAAATCTACCTAATTCAGTGTGTCTATCGTATTGAGGGTCCCCCAAAGAAAGCCTAATTGGATTGTAATTTCAGGTTGGCCTCTTCCGAAGGGTGAGAGACAGGGAGTGAGAGTTGTCGGGGAGGGAGCAGACAGTTTCTCATGGCAAGAGTCCTCTCCTGTCCAAACAGAGGAAAGTTCCCAAGTAAGGGTGGCATATTGAAATCTAATCAAATGGCTAGACTATTTTTACCCTTGAATTCATCAAAATCCTCTCAAGAACAACCACCCTTGGTACTATTTAAGAATGCTTCTTTTGGGGGAAGGTTTTAGTTAAGACTTACTTCAGTGTTTTTGAATTTAATTTAAAAGAAATGAGCCCTTTATAGTCAGTCACAGGGCTGAAAGACACAGGTAAATGAATCCAGTCTACTGAGTAAGATAAGATCGGTCTTGAACTTCTTAGAGTATGTGTGCTAAAATGGATACGTTTTAAACGAGCATCAACTACAACTCATTCCATTGTAATATCATGGTGCAGTGGAAAGAATATGGACTTTGGGGTCAGATAATCCTGGGTTCAAAGCCTGTCCCTATCACTTATCTTAGGCTCAGTTCTCTTAAAAATATAAATACTATTCTATCTGGCAGGATAGTTGTGAGGATAAGAAAATATGCACATAAAGTGTTTATCACACACACGCAAAAAAAGTGTCCATCACAGAGTAGGCATTCAATAAATGGTAGTTACTGCTATTATTATTATTATTATATGAGGTGACATGCTTACAGTTCCCAAACATCCAAATACCCACACCAAAATGCAGGTCACAAGGAGAATGTAACTGCCCTCACAGAAAATCCCAATCAAAATATTTTTATCATATACATATTTAAAACTCAAGTATAAGACTTTTAGGCCTGCGAACTTCCAATACAACAGTATGGCTTCACACACCTGAGTGTTCTTTTAAAAAAATATATTCACATTTAAAAGGTCAAGTTGTAAAGCCATTTGATTAAAATAGTAATAAAAGAGTAAACATTAACTCACAACTTCTCCTTTGGTCTTTACTATTCCAAGCGGTATCACCTTCCGAATAAGTTGCACCTTAAGACATTGTAAGATTATCTTGATTAAAATCTTTAAGTTCTTAATTTTAAGTAGGGAAAACCTAATCTCCAAAAGCTAAGTTTAATACTTTTAGCATGATCTAGATCTTAACAGTAGCATGTTATCCTCTGCTACTCCTGAAACATGACTGCCCAAAATAAATGAAGTTCCCTTTTTATATTAATTTTAGAGCCACTGATAAAAATACAAATGATTAACATCAGAAAGGAAGAATTGCTCATCGTTAGGCCACCCAAATTTCCAAAAGCATCATAAGTTATAGAAAGCTTGTCTCTGGAATTTCAACAGTTTTCTCAAAGGTGTCAGAGCTATCTACTAGAGGCCTTGCAAATTGAATTAAATAACAAAATAAAGCAAACAAATACCCACCCCCCTAATCTGTCAGTATTTCAAACCTAGGCTTTCCTCTTGGGTATGTAACTATCCTTGATGATAATTCTGTTCAAGCTAGTATTTCCTCTCCAAATTCACTTTTAACCCAAGCTAAATAAGGATGTTGGTGCCAATCAACTCCCACTATCTACAGTATGGTAACCCATTTTATTCACTCTTGCTTTTGCTTCTCAAAAATAAACTCACTAAATCAGCACCTGATCTTCCCCTAAGAACTGTAAACCCATCCTATACGTAGGAAAAATTGACACAAAGATAGGTTATATTGCTTCCGTTGTTAAAAATATCCACTAGTAAAGTTAAAAATCTGAAGCATTCAAGCATTTCGATTTCTTATTTGCTTGTCTGGACTATCTGCAATACGCATTTCGATTTTTGCTATTTCTAGCCACAAAGCCATCACAGGAGTTGGCCTCAGGGCCCGGAGAGGAAATCTGGCTTCCACCTCTGGGACACACGTTTCAGCGCTTATGTCTGACTGACCCTGCCAATCACCCCTGCCAGAAGCCACAAGCCTGGCTTACAATAACAGAGTATATCAAAGAGGACAGGAAAGAAAACAAGACAGTGGCAGGGTCAGCAGAGGATAAGAACACGGTGAAGATGCCCTGTGGAAGCAGGGAACGGGGAGCCATATATTCATCGTATCGACTGTGTTTCTCAGAAAAGGCAAAGTCATAAATGCTTTGGACCTTGACTGCCAAAGTCGGCCCTGTACTACCATAAAATTACTGCCAGACGTAACTAGGAGAGCAGATTGTCTCGTTATGTTGGGATGGGTCAAGAAGAAACACTCTTGTTCACACGAACTTGTAATTACAACCCATATGCTTAAACCAACTCAGAGTGGTGATCGTGGTAACTGTATATTGACCTCTGATATAAAGATCATCCATGTAAAGTGACTCTTTTCACTAGAACCATCCAGTTCAAGAACAGTGGTAATCCATGCTTGCCTCCATAGAAGAACATGCCTAATCCACTGTGCACTGTGATCATAAAGTCAGCAAATTTAAAAGGCGTAGAGAGGAGAACAGAAAAGTCGTTAAGAGCTGGGGAGAGGGTTTATAGTCAGTCTGGGTTTGACCTTGACTCTGCTACTTATGAGCTGTGTGATCTTGGGGAAGTTACTAGTTTCTCTGAATCGCAGTTTTCTCAGAGAATTATTATGAGCACTCAATGTCCAAAAAAAAAAGATAAACTTTCAATATATGTTAACTTATTATTAAAGACAGCTATGTATTATAAAAACAGAAGATAACTTTTAAAGGCCGCTCTCTTAGGCCTGACATTCCCAGTCTACTTTTAGTCTCAATCAACTTTTTCAGCCTTCGCTTCTACTACTTCCCTTCACATCCACTATCCAACTTTCCTGCCTCTACTACTTTATTTGTGTCGTGCCCTCTGCATAAAATCACCATTAGAGTCACCTTTGAAGATTCAAGCCTACTGTTCAAATAACACCTTCTTCAAAAAGCCTTTTTTTTTTATCTTCCCCATCTCTCTCCACTAAATTACTCATAATATCTTGTAACCTTCTGACAACTATTTTATGCTGTCTGTTATAGGCATTTGTACATAAACAGAGTACCTAGCACAGGGCTTTGTCCACAGTAGCACTTAGTAAAGGTTAATTAGAGGAATAAACAAATAACAACAATTCTCTCTCTAATAAGAAAATGAGCAACTTGCCTTCACACTCCCACTTCCCTACAGAACCCCACGAAAACGCCGATGCCTCATTAACTCCGGCGGGACGGGAGAGACAGAGGCTGCCAGGAGCCCAAGCTGTGAGAGTTGGCACTTCTCTCTTTGCATCCAAGGAGTTAAACTGAGTCCCGGGGAGATAAAAATCTCCGGTTTTATTGTTTAGTGAGGCTGCCTGACAAACGAAGATCCAGCTGCAATTGTAACATTCCAAGCTCAGAAGGCGCCAAGTTTTACTAACTATAATTTAACTGGTCCGACTGCTGCAGTCCAAATTCTTGTTTGGATAATCAGTCTTTGTTTGAATATGTTCAAAAACAGCACAGACTAGCATTAGCCTCTGGGTATGTCATGTGAGCTGATTACCCTGTGGCTCCCAGTAGCAGAAACTCATACACAAGAGGAGGATTATTTTCCTAGTATTACTGTTACGCTAACATATAATCAGTCCTTTTCTCCCAGTCTCCACATCTCGTCCACAGCCTCCCCCAGCCTTTTTTTTTTCCTCCTTTCTTTTTTCTTCTCTTTTTTCTCCCTCTCTCTCTCTTTTTTTTTATAATTCAAAAGTCTTCTTTCCAAGTTCAACCAAAGTTTAAAGGTGAAAAGGTCAAGAAAGTTTCATGGCTGTGGCTGTTTAGAAAAGGGTAGGACTAACTGTGGTCTCTAGCTCAGCCTCTACTAAAGGCTCAAGAAGCTCATATTTCACTGTACTTCTGCAGCGCCCAGTTGCCTTGACACAATCTGTTTGGAATGAAATTAAGCCCTTGTTAATCATTTTTAACATAATAGAATAATAATAACTTCACCTGCCAAACAATCATTTCATACTTAAGCAACTCAAGTGGCTCATTTGTTTGTTAAAAAAAAAAAAAAATCCAAATTCTCCAAGTTGTACGTTTTAACTGGAGGACACTCGTTTGGGATCTACCCACCCTGCCCGTCTGCAAGTCATTCGGCTCTCTCTAACAAGCCAAGAAGGATTCTGGAAACTCTGCACCTATCCTGTCACTTGGGCCTTGCTCTGGCCATTCTCAAAGAGCCCAAATGAGTTGACAGTGCCTGGCTGACAGAAAATGCTAGACAGTATTTGCCATTAGTATTTTGGAGGGGAAATCCTGACTCAGAGGTACAGTTCTAGCAATCAGTGGAAAAACTGCTGGTGGGGAAAAACCATGGCTCGGAAAAGGCTGGAATGATTAGCCATTGGTACATGGGTTGGCGAAATGCTGCAAACTGGGAAATTGAAGTGGGAGCTCTCAACTGGTCTGGAATTGTAGGTGTAAATCTGGTCCCAGCAGCTCCTGTATTGCTAGAGGGAAGGCCACCAAAGGAGAAGGAAACTCTGCTCCCTGGGAGGGATACCTGTTTATTTTACAATTAACAACAGCAAGGGAACGCTTTCTGAAATTCTTCCTGGAAGGCACAGAATTTAATCCTATACAACAGTTTGAATCTGCAAGGTCTTAGCTGAGATGACAGGTAGAAATCAGAGTACTTCAGGGCTGGCTCCAGTTACAGAGAGAGACATAAGGAACCAAGAAAAGCCCCTTCTGGGGCCAAAATTCTAAACTGTGCAGTGATCTAGGATTTGAGAGAGGAGGAGAAGAAAAAAGACGGCGCTGTGCATTAGGGCGCAGTGGGAAATGGATAGGAAGTGAGGTCTAATGGTTGAAGGTTTATCATTTATCTACTCCTCTGCATCCTTGCTCCATGCATTCTGGGGCAAAGGAAGAAGGTTTCTATTGTGAATTTCCACAACTTCTAATAGTCGTATGTTAGACATATACTCATCTTTAATATCAATGAATTACACCTTCTACTAACTTAAGTCATGCTGAAATTTAAGACCATGTTTTTCCTCCCTTCTGTGGGTACTGAGTGAAAAAAAAACCCAGGCCCACTGATATTCATAGTGTTCAATTCACATTAACTAGAATTATAGAATGCCACAGCCGGAAGAGCTCTTAAAGAAAGGTTAACGTAGAAGTGTCTCAGGGGCCAGAACTGAGGCCACACAGGGATTTCCCCTGTACCCTCCATTAACAAAACATCTCCACCTGTATCTGTTTTATATATTGGGGTCCTGCAAAAATTTCACTAGAAGAAAAGGCTCTGCTGTTGGGGAGGAACGGGTAAGAGGGAGGTTTGAAAACCAAAGAGCTGGTCCAATCTTTCATTTTAAAGTTAACGAAACACGGGTCTGTGAGGCTGTGACTTGGCCAAGGTCCCTCAGTGAGTAGAGAACAGGGTTAAGACAAGAATTCCTCTGCAGCCCCCAGTTCAGTATGTGCTCCATCTCCAAACCATGTCTGTCTGCTCCACCTTTCAGGGAAGCCCTGCCTCCATTTACTGTGTTTGCATCACAAGACTGCAACCTAAAAAGAAACACTTTTTAGAAATATTTAACTGGCACAAGAAGTCAAATTAACGATCATTTTTCAGATCTGGACAATGAACTACGGCAAGCCTGGTTGATGGCCATCTTTAGTTGTAAAATCACTTCTGCTAAAGCCATTAGCCACGAAGTGTTCTGGGCAGCTCGGATTTTACAACAAAACCTGTAAAAGCTAGGGGTCAAAACTTTTCCCTGGGGCTTAAAGGTGTGAAGCTTCTGAAATGAAGCTTGGGTACTCAGAACCTTCCCAATCAGCTCTAATCTTCACCACCTCCTTTTGATTATCCCTTGAAGAGTGTTGCTAGATAATATGGAGGGGGAAAGAAAAAAAGCCCAATAAAAAAAGGAAGTATTTTTAGCCTCTTTTTAAGCGGTGACAAAGTTTATCACACTCCTACTCAAATTAGTCACACAGGTTAGTCCCAAGGGAGAGCAGTCTGGCTACAGATCATTGCAAAGGAATGACTTCTTGGAGGCCTAAAACAAACACTTAGGCACATGGTTCCATCTGGAAATATAGTCAAATAGAAGCAAATTCCACGAAATTCCCAACTGATGCAAGCAACATAATTTTGTATCTTACAATACTAGCTTGGACTAGCTGCTGTGGTCTGCTAAATAGATACATGACTCTAAAATGAGGATAAAGACAATAGTTACTTTAATAATGATAATAATAATAATAATTATTTCCAATATGCTTATTCACAAGGGTTGAAGATGTCAATACAGCAGCAATGGAGAAGAGAGAGAACAACTGAGGAGAAAACAAGACTTGCAAAGAATTTCCCACCATTTTGGTTCTTTCTCCTTTTAAGAAAGAGAAAATTGGTCCTGAATCCTCACGATGAAACTCAGGGACTTGAGGTTTTTTAAAGTTTTTCTTCACAAGCAAGAGGGTTTTCAGGGAAGGACTAGCACGTGGGCCATGCAATTGGTTATCTTCAAGGGTCTGTCAAAGTGCCATAAATGCAGCAAAGATTCCCACATGAGTCTCTGTTTCTCTGTTCAAATATGAAAACCACCCCTTCTTACCCTGCCAGATAAAGCCCCCTATTCTTTTTTGCCAAAATGCATTAGTTATGAAGCATTACTGCCAGTAGGTACAGTTACATAAAACATGCATGCTTACCCAAAATTAATTGTTTCCAAGCTATGTGGGAAACTAAGCACCCGGTACATGAATAACTCATAGTCACTAACTTTGTGGAATATTTTAAAACTTACCTTCTTATTTCTTTTGAAGACAGGGTTGCCTTAATACCCAGCATGGTTTTGTATTATAGATTTGTACCTCGAGAAATTTCTAACACGGGTTAGAAATGGCTTTGCCACTCATGAACTTCATGAGTTTACAACCTTGAACAAGTAGCTGAACTTTATAAAACCTGTTTCTTATCTGTAAAATGGGAACAGAAGAGAGCAATAAAAAAATATAACCTTTATCAATGTTTGTGTTATTGTAGAATTTCTGGGGTTATCTCGTGGTGGGCCAGGGAGAGCTGCATTGCTTAAAATTTTTAGGGGAAAAAGTTAAGTAATTTGACAGACAAATAATTCATATGTTAAAACAAACATATACATTGTGGAAGAGAATACAATATCAACACTAATTTTAAGATAAAACCCTAGCTTCAAGAAAAATTTTAAGCCAGTAGCAGTCAAGGTTGTGGGTCCAGAGTTGGGGAATGAGCAAAGGGGACACATAAGCATCCCTCTTCTGCTATTCGAGGTACTTCAATGGAAAAGTTTTAGAAGCACAAGAAGGTGGTTCCCCAACTCAGACTGGGGCTGCTGAGGAGAAAAATTATTAAATTTAGACAGAAAATTGATGTGTGACTTAAAAGGTGACAGCTTTCATCCTTTAGGATAACATGCAATGATTTGGGAAAATACTGTAATTATTGGATCTATTACTTTAGTGCTTTTAAATCCTTTTAAAATACACTATGGGGGGACTTCCCTGGCAGTCCAGTGGTTAAGACTTTGCCTTCCAAAGCACGGGGGGCAGGTTCGATCCCTCATCAGGGAGCTAAGATCCCACATGCCTCGCGGCCAAAAAAACAAAACATAAAACAGAAGCAATATTGTAGCAAATTCAATAGAGACTTAAAAATATATATACATTATAGGGCTTCCCTGATGGCGCAGTGGTTAAGAATCTGCCTGCCAATGCAGGGGACATGGGTTTGAGCCCTGGTCCGGGAAGATCCTACATGCCATGGAGCAACTAAGCCCGCAGGCCACAACTACTGAGCCCGTGTGCCACAACTACTGAAGCTTGAGTATCTAGAGCCCGTGCTCCGCAACAAGAGAAGCCACCGCAATGAGAAGCCCGCGCACCACAACGAAGGGTAGCCCCCGCTGGCCGCAACTAAAGAAAGCCCAGGCAGCAACGAAGACCCAACACAGCCAAAAATAAAATAAATAAGATAAATAAATTAAAAAAAATACACTATAAAGTATGCTTTCTTGTTAAAGGCAGCTTCTCTGGTTAAAGAGTTCAACGTGTCTAGTCTCCTTCACAATCTCTCAACACTACTGGGGCTTAAAGGAATCTCAAAGCAAGATAATAAAGTGCTCCTGAAGCCGTTCAAGGCTTCTTTAGCGAAGAGCCAGGTGACTGGTCCCACACACATGAGTCTCACTTGCCAAAATGAGGAATTTCCTACTGCTGGATTCTACTGGGCCTGGGGGCATGATGTAAGAATTTGTGGGAATGAGCGTAAAAGAACAGGTAGAACAAGATGCAAAAATCTTTAGGGCTAAAAATCTAAAAGGAGAGTCTCCAGGTGGGAAGGGAGTCTGTGTCTACACCTGTGGCTGAGGCTTTGCACTTTATCTCCCTGGGGTTCACTCTCAAGGAAGAGGGAAAGTACTGCTAACGCCACTGCACGAGCTGTTATTCCCTTTATAAAGGCTCAAGGATTTATTTGCAAAACTCCCTTTCTATATTGACCTCAGTGCAAATTTTACATAAAGCCAGGGAGAGAGAGAAAAAAATCATTAGAGAAAAAATGAGCAGCATAAAAAGCTATGTTTCCCAAGGTTTCTTTTTTTCTTTTTTTTAACATCTTTATTGAAGTAGAATTGCTTCACAATGGTGTGTTAGTTTCTGCTTTATAACAAAGTGAATCAGTTATACATATACATATGTTCCCATATCTCTTCCCTCTTGCATCTCCCTCCCTCCCACCCTCCCTATCCCACCCCTCTAGGTGGTCACAAAGCACCCAGCTGATCTCCCTGTGCTATGCGGCTGCTTCCCACTAGCTATCTGTTTTACGTTTCCCAAGGTTTCTGATCCTGAAAATCTCTCCTCAGAGCAGCAAGGGCTTTCCTGACATGGCGCCAGGTGCTCCGCCCTGCTGGACCCGTATATCCGTACAGGACCTTTGCCTGGTTTCTTCTCTTCTGGGTGCTGGCCCTTCTCTCAGCCAGGTGACCTCAGGCACACAAGGTCTCCCCAGCATCCAGGACTGGCTCTACTGTCCACCTGCTCATCTCACCTTGTAATATTCAAGGGCAAACACAAATTCTCCCCTTTTCTGTTTCAAATCTCCCACAGTCCCAAGGGTTTCTCTGCCATCATATCGTTTCTGGTCTGAGGGACATGTTCAGGTTATAACAGCATCAGTGACAACCACCCACCTGCAGAGGCCAAATCAATTATCTTAATCTGGTGTCCAGGAATGGATGTCAGAGGATCCCCAAATCCCTGAAAACATACAAGATTGTGTGTCTGAGAGTGTCTGCACATTTCTTCTGGACCAGACTCACAAATTTCACTAGCTTCTCAGTGTTATGACCCCAAAATATTAGGAACCACTGACTTAGCTTTTCCATATTTAGGTGGTGGAACTTGTGCCCCTCTGGAACAGTCTGTGAGGACTCATTCATGTCATTCCACTACCCCTAGACAAAAGACAGTCTAGTCAAAATGTATCCATCCTGGCTAACAGTGTAACATTAGCTTAACATAGAGCAACCATAACCTACATGAAAGGGGCATTAGCACCCACATAAAACACCTCATAAATAGCCAACCTGGAACCCCTCTCCCAGTCTTCATCATTCTTTCCCTGAAGGAAAGCATATTCTATTTTATGCATAATCTAGTTACCTGGATTTCTGGTCCTCAGAAGTAGAAGCAACACATTTAAAAAGGAAAGGGATGATATAAGTAGATGCACGGATAGCAACAAGAAAAACTTGGTCTCTCTAAGACTCAGTTCCCTCACCTGTAAAATGGATACAGTGAGAGCTCTCTCAGAGGGTCACTGTGAAGATTAAATGAAGTATCCAATGTAACACTATGTGCACCTGGCATATATTAATTACACAGTCAGTAAAAGATTTCTGTCTTTCTCCTAAGGTTGTCAGTCTTGATGGCAGAAAAATAAAAGTTACAGTTAATATACATCAGTGCTGGAGCTATTTTGCATCTGAGCAAAGAATATGACATAAAAAACCCTCAACCTTTAATATGCAAGACCCAGTACAACATTGTACGCTTATAACAATGAGTCATTCAATAACATACACGCAAATGTAGAAAAAGTATGAAATCATGAATAAATAGGATGATACATACCAAATTGAGGCTAATGATTACCTCTCGTAGCAGTAATGAGTTAGGAGGCTCTAGCTGTTTATTTCTTTTGGGAAAAATATAAGAACAAATATTAAATTGTTATTAAGTTTTAAAATTTGCACAATGGGTCCATGGGATGGTGGATACACTGCTGTTGTTACCATTATGTTCTGTACTTTTCTGTATGTTTGGAGTATTTCATAATTAAAAATTAAAAACAGATAAAAAGAAAAAATATGAGTCATTCAACAACTAAGAACTGCATGTCTAGGCCCTGTACTAGATCAAAGGGTACTCAAGAAGTAAGCAAGCATGAATCCACTTGAGAAAGAGCTCCATACAAAGGGTTAAAACATTAAAATAATTATCTGAACACTTTCTTCTCCAACTATGCACAAAAAGACAGTGTTAATATAAATGCTTCAGATATTGCCCTTTTTTTCTGACATGCTGGAGTCACCCGAAAAGTTGATATCACAGGACAAATTTTCCCAAATTCTCTATAGAAAGTATTATGGACGTAAAAGCAAGAATGTTAAAACGCGTATGACTGACACTCTTGTGGTCAGCAGGCGTTTTAGAAATCACGCTGTATTTCTGAATGTATAAATATTAACTCAGAATGAGCATGTGATAGAGAAAAAGGTGAACCTTAATTTGCAAAAGGACAATCATATATTCTGTAGCTGAAAATATATGAGTAGTCTCCGTAATACCATATGTAAAGAAAACAGACCCTCTGAACAATCACTAATAATTAAGCTCTCACCCTCCCTTCCTTGGCTGTGCCCACTGGAAACAGGGATAAATATCCCCTTCACCACTATACTAGATCATGCTAAGGTCTTAGGTGGAAAAGAAGCGGGGAGAGTAAACTGATTACACTGCATCAAGTACCAGCACATATAAGTGTTTCTGGATTGTAGGGATAAGATGCTCTGGGCTTATTACTGCTCCTTGATCCAGAGAGATTTAAGGATCTGGTTTCAATTAGATGCTTTAAGCCAGTAAAACTATATCCATAAAGACACACTTATAGAAGAACTTTAAGATAATTAGGATGCTGAGGAAACTGACGAATTCCATTCCTTTTCCTTCTCCTCCTTTATTTGCCATCCAGTTGAAAGAAGAAAAAAAATAGCCGTATGATTTTATGAATTAACCAATGGTGGCAAAATTAAATAAACGAATCCAGAGGGATCTTAACAAACTGAGCACTGATACAGCGAAATCTTTGGGGAGGAAGTGTACAAGTTCATGACCTTTGACACAGTGTCCACTGGCTAAAACCAGCACAAGTGTAAAAGGTAAACTTTAGGAGCAATTGGAATTAGATCAGTGCTGGGAATTCAGACGGCCACTTATTAAGTGAAAAAGGGTAACTATTATATTTAGCAAATAATCTGTGTTCTTCTAAGGTTGTTAGACCTGAATACAAAGGCAGGCTGAGTCAAGAAAGAATAAAAGGAGAGATGAGTCTTATTTCTTTAAACAAATGCCTGAGCAAAACTCACATGTCGGGACTTCCCTGGTGGCTCAGTGGCTAAGAATCCGCCTGCCAATGCAAGGACATGGTTCAATCCCTGGTCCAGGAGGATCCCACATGCCGCGGAGCAACCAAGCCCGTGTGCCACAACTACTGAGCCTGCGCTCTAGTGCTCGCGACCCACAACTACTGAGCCCGCGGGCCACAACTACTGAAGCCCGCACGCCTACAGCCCGTGGTCTGCAATGAGAAGCCCCCACTCGCCACAACTAGAGAAAGCCCGCGTGCAGCAACAAAGACCCAACGCAGCCAAAAATAAATGAATAAATAAATTAATTTAAAAAAATAAACAAACAAAAAAACTCACATGTCCACCAGAATGGACTTGCTACCAGTGATTACTTTCATTCTAATCATCATTGCCAAATCTCTTGTGGCCAGCTAAGAACAAAATTTATTTGGATTAACTTCAGTCATGTCAAAAACATCTGTAAGTGGTAGCTATGGATATCAGCATGGCATGACTTTTGAGTTCAATTCAAATGTTTCACTCTTTGTGTTCATAAAGCCCAAGGTGGTGGAGTAGAAGAAGGGGTTCTACATGTTGCAGATCTGTGCTGACAAGGTGTGACTGTCGAGCACGGGAAAGACGGCTACTCCGAATCAAAATGTGCTGTAAGGATGAAATATACAGCAGATTTCCAAGACTAAGCATGGGAAAAAAGAATGTCAAATACTCTGTTAATCATTTTTATACTGATTAAACCTTGAAATGGTATTTTAGATATACTGGGTTAAATAAAGCATATTATTAAAATTCGTTTTAGCTGTTAGTTTTTACACACCAGGAAACCGAAGTGCAGAGAGGATAAGGAATTGCCCAGGGTCACAGAGGTTAAGAAGTGGTGGAAGCAAGATTCAAATCCGACTGGCCAACTGACTCCAGAGGTAACATTCAAAACCCTATACTCTCTAGTCTAATTTACTTTTCAAACATTCTCTCCTTCTCCTCTCCTTGTCACACCATGTCCTACAGGCAAACCAAACCATCTACTTTCCCTGTATGTACATCATGTTTTCTGAGCATTGTTCTCCCTGCCAGGAACGACTTCCCTTTCCTATTTCCATATAACGAAACTCATCTCAAATGATACCTCTTCCAGGAAGCCTTCCCTGAACTTCCAGTAGAAACTTACTTCCCTTTCTTCTGAATGTCCCCCCCTATTTCACTTGTACTTCTGGTATTACTTGATAGTTACACGTGTACTTATAGTTTATCTTCCTGCTAAGAGGAACTTGGCATTGTGCATCTTTAAATCGCCTATGGTTCCTAGCACAGAGATGCACATGATAGGTACTCAAAAATTCCTTTTATAAATGAATGAGTAAATAATAAATATATAGGATGAAAATTAAAACCGCTTTCTATCCTCAATAGGTTTATGATTGAGTACAGAAGGAAAGATGGACTGCCCAAGTGATATAAAGCAAATGCCTTTTTTTGCCCCCAATTAGAGGTGGCTGAAGGGAATTGAAGAATGGCAACTTCACTGTCCCCTACGTCCTTCTATTCAAATCCTAGCACGTGATGATGCTTGGCAGACATCCATCAGACATGATCAGGCTATAACTGAGTTCTAGCTATAATGCCTGGTTGACATCTGTAGAAACAACTTTACACACCACAAAGAACCCAGGCTTAGGAAATCAGCTGTTCTGAAAATACCTGCGCTAACTCTTTCATCATCACGTGGCCACCTCACCAAAGGCTCTCAGAGATTCAAATATAAATTACTCCATATCGTGTTCTAAGAAATCAAGATATTCCTTCTTTCAAGTGTATCCTAATTGCTAGGTTTTTAAAAAATTTAATTAATTAATTAATTTATTTTTGGCTGCGTTGGGTCTTCGTTGCTGCGCACGGGCTTTCTCTAGTTGTGGCGAGTGGGGGCTACTCTTTGTTGGGGTGCTCAGGCTTCTCACTGAGGTGGCTTCTCTTGTTGTGGAGCACGGGCTCTAGGTGTGCGGGCTTCAGTAGTTGCAGCACGCGGGCTCAGTAGTTGTGGCTCACGGGCTCTAGAGCTCAGGTTCAGTAGTTGTGGAGCATGGGCTTAGCTGCTCCGTGGCATGTGGGATCTTCCTGGACCAGGGATTGAACCCGTGTCCCCTGCACTGGCAGGCGGATTCTTAACCACTGTGCCACCAGGGAAGTCCCTAATTGCTAGTTTTAAATTTTTAAAAACTTGACATCATGAAAAGACACTATGCAGCCCTTCATAATGACTCACGGTTAAAGACATCTTTTAGCTAGATGTTGGCAGGTGGTATATAAAATAAGGAAATGCATGAGCATGTAGAGAGACAGTACCCAAGGCAGAGAGGAGAATGACTAGATCAGGCAGCTTGCAAGCCATCCAGGACCTTATTAGAGGTGTCTCTACTAAGTGACATTTTAAATATCTATAAAAAACAGCTCTGAATACTGTCACATATGGAAAGCAAAATAAATATTTCTAAGAAATCTATTCCACAATTACCATCTGCAGTTGTGATTAAGGAAAGGGAGATACTGCATTGGCGTTCTTCAAATGTGGAGGATTAAACTACTGAATTTGAGACCAACCAAACTGGGAAATGAGAAAAGCTCAAGGTGGAGTACTACTATCACTGGGGGAAACCTAAAGGGCTAGTTTTAGGTTATGCAGCCCACAAGTTACATTCCCATCTTTCAGAGAGGGCACAAACATGAAAGTAGAGGAAGCACAGGGAGCAGCAAATGGTTCTACTCAAGGCAGCCGAGTGAGGCAAAAGGGAGCTTCAAAGCAAACGTCAAAGCCAACAGGCATAGGAATCAACCTGGACTTGTGGACCGGCCAATGGCCCACCTTGACCAAGACCACTCATCGCATGATGTAACTTACAAAATCAGCCATAAAACAATAAGTTAACCACGTTGCCTACTGGTAAGCTATAGACATAAGGCAGGAGACTGAAATTTCACAGAAAGATCTATCAGGGCGGATCCACAAAACATCTTTACCTCAGGGAAAATACAATTGAGCAACTGTGAAAAGAGGAATGCCACTATTCTTTCTTTTTCAACAAACCTATAAAATTTTAGACCAGAAAATTCTCTGGAGACCATCTATTCCAATCTCCCACTTTAGAGAAAACTGAGGCCTTAAAGAAAGGAAAAACCATCCTAAGACCACAGTAGGTAGTCAAGCCTAATCTTGATTTTAGACTATAAAAGAGAATACAGAGTCTCAAAATTGAAATCTGTACTTTGACAAGTCGAGGGGTGCTCTTTCTTTCAAAGGTTTGTGCTGAGTCTTTATTTTTATCATTTATTTACAGCTCCCCACCATTCTTTCGTATCTTGGTTAACTGATTTCATTCTGCCATTCTATGTCCTCTACCCCTGTATCTATATCTGATTGTATCTATGACTGCTAATAAATTCCCTAAATTAGGCACTTTGAACATATGCAGGGATTATTTATTGAGTACATTTATTGAGTACCAGGCATGTGTATTCTTAATAGAAATAGTAATATCAACGCCTGTTAACCAAGCACTTACCTATGTGCCAGGCACTGTGCATTTTCTTATTTAATCCCTAACAGTCTTATAAGTAGGTTACAATTCTCATTATAATTTTTATTTTATAAATGAGGAGGCTGAGGCAGAGGGAGGTAAATCCACTGGTTAGTTAGTGATGTGGTTAGCTTTCTCCCCGACTCTAGAACTCATACTCTTCATAATTACACTCTCCCATAGGCCATATTCTTGTGGTTTTTCCCTTTATATTATGTAGCCTCCTGCAGTTTTCTTTATTCAGGGCCTCGCAGAAGATCCCAAACACAGGCACATCGAATAAAGCCTGTTTTATGATCTTAGTTGGAGGAGCAGTCCCAATAGCAACATATCCAACGGCAGCTTTAGGAAAGGTAGCCAGCTGTAAGAAAGCAAATGGTAGACAGGCTTGGGCCTTCCCAAGAATCCATTTCTGAATGTGTCCCAGAGGTGTACTTTTTTTTCCTCTTACAACCTTGATAATCAAATTTATCCCTTAATAGCTAAAATCATGCCTCTGCTGGTGACAAGAAGAATCTTAAATCTCTGAAGGACAGATGATAACCTAGTACTATCAATTTGATTTGGGAAGAGAAGGCTGTGAAATGGCCTTAAGTGTCTGATAGGAGATTTTTCTCAGGCAGCCTGAAAAAAATCTGTGGAGGGTGATAATGATAAAAACCAATTCTAAGCAGGTAGAGCTTGAAGTGAAGGCAGTCTCTCTGTGACATTAGAAGGAAGTATTCTTAGATCTCCTTTAGAAAGAGCCAGGCAAACTGTTTCTATGTCCCTGAGAAGGGAAATGATGGAGAGAAACAATCACAGCCGCTGATGTCTGTACTGATACTTCCAGACCCCGGGATTCTACCAGGAACCACACTTTTAAAATGAAACACAGACATATTTTCCCCAGGGGTGGGGACTGGGGGTGGAGGGAGGAGTAGGACACGTGCCCTCCTGATTAGACTGAGTTCTTGTATCCCCCTAAAAACTTTATTATTTCGGCCACTCTATTTTTTCTTCCATTTTTATCACCAGTTCCCTTTTGGGTACCCTGTTGACCTTGGGCACAGATATCAAGAACTTTCTTTGGTACCACAGCTGGGAGGTCAATGTCATATCATGTTTTCACCTCACTGTCTCTGTAAAGAGAATTCTTGGAAGGGTCGTTTTCCATTCCCTTTCACCCTAAGATTTGAGGTTTTAAGTTACTAGTTGGGAATTCAGTGACTTTGTTGCACCTAAAGGTCAAGTAATAGAACCCAAGCTGAAACGTCATTAATTCACTCTGGAGATGTATTTCATAAAAGCCCAGAGTATCATGAAATAGTCAAAAATTGTCTTCATGTGTGGAAAGGTGTTTTCCTCTTTCGTGTGCCTGTCAGCCATTAAATAAAACTCTAAAATGTGGGAAAGCTAAGAAACAGGGGCTCTGGGCATGGCATTCTCCAAATAGATTCTTGTGACTCCATCAAATGAGGACACTTTAGTTTTAACGATGCACCAGGAATTTTCTCTGAAAGGTTCTGGGAATGGCAGACTCATTCCTGGTTAGACCCCCTCTCTCCCTGACTCCCACAACCCGCCCTGTTTCTCCCTGCTCCCAACAGGATGGGAAGAAAACGTCCTTAGGAGACCTTTCCTTTTTTATATTACACAATCTCATCTCTGGAATTCAAGTCCTAGTACTGCTCAGACCAAATAAGAAGTGCTTGTCACCAGGAAGGCGGCCATCTAAACAAGCAGCAGCTAGATGAGAAAAGAGGGCATGTCAGCCCAGAGCAGCAGAGAGGGTTTCTCACGGCAGCTATTTGCTACCCTCCAAGGAGCTTCAGAGGCTGCCCATTAAAACCCTGTTAAAACACTTCTGATGTTGTCAGCAGCAGAGAGCTGAAATAGCACAGTGATCACTGAGATGCTATCTGCCTTGAGCAATTCAATGGTACTGTCAATACTATGAGCAAGGAGGTACAACATAAAGCAACAACCTAATTTCTACATCAAAATTTCATAAGCTCCCTCAGCTGGCAGCACTCGTCATGGGGGCACATAGAGACCAAGCCAGTGGACCACCCTAGGAAGAGAAAGACCTCTATGTTCAGATCTGGCCCCAAAGTCCTGAACCTGCACACGACTACTGAACCTGCAATACTCCCTAGGAACTTTGCCCAGAAAGGAATTACTGGAATGAATGTTCCTCTCCAGGGCACCACTGGGCACCAGTTAAGGCATGGGATTTCTGGATCAGGTTCCTTTCTTGGAGGTTGTATGTTCAGAAGACAGTTTGTTCCACCGACATCTACCCATGTTTGTTCCTCACGAGAAGAGTCCAATTGTATTGAAAAGGCTACAGAATTTGCCTGATTTTATACTTCACTGCTCTGTTTCTGATTTCCGATGACAATAGTAGTTACAGAGACCAGAACCCTAATTCTAGAGCACCTTCCCTTGTCAGCAAACGTAAAGAAGAAGGTATCTTACGACTGTTTTGGATGCAAGTTGAAAACAGCAGGTAATACAGGCGAATTCCCCTGCTTTAGAAGCACACAGCCTGGTATCGTTCCATTTGATGGCTCTTTCTTTTGGCTAACATAGGGTGATAAATAGGGAGGCTGTCACCCACATCAGTGCACTTTTAAGGGTGAAATGAGCACCGCTAATTAAACTGACACGTGCAAGCAGGAGCTGGGTAGACTGGGACCTATGCTTAGCCGAGCTAAGTCCTCACAGTAAATTGAGACTTGAAAAGTTATGTGATGGGATAGGAAATGAATAAGTGGCTATTTCCTCACAGAATGAACAGCAGGATGGAATGAAGATGCTCAGCCCACCAGCTGGATGTCTTACTTGCCTAATAACAAACGTCAGGCTGTTTGATCCACGGTGTCCATGCAGACAACTGTGCCGACTCAGCCCTGACCCCCGCTTCCCCGGCCCCCACCCCACCCCACCCCACCCCCAGGTGAGAGGAAGGAGGCGTTACCATGTGACTACAACGCAGTTACAATTATCCACTGCAACTTCACACGCAGGGTGCTGGGACAGCTAGCGAGCCGTCTCCAGGAAATTTACCTGAAGCCAAGAGCAGGCTGGTCTCAGGGTCCTTTTCTCTGGCCCCAAGGACAGACCCAAGAGGACAGGCAGAATGGGGTTTGGGCATTTTCCACTGTGATAGAAGTTAAGGTAATCCCAACACACTAAGGAGAATTCAGACTGTAGTCTTTCGGGTAGAGTCTTTGAGGGAAAGGAGTATTACCTAACCTTCTGGATGCTTCTAATCACTGTGATAATGGGCTCACAGGGTAATGGGGTAGGAGGGGGAGACTTCAGACGGAGAAAGCCAGTACAGCAAGCTCCACAAGGAACGAGAGATGGGTGCTCGATTCAATTTCCATGACGCAACACTTCGCATTTCTTCTTTTAACCATCTCAGTGGGTGTTCTGCCTGAAGACCATGATAGCATAACCAGACGATAAGCAAAGCAATATTAAGTGAAGAACTACTCGGAAAAGATCAGATAATCCCAAGAATTCTGGCAGTAACTAGTCGACTTAAATTATCAGTGGCCAATTATAATTGTTCATTCAAAACACGAAGGCCTCTCAGAGCAATAAACTCAGTAACCAAGACTTTTCAGAGGAAGTCTGACAGTTTTCTTGTATAGTTTATTTTGTGCCTGGCATTAACGCTTTTTTCAAAAAAAGCATTAGGCTTTTCTTAAAAGGCATTTTGAGGAAGGGAGAAAAAAAGGCTTCAAGAGTTTAAGCAAAGCAATATGGGTCGCTACATGATGAAGAAAAATATTTCTCAAGCAAATTGACAAGTCAGAGGAATCTGCCTAATGATATCAGATGTGCAAAAGTGAACTTGGGATAAAAGGGGGGTAATTTTGGAGGGTGCCTAGGTCCTGGGAATATGCTCTTCATTTATTTGTCCATTCTTTCAATAGCTCCAAATAACCACGACAGGAGGAAAAGCACTTCTGCTCTCAGTTCCTGTTTATCTTTTTCAGGAAAGATTTCCTATAATTTACATTACTAAGGCAAGCCAAACTAAGCCACAATGATTCCTGGGTCACAATATCCTCACCAAACACTTCCAAACCATTGTAAGGACTGGAAATCATCCAGGTGGGAAAAGAATCTATTCTTTTCAGGAATCCAGATTTTTCACTATCACAAAAGGCAGAGGACACTTTAAAACTAGCGTTAACTTTAAACTCTACAAGGTAGGCAAACAACTTTGCAGACTGAGGACTTGATATTTAGATAAAGGAAAACCTGCACAAGACTGTACAGACTAGGGACTTCCCTGGTGGCACAGTGGTTAAGAATCTGCCTGCCAATGCAGGGAACACGGGTTCGAGCCCTGGTCCAGGAAGATCCCATATGCTGTGGAGCAACTAAGCCCGTGAGCCACAACTACTGAGCCTGAGTTCTAGAGCCTGCGAGCCACAACTACTGAGCTCACGTGCCACAACTACTGAAGCCCGCATGCCTAGAGCCCGTGCTCCACAACAAGAGAAGCCACCGCAATGAGAAGCCTGTGCACCGCAACAAAGAGTAGCCCCTGCTCGCTGCAACTAGCGAAAGCCTGCACGCAGCAACAAAGACCCAATGCAGCCAAAAATAAATAAAATAAATAAAATTTTTAAAAAAGAGTGTACAGACTCACTGTTAACAAATGCACATTTTAAATTCTGTATCTTAGAAGAGTGTGTTGGAAAATTATCTTTTTAAAAAAAATTTTTATTGAAGTATAATGGATTTACAATGTTGTGTTAATTTCTGTACAGCAGAAATTAACTTTGCTATACAGCAAAGTGCCTCAGTTATACATATATATATTCTTTTTCATATTCTTTTCCACTATGTGAGAATTCTCTTACTTCATACAAAATCAACAAGTATTTATTGAACTGCCTAGTTCATAGATACGATGACACAGGCTAGAATCCTACATGTGTTTCAATTTGGTATCTCCTTTCTGAACTGTTTTGTTTTGTTTTGCTTTGTGCTTTAAACTTCTGTTAAGCGTAGGGTCAATTCTGGAAGAAAAAAGCTTCTCCCTCAATACTTTGTAAACC
The DNA here is from genome assembly GCF_951394435.1 of Stenella coeruleoalba. Taxonomy (NCBI): domain Eukaryota; kingdom Metazoa; phylum Chordata; class Mammalia; order Artiodactyla; family Delphinidae; genus Stenella; species Stenella coeruleoalba. Next base: position 33,354,662 of record NC_137165.1, read on the forward strand.
TGAGTTAAGGCAAATCTGACAAAACAGTGACATAAATCCCAATAGTGGTATCTTCTGTAGTACATAAACACATATCGACACCACTCTAAATCCACTCATATGTCCCAGACTATGCTCAATTTCTTGACATCCCATGATACACTAAGGAATCTCCCTCCTCACTTACTTAGAGTTTATTCCTAGGAAATGGGAATAGACAATTTATGTCATGCTGCCTAATCTGAAACGATGCTATACCTCCAAAGGAAGGGAAATGGCTATCAGAGAGATTAGTATGGAATAAAATATACAGTAAGATATTCAGCAAAATGTTCTGGAATATAAAAGACCTACTACTGGGGAAACCAACATAAATATATATTTTAATAAATTAGAAAAGTGAACTTATATATTACACTCTGAAAAGCAAAAGAGATCCAACGAAGACAGAGGTTTTCAAGTTCGGCCGTACACTGGAATCATCCAGAGAGTTTAAAAAATACTGATGTCTGTGCTTCAATCTCAACTGATCTGAGCGTGGTCTGGAGATAGGGATTTTTTGAAAGGTCCCCAAGGAATTCTAATGTGCAGTCAAGGTTGAGAACCACTGCACAAGAGCTGCTGGTGTCCACACCTAATGGAGCCTGGATATGGTGAGCTGGGGGGGTTAGCAAATTAAGGAGGTGAATTGGAAAGAGATGGAAATTGGGAGAGGCTAATGTTAAACTTTCACTCTTCTTGTAAAAGATTACAGTTTACTTTGCAATTAAGTAGCTTTAAAAAATATGTCAAGGGCTTCCCTGGTGGCGCAGTGGTTGGGAGTCCGCCTGCCGGTGCGGGGGACACGGGTTCGGGCCCTTGTCCGGGGAGATCCCACATGCCGCGGAGCGACTAGGCCCGTGTGCCACAACTTCTGAGCCTGCGCTCTAGAGCCCGTGAGCCACAACTACTGAAGCCCACGCGCCTAGAGCCCGTGCTCCGCAGCAAGAGAGGCCACCGCAATGAGAAGCCCTGGCTCAGCAACGAAGAGTAGCCCCCGCTCGCTGCAACTAGAGAAAGCCTGCATGCAGCAACAAAGACCCAACTCAGCCAAAAGTAAATAAAATAAATCTAAAAAAATATGTCAAAAGATATTCCTCTGTATTCTAGAGTCTGCAGTGTAATGGACATTGGTTCCCACTTTATGCAGGGGGAGCAATGCATACACGTTTGGAGACATATTCAAGTGTCTGCATGTCTCAAGTGATGAAGCAACAGAATCACTACAAATCTGGGGGGAGGTCAGGAATCATCTAGTTTAGATGTTTCACAAAATACCAAACTGAAGTATAGAAAGGTAAAGTATCAGAAGAGATAACTAAAAACCAAAGACATCCAGATTCCCCATCCAGAGAAAGAATCAGCCAAGCAAGTTCTTTTCTCTTGTACTATGATGCCTGAAATATTTTCTCTAACCAATGGGTTTCAAGAGACTTTTGTTTCCCTCTCAAAAGGTTTAAAAGCATTAGACATTGGTGAAATGTATCCTTGTCCATTCTTTTTTTTTTTTTTAGCGGTCCGCGGGCCTCTCACTGTTGTGGCCTCTCCCGTTGCGGAGCACAGGCTCCAGACATGCAGGCTCAGCGGCCATGGCTCAAGGGCCCAGCCGCTCCGCGGCATGTGGGATCTTCCTGGACCGGGGCACGAACCTGTGTCCCCTGCATCGGCAGGTGGACTCTCAACCACTGCACCACCAGGGAAGCCCCTTGTCCATTCTTAAGAAGCTAGCTCCCTGAACTGAAAAATATTAGACCAAGCCAAGGAGTAGACTAAGAAAAATCATAATAATAGACAATATGTGAAATTAATCCTGGTTAGTTATATTTCCTGCTTATCTGCTCCAGCTATCAAAAGGGAGAGCCTGATTGGTTCCTTAAATTTTATCAGGTGGATGTAAGAGAAATGTAGGTTGTATTTACAGGGTAATCCTGTGCATTAAGTATATGCAAGTGGTTAATTTTCTGAGACGAAACCCCCAACAAACTTGTTATCACTAAATACTGCTCAGCGTCTGTATGGTACATTCATAGCCAGAGAATACCCTTTTGAATAGTTATCTTTCAGTATTTTCCAGGAAAGCCACAGTTAATTCCAAGGAGTAGTTCCATTAGTATATTCCTTTACTTGGAATGACCTTTGAAACCGGCCCTACAAGGAGTCCTGTGAGGTTAGTTAGCATCTCCAGCCCACTTTAAATCAAGCAACAGCTCTCAACAATCATTCTCTTGCCTTTCACTTTAGGAGGCATTCGGCTGCCAGAATTCCTCACTCACCCCTTTGCACTACATTACCATAGACCTTTCTCTGCCATCCTGGGACAATTGCAAAAGGGCAGAAGGCAGAGTTTAATATCTCATTCAGTTCCTCCTTGCCTGCCTCACATGCTGGGAGCTGCCATGGTTTGGAATTCATGATGGACTAAACCACATCCAGAAGACTCAAAACCTGTGAGTTCTAAACAGCGACCTAGGGACTTCCCTGGTGGTCCAGTGGTTAAGACTCCACGCTCTCAGTGCAGGGGTTCCAGGTTTGATCCCTGGTCAGGGAACTAGATCCCACATGCATGCCACAGCTAAGAGTTCTCATGCCACAACTAAGGAGATGGAGAGCTGCAACTAAGGAGCCTGGCTGCTGCAACTAAGACCCAGTACAACCAAATAAATAATAATAAAGTAAACAGCTGCCTAGCACAAATGTCTGTCTGTCCATCTGTCTATCTATTCATCCTCCATCTTTCTTTCACAACTTTCAAAACAACTGTATTTTTCAAAAAGGAAAACATGTGAATATAAGACAGTTAAAGGTCAGGAAGAGAGATGAGCTACAATGTAGGGGTGGCAAAAGAAGATCATCCTTCTTGGAACTTGAGGTAAGATGGTTATTGTACTACTTTTGCTTTAAATTCTCATCATGCCTTACTTTTCTCATACGAAAAATTTATGGATAAGAATTAAACAAGGGAAGGAAACTTACACTTACTGAGGCACTGAACAGTTGGCTAGGTTCTGAGGAACACAGAAAAAGTATTACATAGGTCCTGCCTCAAAGAAGTTAACTACCTTGTTGGAATTCAATTCTAAAACATAAAAGCACTTGCACACAGTATAATAATAAAAAAAAAAGGTATTAACTAAATAAAGGAGGAACTCTCAAGAAAGACTTTTAGAAGAAAGGACCAGAAGGACATATAGATATAGGCAAAATTTGCCAAGGGAGCCCATAGATACAATGCTAATCAAATGCCATTGCCCAAAAATGGGACCTCCACAAAGGCCACTTCATTTTCTAGTGTGGTTTCTAAGAGAGGCTGAAAAACGGAAACTGGAAACTAACACCAGTGAGTCTAATAATCGCCCTGGTTATAATTAAGGCTGGCATAGTCTCTGCCTAAAGCAAAGCAAATATGAAGGCATCTTGGCTAAATCCACTGATTTGCATAGACACACATACTTATATTTTATATACTTATATTTATTTATACATATATTATTATATATAATTTTTATATATTCAAGTGTACATATAAAAATAAAGTGGTAATGTGTGTGTATGTATATATAAAAATTTTATTCCATGCCTTGTCTTTTGCTGATATAGCAGACTTCAGATACCTCTTTGAAGGTATAGACAAATTCTTTGCTATAAACAAAGAATTTAGGGGGTTAGTACACATATCCTCTTATTTTTAAACTTGTTGATCTTCAAAATAGGATATCCTTCCAATGGAACAGATCTTTTCGCAGGTAGGCTTTTTGTAAACAGGATATGTATACTCTTTAAGGAGCAACAAGTTGAGGATATAAATCTGTCAAGTCTAGAATATTCCTACTGAGTTTTACAAATGGCAGAAAACAATAGTGTACCAGTTCTTTCTAACATTAGCTGCTTTGTTCCTCTCACAGCCTTACAGAAAAGTTGTTTGCAACTCTTCACATCCTTACAAAGTATTCAGATTCTTCAATGAAATGAGGTTCCCACATTGTGGATACACCCACACAGCAAACTGCTACAGTGAATGAAACGGATTATAGTCAGATCTTTGACGATACTAACTTTACGCTAAGGCCCTACTCTGGTGGGCAGCTTTCCCTCCAAATCTATGCCTGAAAAATGTTACCCAAGAAACAGACCCTAGACCTTCAGAAGAGCTGTCGAGTGGTTATTTGAGTTGAAACATTTCCTGTGTGGGAATAGACTGGTATAAGTACAATGATGGTTCCCTGGCTGAAATGTCAGACGCATTTTTTTTTTTTTTTGGATGGAGAAACGACCTGGATACAAAGAAAAGATCCTGAGTCTAATGATGCATAATTCCTACTAGACCAACGCACATCTGCAAAACCAACCTCAGGAGAGCCTGCCTGCCTTATGCAGCCACCTCTGCTGCTCTAGATAGCACTCTTTTCAGCCAACAGCTCTTCCACGGAGCAACACTCACTTTAAATCAGCTTCCAAACAGCTATTCATCCAAGGGAGGACAATTCAAAGGGATCAAATTGGGCAGCTCAGAAATCTGTGGCTAGAGACATGACAAAAGAGGTCAGAAGGGACCCAGAGGGAGGGTGGCTCTCAAAAAGGGAGGAGAGTCTCTGGATGTTTACATTCTTGTTTGAAAAGTCTTCCAGGGCACAAGTACAGTCAGTAAGGAAGCACAACCACCTGGTGGCCAACTGGGCTGTCGTATGAACTAACCAGGCAATGATTACTGATGACAGAGGGGAAAAGTGAAGGGGGGCTGGTTCCAGCAATTTTGAGGGGAGTGGGGAGAATGTTAATGTCATTCCATTTCTTCTGAAGAAGTGAGAATACTCTCCAGAACAGTTCCTCCCACCCCCACCCCAGGCTTTTTCTCCTTTCCTCCACCCAGGGCAGAGATCCTGGCTCAGAGAAGGCTGTGGGCAGCTAAGACTCTGGCTCACTTCCACCATCTCTGGGGGTGTGGGTCAAGCTTGGCCTGGGATAGACTGGAGGGAGAATCCTTTCAGTTCTGCTGAAGGAGGCTTACACAGGCCTTCATCTCCCCATGATAACCTACACCAACCTGTGGAGAGTAGATTCCCTGCTTCTTCTGCACGATTCCTGACTCCCTGAGATGGGAGAGTGAGTTAGCAGCTGGAAGAGTCCCTTCCCTTTCGCTCTCTGTTCATGTCTGTTATAACTCAGAGTTAGGCAACCACTTTGTGATCCTATTTAAAAGCTATCCCTGAAATTGCCTCTGCTAAGTAGTTTACTACTACTATCACCACACAGGGAGGATTCTATGCTTAGCATCTGGTCACAGAGCAATTTCAGCAATAGGTCCTAGATTAGAACTTGGTGAACCTGAGGCTTTCACTGGTATTATTCCTAGCCACCAGGTATGAATCAGGGAAGAAATTCAGAACCTGGCCCTATCTTTCAAGACTTTACTTCAACATTCACTCCCTTAGGATTTCTGGATATCATCTAACAGACCATAAAGGTAAATCTCTAAAGGGCTCCAAAGGGAGCTTTCAGAGTTAAAAAGCCACTCCGCCACAAAAGCTACACATGTCCTTATTATACAACAGGAGCAAATCCACTGGGTTACTTCACCTGCCAAGGGGTAAATTCGTCCTCTGCCTGATGGGAATGACATTAACTTCCACGGCGGTGACGTTGTAGTCACCTATCAAGTCATAGGTGCCAATATTCCTGATGAGAGCTGGCTCAGTTTTAACCTTCCTCACATTCTATCCTTTTGTGAACCCTGACACTTCCTCTCTGCAACTGATGGAATCAACTTCCAAACCTGGTGGATTTCATGTCTAATCAGAGCATTCTCCTGACCTTTTTCCTGTATAGGGGTGAAGGCTGGACCACTGTTCAAGTGGCTTTCTGTTCAGCCTCTTTAAGAAGCAGTGGCAGCAGCTCTCCTACAAAATGGTCTAGGGCAGCCACCTAAAAGGGTGGGTGATCTTCATAAATGGACAGGAAACAGAAAAGACGAATATTTGGGTGGATGACAGATGCCTTAACTGGCCTTCAAGATACGAGCTGTTCTATTAAACATAGGGCCATTATGCTGGCCGGCCATCCACTTTAAACCCCAGAGTGATTAAAATGCTGGCAGGAAATGAAAGCTCTCTATTGAAGGTCCTTCCCTGAGGTCCTAATTTCAAACCAAATTTTACAGCACCGCACAGGAACAAAGGAAGCCCAGTCTTCCAAGTCTTCTTTTTGTCACTTTGGACAAAGACACCCCCTCATACTCTTCAAAGAACAATGGCCTCTGCAGAGCCACAGCCATGCCAAGAATGGGCACAAACCATACAGAAACACATTTTAAAAATACATTTTACACTGCCCTTGACATTTCGGATAAATAGAAACCACTGCACTGAAATTCCAAATATTTCATCCTTTCCCTCCTCCCTTTGCCTCTATAATGAGAATTTTCCTATTCTCCCAATCTACTTGATCTTTGACATTTTGGCCTCTGTGAATGGAGGACACAGTCGAGTAGCCAAATAAATTAATTATTCAGATAATTGCGTTTTATTAAAATAATCACTGTCACTGAGGCAATCGCATGATTTTCACCGTCAGAAGACAACATGGATGGCTACAAATCTTTTTTAATTGAAACATCGCCAGAGCCTTTCCTGTTCCACAGTCCACTACAAGCAAGCCAGGGAAAATATGTTATCAGGACAGGATTTCTTATTTCTTTACTAGCTGTTGTTTCGGGGTGGCCTTTTTTTTTTTTCCTCCTTCTTCTTCTTCAGCAAAAATAGCTTTTATGTTTTTACTGAACCACTTCAGATTCACTCTTCCACACAGTGGATGTTTACTTGGATTTGGCAGGCTGAGAACAGCTGGTTGTTTCCTAACGAATGGAACACGAGACCATATGTTTCAACATTTAAGCAATTTTGAACCAGAGGTATAATTCTGAGTGCCCTTTGTTGAAACTGTACATTAAATACCCAAAGGATCCAAGCTATACAAGAGATATGGCACCCCCCTCCCCTTCCTTTTTTAGCACATTTCCCTTAGCAACAACACCACTCCACACCACTTATATCACACACCCGCACCACAAGTTTGCAGGAGCGCTGGTGAGCTGACGACGGCTCTGCTTCAGGGGCAGCTGTATTTTAAACAGGGAAAGACAGCTAAGCAGACGTTTTCCTTCTAATTCTGTTTGGGAACGAAATGTGTCTGAGCCCCTCTGAGGGCACATCAACAATATGGATACCTATTTTTCTTCACAGAAGCATGGACCTAACAGATGTATAAAAGAGGAGGCTCTGATATTCGCATTTAGGATGACCAGACGCTTTGTCTCTCCCCTTTCCGTTTTAGAACATCCTCACGTGAAGCTGGGCTAGTGAGATTCAAGTTAAACTCACACCGAGGATGAGAAATGTCCTAAACAGAAGAACTTCTCATGAAACTTACTATCTCAGCTCTCTAATGAAACTTACTATATTTTTTTAAAAATTTGGTGCTTCAATATTAATCATTAAGAATGTTAGAAAACGAAACTATGGCTTTAAAGTCAGGCTGAGTCAGAGCATTAGCAAGGCATTAGCGGTGCACCAAAAACAAGATTCTCTTGTTCCTGGAAGATGAGAGCTCAGCTTCAGAAAAAAATGAAATACTGTGAGAAGTCAAATATATGTAAATAGGCAACACAATAAGTAAAATAGCAAGTGCAGGGGAGTGGGACAGGAAGCCACCAGCCTCTTGAAAGTCTGAGAGTTCATGCAACCTCCCTATTTTGAATTTAGATTTTGAAATAATAAATTGAAGTCAACACATTTTTAGACACCATTTTCTAAAATACTAAATGAGTTATTTATTAAGATATAATAGGTAAGAGGTAAAACTAAGTGAACACAGGTTATTTCTACCCTAGATTCAGAGAGGCATTTCTTTAACTTCTTTCTGAGTTCCTAAACGTCCCAGTCCCTGTAAGTTTCTGCACATGTGGTTGGATGTATTTTTCGAAGGGGATTTTTAAAATAGCCCTACTTACTATCATTACTATACACTTTAAAGATAACTTAAAGAGGTGATCAATATTACCTCCTAAGATTTTTCTTCTCCATCCAGGTTCTTATATGAAAGGAAGATTAGTAATACTAACAATACTTTTCTTCCTCTGATTCCACTTAAGTGCAAGAATCCTACTGAGAGTTTTACAAAGCCATGTTACTAATAAAATCTCAGCAAAACCAAAAACATTATCCCGCCCCACCACTTTCACCAAACAAGACACAAATATGCATATGCATTGTTTCTACCTTAGTTTAAATCTCACAGCTCCAAGAAAACTTGGGAAAATGGACCCTTTGACAGCTGAATTTCCTTGAGCCTTGTGACAGGGCAGATTTTCTCCTCTCCTGGGTTTTGAAGCAACACAGGGATTGCTTGGGGTAGGAGTGGTTGGAGAGGGCAGTTATATCCATGCTTTTAAGATGCTACTCAGTACACAAGGAAATAGGTACAAAGATGTTCACTGCAGCTTTGTTCATAGAAGCAAACATTTTTAAACCACTGCCACAGGGAGGCAGTTAAATCGATTATAATACCGCCATACAGCAGAATGCTATTGGAAAGAGCCCAATGAACAGGAACACAGGCCAATGAGCCAGAATATCTTGGTTTGAATCCAGCCTTGGCTTTTGCTGTCTCTGTAACCTTGGGCACATCTATAACCTTTTTAAAACTCAATTTCCTCATCTATCAATACTTGTATCCTAAAGTTATAGTGAAGATTAAATGAATTAATACACAGCTGCCTCTAGAAATATTATCCATTATTATTAATATACAGACAGTAAAAAGAATAAGGTAGATCTATAAGTACAATATATACTGACAGGGAGACGGTATCTACCACATAAATTGGTGAGAGGAAAAACACAGGCTGGAGAGCAGTAGATATAGCAGTATGAGAACAGGGAAGAAAATTGAATTTCTATGCTTTTACGCATGTACAGATAAAAGGTTAAGAAACATCCCTGCTCCACTGACAGATGAATAGATAAGGAAGATGTGGTAAACATATACAATGGAATACTATTCAGCCATAAAAAAGAATGAAATAATGCCATTTGCACCAACATGGATGGACTCAGAGATTATCATACTAAGTGTAGAAAGTCAGACAAATATCACATGATATCATATGTGGAATGTTAAAAAATGAACTTATTTACAAAACAGAAACAGACTCACAGACATAGAAAACAAACTTATGGTTATCAAAGGGGAAAGTGGGGTGGGAAGGGATAAATTAGGAGTTTGGGATTAACAGATACATACTACTATGTATAAAATACATAAACAACAAGGACCTATGATATAGCACAGGGAACTATACTCAATATCTTTTAATAACCTATAATGGAAGAGAATCTGTAAAAGAATACACACACACACATTACTGAATCACTCTGTTGTACATCTGAAACTAACACAACATTGTAAATCGACTACTCTTCTGTTAAAAATTTTTTAATAAAATAAAATAATTAAAAAATAAGAAGAAACATCTCTGCTATCTTTGGCATACTGCAAGAGTTTATATGCAGAAAACTTGAAAAAGGTCTAAGAACAAATATTAATATTGTGTCTTCATATAAAAAGATACTTGAAAAACATACTCCTTTGTAGCTTTCATGTCAGTTGTTCCCCTAATACCCCTGTTCTTTCAAAACAAAATTATTTTGGATCTACATTGAATTCTTCAAGTTAAAAAAAGAACTAGATAGGGACTTCCCTGGTGGTCCAGTGGCTAAGGCTCCACGCTCCCAATGCAGCAGACCCGGGTTCCATCCCTGGTCAGGGAACTAGATCCCGCCTGGCGCAACTAAGACCCGGCGAAGCCAAATAAATAAATATTAAAAAAAAAAAAAGAAAAGAACTAGATAGAGCCAAAGTAAAACCTGCTACATTCATAGGGAAAAACCACCTCATGACTTTCTAACATTAAAAAGTAGTTTTAGTTAATATTATAGTTATTCGTAGTGCCACAAAAGAACTAGTATAATGTATAGATCTATATGTACAGATATACATACACACACAAAGGAAGATAAAATATGCCTACTTTTTGTAAAAATAAGTTGTTCCCAGAGCTCAAGAATCATCCAGACAGCTCTGATTCAGAATATGGGGAAGGCTGTGCATGCGATGCCCAAAAAATGCCCCAGGGTGCCACGAGCATCCCAGCTATTCCGACAGACAGTCACTCCAGTGTATGTGTCAAGGCATACGGCACTGCAAAAGCTAATGGATCGGTCTTAAGCTAAAAATCAAAGGTGTGATTTGATTTTAAGGTCCTGTTTCAAAGGTGATGATTTGATGGTACTAGGTAAGGCTTTTGCCTAGATTATGACTTACCCGACACATCCTGAATTGTGCAAGACTCACTCATTCAGCAACATTTATCAAGTGCCTATAACTAGAGTGCTAGAAACAGTCCTCTAAAACTTAGGCTAAAACCTATGTTACCCAGATACATGAGAAACCTACAGAAGTAAAAGAGAAGTATAATTCAGGAATATGCTCATCTCGCCCTTTAGGTGGGAAGAGATATCATTGTTTTTCCTTTAAAAGCTCAGATTCTACTGATCTGATGGACACAAATAGCATAAAGGCCTTTGGGGCAAAAATTATCTTCCTAATTGATAAAAAAAGCTGTCCTTCTGATTGTGTCTGCCTGAAACTCTGCTCCTGACACAGTTCACACCCTAAGAATACCAAGACTACTCGTCTGTTAAGTACTCGGGTAAAACTAGGTACACTCCACAGGTCCTACAAAGCTTAGGCCACTTTATTTATTTATTAATTAATAAATTTATTTATTAATTATTTATTTTTGGCTGCATTGGGTCTTCGTTGCTGTGCGCAGGCTTTCTCGCAGCGAGGGGGGCTACACTTCCTTGCGGTGCGCGGGCTTCTCATTGCGGTGGCTTCTCTTGTCGTGGAGCACGGGCTCTAGGCGCACGGGCTTCAGTGGTTGCGGCACGTGGGTTCAGTAGTTGTGGCTCACAGGCTCTAGAGTGCAGGCTCAGCAGTTGTGGCACATGGGCTTAGTTGCTCTGTAGCATGTGGAATCTTCACGGGCCAGAGCTCGAACCCGTGTCCCCTGCATTGGCAGGCGTATTCTTAACCACTGCGCCACCAGGGAAGTTGCTTAGGCCACTTTAAATTAGCCATTTTCAGACTAACCAGAGTGGGAAAAGCAGCTGAACAAGGGTCTAGAGAACATAAAAGAAGCACATTCTCTGATGAGCAGCTCTCTTTCCTGCCCACTTCCCTTTAGACCAATGGCGGTGTAAGAAAGCACGACAGCATGTGGTAGCAATCACAAAGCCCAATTTGTTCTGAGCATGTCAAGGTCAATGACATTATGGCTGAGGAGACTGTCTTGAGCATTGGAAGTCTGCAACAGTTCCTGAATGTCACACAGGATCACCTACGGTGTTTGTTTGCCATTTCCTCCATACTAGCTCTCTTAACAGCTATCTTTCCTGTAGACTTAGAAATACGCAGAAATGGAAATACCTCATTCTGGTGGTCTTCTGTTGGTCAACAGATAAATGCTATTGATGTTGACAAGGTGGGAGGCCCACCAGGAAGTCCAGCTGGATTTGTTGAAATAAAACAAATTTTCCTTCCTAAAACACATTTTATCAGGAAACGGTCCCTGCCTGTATCCCTCTTAGGATATACTGTCTGTTCTGGCTCTAGAAGACCGAAAAGGAGGAAAGAAATGATAGATGTTTGGTTTTTTTTCTTTCACTTTCAACCTTTTTTTTTTTGACAGGTAGAAAAGAGAAAAATAATACTTCTTGTATTTCCCAGACAGGTAAGTTCCAAAGAAAGTCACTTTTTTTATAACAAGAGAGTCTTAAAATTCTCTCAATTTTAACAGTGGACTGGAAAAATGAGCAGAGTAGGAGTAACCCATTGCATATTTGTCAGAAATTGCTACTTACTTAATTTCTTCTTAGTGTGAATCAGAAGTTAGCCTTTGATTTCAGATGGAATTGGACTTCCTAATTTTTTATCCTATTACTCTTTAATTTTTCTTCCAACTATTCTTGATGTTTAATAAGTTCCAAGACATTTTTCCATTCTCAGCCAACGCAAAGATTGAATAATACAATGGGAATCAGATTTAAAGAAAAAAGCCCTGGTACTGTGTTTTCAAAGGTAATCGTATTCCAGAAATACTTAATGTAAGGGCTATAAACTCTGTTTTAAAGAAAGTTACAGTGACGAAGCAACAACAATTTTTGTTATTTTTAACATGGGTATTTTAGTTTAAAAAAGATTCCACTCAATGTTTCCCAAATTCAGTGTTTCACATAATGGTCAGTCCAATATGAATGTGGGAAAAAAAGACAAATCCAAACATGGAATATTATTTTCAAAAAATAGTTAACTAAATGTAAAGGTCCAGTAAAATGTGATATTCAGATTTTTCTGAACTCGTTCACATGACCTTCATTCTATTTATAGAAATGCAGCAATTCCCATTTGAATATAGAGCAATACCTTGTAGGAGAACTTGGTTTAGCCAAATAAACTTGGGGAAAGTGTTGACTTAAAAATAAAACACTGGAAGAGGAGGGAGGGGCTTCCCCCACCCCCACCCCTCCGCCCCTGTGAAAATTTCCGGAAAAGTTGTAAACAAAGGCAGGTTTGGCTCAGACCCTGAGTGACTCTGGTGAGCTGAGGAGGATGAAGAGTATATCAAACCTCCCAGAGTGAGGAAATGTTTGTAAAACAGTTAGTAAATCACAGGCAGCCAGGGTCACCATGCTGAACAAGCCAAGGGACACGCAGCCAAAACCCCAGCTGTGAAAGAAGGGGGCCGGCATCCTTCACAACTTGAACCCCATTTTAAATGATCTCTTGGTTCCATTCTCTGCCCTTTCCCCTCTGTCACTTCAGAGCTTGGAGGGCTCTGCGATTAATTAGCTCAGGGCCAAGGGCAGGGCTGACTATCCCCTACTGACTGCCAAGGTGAGGAGACTAGTACATTGAAAACGGAGTGATACTGATGGAGCCTTTGGTCCTAGGGACAAAGCTGAAAGTTCCAGCTGGAAAAAAAGAATCACACTCAACCTGGAAAAAAAAAAGTTTACAAAGATGAACAGAAAGCAAAATATGTAGCTGGAAGTTTCCATGTATTTCGAAATATCTTTTCAAGCCCTTTTGATCACTATTCTCCCTAACTATTCTGTGGTACATCTGTTAATTATTCTTTCCCTGATTTTACACAGATGACAATGTGGAAATTGTTAAGTTCTTCATAAACTGTCTTTTTTGTGCCCCATTGTCCCCCAGAAGTCAGGAAGACAAAAATAAAATAAAAATAGTAATGAAGGGAGAGAGAGAAAGGAAAATACACTCTGCAGGACTCTTCTCAACTACTCAGGGCAGAAGGTTCTTCCTGGCTGGACTGACATTTAGTTCTCTTCATTAATCTCTACTCTCTAAAAATGACTCTTTAAAGACTGCCTATTCTTTCTCTACACCAAACTCAATCTGCCCACGCAGAAACTGTTACTATGCACTTAAACTATGGAATGATTGAAGGATAGTTATTAATGGTTTTTAAAAATTCTTAAAGTGAAAAGTGTGATGATAGATGAAAATGTTTATTTTTCGAATACTGAATGAAAAGAAGGTGGAACAGACAAAAGCATGTACCCCGATCACAACCAGCAGAGACCAAAGATGGACAGAGAAAGGTGCTTACATTTAAAAAATAACTCAAAAAAAAAGAAGTCTTGAAATTGTAAGAAAACTGTTCCCTTTTAGATTTAGCAGGCACCAAAAAAATTTTTTTTGAAACGAGAGGTAATAAGCACAGGCATTAGAAAACTTCTCCAGCAATTATACATAATTTAATATGAGCCCTAATTCACAACAGAGGGCTAAGACCACCTTCGTCATGATGCTGATACTATAAATATAAACCTGCTCAGAGAAAATTCAGTATCTTGATTACCTAAATTGAAACAAGACAGATACAAAAGAGTCAGCTTTACTGTTGAAAAGCTACCGACTTGGTATAAGTTATTCAGGCTGTTTATTTCTACTTCTGATGCATTACTTTTACTCCTTTTTTTTTTTTTTTTTTTTTTTTTTTGCGGTACGCGGGCCTCTCACTGTTGTGGCCTCTCCCGTTGCGGAGCACAGGCTCTGGATGCACGGGCTCAGCGGCCATGGCTCATGGGCCCAGCCGCTCCGTGGCATGTGGGATCTTCGCGGACCAGGGCACAAACCCGCATCCCCTGCATCGGCAGGCGGACTCTCAACCACTTGCACCACCAGGGAAGCCCTCTTTTCCTCCTTTTAAATAGTCAGACCCTGTGAGAGCAACAGGACATGTGCTTTTGAGTTGCTTTTCTGGGTTGCCATTGAGTCAGACACACTCTCAGCTCATCTCTCACACTTTTGTCACAACAGCAGCCCAATGGTGATGCTATAAAATCCTCAGCTTTGCTTTATAAAAAATTCATTTGGCCCATCCAGAGATCAAACAAGATTTGGGGCCCGATGTATTCTTATTCTAACTAACGGAGTGATTAGCCCAGATAGCCTAGGGCAGAAAAACAAGGAAAATCAGAAGGAAAGTAAACTCGCTGTTGAGAGTTCTAGTGAATGCTTTGAATAATATTTCAAGGCAACTGAGAAAAGTATGGGTTTCGGAGCCAGATCTGGGATCAAATCCTGACCCCCAAACTTGATAGCTCTGTTGGACTGGGCAAGTCATTTCACGTATCATGTTTCCTCCTCTGCAAAATGGTGGTAAAAATCACTACCTACTAAGAGTGTTAATAGAACTAAATGTGACACTTCTGGAATGGCATCCAACACATAAAAAGTACTCAAAAATGTGAGCTTCCTTTCCCCTACCACTCTCCTACCTCTCCCCTACCTCTCCCCTCATTTCTTCGGAGTATACAGAAAGCCTTTAAAAGTCCCTGGCTTTTTTTGGATTGCACATGGACTGTACGTCATGTACGTGGAGCTGCACCATTCTCTCTCACCATCCACCACAACCTGGGCAAACTCTTTAGGCTTTCAGTCCCTCACCTCCTCCAGCACCACATCTGTTATACTCTAAGTCAAAGGGACTCCTTTAAGCCTCAAAGAAGAGAGTGTACCCCCCAAAATAAATGGACTTGACTCAAACTTTGGATATTTAGCGATTTAAACATGTTGCTCACAGCTCATGTTCTCAGCTTGAGGAATTCCTCTTGGATCCGTTCACAGTGGCAATGGATAGTTTCCACATTACATTCTTTGCCCCCTATTCAGCTGGCAAGCCAGATAAAACAAAAATAAATTCAGAATACACACACACACTTCAGGGCTATTGTGAGACAGACCAGTAGGTGATTAACACAGTTTGGAGGTATGATTATTATTCACAGGCCTCCTGGTTCTGATTTTGCTACTAGTAGATATTTGCCAATGTTAGGTAGTCTGCATTTGAGAAGAAATATTGCTGTCATTGTTTGATTTTAGGTTTGAGTTACAATATATCTTAACGTTTTTTAAAAGCAAGATCTCATTTTTTTTTTTTTGTGGTACGCGGGCCTCTCACTGTTGTGGCCTCTCCTGTTGCGGAGCACAGGCTCCGGACGCGCAGGCTCAGCGGCCATGGCTCACGGGCCCAGACGCTCCACGGCATGTGGGATCTTCCCGGACTGGAGGACGAATCCGTGTCCCCTGCATCGGCAGGCGGCCTCTCAACCACTGAGCCACCAGGGAAGCCCCAAGATCTCATAATTTTAATGGGACTGAAAGACAACTGAATAATGACCTATAAGTTTACTATTTGTCCTCTTTTGCTCTGTCTGGTGGATGGGTGAGCAATACTTCCTAAGGATCAAAGACAAACATCTGTCCTGCTAAAAATGTCTCAGAGCTTCTAACTTGGCCTCAAAATCCTTTGTGAGGGTTCCTTCCTCCCTTCCTTCCTTCCTTCCTTCCTTCCTTCCTTCCTTCCTTCCTTCCTTCCTTCCTCCCTCCCTCCCTCCCCTCTCCTAACCTTTCCATTCCTTTCCTTTCTTTCTTTTTTTTTTTTGTGGTACGTGAGCCTCTCACTGTTGTGGCCTCTCGTTGCAGAGCACAGGCTCCGGATGCGCAGGCTCAGCGGCCACGACTCACGGGCCCAGCCGCACGGCGGCACGTGGGATCTTCCCAGACCGGGGCACAAACCCGTGTCCCCTGCATCGGCAGGCGGACTCTCAACCACTGCACCACCAGGGAAGCCCTCCTTTCCTTTCTAATGGGGATATTACTGGGCTCAGGCAGGGGTGGAGAGAGGTATCCCATCAAAAAAGTGCATTTTCCAATTCTATTTGTAGTTTCAGTACTTGGTTATTAGGCTCAAAGAAGTTTCTTCATTTGGAGAATTAAAAATTCAGTCCAATCGTACCTGGCACCATGGGTGTGGCAAAGAAACAAAACCCAAATATTGGTTGGAACAAAAGCAAGATAATATAATAGTAAATAAAAACATATTAACAAAATGAGAGAGCCAGCTGGGCAGCCAAACAACTGAAGATATCTTACCACCACCCTAGTTGAGAATCAAAAGAAATTTGCTCCACTCCTAAAGCCTCTCCAATAGGAACGTTTGGTTGGCTGCAAAGGATAAGGATCCAGGAGGCTAACATTCCACACCAGCTTTGCCATTTATTTTCTATCTGGCTTTGGGCAGGTCAAGGACCTTTTCTGAAGCTCAAGTTCCTTTACTGTGAAATGAAGATAATCTCTCTCTCTCACTAAATTGATATGGCTATAAAATAATAAATGTGATAATGCTCTGTCAACAGTAAGTACCATATTGATGTTAGTTATTACTATTATCAAACAGCATACTGACCAGTAGGGCAAGAATATTAAGTTAACCAACCAATTTTATTAATCTACTTCTTAGTCACTCAAACCTTTCTGAATCTCTCTGATGTCTCAAGCAAGTTGTGTTGTGACCTAAATACAAATTTTACCTACTAAGTCAACAGTAAATTCTAAGTTGTTGTTGCTGGTTTTTTGTTGTTGTTTTGGAGGACAAGAAATGAAGGGGCCAATTCAAACTGGCTTAGACAGGATGCTGTAGTTAGTTTTGTTAAGTTTTTTCCCAAGCATGTTTCTATTTAAAATCATCTTTTTGCATTATTCTGGAAGAGAGGGTAACTCTTATCTCATCCAAAATTGGTGTTTCCAATTTCCTTATATAACAAGGCTTGAATGTTGTGGAGGAAGTAGGCAAAAACTAAGGAACCAAGAAAGATCAAAAAGCAAGAGACCTCTAACCTGTAAGGTTAAGAGGTTATGACCCTAGGGCCCTGAAGTAAGGTGGAAGTCTAGAGAGATGTTTTCAGGTCCTTTTGGGCAACTAACTTTACGGGGCTTTTTGAAAAGTGATAGAGATAGAATCTAATGCTTAGGACAAGATTACAGGCATGAATACACTTTACAAAGATCATAGGGATCCATTCAAAATCAACCAGTCACTGTTTGAGAAAGGAGCTTCACCTTCTGTGTATGCTGTTTAAAAATCAACATTTGTTCACCCTGAAAGTCCTTCTTTTGACTTGTTCGTCATTGTCCTAAACCTTTGATAAGGCACAGTCAGACCACAAATTACAAGGAAAAGTATATATGATTAGATAACCACACTGAATCACATACACACCTAAACTGGTATTAATCGCATCCTAAATTTGGTTGTGATAGCTAGTATTCACCTTTAAACTAAGAGAGGAAAGTTCAGTCAATATATTGTCATTCATGTAACACCACACGCTGGTTTCCTCCCTCTGTTTTTCTAATGTTTGGTAGAGAAGGGCTGGTAGCTTCTCCACAGGCAGCTTGGAGAGGAAAGAGTAAGGCCGGCAGGTTGCACATATATTCTATACAATAGAATAGATATAAACACATGTATTATGTGGTTGTACATGGTATACAAATGGCTAAAAGAGGGAAAGAAAATGGAAGGAAGAAATATCTTTCTTACATATCCCAGCAAGGCTGCAATGTATTAGAGATTGGGAAAGTTTTAAGAAACATAAAAATAAGATGCAGAGCTGCATTAACTAAATTCAGGAAGGATAGCCTCCACCAAATACTTTTATTCACTAAGAATTACAAGATATAGAAAATGTTTGTTTCAGTTGTATATTACTAGTAATCAGAGTATGATAGAATATATTAAAAGTCTTTGGAGCTTGTAAACATCTATTAAAGACATTAGTCATCAGGGAAGAATCAGTGATTTCTAAGCATCATTATCTTAAAAGCTTTAGAAACATGCACCTTTCAAACCTCCAATTAGGTTAAACTAATCTGCATCAATCTAAGGAAACATTTAGACTCTCAGACTCAGGAAATTAAGCCACTAGTTCTTGAATTCTGAGCAACCTCTAAGCCTGTCTTGCTTTTGTACTTAATGTTTGTAGATAAATGCTAAGAAAATGTTCGAGACAAATTGAACAGTATATTAAAATCAAATAGAAGATTAACCAAAAGTAAGTGCACAGGAACTAAAAAAGGGCCAGGTTAATGGAACTGAAGGTGGCAGGAACAGCAATGATAACTTGTCAAAAACAAATTTTCCATACTCTCTCTCCTGCAAAACATAACTAATTGATCTACTATATAAATTAAGGTAATAAATAGTGCCTATCCTCCCCCCAAAAATTTAGCATAACATGGATGCAGATATTATAGGAGAAAACATTTAAATGACTGAATGATTTGGAAATCAGCATTTCCTACA
Source organism: Stenella coeruleoalba (assembly GCF_951394435.1). Lineage (NCBI taxonomy): Eukaryota > Metazoa > Chordata > Mammalia > Artiodactyla > Delphinidae > Stenella > Stenella coeruleoalba. The sequence continues at coordinate 33,373,467 of NC_137165.1, forward strand.
CTTTAATTTCACAGCAGCAAACATCTACTGGGTACTTTCATACGTGCAAGACTCAGTGGATACAAACGTGAATAAGACCTAGTTTTCTTGCCCTCAAAATGCTTAAAAGCTAGAACTACCCAGACAGAGAAGACAGACTCCTAACACACGCCTAACACACCTAACTCACTCACCTTATTAGTTCTCCAAGGAAATAGGACTAAAACAATCTAGAAACCGTCAAAATATCTAATAAAATGTTGATGCGTCAGTGACACTTGCTTTGACACTATAAGGCTGTAGTAAAGTAAGAAGTAAGGACAATTACACAGCAGATGTGGGTAAATCTGGGATCAACAGATAGAGCTGATAATTCAGGTCTTCTGCAGGCCTTTGTCCAGCCTGGCTTAGCACTATTCTTCCTCAGAACAGGGTCCTCTGTATAACTGCAGCTGGGAAATGCATAGCTGATGAGGGGTCCACATCACCCTCCAGTCTCACATTCTACCCTTGAGATCTCTACTACTCTGGCAGTAAGATGAGAGGAGGTATCTGAGATGATCACTGAAGTTCCTTCTAGTTATGACATTCTATGAGTAAAGCTAAAATGTTTATTTTAGGCCGATCATTACAAGAAGAAAAATACATTATTTAACTTCTGTGTCGGACCAGCACATTCTCTAAGACGATGCCTCAATTTTGGCAAAAGACCCTAATTTATGTCTCTTTATGGATTCCAATATCATGAGTTCATCCTACACCTAAAAAATGTATTCATTATGTAAGCTTTCTCTTAAGCAAACATAAGGCTGGAGAGGAGGAAAGTGCTGCTTGCCATTCAATTTGGCTTCAGCAGAACTTTCCATTATCAGGAGGAAGCTGCCCATTTCTAGATAATGAGGACAAATTTTTCATCATCACTGTGGTGTCTTTTATTTCACTATGTCCCTCTGGAAGAGTTCGAAAGTCATATACGCTCCACCTTTGCCTCTTGTAGCATCAACAGGTTATAAAAATAATACTTTGTCTCATGGTATGCAACCTTAAGATGAACTCAGGAAAATGGTATTCGTTATTGTGTAGGATATATTAGATGTGCAATAACGATGTATTATAAAGTAAATCAAATTACAAAAATGAACCCCATCCCTTGGATAAAGTTCTGGGAGTGAGCCAACACCACAATTATTATCTTCTCTAGCACTGAATGTTCTACATAAGTGTTTGGAAGATGTAAACAGGACATAAATCTGAGATCGGTTCTTCAATCTGTCTACAAATAACCATGACATTATATATAAACTATGCTTTAGAGCATATATGCTTTCTGTTTAAGCAGTTAAGAAGTGTATTAGACACTATGATAAACAGAAAAAACGGAGCGTGAATACCGATAAATGCAAGCCTTCCGTCTCGGAAAGTCTTCACTTATTTGATTAAGTTAGGTGAAAAACAGAGCAGTCATGCTTGTAGCCTTTCTTCCTTTTCCCTTTCCTCTCCTCTTTTCATTTCTAATGCGAATCGGAAGTCTATGTGGAGCAGTCTGGCTAGCCCCAGTCTAACCTCCCCATCTGGAAGGGGACTAACCAGCCTTGGGGCTACTTCCAACCCTTCCCAGCTGTTGGGTTGGGGTTTTTTGTTTTTGTGGGCTTGAGAAAGCATATTTATATAAATGATTGCCATATCCTTTGCCAGCTGTTGACCCTGCTCTTGTCCCGGCTGGGGCATGGTTTTCATTTTTAGCGGCCACAGACTGGAACTGACCCTGATAGAGTTAGCACGCTACACAAACAGCTTTACGCGCTATTGCTGTGACAGTTCAGACAATGGATGCACAGTGTAATCCAAGGGACCGGTGTTTCCCTTTGGGCAAATGTCACAGAATCCAGAGCTGGAAGTATCAGTTGAAAAAATAAATTCTGAGATTCACTGTGTTATGGAATAGCTTCTCTTTAGTTATTCAGACTGCAGTGATTTCAGCTATAGTCACAGCAAGGATGTATCAGCAGCAACAAATGAGTTTTCTCATTTACATGTATGAATCTGAAAAGTGCCCTAGATGGATCTGCAGAGGTAACTGTCCCTACAGTTATGTGAAAGGTTAAAAAAAAAAGCTGTATTTTCAGTTTCAAAACTATGTATAAATACTTCTGATGCTAATGTCCATAAATTTTAAAAAATGAGATCCTTGTACCTTAATAGGACAAAAAGATAAAAATCAGTTTGGGCTTTTGATCATTATTACAGCCTGCAAATAAAATCATTCCTAAAGATCCAATCAGATCATTTCTTATGCACATTACCAACCAGAAAAAAAAAATCTATGTTTAATCTGTGGATAACTGTAGTCACAGCAAACTAGAAAGTTTAGAAATATTATTAGGGAGAGTACAGTTGGGGGAGGGGCCCCACAGGGATGGGAGGGAAGAATATTCCATTAAGGATAATTCATCCTGAACAACCAATTTTCATCTGTAGTTAAATGGGAATAAGAGCGTAAACAGCAGATTTTTACAACTTTCATAAATTTTAAGTCCTTCTGTCCATAAGCACAAACGCATATGTGAAGAATAAAGAAATTTAATTGAAAAGAAATAGATTGCTAATGCTTAAAGTGATACACTTCCAAAAAATGAAGATTTCTAATATTTGATAATTTACAGGGTCAGTCACTGCAACAGATTATTATTTAGAGAGTCTAATTGTAAAGGGAAACCAGCAAGATATCTAGCTTGTCAGAAAGAAGTCCTGTATTACATTCTCTCTTTCTCTCTCTGCAAGCCTGCACGCTGACTGGCTATGGCAGATGGAGACTGCCATACACATAACTGTAATTAAAATGTGAACCCCATCTTAGAGGTCAGAATAGAAGAGTTGACAAACAGGGAAGCCGGGAGATGGAAAGAGAAAATATTTCCTGACATAAGCATTTTCAGTCTTTGAAAAGTAATCCAAAAGGAAATTTAGCCTATGAATTTAAGCGTCACATACTTAGTATAACTTTAAAAAAATCCTCAGAAGCTTGAGGTCTGGAATTGCTGTAAAGGCAGCTCAGAATTTCAATCAGCTTTAGCACAATGAAAATTTCAAGTGCTGGGGGAATTAACTGATGGGATATTTGAAGCTTCTGTGAACTCTGATTGATGACAAAATTTGTGAAATTACAAGGCGATTTTTTTTTCTCTCACGCAAATATATTTGTAATAATGAGGAAAAGAAAATAAAGCCATTTGTTGCTAACAGTAGATTCTGACTGAAAATTTCACACCATTGGTAAAGCTAACAGCACAATCTCCAGATGTACTTTTTTTTGGTAAGCAGAATATGATTAGATTTTTAAGTTTAATATTATATCCCCTTTTATATTTATTTTGATCATTGATGTATTGGGGCTTATTTCTACCATCTTATTTTGTAAGATCTGTTCTCTCTTGCCTTCTATGGCACTGATAGTTTTCTATAATCATTTTTCTCTATATGTTTGGAAGCTATAGATTATGTTTCTGTTAATGGTTTACCCTTAATGTTTATCCTAATATATACAACTATAAAAATCCCTAAGTTACTCAATATCACAATATTTGTCCTAAATATGCTTTAATTGCCACCGAACATCCTCACAGCTTCTTTGTCATTATTGTCCGGGATTTAAGTTCCATGAAACGTATTGTTATTATAACATTCAAAGCTAATTGCCAAAATAATTCTGTATCTTGCATATCACTCTTTCCCTCTGCACTCACATTTTCATGGTGAAGTACATCTTTAAAAGATTTTTTTTCCAGCAAGAAAAAGTTGGTAGTAAACTCTTACTACCCCATGAAAGTACTGAATGATAATTTTAGCTGGGTATAGAATGGTAATTTAAGAGTTATTTTTGCTCAGCCCTTTGGTGTATTACTCCATTGTCTTCTAGCATCTAATGTGACCAAACAGAAGTCTGCTAGCTATCTAATTTTCATACCTGTGTAGGTAATATAGCTTTTCTCTCTGCTAACTTTTAAAAATCAGGGATCTTCAATTTTACAATAAAATATGCAGATATGAATTTATTTATATATTCAGCTCAATACTCAAGTTATACTTTCAATCTGAGGACTAAATCTCTTCAATTCTAGAAAACTCTTAGTTATTATGTGAGCATCACTTCTTGGTCATTTTCTCTATTTTATTTTGGAACTCTTACTAGATATATATTGAAGTTTCTGAACTCCTTATTTCTTAACTATTATTTCTCTTTTTTATATCTCTGTACTGTTTTCTGAGAACTACTACCAAAAATACAGTCTAAAATTGTTACTGAGTTTTAAGTTTTCAATGTCTTTATTATTTTATTGTTACTACTATTGTTCTTTAGCTTTACCACGTCTCCTAAATTTTCTTTTCTTTTTTTTTCCTTTTATTTTTCCAGTAGTTTGTGATCAAAGTATAGACTTACAACATCATCTTTACTGAAAGAATTCTCCCAACCAACTTGTTAGTAATCTCTAAGTCATTCACCTTTTGATTTTCCTTGAAGCCAAACCGGCCTTATTATTGCTATGTCACAGATACTTACATACGCAGGCCATGCTGAAAATTTCTTATACTCAAAAAATTTCTTATAATTCATAATTATAATTGTAATTAATTTCTTATACGCTTAATTATTCAAGTAATGAGTGAAAGTACTCAAAAATATTCACTTAAATGATCAAAACAAATGAAAAATAATCAGCATCAAAGAAATGCAAACCTAAAGAGAAAGATACCTAACTTTTGCATATTGTATTATCAAATTCTCGCTTTAAAAGTTGAGAGTAAGAAGAAATCATTCTCTTATATGGCAGTGCAAACCTGACAATCTGAAATGTGATTAGGCAAATATACATCAAAGCCCAAAGAGAACCCCTACTCAATAGACAGCATTTCTACTTCTAGAAATTTATTGTGAGGAAATGAACAAAAATATATGAAAATGTACAAGGAATTCATTGTTTATAAAAGCAAAAAAACAAACCAACAATATCATAACAAACAAAAGCAAAGGAATAAACAAAATATTCATTAACATGAGACTGGTTAAATAAATTATGGAATACTACATAGTCACTGTAAAAATGCACCCATATACACAAAAGAGAGGTGAAAGTTTATACCAAAATGTTACCTCTGGAAGTATGTTAATGGGTAACCTATATTTTCTTTTCTTTCTTATTTTTTTTTTTTGGTAGTTATGGTATTATTGCCACAGGACTATGTACGTATCTCTCTGTAAAAAGTAAAAATTAAGTAGAGATGGGGGGAATAATTACTCTTAAATGCATAGAAGGCAAGAAAAGAGTGATAATATGAGCTTGAGACCAAGGAACTTAATCCCTCAGCTGATTGTCTATAAATGCAAATATATCCCCACATGCCTAGAGCTATTTCTTCTTATTACACAAATCTGAGCTTTCCTTCCTTCTTTTCAAGGCCTCCAAACCAATCTTCTCCTCCTTGTTTGGGATCTTGCTCTGTCAGGCATCCAATCTCTCTTCCATTTCTAACTCATTCCTTATTTCTGCATTTTCCCCTTCAGACCATGAGTATGCTCAAGTCTTTTTAAAGGAAAATAAAAAATCCGCTCTTTAAAATGACATCAAAACAGACACACCCCATGTCCTGTTTTCTCACCTCCTACTAATTCCTATTCACTCCATAATTTGTGGTAGTGTGGTTCTCACGTTTACTGCTATGTTCAAATTGCTCTTGCTAACACCTCTCGTGATTTGCCAATTGCTCAATTCAATATATACTTCTATTCTTGTCATCCAGGACGATTGCACGATCCTATATTTAATGACACTGCTGATCGAAACCCCCACGCCCACCGCGCCACGACTTCTGGTGGCACTGCACTTTGCGGGTTCTAGTCTTGATTCTTTCTCAGTTCTTTCTGAACAAAGCATCCTTTGTAGGCCTATGGTATTTTGCTGATTTTCGGGGTCTGCCCTTGACCCACCATTTTTCTCACTCCATACACTTTCTCTTTCGTCTGCACTGATAACTCCCAAATTTTTACTCAGGGCCAGGTGGTCTGCCTTGGTTGTCTCAAAAGTACATCAATTTCAACATTTCTAAAACTACAAGTATTAAGTTCCCCATTAAACTGCTTTTCTCCATTCAGTTAGCACAGGTAGAAACCTGGGATTCATATTAAACTCCTCCCTCTTCCTCATGCCTAATATCCAATCACCATATGCCTGACAATTTTTACTGTCAAACACTTCTCAACTTTCTATCCTACATCTCTCCATTCTTCTCCTTTCATTTGCATTTACCACTGCCCTAGGTCAGGTCAACACTCTAAGTAGTTTCCCTGACTCTGGTCTTAACATTTCTTCAAATCTGCTTTCTCTGCAGCTACCAAATTGCATTTGAAATGCAAGCCTGACTATGTCACTCCTCTTCTGCTTAAAATCTGTGTTCATACCTTATAAGATAAACTCCAAAATCCTCAACTAACACACACACTGCTCTGGATTCATCTCTTACAACTCCCTGCCTAGGAATTTATATTATGGTGACCTCTGTATGAGCCCATGGAACGTACCATGGGTTTTCTTGCCTCTATACCTTCACTTAGGCCATACTGTCTACCTGGATTGCTAACGACTCAACTCATCCTCATCCTGGGTGTCATATCTTTAGAAAGCTTTCCTTAAATATTCTTTCCCTTCCTCAACTCCAAGCACAGAAAGGAACTTAGCAACAAAGACCATACCCTTTGAAGTTTGCTGTTCTTTAGAGTATAATATTATTAGAAATCCAGTTGATTTTCATCTCTCCCTTATCAAAGGTTTCATATGTTTGAAATTTTATGTATATACTTTACTTTCCTCTCCTTCTTTTACCCACTAAGCTCAATACTGCACTCTGAGAAGTCTGCACTAAGGACTTTTCCCTGATTGTTTTACATTGTACCCATAGGGTATTCATTATATACTTATTCACAGGCTAAGGCCGACTGAGAAGGTTAGAGACAAAAAGAAAGCGAATCACCGACAGACAGCAATTGTTTGTTTGTTTGTTTTTTAAAGGTTTTTGTTTGTTTGTTTGTTTCGGCTGTCTTGGGTCTTCGTTGCTGAATGCAGGCTTTCGTTGAGGTGTGCGGGCTTCTCATTGCAGTGGCTTCTCTTGCTGTGGAGCACGGGCTCTAGGGCGCATGGGCTCCAGTAGCTGTGGCACGTGGGCTCAGTGGTTGGGGTGCATGGGCTTAGTTGCTCCGCGGCATGTGGAATCTTCCTGGACCAGGGCTCAAACCCATGTCCCCTGAATTGGCAGGTGGATTCTTAACCACTGCGCCATCAGGGAAGTCCCAGCAATAGTTTTTTAAAGTTAAGTAAAATCTCCTTCTAGTAATTGAATGAGAAACAATTTTGGTATAAAAGACCTAACATCGACTTAGCTTCTAGAGAGGGCTTGTGGTTCATACCAGAATAAAAACTAGGAATTGTGTGGAAATTCTCATGGAGACATTCCACAGGGAACACTTGCTACTGATACATGATGACTAATGAAACTACATTATAACAGGTGATTCTTTTTGCTGAAGAGTGGAGAGAAAAAGAATGTTTCAGATATCATGGCACCAACTAAATAGATACCTAAAGTTAAACAGCAACAAGAAAACTTGCTGGTTTAGGAGTTAGGTGTTGTTTATTAGCAAGATAGCAAAAGAAAATCAACCAACCAACCAACCAAACAAAAAAAAAACGGTTTAGGGAAGAATCCATCCCTGAAATCCTAAAATTCTGCTGTGTATTGGTTTGTGTATTTTGGGTTTTTTGGTATGTATATATGTGGGGGGAAAAAACCTTAAGACTTCAAAAATAGAAGAAATAGCTGTATTTGTACATTGGGAAATGGATCTTAAATATCTGAAAAATTTTAAATCTTAGAAAAAGTTCACATTGCTTCATGGACAAGGAAAAGGGACTAGAAAGAGATCTGAATGCAGAAAAATATCTTTAATAAAATTTAAGAAAAAACTCAGATCAGAAAGGAGAAATTCTAAAAGTGGGCAAGATTAATTCGGCATGTTATACAAATAGGAGGAAATCTGCTAAAAAGAAAAAAAAAAGAAAAAAAACTTCGCTGCTAATCTTAGGTTAATAGTAAATGACCCCATCCACTCTTAACCTCAAAGACTGACCTCTTGACCCACAGCCAGTGGCCCTGTTCAGAAACATGTTGCCGCCAGAATAAATAAAAAGAGAACATAATGTGCTGAAATTGTTACTGCTAATGACAAGTGACACACACTTTATACTGCCAATGAGCAAGCCACCAATAAATAACCCTAAACATGTTTACAAATATTCTTCTAGGTTTTAGTTTCCTGTCCTGAATTTTTACATATTTATTTATTCATTTATTTATTATGGAAGAAGGATGGTAAAATTATTATTCTTTTATTATTATAAAAGTAAGGGAAGGGCTTCCCTGGTGGCGCAGTGGTTGAGAGTCCGCCTGCTGATGCAGGGGACGTGGGTTCGTGCCCCGGTCCGGGAAGATCCCACATGCCGCGGAGCGACTGGGCCCGTGAGCCATGGTGGCTGAGCCTGCGCGTCCGGAGCCTGTGCTCTGCAATGGGAGAGGCCACAACAGAGAGAGGCCCGCGTACAGCAAAAAAAAAAAAAAAGTAAGGGAAATACCACATGGGTAGATGTGTCGTTGATCAGCGTTACACAATAATTCATATCCATGCTCTTTCTAACTGCCATGGTCCATGCTAAAAGACAAGTGGTAAAAGATGTATTTCAGACATTCCAGAATTCTAGCCTAGAACACAGGTCATAGACATAAAGTCTAGAGATAGGAAACTCTAAAAGCCTGATATTCAGAATATTTTGAGTAAGTTCTTAAAATCTCTTAGTGAAAGGTCTGTCATGATGTCCCTGATAACATTTAAGTCCCTGAGAGTTGGGACTTCCATGGTGGCACAGTGGTTAAGAATCTGTCTGCCAATGCAGGGGACATGGGTTTGAGCCCTGGTCCGGGAAGATCCCACATGCCACGGAGCAACTAAGCCTGTGTGCCACAACTACTGAGCCTGTGCTCTAGAGCCCACACGCCACAACTACTGAGCCCGCGTGCCACAACTACTGAAGCCCACGTGCCTAGAGCCCACTGCAACAAAGAGTAGCCCCCACTCGCCACAACTAGAGAAAGCCTGCGCACAGCAACGAAGACCCAACGCAGCCAAAAAATAAAATTAAAAAAAAAAAACAAAAATCTGAGAGTTGATTGATGTTGGCAAGTTGATTGTATAAAAGCCAACATGTGGGGCCTCCCTGGTGGCGCAGTGGTTGAGAGTCCGCCTGCTGATGCAGGGGACACGGGTTCGTGCCCCCGTCCGGGAAGATTCCCACATGCCGCGGAGCGGCTGGGCCCGTGAGCCATGGCCGCTGGGCCTGCGCGTCCGGAGCCTGTGCTCCGCAGCGGGAGAGGCCACAACAGTGAGAGGCCCGCGTACCGCAAAGAAAAAAAAAACAAACAAAAAGAACCCCCAACATGTGGAAAGTGACAGCACTTCAATAGTTTTGAAATTTTGAACCCCCCAATTTATAAATAAATTTTGCTTCAGTTTTTTTTTTTCCTCCACCCAAACAGATATTGTGTAAAACACTTCTGGAAGGATAAAGAAACTGATAATATTGTTGGCCTCCAAAGAGAGGAATTAGGTGACTAAGGGACAGGGGTAGGAGAAAGATTTTTCAATTTTGTATCTTTTGAATTTTGAACCTATTAAAAATTTAGAAATATTAAAAGTAAAACAAAAATTCAAATGGACAAATAACACAAATTATGAGCATAACTATGGCCAAATTCAGAAAGCAGGAAAAAACATATTCAAGTGTAAAAAGATATGAATTACGAATGGGAAGTAGGCTCTAAGTTAAGCAGTATAAATTTGCATGTGTATACTAGTGAAAATAGAGGTAAGTGTAGGGACAGATAACTAATATTAATAAAATAAACCTTAATACACAGGTTAAAAATGATTGTATAGAATGTGTATGAATCCACACATAAGATACAGTACAAATAAATAATAATTTAAGGGAGTAGAAAGAGCCGGAAAACTACATTTTTCAAAGTAGTTGGATATTAGCTGGAAAAATAAAAATTATACTTCATCCTACATCCCACTCCCACACCTCTCCCCAAGACATACTATTTAGTAAGTGTACAGATAAAACCAAATTGTGTACACACAACTGTGAATTGTATATTTTCTTACATTTTGTTCTTTCTTGTTATTAGGAATTTTCAACTTGAAGATGAAATGAAAAATTAAGGCTTTTTAGCACAAAGTTATAATCTGTAGCCAAACAAGAGCATATAAAATAATATAATCCACAATTCTCATAAATAAAATTAAACTGTATTTAACTGTAAAAGGTAACCAGTTTCTCTCAATTTCTCACTCAAATTTTTTATTTCTATAAAATGTTTTCTGCTTTAAAGTTGTTCAGGAGTAAAAGATGCTTTGACATGCTTTTAATTGATTCGTTTTACACTCAGAGGGAGGATAACAGTGATTTGTGAAAGGATTTTTTTCTGTCTTGCACACATCTCTCATTTGTCCATCTTAATTCAATTAAAGGAAATAAGGACAGTTTGACCGATGAATGAACCATATTTTAACCGAGGACACTTCTATTTAAACTGGAGTGTATCAACCACTGTAATTGTCAGTTAGTTACATCCGATCTCTAACTTTTGTTTTGAGAGGTCACAGCATGGTCATGAAAGAAGAACATATTAGAATATGGATAAGCATTTAAACCATTAGTCCATTAGCCATTTTAAGAAAGAGCATTTTTAATTCTTACTGGCTTATATGGTGATAACTCAACCCCACTAGTAGCTTTTGTTGTGCTGAAGGTCTACGAATACAAATACAATAAACTTTTATACTTGTAAGTTGAAAAATTAGGCACAAGTTTTATTATGCTAGGCCTTATAGGTTTTGGTAAGGGGTTTTGCTGTTGTTTTAATTAGCTTTACAGGGGCATTAATTTACCTTTAATTAAGCCTACCCATTTTAAGTGTTGCCTTTGAGGAGATTTTTGTTTGTTTGTTTCTGTCTTTAATGTATATAGTATGTAATCATCACCACAATCAAGATATAGAACATTTCCATCACTCCAAAAGGTCCATTCACACATTTCCTTGGAAATCAATCTCTTTCTTCCAACTCCTGGTCCCCGGCAATCACTGATCTGCATTCTAGCTCTATAGTTTTGCCTTTCCTAGAATTTCATGTAAATAGAATCATGCAGTATGTGGTGTTTTATGTTTGTCCTTTTTCACTAAGCACAATGCTTTTGTAATTCATCCATGTTGCTATGTGTATCAATCAGTAGCCCCTTTCTTTTTATCGCTAAGTAGTGATACAACGCAATTTTTTTTTTCTCTCTTCACAAACAGATGAACGTTTGGTTTGTTTAAACATTTTGGCTATTATGAATGAAGCTGCAATAAACATTTGAGTACAAGTCTTTGTATAAACATATGTCTCCATTTCTCTTGGGTAAATACGTATGAGTAGAATGATGGAACCATATGGTAGGTATATGTTTTAACTTTATAAGAAACTACCAAACTATATTACAAAGTGGTTATGCCATTCTGCATTTCTAACAATAATGTTTAAGGGTTCCACAGTTTTTCCACATCCTCATCAACACCTGGTATTATTAGTCTTTTAAATTTTAGCCATTCTAGTAGTTCTAGTATCATTTCCCTAAGGACAAATGTCAGAGCATCTTTTCACATACTTGTCACTTTTTTATCTTCTTTGGTGAAGTCTCTGTTCAAATGCCCATTGTTTAATTGAGTTGTTTTTCTCTTTACTGAGTTATAAGAGTTCTTTACATATTTTGCACATGATTCCTTTATTAAATAGAGTCAATTCTTGTTATCTGTGGTACTTATGTTCTATAAAGTCACCATGAACACTGAATTAATGAATACTGAAATTTCCTATGGGAGAAACAGAGTGAGGGACCTGTGAGCCTCTGGTTACAACATTTCCAACAAATAAATGAGAAGAGACCTGTAGTGACCCTTCCCCATCTCGAACAGGCAAGGGAACTGAGTTCCTTTTGTAGCTATGCCACTGTGGAGAGTGTCTCCTGGCCCCATATGGCCAGAAGGGATAGAAGAACACCTGGAAGTTGCATAAGTCCAGCAACGCTGGAGCTGAGAAATGGCCAGGCAGAGCTGATAGTCTGCAGAGCTAACCCAGTGGCCCTGTTCAGACAGGAAACTTGGGGTGCAGGTCAGCTTGAGTTAAGACAACAAATAAACAGATTTACCGGCTTTAGAGCTGCTTCTCCCACCACATCTGGGCAGGGAAACTAATTCATAGCCCTGCTCGTTGCTGAAGATAGTCTTCAGCCCGCCCAACCAAGGAACCTAACCAGAGTACACGGGAAACTGCGTAGCCCATCGAAAAGCCCCGCTTAACAGTGGCACTTGAAAAGAGAACATAACCCATGGCTTTCCCCATCTGCAGGGCAAAACTGGTGGCCTCACCTGACCAGGGAATTCAGTGCACATTCTTGCCTGATTCCAGTCCCCAAACAATGAGCCATATAGGCCCTGGGTCCCATCCTGTTGTCCTGCCAGAGCAGGGAAGCTCACTCATAGCCCCATCTACTACTGAATATAGTACCCAGTCCTGACCATCTAGTAATCCTGACCAGAGAAGCCAGGCAAACATTGAGCCTCTTACAGCCTCACTTGAATAGGAAACCAAGCCAGCAGTCCTATCCAACAGTTCTCAGACAGCGGAACACCTGCCCCCTCATCCCTGACCTCAGCGCTCAAACGGCCGCTGCCCCCAAAACAGACCATAACAGCAGGCCCCACCTGCCCAAGAACATTACCAGCAGACACACCCAGAAACCCAAACTGAGCTGACTAGTAAAGATCTGTCTCTGCCAAAGTTAACCTGTAAAGTCTAGAAGAGGAGACTGATTACTCCAATGTGCAGATATCAACATAAGGAATGAAGGACAACAAGAAACAAAGTACATATGAGACTGCCAAAGGAAACTAATAAAGTCCTGATAATTGAGCCTATACAAACAGAAATCTACGAACTGTTAGACAAAGAATTCAGAATAATTCTCTTAAGGAAGTTTAGTGAGCTTCAAGAACACACAGACAACTAAACAAAATTAGGAAAACAGAGGATGAACAAAATGAGAAGTGTGACAAAGAAACAGAAACCACCAAAAACAAACAACAAACAAACAAAAAACCCAAATAAACAGAAATCAGAAATCTTAGAGTTGAAAAATACGATAACTGAACTGAAGAATTCAGTTTTTGAAACTCTCTAGAGTTTCAAAAGTGGACTCAACCACACAAAAGACAGAAACAGCAACCTGGAGGATAAGACATTAGAAATTATCCAGTCAGAGAAGCAAAAAGAAAAGAGAATGAAAATGAGTGAAGAAAGTCTGTGGGACTTACGGGACACAATGAAAAGAAGCAATTATGGGAATTTTAGAAGGAAAAGAGAAAGAGAAGAGACAGAAAGTATATTTAAAGCAATAATGGCTGAAGACTTCCCAAACCTAGAAAGAGAAATGTACATCCAGAGCCATAAGGCCCAAAGGACCCCATGTAGGTTGAACCCAAATAGGGCTACACTGAGACATATGATAATTAAGTTCTTAAAAGTCAAAGGCAAAAAATGAATTTTAAAAGCATCAAGAGAAAACAGAGAAGTTATATACAAGGGAACTCCACAAGACCATCAGTAGATTTCTCAACAAAAACTTTTCAGGCCAGGAGAGAATGGGATAAACATCCTCAAAATATTGGGGGAGAGAACTGCCAACCAAGAATTCTATACCTGGCAAAGCTGTCCTTCAGAGCTGAAGGAGGAATAAAGACTTTCTCAAACAAACATGGCAAATCCATACTTTGTCCTGATCTTCTTAGAATCCTTCATTTGACCACAACCAATGGGCCTGCAATGTTTCAGGTCTTACCATAGAAGCATAGGCTCAGGTTAGGATCAAATCATCTCTTGCCCCTCACCAGTCATGCCAATTAATTAATTAAAATTTTATATCAAACTGCCATTTTCTGCCAGGCACTGTTCCAACTTCTGGAAATTCAATGACAGAAGATAAGGTCTGGCCTCATGGAGCTTAAATTCTACCCTTGGGCTCTACATGGCTATGTTATTTCCCCCTCATTTCAAGGGCTGCATGGCTAGGATGACTTTATCCTGTGCCTAAAGCACAAAGTCTCCTGCAGGCAATGCTGTCTGTGAGGTTGAACTGCTGCTTTCTGTTCCACTGCAGAGACACACAGAATGGGGCCAACGCCCCCTGGTAAAGGCAGCAAGTATGAGCCCCCATTTGCTATCAAGGCCCATCACTTGCTATAACAGTCCCTCTGAGTTGTTTCCTCACAGGTGTAAGGCACACCAGTTCTCCAAGTGACCTGACAATCAACTCCTGAATACCCTGGAGGCAAGTGACAACTTTCACTAATTCTTTGACATCCTCTGACACCACGGGGTCAAACTTTAAGCCAAATTATTTCTACCCAGTGGCTCCCAGTTTAATAGTATATGGGCTCAGTATTTATCACAGGCTTATTGGCTGAATAGCTTAATCGCTTATCCGTGGCCATAATCATTTTCTGTCTTGGCTTATCTGCCAAGATATTTTTAATGAAATGATATATCATCTCCTCAAACCACTCATTATAAAGAGAAAAGGGAATATGGTAAAGCTCTTGGGATTAATATAAAAACGTACAAGGGCTTCTCTGAGCTTTTAATCAGTCCTTCATAACAAGTCCCCAAAGCTAATGACTTAATGACGTTTGGCAAAACGAGGAGCTCTGAATCTGGTCTCAGACACTAGAATATCTTTAATACTGAAAATTAATTACATAGCAACTCTTTGCTAGTATCTATCTCTTAAAAAATCCCCAAGAGCAAGAGCTTGCAAACATATTTTTACAAAACATCATAGCAAACACAAAGGGCTCTCCGTGATATACGACTGAATATCCTGCTGAAAGTATCTAAAGGGAGTTTTTCTAGAAGATAGATGCTGCCAGGCCTTGAACAAGTTGGGCTACATGAAAAGAACAGTATCATTTCACCTGCAAATTTCTAGTAAGTACAGACATTCCCGGCTGCCCTCTGGAGCTCATAAGGATGTTCTTGTGTTAATGACCTCACACAGCAGACAGATCCAGTCTTTCTGCTTTTCTTTCTTGTAGAATGATTTCCCTAAAGCCAGTGTTGGGCAAAATGCCACTAATACTGCCATAAAGCTCCCACAGTGCTTGAAGGGGGAGGCAAGAGATAGAGGGGTTAGGAGGTAATCAAGCTTACAGATTAAAGCTTACTAAAGCTACAAGATGAGCACAGCTCTTGGTGTTTATTAACTCTTCTAGTACTGAGGACTCCTCCCCCACCCTCATGGCACAAAACACAAAGATCTTTTCATCAATGGACCTCAAAGGCAGGTCTGCTTTAACTTTCAGCTTCCAAGTACAGCATCTCTACTGAAGTGTTCTTTGGTATCCATCAGTGAGGCAACAGTTCCTGCTTTTCCATGTAATATTGGAGTTATTCACACCTGAAGATGGTGAGATTTTTCTATACATACACTGACATCTGTGAGGGCTAAGTATTATAAGCAGTATATTCTAGACTTCTTTTGAAAAAGGCCTTTTTCTAGACACACAGACACACAAAAAGCCTTTTTCTGTGACAACAGGAGGCTGCAATAGGAAGAAGTTAAAATAACAAAAAACAAAAATAGTTCAGAGCAAAAAAAAGGACTAAATTTGATTATAATTCAATGGTCAGGACCTGCTCTACTAATCCACTCAGGTGGAGGTGTTCTCAAGATTAATTCTTTTTTTTCATAAAACATCCTGACGTTAGGCAGATCAGCCCACTTTACCAGTGTCCCATCTCAGTCTCTGAGTGCGTTAAAACAAAAGGCAACAACTCCTTTCTCCCTCCAATTCCACAACCTGAGCCCAAGAAAAACAGTCACATAATTTTTAGAATTTAATCAACTATGGGATTTCTGTAATAAGCTAATGCTTCTTATTTTGCAAACCTCCAGCATCTTCATGTAGGGTATATAAACTTCATTTATTATTTCCACTTGTGACATCTTGAGGGCTATACCCAGGTTGTTGAATTTGGGGGTACTAATTCCTGAGGGATATTTATTTGATTTGAAGCCATGAAAAATCTCCCACCTCTATTTGATAAATTATATGCCTTCATCCTCCCAACTAACTTAAAAGTTATGTAAATTATCCAGACGAACAAAAACAATTTACGATTATAACATTGTTAAATGAATTAGATAACAATGACTACAGCTTCCCAATTATAGTTTGAGACAGATAAATTTATACTTTATTGATAGCAGGAGCAGAAAGCCCTAATCACTAAACACCAGCACAGCCTGGTTTCTGTAAGGTAATGACCCATCTCTATATTCATAACAAGAATCTCATTCATCATAATTCACATTAAAAAAAAAAAGAAAAAGAACTCTAGTCAAGCTAATGGAGGAAACGTGTGAAAAGTGATTGGCTGGGAAAAACTCTGTATGCAGCTGGAGGGTCCTAATTGATTATATTGTGCTGCAACTAAGCCTTCTGCTAGTACAACAGATCTTTATCTAACCGCATTTCAATTGATTTTCACTGATAGCCTTCTTTCTTATGTCTAAGGCTTAAAGTACTAAACTAATAAAAGGATAAAAGACTTTGTAATACAGATTTCAAAATATAATGTCCAAGCAGGACTTCCATGGAGTAAGATGGCAGACAGGGTGTGTATAACCCACCAAACATCTAAGAGCCAGAACCTGTGAATTTGGGAGGTAATTAAAAAAAGAATGTTTAGGATTTTAGTCTGTATTTCAGAGTCCAAAAGCAAAACACTACCCTAAACATTCAAAGATACAGCAAGTGTCTAATGTTCACTTTATTTTAGGATGTAGACATGTAGGACATTTAGTAGCTGTTATACGTGTTCTCATGTAATATATCCTTTCTGTTGGTTTAGTACGGTATCAAGAGTTGGTTTCCTCATTAAACAGTGGTCAGTTTGGAAACAAGTCAGGTACAATGACTAGACAATGTTCATCTTTCAGATGAAAGACCTACTGGTTAACTGGAACGCTAAACCAAAAATCTCAAAATAGCATTGCTGTACAGAATTTAGAATGAGAGTGTAAACTGTCATCCTTGAGAATTTAACATTTTAACTGACATGCAATAAACTGTGTATGTTAAAGTGTACAGTTAGATGTTCTGACATATGTATAAACCTATGAAACCATCACCACAATTATCAAGATAATGATCACGTCCTTCCCTGCCAAAGGTTTCCTCCTGCGGTAATCCATCTCTCACTTTGCCCGACCTCTAAATCCAGGAAGCTGTTTATTGACTTTCTATTACACAGATCTGTTAGCATTTTCTAGCATCTTATGTAAATGAAACTATATAGCATGTATTTGTTTGGTCTGGTTCCATTGACTTATTTTGAGATCCACCCATGTTACTGCATTTATCAAAACTTCCTTCATTTTGGGGGACTTCCCTGGCAGTCCAGTGGTTAAGACTCTGCACTTCCAACGCATGGGGTGCGGGTTCGATCCCTGGTCAGCTGGTCAGGGAACTAAAATCCCACATGCGGCACAGCCCACCAAAAAAAAATTTTTTTAATTCATTTTAACTGCTGAGTAGTATTCAATTTTACAGATAAATGCCAATTTGTCCACTCATTTGCAGATGGACATTTGAGTTGTTTCCAGGTCTTGACTACTACAAATATGGCTTTTATTGAATTCTGATACATGAAAAAATTAAGGAACTGCCAAATTGTTTTTCAAAGTGTTTTGTAAGATTCTATATTTCCAACAGTAGTGTATGAGAGTTCCAGTTGCTCTATGTCCTTGCCAAGACTTGGTATGGTCAGTATTTTTAATATGAGACAATCTAATAAGTATGTAGTAGTATCTCATTATGGTTTTATTGCAATTCCCTAACGAATAATGATGTTGAACATCTTTGCATGTCCTTATTTGCCATCTGTGTTTCTTCTTCAGTGAAATCTGTTCAAATCGCCCCAATTTTTATTTGGTTGTCTTAGTTTACTGAGTTTGAGTTTTTACATATTCACATATTCTGGATACAAGTCTTTTATCAGTTATGTAAATTGAAAATATTTTCTCTCAATGTGTGGCATTCCAGTATCAGCATCAGTAAAAGAACACATGTTCCTGATTTTGATGAAGTCAAATTTTAATTTGTCAATTTTTTCTTTTACGGAAAACACTTCTGTTACCAAAACTAAGAAATTATAGTTTCATTGATTTTCTCTATTGTTTTCTGTTTTTATTTGCTTTCTACTTTGATCCTTACTCTAGTCTAGGATGGGAGCTGAAGTCATGGATCTGAGACCTTCCTTCATTTCCAGTTAGGCATTTAGCACTATAAATTTCCTTCTAAGTACCACTTTAGTGCATCCTACAAATTTGTATATTCTGTGTCTTAATTTTTATTCAGTTCAAAATAATTTCCAAAAACAAAAAATTCTTCTTAGAACCATGAGTTTTTTTTAAATGTTAGTTTCCAAATATTTGGGGATTTTTCCAAATATCTTGTGGTAATTGATTTCTAATTTAATTGCATTGTGGTCAGAGAACAAAACTGTGTATGATTCAACTCTTAAATTTATTGAGGCTTGCTTTATGGTGCAGAATATGGATCATCACAAGAAATGTTTTCTGTGCACTTAAAAAGGATGTGGTTCTGGGGACTTCCCTCATGGCACAGTGGTTAAGAATCTGCCAGCCAATGCAGGGGACACGGGTTTGAGCCCTAGTCCAGGAAGATCCTACATGTCACGGAGCAACTAAGCCCGTGCACCACAACTACTGAGCCTGTGTGCCACAACTACTGAAGCCTGCGTGCCTAGAGCCCATGCTCCACAACAAGAAAAGCCACCACAATGAGAAACCCACGCATAGCAAGGAAGAGTAGCCCCTGCTCAACAAAACTAGAGAAAGCCCACGCCCAGCAACGAAGACCCAAAGTAGCCAAAAATAAATAAAAATTAATTAATTAATTTTAAAAAAGTGAAGGTGGTTCTGGACTTCTCTGGTGGCTCACTGGTTAAGAATCCGCCTGCCAATGCAGGGAACACGAGTTCGAACCCTGGTCCAGGAAGATCCCACATGCCGCAGAGCAACTAAGCCTGTGTGCCACAACTACTGAGCCTGTGCTCTAGAGCCCGCGAGCCACAACTACTGAGTCCACATGCCACAACTACTGAAGCCCGCACACCTAGAGCCCATGCTCTGCTACAAGAGAAGCCACCACAATGAGAAGCCTGTGCACCACGACAAAGAGTAGCCCCCGCTCACCACAACTAGAGAAAGGCTGCGTGCAGCAACGAAGACCCAGTGCAGTCAAAAATAAATAAATAAATTTATTAAAAAAAAAAAAAAAAGAAGGTGGTTCTGCTGTTGGTGGTGTTTTTTTTTTTTTAAATAAACGTATGTTAGGTTAAGTTGGTTATTAGAGTTATTCAAGTCTTCAGTATCCTTGCTGATTCTCTGTCTATTGGTTTATCAATTATTGAGAAAGGAATGTGGAAATCTCCAACTATGTGTTTGCCTAATTCTGCTTGTAGTCAGTTTTGTCTCATGTGGCTTGAAACTCCATAATCAGGAATATAAACCTTTAGAATTGACATGTACTCTTTATGAATTAACACCCTTAACATTATGAATGTCTCCTTATTCTGTAATATTTCTTCTGATGTCTATTTTGTCTATTAATATAAGAGTTACTGCTTTTTTCAATCTTATACAGTATATTATTTCCATCCCTTAACTCTTTTTAAAATATAATTTATTTTTTATACAGCAGGTTCTTATTAGTTATCTATTTTATACATATTAGCATATATATGTCAATCCCAATCCATCCCTTTACTTTTATTCTATTTGTATGCTTATATTTAATTGGATTTCTTGTAGACATCCTATGGTTGAATCTTCCCTTTTTATCCAATTAGACAACTTCTGTCTAATTTTAATTGAGTCTTTTGGCCATTTACATTTAATATGATTTTTGTTATGTTGGGTTTAAATGCACCATTTTGCTATATGTTTACTATTTGCCTATATATATATTTTTTTGGGGGGCGGGGTTCCTTTTTTTTCTCCCTGACTTCTTTGTCATTGAATATTTTTAGGATTCCATTTTATCTCATTTGTTGGCTTATCAGCTATATAATTTGTTATTTTAGAAGTGGCTTTAGGGTTAATAGCATATATTTGTTACTCATCAAAGCCTATCTTTTAGGAATATTATACCACTTCATGAGTAGTATAAAAACCTTATAACTTTTAAACACTGGCTTAAAGCAATTTAATTATGACGTGGGTCATGCTTTTAAGTTATGTTAGGCAGAACTGGAACAGTATAGTGTAAGAGAAATTTTGCCCCACTGTGGAGGAAAAAACTTTCTGCATATTATCCCCATTTGCCTGTAAATTATGAGATTTTCCACTCTTGCTACTGGGAACAGAAACTATTCCCAGCCCTGTGTGAGTTCTAGTGAATGTCTGCTCTAACCCTTGTTGGTGGTTCTTTCCTGGGCCTTGGGTAGTTTCTCATGTGCTGATCAGTACTCAGCTGAAGGCTTACAGGATATCCTCTGCAGATCTCTAGAGCTATTTATCTGGACAGCTCTCTCCTCTCTGGTACTGTGCCCTGTGACTACGAGACACCTTGGCCTCCCCAAACTCCCAGCTTCGTCTTTTCCACTCAGAGAGAGTGCTGTGCTCTATGTGGATTCCCCTTCCCTACAATATGTCCTGGTAATGAGCCAGGACAATTGTAGGACTCACTTCATTTGTTTCCCATCTCTCAGGGATCACTGTCCTTGCTGCCTGATACCCAATACCTTGAAAACCACTGTATCATACAATTGTCTTGCTTATTTTTTTCAGGTGGAAGGGTAAGTCTGATGCCTGTATTTACTGAAGGCCTTGTAAAACTCCATGGATGGAGTATCCAATTAATGTTTATAAAATGAATGTTAATTATTTCACCTTTATGAAAATCAATTTACAGAAATTGAAAGGAACAAAATCTATTTTAAGT
Organism: Stenella coeruleoalba; assembly: GCF_951394435.1. Taxonomy (NCBI): domain Eukaryota; kingdom Metazoa; phylum Chordata; class Mammalia; order Artiodactyla; family Delphinidae; genus Stenella; species Stenella coeruleoalba. The sequence continues at coordinate 33,394,674 of NC_137165.1, forward strand.
TAAGTTAGTGAAGGGACTTCCCTGGTGGTCCAGTGGCTAAGACTCCACGCTCCCAATGCAGGGGGCCTGGGTTGGATCCCTGGTCAGGAAACTAGGTCCCACATGCCGCAACTAAGAGTTCGCATGCAGCAACTAAAGATCCTGTATGCCGCAACTAAAGATTCTGCATGCCACAAATGAAAGATCCTACATGCCACAACTAAGAGCCGGTGCAGCCATATAAATAAATAAATATTACAAAAAATTAAAGGAGTAAACAATGATCCAACGTCCACAAATATCCTTAGCTTAAACTCTAATTCATTATCTTATCACTAACACCAATTTCTGCTTCTCAAATGGTCTTTAACGTCTATGTAACAAATGAAAAAGTAGATTGATTTTTCTGATTTTGTGTCTATTTATGAAGATTGGTGTTGAGAGTTTCTAACGTATACTGAGGAATCCTTAAACAAAAGAATCATCTTATAGCAATTAGGTTATCCATGTGCAAAACCCCAAACCAAGTTATTTCACTTCTGTGCAAAGGACTGGGTACACAAGATGTTATCTTCATTCTAGACTTCACAAAAAAATCTGCTAAGCTTAAAATGATTTGCTATTCTGCTTCAAGTAAAATACTTTAAAAGTCACTTAAAAGGAGGCTTGGGCTTCCCTGGTGGCACAGTGGTTAAGAATCCGCCTGTCAATGCAGGGGACACGGGTTCGAGCCCTGGTCCGGGAATACCCCACATGCTGTGGGGCAGCTAAGCCCATGCTCCACAACTACTGAGCCTGCACTCTAGAGCCCGTGAGCCACAACTACTGAAGCCCACGCGCCTAGAGCTTGTGCTCCGCAACAGGAGAAGCCACCGCAATGAGAAGCCCACGCACCGCAACGAAGAGTAGCCCCCGCTCGCTGCAACTAGAGAAAGCCCGCGTGCAGCAACAAAGACCCAAAGCAGCCAAAAATAAATAAATTTACAAAAAAAAAAGTAGGCTTATTAGCAATTTATGGTCAAAACAATATATGGTACTGTCTAAACACAGAAATGAAATTGGGTATTAGAATTGTTGAAAAGACACATATCTTGATTGTGAGGTCTTAAAAATTATCATGAAATACATTCCAGGGACTTGCCTGGCGGTCCAGTGGTTAAGAATCCACTCTTCCACTGCAGGGGACACAGGTTTGATCCCTTGTCGGGAAACTAAGATCTCACATGCCCCGAGGCGCGGCCAAAAAAAAAAAGAAAAGAAAATACATTCCAATTTTCAATGATGTGTTAGCTGAAAGCACAATAAGAATCCCTTATATTGCTCTTTAATATAGATGATGGTTTTAGATGATTAGGTTAAGAACAGGCTCCTGCCTATTGTGCTCAAGGATGGGAGCATATTTATCCACACTAATATCTTAAGAGGTGAGATTTTCTGTTGTGGGCACTAAGAAACTAGGCAAAATGACCAGAAATCAGCTTACACTACTCTGGATCTTTCAACATTCTATATTACTCTAGGACATTACTGAAGTGAACATAAGTCATTGCAAAACCATACTATATTGTAATTAGAATATAAGGTATAGGCAGTTATATGTATAATGACTATAAGCCCTCAAAAGAAGTTAATGAACTGAGGCTGACCTTGATCACTGACTCAGATCTTGCAGCACAGGGCATTACCTGCTCCCTCTCCCACATTGGCCAACCTTTGCTACAGCACTAATCAATTTGCTGTCTTGATCTCTCAAGCATATCATACATTTTTTGATCCATCATTAAGCCTCAAACTTGTGGCCTAATTAAATTACTGAGGAAAGACACTTTGGAATTCTAGACTTTGGCAGGAGAAAAAGTAGAGATAAGATATTTGAATACAGTGAGAAAATTATGACCTAATCTCCATGCAGTTATTGATATTCAAAGTTGCTGTTCAAAATAAGCTTTTATTTGACTGCATTTTTTAAACACAAAATGATGTCAAACCATTTGTAGCATGGTAATTAAATGCCAAATATAAAACGTAGGAGAAGGAAGAAATAGAAAAGGCTCAAGGGACAAGGCAGCTCCACATGATAGGTGTGAACAGATACGGAGGGGCTGTCTGAGAGTCATCAAGGTGATTTCCAGAGTGTAGAAGTTACATGGGAGAAACTGTGGAGGGACAGAAAAAAGCCTAGAGATAGAGAAATGAAAGACAGAAAGACAGAGACAGATCGGAAGAAAGAAAAGTCAAGCTTGACCCAGCAAATAAAATAAGCTAATGATGAATTTTGTCAATAGGCATTAATTTCAATTGTTCCCAATGAATGATAAAAGCCAATGGGGAAGTCAAATTACTTCTAGAATCAAAAGACAGGCAGTGCCATTTTATGCCAGAGAGGAGAGAAAACAAACCTGTAGTTACGGCAAATATCAAAAAGTAGGTTTTAGCAGCAAGGTAAAACCCCACGTAGACGTGGCTAAGATGGTGAAAAACAGGTATGGGGAACAGAGATGAAATTAGAAAGAGTAAAGGGGGGATTCCCTGGCAGTCTGGTGTTTAGGGCTCTGCACTTTCACTGCAGGGGGCACGGGTTCCATCCCTAGTCGGGGAACTAAGATCCTGCATGCCCCAAAAATAAATAAATAAAAGAAAGAGTAAAGGAAAATAGGAACTAATTGTGAAAGCACTAAAAAACAGAAAATAAACCCTAGCATTTCCCTTTGCACCTAATGCCCTTCCAAACACTGCCGCACATTCAAATACACCCCCTACAAGAAGCCCTAGTCCCCATTAACCCGATTTCTGCCCCCACCGCTGGGCACCCACAACATTATATTCATGTAAGGCTCTTCTGTGGCACTTAAGTTTATCTTGTAGTCCAGTTAACTGTATATATTCCTGCCCCAGTAGACTGTAAACTACTTGAGTCAAGGACCTTTTTTATAGGACCAGTACCTCCATGCCCAGGACACAGCAGGGTGCTGGATAAATATCCACTATATCATGTTGGAAACTTAAAAATACTGAGGGTGAGGTTTCACTTCTATCTCAAAAAATCTAAGTGATTACAGGTCAGGGAGGGAGTATACTTCCGGCAAGAGACTGGCAATGAAAAGATATGAATTTGAATTCCAGATATGACAATATCTTGCTGTATAAATTTATGCCTGTATATTAATCTTGCTGAGTTCTACCTTCTCTTAAGGTGGTAGGATTACACGTTCTAAGACTATGATTCTCTCTTCCCTGAATGCAAAGCATTTACTATCTGTACTATTAATTTTGCAATTGATCATAGAATGTATTTCTTCATCTTTTAAGTAATTCAAGTGCTATGTCTCATCTTTCCCAACTACAGCTCCGTGAATTGAGAAAGGAACAAAGTTTTCTCATCTCCCACACTGCTAAGAACAGAAAGACAGAGAGAGACAGAGAGCATTCAATAAATACCAACCTATTTCACAAAATGAATCGATTCTTTAAGAAAATGCTCAGAGTGCTGTCACCTAGCATTTGGAGGCTCTATTGCAAGTTGCCTTTTAACTGGAAGGAGTTGGGAGGCAAGACTAATGAAGCCATCAGTTACAGAAGCTTCTTTATAGGACAAAAATATGCTAGGAAGGAATTCAAGGCTTTTTGCTTGTTGATAACCTGCCAAAAGGAGCTCCTGGGAAAGGTGTTTTGTTTTGCAAGGATGAAAAGGAACTGAGCAGGGACATCTCCTGAACCAGTAATAATAGGGGAAAATTTATCATGAGACTTAGTTTCCTTTGTTCATTGATAAGCCCAAGTAGCAATTACCTACTTTAGCAATGATCATTACCATCACAAAGAATTAGGCAGTGTCACATGGTGGCAGTATTTGGATTTACAGGACCTCAGTTTGACTCTCAGCTCTAACACTTGGTCACTATGCTGAAATTACTTAACATCTCTAAGCCTCAGTTTGCTCATTTATAAAATATAAAATAATAATTCCTGCCTGAGTCCATTCAAGCATCGAGGATGCAGCAACATGGATGGACCTAGAGATTATCATACTAAGTAAAGTAAGTCAAACAGAGAAAGGCAAATACCATATGATATTGCTTACATGGGGAATCTAAAAAAATGATACAAATGAATTTATTTACAAAACAGAAACAGACTCACAGACATAGAAAACAAACTTATGGTTATCAAAGGGGAAAGGTGGGGAAGGATCAGTTAGGAATTTGGGATTAACAGACACACCACTATATATAAAATAAACAACAAGGACCTACTGTATAGCACAGGGAACTACTGTAATAACCTATAATAGAAAATAATCTGAAAAAGAATATAGATATATCTATAGATATATATGTATCTGTATAACTGAATCACTTTGCTGTACACCTGAAACATTGCAAATCAACTATACTTCAATTTATAAAAAATGAAGGAAATGTAAGTGATGTAAGTGAAGAGTTCTCTATAAATTACAATGTTTTTTTAAAAATCACACAAATGCCCTCAGAGTGCCTGACACTCTTGAAGTAGGTGTGGCCAAGCTAAAGAATGGTGGGCAGTAGGCTGCTACTTTCTAGAGAGCATCTGGGTGCTTAGGTGGGTTTGTTCTAATTCCTTCCTATCCCGGGGCTCCCTTTGAGACAAAAGTCTCTAAGTACTCAGGGCCCTAACAAGGCTTCCTTTGCAACAAAACAGATAACTAAAGAAACTCTAAGAGACAAGGGCAATGAAAGTGAACAGGTAGAAACTGTCACTGCAGGCACTCTCCTGGGAGTTCTGCTCTGCACTCTGCTTCCTGGATGACACCTAAATGGAGAACCAACTAGGGTTCAATACCTTTCAATCTGAATGCCGCTGGCTGTGGGGTCTCTTTGGTTCAGCTTTCTCATAACCGACAAAGAGAGTGGTCTAACCAGGAAATTCCACGTTGGGGTTAACAGAACATTCTTCTTAATGAAGAGGTATCATAGCTATCATATACTATCAGTAAGATATTAACTTGTAAGGAACTAGAAAATTATGAAGCATGTTTAATACAAAACTATACTGAGCATAATTTTTCTTTGATGATTTAGAAGACAGTTCAATATCTTGCCACTGTTTCAGAATCACTATATACACATGATTCCACGGTACTTTTGTTTGTTTATTTATTTATTTTTAATTTTATTTATTGATTGATTTTTGGCTGCATTGGGTCTTTGTTTCTGTGTGCAGGCTTTCTCTCGTTGCAGCCAGCGGGGGCTACACTTCATTGCGGTGCGTGGGCTTCTTATTGCTGTGGCTTCTCTTGTTGCGGAGCACGGGCTCTAGGTGCGGGGGCTTCAGCAGTTGCAGCACGTGGGCTCAGTAGTTGTGGCTCACAGGCTCTAGAGCGCAGGCTCAGTAGTTGTGGAGCATGGGCTTAGTTGCTCCGCGGCATGTGGGATCTTTCCGGACCAGGGATCGAACCCGTGACCCCTGCATTGGCAGGCAGATTCTTAACCACTGCGCCACCAGGGAAGTCCCGACTTTTATTGCTTTCTCTTAAGGGTTTTATAAATTTTCCAATACCAACATCTCCCCCACCCCCTTCCCCAAAAAGTCACGTCTTTATCACTGATTTCTGTGACTAACTGCAATATGATCACTTCAATTAAGTCTTTGGTTTATTTGAGTTTTGTTTGTTTATTTTGTTGACTCCTGGACAAATGGAATATGACCACTCCTTAAGCTATATTCCAGAAAGATTATGGAATGAAAACTTTAAACTGCTGAAGAATCTGAGCAATTCTGCATTGGAAGAACATACCATAGTTATTCCTTCATACATAAAATACCTTGGCGTCAAGTGTTAAAAGAAACTATCCCATTTCTTGAGAGTTTAGAAATGTTGACCCCCTACATTTTAGTAAGAAATGTCTTAGTCAGCAATATTTATCATGTGTGCTGCAGTGCTTTGCTCTTATAATAGAAACACCACCACCTACTCTGGCAGTAAACACATTCTAAGTATTCACTATTGTATTGCCCAATAGGTGTTCAACCAAAATTTGTTGAATGTGAATAAAATGTTGCCCTGATCTTTCACAAAGTAAGACTAAACTTACAGACCTATGACTACAACTTGAACAAGACATGTATGTATATAATTTTTTATACCATGTTGATCCTCTTGAATGTCTCAAATAATAAGACCTTAAGAATGTAAGTAATACCGTCTTTTCTCTCACATTCCAACATGAGTGGCTCCTTAGGCTCCAGCCTTGGCTAGAGAGACAGCTCCTCCCCAAGGAGGGCACTATGACAGGGAATCAGTTTCAGAAAGAGAAATATATCCCTAAACTGGTTTACTTATTATTTTTGTTTTCAACAACAAAAAGCTGAAAACTGCAAAAAGCTATCGGAGAAGTCTACTAAAATAAATGCAGAGTCCAAAAAAATCAGTGAACCATACCCATAAGGTTTATTACTGGGATCATCTTGGTCTTGCTGCTGTATAACAGACTGTAACATGGAAAAAGGCAGGGAGGAATTCTGTCAGGACATCTCCAAATAAAATATGGTGTGTGTATCTGTCTAGAAAAATGGTACAGATGAACCGGTTTGCAAGGCAGAAATAGAGACACAGACGTAGAGAACAAACGTATGGACACCAAGGGGGGAAGCGGGGGATGGGGGGTAGGGGTGGGGTGAACTGGGAGATCGGGATTGACGTATATACACTAATATGTATAAAATAGATAAGTAATTGAAAAAAAATGAAGTTGCTAAGAGAGCAGATCTTAGAAGTTCTCAACACAAGAACAAAAATTTGTAACTGCGTGGTAATGGATGTTAGCTAGACTTACTCTGGTGATCATTTTGCAACATATACAAATATCAAATCATTTTATTGAACACCTGAATCTAATATAATGTGGTATGTCAATTATATCTCAATAAAAAGTGGTAAATTAAAAAAAATTAAAAAAAATATGGTGTGTGTATCTGTCCTTTCTCTATAACCATATAATAGGAGAAAATTATCTTTCTGTGGAGGCAAATGCATTTGAAACATCTCCTTCTTGGGAATTAAAAAAAAAAAAACAACAGGTGTCAGGAACACTTCCACAATTCCATTGCAAGCCCTCCCTCACAAAATGATTCTCACCTACCCCCATCCCACAGAGAAATCAAAATCTTCCTGAACCAGCCTCTTCAATAAGTGGTGCTGGGAAAACTGGACAGGTACATGTAAAAGTATGAAATTAGAACACTCCCTAACACCATACACAAAAATAAACTCAAAATGGATTAAAGACCTAAATGTAAGGCCAGACACTATCAAACTCTTAGAGGAAAACATAGGCGGAACACACTATGACATAAATCGCAGCAAGATCCTTTTTGACCCATCTCCTAGAAAATGGAAATAAAAACAAAAATAAACAAATGGGACCTAATGAAACTTAAAAGCTTTTGCACAGCAAAGGAAACCATAAACAAGACCAAAAGACAACCCTCAGAATGGGAGAAAATATTTGCAAATGAAGCAACTGACAAAGGATTAATCTCCAAAATTTACAAGCAGCTCTTGCAGCTCAATATCAAAAAAACAAACAACCCAATCCAAAAATGGGCAGAAGACCTAAATGGACGTTTCTCCAAAGAAGACATACAGATGGCCAGCAAGCACATGAAAGAATGCTCAACATCATTAGAGAAATGCAAATCAAAACTACAATGAGATATCATCTCACACTGGTCAGAATGACCATCATCAAAAAATCTAGAAACAATAAATGCTGGAGAGGGTGTGGGGAAAAGGGAACACTCTTGCACTGCTGGTGGGAATGTAAATTGATACAGCCACTATGGAAAACAATATGGAGGTTCCCTAAAAAACTAAAAATAGAACTACCATATGACCCAGCAATCCCACTACTGGGCATATACCCTGAGAAAACCATAATTCAGAAGAGTCATGTACCACAATGTTCCTTGCAGCACTATTTACAATAGCCAGGACATGGAAGCAACCTAAGTGTCCATCGACAGATGAATGGATAAAGAAGATGTGGCACATATATACAATGGAATATTACTCAGCCATAGAAAGAAACGAAATTGATTTATTTGTAGTAAGGTGGATGGACCCAGAGTCTGTCATACAGAGTAAAGTAAGTCAGAAAGAGAAAAACAAATACCGTATGCTAACACATATATATGGAATCTAAGGAAAAAAAAAAAAGGTCATGAAGTTCCTAGGGGTAAGATGGGAATAAAGACACAGACCTATTAGAGAATGGACTTGAGGATATGGGGAGGGGGAAGGGTAAGCTGTGACAAAGTGAGAGAGTGGCATGGACATATATACACTACCAAATGTAAAATAGATAGCTAGTGGGAAGCAGCCACATAGCACAGGTACATCAGTTAGGTGGTTTGTGACCACCTAGAGGGGTGGGATAGGGAGGGTGGGAGGGAGGGAGATGCAAGAGGGAAGAGATATGGGAATATATGTATATGTATAACTGATTCACTTTGTTATAAAGCAGAAACTAACACACCATTGTAAAGCAATTATACTCCAATAAAGATGTTAAAAAAAAAACAAAAAAAAAGGTGTCAGGAACACTTCCACAATTCCATTGCAAGCCCTCCCTCACAAAATGATTCTCACCTACCCCCATCCCACAGAGAAATCAAAATCTTCCTGAACCATACATACTCCTATAAGAATGGCAGCTCCATACACATTGCAGTCACTGTCAGTTTACTTACCCAAGATATTTTCCAATGAGAGGTCTTTAACTTTTACTTAAGAAAAAAATACTGCACGACCAGGATACATACATATCATTTGGGGGAGTAAAACCATCTACATACCAACCAAATTTTATATTCTGTGAACCAAATCTACAATCAGCCTGTAAATGTAAATCAGCTCTACATTTATCTGGCTATTAAGCACAAATTTAGGATTTCTTACTAGAAGGAATCCAATTTGGTTATGGCATTAAATGTGTGCTTTTTTCCTCTCTGAGAGACAGTAATATAATTGAATTCTGTCCATCACAGCAGATCAGGACTGCTCATCTTTGTGCAGCAATCATGTCTGTAAAGGCCAGAGAAGGCAGTACTGATACTTTTCCAGCACAAACTACTAGTTAAATATCAGCTGAGGAGAATGAGTTCAACCAACCAAACAGCAACTCAGGCACCATGAAACTGGATTTGCGGAGGCTGGTGTGTGTGTTGTAGGCGAAGGAGCAGATGACTACCCTCAACCAGCAAACACCCTTGCCCTCAGCTGACATCACCTTTCCAGATGGCTGGCTCAACCAGTGCTAGATTGTTTAAAATAAAGACATCGTCTGTGTTTTCACTTAGAAATGTGTACACTGAGGTGCAGAAGGAAAGAAAAAAAAAAAAAGTCACGGATATAATCACGTGATCGATCAAATACTGCTTAAACCTATAGCCACATTTGGTAGCACTGTCTCTGTCTTTTAAAGAATTGAAAAGCACTGTGCTCTGGGATAATGATATAAGAACAACTGCTTTAAATTAAATGCAACAAGTAGACCTTGTAACATGACCAAAATCCATCCCAGGCTTTTTCTAAATTCCAAAGGCACCAAATTCCTCTTTAACAGTATTTGATAAGAAATGCTTAACACTTTTCTTTTCATATATTTCCTGTAATTACACATTTATAACAAAATGTGGATTTACTTGGCAGCCAAACCAAAGTGTTTCATATTGCTCTTAGATTGCAACCCTTGCTGCTGAAATACAGTATACTAAAAATGAAATAACTTTTCCATTTTAATGTGGTTATAAGCTTCCTGCTAGGCAGCAACCTAATTGATACTTTTGATGTTAGCTTTTTTTAAGACACGCTATCCTTCATCATCTACAGAGTATTTTAACTATAGATCTCTTGCAGTCTTCCCAAAGTTGACAGAGAGAAGGGGGAAGGGGTGGGAGGAGGAAGGCCACTTTATCAAAGTCATTGGAAATACAAGGTATTAATTATGTTAAATGAAGAAATATGGGCATTTGGTTACTTTTGTGGGTCAGAAATATTTTAATCTGACACTGCCAGCCAGCTGCCTCTCCCTGAACAGCCCCCCCTGCATTTATATCAGTTGCAGGGACACATCAAAGCTCCAAAAAGTGAGGAAAGCCACCACCAGTGGGGCTTTTCTCCCTCCCCCCACCAAGGTCACAGTTTTAACTAGAGCGACCGCAGTGTTATCCACTACAATGAGTAATAAGGCCATGACCTTTTTTTACATTTTGGAAGTATGTATAGATGTTAGAAAAATTGGTAAACCCTTAGCCCAAAGGGTGGGGGGGAAGCCCCAGTGGATGGAAAATAAAACTTTTGTGATATTTAGAAAAGAAAACAAATGGTGTTCTCAATTGCTCCCAGTCAAAGCAGAGTTGGCTCACACAGATGCAGCTGACTTCTAAGCTTTGCTAAATCGGCCAAGCACACGGTCCAGGAGCAGAGTTACAGGGAGGGGAAACATAGCCCCGGTGCCCGAACGCGCTTTATTAAAGCGACGCATGGAAACTTTGGATATGAACAATCAAAGAAGCCAATAGCAATTACGTAAATGCAACGTATCTCTTGTATGACCAGGGCAGGGACTTCTACAAGGTCACCTAGTAACATTTTAAAAATCCATTCTGACTATTTCATAAAAGTCTTCTGATCGAGGGATCAGGTAATGTGGTAAGAAGTCAGGTCACTACAACGTGTAATAATTGTGCAAAACAAAACAAAAAACAACAACCCTGCTTTAGACGATAAAAAACCACCTTTTCGTGAACTGTCCTTTATTTCTATTTTTGATTCCAGTAGCATATAAACATTTTGGGCAAATGTATTCATAGATGATTCTACTTTCAATAAATTTTTTATTTGAATCATAGATAAGTACCACATTTTTTCTTCTTTGACTTCAACTGCAGAAAATTCTCAAAGGAATTAATTGAACTACGGGTACTAATTTTAAGAAACTAACCCTTTGCATGTAATATTCAGGCAAACAGAACTTATCTGTTCTAGGATTGGGTTTTGAGAGTCCTTATGGTAGAATTTTTTAAAAATAGGAATTAATCAGCATAAAACAAGAATACACCATGCTTGTCTTGAACCTTATACATCACAGGTAGAGAGTGCGGCATCTTTTAGGTAAAAACACAACAAACAAAACACAATAACTAAACCCCACAAGAGACAAGTGAAAAGATAAAGGCCCTCCCTTTCCCTGCCTCTGAAAAGGAACGGATGAAGCCAAGGGCCTTTTCACTCTTGTTGACTCATTTCAACCTTACCCACATGTTTGTGTTTCACTGTAGCTCTCCCACCTCCTCAAGGATGTTAAAAGTGCACAAGATCTCTGTATAAAGATATTCATTACGGAGCTGCCTGTACTTTTTCTAATCTTAATTCGATAAAAATCCACATATCATGAGTCAGGCTTACCAACTAATTTTAGGTCAGGAATAAAAGGATTTAGAAATACATTTGCCTGCAATCACTTTACAGTTTTCTTCCTTATTTCAGATACTACTTCTTGGAATAAAAATGGAGTGATAAGAAATTTCACTTCTTTTGATAGTTCATTGCTGTTAGAGGTGACAGCTACCAGCACAAGGAATTTAAAACTAAACCGAACAGAACCTCTCAGCTGACGCTGGGTATACCTTCTCTGAAATTAGTACAGAGCAACGTTCAATTTTGAAAATAAGCAGAAGTAAACATATTGATTTTCTGTTCCTATGTGTAATTCTTATTAAGTAATCAAAGGCAGCAAAAAAAAAAAAAAAAATCCTAGCTGAGACAGTGAGGACTGTAACGTTATTCTCAGGCTTTTAAAGCAGAAAATGTATTAATACGTATGAATTCATAAGTTTGTGCTTTAAATGAGAAAAATTATGGACATATATTTGATTTGTTGATGTCACATTGTGTCAAGAAAATATGCAAGCTGATATAGAAATAATTTTCCCTTATATACATACAAGAAAATACATTTCTGACAGTGAAACCTGTGAACTTCATATCAATTTTCTGAGCTTTTAGCATTTTCATTATTTGCTAACTTCTACATTTTGTAAATACGTAAGACCTTTATTTTAAAGAAATGTAGTCAGACTAGTCTGGTTTTTCCACTGATGTCTAAATAAAATTCCTTTACTAGAGTTTCCTTACTGCCTCATGTACTATGCCTCTCTCTCTTTAAGCAAATATCAGAATCAGGCTATTACTGCAACTTGAATTTCATTGTTAAGACATGAATGTGGAAATTATTCAAAAGTCTGGATGAAGATAGCCTGATATCTGATGCAGTATTAATGCAATCTGTCTAATCTCAGCTAAAGATGCACTACCAAAATTACCAACAATTATAATAGCTACATGAATTCAGTAAAATACTTTTGAAAAAGTTACCAGCCTTGTCGGTCTAATCTGATTTTTCAAAATGACTCAGAGATTTAGCTTAATTACATGAAAGCAGTCGATGTTGGATTAAAACAAATACCAACCACAAAAAGTCATGTACATATTCTAGCACGCTTTCTAAAAAATGACCGAAACGCTTCAAAAACTTGGCATAAAGGTGCAGGTACTAACGTTACAAGAGATTTGATGGGTCACGTAACGAATAAGAAATCATCTCCCAGAAATTTGAAGGACGAGAAAATAAAGCTTTCTGTGAATGTAGAAAAAAATATCTGACTATAAGCAGAATATCCATGATTAAACAAATTGTAGGTGATTGAAATTGACTAGCATTTTACAATATTAATGCTAATGGTTCTTCATAGTCTTGTTTGCATGTTTAACAGCTCCCATTAAAAAGAAAAAAAAAAAGACTTGTGTGCAGGAAGGAGAAGCGAAGGGAAAACTAAAGCCATACATGGTAAGGATGGAGATAGAAGAAATATCGAATCAGCTAGAAATATACAATAGCAGTTTCCAATGTTGAGTCAGGAAATAAGGTAGTTAGAGAAAAGTTGCAATCCAAAGAGAAAACACTTTTAGGAAATGGCAAAATTAAAACAGAAGTAGATATGTAAAATAGATGAATGAAGACAAGGTCTTCCTGCACCAAGGGAGTTGTTTAGGAGAAACAGTGTCCGTTTGTGGCCAGCGATAATACTTTCCATTCAATAGAGTTTGCAGCTTGCTGATTCATATGATTGCAGGCTGGCGCCCTGCTGGCGAGCCTCTCCACTGAAATTAAATCCACTCTCTTCAGTTATAAATTATAATGCTCTATAAACAACACTCCCATTGGGAATGGGGAGAGAGAGAAAGAGAAGAAGAGAAGGAGAGGGAAGAGTGGAAAAAAAAGAGGAAGAGAGGAAGGCAGAGAGAAAAAAAAAGAGCCGGAGAGGGAGAGCGTTTCTGCACAGTCCACTCACTGTTTAATGTTCTGCTCTTCTGCAACAAACAAGGGGAGTAGCTCTTCCCCAGATATCACTCCTGCTGTAATTCCTACACTGTTTGATGTAGAGCCCAGGGAGGAACGTGGGACAGTAATGTGAGTCTATAAGGAAAAGCACTTAGGAATCAATGAGTATGCAAGAAGATAAAACCATAAAATAGATTTTATACATGGATTTTTCAAATCCATTATTGAATATATCTTTGGAGTCCCAGGGGAGAACCAAAATAAAATAAAGTTCTTGATTCTATTTAGATAAATTAGATCTACACGTGGCACATCTTTTGATATCCAAATCAATCAGAGATATTCCCTCAAAATGCCCGGGCAGGCAAAGGAAACGTAGGAAAGCAAAGATAAAAAGAATCATGCCCAAACGGCCACAGACAAGGAGTCCAGGACGAAAAGAAAGTTCAATGATTTGATCACCCACAGCACGTAGAGATTAAACACATTTTTTAAAATGAATATCTATCTCAGAATTCAATGTTAAATTTATAGGAAAGTGAAACCTCAATTGTTTAATGCTGAAGAGTTTCTTTGTTGTTTTTTTTTTAATAAAGGTGGTTTCAGAAGGAAAAAATTAGAAAATATTCAGTTTTGTCAATTTCCTAAATAACTCTTGAAAGAGTCCATCGTAGAGTTGGTTTGTATGCATCAGTTTCAGGGCATTAAATTATATCTATATTCCACATTTCTTTTGTGTGTCAGTCTTTCTTAGGACTGATTTATGCCCCAAAGTGGGGTAGAAACAATTATTGTCATATGCCAATTAGTATTCCAAAGGATCACATCCACAGGTTACTCATCAACTACAAAAGGACACAGTTCCATATGAAAAAACACCTTTGAAATTTCTTACTAAACGATGAACCTGCACATAAAAAATGTCAGGGGAGGCAGGGGTTGGAGGGGATGAGAGAGAGAGGGACGGAAGAGGCGGGGAGAGAAGCAAACCCGGTCAAACCTAGGTTTGAATGTGATTTAGGAAAGCAGCAAACCTGCAAACCCAAGATGCGTTTCCAGTGAGGAAACTCAAGGCAAACAGAATCCTCCACAAACCCCAGATTCCCATTTCTCTTTTATTTACGCAGACCCAGTATTACTCCCATTTTCCTTCCCAAGTAACAAGATGAAAGACAACTCCAGTTTCCTACTTTAGTCACAGAGAGAAGAAAGAAAGGAAAGGGGACTGAGATTTCAGTTTTAGACCTGAAGGAACTGTACCAAGCTAAATTCCAAACTGTGAAAAAACCCAAAAACCAAAACTTTAAAACTGAAACATTGACCCAAACCTTAACCAGAGAATTAGGTTTAGGAACAACTCTGATTTTGCTCGCGCTCTCTCTCCTTTTTTTTTTTCAAACGTGTCTGGCTGACTGTCTCTCTCTGTCTCTCTGCTTTTGGTTGTGGTGCATACCAAGTAAATTATTTGCTGATAGGTGAATCTCAGCAAATGCTTTTCTTCCTTTGAATGCCTGGTGAGCTTGTTGGGAAAAGTCATTTAAGTCACTTAAAACAATCCCATGAAAAGTAAAACTCAATTCTGAAATAAGAGTATAACTTAGAGCTTAAAAATAAATTAAATAAAGGAAACATTAAAAGATAAATGGAGCAGGATGCTCTGTGGCTGAGGTAATCTGAGTGGAAAGGGAAGAAGGAGGGTTACGTTAATAAATGATTAAAAGGCCTTAACAAGGGCCTATCAGGTTGACCAGGAAAGCATTCTTCTCTTGGGCTCCTCCTCGAGACCACCTTTTTTACATTTGTTCTCAATGGTGATCAATATGGTTTTCATTTGCTGATTTCCATAATGCCATATGTGATCTGCCAGCCTGACATAATGAAGCTAGAAAGAGCTGAAGTCATTTGAGCATTCTCGCTTGCATGACTGTCGCCAGTTCACCAAATGCCTGTTATCTGAAAGTCAGTATTTTTCTTTTGCTTATTGACAAATACCAGCAGTGTTTGCCCCTAGACAGATGTAAAACCTCAGCATTGGGTGACAAATTCAAGTTAAGATTCAAGTTAAATAATACACTTTTTCTGGAGGGTTTTTTTTTTCTTTTTTTTGCCACCACTCAACCTGTAATTTAAGTTGGATTAAACACAGAAAAACAAGATTTAAGTGTGAATTATCCATTTCTGAACACAAATGCTCACTTCTGTTGATAAAGCAATAAATCACGAAGAATAAAGCACACATACTTGATGATGCCACCAAAGCCTCAGGACATATTTATTGCCCCAATTCAAGCTTTCCTATAAAGATACCAATTTAGTTAGCCCACTACTACTTGTCTCTGATAACGTTCACAGAAATTCATATCGAACGATGTTTATTAAATTTTTACTCCCTGTTAAAGTTTCTTTAATCTATGCTCTAGGATGGAGAAACTTTTTTTTTTTTTTTTTTTTTTTTTTTTTTTTTTTTTGCGGTACGCGGGCCTCTCACTGTTGTGGCCTCTCCCGTTGTGGAGCACAGGCTCCGGACGCGCAAGCTCAGCGGCCATGGCTCACGGGCCCAGCCGCTCCGCGGCATGTGGGATCTTCCCGGACCGGGGCACGCACCCGTGTCCCCTGAATCGGCAGGCGGACTCTCAACCACTGTGCCACCTGGGAAGCCCCCTGGAGAAACATTTTTATCACATGTAAGCCTCTCACGCCTTTTTTTTTCATTGTACAGCAAAATGAGTTTGTTGAGGTCATCTCACATGAGGGAGCTATGCAAGAACCTTCCATGATGCCTGAAATGTCTCATTACAAATTCTCTGTATTGTGCATTGGTCACTTTCCCATATTCAAAAGACAATTTCAAGGAAAAGTGCCGACAGGAACACATTTCTGAAATGATTTCTTTTGTCTTTTGCAAGCCAAAAAAACCCCCCACAAAAAACAGTTGCATTCAATCAAAAGAACACTTCAAGTTTACATTTTAAAAACAAAACTATATTTAGTGACAGTAACTTCATTCACAATAGATTTTATTCCTTTTTACATTAAACACATTAAATAATGAATAATCTGGTGATTAACTGATAAAGTCATGTTTTAGTTCTCAAGAATGTCAAAGTCTGTGGTGGTAGTTTTGTCCCGGAACTATGAAAACAAAGTTACGGAGTTTTGCCAAAAAAATCTCCCTGAGTTTTCCCAAAAAGGTGAATGTGTCATGGCTGAGTCAGCGCCCAAAGTTTTATAAATAGTTCTATCTCCAAATATTGCATTTGCTACAACACGCAGTTCAAAATCTCTGCTTTATTACATGGGTTTTCTTTTTCCTTCCTTCCTTCCTTCCTTCGCTCCTTCGTTCCTTCCTTCCTTCCTCCCTCTCTTCTGTCTGTCCTTCCTCCCTTTCCTTCCTTCGTTCCTTCCCTCCATCCTTCCTCCCTCCCTCCCTCTCTCCCTCCCTCCATCTCTTTTCTTCCTTCCTTCCTTCCTTCCTTCCTCCCTCCCTCCCTCCCTTTCTTCCTTCCACCCTCCCTCCCTTCCCTTTTTATACATGCTTATCCAGCAAAGGACATAACTGGCTCAAAACAAAACAAAACTGAAGGAAGGCAGTGTGACATATATCTATAGGAAAAATCCTTCGAGAGAACCAAGCAGTCCCAGGGGATGAACACCAAGCTTACTTACTCAGCCCTTGCTTCCTTTCTTTAAAATGGATTGCTGTCTGTTTATTCTCCTTTCTCATAATTCCTTTATCACCAGTAAAGGGATACTTAAACGATGAGATCTTTAAAATGGCTAGTTGCAGAACATGGACTGTTCTGAAATGTTTGTTGTTGGTGGTGGTTGTTTGTTAATTCCTTTGGAAAACACTAGCAGATTCTACCCACAAATGGGAAGATAGGAGTTCAGATATCACCATGTTACTAAAGAATCTTATAAATGCCGTTGCGTTCTGATAAAGTTGATAATGAAGTTAAATAGTGAAGTTTAGCAAAAAATTCAGAAAACAACAAGCCAATACAAGGATTCTAAAGGCATACAGAGGTGGAAAGAATGCATTTCAGGGACCTTTCCCTGGGACTCTGAGATTTGGGGCTAATGAAAAAAGCAAAGGCTAAAGAACACGTGGTCTGTCTAAAAGTACCAAGCTACCTTCTCTTGTGAATTCCAAATTAAGTAAATAGGAGCTGTCACATTACAATGGGGGGGTTGGTGAGGTCAGATCTTTTAAGCACATTGAGTCATCTCTTTCCTTACGATAGTCATAGTAAAAACCGTAACCAATAGAAAACCAAGAGAAAAGGTAATTTTGCCTAGATGTGAACCAGGGTGAAAGGCAGGAGTGATATTCTTAAAGTCTAGTGGAACTGGTGGCAGACTACCCTATGGGGTATTTGGCCACTAACCTTTACGCTTTCCTTGAACATGGCCTCAGTTGCCTTAACTCTAAAATATCAGCCACCAAATCCAATTATGAGAAGTTATACAAGTAACTGCCACACTGAGAGGTCAGATTAACACTCCTACCTCATAACACGATGATAGCAAATTAGTCAGAATAGTTGAAAAGACTCACAAAAGATGGAATCATAATCAGAAGAGACTTCTAACGTGAGGTAATGAGGTGGAGGGCATGGCAGGAAAGGGCCACTCTTATTTGCAGAAGCAACAAGAAGACAAAGAAAGTTCTATGGACAAATGGACAGATGAGAAAACTATCAAGGTTCTTCCGAGCTCTAGTGAACTCAGGAGGATTAGGAGAAAAACTGTTAGAGTAAGATGATGGAAGAAAAAAAATTTTTTTATAACTGTATATTGGTTTTTAATTAATTAATTAATTAATTTTATTTTTGGCTGCATTGGGTCTTAGTTGCTGTGCGTGGGCTTTCTCTGGTTGCGGCGAGCAGGAGCTACTCTTTGTTGTGGTGCGCGGGCTTCTCACTGCGGTGGCTTCTCTTGCTGCGGAGCACGGGCTCTAGGTGTGCGGGCTTCAGTAGTTGAAGCACGCGGGCTCAGTAGCTGTGGCTCGCGGGCTCTAGAGTGCAGGCTCAGTAGTTGTGGCGCACGGGCTTAGTTGCTCCACGGCATGTGGGATCTTCCTGGACCAGGGCTTGAACCCGTGTCCCCTGCATTGGCAGGTGGATTCTTAACCACTGCACCACCAGGGATGTCCAGGAAGAAAATTTTTAAAAGAAGGACCAAGGAAAGGCATTATCTCCTGCAATGTCAAGACAGCATAAATAAGAAAGTTCAATAATAAGTGGTTCACATATAGAAAAAACTCTGTGAGGCTGTTGGTAGTTCCTCTGCCATGTGGGGCAATCCTATCTTTCACTGCTTTGTAGAGGGAGGTGTACCCACCAAACTCAAGGGCACCTTTCTCTCCAAAAGGAAAATGACCAGGAATCTGCAGTACTGGGATAGTTTTGGTTTTTTTTTTTTTTTTTTTTAATGTAACCTCAAGATTTTACACTCTTCATAATAAAATGAAACATGAAGTTTAGAACTGGATCACTTGATTCTCTTATGTCCTTCCAGTTCAAGGAAAGGATAACCTAGTCTGCCTACTATAGCCTCTGCTTCTTGTCATAATGCTGCTCTCTGTGGGCAGAGGATCCTTGCCCTTCTTGTACTGGGTCACATAGTGGGGTTGGTGCTTGCCACACTTCTTACAGGAAGTTCGCTGGGTTTTAGCAACGTTCGCCACACTCGGGGTAGCATGATCAGCTCGGAAAGCTGTGGTCTACTGTCATCGCCACTGTATCCACAGTACTTGCAAGAGCCCCCGAAATGGGGCAGTCATTCAAAACGTGGATGCTGAATGATGGAGATCTTCAGAAGCAACGAGAGGATCTGCAGAAGTCCTTAACGTGTTTTGTATTTTTTTAATAGCAGTAGCAAAATTAAAGAAGCAGGAGAAACAGGAGGCAGTAGTAGCAGCAGCAGTAGCAGCAGCAGTAGCTGTGGTCATCACGGCCTGAAGTGACAAGCTGGCAGTGCAGGTGAAATCTGGTCGTCTAGATGTGGCTCCCCAGAAATCTGGGGCTCAGGGCCTTATCATCAGTAGAGATTTATGCCCCTTCAACCGGGCTCCCAGGAAACTCTGAACTACAAAAGAAGGTTTGAGCGAGGGTGGAAAACCAGATCTTGAGTAACGGAAGGATTTATAGTCAAGTTTAGCAAGTGAGAAATGAAATGATGAGGTTAAGTACCTTATTAGTAATGCTCGGGTCAGGACCAGGTCAGGACCAGGTCAGGATGGGTTAAGACAGAAGAGCCATGCCACAAGCTCCAGAAGCAGTCTGGATGGTGCAAGTCATTTTTAAACATGGCCTCAGTTTCCTGAACTCTAAAACAGCAGCCACCAAATCCAATTATTAAAAGGTCTACAAGAGCAAATCCAAGTGTAATCAAGGAAGGCAAAGGAACGGGGAGAGTTGAGAAACCTGTCTGTGGAAGGCAGATAAAAGAGAGGACTGCATTATTTTATCTCGTGATCAATGGGAATTCTACGCCGGGAGCAGAATTTCTATTTCTAGAGCAGGTAGGGCTCTATCACACAGCTTGTCCAATGGTTCCCACTTTTCAGTCCACGCGGGTGGTGGTGATTATTTTTAATGTATTCCTCCTTCAATAAGTCATAAATAAGCTTACCTATTCAAATGACCACAATAAATGATGAGAAATAGCACACTGACCCATAAGCAGCAAAGACCCAGAAGGCAACACTTAAAACATAAACTGCCAAGAGCAACTTGATCGGGTTTCATAAATCAGAGCGACCACGGCCCTAAAAAGTGGGAATGAGAGCTCCAGTAATTGCAGCCTTCTGTCTGGAAGCATACAGTAAAAATAGCCACAGTAAGCACTCCTCCTGACCAATCAATAGACTCCTATTAGCCTCCCGGCCAATTACAGGATGATTGGCTAAGCAAACAAAGAATTATTGGCTGTTTAGCTGGGACTTTATTCAGGCCTCCCTCTTCCCCTGTTTCTCATTCTGTTCCTCTCCTCCCCACCCCCTTTCCTGTGAGGAAAAAAACTTCTGCAAACACCTGATATTCATCTAAGTCTCTGCAGTTGTACAGTCTTGTTAAATTGTTACCACCTTTTCCACAAGCAGTTTTGGCAATTAACCTCATGGCCAGGGACTTCAAAGAAAACAACTGTTGAGTTTAACCTCTCTGAGCTACCATAGATTCTTTTATGATTTTTCCTGAAACACTTTCATCCAGAGAGGAAAAAATGCAGACTGATAAAATGAATGTTTATTTTAATATTTGGTTAATTAAGGAGATGAACGCCTCAGACATGCGCCATAAAGTGGTGTGCTCGCTTCTCAAAGTCTCCACAAAGTGAGGTTTTATTTTAATTTACATTCCCAACACATGTGTGCTTCTCTGCTTGTCCACAAATCCTACATTTGCTGGAATCCAAGGATTTGATACATTTGACCCTCTCTTGCCCCTGTTCACAAATCTCTCATATGTTTCTCCAAACTGTTTATAAGTTCAGAATGAAAAAGGCATGTAAAATTAATGCTAAGAACCAAAGTTGCCATTAAAAATCTATTTTCATTTTATATTTTTACCCTCATAGATACACTTTTTACATTAAAAGCAAGGCTAATCCCCAACTCTCAGGAGAATAAACTACTAGCAATAAAGATCAAAATATATGACTGAACAAGCAATACAATTCTTCTTGAGTAATCTTGTGGCCTAAGTGTTTCAATGCAATTTATGCTATGTAACCAGCTTTTTACAGCTGTATATAATAATAATCACGGGCCTGATCTTACCAGCTGAAGGCAGGTTTGTGGAGGTGTGTTAACTCCTTCAGGCCACAAAGTTCATATTAGAATTTTAACAAAAGTGATTGAATATTTAGTAGATCCTGAGAACTACAGATTTCTCCTCTCTGTCAAGGTCAGGCCTTGTAAAATTGCCACTAACACTTTTGCCACTCTGTGAAATGAAGAACTCTACAAACGGTTTAGAGTATTTGTGTAGCTCTTCTAGAAGTACAATGAGGTTGAAATAATAAATCTGCAGCAAAGGCAACAGAGCTTTTGTTTGATATTTATAGTCACCAATACCTTCTTGTTATAATTAACTCCCCTCAAGCCATACATAACTGTTCTCTGGAAGATGACACTCTACGGTACAGTAATACAAGATGTGATAATTTTGTTAAGGGCCTGGCTTTAACCAAACAGCACTTTTCTGCCAAAACTATCCCCAGCTCCATCCCCACAAATCTAGGGGAGAAAGGAGAGAGCCCAGTAACACCGTAGTTTTTGGAGATAGGCCTGGGGGTAAAGCTCTACTTTTGCTACTTATTGGCTATACTGAAAGTGGCCAGATACAAATAACTATCCCTATCTTGTAGGGATGTCGTGAGGATACAACGGGGTTGAGTATATAATGCAAAAGTCACAAACTTTTATTTGGCCTGTACTGGTTTAAAAATCAGGAAATATCCATAAAAATGTGCATTTCCTGTCTCTCTTGACTAAATGGAAGGTCTGGCAACAGCAACATGGAACGGAGTAGCGACAGAACCTTAAATGCAGGTAATTTGCTATATACAGTTCCCCGGCTTAAACCTGGCCATCGGAGCATCTGAGTTTTTGAACCCTCCATGGATAGCTTAAAACAGAGTTTGGAACTGTGTTTGGCGCACAGTGTTTGGTACATAGTAAGTACTCAATAAAAGAACTACTACACCAAATAAAATCCGTTGACTCCAAAATGGAGAGAGGTTTCACAGGTATCAGCTAAACATTTTACGTGGCACAGAATACATCAAGTGCTGGAAATAATTTTTTAAAACGTCCATGTATTTTGTTTTTATATATATATTTGGAAAGTTTTTTGAAAGCAGCATATATATGTATATGTGCTGTCTTCAGACCTTCCAAATATCTCTATGATCTAAAGCTCCTATAGCACTTACTTTTTATCAAGCTTCTTCTGGAATTTAGCACATACGATTTTGTATGGGTATTTGCATCCCTAACCAACTTGTAAGCTCAAGTGTGTATTCCCAAAGCATTGTTGAGAACATAAAAATACCTCTAATTCGGGCAACTCAGGAAACCACTAGTCTCAAACAAGGAAACAGGTGAGTGCTACTTCAGAAGAATACTTGCTGAGAGGTAGAAGTCTGTTAGATCTACGCTGATAAAAGAAACACCTGTAATTAGGAATGCTGTACACAGCTAACTGTATCAGCAGAAGTGTTTGAAAAGTTTTCGTTTCTTCAGTAAACTAATATTTAAGATACCAATTTGTATAACAAAATTTACTTCCAGATAGTTCAATTCCGCATCAGCATACATTTGGAATTAGCGGGATCCAAATTAGGGACTTGATGGTGTTATCACCCTTTCACTGGGATCACGAGGATTACAAGGAAAAAAATTGAAGAACATAGTGGAAGAGCGAAGCCTAGAATTCAAATCTGTCTCTCTAGCGGCAGGATTCTCTCATTTTTACTTTAATTACAGTCCCATACTCAAAGCCAGGCAAACAACCTACCATTTTGATTAGGTTGTCTCAGACAGCTGGGGAGGGAGTGGGTAGAAATAGGCGTATGAGGTCAGTCATTATAAACAATCTGTGTTCAAAAGCAATTTTCAGACCGACCCAAACTGGTTCACAAGTACATAAGTGATCCTGTGCTACAAACAGTAACGCACCAGCTGTCTGTCTGGGGTAGACTGTGCAGAGAGGGATGAGTCCTCTGTAGAAGAGCTGAGGGGCTGCAGGGAAAAAGACAAAAATATGTCTCTACCAAGAAGAAGACAAAAGGCAACCTCAAATTTCAGGAGCATCTTAGCAGCAGCCAGGGAAGGTTTGGCAGTTTCTGCAAACAAGTGGCCTGGGTTGAAATTTGTGAAGGAAGAAAAAAAATGAAATCTGTCATGAACATGAAGTTCAGATCAAACCTAAAACTTCCTCTGTCCACTCTTGTTAAGAGGACTTTCCTATTCAGCAGAACTCTCCAGAGAGCCAAGTGATTTCTGGTCATTCTCACGGCGATAGTTCGCCTTTTCTTCCTTTTTAATTTTTATATTCTTTGTCAACTTGAGTCAAAGGGGGAGGGATATTTTTGCTGAACATTTAAGAACGATTTTAAGAAGGAACATTAAATGACACGAGGCTCTGGTGCTATGCTGTACAGTTCAATGAACTCCCGCGCAGATCAGCAAGATGGTTGGAAATGCCTCTCTCCGTCTGTTTTTCATCTCCAAAGTCTGTGTACTCAGTAGAGTGTGAAGAGAGCCTCTCTTTTCTTCAGAACATTCTCCCAACGGTCCTGCCCCCACCCCCACTCCCTCTCCGAAGCCCCTGCAGCAGAGAACAGGAACTAGAGCAAATGCTTTTGTGAATTAAGAGATCTTGTGAGCGTAAATTTGGTCAGGCTGCTCCTTTCTGCAGGCCAGACCCCGCTGCTGCCCCAGGATGTGAACTGTCAGTTTGCATAGCTGGTGATGAGTTGCAGAACCATCAGCAAAGGTGAAGACGGCAGAAACAAGAAAGATTCAAGACTGGTGGAAATCATTTCACAAGGAAAATTTCAGCCATCAGTGGGAGGAAGCTTTGAAAAATGCTGCCATTTCCGAGTCAGAATGAAGGAAAAATTAAATTACTGCCGGTGAGGCGAGCCAAAGTTGCATCTCCCTCCAGGGAGAGTTTTGATAATGGTAAACATTTGACAGCTGGCCTGGAGTTGTTATCTTGTTCTAACAGTTGTTATGGTCTAAATGAATATTTCTGATAAGGAAAGAGAAAGAAAAATTTAAACACTTTTATATTTTTTCTGTTTTAAACCTTAGGGGGTAAGCCAAACAAGTTTAGAGCCACCGAGAACGTACTCCAAATGCTGGAATGATCCTGGTCTGGAAATCTCACCAGTATCATTATTTCCATTAATCTAGATGATGTAATTCTTTGATGTAAATCAACTTACTAAGAAATTATCTTTAACCTTTAGCTTCCTCCGCCACTCAAAAACCATTCCAATTGTTGACTTGAAGTCAAGAAAATAAAGCGTTAATAAAAGCAAATGTAAAAGTCCAAGAACGGAAGCTCAAGACCATGCAGAGAAATGCTGTATTGTTACAGAATCGATTTTTTAGCTACTGAGGATCAATCATCAGAAAATTTTAATCTCTCACAGATTTTATTATTTTATGAAAACTATTGGGCCAAATATTTCAGAAAGGTAACAGAAATAAAGCAGCCAAAAGAAAGAATTTTAAACTTAAAAAGGACTGTTTACTGGGTGTCTGAGGGTTTTGCATCACCAGGAGATGCAGAGTGCCTGGAGGGATATTTCATTATAAAACACTTGCTCAATTCCTATATATAGCATAAGAAAACAAGTCTGAGTTATTGTCTGAAATGTTCCAGGTCTTCACAGGCACTGGATCTATCACGGTATCTAGACATGAGCGCAGAAGGCTCGGAGGAGATGGGAAGCAGTCCGGCTACCTTATATGGATCTGCTGATAGTTGTGTCCTCAGAGAAAGCATTGAAATCCTGAGAATACTATAACCCTCTCCATCTACGTTAAAAAAGAACATCTACACTCCTAAATTTATTCTGCCTCTGACATGCTACCAGATGGGAGTTTATCCCGGGTCAAGAAAAGAGGGACCATGGCAAAAAGCAAAGAGAAGGAAGGAATCAGAACACTGTCCTCCTCTGGAATGAACAGAAACGTAGAAGTTATTTTCAGCAAATTTTATAAAATTGGTACTTTACTTGCCTAAAGTATAACTGGCGTGAAGTCTGGGAAATTTAGTATAATATTTAGCATTCAGAAACAAATTCTTCGAGCATCTGCTTGGGGCTACAAATTGAGCATTTGGTCTCCCATCTTCACACACCACGGGAATCAGCCCACCTAATCTGTAGGTATCCTATATTTCTGTCGCTTGTATACTCAGAATGCATTTTTGCAAACATCATGCCCTAACCAAAGGAAACCTTTACCCAAAGTCTTTCCCTATTTTTCTTTAAAAAACAAAACCAGAAAAATCTACCTTGATTCTTGTATTTGTGGGAAGTAAGAGTTTCATTATTTTTTTCCCCAGGGACCCTGCCCTGCCTTAGTAGGAAAGTATATAAATCGATATTAAAGTATGGTATTTTGAGAATGTTTCAAAGTAAGGTCAAACTGGTGTTAAAAACCTTACTAGTGAAGGCTAAAATAACAGTCTGGCTGAACAGTCTTAAGTGCAGCTGACTCCAATTACTAAGTACATCCTAGCGATTTTTTTTTTACTAACAAGAACAATGCAAGCAAGTCTTTGAGTTCAAAAATAATGTCAAAGAGAAGTTACTCATAAGAGAAATTAGATGAATTATCCCAACACTGCAGCCATATAGGCAGCTGACAGTTAGCTTCAGCACTGGAAAAGTTGAGTCCTTTCTTTAACAAATATTCAGAAAAAAGAGAGGAAGGAGATTCTAAGAGGGAATAAACGCGAGGAAAAAATGCTTCTCTTGACTAAAACATCCAAGAGACTTTTGGATAAGAAAACATATACATAATCTAACCACTACAAAATCATGAAAACAGGGCTTTCAAATTAAATTTCTAAAACATTTTATTATGAAGGATTTTGAACATACACCAAAATAGACAGAAAAATATAATAAAACCCAAGCATCCTTCACACCACCCAACAACCATCAAGCCATGGCCAATCCTGCCCCATCCACATCCACCTCTCTCCTCCTGTATTATTTTGAGGCAAATTCCAGATGTCATCAAATCAGACACAGTACATGAAAAAGCAGAGACCCTTCAAGTACACTATTCCACAGTGACGGCCTCTTTCGGCCTTCACGTCCACCCAAAAATCATTTTTTTCTGATGATAAACTTCTCCCCTTCCCCATAGGTCGTTGTTACTAGTACTAACTACCCAGGGCACTACCTGAATCTAGTTTGTTTTTTGTTTTTGCCATGTGGCATGCGGGATCTTAGTCCCCTGACCAGGGATTGAACCCCTGACCCCTTCAATGGAAGCATGGAGTCCTAACCACTGGACCGCCAGGGATTTCCCTACATGAATCTAGATAAACCTAGCATGTCTCAGATACACAGGACTTTTGTTTGACATGAGGGCTGATGACCTCCATATACCCTTCCATTCTTAAAAGTCTATGACTCCTCTATGCAAACAGATATTTTGGACCAGTGTTCCTCCATTACCAAAACTGGGGTCACATCGTCTGGCACCAAGGAAGACACTCTACAGTGGTCAAGGAAGTACAGCGGTGAAGACATCAGCTTCAGTCATACAGACCTGGTTGTAAATTTGGCTCTGCCAATTACTAACTTTGTATCCTTGGGCAAGTTCCCTGTCTCCTCATCTCTAAAACTGGAATAATAATTCCCTCATAGAATTGTTGAGAAGATTAAATGAAATAATACGTGTAGAGTGCTTAGCCAAGAATAATAAATGGTAGCTTACTTTTAAGAATTAAGTAAGAGAATCTTACATGTGATAAATACCAATAAAGAGAGGAGGTATGTATAAGGTGGAAAGGAGGAAGTGAAGGAAGAAATGGGGGTAAAAATATTCCATTTTTGTAAATCATAACCCTCAACAAACTTCTTTTAAGAACTTAAGTATTTCAGTATAATTGTTTAATGGGAACTTTCAATAAGCTCATAATCTAAAACAAAGGTGCTTCAACCTGTTTATAACTGTCGATCCTTAAAAAATCGAATGTCACATACACAAATGTAAGGAGCCTTGGTTGAAGAATGTAATATTAGGGCTTCCCTGGTGGCGCAGTGGTTGAGAGTCCGCCTGCTGATGCAGGGGACATGGGTTCGTGCCCCGGTCCGGGAAGATCCCACATGCCGCGGAGCGGCTGGGCCCGTGAGCCATGGCCACTGAGCCTGCGCGTCCGGAGCCTGTGCTCCGCAACGGGAGAGGCCACAACAGTGAGAGGCCCGCGTACCGCAAAAAAAAAAAAAAAAAAAAAAAAAGAATGTAATATTAATATATTACATTATATTACATATAATTATATAATTAATTATATTAGTATTAATATATCGGGGTAAGGACTCAGGATAGAGGATGAATGCTTGCTGCCTGATCTAAATGAACCAGCCCAGTGCATCTGTACAGGTGAGCCACAGCAAAGCCAAGAAGTGACAGTACTGATAATGGAAAGTAGCAGTGGCGGCAATGGTCTCTCACTTGGCTTCAGCCTGCACCGTTTCAGTATTATACTTTTGAAAAAAATCACTCAGATGAACAAAGGGCATGGGGAGGCATGCTTTTCGTTCACTTAACATTTGCCAGGACACTTGCAGATTGGGACAAAATGTATCTTAAATCATGCACTACCAAATAACTACATTACAATCTGTAATGTGCCCAATGTCATACAGTCATTTAATAAGGAAAAGAACGGACATCCACATTTTATGTAAGAACAGTCTACCTACTTATTAATTAAAAAATCACAAACTAGAAGCTTTTTGCTGACTTTATAATGAGTATTCTTTTCTTTCTCTCTCTCTCTCTCTATTTTGCATTCCAAAGTTGTACAAAAGTTATCCTAAGATGGCCAAATGCCAGAGCACTGTTTCTTGGGGTCGAGGGGCGGGGATGGAGAGGAAAGATTAGCAACCTTTTTTTCCGAATTTTATTTATTTTTATACAGCAGGTTCTTATTATTTATCTATTTTTAAAATTTTTATTTATTTACTTTTGGCTGTGTGGGGTCTTTGTTGCTGGGTGCGGGCTTTCTCTAGTTGTGGCGAGCGGGGGCTACTCTTCGTTGTGGTGCTCGGGCTTCTCACTGCAGTGGCTTCTCCTGTTGCGGAGCACAGGCTCTATGCGTGCGGGCTTCAGTAGTTGTGGCACGTGGGCTCAGTAGTTGTGTCTCGCGGGCTCTAGAGCGCAGGCTCAGTAGTTGTGGTGCACGGGCTTAGTTGCTCTGAGGCATGCGGGATCTTCCCGGACCAGGGCTCGAACCCATGTCCCCTGCATTGGCAGGTGGATTCTTAACCACTGTGCCACCAGGGAAGTCCTAGTTACCTATTTTATACATATTAGTGTATATATGTCAATCCCTATCTCCCAATTCATCCCACCACCACCACTACCACCCCCCACTGCCCCACTTTCCCTCCTTGGTGTCCATACATTTGTTCTCTACATCTGTGTCTCTATTTCTGCCTTGCAGACCAGTTCATCTGCACCATTTTTCTAGATTCCACATATATGCGTTATGTGGCTTTACAAATCAAGCCTCTCTTGGTGTGATTACCAGGTAAATGGCTGACTGTGATAACCACTTAACAAGGTTACTTTTCTTTAGCCTTTACCACACCTATTCAATCCTGCTGCTAGGACAGTCTTCCTAAACAGATCACTCATCACCTCAAACACTTTTCATTCCTTGTCCTCTATTCCAACTCTTCTACCAGCACTTTCCTTTCACTGTCTGGTCATAACCTCCCTAGACAGCTGAAGCTCCCAAAATTCCCCGCACATATCCCCTCCTATATATTCAAAGCAGACTCCAGGTTGTCCTCAAATTATTATGTGTCTGACTTGGTGCCTTTGCTTCTTGCCAATAGGAGTCCATTTCTTGAATCTTTACCTATCAAAATTCTACCTATTTCTCAAAATTTAGCTCAAATGGCTTTTTTTTTTTTTTCACACAACTGTCTCTCATCGCCCCAGTTAGAACTCATCTTTCCCTTATTTGTACTCTGAGAGGACTTGATTGGTCTTGTACTATGGTCACTAGAGTTTGATTTTTATCCCCTGAATTCCAAGGTTCTAAGGGTCAGGGAGCATACCCTTTTCATTTTTTGTACCCCTTAGAGCATGGAGCACAGTGACTTTTAATCACACTGAACTGTGCTGCATATTTGATATCTAGGAAACCATCAGTAATAACATTTACATCTTTTCTGATAAGCAGTCCACACAAGGAATTCTTTGAGGGAAATTTCTTAACTGGCTCACCAACTCCTGGACTTTATGGTTTCTGCTACAAAGCCCCCACTGAGCCCATCTGATATACGCACAGTACACAGAAAGAGCAGCCAATTCTCTCCTGACAGAGTGAGTAAGAAACTGAAGAAGGAAGACACATGTGTAGGAGGAAATACCAAAACCACAAATATGGAAACAGTGTTTGTGAACCTCTTTCAGCCAGATCACAGACATCTTTAATTTCATCACACTTCCTTAAAAGGAGCAAGTCGGGAAATGGGGAAGGGAAAAAAATATCTTTATGCTTTTTTTTTCTTTTAAAGTCTTCCAAATTTTTAGATTAGGTCATCTGTAACTCTAAGGAGAATAATGTATAATCTTTGAGAATGCACCTTACGTTTCTTGGCCTTTTGGCTAAGATCAAGTGAAGAATGCACCTGGACTTCAGAATTTCAACCACTAGCAATTAATACAAGGTACATGCTAGGGCAAAATAAACATAAATAAAAAATTAACAGGAACTCTTGTTGGTTATCCATTTTAAATGCAGCACGAAATGCACATACTATTACTTTTAAAATATAACCACGGGACTTCCCTGGTGGCTCCGTGGTTAAGAATCCACCTGCCAATGCAGGGGACATGGGTTTGAGTCTGGGAAGATCCCACATGCTGCGGAGCAATTAAGCCCGTGTGCCACAACTACTGAGCCTGTGTGCCACAACTACCGAGCCTGTGTGCCACAACTACTGAGCCTGCACACCACAACTACTGAAGCCCTCATGCCTAGAGCCTGTGCTCCACAACACGAGAAGCCACCGCAACGAGAAGCCCGTGCACTGCAACGAAGAGTAGCCCCCACTCGCCGCAACGAGAGAGAGCCCACGCACAGCAACGAAGACCCAACGCAGCCAAAAATAAATAAATAAATGAAATAAAACTACCCTCGGGGGAAATCTAAGAGTTAGTACTACAAACACACATATGCCAAAGCACACGTGCAGGCCCCAGTCCTTCCAACACCACGGACCCCTTTCTGTCCCCACCTCCCAGTTATATTTCTAAAATGGCACTTGGGATTGACATATACACAGTGCTATATTTAAAATAGACAACTATGGGACTTCCCTGGCAGTCCAGTGGTTAAGACTTCATCTTCCAATGCAGGGGGTGCAGGTTTGATCCCTGGTTGGGGAGCTAAGATCCCACATGCTTCGTGGCCAAAAACCCAAAACAAAACAGAAGCAATATTGTAACAAATAAAGACTTAAAAAATGGTCCACATCAAAAAAGAAATAGTAATACAAATAAAAAAAATAACATAGATAACCATCAGGACTTACTGTATAGCACAGGGCACTCTGCTCAATATTAACAATAGTAACAATCTATTACTAGGGAAAAGAATTTGAAAAAGAATAGATACAAGTATACGTATAACTGAATCACTTTGCTGTACACCTGAAACTAACACAACATTGCTAATCAGCTATACTCCAATATAAAATAAAAAGTCAAAAAGAAAACAGTAACTCTTGAAAATCCAAAAATAAAACTCATCTCTGTCTCCTTATAATTGAGTTGCTTTTTTCCTAGATCTAATAGACGTAATGAACACACAAGCAAAGGCAAAAAATGAGTTTAAATATAACTTGTCAAAGATAATAGCTAATTTAGGGTGGCATTTGAAATAAAGTGTTTCTCTCCTTTTTATGAATGTGTTGCTGATGAAAATTTTACAACTTAATATTTTTATACTCATCATAATTAAAATATTATGAATACGAAAAGTATTCCAAAACACTACATCTTCTTTTCTTTTTTTAAAAAATTTTTACTGCATTGGGTCTGTTGCTGTGCGTGGGCTTTCTCTAGTTGTGGTGAGCAGGGGCTACTCTTTGTTGTGGTGCACAGGCTTCTCATTGTGGTGGCTTCTCCCGTTGCAGAGCACGGGCTCTAGGTGTGCGGGCTTCAGTAGTTGTGGCACGTGGGCTCAGTAGTTTTGGCACACGGGCTTAGTTGCTCCGTGGCATGTGGGATCTTCCTAGATCAGGGCTCGAACCTGTGTCCCCTGCATTGGCAGGTGGATTCTTAACCACTGTGCCACCAGGGAAGTCCCCCAAAACACTACATCTTCTGAAAGCAATATCCCCAAAGAAGAAAAATTTTGTTAGTTTTCTGCTGAATTCCTAAATATAGCTGTCATTTGGACCAAGAGCCAAAAATCAAATGTTATGGTAAGAATTCCTAGCATTTCAACAAAGTAAGACTCTTACTCCAACAACAATTCTTAAACACCTAAAACAATCAAATACACTACATTCTCCATTTTATTTCTCAATGTCTCAACATTGCCCCTGGATGGATAATTTATTTTATCACTATAATAATCAAGTCAACAGAAAAATGCAAAATTGCTTACTAGAAAATGTTTATAATTGTTGAAGTATATCCCCTACAGAGTAAGTTTGTCCTTCTACAAGTCACATAGCTGTAGTATAACAATAACTTATTCAACTGTGCTGTGAAAGTAGATATTCCTACACTCTCCATATGTATTCAACACTGGTCATTTATTCAATCTAAGACTGGGCTCCCTTTACTCAATCTGAAACTGGGGCCTCTGACCCCTAAGATATTTTCTGGGGTTAAGCTTAGATTTGTGGTTTTATCAAAGTGAAGACTTCTAAAGCTATGCTGTCCAATCTGATTGTCAGTAGACGCAAATGGCTATTTAAATTTCAATGAATCATAATTAAATTTGAAATATAGTTCCTTAGTTACATTCATCACCCCTCCAGTGCTCAAAGGCTACACGTGGCTCTCATATTGGACAGCAAAGATCTAGCACTTTTCCATCATCACTGAAAGTTCTGTTGCACAGTGCCATTCTAAGGATGACCGGTCTTATAGGTCATATTTGCTTTAGTGCCATGGCTTCAAGACAAAGTGAAAGATAGAACTGATAATGCCACCTATCAAGTTTGTTCTTTTATTTCTAGGCTGAGAATCAAATCGTTATGATGTTTCAGACTAGAGTCCCCACCACCTCAGGATCTAAAAACATGAAAAAAAAAAGTGGTCCCTTGGCAGACTCAAAGAAAACAAACCAACCAAAACAACTACAACTACAACAAAAAAAAAAACTCCACCATGGTCCATAGAGCATATGGGCTGTTCTACCAATGAGAAACTCAGTGCTAAGCATTTTGGACAAAAATAGTGTTCCCCTTATTTAAAAAATCCTCACATCTGCTATATACACATATTGTCCTTAGTAGGTATGTGCATTTTCGCCTAACCAAGAAGATAGGCTTCCTCTGGCTAATAACTGGCTTGCAGAAGCAACATGGTCAAATGATACAAACAAAGGTTTTGAAACCAGATAGGAGCTAAGTCCTGTATCCCTTCATACATGCTCACTAGTTACATGACTTTTGAGCAAGTTACTGAATCTCTCTACATCTGAATTTGCCAAAAAAGAAAGAAGCAAAACTCAGGTCAACTTCCCAGGCTTGTTCAGTATTAAGAAGATAATGTATGTTTGGCATCAACTAGCACAGTATGTGACACAAGGAGTTGCACCAGCAACTATTCTACAAGACAAAAAAAACACAAAACACTCATTCACAGTACACAATAACAGTGCCACTGGTAACAGCTATTAGTAAACCAAATCTTTTTATTTAAAAACAGCTTTATTGAGCTATATCTGACTCATCAAACAAATCACCCTTTTGAAGTGGAAAACTTCCCTAACATGGGAAAGGAAATAGTCACCCAAGTCCAGGAAGCACAGAGAGTCCCATACAGGATAAACCCTAGGAAAAACACACCAAGACACATGTTAATCAAACTAACAAAAATTAAATTCAAAGAAAAATTATTAAAAGCAGCAAGGGAAAAACAAAAAATAACATACAAGGAATCCCCATAAGGTTATCAGCTGATTTTTCAGTGGAAACACTGCAGCCCAGAAGGGAGTGGCAGGATGTACTTAAAATGATGAAAGAGAAAAACCTACAACCAAGATTACTCTACCCAGCAAGGATCATATTCAAATTCGAGGGAGATGTCAAAAGCTTTTCAGACAAACAAAAGCTACGAGAATTCAGAACCACCAAACCAGCTTTACAACACATGCTAAAGAAACTTCTCTAAGCAGAAAACACAACAGAAGAAAAAGACACACACAAAAAAACCCCAAAACAATTAAGAAAATGGTCATAGGGACATAGATATCAATAACAACTTTGAATGTAAATGGATTAAATGCCCCAACCAAAAGACACAGACTCGCTGAATGGACACAAAAACAAGACAGCATATATATATATGCTGTCTACAAGAGACCCACTTCAGAACTAGGGACATGTACAGACTGAAAGTGAAGGGATGAAAAAAGATATTCCATGCAAATGGAAATCAAATGAAAGCTGAAGCAGCAATACTTGTATCAGGTAAAACAGACTTTAAAATAAAGACTGTTACAAGAGATAAGGAGGGACACTACATAATGACCAAAGGATCAATCCAAGAAGAAGATATAACAATTATAAATGTTTATGCACCCACCACAGGAGCACCTTAACACATAAGGCAAATGCTAACAACCATGAAAGGAGAAATCGACAGTAACCCAATAATATTAGGGGACTTTAACACACCACTTACACCAACGGACAGATCATCCAAACAGAAAATAAATAAGGAAACACAAGCTTTAAATGACACAATAGACCAGATAGATCTAATTGGTATTTATAGAACATTCCACCCAAAAGTGGCAGAATACACTTTCCTCTCAAGTGCACATGGAACATTCTCCTGGATAGATCACATCTTGGGTCACAAATCAAGCCTCAGAAAATTTAA
The DNA here is from genome assembly GCF_951394435.1 of Stenella coeruleoalba. Classification (NCBI taxonomy): domain Eukaryota; kingdom Metazoa; phylum Chordata; class Mammalia; order Artiodactyla; family Delphinidae; genus Stenella; species Stenella coeruleoalba. The sequence goes on from NC_137165.1 coordinate 33,428,883, forward strand.
GAAAACTGAAATCGTGTCAAGCATCCTTTCTGACCACAACGCTATGAGATTGGAAATCAATTACAGGAAAAAATCTGTAAAAAAAAAACAAACACACACATGGAGGCTAAACAGTACGCTACTAAATAACCAAGAGATCACTGAAGAACTCAAAGAAGAAATAAAAAAATACATAGAAACAAATGACAACAAAAACATGATGACCCAAAACCTATGGGATGCAGCAAAAGCAGTTCTAAGAGGGAAGTTTATAGCAATTCAATCGCATCTCAAGAAACAAGAAAAATCTCAAGTAAACAATCTGACCCTACACTTAAAACAACTAGAGAAAGAAGAACAAAGAAAACCCAAAGTCAGTGGAAGGAAAGAAATCATAAAGATCAGAGCAGAAATAAATGAAATAGAAACAAAGAAAATAATAGCAAAGGTCAATAAAACTAAAAGCTGGCTCTTTGAGAAGATAAACAAAATTGATAAACACTTAGCCAGACTCCTCAAGAAAAGAGGGAGAGGATGCAAGTCAATAATGTTAGAAATGAAAAAGGAGAAATCACAACCAACACTGCAGAAATACAAAGGATTATAAGAGACTACTACAAACAACTATATGCCAATAAAATGGACAACCACGAAGAAATGGACAAATTCTTGGAAAGGTACAATTTTCCAAGACTGAACCAGGAAGAATTAGAAAATATAAACACACCTATCACAAGTAATGAAATTGAAACCATAAGTAAAAATCTTCCAACAAACAAAAGTCCAGGACCGGATGGCTTCACAGGCGAGTTCTATCAAACATTTAGAGATGAGCTAACACGGATCCTTCTCAAACTCTTCCAAACAATGGCAGAGGGAGAAACACTCCCAAATTCATTCTACAAAGCCACCATCACCCTGATAACAAAACCAGAAAAAGATATCACAAAAAAGAAAATTATAAACCAGTATCACTGATGAACATAGATGCAAAAATCCTGAACAAAAAACAAGCAAACAGAATCCAACAGCACATTAAAAGAATCATACACCACGATCAAGTGGGATTTATCCCAGGGATGCAAGGATTCTTCAATATATGCAAATCAATCAATATGATACACCACATTAACAAATTAAGAAATAAAAACCATATGATCATCTCAGTAGATGCAGAAAAAGCTTTTGACAAAATTCAACACCATTTATGATAAAAACTCTCCACAAAATGGGCATAGAGGGAACCTACCTCAACATAATAAAGGCCATATATGACAAACCCACAGCAAGCATCATACTCAATGGTGAAAAACTGAAAGCATTTCTACTAGGATCAGGAACAAGACAAGGATGTCCATTCTTGCCACTCTTATTCACCATAGTTTTGGAAGTCCTAGCCACGGCAATCAGAGAAGAAAAAGAAATAAAAGGAATACAAATTGGAAAAGAAGAAGTAAAACTGTCACTATTTGCCAATGACATGATATTATACATAGAAAATCCTAAATATGCCACCAGATAACTACTAGAACTAATCAGTGAATTTGGTAAGGTTGCAGGATACAACATTAATGCACACAAATCTCTGGCATTCCCATACACCAACAATGAAAAATCAGAAAGAGAAATTAAGGAAACACTCCCATTTACCCCTGCAACAAAAAGAATAAAATACCTAGGAATAAACCTGCCTAAGGAGGCAAAAGATTTGTACTCAGAAAACTGTAAAACACTGATGATAGAAATTAAAGCTGACATAAACAGATGGAGAAATATACCATGTTCTTGGATTGGAAGAATCAATATTGTGAAAATGACTATACTGCCCAAAGCAATCTACAGATTCAATGCAATCCCTATCAAACTACCAATGGCATTCTTCACAGAATTAGAAGAAAAAATCTTACTATTTGTATGGAAACACAAAAGACCCCGAATAGCCAAAGCAATCTTGAGAAAGAAAAATGGAGTTGGAGGAATCAGGCTCCCCAACTTCAAACTATACCACAAAGCTACAGTAATCAAGACAGTATGGTACAGGCACAAAAACATAAATATAGACCAATGGTACAGGATAGAATGCCCAGAGATAAACCCACGCACATATGGGCACCTAATTTATGACAAAGGAGGCAAGAACATACAATGGAGAAAAGACAGCCTCTTCAGTAAGTGGTGTGGGGAAAACTGGACAGCTACATGTAAAAGAATGAAATTAGAACACTACTTAACACCATACACAAAAATAAACTCCAAATGGATTAAAGACTTAAATGTAAGACCAGACACTATAAAACTTTTAGAGGAAAACATAGGAAAATCACTCTTTGACATAAACCACAGCAAGATCTTTTTTGACCCACTTCCTAGAGTAACAGAAATAAAAACAAAAATAGACAAATGGGACTTAATTAAACTTAAAAGCTTTTGCACAGCAAAGGAAACCATAAACAGGACAAAAAGACAACTCTCAGAATTGCAGAAAGTATTTGCAAGTGAAACAATAGACAAAGGATTAATCTACAGAATATACAAACAGTTCATGGGGCTCAATATCAAAAAAACAAACAATCCAGCTAAAAAATGGGCGGAAGATCTAAATAGACATTTCACCAGGGAAGACATACAGATGGCCAAGAGGCACATGAAAAGATGCTCATCATCACTAATTATTAGAGAAATGCAAATCAAAACTACAATGAGGGGCTTCCCTGGTGGCGCCGTGTTTGAGAGTCCGCCGGCCGATGCAGGGGACACGGGTTCGTGCCCTGGTCTGGGAAGATCCCACATGCCGCGGAGCGGCTGGGCCCGTGAGCCATGGCTGCTGAGCCTGCACGTCCAGTGCCTGTTCTCTGCAACGGGAGAGGTCACAACAGTGAGAGGCCTGTGTACCCAAAAAAAAAAAAAAAAACTACAATGAGGTGTCACTTCACGCTGGTCAGAATAGCCATTATCAAAAAACCTAGAAACAAAAAATGCTGGAAAGGGTGTGGTGAAAAGGCAACCCTCCTACACTGTTGTTGGGAATGTAAGTTGATACAACCAGTATTGAAAACAGTATGGAGGTTCCTTAAAAAACTAAAAATAGAACTACCATATGGGGAGCTCCCTGGTGGCGCAGTGGTTAAGAATCCACCTGCCAATGCAGGGGACACGGGTTTGAGCCCTGGTCCGGGAAAATCTCACATGCCGCAGAGCAACTAAGACCATGTGCCACAACTACTGAGCCTGTGCTCTAGAGCCCGTGAGCCACAACTACTGAGCCTGAATGCCACAAATACTGAAGCCCATGTGCCACAACTACTGAAGCCCGCACGCCTAGAGCCCGTGCTCCATAACAAAGAGCAGCCTCCGCTGACCACAACCAGAGGAAGCTGGTGCGTGGCAACGAAGACCGAACACAGCCAAAAATTAATTAAAAATTATATTAAAAAAAAAAAGAACTATCATATGACCCAGTAATCCCACTACTGGGCATATACCCTGAGAAAACCATAATTCAAAAAGAGACATGCACCGCAATGTTCACTGCAGCACTATTTACCATAGCCAGGACATGGAACCAACCTAAATGTCCATCAACAGATGAATGGATAAAGAAAATGTGGCACATATATACAATGGAATATTACTCAGCCATAAAAAACAAAATTGAGTTATTTGTAGTGAGGTCGATGGACCTAGAGTCTGTCATATGGAGTGAACTAGGTCAGAAAGAGAAAAACAAATACCGTATGCTAATGTGTTCATATGGAATCTAAAAATATATCCGTATATATATGTAGGTTATATTCTGTTGGACAATATATCCTTATAGCTTATTTTTTTTGAATTTTAGAATTTTATTTATTTTTTTATACAGCAGGTTCTTATTAGTTATCCATTTTATACCTATTAGTGTATATATGTCAATATAGCCAATATTTTATAAAAAGTATAAATGGAGCATAACCTTTAAAAATTGTGAATCACTATATTGTATACCTGTAACTTATATAATATTGCACAGCAACTATACTAATAAAAATTTTTATTCCAGAAAAAGAAATGGTACTGATGAACCTAGTTGCAGGGCAGTAATAAAGAGGTAGATGTGGAGAATGGACTTGATGACATGGGGTGGGAGGGCGAAGCTGGGGCGAAGTGAGAGTAGCATCGACATATATACACTACCAAATGTAAAATAGTTGGCTGGTGGGAAGCAGCCGCATAGCACAGGGAGATCGGCTCGGTGCTTTGCGATGACCTAGAGGGGCGGGATAGGGAGGTTGGGAGGCAGACTCAAGAGGGAGGGGATATGGGGACATGTGTATGCATATGGGCAATTCGTTTTGTTGTGCAACAGAAAGTAACACGGTATTGTGGAGCAATTATACTCCAATAAAGATCTATTTAAAAAAAAAACAGCTTTATTGAGCAACATCTGACACATCATACAAATCATCCTTTTGAAGTGTACAATTAATTCAATGTGAATCAAGCCTTTTTTAAAAATTGAAAACTTTTGGCTGTGTTGGGTCTTCGTTGCTGCGCGTGGGCTTTCTCTAGTTGAGGTGAGCGGGGACTCCTGTTCGTTGCAGTGCGCGGGCTTCTTATTGTGGTGGCTTCTCTTGTTGTGGAGCACAGGCTCTAGGCATGCGGGCTTCAGTAGTTGTGGCATGCAGGCTCAGTAGTTGTGCTTCGTGGGCTCTAGAGTGCAGGCTCAGTAGTTGTGGCGCATGGGCTTATTTGCTCCGCGGCACATGGGATCTTCCCGGACCACGGCTTGAACCCGTGTCCCCTGCATTGGCAGGCGGTTTCTTAACCACTGACCCACACAGAGAAGCCCCTGAATCAAGTCTTTTAACACATAATTCAACATTACCCAGTACCCAGTATGGGCTACTGACTCTGTAAGGTTCTAGAGCAGTGGCTCTCAAATGGGGACAATTTTGCCCACCAGGACACATTTGGCAACGTTTGGAGACATTTTTGATTTTCATGATGGGTGGAAGCTATTAGTATTTAGTGGATAGAGGCCGGGGATACTGCTAAACATCCTACAATGCACAGGACAGCCCCACAACAAAGAATTATCCAGTCCAAAATGCCAGTAGTGCTTAGGTTAAGAAACTTGTTCTTGGCATACAAAGATGAACAAGAGACAATATCTGTCTGCCCAAAGCTTACTGTCTGGTGAAAGAGTGCAAGGTGGAGACAGCACAGGATGCTAGGGTTGCAGAGAGAAGAGGACGCTTAAGCCAAAAAATATTGGAAGACAAACAGGAATTTGCCAGGGGTACTCAGGATGGAAAGGAGTGATTTCATGCAGAGGGACTAACGTGGAAAAATACTGATATGCAGAAAGCATGTTGGAGTCTAAGAAGTTCCAGGAGTTCAGAATAGTTACAGCTCAGGAGAGAACAAGAAAATAGAAGATTACACAGGAGCCCGATCATCATGGTTTTGTATGTCATGCTAGGAAAGAACTTGGACTTGATCTTATAATCAGTGGTCAACAAACATTTTCTGTAATGAACCAGATAGGAATATCTTTAGGCCATATGGTCTCTGTTACAACTACTCAACTCTGGGATCATAGTGAGGAGAAAGCAGCCATCGACAATCCGTAAGTGCATAATGAATGTGGCTATGTTCCATTAAAACTTTACTTATGGGCACTAAAATTTGAATTGCATGTAATTTTCAGGGTTAATAAAATACTCTTGTCCTTTTGATTTTTTTCTTCCGTATAAAACTGTGAAAACCTTTCTGTACCTGTGGGCTGTAGCTGTACATAAGCAGATGGTGACAGTAGTTTGCCAAGCCCTGCTATAGTGAATACACAGGACTTCAAGGTGACAAGTCAGCTGATCAGATAAAAAATGAAGCGGGGCATTTTTCTTGAGATCTCTGGAGGGACGGACCATCTTCTAGCCATTCCTGCTAAAGAACAAATGGACTTGGGCCTAAATTTTGTCAATACCTTGCCTGTAATACTTACAATGAGGTGGTATGCTAACTAAAGGAAAGGAAAGCTCATTTTAGGCTACTCTGGTGAAATGACATTTACCTAATGCAGATATAAATTTCTTCATAATTAGTGGGCACTTGACACTAATGTAATCTGATTACTGCAGCAAAGTCATCTTTAAACTAAATCCCCAGTACTGACAGAGTATGTCCTTGAATTAAGCAAATGAGGGCTAAGTGACAAAAAGTACCAGCTATTAAGAAACAACTCCATATTTATAATCATCTGTTATACTGAAGAGAAGACCAAATACCTCATAGTATCAATATGAGAAGTATGACACAGACCGCTTGACACATAGGTAAGGTGTCCTCACTATCTTAGCCCTGATATTATCCCAATTCAAATTCTAGAAACTTCAAGCTACTGGAAACCTCTTACTTTTAATTTGGAACTATTTTCAAGAGAGAGGTCTGATAACATGGATTCAAATTGTGAAGACAGTATGTCACTTTTACTCAATTTAAAAATGTTTTATTAAAAAATAAACTGTGTAAGAGAAAAGTACAAGAATACTGATCTAGAGAAACATTTCTTTAAAAAACTTGTTTCTTCCTGATTCCAATTTTGTATGATTTGTAATAGCCACAATGGTGTACTATTATAACTAAAGCCATTTCAAATCTAAACAACTGTCTTTTACATCTTTGATGTGGCTGACTCTTTATGAATAATTATGATCTTTCTTAGGGACAATAAACATACGTCAAAAGGATTGTTTTGAGGATTAATTGATCTGTTTGTAATTTAATTACATAGTGTCTGGTATAGAGTATATGCTCCATCGAGGTTAGGTATCATTAAACACGAAATGTATTACAATCACTACTTCAACTTCTCTCTAAATGTGTCACCACGACAGAGTTCTCACGACTTTAAAATACTTTTCAAAGAATTCAAGAATCGAAAGAACCTAGAAATTGCACGGTCCAGCTCTCATATTATATAAATGGATTGACTGACCGAAGTCACACAGGGAGATGATGTATCTTGGTATAAAGAGCAAGGGCTCTGTAGTTGAACATGCCTGATTTTGAGTCCTGGCTCCACCAGCTGAGTTAACTCAGCCAAAACCTCAATTTTCTAATTTATAAAAATGTGGATTAAATGAGATGATGCTCACAAAGTACTGAAGACAGTGACTAACATATTTTTTTAAATCAATAAATGTTCACTATTATTTTGATCTTAATTTTCCTACCATGAAATTATATTTCCTCTGTCCATCTTTTGAAGAAATGTGTGTAAATTGCTCCTGTATTTGTTCTGAACTTGACTCCTAGCTAACTATACTGACAGGCCACACCAGACTAAGGCAAATTATTTAAAATATTTATTTTCCAAATCCAGCAAACGCTACCTCTCCCTTTCTTTGTACAATTCCTTCGTTAGTATATACCTCAACTTCAAATTATTTTAGTAAGTCTTCCAATGCTTCAATTTCTCCAACTCTGCTCCATGGGTCCTGGGAACACATATGTAAAAACTGTGCTAAATATATCTGTGGAATGCCTTGTTAAAGATTACACAATAAGGAACAAAAGATGGTGTTTCTGGAGATTCCAAGCAGTTGTGGGCCAATGAACATCACAGAAAGTATCCTTCCAATTCATTTGCTTAAAAGGCTAAGGAAATAATCTATTTCCTTTTCTCTGTTTTCTATCTGGTTTCTCTGATGTGTTCCCAGATACTCAAAGAAAGATTCAGATATCCATGAAATCTTAATATGCCTGTTTGAAGCCAGGAAAAATAAAGAATAGTACGCCAATATTGAAGACCAGAAAAAGTCCATCAGTACTTGAGGGGGAATTTTGTTCAGTCTTGGAAATTACTGAAAGAGTCTACTTCCATGGTAACTGGGGAAGAAAATGCCAAACGGTTTAAATTTACACGGCATTCCACGACCCTGAAGCATGCTCCTGAAGTGATCCTACAAACTTGGCAATTACTCTAACAGCCTAAGTCTTCATCTGTTGCCAGATGAGCTGCAGCAATTTTTGGCCTTGCCTTATAGCCCTTGCACTTGACATCATTTAGCCTAGACTCAGCCCTTGACCTTGCCTTTATAGTTGGGGAAGAGTTCAGAGGGACCAAACCTCGATAGAAACAACCTAAGTGTGAAAGGTTTTACCCCAAGGCTTCTCTCAATGAGTGCTCTTTAATATTTAACGTTGATCTTTAATCTCATATGTTCATCAGAATGGGATAAGTGCAAACTCTCCCTTCTATCTAAGAAACATTAAGCTCATAATTTGTTGTTCTTATTTGTTTCTTTGTTTTTGTTTTGCCTTAAGGCAGAAGTAGAAGGCCATAATGGTAACTTGAAAGGCTCCTCTCACACTAAGGATTGTATCTTTTTTTTTTTTTTTTTTTTTTTTTGCGGTATGCGGGCCTCTCACTGTTGTGGCCTCTCCCGTTGCGGAGCATAGGCTCCAGACGCGCAGGCTCAGCGGCCATGGCTCAGCGGCCCACATGCTCCGCGGCATGTGGGATCTTCCCAGACCAGGGCTCCAACCCGTGTCCCCTGCATTGGCAGGCGGACTCTCAACCACTGCGCCACCAGGGAAGCCCAGATTGTATCTTTTTATCAGCTTTGTTCATCTGATTGGATTCTATTTAAATTTTCCTTTAACCTTGGATGTTTGAGAGGTTCTTGAGCACACTGAGACTTTCTCCACAAAAAGGAAACCCCTTGATTGGATTAGAAACCACTACCTGCCTCTGGAAATCAAACCTTTCAGTAGGGTCAGATCAATCTGAACTTAAATTCTTTGATGTTTTCCTGTTAACCCAAGTAGATCTGCTCAGGAGCTTCTTATTAAGAAGGGCAGGGCTGGGGCTATATCTCCTACTTTTTGTCTTTCCTTCTCTCCATCTTGCCTTCTCAACATTGAACAAAGTATTGTGGGCGCCATGAAGTATTCTGGTGAACGAGAGCAGACTGTTACGCATGTACCTGGTTAAAGTGCTGCGTACTTTCTTTAATGTTGAGAAGGCAAGATGGAGACAAGGAAAGACAAAAAGTAGGAGATATAGCCCCAGCCCTGCCCTTCTTAATAACACTAGATTTGGAACTTTCGACCTAGTTGTGATTAAAATTACCAAGGGAGTAGGAATTTGTTCTTTCTACTGGCATTCTGTCTTGTAAAAAGAAGAAGAAGGGAAGGTGATTATAGGTACCTAACATCAAATTTAGTAAAAATCACTGAATAGAAAACCAGAAGTGTGATTTAATGACCTAAGAAATTAGGCAAAAGTGTCAAGTCTGAAGAATTTTAAAATGGTTATAGGTCAAAGCATTAAAAACTTCTCTGGGGATGGAGTGGCTATAAGGCGAACCCGGTTAGGAATCTGCCAGGGGTTAATTGCAACCCTGCATGAAAAGCAGTTAACAAGTGAGAATTAGAACACCCAGGAGGAAAAGAAAAATGTTTCCAGTGCCATAAGAAATAAACAACAAAGGAGAAATATTTCCTTTGGCTACCACTGCCTCCTTTTCAAAAGCTCAGAGGAGCTACGGGGAATGCCAAGGACTGGTTTTCTCTCAACTCCCTCTGAAACATTTGTCTTCATTACCACTCTTTTTAATCAGGGCTCCTTCATGAGTGTTTCTGCTCAGCCCCTAAGGGGCAGCTCTGGTCTGCGATAAATCAGAGTCCACACCGCAAGTCACTAATCAGCACTCCCAGGGAAAGAAAAACAGAGAAGTGCAGACCACTACACTGAAAAGGACTGGCGGCTCACAGGCCTCAAGGAAGAAAGGCCTTTATGTAGAAATAATAAATTAGTGGAGGTGGAATAGCACTCCAATGTCTAGGACTTATTTTAAAATCTCAAACGCAAATTGTTCACACTTAATCATAAGAGTTTAGAAGATAATTTCGTTTTAGCAATGTAAGGCAGATTATGAGTTTGCTTAATGAATCGAATTTGTACCCCCAGCTCAATGATTTTGATACCTAACTCAAAACTTAGTAAGACTCAGAGATGTCATTGAGAAATAAAACAAAAAATTCCAGGTGAGGACTCTAATGTCTATAATATGACTGTTACTTTGCTTAAATGGAACTAGGATCATAAAATTATGAACATATTGTATTTTTTCTCTGGAAAGGATCTTAGAAATAATCTAAGAAAAAGACTAAATGGAGTGGCTAGAAGTCAGCAGAGCTTGTTAGTAGCACAGTTTACTCTAGAAACTAGGATTCCAAACATCTTACACAACTATAGATCTCATGCATGAGTCAATACTGAAAAATCACCACTTAACAGAGAAAAGTGAAGAGTAGAATATGAATCAGGAAATGTGGGCTACAGTCCTATGTCCACCACTTACTCGCTTACTTTGGCTAAATCACTGAACACTCTGAGTCTCAATTTCTTCACCTGTAAGATGGGGTTTACATATTTCCTGCATATATTATAGGGCTGCTGCAATATATATACAAGGTATTATTAAATTATTATAAATGACTTTTCTGAGAGGTAGAATGGGCTGAAGAGCTAACGGGATTCAGGTGAAGTAGAGAAAATTCACTTTTCAGAGGAAGACAGATACAGATTGTAGCAAATACTACTAGAATCCTAGGATACAAGCTTAGGTATGAAATCACCCCTGAGACACAAAATCAGACCATAGTGTGGAATGCAAATTAGCAAGCCAAGAGTTGAGTCCATGGCTTCCAAAATAGATGCTAACTTTTCTAATGGCAAACCTAAGACCTACTTTATATCTATCTGCCTATGACAAAGTGAGGATGGCATGGACTCCAGAAAGAAATCATAGGAGACACTTAGCCAAATACATGATGCCGTGTGGCAGTAAAGGCAACACGCCTGCCTAGGAGCCAAGACGTACTGCTGTTCCAGCTTTGTTGGTATGTTATTGCTTGTTGTCTGTGAAAGCTGAAGCATGATAATGTCACCTCACCATGGCCTGACAGATATGGATATTGTCCTTACACAGAGCCCCCCTCTGAGGCAGAGTCATAGGTATGCAAAAATGCTAGTTTTCCTACACTCCAATATTATTAAAATATAACTAAGGAACTAGCATCCGTCAAAGTGATGAACACTTCCTGAATCTAACTGCATAAAACAGCCTCCTGTTTTTCCTAATGTAACCAGAACCTTTGTCTGTCATTAACTTTATGAAGAAAAACTCTCATAAGACCTCAGGAGAAACACTGTTTGATACTGATCTTAGGAGCCAGGATCTGACCTGCTTGGAGCCCAACTGAACTAAAAAGAAGGACAATTTGATTAGACTGCAGGTGTTTATAGAAGGGATATACAAGAAGCATGGCTAGAATTTTGAATCTTCATTCAAAATACTAGACTTCATATTGTAAAACGGGAGCAATGAAATGATGAAAGCAGTATTTGAGGAAGAAGTTTCTATCAGCATTATGTAGGATAAACTCGCGGAAGTGGCAGGTTCAGACAGACTGACATTTGGGGGACCAAGGTTGACACTGCTGCAGTGCTCCAGGCAAGAGGTAATTAAGAATCAGTTTTGTGGTCATTCTGATGAATGGGGGCAAGGGGTTTCCTTGGCTTGTACTGACTATTCTCTTGGATATAAGAGAATTAATCACACTGTAATAGGGAAGAACAAATCCAACTCCACATTAGATCTGTTTCTTTTACTTTAACCTCTGTATTCTATTGCTTTAAGAGTGTTGCCTATAGCCTGAAATATACAGAATAGCCCATTCTCAAGGCTCTGATCTTTAAGAGTATAACACTTTTTCATTCACATAGAGATAAAAAGTTGCAGAACAGAGAATAACATTTGTCTTGTTGGAGTTTTACAGGAACATTGAGACCTGACCTACCTAGACAGCTGCAAGAACAAAGGATTCCAACACCAAGAAGTGTGCAATAACCAACCATGCCCCTTCCCTCATCTTGCCTTTAAAAATACTTTGCTGAAACCCTTTAGGGAGTTCAGGGATGTTTAGGGCATAAGCCACCCATTCTCCCTGCATGGCCCTGAAATAAACCTTTTTCTGTTCCAAATGTTGACGTTGTTTCGGTATTGCTTTGTACAGACTAATTGCTCATAGTTAACTGGGAAGATATTTTATATTTGTTGGTTTTTAAGGAGCTCTGAAAGTTAGAACTAAGAGGAATACTTATGCAATTATTATTAAATACTATTAAGAATTTGAAAGAGCTTTAGATGAAAAAGTATTGACAGTAAATTTAGAGTTAGTCATATAAGCTCAGTAAAGTTGAATGTGGGTCTTTCAGCTGTCTACCAAATATGTGATTAGAACAGCTGGGCAGATGCCATTAGGGAATCATCCATATGCTCTCGGGGACCTGCCAACTGTCTGAGCCACAGAAGCAGAGTGTGGGTGATAACGCTGAGAATCCAAAATGGCCTTTACAAACAACAACACACCAAGAATCACTCACGGCCTAAAGAAAAGCACCAGCAGATTTGTCAAGTACAGATACGGATTTTATTTTGCTTTTAAATGTTGGAATTAAACCAGATACAATTTCATGATGTGCTATGAGAAATGAATAAGTCTACCTTATACACAAAAATGGCTTCCGTAGACCCTGAAGAACAGCTCAGCAGAAGAAATAAATCGAGGTGTAGTTCCTAAATATGGGCAGAGAAGAACATAGAGAAGTTCATGGGACAATGAAAGGTGTCCAACAAAGGCACTAAAACTGAGGATCTGCACCTCCCTGCACAGGACCTCGGGGTCTCCTCAACCTCACACATGAGAGCAAAGCTCCTCCTCTCTGTTTTCCTGAGTACTGTAAGGAAAGGAGGCTCAAAGTCTTGGAGGTTGAAAATCAAGTCTGGCTGCTATAAAGCAACCCCTCTCAGATATATTCTCATTCCTGACAAATACCCACCCACCGGCAGGCCTGGGAGACACATGGCGACCAGAGCAAGTTGTCAAAACTTATCATTATAAAACGTCCATCTTCCCAAAGTACAACCTTTGCTCAACGCAGTGTTTTCCTTGGAAGACAGCTCTTCTGAGAGCTATAAAAAGGTGGTTAGAATTGATGAGGTAAGCTCTTGTAGTCAAGCTAACCATCATGTTAAAAATGTAAAGGTGAATAATGATGGTGGAATGCTTAACCAAAACCAAAAACTAATAACAACAACAAAATTCATTAATTATGTCCCTCTACTTCAAAGAATTTCATAATTCTTAGCATTCCTCTTTTGAGAAAAGAAAACTGCGTGCAAATTTTATGGCCCTCCTACTTTAATTTCCTTTCTTACGCCATACCCTCAGATGGCTAGCCTGGTGCTACGTGGCCTAGGCTACATACAAAGTTCACAGCTCTTTGCCTGATCTCATGATCCTCTATCAAAAAACAGCACTTTCAAAAGTGTTTCCTGTCTAGTTCTGCCATTGCGTGAGTATTGCCTTGGCTGGATCCGCTGCCAAATTAAGTCCCTTTGGTAAAAAAAACTGCAGGGAACTCAATACAGCCCTGTCCCCCCTCTACCTTAGGTTTGACATCCAGAAGTGACTTAGGAAGTACTCTAATGGTTACCAAATTTTTGGAAACTGATTTAACTTTCCTGAGCTAAACATGTGTTTAGGAGAGACTACATCACTAATCATCACTTGACCCTGTGACAGACCAAAAGTTGCTGATTTTTTTTTCCCTTAAAAAAAAAGAAAGAAAGAAAAAAACAACTTTTATCAGCTAGCACAATGATGTAAATGCAAAATCATGTTGTGAGATGACTGCAAACATGCTGATTTCCAGATGTTGGACAAGATAGTGCAGAAACACCGAAAAGGACGGTTAACAGTTTCTGTCACAAACTCTGCTGGGTTACTTGCTTTCTGGGGACTTTACACAGCTGTCAAACCATTTAGGATAGAGAAGAACTGAAGGTTTCTTGTCAGTTGGCAAATTCTAATCCATCGACTCTGGGTAAAAAGAACTTTGTCTCTGAAAACACAGACAATTTTCCAAATCTATTATTACTGTGATCAGAAATAACTACAGTGTGTAATTTACTCAAATATATATTTATTGTTGCCATACGTTTTATTTAAATAAGCTTGTACACCAATCATAGAAGGTACAAATCTAGAGCAAAGCTCTGCACATTCCACTAAATATCCCCTCCATATATCAGCCATAGATAAAATCATGTCAAAACAGAATAGCTCAGGCTGTCCCTGCTGCATGGGCTTCTTTTTTATGGACTCATCCTTGACTCACACTATTCCTGGTGGGAGTCTTCCCCAAAAAATCCAGATTTAGTTGTCAGATTTACACTATCAAAAAATCTCTAAAATGAGTGGGTTCCTTAAAAGAAAAGCCAAACTCTGGGTAATTACATTCAAATTCCTTAATCACATTTTCTGAGCTCAATGGGAATTGTGGTGTTTCTTTCCTGAATATCTTCTCCAAAGCCACATAAATGCAATACAGATTCTTCCTCCGAAGGGATATGGAACATAAGGAGTCCCCCTTGGCAAAATGTTAGTTTCAAGTGTATGCTTCTTGTCTTTTTCATGCAGCTAGAAACAGTATATGTGTATGTATATATTCATGTAGGTGTGCATTTTTATCACCCTCCTCACATTTCACCCCCCCCCAAAAAGAAACAAGGGGGAAAAAAAGGATACAGAGTATCTCAGGAATATTTGCAAGCATATAGTTTACCAACAGTGTTAGACATTATTGCAAGTCAGTAATATTTGCTTCTTTCCCACCTCTGGGTTAGTAAGAGGATTGTACTTCCCCATCCCCTTAAAGCTCTAGTCCATTAGTCTCAAACACAACTTTCTGTGATAATGGAAATGTTCTGTATTTTGTGTTGTCCAGGATGGTAGATTTATAATGCAGCTAGTGCCACTGAGGAACAGAAGGACAAATTTTGTTTAATTTTCATTAGATAGAATTTAGATAAGCAAATGCAGCTAGTGGCTATTGCACTGGACAGCACAGTTCTAACCCATGAATTGTGAGCAGAAGTGACCAGTGTGAGACCTCCAGTGTCCCCCTCCCCTTGCCATGGTCACCTGCAATAATTTGATGATGACGCTTTAGTTAATTGAGGTCCAAGAGTGGAGACAGCATGGAGCAGAGACTCCTGCAACCTCTGATGGACAATAATTTAGCCAGAAAAGTCACAAAATATACAAGAAAAAGAGTAGAGCAAGTACTGATCTTTGTTAAAACCCTATGGGTCAAATATTACCCACGAAAAGGTCAAGAAGCTCCTACTTCGCATGTGCAGGTGGTGGTGGAATGAGGAGGAAATGTAGCTGCTCAAGCAAACTAAAACTATTCCTTAAGATGTAACATAATATAAAACCTGCGATATAAAGGTAGAGATGATCTTTTGTACCTTACTATATTTTCATAATATGATGCCTGGGATAAAGGGTGGCTGATTTACGACATCGTACTAACTGCTCAGAAAAACAACCCAAGAAGAAATCTTAACACGTTTTATGTTATTGTTGCCATGGAAGACATTTTTATATTCCAAGTAGTAAAAATATGTTTGTGAGTAATATTTTTCCCACAAAGAGAAAAATCCCCTAGTCATGGAAGAGTTAAAAGAGACCAAAATTAGACACAGTTCATGTTAAAGGTTAGAAGAATAATCAGTCATTTGAAAAACACTACATAAACATTTTTCCGGATGCAATTTTCAGTCCAAGGATACATTTCCCAGTAGAAATCAGCAGCTAAAAAGGAAATCATTTCGTCTCCATAAGTGCCAAATTGTATCCTGATTTTTCCTGGTCTGGCTCAACTTTCAAAACTAGTGGTTCAACTTCTGCAATCTTTCACCCAATGACTATGTAAACACATCTTTATAAGACAGACATAATCCTTGGGTGGGCCAATTTATGTTGGATTATGAAAATACTTAAAATACAAAATCATATAATGACTGTTGTCCTTTGGTTTTTCACGAAAAGGAAAGGAAAATCCAGTTAACATAGGCAGCGGTTACTGTGAAGATAATATGACACATATACGTTGCTTTCTCTTTTTCCAATATCTTTGAAAATAAATATTACTGACAAATCAGTAAAGGACTGCATCATATTTTGGGAAGGTGGTATGTAAATTAAGAAGCTGCAAACATACCTCTGATGTGCTCCATCACATGCCACACTGTACCACACAATTGGAATGAATTAAACTACTCACACGAGGCCAGGAAAAATTCTCACCCTTGGAAGTACTTTGGATCTTCTGTATTCGGTCAGAGGTTATAGAAACATTAGTTTTAAGGATAAAGTAATCTTAAGTAAAAACCAAAGATTCATTCAGAATTTATTACTGCCTCTGATTCATATATATCTCGGATTATTCAGAACTCTCCACAACACAATTCAAGCAGAATATCAAGCCTATAGCTCGGAAAAATCATAAATTTAAAATCTGCATAGAAAGATAAACTCTGCTTTTTCACTTCCCCCTTGAAATTCTAGAGCTTTTATAGTCAACTACAAAATGCATCATGAAAAGCCTATCTTCAATATTTAGCATGTGGTGGGGAAGAATTTTAACTTTTCCTCCAATGAATAAAGTTATGTAAAAGAAGACATTTGGGGAGTCTTCGGAGAGTGCAGAATAAATTATTGCTGTAAGATCTGGAAAAGTTTGGTAGGATGTTAAGAGATTTCCACATCTGTGTCTATACATTCATGTCTTGGGAATAATGTATCTTCAAAACCATTCACAGAAAAATGTTGTAAAGTACTCCTCCCTTCAGTAAGCAAAGCTTATGAGTTGCAATCACAAAGATTTCATTTCACCATACGTTATTGAGAATTAATCAAATATCCATGATTATATTCACAAAAATGATTTCTGTAAATATTGTTAAAAGTTATAACAAAGCAAAGAATTTTAAGTAGCTTAATTCTACAAATTTTTGACAATTTATAGTATAACTCTATGAATAATCTTCTAACGGCTATATTAGCCCTTCATCTTTGCTCCTGAGAAAACAAATAAATATGTCACTGAAGCAGCATGAACAGACTATAGAAATGAACACAGCACAATGCACATTTTCTTTCCTGTGCTAGGAGAGGCTGATGAATGATATAATTTTTTAATTCACAAAATTTTAACTGAATGTAAGAACATATTAGAGTTGCATTTTCCTGTTCAAATGACTCATTCTGTCCAAACCAGCATGAAGCATTTAATTAAATATTTTCATTTAACTCTAATTTGAAAGACACAAAAATTTTAACTTGTTTGCCAAAATTAGAAAATCCTTAGTTCTTCTGAAAAGAATATACATATATAAACGTTCAAAACTAAAAATTAAAGGTTGATTATTTAAATCTTGCTTTTAAATTAAAATATTTTGCATTCCTTTCTGATTTAAAACACTCTCCAATGAAAGCCACCATTATTTATAAGTGAAGAAAGAAAAGGGAATTTGTCTTACTTCTCCCCACTCCTCACTTTGCCATTGTCACCTGTATCTATTTCCAGGAAGCCAATATTCATTAGGGTTAATCTGCCTACTAAATGAATAAACAAAGGATTTCTCTGTCACTAAGAGGCCAGGTGAGCCGATAGCATCTTCTAACACAGAAAATCATCTGTACCATACAGCTCAGGAAATTACGTGCTGCAATCCCACACCTGGGATCATTTGGCAGGTAGATCTCTAATGTTGAGTAATACATGGAAAATTGACTATAACGATTTTTTCAAAGGACTGAAAATCTTACATATTTTAGAACAGAAGAACATTTTTATGGAATTAACTTTATAAGTCACCAAGGAAAACTAGTAAAAAAAAAAAAAAAGAAAAGTTTTCCATGATTTTCCCCTAAATACTAACAGTGGATATAAGAACTAATGCCAAAGTGCCAACATGCAATGAAATAAGAACCAATACAACACCAATATTTTCATGAATCACATGATCTTAAAAATATATATACATAATAATTCTAGAATAGAATGCAGTCAACAAACTAAATTTAAAAAATACATTATCATAATCCCTACCTGTACAAACTGATAAATTCAGACCAAATAAAGCTACATGAATGCAGTGGTTCATCAAGATGCCAGGAAAAGAACCCAAGGCCAATTATTTGTTAATACATTAAATTGATAACATTGCCTCTCCATGTTTCCCTTTATGGAGTAGAATCCCAGGTCTTACTTCCGTAAAGAAATCATTTTTCCAGCTAAATAATCCAACAGGAAACCATTGGTAATAAATAAGCAAAACAAAAGTAAAAGAAATGAGGTCAAAGATACGTGACCTCTCTCCAAATGTTGGGGGTGGGAGAAGAAATATATCCTAGATATTACTTTTAAATAATATTTGATAGCTTAAAAACCATGTGGTATAAGCAGATAGAAGAACCAGAGGACTGATTTGATTAGGTACAAGACACTGCAGCAACAAAACTCATTTACAAAACATGAAAACAAATAGTGGTTAGGGATTATTACCCTCTCACATAGGTTCAATCCTACAAGTGGGCCTAGCTGTGATATAGAATGAAATAAGACTAAATCTATCAGCTTTTGTGCCAGTGAGAATCAACCAATGTGCGACCCTTGGCACAAGAGGCCATTACGTAGCTGAAACTGGTGCTATATTTACTCAAGTTTTAATAATACACTCGCTGAGAAAAGGAGCCAAACTACTAGGCAGATAATATATCATTCTCTAGAGAGAGTAGAGACTGAAGAATGAAAAGACTTAGGAAAAGGGTCAGTCAACATTTAATGAGTACTTACTGTTTGTCAAACCCCATAGGAAACAGGAGTGGGTTTGCTCAAGGTGATAAAAAACAGATACAGTCTTTGTACACAGTATGTGTTATCAATATTATTATCAATGCATTTGAATTTCTTAGCTTACAAGCGTTCCCTGGTTGTTTTTTATACTGTATGTGTCCGGAGAGGTGTCCATATAGGCTAGCAGTGCTATCAGTGGGAAACAGTGACAATGAGGACTGAGCCCCATGCACACTGCACCTAAGGAAGTGCAGAGTGGAAAAAAAGAAAAAGGACTTACTCAAAATGTGGGATCTTTCATAGTTTTTTATCTGTTGGGCCAGGTTTTCTGAAATCAGCCATTTAAACATAAGTCAAAGTAAATGCAAACTGTCTGCGACTCCCAATAGCCATCAGCTTATACTGTTGTATTGACAACAGCTGCAAAATATATGAATGTCATATATACATATTCCTGAATTTATTTTTGCTGAGAGGGTTTTTTGGTGTATGTGGGAAAATTCAGCATGTCAGTTTAAGGAAATGTATATGATTTCCCTTTCAAGATCCTACAAAAACATATGGGAGCAAGATAATGTTTGTCCTGACCTGCCAAAATCCTGGGGAGATCATCTCAAATCCACATCACATTCCTGAGTACTAATGCTCACACTGGGGCTTTTGCATTAGCAGATGTGTGAAAATGCATGTACTCAGAGAACTCCCTCATGGCTTCACATCTAAAGAAGCTCTTCTACAACAGCTATTCCAGCCAAAAGCTGAAATGATATTTCCAAGTTAAGTATACCTTCATTTAAGCCAGTGTCTGGACAGAAAAATTCAACTGAAGGGTTTGTTATTTGGCTCAGAACCAAGAGGAGCCTGAGCGAATGTTAGACAGATTTTCAGGAGGCCTCCCCCGCTCCATTCCCAGTCCTTGAGTTGCATCAAAGACTCTGGGAATTTTCCTTCACTCATGTAACAATTTCCCATTTCAAACCCATGCCTGAAAGAGGCATGCACTAGATTTTCGTTGTGATTAAAATAGGGGGCAGGGTCTGTTCGATACTGTCACTAGTTCATTATTTAGGCTGTGGCCAAAAACATACTAAGAACATTAACAAAACCAAACTACCTTTGCATACTTTCTTTAAAATTTTCCCTTGTAAAAAAATAACAGATTTTTAAGCCTTATATAAGTAACACAAGCTCACTGTAGAAAACTTTGGAAAAACTTTAAAGAAGAAAGTTAAAAATGTCCCATATCCCACCACTCAGAGGTTAAATACTATTTATATTTTGCTCTGTTTCCTTCTAGTTTCTCAAATGTATAAAATACAGTTCTGTTATCCTTCTACACGTTTATAATGGCAAAATGAAAAGCAGTGGTCACAATCTGAGTTAGAGAAAAAGCATTAAACAACAAAAAAAGCATTAAATCTAGAAATGTTAAAAAGGACACCTAGTACATTACATTCTACAATGAAGCCTTAGCAGTTACGCATATTTGTATATCACATAACATGGACATTATATGGCAAAACTACAGAAGTAGAAGGAGAAATAAAGAGAAAAGTGTTAGTAGCATGAGAGTTTAATTCACCTTTCTAAGTCCAGGATAGGATACATACGGCATCAGAAGACACAAAAACATAATTAATGAGGTAAATCTAACTGATATAAACACAACTTTATATCTTGAAAACAGAGAATATATCCTTTTTTCAAGTGCGCATAATAAATATAAATTCACAGAAAGTAAGCATTTTCGCCACAAAATAAAATCTGATCTAAACAATCTTCCAGATCTAATTAACAATTTACAGGAAATTTCAGGGACAAAAGAACACCATGGGGATATAGTCAGCAAAATCCTATTTGCGGGAAGGGAAACACTACAGGATACATGTTTCTTTAAAAACTGATGGACTAGAATCCTATATTTTAAGATACTCTTATGAGAGATATCAACCAATTGGAATGTATGGGTCTTATTTGGAACATGATTTTTAAAAATGAGATAATCAGGGAAATTTAACATGAATTGGAAATTTGATATTAAAGCATTATTGTTATTTTTTTCAGGAGTGATAGTATTTTGCTTTAAAAGAAGTTTATTTTTTGGAGATACGTGTGGATATATTTACAGATGAAATAATGTCTGAAATTTGCTTCAAAATAATCTGGTGGGGTAGTGGGGTAAGATATGAAACTAGTCTGGCCATGAGTTCTTACTTGCTGAAGCTACCTGATTGTTAGGGGGTTTGTAATGTTATTCCTTCTATGTTTGCGTATATTTGAAATTTTGTATAATAAGGTGTTAAAGGAAGAGAGCGTGTATGTGCGCATGAACGCATGCATGCGCACACATGCGCAGACCCACAGAAACTGATGATAGCAAGTGTAGATAATTCTTTTGAGGAGTTATACTTTAAACGAAAGAAATGGGTCTGTAGTTGATATTGCTTTTAAAATGGACCTCATGGTTCATTCATTTTTATTTAAAGTTCTACTTTGTGTAGAGAGATATCAAAAATAATTATCACTTCTTGAAATCTAGTGACTGTTTAGATATTTGCTATATTATATATTTATTTAAATTTTTTCTATAAGTTAGAAAATTTTCACAATAAAAAGTTATGAATTAAACTTCCTACTCATTGCCAAGACAAAAAATTATCTTAGCAATTCTTGCCTGTTGATACTTTCAAATGCAGTGTTAAGAGTCAAATAAAATCCACTGCTAGGGCTTCCCTGGTGGCGCAGTGGTTGAGAGTCCGCCTGCCGATGCAGGGGAGATGGGTTCGTGCCCCGGTCCGGGAAGATCCCACATGCCATGGAGCGGCTGGGCCCGTGAGCCATGGCCGCTGAGCCTGTGTGTCCGGAGCCTGTGCTCTGCAACGGGAGAGGCCACAACAGTGAGAGGCCCGCATACTGGGGGAAAAAAAAAAAAAAAAAAAATCCACTGCTATTTTGACTGGGATTGTAAAAAAGTTCAGAACTAATTTTGGAATAACTGCAATTTTTACAATACTCAGTTTCCTTCTTCAGAAACCTGATATATTGTTAGTTTATGCAAATTATATTACTCTGAAGAGTTTCACCCTTTTTTTTTTTTTTGGTACACTTTCTATATTTCTTCTTAGGGTTATTCCTAAGTACTTTATGTTTTCTGGTATTATTATGAGTACATTTTTTAAAGAATTAGATTACTTAATTAGTTTTCACTGTTTTACAGAAAGAGTATGGATGTTTTACATATGAACCAAGTATCTGATCAGTGTAATAAGTTCATTAAAACTTGATGCTCTTGAATTCTCTGTCAAAAAAAATTATATTGTCTGAAAACATAATTCAAAATCAATCTGTAAATGATTTTGTAACTATATCTCTTCCTTATGTTTTATATATTACTGCATTGTCTGGAATTTTCAGAGTAATTATATAAAAATGGTCATGGCATGATTGCCTTTTTCATGATTTTAGAAGGAATGCCGATAATATTCCACATTAAATATGATGCTGCTGTTTGGTTTAAGATTTGGTTTACGATTCCTTATTATTTACAGAATTTACCTCTCTATTCCTAGTTATCTCAAGAGTAAATCTCATAAATAACTGCTGAATTTTATCAAATGCTCTTTCCGCAACTAGTGAGATTATTATGTTCTCTTATTGGACCAATTAATATTATATATTACAACAACAGATTTTTTAATATGGGAATAAATAATATTTGGTCATTGTAGATGACTCTTTTATCGTAGTGTTCAATTTTTTTTTTTTTTTTTTTTTGCGGTAGGCGGGCCTCTCACTGTTGTGGCCTCTCCCGTTGCGGAGCACAGGCTCCGGACGCGCAGGCTCAGCGGCCATGGCTCACGGGCCCAGCCGCTCCGTGGCATGTGGGATCTTCCCGGACCGGGGCACGAACCCGTGTCCCCTGCATCGGCAGGCGGACTCTCAACCACTGCGCCACCAGGGAAGCCCCGTAATGTTCAATTTGGTTGGTTGGTATTTTACTTGATATTTATGAATCTAAATTCAAATGTAAGAATGATGCTTAGTTCTCTTTATTTTAATGCTATGTTTGTTAGGTTTTACTCATTCATTTTTAAAATGCTCTCTTATAGGGGATTAGAAAACTCCTGTCCTCAATAGGTGTTAAAAAGTTCCTGAATGCTAATGCTACTTATTATGAAATAGGAAAAGGCAAGAGGCCACAGTCTACAAGCACAAAGATGAGATAATGGCTTCCACATCACTTAACTGTCAGCCTTCCTTAGTGTGAAGTGTTGTATCTAGAGACTCCCAACCAAGCAACTGTTTAAAAATATTAAAGTAATTGACAAACAAAAGAGCTGTCAACTTTTTGGAAGATAACTTAAAAACTTTTTTTTTTTGGCAAGGTCACTAAGGAATAAGAAACGAGAAAGCCAGATTAGAAACAAACAATATTCATTTCAAATTGTAGCACCAAAATCTTGAGAAGTTAGTGCTGATTTTGGTAAATGTTACTGAACATTTCTATAACTCACTGGAGTCCTTAGTACTAGTTTGCTACAGTTTATGATAGAATCTACATAGTGACCTGGAGAAAGGATAGGTTCTTTATTTTATAAGGTGCATTACATCCCTGAGTAATGACATTTCAATTGCAAGATATTCAGAACACAAAGGAACTAAATGGAGGCAGTAAGTCAAGTCACCTACCATATGAGAGACAACAGTAGCTTATTGAGCTATGTGCTCATCTCTGCCTCTCTCTGTAGAGAAGCCTAAGTTTGAGGTCTCTGCAGATTTACTAGTAAGGTCTTTAGCAGAGAAGAGATTGGTCTACAAATTCTATTTGTAAATGAATGAAGCCAGGTAAAAGAGATGGAGGGGAAGCAAAGCTGTGCTCCTACTTAGCAAGACTCAAGATTCCAAAGCCCATTTCATATTCAGTCAAGGCATATTCTATGTCCATCAATGTTTCAGTGTTTTTCCCTCCCAGATTTTTGCAACATGTTTCAAAAAGAGAAACAATGTTGACAAATTTTAGTTTAATGTACATGAAATGTCTAGCTTGGCTTTAAACTTGTGTCATATTGAACATGATGCTCTAAAAATACTGGTAAAGTAAAAGCAAGCAAGGAAGAAATGAAAAATTCAAATGTACCTACCATTACAGTATGGTCTTCAAAGTCTAAAATATTTACTGCAGAGGAAAAGCTTATTGACTCCTGATACTGACCAAATCGGGGACAAATTGTTCACATAAGATATATTTTCATACACATACAGACAGAAAAATGCATGTATATTTTTGCTGAAAGATTTGAGTAAATTGCACAAACTGATTCCACTTAGTGGAAAATAGAGTAGATGTATGTTTCTCTACCTAAGTACAACTAAAAACCCTGGACATTAATTACAGCTGACCCTTGAATAACAGGAGTTTGAACTGGGTGGGTCCACTTACAGAGGAATTTTTTTTTCAACAATAAATACTATAATACTACGCAATCTGCTATGCAAAACCATGGGCATTAATTGCAGCTGACCCTTGAATAACATGGGCTTCAATTAGGTGGGTCCACTTATACGGGGATTTTTTTTTTCAACAGTAACTACTACAATACTATGCAACTTGCAGATGCAGAACCGGAACCGGGGGTATGGAGGGCCAATTTTAAGTCATACATGGATTTCCGACTCCGCAGAGAGTAAGCACCCCTAATGCCCACGATGTTCAATGGTCAGTTGTACGTACAAAATAAACATAAGACTCTGGAGGGTGAAGAAGAGGCGGCAGGACAGCTAGGATCTTCAGGACACGAAGAATAACACAAGGAACGTGAGGTCCTTGGGGTTTGTTTTTGCCTCAAATATCCCAGCTTTGGAGGTGAAGAGGCCAGCAACCTGAAAATGCCAATGGAAAAGGACAAAAAGAAGTCTGAACAAAAGCCTGATCTCTCTAGCCAAAGGAATAGGAAAGGGGCAGCCTTGCAAGGAAGAGACTTTTAGAAAATAACTGCTTTACTCTAGACAAACACCCAAGGAAAAAACTGTGGCTCCACCACCACCCATGCCAGCAAAAGCCAAGTGGGGAGGCTGGACTTCCGCCCTCCTGAGACTATAACGAGATGCCCAACACCCAACTGAGGCGGTGCCAGAAAAGGCTAAGTAGGTTGTCAGGACTTGAATTCCTTCCAGCCATTAACCAGAACTAGCCCCCAATCCATGCAGTGGTGGTACAGAACAAACAGGGAACTTGGACTGCCCTCACTCGCTGCTCCCAGCAGTAGAGAGGCGCCCCTGCTCCTTCCCACTCGTGAGCTGTGAGTACAGGCCTAGAAGAGGGTCAGGAGGACTTCTGTCATCATTCAGCAGTAATGAAGCCACATGGTGAGCTGAACTACCATTTCTGCCCAATAGTCCCCTGACCTTGAAGAGTAACGTTGGCCAAGCAAGACTTCTACCTCCACTTGGCAGAGCGAGGCGCAGTGCTCAACTTCCCCTGCCACGGTGGTGTCAAGAAACCAGTTAAAACAAAAGCTTTAAATAAGATCCAAATCTTAGGAAAATGCCTAGGTTCAAACTGAAAATCACCGGACATACGAAGAACCTGGAAGATGTCAAACTGAATGAAAAAAAGACAATCAATAGACACTAACACCAAGATGACCAAGATGTTTAAATTATCTGTGAAAGGTTTTTCAAATGCCGTGATAAAAATGTTTCAAAGAGCACCTAAGAACATGCTAGAAACAAATGTAAAAATAGAAAGCTTCAGCAAAGAAAAAGAAACTCTCAGCAAAGAATTAGAAGATGTAAAGAAAAATCAAATGGAAATTCTGTAACTTCAACATACAATAAAATCAAAAGTTCAGTGGATAGATTCAATAGCAGAATGGAGGGACAGTAAAAAAGAATCAGTAAACTGTAAAAGAACAGTAGAAATTACCCAATCTGACAAAGACAGGAAAAACAGACTGAAAAATTAACAGAATCCCAGGGATTTGTGGGATTATTTTAAAAGATCTAACATGTGGGTCATAATGGGCCCAGAAGGGAAAGGGAAAGGAGATGGGGCTGGAAAAGTATTTGAAAAAACAATGGCTGAAAACTAACTAAATTTTGCAAGAGACATAAATCTACAAAATAAAGAAGCTGGGTGAACCCATAACAGGACACTCTCAAAGACACCCATGAAAAGACATATCATAATGCAACTTCTGAAAACTGAAGACAGAAAGATACCTGAAGGCAGACAGAGAAAAGTGACAGTTTACCTATAGGGGAAACACACCTCAAATGATAGCAGATTCCTCATCAAAAATACACAGAGGCTGGAAGAAATGGACACGGTATTTTTTTGAGTATTGAAAGAAAAGAACTGTCAACCCTGAATCCTGTACCCAGAGAAAATATATTTCATGAATGAAGGGGAAATCCAGACTTTCTCAGATGAACAAAAACAAAGAGAATTTGTTGTCAGCAGACTTACTCTAAAAGAATGGCTAAAGGAAGTTCTCCTAACAGAAAGAAAACAATAAAAGAAGGAACTTTAGAACATTGGATGGAAGAAAAAACATAGTAAACAAAAATATGAGTAAATATAATAGGTTGCGCTTCTCCTCTTGAGTTTTCTATATTATGTTTAAGAGTTGAAGAAAAAAGTAACACTCATGGATGTGGCTCTAAATATATAAGATAATTATATTACAAATAGGGAGTGTAAAGGGACATAAAGGGAGGAAAGGCTTCACTCAATCTGGTAAAATGACACCAGTAGACTGTGATAAGTTATGCATAGTTAAGGTAATACACCTACAGCAACCACTAATAAAGCTATATAAAGTGGTATAATAAAAACAGGAAGGCAAGGGAAAGAAAACAAAAAACAAACAAACAAAAACAGAATAGAGAATAAAAAATAAAAGAGCAGACTTATGCCCTAACATATAAATAATTACATTCAATATAAATTGTCCACAAACATGAAATAAAAGACAGAGGTTGGCAGAGAGAATTAAAAACATAAACTGTATGCTGTCTCTAAGAAACTCATTGTAAGACATAATGATATACACAGACTGAAAGTAAAATTTGGAAAAAGGTATATGATCTTAAAATCAATGAGAACAGGAAAACTCCAGAAGGTAACAATGAATGGCTAATTAACATTTTCTCAAAGTCCAACATCAAAAGTAATCAAATGAGTATAAGTTAAACTTACTTCCCCCCCCCCCCAAAATAGAATGTGTTTACTTTTGATCTTTTAAGCATTAAATCATTTTTTAAAACTGAGGTGGTCAAAAGGTACAAACCTCCAGTTATAAGATAAATACGTACTACAGATATAATGCACAACATAATTAATATAAGTAACACTGCTGTATGTTATGTATGAAAGTTGTTAAGAGAGTAAATCCTAAGACTTCTCATCACAAGGAAAAACATTTTTTTTTCATTTTCTTCTATTTTGTATCTATATGAGATGATGGATGTTCACTAAACATATTATGATAATCATTTCATGTAAGTCAATTATGCTGTATACCTTAAGCCTATACAGTGCTGCATGTCAATGATATCTCAATAAAATGAGAAGAAAAAATATTTTAATTGAAATATAATTGACATATAACATTACTTTCAGATGTACAACATAATGTTTTGATATATGTATATATTGGGAAATGATCACAATAGTCTAGTTAACATCCAACACCAACTTATAGTTACAATTTTTTTCTATGATGAGAACTTGTAAGATCTACTCTCTCAGCAACTTTCAAATACACAATGTAGTATTTTAACTATAGCCACCATGTTTTAACATTCCCAAGCCTCACTTATTTTTAAATTAGAATTTTGTACCTTTTGACCACCTTCACCCATTTCATCCATTTCCCTCCATCTATCAATACATCCCCCCACCAGCAACCACCAGCCTGTTACCTGCATGTATGAGTTTTTGTTATTGTTTTTGTTTTTACTTAGATTCCACTTATAAAGTAAGGTCATATGGTATTTGTCTTTCTCTGTCTGACTGGCATAATACCCTCAAGGTCTATCCATGTTGTCACAAGGGGCAGGATTTTCTTCTTTTTATGTCTGAATATTACAGTGTGTGTGTGTGTGTGTGTGTGTGTGTGTGTGTGTGTGTGTGTGTGTGTCATATTTTCTTTATCCATTTATCCATCAACAGACACTTAGGTTGTATACATGTCTTGCCTACTGTAAATAATTCTGCAATGAACATGGGGATGCAGATATCTTTGTGAGTTAATGTGTTCCCCAGAGTGGACATTGCTGGATCATATGGCAGTTCTATTTTTAATTTTTTGAGGAACCTCCATACTGTTTTCCATAGTAGCTGCACCAGCTTACACTCCGTAATCCTAGTTTACAGTACACAAGGATTCCCTTTTCTCCACATTCTTGCCAACACTTGTTATCTCTTGTCTTTTTCATGACAGCCATTCTAACAGGCGTGAGATGATATCTCATTGTGCTTTTGATTTGTATTTCCCTGATAATTAGTGTGCTGAGCATATTTTCATGTACCTATTGGCCATTTGTATGTATTCTATGGGATTTCTCTTCAGATCCTCTGCCCATTTTTTAATCAGACATTTTTTTCTATTGAGTTGTATGAGATCTTTATATATTTTGGATATTATTCCTTATCAGATACATGATTTGCAAATACTTTCTCTCATTCTGCAGGATACCTGTCTTTTGCGGGGGGGGTGGGGGGGAGGGTTCTTTTGCTGTATAGAAACTTTTTAGTTTGATGTAGTCCCACTTGTTTGTTTTGCTTTTGTTGCCTTTGCTTTTGGTATCAAATAAAAAACCCAGTGTCAAGGAGCTTACCACCTATGTATTCATGAGTTCAGGTCTCATTCTGAGGTCTTTAAACCATTCTCAGTTGATTTTTGTGCACAGGATAAGATAGTGGTCCATATTCTTGGCTTCTTTGTTGTAAATTAATTGACCATATATGCGAGGGTTTATTTCTAGGCTATCTATTCTGTTCCATTGATCTATTTTTTATGTCAATACTATATTTTTTTGATTACTATAGCTCTGTAATATAGTTTGAAATCAGGAAGCATGGTGCCTCCAACTTTGTTCTCCTTTCTCAAGATTGCTTTTGCTATTTGGGGCCTCTTGCAGCTCCATACAGATTTTAAGATTGTTCTCTTTCTGTGAAAAATGCCATTGGAATTTTGATAGGGATTTCATTAAATCTGTAGATTGCTTTTGGTAGTATGGACATTTTAACAATATTAAATCTTCCAATCCATGATCATGGTATATCTTTCCATTTATAGGCACACCTCGTTTTATTGTACTTCACTTTATTGCACTTTGAAGATACTTTATTGCACTTTGAAGATACTGCATTTTTTACAAATTGAAGGTTTCTGGCAAACCTGTGTCAAGCAAGTTTACCAGCACAATTTTTCCAATAGCATTTGCTCCCTTCATATCTCTGTGTCACATTTTAATAATTCTCACATTATTTTAAACTCTTCACCAGCAAAAAGATTACTATTCCTTGAAGGCTCAGGTGAGGGTTAGCATTTTTTAGCAATACTTAAAAATTAAGGTACATACATTGTTTTTTTGGACATAATGTTAGTGCACACTTAACAGACTACAGTATATTGTAAACATAACTTTTATATGTACTAGGAAACCAAAAAGCTCATGTGAAACACTTTATTTTGATATTCACTTTATTGCAGTGGTCTGGAACTGAAGAAGGTATGCCTGTATTTATGTCTTCTTCAGTTTCTTTCATCAATGTCTTAAGGTTTTCAGTGTACAGGTCTTTCACCTCCCTGACTAAATTTATACTTAGGTATTTCATTCTTTTTCATTTAATTTTAAGTGGGATTGTTTTATTAATTTCTCTTCTGATAGTTCAGTATAGTGTATGTAGTATATAGAAATGCAACTGATTTTTGTACGCTGCAACTTTACTGAATTTGTTTATTAATTCTCACAGTGTTTTGGTGGAGTTTTTAGAGCTTTCTATATATAATGTCATGTCATCTGTAAATAGTGACAGTTTTGCTTCTTCATTTCCAATTTGGATGCTTTTTATTTCTTTGCCTTGCCTAATAAATGGCAAGAGTGGGCATCCTTGTCTTATTCCTGACCTTGGAAGAAAATCTTTCAGCTTTTCACCATGTTGTTAGCTGTGGGCTTGTCATATATGGGCTTTATTAGGTTGAGGTATGTTCCCTGTATACCTCCTTTGTTGAGAGTTTTTATCATAAATGAATGTTGAATTTTGTCAAATGCTTTTTCTGCATCTATTGAGATGATCATATGATTTTTATCCTTCATTCTGTTAATGTGGTGTACCATACTGATTAATTTGTAGATGTTGACTCATCCTAGCATCCCTGGAATAAATCCCACTTAATCATGGTGGGTGCTCCTTTTTGTGTACTATTGAATTTGGTTTGCTAAATTTTGTTAAGGATCTCTACCTCTTGTTCATTAGGGATACTGGCCTGATTTTCTTTTCCTGTTGTGTCCTTGACTGGCTTTGGTATCAGGATAATGCTGACATCATGAAATGAGTTTAGAAGGGTTCTCTCTGCTTCTGTTTTTTGGAATGGTTGAAAAGTATTGGTATTAATTCTTCTTTAAGTGTTTGGAAACATATAAACCAAAGATCTCTATATAGGAATTTTATTTATTCTTAATTAGTAGGGCAAAAAAAAATGAGAAATCGAAAAGTTTAAGGATAGAAGACTAGACAAATAAATGATTCAGAGAATATAACCATTAAAATATCTATGCCTTGAAAAATATTTAATGATGTGAAGGAAATATGCTGATGATAATAAATGAGGTAAGTTACAAAATATCATTTAATATTTTGTCAATTTAAAAAATATTACAGTTTTTAAATTTTATTCTTAATACTTTTCTGTATTTCCAAAAATTTCTAAGTCTAGGACAAAATAAAACACCAAATGAACTCAACCAAGCTTCCCTCATCTCCTTTCTTTCCCAAAGCGGACCACTACTAAAGCTCTTCCATCTTCCTTGTTTTTTCTTTTCTCCCCAACACTGAAAGCAGGAAGTATAAGAATTCTGTAAGTTTTTCCTCTAGTGTCAGCATAAGCATGGCTTTTCATGGGTCTGGTTTTCTAGCCACACTCAACTTTTACTGAAAACCTCACAAACGAAACTAGGTTCATCCTAAGTTTTTGTGTGATCATTTGGTTTAAAGAAATTAAAGGTCTGAGGAAAGGAAAGTCCAGGTTTTTGGGTAAACCACGTCGGTGGAAAACTGGGCTGGTGCAAGGCAGTTTTCAAAGTGCCATGCCCTGTGGCAGCATAGTTTTCAATAAACGTAAGTAGGAAATATTTAAATAGCACCCAATTTACATTTTAGTCTCATAAAGAGAGAGGGTTGAAAGAGTAGAGGTGCAGATATGGCTCCAATAAAAGCCCTAGCTGAGCCAAGAGCAGGGAGGAAACCCATGGAGGCTGCCTGGAGTTTGTGTTATTCAACTTGTGATGATAAATGATTCACAACTTTTCATCTTCTCAGCTATGTCTAGGTTTATGATAATCTGGTAGCCTACTGAAGGACACTGCTTGCTTTGGACAGGAAATCCTTAAGTTTCTTCAGTGGTTCCTTGTAGAACCATCAGAAGCTAAGATTCACTGGCTCACATTTAAGAATGCTCAGGTCCAGGTATGGGCAAAGCTACTCTGATAAGCAAAACTTAAGATAAAAGTTTTAAGTATTGGGCTTCCCTGGTGGCGCAGCGGTTAAGAACCCGCCTGCCAATGCAGGGGACATGGGTTTCAGCCCGGGTCCGGGAAGATCTCCACATGCTGCGGAGCAACTAAGCCCATGCACCACAACTACTGAGCCTGCACTCTAGAGCCTGCGAGCCACAGCTACTGAGCCTGCGTGCCACAACTACTGAAGCCCGCGTGCCTAGAGCCTGTGCTCCTCGACAAGAGAAGCCACTGCAATGAGAAGCCCGTGCACAGCAATGAAGAGTAGCCCCCGCTCGCTGCAACTAGAGAAAGCCCGTATGCAGCAACAAAGACCCAACACAGGGACTTCCCTGGTGGCACAGTGGTTAAGAATCCGCCTGCCAATGCAGGGGACACAGGTTCGAGCCCTGGCCCAGGAAGATCCCACATGCCACAGAGCAACTAAGCCCGTGCACCACAACTACTGAGCCTGCACTCTAGAGCCCGCGAGCCACAACTACTGAAGCTCGCGTGCTGCAACTACTGAAGCCCGTGTGCCGCAACTACTGAAGCCCGTGTGCCGCAACTACTGAAGCCCGCGTGCCTAGAGCCCGTGCTCCGCAACAAGAGAAGCCACAGCAATGAGAAGCCCACACACCGCAATGAAGACTAGCCCCCGCTCACCGCAACTAGAGAAAGCCCGTGTGCAGCAACGAAGACCCCATGCAGCTAAAAAATTTAAAAATTAATAAATAAATAAATTTATAGAATAAAAAAAAGACCCAACACAGCCAAATATAAGTAAATAAGTTTATTTTAAAAAAAGTTGCAAGCCTCAGAAGAGGCACACACTTAAAAAAAAAAGTTTTAAGTATTATTTTTATGAAGAGGGCAAACATTTTTCATTACAATGAAACCCTCAGATACCCAGCAAAAATGAAGATGCTTAAATAAAGTCCTGTAAGGAAGGAGGGCTGGAGAGGGGCAATGCAGAGAATCTCTTACAAGGTGACATATAACAGATAATTTGGATTTCAAGGTGCTGACATGGATCCTAAGTAAATGAGACTGCTATTTGATCCAATAAATGATGAAATGCAAGATTAAAATAACAGCAGGAAAGTGTGTCTTGCTTGCTCCTTGGTAAATGATTTGTCTCCTAGAAGACTGGAATTATGCTTCAAGCTCTTGGCATCTCTACCAACATGAGTGTGTGGGTGGGGAGGTGGAGTGGGAGAGAGGACATCAAGCCCACCCAACTCCTGGAAATTTTAAAGAAAAGACAAAACTTTCCAAGAGTAATAGTCATTTTGGTAAGTGAAACCATTTGTAACTTTAGAGGAGTTTTTTCTTTCCCTCCAACATCATAAAAAAAAAAATCCACACTGTGCTGTAATAGGCTATAAAGCTTTGGTTTAAAGAAGGGTCAACAAGAGCTAAAACCACTAATGTCATACTTGAAGAAGGAAGAGTGGAGGGCAGTGATGCCTCAACACTTTCATGATCCCAATGAAAAGTCTCACCGAGGTTAAAAACTATCTGCCAAATTTATGCCAAGGACAAATTTTACAGCCAAGCTAAATTCTTCTGGGCATATAAGGAGTGTTATAAAAAGAATGAACTATTCAGCATCCCTGGGAGAGACTTGCATTTAGAGAAAAAAAGGGGGGGCGGGATTATCAAAACAAGAAGATAGAACCTAGGAGGGAGAAACTGAAACACAAGACAAACTGAAACAGAGACATAGGGAAAAAAGAGTGAAAGGGAGACAATGACAGATCAGGACAGAGCCAAAAACGTTTAGGAGAGTGACTTCTCCTCTGGCAAACAGAACGGCTCCGTGTCTTCATCTTCTGTAGGCAGAACAAAATGTATTCACATGCAAAAACTAATATGACCAAAGTCAAATCCAACTGGGCAGAATTATTTTAAGGAGATGAAGAGGCTTGAGGAGGTAACTTGCATTCTGTTGTTCCCACCAAAAACCCCATGAAATGGTTAATTTCAGTTCACTATTGAAGTCAACATCTTCCCTATTTGGCCACGGTGATGAATACCTTTCCCTTAAAGGACTGTCAGAGCTGCCTCAGAATACTGCAAATGTATCCAAACAGTATAGCATCACAGATTTTAGAATCAGAAGGGTCTTTGTGAACATCTAATCAAACAAACTTATGGTAGGAATCAACTGAGGATCAGGAAAAGAATTGTCACACTGTCACATCTAAACCTGGAAGAAGTGGATGAGGGAGAAGGAGGGGGTGGGAGAATAATTTCTAGGATTAAGACCTAAAATATCAGAATCTCATCTATTGTTATTGGAACATATCCTCCAAGAAACTCATATATTAGTTAAGAAGGCAAGCTCTTTTATAAATCAACTATACTTCAATTAAAAAAAAACAGGGGAGGAGTCAAGATGGCAGTATGGGAAGACACAGAGTTAGCATCTCCCCACAACTAGGGTACCTGCAGGCTACTGGTGGGGGACTCTGACCCCAAAGGAGACAGTAGGAACCCTAGAGTGAACCGGTGGGACGCAGGGAGACCGAGGGGGGAGGAGAAGTGGAGGTCAGACAAGACTGGCACCCTGCTGAGCTCCCAGGCCGGTCCCCTGCCCTCCAAAGCACCCCATTCCCCACCATCAGCTGCATTGGTCCTGGGGGCATAGGAGGGAGGCCCGGGAGATCAGGAGAGGCAGGCGGGAGGGGCCCTCCCAGACCACAGACTGGAGGAGCAGGAGAGGAGAAGAGAGCATTTGCCGTGTCCACTCGATCCCAGGAAGCCTGCTGGGCTCCCAGGTGAGGTCCTGTGCCCTCTGAGACCACGGATGGGGGGCATGCCTGGGCCCCTTCTGTTCCTTGATCCTACACCCCACCCCCCCGCAGACCCTAGGGCCTTTTCCAGTCCTGTGGGTCCTGAGCATTGGACCCTCCCACTGCCCAAACCTCACCATTGCTTAGGCCCCGTCCTCCACGGTCAAGGCCTTCCCCCGCTCCGCCCCCCCGCTTTTTTTCCCCTCCTCCTCTTTTTCACTACTGTGGTACTGATGCACCTTCCGGTTGTTGATTCATATATATATATATTTTTTTATTATTTATTAATTAATTAATTTATTTATTTTTGGCTGTGTTGGGTCTTCGTTTCTGTGTGAGGGCTTTCTCTAGTTGTGGCGAGCAGGGCCCACTCTTCATCGTGGTGCGCGGGCCTCTCACTGTCGCGGCCTCTCTTGTTGCGGAGCACAGGCTCCAGATGTGCAGGCTCAGTAGTTGTGGCTCACGGGCCTAGGTGCTCCGTGGCATGTGGGATCTTCCCAGACCAGGGCTCAGACCCATGTCTCCTGTACTGGCAGGCAGATTCTCAACCACTGCGCCACCAGGGAAGCCCCCCGTCTATATATTTATTTTTTACATTCTTTCTAAAATATCTGTTAGTTTCCAAGTTTAATTTTATTTTTTACTTTGTTATTGTTCTCCCTTTTTTTTTGCTGCCCCACGCAGCTTGTGGGATCTTGATTCGCAAGCCTGGGTCGGGGGGAAGCTCCTGCAGTGGGAGCTCCAAGTCCAAACCACTGGACTAACAGAGAGGCTCAGACCCCAGGGAACATTCATCAGAGTGAGGTCTCACAGAGTTCCTCATCTCAGCACCAAGACCCAGCTCTACCCAACAGCCTACAAACTCCAGTGCTGGAAGCCTCAGGCCAAACAACCAGTAACACCAGAACACAATGCCACTCATAAAAAAACAAAAATGAGACACCAAAAAACTATGTCACAGATGAAGGAGCAAGGTAAAAACCTACAAGACCAAATAAATGAAGAGGAAATAGGCAATCTACCTGAAAAAGAATTCAGAGTAATGATAGTGAAGATGATCCAGAATCTCGGAAATAGAACGGAAGCACAGATTGAGAAAATACAAGAAATGTTTAACAAAGATCTAGAAGAACTAAAGAACAAACAAACAAAGATGAACAACGCATCTGAAATGAAAAATACACTAGAAGGAAACAATAACAGAATAATGGAGGCAGAAGAACGAATAAGTGAGCTGGAAGACAAAATGTTGGAAACAACTGCCAAGGAGCAGAATAAAGAAAGAAGAATGAAAAGAATTGAAGACAATCTCAGAGACCTCTGGGACAACACTAAAGGCACTAACATTCGAATTATAGGGGTCCCAGAAGAAGAAGAGAAAAAGAAAGGATCTGAGAAAATATATGAAGAGATTATAGTGGAAAACTTCCCTAACATGGGAAAAGAGATAGTCACCCAGGTCCAGGAAGCACAGAGAGTTCCATACAGGATAAACCCTAAGAAAAACACAACAAGGCTCATGTTAATCAAACTAACAAAAATTAAATTCAAAGAAAAATTATTAAAAGCAGCAAGGGAAAAACAAAAAATAACATACAAGGAATCCCCATAAGGTTATCAGCTGATTTTTCAGTGGAAACTCTGCAGGACAAAAGGGAGTGGCAGGATACACTTAAAGTGATGAAAGAGAAAAACCTACAATCAAGATTACTCTACCCAGCAAGGATCGCATTCAAATTCGATGGAGAAGTCAAAAGCTTTTCAGACAAACAAAAGCTAAGAGAATTCAGAAACACCAAACCAGCTTTACAATACATGCTAAAGAAACTTCTCTAAGCAGAAAACACAACAGAAGAAAAAGACACACAAAAACAAACCCAAAACAATTAAGAAAATAGTCATAGGAACATAGATATCAATAACAACCTTGAATGTAAATGGCTTAAATGCTCCAACCAAAAGACACGAACTGGCTGAATGGATACAAAAACAAGACCCATATATATGCTGTCTACAAGAGACCCACTTCAGAACTAGGGACACGTACAGACTGAAAGTGAAGGGATGAAAAAAATTATTCCATGCAAATGGAAATCAAAAGAAAGCTGGAGTAGCAACACTTGCATCAGATAAAACAGACTTTAAAATAAAGACTGTTACAAGAGATAAGGAGGGACACTACATAATGACCAAAGGATCAATCCAAGAAGAAGATATAACAATTATAAATGTTTATGCACCCAACACAGGAGCACCTCAACACATAAGGCAAATGCTAACAACCATGAAAGGAGAAATCGACAGTAACACAATAATACTAGGGGACTTTAACACACCACTTGCACCAATGGACAGATCAACCAAACAGAAAATAAATAAGGAAACACAAGCTTTAAATGACACAATAGACCAGATAGAGATCTAATTGGTATTTATAGAACATTCCACCCAAAAGTGGCAGAATACACTTTCTTCTCAAGTGCACATGGAACATTCTCCTGGATAGATCACATCTTGGGTCATAAATCAAGCCTCGGAAAATTTAAGAAAATTGAAATCGCATCAAGCATCCTTTCTGACCACAACGCTATGAGATTGGAAATTAATTACAGGAAAAAAAACTGTAAAAGAAAAAAAACAACCCAAATACATAGAGGCTAAACAGTGTGCTACTAAATAATGAAGAGATCACTGAAGAAAACAAAGAAGAAATAAAAAAATACACAGAAACAAATGACAACAAAAACATGATGACTTTAAAACCCTATGGGATGCAGCAAAAGCAGTTCTAAGAGGGAAGTTTATAGCAATTCAATCGCATCTCAAGAAACAAGAAAAATCTCAAGTAAACAATCTGACCCTACACTTAAAACAACTAGAGAAAGAAGAACAAAGAAAACCCAAAGTCAGTGGAAGGAAAGAAATCATAAAGATCAGAGCAGAAATAAATGAAATAGAAACAAAGAAAATAATAGCAAAGGTCAATAAAACTAAAAGCTGGCTCTTTGAGAAGATAAACAAAATTGACAAACACTTAGCCAGACTCCTCAAGAAAAGAGGGAGAGGATGCAAATCAATAAAATTAGAAATGAAAAAGGAGAAATCACAACCAACACTGCAGAAATACAAAGGATTACAAGAGACTACTACAAACAACTATATGCCAATAAAATGGACAACCACGAAGAAATGGACAAATTCCTGGAAAGGTGCAATTTTCCAAGACTGAACCAGAAAGAATTAGAAAACATAAACACACCTATCACAAGTAATGAAATTGAAACCGTAAGTAAAAATCTTCCAACAAACAAAAGTCCATGACCGGATGGCTTCACAGGCGAGTTCTATCAAACATTTAGAGATGAGCTAACACGGATCCTTCTCAAACTCTTCCAAACAACGGCAGAGGGAGAAACACTCCCAAATTCATTCTACGAAGCCAACATCACGCTGATACCAAAACCAGAAAAGATATCACAAAAAAAGAAAATTATAGACCAACATCACTGATGAACATAGATGCAAAAATCCTGAACAAAACACTAGCACACAGAATCCGCCAGCACATTAAAAGGATCATACACCACGATCAAGTGGGATTTATCCCAGGGATGCAAGGATTCTTCAATATATGCAAATCAATCAATATGATACACCACATTAACAAATTAAGAAATAAAAACCATATGATTATCTCAGTAGATGCAGAAAAAGCTTTTGACAAAATTCAACACCGATTTATGATAAAAACTCTCCACAAAATGGGCATAGAGGGAACCTACCTCAACATAATAAAGGCCATATATGACAAACCCACAGCAAGCATCATACTCAATGGTGAAAAACTGTGCATTTCCACTAGGATCAGGAACAAGACAAGGATGTCCACTCTCACCACTCTTATTCACCATAGTTTTGGAAGTCCTAGCCACGGCAATCAGAGAAGAAAAAGAAATAAAAGGAATACAAATTGGAAAAGAAGAAGTAAAACTGTCACTATTTGCCAATGACATGATGTTATACATAGAAAATTCTAAATATGCCACCAGAAAACTATTAGAACTAATCAGTGAATTTGGTAAGGTTGCAGGATACAACATTAATGCACACAAATCTCTGGCATTCCCATACACCAACAACGAAAAATCAGAAAGAGAAATTAAGGAAACACTCCCATTTACCCCGCAACAAAAAGAATAAAATACCTAGGAATAAACCTGCCTAAGGAGGCAAAAGACTTGTATTCAGAAAACTATAAAACACTGATGAAAGGAATCAAAGATGACATAAACAGATGGAGAAATATACCATGTTCTTGTTTTGGAAGAATCAATATTGTGAAAATGACTATACTACCCAAAGCAATCTACAGAAATCTACAGATTCAATGCCATCCCTATCAAACTACCAATGGCATCCTTCACAGATTTAGAAGAAAAAATTTTACAATTCGTATGGAAACACAAAAGACCCCAAATGGCCAAAGCAATCTTGAGAAAGAAAAATGGAGTTGGAGGAATCAGGCTCCCCAACTTCAAACTATACCACAAAACTACAGTAATCAAGACAGTATGGTACTGGCACAAAAACATAAATATAGATCAATGGTACAGGATAGAATGCCCAGAGATAAACCCACGCACATATGGGCATCTAATTTATGACAAAGGAGGCAAGAACATACAATGGAGAAAAGACAGCCTCTTCAGTAAGTGGTGTGGGGAAAACTGGACAGCTACCTGTAAAAGAATGAAATTAGAACACTACTTAACACCGTACACAAAAATAAACTCCAAATGGATTAAAGACTTAAATATAAGACCAGATACTATAAAACCTTTAGAGGAAAACATAGGAAAATCACTCTTTGACATAAACCACAGCAAGATCTTTTTTGACCCACCTCCTAGAGTAACAGAAATAAAAGCAAAAGTAAACAAATGGGACTTAAGTAAATTTAAAAGCTTTTGCACAGCAAAGGAAACCATAAACAAGACAAAAAGACAACCCTCAGAATGGGAGAAAATATTTGCAAGTGAAACAACAGAGGATTCCTCTCCAAAATATACAAACAGTTCATTGGGCTCAATATCAAAAAAACAAACAATCCAGTTAAAAAATGGGCAGAAGACCTAAATAGACATTTCACCAAGGAAGACACACAGTTGGCCAAGAGGCACATGAAAAGATGCTCAACATCACTAATTATTAGAGAAATTTAAATCAAAACCACAATGAGGCATCACCTCACACGGGTCAGAATGGCCATTATCAAAAAACCTAGAAACAATAAATGCTGGAAAGGTTGTGGTGAAAAGGCAACCCTCCTACACTGTTGGTGGGAATGTAAATTGATCCAACCACTATGGAAAACAGTATGGAGGTTCCTTAAAAAACTAAAAATAGAACTACCATATGACCAAGCAATCCCACTACTTGCATATACCCTGAGAAAATCATAATTCAAAATGAGACATGCACCACAATGTTCATTGCAGCACTATTTACAATAGCCAGGACGTGGAACCAACCTAAATGTCCATCGACAGATGAACAGATAAAGAAAGTGTGGCACATATATACAATGGAATATACTCAGCCATAAAAAGAAACAAAATTGAGTTATTTGTAGTGAGGTGGATGGACCTAGAGTCTGTCATACAGAGTGAAGTAGTCAGAAAGAGAAAAACAAATGCCGTATGCTAACACATATATATGGAGTAATAATTTTTAAAAAATGGTGGGCTTCCCTGGTGGCGCAGTGGTTGGGAGTCTGCCTGCCGATGCAGGGGACGCGGGTTTGTGCCCCGGTTCGGGAAGATCCCACTTGCCGCGGAGCGGCTGGGCCCATGAGCCATGGCCGCAGAGCCTGCGCGTCCGGAGCCTGTGCTCCGCAACGGGAGAGGCCACGACAGTGAGAGGCCCGCGTACCGCAAAAAAAAAAAAAAAAAAAAAAAAGGTACTGATGAACCTAGTTGCAGGGCAGTAATAAAGAGGTAGGCGTAGAGAATCGACTTGATGACATGGGGTGGGAGGGCGAAGCTGGGGCGAAGTGAGAGTAGCATCGACATATATACACTACTGAATGTAAAATAGTTGGCTGGTGGGAAGCAGCCGCATAGCACAGGGAGATCAGCTCAGTGCTTTGCGATGACCTAGAGGGGTGGGATAGGGAAGTTGGGAGGGAGAGTCAAGAGGGAGGGGATATGGGAACACGTGTATGCAGATGGCCGATTCGTTTTGTTGTGCAACAGAAAGTAACACAGTATTGTGAAGCAATTATAGTCCAATGTATTAAAAAAGAAAAAAAATAAGCTCCGGAATTAGACTACCAGGCCTCCAACCTGGCATCTACCACTTCTCTTTTTCGTCAGTTATAAAATAAGGACAATAGTATGATCATTCTCCATAGGGAGACTGAGGAATAAACATAATATACTAAAGAGCAAAACAAAAACATTGGGACGTAGTAAAAATTACCCCTCCTCCCCCTCCTGCTCCTCCTCTTACTGAAATAAAGTAACAAGGAGAGAACTAACATTTAATGAGTCCTTGTTATGTATCCAAACAGTGGCCAGAAGATATACAAATGTTACGCCTATTAATTCTCACAACACAGTAGACAGGTATTTTCATACTATTCTTAAGGACAAAGAGACTGGAGGTAATAGAGCTGGCTGGCTACAGAAATGGAAATCAAACCTACATTTCATCACAAAGTTCATACACTACACACCTGTCTATCCCAAAAATGCATTTTAATAAATATCTGTGTAAAACATGTTCATGATAAAGAAATTCAGATGGCACTGTCAAAATGGGAAGTAGTATAGTGTCCACAATTTCTCTTGAGCCATAGCTCCTTATTCTGAAAAAAGGAAATTATAACAATATGTTTATCTCACAGGATTTCTGTGAAGAATACAGAAGGTAATGCATGTGAAACTCCTAGCACAGTATGTTAAGCAACGAACTGTTACCAAAAACCACTATTATTCATTATATATGGAATTTAATATGCAGCACAGAAACTATATGGGCTGCATGTAACTCAAGATTTAAGTAGAGATGTTAAATATCCTATTTATTTCCCTTTACTTCTATAACTTTCCTAGAATAGTGTAGTTTGGTTTTCTTCAGAAGTAAGGAAGTGCGTAATTCAAAATTATATTAATTTACATTGATTTTGATGATCACAACCTCAAAATAATTTTGTCTCAGCTAAGTACATCTACTAATTTACAGAGAGCTATTTTTGTGAATGTAAATGGTACTATATTCATTGAGATATTTTAGTAATTTTTTATTCTTAAAACCATATTATTAAAATTAAACCATAATGAACCACTGTTTATTCTTGACACCATAGTATTAAAGCAAACTACAGTGAAAATTCCACCATCAATAGCAGGAACTGATAGAAGTATCATCTTAGTACCTTTCAATTTATCAGTATTTCGATCATATTAATGAAACAGAAGGCAAAATTTAGTTACCATTTTGCACACGAAAATACAGAGGGATAGAATCGGTCAGTTTAAGACCCTGTAGTCCCTAAACATTAATGGACAAGAAAAGCAAAGCAAAAACATTTTTCTCTCTTGTATACTTTCATATCTGAGCTCTACTTTTTAAGTTTATTGAAAAGCCTAATATTATTATTCAGAATTTGACCAGTGTGGTACTTCTGAATGAACTAAACAAACCAGAATAACTTTAACATGTAAAAACACAAGTCCAGTGGATGGGATCTGAACAGCTCTTAGCAAGTTTCAAAGCGACTAAAAACTCTTAAATCTTTATAGGAATAAATATTGTAGTGTGGAAAGGTCCATTGGGAACCTCCACTCATATGTTATGCCATGATAGAAGATCAAGGTGTCAGGTCCATTTAGAACCAGAGGGGTTTTTTTGGCTTCTTTTATGCTTTTACCCATATTTTGAAAATGTAATTCACAATATTTCCAAGAGAAATATAATCACTCTGCCTCTCCCACCCCTCCCCCGCAAATACAGAATAAATTGTGAGTTTCAAACACTAGTATTCCTTTAGTTTGTGTTTTCCCACAAGTAGATGGGTAACGAAATGTGACCTTGGGCCATCACCATTCTTCAGTGAAAGCCTTTTTCAGCTTGAGAAAACATTACCTGATTGATGGTGGCTTTCCTAGCTGAAAATAAATGTTTACTGCTTGAAGGGTAAGAGTCTGTGAGCTGCAGGGATACCTAGGTGAGTCATGAGCACAACAGTCTTCAATCATCAAAACCTCATCAAAGAGGTTGGGCCAATGGCCTCTTAAAATAGAGGTGCCACTCAAAGAGTGGAGCTGCTGTATTTTGTGGTTTCTGTGATGTACACAGTCCATGTATAAGAAGTAAGTAAGGATAGGTCCTAGGTCAGACACCTACCCTGCTCCCTGCTGATTGTATGAACAAAATCAAGGTAGGCTATTGTGGCCGAGAATGGTATTCAATATCCTGGAGAAAGTAAAGGTCGTACTGATTCATACTTTGCTCTATCACCTACTAACTAGGTAACAATACACAAGTTATTGAACACCCTTTAATCTCAGCTTCTTTATTTGTATAAATAAATAAACAATAATATCTTGTTGTTGATGGTAACCTGTCAAATTCTGGAAAATATCTCAGGTGTTAAGAAGAGCTTCATTTATGTTTTGCAAGGATACTGCACCTTCATGTTCTAAAAGGCTACAATGAAAAGAAAGTCTTCTTTTCACTTCTGTTCCCTAGCCATTCAGTTCCCCTCCTAGGAGGCAACTACTGTGCCCACTCAAATTCAAAAGTTTGGTTTCAATATTCCATGCTAAAACGCTGAATTCACTAAAATTTATTGAGTGCCTATTATGTGTCTGAACGATTCAGGGTGCTCCAGGGAGTTCAAAGATGAGCTCACAGTTTTGAAAGGGAAATGGTTCCCAACGAACTTTAATATGAGATGATAAACACAATAGTAAAAGTTTAAGAACAGAGGAGAAAGTAATTAATTTAATCAATGAGGTGGACTGGAAGAAAAAGTAAAATTAAGAACATGTTTCAAGGCAAATGAAAAGTTTCAGACACCTCACCAACATTTTTCTAAAGTCTCTCTGGCGTAGGCCCTCTGATTCAGGAACTGGGAACCTACCACAGGGATAAAAACTCTGATTAGAGGTATTCACTTATGGCTCAAAATGTCTGACATAGGAAAAGTCAGACTGACAGGAGAATTTCAAAGGGATTATTGTGGATGTTCTAAGTGTCCTCTTTAGGTAGAGAGAAGCAGAAGGGTGAAGGAGTCTTTTCTCTTCCCAATCATACAAACATTCTTTACTTGAAAACTATATAAACTCATCTAAAAAATGGATGACTAAGTGGAGAGTTCAAGTTTCAAGTGCATCTTTTGGTATTCTCTACAATCATAACACTGAGCATTTATAGCATAAATACCATCTCTCCAGTATTCTTAGAAACCAAAGTAAAACAGGTTTAAGACTCAAGATGGCGTGTTGCATAGGACTGCCTAGAACATAAGTACAAGCCACTGGACTGTAATGGCATTACCAAAATGGTAGCAATTCAAAACAAAACTTTTTCGTTTAATGGAATTTAGGTCAGATCCCTATATGCCAATATCCTGGGCCCATGTATAAGATGGGCTAGACTTAAAAGACAGTCCCAAATATCCACAACACCATTTCTGGAAGCTAGCCTAGTATGACCAGAAGACAAAAGCAAGTCCATTCCTTTCAGTGGATGTTTGTCAGGCTTGACAACAGATCCCAGGAAGCAGGAATTTGCCAATTATTGCTTTATGAAGATAACCTTCAAACACAAATTTCCATGCCAGCCTAATAAGACTAAAGCATGACTGAGTTGAGGGCCATAATTTCTTTATTTTTATTGTCCAGTTATGTAAAAGTATCAAAGGTGAGAAACATATCACTCACACATAATGCTGCTTTTAAAAAAAATGACACGAAAGATCATTTGAAACGCTCTACAAAATATTTCAACTGATTACACAGTTTACCAAGGACCCAAACAAAGGAATAGTGACCATAAACATAATAGCAACCTAATAACAACCTTAATAATGGACTCTAGGTCAAGATTACATATTCTAGGTTTAAGTGAGGTAATGTATACACAAAGATGTAACATTATTAAATTTAAAACATTCTGTGGTATATTTAAAGACTTAGGGACTTCCCTAGTGGTGCAGTGGTTAAGAATCTGCCTGCCAATGCAGGGGACACGGGTTCAATCCCTGGTCCGGGAAGATCCCACATGCCAAAGAGCAACTAAGCTCGTGCACCATGACTACTGAGCCTGCATTCTAGAGCCTGCGAGCCACAGTTACTGAGCCCATGTGCCACAACTACTGAAGCCCGTGTGCCTAGAGCCCGTGCTCTGCAACAAGAGAAGCCACTGCAATGAGAAGCCCCCGCTTGCTGCAACTAGAGAAAGCCCGCGCACAGCAACGAAGACCCAATGCAGCCAAAAATAAATTAATTAATTAAAAAAAAAAGACGTTTTATCAGAAATCAACAATGTGACAAATACTGATTATCT
Organism: Stenella coeruleoalba; assembly: GCF_951394435.1. NCBI lineage: Eukaryota > Metazoa > Chordata > Mammalia > Artiodactyla > Delphinidae > Stenella > Stenella coeruleoalba. Next base: position 33,473,724 of record NC_137165.1, read on the forward strand.
GCTCTGTGGCAGACACCAATACCAGGCATGTGGAAATACAAAGACAGCCCTTGTTTTCAAATAGCCCTCTATTACAAGGCATTACTTTTCCCCTCTTTTTCAAGGCATCCTACGCATAAGGTAATCTAATAATAACGCCAGCCAGAGATATCTTAAGCCAAGCAGTGACAGAGAAATCAGGATCCACATTGACTGTTAAATGCTTTTATAACTCCACTTCTACTATTTTCTCATGGCAAGTTAATCTCTATCACAATATACTTAAACACATTGGAACGTAAAGTAACTTAAGATTTGCTACCAGTGTCACAGCCTTCTACTCACTCCCACCCATGGATCATGGATGCCATAACATCTGCTTACCCAATTTCTTTTTTCAGCATACACTTAGCTTCAGGAAAAGATCAAACTCAAATGTGTTATTATTTAAGCTGCACTTCAAATCCAAGTATTTGTTTTGTTTTTTAATAAATTTATTTATTTATTTACTTTTTGGGGGGCTGTGTTGGGTCTTCGTTGCTGCGCGCGGGCTTTCTTTAGTTGCGGCGAGCAGGGGCTACTCTTCATTGCAGTGCACAGGCTTCTCATTGTGGTGGCTTCTCTTGTTGCGGATCGCGGGCTCTAGGTGCGCAGGCTTCAGTAGTTGTGGCACACAGCTCAGGAGTTGTGGCACACGGGCTTAGTTGCTCCACAGCATGTGGGATCTTCCTGGACCAGGGCTCGAACCGGTGTCCCCTGCATTAGCAGGCAGATTCTCAACCACTGCGCCACCAGGGAAGTCTCTCAAATCCAAGTATTTAAATCAATGAAAAGAAATTCTACTTTGGAATTTGAAAAATCACAATCACAAGCTGCAAACACTGAAGACACGACTTTCGCATCAGAGGTAAAATTTAAACTTCAGCACCCAAAATCCTAAAGATACAATGTTCTAATCCTTTAAGAATACCCTGATCTGTGATTATTATGATAGCCTCTTAAATACTAGGAAGTAGAAAGAGAGGGACAAAGCCTCTATTTTTCTTCACTTCATTCACAACTTAGTCCCAAAGTTCTGAATATAAGCATTTTCTTTAACAATAAGCCACCTTTACAACATACAGATAATTACAGGTTCAGGTCAAGAACTCTAGACCATATTGATTACATCTCTATGCAATAAGGACCCTCCAGCACTGTCTGTATCCACTCTAACAGGGACAGCTTTTAAGTATCTGTGACACTAAGAATTTTCAGTCCTATCAATGCCAGAAATGGAAAGCCAATGACCAGTCAGGCCTGTCAGTCGTTGCCTGAAGCAATAAGGACAAGCTGGGAATTCATCACGCTGGAACTTCATCTGCCAGCTGCATTCACACATTTTCACCACCTGAATGGTTGATTCTCTTCAACCCCCACGTGGCTCATTTCAGCATACAGTGTTTTGAAATGAATATTTGATCAGGCAGGGTAAAAAGAGGTCTGGACTTATCTGAGGTGTCACCATAATGCACTTTAAGTATTTCTAAGTATCAGGAACTAGGTGTCTCGAAGCCCACTCTTTGCATATTTCTGAAATGGACCTGTGATCCTGATTAAATGAGATAAGCCATGTGAAAACACCTACCACAATGTTGGGCACATAGCTGTTTATAAGTAAATACTGGTTCCCCATTTCTTTTACTTCTGTCTAATGGCAAATATCCTGAAGATTCCTCACAGAGCACTGGGAGACAGGGATCTCATACTGTCAAAGAAACTTAAAATCACCCTAATTTTGTCAAAACTTTAGATCCTCACCCAAATATGAACCTAAGAAATAAAGAAACATGGTAGGCTTGTTAAAATTGCTTCAAGATTTTGGCTCTGATATGCTAAGGTATGGTTTTCTTTATATTTATCCTACTTGGGGCATGCTAAGCTTCTTGAAATTTGAGTTGATGTCTTTAATTTTAGAAAATTCTCAGCCCTTCATTTATTTCTTTTGCCTTATCCTCTCCTTCTTTCCATCCATGTGTAACAACTGCACATATGATAGACAGTTAAACATGACCCCACACACTTCTCACACTGAGTTCTGTTGCATTTCATTATTTTCTTCTTTCTCTACTTCAGTTTTGATAAGTTCTGACTTGTTTTTGAGTTTCTAATTCTTTCTTCCTATGCATCCAGTCAGCTGTTAAGCCCATTCAATAAATTATTTATTTAATAAATTATATTTTTCAGTTTTAGAATGTCAGATTGGTTCTTTTATGGATTTTGTCCATCTTTTTGCCATTCCAATGAAGGAAAGATATAAGAATGTAGGAGTTCCAATATAGGAATAATACAGTAGAGGAATGTAGGTCTTCATTTGTAAAAAAAACACCCAAAACAACTACATCTAACATTACATTTAATAGTGAAATATTAAACACTTCTCTCTAGGATTAAGAAGACAAGAATGTTCAATATCATCATTTCTACTCAGCATTGTACTAGAGATCTAAGCAAGTACAATAAGGGAGGAAAAGAAATAAAAGGTATAAAGATTGGAAAGAAATAAAACCATCTTTATTTGCAGATGACATGACTGCATAGCAGAAAATCCAAATGAATCTATTAGAATTAATACATGAACTTATAAAGGATTCTGGATACAATTTAAACATACCAAAAAAAAATCATTGTATTCTATATACTATGGAAAAATCCTGAAAAATAAAACATGCTATTTATAATAGCATCAAAACATCAAATAATTGAAATAAATTTTACAAAATATGTATGACTTTTACATTAAAAGTTAACAAATATTAGGAGAAATTAAAGAAGGGCTAAATAAATGGATAGCTCAAGAAGATTCATGTATTGAAAGATTCAATATGGTTACGATGTCAAATCTCCCAAATTTGATCCACAGATTCAATGAAATGTGAATCAAATCTCATCTAAATTTCTGTAGAGATGAATATACATTTAATATGCGTGTGTGGGGCACATATATATATACACACACATATAATCTGTCTCTCTCTCAATAGTTTTCAAACATTTTTGGGAATCAAGACCCCTTTGTGCTCTTAAAGATTTAGGATGCTGGGCTTCTCTGGTGGCGCAGTGGTTGAGACTCCGCCTGCCAGTGCAGGCGACATGGGTTCGTGCCCCAGTCCGGGAGGATCCCACATGCCGCGGAGCGGCTGGGCCCGTGAGCCGTGGCCGCTGAGCCTGCGCTCCGCAACGGGAGAGGCCACAACAGTGAGAGTCCCGCGTACCGCAAAAAAAAAAAAAAAAAAAAAAAAGATTGAGGACTCCAAAGAACTTTGGTTTATGTGATTATATCTATCAATATTGAAAATATTTATCTATTAACTCATTAAAAAACAAGAATCACTTTATGTATTAAACTAAGTGACATTTTAATTTTAAGCCATTACAAATAATGACATTCTTTCTTTCTTTCTTTGATGGTATATTACGTAAAATTTTATCAAAGTATAGATGATTTACAATATTATACTAGTTTCGGGTATACAACATAGAGATTCAGTATTTTTATACTCCATTTAAATTTATTACAAAATAATGACTATATACTTGTTGCTTATTTTATACACAGTAGTTTGTGCCTCTTAATCCCCTACCTACCTCTATCTTGCCCCTTCTTCTTTCCCTCTTCCCACTGGTAACCAGTAGTTTGATCTCTATATCTGTTAGTCTGTTTTTGTTTTGTTATATACATTCATTTGCCTTATTTTTTTGATTCCACATATAAGTGATAACATGGAGTATTTGTCTTTCTCTGACTTACTTCACTAAGCATAATACTCTCCAAGTTCATCTACATTGTTGCAAATGGCAGAATATCATTCTTTATTATGGCTGAGTCATATTCCATTGTACATATATACCACATCTTCTTTATCCATTCATCTGTTGATGGGCACTTAGGTTGCTTCTATATCTTGACTATTGTGCATAATGCTACTATGAACATTGGGGTTCATATGCCTTTTTGAATTAGTGCTTTTATTTCTTCAGATATATACCCACGAGTGAAATTGCTGGATCATATGGAAGTTCTATTTTTAGTTTTCTGAGGAATATCAATACTGTTTCCCATAGTAGCTGCACCAAATTACAATCCCACCAACAGTGTACTAGGGTGCCCTTTTCTCCAACATCTGTTATTTGTAGACTTTTCGATGATAGCCTTTCTGACAGGTGTGAGGTGATATCTCATTGTGGTTTTGATTTGCATTTCTCCTTTGATTAGCAATGCTGAGCTTCTTTTCATGTGGTTTTTGGCCATCTGTATGTCTTCTTTGGGAAAATGTCTATTCAGGTCTTCTGCCCATTTTTTAATTGGTTTTTTTTTTTTGGATGAGCTATGTATATATTTTGGATATTAACTCCTATGGTCATATCATTGGTTAAGTTTATTTTATTCTTTTTAATCCAATTCTAAATTAACTGTTTCCTTAATTTCTCTTTCCGATAGTTCATTATTAGTGTATAGCTAAGCAACATATTTCTGTATATTAATCTTGTATCCTGCAACCTTGCTGAATTCATTTATTAGCTCTAATAGATTTTTGGTGGAAACTTTAGTATTTTCCATACATAATATCATGTAATCTGCAAATAGTGACAGTTTTATGTCTTCCCTTCCAATTTGAATGCATATTTATTTCTTTTTCTTGTCTAATTTCCGTAGCTAGGACTTCCAATACTATGTTAAATAGAAGTGATGAGAGTGGGGATCCTTGTCTTGTTCCTGATGTTAGAGGGAAAGCTTTCAGCTTTTCACAGTTGAGTATAATGTTAGCTGTGGGTCTGTCATAAATGGTCTTTATTATGTTGAGATATGCTCCGCTGTACCCACTTTGATGAGAGTTTTTATCATGAATGGACATTGGATTTTGTCATGTGCTTTTTCTGCATCTATTGAGATGATCATATGGTTTTCATCCTTCCTTTTGTTAATATGGTGTATCACATTGATTGATTTGCAGATACTGAGCCATTCTTGCATCCCTGGAATAAATATCAGTTGGTCATGGTGTATGATCCTTTTTATATACTGCTGAATTTAATTTGCTAATAATTTTTTGAGAATTTTTTGCATCTATATTTATCAGAGATATTGGCTTCTATTTTTCTTTTTTTGTAGTGTCATTGTCTGGTTTTGGTAATGATGGCCCTATAGAATGAGTTTGGGGGTGTTCCATCCTCTTCAGTTTTTTAGACTAGCTTGAGGATAGCCCTTATATGTTTGGGAGAATTTCCCTGGGAAACTGTCCATTCCTGGACTTTTGTTTGCTAGGATTTTTTTAAAAAATACAAATTAATTTCACTACTAGTGACTGGTCTGGTTCAGTTTATTTCTTCCTGATTCAGTTTTGGAAGGTTATATGTTTCTAGAAATTTTTCCATTTCTCCTAGGTTGCCTAATTCGCTGGAATAGAACTGTTCATAGTATTCTCTTACGATTTTTTGTATCTCTGTGGCACTGGCTGTTTAAATAGTATTTTTATTAAAAATAATTTCCAAACTAATAGTGAGAAGAGTGACATTTTTATTTTTTGGAGAGAAATCTTTATAATAGATAACAGGTAGATTCTCCTATCAGCTTATGTATTTGATCTGTTGTGATATGTTGTTTTGGTTGAAGTATGTGAAGACAAGTTGGCCTCGCTGAGAAATGTGATTGGAAAAGGATGTAGCATATTCATATTCTGAGCCTTTTCAGAGTCTGGGGATATTCGTCTTTGATATTACACTTAACAAATTAGTTACAATGATATCTGAAACCATACCAATTAACTTTTGTACTCTGTCATATTAAAATCCTTTGTCCTATCTTGCACTTGGAATGAATCCATTACCCAGACATAATTTTATCATATCATAAGATTGGTCATTTGGAATATATATCAGACCTTCCAAATGTTGATTTATTTTATGATATAAAATATCACACTAGTCAATATCACCACCTATCTCATCAGAAATGTGTTTAAGTATTGGGAACGTGTTAAGCAGACTGGTTGGTACATGGTTTCCAAATTTCCAATCTTCAGTTGAAGACTAGAATTTCTACCATTGGTAGTAAATACTGTAAGTTGTCTTCTTTGAAATGACAGGCTTACTTTATTTTTGAGAAAATTTCTGCCAAATACCAATGTCTGAATAAACATAGTTTGTCAGCTGTTCTTTCAAGTAAAATTGCATTCCATGAAAACAGTTGCTAGTTCAGTGCACAACAAACACACAAGTGCATTTCCTCAAGACAACATTGTGCATTAATTTGACTGTGATATATAGAACATTAAAAAGAAGTATACAAGCATGAAAATTTAATAAAATGTATTAGATTTTAAAATTTAGTAAAATTAATAATGTTTACTATATCAAAGACAGCCTTAAGTAATTATATCTTTTTTTTTTTTTAACTGTGAGTGAGTTGCATTGGCTACAAGCATAGTTTGGTGCCACTGCTTTTAAGTATGCTAAGATGCCATCAGTTTTATCTACCATTGCTTCAGCACAATCTATACTAAATGTCAAGACAGTATAAAAAAGACAAATAATGACTTCAAATTTATAAAAATAGTTTTCACGCACTGACCCCTTGGAAGTGTACTGGGGACTTCCAGATGTCCGTGGACCATACCATCCACCAGTATGTATGTACATATGCATGTGTGTGGAAATGCAAAGATAAACTGATACATGAATTTATATTCTATATTCTAGAATAGCCAAGATATATTTGAAAAAAAAAGTAGAGGGCTTCCCTGGTGGTGCAGTGGTTGAGAGTCTGCCTGCCTGCCGATGCAGGGGACACGGGTTTGTGCCCCGGTCTGGGAAGATCCCACATGCCGCGGAGCGGCTGGGCCTGTGAGCCATGGCCGCTGAGCCTGTGCATCTGGAGCCTGTGCTCTGCAACGGGAGAGGCCAAAACAGTGAGAGGCCCGCGTACCGCAAAAAAAAAAAAAGTAGAGACATTAATCTGCTACATTTCAAAACTTACTAAACAGCTCCAGTTTTCAAGATAGTATGATAGTGGTATAAAGACATATATATATATATATATATATATATATATATATATATATATATATATATACACACACACACACATACACACACATATGTGGAAGAAAATAGAGAACCCAGGAAAAATATGATTATTTTAAAAGGCATCATCGGGACTTCCCTGGTGGTGTAATGGTTAAGAATCCGCTTGCCAATTAAGGGGACACGGGTTCGAGTCCTGGTCCAGGAAGATCCCACATGCCGCTGAGCAACTAAGCCCGTGCACCACAACTACTGAGCCTGCGCTCTAGAGCCCGTGAACCACAACTACTGAAGCCCACACGCCCTAGAGCCCATGCTCTGCAACAGGAGAGGCAACTGCAATGAGAAGCCCACGCACCACAGCGAAGAGTAGCACCCGCTCGCCGCAACTAGAGAAAGCCGACGCAGCAACAAAGACCCAACACAGCCAAAAATAAATTCAAAAAAAAAAAAGAAAAGGTAGGCTTCCCTGGTGGCGCAGTGGTTGAGAGTCCGCCTGCCGATGCAGGGGACGCGGGTTTGTGCCCGGGTCCGGGAAGATCCCACATGCCGTGGAGTGGCTAGGCCCATGAGCCATGGCCGCTGAGCCTGCGCGTCCGGAGCCTGTGCTCCGCAATGGGAGAGGCCACGATACTGAGAGGCCCGCGTACCGCAAAAAAAAAAAAAAAAAAAAAAAAGAAAAAAGGAAAGGCATCATCAAAAGGCATATATTTTCAATGAACAGTGCAGGAACAACGAGACATTTGTACGGAAGAAAGTGAACCTTGAACTTGCCTCATATCGTAATAAAAAATAATTTGAAAAGGATAATAGACCTAAATGCAAAGGCCAAAACCATATAATTACTAGAGAAAAGCATCAGAAAACATAAAAGGGAAAACAATGGAAAGTTTGGGTTTCTGCTTTGTCAAAAAACACCAATAAGAAAGTGAAAAGGCAATGAACTGAAAGAACATACTGGCAAAATATCCAATGAAAGACCTTACCCAGAATAGTTAAAGAACGCTTGAAATTCAATAAAGACAGCAGACCCAACAAAAACTGGTGAAAGACTTCACAAATACATTGCAAAAGAAGATATCCAAATCGCCAGTAAGTATATTCAAGGTGCACAACATCAGTATTCATCAGAGAAAAGCAAATTAAAACCACAGTTTACATTCACTAGAACAGCTCCTACATTGCTGTTCAGAATGAAAAAATGGTATAGTCATTTAGGGATACTTTCTTGGCAGATCCTAATAAAGCTAAACACATGCCTACCTTGTGAGCCAGCACTTCCAATCCTAGGTATAGGCCCCAAAGATATGAACGTATATGCACCCCCCCAAAAAAAACAGACTTATACAGAAAAGTTTATAGACGCTTTATTAATAATATGCCAAAAGCTAAAAACAACAGGGTAATGGATATATAAACTGTGTTACATTCAAACCACACTGCAATGTAGAAAAAAATGAACTAGTGACACATGTAATACCTGGATGAATCTCGAAAACATTAAGTTGAGTAAAAGAAGCCAGACACAAAAGAGTATGTACAGAATGATTCCATTTACACGAAGTTCAATATAGGCAAAGCTAACTTATGATGATAAAAGTCATAGTCTAGGCCAAAGGTAGTCTTGACTGGAAGAGAAATAAAGGAACTTTCTGGCGTGATGGAAATATTCGAACTTGATCTGCCTGGTGATTACACGGGCATAAAAATTGATCAAGCTGTATGCTTAAGATATGTGCATTTTTGCTATATGTAAACTGTACCCTAATTTTAAAAAATTCTTCAAAGGTGATCTGAAGTACGGATGTATCAATTTTTCAAGCTGGAAGGGACTTTGCAAATAACCTGCTTCAATTCTTTTCTTCATTTTATAGAAGCAAGCCTTGGGTTTTGAAGCAAATTCTTAAAGAGGTAGTTCCAAGCAGAGCTGAGACTAGAACCAAAGATTCGTAAGTGACTAGCCACTATTCCTTCCACTGCACCAAGCTTTGAAAACAAAACTGTTCCCGGGAACAATTATTTCCACTTTGATTATTTGCTTTAGTTTTTCTCTGACAGTTTTCAACAATATCCAGGGGAATATCAAGAGCTCTGGTTCCGACTAGTTGTCCGGGTGAGGTCCCAGGCTGCTTTTTAATTGCTCACTGGGCTTTCATATTCAATGGAGAGAGGCTCTTTTGTTTGTTTCTAAGTTTATAGATGGCACCTATAAGCATAAGCCTCAGGCTCTTGGACACAATTTAAAATAGTGTGGCACTAACAGTTTGACACTAATGTCACTAAGACAGATGGAATTCCCGGTTCAGACTTAAACAAATTCTAATACTGCCCCCAATATTGTCCCTCTGCCACCACAGTCTCAGGCAACAGACTACATAAACAGTCCAGCCTTCTGTTAAAGATGTAGTAATAAAGGTACAAAAAAGAGATGTTGGGTTTTTTGGCCCAAAAGTCCCATGTAAATATGTGGTAACCTGGTATATCAACAGTAGGGAGAATTCCATCAATTCCTTCTCAAAATGCTTAGGAAAGACTTAAAGTCATGTCAAGGACTTGGTGCTTGCAACAGAGAAAGCAAAGGCGAGGTTTCAGTTGACACAAAGATTTATTCAAAGAAGTAATGTGTCATCAGAAAAAACTTTCCCGGCAGCTTCTTCTACTTCTGTTTACAGTTTCTTCATTTTCAAGTGGGGCAATGATTTTTTCCTTAATTATGCTGAGCTAAAATTTTCCACATTGTTAACTTGAATTTCATCTTCTAACATCCTATAAATATTAGAAAGAAGAATGAGAGGAATATTTAAATCAGAAGGAGAGAGATGTGACTGAGCACTTTTCTGATGAGAAATCTAGGTCTTTTCCCTATATTCTTAATCTCTAAAATTTATTTTTGATTCTCTACAGGCAGTAGGTGTTCATTAGATTAGAGCTGAAATAATGCACAGACTTCCTCATTTCTAATTAAAAAGCCAATCTTAGTATCTTAGTTTGAATATTTACTGTTTAAAGTATAAATAGTGTCAAAGTAAAAGTACTGACCTCTTTCTTCCCCTCTGAGGGACTCTGTTCACAGGTCAGGACTAAGCCTTCTTTTAATTTCACCCTCATCCATAATCCTCTTACTGATCCCACATAGGCTTTGAATACCCAAGGTACAAGTATGCCTGGAGTTTTCGTCACCTTATAATCACAAAGAATATCTGGAACTCTATTAAATGAAAACCATATTGTTTATTCAAAGAAATATCTCAACATTTCAAAAGAACTTTATATCCTTTATATCTGGGAATTATTTTAGGAAATAATTTGAACACATTCCTGCCAAAAGAGGTGAAACAAATTTTTACATAGGGAAACTTAAATTCTTTTTACAGATGCAGAGAAGAATGGATAGGTAGGAAACATGACTTGTTGAAGGTTTCAGCAAAAGTTCAAGACCATGATTATAACATCATGGCTTCTGTCACTCAGTTCTAGTTTTAAAATCATGGAGCTGGATTAATCTCCCAAATATATAAGCAGCTCATGCAGCTCAATATCAAATAAACCAAACAACCCAATCCCAAAATGGTCAAAAGACCTAAATAGACATTTCTACAAAGAAGATATAGATTGCCAACAAATACATGAAAGGATGCTCAACATCACTAATCGTTAGAGAAATTCAAATCAAAACTACAATGAGGGGCTTCCCTGGTGGCGCAGTGGTTGAGAGTCCGCCTGCCAATGCAGGGGACATGGGTTCGTGCCCTGGTCCGGGAAGATCCCACATGCCGTGGAGCGGCTGGGCCCGTGAGCCATGGCCACTAAGCCTGCGCGTCCGGAGCCTGTGCTCCCCAATGGGAGAGGCCATAACAGTGAGAGGCCCACGTACCACAAAAAAAAAAAAAAAAAAAAAAAAAACTACAATGAGTAATCACCTCACACTGGTCAGAATGGCCATCATCAAAAAGTCTACAAACAATAAATGCTGGAGAGGGTGTGGAGACAAGGGAACCCTCTTGCACTGTTGGTGGGAATGTAAATTGGTACAGCCACTATGGAGAACAGTATGGAGGTTCCTTAAAAAACTAAAAATAGAATTACCATATGACCCAGCAATCCCACTACTGGGCATACACCCAGAGAAAACCATAATTCAAAAAGAGTCATGTACCACAATGTTCACTGCAGCGCTATTTACGATAGCCAGGACATGGAAGCAACCTAAGTGTCCATCGACAGATGAATGGATAAAGATGTGGCACATATATACAATGGAATATTACTCAGCCATAGAAAGAAATGATACTGAGTTACTTGTAGTGAGGTGGATGGACCTAGAGTCTGTCATACAGAGTGAAGTAAGTCAGAAAGAGAAAAACAAATACCGTATGCTAATGCATATATATGGAATCTAAAAAAAAAAAAAAATCGTTCTGAAGAACCTAGGGGCAGAACAGGAATAAAGACGCAGACATAGAGAATGGACTTGAGGACATGGGGAGGGGGAAGGGTAAGCTGGGACGAAGTGAGAGAGTGGCGTGGACACATATACACTACCAAATGTGAAACAGATAGCCAGTGGAAAGCAGCCGCATAGCACAGGGCAATCAGCTCGGAGCTTTGTGACCACCTAGAGGGATGGGATAGGGAGGGTGGGAGGGAAACGCAAGAAAGAGGGGATATGGGGATATATGTATACATAGAGCTGATTCACTTTGTTACACAGCAGAAACTAACACACCATTGTAAAGCAGTTATACTCCAATAATGATGGTTAAAAAAAAGAAGTCACGGAGCTAAGTGGCCTCACCATGGTAGACCAAATGGTGTTTCTTATAAATCTCTTGCTTCTTACCACCAGCAGCTCTTGTGCCTCTGATGGCTTTAAGATGCAATAACTAAGTTTGTCTGCCTCAGATTGAAATGGCAACTGTAGATACAGTGAAATACAGTCCTTAGAAATATGCTTCCCCCAGCGCATCAGAAAAATCTCTGTAAGATAAAAGCATGCCTCTATCAGAATGTCCCTCCAGCAGAAATTTGACTCCTCAAATAATATCCTTGTTGCCTACCCAACCATACTCTTCTAATGAGTATTATTTGTTCTATTAAGGGTCTGATGCACCAAATGCCAAAGACACAAAGTAGGCACAGGTGATCATTATAAAGTCAATCAAATCAAACCAGTTTCCATTTTCTTCAAGCAAACATATTATTTCGCTTTCCAGAAGAATTGGTGCTGGAAGCCTGAATTAATTAATTCCTTAGAAATCATTTAGATGACTGCAATTGTACAACAAAAATAACATTTCTCTTGAGTCAAGAACAACAAATACCAGGTCTGCAACCCTGTCCCTATTTAGTGGAATGCTTGAAGTAGCACCAATACCTTATGTACCAAAAAGCCTGCTCTAAAGAATAAGAACTCATTTTACTTATCTGTCACAATTTTCCCTCTCCTACTGTCATCTGCCTCAGGAATGTACATCAATGCTGCTCTTACCACTTCTAATAACATTTTCTCTATAAAATGTTTACTTTGGTAGAGTTTGACAAAGATGTCTGCTCTTCATACAAGTCAGGCATAAGTTTGTCTTTAAATCTCAGTTGCTTTGAGTTCTTTCTTGGTAAACACCAATTTCCATAGTAAAACTACAAACGAGGACAAACAAACTTAGGATGAACCAGATCTTTCTAGGCTCTTTGTGTGGATGACTCAAAAGCAATTAGGGTTGTTATTAAGTTATCCAACAAGTACAGCCTGCAAGGCCTGGAACAAGTACTTCAGTCACCAATGTGGGAAACAAGTTTGAACTGGACATTGACAGTATTTTTTTTTTCTCTTCAGGTCCTACACTTTTATCAAAAGAAGGGCACATGTTATAAAGGACAAAGGGAAGAAATTCTTAGTTACCTAACCAGGAATGTTAGGGAAAAAAGGAATGTACAGAGGGAAAAAAAAAAAAAAGTAAGTAATCCATGCATTGCTTTGTCTAGATTCCAACACTGATGTCAATCAGTTGGACCGGAAAGATGGAGTTCATTCAAATCCCATTTGTTCTGGGTAGCCCTTGTGTATGGATAAATTCTATAAAGTCCATTTCCAGAATGGTCTTCTCCTCAGTCAAGAAGGGAACCTCATACAATTATCTAAACTCAAAACCTGAGGTAGGGCAGTATCTTTTGAAACTCCAAAGATCAGATGAAACATGTCATGGGAAGCAACATCTACATATAAAGCAGTATAGATCTGCTGAGTCTAAAATACACATATAGAGAGAGAGACAGCAAGAAGCTGGTTCATAGGTATCTAAAGGCATGGAATTTACACTGTGCCTAAATTATCAAAGTTAATAAGTGAAAAACATGTAGTTTAGGTAATATATTTCCATGTGAAGGAGTGAAGCACAAACATATTAGATGATCAAGAAAAAAAAAATTTGCTAGCAAGAGTGGCACAATGCCCTGCTGATCTCTTTTAGTTTCAGTAGAATAACACTGCAAGATACACATATACCTAAAACAGAACATACAGACCCAAGGTTTAAATAATATTTTCACGTTGAAAATTGTCACGGCCATCAAAAGATGTGATAGTGTCACATTAAACTTTTAAATACTATGCCTCTGAAAAGTAATTAGATGAAAAATAATTATACTACCACTGGTTTAGACAGACAGAGCAAGAGCTGCCACTAAAATAAAGGTAACCAGAATAAGGGTTACCTTTCACAATTGAAAGGGATTATAAACACATGAAAGTCTTTTCCCAGGAAGGTGATGTTGTTAAAAGAGAGATTCAAGAATATTTCAGATAACTTAATTGATGGCGGATGCATGTCAGGCTGTCAAAGGAAGATCTTCAGTGTTAAGATTTTGAGACAACACTTACTGGAATGCTTAAATGATTGAGCTGCTCCAGGGTGACATTTTTCTCATATTTTTTACACTTTTACTGGTAATGGAGAAAAAAAATATGCCATAGGAACAATTAAAAAGACAATACATTTAGTTGTATAAATTGCTTGACGGTAAGACAAAGCAATGAACCCTGATAAGAGGAGATGCCACACTAGTCATATCCCTCTAAGCAAAGGCAATCAAAACTCCAGATTAGCATCTTCATAATACGCAGCTGCCTCCAATGCATGGGTCATAATCAGAGACGCACTTCCTGGTTTAGGAGCAATTATAAAAATATGTTATACTCTTTTTAGTAGAAGAATCTAAAACGGAATTTTCCCATAAACTTCCTTTCATAAAGAACCCAAATCAGAGTTTGAGATTAGCAGATGCAAACTATTATATACAGAATGGATAAACAATAAAGTCCTACTGTATACCACAGGGAACTATATTCAATATCCTGTGATAAACCACAATGGAAAAGAATATGAAAAAGAATGTATATATGTATAACTGAGTCACTTTGCTGTACAGCAGATATTAACACAACATTGTAAATCAACTATACTTCAATAAAATAAATTTCAAAAAGAGAACCCAAATCATCTAACCTCTATCTTGTTATCTCTATCTTTTCTCAATAGAAAGTAAGACTGTTAAATAAGTGGTCCTACTAGATAGAAGTAGATGAAGTTTCCCCAACAAAACATCATTCACCCACTTAAAAAACATGTTCAACAAAAGGGATGCAAACCATTTGAGAGGTAGAAGATAATTCATAGAAGTCTAATCCCTCATTTATGGGGTTTCTTTAGCTCAGCTAGAGAACGTAGCACGCACATTTCATTTCTCTGCCTGTCATTCTGAAAGGAGCTATAGTTTTCTGGAATGAAAAGAGGCTGAGAAAAATAATACAGCTTGGTCACCAAGAAGTCCTTCTCTACTCCAAAGATTAGTACTGTCAGGCAGAGGCTCCGAGTTGGAGAACAATATCCTAGAAACTCCTACATGTTTTTCTGATGGAAATCTGAGTAAATCAAAGGCAAAGACTGAATCCCCTGCTCAAACATCAACTTAAAAACTCTTCTTGCAACAGAGTAAAACAAAACTATGGTTGCAATAGTTCACTGAAGTTCCTTTCTGTGGCATGAGAGAACTTTACAAAGAGCTAAAATTGAGATAATGATATGTGATAAATACAAGTCTTAACCCAGAATTGTGCACTGAATATGGCACATTTAATAACACACATGGGAACTGCTTTAGTGACATGTGTTTCACTTGACCAATAGCTAGTTACCTGATGCTAAAACATTAATAATATGGCAGTTTAATAACGTAAAAAAACAAAAAACCAATACCCCCAAACCAACAAAGCCTACTACTGAAATCTTGAATAAAATACTTCAGTTTAAAGTACCTCATTTCCAGGATTCACAATTGTAAATGATAATTTCATATGAGCAGGATCTGTTAGCATTGACAGACTGAAACTATCAAAAAGATTTATTGTTTAAGTCACCTATCTCAATATCTCATTCAGTGCAAGGCTAGAGACCTTAGATATGTCTGTGCTTGTTTCCAGGGGACTACCCTGGTTGCCAAGTTAAAGCAGAGGAACAAGTACGAGTTCTCCAAAGTAAGAGTTTACATTAAGAATGAAAGCACAGCCCTGGAAGCGGATAGCTCAATCAGACACAAGGTACAATCCACTGACAAATAGTTCAGAAAGCCAAGAAAACGTACGAAACCCATGAGCTTTCGAACTTCGAAACACATCCAGAGACAGAATCAGAAACAGAAGCTTTGGTCTTTTAAAAGAGACCTTCACAAATCAGGTTTGTGTTTGTTTCTTTTTTCTTTCACATTTTAAGCCTCAATCAAGTCAGCTGTCTCTAGGGATTTTGAAATTGCTATAGATTAAAATCCTCTCTGACTCAACTGTCTGACTAATGCCGAGGGTTTAATAATTCTACTTATAAGAGACTTTTTTGATGAAACCCTGCCGTATGCTGTCTTCAGATGCGCCACAGATGCACCATATATAAAGCATCACTGTCCTTATTTTCTTTATGACTGCATTTAGAGATGAGAAAATGTATTATTACGAGCAGTTCTATTATTTGGCAGACCTGGCAGAAAACAGTTTTACAATACTAATGTAGCAACTATCACCTATAGAGACAAAGACCTACTTCCAGGTACTGATGACACATATTCATGGCTTGCTTCCAAGGATAGGAAGTTAATCATTGTGATAGATAGAGTTAAGTTAATGAATTTCTAAACTTTATGCTTTCAATAATAAAACCATTTAAGCTATAGCATTTGGACTCTCTACTTCCACAGATCAGGCACTTTGATACTCAACAGGTTGAGTAAATTGAATCCATATATTGTATTTACGTTCTCTGTCAAGGTTGCTTCTCCACATTTGAGAGATCAAAGGCAAAACAGTCATCAACCTGTAGCCTTCAATACTGTGTTCATGACATTTAATCAAGTGCCAACTCCACCGCATCATTCACCAACCTTAACAATATTTAAATGCATGGCGTCGTTTAGCAGCAAATGTAGGCACAGTACTGTTTTAATACACACACACACCCCCCTCACACGCACACGTGCACACACAACTGCATGTGCACACGCAGCCATCCCTCCCCACCACCCCCGAAAAAAGAAGAGGAAGATGGCAAAAAATATATACTCGCTACATTGTGCGAGAAAAGAAATTAAAAATGCACAGAAATACCCAGTAAACACTTTGGAGGTAGTTTTCTACCTGAGGCAGCATCAATCACGGTGGAAATTCCCCTTCGATCAGACACTGGACGGGATGACCCTGGCATGCTGACTGGGTCAGAGCGGACTGGCTGGATCCTGCAATGCAATTTAATTTAATTCACGTATGTTACTGGCATCAAAACTGTCGCTGGCTACAACAGATCTTAAATCAGGAACGCTGGAATAGCCCAATCCATTAAAGAACCATTCATTCTAAAACAAGGCAAACAGGGGAGCTGCAGTCCCTTATTCTCACAGAAGGCTAAAGCACAGCATTCTCTACACTCTAGACCTCTTCTTCTCTTTGTATGTTTTCAATAGGTTTTAAGCAAGGGACTGAAAAACTGAAATTAATTTAAAGGGATAAATTAAGCAGCATGGGAGAGGACACAAAACACATTATACTGAAAACTTTGGCATTTGCAAAGGAGATGAAAAGTTTTGAGAATCTTCAAATTCATGAATAGAACCATGCCTTCCTTAAAAGATAGCATTAATAGATACAAATTTTGAGTCACTCCCTTAAAATCCTTAATGAAAGTTACTTTATATATGACAACAAGCATAGGATAACAAAGCTGTGCTGGGATCTGGCTGCCAGGGGGTTAGCTAGGATTACTACTATCTAACTGAGTTACCTCCATAAAATCATCAATTAGCATTGAAGAATCAATTAGAGTCTCAGCAAAATTGCAATTTACTACATACAATTTCAAGTTGCTTGGGAATGGCAAATCTATAAATGCCAAGAGTCTATTTCCAGTTGTATTAGATTAATACTGTTCACACAAAAATTTCTGTATGGCTAAAAGATTGGAGAGGCCCAGGCAACTTAAAGGACTAAAGACTTGTTATAACAATATAAGCATGCATTTTTGGCGATTCGTTCATTCAGTAAGTATTTGCTGAATATTAATCATGTGTCAGTATTATTCTAGGAACAAGCAGAAACAAAACACGAAATACAAAGTCTGTGTGCAGATATATAGTACAGCATATGGACTTTCAGGACTGATGCAAAAGAAAACTGGAGTGTGAAAATGAATGAAATAGGTAATGAAAGCTCAGAATGAAGAAATGGGGGGAGGAATGTACAGTCCATAGCAGACTGAGATGATCTTATGGCGCTACAACAGAAATTGGCCTGGAGGGGTGGGATAGGGAGGGTGGGGGGGAGGGAGACACAAGGGGGAAGAGATATGGGAACATATGTATATGTATAACTGATTCACTTTGTTATAAAGCAGAAACTAACACACCATTGTAAAGCAATTATACTCCAATAAAGATGTAAAAAAAAAAAAAGAAATTGGACCTATATACAGTCTTAGGATGTGTATATATGCAAAGGGGCAAGAAGTGCCCTTTAAACATAGAACTAGAACAAGTGAACCCTTGGAATTGTGACCAAGCATGATAAATGGAGGGCATCTTGAGGAGCATGATTAGGCTTAAGCATAGGGTTTATAGTGGATACTGGTGGAAGATAAGAATCGATAAGCACCATGGGACAGATTATAGAAGCCTGACATACCAATTATGGACTACAGAAAAAGAGTCCTTTTTTTTTTTAAATTTTGCTTTTTACATTTAGATCCGTGATCCACTGAGTTAATCTTTGTGAAGAGGTATTTTTGTATGTTTTTAAAATAAATTTATTTATTTATTTTTGGCTGCACTGGGTCTTCGCTGCTGTGCGGGGGCTTTTTCTAGTTGCAGAGAGTGGGGGCTCCTCTTCGTTGAGGTGCGCGGGCTTCTCATTGTGGTGGCTTCTCTTGTTGCGGAGCACGGGCTCTAGGCGCACGGGCTTCAGTAGTTGTGGCACATGGGCTCAGTACTTGTGGCTCACGGGCTCAGTAGTTGTGGCTCACAGGCTCTAGAGCGCGGGCTCAGTAGTTGTGGCACATGGGCTTGGTTGCTCTGTGGCATGTGGGAATTGACAGGCGGATTCTTAACCACTGCGCCACCAGGGAAGTCCCAAAAGAGTCCTTATTGAAAGCACAGCTCGAATGTATATGCATTTGTTGTATGAAAGAAAGAAATGGGGCGGGGGGGATGAAAAATGATGCATTTGATCTAGTCCTGGAAGTTGGAAATGTTGATGATCACTGCTGTAGTGGACAATAATGGTGCCCTAACCAGTATGCCTTCTGCCCCAGGTCATTTTCCCAAGCCAGTCATGGTAATCCCATCATCTCATGGTGAGATTAATTAGCTCAGGGATGGGCAGGCCGAAGCAAATGAGGGCCAGTGAGAAGAGAGGAAGAGTTTATTTGAAGTTTCTAGAAGAGATGTTTTCTGGGTCTTATAAGAAACAAGAAGCTAGCCTGTTAGACATGCCCAGTGCATGCAAATCAAAGCTCCTTCCCGATCTAAATAATTTATGTGGCCTAATAATTTTCCTATTATTAATCCACTTTATAGCACTGGAGTTTCTGAATCATCCAGAGTTGTGGGTGGGGTATGGACTGGGCTATAGATGAAAGAAGATTGGCCAAGAACTGATGTGTTGAAGCTGGGCAACGGATACACAGGGGTTAATTCTATTATTCTCTTTAACTTTACATATTTTTATATATGCTTGAAATTTTTCCATAATAATAATTTTAAAAAGACCAAAAAAAAACTGGTGGGGGTGATGGAAATGTCCTAGAATTAGACTGTAATAAAGCCACTGAATTGTACAGTGAATTTTATGTTATGTGAATTATATATCAATTAAAATAATATGATTAAGGTGTGAAGATCTAATGTATCACACGGTGACTACGGTTAATAAAACTATATTATATAATTGAAGTTTGCTAAAAGAGTAGAAGTTAAATGTTCTCACACACAGAAAATTCACAACATACATATATAAAATACATCAGTTGATGGATGTATTAATTAACTAGATGAAAAAATAAAATGATAAAATGAAACTGATTTCTTAGGAGCTAATCTTGAATGGAAAACTAGGTTTTATATTTCACTTTCTTTTACATTATCTATTTCTTAGGTCTATTAATAAATATTTCATTGACCTTTTTAATGAATTAAATCCCTATTCCAAATAAGGAACTGGTATGAAGTTAGCCATGCCTAACAGCCATGCCTGTTATAGATATGACAGCCACCAATACACCTGACTGTTGCCATTTTGGTTAGGATACAGGGAGGCAGAATACCACAGCATCAAGTAATCCTTAGCAATATGAGGTATAGGACAAGGTACCAGGTGTAAAGGGTCAGTTGAGCCAAAAAATCTAAACAAGTCTTCACAATTTAAAGGAGAAGGTACGGGGCCGCTTCCCTGGTGGCGCAGTTGTTAAGAATCCGCCTACCAGTGCAGGGGACACGGGTTCGAGCCCTGGCCCGGGAAGATCCCACATGCCGCGGAGCAACTAAGCCCATGCGCCACAACTACTGAGCCTGCGCTCTAGAGCCCACGAGCCACAACTACTGAGCCCATGTGCCACAACTACTGAAGCCCGTGTGCCTAAAGCCCACGCTCGGCAACAAGAGAAGCCACCACAACGAAGTGTAGCCTCCGCTCACCACAACTAGGGAAAGCCCGTGCGCAGCAAGGAAGACCCAACGCAGCCAAAAATAAATTAATAAAAATAAAATAAATAAATAAAGAAGAAGGTAAAGTCAACAGACATACTGCCATTGTGCATAAGCCTAAAGAAATGTAGAACCAGAGGTGAGGAGCTGGGATAAAGTGATAGTGGACAGGAGTGAGGAGAATATAAAGAGTGGGATTTCTAACTGGATGCTGGGCAGGAAATGGTACTAAACAGGACACATAATTGAAATGATGTGAGGTAAATCTGAATTTTCCACCCAAACTGTGTTCTAATGGGGTTAAGGTCATAACCAAGGGCCTATATGCTTAAATGTTTAAATATAAACTACAAGTGAAATAAAAAAAAAATTATAGGGCTTCCCTTGTGGCGCAGTGGTTGAGAGTCCGCCTGCCGATGCAGGGGACACGGGTTCGTGCCCCGGTCTGGGAAGATCCCACATGCCACGGAGCGGCTGGTCCCGTGAGCCATGGCCACTGAGCCTGCGCGTCCGGAGCCTGTGCTCCGCAACGGGAGAGGCCACAACAGTGAGAGGCCCGCATACCTCACAAAAA
This sequence comes from Stenella coeruleoalba, assembly GCF_951394435.1. Taxonomy (NCBI): domain Eukaryota; kingdom Metazoa; phylum Chordata; class Mammalia; order Artiodactyla; family Delphinidae; genus Stenella; species Stenella coeruleoalba. Next base: position 33,494,566 of record NC_137165.1, read on the forward strand.
AAAAAAAAAAAAAAAAAAAAAAATTATAAACCTGGGACTAACATAAAGGTTTCTAATATTTATTTATTTATTATTATTATTATTTTTTGCTGTACGTGGGCCTCTCACTGTTGTGGCCTCTCCCGTTGCGGAGCACAGGCTCCAGACGCGCAGGCTCAGCGGCCATGGCTCACGGGCCCAGCCGCTCCGCGGCATGTGGGATCTTCCCAGACCGCGGCACGAACCCGTGTCCCCTGCATTGGCAGGCGGACTCTCAACCACTGTGCCACCAGGGAAGCCCGGTTTCTAATATTTATATGTTCCCAACAAATAGGACAGAAACAATTTAAATACCGGGAGCTCTTTAGTATAAGAAAAAGAAAAGTCCCTGAGGAAATTTCTGGAAGGATTTCAGGAATAAAGCTCTGTCTGAAAAAGCAAGTTAGAGAGCTTTTAAATGAAGAACTGTATCTGAAATAAGGGGTAAGAAAGCTAGGGGAGGTCAAAAACAAAGGAACAGGGGACTTCCCTGGCAGTCCAGTGGTTAGGACTTCACCTTCCAGTGCAGGGGGTGCGTGTTCGACTCCTGGTCGGGGAGCTAAGATCCCACGTGTCTTGTGGCCAAAAAACCAAAACAGAAAACAGAAGCAATATTGTAATAAATTCAATAAAGACTTTAAAAATGGTCTACATCAAAAAAAAAACCTTTAAAAACAAAAAAAGAAACAAACAAAAAACCCAAAGGAACAGAGCTGTGTATACAGGAGCTGAGGATGTCCTCCAAAGAAAAGGGACAGGGTCTTATCAGAGTAGCGGGTGACAATCAACAGAAAGAAAAAAAGGTGGGGGGAGAATCTTGTGAATACTTTAGTAAAGAGAATAAACATAGTTTTATGGGTCTATTTTATTAACATTTAAGTAACACAATAACCTATAAAAACATTTGAATATGCACTTATTCACTAAGCTGAGGACTGACTCTACTTGACTTTCTGAAACTGGATCATATTTTATAATTAGTACCTATGAAAAATGGTCTAGCACCCACTGTATTGTCACTATTGCCTCACATCTTAGGGAGAAGTGCCACTTCTAGAAAGCTGAAGAAAATATACTGAACCAAAAAAACCAAAAATGTATGGAAGAAATAAAATACAAAGAATACTAGAATAAAAAACTAAAATAGTGGGCTTCCCTGGTGGAGCAGTGGTTGAGAGTCCGCCTGCCAATGCAGGGGATGTGGGTTCGTGCCCCAGTCCGGGAAGATCCCACATGCCACGGAGTGGCTGGGCCTGTGAGCCATGGCCGCTGCGCCTGCGCATCCGGAGCCTGTGCTCCGCAACGAGAGAGGCCACAACAGTGAGAGGCCCACGTACCGCAATAAAAAAAAAAAAAAAACACAAAACTAAAATACTTAGAAAGGTATTACAGGAGACATGCTTCATTATATGAGTTATTCTTAAAGAAGAAATATCTAGGCCTAATCCACCTCTGCAACAGCTTTTGCATTGTTATAAAGATTTGTTATTAATGTTGACAAAGAAGTAGAATAAAAACATATTTCCAACATAGGATTGGGACACATTTTTCCACAATTTCTAAAAAAGAGATGCAAGAAAAAGGTCAGAGGGCTATTTTAGATTCAAATAAAAATACACTGTAGAATTCTTTTTTAAAAGAACACAAGGAAAGGGAGATTATATTGCATTAGACTGAGCCCTCCACTGTCTGTTGTGTCCTAATGTGTCAAGTCTTGGTGTAACAAATTAAACTGCTAAGCAAACAGAAGAGCACAAAAGTCAAAAAGTTCTCAATTACATTAAAAAAATGCTAATAATAAAAAGCATACTCTGTAAACTACTGTGATTCTTACAAGTAAGAATCGAGAATATATATGATGAAAATATAGCAAGACAGATAAAGAGATAGATATTAGAAATATGAGAGAGGCATCATAAAATAAGACGGCTTTAAAAAGTACACTGAATATTAGATTTAGGGAAGTACAATCCAGAACACAAATATTTATTGGATGTGATAAGATCTCACATAAGATCCCCAGTGATAATGATGAACCACAAGTTACACTGCATGTATTCTGCAACGTGATACAGCGTCAAAAGGGGAAATGCAAATATTATCTAAGATGTTAATGACAAATGAACATATTAATGTGTTCAAATCACTATCTAGTTCTTATTTCTTACCTGAGACTGTTGAGATCAAGATCATCTGTATCAAAATCCGAAAGGGGCTGTGGAGTATCACTTGGACCATGAGACTGCAACACAGATGAACTGGATGATATGACTGTGGTTTGGCCTGAGGGATGGATGGTTTTGAACTGGAACTGTGGACCCATCCACAGACGTCTGTGGGGTCCGGTGTGCGTTACAATTTCTACCTGGAACAGATTAGGAATCATGATTGAAATGTATTAGGCTCTCCCTTTCAGAGCCTTTCATGATCCACCCCCTCACCCCAGTCTCAGCTCTGAACACTCACATTCTCCAAGAAGCCCATCTTAACCAAGTGGAAGAGGGACAGGGCATCTACAATCAAAAGGTGATGACAGGGACTTCCCTGATGGTCCAGTGGTTAAGAATCTGTCTTGCAATGCAGGAGACACTGGTTCAATCCCTGGTCGGGGAACTAAGATCCCACATGCTGCAGGGCAACTAAGCCCACATGCCGCAACTGGAGAGCCTGTGTGCTGCAACTACAGAGCCCATGTGCTCTGGAGCCTGCACACCGTAACAAAAGATCCCGTGTGCTGCAACTAAGACTAGGCACAGCCAAAAAATAATAATAATAAATAAATAAATATATATTTTTTAAAAAGGTGATGACAATAGCAACCTATAGAGACATTCACTACATCCCTCTACAGGTTCTCACCAAAATATATCAATACCAGAAACTCGTTTTGTGTATGTGTAAATATATGTGTGTATATGTAAACATAAATACACACACACACACACATGCACCCCACATATATAACACAAAAATCACATGAGAATAAAAGGATCAGTTGCCTGCCTCATATACCGAGCACTGGCTCCCTAGGGACTACGTTTTTCACTCATTCTAGACAGTACTTACCACTTTGTGGGCATGCAGTGAATACTACACCTATCAATCCACAGATTAAAAGTAATTCCTTCATTGAGGACCAAGCTCATGACAAATGTGAAGTTGTTCTTGAACTATCCAAGGAAAAGAAAAGGTCTGAAATAATTTAATACCCAAAGCCAGTTTCTTTCCACAATTAAACACTATAATATTTACTGTCCTCAAAATCCTCCAAATTTCATTTTTAATGTAAGAGAGGACTATATATTTTCCCTCAAACTAGATTTGTCTTCAAAATACCATTTCTTAATTAGATTGTTTTCTCAACTACCATGAACATTCACATAGGTATTTTAAATGCTGCAAAACAGTAATAACAGAATGCTTTATGAATTTCATGCTCTAAGGAGGGGGTATGGAATGTTGCCAATACTAGACAATGCAGAGAGTAAGACACAGGGTAAAACCTAAAAATAAACATGTGATTTTACAAATGAGCGACTTGAATAAGAGACTAAATATGCAAACCTTTGGTAAAACACTATTTCTCAATGTCTTGTAATTGCTACATCCACGTCTGTATACATACTTTATGGAACTGACTTGCCATGTGCCTTAGTTTTGCCCTGAGTTCTTTTATATTTAATCACATTTCTCTGATTGCAGTGATTAATTCTTAACAAAATGTAACTGAAAAGGTTCACGGAGTGCAGCTCTGTGTTTGCAAGTCCTAAAGGGCAAAAGCATCACGGTCTTGGAACAATATTCACATTCCCACTAAACACAGGGAGAAAACTACTCAGATTTAGGACAGTGATTTCTCATTCAAGAAGTTGTATTCAGCAATGTAAATGAGGCCACAGATAAAGCATTCTGTGTATTTTAAGCTCAAAACCATCAGTGTCACAGAGCCGAGAGGTAAACAGATGCCTGTGCAATTTCACTGAGGCAATGGCCAGATGTTCCTGCTCACTCTCCTGTTGTATGCAGTACAAACATATTGTAGATACTTTCACACTGACAGCACACATTACCCCTTTTTCTAATTGAAAAGTGGAAGTGAAGGACAGTGGTTTCTTTGCCAGCATTCTTTTTTTTTTTTTAAATTTATCCTGGTATCCTCAAGAAATGATGTATCTCCATATGCATCAAGATCCTTCAAGGATCTTCCTGGGAGTATTTTTGGTGTGATGAAATGTATGTCACCTAGAAACAATTTGATTCTCCAGTTCCCAGATTCCCTTTAGTTTTTCGGGCTCCCTTCCCTGAGAAAGCAATGAAACTGCACCCGGCCTCCACTGAGGCACCTGTCTGATGAAAAGCCGCTGGATTGGTAATCTGAGACCAGTCATTAACTTCACCAAATGATGTCAGACTTGAGACAGACATAACAGCATTTGTAATGAAGTCACTTGTAATCTCATCATTTTGAAATCTGCCTGAGTATCTTTTATGTCAAAGCCCTTGAGATGAAGACAGCTTCACCTAGCACGGAGAGGAAGGGTCAGTCGAAGCTGTTACAGGACTGGTTTTGAGACCGCTAGAAGCGGCATTACAGGAGCTTAGGAAAGGAAAGCCAGGCGGGCACTTGTGTAGATTAGAATGCCTAACTTTCCTAATCAAAGTATGGGCCCAATCTTCAGAAATTGTTGCCTCCACAAAAAAAAAGCCCAAAGACTGTTGAAAGGCTTCACTGTTTTAACAAGGCCCATTCTTATTTTAATCCAAACAGTCCATCTGAAATCCAAGGTCCTGGGGGATATGAATGGATTGTTTGAAAGGTAGCATATTTTATGCTCTCTGTGTGAACGCTAATGTACACACATATATACATATGTATATGTGTGTGTATAAAATATATGTATCCCTGCAGCAGTATTTATGAGAAATTCTTAATATGGAAAGACAACTGATTATTTCTTGGGGAACCTAAAAAAATCCCAATTCTGCCCATTTTCCTCTAAGGAAAATAATTTTTAAAATTCAAGAAAAAAAGAGCTAATGGATCTCTGTTTTCTGTCACTTTAATAGACCCAGTGTTTCAGAGTCTTACCTGAGACAGCCACTCTTCATCTTCCTGTCCACTATGGTCAGAAGCTAAACTGTCATAGGACCCATGCCGAGTAATGGGCCCAGGACTTCCAGGGGGAACCACTGCAGGAGAAAGAAAATGTATTTAAACAACTTTAATCCATTCAGTGAAAAAAATGAATGTGGGCATGACCATCCTGAATACTGTGGTAATTTATAAGCTAAAATAAGACATTCAATGCACAATTCAAATAATTAACGAACAAGAAAGACTGAGTTTCTGAGGAATAAGAAAAATCTCCAAATAAGAGTACACTTTAAAAAACATCTGCAGGAATTTAGTCATTACATATATCACTGTTAAAGAAATACACAACTAATTGCATCTTAACAGCACAAGTACATTAAGGAATAGTGACAATTCGATTGCCCATGCACCAATATAATTCCTAGCCTTTAGGACACTTCAGTCCTCTCCATCTAACAATGAAATTAATTTAATGCAGTTCCTATATAATTCAGGAAGGGGTTTTTAAAACAAATATCAAATAAGATTCTTTAAGAGTTTATTTAATAGTTCATATAAAGGGAAGGCATTAAAATATTTTTAATTTTAAAACACTTTTAGTTCCTAAAACATTTCATTTATCCAAAGAAATGTTTCATTTTTTCTGGATACTTCAGTAGTTTCCCTGATTCTTAGGTGGTAGGATATAGGCTTTAAAACACAAAGAGGCTGCTTTCTCATAAAAAGAAGAACCTTTGCTTAGTCAAAGCAATAAAATGATTCAGCAAACATTTATTGAGTTCCTAATGAACCAAATACCATCCCAACAGAAACTTATTTAAAGTCCCATACTATTTTTTTAAATTTAATTTAATTTATTTATTTTTGGCTGCACTGGGGTCTTTGTTGCTGAGTGCAGGCTCACTCTAGCTGTGGCTTTCAGGGACCACTCCTCGCCACGGTGTGCGGGCTTCTTATTGCGGTGGCCTCTCTTGTTGCGGAGCACGGGCTCTAGGGCGCGCAGGCTTCAGTAGCTGCGGCACTAGGGCTCAGTAGTTGTGGCTCCTGGGCTCCAGAGCGCAGGCTCAGTACCTGTGGCACACTGGCCCCGCAGCTCCGCGGCATGTGGGATCTTCCCAGACCAGGGCTCAAACCCATGTCCCCTGCACTGGCAGGCGGACTCCCAACCACTGTGCCACCCAGGGAAGTCCCTAAAATCCCATACTATTTATTTGCTTATTTTTATTATAAAATAGACTTCATTTTTAAGGACAATTTTAGGTTCAAAACAAAATGGATGAGAAGACAGAGATTCCCCATATATTCTCTCCCTCTGTATACACTTTAATACTAAGAGAAATAAAGCAATAAAGTACTGAGGGGAAATAGAGAAAAGAAAAGGAAGAGGACAGAAGAGGATGGAAAGTTGGTGAGTATTAAAGAAATCTAGAAGAAACAGAAAAGAATGAGAAAAAGAAAATAATCTCAGAATTTCTACCACCCAGAGATAGGTATATACTTCAGTATGTGCATTTTCCTTAGGCTACATTCCTAAAAATGAAATCAAAGGATATGAACATGTCTAAATTTCTTAATGCATATTCTCAGAAAGAGTTACACTTCCATGAGCAGTGACTGAGAATGCTAATCTCACAGCACTCTTGCCAGAACAAGGTATTTTGAAGAACTAAATCTCAGTGAAACAGATATTAGTGAAGTAGACAGAGCAGAACACAGGACAAGATTTTAAAGAAGAGGTACTCACAAAAACCTTATCTTAACTATCTGGGAGAGGAGAAATGATACCAGTCAATTACTCATCAGAGGGAGATAAACAGTATTAAAATACAAGATTTGCAGTGGTTAAAACTATTAGCTATCAGTTCTTCAGATTCATAGTTCTACAGCTGAGAGGCATGCTGGCATCTGGCACAAAACACAAGTTATCACCAAAGCATAACACCTAATTTCTTAGGATTTTGAATATCATGAAGAAAAGAATACCATAATAATCAATTATTATTTAAGCATCCTTAATAATTTTGGTGTATATTGCAAAGATGATAAGTAAATTTATGTTTGCAAAGGCTGAGTTATTCCCTAACCATTTGTATTCTTTTTAATAAATAAATTTGATATTAAATTCTTAATACAGAACAGAGCAAGAGTATGCCTCAAAACCCCACTCCCTAAATACTAGTCAAGAAGGCAACTATGGACAAATATCTAGAGGTCAGGACACACTTTGGAACGCAGTTGAGGTGAGAGAAGATTTTAAAGAGGTGAGGTATGAATAGGCCATGCAGATATCTGAGGGGAAAGTGTTACAGAGAGAATATCAATTACAAACATTTTGAAGTGGGAACATAAAGGAAATGTTTCGGTAATGTCAGGAGGCCAGTGTGGTTGGGTGTGATGAGGCAAGTTGGGAGTGGAAGAAGAATCAGGAAGGCAAACGGGGCAGGGATCAGCAGATGGTTTACGGCTTTCTTTTTTTAAAAAAAATAAAGCTAGGGTAGACAGAAAGATATTGGAAAAACTTAAGAAGAAGTGAGAAATTATACCCTTGTGTTACCAACTAGTACCTAATGTGAATTTTTTCCAGGAGTTTACAATGTACTCTACATACGCTGAGCCTAGGCTACTACCTGTTGCAGAATAAGCATTCCATAAGTATTACGTGAATAAATGGAGTTTTGCATTCTGGAATAAGTAATGATATCAGAATGGTAGAACACTTATTCATCCATCATCAAAATGGGATAAACCTGGGAATTCCCTGGAGGTCCAGTGGTTAGGACTCCATGCTTTCACTGCCGAGGGCCTGGGTTCAATCCCTGGTGGGGTAGCTAAGACCCTGAAAGCTGCAAGGCACAGCCAAAAAAAAGAAAAAGGCAAGGGGTGGGGTGGGAGGGGGGATAAACTTAAAAATAATCCAGGGCTTCCCTGGTGTCGCAGTGGTGGAGAGTCCGCCTGCCGATGCTACTCTTTGTTGTGGTGCGTGGGCTTCTCATTGCGGTGGCTTCTGTTATTGCAGAGCACGGGCTCTAGGCGCACGGGCTTCAGTAGCTGTGGCTCACGGCTCTAGAGCCCAGGCTCAGCAGTGTGGCGCACGGGCTTAGTTGCTCTGCAGCATGTGAGATCTTCCTGGGCCAGGGCTTGAACCCGTGTCCCCTGCATTGGCAGGTGGATTCTTAACCGCTGCGCCACCAGGGAAGTCCCATTGGATTATTATTATTTTTTTTTTTTTTTTTGCGGTACGTGGGCCTCTCACTGTTGTGGCCTCTCCTGTTGCGGAGCACAGGCTCCAGACGCGCAGGCTCAGCGGCCATGGCTCACGGGCCCAGCCGCTCCGCGGCATGTGGGATCCTCCCGGACCGGGGCACGAACCCGTGTGCCCCGCATTGGCAGGCGGACCCTCAACCACTGCGCCCCCAGGGAAGTCCTTTATATTCATTCTTGGGTAGAGTTCAAGGAAGCAGCAGGAGATTCCACATGTGCAACAGTAGAGAAGCTGTGCACATAGTGGGTCTGCACAGCTGAGCCTGTGACAACCTCTCTAAGTCCCCTATGGATGGGATGATGACTATTTACTATGTGTCCAAGAGTAATATGGACAAGGTCTAGGGAACTGTCAGACTTTGAAAAGGCTTTGAAACAAGGACGGATGTTGCAGAGATCTATATGAACCAATAGCCAATGATCGGGCAGGGAACTGGGACATCTCAGTGGTGAAAATAAAGAAAAAATGATCCCTGGTCAGGGAACTAAGATCCCGCATGTCACGTGGCCAAATAAATACCAGCTATTATTTAAAAAAAGGTTATAGTTGATGAGATTAATTTTTCTGTACTTGTCAGGATGGAGGCACAAAAGAGGACTTAAGAGAGTTTATTTATAAAAAAAAGTTACATATATTGCAAGCCTGAGTTTAATGGACCAGTATACCTACCTTCTATCTAAAGAAAAATGGTTAGTATCTTTTACTTTTACCAACTGTTTTAGATAGTTAATAATCTTGGGTTAGGAAAAGGATATGGAATTTTGAAATAAAAATCTCTGCCATGTTCTATCCCTACCTTTAGTACAGTAATTTAAAACAAGCCTATCCATCTAACTAAAAAGGAAACACTGTCAATTTTCTTTAGAGAATACAACTTCAAAAGTACTGCCTGTACACACAGGCATTTGATAAGTATAGATCAACAACCAAGGGCAGGATGAGCAGATCGTTATGAGGTAACTGTGAGGTAGACTTTGTTTATATTGTGTTCTCAGGAAAGCAGATCATGCTTCTAGTGAGTAAATAAAAGCTAAGAAAAAAATCACTAAGTGTATTTTGCTGTCTTACAGTGATATATGAGTGTGTGTGTAGGTATGTGTGTATTCCTATGAATATATTTATATATTTTATATGTGTTTATGTACAAAGCAAACAAAAACAAATCTGCTTCAGCACTGACCTTTGCAAATCAGTCCTGTTAATCAAAACTCCCAAAAAACTTCCAAGTCAGTAGAACAACCTAAGTAAAATTATGAACAAAAAGATTAAATGGTCCTCTGATAATACCCCTACGTCTGAATCCCACGTAACAAAATTCTCAATTTGAAAATGGAAAATGTCAATTCATAATATAACATCTCAAATCCATAAGTAGTCAGGAAGAGGATCAATGAGTATAGAATTTTTACAAATTACCCACATAAAATATAGTAATTAAATAGAGTTATAAACATTGTATTAACAGGTATCTAAAGTGACACGCTGAAATCTCCTTTTTTTTAAAATTTTATTTGTGGTATGTGGGCCTCTCACTGTTGTGGCCTCTCCCATTGTGGAGCACAGGCTCCGGACACGCAGGTTCAACGGCCATGGCTAACGGGCCCAGCCACTCCGCGGCATGTGGGATCCTCCCGGACCGGGGCACGAACCCATGTCCCCTGCATCGGCAGGCAGACTCTCAACCACTGCGTCACCAGGGAAGCCCAGAAATCTCCTTTTTAACACTAGTTAATGGAATATTTGAAGGTTAGGATATGTAGGTTTGAATCAAGGTTCCAAGAATGAGTTATTACTAGTCCTGGAGAAATGTAAAACTCTCGACATTTGAGGGTGTTTTACCCGAAGTAATAACAGTGTACCCTCAATTCCAGGGAATCAAATTCTTTCGAAAATCCCCAGAAAGTAACAGCTAGATCTCAATAGCCTAAGTTCATCCACAACAAATCTAACCTTCTAGTTGAAAGAGAGAGATACATTTTTACCATTAATATATTGAATACACTTTATATTAGAGCAGGTAATTACTTTTCTCAGTGTATTGGGCATGGTTTAGATACTCCAGAAAAAATCAGATCTCCTAACTATGGAGTTTATAACAGGGCACACAGGATCTAGATATTCCATTAAGATGAAAGAATAAAAGGAATAATTATTTGCTCCCAGCACCATCTGTCCTTAAAACAATGAAAGAAAAGAGTTGACAATGCATATGAAAGTTAAAAGACTAACCACATACATGTTATAAGCATCCTTTTTATATAAACTGACACAAAGCATAATGCTGAACAATGAGCAGTGCTTATTTATGAACCCAATGAAGGGAAAATCTATTTGGTTCTGTTATGTTCTTGTTCTAGTCTTCCCTGCATCTCTTGAACTCCCAGTAATAAATTCTCTTAGCTTCAGAGGACACAGCTGCTAGTCAAGCACAGGCTCTCCTGGAGCGAACTCCATGCTCCCAACTTTAGGAGATGCTAAAAAGCTGCTCTACTCCCTGAAATGAATCTTGGTAGTACTGGAATCAGGGAAATCTATTTCTCAAATAAGGGGGCAAATGTTGATCCAAACAGTATCTCATTTTTTATGTGAGATGTAGCTCTCTGCTTTAGCTTCTATTGCAAAACCTAAAATATGTTCATATGCTGAATAAACAGCTCTAGAAAGAAACGTAGAGAGTCTTTTAATATGAAGAAACAAAAATGGATCCAAAGGTTTTTATTGGGAGAAGTGAGTGAGAGCTGGGTCATACCGACAGCAGAGTGGGCGGTAGAATAAAATATTCTTCAGATTCAGGACCAGACACAGCTTTTGTTTTCTCCTACTCCATACCATATCCCCACCAATCCTCTGTGAACAATAAAACCCTTACCATGCTGAAGTCTTTAGTGGAGACCTGAGAGGTGAATAATGTTGTGCCAGCATTATTCAGTCCTTTAAGTCATTTAGGGGAACAACATTCCTTTTTCTAGCAACAGAGAAATTTGTGAGTTAAATGACATCATGCTGCCTTGAATGAAACAGCTCAGGCTCAAAGTTCACCCAAAGGCCAACAGTGATAAACTCTCATCCAAGGACAAACTTCAATATATTTTTGGTACTTATTAAAAACAGCATTTATATAGCAGCCATACAGTAAGAGAGGGTTCTTTACCAAACTCTGTTTCTGATCAGAAAGCACTCAGGATCTTAGGAAGAAATTCTGCTTGGGAATGTAGTTTCTTAGTACAGAAAATAAAATTTGCCTTTTAAGAAGAAAGGCTCAAATAGAAATAATCCGAAAGCAAAATAGTCTAAGGCATTTCCTAACGAACAAGCAATTCACAAAAGAGGAAATACAACAGCCGACAAACACACATAAATAGTAGTAATCAGAGATTTGCAAAATTTAAGAAGTTATGCTTTCATACTATCAAACTGACAAAAATTAAACCCTGGTCTTTTTAAAAATAATTTTTTAAAAAGGGAGAAGGCTCTCAGGTCAAAAATACCACACCTAACTACCTTAAGATAAAGGTACCTACTTATATTTATTGAGGGAGTGACTCTTACCTCTACTGAACTCTGTAAGTTTTCTCTGTAATTTATAAATGTTTCCATTTAAATGTAAAGGAATTCACTGGATTTCACACACAGAGTAATCAAGCAATAGCACGATATATTACTGGCTGATCTGTTTATTAGGAGCCATCTCCTGTATCCGTGCAACAACAACTGAAGTGTTACAATACATAAAAGGGAACAGGCTTTACCTATGTTATATATTAAACGGATCAATGATCTTCCTTGCACCCTGACCCTGCGGTACCATAGATGTTCTCTAATTAATTATTAAAGTTTTCTAACAGTCAGTCATTGTACATCTCTGGTTTCACTTTCCTTTCATTCTACATTCCCAGAAGAACAGTCACAAGCAATATATAATTAGAAAAATGACATACCCTCATTGTTTATGAGATAATAGATTTCACTGGATAACTGACAACCCAAGGTGCATCTCCTCCCTACCGTGCTCTGTCTCCCTTGCCCTACCCCTAAAGCATCATATAATATTCCCACAGAAGACATAAACTAAGGAGCTTTCATTTGTTATTCTTCCTACCATAACGGTCATTTGCCATTTCGTATCTGGACAAGTTGTACCTGGGGATAGACTGGAAGGGGTCACAATTTAGTTTTGCTCCTCAGTGTAACTCTACATATCATAAAATGAACAGAAGGAATAAAACACAATGGCTTCAGGCTGTCAGCAAGATCAGCTACTCCCCTGAAAATTTCGAACTGTCCCAACTTAATAGGCTGCGACAGTCCCTTCAAAACATCTGCAATTAAAGTCACCTGGAAAGATGTACAAAATTTAATGTGCATTATGGCAACTCAATTCATAGTACAACTATATTATATATACATTAAACCAGTAGCAGGATAACCAGAAAAGTGAGTCCACCCTGACTATTTTAAAGGATGGTACTATGTCTGTATAATACCTTGCTTGCAGCTTAGAGATAACAACTTTGTCTTACCAAGGGTTAGATAATCTATCCAGAAAAATAAGTCTAAATAACAACAAAACCATTCTTATCAAAGCTCACCTTTACATAACTGTTACCTCACGGGAGGAAATGAACATGGCTGGGGACAGGGGTGTCTCAGTTTCCACTAAATATTTCTTGGTACCTTTTAAATTGTGTATACCATGTACCTATTTAAAAATTTATAATTATAAAGTTGTGGAATAAGCACACTACAGTTAATATGGTTAGCGAAGTCAATCCAAGAAGTTAAGAAAGGAAAACAAAGAAATAAAATGTGTAACAATAAATGATGGAAACCAATGCATGAAACAAAAGTTGAGCTTATAGCATATCGAGTCATACATTTCCCCCGTTTTCTTGGGTTTTGTGGCGTTTTCTCTAAAAAGGGAAGTAGAAGTGCTTATATACACTCTTTCTCACACTCACTCTACATGTATCTGTTTATCATTATCTCTATATTTACACACACATATCAAATATAGGACCAGCTTTTAGCAACTGCTCAAGTACACATGGTAGTGTATGTTTCTGTTGAGGGAAATGACTGTTTGCTGGAAGCTAGAAGCTCTTTGGTGCTAATTCTCTGTAGAATTATGAGCTGTAATCTTTCAATAGTGGCAACTGTATTCTCACAGCTAACCCTGTACGTTAGAGGCAGCTCTTTCAGGAATAATCAATTCTCTAAATTCAAGGAACACTCTAAAATATAATATCCTCTATGAGATTGAGATGAGTAGAGGTTAGGCAGAAAGTATTGCAAATTGATGTCTTGAAGGTAAAAAATCACTGTTTTGGATCATTAAACCACATTCAGTCATCAATGTACCAATCTGTACAAGTAGGCAATAGGCCAGTTATTGCAAACGTATTGTTCCCGATCTAACCTACAATGGCACAGTTGAAGGGCAAAGAGTCTAATGTACTCAGTCCAGCCTCCACAACAAGGTCTTACAAAACGAATATAAAGGGGAGGGAGTCGTTTGGAAATGTAAAAACGGCAAAGATCATTTTTTGCAAAGAGTTAATGCAGCTTCTTCCATGCTTCCCTTATTTATTATCTAGTTGCATACCAGATAAGGCCAGATCATTATACAGCAGGAAGAATTAAGTACAGATTTTCTCTTGCCTAAGCAAAAGAGGCAAAGTTCTCTTGGCATGGAGAGTTAAAAGCTTTTAGTTGTGGAAGACATCAACATTTTCAACCTATACTTAAGAACATAATTTAAAATCTTTCCAAACAATCATTAAGGATCCTTGATATGTTCCATAAAATAGAGAAATTAAATGTTTAAGATTTTTACCTCTAAATAAATCAGAAAAATCATAGCGCCAAGAGGACTGCAAAAAGAATGAGATGGAGAATACTACCTTACAACCACCGTATGTTTTTCTCTCTTTCCAAATGCAGGAGAACATTTTCCAAGGCTTGCTCTTCCCTCTACTGCTGCACAATGTACAACTACTAGAAAGAGGTATCTCCTTATTATTAAGTCCTTGTCATTAGATACATACTAAAGTATTAATAGGTAAAAAGACACAAGAGTGGGTGGCTTTCTCACAATACTTTTATCCACCATACGTTAAAAAAAAAAAGATTTTAAGAGAACGTAAGAAACAAGAGTGGCAGAATGTTGTTAATTCTTCAAGCTGAGTAATAGGCAGACTCATTATACTATTCACTGTACTTCTGTGAATGTTTCAACATTTCCATAATAAAAAAATTTTTTTAAGTCTGTTGCATGAATGAAAAAAACAGCAAACATTTCTTGACCTGCAGTTGGACACAGAGCCATCTTGATTCTTTTCTTGGCAAGACTAGGAGATCTATGAAGTATTCAGGACTATGTTGTTTTCCCACAGCACCATACGTGTGAGGATCATCCATGTTAATACCTTTAGCCTTAGTATAACATTTAATTTCTATGCTCTATAACAAATTGCAATATAGTCTGTCCTTCTGTCTCCCCTTCTTTCCCTCTTTCTTTTTTTTTAAAGATTTTTTTTTTTGGTTGCGTTGGGTCTTCGTTGCTGCGCGCGGGTTTTCCCTAGTTGCGGCGAGCGGGGGCTACTCTTCGTTGTGGTGCACGGGCTTCTCATTGCAGTGGCTTCTCTTGTTGTGGAGCACGGGCTCTAGGCATGCAGGCTTCAGTAGTTGTGGCACGTGGGCTCAGTAGCTGTGGCTCGCAGGCTCAGCAGTCGTAGCTCGCAGGCTCTAGAGCGCAGGCTTCGTAGTTGTGGCGCACAGGCTTATTTGCTCCGCTGCATGTGGGATCTCCCCGGACCAGGGCTCAAACCCGTGTCCCCTGCATTGGCAAGCAGATTCTTAACCACTGCGCCACCAGGGAAGTCCCCTCTCCTTTCATTCTTTTTCTTTCTTCCTTTTCCCCTCCCCCCCCTTCCTCTCTCATTGCCTTTAAAAAAAAAATCACCTAAATAATATTATATGAACACATGTTCACTATAAACTTCAAAAAATATGGAGTAAAAAACAAAAGGCTCACTGGAATAGTGAACAATGATTCTAATGACAAACTCAGAAAATCAAATGCCCTTCTGGCATTTCAGAAGTCTGGGGGTTGAGAATCTTACCTTTTATGTAAAAGTTTCAGAGTTTTAAGGCAATTATCCAGAGTAAAGCCTTTCAGAATGCAGTCGACACCAAGAAAAATCCCAATTCCTATAAATTACTAAGGTATTGAAGATGCTCAAAACAAATAGGTCTAAGAGAAATTTTCATTTGCATCAATAAATTAAAATTGCTAAGAAAAATTTCTTTCTGTAGGTTTGAAAATGCTCAGGTTAGAGCCATACTTGTCCAGATGACCACTTAAAAACAGAAGAGATAGGATTTACCACAAATGTTTTCTCTTCACTGTTGTTTGTTAACAACAAAGCTGTGCCGACTAATAGTATCTCAGTCATAAAGCTCTTGGAATGGATAGAGGCAAGAAAGACCTCAAAGGAGAACAAGAATACTATTTCTGTTAACACCACCTACAAACAAAAGCTAATCTTTGCTAAGTTTTTATTCTATCCAAGATAATGTGTAAAGCTTTTTGGATGAATTAGCTCATTTAATCTAACACAATCTTGTAAGGTAAGTATTATTCCCATTCTAATGGCAGGTAAACTAAAGCCCAGAGAGGTTATCTGCCCAATGTCACCCAGCCAGCAAACAGCAGAAATGGAATTTAGAACTGCAAACTCCAAAGACCATGTTCTTAACCTGAAGTATAAACTGTTTCAATTCATGATGTCTCTACCTGGTAAGTTCATTATTTTAAATTAAAATTTTCATGTGAAACATCTGAGAGTTATTTATCCCCAAATATAAACTATATCACCGATTTAGTCTCCATGATTCCTTTATTTCATGTCTTAATATAATCATTTTTCTCATCTTAATAAACATCTATGTATACTGATCAGAGATACCATATAAAGCTATGGAATAATGGGAAAAAATGACTGTGAACAGAAGTCCCAAGACAAAGAAGTTACAGACATTCAAGGAAGCCTTACACGTAGTAACAGAAAAGAAAGTACTTTGAACCACACTTTACATTCTCTATAATACCCCTGAGGAATTAGAAGATTTCATTTTAGAAAATATTGGTTTGGTTTTATACTTAAAGTATAAGTGACATAACCATGGGAGGACCACTGGTACCTAGGAACAGCCTTGGAAGGCAGCAGAGTGCCCAAGAGAAGAAAAAAACAGTAAACGCAAAATATTCTTAAAAATCTCAGCTCTGGAGCTTCCCTGGTGGCGCAGTGGTTGAGAGTCCGCCTGCCGATGCAGGGTACACGGGTTTATGCCCCGGTTCGGGAAGATCCCACATGCCACTGAGCGGCTAGGCCCGTGAGCCATGGCCACTGAGCCTGAGCGTCCAGAGCCTGTGCTCTGCAACAGGAGAGGCCACAGCAGTGAGAGGCCCTCGTACGGCAAAAAAAAAAAAAAAAAAAATCTCAGCTCTGACCCAGACTTGACACCATGTAAGGGAGGTTCTGATGCTCTTCATGTGGTCATAAAATACAAAGAAAGCATAGTAGAAAAGGCAAGAAACTAATGGTATAAAGGCACTCCAGTGTTTCTCGTCTCTCCACCAACTTCCACAAAATCACATGGCAGAAAGCCTCCTGTCATATGTCAACAATAAGGAGAACAGACTCAAACTGGAGAGAGACAATCCACGGCATTCACCCACCTCCCTTCTGCCTTGGTCATTCGGTTGGTTACCTTCAGAAAGAAAGACCATGAGAAAAGGAAGAAATTGAGTGATGATAAAAGCTTATACACCATCAAAGCAAAAAGTAAAGCTTCTGACTTAAATGAGACTGCAAGGGCAAGATGGACAGATAGGGGTGCAGCTGAGAACCAAGCAGAAAGGCTGAGTTTCCCTGGTATTTTCTACTTTTCTGGAATAAGAACTAAAAACTATTATGCAGTCAGGAGGGCCTGAAACATATAACAGAGCAGAAATTATTATTTTTTTATGATTATGTAAAGGGCAGTGGCCAAGAGCAGCCCTTCTGTTAACAACAAAGAGGTGTAGGTAAACACATAAGCAATGCTACCATAAAGTGGAGATTTTTGTTTTAACAAAATCTATATTTATATGATTATATTTCCCATGGTTGAGAGCGGCTATAATTAATGGATTTCCCTCGTTCTCCTAATGCAGCCATTTGTCAATTCAAATACAGAATGTCCAATCAATTTTGATGTATTTAGTAAGCAATTTGTCAAATGGTGCTATAATCCAGTTAATATATTAATTCTTGTCATGGAGAGAGTTCTGACAACTACATGGTTTTCCATAACTGGTTTGGAGAGAAAAATCTGAGCTGGAACTCAACGGTCATTCTTTGGAGGTGACACCTCTATGTCCCGGGATCCGAGAGCATGCCACAGTACATCATTTAATAGGAAAACTGCTTTGCTGAACTAGACATCTGGGGTCTACTGGACGGTGTGGCTGCCAGTTCATTGTAATACTGGTTTTCTTTGAATGCCTGTGTGTTTCATATATTTTAAATAAATTGATCAAGCCAATATATGTGACACAAAAAATGCAAAGTATGTAAGCTTCCAAGAGAGGAACAAGGCTTTACCAATGAAATGTATGCATCTTAAACTTAAAAAGTACTCTTATAAACACTTTCCCCTATTCTTAATGTTTCTTCATATGAGCTGCTAAAGAAGTGGCTCTCAATCTTTTATTTTCCTATCCCAACATCCTTCAGGTAAATGACTGACTCCTAGCAGTACTTAACAGGGCACTGTACTGTTAAGGCCACATAGTTAGTAACCATTAGACAAGACTCTTAGAAGGCCACCTTCAGCTTACACAGTGCAAAGCTCCGGACATGACAGTTTTCTTACTTTATATTTCATCCAATAATCACTATGTTATCTCCATCTTTTCCCCAAGTCTATCTACGCACTGGGGGCTGGAGAGAGAACCACGGAGATTTCAAGTAGGTGGCCCAAATTTATATCACAGAAGAAATCTGGACTATAGTGATCAAGGAAGTATCAAGTTCTTTCTCAAACTTTTCAGTGGGATATTTAATCACTACCAGTTTGGGCACAGCAGGAAACAGAAGATAGGTTTTTAGTGTACCACAGATAACCTCCATGGGTGTATTTCGCAAATACTTTCCAAAGATGATGGCTCTATCCATTCACTATGTCCAAATCTTTCCATATTTCTCTATCAGGAAATGCGAAAGCAGACATGAAGGCAAATCCTTTCTAGAAAACAATACTGAAAAACATGGCAAAAAAAATTTGTTTTAAACAGAAGAAAAAGAAAGAAAGAAAAGAGGAAAGGAATATTACATTCATCTTCCAGACATTAGGCTCCCCTTAGTACATTTATGAACCATGCAAGAGCAAATTGTCAGAGTGATTTGGCACAAGGCTGTGTATTTAAAAACCTGCCATGTGCACTAGTCCTCCAGACTACCAGACGTCCCATTGTTTGATGTGTCTGCTGAGAAAGGTGCCCTATGTGTCAGAAGAGCACACTGAATATTTTTCAATGACCCAGGGGGCAGAGGTCGCTTATTATAAATGGATAATGAGACCTAATGCAGTGCTCTGAGTATGGACAATGAAAGGGTCTATCCATAGCCCCTGGTGGATTGGTCATTCAGGCTTTTATTTCCTCTGCACACTTAATGGAGTCAAACAATTGACAGAAATTCTATAGAGAAGGCTGAAACTGAGAGAAACAACTGTATTCTAACTCTGATAGACAGATACAAATAGTGACCCTGAAATGGCGCCAGAACTCCCATCACCACTAACATAGCAGACAGCTGTAGCATTCCCCCTAAATTCCCATTTAGTCATTTGTTAGCAATTAACCTTACTGATGGAAGTGATGGCACATCAAACCACAAGCTCCTGCCAATATCAACCCATTACATTATTGCAGGTAAGCAGACACAGACCATTCTTTTAGTTCCTTATTTTTGGAGAAAAAGGCAAACAGATATCCCTGTACCCTCCATCCTATATCCCCACTACTCAACTGACAAAATGCATATTCAGGGGTATCAGTATCTGAATATAAGAACCTTAAACTCTGGTGGGTTAGAGTAAATGACAGCAGAAGCAGAGGTACTCATGGACTAGAGGCTTTATGACCAATAGATTATTTTTCTTTAATCTATCAGAATCAATGTTCTATCCCAGCCAAATCTGCCCATCTGATGGCAATGAATATTAATAGCATAAATGGAAAAGAATATACTGTCAACTGTACCTGAAAAAAAAGCAGGTCATAAAGCAACCTACAGGGCTTCCCGGTGGCACAATGGTTAAGAATCCGCCTGCCAATGCAGGGGACATGGTCCCGGAAGATCCCACATGCCACGGAGCAACTAAGCCCATGTGCCACAACTACTGAGCCTGCACTCTAGTGCTTGCGACCCACAACTACTGAGACTGCGAGCCACAACTACTGAAGCCCACATGCCTAGAGCCCGTGCTGCGCAACAAGAGAAGCCACTGCAATGAGAAGCCCGCTCACCACAATGAAGAGCAGCCCCCACTCACCACAACTAGAGAAAGTCTGCACACAGCAACGGAGACCCAACGCAGCCAAAAATAAATAAATAAATTTATTAAAAATAAAGCAACCAACAGGTACAGTAAGTTGTGATGTCACACAGTTGTGTAAAATAAAGTAAGCAAGATATTTAAAAGTACCAAAAAACCCTCTATAAAAACGTTTTTGTTTCATTTCAATTCTAAGAACAATTATGACAGGAAGGTGGTTTGACATGTAATTATGACAGGAAGGTGGTTTGACATCATTTCTCCAAATGATAAATACTAAAGCAAATGACAGAAATGCCAAGACTTACTTCAGAATGGAGTATAGGTCATTATGTTGTAAAAGAGAGGACTTTTGATGGTGAAACATCTCAACAATAAATCAACGATGACAGAGAAACCCAATGAACTATTCCATAGGTGTGAAGATCTATGTAAAGATACGGGTATCAATAAAAAGCATGTATCCCATTAAACACAAAGGGAAAGAAGAAGGAAAAGAGGGTACTCTAATCTAAATTTTTTGATTAACTATATGATATTTTTTCATTGAGGAAGACAATGTATTCAATTTCATAATGTTCCCCAAATTATACAACATATATATGGCTAAATTCAGGGTCAGTATGTCTCAAACTTCTAGTCTCCTGAAGAAAAACACCATTCATTTCACTAAAATCATTTCTCTATGGAAGGACATGTCAGTGGATAAAATTAACTATAAATAAGAGAATCCATCAAATATAACTCAATATGAAGTGGTTTCTTAAGTACCTCAGATATTCAGACCTAGATAGAGCAGTATGACACACCCAATGACCAACAATGGACTATAAATACTCTATAAATAAGTCCTACATTACAAGTTTCCTCTACAGGAGAAAAACATTTCTTTCTTTCCCCTTCCACCCTACCCAATCTTGGGCAAATATTTATTATGGACAATGCAAGGAAATAGTGTTGAGTACCTCCACCATACTTGGTACATACCACAACAACGATGCAATCCAGGATGTTAGGTTAAATCTAATGTGACACTCCAAAGAGAGCAGCTCAGAAAACTGCTGCACATTTAACTGCTTTGCCAGGGTACTGATAATGACCCTGGTAGAGGAGAGCAATACTTTTTTCTTCCTTTTTGTATCAGTATGTTCAAAATAGATCACCACTGTATTGTAAAACCAATGAAACAAGACAGTAAAATAGGCTAAAAATGTCTTCAACTCTAAACCCCAAAGTGTGACTTTATATTACAAGGAAAAATATTTCCTATTTTTACTCTCACAGTTGTAGCCGGTAGGCCAGCAGCACAAAATTTAGTTGGGAATTAAGATCTCTAGAATCTAACCTTAAATATGCTGCCTACTTGTGTTTTTCATACTTCTATGGGTAAGACAAATTCAATACTAGCTTTAGGTATTATCTACTTCATTATATATACAGATTTAAACAAAAGTGCTAGTAAAGTCCAAGTGATCAGTAAAGCAAAAACATTTTTAAAAAGCCGATACTTCAATAGATAGCCCAGCTATTGAAAAGTAAGGTTTCAGGTGGAGCTTTTAGAATGATTAACACTGCCTTCTTACATGTTATGCTGTCTGTACCATAATGGAACCTCATCTCTTCTCTCTAAATTGTCTCTAGGATAAAATTATTTCAGAGAAAGCTTACATCAATTACTAATTACATATCCAAACAATCTCAGAAAGGAGCTCAAATCTATAAATACACACATGGAAGGTTCTGAGTTATTTCCAAGAACCTACTGAATATTACCACCAGGATATATACTGCATGCACCAAAACAGATGCAACACTGCAATCAGCAATTCTCTCTCCTACTCTAGGCAACATATTTCTCTTTAATGTTTCAATGAATGGCATAACCTAGTGTTAAGCTAGTTATCCATTCCTCCTCACTTTTCTTCAGTAACCTCATATAGTCCCAAATCCTACAGAGGCAACTTGCTCAATTTCTCTGAAATTCAGCCACTTCTCTCCATCCCACTAACAATTAACTTCTTCCTTCTTTGAATTTCTTTTTTTTAAACTTTTTATATTGGAATATAGCCGATTAAAAATGTTGTGATAGTTTCAGGTGCACAGCAAAGCGACTCAGCCATACATATACATGTATCCAGTCTCCCCAAGACTCCCCTCCCATCCAGGCTGCCACATAACACTGTGTGTACATGTCAATCCCAAACTCCCTAACTATCCCTTCCCTCTACCCTCCCACCGCTGGTAACCATAAGTTCATTCTCTAAGTCTGTGAGTCCATTTCTGCTTTATAAATACGTTCATTTGTATCACTTCTTTTTAGATTCCACATATAAGTGATATACGATATTTCTCTTTCTCTGTGTGACTTACTTCACTCAGTACGACAATCTCTAGATCCATCCATGTTGCTGCAAATGGCATTATTTCATTCTTCTTTATGGTTGAATAATATTCCATTGTATATATTACCACATCTTCTTTATCCATTCCTCTTTCGATGGACATTTAGGTTGCTTCCATGCCTTGTCTATTGTAAATAGTGCTTCAATGAACACTGGGGTGCATGTATCTTTTCAAATTATGGTTTCCTAAGTCATTTCTGTCCCAGCAGCTATGGCTTGAATTCTCTGTACCTCCTTCATCCTTCACCATCCTTTCTATACCAATTAATTCATGCTATTAACAAGCACTCATCACAATGTGTTATAGATACTCATATACATGTTTTTTATTTCTATTTATGTTAGGGAAGGTAATGAGTCAAAAGTAAAGGCAGCAGAACTGGTATAATGTAATATCAAGATAATACATAGGATTTAAGGACAAGAAATGTAAAAATCAATTAGGGTCACCCATATCTACTACTGGCCACATAAAAGAGACTAGATTTACATTATCTCCTAAAATAATTAAATTAGTCCTAAGCAAAAGGTTATTTTGAACCCTCCATAACAAAGCTTAAAAATAAACAAAGAAAGAATCAAATTTTTTCCAAGTAATTTGACTACATCCTAGGAAAACAGAATAATCCACCACTCAAGAACATGAAACCAAAAATGCCCAGCATCCTATCAAAAATCATTAGGCACATAAAGAAGCAGGAAAGCACACCAAGAAGAAAAATCAATCAATAGAAAAAAAACCCAAGCAATACCAGGGTGAAAAGAATTAGCACACAAGGACTCTAAAACAACAATTACAAAATATATGTCTCGTATGTTCAAACAGGTATGTGATGTGGAAAGAAATGAAAGATATAAAAGAACATCCAAATGGAACTTATAGATGAAAAATATGGTATCTGGAATGAAGAATGTGTTGAATAAAACAGCAGATTAGACAGCAGAAGACAATATATATAAATACATAGAAATATAAACTATACAAAATCAAACAGAGTGAAGGAAAGAGAATTTTTTAACTGAACCAAGAATCAGTGAGCTGGGAAAATATCAAGTTGTCGACAGACATATAATTGGAGTCACAAAAGGAGAGAAGCAGAGTGACAGAAAAAAATGTGAAGATGTAACTGTATTAAAATTTTCAAATCTGATGAAAATTAAAACTTCACAGATTGAAGAATCTCACAGACTCCAAGCAGAAGAAAACCACACCACAGCGTTATGGTTTAAATACTTTTTCCTATTTTTCTATATTATTTCTATTGTTTTTATGTTTTCTATTTCCTTGATTTCACTCATCTTTATTATTACCTTTTTTGTGTTTTAATTCCCTCTACTTTACTAGTTTCTGAATGTGAAAGCTGAGTCATTGATTTCATTTTATAACATGGGCATTTAGTCCTATAAATTTCACCTTGAGTAGTAATTTAATGCCATCCCACAAATGTTTCATTTTTCTATGAAGTTTTTATTTTGAAAGAATTACAGATTCATAAGAATTTGCTAAAATAGTAATCAAGATACAGAACGGTTCCATCACCATAAAGATCTACCGAACCCTTTATGGTCATATTCAAAACTCTCTGTCGTACTCTGTCTCTCCGCACGATGTTCTTAAGAATCATCCAACTTGTTGCATGTATTTATACTTCAATCTACTATTTTTTTCCCTGAATAGTAGTCTAAGATAGGGATGTGTTCTGTTTTCATTTTCATTCAGCTAAAAATAATCCTAATTTCCCTTTTGACTTTTCCTGTGAACCATGTATCATGTAGAAGTGTATTGTTTAGTTTCCAAATATTTGTAGATTTCTCAGAGACCTGTTAATCATTTCTTATTTAATTCCACCGTGGTCAGAGAATATACATACTTTGTATAACCTGAAAGCTTTTAAACTTATTGAGACTTGTTTTATGGCCCAGAAGAAGGTCTCTATTTGTCAATGTTCCCTGTGCACTTGAAAAGAATGTACGTTCTACTGTTGTTGGGTGGAGTGTTCTACTTAGTCTTATATTAATGTAGCAAGCGAGGGTTTAAAGTGGGTTTCTCCAGACTGGTGGTTGCCAAGGGGGAGGAGGTTGGGGTTAGCAGATATAAGCTTTTAGATATAGAACAGATAAACAACAAGGTCCTACTGTAGAGCACAGAGAACTATATTCCATATCCTATGATAAACCATAATGGAAAAGAATATATAACTTAATCACTTTGCTGTACAGCAGAAATTAACACAACATTTTAAGTCAACTATACTTCAATTAAAAAATGCTGATTAAAAAAAAGTGGGGGTTTCCCTGGTGGCGCAGTGGTTGAGAGTCCGCCTGCCGATGCAGGGGACACAGGTTCGTACCCCGGTCCGGGAAGATCCCACATGCTGCGGAGCGGCTGGGCCCGTGAGCCATGGCCACTGAGCCTGCGTGTCTGGAGTCTGTGCTCCTCAACAGGAGAGGCCACAACAGTGAGAGGCCCGCGTACCGCAAAAAAAAAAAAAAAAAAAAAAAAAAAGTGGGTTTCTCCTAAGCAGCATATAGCTGGGGTTTATTTTTTGATCCATGACTTGTTTAGATGTTTAGACCATTTATAACTAATGTGAGCACTGACATGCTTAGGGTTACATCAACTTGCTTATTTGTTAACATTTTATTTCCTTTTTGAGCACTTAGGTTTTTTTAAATTTCATTATATACATCTTTAACAACCTTCAAATGATGCTGAAGTCACATATACTATAAAAACTTACAATAGTATAGTTCCATTTCCCACACTCCTGGCCTTTATGCTACTGTTGTCTCACACAGACACACACACACACGTATGTATGTGTTTTAAAGACCACAATACATTGATACTATTTTTGTGTTAACAGTGAATTATATTTGAAAGAGTTAAATAATTAACAAAAACCCACATATATGCTTTAACCATTTTCAGTGTTCTTCATTCTCTTCCATCTAGTGTCAAAGGCTTTCCCCACCTTTCCTATAATGCCTTTATAAGTAGAGAAAAACAATTATATCCCCAATAAAACATTGGGAGGGGGTTCTATGGATCCCAGTCACCTTTCTATTGTGTATCAAAGCTATATTTCTGTTGAGTGATCCTTTGTTACCATTTAACAAAGAAAATTCAGTAAGCTTAGGGAGGAACTTCTCACAAACCCATGGATTATCTTGGAAGTTCAAAGTCTGACCTACCCCCAACAAAGCTAGTTAATGTCAGCAACTTAAAAAATACTGCTGCTGCCAAATTACCTGAAAGAAAAGGAGGAAACATTATTTTTGCCCTAAATAAAACGTTCCCAAGTAAGCCCTGTTTCTAATTTACAATTTGGGAAGCTCTGAAGCAGACTAAAGAAAAAGCATTGTCTACTCTGGATCACATTCAAAGCTGGTTGATATTTGTTAGTCTCGTCTAATGTTTATCTTTGTTTTTGGCAAAGAAATACACTGAAATAAAAAGCCTATTTTAGAAAAGGTAACTATAGCATGCGTTTTTTTTTTTTTCAGAAGGAAGAAAATATACCGTTAGCACAAAAATCACTAATCACCACTACTATAATCTTTTTATAAACGATTCCCAAGATTTCGACCCAGGCAAAACTTTTTTTTTTATATTAGATTCTTGACTTTTACCTTTACTGAGCTATATAGCAAGATTAGATTACCATCTGCATATCCACTTTGCACACATAAACTAGTCAATCTACTCAAACCATATGACGTTTTTTGCTTATTCTAAACAGCAGTTTCTTATGGCTTATCCTCCTAATGACAAAGGAGTGATTTCTATCTCCATAGTGAGGAGCTCTTGTAAGGAGCAGGCTACTATAAGTCAATTTATGATACATCCAAATTGCTCAATTTTGTATCATTCCATTCATTTAATATGGGTAGGAAGTGTGACTACAGTTAATACAAAATTTGGAGTTTTAACTTACTTCACTAAATTTAGGTAAGAAGTCTTTAGCGTTCAGGCAGGTTTCCCTTTCCCTTACCACCAGTCACCCTTTTGCCACATGTGCAGAACTTTGTTTACAACTAGTGGTGTATTTATTATGATTACAGGGCTGAAAGGGGAGTGGGGATTCCTTGCTAAACATCCTGCTCTCCTACTCTCCTCTCCCTGAGACAAAGTCTCTTTCGCATTTCCATTTACATCATTCTTTGTCCACTATTATTATAATTTCCGGAGTTTGAACAAGTCTGCTTCACTTGATCCACAGATCCAGATACAACCAAAGAAAATACTGACAACGTTTGTGAAGGTTGCATTACAGTTTTACTCCAAATGGTTATATTTGAAAATACCTTCAGTAATATATTTATCAACAGTTTGCAGGTTGGGAAGTAAGAAGTGATTTTCAATATGGTTGAATAAAACAAAAAACTTCCTGCCACCAGGTACAGTATACACGTCATCTTTTCAAATGGCTTCAGTAAGGGAAACCGGAGAGAAAGTCAAGCAAGAAGGTAATAAGAAAGTTTTCTTAATGAGGCTCTAACTTACAGAGGGCTCAACAGATGGGTAGGCAAAGGCATTCTCTCTAAACTGGCTCCAGCATTGCTTTTACCAATCATATTTCAGCTCTTACTCCTCTGATGCAGATGCCCATGTTTTGCATATTTAATTGCTTCAGTCATGAAATATACTACCTTGTTGAGGACTCTCAATCAAATAGCCTTTCTTTTTTTCTTTTTTTTTTTTTGCGGTACACGGGGCTCTCACTGCTGTGGCCTCTCCCATTGCGGAGCACAGGCTCTGGACGCGCAGGCTCAGCGGCCATGGCTCACGGGCCTAGCTGCTCTGCGGCATGTGGGATCTTCCCGGACCAGGGCACAAACCTGGGTCCCCTACATCGGCAGGCGGACTCTCAACCACTGCGCCACCAGGGAAGCCCCATATAGCCTTTCTTTATGTTGAAAACATGACTTTAAAAATTCAGGCTAAATCTGTGTCTCTACTGTCAATGTAAAGAAGCAATATAATAATTATTACAGAATTACCTGCCTCTTAGGTATTTTTTAACTTATTAAATTATATCTATACTAACATTTCACTAGATAAGAGGAAACATAATAATTATGTCAGTTAGATATATGACAGACATATTAAGTCTATCACTTAGATGACAGATCTGGCAACATCGTCAAAATCACATATTCAGAATAGGGATTCCATTGTTAAGTCCCTGAAGTCTATTATTTGAAGATACGCACTTCTGAGATAAGAAACAAAGGTTCAGAATGATGCTTAAATGTATAGATTATTTTAAAGTTTTTAAAGGACTTTAGCATCACTTCACTGACCATAGTAACACCTTCGTAAGAGCAAGTATCATTACTGATACTTTACATTTTCCAAGTTATTGAGAGGTGGTCTAGAACTGGAAACTAGGCCTTTTCATCCTTATCCCAATGCTAGTCCATCGGGAATTCAAAAGGTCTCACATAAAATGCATTATATTATGTATTTTATTTAGAAACCACAGAATCATCAGTGACTACCTTTCTTTCAAATTGTCTAATTCTGTTCTAGTCCGACTGTGCAACATCTCACAGGTTTGTCCTGTCTTCTCTGTAAACAGCCTTAACTAAAGCCCTCTCATCTTGCTCCAGGATCACTGTGACTCCACTCCCCCCACCACCCCCACCGAACCTCTTATTACAACACTGCCAGGGTGATCTTTCTAAGATGCAGTTCTGATGGTGCCGTTCCAATGCTTGAAAACAACTGATGGCTTGCTACTGCCTACAGTGGCGGTTCTTCAACCGTGCAAGTAGAGCTGCTAAAATAAAGTCATATCCATCAGCTCAATTCACTGGAACAAAAAAATTAAGGAAGAGAGACAGTTGCTTTTTTATTATTTTTCCCCCCATATCTTTTTCTCACACATTTGGGACTTGCTACTCTTTGTCTACTGAGCAGACCTATCAAAATAACTAAACAAAGAAAACCAATATCAATTCTGAAAAAGTTACCTACACTTAATCCAACAATTAGTTATTTTCACCCCTATTGAGAAGTAGGGGGAAATGTTCTCGTGAACATCGATATTACATAAATGTCATGTATTTTCCAAGTCATATGATAGAGTTAAATATATGCTTAGATGACCTAGACCCTAACAACTTTTATGTACTCTGCTTCTTGGAACCAGAAAACCACTTACCTATTATCCCCCTGTGAAAGCTCATAATTCAATGAATAACCCTTCACTGATGCACCTGCCTCATTTCCTTTTATCTTTTAAAACCTGTCTCCTGAATTAGATACTGAATTCATTGAGGACAGAAGCAACATCCTATTCTCATTTAAACCACAAGTTCCTGACACATAGAAGTCACTCAATAAATACATGAAGAAGAAGAATCAGTGAGTTCTATTATACAAGAGAATGAGACTGCCAACTATTTGTTACAATTATAGAGTTTCGTAACTTTAGAGCAAAGTCAATATACTGTCTCTGTTTCCAGTATAACATATAACACACTATAAACATAAAATAAAATTGTTTCACAAATATTTTACTTCATGCTGCATAATACAGCTAGGCAAGAAATGAAGTCTGATTCAACAAAACTCCATTAAAAACATGTCTGTTGATTTTTAGAAAGTTTCTTAAAAACATGCAGTACTCAGAGCCATCAAGTAAAATTAAGGATCCAGTGAATTCTACAAAACTGAATTATAATTGTAAAGAATTTTTAACTCTATGACCATAAACTGGATAATAAATATTAAATTATCTTTTCAGGCCTCACCTACAAAGAAGGCTGTTTCTAGTTCAATCTACATTTTTTCTCCTTAAGTAAAAAAAGAATCGAGATCAATCTCTACAAATGTTAGGGCTTAGGTATAGAAGTAAACAAACAAAATCCTGATGGAGCTGGAATCACTACTTCATTATTGCAAGTAAAATTCTACAAAGCGAAAAGCCTGCTGATACAATTTTCACAATGAAAAGTGCTTAACTTTTTTCATGTCAGAAACAAATTCCAATTTCATGAAACTTTATTATATCCTAGTATCCTCATTTTTTAAAAGAAATTTTGAGCCCACCAGATATCTCATGGCCAGGGAATGTGAACAGCTAGAGGCATACTTAATGTGTGCTAAAGCTTATGGTATACATTTGTATTAAATATCTTACTTGCCTCAGTCTGATTACTTATGGCCTCTGGCCTATGGACCAGTGGTAATATGCATGGTTGCATTAAAAGTCAGCATTTTAAAATGAAAGCTCAAAATACTCTATGGAAGGAAAAAAAATGAGAACTACTCACGGCCAGCAAGCAGAAACTGATAATACTGTACTGCATCTGCAGCGAGGAGCAGAGGGTGGTTTGCGTTAAATGGTGGTTGCAATTCATTCCATTGAGGAGTTCTAAGGAAACAGCAGAAGAATATTAATATTCAGGCTTAATAGATGGGATGTAAATCACCATCACTGTCACCACTTACAGACATTGATATAAACTCACACTATCTTTGTAATCATTAAAATGAACTTGTTGGAGTGCTGAAACCTGAAACACAAGGCCATCTGCTTAGAAAGAATAAAAGGTGGCAGTGAGTCATACAAATTACATACAGCCAATATTAGTTTAAAGCAGACGACCCTTCAATACGATAGACAAGACATTCAAAACACTGAACAGAGAGGAAGTGTGGAATTCAAATGTCACAACTAATTTTTACCTAATTTCTGACACTTGTTAGAGCTCTCTATTCTTAGAATATGTATACATTTTAAAATAAAATAAAAGCAGATAAAAATGGCTTAAAAAAACACAGTTAATGGTTGGCTTATTAAAGACCTAATTAGCATCTGAATGCCAAAATAAGCCACTTATTTCAATGATGGTGCAGTAATTTTAATTAGATCTGCCCATTCCTAAATAGCTTGATAAATAAGATATTGATCAGATCAATCCAGTGCAGTAAAGTACTAGTAAAGAATGGTAGAGCCTCCAAAAATCAATATAAGAATATTTTAAAATGTCATAAGAAGAGAGATCATTTTCATATCCATTTTTGTCTGTTTCCTTCCATACATGTCAGGACCAATTTTTTCTGTCTCTCCTATACTATTGTACACTATATTGAACGGATTTTATCCTAGATCTTATTTCTCCATCTTTATACTAGATTACAAAGGTTCTAATGATTATGTTCTTTTGAGAAGGACTCTAATTGTTAATAAACATTTTTATAGTGATAAGCCATTATATCTTGGGGAATCACTTTAAAGGAAACCTTCCAATCTATATATATTAGTTTCCATTCCCCATAATGGCTATCTCAATGTACTTTCTACTTGCAGTGAGCATGAGACTGGAAATAGGGGAAGCACTAAAGCTCTTTATGTGGGATAGGAAAAAAAAAACAAGTCCTAGAAAAGGTAACTCAAAGATGTGAGGAGAAAGAAGTTCAAAGGGAGGTCTTCTCCAAGGCATATACCAAAGGCAACTGAATACATAGGACCACACAAAAATTTGTACATGAATATTCTCAGGAGCATAATTCATGACAACTAAACTGTGGAAATGCCCATCAACTGATGAATGGATAAACAAAATGTGGTATATCCATGCAATGGAATATTATTTGGCCATAAAAAAGGAATGAAGTTCTGCTACATGCTGCAACATGGATGGACCTTAAAAACATCATACTAAGTAAAGGAAATCAGATGCAACAGGTCACATTTTGCATGATTCCAATTATATGAGATGTCCAGAGTAGGCAAATCCAGAGACAGGAGATAAACTGGTGGTTGCCTAGGGCTGAAGGGTTGAAGAAAAATGGGGGCAGGGAGGGGATGACTGCTAATGGGTACGGGATTTCTTTGGGGGGTGATGAAAATTGATTGTGGTGATGGATGCACGACCTAGTGAAAATTCACTTTAAGTGGGTGAATTGTATTATATGTATTACATGTAAATTATATCTCAATTAGAAAAGGAATGGATTATAAAAAACACAACAGGGATAAATCAAAATAATTTTGCTGGGAGAAAAAAGACAAAAAGACTATGCACTCTGATTCCATTTATATAAAATTCTAGAAATTATAAACTGATCTATAGTGACAGAGAACAGACCAGTGGTTGCCTGGGGCTCAGTGGGTGAAGTAGGGATAAAGGGGGGCAGGTGAGAGA
This sequence comes from Stenella coeruleoalba, assembly GCF_951394435.1. Classification (NCBI taxonomy): domain Eukaryota; kingdom Metazoa; phylum Chordata; class Mammalia; order Artiodactyla; family Delphinidae; genus Stenella; species Stenella coeruleoalba. The sequence continues at coordinate 33,526,109 of NC_137165.1, forward strand.
TTACAAAGAGGCATAAGAAAACATTTGAGGTGATGGATATATATATAATGTTACTTATGGGGATGATTTCACAGCTGTATACATACGTCATCAAACCTTACCAAACTGTACACTTTTAATATTTTAGATCTCAACAAAGCTGTTAAAAAACCCCCAAAAAACAAAAAAACAAAAAGAGATACTACCTAACCAGAGTCCAGCTGGCTCGGGGAGATGTCATCATTTCCAGTGGGGTGTCATCGCTGATCTTGGGTGCAGTGCTAAGCGGTCGTGGCTCCATCATGTGCTCCACTAAGTTCCCGTAGCAGCTAATAATGTAGAGGGATTCAACTACAACTTGTTTGGACTGATCTACAAAACAGGAAAACAGATCCTGGATATGTGATATTGGCATAAAAGGAGCACAGCATCATTTTTACAAGTTATTGACCCTTCAGTCCGTTCCTGAGGTTGCTGAGAGAAAATAAGAAGGCAGGAACTTTTCACATGGTGCCTGCTCCTTGCCTAAAAATTGTCTCTTATAAGTAGACGCTAACGAATATGAAAAGTTCTATGCCATCAAAATATTTTTAAATTTAAGCAATTTATTTCAAGAACGACATAAATATACTCAAAATTCTAGTATGCTCAAACAATATTATAGTCTTTTGTATTTGCCTGAAGCGTAGTAATTTGTCCCACATTACGAAAAATGAATGGTATCAGGTGGGACAGGGAAGGACTGACAGAAAAGGAACCCTGTATGGACTAAGATTTAGTTACACTGGATGCACCAACTCAACTGCAGGAGAGACCCTTTGCCTAAATCAGCCTAACTTCTCATCTACTCTCTCTCAGAAAACTTCCTCCTTTAAACTTCTGGATTAAAACAAACAGACAAATGAAAAACACACACATGTCCTCCTCCCCCAAATCCTTGTCCTTCTTTCCTCTCAATCCTCTTCCTTCTTTCCTCCCACGGCAAATGAAGACCAGTCATACTTTGAGGTCAGGTGCTGAATATGGATCTAATCAAATGACTTTATAAGGAGTACACATGTCCTCACTACCAAACCAGGTTTAGTCCTCTATCTTGGGTTTTACAGTAAACCTAGGAGCATATAAAATCCCTCATGAATGCTGGGTGGGTTACCTTATCTCTATGCCAGAGGACTGGATTACAGCTGCTTTGAGAAAATGGCTAATGACCAGTAGTGGGACATAAAGGGGTAGCAAGTTAAAAGGGTAATTAGAACAGAAGCGAGAAGCATTTGAAATCGAGCTTCACAGAGGGTTTTAACTAGTAACAAAAAGTCATTTCGATAGCATCATTAAAGCTGAGGAGGTAACAAAAAAATAAAGATGGGATAAGAAAATGGAAGGCTTGCATACTTTACTGTATCCTCTCCCACTTAGGTAAAGAGCCTGCTGTGCCTGGGATCCTATTTCCAAGGAAAGGGCCACTGAAAGGCGATAACAAGGGAAAGGGCTGACGTCTGACTGCCAGTATTAAGCGTAAGGGAGAGCCATTTTGCCAAGAACAATACAGCCTGTGGAACCTGTCAGAAAAGTGCCTCACTAACAACTCAGTTTCTGACCTACTTTAATAGTATCACAATAATAAGAGGAAATTTTTAACACTCAAAATTAAACACTTGGTCCACGAATGCAGGCACTCTTTTCTAAACAGAAACAATGAGAAATCACATACTAAAAGAGTAATTATATAAGTTGACTCTGGTGGTCAAAGGAGAGATTTAAAAAAAAACAACAACAACACTATATAAATTCAAAGGGACAACGGTCACCATAAAAGATGATTCTTATTTCTGAGTGGGAGCCTGTTTTTATCTTTTAATTTATAACACGGCAGAGCTGTTGTAGATTATTTTTTAAGGACAGATTTAGCATTAGAAAACCTGGGTTCAAACTCTGATACCATAACCTACTAACTAGTGATCTTAGCTAAATTATTTAAACTTACTGATCTCAAATTCTTCATCTCTAAAATAGGGATAACAACGTTTTTCCTCTCCACACTTTATAGACAATGGCATGAAATTAGTTTGAGAAAAATGTAAAAGTTACATATAATGGTATGGAATTGACAGCACTGAGAACACCTGTATATTGTCACCAGCAAAACAAAATAAAAACACTCAGTGGCCAATTTATTCCACATTTACAGTGAGAGGATAGCCTGTCTTCTTGAGACTTGAATAGTTGAGGAGAGACATGCTAACTGAGTGGGAAAATTTTTTTCTATTGTTGGGCTCAAGATTATTCAAAGAGAACTGCTCTGAATTTTCCTCAAGAAACAAAAATTACAAATGGCAAGTTTAACTTCAATAAAAATACGTACCTTTTTCTCTTTTCAGACCTGCATTATTTGCAAACCACGATCGGGATGTCCCAAACGTCGCAGCCACGCAAAATTCTCCGCCCATTGATTTGCTGGGTGAAATTTGTGGAGGTGGTTTAACTTTGCTTAAAAAATAAAATGATAGTAAAAAAAGAAAAATTACCATGATAAAATCATGGTCCTTGATAAAATGACATATTTCCCTTAAAATTTGCCCCTAAGTATTCAAACGTTCCCACGTGGACATGCATTTTGCCGTAAGTATAACTGGTGGTTGTGAGACTGTGATCTGCAGTAAAAGTAAAACTAGTTCAAAGCTCCAGAGTATTATCGGAATAGCAACTTAGACCAAGAAAAATTAGCTTCTTTTTGAAGAATGTGCTGGCAAAATCCAAGTCAACCCATTTGAGATAGATAACATTTCCCTGGATATTTCAAAGTGGAACAGTAGAACCAGCAAAAACATCTCACGATAATAGAATAGTTTATCAGTTCACTTCAATATGTAAAATGTGGGACTGACAATACAGTTGAATGGAGACAGCATGTATGAAAACACGAGATGATACAGAATGGAATCCTGACAATGCTCTCAGACATATATGTATGGTTAGACAATGTCTGGTGAGTAGACCTAAAGATCTAGGGCGATTACAGTCACTGATCTTCCTATTTCTTGTTTATTTTTTCTTTGTGGATTTGTGAAGATGATAGGTCAATTTTTATTCTGCTTCTCCTATGTTTGAAGACACATTAAGTAACTCCTGCTACTTCACATAATTACCATAAAAAAGTACTTGCTGTCCTCTTTGTTTTCCCCAAATCAGCTTTCAGCTTCTAATACCATTGACTTCTGATATCAACCTTTCATCTTCTTGCAAATCCTATATCTCTCTTCTCTCCCAATTTGTCAAAGACTGCCCCAAAGTTCCTTAGCAATTTTGTCAGGCACCTTAGAGAAATGGTGTATTATTGTCTCTGACTCGTAGACCAGGAAATAGCCCCACTGTACACTGGTCAAGATCACAGCCCAGTCGGAGCACAAGAATAATGTTTCGCCGCTGCTAGTCAGTCTCCAATGTCAAATAACATTATTTCTACCTTCGTTTGCTCACTATCCTTTATCTCTTTATCTTTTAATGAAGTACGGTTAGACAGAGAAAGACTGGGTTTTGGAGTCAGGTGGAAACACAAATCCGAATCCCAGTGCTGCCACTTTTTTATCTGTGTGAATTTTGATTAGGTTATTTAACCTCTCAGTGCTCAGACAACTAATATATAAAATATATAAAACAGAAAGACAGCAATGCCTACCTCTTAGGGTTATTTTACGGTTTACAGCATTTTATTTGTTCTCAAAGTGTGGTCCCTGGCTAGTAGCACTGAGAACCTCTTAGACATGCAAATATTCATCAGGCCACACCTCGCTCTGGAGGTGGGGCATGACAATCTGTGTTTTTAATAGCCCTCCAGGAGATTCTGGCACACGTTCAGGTTTACGAACCACTGTATTAGGTAACGTGTAGAAAGCGCTGTGAATTCCCGTATCACAGAACTCAACGCTATCTCCTGTATAGCACACAGCCTTCAACTAATTTTCAAAAAATCAGACTTCACTTCGGCAATCTCATTTTCCAGGTGTTATGACACCTGAAATAGTCTCTCACATATTTTATTTCCTGAGCCTTCTGTTTTGATGTCTTCCTTGTAGGGAAAGCAAAAAGTCTGGATCAGAAACCACTCTGCTTGGTCTCTCTGCCTTTGACCAAATTCATGTAATGCACATTGCCGTATATGCAAAGGCCTCGTCTTTCCATCATTAACATTTCTTAAACACAACAAGTTATTACCCATAAAAATCACATCCATGCCTAAATCACCAACACTAGTCACAGTCAGACTTCCACTGATAGGGAATAAAATGACAGTTTTTTTATTTTTAAGTTTCTGTAAGAAAATGTATCTGTTTCTACCAACAATTTCACGTTTTCCTTGCTGCATTTGCCACAGCTGCAATAACCTTTGCAAAACCAACAGAAGAGAAGACTCCCCTCCACCTACACCTGAACAAACAAGCACCTTCCCTTGGTTTCTGGGTAACCGGCACCAGAATTGTTCTTTCTGGTTATGATGCTCTCTGTTGTACTACCTTAGAATGTAAATTTTGCTTCAAAGCCTTTATTTCCATCACTGAAATGCTGTAAGTTCCTGTAACTAGCATCTTTTAACTTCCATTGGTCAGTTTTTGGAGGCTGGAAGGCAGAGGAGAGAGGAAAAAAACATTCCAAAATTTTTTGAAAGGTGTTTCAACTGTGTGACTATGTTTTTACTAGAATCACCATCAAGCAACAATGATCCCACAAAATGTACGAGTTCAAAGTTCTTTGCAAATTAATGAATGCTATTTTTGTTTTTGTTTTTAAATCATGTGGTAAAAGCAACAAGACAGAAAACAAGTAGCATGCCACTTCTTAAGAGAGTCTATGGTGCATCTACGGAATGCATCCTAAATAGATTTTAAAAGTTGCTACTGGGCCACTTAGCTACCTTTGTAATATAATAATCAATTTAGTCTTTAGCCAAGCAAATATATATATTTTGTATGTTTATTAGCTTACAGTCTAATCAGTTAATGTCAAAAGCTAAAGTCTTTTAGGCTTCTTTAATGTTATACATAACTCAGCTTCTGAACACACAACTGAAAAGCACCAACACAGTATCAATTTACATAAACTCATTATCTCCTGCAGAGAATAAGTATCTTAGGTTAAAAGTATTCTTAAAATTATGAAAAAATGTTCATTTTTATTCTTATACTTCATTATTTCTTCTTGTTCTTCTGATAGGGCCTTCATAAATCACATTAGTACAAGTTTGTGTTTAATAAGTAGTTAAAAGGTTTTTATCCCTGAAAATAACTTGCTACCTCCTGCATGACACAGTGCTGTGTATTGGGTATTTAGCATATTTGGTGAACATATTCATAACAAGTTATTTCTATCATCAACCTACCTTTGGAATGACTGTGGTATTTAAGCAAAATAGAAATTTAAAATATGTGCTATGTGTACAAGATTTTCAGAAAAATAAAAAGGAGAAATAATCTAAAGAAAAGATTATTATTATTAAAGTATTTTCTATACAAAATACCCAAAGGGAGAAAATTTAACATTGATTCAATTTGCCCTTTATCCTAAAATTTTAAAAGACCAAGACCAGGAATGTTGGGTGGAAGCAGAACTGAACTTTTTCCACAATGACCCAGAATATTTCTATTGCAAAATCACCTTTTGTCGGCAGAAAGATAAAACATTGAAAAATGATACATACGTGAAAGGAACAAAAGAGAAAAGTGCTAGCCTTGCAAATCATGCTCACTTATAGACTGGTGACCCAACCATTTTAGGAAAGCATTCCAGTACTAGCCTTTTTTTCTTTCTTCCTCTCAATATCTCCCTTTATCCTCTGAAAGAGACAATAAATCCTATTACAAGACATTTGCAAGTATAAACGAATACCTCTGGGTGTTTATTAATTTATTAAATTAATAATTGATATAAAAAATAAAAATTTTCAATGTATATGGGGGTCCAGAAATTCAATTGTGTTGTGGTTATAAATGAGTACAAAACATACTGATAGTGCTGGTGGACTCCTTTCCACTGAGAACTCCTGCTCTTTACCCTCCTGAGCCATACATAACCCCATGTTCAAAAATTAAAAGAAAAATTTGCCTTAACTTGTGAGCAAAACATAAAGAACTATGGAATGAATTCAACCTTCACCACATCAGAAAACATCACATTTACTAAACTTGAGACAAGAGACAACATAATCAAAAGTAAAATTAATGTACGATGAAAAAAACAACAGCAAATAAGGTGCTGAATTAAAACTCAGGAGTTTAACATTTTGTCATTTCTTCTGGGAGACCTAACCATCTAACCATAGAATGAGAATCATTTTTAATGCCATCAGATGTTCTACGGACATTAACATGATGACATCTTTAAAAATATTTACGAAGACTATTGAAGTTACCCATTGGCTTTTTCTGTATTATATAATTCAGTCAGAGAAACATATTGAATTTCTCTTGCCTGTTTTCTTTTCCTCCACACTCTACTGCAAACAGAAAAGAAAAAAAAAAAAAAAGCAAAACTCTAATGATATCGGCTTTAAAATTATAGCAAAATTATGTCTATCTGGATAATTTTACTATGTTCTATAAAATAGGATACAAGTGGTGAATCTGTGGATGGCATGAAAAGCAACAATGAGGTCCAGTGCCTTGTTTAGGACACAAGCATGGAAAAGAGCTAAACTGAGATAGAAGCACCGTTTTCTTTCCTTCTCTAAAACATAAGGGTACAGTCAATATTTCAGTTTAAATCTTAGACACAATATTGATGTAAGAATTACAAGTGGTATTACGTCTTTGTGTTAAGGAAGAAAAACTTTTCTTTATGCTCCTCACTATGACTGGGCTTTCAAAAGGAATTCAGCAGTTTTCTCTCATTCTCAACTGTGTATTCTAAAATAAAAACTAAGAGGGAAAATGAAAGTATTTATTTTTAAAAAAGATATTGATAATATATCTAAAATTATTCTATCACAAATTATTCTTAAAGATATGAGATTTCTGTAAACCTGCCAGATAAGATTCTCCTCTCCATATAAGTCTTTGCTTCTAAAAAGGAAATTATATTATTTTTTTCAATATTCTCAGAATAACAAGATTAATTTAAATTAGCTATTTATAAACAGATTGAAGACTCGGTGCTAATTAAAACTTTAAACATAATTTGACATGTAAGTTTTAACTCTTCTTTAAAATTAACCTTATACACTACAAAGATATATTCAAATGGACTACCTCTTGTCTACACTGTTGTGCATATATTTTTTCTTTTGCTAAGAAAATCAAAAATAGCAATAGTTTAAACATGATACTACATGCCAACTAGGAGCTCGATAAAAACTTGTTACTTATTTGTAATATTGAAAGCAAAATTCATTTTTAAAATTTCACAATGGCTATTTCTCTTAAAATTTCTGCATTAAAAACTGTATCATGTGTGTGATTCTTACACCATTTTATGCCATTATTTAAATTCATAAATCTTAGAGAATACATAATCTCCAGAATGTAGAAAATGGCTAAAGTGTCGAAGATGGTCTGCATAGTTAACTTTCCAACAAGCTTATTTGGTTGTCAAAGGAAAAGATATTATTATAAACTGACTCATCTGAAACTGCCTGAATTTAAATAATTAAAACAGTTTATCAAAGAATGAAGAATTAGTAGAAACTGTGATCAAACAAAAGTAAAATCTTAGCTAAATATAAATGTTTCAAATGAAAATTTATAAAAAAATTTGTATGAAACTTACATAACATTTTAAGAGGAACTATAAAATTTTCATATTCTTCCAAAATACAAATATTATCCTATATTGGAAGTCCTATAACCTGATGAAATAAATAACTTTATTTAGCATAATGTTTTATTTCAAAACAGTAAATAAAAACATTCTCAGGTTGAATGCTAAATAGCATGAAAAAATAGTAAAAACTCTTAAAACAAAGAAGCTCTTATAAACAACATGGAAGAAGTTGTCAAATTTATATTCATTTTGCTGCCTTAATTTGAGGTTTCATTAAGATCTTAATGGGAAAAACATGCACCACCAGTAAAGGAACGTATTTTAAAGGAGGCTCTTTTAGGCTAGTATAAGTGACTAAAAACGAGTTTCTTGTGAGCTAACGATGGCATCAAACAAACCACAAAGCAGTCTTCTAAAAGACAAGCAATGATTTAAAAGTCTACTATATTTCATATATCCCTTTCTTTAATCTGGCTCTTTTAATCTTGTTTCAACCTCAAATCATTTCTGGTTGACAAGTACTTTTGCTTAAATTTGAGGAGCACATAAGCTGTTGAAGGCATGGGCTTTTCTTATTTCACATACAATGTTCGTCATTCTATCTTTACTTCTACGCTAAAACTTCAATCTTTATTAACATACTAAAACTTTTTTCTTTGTACTTAGAATGAGAAATTTATCCGAAGATGGAATTTAATTCTAAATTGAGTCTACAAAGAAATGTTGTCATATGTTGAATCTGGCATTTAAAAATCAACTGTTCACTACGAGCTCCTGAGTAAGATCCATGTATTTTATTTGTTTTGGAAGAAATCCGGTTAACACAAAGAATGAAGGTTGACTTTCAGGGAATTTTTATTCCTGTATACCCTGATTTTGTTTACAATAGTTTCACAATCTATATCCTAATTTTGATGCTGCATTTCAAAGAGGAAATTTTTATGATGATTTATCACCCTATTCTAATATGACAATGAAATTTTCAGATGTTCCTGTGGCATATGAACACTGAAATTAGTTTGTGTCAAATTTTTAAGTTTCTTTTTGTCCAAGAGAAAAATGATTGGAAGGTTTTCTCCTAGTATAATGGGACAGTATGAGCAAGTCCCAGGAGCAGTTATGAGAGCTGCACATACATGTATTCTGACTAAATTTATAAAATTGATATAACTTACATTAACCAAAACTTCTTTTTGGGCTCACTCACTCTTAAAAGCAAAACAGACAAAAACAAAAACGAAAAACAAAACCATGATCTAACTTAAAGAAACTACTTTTCAAAAATGGAATTTTCCCCTTAAAGCAGAAAAGAAATCATAGCAGTAGCAGCGAGCATTTACTGAGCTCTTATTATGTGCCAGGCACTGTTCTAAGCAATTTATATTGTCGGTTCATTAACTCCTCATAATAAATCTATGAGGTAGGTGCTACTGGTAACTCCATTTAATGGAGATAAGGAAACTAAGATAAAGAGAGGTTTTAGAAAATTGCCCAAGATCATATAGGCAGTAAGTGTGTAAGCTGGGATTTAAGACCTAGGCAGTCTGATTCTGGAGCCCTCTTTTTTTTTTTTTTTTTTTTAAGTTTTTTTTGATGTGGACCATTTTTAAAGTCTTTATTGAATTTGTTACAATATTCTGTTTTATGTTTTGGTATTTTGGCCACGAGGCATGTGGGATCTTAGCTTCCCGACCAGGGATCGAACCTGCACCCCCTGCACTGGAAGGTGAAGTCTTAACCACTGGACCACCAGGGAAGTCCCCTGACTCTTAACTATTGTGCTAAACATATTATACCAGGTTCTAAATATATTCTATTTCATACCTTTACATAAAAGTATTAAACATACTGTTTCTTTTCTATGATCACCATGTCTAAGACTGACAAAAGTTGTATTTTATGCAGTCTTACATAAGAGTTTACTAAATAAGTTATGGTGGGGAGGTGCTAATAACTCGAAATAATAAGTTACGTAGGAGGTTTTATATGAAATACAAATTTCCTCATGTAGCTCCATAACTACCTAAACTACTCAAAACAGAACTGACTCTTGTTCCTTTGGCACCAAATAAAATGCAGTAAAAATTTATAGGGTATTTTTAGTATACCTTAAATATATTTACATTTCAAAATAAATCTTGTCTGCAAATGTTCAGCATGTCATGTAGGGAATTTCTATCACTAAAATACTCAAAGCTTTAAACTTGGGTGTTAGCCTTTGTCTTATGACATATACTAGCATTATTATGAGAATTCTTCTAATTTCTATTTTTTTAAATATTAATCTATGATTTTTATGTGACTTTTCAAGAAATGAAGTGAAACCAAGAAAACTAATCTTTGAAAGCTTAAACACCAACATTCACATCCCATCTACAAATTACTCAGTAATTCGGTGCATCTATCTGTGATCAGGCCATGCAACTGAAAACAAAGTACAAAACAGAGTTACTTTCTGAGAGTACAGCAAATGAATTAGGCATGCTGGACTGAACTGGGACTCACCATGGAGCTTTTATGGAAAAACACCCCGCTCCAAACAGATAAGGCCTTCATGGAAAAGGGGGGAAAATGCACAAAAAATTAGAGGAAAACTCATGTAACATTAACAAATACATGTTTATTATACTGTTAAAGAGTATGGATAAAATAACTTTAAAAATTAGTAATCGTTTGCAATCCTGCCATAGATACTAACAAGTCTGATATAACCAATAAATAGAATGATGTGCAGTAACAAGGCCCTTAATTTTCATAGGGTTAGAGATTTCAAAATGCTCTATTTCTCCCCCTTTTCTGGAGCACCCCTGTAGGGTTCCTAAGGTAAAATAAAATAAAATCCACTTCAGAGGCCCTTTAAAACAAAGTACAAGTTAAATGGAATAATTGGATGGAGAAAAGAGTGGGACCAGTAGCGATAGATGTGTGGTTGTGTGACACGAAATGTTTAAAACTAGCGAAAGGGGACTCAATAAAAATTTGATAAGCATTGTTTGCTGTTCACCAGTTGTAGTCTCAGAGCCACAGAAAGAAAGTACATATTTTCTAAGCTGCTTAATTACAGTAAGTTGAACTGCATATTGCTGGTCAAAGGAGCTAACACTAAAACCAAGTCTGTGGTATGATTTACTTCCATTTTAGGGTCACATTCCAGGAAATTAGCATTACTCTTAATAATGATAGAAGAGGTTAGCTTCCTCTATCTGGCCTACACTGGGCTAGGTTGGAATACAGGAAACTAAAGCTACAACTGCTTGCTTTAAATACGGCTGGGGATACAAAGGCAGACTTCAATGTTACACATACTTCTTAATATTCTGTTCACAGCATTTAAGACATGCTATGCATATTTGCACACAGAACAAAATATTGCTGTTGCATCTGACATTTGGAAGGAAGACATAATAAACTGAGAAGGAAAGAGCACTGCATAACTTGGTAATTTTCTTCTTCAACTTTGGTGCTAGGAACATTAAAAAAGAAAAATCATGCTTATTAGCACCAATCTCCCAGTGAACTGAGCATATTCACAAAACTGAGTACAATTCTGAGGACTGAAGAACAGAAGATATGAAAAAGGGAACAGAAAAGCAAGATACTATTAGAAGAAAGAGTGAGTTGGAAGACAGAAATATTGGAAAAGAAAACTTTAGAGATGATGTCAATACAAAGCAAGGAAATCTCTCCCACAGTTAATGATAAGACCACAATCAGAGAAATGTCATCATTCAGATGTCATCATCCACATCTAAAACAATGTATTTCAAAAATTTTTTGACTATGACCCACAGAAATATACAGTTGGCCCTCCATATCCATAGGGCCCACATCCACAAACAACTATAGATCAAAAAAAAAAGAAAGTTCCAAAACGCAAAACTTGCTGTGCACCAGCAACTATTTACAATTTAGAAATGATTTAAAATATATGGGTAGATGTGTGTAGGTTATATGCAAATACTAAGCCATTTCATATAAGGAACTTGAGCATCCACGATTTTGGCACGGGGTGGGAACCAACCCCCTTTGGATACTGAGAGACAAATGTATTAACGTGTAAGCTGGTATGTACATGAACACACGCAAATTGAAACAATTTAATGAATGTGGGTTTTTTTGGTGTGTAATCAACTTTATTATTCTCTATTTCAACGTTTTGTAAACATTAATGTTGGGATTTAGTTACAGTGAAGATTGTTGCATATAATGACAGGGTAGGTAGGTCTGAGTGGGGCCTTGGATTCTATATTTCTAACAAGCTCCTAGATAATGCCAAGGCTGTTAGTTTGCAGAACCAGTAGCGAAATTACATTCTATTATATTCTATTTCATTAATGAAAAAAAAGTTAGCCATGATCCCCTTGTCTTGATTTCATGATTCACTAATTACATCAGAAACAAAATGTTACTGGAGCTCACCCGGAACTTTGAGAAACACCATTTTAAATAAGTGTGACCACGTGAAGACTCCAATGTCTCAACAGCACCGTGACGCCATAAAAAAAGGATCAGAAAATGGAAAGTTCAACACGTTTCCGTATGCCCACAAATACCACCAAAATGAAGAAGTTATTGTTGGCACATACTACCCAACTCCCTTTCATTTTCTTCCTTAGGCAGACACCTGAATTAATCAAATAGTTCAAACGATTCTGACAGAAGCACTTGTCTGGAACGTCTGGGCATGAGTTGCTCTTTAGCATATATTGCATAGAAGCTAGACAGTCTCCCACCTCATTCCAAATATCAGAATACAACTGATTCACTGTAAAGAATTTGAAAGTTTTATCTTAATCCTTTATGACTTAAAAGGCTTCTGATTGACCCCCAAAATCAAACAAAAATGAAACAAAATTAAGTTTCTACATTTCGAAAGACCAGCTGATGTTCCCACCTACAGAGCTAGTAAATACCTTTTTCCAACTTTAAATTTCCTTATATATAAAAAAGAAACATCTTAGCCAAACAAATTAAACACAAGTTTTTGGTGTTTTTTTTTTTTTTTTTTTTTAAATATCCTAGATTTTCCTTCCCGGACAGTAGCAGCATGTTCCCAACAAGATTTCTACAACCCCACAATCTCAAAATGCACTGTTAACCCTCCAGACACTGTAGCAAACAGGCCTGCACTAAACAGCAGTGTGGTCAAGTTTAAAGACAACACAGTCCTCACTGTTCACAACATAACTCGGTTGTGTGAGTTACAAGCCATCCTTCTTTAGCCAAATAAGGATCTACAGGCTGACGCAGCTCAAGGAGAAAACAGGGGTTGGGGAAGCAGGGTGAGGACCCGCTTCAGCACGTACATTTGGCATGGTCCCAATCTGTACTCACCCGCTTCTTACTCGTTCCGACAAACTGGACCTCTGCCACATACATGTAAAAGAAGAGCCACAAACTCCAACGAATTAGAGGGACTGACGTAACTACTGACTTTGCATGGGTGGTGTCAGCTGTTCTTTTGAAATGTGCCCGCTTCATCTTTCCTCAGTAGGGAAAGAATGAAAATATAAAGTCACAAAGGCCCAGTCCATGATCCAGCTGTCTTCACCTATGACTTTCCGCTCCTCTCCAAAATCCCGCAGCTGTAGTTTTACAGGGCGTGACTCAAAGGAGGAAGAGAGCGTGTGAGTGAGAGTGTATAGGGAATTTAAATGGTCTGAATTAACAAATGCAACTCAAATTATCATATTCAGGTATTAAGAATTTGTGTGTTTTCCAAACACTATTAAGTTTCAGCAGGTTGAACAATCCATATAAAACCTATCCACTTAAGTCATGATTATGTCCTTTTTAAGCTGAATTCTGATTGAAAAACATCAGGGCTGGCCAAGAGACTAAAAATACAGAAATGCTAGTCCAGCACAGAGTGACTTTGCCTTTGGCTCTCAAACGGTTTCTTCTGGAGACTGTCAGAAGACAGTTAGGAATTGTGCTTTATATCAAATCATTAATGCTATGTAACTCTTTAAACTCTGATTCAGTTTTTCAAAGGCCACACAGTACCACAAAAGCTTTGGTCTTACTAGCTAAAAACAAGACAAATGTGAAGACTTTTTTTTTATATGTAAGGGAAAAGTAAATCTAGATTTGATTTGAACATGGTAAAATCTTTTATAACTTGACTCTAGTGCTGAAAGGCATTAATAATGATTAGATTTCATCATCTTCAGAGTTATGGAAACTAAAAAAATCTCTGAAAGTCCTATTTTCCAATTGATCATGCCCTATGAGAATTCAAGCACTATCACTTAACAGACATCAGAAAGAGCCCATATAAATATTAAACATAATGAACAGAGAAAGGGCTATACAACATTATGTGTAAATTGTAAAGTAAAGCCGTATTCTCTAACAAAATATTCCAGGAACCCTAATGACTCTGCTACACTCTCTATGCCCCCTGTTAAGCAGCATCTTTGATAGACACACATTTCCTACGTGGATGCAAGCAGATCAGTCCTCACATCATTTTCAAGTATTACTTTAAATTTTTCATTAATTTAATTTTAACCACTCACTACTACAGAGAACTATGGCATTACTGGCTCTCAAATTATTGATCTGAAGGCAAATTCAAGCTGAAATATACAGATAAATTGTCTAATCTGAGGTACGTTCAACATGCAAATTTAAATTACAAGGTCAAGATTTTCATTAGAAAAACACTAATGCTCAAATTCTGCCAGATGTGGCAGAAGAGAGACTAGAATAGTACACACAGATTGTCAAATTTCTATAGAAAGTAATGCTTACTGACTTGTATTACAGTATATAGGAGACTTAATCCCCTCACCGCTCCCATCCCCCCCAAATCCACAGATTTATGGTAAAAGGGAACAAACTATGGAGTGGTTTAAGGATTCTACTGATTTAGTACAAAAACTGAAAACTCAAACTATACATGTATATTGCACATGTAGACATATCCACCCTAATGAAAATACATTATCAATTACTTTATATCTGGAACCAAACATACACAGCTTAGCTATCAAGAAATAACACATAGGGCTTCCCTGGTGGCACAGTGGTTGAGAGTCCGCCTGCTGATGCAGGGGACACGGGTTCCTGCCCCGGTCCGGGAGGATCCCATATGCCGCGGAGCGGCTGGGCCCGTGGGCCATGGCCGCTGAGCCTGCGCTCCACAACGGGAGAGGCCACAACAGTGAGAGGACCGCGTGCCACCAAAAAAAAAAAAAAAAAAAAAAAAAAAAGAAATAACACATAGATAAGACAGGGCTGGGAGGTGGAGAATTACCATTTGCTACTGTATCTGGGGAATCTTTCTCCAAATCTTACCCATTTAACTCTTAGAACTTCACCTATAACATTTGGGGCTCAGGTCAAAGCATCTAAATAAGCCAAGGCAGACCTAACTGAATTAGGAGGAATAGACCTTCCTCAAGGACTATATGCCAATGTCATTTATTCACTTAGCAAGCTCTGACGGCAGATTTAGTCTACAAATTTCAATTACAGATAATCAAATAAATGCTATTAAATGCTTCCATTTCTAAATAAGAATAATCATCTATGTCTTCTAAATGGAGCTCTTGCGAAGCACTGGCCTAGGGCACAGCAATGAATGAGGCTTAGAAAGTAGGTAACAGGATCAAACACCTGGTGGGAATTCATACACTGTAAGTATGACAGATAATAATCCATACATACAAACTTTCATTTTTCAGATGAAGAAATTTACCTAGGACAACCAAGATGTGAAACCAGAGCTTCAGACTCCTAAGTCAGTATTCTTTTACTACATTATCTACTTCTACAGGGTCAGGCCAAAAGTTCCTAATACCTAGCTCGAATTGCTCACACAGAAATGAATAAATACAAAAATGGGGGGGAGGGAAGAAGGAGCAAAAAGCTGCTCGATTTAAGAAAAAGGAAACCTACGAAAGACAACAAGTCATACCAGGTTTACTTCACCAAAAACCTCAGCTAGTTAAGGGCAAGGAAGTAACTTCATTCCCAATTTCTATATTTTTATTCCCATGAAATTACTCTGACCACTCTTTTTTTGCACATTCCACATATACTGTTCTTTTTATTAATTAAGTAAATATTTATTTATATTTATGTATGTATGTATGGCTGTGTTGGCTCTCGAACCCATGTCCCCTGCATTGGCAGGTGGATTCTTAACCACTGCACCACCAAGGAAGTCCCCTGAGCACTTTTTGAAATGTACTGTTCCCTGCTTGTGCCCACAAAATGATGTGTATATGTTAATAATTTTAGATTTGATGTACAAAAAATTAAGCATATTGATGAAAATTATCTATTTAGTAAGTTTTTACATAGGAAGCATTAAAAATTAACGCAACCAAACATCTATGGACTATTGCTTAGTAAATCCCTACTACAAAAACTTTACACTCCAAAACAATGAGCAATCCCTTAGCACCCAGTTTCACTTTTAATAGATGAAAACTACACTTATTCACACATGATAAAAACATGATGGAGGTCCTTCCAATCCTCCAGTCTCAGACTGGAAGAAATGGGTTTTGTTTGAATGAGTGACTGTTAAACCAAAAGATTCTTAGCACGTCTTTTGCCTTCACCAGTGTGTACTACAATCGGGTTAAGCAACAGCTGTTGCCAAAACAGGCCTTATTTCCTCCCAGTGCTGCTTCAAGGTACAGAATGTGAAGGTGCAAATACATCTGTCTTTTGCCATTTGTAGTTCTACTGGCCTTGCAAATGTCTTCGAATAAGACAGATGGTCCCTGACACCGCACAGGCTTTCAGGGATCTATATTTCCAAAAATAAGAGGGCAGACATGAAACACGGTAAGTACACGTCTATCCCCTGAAGGTCTGAGTTAAGGCTTCCATCTACATTTGGTTATTTAAATATAGGATCCTAAGCAATCCTTGGAAATCTCTATGCTAGAGATATGATTTTTAATGTTTATTTCATGCCATTATGCCAAATATCTAGGACATGGAACAAATAATATATATTTTACTAGATATATTATCAGGTATATTTGAACTTACATGTCTATAAATGAGTCAGCTCTGTGTTCTCTTTCTACATAATTCATGTCAAATACTTCTGTTAATTTTATCTTTAAAATGTTAGGAAAGGCATTTCACTGAAGCACAGAGTAAATCAGGATTTCCACAATGACCTGGAAAATTAAAAGCCTGTTTGCTCCTCACTCTGGTGACCTTAATGTGGCAATCAAAATTCTCAGTGAATATATAAAATTCAATGGAAATAACGCAAGTGAGCTAAGGGCAGCTTGCGAACTGGTCACAGTAAAAAAAAATTTGTTTTCTTAATAAAAATGACATAAATATAACCTTACTATCTAATGGGAGAAATCTAATGATATAAAAATATCTGGGATGTGCTTCAAATCTCAGCATATGTCAAAAATGGAAATTTAGGGAATATATCTTACTCTCCCCCCAAAAATATTACTTTTGGTTAGGCAAAATACATGTATTTCAATGAAAATGCTAAATGTTAAGATAATAAACCACAAACTATATTCTAAAAATTCTATGACCAAATGTTTGGGTGACTTACAGTAGTACTATAAGAATTATAAGTAAAGTCACAATAGCAATTTCTAAATATAATCAACAAACCCTTCAGAAAATGGCTTAAGGGTATTAAGTCTTGTAACCTAGCCATAGGCAAGCATAAGTTATGAATACTATCATCAAGGTGTTTTTGGTCACTGTAATCTTTGTTAATAGGAAGGGGAAAAAAGAATAGTAGGAGGGGAGGGAAAAAAAGAAGAGTGGGTGGGGTAATTTATGGAGCACTAAAGCTCTGCCATAGTAGAGAATTCATTACAGAAAACAACCATATAGAAGAAAAAAATACTAATAAAATGAGCTTTTGGTGGATGTGTGTGTGCATGTGTGTATGTGTGTGCCGAGTGAGAAAAGATAAATGATAAGGCAAATATGTTAAACTGCTAACATTTGGGAAATGTGGGTATACAGGAATTCCTTTTACTGGTCTTGTAACTTTTTTTGGTAAGTTTGAATGAATCTCTATCAAAATGTTTAAAATTTTAAACCCAAGCTTGTCACTGTGGGACAAGCAGTAATTATTCCTTCTAAACACTCCAAGATAGGGGACATGCCAAAAAGAATTCAAAAATTTGGAAAAAATAAAATGGTATGAGATCTGAGATAAAAAGCCCAGTAAAGAGGGAGGAGATATGGGGATATATGTATATGTATAGCTGATTCACTTTGTTATAAAGCTGAAACTAACACACCATTGTAAAGCAATTATACTCTAATAAAGATGTTAAAAAAAAAAAGCCCAGTAACTAATAAGATACATGTATCTTGAACTAATATTAATTTCAAAGCACACAATTCAAATTCCTATCACTTAATTCATTAATAAATAATTATTAAACTGTCTAGAATATAAGGGAACATAATACACGTGCTCTGAAAATCTAGGAATTGTGACCAAGTTTTTTTTTTTTTTGCCTCTCCTGCTGCGGAGCACAGGCTCCGGACGCGCAGGCTCTGCAACCATGGCTCACTGGCCCAGCCACTCCGTGGCATGTGGGATCCTCCCAGACCGGGGCACGAACCCGCGTCCCCTGCATCGGCAGGCAGACTCTCAACCACTGCGCCACCAGGGAAGCCCTGTGACCAAGTTTTTAACAAGAAAAGGAAACACAGAAGTTATCTAAGTTCATAAAGTATGGTAGTACAGGAAGACACCAGATGATTAATAGTTTCTACCCAACTAAAGACAGAGAGAAAGAGTAGCAAGAGAGACAGTGAAAGAGTGTGTGATACAGTTTATCTTTTTATTATGGAAAGTTTCAAATATATATAGAAGTAAACTCACTTTTCAACCTCCCCACAAATATTTTGAATTAAACTCTAAGATCACGTGATTTCAGGCATAGAACTTCATTTAGGATCTTAGTGGTAAAATTAAAATCAAGAGGAACAATTTTGAGGTTAGATTCTTAGATTCAGGAAAGACTGACAAACACTTCGTAGAATTCTACAATGCTGGGTTGGATCAAGAAGGTATATTTATGTACTGACTGACTTCTGTGAGTGAAAAAATAACTTTTAAGATTATGATTCAAGATTTAGTCTCATTTTTATTTGATTCTACATCCCAGAAATGTATCATTACACAAAGAAAACAATGAGCCACCTGTAAATATAAGTTCATAACCCCTTTACTATCCATAGCCACTCTTATTTAACTTATTTTAAAATAAAGAAACTAAATAAGAGGAAAGGGAGGTAAAAATTCTATTTAAATTACACTACTAATGAAGAGTTAAAAAGCTGATATCAATTTTTAAAAATACAGGCAAATGATATGTATCATAAGATGTCTGATTTGGGAGCTCGGTTTGCTGTATTTTTCCCTTAATACACCACAACCTCAATTTCTGCATTCAGAAACAGGAATTTATAGGCAAACACAACTCCACTATGTAGAGGATCAATTTCAGTGTAATGGTGAAATCTGGAGCTAAAAGGCCTCATCCTGGAGAATGAGTATTTCTTCTTACAAAAGCAGCTTCTGTAAACACTTCACCACCTAGCACAACAATATTAAAACATAATGATACAGCAGCCACATAATTAAGTCTATTCCTCTTATTGGAAAGACCTTGAAGACTATTTGAAGCCAAGATGGAGTTTTCTCTTGACTACCAAATACAGAATTTTAAGACAGTTGTTCCATTTCAAATTAGGCTAAACCTCAGGATTGCTTATTGATGAAAATAGGTAATTTGGCTATAGACATATATATTTTGGGGAACATAATGGAGTTTCACAGTTGTTATACAATTGAATATCTAATAATCTTATATCTTAGACACAGCACTTTATTTTCAGGAACCCAAAGAAGTGATAATTTTATATTCCTAACAGGTAGGAATTTGAAAAATTTTTAAATAGCTAAAATAAGCACAAAGATATCAAGTGAGTCATCAAGAGTCTCTGAGGATGTTAAGGACCAATCTGAGTAAAGCCTAAACCCTAGGACTCTGGATTTTGAAAACTATCCATAATATCACATTGTCCTGATACTAACAATAGATTATTATATGTAAATTGTACCTCAATGTAGATGATTTTTTTTTAAAGTATTAGAAACATGGTTGTCATATTAAGTTCTCTCCCTAGTATTGGTGTCAGTCAAAATTTGGGGGTCATTATAAATCCAGATCATGTCCACAAAAGCAAGAAAATGCAACTGCACTACTTTCAGACAAAGCCACAAGGCAGCAACTATAAGCCTGAGTAAATGGATCTGGTTTTTATTAGCCAATACTAGTTTTCACAACTTGTCACTGCTTTGTTTTTCCTGTGAATGTGTGTGTACATGGCTATGTATGAATGTGTTTGTGTACGTTCTATATTTTGTATTTAATCTGCTGCCATTAAGTCTCATGTGGGCTGTAAATGAAGAACATAATCAAAACCACCCAAAGAAAAAGTATGTTTTATTTTTGTGTATTTAATCCTCTAAAACAGCTACTAAAAAAGCATCAAGCCTGAGGCCTTACCCTGTTCGTTTGGTGATGGTTCCCAATGTCATTGGCTGCTTGATTTGTGCAAGAGGCATCAATACCATCAGGCTGGGGAGAGGAGAAAGCCGGGGGTTGCCAGGGTTGTTGTTGGCAAAATTATTGTAGGAGTCTTGGCTGTTGAGTTTCCCTACAAAGAGAAAAAAGAAAAGAAAAGCATCACCAAGCGAAGTTTCCTTCTCTGATAGGATTTGCACTGACTCCACTAATCTTTTAAGAAAGTTATTAAAGGCAGAAGGGATTCTAAAAGAATCATGGCTATATGGATGGAAGAAAAACAAAGGACTCTGGTAATACCAAATGTGCATTGATTATAAACAGAGACTGTAGTGTTTGAGGATGGAGGATTGGAGGATACAGAATTGGATAGATGTTACATGGTTATACAAATAATTGGTATAAAACTTAATTATAATTTTATGGTGCTATAAAGAAATATAGGATAGTAAAAGAAAATAAAATGGCAAGATCTAAATTAGTCTAGAGGAAGCATGGAACATTTCCCTAAACAAGCTTGAGAGTAAGTGGGGAGAATATTCCAGCCATGGCGACCTGCAAAGGCTCAGAGAGCAGAAGAAACATGAGTCATAAGGATGTGTATCCATAGAATGCACCACAGTAGACATAGGGTGAGACTGACAAAAGTCAATAGGCAAAAACATTGCCTTACTCCCAAAATGTACCACTCCCCACCATAAAATTAAAAAACATAAATCAACCCTTTATTTTATGATGGTATTAATACCAAAAAAAAAAAAAAGAATAGGCATTATGGCTCATTAACAACCAGGAAAAACAAGCTCTGTGAAATAAAATCCGATCTGCAGTGAGAGTAATTACTCTGCTCTCACCAATAAGCCAAATTCCTCTCATGCACTTATCTTTTCTCCCTCTCCATGGCTTTGCATTTTCCGGAACATCCTATAAATGAAATCACAAAGTATGTACAGTATTGTCTTGCTTCTTTCACTTGCCAATAAGCATCTGAGATTCATCCACTCTACATTTTCCTACATGTATCAATTCTTTCCTTTTTATTCCTGAGTATGATCACATTGTATGGAAGTACTTCAGTTTGTTTACCCAGTCATTGGAGAAAGGACATTTGACTTGTTTCCAACTTTTAGTTATTACAAATAGAGCTGCTATAAACATTTTTGAACAGGTTTTTGTATGAATGTAAGTTTTTAAAAAACATATAAATAATCTAGGAATGGAGTTGCTGATCATAGTAAATGAATGTTTGCATAGACATAATAATTGTATGTTTAAGGTTATGAGAAAATGCCAAACAATTTGACAAAGTAGCTGATTTCATACTCCCACCAGCAAAGTATGACAGTTCCAGTTCTTCTGCATCCACACCAGAATTTGGTATTGTTACTCTTTTTGATTTTAGCTATTCTGGCTTTTATTTGGATTTCTCTAATGGTCAAAAATGTTTAGCTTGTTGTTGTTATTGTTCATGTACTTATTTGTCATCCATATATTTTCTTTGGTAAAGTACCTATGTAAAGCTTTTGCCAATTTTAAAAACTGGGTTAATATTTTTGCTGAGATATAATTCATATACCATAAAATTCACCCTTTTAAAATGTACAATTCCATGGTGTTTAGTATATTCTACAGAGTAGAATCATATACTATGATCACTATCTAATTTCAGAACATTTTCATCACCCAAAAAGAAAGCCCATACCCATTAGTAGTCACTCTTCCTTTGCCCCACCCATCGGCTTTTGATACAGGAATCTTTTCTGTTTCCGTAGATTTGCCTATTCTGGATGTTACATATAAATGAAATCATACAGTGTAGCCTTTTGTGAGTGTTTCTTTCACTTATTATGTTTTCAAGGTTCATCCATGTTACCAAGTATCAATAGTTCAGTCCTTTAACTGGTTGAGTAATATTCCAATGTATGGATATACCACATTTATACCAGTTGATGACTATTTGGGTTGTTTTAACAGGCTACTATGAATAATGATTCTATGAACATTAGTGCACAGGTTTTTATGTGGACTTGTGCTTTCAATTTTCTTGGGTATATACACCTAGCAGTGGAACTGTTGGGCCTATATTTAACCTTTTGAGGAACTGCTAAACTGTGGCTGCACCAGTGTATGAACGCTCCAAATTCTCCACATCCTCAACAATATTTGTTATGGTCTATCTTTTTTATTTTATCTATCCTAGTGGGTGTGAAGTGGTATCTCACTGTATTTTTGATTTGCATTTTACTAATGACTAATGATGTTAAACATCTTTTTCATGTGCATTTTGGTAATTTGTATACCTTCTTTGGAGAAATGTCTATCCAAAATGTTTACCCAAAATTGAGTTATCTTTTTATTGTTCAGTTGTAACAGCTAATTATATTCTCAGAATGTAAGTCCCTTATCAAATACATGATTTATAAATATTTTCTCCCATTCCATGTGTCATCTTTCACTTTCTTCATGGTATGCTTTGAAACATAAAAGTTTTTAATTTTGATGAACTCTTTATATTTTCTTTAGTTGCTTATTCTTTTGTTGTCATATCTAAGAAACCACTGCCCAGTCCAAGGACACAAAGATTTAGAGCTATGTTTTCTTCTAAGAGTTTTATATATTTTTAGCTCTAACATTTAGGTCTCTGACCAATTTTTTTTTTTTTTTTTTTTTTTTTTTTTTGCGGTACATGGGCCTCTCACTGTTGTGGCCCCTCCCATTGTGGAGCACAGGCTCCAGACACGCAGGTCCAGTGGCCACGGCTCACGGGCCCAGCCGCTCCGTGGCATGTGAGATCCTCCCGGACCGGGGCACAAACCCGCGTCCCCTGCATCGGCAGGTGGACTCTCAACCACTGCGTCACCAGGGAAGCCCTCTCTGACCAATTTTGAATTAATTTTTATAGATGGTGTGAGGTAGGGGTTCAACTTCATTCTTTTGAATGTTGAATATCCACTTGTTCCAGCATCATTTGTTGAAAAGATATTCTTTCCCACACCAATGGACTGGCCTGGTACCCTTGCTGAAAATCTAACGACTATAAATGTAAGAAATCATTTATGGATCTTACTCCCATATTTCAAAAGTTCTTTATATATTCTGGATATAAACCTTTTATAAGATACATGATTCTTAAATATTTTCTACCCTGCTGCGACTTGTCTTTTTCTTCTCTTACAGATCTTTTAACAAGCAAAATATTTTTTCATAAATTCCACTTTATGAATTTGTTTCTTTTGTACATTTTTTGCTTCAAAAATTCAATCTAGGGGCTTCCCTGGTGGCGCAGCGGTTGGGAATCTGCCTGCCAATGCAGGGGACACGGGTTCGAGCCCTGGTCTGGGAAGATCCCACATGCTGCGGAGCAACTGGGCCCGTGAGCCACAACTACTGAGCCTGCGCATCTGGAGCCTGTGCCCCACAAGAGAGGCCACGATAGTGAAAGGCCCATGCACTGCAATAAAGAGTGGTCCCTGCTTGCTGCAACTGGAGAAAGCCCTCACACAGAAACGAAGACCCAACACAGCCATAAATAAATAAATAAATTTAATCTAAAAACTTTTTAACTTTTATATTTTACACTTATTTACCACAACCTTACAAATACGCATTTTGAATTTTTTTGTTTTTTAACCAGTGTCCTCAAAATAGTACCTATAATGTCTATTACTTCAATACTCTGACACTTGAAATCTGAGGCAAGTCAGGATCCATGATCTCTTTTGCTTTTTCCATTTAATGATATCCTGGCCTAATGACAAACTTAAAGCTAAATTTTGTTAAGCAGACATGTTATGTCAATTTGTACTGCTATCTGAAAATAAATAGAAAACACATATAGTCACTGAAAAGAAAGAAAGGAGAATAGCAGAAGGGAACACACTATACTGTAGAGCAGAAGCACCCATTTGGACATTTACTATTTCTATATTATTTGATGTCACCAGCTTGTAAGCCTACCACTACAAAATTCAAATAAGTTACACATCTCCCAGAGAGAAGGTTATGAAATATAAAGACAGAAGTTGGGATTACATTATCAATGTCCTCTTCAGATACAAGCCACATGGAATTAGAAAATTTAGATCAGTGTGTTTGTTGTTTTTCATTTCCAAATTGTTTTGAAATTCTGCCATATCAGGATGACTTCTAAAATAGCCATTACATAAACCCTTACCCAAATACACACATACAGAACTCACTGAAGACAATACTTTCAAAACTCCTATAACACTTATTCACTTTTTTCCAGGAAGAATAAGGACTGTGAAGCATCTCTGTCACTGCAAATAACGGTTTTTCAGAGGAACTTAAGATAGAAAAAAAAACAGAAAAATCATGCTGAATTCCTTTTCTTTCTAAGACAGTCAGTGGTCTGTTACGCTTCTTTGATGGATCATTATATCCAACAAAACTTGCTGCTTCCACCTATATTTTGTCATTATCTGCAAAAATGCCAGCTGGGATTTTGACAGGGATTGCACTGAATCTGTTGATCAGTATAGGGAGCACTGACATCTTAAGAATATTAATTCTTCCAAGCCAAGAACATTGGATGTCTTTCCACTTATGTAGGTATCCTTTAATTTCATTGAATACTGTTTGGATCTGAATCTAATTTGGATCTGAAATCAGACCACAACCAAGCCAAGAACATGGGATGTCTTTCCACTTATGTAGGTATCCTTTAATTTCTTTGAATATTGTTTGGATCTGAATCTAATTTGGATCTGAAATCAGACCGCAACACGAAATATGTCACAAGCTAATGAAATTCAAGGACTATGTTTAACACACACATTTCACAATGAGCAGTCAAATATTTGTTGAGTGCCTTAGCCTAAGATCACACACTGTGAGGACTGCATTCTTCGCTGTCACAAAGCTTACAGTCTAATATGCATGAAACAGGAATAATTAAGTGCTAATTGCCTAGCACTAAAGGTAAGTACACACGGGATCAATTATTTGGAGAAGAGATCATAGAGCAGATGAGACATAACCTAGGCTTTGAAAGATGGGTATAATATGGATAAGAGCAGAAGAGTAGAAATATTCTGAGGATAAGGATAACATGAAGAGGAGAGCATGTAAAGTGATGCCACAGATGTGAGCAATAGTAAGAAATCTCTAACTAGGAGAGAATTATAATGGAAAGCAATGGGAAGATAATATATTTCAGTTTTAGAAGAATATTTCAATTGAGGCAGAGGAGTAGGAACTTAGGTACCTAAATTATTCAGCAAGGGAACAGAACAGATTTTGAGATCACTGAACTTTACGGATAGGATGCTTAGTCTAGAAAAAGGAAGTGATTTCACTGAGAAGCTCCAAATCTTGTGGTTTAGTTAGCCATAACTTAAAACCCTTCGCTGGCTCACCAAGATAAAACCACCTAAAGGGAGCATACAAAGTACATCACATCTATCCCTCGCAGCCTTCTATCTTATTGTCAAGCAACACTCAAGTATTTATGAGCTTTTATTCTTGGTGTCTGTGTTCATGGTGTAGCCTGTGAAACCCAGTGCATCTGAAAGAGTAAAATAAGTTGGGTATATTTCATAAGAATTCATAAGTGTCTGACATATTTTACTATGTGGTAAGCAATTTATAAAAATAGCTTTAATTAAAGAATAAATAAAATGGTCAACAATGACAAGGTTCAGAAAGGCAAACATAGAGAGAAAACTAGTAACTCTGGTAATCTTCAATAGGGTAGCTTCACTAAAGAGGTGACAAATCATATGGAAAGGGATAAGTAAAGGGAGCGTTGATAGGAAATGATTCCGGTAATGGATACAGAACACAAATTTAAGGACTTTGGAGCTGAAAAGAAGCCGTTAACAAGATGAGATACTGTACCAGGCAAAGGTTTCATTCAACATTCATTCTTTCAACTCACACTTTTTGAGCCTTATTGGTATGAGGCCCTGTTCCAGTCCTGGATAAATAAGTCCAACGGACTCCTAAAGAGGTCATAACATAATGAGACAGAAATACTACAGGTCTTTAAAGAATTTAATGGGAGAAAAAGTGCTAATAAAGATATCTGCAAAATGTCTCAGGAACAAAAAGGAAGGAGACGTTTTTCATTGTTGTTTTAAAGGGACGATATGCAAATTTTGAGTATAGA
This sequence comes from Stenella coeruleoalba, assembly GCF_951394435.1. Lineage (NCBI taxonomy): Eukaryota > Metazoa > Chordata > Mammalia > Artiodactyla > Delphinidae > Stenella > Stenella coeruleoalba. The sequence continues at coordinate 33,552,530 of NC_137165.1, forward strand.
GGAAGGAACTTGGATCTTCTCATCTTCACTTTTCTAGTAGAAAATAAAGGATGAGAGCTGTGTGAACAATTAATTCAGGAATTAGTAAAATGAGGGAACTAGCTTAGACAAGACATCTCATTAACTCACACGTAATGATCTACGTATAAAAATATATGTTAAAAGCACAAAATTTAAAAATGAAAGTTCATACTGAATCAAATACACAAAAATAGTATAATGATCCTTTCTTCCCTTTTCAATTGTTCAAAGTCTTTGTTTAAAGACAATTTTCACTATCTCTTTCTTGTGTCATGGATTTTCTTTGAAAATGAAGTTAGAATCTAACAAACCCCCAGATTTACCCTCCACAAAAACTGTTAAGACTCCTCCAGAGTAGGAGCAGTATCTTACTCGTTGTTGACGGCTCAGTAAATGCTGAATGAAGGGAGGAAATATATTTTTTCTCATATCCAGGAAGTATAGGAAAATACAGCCCTATGATCTATAGAAAAAAAATTAATTTTGGAGGGGACACCCAAAGTCCTTCAGAAGATAGCCAGGTGCTGGAACCCATGGCTTTCACTAGTCTCCTTAGTCTTAGGTTGACTCGGCCAGGAGCCTAGACTTGGTAACTTTAAGAATAGATCCTCAGGGCTTCCCTGGTGGTACAGTGGTTGGGAGTCTGCCTGCCGATGCAGGGGACACGGGTTCGTGCCCCGGTCCGGGAAGATCCCACATGCCGCGGAGTGGCTGGGCCCATGAACCATGGCCGCTGAGCCTGCACTCCGCAACGGGAGAGGCCACAGCGGTGGGAAGCCCGCGTACTGCAAAAAAAAAAAAAAAAAAAAAAAAAAAGAACAGATCTTCAGACACTTCCTTATGGATATATCAAACCTAAATTTCTGGGCCAGGATTATTTTTGAAGCCTGAAGCTTCTTAATACAATGAGGCTCAGCAGAAGAAACTCGTAGTATCCTAAGTCTTGGACGCGGATTAAGCCTGTCCCTCCATTTTACACTTCAATTTCCCTTTGGACAGACAGGGAGAGCAGCACTTTCTTTGCTCCACCTTCTAGGCATATATATGATTGTAACAGTAAAATTAAAAATTTCTGAGATCAGTGAAGAGTCACTACATCAATTCTAAATGTCACCTTCAGCAACCATTCTTTACTATGCTTTTCTCTTTATTGTATGAGTGAAAACAGTGGAGGCTGTTTAATTGCAATTTCATTAGTGGGCTTCATAAAACCTTAAAATACATATAATATTTCACACAGCATTATACTTACAAATTCCAGCTGGGAAAAGACCTGTAAGTGACAAATGCCATGAGAATGGATATTCTCACAGTATTTCTGGCACATCCAAACAGAGGAAGTCTCAAAAATCTCATGAGAAAATAAGCTCTTCTAAAACTCTCATCCCAGTTTTTTGGACTTACTCTATATAGATAAACTTCCATAAGCCTTCAGGCTTTTGGGTCTTTAACCAAATCCACCAGAGCTTTGATCCTTTAGAGGTTTACCAGTCCCCAAGATAGACAGAGCTCTCTTGGGGTGGGGGAAAAATCCCAAGTTCCAATAAAATGCTTTCTCAATAAATTAAAGCAGGAATTCTATTTGAGAATAGAAAATAATTTAAAAATCAGAATTTTCAAAACATCCTTTGATGTTTAAAGCGATATTTTGTTTTCAGTTGTTTATTTGTTTACAGTTATTATTGTTTTTAATGTCACAATACAAAGCCCGAAGCCAGAACAGTTCACATCGGGGTTTAACCACTGACTTTTTGTATTTACTTGTACAAGTTTGCATTTTTGAAAAAGGAATTATGAAAACAATCTCATGTGCTCCTTTTTTCTCCCCCGTTCTGCCTTTTGGATGAAGAATACCTGCAGGTACGTTGGGGAAAGAAACTTTCAATCTCCACATTAACACACAGCACCTCTGTCTGTGTGTGAGGCTGATGTGATATAATCTCTGCTTACTAAAAATGTTTCTAACTTCAAAATGCCACCTTATCATGTATGCACTGTCCCAAAGTATGTTTTCCCAGACTTTCTATACTATAAACACACAGGGGGAAAATGGATGAAGTTGAGGATAAAAGAGAGAAAATAACAATGGGCTTTGTTGCTGTGCTGGAGGAACAGCCTGTCAGGTCAGCTTTGCAGAGGCATATTCCCAAACCAGTCATCATTAACGGACTCACTTCCACAGGAAAAAAAAAAAAAAAGACAGAGTCTGAAAACTCCGGACAAAAGAAATCCCTGCAGACAAAGTAAAAACAAATTAAAAGACCCATTATAAAACACAGATGCTACAAGGAAAATAAACTTTCCAAGATTTACTGGGCTTTGACAAACTTGAACATTTGTGGAAAAGACATCAGCAACAACTCCCAGGTAATGTGGCTGCAAAGCTAGACTCCTTTCTGTTTTATCTTTACCCTCCCTGCAGAAGCTGCCAGGTTGGTATTCTTAGCTTCTGAATGCATGATGTGAGAACATGTGAATGCGGCAAAGTGCCAGCCACAAGAAATCTCTAAAAGCCAGCAAGGTCCTGAGATTACTGCCCATTTCAGATTATGCTAAATATTAAAGTTAATACCAGTGTATCTGTGTGTACACCTTCATTTCTTCTTAAATGCAAACCAGAAGAGGAAAAATAAGACGTAAATGCAATTATAGGCCTCCTCCCTCCCCTTTAAAAAATTTCCCTATCTTACCATACAGCGAAGTAAGATGAATGAGTTCAGTTAAAATAACATTAAGCAATCAAGGGATCAGAGTTGTAGGTGAGAAAGTACCTTAAAACGGTATCACTTCAGTGAAAAAGAGAAAACTTTTTGTTATAGGATTCTAGAGGCACAAGCTACAAATTACTGCTAATGAGGGTCTGAGGAAGATTCTAGGAACAGAGGTGTAAGAAAATAAGAACTACAATGGAATCAAGGGGACCAAATGGAGAGTGTGGAGGATAAAGAAGCATTGTCTTTTATTGTCATTAGGGATGCAGGGATAAACATAAAAATGGCAAAGGTTCATGTGGAAAAAAGCAAAATGACACTAGGCAGTGTTGATGGTGTCCTAAGGGAGAGCACAGCTTTTAGGAGGTCTGCATTATCTTCTCACTTTTTTTTTTTTTTTTGTGGTACGCGGGCCTCTCACTGCTGTGGCCTCTCCCACCGCGGAGCACAGGCTCCGGACGCGCAGGCCCAGTGGCCATGGCTCACGGGCCCAGCCGCTCCGCGGCATGTGGGATCCCCCGGACCGGGGCATGAACCCGTGTCCCCTGCATCGGCAGGCGGACTCTCAGCCACTGCACCACCAGGGAAGCCCATCTTCTCACTTTTTGACCCTTAACATGGACACAGACTTCATTCCTTTGGGCACTCCATTTTTTCTGAAGGTTTACTAAAGAAACATATAGAAACGAGACTCCTACAATAGTTTCAAATTCTGTTCTCATCACCCTTCCACACACCTGTCCACAAGATCCACTCTTGTTCTAGGATATAAACCTCTCAGTCAGTGTCCTTGGTCTGCTAATATTTTGAACCCTTACATTTTGAAATTGGAGTAACGAGGCACACTAAGAGGCAATGTGGATGTGACAACCTGGCACCCCTGAGAAGATAAATATATAGGAAGAACCCTATTCCCAAATATCCCATTATTATCCTACTTCAACCAACTTCTTTACTCTAAGACCTCATGTAGATGGTCTACTCCCAACATCATGTCTTTCCAAAATAAAAATCAGGTAACAAGTTCATATGGGGCTTTTTTGGTGCTTTTTGCTTTCCACAGAAGACCAAAACGTTCGGTCTGCTTTTAGTATCCTGCTGTGGAATTGACAGGGATAAAAATCCAAAATATACCAATGAGTTTAACTAAGTTAACTCTGTAGTTGAACAGCTCCCGACTTCTTGACTCTGTCAAAAAGGGTACAATGGTAGCTTGTTTTGTAACAATCCCTGGAAATGTAGGCTCTGAAAACCTAAAAACACTGCTTAGCACTTGCTTGCCATCTAATTTAACATTAAAGCTTTCTCAGCCAAACACTCGATAATTATTTAATCAAAACCAAATAGAGTCCTTTTGGAATATATAAAAAGTATCCTGTGCAAACAGGAATTTCTTGAATGTGGGTTGTTTGGGGTTGACATTGGAGTCTCTGTTTCTCTTTTTCTTTCTTTCTCTCTTTTTTTCCCCTTTCCTAGATGAGAATGACAAGCTTCCCAGCTGCAGTTCCAGGACTTTCACCCTCCTTTTTGACCTTTTCTCAGGCGTATTCCAGTATAATCTGTAATCTACTCAAGTAGGAAGAGGAAACAGCAGCGCCCTGGTGAGAAACAGTGCCTTCTGACCCACATACCAAACTGGGCGGAAGCAATGCTTGTTCACAGAAGCCAAGGAGAGCAGAACACACACAATTAAAAGAAAATGAATAATACATCCCTATTTTTTGAAAGACTGTTAACAGAACAACCAAACAGTTTTGGTGACAAAGTACAAGATAGGAAGCGTTCAAGGACAATTCTGACTAGGCACTGACTTGTTTCTCCCTGTAAAATTTTTGGAGAGTAATAGGTGGTGAAGCAAAGATACTGCAAAAACATATATGCATTTCAAGCGAAACATTTGTTGCTTTTTCAAGTAAACAGTTCACAACACAACAGACAGGTACTTTGGGGGAGGGATGCGAAGGTAGAAAGATAAGAAATATTCCCCACAAAATTAACTTGAAAACAAGAACCCAATTTTTTTTTTTCTTTGCAAGATGGGGTTGAGGTTTTTAATGATACTGTCATTACTCTTCCCACTACATACAAAGTAGCTGCACGGAACTTTGCACTAGTACTAACTAAATGTCAGTAGAATTAAAACTTCACATTCTGGAGACTTGAAACTGTACTATTTTTCAGATATTAATCAATATATAAATTTATAGGGGCTCCCTGGTGGCACAGTGGTTAAGAATCCGCCTGCCAATGCAGGGGACATGGGTTTGAGCCCTGGTCCGGGAAGATCCCACATGCCACAGAGCAACTAAGCCCGTGCGCCACAACTACTGAGCCTGCACTCTAGAGCCCACAAGCCACAACTACTGAGCCTGCATTCCACAACTACTGAAGCCCGCGTGCCTAGAGCCCGTGTTCTGCAACAAGAGAAGCCATAGCAATAAGAAGCCCGCGAACCGCAACAAAGAGTAGCCCCCACTCGCTGCAACTAGAGAAAGCCCGTGTGCAGCAATGAAGACCCAACGCAGCCATTAATTAATTAATTAATTAAAAGTATATATATAAATTTATAAATATTCAAATACACAATGTGCTAGGTAGTTTCCTTTTCTAGTCTGAATACTTTTTTACCAGTTTATTATCTTAATGTGTTCACGACTGTTACATGTAAATGTGTTTTTCTTTCCTTAATCCAAAACTAAATAAATTTAGAAAATTTACACATAAAAATTAAAAGTCAAAAGGAACTAACTAACTGTTGCTAAAACTATATGTAGAACAAGATTAGTCTACACTACTCCAAAAAGATACTAAAGCTGTCTGAGAACAAGGATCCTTGGACTGCAAAAATAAGCCTAGAAGGGGAGATAAGTCAGAAACAACATTCAAAAAAATACAAATAAGAGGAAATAGGAAATATTTCCAAAAAGTTTCAGAGATAAAAAGTGTATGGGGACAAGCACTGAAATAAACTTCATGAAAATCTTCTGTCTGCATCTCCTCTCCACTATACTTTTGGCACCATTTGTTCACACAGCCAACCCAAATTTACAAGATGAATTTTAAAAATCTCCTCCCATAAGTGGGAAGTTCATTACCTTAGTTTATTATTCTTGCAGCATTCCAAGATTTGGGATGAAGACAATTTGTAAGAGCTGGTGCTCTTAATATTTAAGAAGTTTCAGCAATTTTTAATTCATTTTAAACCTTAGGATTGTAGTTTACCACTCTTTCCACAATGAAAAATCAAGGAAGACAGTCAATGGACTATATTTAACAGTAGAGGGAACAATGCAAACTGTTTGTATAAAGAAGGAGAATAAATGAAAAAGATCTTGGGATTTTACTTTAAGAATCAAGTTATTAAAAAAAAAAAAAAGAATCAAGTTATTCCTAAAGACGTAAGCAACCTCAAAATTCCCCACTCTTCTGAATCGAAGAGTAGAGTTTTGGGACTAAGTGCTCAGAAGTGAAGACATTTAATAACCCTAGTGCAAAATCCCCAGAATTAAAAATCCCATAATCTAGCAGCACTTAGACCAAATCTGTGATTAAATGAGTTCCCCAAAGTATAAATAAATCCTCATTAAAATTATTTTTTGAAAATATTCCACACCCATATCTCCCATGCTTATCTCGCAATGAATTCTGTATCATGTCAACAGATCAAACAGAAGCACTTCACTGTTCAAGGAAAAAAAAAGGAAACTTATCTGCATCATTCAATAAACATAATGCTATTAAAACTGTTGAACCTATAAGATATGGAAAAATGGGAGCTGGTACTGAAATAAAAAGAAACACTGTAACAAGATAAAATACTGAATAAGTTGCAAGATTTAAGGTGTAACGTTTTTAGACTTGGAGGACTCAAAATAATTTAACATTTGCAGAACTGGTCTTTTTCCAGTACATTAAACACTGTATACTAAGGAAAAATTAAATATTAAAATCAAAGTATTTTCTGCTGAATAACAACGATCGTAGTAAAATGTAAGCAACTTTCATAATAATCAAAAAGATATAATTCAAAATAGCAAAGATGCTCCCCACAACCTCCTTCCCGCTCCCTTACCCCCACTCCACAGAAGCCTTCCTTCTTTTTACTTATGACTGTTAAGGATATTTTCTGGCTCTATTTCAGCATCATGACTCAGGTCATGAGAAGTGTCAAAGATGCATTTCCTTCAGATGGGAAAGAGCAACAGATTTTAACAACCATACAAAGATGGGAGTACTGTGCAAAAGAGCCAAATCAGCATTTTTGACAGCAGGGAAGATAAAACCTTTTATACTCACATATATTTTATTTCCAGCTTAAAAACATTTAAATATCATTCTATCAAAATATGCTCACATGTTCTGCTCAAGAAGAAAACAGGAAACCCATTCTCAATATAGCTGCCTAAATTATCAACAATTTGTGAGAGTATTGTTCACCGACAAAAAAAGAAAAAGAAAGAAATCAAAGTACACATATGAACATTAATAAATAGTTCGAGTCCTTGTCTTCCAAACTTATTTTTCCAAAGGCAAAACCATGAATTTACCTGTATGCATAAAAACTCCTTTGACAGAAAGTCCTTGAGAATGAAAATCACAAAGAGGAGTGATACCATGACCATATCTGGGCACCTGAGAATGACGACTCTACTTCTTTCCCTGTAATTCTTCTGCCTTAGCAGAAACACTTATTCTTAATCAGCTGGGTTATTGCCAGAAAACCATAATCATTTATCAGTACTGTTGTTTTATATTTTCTTTCATCCATGATTTTTTCAAAAGCGTACACATTTCAATCCATTCCAAATTGGACAGGAGTGAAATATTATTGAACATTTGTTAAGAATTCCCTACTCATGATGCTTCTCAACACTGAAAAGGGAATGGCCTGTCTCTTCTGAAGCTGCCAACAACAACAATGCCCACACTAAATCCACTCTATCCATTTTGAAATAGTTTCACTCTTGTGCCTCATTCTAGCTTCAATATTCTCACCTGCAAAAACACATCATCCAATGTTAATACCTCTTTCAATGAACCTTAAATCCCTTTCCTTTTCTCATCCTCTTCCAAATTCTAAATGTCATTTTATGCTAAGAACCTATTATGCTAAGAACCATAACGGTTTCTATTTCTCAGTATGTGTAATGCTGGCACAGCAGCGACTTCACTCTCCGTACCCTTTTGTAGTTTACAAACTATAAGCCAGCAGTCATATTTTTACTTCCTGCTCAGATTTTTAAGTTCAAGACTGCTCATGGCTGCTACTCCCAAGTCTCATAATTTCTAAATCTGTTTATTTGGGTCACTCATGAAGACACTGGTCATTGTGTATCCTAACAAGCCCAATTCCTTCTCTGTTCTCCCCCTCCAATTTTTCTAAAACCAAATTTTGAAAAAATATTTCAATGGAACCTGACCAGAATTTTCTTACTTAATCGTCTTCCTCACTGGAAAAGTAAGGCTAACTTAACATGCAAATAGGTAAGCCAAATCCTCTTGTAATTAGTTATTCTAATCACCAGACTAAAACAATGTTGAAGGGTCAACTCCCTGAAAATTAACTTGTAATTCTATTGCCAGAACGTTTCTAGAGAATTCCTTCGTGGGGAAACTGACCAGTCAAAGTGAAAAGATCTACAAATACTATTGATTGGGGGGCACCCTAATAAAACTGATAGACCAGTTGGACCTATAAACTGGTATGAGCTACTTGTGCTCAAAGAGCTTCCAATCAGTTCTTTAGTATGGATGTGTTGATTAGGTGAATAAATATGAAATAACAAAATAAATCAAATAATAATAAATTTTTTTAAATAAAATAAAAAATAAGAATGATCAGCCAAGGATTCCTACACATTCCGGCCAGTATTTTAGTTTAATCAGTCTGAGATTGGGCCTAGGCATCAGTACTTTTTTAATCTATCCAGGTAAATTATAATGTACAATCAGGGTTGAGAGTCCAAGATGAAAGATAATGATGACCACAAAAAAAACTGAAAAAGGAACTCAGAGGAAACAGAGATACTACCAGGAGCAAATAAGTGCATCCAAAATTATAACTATCTTTTAAAGAGATAAACAATTTTACATCTGTGAAATAAAAGGATGTGAAAATAAGAGAAACATTCATAGGAAAGGTTATTAAAAACATATTGCACAAATAAAAATCTAATAAGAAGGTTAGTAGATAAAGTTGGGGATATTCTCTTAAAGTAAAACAAAAAGACAAAGAGACAGGAAATAGAAAAGAAAGTTAGGGGTTCAGTGTAGGTGATCCATTATCCAACCAAAATGATTTCCAGAAAGGGGCAAAAAAAAGAAAACAGCAAGAAATAAATTATGAAGAACTGAAAGAAGCAGACTCTGAGTGGGAGAAGTGGGTGCAGGAGAGTGCAATTTTTCTTTATAAAATTGTGGCATTATTTGACTTCTATAATAAATGTATGTATTGCTTTGATACAAAAATTATATATTGAATAGGTAAACAAAAACAATAAAACTACAATGAATGTTAACAGAAAAGAGAAGCAGAGATTAAGTATAAGGCCTAATGATGCCTCAGTAGTAGAGTGTAATCACTCTGGTCCCATAAAATACAGAGATAGGTCCTTGAATAGCAATGTATAGAGAAACAAAGAAAGGATCTTTTAGAACATACAGAAACCACTTACTCAGATGATTAACTAAAAGAGTTCCCTCCATTCATTCATAGGAGCTAGGTACCTGGACGGGGTACTAAAACTAGATAATAATTGATAGTAATATATTTCAAAAGTCCAATTCTCTAATAAGACTTTGAGGAATAAATCATAGAAAACATCATGAAAAGGAAGCTAGGTTATTATAAAATCTTAGACAACATCAACAACCATAGTACACCAAGTTCATGCCAGGGTTGCCATGATTGCCATCACAGGAAAGTTTAGAAAAGATCGCCCTCTAGAGGCATGTCTCATTAACCATTTAAAAACAAAACAAGAAACCTGGAGTCTATGATGTGCCAGTGTTAAAAATACAGAGAAAACACAAAATATTTCACGAACAGTAAAGAGGAAAACAAAACATGACAGTTTAGCTCCAACTGCTAACTACCTGAGCCAGCATTTATTTTAAGGAATAAAAACGAGAGAAAAAAGTGTAGCATATTCCAAATAATAGACAAGAGATAAAGTATTCAAATAGACTTTAATCAGTTTTTATAGTATTAAATTTAACATAAAGTATAATTTAGAGACAATATAAGAGTGTTAGAAGATACTCCACAGGTAATTTTATTTTCCTCAAAAACTATGTTATCTGAAACTTCCTCTCAATTTTGCTGTGAACCTATAACTGCTCCATAAAACCGTCTATTAAAAAATGATGCTATCTTTACTTAGTAGATGGTTTCTCCAATTAGGCCTTCTGAAATAAAAGAACTTTTCAGGATGGTATTAATTATAAGGCTTCTCTTTTCAATCCACTTTCCCTAAAGAACTCATCTGTTCTGAGAAACAATAGGAAGTGACATGAAAATATTTTAAATATGCATGATTTTGGTGTATAGATGTAAAGACACAAATTCACTAGGAAAACTTTAATAGACTTCAAAACAATATATTAAAAACTTCATCTGAACTACAAGAAAGTACATGCAACCAGTAAAAAACCCAGGTACTAAACTAAGATAGCCTAAAAGAAGATTTTTATCCATTTACATGTATATACTGTATATATATATATATACGCTGTGTCATATGAGGCATAAAATTTAAAGCAGAGCTACAGTGCACATGATTGATTTTTCTTGGCAAAAATTAAAACATACAAATGGAAACTTCAATCCACAAGTAAACAGTGATGTGGAAAGAGAAGTCAAAAAACATCACATTATTATTGATTGTCTTAAGTAGGTGAAACTATATAAGGCTGAAATGGGCGGTTGCTTTGTATTTACAGTTGTGATGTGGTCTGTATCAAGAAAACTACTGATCAACAAAAGTAATTACAATAAACCAGCAAATGAAAGCTATAAACACAGTTTCTGAGTGGTAAAAAAAAAAAAAAAGAATGCCTCATACAGATGCTAGGAAGAAAAGTGATGCTACCAGTTACTTAGAAGCAGTTTATTAAAATAGTGAGGCTTCAAGCCCAAGAAATCAGAGGCCCCCTCTACAGGACCCAGAGTCTCATCCATTCCTTCCATTTAGAAGAAGTAGAATCTGGAATTCAGATGCCTAAAGCTGTGACTCAATGATGACTCCTTCCTTCAGGACCAATGAGTTAATGGGAAGGCGACACTTCCGAGAACTGCTGAAGTAAATCCAGAATCCCTCTGTTAACGCAATGGAAATAGGAAAAAAACAAATTCCTTAAAAGCCCTATCACATAGTGACTGTCATATTCTTGAACCTAAACTGGAAAACTAATTTGCAAAATAAAGAAATGCAAAGGCTAGAGAATGGATAGATTAATTTATACAACTATATTTCCTAATGTATGGTATTACAATGAGTAAAAACAGATGAAAAAGAAAAAATAATACTACCTTCACTTTCAATTTTGCGTTGGGTGTACCTTCATTTCAGAAACAATGTCAGAAGTCAACTCATCAATACTGAGTCTAATAATGCTACAAAAGCCTATGCACAAGAAGGTCACGATTATATTTCAGTCACTTATTATTTGGTGAATTCTTCATTTATTCTCTTTTCTGCATAAGAGCCACTATACAAAAATATGAATAATGAATCAGTCCTACATACCTCCTTAGTAATAATCAGTATCAATAATGAAATTAATCATAGCAGCTAATCTTTTCCTGAGTTATTTCATGTGTGTCAGACACTATTCAAAATGCTTTGATCCTCACAGTAACTCTCTAAGGTAGGTAATTTTATTATCCCCATTTTACTGACAGAAAATTAAGGCACAGGTAGATTAAGTAATCTGTCTAAATTTACGGAGCCAGAAAGTCACAGAGGTTCTACTACAGGAAGTCAGACTCCAGGTCCTCCAACTGCCTCCCCAAGGAAGTTACAGTTAAAAATGGAGATCATCGAAAATAATAGGTAGAAAGCAGGAAGTGATAAGTATGGATAAATAGCTTACAGAAGAAACAAATACCAAAGTTAGACACTTTATGTTAAGAGGGAGAAAAGCACACTGTGAGCTGAGCTGAGCTGAGCTTCAAAGATTCATTCCACGTTTACCTGAAGAAATAAGCGGAAAACAATTCAGACGCAGGAACAAGGTGTTGATTGAAGCTGAAAAGCAAAAGCAAGTAATTAAATTTGCTTGGAGCATAAACAATAGTGGCAGAAACGGTTACTTCATTCAGCAAAAATTTACTAACTGGTAAAGGGAATGCCTCATCTCCTAGAGGACTATTCGCCTGCAAACATGCTCACCTCCTATTTCTATGAGAAACAGAGGCAATCTCCTCTTTGCCCTCTAACTTTTCCCCATTTTCCTGTTCCCCTTTACATCAATGCTCATTGAAAGGCCTGTCAATACTGGCCTCCAATTTCTCTCTTCCCGTCCTTAATAAAATCCTCTCTTATCAGGCCCCTACCGCTTCAACAAAACTTGCTCTTATCAAAGCTACATGTCCTCTACATGACTAAATTTGATGGTATTCTATCTTTTTCTCAGTCCTTATCTTAATTGACCTATCAGCAGAATTTAACACATTAATCATTCCCTTTTCTCAGGGAAAAAAAACCAATGTCTTCATTTGGCTTATAGGATTTCTCATGTGTGGTTTTCCTTCTATGTCACAGGCTCAGTCCTGGGACATCTTCATCTTCTTTTCATACTCATTCACTTACTAGGTGATCTCATCCTGCTTTGGCTTTTTTTATCTATGCCTCCCCAACATTTATTCTCAGCCTATTCCTTCCCACTGAACTCCAGATTCATAAAACCAACTACCTACCTAACATCACTAGGAGGTCAAGACACATCTTAAACTAAACATGTCCAAAAGTCCTGATCTGTCTCTATCCCCAGAGCTGCTTTATCCTCGTGGTCCTCATTTCATGTGATGGCAGTCGCACCCTTCCAGCTGTTCGGGCCGAAAGCCTTACTGGTCACCCTGACTCCTCTCTTTTCTCTCCTGGATTTCTGCAATGCTCTCCTAACTGGTCTCACTAGACTTCTACTCTTGTCAGACTGCAGATGGTGCGTTCTCAATACAGATCACCATTCTGCTCCTGTCAAACCACAATCTGACCCCGTCACCCAAAACCCTCCACAGCTTTTCCACTTTACTCTGAGTAAAAGTCAAAGGCTGACATGATCTGGCCGCATTCCCTCTCCGACCTCATCTTCTACTCTGCACCTTGTACACTGTTCCTTGGCCACATGGGCCTCCTTGCCTCTCCATGAACACTCCAGACACATTCCCAGCTCAGGGATTTTACACTGACTGTTTCTTCTGCCTGGAACATGTTCCGCAGACATCTGCATGACTTTCTCCCACACTTCCATCAGATCTTTATTCAAATGTCATCAACTCAGTAAGGCCTGCCAGGAGCATCCTAATTTCAAACTGCAATCTTCTCCAGGCATGCCCTATTCCCCTTCCTTTACTTTTCTCCACAGCATATAAAACTACCTGTTTATCCATCCATTTGTCCATCCATCCATCCATGAATCCATGAATCCATCCATCCATTCACCTATCATCTATTCTATGCATCACATATCCCGCCACTGGAAAGTCAGCTCCATGGGAACAGGGATGTTTTCCTCTTTTATTCACTGCTGTATCCTAGAGCTCAGGAACAGTGCCTGGACATAGTAACACTAATTAATAGTTCTTGAATAAAATGAAAGAATCTTACAGATGTTAAAATGAAAAGCAATGTTACCATGAATGAAAATCTCTTCATTCTGACAAGTAATAAACTGTTTTTATTAGAACTTCTAAGTTCTAATAACTTTGAAAACTTTGGTTTGAAGCCTTAGAATCTACATTTTACCAAATACTATATGAGGTGCCAAGATACAAATATAAACAAGAAAAAGACCCTCTCTTCATGGAGGTAAATCTACTGGGAGACACAGGCATGTCAATGAACATATTAACATATGTTAATATGAACAACTAACATTAAAATATAATAAAATCACATTCATAGTGCCAATACCAAGACTGATACAGAACATACAACATAAAGAGGTGTTTAAAAGAGGCTGAAGAGGAACTTCCCTGGTAGCACAATTAAGAATACACCTGCCAATGCAGGGGACACAGGTTCGATCCCTGGTCTGGAAAGACCCCACATGCTGCAGAGCAACTGAGCCCACGAGCCACAACTACTGAGCCCGCGGTCTAGAGCCCACGAGCCACAACTACTGAGCTCGCACACCGTACCTACTGAAGCCCACGCACCTAGAGCCCATGCTCTGCAACAAGAGAAGCCACCACAATGAGAAGCCTGAGCACCGCAACGAAGAGTAATATCTGCTCACCACAACTAGAGAAAGCCCACGTGCAGCAACGAAGACCCAACGTGGCCAAAAATAAATAAATAAAAAACAAACCAAAAAAAGAGGCTGAAGAGATGAAGTGATACTTTTAGCTAGATCATAATGAAGTAGGGTTTCAGCAGGCATCCAAGGGAATAAAAATTATTTTGAGAAGAGTATGCAAACTTAAAAGGTGCCAAGAAATGAATACATGTGGCATTTTCAGGGAAGGGTACAGAAATGTAGGTGTGGTGGAACAAGAAGCTGAGAGTGAGATGGAACCTTCCCTAACATCCTAAAAGCATGGTGAGACACTGAAAGACTGAAAGCAGAAAAGTGGAATATTATCCTACTTACGGTTAACAAAGAAAATGCTTGCGATAGTTAAAAGAAAAAAAGAAGGCTGGAGGCTACAGAAACAGATGAGGTAAGAAATGATGATAAGAGGTTCTTAATCACTTTTGTCATGGACTACTTGGACAACCTGGAAAAGCCTGTGGACTCTTTCTCAGAATGATAATTTAAATGCATGGGATACAATACACAGAATTACAAAGAAAACCATATTATTATACTGAAGTATAGCTATCAGTTTATTTTAAAAATTAAGTTCTGCTATAGTAATATATGTAATATTAAAATCAGTAATATTATTACATTATATATATATATAAAATTTCCAAGCAATGGTGAGCATAAACAATATTTCAAAATACATCTCGACAAAACACTTCAAGATTTCTTTGTATATAATGTGATACAAAAACATCTGTGTTTTTATTGGTGACAATGTCACAAGTACTGCTGCTATAACTGTCATGTGTTGTCTATATTCATAATGAAAGAAAACATTTACTTTTGGGTAGAGGATAGTAATCCTAAAGATGAAATATTTTCCTATCCATGTTCACGGATCTTAAGAACCCCTTAAGACTAAGGTCCAGGCAACAAGACCAGAAATGAAAGAGATATTTAGAGAAAGTATATTTCAAATAAATAAACATCCTCTGTTAAGTAAAAATGGCAAATAGATAAAATAATCCTAACCTAAACTGGATTGCATCCAGAGAGTAAAAAGGAAATATCCTTATATCAACTGTTATTTAACAGTTTCCTTTACTTTGCTAAAAAGAGCACAGACAAACAACAGCAATAACCGCCAAACCATGATTCATTTTCAAGATGAATCCCTCCCTGTTCAAACGTTTACATTGTTTTTGACTAGCATCAGATTGTTTATCCACACAAACTGTAAATACATCATTTTTAGAACTAACCAACAACAATGCCCATTTTGTTTTGACATGTAAGGTACAAAAAGAACATAAAGAAAAATGACCATCACTCTAATGTCTGCACTTTAAAAATGAAAAAACTACAGAAAAAGGGGGTGAAATTCCAACATAATAAAAATTTAGCATGTGTTATCAGGAGGAAAACGTCTCCTGAAATTCCTTGCTTTCAAAAGGGAATTTAAGAACTGCAGTACTGCTAAACTGTCTATAATCTCCTCTCTGAGATGCCTTCTCTTAGCTTTATGGAAAAATATGAAGAAAGCTGTGAAAACAATAATGCTGAGAGAAAATAATATATTTTGACAATATTACTCTTCAACTGTTTGATCTTTTACAAATGACAAATCCTTAACTGACTGGCACTTTGCACCCTTCAGCAAAAATATATTGAAAGGTATTCATTCAGTCATTCAATATCCGTTTTGTTCCCTTAGACAAGGGCAGAGATGACCTTAATTTCTGTGCACAGTATGCCCAAAGCCTAGCACAGAACCTGGTATGTGGTATGCTTATTAGAGAAGGAAGAAGAGGAAGAAAAAAGGAACTCAAAAGAATGCTCTCTGAAGATGTATAAAGACTATAAATTCTTCCAAATTTTTCTACTAATACAGCTGGTTCTCTGGCCAACCTAGCTGCCCAATGTGCACACTAAATCTCGCTCCATAAACTGTATGGTGAAATTCAAGTTAAGAAAAATATTTAACACAAAAAGCAAGGCCCTCAAAGAACCTATACTACCATTTAGTTATATGACAAAACAGTCACACCTAAGAATGTAAGTAATTATTTCTGAAGTAAAATTTCTTGCAAATGGCTGAAAACATGAATATCTCATAGCTTTCTAAACTTTTTTTTTTAATTTTAAATACTTTTTTATGATTTTTATTTGTAAAAATATTTATTTATTTATTATTTATTTCTTTTGTCTGCACCGGGTCTTAGTTGCGGCACACGGCATCTATGTTACGGCCATGGTATCTTTGTCGTGGCATGCATACTCTTAGTTGCGTCATGCAAACTCTTAGTTACAGCGTGCATGCAGGATCTAGTTCCCCGATCAGGGATCGAACCCAGGCCCCCTGCAATGGGAGCGTGAAGTCTTACCCGCTGGACCACCAGGGAAGTCCCAATACTTTTTTAAATGACAGTTTTCACCCAGGACTTATTTCAACCTCAAAGATCATGGATCACTAGTTAAATATACATGAATAATAACTGTTCTTATAAAAATAATAGGGCCAGGGACTTCCCTGGTGGCGCAGTGGTTAAGAATCCACCTATCGGGCTTCCCTGGTGGCACAGTGGTTGAGAGTCTGCCTGCCGATGCAGGGGACACGGGTTCATGCCCCAGTCCGGGAAGATCCCACATGCCGTGGAGTGGCTAGGCCCGTGAGCCGTGGCTGCTGGGCCTGCACGTCCGGAGCCCGTGCTCCACAACGGGAGAGGCCACAACAGTGAGAGGCCCACGTACTGCAAAAAAAAGAAAGAAAAAAAGAATCCACCTACCAATGCAGGGGACACGGGTTTGATCCCTGGTCTGGGAAGATCTCACATGCCACAGAGCAACTAAGCCCGTTTACCACAACTACTAAGCCTGCACTCTAGATCCCGCGAGCCACAACTACTGAGCCCGTGTACCACAACTACTGAAGCCTGTACACCTAGAACCCATGCTCCGCAACAAGAGAAGCCACCGCAATGAGAAGCCTGTGCACTGCAACAAGGAGTAGCCTCCGCTTGCCGTAACTAGAGAAAGCCCACGAGCAGCAACAAAGACCCAACACAGCCAAAAACAAATAAATTAATTAATAAAAAAAAATACTTCTAAATAAATAAATAAATAATAGGGCCAGGGACTTCCCTGGTGGTCCAATAGTTAAGAATCTGTCTTCCAATGCAGGGGATGCGGGTTTGATCCCTGGTCGGGGAACTAAGATCCCACACGCTGGGGGGCAACTAAGCCCATGTGACACAACTAGAGAGCCCAAGCGCCACAACTAGACAGCCTGCGTGCCGCAACTAGAAAGCCTGCACACAGCAACTACAGAGCCAACGTGCTCTGGAGCCTGTGTGCCACAATGAAAGATCCTGAATGCTGCAACTAAGACTCAATGCAGCCAAACACAAATAAAAATAAATATTAAAAAAATTATAATAGGGCCAAAGCACAAAATATCATCTAAGCAGAAAACAAAGGTCCCAAACTGTTTTGAGTTGCAGAATTTCTCCCCAGGATTCTATTTACCAATATATTTTTTCAGTCTATCTTAAAACTTCCTCCAGAAAAAATACATATGTTGAATTGATTAGGTATTACAAAAGGATGTGTGTTCAAGCAGAAGCATTTTAGCTTCTTTAACTTCTTAGGGATATAGCCAGAAGAACTGCAAAGATGTACTCAAACAAGTACTTGTACACACATGTTCATAACAGCACTATCCACAAAATCAAAAGGTGGAAACAACTCAAATATCCATCAATGGATGAACGGATAAAAAACTGTGGTACATACATGTAATGGAATATTATTCAACCATAAAAAGTAATGAAGTACTGACACATACTACAATGTGGCTATACTTTTAAAACATTATGCTATGCAAAAGAAGCCAGAAACAAAAGGTCACATATTTTATGACTGCAGTTATATGAAATACCCATAACAGGTATAGATTGAGATGGAAAGCAGACTGGTGGTTGCTACGGGCTTGGGGACAGAGGGGTGGGGAGGAACTGCTTAAAGAATATGCAGTTTGGGGGATTTCCCTGGCGGTCCAGCAGTTAAGACTCCGCCCTTCCAATGCAGGGGACACAGACTAGATCCCTGATTGGGGAACTAAGAGCCCACAGGCCATGCTGTGCAGCCCCAAAAAAAGAAAAAGAATATGCAGTTTTCATCTGGGGTGAAGACAATATATTTGGAACTAGACAGAAGCGGTAGTTGCATAATATTGTGATGTAATAAATCCCACTGAATTGTTAACATCTAAATGGTTAGTTTTATGTCATGTGAATGTCAAATCAATTAAATAAGGGTTGTTTTCTGTAGGAACCATAATCTTGCTCTATAAAATTCCCTATACTTAAAAATCTAAATTGGTCATCTGTCAAGGAGAAACTGCAATACTCCAAAAAACAAAGTGTCATCTAATGTCAATGAATATCTTCTCTCATTCTGGTGGGTACAACCATTCTGGTATTATCAAGGCCAAGATTCACATACGTTGTTATCCAGCACTTCAATTCAAAAATAAAACAAAGTGAGAGAGTGGCATGGACATATATACACTACCAAATACAAAACCAATAGCTAGTGGGAAGCAGCCGCGTAGCACAGGGAGATCAGCTCGGGGCTTTGTGACCACCTAGAGGGGTGGGGTAGGGAGGGTGGGAGGGAGACGCAGGAAGGAGGAGATATGGGGATATATGTAGATGTATAGCTGATTCACTTTGTTATACAGCAGAAACTAACACACCACTGTAAAGCAATTATACTCCAATAAAGATGTTAAAAAACAAAAACAAGACAAAAATAAGCACACATCTGCACTAAGAAACAAGGACAAAAATTTTCATCTCTTCATTATACATAATAGCTCCACATCAGAAACCACCCAAATATACATCAACAGTAGGAGAAAGGATAAATAAGTAAAAATATATTTGTACAATGGAATATGTAAGAGCAATGGAAATAAATGAATTAAACCTACATAAAAATACATGAATTAATCTCACAAACATGTTAAAGAAGTTGAATATACGAATATATACACACTCTGTTTTTAAAAAAAAGTGAACATTTCACTTTTTTAAAAAGTAAGGAAGTGATTACCCTGAAAGTCAGAATCACAGCTTACTTTTATGGAAAAGGGGCACAAATATGGAGTTCTAGTAATGTTTCCTTTATTGGTTGGAGTGACGGTTACACAACTATTTGCTCTAGATAAAATACTGACTGATACGTGGGTTTTTTAGAAATCCCCCAAAGATGTATTGGGTTGGCCAAAAAGTTCGTTCGGATTTTTCCGTAACATCTTACGAAAACCCAAATAAACTTTTTGGCCAACCTAGTATTTTAAAATAAAATGCAAATGCTGCTCTAAAATACATACGACTCAAGATTATTCCTCTCCAACAATAAATATTTCTTAATGAACTACAGCACTGATTCTGGTTAAAGCCAGAGTTTTCTGGAAAAGATCTATAGATATAAGATTCAATCTCCAAATTTATGAAAATAGTCTTGAACATCATATTCCATACATATGACATCAAGTAATTCTTATATACTGAAAAAGTTAGGGAGTTAGCTGAGTGCGGCAAGTGAGCTGAAGAGATCTGGTGCTTCCCCTGGGGCCAAGGAGAGTGGTGTGGCCTCTGCTAGGGTGGGGGAAGGGGGCAGTCATTGGGGAAGAAGGAGAGAACTTATCAAAAAATGCAAGGCAGAGTTCCCAGCACAACGGGAATGTTGAAGCCTGGGGACTACTGTTTCCATATTCGCTCACTCACACACTCCTCCATCCATCCATCCATCCATCCATCCGTTCATTCATTCAACAGATCTCCATTTACTCTGCGCCTGGCAGGCACTGTAATAAGTTCTGTTCATACAGAATGGGCATTTAATAGAACTAATAGCCTGGTGGCAGAGACATATTTAAAACATAATCACATAAATAAATATTTAATTTAAAGTTGAAAAAAAAAGTTAGGGAGCTAAGGTAGTATGGTAATGGTCACCATTACTATATTAACTTCAATTTATTAAATGATTTAATAAATTAAGAATGTTCCCGGGCTTCCCTGGTGGCGCAGTGGTTAATGACAATGCACGAGACATGGGTTCGATCCCTGGTCCGGGAAGATCCCACATGCCGTGAAGCAACTATGCCCGTGCACCAGAACTACTGAGCCTGTGATCTAGAGCCCGTGAGCCACAACTACTGAGCCCGCACGACACAACTACTGAAGCTCGTGCACCTAGAGCCTGTGCTCTGCAACAAGAGAGGCCACCGCAATGAGAAGCCTGTGCACCACAACGAAGAGAAGCCCCCACTCGCTGCAACTAGAGAAAGCCCAGGCACAGCAATGAAGACCCAACACAGCCAAAAATAAACAAACAAAATAAATAAATTAAAAAAAAAAAGAAGGTCCCCAAATGAGCCCAAGATCTTATCTTCATATGAATGAATTAGAAAAATGGGTTAATTTTATTCCAGATCTCGAAAATGAAAGATAAAGGGAAGAAGTACTGTTGGGAATAGTGGAGAGAGAGAAAACTGGGTTTACCGTGCAGAGGAGATCCAGAAGGGCTGCTGGATAGACCTGGAACAGGGCTACAGCGACCTCCTTGCTTAGACGTCAGTTCCTGTTCAATCTCTTCCAGCCCAGCACTCTTCTGGAAACGGCTCATACGATTTACCACTCGTGGTGACATATGTGTTCGAACACAAGGCTGGCCACCATAAGGGTTGATTGGGAAAACGTGGGAAGTCCCCCGGAGTGTACTGACCACAACCCAGCGACAGTCATGGCTGAAGCATATGTCTTGTACCTAGAAATGAAACAAGGAAAAACAAAAAAAAGATTGAAACTATTTGGGTTTACCTAGGAATATCACAAACATATTACTAAATATGAACAGAAATGCCTGCCTGGGGACTTCCCTGGTGGTGCAGTGGTTAAGAATCTGCCAAAAAAGACCCAAAGCAGCCAAAACCAACCAAATAAATAATAATAAATAATATAATTAATTAACTAATTATTTTTAGAAAAGAAATGCCTGCCTGGTTACCAAATTTACCTAACACCAGATTATATTTTCAAAATGTTTCGTCTAAAGATCAGATTCATGGTGAATACTGATCAAAACTCCACATAAGGGATTTGATAAGATTTACAAGAGGGAATTCTGTCCCTTGCTGTATACAGTGCCAAGTCAGAAAATAGGACCTAGGTGGTTTTACCCTATAGAGCTATATTAAAAAAAAAAGATATATGGATAATGTTCATTTCTTTAAAGGAATTTACCTTCCAAAAAAGCATAAAAGAGTAAAAATTAAAACATACATTATACAAAGCAGGTGAAGTTATTAATCCAATCATTCACTCAACGAATACTCACTGGGTACCCTGCTAATAAACACTAGGAAAAGAGGTGGGTAAGAAATCGTCCTTGGGCTCACAGCCTACCAGGAAGAAAAGACATAAGAAATTTGCAAAAATATAACATATAAAAATGAAATAACTGTCTTACATTTGAGGCACAGTGGTAACAAAAAGGAAGGAAAATATGAAATCTGCTTCTGAGAGGTGAAAAGGAGATGTTCAAGAAGGTAGAGGGTTAGGAGTGGCACCAAAAACACATGATCTGAATAGCTCTGGGTTCTGGAACTGAGTTTTGAAGTAAGATATACTTACAAAGAAAGGAGCGATGGACATTCTAATTTAGATATATGCAGATATTCTACTTTTGATATAGATGCATAGACATAAGATGGAAATGATGAGCAAGTAGTTCAGTATGTCAGAAACAACATGAGAGTGAGCAAAAGCCAGAGCAAGAGGTGTCTGGATTTTATTTAAGAAATAAGGAGTCAAGATTTCAATTCTGGAAGGATGATTGTGGGAGTGAATGCAGGGGAATGGATGTGCAGTGGAGATGAGGGTAACTGAAGGAAAGTTAAGTAGAAGTTTCTTCAACAGACACAGATATAGGACCCTAAAGAGAGGTGGGAAGAGAAAATGTCTCAAAAACACCCAAATGACAATCCAAATGTCCATCAACAGATGAATGGAGAAAAAAGATGTGGCATGTATATATACACAACAGAATATTTCAGCCATGAGAAAAATGGATATCCTCCTAACTGTGACAGCATGGATGGACCTTGAACACATAATGCTAAACGTGGTAAGTCAGACAAAGAAATAACTTTACAGTATCACTTATATGTGAAATCTAAGAAAAGCAAACCTGTAAAAAACAGAGTAAAATATGGTGGTTACCAGGGGATGTGAGGCGGGGATAAGACTGACAGTGTTTAAGAGTACAAATTTATAACGAGTAGTAAATAAGCCATAGGGATCTAATGCACAGTATACTGATATAGACAATAATATTGTACAGTTATATAATGTGATAAATATGGGTACAATGGCAATCACATTGCAATGTATAAATGTATCAAAGTAACAAGTTGTACACCTTAAATTTACACAATGTTACATGTTAAACTTATTCAATTTAAAAAAAACCACTCTGATAACAATGAAAAAAAAAAGAAAAAACTTACGTATTTGCAGTGGTTGGCAAACACTACAGGCCATACGGTCTCGCTCAGCTATTTCCCTGCCCTTCCAGTGACAAGGTAGCCATAGAAAATATATGTAAATCAATGAATGCAGCTATGTTTGTAGAAAAAAATTTTACAGAAAAACTGACTGGCCACAAACTTGATCTAGGTAAAGTTAGTCACCAAATTGTATGACATTTATCAGGTACTGAAATACAGAAGTCCCAGTATTTTCAAATTAGCAAACTGAATTTATTACTTTCATCTTCATATCAATCTAATGATGACAACTTGAACAAAAATGTCTCTGTAGGGCTTCCCTGGTGGCACAGTGGTTGAGAGTCCGCCTGCCGATGCAGAGGACACGGCTTCGTGTCCCGGTCTGGGAAGATCCCACATGCCGCGGAGCGACTAGGCCCGTGAGCCACGGCCACTGAGCCTGCGCATCCGGAGCCTGTGCTCCGCAACGGGAGAGGCCACAACAGTGAGAGGCCCGCGTACCGCAAAGAAAAAAAAAAGTCTGTTTACTTTTATACTTAAAAAAGACAGCTAAGGGCTTCCCTGGTGGCGCAGTGGTTGGGAGTCCGCCTGCCGATGCAGGAGGCGCAGATTCGTGCCCCTGTCCGGGAAGATCCCACAGGCCGTGGAGCGGCTAGGCCCGTGAGCCACGGCCGCTGAGCCTGCGCGTCCGGAGCCTGTGCTCCGCAATAGGAGAGGGCACAACAGTGAGAGGCCGGCGTACCGCAAAAAAAAAATAAATAAAAATAAATACATAACCCAGACAAAAAAGTATAGTAAAATAAGATAAGATGTTTGTGAATAGGATTTAAAACTTGTGAGTAAAACTCCTCAAGCAGTCAAAGAAGCCGATTTTCAGTGTATTAAATCTTCAAATAAGCCTAAATTCTGCTTAAAATCTTGACTAATACTTCAGAAATATTCTACAAGCAAAAGCTATACGTATTCATCAAAGTACAAGAGCCTGGAATCTTTGAAATAAAAAAGAAATTTTAGTCTTACATCAAAACAGGATATTTAATTGCTAGACAACTGACAGACCAAAATTATCAATACATGGATAAACCCCAAACTGAGCCCCATGCCTGCCCATTTCAATTACTGTGACACATCCAAATGACACATTAATGTTATAATTAAAGAATCTCCTGATTCTTTACACTGAGAAATTTAACTCCCAGCAATTCTAGAATTACGAATAAAAAGTCATTCCTCAAGTGCTTCACCTCTCTACTTCACTTACACTGACTTTCAGCTAAACGACTTACAGAAAAGCAGGAGAAAAGGAAGGGGTAGGACAAAGAAAAGTGTAAACAGCAGAAGCAAGAGAAAAGAAACACAGTACCAGACAAATTTAATATTATAGTATCAAATGCATTAACACAAGCCAGAATCAAACATCTAAAGAAAACTATCTTCAGGCTTACTGAGTAACTTATGTTCCACCCACAGCGGAACTAAACCATGTCATCTAAAACCTTTTTCCAAAACACTTATAATCAAGATGACTTCCTGGTCTGTCAATGAAAAGAAGTTTCCTAATTTCATTTTAAGAATACTTCTGATATGAGGTGGTACTAACAAACAGTATCAAGGCAAGAAGACAGAATTCTACCTAAAAGCTTACTTAGAAAACTGCTATTAGAGAAGTAATTCTGCTCTGTGACCTTAAAGACACATCAGGATACATAAACGAGCAGAGAAGAGTTGCTAAACACATCAGCTGTCAAGAAACTAGAGAAAGTTTAATCCTTTAAATAACATTACGAAGGATAACAAGTTGCCTATCCACAAAATGCAAAATGATACAACTGTTCCTGTTATCAAACAAGTTGGGTGGTTTTTCATACATTATTAAAAATAAGAAAGACTGGGAACCCTCATTAGGACACTCATTATTATCAATTTGGAGCTTTTAAATAAGCAAATGTCAGAATTCTTAACTAATGAGATATAAATAAGAAATACAGAGTGCTTAATTAAATGTTTTGCAAATTTCTATTCGGTTATATAATTTATTGCTCTTTAAATGTATTATTTGGCATATTTATAACATCTCACACTTGCTTCTTATTGTAATGATGTAAAATTTGGCTATGAGAAACCAATTAGGCCTGTAGAAAGCTGAAGTATTTGTTCCTTAAAACATACTGCAGCTATATGTCAGTAATTCTAGTTTATACAAGTATTTTTTTCAGCAATCTAAATCAATTTCATTGATTTACTCATCCAAACAATATTTGGGGCAACCAAAATCTAATATAGCAGACATATATGGCATAATTACGTCCAACATTTTATCAAAACAAACAACCAAAAAAAAAAAAAAAACCTCGAGTGTATATTTCATTCACAGAACAGGCTGAATTCAAATTACATATAAAACAAGAGTAATTGAGCACTAGAATTAAGTGTTACTACATTTAAGCATCTAAGATACAGAAATGAGCATCGCACAAGCCTCCAAATTTATGCCGCAAATTTACCCCCAATCCCAATTAACTAATAATAGCAATTTTAAAATTCACTGTTATTTTAACATACTAAAATCTAAAGCAGAGATTCTCTAACTTTTAGTAGACTAAGCAGCACCTAGATTATTTGTAGGAAATACAGATCCTTTGGTCCCACCTTCAGAATTACGATTCAGGAGGTGTTGGGAGGTCTTGGGGGAGACGTGACCAAGAAATCTGCAGTTTTAGAACTCAGATAATGACTCTGATACTGGCCTGAAGTCTTTAATATGGAGCTAGAAAAAAAAATAAACTTACCAGAAATAGCAGTCCCCCAGCCCCACACCAAACCTTAGAAATTACATAAAAGATACTCTTTTTTAAAAATGAAGTAATGGCAATGATTTCCTAGGGTGTGAGTGGGGCAGAAGACTGACTGAAGAGGGCAGGAGGAAACTTTCTGAGATAATGAAAATGTTCTATACCTTGATTTGTGGTTGTACAGATGTAACTAGTGGATGGCAAATAGAACACCCAGCCTCCAACCTTCACTCCCTCACCTGCCACCACTACAGATACTTCCTATGTGCTTCCCAAAGCCTCTCTTACAGCAGGTGTTGAAAAGTATCCACTTTCTTGACAAAAGGAATTAACATCACTGAAGCTGTCCTTACTCCTTGAATTCACCTTACTGCTTTGAATTCAGAAATGATGCCCACTGGAGTGGCAATTATAAAGCGATCACAAGAAAAAGAACAAAAAAAGTCACTGAGACACTGTACCAAAACTGGCAGCAGCCTTCTTGTAAAGTGAGAAAAATAAACCCTGGGTTGTTTTTTTTTTAAACCATTGTTTTTGGTTCTGTAGGCAAATACATGCCTAATGATTCAATTACTAATTCCCTTTCCAACTCTCTTTTAAAAAGAAAGAAAACCCGAAAGCAGAGAGTACTTGGATAAAAAGTCTCAAATCCCAGAGTACTATTCTTTCACAAGCCTGTAAGAATGGCAATTAAAACCGTAAAGACAAGTCCCATATCACAAAAACTAACTAGCCAAGGTCCTAGCCTTCAGATGAGGTTATGTTAATGGCAATAAGTTTGCTTGAGAATAAGATGCTTAGAATGGAGATGTGGTAAAGACAGATAATCCACACACACCCTCTATCTCATCTGTCTACTCCCTCCCCATATCAATTCTTCAGATTCATTTATTTATCCAATAATGCATTCATGGGAACCCTATTACATGTTTTGCACTCTTCTAGTTGCTAGAAATTTGAAAATGAGCTATCAAATAAACAGCATGCTGAACTCTTGGGCATCTATGCCAGAGAAATGAAAACTATGCTCACGTAACATGCTCATAATATCCCCAAACTGTAAATAGTCTGGGTGGATGTTTAAACAAACTGTAAAAGTTAGGTTACTTATAAAAGGGTAACATGAGGGAACTGTCCAGTATCTTGACAGCAGTGGTGGATACACAAACTGACACGTGATTAAATTATAAACACCTAAACACACACACATACACAAACACACACACACAAGCACATCTGGTAAAATCTGAAAAAATCAGTGCATTGCGCCCATGTCAATATGCTGGTTGCCATATACTCTAGTTTTTCAAAATGTTACCATTGGGATAAACTGGGTAAAGTGTACATGGGATCTCTTAGTACAATTCTTAAAAGTGCCTATGAACCTATGATTATTTCAATAAAAATCTAAAAGTACAATTTCTTACAAGTGCCTATGAACCTATAATTATTTCAATAAAAATCTAAACAACAAAAAAAGCGAATGTGACACTTTGTAAACACCACAGAGCCAGCAGTGCTAGTGCAGCCGGCTCCTGCTGCAGCCTGAACTTGAGTGGAGACAAGGATGATGGGTGGCCCAAAATGCCAAGGAGTGCAGTGTGAACCGTGGCAGTGGGGGCAGAAAGGGGCTGTGATGCCTGGACACTCGCTGGAAGCCGGTGAGCAGCACCACTGCTCATCGGGAAATAACTGGCACCAACACTTGGCCAAGTGAGGAAAAACGGCTAACGCTCCTGGCTGCCCCCATAGTATCTACAGACTAGCCTCCCCTGCCACCAGGACAGGGGATAATGAGATCCCCTGGCAGCCGTCACTGGAAAAACTGGCATGTGCACCTTAAACACATTCGTCCATGTTCTTGTGTAGGGGGAAACAGCCCATGCCCTCGTAGGAGGAAAAATACCCTGGAACGAAGTGTAAGCACAGTTCACAGTAGGGAAGAGGAGCTAAGATGACCTTGCGGGTGTACTATTGTTGTCGTTTATGTTGATAAATGTATAACTAGTATTAATGGCTTAATTGATTGTACTTACATGGTTTTAAGTCAGGGGGTATCCTCTGCCATGCAGATCGAGGTGACAATGCGACAAGCCCACAACAGCTCACCTACTAGGCTTCCAGTTCCTTCCCATGTTATGTAATAGAAACAACAGAATCCCAGTAGGAAAAAGTTGAGGTAGAGACTTAATGGCTGCTGAAGTTCACAGCGGTGTTATCCCAGTACAACATCGCCACCTGCCTGATCCAGCAACCAAGTACGCTCCCTTTTTTTAGTTGGCAGCTACTAACCTGCTACCAGGTTCTCGTAACTGAACTGACCCATGGAGGCTGTGTGATTTTCCAGACCCACACTGGGATGAGTCAACTCAAATCTGATGATGAGCACGGTGGGAAGGGCCCGACAGGGCTTGCTAGTCAAGTGGGAATGGTATATTCCAGAATATGTTCCAGAATGGCCCTAGGAGCACCTTGTTTTTACCACTACTTTATCACCCACTCTACTGCTTGAAGCAATGCCACTGGTTCTATAAGCCCCTGAATCACAGAGTTTCCTTTAAATGCCTGATTGATGGTTTGGCTAAAATAAAAAGTGATGGTGTCCGCTGGCCCAGGGCAGCTGCACAGCACCAACAAAAACTGTGGATGGACAAATCTAAGTACCAGTCAACACAGCAGGATAAAGGAAAGCTGTCACCTCTACTTTGAGGGGTCACTATAACTGTGGACCAATCATGCCCATTCATTAATGTATTATCTATGGATGTTTTTGCACTACAATGACAGAGGTAATACATGTAGAATGCAGAGTTATTTTACAATCTGGCCTTTTAAAGAAAACTCCTACGCCAAAGGACTAGAACTGTTATATTTATACCGAAACTTGTCATCTGCCGATGGCCTTGCCAATGGTCTGTTTGCCATGAAGTAGACTACATACTGGCAGATTGCAGATGTCCCTGTTGTAGGGCCATGAGCTGTGCAAGCAAATCATGGCTGGTAACTGAAGAATCTGGGTCACTAATGCCCAAGGTAAGAATCCACCCACTGATGAGAATGACTGGAATCAAGCCACTGATCAGGCCTGCTTTTTGCCCTGCCTTGTACAGTGATTTCCATCTAAATCCATCAATTATAAATCTTTGCCCCCTCTATTATCCATTGTTTCATATCACTCAAAGTATACACGATGTCATAATTTAAAAGCATAAATATACTACAGGTGCTGGGGTTAGTTGCTGAACTTATCTATTAGGACAACATAGTTGACAGGATTGCTCAGATATTTGCCCTTTTTTCCTTATTTGTTCTATCAAATGTTGAGAAAGTGTTATTAAACTCAGTTTTAGGTGCATAGACATTGAAATCCTCCTGATAATTTGACTCGAACATTATGAAATAGCTCTGGTAACAGTCTTTGTCTTAACCTCTATTTTACTTGATATTAATATAGTCAAATCTTTAATATTCTTATGTTTATTATTTGCATGACATACCTTTTAACATGCTTTTACTACCATCATATTAAAGATTCAAAGAAAATCTGTAATAGATAACTTGTTCCTTTAGTTTGAAGTTCTTTAGATTGGAATATATTAAAATTTAATATAATTATTTATATGATTCAACTTTGATGTACCATTTAATGTTGTTTTCTGTTTATCCCCTCTGTTTCTTGTGCCTCTGCTCCTCCCTTTCTGCCTACTTTTGAATTAATTGAACATTTTTTAGAATTCCATTTTATATGAAGTTTTGTCTTTTTAGGTGTAGCACATTGAACCTTGAAATAGTAATAGTTCCTTGCTCCCACAAAGCACCAATGGTCCATTATGCTAGTTATATGCATTACATGTATACAATATAAACCTGAGAAAATGTTAAAATTTCTTACATATAAAAATTATTTTAACATTAAATTTAAAATTTTAACATTCCTACATATTTTAAATGAATTAAAAGAAAGAGAGAAAAAATGCTCTCTAATAAGAAATTGATCATTTCTCACATACTTCATTACTTCCAAGATATCTAAGTTTGCTCTGGTATCATTTCCCTGTGCATGATTTCTAGTGTGGATGTGCAAGGTTTATTGCTCACTCCTTCATTCTTAAATGATACTTTTGCTGGATGGAGAATTTTTGATTACCAGTACTTTTTTCTCTCAGTCCTGTAAACATGTTATTCCACTGCCTTCTGACTTCCATAGTTTCTGATGAGAAGTCAACAGTTTGTTCAAATGTTATTTCTCTGTATGTAATGTGTTATTTTCCGCTGGCTACTTTCAAGATTTGCTTTGGTTTGCAGAAAGTTTACTATGACATTTTTGTTAAACTTGTGTTTTGTCATATTCAATATTTTTTTTCAATAAATTTGGAAAGTTTTCCATCTTTATTTCTTCTTTTTTTTTTTTTTCCCTGCCTCATTCTCTCTGTATCCTCTCCTTCTACACAGATTGAGAGGAATTTTGCTCCAGGATGGATCATACGCAGAGTCTCAACCATACCTGATTTGTATGATTTTGATGAGGAGATCTGAACTTTGGAGCTGATGATATTTTAAAGAAATTTGAGAGTTAGAGGAGATGTTGTAATGTGCTGAGATCTTCAGGGATGTTTGTATGGAGTAAATACATTTTACACATGAAGTAATCCTGAATTTGAAGGGTCAGAGGGTGGACTGTAGTGAGGCAAAGAGTGGCTCTAAAAAAGACACATCCAGATCCTAATCCCTGGAACCTACATACAGTACATTATAGACCCAAAGAGTGACTATTACATTATATGACAAAATATGTGATTGATTTCTAGATCTGGAGAAGTTATCCTGGATTATCAGTGTTGACATTAAAAGGAATCACAGGTACCCTTATAAGATACAAGGAGGAAAAGACAAAGAGAAGAGGAGGAGGAAATGAGATCATAGAGGCAGATACTGGAGTGACGCAGCCAAAAGGCAAGAAATGCTGAGGGTCACCAGAAGCTGGAAAAGGCAAAGAACAGATCTTTGTTAGAATTCTAGAGGGAGTGCAGCCTCACCAGCACCTTAATTTTGGACCTTTGCCTTCCAGGACTGTGAAAAAATAAATTTCTGTTATTTTAAGGCAATTTGGTTTTGTTCTGTTATTTTAAGGTAATTTGTTATGACTACCACAGGAAAGAAATGTGGAGTAAATTTGTATATCGTCCAGAACAATGTGAATTTAATGTTGTGGACTGCCTGTAACTGAGGTTGCTGGGTGGAATGGCAAGCTTATGTTAAGATTTTCATAAACTGCCAAACTATTTTCCAGAGTGGCAGCACCATTGTACATTCCCAACAGCACTGTGCGGAAGATCGAGTTCCTCCACTCATTGACTTTTTGAGAGTTCCTTAAAATGTGTTGTAGATACCAGACAACTTGTATCTAATCCAAAGGGTTCCTCCTATGTTTTCTTCTAAAAGCTTTATAATTGTAGATTTTATATTTAAATGTGATCCAATTTCAGTTTATTTTTATATATGGGATGAGATATGGATTAACACTTTTTTTTTTTTGGCACATCAATACCCAGACAGACAGTCTATTACCATTGTTGACTAACTTGTCTCCACTTTGCACCTTTGTCAAAAATCAATTGTACATATGTATGGAAATGTTCCTGAATGTTATTTAGCTTTAATAAGTCTTATTATCAGGTAGTGGTAACCCTCCAACTTTGTCTTTCTTTTTCAATATTATTTTGCCCAGTGTAAGTCCTATGTACTTCCATATGAATTTGAGAACTAGCTTGTCAATATCTATCCAAAAATTTTTTAAAAAATCCTGCTGGGATTCTGATGGAGATTTCAATGAATATATAGATCAGTTTGGACAGAAATGATATTCTAATAATATTAAGTATTCCAGCCCAAGAATATGGTTTAACTCTTTTATTTATTCAGGTCTTTACTCTCAGCAATGTTTTATAGTTTTAGAATATAGTCTTGCACATGGTATAGTCACTATTTTAAAATTTTAACTAATTTTTTTAAAATCACCAATTATTTTTTCCTAGTATGTAGTACCCTGAAGTCTTATTAAAATCACTTATTAGTTCTAACTTTTTTGTAGTATCCATTAGATTTTCTATATGTCATCTTTAAATAAACGTAATTTTACTTCTTCCTTACTAGTATGATGTCATCCTTCCTGTGGCTGCAGATTTCTCTGCAGATCTCAGGGGTTCTTTCTTTGCAGCTTTCATCTCTCTGGTGCTCTGTCCTGAGAACTCGATGATGTTTGTCTCCCTGGACTCTCATCAACAAAGGGAGTCTACTAGGCTCC
This sequence comes from Stenella coeruleoalba, assembly GCF_951394435.1. NCBI lineage: Eukaryota > Metazoa > Chordata > Mammalia > Artiodactyla > Delphinidae > Stenella > Stenella coeruleoalba. The sequence goes on from NC_137165.1 coordinate 33,584,408, forward strand.
ATCTGGGTTCCCCCTTCCTGCATCATGGACTCTTTTTTCCTGAACTGATCATCAGCTACTATCAATTAATAATATTAAATAGCTAGATACTTTCCCCCTTGAGTATTAAACATACTAATCATACCATTTTGCAGAACTGCTCTGATAAAGTAAAAGTAACACGTATGCAGAGGTTTCAAAAGCAAGTTTACCATTTATCAAAATTAGCATGTTAAGTACAAAAACTACTTGTGTCTGCTTCAGTAAGACTTTACAGAAGTATATTTTTTAAATATTGTAAGGTCTTACTATATACAACTTCATTGATGAAAACTAAGAATATTTTTCTAACTGCATATGTACTTTATGAGGAAAATTACTGTCAGATGCAGAAGATATCCTAAGTCACAGATCACAAAACAAGTTAATTCAACATAATTAGATCCACATATTTGATTTTTTTTCTTGCCTGATGAAAGTGCCCTCAGAATCCTTGGAAGATTCCAGAAGGACATGATTTTAAAATACTCAAAGACAGATAGATCACTTGCCATACAGATTTCAACATCGGTGTTAAATTTTATATATCATTTCAAAATTACTTTCAGTAGAAGTTTATAAAAATTAATTTTATGGTCATTAATTGAGTTTCCTTAGATCTTGATGTTTGATGTTTAAAATTTCCAGTCTCCTAAATTACAGGGTGTGAAATAGAACAACATAATTTTAATAATGTCTATTTGGTTTTCCTACCTGTTAAACAGGAATAGCATTGTCACTAGCAAACATGATTACCTACAAACGTTTGTCCATGTGCAGGGCACTGTTCTACAGATGAGAGACACCAAGAAGCTTAAGCAAGATCTCTATTTCTGGTTGGATGTAAAGGTGAATTAAGTGACAAATAATTCTAATGCAAAAGAGGTATCAAAAATAGGTGTAAATTTTTTTTAAAGGTGTGGGTGCTTAAAATAATTCTAGTAGATTGTAGCTGAGGTACAGCATATCAGTAAGTAGGGAGGGCAGGACAGGGATTAAAAAACCAGAATTAAGAAATAAAATGTGCCCTGTATTGTACAACACAGGGAATATACCCAGTATTTTTAGTAACTATAAATGGAACATAATCTTCAAAAATTGTGAATCACTGTGTTGTAACATATAATATTGTACATCAACCATACTTCAACAAAAAAAAATTTTTTAAAAAGAAATAAAATGTGCCCAGCAGCATGTAGAAATAGTAAATCTTTACCTAAAATGCTCACCTAATTAAAAACTTCCATGCAAAAGAAGCAAAAACAAATGGTTACTAAATAAGAGTAAGCAAGTTCATTGTACCAGAAAGTTAAGGACAATGTCAAAGAATAATGGAGATAGGTCAAAAGTACATAGATGTCAAGCTAATAGGCTCCAACTGGTCAAATCTGGGATATTTTGAGTATTAAAATAATTATTGAATGACTATAACTCATTTAATAAAGAATCTATTCAATCAAATGATATATGTAAATAAAAGAAGTAATACAAAGCTTGATGAGGAATGGGATATTTACATAGTTTTAACTGACTTCCCTTAACCCGCTATCCGCCCAGGGCACAGCATAGAGGCAGCAGACTAAAATGTCCTTCTCCCAATCTTCCCCTGAAAGAAGTACATTTGCGTACTTTAAAGACCACTGCCAGCTTCCTATCAGTCTGCATCTAGGTGCTGAGACACACACCACATTAACAAAATGAAATATCATCATCCCAATAGATGCAGAAAAAACATTTGACACAATTCAACATCCATTCATAATAAAAACTCAATAACGTGGGTATAGAGAGAATGTACCTCAACATAATAAAGGCCATATATGACAAGCCCACACCTAACATCATACTCTATGGTGAAAAGCTGAAAGTTTTTGTTTTAAGATGTGGAGCAAGACAAGGGTGCCCATTTGTGATTCTTTTATTAAACACAGTACTGGAAGTACTAGCCAGAGCGCTTAGGCAAGAAAAAAATAAACAAAAGGCATTCAAACTGGAATGGAAGAAATAAAACTGTCTCTATTTGAAGATGACATGATCTTATATATACAAAAACCCTAAACACTACACCAAAAAACTGATAAAACTAATAAACAAATTCAGTAAAACTACAGGATACAAAATCAGTTCTGGTTCTTCACACTAATAACAAACTATCAGAAAGAGAAATTAAGAAAGTAATCCCATTTACAACTGCATCAAAAAGAATAAAATACGTAGGAAAATTTAACCAATGAGGTAAAAGACCTGCACACTGCAAACTATAAGACATTGATGAAACAAACTGAAGACACAAATAAATGAAAAAATAATCCATGCTCATGAATTAGAAGAGTACTGTTAAAATGTCCATACTACCCAAAGCAATCTACAGATCCAATGCAATCTCTATCAAAATTCAAATGGCATTTTTCACAGAACTAGAACAAAAAATCCTAAAATTTGTAGGAACTACCAAAGACCCCAAATAACAAAAGTGATCATGACAAAGAAGAACAAAGTTGGAAGCATCAAGTTTCTTGATTTCAAACTATATTATAAAGCTAAAGTAATAAAAACATCATGGTATTGGGGTAAAAACAGAAGCTAGCAGCACAGCAAAATAAGAAAGTAAAAAAAAGGAGGTATTATTAACAAAGAAAAGACTACAACTATCACTTGTATAGGTATACATTGTTTTAGAGTTCTGACCTAATGTAACAAGAAAAATAAAATTGAAAACAGTCAAAAGTTATCATAATTGTCAGAAAGTATGTTCTACTTATAAAATCCAAGAAAATGGTACAGAAGAAGTATTGGGTCTTACAGTAGAGTCTAGCAAAGCAGGAAGATACAAATTACAAATCTAATACAAAACAATCTATAGTTTATGATACCTCAGCATTAAATAACATTGGATGCAAAAATTCTACATTTAATGATGTGAATTCTAACTGTATTAAAATGTAATTTCAATGCAATCCAAATAAAAAACTTCAAAATATTCTTTATATAACTCAATAGGGTTACTCTAAAATGCATTTCAATGAGAAAATGCCAAAGAATAGCTGGGAAAGTTTTTGAAAATGAACAATAAATCTGCTAAAGTAAGTAAAACAGCATAAAGTTGGTAGAAGGTACTGATTTATTTTTACTTTCTATTTGAGGAATTTTTTTGTTTTTTGGCCACGCTGCACAACTTATGGAAACTTAGTTCCCCAACCAGGAATCGAACCCAATCCCCCCGTGGTGAAAGTGCTGAGTCCTAACTACTGGACCGCCAGGGAATTCCCTAGAAGAATTTCCTGATATACACTAAGTGCAGAGATTGCTTTAATGAACCACCAATATCAGCATCACCCAGCTTTGCATATTGTGTTCAATCTATCTCTTAGTTTGTTTTGTTTTACCGGAATATTCAAAGGCAAACTAGAGATATCATATCATATTGTTTCAACAATAACTACTTCAGCATGACTTCAGGTTATATGCCTAACAGATTAGGGCTTTAAAAAAAAAGTAACACAATTACAGACCCAGCAAAATAAAAAATCATGTAACTCCCAGTTCAAGGTCAATTTTCTCTGTCTCAAAAATGTCTTTTTTATACCTTGTTTAAATCAGCCTCTAAACAAAGTTCACATATTGAATTTAGTTGGTAAATTGGTATGTCTTTTAAGACTCTTGTAATCAATATAACCACATCCCTACTTGTCATGTATTTGTTCTTTTATCTAACCAACACTCCCTTATGTCTAGATTATTTTAAAGCAAATTCCACACTCTTGTATGAATCACAAAAAAATAAGGATATTAAATTCCTTAATGGTATCTACTAAGCCAAATGTTCAAATCTCACCATTTGTATGAAAAATGTATTTTCATACTTGATTTGTATGAAACAGGATTCAAACAAGGTCCACACCTTCTACTTAGATATTATTCTCTAAAATTACTTCTAAGCCCTGCCACACAGCCTGGTTTTTGTAATGAACTTCCCACATTTTAGATTTCACTAGTTGCACTCTCATGGTATTTAACTTGTCCCTCTATCTATGTATTTTGTTTAATGTGCTAATTAACAAAATTAATTAGCCAGTTTGCAAGGCAGAAATAGAGACACAGATGTAGAGAATGAACGTATGGACACCAAGGGGAGAAAGTGGGATGGGGTGGTGGTGGGATGAATTGGGAGATTGGGATTGACATATATACACTAATATGTATCAAATAGATAACTAATAAGAACCTGCTGTATAAATAAATAAATAAATTTTTTTAAAGAAGTGCTCATTGTATCTAGTGGCTGAATTAAATTCAGGTTTAATTTCATAGATGATGTCGTATACATCCTAATTACATCATATTGGGAAGCACATGATATAGGTAGGACTGATCCACATTGCTAACATTAAGACTCATTAGCCAAAACCACAGAGATGTTTGTTGCCTAGGTACATTGTTTCATTAGAAATAGCAGCACAGTGATTCTTATATTTCTACGTTTTTTAAAAACTGAGGTACAACTGACAGTGACATTAGTTTCAGGTGCATACCATAATGTATATATTATAAAATGACGAACAAAATAAGTCTAATTTCCAACATCTTTTATTCTGAAATGCTTCAATAAGGAAAAACCTTCCCTCATCAACTACTTGGTCATCTTATTAAATTGATACAAGAAAGGCAGGGTACTTTCTCTTTAATTATCAATTTTTAGAATAATGAGTTTGCAAACAAGCAACATACAGTAATGTCCAATACCTTGTTTTTAAGTATCATTATAAATCATGGGTTTACATATATTAAAGATGTTTCATTCTATTATAGAAAATTTAATGCAAAGTCATGAAAAACAACATTTTAGACTACTGGGAAAGAATGGACTAGTCAATAAATGTTGCTGGGTCAATGAGCTATCTTTCAGAATAAACTATATACAGAAGTGTACTGGTATATGCATACCCACAGGCTCTGTGAAAGAGTATTTGGGATTTAAGGCTATTAAAAAACATCTCAGTATCTACCAAGTGATACTAAGAGTATTAAATACATGTAATACACTCGGCATGGTGCTTAATTCAAATGCTCATTAAATTATATATATGGATGTGTGTGTATGCGTGTGCGTGCGCATGCACGCGCATGCATATGTGAGCAGTGATGTGCTAGTAAATGTTAAAAACTGGCTCCCTAAAGAAAAAACAGCCCTGATTTTTAGTGTTGCTGATTTCCATTGTGTAACCACTCCTAACGTGGATGATTTCAATCTACCAATATAATGTCACTACATCCAGAACTGGGGCTAGATGTGCATAACTGATCCTCACTAGCAACTGTGAGCTGGCTCCAGCATACCACTGAATATTATGCATATAAGTTATATACATTATAAGACTCGATTATTTTCTGGTATATGTGAATATGTATGTATTTACATGTATGTGTGTGTGTATGTATGCATGTATAGAATCAAAATGCCTAGGAGAAGGTCTGGAGAGATGGCTATCATATGGATGACAGCGTTTCCTCTGAGGCTAGAAATGGTATTATGGTAGGGGGAGAAGGATAAATGGAACTTCTGTCTTATCAACATTCATTGAATTGTTTACCTACTGCTTATATATTTACTGGATCAAAATAGGATAAAAACTCTTAATTATCTGACCCAGTCCAAAGAACAATATGAACTCACTAACATTAACGTTAAGCTCCTATATGATACAAATAACCAGCTGGATTAGATGTCGTATTACACAAAGAAAACATCTTGTGAAAAATATAAAACTTACTTTGGCTTCAGTTTCTCCCCTGTGAAGAGTATACAGATGATGGACAGCACTTTGTGATGAGGACCAAGGATGAGTCAAAATTTGGAAGACGTGGAAGTCATGGCCAAGGGTATCTGTCGTGACTAGAAGCATTCCTAAAGGACACACCAAAAAAGGGTAAAAATATAAACCATTATGTATGTGGATGAAATATTTTCACAAAGCATTAATCATGATTTAAAATATTACCAAAGGGAAAAAAATGACCAAATATATAAGAAACTTCCCAAAATAAACAAATTAAAATGCAGGGTCTTTTTCCTACGGGAATACAAAACCTAGCACCACATCAGTATACAAGCATAGTGACATACTACATATCCAGGTTTTGTGATGTTCTCATATAACTGGTAGAGAAAAGTTTAAATGCCTGAATTTACAGAGTTCACAAGCATTTTCAGATAGCAAATCTGATAACAAAGAATGCAAAAGACTTTCCTCCATGGAATTAAACCCACTTCCACTTTTTCCATTTCTCAAAACCTGAATTATAAGTTCCAATTTATCTACTACTACAACTAGTAATATCCTACTCAATTCACCAGTTTAAAACTTGTTTCTACTCTAGCATAATATTTACCTAAATTCCCAACAGTGTCTTTCACAAAGCAAATTTTGATGAGATGTCATAGCTAAGAATTCTGTGCCCAACACAAGGTCACAAAAATTTTGTTTTCCTGTCCAATTTCTCAGTTTTGTATTTAACCTTTAGGTCTATCATCCATTTTGCGTTAATTTTTGTATAAAGTGTGAGGTATAAGACAAATTAAATTTTTTGCAAATAATGTCCAATTGTTTCAGCAGGATTACTTGAAGAGACTATTCTTTATCCATTAAATGTTTAATCTACTCTAAATCCACTGTCAACATGCCAAAGATCAACTGGCTATATTTGTGTAGTTCTTTTTCCGGAAGTTCTACTCTGTTGCATTGATTTCTATGTTTATACTTTCATTAATACCACACTTTCTTAATTTACGGTAACTTTGAGGGAAACTTTGAAATCAAGTAAAGCAAGTCCTCGTTTTCTGACCTTTTTCCAGATTGTTTTAGCTATTCCAATTCCTTTGCCTTTCCAAACACCGATTCAGCTTTTTGATATCTACAATGGCGATAATGGACATCTTAACAATATTGATTTTTCTGATATATGAACACCTCATATTTCTCTAATTTTTAAAAAATTTATTTTATTTATTTTTGGCTGTGTTGGGTCTTTGTTGCTGTGCATGGGCTTTCTCTAGTTGTGGCAAGCAGGAGCCACTCTTCGTTGAGGTATGCAGGCTTCTCATTGCAGTGGCTTCTCTTGTTACAGAGCACGGGCTCTAGGCATGTAAGCTTCAGTAGTTGTGGCATGTGGGTTCAGTAGTTGTGGCTCGCAGGCTCTAGAACGCAGGCTCAGTAGTTGTGGTGCACGGGCTTCATTGCTCCATGGCATGTGGGATCTTCCCAGACCAGGACTCGAACCCATGTCCCCTGCATTGGCAGGCGAATTCTTAACCACTGCACCACCAGGGAAGCCCCAGCACCTCATTTTCTTGATATGTGTGTTCTCTGACTTTTTTTTTCTTGTTCAGCACATTGATTACAAATATATTTTCTTAGAGCTACTATAAATGGTACTCTATTTCAATTATCAATTTTTCCTTGTTAGTATATAGAGATATAATTGAAATTTATATATACATGTGTGCATACCTATATAGTCTGCCAATTCTAGAAGTTTTTATGTAGATTACATGGAATTTTCTTTCCAAACACATAGTATGTGAATAGACATAGTTTGATTTTTTTCCTTTCCAAACCGTACTCTTTTTCTTTTTCTTGACTTACTACATTTGCTGAGGTAAACAGGAATGGTGAGAAGCAATATTCATGCCTTGTTTCATATTTTAGGAGAAAGTATTCAATCTTTAAGTATGATGCCAGCTGTAGATTTTTTGTAAATGCCCTGTATCAAGTTAAGGACATTCCTTTCTACTTGTAATTTGTCGAGAGTTTTAAATAATGAACAGATGTCAAATTTTTCTAGTGCTTTTCTGCACCTATGAGATGATTACCTGGTTTTTCTTCTTTGGTCAATTAATATGGTAACTTTTAATAATGAAAAGTTATCAAATGTGGAACAATCTTGCATTCCTGGGATAAACTCCACTTGGTCAAAATCCTTTATTATATGCTGCTGCATTGAATTAGCTAAAATTTTGTTGAAGATTTTCGTGACTGTGTTCCTGAGGGATATTGATTTGTAGTTTTCTTTTCTAATAATGTGTTCGTCTATTTCTGGTATCAGGGTAAAGCTGGTCTTGTTGCAGAATGTTCCTTTTATTTTCTAGAAGAAATACTTAAATAAATTTCCAGTAGAATTTGCCAGTAAAACTATTTGGGCCTTTGTGTGTGTGTGTGTGAAGATTTTTAGATATTTATAATAATTTAATTTCTCTTTAATTTAAATTTTGTTAATTTAAAATGTAAAATGTAATTTTTCTTCTTGGATGAATTACTCTCTATAACTCAAGGATACCGTCTGTAGGGTCTTTAGCACACTTTTTCATTCATGATAACCGAAAATTTGTGTCCTTTCTCTTCTTTTCTTGACAGTCTAGCTAGATCTTTTCAAGGAAACCATTTTGGTGTCATTGGTTTTCTCTTTTCCATTTCACTGATTTCTCTTATCTTCCTCCTTTTGCTATAAAGACCTTCTACTACTATATCCTTCATTTTACTTGCTTTAGTTATATTTCCTCTTTCTTTTTTCAAGTTTCTTAAGGTTGAAGCTTAGATTACTGTGTCAGGAAGATATGTTTTTTAGTTTCCAAATGTTTGGGTATCTTCCAGGTATCATTCATATATTGATTTCTAGTTTAATTCCATTACGACAAGAAATTAGTTTTATGTCTCAGAATGATATATCTTGGTAACTGTTCAATGTACACTTGAACACCTGGTGTGTCTTATCAGTGTCAATTTAATTTAATTGATAGTGTTATTTGGATCTTCAACATCCTTACTTATTGATGGCCTGCTTTCGTGTTCTATTACTGCGTAGAAGTCAACATCTCCAAGCATAATCATAAATATGCTTTTTTCCCAGTTATATAAGCTCCCTAAATACCAGACCTTTTTTTTTAATATAAATTTACTTATTTATTTATTTATGGCTGTGTTGGGTCTTTGTTGCTGAGCGCAGGCTTTCTCTAGTTGCAGTGAGCGGGGACTACTCTTGGTTGTGGTGCGTGGGCTTCTCATCGTGGTGGCTTCTCTTGTTGTGGAGCACTAGGCTCTAGGCATGCAGGCTTCAGTAGTTGTGGCACATGGGCTCAGTAGTTGTGGCTCGTGGGCTCTAGAGCACAGGCTCAGTAGTTGTGGCGCACAGGCTTAGTTGCTCCGCGGCACGTGGGATCTTCCCGGACCAGGGCTCAAACCTGTGTCCCCTGCATTGGCAGGCAGATTCTTAACCACTGTGCCACCAGGGAAGCCCCAGACCTACTTTTTTTTAAGTCCATACACACTTAGGATTATTATGAGTTCTTGGTGAATTACCTCTTTTATCATAATGTCCCATTTTAACCCTAATATTTCCCTTGTTCCAAAGTAAACTTTTTCTGATATTGATATCACCACTTCTGTTTTGCTTTGATTGGTATATGCATGGTATACACTTTTTTATTATTTTGCTTTCACAATCAATATATTATAAAATGACTGTGTTTTGGACAATCATCGGGATCTAGTTCTGGGGTTTTTTATTCCAATCTCAGACTTTTAATTGCTGTTTGTACATCATTCACATTTAGTGTGACTTATGGGTAGGGTTGAATTTACATCTATCATTTTGTTATTTTTTTATTGTACCCTTTTTTCTGATTATACCCTTGGGTTTTTTTCCTTTTTTAAAAATTTTTGTTTTATATTGGAGTACTGTTGATTCACAATGTTGTGTTAGTTTCAGGTGTACAGCAAAGTCATTCAGTTATACCTATACATGTATCTATTCTTTTTCAAGTTATTTTCCCATTTAAGTTATTACTGAATATCTAGCAGAGTTCCCTGTGCAATATATAGGTCCTTGTTGGTTATATATTTTAAGTTGTACCCTTGTTTTTGATTTTTGTTTATTTATCTGCTCTTGCTTCCTTCCCATTTTTGGATAATTTCACTGTTTTTCATATCCAATTTTAATTTGTCTATTGGTTTTTACTAGTTGTTCCAGAGATTATAATACACATATTTAAATTTGTGTGTGTTTGTTAATATTTTGTCCAGAATTTTTATTTGTTTTCTGTGGGAAACAGAAGCAGAATCATATTTTTTAATTCCTAAAACTTTTCTTTGCTGAAAGAAAAGATTATGAAAGAATATTAAGCACCTGTGGAAAGATAAAATAGGCATTTATATGGGAAGATGAAGTATATTTGAGTTTGCTATTTATTGGCTAATATAAGGTATAGCTCTAGTCATTACATTAGATTAAAACATAGCAATATTAGATGACAGTGTCTTGGCTATTTCCAAGAGAATACATTTGAGATGATGAAAGTGTCATTTATTGAGATCTCCTTCAAATCTCTAACATTTTATATAACACTGCCACCCACTCTATGCCTAGCTATCATCATGAGGTCACTGACATACTTAATATTCTTTCCATATTGTTGTTGTTATTCAAACAATAAATTTCTAAGATGGGACATGTTCTTTCTTGTGGACAGTATTTGACTCCTACTTTTTGCTTAGTTATGGTAAGTTTGTATTATCACAATTCTACTTCTATGTTCCAATTCCACATTCCCACAAAATTATTTTCCGCATATGACAAACAATTCAGTGGAAACATTCTAACAGCAAATGTGATGAACTTATATTTATATATTACTCATCTACTGAACATAAACTTCACTTGGTTTCTTTTATTAGCATATCAATATTTTACTCATAATTAGCATTCAAATAGTAGTCCCTATTAAGCAAATCAAAACTATTATTGTTTTGCATATGAAAAATCATGACAGATGGAAACTTTTCAACGTACTCCTAGTTTTTCAAACTGACATCAATATCTGTTTGGTTTCTAATATGCAAAACAAACTGAAATTTTTAGAGAATTAGTCCTTTGAAAATTTATCCTTATTATTGTCTGTGTATCCTGTCTCAAAAGTTTTCTTTTTCCACTTCTCCATGCAAATGTGGCTTCTATAATCCAACAATGAGCTCACTTTTTTGACAAAACTTTAAAACAATTTTTTTTTAATTTTTAAAAAGTAGAGAGAAAAGGAAGAAATAGCTAGTATAGTACTATACCAATAACATGCTTTCTTTTAATTTATAATTTCCTCTTTTGCACATCTGCTGGGAGAAATGACAAGCTCCTTTTTTCTAGAAAACAAGTTAAAAAGCAGATATACATAAAAGGAAAGACTTGTACAGAGTAGACTGTGGCTTGAGAACTATTTATGCAGCATCAGAAGACTAAACCAGACTCTAGCCTGGCCATAAACTAAACCCACGCCCCAGATGAGGTGCCAAGCCACAAAAAGCATTTGCGTCATCTGGGAATACAAGGAAAAGAAGGACTTCTAATTATAGGGCCTGGAAGCGGAAGCCTAGAGTGATTAGCTGTTTAGGCGCTGCTGTATGTTTATCTGGAAGCTTCCTCTCCTTCACTCTCAGCCTTAAGTTTGATAGATGAGCGTTAGCATTAGAGGGTGGGGACTAAAGCTGCTGATGGTACATGGTGTTCTCCAAAATCTGAGGTAGCTGGAGACTGAACATTAAGGCTTTTGCGGCCTCATAAGAACATAAGTCTTTTCAACTGGGCGTCAGCTGGTTAACCCAAAAGGCAAAATTAAAGAGTAGCAAACCTTGACTGGGCATATGCTATAAAATCTTGGAAACATGAGTAGGGAAGCCTTTTTTGCTATATACTATTTATAACACCTACCTAATTGTACGGTTCTTTATCAAATACACACATATGAACTGGAAGACAAATTACCAGCTATTCACACTCTCTCCAAAAAGAGACATATGCTGGGTCATATAGAAATCTTTACAGGAATTCAGATTATTATCACTCATAAAATAATTGTATGTTTTAGTATTAACTCTTGTGAATTTAATACTTCCCCTTCAATATTTATACAGATGGAAACTTAAAAATTATTAAAGTTTGTAATCTTTAAATGTCCTAACATCTTCATTTAAACAATTATTTTCTTCCTTTCATTTTGCATCATGAAATTGTTAAGCTTCTAAAGACATCTTTGGCTATATCCAATAGGTAAATATTCTAGTATTCATTACTTTCAACAGTTTATTCATCCAACAGACATAGAGGAAAAGTGGTAAATGTCTATGTATATCCTTATTGTTCCAAGTGGCTGGATATATTTCTTGTCACAAGCCAGCATAATTTTTAAACTGTATTAACCTTTATTAATGTGTAATTTATATAAAACACACTCATTTAAAGTGTACAGTTTGATGACTATGACAAGTATGTATACCTCTGCAGCTACTACCATAATCAAGATAGAGAACATGTGAAAAAATTCCCTTGTGTCCACTTGCAGTCCATCCCCTCCCCATTGCCTGGCCCCAGGCTACCACTGATTGCTTTCTGTCATTATGAATTAATATTGCCTACTTGAGCATTTCATGTAATGGAATCATGTAATATTTTGCTAAACCTATTCACTACAGGTAAGAGTAGTCCGTGCACTTATTTATATTATTGAGTAGTGTTCCATTATATGGATATATGACAATTATATATCCATTAAGCAGTTGATTCTTGTTTTTGGCTGTTGTGGAGATTCAAGTACAAGTCTCTCTGTGGACATATGTTTTCATTTCTATTAGGTGAATATTTAGGAGGGGAATTGCTGGGTCATATGTACACTTAACTGTATAAGAAACTGGGAAAACGTTTTCCCAAAGTGGCTGTATCATCTTACCTTCCCGTGAACTCCATAATTTTGCAACATTTGGTATTGCCACTCTTTTTAAATTTAATCACTTCAGTGAGCACTTGGTGGTTTCTTGTGGTTTACATATGTCATGTTCCTTGGTGATCAGTGATGTTGGGGTGCTAAGTGGCTATTTACATATTTTCTTTTGTGACATGATTGTTCAAATCTTTTGCCCATTTTAAACTGTTTGGTCTTTATTTTATATACATTTAAAGTATATTTATATTACATTGTAAAATACATATAAACTTATATATGTGTATATTTATCTCAAATATTTTCTCCCAGTTTATGGCACCCCACTTCATTTGCTTAACCGTATGTATCCCAAAAGGTTTAATGAAGACCAATCTGACGGTTTGTTTTTTTGGTGTCCTATCTAAGAAACCTTCCCCTATCCCTCCTGGCACAATAATATAATCCTTCTGTTTTCTTTTTGAAGGTTTATAGTTTCAGGTTTTAAATTAAGTCTATGATTGATTTTGAGTTAAATTTTTGTGTATGGTGTTAAAGAAAAGTTTATTTTTTCCTAAATGGATATGCCAGCTGCTCTAGCACCATTTGTTGAGAAAACTATGCTATCCCTAACAAATTACGTGACACTTCGGTCTAAAATCAAGTGACCATAAGTGTTTGATCAATTCCTGGATTCTATTCCATCCATCTATGACTATATTTACCCAAAACCATCTTTTCTACATTACTGTAGCTTTATCAAGTAAGTGAGAAATTTAGGTAGTTTCAGTTTTTAAAATTTACTCATCTTTTTCAAGATTGATTTGACTATTTTAGATCCTCTGAATCTCGATATTATTTTAGAATAAGCTTCCGTTGATTATTTTTGGTTTAAACATTCGCTTTTAATAAAGCTAACTATTAGTGAACAATATTAACACAAAACACTCACAGGATATCAAAGCACAACAGTGATAAAACATTTTTATGAAAACATGGTTTTCTACCATAATTGAATTAATGAGTTTTCTCACCATATAATTAATTGTAACATCACAACATAGAAGGTCACTAGGATGGCAAAAATGTAAAATTTTTAGATAAAGCAGTTACCTTGAGAACATTCTCATGTACCAACACAATGCTACCATCCTCAAAGAAAAATTGTATACACAGATACAGATAAACACACACGCACACACACACACACAGCAATACTAAATTAATGTCACAGACAATCATTGCTACAAGTTCATAATAAAATACATTGCGAACTGAGGTTAATAGGATTTTGGTAGACAGATCAGTCTGCTTAGAAGACATATTTTATGTATTAAGCCTGTAAGATATAAATTGAAAGGTAAATTTGGAAATTTAGGAATTTCCAAAGGAATGCCATTTGATGTACTTCACAGATGTATGAAACAGAACTTTAAAATTTTCTGGTTGGAGTTTATGTGCGTCTGTGTGTGTGTGTGTGTGTGTGTGTGTGTGTGTGTGTGTGTGTTTGTGTGTGTGTGTGTATGTGTGTAGATATATATATAGTTATAAAATCACCAAGCTATACACTTAAGATTTGTACAATCTGTACCATATAACTACAGTTCAATAAAAATGAAGACGAACCAAAACAATAACAAGGGTGAGGAAACAAGATAACATTGGTGGTTTTATCTACAGTGAAAGAGAGGGAAAAGACAAAGATGCTAAAGAGAGAAGTTAGAGAGTTAAAACACTAGCCCTATGGGGGAAAAAAAAAACACCAAAAAATAAAGAAAGAACATAGCAGTCACAGAGAGATGTATAAGAAATACAGATACATAGTGAGGAGTCAAGAAAGAGGTCTACAAGTCTCAGATGTTCAGCATGGCCAAATGAGTGGTCAAAGCACCATTATTCATGAATTCCACTGTGTATATATGAAAATATAACAGATTTCATTCAGGGTTCTAACAGGGGAGATCAGAAACGATGTAACACATAATGATTAGATGGAAGATAAAATTTGGTCATCACTTAACACTTTTATTTTGGGTATATTTGCAAACGTAGCAAATATTAGAAAATAGGTCTATATCTACATAGACAAATACAATGGCTTCTTAGCCCATCAAAAAGATATGACTTAAAAAGAAAAAAAAGATATGACTTGAAAAAAAGAGAGACCAATAACAAGAACAATCAAAAACCTCCCATGAAATAATGGAGGTATGGGGTTGGGGGGAGTGAACTCAGTTCATTTTTAATTAAATAATAATTTTATTTTTTCTATGCTATTGGTAAGACTTTGTTAAGATTTATTAATTTTGAATAGACTGCTGCTTTCACGTTTTCCTTCTCTTCCTCCATTCCTGCACCCACTCCCATCCTTTCCCACAATAGGCACCCACCATACTGAATTTAATATATGTCCTTTGAAATATGCTTATCCTTGAAAAATACTTAAACCGTTTTCAGAGTACTGTTCAAAATGTTGAATAAAAAAATATTTAATATATGGCAAGAATACAGACCAATCTGAAAGAGGAAACTGAAACAAGCCTGAAGCTAGGGGAGGGCCAGAGCATTCTAGAAGAGTGGAAAGGAGAAGGGACAACAATATTCAAGTACTTTACTGTTTTAAAGTTGTCCTTTAAAAAGTTTAATTCAACCTTGGCTACTTTGCCTGTATGTACTTGGTTACAGATATCCTTCTTTACCTTCTTCAAAATTTAATACTGGGTCTATATTGTTGTTGTAGCTATAGTGTTACAGGCATATATATTTACTTCATGTTTTTACACAGTATGCCACTGTATGCATTCACATCTTTCATTAGTTCATTCAGTATTAATTGAGCATCTTTGCTGTGGCAGTGGTGGCAGTGAAGGAGCAGGGCCCCTCCTTACTAATGGACATTCAGGATTCCAAAGCTGGATTAGCACTTTCGTGGGCTCTGGACAATTTTGCCTTCGTTGACCCCCCCAACTCCTCCAGGAAAAAAATATTTTATGACTACTGTTGTTGGTTTTAAACGTGTATTAAGGCATTTTATCAACCTAAAAGTTTATATAAATATATATATATATATATATATATATATATATATACATATTTTTTCGGCATTTAAAAGGAATGAAACGTTTTGGTGGGACCCTAAAATTATTGTGGGCCCTAGGCATGGTGCCTACTGTACTTTATGGCACATCAAACCTGAAAAGTTTGACTCTCATACAAGCCTAGCACCACAATGAACAGAGCGAAGACAACAAATTCTCCAAGGAGCAATCCATTACATGAGTAAAAGACATCACTTCACAAGATGAAAAAACAGGAGAGTAACTACAGACCTCTAATGGAAACATCCCCTTGTTGGTGGGGGGGAGGGGTTGGCAATAAACTCTTCAAGCTGCTTTTGCATTGTTAATGATATAGTATGACTGACTAACAGTAATAAACCAAAGCTGTCACATGAGAGGAAAAATCTAAAGCCACATAATTCTATAAATCTACAAGGCATACTCGTTAACAAAAAATCAAGACAAGGTATTTTTCTGACAACTTGCTATGATCAATGGGGAAAACTGCGCAAAAAAGAAAAATCCAACTTTTTAAATGATTAACCCAAGACCACCATCACCTTTCGATATATAGCATTTAAGTAACCAGAAAAATTTCAAGTCTGTTAAAGATGCAGTCAAGCATCCAAAGGGGTACATGTTTAATCTACTTTACTAGAGACCCAATGTTCATTTTCCTCTTATTAATGGATGGAAAAGCAATTTCCCTGCCAAGGAAGGGTCATTATTTTAAATGTAGATGTGGGGGCTTCCCTGGTGGCGCAGTGGTTGAGAGTCCGCCTGCCGATGCAGGGGACACGGGTTTGTGCCCCAGTCTGGGAAGATCCCACATGCCGCGGAGCGGCTGGGCCCGTGAGCCATGGCCGCTGGGCCTGCGCGTCTGGAGCCTGTGCTCCGCAACGGGAGAGGCTGCAACAGTGAGAGGCCCACGTACCACAAAAACAAAATAAAATAAATAAAATAAAATAAAATAAAATAAAATGTAGATGTGTTGCCCTTCACAGCTCTAGGCTACTCAGTTGGCAGAAGTAACGCCTCTGGAAGGCAGATCAATTATTTGCCGAATTAAAGACAATAGGTCTGTTTGAGAAACGTCAGGCTGACTGCAAGGAGTTGACAATTTCTTCCTTACATCTCTAATTTCCAATTTAATTAATAAAGAAATACATATCTTCTTTGGTGTCAAATGCCATACAATTAATAATATGCCAATCTAGCGTACCAAGTCACACAAATATGATGTAGTTTCCGCAAGATATTTTAAATTTAATTTCAATATTAATTACATGTGCTATGCATCTGCATTTAATATAACTGGCATCATGGAATAATCCCACAATTGAGGGAGGGAGACAATTCTTGATCAAATCACAAATTGGAAGTAAGTTGGTTTTATTCAACAAATGACTAATTACATTAAATTAATGCCTTATCTCTGCCCTGCCAGAGTTTTCCCATAATTACTATGATAGAAAAAGACAATTAATTAATGTAATTATTCAATGTGCACTTACTCACTATCAACTATGTGAAAATTACCAGGCTAATAATACCTGGGGACGAAATAAAAGTTTACCTCTAACAGAAAACATGTTGAAAGGATACTCTTGATGGATATAAATAAAAACTAGGATGAGGGAGGTTAATAATAATGAAAACAACAACAACTGAGACTTCAATAAATGTCTCAGTATATTTTAAGTATTGTTTAAGATGCCAGTATAGCCCTCATTTTACTTATGAGGAAACAGAAGTACTGTGAGTGATCCAAGCAGATTAAGTAGCTTGCCTTATTAAGTAGCAGGATGAAGGGGAGACATGATATTTTACATAGGGTCAGGTAAGTCTTCCCAAAATGATACTTAAGATGGGATTCAACAGATAAATAAGAGCCAGGGAGAAGAAGCTTCCAGGCAGAGGTAAAATGATGTAACATGTTTAAGGAGCTGAAAAATAACTAGAATGGCCAAATATGGGAAGAAAAATGTTGATCAGGTTGAAGCAGTAAACTTGTACCAGGCTGTAATACTTTTCGACAATACACTCAATAATAAGGAAGTTGCTGAAAGACGGAAGTATCATTAACATTTAACATTTCTTACAAAATATGTGAATATCTTAAAATGGAAGTAAACATGGAGTATGATACAACAATCACAGTTGAACAGAATAACCTAGAATTGGGCTGTGATCAAACAAGACTTTCTAAAAACAAGAATAACTGAACGATTCTCATACATACTGTTATAGACTAAATGTCTGTACAGCCCCAAAATTCCTATATTGAAATGCTAAAAACCCAGTGTGGCTATATGTGGAATGGGGGGTGTGGGGGTGTGGTCTCTGTGGAAGTAACTAAGTTTAAATGAGGTCATAAGGGTGAGGCCCTGATCTGATAGTATTAGTATCCTGGTAAGAAGAGACACCACAGAGATCGCACTCTCTCTCTCTCTCTCTCTCTCTCTCTTTCTGTCTGTCTGTCTCTCTCCCTGTTCCCTTGTACCAAGGAAAGGCCATGTGATGACACATCGAGAAGGTGGCTATTTCTTAGCCAGGAAGAAACACCTCAGTAGAAACCATCGGTTGGAAACTTGATCTTGGACTTCCTGCCTCAATCACTGTGGGAAAAGAAATTTCTGTTGTTTAAGCCACCGAGCCTACGGTATTGCATTCTGGCAGCCTGAGATGACTAATACATGTACACAGGCTATTGTCTAAACCTAGTATCATAGAGAACATTTTACATGTCAAATGACCAGTGAGCAGGATTTGGGGATGGCTTTATAACACCAAAAGAGGCTATTGTTCTTGCTCTATAACAAACCGATGAAGAACATAATAAAGTTGTAAAACTATTTGAAAGTTCAATAAGTAAAACTAGCTGCTCTCACCTTGAGCAGAACAGCAGGAGGAAGAGGGGTCCAAGATAGGTGAGGATAAGGAGAACTCAGCAACCTTTTGAAAAATTTTCAAGGGCTCAATTTGAGCTGACACGACAGATTAGAATACCACCCCCACAAAAGTACAACTCTGTACCCAACTAATCAAGAGGATTAAGATTAATAATGTCAAAAGCTGTGAATAAAGAAAGAGAGCTGACAGTTGCTGAAAGAAAAAATAACCACTGAACTAAACTATCATATCTAGTTGACATATTCCTCAAAATTATGAGCAAAATACAGATACTTTCAATCAAAAAAATGCTTTAAAAAAGTAATCTTTATCAGAGAAAGCAGAAATAGCCAACAGAAGTATGTTATTGAGGAAAGTACAAAAGCAATTCAATGGGCTTCCCTGGTGGCACAGTGGTTGAGAGTCCGCCTGCCGATGTGGGGGACACGAGTTCGTGGCCCAGTCTGGGAAGATCCCACATGCCGTGGAGCGGCTGGGCCCGTGAGCCATGGCCGCTGAGCCTGTGCTCCACAACAGGAGAGGCCACAACAGTGAGAGGCCCGCGTACCGCAAAAAAAAAAAAAAAAAAAGGGAAAAAAGAAAAAAGCGATTCAATAGAGGAAGGATAGTATCTTGAAAAAATTATGAAGTAGCAAAGAATAGGGGAAAATCATGACCTAAACCTGGTCATAAACCTAAAATAACACAAAGGGGATCATAAATTTAAATATAAATACAGAGACTTCCCTGGTGGTCCAGTGGTTAAGAATCCGCCTTCCAATGCAGGAGACACGGGTTCGATCCCTGGTCAGGGAACTAAGATCCCACATGCCACAGGGCAACTAAGCCCATGTGCCACAACTACTAAGCCCATGCACCACAACTAGAGAGGCTGCATGCCCCAACTACTGAGCACGCACGCTCTGGAGCCCACAAACCACAATTAGAGAGAGCCCTCACCACAACAAAGCCCCCATCCCACATGCTGCAACAAAGATCTTGAGTGCTACAACTAAGACCCGACACAGCCAGGTAAATAAAATTTAAAAAAAAAAAAAAAAAGAATGGGCTTCCCTGGTGGCGCAGTGGTTGAGAGTCCGCCTGCCGATGCAGGGGACACAGGTTTGTGCCCTGGTCCGGGAAGATCCCACATGATGCGGAGCGGCTGGGCCCGTGAGCCATGGCCGCTGAGCCTGCGCGTCCGGAGCCTGTGCTCCGCAACGGGAGAGGTCACAGCAGTGAGAGGCCCACGTACCGAAAAAAAAAAAAAAATAATAATAATAATAAAAAAGTTCACAAATGTATAGCACAATCCCAAATTTACGAATAAAAAATTATTTTAAAAATTGGGCTTCCCTGATTGTGCAATGGTTAAGAATCCACCTGCCAATGCAAAGGACACGGGTTCAAGCCCTGGTCCGGGAAGATCCCACATGCCGCGGAGCAACTAAGCCCGTGCACCACAAGTACTGAGCCTACGCTCTAGAGCCCGCGAGACACAACTACTGAGCCCGTGTTCCACAACTACTGAAGCCCACGTGCCCTAGAGCCCATGCTCCGCAACAAGAGAAGCCACCGCAATGAGAGGCCCACACACCACATTGAAGAGTAGCCCCCACTCGCCACAACTAGAGAAAGCCCGTGCTCAGCAATGAAGGCCCAACACAGTCATAAATAAATAAATAAATAGATAAATAAATAGGAAAAAATGGATTTCACAAAAAGTAAAGAATTTTGCTCTGCAAAGGACCCTATTAAAAATACAAAAGGAAAAACTTCTTACTGGGAAAAAAGATTTCCATATCACATATCTTACAGAGGGCCTATATCTAGTGTATATATATACAAAATAGAAAATGATGAGACTACCAAATCCTAGCAAGGATACAGAGAAACCATGTCTAGAGGATTAAACGGAAGTATGAGAATGTCTCACCAAGTAGGGAAAATCAATAAAGAGATAACATTATAAAAAGAAACAAATAGAAATCTGGAGTAGAAAAGTATTTACAATAACTGAAATGAAAATTTCAATAGAGGGGCTGGCTTGAAAAGCAGATTTAAACAGCAGAAGAAATCAATTGAGAGTATCCAGCTTAACAAAAAAAGAACGAGGAAAAATGAAGAGCCTCTGAGATCTGTGGGATACTATCGAGGAGGTGAATCTACAGGAGTCCAAGAAGGAAAGAAGAGGGGAAAAGAGGCAGAAATAATGACTGAGAAGTCTCAAATTTCATGAAAAACATTAAGGACAGTGAAACTACTTTGTATGATACTATAATGGTGAGTACATGTTCATATTAATTTGTTAAAACCCATAGAAATTACACCACCAAGAGTGAACCCTAACGTAAACTGTGGACTTTGGATGATAATAATGTGTCAACATGGGTTCATCAACTGTAAGAAAATGATAAATGTGGTGTGGAATGCTGTTAGCGTGGGAGGTTGTTGGTGTGGGCCTGAGGGGTGGGGGGGATGGGAGAAAGGTGGAATATGAGAGCTCTCTGCACTTTCCATTCACTTTTGCTGTGGACCTAAAACTGCTCTAAAAAATAGTTTATTAATTTTAAAAGAAGTTCCCTAGAAAAGGTTGAAAATACAATATAAAATATACTCATCGTGTATCTAAATAATTGAAAGCAACAAACTTGCACCACCCATATTGAATCTGCCTAGATCTAAGCATGATGCGTCTCCGGTTCTTCTAACCAAATCATAAATGTTGCCATTAAAATATTTATTTTAATTCAGGACTCACTCATAGCTAATAAACAAGAATGGGAAGGAGAAACTGAAAAACAAACTGAATGCAGCTGCTGAACTGAAAGTTTCACGGCTCTATTTAATGGTACCCCTTAATTTCTTTTCTGAATAGGTCCCATACAAGGCTGAACTGCATGCCACCCAGTCAAACAACCTACATTTTCTCCTTAATTCACTTTGCAGTGTTATTCCATCATGTACATTGTTTTTAAAATTTCTCAGGAGATGGACAGCATTCCTGGTTTGTTCTTGAATTTTGATACACAGGACATGGTAATAATTCTGGCAGTTAAAAATAGGCCTCTCTAAATAAAAGTAAAACAGTGATACATATATACAGGGAAACCAGTTAGAGGAAATCAGGTTTAAAAACAAAAAACAGGCAATCAACTTTTCTTATATGTTTTGTTAAACTTATTTTTTTAAGTGAACTTCCCTATGCCCATTAAGAGTACTTCAACAAGCACTACTGTTATTATTGGCCACATTACATACCAAATGAAAATGCCTTTAACCAAATAGAGATTAGAGGGTTAGTTAAAACTTGAATATAAATAAATTTTGAAATATATATTGGATACATGTAAGGAAAAACTGGGGTATTACTAGAGGATTTACAAAGTTACATTTTGAAAAGGTACTATTTAAACAACAACAAAACAAGTGCTATGGCAAGGGCCTTTTAAATTAGATGCCTTTGTACAAAATAGCAATTAATGAAAGTTCAGAAGCTAACAGAAATAACTTAGCCAGAGAACAGAAAAGTGCCTCATCTTATAAGTAAATTCATAGAGAACTTAAATTTTGATAGAAAATACATTTGATCTCCCCAAAATATTTTTAAGTATTACATAAAAAATTACAAGGAAAAAAAATAACTACTACGGTATTCATGCATTTACAAATGGCAAAGAAGCCTCTTGCCTCAAATATTTCATATGTCTGTGTGTATGTCTGAATCCGAGAATGTTAGGATAAAACGAGAAACGTGATACAGAAACTAGACAAGCAAAATAAAATGTCCCCTAGTGATAGGAGCTGGATAATAGTTAGCAGCCATAGTTGAGCGCAATACCTTTCTCTAAGACGTTGTGCAGCTACTGAATAGCTAAAATAAAATCAAGGTTTTCAAATCATTGAGAATTGAATATTTTATGTACATACTTGTTCATACTCAAACAATAAAAGTCATATTCTGAATGGCAAAAATACTCAGAGATGAACAGTAAATAACTAAGATGAATTGTAAGCAACTGCACTAAATCTGTGTCTACCAGCTTCTATAAAAGATTTTGCAAACCAATTTTGTGAGTGCTTGCTGAATTATGAACCCTCCATTTAATTCAAATTTTTACAGAGATACAAAGCATTTTATAAAATTTTGCAGAAATGTTGACACATTGAAAAATAAATCTGCCACATAACAAACTGATGAGTCCACTGTATAGCCTCTGCTTCAAAATCTATGTCAAATGTGCCATATTTTTTTTGCCTCATTCATGCAACTAATATTAATTTATATACCAGGCACTGAATCATTATTTCCTAATCATCTTTTGGTTCCAATTTAGAACTGGCTTCCTTTTTAAGAACTTTCTCCAAAAGCAGAAGACCAAGTTAACATTCACCTCCTAGCACTCTGTCCTTACTCCCCAAAGGATTTATCTTCCTTTTTTAAAAAAAGTCCCTATGCCACCAGCAGACTCCATGGGTAGGGACTGAACCAGGCACTGTGAATGAAGTCTAGCTTCCAATGTGTTTAGTTTAAACAGGTGAAATCACACCAAGCATGAATAGGCTCATAAACATTTTAGTGCCATGAACCTTTTCGGCAACATGGTGAAGCCTAGGAACCTCTTTCTCAGAATAATATTTTTTTAAAGACAAAGTAAGATACTTAGGGTTATAAAAATTGATATGTGGTAGAATATGTTTTTATTAATATATTAAAATATAGGCTCTACCATGATTTTGAACCATAAGCATTATTTAGAGAATTATATAAATAACATCAAAATGATATGAAAATATCCATTATTTCTATTACTCACAAACTCACCAGCAAGCTAGTATTTCAGTGGTTTATTGTACATATTCATAAGTGAAAGAAATTTTCATTACAGGTTAAAGAAAATAAAGATGAATTTTTTTCTTTCTAGGTTCACATACTGTCTAAATATTACCCATGGACCTCTCAGACCCAGGTTAAGAAGCTCTATTTTAGATTCAAGAAGAACTGTAAGAGATCCTAAAACTCATAAAATAGTTCTCATAAAATTCTCTTCCCTCCAAGAAATTATAAGATTTGGTGTGAGACCAAATTAAGAATACAACAGTACAAGAATGTCAATTTATATGTATTGAACTGTTACATAACACACCAAAGGAAAGATCCATCAAAGAAATAATTGATAAGTTGGATTTCATTAAAATTAAATACTTTGATTTTCAGAAATTTTCAAGAGAATGAGAAGACAAATCACAGACTGGGAGAAAATATGTACAAAACACATATTTGATACAGGAGTGTTATCCAAAATATGCAAAGAACTCTTAAAACTCAACAATCAAAAAATGAACAAACCAATTAAAAAGCAGATGAAAGATACAGACAGCTCAATAAATAATATATACAGATGGTAAATAATGTATGATACATCCATACAATAGAATATTATTCAGTGCTAAAAAGAAATGAGCAATCAAGGCATGAAAAGACACAGAGGAGATTTAAATATCTGCATATTAGTAAGTGAAAGAAGCCAATCTGAAATGCCTACATACTGTAATATTCCAACTATATGACATTCTGAAACTATGAAAACTGGTACACAATGACACGATGATAGAAGTAACTAAAACATTCTTTAAGTTATATAAGATGTTCTGGTAACAATGGAAATTCATAGACAGGAGAAAATACAGCTTCAGACTTCTGCAGCACCCTAACTACGGCAATATGAAATATACATTAATACAAAGGAGATCTGACATAACAGATGGACTATCAAAATGAGTCATGCTGGTTACTCCAAGTAGAGTGCTATAAGTGACATAACTTCCAGACTGTTTCTTCAAATTTAACTAAATTCCCACAACATTCAGATCATTTCAATAAATCTTTGTCTTCATTAATTAAATCAACCCTAATGATCAACAATTACTACAAAATCTTCCTCTCTATTGAAAATACCTAAGATAATCAGAGGAAAAGTATTCAAAATACTTTATATTATCCTCCTACCATCATTCTTTATCTGAAAAGATGAAAAGAAGGGGGAAAAGATGGGCCTTTCCATCAATTTTACCTAATATTCTGCAGAATAAGATAAAAATGGCAGTCTCTTCAGACTCACCAAGCAAGGAAAAGATTGCAAACTTACGTAGATTGTTTCAGCTCTGAAAGCATAAGAGCAATTTTATCTTCTATTCATAATCAAAGTATTTTAAAAATAAGTCCACTGAAGTGGAATTCCACCACTGGACGTATTAAACCAATTCCTAACTATGAAAATTGGTAAAGAGAAAGTATTACATTTTTGCCCTGTTTTTTGCATACAGGAGAACTATGGTTCATTTATGGTTGATGAGAGAAAAATCTTTTTTAAAATACAGCAGTTAATCAATACAGAAAATATGATAGAATTAGAAAAACCACCATTCTATAGCCTTCAATGTAACAAAACTATTTAGTAAAAAGTTGTTTCAGAAATGAGGCCAAAATAACATCTGCACTTGCTAATCTCCACAAGACAACCTATTTGCAAAATGTAGATGTATGATGGGTCACTAACTTATTCTTGTGATCAAACATAGTATCATAACTTGCAAGAGAGCCTGATATAATGTGTCTCCTGCTGGGATGAAATGATGTAGACAGCAATACTTAGGAAGTTTAAAAAAAAATCTTTAGGCCTGAATGTATTTAAAAGCCTTTTAGGGAATAAGGAAAACATTATTATAATGAAAAAAATATGTGACAAATGCAGAGTTTGGATAAGATAACTGCTCTGGACACTGAAATTTAGGGGGAAAAAGGTGAAAGTAATAAATTGGATTAAAAGGAGCTAAAGAGACATAAAATGTAAGGAGTAAACTTTAATTAGACCTTGATTTGAAGCAGTTAGAGAACCCATTTTTGAGACAATTGGGAAATTTTAAATTATGACTTGGATATTAGATAACATAATGTGTTACTTTTCTGAATATAATATTTGCCTATAAAGTACAAGAAGGGCCTTACTCTTAGAAAATGCATGCTTAATTCGTAATGGGTGAAATGTCATCACGTATGTAACTTACATTCAAACAGTTCAGCAAAATACAAACACACACACACACACACACACACTACATTAAAATGTGAAGACCTGTTTAATCAGGGTGACAGTACATCTGTCACTGTATTGTTAAAAAGAAACTTGAAGTTACAGAGAAAATGCCATTCACATACATATGTAGTTTCGAATATTGAAGTCCTTACCTTACTAATAATACAGAAATTAATGCAGTTCAATAGCACTGTTTATCTACTATTATTTATCTACTGCTACTACTTAATCACAACTTTGCTCAGAGTAAAACTAATCTTTGGGGAGTTTCTAAATTTTTATTATAAATTCATTCATTCAATAATCACTTACTGAAAACTATTTACTTATCTCACATACACTAACACATATATTTCATATTTTCCATTTCCAAAAAATTGGTTGGAAAACCCATAACATAAATGGGGGGTGAAGGGGAGGGAAGGACATACCGCTTGTATTAAAAGCCATACAGCACACTGGTTTTTCATGAGCAGGGAAATGGGCCACGATGCCATCACTGTCAGAATCCTCACTCACAAGCACCTTTACAAAAAGGAAGAAGGCAAATGGAAGTTAACCAACTACTGAGCCTGAAGATATACACAGATACACCACTGCATCCCTGACCAAATAACATGTTTCCACTACATTTGAAGATTATTCTTGGCAATATAAGGTGAGAATGTCACTTCAGAAATAGGAAAAGATGTAACATGTCCCCAGCAGATCAATCATATAACCTCTAAAAACAGTTGGTTGACTTGACTGTACATGACAGAGACAATAATTTCTTGACACGTAGATTCAGAAAAAAACGAAAAGCATAAAATCAGCTATGCAGAGCTTCATCTAAGAACAGGAGCAAGAGTTCTTATTGTGTTATGGCCTGCTGAAAAACTCTTGGCCATGACTGGAACAGAACAGTGAAAAACAACATAAGTTAAATACAAACAAACAGCCATATATTAGAGGAATTATCGAAATATTTTTTACTTAAAGTACAAAAGTTATGGTCTTTTGTACTTTAATCTAACTCCTAGATTTTAGATGGACACATCATTTCTTTGAAAATATCACCAAGCAAAAGTATATTGGAACAGGCAGTTTTGTATCTCAAATTTATTCCCCTTAATTTTCTTACTAAGCATATTGAAATACAATTTACATTCCATAAAATTTGCCCATTGTGAGTACACTGTTCAATGATCCCTAAGGAAAAAAGTTTTAAAATAACATGTATTCATTTTACAAAGCAAGTAATTAACTCAAGAAACAAAAAAGTTTCACATATCTAATGTTGCAAAGGAAAAACCTACTGTACCAATATTGGATCATGATCGACATAAAGAATTTAATCTGAAGTAATCCAGGAAGCAGTCCTACACTGGCAAAGTTAATTTTTCTTTTAGAGTAAAAAGCTTTACAGAGGTGTAATTTACATTCCATAAAAGTCACTTATTTTATGTTTACAATTCAATGATTTTATACAGTACTACAACCATTACAACAATCCATTATATAGAAACATCTGATTTGTCACCCTTTCCTATCTTAATGCTTTAATCTTCTTACCTTATTGTTCTGGCTAGAACCTGCAATTCAGTTAAGCTGCAGACTGATCATTTTTCTGTCTGTAGATTTTTTTCATTACCACTTAAACCATTTTTAAGTATTCACTTCAGTTCTGTTAAGTATACTCATATTGTTATCTAACAGATTTCTAGAACTTTTTCATCTTGCAAAACTTAAATTCTATACACACTAAACACTAATTCTTCCTCTTCCCTCCTCCCACCCTTAGTAACCACCTTTTAATTTTGTTTCCATGATTTTGACTACTTAAGATATTCAAAATAAAAGGAAGAATTTAGTATTTGTACTTTTGTGACTGGCTATTCCCTTAGCACAATGTCCTCAAGGTTCATCCACATTGTAACATGTAAAAAGATTTCCTTCTTTCCTAAGCTTGTGTAATATTATTACATTGTATGTATATACCACATTTCTCTTTATCCATTTATCTGGCAATGGACATTTGGACTGCTTCCACCTCCCGGGTACCGTGAATAACACTGCAAAGAACAGGAGTGTGTAAATATCTCTTCAAGATCCTGATTTGAATTATTCTGCATATAAATGCCGAAGTGGGATTACTGGATCACATGGTAATTCTATTTTTAATATTTTGAGAAACTTTCATACTGATTTCCATAATGGCTGCATCATTTTACACTCCCACCAAAAGTTCACAAGGGTTCCAACTTCTCCCCATCTTCTGTCAACACTGTTAAATTCTGTTCTGTTGATAGTGGTCATCCTGATAGGTAGGAGGTGGTATTTCACTGTGGTTTTGATTTGCTAATGATTAGTGATGTTGAGCATCTTTTCATATGCTTATTGGACATCCCTACATCTTCTTTGGAGAAGTTTCTATTCAAGTCCTATGCCCATTTGTTAATCGGGTTTTTTTTTTATTATTATTATTGTTGAGTTGTAGAAACTCCTTATTCATACTATATATTAATTCCTTATGAGCCATATGATTTACAACGATCTTCTCCCACTCCATAGGGTGCCTTTTCACTTGGTTGATTTATTCCATTTAGACACAGAAGTTTTAAAGTCTGATGTAGCTCCATTTGTCTATTTTTTATTTTGTTACCTGTGCTTTTGGTTTAATATCTAAGAAATCATTGCCTGATCCAATGTCCTAAAGATTTTCTCCTATGTTTTCTTGTAGGAGTTTAATAGTTTCCAGTCTAATGGCTGGGTCTATAATCTATAATCATTTTTGTATATGGAATAAGGTAAGGGTCCAACTTCATTCTTTTCGCATGTAGCTATCCAGTTTTCCAAACCTCATCTGTTGAAGAGACTGCCGTTTCCCCACTGTGAGCTTTTTCCAACCTTGTCAAAAATCTTTTGGATGCATATGCATGGTGTTATTTCTGCACTCTCTATTCTGTTCCATTGGTCTACATATCTATCTTTACACCAGTAGCACATCATCTTAATTACCATTGCTTTGCAATATGATTTGAAATGAGGCAGAGTTGTGTTTTTCTTTTTCCAAGATTATTTCAGCTTTTCAGGGTCCCTTCAGATTCCATAAGAAAATTAGGATGGTTTTTTCTATTACTGCCACAAAATGTCATAGAGATTTTCATAGATATTGTATTTAATATCACATTAGGTGCTATGGATATTTTAACAACATTGTCTTCAAATCCACAAGCACGAGATGTTTTTCCCATATTTTGTATCTTCTTTCACTTCTTTTAACAATGTATTATAGTTTTCAGTGTACAAGTCTTTCATCTCCTTGTTTTTGTTTATCCCTAAGAGTTTGTTTTTTTAAAAAAATAATCAACAAAATTGACAGCCCTTAATTAGACTAACAAAGAGAGAAAATTCAAATAGCTAAAATTAGAAATGATTATTTAGTAACGTATTGTTTAGCTTCCATGTGTTTGCGTTTTTTACATTTTTTTCCCTGTAACTGATTTCTAATCTCATAGCATTGTGGTCAGAAAAGATGCTTGATATGACTTCAATTTTCTTAAATTTACTGAGGCTTGATTTGTGAACCAAGAAGTGATCTATCCTGGAGAATGTTCCATGCGCACTTGAGAAGAAAGTGTAATCTGCTGTTTTTTGGATTGAATGTCCTATAAATATCAATTATATCTATCTGGTCTATTGTGTCATTTAAAGCTTGTGTATCCTTATTAATTTTCTGTTCGGATGATCTGTCCATTGGTGTAAGTGAGGTTTTAAAGTCCCCCACTATTATTGTGTTACTGTAGATTTCCTCTTTTAGAGCTGTTAGCGGTTGCCTTATGTATTGAGGCGCTCCTATGTTGGGCGCATATATATTTATAATTGTTATATCTTCTTCTTGGATTGATCCCTTGATCATTATGTAGTGTCCTTCCTTGTCTCTTGTAACATTCTTTATTTTAAAGTCTATTTTACCTGATATGAGTATTGCTACTCCAGCTTTCTTTTGATTTCCATTTGCATGGAATATCTTTTTCCATCCCCTCCCCTTCAGAATGGCCATCATCAAAAAATCTACAAACAATAAATGCTGGAGAGAGTGTGGAGAAAAGGGAACCCTCCTGAACTGTTGGTGGGAATGTAAATTGATTCAGCCACTATGGAGAACAGTACGGAGGTTCCTTAAAAAACTAAAAATAGAATTACCATATGGCACAGCAATCCCACTACTGGGCATATACCCAGAGAAAACCATAATTCAAAAAAGACACATGCACCCCAATGTTCACTGCAGCGTTATTTACAATAGCCAGGTCATGGAAGCAACCTAAATGCCCATCAACAGACGAATGGATAAAGATGTGGTACATATATACAATGGAATATTACTCAGTCATAAAAAGGAACGAAATTGGGTCATTTGTAGAGACGTGGATGGATCTAGAGACTGTCATACAGAGTGAAGTAAGTCAGAAAGAGAAAAACAAATATCATATATTAATGCATATATGTGGAACCTAGAAAAATGGTACAGATGAACCGGTTTGCAGGACAGAAATAGAGACACAGATGTAGAGAACGTATGGACACCAAGGGGGGAAAGTGGCGGGGGTGTGTGCAATGAATTGGGAGATTGGGATTGACATATATACACTAATATATATAAAATGGATAACTAATAAGAACCTGCTGTATAAAAAATAAATAAAATTCAAAAATTCAAATAAAATAAAAATAAAATTAGAAATGAAACAAGAGCCATTAAAACTGATGTCACAGAAATAAAAAGGATTATAACATATAATAAGACCCTCATTGTCCTGAGACCAAAACAAGAGAAAGACAAAAAGAAAACTACAAATCAATATCCCTGATGAATAATGATGCAAAAATCTAAAAGAAAACAGGATCAAACAAAATTCAACACATTAAAAGGATCATACACCAAGAAAAGTGAGACTTACACTTGGAATGTAAGGATGGTTCAACATACAAAAATCAATTAATATAATATACCACATTAACAAACTGAAGAACAAAAGATGATTGATTGATCATCTCAATCAATGCAGAAAAATTATTTGACAAAATTCAACCACTTTCATGATAAAAACACTCAATAAACTAGGAATACATGGAAACTACCTCAATACATTAAAAGTTACATATGCAGAGTCCAAAGCTAATATTACATACAATGGGCAAGACTGAAAGATTTTCCTCTAAGATCAGTAAAAAGGCAAGGATGCCAACTCTCAGTACCACTATTCAACATAGTACTATAAGGTCTAGCCATAGCAACTAGACCAAAAGGGGGGGAAAAAGAAAAAGAAAGAAATACAAGGCATACAAATTGGAAAAGAAAGAAAATTATCTCTGTAATAGATTTTGCAGATTACACACACACACACACACACACACACACACACACACACACACACAATTCAACAAAGTTGCAGGATATAAAATTAGCACTCACAATCAGTTTCATTTCTATACACTAACAAAGACCAAATTAAAAAGGAAATTAAGAAAACAATCCCATTTGCTATATCATCAGATTTATCAACTTTGTTAATCTTTTCAAAGAACCAGTTTTGGATTTTCCCCATCATTTCACTGTTTGTTATTTTGTTGACTGCTGGTTATATTTCTATTATTTACTTCATTTGTCTTGCTTTGGTTATAATTTGCTGTTTTTGAAATCTCTTAATGGAGAGCTAAGATTATTAATTTAGGACCACTTTTCTACTATAACCATTTAAAGTTGTAATTTTCCCATTATTCAATAATATAGTTGCAATTATAATTTCTGATATGTTCTATTTCTATGTTCATTGCATTCAAAATATTTTCTAATTTACTTGAGACTCTTTCATTTCATAATTTCATTCTATTATTGATTTCCATTCTTTAGATTTGTTTTATGGCCAATCATATGGTCTATCTTGGAAAATGTTCCAGATGTTCTTGAAAACAATCTTACGTTTGTAGGTTTTGGGGGAAGATTTAGGTCATGTTGGTTGACAGTCTTAATCAAGTCTTTTGAATCTTTAAAAATTTTCTGTATAGTTTTTCCATCAATTATTGAAAGCACAGTATTTAAATCTCAAACTGTAAATGTTAGCTAGAATTTCTTCTTTCAATCTGTCAGATTTTGTTTAATGCTTGCTGCACTATGTTGTTAGGTGTTTACACATTATTAATTGTTTTATCTAGCTATTACATTGACTCTCTTATCATTATGAAACATCCCTCTTTTCCTCTGGCAATATTTCTTGACTTAAAGTCTTTTATCAGATATTAATATAGCCATTCCAATTCTATTATGGTTATTGTTTGCATGGTACATTTCTTCCATCCTTTTACTTGAAACAATTATGTCTTTGAATCTAAAGTGATTCTGGTCTGACAATCACTGTCTTTTAACTTGAGTCCATTTATAGTTAATATAATTACACATATAATTGGATTTAGGTCTGCCATTTTCCATTTATTTTTATGTCTCAGGTGTTTGTTGTTGCTCTGATCCTCTTCCTTTGTGTTAAACAATTATTTTTAATGTTTACTATTTTTATCTTCTGTTAATTCTTTGGATTAATTTCTTAAGTGGTTACTGTACAGGCTATATAAGGTGCTGTACAGACAACAAGATTACATGTTAATTCCACACTTAATTGCAATAAATTATAGCTCCTTGCTCCAGTATAGCTCCATTTCCTCCCCATTCCTTTGTGCTATTATTATCATGGGAATTATCAACTGAGAAACATCATTATTCCCTAAAACAATCTTCCAATTACATATATGTTGACATGTTTAATGTTGCCCCAAAGGCCTCTGAGACTCTATTTTTTTTTTAACTTTTTATTTTCTATTGGATATAGCAGATTAACAATGTTGTATTAGTTTCAGGTGTACAGCAAAGTGATTCAGTTATACATATACATGTATCTATTATTTTTCAAATTCTTCTCCCATTTAGGTTGTTACGGAATATTAAACAGAGCTCCCTGTGCTATACAGTAGGTCCTGTTGGTTATCCATATTAAATATAGCAGTATGTACAGGTCAATCCCAAACTCCCTAACTATCCCTCCCCCTGACACTTCCCCTGTGGTAACCATAAGTTCACCATAAGTTCGTTCTCTAAGTCTGCGAGTCTGTGTCTGTTTTGTAAATAAGTTCATCTGTATCATTTTTTTTTTAGCTTCCACATATAAGCTATATCATACGATGTTTCTCCTTCTCTGACTTACTTCACTCAGTATGACAATTCCATCCAGTAATGTACTTATTTTCTGGGGAAAAGATTTGCTTATCTCTTCACTTCATCATAGCTGGGAGTCATTCCCCAATGACCACAAAATTCATACATACAAATCACCCCATATAAGTGGATAATGCTTAGTAAATTTATACAGTTGTATAACCATTACCACATTCTAGATTTAGAATACTTCCAACACCCCCCAAATTTCTTCATGATGACTTTAGAACACCAACCACAAGCCCCAGACAATCCCTAGTGTATATTTCATCTCATCTGCCTTTTCTAAAATTTTTCAAAATATTTCAAATAAATAGAACCATGCGATTTATCTTCCATTTCTTTCTAAACATATAATTTTTTTGTTCAATCATATTGTTTCAGGTATCATTCATTTCTTTGTATTGCTTATGTGTATTCCACTGGATGGAGGGACCACAACATGTGGGTTCACCAAAAAATTCTTGGCAATTTGGATTATTTCCAATTGATTGCTATTATGCATAACGCTGTTATGAATATCTGCACACACATCTTTTTTGTGAAACATGTTTTTATTTCTCTTGGGGAGATACCTAGAAGTGGATTTTCTCAGTCATATGGTAAATATATACTGAACTTTTTAAGAAATAGGAAAAACTGTTTTCCAAAGTATAGATACTTTCATATGTCCACCAATAGAGTATAAGGTTTCATCTCTCCACATCCTTTTCAACAGTTTATACTGTATGTCTTTTTAAGGAAGGGCAATCTATTGGAGACAGAAATTAGAATGGTGGTCAACAGGGAGTGTGAGAATAGGGGGATGGGGAGTTACTGTTTAATGGGTACAGATGATGAAAAGTTCTGGACATGGATAATGGCAATGGTTGTACAACATTGTGAATGTACTTAATATCACTGAATTGTAAACTTAAAAATGGCTGAATGGCAAATTTTATGTTATATATATTTTACCACAAGTGGGGGAAACATGGGTTATAAATTATTTCTCTCATCTCTCTTTTCCATTCTTCCATTTGACTTTCAAAAATGTTAGGTAAGGAAAACAAGAAAAAGAGAAGAAACTTATAGGAGCAGTCTCCAGGAAAGTGTGTTAAACTAAGTCTGCTAAATAACTGATAGATTGCTTTAGGAAATATGGTATACATACAGAGTTGTGCAACCATTATGACAATCAAATTTAGAACACTTTCATCACCCAAAAGAAACTTCATAACCATTAACAGTCACTCCCCACCTGATTCCCTCCAAACTCCAAGCCCTAGGCAACCAATCTATTTCCTCTCTATGTAGATTTCCCTATTCTGGACATTTCATATAAATAGATTCATACAATATGTATTCATTTGCGACTGGCTTCTTCCACTAAGCGTAAGATTTTCAAGGTTCATTCATTTTGTAGCATGAATCACTACTTCACTTCTTCTTATTGCTAAATAATATTACACTGTATGTATATACCACATTTTATTTAACCATCCATCAATCAGTTGATGTACATTTGGGCTGCTCCTATTTTTTGGCTATTACAAATTATGCTGCTACGAACATTCATGTACAAGTTTTTACATGAAAATATATTTTCATTTCTTTTGGTAATATATCTCCTAAGAGCAAATCTCTTCAGAGACAAATTGCTGAGTCAAATGGTAATAACTCCTTTCCGAAGCGGCTGTACAATTTTATGTTCCCACCAGCAGTGTACCAGGGCTCTCATTTCTGCTTACTGGCCACTGGCATATCATATTTGGAAAGATGGCTATTCAAATCCTTTGCTCATTTTAAAATAAGGCTATTTATCTTTTTATTATTCAGTTATAGGAGTTCTTTCAATATTCTGGATACACACACAAATGAATGCAAGTAAAACAAATGGTGAGAGCTGAATATGGTCTGTAGCCTAGTTAACAGTAAAGCGTCATTGTCAATATCCTGGTTTTGATATTTTACGACAGTTATATAAGATGTCACAGTTTGGGGAAACTATCTTCAACTTACTGTGAGTCTACAATTATTTCAAAATTAAAAGTGAAAAATGTAGAGCAGGGACTTCCCCAGTGATCCAATGGCTAAGACTCCACGCTCCCAATGCAGGGGGGGCTGGGTTTGATCCCTGGTCAGGGAACTAGATCCCACATGCTGCAACTAAAGATCCCGTGTGCCACAACTAAAACAAGATCCTGCATGCCGCAACTAATAAAAGATCCCACATGCCACAACTAAAAAGATCCCGCATGCCAGGCACAGCCAAATAAATAAATATATTCTTTTAAAAGAGTATTAAAAAAATGTAGAGTATACTGCAAGCTTTTTGATTTCTTTCATGCTGATAGGTGACAAGTGGTATCTTAGGGTAGTTTTGTCTTTCTCTCATAACAAGTCAAGTCTAAAGATTTTACACCATTTGTAAGTATTTTATTTTTTCACTGAAATATTTTGTCCTTTGCCCACTTCTCTATTTTAACTCAATCTTATGATTCCCTTTCCTTTCATATATTATAACCCTATACCTCTCCTTCCAATACAATTAGCACTGAGTACTCTACTTGATGGTACTAATACAGAAGCCATCCAGCAAAAAGGTTCATTAATCTTGGTGAATACCAAAACCTCATGCCACTATATAGGATTCTTCGAATGTTCTCTTTATGAACTTCACAAATATAACAACCAGATACTTTTGTAGAGATTCTCTCCACTGCATCATCATCTTGCCTAAAATATCAATATCAAATCAATACCAGCGATATCCCAATACAGTTGTCCTGAGACATTTAATTTTTACTCACTACTTAACTAAACAGGCTAAACCCCCAAGTATATGTAGCAACAACTTGCGTTTGTTAAAACAAAGCAAAGCAAGGTGGATACAAGGTGGATAAGGCTTTATCATATGAACAAAAAGATAGACAAACACCATAGGAACCATCAAATTACTATGAATAACACTTGTATTTGCAACCAGGGCAAGAAATAGCTCTAGTTTATGTTATCATTCTGGAGCGTTTTTCTTTGATTAGAGACTTTGCCACCTTGTTAAACTAAAATTATATAAATTTATAAAGGCAAATTTTATCGCTTAACTTATCCTAGCCACGAAATGCTTTTAAATAAAACATGAAAGTAACACAGATAAAAATGGACAAAGTCAAGCAAATACATTCCCCTTTAATGCAGGCACCATACAGTGATCCTGTCACCATCAAATCAAACTAATCAATTCAGCATCAGAAAGATGGTGAATCAAATTTTATACACTATCCCTGTAAACATGAAAATATATTTATTAAAGGCTCAATGGCTTTAAACAGCAAAAGTGCACATAATGTCAGCTTTAGTTCCTGATATGTATAGAGACAAGAAGAAACACTACAGCTAAGGTCAAACATCAGTGGGAAAGGGCTAAAAGTGATAAATCCATGACATTAACCACTGCAGTCTTTCTAATACAATCCAGCATAACCTAAAAACAGCTTTGTACTTCAACTGAACTATTTATTAGAGACAAAAATGTCTTCCTGACAAAAAACAGATTCACATTAATAAAAGAAGACAGTATTATATTGAGGAAATTTTATTGCTTAAAAAAATATTTATAATTCCTTAAAAATGCACATAGCAACTTATTATTTATTTCCTGTCTTTTAATAGAATTTTTAAATCAATCAAAACTGCAGAATATGTTATAAGTAGGAATGAAAAGAGATTATGCTCCCAACAAATAATAGAAAAGATAAAACTTTTCAGGTTGAGCAACACTTTCACTTTTTTAACTTTTAAAAGCTAACATTTCTATGATTCTTATTTCCTAATGAACAACTTTACTTGTTTCCAGGGTTAACAATGCACTTATACAGAAAAATGAACTTTTGTACAATCTACTGTTCACTTCCATATTCCAAATGTGAGAATTCCAATTTAAAGTTATAAAAAGTTAACAAAGAACTAGGGGAAAAAAAAACCCAAAGAAACCACATGTGAAAACACAAGACCAAATGCTATGCTTTTCGTATAAATTAAATTTTTCTTTTTACTCATTAC
Organism: Stenella coeruleoalba; assembly: GCF_951394435.1. Lineage (NCBI taxonomy): Eukaryota > Metazoa > Chordata > Mammalia > Artiodactyla > Delphinidae > Stenella > Stenella coeruleoalba. Next base: position 33,621,506 of record NC_137165.1, read on the forward strand.
ATAAATTAATGAGTTATAGCTCTATTTCATCAAAAATAATGAGATAACATTTTCAACTTTTAAATTACCACAAATCAGTCTGTCAACAAATGCTAGATTCTTAACAGATTTCAATCCACTCACCAAACTAGACAGTGTTGAGGAGGGTTGTTACTACTTAGTAAATGTGGGTGGCCTTGGAGGTGAATTAATTAAGAATCGAAGGACAAAAGAAAATATTTTTTACTTTAACACTCATAAAACACTAAGGGTTTATATATTTAATTCCAATTTAAAAAGAGAACATCTGTATGTGTCTATCAACTTGAGCTAATTAACACAACTTAAAAAAAAAAGTCATTACAGTCAACTGAAAAGTTTGCTAGCACTTCATTAAAATGAGTTTTAAACAGGAATACAAGTCTGTAACATATCTGATTAACCACAAAGTTAAGATGGGAAAGGCAGAGAATTGTATTATTCAGATTTTAAATAAAATATAATAGCCAGATTCAATAACCCAGAAATTCAAAGATTTTTGGGGGTGTTTTAATTGCAGCACAGTCCATATTTTTTTGAAATGCCACTTGATCTTACTATAGGAATTAGTATATGAGTACCAGCCAAATGTAATCTTTCATCAAGATGTAGAACCACATATACTGGAAGCAGATTTTCTCAAAAGAACATGCAATATTTAGGGTTAATATTTTAATGGCTCACATAATTATGTTCTGAAAATGGAATTAAATATAAATTCTATATAAAATTAAAATAATTTCTATTTCCAAATCTTGCTCTACTCCTATCTCATTCTAGTAATCAGGTTTACATTGTGTATTTATAGCAAGGATCACAAACCATGAAAATTACCTTCCTTTCAGAAATGTATTTTAAAATTCATGACCATGATTCAAAAGAAAATACTGTCTATGAATGTATGAGGGAGAAAAACAAAACCCAACTGGTTTCTTTCTAGCAAGACTTACATAAGCATAACGTATTTCTCCATGTTTATAATCACTCCTAAATGTTTCTGAACATAGGCTGTGAAAATCTATTTTATGTGAAGATATAAGATCTTATAATAAGTTATTACCATTTATATATTCTAATACACTCTTTGAGATTTTTTTATATTTTTCCATATTTATAAGGAGGTATCTAATAAAATTTGTAATACAATTTATTAATATTATTGTCATTTATTACCATCATAATTAGTCATAATTAGTCTAAGTTATAACAAGTGTCATTAAAAAAAAGAAACAGTACTAAACAGTATAAATGAGATATATAATTATTTATTTATGGAACAAATGTCCTGATGAAGAGATAGCAAGAGAATTCTATAGAACCTCAATTTTACCTTCAGGTTTGATACATTAACAATGTCTGAAATAATAGGTTTTAACAAGTTACTCATCATTTTTTAAAAGGGTCTACACCATTTATAGTTTTTATAAAATATTGGCTATATTCCCTGTGTTGTACAATAATTACTCATCATTTTTTGAAAAAAACAAAATTCTAACCTGAGATAACCTTAATTTTCTACAATTCCAAATTAACACATCTCCAAATACATTTTGTATGATCTTGATCCCAAATGATATTGTTAGTTACTCCATCCTCTGCACAAAATGAACATTACATGCATCACATGTTCTTACCTGGCCCTCTCCAACTGTCTCAGTGTCGATTACTGTGATGATGCCTGGGACCAGAGGACTCCGCCTTGAATTACTATGGATGGCAACATCATCTTCTGTCACACCTGAAGGCAGCGTGCCTGTCAGCTGAGTCACCACCTTCCCAACCATTGTCAGGCCAGTTTTCAATGTCTATACAATGAAAGGTAAAATGTATGACTTCACATCAGTATTTGGATTCTAAATAGTAATACATGTTTTGTTAATTCACATTAAATTCTTTATTCTCTAACAAGCTTATATGTAGCAGTGCACTGTCACAGAAATTCAGTCTGATTTTTATACGATCTTAAATTTTAGTTAGAAAATTGGTATTAGATTGAGTGAATCAGTAGATTCCCCAAAGCCAGCATGGTGAGAATAAAGCTATCCAAAGAGTTTGTTTCACATGAGGATACAATTATACTTTTATTAACAATATTTATTTTTCCCCCCTCCTCAATGCATATAACTTAAAATATGTGAAATATTAAGAAGTAGCAACTATGTGATGTTCTATTTTTTAAACAGTATAAATCTAATACTGAGTCAACTTTTTAGCAGGAAAAAGACTGAGATACTGGTAGAATTCATATGTGAAAACAACTTTGATTCCAAAGTAAATCTATAATATGATGTTATATAATATTGTACACCAAGATTTGGCATGTAGAAAATACAGTCTCCATCAAAGATACTTTTTACTAGATGAATGAAATGTCATATAAAATTAACCAAGAAGGTTCTTTTCTCCCTGCTAACAGAAAACAATTTAATGTAATGGTCCTAATATATTATTTCAATTAAAGACAACTTAAGACATTTCAGAATTACATTTTAGTTCCATTTCATTGAAAACAAAGAGATGAAACTAACTCATGTGCATGTTTTCTTTTATGTGAATCTCATCTGATTATTCTCATAACCACTAACAAACAATCATGTTAAGTAACGGGGTTTTCTCTTTTTGTCCGAAAGGGAAGAAAGTGAAAACAAAGAGAAAATTATGTTATTCATAAACACATTAACATATCTAATCATTAGAGCCAAAATAAGTTGTTTAGATTACATGGACATATCAGAAATTATGTATGATACAATAGACACATATCCTCATACTGTGAGGAGAAGTTTTTATTAGAATACTTCAAATTAATCTTCAATACCATGACTTGCTCTTTTTAAAATAATTATGGACCTATATTCTAGCATATGCTACAGCTAAATTTTAAAATGTATATTATATATACAGCATTTCAAATATTAATTTATAAATGCTACTAGGCAAAAAAAGGTTGTTTATAAAGGCCTAAATGTAATTTAAACAACAACCAGGTGGAACTAAAAAAAAAAACGAAACAGGGCTTCCCTGGTGGCGCAGTGGTTGAGAGTCTGCCTGCCGATGCAGGGGACATGGGTTCGTGCCCCAATCCAGGAAGATCCCACATGCCGCGGAGCGGCTGGGCCCGTGAGCCATGGCCGCTGAGCCTGCGCGTCCGGAGCCTGTGCTCCGCAACGGGAGAGGCCACAACAGTGACAGGCCCACGTACCGCAAAAAAAAAAAAAAAAAAAAAAAAAAAAGAAACATACATAATATATGTATTATTTTACTGTAGCTACGTTCCATGGAAACTTGATTATGAACTCAGAAATGGTTAAGGCTCTTTAACAAAAATGATCTGGATAGATATCCTCAAACACCTCTACTCTTTAAAGAAGAGAAAGTTGAGGCTACAGAAGTTAAAGAAAATGGCAGCTCAAACAGCCAGCCAACGACAAAGCCAGAACTCAAAACCAGGACTATCTCCAAACCACTATCCAGTATTGCCTTGTAATCTATTCCTGTTACTACCTGTGATCTCACACACTTCATGAATTCAGTACACAAATGCATACTGGGAAGGAGAAATGAAAACCGTAATAGTGTATCCTAATAAATACTTAAATAAAATAATCAGCAAAGCCATTTGCTGAATTCAAGCAAAATGATATAACTTACAGCTGACTGAAACCAAGAAAAAGCCACAAATCAATTGTAACTGTTTTGTTTAGTGCTAAAAACTCAAACTGCAGTGATTATAAAACACATTAGTGCTCCTCAATTAGCAGCCAAACATTTATTTCAATAATTCACAAGAAATGACTTACACAAAGTCTGTTAGAGTGTTGTCAAGAAAGCCTCTGAAGGACCAACAAAACCAGGCGCCACAGTATATTGATGTCAAAAGCGGGCCAGGAAGCCTGATTAACCTCTGAGATGCTTCAGCTGATGTACTTACTCCATTAATGCTAATGGAGATGCTCCCACTTAAACGGAGCTATCCCTTTATCAAAGGAATGCCTTTCAGGTTTAAAGTCTTTAATTGTTTATCCTCCCTGTTTGCCCTTGAGCTAATTATTTCATGCTCTTATACCAATGAAAAGGAATAAAACTAAAATAACTGGAGCACACAGAAAGTGGAAGTAACATACCAAAGCAAACCACAAGATAAAGGGAAAAGTTAATAGAAGAGAACTAGGAAAAAAACTCCAGAAAGAGGGGAAAAAGAGTAGTATATTTCAGCATTAAAGGCTAATATTACAGAAAGAGTTAATGATGCTTCTAAAAACAAAAAACAACAACTTAGGACTATTGGTTGGGTCTTCTTATCAGTGGACAAAAAATTAAACCCAAAATTTAACAGTCATCAAATCTTTACTTTGTATAGTAAGTAACATGACGGTACTATCTATCATAGCTCATTAACTTTCAAATAAGGTCTAATGCAGGGTGTGAGAGAGGGGTGCTGGAAGCTTTCTACATTAGTAAAGACCTTTGCCTCTAGGAGAAATTTGTTTCCATGTTAGAGTCATATCAGCGAGCACTAGTGTCCTCACAATCTGAAGAATATTACAAGAATATTCACATAACTAATCTGTACTGTAAAGTGCTGAACATAAGACTATAACGAATGTGTCAGATAATCTACTGTGACCAAAAATTCAAATGAGCATGGTTCTTATTCTGTTCTGTTGCAGACAGATTTGCCAAAGGGTCACTAGTCATCTTTAACCTTTCTCAGGCCATATCAGTTGTCCTCCCTATCCATTAGGACTAATGGTGCTGCTTTCACAAAAGCTGTTAGTTGTCATTAAGAAGTTATCAGATAACAGGAGAAAACAGAGGCATTTTTATTAAATCAATTTACAACGCTGGGGTTAAAACACATTAAAAGGAAAAATCAAATAAAACAGTTATAAGGTAACTAGAATATATGGACCAAGATTTAATAAATATTTCAAAATAATCCAATTTGAACAATTTCAATATTAAACTTCTTCCTTCAATACGACCTCAGAGAATTTTTCACTATTATATTCTTTATAAGGAAAGCCAAATTATTTGGAAAGATGAATTTTAAGTGCTATTTGAAAATCCAGGAAAAAAAAAAGATTATTTCCTCTAAAGAGATCCAAACACATATACAATTAATATAATTTATACTTACAATTGTAATGTAAGACATAAAAGAGAATTAAAAATTTAATAATTATTCCTTCTATATAACAATGTGGTTAACCTATATGAAGCCACATGAGAAGCTATCAGAGAGAGAATATTAATGATTACTCTGTCAAAGGAAGTGTAGCATTCTTTTTTTTCCCAAATTCATTATTATTTATTCCATTATTGAATTCATTTATTGACTGCTACATATTGGGTTTACAGAAATGAACAAAATATAGTCCCCGACCTCAAGGAATTCACCATCTAGTGGGAGAGACTAATAAACTGACAATCATAAACAATTATACACACACACATATGTTACCAAACCAGGTTCATCTTGCCCAACACACAGCAAGCCAAAAAGCTGAGACATCGAGGTTTGTAGCAAAGAGAAGTTTTCTTCACAATATAGCCAAGCAAGAAGACAGGAGAACAAATCTCAAATGCACCTCCCTGAAGGCAAGGGGCTCAGGGTATTTATGTGATAAAGAATAAAGAAGCAGGGCGGTCTGAGGTGTGGGGAGTGTGGGAAGCGTGGGGGAAAATGATTGGGAAAAAATGTACAGGCATAACAAAGCTACAGGTCTCTGCACATTCAAAAGGTCATGGAGCAGACCCTTGCACAGGCCCAGGTGAAGGGTAGGTGGCCCCATCCAGTCTCTTTTTCTTTTTCAATAAAAGTGTTTCTTTCATTTTTTTAACTTTACTTTTTTTATACAGCTGGTTCTTATTAGTTATCTACTTTATACATATTAGTGTATACATGTCAATCCCAATCTCCCAATTCACACCACCACCTCCCCACCCCACTATCCCTGTGTGGTGTCCATCCGTTTTTTCTCTACATCGGTGTCTCTATTGCTGCCTTGCAAACCGGTTCATTTGTACCATTTTTCTAGATTCCACATATATGCATTATTTGTTTTCCTCTTTCTGACTTCACTCTGTATGACAGTCTCTGGATCCATCCACGTCTCTACAAATGATCCAATTTCGTTCCTTTTTATGGCTTAGTAATATTCCATTGTGTATATGTACCACATCTTCTTTATCTATTCATCTGTCGATGGACACTTACGTTGCTTCCATGACCTGGGTATTGTAAACAGTGCTGCAATGTACATTGGGGTGCATGTGTCTTTTTGAATTATGGTTTTCTCTGGGTATATGCCCAGTAGTGGGATTGCTGGGTCATATGGTAATTCTATTTTTAGTTTTTTAAGGAACCTCCATACTGTTCTCCATAGTGGCTATATCAATTTACATTCCCACCAACAGTGCAAGAGGGTTCCCTTTTCTCCACACCCTCTCCAGCATTTGTTGTTTGTAGATTTTCTGATGATGGCCATTCTAACCGGTGTGAGGTGATACCTCATTGTAGTTTTGATTTGCATTTCTCTAATAATTAGTGATGTTGAGCAGCTTTTCATGTGCTTCTTGGCCATCTGTATGTCTTCTTTGGAGAAATGTCTATTTAGGTCTTCTGCCCATTTTTTGATTGGGTTGTTTGTTTTTTTAATATTGAGCTGCATGAGCTGTTTATACATTTTAGAGATTAATCCTTTGTCCACTGATTCATTTGCAAATATTTTCTCACATTCTGAGGGTTGTTTTTTCATATTGTTTATAGTTTCCTTTGCTGCGCAAAAACTTTTAAGTTTCATTAGGTCCGTTTGTCCATTTCCATTGTTTATTTTTGTTTTTATTTCCATTACTCAAGGAGGTGGATCAAAAAAGATCTTGCTGTGATTTATGTCAAAGAGTGTTCTTCCTACGCTTTCCTTTAAGAGTTTTATAGTGTCTGGTCTTACATTTAGGTCTTTAATCCATTTGGAGTTTATTTTTGTGTATGGTGTTAGGAAGTGTTCTAATTTCATTCTTTTACATGTAGCTGTCCAGATTTCCCAGCACCACTTATTGAAGAGGCTGTCTTTTGTCTATTGTATATCCTTGCCTCCTTTACTGAATATAAGGTGACCATACGTGTGTAGGTTTATCTCTGGGCTTTCTATCCTGTTCCATCGATCTGTATTTATGTTTTTATGCCAGTACCATATTGTCTTGCTTACTGTGGCTTTGTAGTATAGTCTGAAGTCAGGGAGTCTGATTCCTCCAGCTCCGTTTTTTTTCCCGCAAAATTACTTTGGCTATTCAGGGTCTTTTGAGTCTCCATACAAATTTTAAGATTTTTTGTTCTAGTTCTGTAAAAAATGCCATTGGTAATTTGATAGGGATTGCACTGACTCCGTAGATTGCTTTGGGTAGAACAGTCATTTTCACAATATTGATTCTTCCAATCCAAGAACATGGTATATCTCTCCACCTGTTTGTATCATCTTTGATTTCTTTCACCAGTGTCTTATAGTTTTCTGAGTACAGGTCTTTTACCTCCTTAGGTAGGTTTATTCCTAGGTATTTTATTCTTTTTGTTGCAATGGTGAATGGGATTGTCTCCTTAATTTCTCTTTCTGATCTTTCGTTGTCAGTGTATAGGAATGCAAGAGATCTCTGTGCATTAATTCTGTATCCTGCAACTTTACCAAATTCATTGATTAGCTCTAGTAGCTTTCTGGTGGCATCTTTAGGATTCTCTATGTATAGTATCATGTAATCGGCAAATAGTGACAGTTTTACTTCTTCTTTTCCAATTTGTAGTCCTTTTCTTTCTTTTTCTTCTCTAATTGCCATGGCTAGGACTTCTAAAACTATGTTGAATAACAGTGGCAAGAGTGGACATCTTTGTCTTGTTCCTGATCTTAGAAGAAATGCTTTCAGTTTTTCACCACTGAGAATGACGTTTGCTGTGGGTTTGTCGTATATGGGCCTTCATTATGTTGAGGTAGGTTCCCTCTGTGCCCCCTTTCTGGAGAGTTTTTATCATAAATAGGTGTTGAACTTTGTCAAAAGCTTTTTCTGCATCTATTGAGATGATCATATGGCTCTTATTCTTCAATTTATTAACATGGTATATCACACTGATTGATTTGCATATATTTAAGAATCCTTGCATCCCTGGGATAAATCCCACTTGACCATGGTGTATGATCCTTTTAATGTGTTGTTGGATTCTGTTTGCTGGTATTTTGTTGAGGATTTTTGCACCTATATTCATCCGTGATATTGGTCTGTAATTTTTTTTGTTGTATCTTTTTCTGCTTTTGGTATCAGGGTGATGGTGGCCTAGTAGAATGAGTTTGGGAGTGTTTTAATAAATGTTTCAAAATAATCCAATTGGAACAATTTCAATATTAAAATTCTTCCTTCAATACGACCTCAGAGAATTTTCCGCTATTATATTCTTCATAAGGAAAGCCAAATTATTTGGAAAGATGAATTTTAAGTGCTATTTGAAAATCCGGGGTGGGCAAAAAAGATTATTTCCTTGAAGGAGATCCAAGCACATATATAATTAATATAATTTATACTTACAATTGTAATGTGAGACATAAAAAAGAATTAAAAATTTAATAATTAATCCTTCTATATAACAACGTGGTTAACCTACATGAAGCCACATGAGAAGCAGTCGTCAGAGAGAGAAAAATATTAATGATTACTCTGTCAAAGAAAGTGTAGTATTCTCTTAAGGAGCACATACTACATAGCTTTTCAAATATTCTCCATGTTATATATCTCATGGTAATATATCATATTACCTAGAAATTATTAAAATGGTAAGAAATAATAAGAAGAAATTTTATTTTCTATTTTCAGTAATGACAGGCTAGGTAAATCAGATCAATCCTACCAATGAAAACAAGTAGGAAAACCGGGGAGTTTATTTTTCTTTAATTCTGCTTGAAGCTACTGAATATTGAACAAAACAGTGATGAGTTACTAGGTCAAAATCCAAGAGAACAAGGAAATCCAGACATGTGAGCTGGTATTTAGGCCTAAATGCACAGGATGATTCTAGAGGGGGCTTCTAAGAGACTGAGTAGTGCTTTTGATAGACTTGTGGAACTAGGTAGTCATGTTCAAGGGGGTCTACTTTCCCTGCATGCTTTGGGTTGAAACATAAAGGGACATACAATAGAAATAAGAGTGAACCTGTAGTAATCAGGATCTTACAGCTATTTCAGGTGACCTTTATTTAAATAATTTAAGTAATTCTCAATCTGTGAAATTGGATTAAGATGATCCAAGCCTAGATCTCAAACTCACATCTGTTTCTACAAATCTTTTTTAAAAATTCTAGCAAACAAGGAGTCAAGACATCATAAATGAGAACTAACAGTAAACAACAAAAACACAACTAAAAGGGAGCCAGATAGTGAAATGATCAGAAACAGATCATGTCTACTATGTTTAAATAGTTTGGCAATTTGAGAAAAACTGAATTCTAGAGAACCAGAAACTATCACTATTTACTAAAATGTTTTATCAATGCATATATGTTCGATTTTATCAAACGCTTTTGGTGCATATATTGAGATAATTTGTATCATTTTCTCCTTTATTCTGCTAATGTGGCAAATTACACTCACTGATTTTGAGTAGTAAACCAGCCTTAATTGTGGAATTATCCCAAATGGATTATGACACATCATCCCTCTGTGTATTTTTTTTTTCTGCTAGTATTTTGTTTAGGATTTTTCCTATCTATGTTAATGAGCAAGACAGGACTATAGCTTTCCTTTTTCATAATGCTCTTGTTAAGTTTCAATATCAAGGTGATCTTAAATCATGAAACAAGATGAGGCATAACCTGACCTTTTTATTCTATAGAAGAGTTTTCATAATATTGCCATTGTTTTTTTTTTTTTTAACTGAATTATAGTTGATTTACAAGATTGTGTTAGTTTCAGGTGTATGGCAAAGTGATTCCACTACATATTTTTTTTCAGATTATTTTCCATTATAGGTTATTACAAGATATTGAATATAGTTCCCTGTGCTATACAGTAAATGCTTATTGTTTATCTATGCCATTGTTTATTCATAAACATTAGATAGAATTCTCTGGAGAAGGTATCTAAATATGACAGTATCTTTGTGAGATTTTTCTTTCCTTAGCAAAGTTCTATATCCACTTAGACAACAAAGTACAGGAATTATAAGTGTACACCATGATAAATTTTCACAAGTGAACATACTAATATAACAGGAGTGTAATCTATAACAGTAAAAATTATAAAGTAATATATTTATAACTACACTACTTAATTATGGAAGTCATTTTTATGTTCTTATCATGGAAAACTGGAACTAAGTCGGCTAAATAACACTGATGCTGCCTAATTACTCTGTTTCAGATTTCTCTTCACTGAAATCACCATAATTTTTTCATACAGAGGAGAAAAGTAAACCATTCTTATAAAGATTCTGAAATCTAAAATATATGGGGCTGTAAGCAAAAAGCCATTCAATAATTCCCTTTGAGTGAAAAATATGTAATGCTTCTCTCATCAAACCACATCATGTAAGCATTTGTGATCAGTCTTGAAGTATTTTTGTATTTGTTTTACATAAAACAGTGTGACCTTTGATTCCCTCCCTGTGGTTTGTTTTAAACTGTTGTTCTTTTCTGAATAGTTGTGCTTTCTATTACATGCTGTCATTTAGATTCACTATGTCATCCCTATTATTAGAATTGTTTTGTTGTATACTTCACAATTCAAAAGGATGGTGATTATAAGGATACCTTATAATCAGCATAAAGTTTACGAGCCATCATCATAATTAACCCTCGCACATACACAAAAAGAACTCACTTGACAAACATGCAGGGGGCAGCTCTGTGACATGAAAGGATCTTTGAATGCGCCAGGGATTTCGCTCAAAGTTTTGTTAAGGAATAATATTTTTTTTTATGTCAAGAAGATTCATAAATGTTCAAAAATGCAAAGGGATGTCAGTATAGGTAGAATGATGCAAATCACACACACACACACACACACACACACACACGCACACACACACAAATCCAGAAGTTACTACTTAAAACATGTAAAGCTTCTTTCCAAAGTAATTAGATTACAGACTTTGACCTAGCTAACAGACTTAAATATTTTAAATTGGATAAATACAAACCTTATAATCATTACAATAGAATATAAAGTATGATTTAGGAAACTTAAGAGATTAAATACCTAATCATTTTAAGTCACCAGTTCTCTTGAGTGACAAAATAATTCTGACTTACTTAAGTTTGTTCGACCTTTGCAAATGAAAAGGGAACGTGATAATTACTCCACAAAATCGTACCTCCTAGAGACTACTGGATACTTACTTTAGCAGCACTAATGACTGTGGCAGTATAAGACTGAATGTTGTCTCCACAGGCTCCACCACGGGACTGATGACATCGAATCAACTGGAAAGAGAGAGAATGACCAGAAAGTTATTTCTATTAAACTGTTTAACTCTACAGGCTCTTAAGATAGAGCTTATTTACCATGCAGAATGATGGTGGTGGGTGGGAATGTTTGCATGAGTGTTTTCCAGACAAACAGCTAAAAGCCCTGCTGAGACACTTTTACCCCTTTTTATAATCTACTGGTGCCACTCAAGCAGTTTCATGCTCAAATACGATTTTTAATTACAAGATGAATAGTCTTTAAGAATTCATAAACTCTGAAATGGTAGGATTTGAGATCTGGCAGGCTTTCCACAAATAAATTTTAGAAACATAATCAAAGGACTTAGCCATGACTTCCTAACATTAAATATTTAACATGCTAACAAACTGGAGGTTTTGTCCTCTTAATTCCTACATAAAGATTGTAAAAGGAAACTTTAAAAAACAGACAAAAGAATGTGCCGTATTTCCATTTTCAATTGTGTTTGTGGGGAAGTGGCACAAATTATGCATAAATCAACTATGACACATAATAGCTGTCCACTTCAGAGGGCTCACCAGTTTTAACATTAGAATGAAAAAGACATGCCCTTATTCATAAATAAGTAAATCAAACTGTCAATTTCCAAAGTGAATCAGTAGTTTGACATGCATGATTCTCTCATGAGCTGAGCAATTAACCAAGACTAAATTCTCCACTGCTCCTACACTTCTAAATTTAAAGAAAAAATAGAAAGAAAAAGAAAGAAAAGAAGAAAGAGACAGAACGAAAGGGAAATAAAAAATCATTAGCCAGATTTTTACACTTAAAATTTTCAATAAAACGGCAATAGTAGACTATTAGAACAGCTCCACATTGTGATATGAATATGAATTCAGAACAAATCTTCCTCTCCCAAAATATAAAAACAAAAAAAATGTTCTATATAATTTAAAACCAGGTCACTTGATAAAGATTAATATGTGAAACTTTTATTCTTTTATTATAAAATCAAACTTTTCTTCATCACTGATTTGTATTTAAAAAAAAAAATCCCTTAAGACAATAGTGCTGTGGAATTTTCCAAATCGCAGGTGACTGGCAAATGTAGTTTCACACGGGAAAAGAGGGAGCTTGAAAAGTGATCACTTTAGCTAATAAAAAGAATCTCTCTCACTTACTCACCCAGTCACTCATTCATTCATTCACAAATACACATTTGAAGAATTATGAAAATTATCCCCTCTGCTGCCTTCTGAAGCATGTGCAAGGAAAGACATATCCTAGAAACACTATCTTTTCCCTGCTTCAGGTAATTAAAATAACCAAGGAAAACAAGCAATACTATCACCTTTTCAATTCATCTAAATCTGAGTCAGCATTTCTACATAAACATAACTAAGCCAGAAATTTCTTTAAAACTTAGACTCATTACAAAAGTTATATTTGCATCTCAGTACATCAAAATAAAAGATAAACCAGAAATTTCCGTAGTGCAAAAATCTATCATGCCCAAATCCCAGGAAATAATGGTAAGTGAAAAAAGCGACGTATAAAAGACCATGTATATAATGTTATCTTTGGGGAAATAAAGGGAAATATAAATATATCTATATAACATATGAGAAAATATATACGCATATAAATAAATATAAAGACAAATGTATACAATTATGTATCAGATGAAAACTGTAACAATGAAGGAAGGCAGAAAAAGGGGGATAAAGGACAAACTAACTAAAATAACCTATGAACACAGTATTTGATTGCATACCTTCCATCTTAGGCAGTAATGAAAGCAGAGAAAATTGCAAGAAAATCCTGAACTCTTTGTAGTTGGTTTGATTTTTGCAGTGGTATGAGCAAGCAACTCTGTAATTACTTTTTGGCATTATAGGATTGAAGAAATGAAGAAAACGTGCTGATGTCATGGTCTCCTATCCAAAACAAAGGACATACAAATAGGAAACGGGGGACAAAAAGAGAGAATCCTGTGGAAATGCCAATATGACCTCTTCATTTCCAAAATGTACATGTGTATATGGGTATACATGGGTGCACAAATATGCATATATGTATATTTGCCTCTTTATGTGTATAATAAGTGTGTGTGGATATATAACATGCATATTTCTAAACTTTGTCCACTGAAAGAGTCTAGAAGCAAAAATACGCCAGTAACAATGAACACATCTACTGGACAACAGCTTAGTATCTAATACCATTGCCCATTAAAAAGAAACAGTAAAATCAGAAGAAGATGATTCCAGGGCTGGGACAAGGCAAGTACAAGATGGACCTGGACTTATTCTTATGATAGCAAGTAAGGAAATTATTTTTTTTTAATTTTGATGAAGCCACAACACAATGTCACAAGAAGCAGACTAAAGGGGCTCTCATTGGTCAACTCTGGCATAATTTGAAAACCAAAATAATTAAAGACAGAAAAAAATTAAAAACTACTTAAAAAATAGGAATCATTAACCCCTATCAAAAATATAGAAACAGGAAGATTTAAAAAGAAGGGAAAGTTCTTGATTATGATAGAAAGCCAAATGCCTACAGGTAAATGTGTAGTGGGAAGTGGAAAACCATTAATTTGCAATCCTCATAGTAAAGACTGGTTCAGGCAGGAATCATCAATGGATGCTAAAATTAGGTAGGCTAAGATTTTGATAAAATGCAGGATATAAGCATGCTCTTTCCACATTATTAGTTACAAGAGGAAAAAATAATACTTATTCAGTACAGAAACTGGACAAGACCTTGACAAAATTAGCATCACCAATAAAGGACAGACATATACCATGTGCCTCCAGATGTGACGCCGTGGGAAGTCCAGAACAGCACTCACACAATACTATAGTATTCCAGACAGAAATACATAACCCGAATATAATCAAGAGAAAACATCAAAACACTGAAAATAAAAAGCATTCTACTAAAAAGAATAAGGGGTAGATGTAGGGGGCTGTAGTCTTCAAAATTACCAATCCTGTAAAAGATAAAAAAAGAAGGGACACTCTTACAAGATATAATACCTGATCCTAGACTGGATCTGCACTATAGGAAAAAATTTTCTACAAATGATATGATAGGGTTAATTGACAAAATTGGAACATGGATGCTATAATAGATAAAAGTAGCTTATCAATATTAAATTGGCAGACTTCCCTGGTGGCACAGTGGTTAAGAATCCACCTGCCAATGCAGGGGACACAGGTCCAAGCCCTGGTCCGGGAAGACCCCACATGCTGTGGAGCAACTACGTCCATGCACCACAACTACTGAGCCTGTGCTTTAGAGCCCGCGAGCCACAACTACTGAGCCCACATGCCACAACTACTGAAGTCCACGTGCCTAGAGCCTGTGCTCTGCAACAAGAGAAGCCACTGCAATGAGAAGCCCACGCACCACAACGAAGAGTAGTCCCTGCTCACAACTAGAGAAAGCCCGCGCGCAGCAACGAAGACCCAACGCAGCCAAAAATAAATAAATTTTTTAAAAATTAAATTGGCTGATAACTTAAGTATTCTGGGGTAATGTGATATATGCAACTTACTCTGAGATTGTTCAGAGGTCAACCTAAGTAAAGAGTACATGGGTGTACTTTATAACATTTGTACTCTATTAATTCTTGCAGGTTTTCTGCAAGTCTTCCAAGTTAAAAGTACACTTAAAAATAGGCACTGAAAAACAAACACAATCAAGATAATATGGCCTCTTGGTTAAAACTGCAGTCAAAGAGCATTTTCACTGAAAGAAACTGTTGCTCCAAAATTTAATTTCTGCAGTTCCACACTCAGCCCAAATGCTACTACAATCAGAAACTGTTAACAAATACTAGCTCTTATGTAAATACCATGGAAACACATTTATCTGGAAATATTTCTTCCAAAGGATGGTACAACCATCTGATTAGTAAACTCCTTGTGAATGCCACTACACGTCCTGGTCTCCGTATATAACACTAGATATTACTGACACGTATCTCTACAAAGGCAAAGGCAAGACAAAGGCAGGACAACTGGCACACTTTGATGCTATGCATCTATGAAGGAAGTTTTTTCCATAAGAAAATAATATGTAACTCTTTGCATAATACCTACAATCCTAAATGAGTAGTTTCCCACACATCACAATAAATCTGCAAGAGCCAAGGGACAATGTATATATCTTCCTCTTGGAAGTCTTGGATGTCTCCAGCACTCAAAGAAATTTCCTACAGACATAATCATTAGAAGATACCATGATGTCAGCACACTGAATTGTATGCCTCTTGTCTTATTTGAAAAGAATGAATTTGAAAAGTGATATACTGGATAATCCAGAGAAAGAAGAGGGTAGAGTATAAATACAGCATTCACTAAAATGCAAAATACCTATATGTAGCGGACAGAATTCTGGAAAAAGCATCAAGGGATTCATCCAGAAAAATAAATTCCTCCAGTAGTTTCTTGATTTTGTGAATTCCAGAGGCTAGAGATATACTGTGGTTTCACCAAATAATTGTTGTACTTACCATATCCAGACTTGTGTCAAGAACTCTTCAATACATATTATTTCATATTATTCTCAATATACAGTAACCATACAAACAAGCAAAAAGGGAACAAAAAAATGATCTTCTTTGAAGTCTGTAATATTTTTTTAGGTTTCGTTCTATATTCATATGCAGGGCACTAAATGGCATAAAAAGGGATTTGCCCTTTGCTTTGAACTAGACATAAAAAAAGTTTCAATGTATAAATATAATATCTTCATTTACTATGATGACCTTAAGAGATAAGTGAGATTGATAAATAACAACAAATGGCAGAATGCTTGTTTAGATTTAAATGTACACATACAGTTGAAGTCCATTAAATTATTCTATGCCTCAGGTTCCCAACCTACTACTAAAGACAGAAGTCATTCCTGCCTCCTGATTTCTAGCTCCACAGAAACTCCTGTGATGATATCAATGCTGTGATTTAAAATTAATGGAGTAAAGTTCTCTATATAAAACTAAGCCTGGAAAAGTAAGGCTGAGTCCAAATATTGATCCTGAGCAATAAGATCAGACAACTGGGTGCCCAATTAAAACAAAAACCAAACCAGAGAAAACAAACTAGTAAGTTAAACATTCATTATTGGTTGTTAATTACCTTTGGAAAACTCTTCAACACTTGCTCCATTACAAACATTCCAACACGGCCCTGCTTACCTTGTTTTCTGCATAAGCAAGCCAGCGGCTCCCAAGAGCAATAGGATTCATGTTGGGCCCGGGACAAGGGTAGCAGCCTGAAAATTTTCAAATGGCAATGTAAGAAATTTAATAATTTCCGTTGGTGCATCATATTTTGATGCCATAAAAACAGAATAATCAAATGCTTTTATTTTTTCAAGTCTCACATAAAATTCCCATAACCTAGTCATTATTTTAATAGCTAAAAGAGGTTCATTTTTTTCTCCTCTACAGTTTCCTTTGGGTTTTGACTCTGTTCCAATAAGAAATAAATCTGGGAAGAACTGGTATTCACTTTTCGCAAAAATTGGGCATTTTATACAGTTATTCCTGGAACAAGAGAGAGAAGCCAAGAAGAATCATTTAAAAATCATAAGCCTACAATTTCATAAGTCTAGCAAAACTGTTTAGAGAAGAAAGAGAAAGGATACAATTGGCTCAGGAATTTAAGGGCAAAGATAAGAAAGACATAACCCTAAAATAAAATGACAATAACAGGGGCAGGGTAGAACAAGTAACTTAGGTGTGGAGCTAATGGGGAGAAGTAATCCACAAAGGGTGCATCAGGAGATGTTGGGGAACTAATTTACATAATCCTATGCATTTACATTAAGCATTCAATTTCATTCTTCTTACTTTCAGCCCAGCCAAAAACAATCTAGTAGGTAGGATTATTTTGTGGTTCTCCAATTTCAAAAAAAAAAATCACACATTCCTGACAGTGGTCACCAACACCATGGAAACACCAATGCCATCTTCCCGAACTCCACTAAACAAGACACAACACAATTCAGTCAAGTAAGTGATATCTGTCATCCGTGAGGGTCTCATCTCCCCTTCTGACTATACCAATAAGGTCTCTGAGTATAATGTCCTCATCTGTCAGCTACACAAAATAATATTACAGGGTTTCACAAAACTGCTTTTAAGGGACTACTCAAAGGAGACTGCAGAATCAAAGAACACAAAAAGCCTAACCTACAGAATTCCTTGTTTATCATTCCACAAGTATCTGGTTAATATTTTCACAAATGTTTTTCCCTAAAATGTACACTAGCGGATCAAACTGAGGTTATCTATTTCATAGTTTAGGTCTCAATTTGGAATCTAAACTTATACGAGACAGGTTTTTATAAAAATAACCTTTTCTTCCCATGACAAAAAAACAAAACAATACAAACAAAGGAAAACAGCCAAACTGCATGAAACACATGAGCGTACCAGGAAAAAATAGCTAATCTGAATAGCATGAACAGCACACCTGAAAATACCTTACCCAGCAGAAAGTCTCAGTCTAGGGCTGATCCTAACAGGAATAGAGTTATCAATGAATGAATAACTACTTTGACAAGTACTGTCAAAAATAAAAATAGGCTTCCCTGGTGGCGCAGTGGTTGAGTGTCCGCCTGCCGATGCAGGGGACACAGGTTCGAGCCCTGGTCCGGGAAGATCCCACATGCCGCGGAGTGGCTAGGCCCGTGAGCCATGGTCGCTGAGCCTGCACGTCCGGGAGAGGCCACAACAGTGAGAGGCCCGCGTACCGCAAAAATAAATAAATGAATAAAATAAATAAAAAATTAAAAAAATTTATATGTTCTGTAATATATTTATTTATCTTTTTGCTTCTTTATTTTCTGTCTTCCTCCCACTTGATTAAGGTCGTGTTTGTGTCTTTTGTTCACAGTTAAATCTACACTGCTTAGAATAATACCTGAAAAATAGCTTAATAAATGTTTGAATAAATTAAACAATGCACCTAAATTAATCAAAGCATATGTATAAGACACACTTGCAAAAAAAAAAGTCATCTACAGAAGAAAAATTTTCAAATATTTTTCAAATATTGTGCTTGCCTATTCTTTACGTTAGGCTTTTTGTGTTCATTTTAAAGCCATTTTTTAATAGAAATCTTCCTTAATTGTACATACATGCTTGCCTGAATTCAGAAAGCCTTTGAGTAGCAATCGTGGTGATTCTGAAATAGTAATGCCGTTGTGTTCACAGCCACTAGAGAAGCGCAAGTCGCTGTTGCTTTTGTTACTGCTAGTTTTCATTTCAGCTCCTTCAACTCCATCTACTTTGAGTTTTCTTTTTTCTTTTTTTTTTCGCCACACCGAGCAACCTGTGGGATCTTGGTTCCCTGACCAGGGACTGAACCCGGGCCCTCGGCACGGAGTCCTAACCACTAGACCACCAGGGAATTCCCTGAGTGTTCATTTTTAAAGAAGATGAAGATAATAATCCTAAGAGAAAATCCATATGTCATACAAAATATAAGATGTAAGTTTTCTAATGTTTCACTCATTGTTTAAAAACTTTTTTTGTATTTCAGGGTTTAAAGTGGTGTGTTTGGAATGTTTGGATTTCTGGAAAATCAGCTTCTGGGTAACTGTGATGTTACTATAATCACTGAAGGCATATTATGGACACATATTATGGACATATACATAGAAAAAAAAGGTCCACTAATATAATACAAAGACAACACACTCTAATGTATATATCACACAGTATTTACATAATAGATTTCATTATGACACCCACACCTAAATGTACTTTTTTCACACCAAAATGTACTTTTATATAAGTGTATATACATAGACCATATATACTTTCAGAACTGGAGAAATGAGCATAAACACTGTCTATAAGAAAATTTCCCCTTTTAAAATGTCATAAAAAAATAACCAAATAAAAAACAGAAATAAATACCTGTGAATTGTGGCATTACATTAGAGGCAGCTAATCTCCTGAACTTTAAAGTCAACATAATCTAACTCAACCAACTCCGATAACTATTTTGCCTCAACAGATCCTAATAATATATAAGTATACCTGCCTTCCAAATACTAAAGAATACTAAGAAAAGATGTAGTTTACAATTCTCCATTTCACTTTTTGAGTCAATGTTTTTAGAAAGCTAGTGGATCTCAAGAATTATAGTGTATTGGAATGAAAGCAAATTGTTTTTCTGCTCTCCAAAAAACATTTTACAGCTGGAATCAGCAGACCATCAGCCTCTCAGCACTATCCCAACTTTATAAGCATGACTCCTTTAAAGATTAACCATTGCCTCCAGCTAAACTCTGAAAACAAGTGAAGAAAAAAGAAACAAAAAACAACAAAAAAAACACAACCCAAACCTCTATAATACTGGGACTAATTCTAACAAGGTTACAATGTTTGTGAACAAAGTAAAAGAGAGCTGGATATTTTAAAATATCAGGTTTCCAAATTTAAATAAAGGTAAAATCCACAAAAAGCATGCTACATGAAGATGATTCTATAACTAAAAGATTCTTGAGACTGATGCAATTTTACATGGCATCCGCCCAGAATGTTGGTCCTAGTGGGGAGAAGACCTGAACTCATTTTGAAAAACAAAGGATTTAACTACTCTCTGTAACACCCTGCCTTATTTTTCTTGGAAAAGACAACTCAAAAGATTTCAGACCTTTTTCGAAAAAACAGATGTCTGCATTTATGGTCAACTGGCTTTCAACAACGCTACCAAGACAAGTCAATGGGGAAAGAATAATCCTTTCAGCGAATGATGATAAGTCAACTGATATCCGCATGCAAACGAATGAAACTGAACCCTGGCTTCACACTACATACAAAGTCGAAATGAATCAAAGACTAAAGCTAATGTATTAACCTCCTGGAACAAACCATGGTAAATCTTCATAACCACAGGCAATGCTTTCTTAGATATGACACCAAAAGTACAAGTGATAAAAGAAAAAAATAGATAAATTAAACTTCATCAAAACTAAAATCTTTGTGCTTCAAACGACACCACCAAGAAACAGAAAAGACAACTCAGAGAATGGAAGTTGGGCAAAACATATATCTGATAACTGACTTGTATCTAAAATATAAACAGAACTAGTATAACTCAATAAAGACAAATAAATCAATGTAAAATTTGACAAAGAAGATAGAAGATGAGCATACGAAAAGATACTCAGCATCATTAGCCATAAGGAAATGCGAATCAAAAAAAAAATGGTACTGATGAACCTAGTTGCAGGGCAGGAATAAAGAGGTAGATGTAGAGAATGGACTTGAGGACACGGGGCGGGAGGGCTAAGCTGGGGCGAAGTGAGAGTAGCATCGACATATATACACTACCGAATGTAGAACAGTTGGTTGGTGGGAAGCAGCAGCATAGCACAGGAAAATCGGCTAGGTGCTGTGCGATGACCTAGAGGGGTGGGATAGGGAGGATGAGAGGGAGGCTCAAGAGGGAGGGGATATGGGGACACGTGTATGTGGCCGATTCGCTTTGTTGTGCAACAGAAGCTAACACAGTATTGTGAAGCAATTATACTCCAATAAAGATCTATCAAAACAAAGTATAAGGGACACTCTTGCACTGCTGGTGGGAATGTAAATTGATACAGCCACTATGGAGAACAGTATGGAGGTTCCTTAAAAAACTACAAATAGAGCTACCATATGACCCAGCAATCCCACTACTGGGCATATACCCTGAGAAAACCATAATTCAAAAAGAGTCATGTACCAAAATGTTCATTGCAGCTCTATTTACCACAGCCAGGACATGGAAGCAACCTAAGTGTCCATCATCAGATGAATGGATAAAGAAGATGTGGCACATATATACAATGGAATATTACTCAGCCATAAAAATAAACGAAATTGAGTTATTTGTAGTGAGATTGATGGACCTAGAGTCTGTCATACAGAGTGAAGTCAGAAAGAGAAAAACAAATATTGTATGCTAACACATATATATGGAATCTAAGGGAAAAAAAAAGGGCATGAAGAACCTAGGGGTACGACAGGAATAAAGACACAGACCTACTAGAGAATGGACTTGAGGATATGGGGAGGGGGAAGGTTAAGCTGTGACAAAGTGAGAGAGTAGCATGGACATACATACACTACCAAACGTAAAATAGCTAGCTAGTGGGAAGCAGCCGCATAGCACAGGGAGATCAGCTCGGTGCTTTGTGACCCACCTAGAGGGGCGGGATAGGGAGGGTGGGAGGGAGACGCGAGAGGCAAGAGATATGGCAACATATGTATATGTATAACTGATTCACTTTGTTATAAAGCAGAAACTAACATACCATTGTAAAGCAATTATACTCCAATAAAGATTTAAAAAAAAGTATAATCAGATACTACTTTGTGAGATACCAACAGGATGTATATAACCTTATTAACAATCATTGGTGAGAAACTGGAACCCTCATACACTGCTGGTAGGAATGTAAAATGTGCAGTCACTGTGCCCAACAGCTCTTCAAATAGTTAAGGATAGAATTACCATATGACCCAGTAATTCGACTCCTGGGTACATACCCAAGAGAAACGAAAACATATCCACACAAATACTTATATCCAAGAGAATCAAAAATAGATGTCCCTATAAAAACCTTTCATTTATGAAAGCATTATTCATAAAACCCCCAAAATGGAAACAAACTAAATGGCCAGCAATAAAAAGAAATGACGTATAATATTCCACTGTCAGGATACACCACAGTTTATCCATTCACACACTGAAGGACACTTTGGTTGCTTCCACTTTTGGCAATGTGAATAAAGCTGCTATAAATATCTGTGTGAAGGCTGTGTGAACATAGTTTTCAACTCATTTGGTTAAATAACAAGAAGTGAGATTGCTGGATTGTATACTAAGAGTAGGTCTAGTTTTGTAAGAAACTATCAAATTGTATTCCAAAAGTGGCTGCACCATTTTGCCTGCCCACCAGCAATGAGAGTTCCTGTTGTTCCACAACTCTGACAGCACTGGTGTTCTCAGTGTTTTGGATTTTAGACGTGTGATGATCATCTCATTGTTTTAATTTGCATTTCTCTGATGACACATAATATGGAGTATCATATCATATGCTTATTATTCTTTGGTGAGGTGCCTGTCAAGAGTCACTGGCCCATTTTTTAATCAGGTTGTTTATTTTGTTCTTGCTGAATTTTAAGAGTTCTTTGTATATTTTGGATAACAGCCCATTATTAGGTTTGTCCTTTTTTTTTTTTTCTTCTTTGTGGAGTATAGTTGATTTACAATGTTGTGTTAGTTTCAGGTGTACAGCAAAGTGAGTCAGTTATACATACATATAACCACTCTTTTTTTAGATTCTTTTACCATATAGGCCATTACAGAGTATTGGGTAGAGTTCCCTGTTCTACTGTGTTGTACAGTAGGTTCTTATTAGCTACCTATTTTATCTTATTTTTGGCTGCGTTGGGTCTTGGTTGCTGTGCATGGGCTTCCTCTAGTTGAGGCAAGCAGGGGCTACTCTTCATTGCAGTGCGCGGGCTTCTCATTGCGGTGGCTTCTCTTGTTGCAGAACACGGGCCCTAGATGTGCGGGCTTCAGTAGTTGTGGCTCACGGACTCTAGAGCGCAAGCTCAGTAGTTGTGGCACATGGGCCCAGTTGCTCCGTGACATGTGGGATCTTCCCGGACCAGGGCTCGAACCCATGTCCCCTACATTGGCAGGAGGATTCTTAACCACTGCACCACTAGGGAAGTCCTAGTTATCTATTTTATATATAGTAGTGTATATATGTCAATTCCTATCTCCCAATTTATCCCTCCCCACCTTATCCCGTTAACCATATGTCTGTCTTCTACATCTGTGACTCTACTTCTGTTTTGTAGAGAAGGTAAGTTCATCTGTACCCCTTTTTTCAGATTCCACACATAAGCAATATCATGATATTTGTCTTTCTGTGTCTGACTTAACTTCACTCAGTATGATAATCTCCAGGTCCATCGATGTTGCTGCAAATGGTATTATTTTGTTCTTTTTTTATGGCTGAGTGATACTCCATTGTATATATGTACCACATCTTCTTTATCCATTCCTCCGTTGATGGACATTTAGGTTGCTTCCATGTCCTGCCTATTGTAAATACTGCTGCAGTGAACACTGGGGTGCCTGTATCTTTTCAAATTATGGTTTTCTCCAGGTATATCCTAGGAGTGGGATTCCTGGGTCATATGTTAGTTCAATTTTTAGTTTTTTAAGGAACCTCCATACTGTTCTCCATAGTGGCTGTACCAGTTTACATTCCCACCAAGAGTGTAGGAGGGTTCCCTTTTCTCCACACCCTCTCCAGCATTTATTGTTTGTAGATTTTTTTGATGATGGCCATCGTGACTGGTGTGAGGTGACACCTCATTGTAGTTTTGATTTGCATTTCTCTAATAATTAGCAATGTTGAGCATCTTTTCATGTGCTTTTTGGCATTCTGTACGTCTTCTTTGGAGAAATGTCTATTTAGATCTTCCACCCATTTTTTGATTGGTTTGTTTTTGATATTGAGCTGCATGAGCTGTTTGTATATTTTGGAGATTAATCCCTTGTCAGTTGCTTCGTTGGCAAATATTGATTTGTCTATTACAAATATTTTCTCTCAGTCTGTGGCCTTTCTTCTCATTTTCTTGACATTGTCTTTTGCAGAGCATAAGTTTTTAATTTTAGTGAAGCCCACTTTATCAGTTATTTCTTTTGTGCCTTTGGTGTTGTATCTAAAAAGTCATCACCATACCCAAGGTCATCTAGGTTTACACCTATGTTATCTTCTATAAATCTTATACTTTATGTATTACATTTAGGCCTGTGATATTTTTTGAGTTAATTTTTGTGAAGGATGTATAGTCTGTGTCTAAATTCAGTTTTATGCCCGTGAATGTCCAGTTGTTCAGTACCATTTGTTAAAGAGACTATCTCTGCTCCATCGTGCTACCTCTGCTTCTTCATCAAAGATTTATTTCTGGGCTCTCTATTCTGCTTGTCTATTCTTTTGCCAATGTCACACTGTCTTGATTACTGTAGCTTTATAGTAAATCTTGAAGTTGGGTAACAACATGGAGGAAACATGATATTATTCATTGAAAGAAGCCAATCAGAAAAGGCTACGTACTATGATTCCAACTATATGACATTCTAGGAAATGCCATGGTTGCTGGGGGGAACGGGAGGGCAGAGATGAACAGGCAAAGCACAGAGGATTTTTAGGGCAGTGAAAATACTCTGTATGATATTACAATGATGGATATATGTCATTATACATTTACCCAAGCCCACTGATGTACACCACCAAGAGGGAATCCTAAGATAAACAATGGACTCTGAGTGATAATTATGTGTCAGTGTAGGTTCATCAAGTGTAACAAATGTACTACTCTGGTGAGGGATGCTGATAATGGGGGAGAGGGAGACTATGTATGTGTGGGGCTGGGGTTATATGGGAAATTTCTGTGTCTTCTGATTAATTTTGCTGTGAACCTAAAACTGCTCTAAAAAATATAATCTTCTACTATGTTCAGTGAAAGACACAAGTCACAAAAGACCACACACTGAATGAAGTTCAAAAAGGACTATGAAACCCTCTCCAGAAAGAATAAGCACATAAAATATTAAATATCATTTCAGAGATTTATTTGACCATCTTACTCCTGATTAATGACCCTCTTAAGGTTCCATGAGCTTTGAATTTAAAACTTGATTTTATTTTTGCTTTATTTCTTATGTATATGAAACAGAGTAATGCCATTCAAAGGCTCAACGGGTTCAATGGGTGGGAATTATGTGCAGAAAATATGAAAATCACGTTAGTTCATGGCATACATGTTATTTAGAGTCCACTTTATACTGAACACCTGCCTGGGCTCTGAAAACACCATGGCAGCCTAGTCTGTTGTATACAGATGGGAAACCAAAAGAACAGGGTTTTAACCTGAACTGGTCTTAGATGCCACATTAACCTGCCAATCTCTTCTTATCAATGTTACAAGCTTGCTTAGAAACATAAAAAGAAAGGTTCCTCTTCCCAAAATTAAAACTAATTTTACATTTTAAAGATCCTTAAAATACATTCCTTATTTGTAATTCACCATTAACATAAATGAAAAATACACATTCTAACCCTAAGAAATAACATTAGGATTGTAAGGAATAAATTTTCCTCCTCAAAGTAAAAACAGAAGCCAGTGGAAAGAGTTACTTCCTATACAATCCTTTGGTCTCTCTGGAGACTTCATATCTGCATTTAAACTTAAGCACACTGGAAATGACTGCTAATGACATCTATCAGTCTTGGTCTTTTGTTTTCTTAATCATACGTGGGTTTTGGATTTCCACATCAGACAGCTGCTCAAGGCCACCTTTTCTGTACAGCCAAATACGAAGGTGTCTCCTTTCTCATCATATTGGCTGTGTTCCCTTTCCAGTTCTCTATCAGCTCTCTTTACCTGCCCTTCCACCCTTTGGCACAAATTCCCATGGTGCTTTCTCTGATGGACACAGCTGTCTCTACTTATTTTACAGTCTCATCATTGTATTCATACACAACTTAGGCAATCATGATTGTATTACACAAGAGCTTTTCAAACTCTTTTAGAAATTAAATGCTTGCATGAACAAAACAATATCCTCATTAAGAATCTGTCATTCTACATGGGCTTTAGTACTAATTCTTTAATAACTAGAAACCAATCAATGGGGGAAAAAAACTAAATGGGCTACCACGAATGCTATTCTCAGTATGCCTATAAGCTCCCCTGTCCTCCAATCCCTATATCCTGTACTTCTCACTGTCCCAAGCAAAACTGGCTTACAAGCATGGAATAACCCAAATTCAGAGAAACACACATAACTTATACCATGCTTCTTTCCACCTGCCAAAAGTTTGAGTCTGTTTAAAGGAATGGGGATGGGGGTGGGGGTTGCAAAAATTAGGGGAAAATAAGCTTATTTAAAGTTAGGAAATGGCTCCATGTGTTCCTTGATTTTAAATATTAAGTCTTGCTCAATTTTGTTCAAAATGTTGATAAAAATCCCTTAAGGTGAAGTTGTATTTCAAAGAAAAGAAGCTAAATTTCTTCATACAAGCATGCGTTAAATATCATCAATATCACGAACCTAACAACCCTTGAATAAATCTGGTTTATAAGGTTTTCAAGTAAAGTAAAATAATATGTAACTAAGAATGGTGAGAAAATGGAAGTATGAAATGAGATATATAACTACTATTGGCCAGAGTATTATAGATGAAGAGTTTGGGGAGATCTGCTGTGAAATGCTACAATGAACGGCATTCAGAGTGTGAGGAGAGAAATCACAACTTTTGTTGTTCTTGATGCTTTCTGGACTCTTTTTTTAATGTAAACTATGTATTTAAATATAATATAGATAAAGAAGTACCCAAGTCAACAAAGTAAACATATGCGTGCATAAAAGCAGCATCCAAAACAAAAAACAGGACATTATAGAATCCCAAAAGCCCCTTCTCATACCCCCTTCCAGGTTACGCAGGTGTGTTCTGACAACGATACTAGACATCTATCTTCAAAAGATATCACTGGATTTTAACACATAGTTTATTACACTTATTTCCATCATTTATCACCAAGAAATGACAGTTGTACTTTTATACTACCTCATTTTTCAACATTTAACATACATTTCAGACTTAAAGAAATCCATACTAAACAGACTTCATGGCATCCTCAAGCCACGAGACCCATTTTACAAGCAGTACAGTCACAGAATAAGTGATAATCCTAATGAATCAGAAATTACTGAAAATTCACTACTGTGGGCTCCACTCCACTTGACCAGGACTTGCTGCATGCCACTTATAAAGCACCTGACTGCAACACTAGACACACTAGTGATCCTTCCAGATCTCTTCTTCCTATCATGAACAATTCACACAATATGAGACTAATATTTTAATAATACTTGTTTCAACTGTTCAGTAGTCCAGCAATACAGAGGGAAGCATTTGGGACTATATGGCAAAGATCCTAAAACAATATTAACGTGTAAAAAAAAAAAAGAACACTCATTTTTATCAAACTCAATTGATATTTTGTGCTTCCTAAAGGCTTAAAAAACAGAAGCTCCTGCTCCTGAAAGGGGAAACAATACTCCAGATACTGGAGAGATACTCAAGAGCTAATCACTACAAAGGTATAATTTTCAAATAAACTCACACTTCAGAGAAGCTGTGTACTTAACTCCAACATGAAAAAGAAACTTTGTTCATATATGCATTCATATATTCATTTCTTTAAATACCCACCAAATTTATAATTCCCAGTTTAAACCTATATCACTTTCTCTAGAGATGACTACTGATCCTATATGAATAACTTTCTTCCTTATCTGATAACTTTTGATACAGTTGTACTACATTCTCAACGCTTTTGGCTAGCTAAACATCTTGGAAAAGAACCACTGATGCTTTAAAAGTAGAAATAGTTGTGATAAATGTTTTCATCTTTAGCAAATTGAGTTTTATTATTGTAAGAACCAAAAATAAGCATCAGAAATATTTTTAAGTTAGCTAGAACAAATGGATATATTATACCTTGCATGACGGACCTACTTCCTTAATCCAAGTCAAGATGAATAACTTCGCTCTCAAGGAAATTACTATATAGCGGCAAAGACAGAACAAGTAGACAGAAGACACATACAATAACATAGAAATTAAGTGTCTTAACAGAGGGAAAAATTACACTATAAAAGCATTCCCAAAGGGTATTCGGTACTGTAATCTAATAAATCTAGGAAATATTGAAATATAGTAAATAAATTTAAACAGATTAAAATGCTAATCACCACTGGCATCCTCCAATAGAAGGCAGCATTTCCTGAGTTTATTTGACCAGGGCATCCTGATTTACACAGCATGTTGAAGGTCTACTGTTCTGTGGATAGATTTTGGGAATTGCTATCTTTGGGGATTTAGAAGAAGGAGAGGCTTCCTTAAACTAAGGGGATCAGGAAATACATCATATAAGAACTAACATCTACACTGGGGCTAGAAAGACGTGTAGGATTAAGTCACTGTGGAAAGAGAGACTGCTAGTGAAAAGGCCATTTCAGGCAGGAAAACAGAGCACTTGCAAAGAACTGAGATTTATGAGTGGCTCAAAGAAATGTAGCATAAGCAGCATGAAAATGGGTTGTAGAGATAAAGATTTAGCAAGGACACTGGATTTTGATAAAGAAGGTTTTGTATGCCAAAAACCTTGAGAGTTCAGTTGGAAGGAATGTACAAGTTTACACTTGTTGACCACAGTTACATCAAGTAAGGCCTTTGTTCCAATCAAAAGACCTCAGAGTTTAGACGATAAATTATTTGATCAATTGGTAATACAGAAATAATGATTTTGTAAGTTCTTATCATTTAAATATAGATAATAGATTAAATTATATGTCAGGGATATGCTTCAAAATAATTTGGGAAGGGTATAAATGAAAAAGATTGTCCACGAGTTGGTACTTATTGAAACTAGATGATAAATACATGGTGGTTCATTATACTACCGTCTTTAAATAATTGTATATATTTCCCCAAATAAATTTTTTTAAAAAAATAACATTTAGGGACTGTCCTGGTGGCACAGTGGTTAAGAATCCGCCTGTCAATGCGGGAGACACGGGTTCGAGCCCTGGTCCAGGAAGCTCCCACATGCCGTGGAGCAACTAAGCCCGCGAGCCAAAACTACTGAGCCCACGTGCCACAACTACTGAAGCCCGCGCGCCTAGAACCTATGCTCCACAACAAGGGTAGACCCCGCCTGCCGCAAACAGAGAAAGCCCGTGCGCAGAAACAAAGACCCAACACAGCCAATAAATAAATAATTTTTTTTAAAAAAAGAAAAAAGGCATCAAAAAAATAACACTCATAGGAAATGAAATGGTATATCTATGGCTTTAGTAATTTAATAAAATGCAATATTTTTGCCATATCACTAAATGACTAATGTTTATCAAATAAGCAAAATGACTGAAAATCAAAGGTTCATTTCACCATTTTAACGTGACTAAAAATTCACCTTTCTACAAGAACTTCATGATTTCAAGTAAGACTGAAAAGTAAGAAGAATACATACTATAGTCTCTCATCTTCTGCTTAAAGGTACTTTCACTCTTATTTCCACTATAAATGGTTTAATTGAGAAAGTACAGTAAAATCCCATGAAAATATGAAATTTCTGTAATGTGCCAGTTTCTATATTGATCCTGCCAATTGACTCAAGGCCTTTAGGTACTTTCTGTAAGTTAACCCAAGTCAGGACATTCCAAAAACAAATTCTTCTATCGCAAAATCTCAGACTGCAAAATACTCTCCCAGAAAAGCTGCAAAATCATCAATGTGCAAAAACAAAACTCTCTTAAAAAATAAATTGTAATTATAGCCTACAGTGCATAGGGTTTTGTTTAAATCTTCTTATTTGTAGGTCCTTATTTGAAACAAATACATTTCTATCACCCATTAGTTAAATAACAGACATGCTGGTTGAGACAAATTTCACTCATACATAGATATAAACAATTAAAGATACAGGTTATATCTACATGATTTTATGTAAAATTTAATTAGATCATCTAAGCTTAAAAATTACTATTATAATATAAATATAATATTTACTATTATAATATAAATAATAATTGCCCATTTTCTCCAACAAAACAGAGTATTGTGAAAAGCCTATTCTGATTCCAATGTATCAAAATTATTACAAAGCCTATGTCCTTTGACTCTAACTATGAAATACACAAATCTAATTATTTTAATTCTTTCTTTATAATAAAGTTTAATTTTTTCTTTTAAAATTCTATAGTGGGTATTAATCAATGAAAAATCTATAAGGTTTATTTATCCACTAAAAAAAACTAGCATTATTATTTATGCTAGTTTTTTTTTAGTGGATAAAGAATAATAATAATATTATTAACTCTCCATTAGTAACTTACTTACATATATTA
The DNA here is from genome assembly GCF_951394435.1 of Stenella coeruleoalba. Lineage (NCBI taxonomy): Eukaryota > Metazoa > Chordata > Mammalia > Artiodactyla > Delphinidae > Stenella > Stenella coeruleoalba. The sequence continues at coordinate 33,651,963 of NC_137165.1, forward strand.
ACTTCTCTTTAGTAACTGTGACAACTGACTTTATACCCTACCATTTATTACAGAGAAGAAAACTGAAATCTATTAGCAAGTGTAATATTACTTTCAACATGCACAGCGCAGTAGAGCCCAGTGTTTAAATAAGGTTTAAATTTCAAAACATATATTGTCATTTAAATAAACTATCTTAACAAATAATGATTTGAGAGTTCTCCCCAATTTAACACTCAGCTGAGGCAGCAAGAGCTATCTGTGAGTATAAAATTAAAATGGACCTGCAACAGAGATGTCTAACTTTGCAGAAGCCAACACACACATATCTTTGATTAACGATAAACAACAGAAGACTACTGATAAGATGTAAAGACAAATACTCAGGAAAAACTGGCATCTAAATCTGGCTGAAATATTCATACTCTGTTCTAATTCACTCCTCTGTAGCTCACACACCTGGAAGAAATGGAAAGACTCATACATGATTCCTCTATTTCTCTACTTGTTTCAATTTTAATAGTGAGTGATATAATTATAAGGTAATATATTAACGCATAAGATCTGTAAGAATTAATATGCTAAAACAGGCCATGTAATTTTCAAAGCTTACTATATTATATATATACTACATTTTTGAATGAAGATGTTATTAACAAATGTATGCTCCCCCAAAACTTTTAATTTATAGATAAAACAATAAAAGATCCTTCCTGGTAATCTATATTTAATCATTATTAAAACATCAGTAAAAAAAAAAAAAAAAAAACAAACAAACAAAAAAAACATCAGTAAATTTCTGATCAGTATGAAATAACTGACTGATAAGTGGGTTAATGTACTCAGTCATTCAAGAAATAGCTAATGAGAGCCTACATTGTGCCAGCCAATGTCCTAGGTGCTAGAGATACTAATGTAAATTTGTAAATGGTGTAAACTTGTGATAAAACAAAAATATGTCAATGAACATGATCTCCATTATTATCTCTGTAGATCTCTGAGAGAAAAGATTACAAGATCAAGGAGGTGAGTTGTATTCTTCTTCATAGGCTACAAAATGATAAACTATATATTACAATGAATTATTCATGTGTTATATATAGTATAGTATATATTATATAATGTATGCAATAACATATAGATTGCAAGATATTAACAAGAACATGAGCTCTAACCAGAAAGGAATAATGTCTCCTACTCAGAACTTAATACATGGATTAACATCTGATGAGTAAGTGTGTAAATAGTTCTGATATTTCAGGAGATGCAACAGTATGATTGGGATTCCCTACACATAACAAAAATGAGCTCTGTTCCAACAGAACTATTTCTGCAGCATACACATAACAGATTCTCTGAAAAAACAGCTATAGCTTTGATGGTGAGTGTTAAGAGTTAAAATACGAAAGAGTGAAAACTATTGTTTTACTAGGCTGTAGTAAAAAAAAAAAAAAAAAAAAAATGTAACTCCAGACAAGGCCCCTGTTGGAATTTCCAGCTTGCTGGACTGCCTTGCAAATCTTGGACTTGCCAGCTCCCACAACTGCACGGGCCAATTTTTTAAAAAATAGATCAACTGATCAAACAATCACCCTCTCTGTATGACTGTGTGTGTGTGTGTGTGTGTGTGTGTGTGTGTGTGTGTGTGTGTTTGGATCCAGAATCTAGGCTTATTTCTGCAAATCCAGGCAGAGTTGTGACAGGTGGGGGAAAGAAGGAGTGAAAGACTGACACATTTCCCTCATGAATGATAATCCAGTTATGTCCACAAGTATGTTATGTTAATTAAGTAATTTAACAACGTAGCTACACAAATCTAAATTTATCACAACGACTCAAGGAAAATATATAAGGAAAAGCTGAGGTATACAACAAGGCTTCCTCAGTAATATGAAGAAAATGCACTGTGGGTTGAACACATATACCATAAAATTATATTACTAAATAAGACATCACAGAAACATAAAAATACAGTAACTGAATAAGCATGAAATACTGATGTTATGATTCCAATTAGTCTGCTGATTCTATCAAGTAAGTAGTATAAACTCAATGCATATGATAGGAAATAAATCAAGTTGATACGTACTTGTGACAAAAAATTTTTTTGTGAAAGTACAGCTATCAAAGGCAGCAATTTTCTCCTGCAATACTACGACAAGGATCCTAAAATTAGAGGGAAAAAACCACAAAAGAAAATGTTAATGTGAAATTCTATAAACTGAACTATAAATAAGTTAAATCATCTAGATTTAAGTAAGTATATACCAAAGGAATTTTTAAAAATCAAACGCTTCTTAAAGCATATAGGCTAGAAACATCTGCTTATTAAATGTCAAAATACAGTCACAAAATCCTTAATATGATCAAGAGAGACAAGATGAAAGGAAGAAAAGTCACAGGAGAACTACACCTCAAAATAAAATTTCATTTTCATTCATTATAAATCAAATGAACCTATCTTCATTAAGAATGTATGAGATCAATAAACTGCTGGCTATTTACTAAAAGTGTTTTTCCAGTGCTGGCTCAAAGTCATGGAATTAAACATAAAATGGATTTATACAACCTGGCACTTAAAATGATTGCTGAATTTCCCAACACAAGAGCCAAAATGAGAGCAGGAGGGAGGGAGAAAGGGAGGGAGGGAGGGAGGGAGGGAGAAAGGAAGCTCAGATAACTATTATTCAGTGTAAATGAGACATTTCTGATTATTGAAATATTAAAATTAATCAGAATCTGTATTTCTCCCAAAGTTCAAGATTTATAAATAATTAGGGAAAAGTTATAAATTTTCAGAATTAAAATGTATCTGAAATGAAGTTATTTTATAAACTGCATTTTAGAGTATTGCTCCTTACAACTGTTGTTAAATCTTTAACTACTAGATCCACCCATTTAAAAATGTTGATTTTTTAAATTTATTTTATTTATTTATTTATTTATTTTTGGCTACAGTGGGTCTTCGTTGCTACACATGGCTTTCTCTAGTTGCGGCGAGCCGGGGCTACTCTTCATTGCGGTGCTCGGGCTTCTCACTGCGGTGGCTTCTATTCTTGCAGAGCAAGGGCTCTAGGCACACGGGCTTAAGTAGTTGTGGCTCGTGGGCTCTAGAGCACAGGCTCAGTAGTGGCACACGGGCTTAGTTGCTCCGCGGCATGTGGATCTTCCCGGACCAGGGCTCAAACCCATGTCTGCTGCACTGGCAGGCGGATTCTTAACCACTGTGCCACCAGGGAAGCCCCAAAATGTTAACTTTTAATAATTTAATATATCACTGAATAATTACATTATCCCAGAAATAACATGAGTATACCTCCTATGTCATATATAATTTTGTTTGATGTTATTTTAAGTTTAAATATACATAATAACTAGATCTTCATTATGAATTACACACTATCACTGAACTTTGCTTTGTTTTATTTCATATTTTTGTACTGAATTCAAATATTTTTATCATTAATATCAAAGTCTTGGTCTTTTAGTTTGTATTTGTCAGGTATGTGTTTACCCTTCCTTTTACATTCAAACTTTCTGAGTCACTTTTGAAATATCTCTTTAAAATCTAACCTGAGAGTCTTTTATTATAAAATTTATTTTTTGTTTTCCATGTTCCATGTGTTTGCTCTTTAATGAGATTCATAATTTGCAGCCATGACCTTGATAAGACATTTAGCATCATGGGGCTAGGAAAAATCTAGCTGGTCCCTCTTTTAGCTCCATTGTGAAGTGCAAAAAAATAAGAATATTTAAAAGCCTTTTTTACATTTCAGAAATAAGCTTTGTTTTGATGAATGCTAACAGGAAAATTACATTTCCCATCATAAACCAGTAAACATATAGAAATACATATATTAAACAAAAAGTTATATATAAAATGTTATGTTATACATATAAAAAGGTTCCTCAAAGCAATATTTAACCTTCATATGTTTGCTCAGGCACTTTTATTCTTTTCCATTTCATTATTTCACTAATGGGTCAAGACAAAAAGTTTGAAAACATTAAGAAATCTTAAGAGCTACTTATATTTGGCAGAATTCCGAAGACATATTTGTGACTTTTTTATTATTATTATATCAAAGTCAATGATAATGGAAATGCACTACGTGCACAGGAGGTATGTTATCTTGCACAAGAAACACCTGAAAAATTGCTTACCTTTTGTTGCAATGGAGATCATAGATAGGTGTTTTAAACTGAATGGACTTGACCATCTCCCCAGTACGAAGTGAATATAAATCCACACAACAGTAAGGTGGACTTGTGCTAAAAAATAAATAAATAAATACATACATACATACATAAATAAATAAATAAAGACAAAAGCCATTATGTTTTAACAGGTGGGAGGGGCAATAAATTTTCTTACTAACATAATACAAGCAATTGATTTGGACTTTAATCAACAAAATTAGCAATTGCATAATGATGAAATACTGAAAGCTTTCACCCTAAAATCAGGGATTAGAGAAGAACACTTGAAGAATATGGCCACTCTACTCAACACAGTATAGAAGGTATGTGCATAAGAAATTACTACAAGAAAGAAATAAAGCTGCAGTTATTTGTGAGAATTTGATTGTATAAGTATAAAACCTAGTAACACAAATTGCAATATATACACAGACAAACCCATAATAAAAGACAAACCATTAATATAAGGGTTAATATGTAGATTGATACAGTTCAACCCTAATCAAGAATCTATCAGAAACGAGACCTCTTTCTAAAATGTACATAAATACGCATTCTAAATGATAAGATTTAAATTATAAAGACGTGTTCCTTCATACTAGAACAGATGAAGAGATCAATGTTTTCACCTTAAGAAAGTAGGAAAAGAGCAAGTTAAATCAAATGAAAGTGGAATGAGGGAATGAATAAAATACAACAAATCAATGAAACAAAACTTGAGTAAGCAAAGAAAAAAGTAAACCCAATTCTTTGAAATAGATAATTTGAATATTCCAGTATCTATAAAAGAAACCAAACTCATAATTTAAAACTTCTTACAAAGAAATCCTTAAAAATGGCTTCATTTGTAAATTCTACTAATCATTTAAACAAAAAAGTTTAGATATTCTACACAAACTCTTTTATAAGATAGGAGTCACCAACTTATTTTATGAGGCCAGTAACACATGATCCCAAAAATAAATACCTCACAAGAAACTACCGATATATTTATATGTCTCATGAATATACATAAAAAATCCTCAACAAAAACATTAACAAGTTGGGACTGCCCTGGTGGCGCAGTGGTTAAGAATCCACCTGCCGATGCAAGGGACACGGGTTTGAGCCCTGGACCAGGAAGATCCCACGTGCCACAGAGCAACTAAGCCCGTGCACCACAGCTACTGAGCCTGCGCTCTAGAGCCTGCAAGCCACAACTACTGAAGCCTGCGCACCTAGAGCCTGAGCTCCGCCACAAGAGAAGCCACCACAATGAGAAGCCCGTGCACCGCAAAGAAGAATATAGCCCTCGCTTGCCGCAACTAGAGAAGAAAGCCCGCGCACAGCAATGAAGACCCAACGCAGCCAAAAAAAATAAATAGGAAGCAGATCAGTGGTTGCCAGGGACCAGAAAAGGAGAGAAGCTACAGAGTACAAAGTGGCATGATGGGTGCCACTTTTAGGGCGACAGAAATGTTGCTGTGTCTTGATTGTGCTAGGGACTTACACAAGTGCATACAATTGGTGAAAGTGGAGATGGGAGAGAATCTAGTAAAACTTGAACTTCAACCTCTAAAATTGACACAAGGCAAAAATTCTTTTCTTAATGTTCCCAACTAATTAATCCAGTCCTCTGCTGAGAAGCAATGAGTTAATAATGAACGAAATCTAACATTTTGCCAGACCAACTGGGAAGGAAAAAACAGCTTGTCACCTTCAATTAGCAGCTCATTATAGCCACGGTACACTAGAAACTTGAATTCTGATCATTTCACTGGCATCCATACAATGTCACAACTGAGATTCTTCCTGCAGAGAGCCTTCAATAGAAGTAGACAAAACAAATGCTGTGAAGGCTCAGTTTAGAGTTGAATGAACAAGATTTGGTAGATCTAAAAATTCTATTTATATATGGAAAAAACCTCTTATTCAATGCCTAATAGAAAAAGATAATTCTTTTAAAATCAGAATTTTCAGAAAGTCACACATTCATAAAGGAGTCATGCTATCTGCCAATTACACAGTTGTGTACACGCCTGACATATCCTTTTGTTCTCTATTTTCTCTCTTTTTAAAAGCCTTGACTATTTCCCTGGGACACAGCAAGACAATCTTAATTTTCCTCATGGGTAGGCTGATGAGAAAGCTTTCTATAACATCAGCAGAATGCATGCCCCATAACAGAAAGGACGTGTGTTATTCTAAAATATAGAAACGAGCTTTTACTTTGTACTCTAGTATACACCAAGCAGTGTCAAAAGCTGTATACAGAAGTCTTCATTAGATTTCTAGAGCTCAAATGGGTTAACATTTTTACAGGTTTGCGCCTGACATTTAAACCTAAAATTGTGACTTCACTTTAAGATAAAACCTAATTAATACTTTAAGGAAAAAAAGTTCGCATAGAAATGCAGAGAATCTAATTTAGAATGTAACTGAATCTATTGCAAGCAAAACCAGAGTTGGAAAGAAAAGCAGAAATGACGTAATTTGTATTATTAAATCGTTGGTTAAAGGACTCTAAACTGTGCCCAGGCACCACTGCCTTTCCAACACATAAATATCAACAGGGGTAATATAAAGTTATTTAGTACTTTTAACGATAAATATATAATAGAAATGAATGCAAATTCTCCTTAACTGACCTTCCCTTTACCTATGTAACTTGTTTTATAGTGAGGAACCAGGACATATATTGAAAATTTTTGCATTGCAGCAATCTGTTACCTGCTGTATACATAACCTATACACATAAAGGAAGTTATAAAGCTTTTATTAGCAAAGGACTAGTCCTCCCAGAGCCAAAGGTATGGAATTTACAGTTCATTTCCGTGAAGAGAGTTGACTACAATTATTTAAAGAGTAAAATTTTTTAAAACTTCCATTACTGAAAGTGAAAAGGTTAAATTAAATATAAAACAAAATAGTTAAACTGGATTTCCTAAAAGCAAATCCTGAAACTATAGCATAGAAGATAAACCCAAGAAGAAAACACTAAATGTTTTCATCTAGGTACGTTGCCTATTTCATTATTTCTTACTTTCTCTGTAATCCTTCCCATCACATTTTTTTAAAAGTTTTAATATGCTTTATTTTTTAGAGCAGTTTTTGGTTCACAACAAAATTGAGAGGAAGGTACAAAGATTTTCCATATAGACTCTGCCCCCATTCATGCATAGTCTACCCCATTATCAACGTCCCCTACCAAAGTGGAACATTTGCTACAACCTATAATGACACAATATAATCACCCAAACTCCATAGTTTTCATTATGGTTCACTCTTGGTGGTGTACATCGTATGGGTTTTGGACAAATTTATAACGACATATATCCAACATTACAGTAGCATACAGAATAGTCTCACTGCCCTAAAAATCCTTTGTTCTCTGCCTGTGCATCCCTCCTGGCGAACTCTGATCTTCTTACTGTCTTACTGTATTGCCTTTTCCAGAATGTTGTTTGGTTGGAATCATACAGTATGTATACTTTTCAGATTGGCTTCTTTCACTTAGTAATACACGGTTTTTTTGGGGTTTTTTAGGGTTTTTTTTTGCGGTACGCGGGCCTCTCACTGTTGTGGCCTCTCCCGTTGCGGAGCACAGGCTCCGGACGTGCAGGCTCAGCGGCCACGGCTCACGGGCCCAGCCGCTCTGCGGCATGTGGGATCCTCCCAGACCGGGGCACGAACCCGCGTCCCCTCCACCAGCGGGTGGACTCCCAACCACTGCACCACCAGGGAAGCCCAGTAATACACTTTTAAAGTTTCCCCCTTTCTTTTCATGGCTTGATAGCTTTTAGTCCAGAATAGCATTCCATTATCTGGATGTACCACATTTTATTTATCCATTCACCTACTGAAGGACATCTTGGTTACTTCCAAATTCTGGCAATTATGGATAAAGCTGATATAAACACCTGTGTGCAGTTTTTTGGGCAGACGTAACTCCTTCGGGTAAATACTATGCAGGACAATTGTTTGACTATGGTAAAAGTATGTTTAGTTTTGAACAAAACTGCCAAACTGTCTTCCAAAGTGGTTTTACCATTTTGCATTCCTACCAGAAATTAATGAGAGCTCCTGTTGCTCCACTTTACCAGCATTTGATATATTCAGTGAACTGAATTTTGGCCAGGTGTGTAGTAGTATGTCCTTGTTGTTTCCCTGATGACATATGATATGGAGCACCTTTTCATATGTTTACTTGACATCTGTATATTGTCTTTGAGGTGAGGTCTTTTGCCCAATTTTTAATCAGGTTGTTCATTTTCTTATTTTTGATTTTTAAGAGCTTTGTGTATTTTGGATAACAGTCCTTTATCAGATATGTGTTTTGCAAGTGTTTTCTCCCATCCCAGTCTGTGTTTTTGAAGAGTGGGAGTATGTAATTTTAATGAAGTCCAAGTTTTATTCAGAAAATTGAAACTGTATAGGACAAACCTCGAAAAATTTCCAGAATGAGGAAGAAATAAGAGATGAAATGAAAGATAGCAGATTATAAAACTGAATATAGAGATTCAATTTATAAAAATTCATAATCCTGAAGAAATTCTACGTCAAGACTGCAGTATCAGTCTCTACCTGACAGTTTCCAGCCTGCTAGCCTACTCTACTTCTTACCTGCCAGCCCAGTCACATAAGCCAATTCCTTGAAATGAAAATCACATGTGTGTTTCTGTATATGCGTGTGTGTACACTGAATGATATACCAGGGAATCTAGAATACAGCACACATGCCCAGAGCCAATGCCGGCTCAACAAAGAACTGTGAAGACATTAGTCTTGCATCTCTGGCTGAGCTTTTGACTGCACAAGCCAGAGGTAAAGGCTACAGCAGAGCTGTAGATGGTATCACTACACACTCAAAGTAGTGTCCCAAACACAGTCTTTACAAAAAGAGTTTGAAAAAGTCAATAAACAGTGTGTGGCTGCAGACCTCAACAAGCAAAACAGCAAACCCTGGGGAGGAGAGGACAATATGACGTTCAGAGTTGCCACATTATGATATTCAAAATGTCCACCAGGGCTTCCCTGGTGGCGCAGTGGTTGGGGGTCCGCCTGCCGATGTAGGGGACACGGGTTCGTGCCCCGGTCTGGGAAGATCCCATATGCCGTGGAGCGGCTGGGCCCGTGAGCCATGTCCGCTGAGCCTGCGCGTCCGGAGCCTGTGCTCCGCAACAGGAGAGGCCACAACAGTGAGAGGCCCGCGTACCGCAAAAAAAAAAAAAAAAAAAAAGTCCACCATTCAACAAAAAATCGCAAGGCACACAAAGAAACAGGAAGGTATAGCCCATACAAAGAACAAAAATAAACTGAGAGGAACTGACACTGAAGAACCTATATAAAGAATTTAAATCAACTTGTCTTATATATGCTCAAAAAGCTAAAAGAAATTATAGACAAAGAAATAAGGGAGAAAGATGAATTCACAAATTGAAAATATCAATAAAGATACTGGTTCGTTATGAAAAAGGAACCACATAGAATTAATAAAACAGAACAGTACAATAACTAAAATAAAAAAGGCACTAAAGGTTTCAAAAGCCTATCTGAATATCAGAATAGACCAAAGAAAGAATTCACAAACTTGAAAATAAGATGAGTGAAATTACACATCAAAGTAGCAGAATGAAAAAAATGAAAGAAAAAAAAATGAACACAGCTTAAGATTAACAATATAAATCAACTAAACTCAACAAACCTATAGAAGACTCTACCCAATAATGGCAGAATACACATTCTTCTTCTACGTTAGCCACAAAACAAGTCTCACTAAATTTAAAAACAATGAAGACAATCTCTCTAACCAAGCTGGAATGACATTACAAATCAAAAGCAGGAGGAAAACTGTAAATTCATGAATATGTGATATTAAACATAGCATATCAAATAATCACCATGTCACAAATATGTGGAATTAAATAATAAACTCTTAACAGTCAACATCACATTAACAGAATGAAAGGGGGAAAAAACAACATGATCATCTCAACCAATACAGAAAAAGCATCTGCCAAAATTCAACACCCTTTCATAATTAAAAAAAAAAAAAACCAGAGCAACAACAAAAAAAATACAGGAAACTAGGAACAGAAGGGAACTTCCAAATATGATAAAGGGCATTTGCAAAACACTATACTAAGTGACAAAAGACTGAATGTTTTTCCGCTAATATCTGAAACAAGACAAGGATGCCTACAGTCAACACTGTGTTGAAAGATCTAACCAAAGCAATTAGGCAAGAAACTGAAAACTTCTAAATTGGAAAAGAAATAAAACTATCTCTATTCACAGACAACATGATGCTATATATAGAAAATTCCAAAGAATTCATAAAATAGTACTAGAACTGATAAATTCAGGAAAATTTCAGGGTACAAGATCAACATACATAAACCAGCAATTATCAATCCAAAATAAAAAGTTAAGAAAGCAGTTCTAGTTACAATAGCAATGCAATCTCTATCAACATTCCAATGGCTCTTGCAGAAGTGAAAAGCCAACCTAAAAACAAATGAAGTTGTAAGAGGTCCCAAATAAAAAAGAATTGGAGGACTCACGTTACCTGATTTCAAAAATTACAACAAAGCTACATTAATCAAAATACTGTGTTACTGACATCAGACATATAAACCAATGGAATAAAATTCAGAGTCCAGAAATAAACCCATACATCTATGATCAATTAATTTTTGAAAAAGGTACCAAATATCTTCAACAAATGGTACTGGGAAAACTGAAGTCCACATGCAAAAAAGTTGGACTACTATCTTAAATCATATATAAAAATTAACTCAAAATGTATTAAAGACCTAAGTATAAGAGCTAAAACTATACAAGACGAACATATAGGGGTAAATCTTCATGATCTTGGATTTGACAATATTTTCAGATGTGACACCAAAAGCACAAGCAACAGAAGAAAAAAAATTATATTACATCAATATTTAAAACTGCTGTGTACCAAAGGGCATTATTTTAAAAAGTTAAAAGACAATAGAAAATATTTGTAAATCATATATCAGATAAGGGTCTAGTATCCAAAGTATATTGAGAACTCTTACTATTCAACATCTAGAAGATAAACAACCCAATTACAAAATGAGCACAGGATGTGAATAGACATTTCTCCAAAGAAGATATACAGATGGCCAACAATTATATGAAAAGATTATCAAAATCATTGATCAGTGGTGAAATGCAAATCAAAACCACAGTGAGATACTACTTCACACCCACTAGGTTTGTTATAACAAAACAGTTGAAAAGGAGCATGTATTTGCAAGGATACAGAAAAAGTAAAACCCTGATCCATTACTGGTGGGAATGTAAAATGGTGCAGCTACTGTGAAAAACAGTCTGGCAGTTCCTCAAAAAGCTAAAGATAGAATTACCATATGATCCAGCAATTCCACTCCTAGATGTATACCAAGAAATGAAAGCATGGGGCTTCCCTGGTGGCACAGTGGTTGAGAGTCCGTCTGCCGATGCAGGGGACACGGGTTCGTGCCCCGGTCGGGAAGATCCCACATGCCGCCGAGCGGTTAGGCCCATGAGCCGTGGCCGCTGAGCCTGTGCTCCGCAACGGGAGAGGCTACAATGGTGAGAGGCCCATGTACCGCCAAAAAAAAAAAGAAATGAAAGCATATGTCGACAGAAAAACATGTACATGAATATTCATATCAGCATTATTCATAATAACCACAAAGTGGAAACAACCCTATGTCCTTTTTTTTTTTTTTTGCGGCACGCGGGACCCTCACCACTGCGGCCCCTCCCGCCGCAGAGCACAGGCTCCGGACACACAGGCCCAGCAGCCATGGCCCACGGGCCCAGCCGCTCCGCGGCACGCGGGACCCTCCCGGACCGGGGTACGAACCCGCGTCCCCCGCATCGGCAGGCGGACCCCCAACCACTGCGCCACCAGGGAAGCCCCATATGTCCTTTTAAATGATGAATGCATAAACAAACTGTCGTATACACATACAATGTAATATTATTTTGCCTTAAAAAGAAATAAGTTCCAACGATATGACGTCTGGAAAAGCAAATCTACAGACAGTAAAAAGATCTACTACTACCTTCAATAACATTCAGTTGCCTTTTCACTTACTTATTTGAATATTAAATTTCAGCAGTGTATGCTAGAGTCATGATTTACTGTTTACTCTTTCAATCTATCAAATTAATATCTTTCCTTTAAGTACTATATAGACAATTATGTTAAACTAATACACTTTTAAATAAATTTTTACTATTATAAACTATTCTGAAACAAATCTGAGTGGGCTTCCATTTCTCAGGTTCTTCTGTAACACACTAAAATTGTTGATAACCTTTTATTAAGCCAACATACTTTTATTAGGACAACAGAGAGTCTCCAAATAATAAAACTTTTAAAATGCTAAGCATTAAGTACTTTTAATCAAAAAGTTATTTTAATTTTCATTAGTTATACCAGTAATTTTTTCTTAATCGGGGTTACACAGTGAAAAGATTTGACCAACAATACATAACCACATAATTTGGTTGAGTGACTGTCGGAACTCTCAATCCATGACTTCAGTTAGTTTTATATACAGATAATACTATACATGTTGTAAACATTGGGAAATATTCTGACAGTGTGTTTCAGATCCAACAATTACTATTTAAGGGAAAAGTCAGCAATACAGTGAGACCTAATCAAATGAACCACTAAATGGAGCAAGGAGCATGAAATGGTCAAAGAATAGAAATTAAATAAGATCTTTAGGTATGTGCAGTTAAGTATTCCTATTGAAGTACATATTTCCATAGAACATTCAATAATCCCTTTTCTAATGTCAAATGCTAGGTTATTAGCATGTAGAAAATGAGGAATGACCTAGGTATCTTGGGCTTTTTGTGAAGACTTAGAATAATGGAAGAATGATAATGGTGACCTTACACTTTATCTTTGAAATTTAAACACTGATTGAAAATGTTGTATTAGATAGATGCAAACTATCTTTTATGCCTGATAGAAAACAAGAATCACAAATAATATATATTAATCCCCTAAACTTATAACTTTCTATCACAGAGTCACAGAGTCTACTTTTAATTTTTATACTAATTTTTTTCTTAATAGTCATATATTTTTTTAGAATCATAGCCATTTCTTACCCTGGACAATGTTTTCAAAATAGTTTTGGGGGGGACTTTCCTGGTGGCACACTGGTTAAGAATCCACCTGCCAATGCAGGGGACACAGGTTTGATCCCTGGTCCGGAAGATCCCATATGCCATGGAGCAACTAAGCCCGTGCACCACAACTACTGAGCCTGTGCACCACAACTACTGAAGCCCACAAGCCTAGAGTCCGTGCTCCGCAACATGAGAAGCCACCACAGTGAGAAGCCCGTGCACCACAGCAAAGAGTAGCCCCCGATCACCACAACTAGAAAGACTGCACGCAGCAACAAAGACCCAACACAGTCATAAATAAATAAATAAATTGAAAAAAAAGTTTTTTTGTAATGCAATACAATAAGCATCACGTTAAAGCAATGTGAGATATGGCTTTTATGACTTGAAAATTCTGAACATTAATAACATTTTCCTTTACAAAGACTTTTATTATTTTTATTCATATTTAACAGATTGAACCAAAATTAGGAAAAGCGGAACAAAGTATTTGAGAAAGTGACATTTTCCAAGAATATGCATGTATAAGTGAAACACAAAATAGCAAAGACATCTTAAATCTACCACAAATTGCAAGAAGCATGGAAACACTTATTTTTAAATGGGAAAAAGCTGCACAACCTTCAACATGTGTTACTGAAGCTAATCCTTTAAATATAAGAGGAAACTTTTTGATAGTATTACATTATTTGTATTCTTATCCAGCTGCTAAAGAACAAAAGCCAGTTGGTGGCGTTTTTTTATTAAGTAATTAAAAAGAAAAAGCCAAGAAAATGGAAACTTAACCATATTAAAGACTAAATTTGTGATTAGCCTAGTTAATAATAACATTTTTCTTTTGCAAAGTTCAGAATAAACACTGGGTATTTAAACCCTCCAACACCACTACAAGTTGAGAGAGTGGTACTAACAATGCTTTTACATGGGGAGGTAACCAGGCAAGAAGAAGTAAAGTCTCCACATGAAAACAGGAGGTAATGTAAAATTGAGGTTGGAATCAGGTGTTCTTCAATAGGGTCATATACTACATAAGAAGCAAAGAGGTAATACACTGTATTTTTTTAATGTAAGATTCTATTATTTTCAATTAAATATGAAGATGACTTAGAAATAGTCTACCTTCATGGAGATATCAAAAAATATTAGTTTTTTTTTTTTAAGGATAGAGAATAAATTTATAATACAAGTATGTTTAATATACCACAGTGAAGGGCTTCCCTAGTGGCGCAGTGGTTCAGAGTCTGCCTGCCGATGCAGGGCACACGGGTTCGTGCCCCGGTCCGGGAAGATCCCACATGCCGCGGAGCGGCTAGACCCGTAAGCCATGGCCGCTGAGCCTGCGCGTCCAGAGCCTGTGCTCCACAACGGGAGAGGCCACAACAGTGAGAGGCCCGTGTACAGCAAAAAAAAAAAAAAAAAAAAAAAAAAAACACCACAGCGAAAAACAAATGCAATGGAAATTCAAATTATGGAAGAGATGTTACAGGGAACAAAAAAAGTCTGCAGGTTAGTTCATATATCCATATATAAACAATATAAACATTACACAGTTTATACATTTATGATACTGTTTTTCATTTATGCCTAAATAATCTTTGTCCACTAAAAACTATTCCTAAATACAATACTTAAAATTTTAAGGGACTTCCCTGGTGGGGCAGTGGTTAAGAATCCACCTGCCAATGCAGGGGACACGGGTTTGAGCCCTGATCCGGGAAGATCCCACATGCCACGGAGCAACTAAGCCCGTGCACCACAACTACTGAGCCTGCACTCTAGAGCCTGCCAGCCACAACTACTGAAGCCCGCACACCTAGAGCCTATGCTCCCAACAAGAGAAGCCACCACAATGAGAAGCCTGCCCACCACTACAAAGAGTAGCCCCCACTCACCGCAACCAGAGAAAAGCCCACGGTGCAGCAACGAAGACCCAACGCAGCCAAAAATAAAATAAATAAACTTATTAAAAAAAAATTTTCAAAAACTTTAGGGTATGGTAGAGATCAGCAAACTATGTCCCAAATCCAACACCAACTGCCAGTTTCACTGGAATATAGCCACACCCACTTATTTATTTTCTATGGTTGAGTTGAGTAGTTGCCAACTCAACCACAGAGACCACATAGTCCGCTGAGCACTTCATACATGGCAAAAACAAAACAAAACAAAACACCTTTGGGGCTTCCCTGGCGGCGCAGTGGTTGAGAGTCCGCCTGCCGATGCAGGGGACACGGGTTCATGCCCCGGTCCAGGAAGATCCCACATGCCGCAAAGCGGCTGGGCCCGTGAGCCATAGCCGCTGAGCCTGTGCGTCTGGAGCCTGTGCTCCGCAACGGGAGAGGCCACAACAGTGAGAGGCCCGCGTACCGGAAAAAAAAAAAAACACCTTTACGTGTTGAGGAAAGTACAAAAGTAATTCAACGGATTAAGGCTAATATCTTGAAAAAATGATGAAGTAGCAAAGAACAGGGAAAAACCATGACCTAAACCTGATACATTATACAAAAAATAACACAAAGGGGATCATAAATTTAAATATAAATGTAGGGACGTCCCTGCTGGTTCAGTGGTTAAGAATCCGCCTTCCAACGCAGGTGACATGGGTACGATCCCTGGTCGGGGAACTAAGATCCCACATGCCGTGAGGCAACTAAGCCCACGCGTCACAACTAGAGAGCCCACATGCCGCAACTACTGAGTCGACGTGCCACAACTAGAGAGAAGCCTGCATGCTGCAACGAAGAGTCCACGTGCCACAACTAAGACCCGACACAGCCAAATTAATCAATTTAAAATGGGGCGGGGGGAGACACCTTTACTGACCCCTGAAATATAGTTCTCCATTTCTAGTGTAACTGGGTTGCTTTACACTTTCTCAGGGGTCTTTTAGGTATGTGCTTCAGTTGAGGGGGATATGAAGTGAGCCTGAGTTCCTGAAATATAGGAACTCTACAATAATATATCTTGGGATTAAACATTCTGATGTTTGGCATTTCCTCCATTGCATTACTTTGCTTCTCTTATTTGGGAAATATGCAAATGTTCTAATTTTCTTCCCATTTTGCTCAAGCTCTCATTTTATTCAGTTTTCTGTCTAGTCTTCCTTCTCCACCTTCTAATTTCTTTGTCAGTTCTACGATGAATTTGTGGAGCTATGTCCTTCTGGTTCTTCCCATAGGTCATGTCTCTCATATTATCTCACCCTGTCTTCCCTAAGTTCTTGTATGTCTGTTTTGTACTCTTTCTTTATAGAAATAATTGTGAAATATCTATTTACAATTATGAACTACTCCATGGCAATATTATTCTACTGACTGGTCTTTACTTACCAATAACTTTTCACTAAGTTATTTTCCATTTGTCCATTTCATGTAAGCTTTCAAAGATAAAGGTGATCCTGATATTGCTTACTATCTTTAATGACCATAAGATCTGTACTAATGCCCACTCTTAATATTGGTGATTTGTGTGGTTTTCAATCAGTCCTACTAATGATGTTTTCAAAGAACTAGTTTTTGACGTAACTGATTTTCTCTGTTGTTTGTCCATTTCCTTTCATTAATTTCCATTTATTATTTTCTTCCTTTTACTTATTTTAGGTAAACTTGCTCCTCTTTTTTAGATGCTTAAGGTGAAAGGTTTTAGACCTTCCTTCTTCCAAACATGAGCATTTAGCACTATAAACATCCCCTGTCTCTGCTTTAGTTACATTCCATTTTTCATATGCTGTGTTTTTTCAGTCTTTCAATTCAAAATCTGCTCTATTTTCTCTTGATCTCTGCTTTACCCATTGTTTAATTTCCAAACACTGTACAGGTTTTACAGAGAGATGTTTATTACTGAATTCTAACTTAACTGCACTGTGGTTATAAAACATACTCTGTTTTTGAGACTTGCTTTATCACCCAGCATATGGTCAGTCTTGGTCAATGCTGTATGTACAGTATGTGGATATAGTATTCTATAAATATCAGGTGAGTCAAAATGATGTTGTAGTTGATATCTTCTATATCCTGACTGATTTCCTATCTCCTAGTTGCATCATTTACTAAAAGAGGATTCCTCATCTCTAACTTTAATTGTTGATTTCTCTATTTTCCTTTCAGCTGTAATAGTGCTTCATGTATTTTTAAAATTCATATTTTTTCAACATATTTGAATAGTCATTTTTTAAAAGACTGAACATATTCAAGGAAGAACAAATGTCTGTCAGTCATCTCCCCTAAAGAAATAAATATTAAATAATAAAATACTCATTACACATGAGTAGGTATTTTTATAATATATAAGTATGGTTATCTAAGGCAATTCCAAATAAATTGGATTAAAGTTCCAGTGAAGTAGGAGGTATGGTACTCTGCTGGAAATAAAAGAGCTTTAAACAAAGTTATGAATGTTTGGAACAGCTAATCTGTCATCTTCTACTCCGTCTGTTTATTAAATATATACGCCTTCTAATACGAGTTTACCATCCAAATCTAAATAGTTCAACTATTCTGACTTCTGCTAAGAAAAGTAAAATTTTCAGTAGATAAAAGGTCAAAGTGCAATCGTTCAAGAATAGAGCAAAATCCTCTGAATCTCCAAGAGATGAGATGATCAAGCCTCATTTCCCAATAACACAAAGGACAAGTTTGCCAACCTGTCAAATATCTCTTCAAAATGCAAAATCTAAGGATCTACCTCCCCCAAAAATAAATATCAATAAGAATTAGAACATTTTAAAACCTCTCAACTGGTTTTAACTAGACTAATGAGGTACAAGTGAAATATATTCTAACAAATAAATCTGCCTCTGCTATTCACAAAGTAAATATTATAATTAGCCATAATTGCAGTACAACTATTATACTGTATTCTTTGAAATTAATACTTCAGGATACTAAAATGTTACTTTGGGATTGGGGGAGGGAAAGATTGGGAGTTTGGGATTAGCAGATACAAACTGTTATATTTGGATGGATAAACAAGGTCCTGCTATACAGCACAGGGAACTAGATTCAATATCCTGTGATAAATCATGATGAAAAAGAAATATGTATAACTGAATAACTTTGCTGTACAGCAGAAATTAACACAACATTGTAAATCACTACACTTCAATAAAATTTTTAAAAAATAAATAAAATCTTACTTTGTAATTCCCAATGTAAAAGAAGATCAGTTTTTCTTAATAGCAGAAAATTAATAAATTGTTCATTATTTTATAATTTTTGAAGATATATGAATTTAGGGAGTCTAAATTCTACTACAACCTGTTGTTTCCTTTTCAGGGACAACATACTCCTCCATAAGGGAAACCACTGGCAGAGGGATACCGAAAAACAGAGGCAAAAAAGTTAAGTTAAAAATTAAAATTTTACTTAATGGTTAAGAAATGGATCATAAATACAGTTCCCTAAAAAAAAAAGTTAATTTTGAGTCATGATATTGTAAAGAAACTTTGAAAACTAAAATAATATACTAAGAAAAATTTGTATATTCTTTAAGGCAGAAGCAATAACACTCCAAACAAAAACAAAGCAAAATCTTGCTTGAATTTATTTCCCTAGAAAGCAAGGTAATTTGTGAAATGCTCATCTGTCATGATAAACAAAGTATATACAGAATCATTTGCATATTAACAGGTAAATATAACCATAGTTTAACTGAAAAATACGGGATACTGGAAATGAGAGCACTAAGTCTGGTTCAATTCACAAAAAAGATGTTAATTATACCAACTTCTGCCAAGCAAGCACAGACATCAAATATGCTCTACTGCATAAAAGCGTACCTGGTTTTATTATTCCAGTGTTACCCTAAAACTTCACCAATGTGCATGAAGTTTGCGTATGAAATCAATACAAACCAACATAATAAACAGGTCAAAGAAGCCAACAGATCATTACAGCATTTGAGACACACTGAGAAATTTAAACAAGCTAAAGCTAATAGATTATATGCAATCTATTTCTCAAAATCAAGGAATACCAAAACTTACCAAAAGATATTTTAGAAAAGGATATGTGTAAAAACTTATTACTTCTGATATTTCCCTTCTTCATACTTAAAATGACAACAGAAAATCTGAGCGCTTGCATTTATATATATTTTTAGAAGGTGCCTATATTGTTCTAAATCAATTCTTCTAATTTGACTTACTAAAGCACAAGAAAATCATTATTTGTACACTGTAGAGTATGTCTGTTTGAAACTTGTGAGGAATATTTACATTCCATAATACCTGATAAAGCCACATGATTGTCCTTTCTTTTTCCTGTGGTATCAGGTTTAGAAAAAAAAGCAGATGACCCTTTAAATACTTATAATAATATGCAAGGTTATTTTATAGTGAAGTATAAACTGAACTGCAACAACTCCAAATGCCATATAGATATGGTTAAAACTTAAAAGTCATTTTCCAGTTTGAACAGTATCATTACTATAAAAGATTACTTTTCTTAGTAGTTAAAACAAAAACGTTTTTCTAATTTGACTGCTCTTATAAAGGTAGGTGGAATGGGGCAGGGGGTGGGGGGATGAGAGGAATCAAGCAACAAACAAAAGTTGTGAAATACACATATTACATCCAAAGTGGCTAATTATAATTTTGAAACAATATGTTAGAAGTGAAATGTATAACTGCCTTCCACTAATTAAAAAGTTTTTATAAAAATATATAGGGGAAGAAAGTGAAAATAAATTATTTGTAACATAATTTTGAAACGTTGGTAATTCAAAGAAATAATCCTCATTCACAATTTACAAATAAAACTACTATATGAATGGTCACAGAGGCAGATATACAAAATGCAAAATACTAAGGTTATACTGGAGCAATCTGTAACCACAGCTTAACCACAGCAAGATGTGAATTTTTGATCCAAACTTGTAAGAAATTTTATATTTCATTATGAGGAATAAAAATTCTTTCTTGCCCAGGATCAAGAAAACTAACAACATACTAATTAAAGCTATCTATTCAATACCTAAATAAAAGACTGCCTAAATAAATTTCTTCCCAAGTGAAACCATGAGTATATTTGCCTTACAAAACAATAGTGCATAATTGTGTTTTTCAAGAATTATATAAAAGGTTTTAAGAAGATTAGTAAAGGGCTGGAACTGGAGATACAAGTTAGTACAGACGTTCATATGACACAAGGGCAGACTAATTGAAATTCAGATTGTTTTAGAATACATAAAATGCAAGGTCAAAGTATTTATCCTATATATAGTATAGAAACACTAACTTTAAAAGAAAAGGATGAAAAGCAGGTGGTGACAGATGAATGGAAAGAAGTTTCAGAGAAATTAAAGGGAAATGTCTCTAAGGTTCTGGTCCCTGTGGGATGGAGAGTTAAAAATGGAAACTGGAAATTCCCATTTCAACTTCCAGGATTAAGCAGTTTAATAGTTATCAGTCTGATGCTCCTAAAGTGGTTAGGCTTTATTTTGAAAAGCATACTTTAAGATCTAAATTCTCCTCAGAAATGGGCAGAATGTTTCTTCTCCCTCACCAAAAATAACTTCTTTACATTTTGAACTTAGATTTTTAAATAAAGGAGAGACTTAAAAAAAAAAAAAGCATATCTCAGGCAAGGCTCAGTTCACTGGATCTATGTCACATTGATTTATAACAGTTATTTCTTAGGGGAAAAAAAGCACACACAGATGCAAACAATTACTCTATTTTTGTAGGCAACAAGTGAGGTGGGTGGTAACTGAGAAATTTTTTTAAAATCCTGTCACAACATTCTGCTTTTTCTTAAGAAACCCTCCTCACACAACAAACGTTTGCCACATCAGAGAATTTCCAGGGCCCGAAGCACCACTTTGATTCCAGACCGCTGCAGGCATTAGCAGGAGGTAATTAGGGTAAAAAGTTCAGCCACAGTTCCATGTCTAGAGTCCTGCCAGAAATAAATTTCCTCTCTGTTCACTGGTTTCTACTGTACCCTCCCTAAGAATCATATTGAAAACACATTTATCTTTGTGGAGTTTGTTCCTCTTCTAATTAACGTTATGGCGTTTACAGTGTTTAATAATTTAAAACGTCCCCCATCGCGGCAGTTTTGTCTTTAACAGTGGAGGGGTGCATTATCATTTTTCCTATACTGCTGCTTCATTTGACAAGTGACTCACAGAAGTATGCAGTGCAGCTGTTCTCATCAAGCTCTCTGGTCATCATAAACTTTACTTTTATTTCCTTGTTTGAAAAAGGTGCATGGACGAAACTGACAAACAGATGCATTCAGTATGTGCTCGCTGAAATTTTTTAGGGAAATGAAGACTAACAAGTAAACAGTTAGAATAAAATAGGAAATGTTACTTTAACACATACAAATTTATTATATTTCATATTTCCACAGAGCTAAATACAAACTGTATATTTAAATAAGTGATAAAACCTAAATACACCACATGTTTAAGCACTTAAAAGTTTTTTTAAAAAACTCCAAAGGGACACTCAAAATACTGTCTCTTGTTCATTCCCCTCCACAAGCACATTTACCCACCCCACATCAGGAGGCTCTAATTAATATGCCAGTTATTGTAAAATAACTGTTTTAACCTTCCTTGGATATTGTGTTTGAAAAACAAGATGTTAGTAAAATTACTTGAATGCCAAGAAAAAAGACTCGTTATACCAAAAGTTACTGACAAAGAACAAAATCAGTTAACATTAAGATATAACATACTCAAAAGACTAAAAAACAAAAACAAAAACAAAATCTTGCTTCTAGGATATTACATTGGTTGTGACAACCACCTTGAGGCCAGGAAATTTAGTTTTAAAATAACAATCTGTTTCTAAACATAAAACAATAATTCAAGTCATTTGTAATTTTTTTGAAGTTTTTCAGCACAGTGTAAGTCCAAAGGAGTTTTTGTGTATTGTGCCTCTGTATCCTAAGGTATATTCATCTTTACAAACTGAAATAAACAAGAAAATTGTGGCCCTCTGTAACATCCTGCACAGAATAAAAAACCAGGATCTTATCGCCTTAAAAAAAACAACCAATCTCCTCTACCATTGCACTTTCCCACCAAGTAATTATTCAGGACTTCCTATTTGTCCTTTCCCCCCCCTTCATGATCTGGATGGCTTCAAGAATTTCTGCCATCTTTGAGGGGAATTTTCCAACTAGACTTATAGAGCAATATCATGTTTTGTACCATTATAGTTGGATTTACATTTCTCGAACATTAAAAAAAAAAAAAAGAAGCTATTTAAAGGTATGCTAGGGCTTCCCTGGTGGCGCAGTGGTTGAGAGTCCGCCTGCCAATGCAGGGGACACGGGTTCATGCCCCGGTCCGGGAAGATCCCACATGCCGCGGAGCGGCTGGGCCCGTGAGCCATGGCTGCTGAGCCTGTGCGTCCGGAGCCTGTGCTCCGCAACGGGAGAGGCCACAACAGTGAGAGGTCCACGTACCGCAAAAAAAAAAAAAAAAAAAAGGTATTCTATCGTTGGAATTAAACTAGGAAGAGAGACTGGGATTGACATATATACACTAATATGTATAAAATGGATAACTAATAAGAACCTGCTGTATAGAAAAATAAATAAAATAAAATTCAAAAAAACTAGGAAAAGAAATTAAGAAACGAAATAATATTTAAATGACTACAAAAGGAGAAAAAGCAAACCTAAGATTTCAAATCCTAATTTTTTAAGGCAGCCTTTATAAAACCCATGGTATCATCAACAAAGGAAATGATACACAGTTACTATATTGTTCCAATTATATGATAATTACATATACTGACATTAAAGGCTCACAAAATAGTAAAATCCTGGTTTTCATTACATGTACATAACAGAATATCATATATAAGTCATACACCACCAAATCAAGCAATTTTCTACATAATATTGAAGCCAAAAGAATACAAATGTTTTTCTTTACAGTGAGTACATATTATGTTTTGTTTAGGGAATACCTGTCTACCTTAAAGTCATGAGGGGGACTTCCCTGGTGGTCCAGTGGTTAAGAATCTGCCTTCCAATGCAGGGAATGCGGGTTTGATCCCTGGCCAGAGAAGTAAGATCCCACATGTCACGGAGCAACTAAGCCCGCAAGCTGCAACTACTGAGCCCCCACGCCACAACTAGAGAGAAGCCTGCATGCCACAATGAAAGATCCCTGGCTCCACAACTAAGACCCCATGTAGCCAAATAAATAAAAAAATAAATAAATAAAATTTTTTTAAGCCATGAGATATTTTCTTCATCTTCAAAATATTTTGTTTTTTCTCTCACCTTTAGGTCTACATCTTAAGTTGATTTTTGCATGATATGCAACAGGAAACAAGTTTCTTCATTTTCCATATGAATACCCAAATGACCCAGAACCATACATGAATTGCCTTTGTACTGCAGTGCCATTTTTATCATAAAAATATGTGAATCTGTTTCTGGACGCCCTACGTATTCCACTAATCTAATGGTCTCTCCTTATGCCAATGCAACTTTGACTATTGCTTTATAAATATCAAGTAGTATAACCCTACCAACTTTGTTCTTCAAAACTGTCTTGGCTATTCTTGGGCCTCTGTATTGATAACCATATACATTTTGGAGTCAGCTTCATGACCTTGAGGTAAACAGGATATAAAAAGCACTAATCAGGGACTTCCCTGGTGGTACAGTGGTTAAGAATCTGCCTGCCAATGCAAGGGACACGAGTACGATCCCTGGTCCGGGAAGATCCCACATGCCATGGGATCTTCAACGAAGCCTGAGCACCACAACTACTGAGTCTGTGCTCTAGAGCCCGTGTGCCACAACTACTGAGCCCACGTGCCACAACTACTGAAGCCCATGCACCTAGAGCCCGTGCTCTGCAACAAGAGAAGACATCACAATGAGAAGCCCGTGCATCACAACGAAGAGTAACCCCCGCTCGCCGCAACTAGAGAAAGCCCGCATGCAGCAATGGAGACCCAACACAGCCATAAGTAAAAATAAATAAATAAATATTAAAAAAAACCAAGCACTAATCATAAAAGCATTGATAGGGGGCTCATATTAAAACTACTCCAACAAATGAATAAGAAAAGGACATTTAAAACAAAAGAAAGCGCTTCCCTGGTGGCACAGTGGTTGAGAGTCCACCTGCCAGTGCAGGGGACATGGGTCCGCGCTCTGGTCCAGGAAGATCTCACATGCCATGGAGCGGCTGGGCCCGTGAGCCATGGCCGCTGAGCCTGCGCGTCCGGAGCCTGTGCTCCGCAACGGGAGAGGCCACAACAGTGAGAGGCCCACGTACCGCAAAAATAAATAAATAAATAAATAAAACAAAAGAAAAATGGGCTTAAGACTTGGTCATGCACTTCAGAGGATGTTGAAATAGATTAAAATATATATAAAAGTATTTAAATTCATTAGCTGTCAGTAAAATGAAAACAAAAACCACATGAGATACCAATGCATGTTCACCAGAATGGCTAAAATGAAGACTATCAATGCCAAACTTTCACACAAAGTACTGCAACTGGAAGCCTTATGAACTGCCGGTAGGAAGGCAACTGGTAGAACCACTTTAGAAAACTGCTTGGTAATATCAAGCAAAGCATAACTTATGGCCTTGCAATTCCACTACTAGGTACATATACCAAACAGAAATGCACACCAAAAAATGTACTCCCATGTATACAAATGTTCATATCAGCACTGTTCACTATAGTCCAAAACAGCCAATTATCCAAATGTCCACCAACACCACATAGCATTGCCTTGTCCAACATTCTCTAACCACCTTCCCTAGTATTTTTTACACATCACTTGTTAACATACTATATATTTTACTTATTTGTTTCTCTCTCCCTGCTAGAAAGTCAGCTCAATCAATGCATAGATTCTTTGTCTCCTTAGATCCGAGTGTCTCAACCTTGGCCCTATGGGCATTTTAGGCTGGAAAATTCTTTGTTGTCAGGAGCTGATCTGCACATTATAGGACGTTTAGCATCATCTTTGACTCTGCTACAACACTAGCACCTCCCAGTCCCCAGATGTGACATCCAAAAATGTCGCCAGGCACTGCCAAATGTCTCCTGGGGGTCAAAACCACCTCTCTCATCTCCCTCTCAGCTAAAAGCCACTGCCTTGGATTACTACTGAATTCCCACATACTATGAGAGCAGCTGAAATATAGCAGGTACCCATAAATAATACTGGTAGCTATAAACATTTCTTGAAAGAATATAAAATTCTTTCTTACAACAAAAGGAAGAAAAACATTAAAATAAAGCATTTTTTGAGATAGTAGCATAGGTAACCTATAGCAAACATTTTAAAATCATACACACAGGTATGATTTACCCAGTAGCAAACGAGGATTCCTTACTTCTCACAGAGGTGTATAGTAATTAATTTCCTATCAATTAATTAACATACTCTTTGACTATAACATACTTAAGTCTTAGTTAAAGCAAATTACCTTTCTCAATTCCCAATACTTTTTTTTTTTTCTGCTATGCAGGCCTCTCACTGCTGCAGCCTCTCCTGTTGTGGAGCACAGGCTCCGGACACGCAGGCCCAGCGGCCATGGCTCACGGGCCCAGCCGCTCCGCGACATGTGGGACCTTCCCTGACTGGGGCACGAATCCACGACCCCTGCAGGCGGACTCTCAACCACTGCACCACCAGGGAAGCCCTCCCAATACTTTAGATTCAAGAAAATCATCAAGTAACACAACTAGTGAGATTTAGCAAGATTTTTATTCTGGCTAAATACCCTACAGCTACATCATGAAAATATTTCCCCCAAAAAATTGTGGAATAATACATGATTTGGAAACTGACGTGGTTCTTCATAATGAATTCCCTAATTTTCATCATCAATTTTGTCTTTGGGATAGGAAGAACATAACAGTGATCTCTTCTTAAGGCTTATTCACTGTGTACATGCCCTGTTGCACCAGCAGTAGAATAAGCATGCCTGTACGGAATTCCACAAAGTCAGAATCTATACAGATGTTCTTGCCCTTTTGGTTTTCTTTAATTTGCAAATCTTGTAATCTAAGCCTGAAGTTGACTGAACCAACATTTAAACCAGTTTAGCAGTATCAGCCAAAAACTCAATCTGTTTTCTATTTATATGTCAAGACTGCATCCTTTTGGTGGCTGAAAAAAATTGTTGTTTTGAAATGATTACACAGAAAACTGCAACCCCTTTAGCTGTTTTCTGAACTGGTTCTAGAGGGAAAATGTTTCTTTTAAAGGGCCTTTAGTTTAAGATACAGAGCAGAAGAAAAAACAACTTTGAATTAAAGACTGCCACCTTTTGTTTCTGTTTTTTAAATTTATTTATTTACTTATTTATTTACTGGCTGTGTTGGGTCTTTGTTGCTGTGCGCAGGCTTTCTGTACTTGGAGCAAGTGGGGAATACTCTTCGTTGCAGTGCGCAGGCTTCTCATTGCACTGGCTTCTCTTATTGCGGAGCACAGGCTCTAGGTGGGCGGGCTTCAGTAGCTGTGGCTCACAGACTCTATAGAGCGTAGGCTCAGTAGTTGTGGCACACGGGCTTAGGTGCTCCGTGGCACGTGGGATCTTCCCAGACCAGGGCTCGAACCTGTGTCACCTGAATTGGCAGGCAGATTCTTAACCACTGCGCCACCAGGGAAGCCCCCACCTTTTGTTTTTAGCTATATAATATAAAGTCATATTAAACTACATGACAGCAAAGTATCTCCCCTCAAAAAAGATCTCAGTGATACTGAGAGAGACTTATTACGTAGAAATGTGCTTTTATGGAGCACTGGGAGGGGCAGCAGGGGTGCATTATAAAGGGGCATGAGAAAACTATTGTGCGTGGTGGACATGCTCATTATCTTGACTGGAACGATGGTCTCATGGGTGTGCACATACGTCAAAATTTATCATACTGTACACTTGAAATATGTGCCATTTGTCATGTTTCAATTATACCTCAATAAAGATATAAATAAATATAACATGGGCTTTCTTGGGGAATATAAACAAATTACCATTTTCCAATGAAAGTAAAGGGCTCCAGTTCATCAGAGACAATATAAATACAGCACTAGGCTAGGGCATGAAGTCAGACAAACCTGTAGCGTGGATACTGGATAAACTGGGCATAGCCACACTCTTCCAAGAGTCATACAGGCAACACTTCAATTTACCTATACATTTACAGATAAATATATATTATATATATATAGTTCTTCATATATATGTACACGAAAAGAAATTCCTAGTAAAGAGTGTTCCCTGGATACCCTTCGTATCTTTCTGACCAAATAATATGAGGTGCACCTAATATGGGCTTGACATTGTACTAAATATCTGAAAATACTGTCATATTCAATCCCCACAAGGACCTAGCACGAAGCTGTGTATGAGCACCACATTACAAATAAGGAAACTGAGCCTGAGAATTGTTGAATAATTTCACTCTAGTAATTCATATCTAGGTCTGTGTGACCCCCAAATCTCTGTTCTTTCCAGGGTTCTATACTTCTATCCATGGATTCAGGAGTGTCAATGAACACTACAGAGTACCTACCTTAGGCTAAATGCATTCAGAAAGGAAATGAGAGAACCCAAAATGAAAACCAGATCCATTAAATGTAAATATCACTATAGGTAGAGTTTCTTTTAGATTAACACAACAAAAGCTGCCACTGAAGGCCCACCATCATCCAGAATATCATAATGTCAAAATTTCTTTTTAATAAAGGCCTCCTTCTTCAACTATACATTACAGACTACTATTCTCTGGCAATCTTTGCTTTGTTAGATTTTTAGGAATTCCTGTAAAATTTCCTGGCTAATAGCAAAGGATTGATGAATCTATAGATCTGTACATGTAATAACAAATCATGATAGTTTTCCACAAAGAGGTAATCAGAAAGAGTCCAAATGTATACCCCTAGCCAAAAGCAAGGTGAGAGCAACATAGTCCAAAAGAAAGACAAAATGAGCTACACGTGTAATTTTTAATTTTCTAGTAGCCACGTTAGTAGCCACGTTAAAATATATTAATTTTAATATATTTAACTTAATATATCCACAGTATCAGCATTCCATTGGCACCAACCATGTTTCAAGTGTTTAATAGCCAAATCTGCTTAAACAGTACATGAAGAGAATTTCTAGCCAGCTAATAACTTAGGTGTACAGATCCTAAGGAAAAGTGATAACACATAGAACACATCCCAAGAAAAGAGACATCATCATCCTCCCAGGTCATTGTAATGATGGGATTTCAATACTTACTTTCTGAATAAAGGTTCAAAAATTGATGTGGATTCATTCCCTAAGAACCTCTATTAAAATCAGGTAAAACCATACAACAAGAATTAGATGTACCTCTTGGAAAACACACCTCTTTGCAACGTGGCCACAGGAAACACATGCAGTAGTTAAATGGCGGGAGAGATGGTCCCGTTTTAATAAAATCTGTGGCTAACTTCTGTTCTCAACAAGTTTTGAATCAGACAGTATAGGAAACAAACCTTTCACAAGCGTTTTTTTCTTCTTTGCTTACCAGCATTCTCTGACACAAAATCTTAAAAAGCTGAACAAGAAATTCTTAGATATGGTGGCAGCACATGATGGCCTATTTTAAGCTTTAAGTTCTTTCCATTTATAACTAATATTTTAAAATATGTATATTAATGGAATATGTATTAAATGGGATAGTATACATAATAAGGTAGCACCAGTATTCACCATTAAATTAAAATATGCCATAATATATTAGTAAGAGGTAAAAACAAGCAAGGTGCAGATAAGAACAATGCAACTCAAATATCTTTACAAATGTGTTTGTGCATGTATATAAGGCCACCTAACTCTGAATCTCCAAATGCCTTTGAAAAACACCACCTATCGACAAGAAAAGCAAATGAAATCACACTACATCATAACTATGAGAGGGATGAGAGAGAAAAGCCAAGAACTTCAAATAACATTTACGGGGCGGGGCGGGGGCGCCACGGGGGCCGCAGGGATCATGATTCAAAACTGGCAAAGCCTTCTCTGCTGGCTGGCAGCAAAGCGGAGATTACTTGGAAAACAAGGAGAGAATGCAATAGTCCTATTAGTGGTGGGGCATAGATAAAATCACCTAAGATTTACTCCCAGAAGCAAGTGGGTCTCACCCTGAGTAGGGAAATGCTACAAACAGGTCTAAGATCAGTTGGCTCAAAGCCTTGGCTACTAATGAATCAAAAGTAGGAGGATGAGGGTGTGTGCAGGACCAGAGATGCTTGTCAGAGGGAAAGCATCTGAGAGGAATCACATCAGACATGGGATGTATCTGTGGGAACTTAGCAGTGAAGGAAAAATAGAAGAAATGAGCTGAAAGTAAGGGTATTACAAGAAAACCACAGGAAGGACTGAAGCCATTGCACCAAGGTGCCACTTATTAAAGAAACCCTGTACTTCCCTATACCTACAGAAAAAGACGCACTCCCACTAGGAAACCAGGTAAAGACCCAAATCCCTCCAACCACAACCCTTAACCTCTATAAAAATGATTATTAATACTGACCCAGAAAAGTCATACTGAATATATCATGAAGGAAAAAAAAAGTAACAGCAACATTCACACAAAACTACCAGAAGAAAAACCAGAATTTCATCTTAATGAAAATATTCCCCCCAAGCCCCACAAAATAGAAAACTATAACCCAAATATGCAAGCCTCACTTAGTGACTTTAATTTGTTCCTGAAAGCTCTGCCACTAAATGAAAAGGCATTAAGTGTAAAATCATTTCCATTACTTTTAATGGGAAAAACTGGAATGAGTTCTATCTCAAACCGTATCTTTATAGAGAGAGAAAAATATATTAATTGAATATGAAAGTGTGTTTACATGAGAAACACTAATTTGAAAATATAGATTTTCAAATCTATATTTAATTAAAATTTATATTTTAATTAAAAAATAATGAAAGTTTATCACACTAGTCAAAGTAGAAAGACTTTATCATAAGTGGCTGTTGATAAAGAAGGGTGCCAGAGGGTTTTTTCTTTCTTTCTTTCTTTCTTTATTTTTTAACATCTTTATTGGAGTATAACTGCTTTACAATGGTGTGTTAGTTTCTGCGGTATAACGAAGTGAATCAGCTATACGTGTACATATATCTCCATATCCCCTCCCTCTTGCGTCTCCCTCCCACCCTCCCTATCCCACTCCTCTAGGTGGTCACAAAGCACCAAGCTGACCTCCCTGTGCAATGCAGCTGCTTCCCACTAGCTATCTATTTTATATTTGGTAGTGTACATATGTCCATGCTACTCTCTCACTTCGTCCCAGCTTACCCTTCCCCCTCCCCGTGTCCTCAAGTCCACTCATTACATCTGTGTCTTTATTCCTGTCCTGCCCCTAGGTTCATCAGAACCTTTTTTTTTGGATTCCATATATATGTGTTAGCATACGGTATTTGTTTTTCTCTTTCTGACTAACTTCACTCTGTATGACAGACTCTAGGTCCATCCACCTCACAACAAATCACTCAATTTCATTTATTTTTATGGCTGAGTAATATTCCATTGTATATATGTGCCACATCTTCTTTATCCATTCATCTGTCAATGGGCACTTAGGTTGCTTCCATGTCCTGGCTATTGTAAATAGTGCTGCAATGAACATTCTGGTACATGACCCTTTTTGAATTATGGCTTTCTCAGCATATATGCCCAGTAGTGGGATTGCTGGGTCGTACTGTAGTTCTATTTTTAGTTATTTAACGAACCTCCATACTGTTCTCCATACTGAGAAGATCTTTTCTTGAAAGGCGAATCTACTTTCAGGTGATCTACGTTCAGATGGATATTCAATATCAGAATCTGACATGTTTGACAGGAAGTATCTTTTCCTTGACACTATAACTCTATAAAGTTTTTAACAGACAATCTGATCTAGCCATAAAAGAAGGATCTTTTAAAGGAGGCAAGAATATACAATGGAGAAAAGACAGCCTCTTAAATAAGTGGTGCTGGGAAAACTGGACAGCTACATGTAAAAGAATGAAATTAGAACACTCCCTAACACCATACACAAAAATAAACTCAAAATGGATTAAAGACCTAAATGTAACGCCAGACACTATAAAATTCTTAAAGGGAAACATAGGCAAAACACCCTATGACATAAATCACATCAAGATCCTTTTTGACCCACCTCCTAGAGAAATGGAATTAAAAACAAAAATAAACAAATGGGACCTAATGAAACCTAGAAGCTTTTGCACAGCAAAGGAAACCACAAACAAGATGAAGAGACAACCCTCAGAATGGGAGAAAATATTTGCCAACAAAGCAACTGACAAAGGATTAATCTCCAAAATTTAAAGTAGCTCATGCAGCTCAATATCAAAAAAACAAACAACCCAGAAGCAAGAGGGAAGAGATATGGGAACATATGTATATGTATAACTGATTCACTTTGTTATAAAGCAGAAACTAACACACCATTGTAAAGCAATTATACTCCAATAAAGATGTAAAAAAAAAAAACAACCAAACAACCCAATCCAAAAATAGGCAGAAGACCTAAATAGACATTTCTCCAAAGAAGATAGACAGATTGCCAACAAACACATGAAAAGATGCTCAACATCACTAATCATTAGAGAAATGCAGATCAAAACTACAATGAGGTATCACCTCCCACCGGTCAGAATGGCCATCATCAAAAAATCCACAAACAATAAATGCTGGAGAGAGTGTGGAGAAAAGGGTACCCTCTTGCACTGTTCGTGGGAATGTAAATTGGTACAGCCACTATGGAGAACAGTATGGAGGTTCCTTAAAAAACTAAAAATAGAACTACCATATGACCCAGCAATCCCACTACTGGGCATATACCCTGAGAAAACCATAATTCAAAAAGATTCATGTACCAAAATGTTCATTGCAGCTCTATTTACAGTAGCCCAGAGATGGAAACAGCCTAAGTGTCCATCATCGGATGAATAGATAAAGAAGATGTGGCACATATATACAATGGAATATTACTCAGCCATAAAAAGAAATGAAACTGAGTTATTTGTAATGAGGTGGATGGACCTAGAGTTTGTCATGTCTTACAGAGCGTAGTAAGTCAGAAAGAGAAAAACAAATACCGTATGCTAACACATATATATGGAATCTAAAAAAAAAAAAAAAGGTTCTGATGAACCTAGGGGCAGGACAGGAATAAAGACACAGACGTAGAGAATGGACTTGAGGACATGGGGATACAGAAGGGTAAGCTGGGACAAAGTGAGAGAGTAGCATGGACATATATACACTACCAAAAGTAAAACAGATAGCTAGTGGGATGCAGCTGCATAGCACAGAGAGATGAGCTCCGTGCTTTGCGGCCACCTAGAGGGCTGGGATAGGGAGGATGGGAGGGAGGGAGACACAAGAGGGAGGGGATATGGGGATATATGTATACGTTTGGCTGATTTACTTTGTTTACAACAGAAACTAACACACCATTGCAAAGCAATTATACTCCAATAAAGATGTTAAAAAAAATGCTTTGTGGCTTCGTACACAAAATCTGTATATGCAAAAATAAATGGAGCACCTTGTCCACAAACAAAAGAAAAAAAAAAACAGAAGAAGAAGAAGAAGAAGGATCTTTGAAAAAATGTCCAAGGTGGAAGACTGGCAGCTGCCTCATAGTTTGATAATGTTAATCCACCATTGGTTTCATTCTCCATTTAATGTATTATATACATTTATTTTTAAGTTTCTCAAAAAACATGACTCCTTCTCACAACACAATGCAATTTTCTAGAACATACAACCAGTTCAGTAGAGTGAGCTAATTCTAAAGAAAATATACTTTTTAAATTCTATGTCCATTTTCAATCCTCTTTATAAGACCGTCTTTTGCTTAATTATTAAAGCTTTTTTCCTTTGCTTCCCTTGTACCTGCACCATCTCTTCACCAATTTTTCAACCTTTTGGGGACTCATAAAGCTCTTGCTCTCAAAACACACATTAAAAGTTGTAGCAGAAGGCTTCCCTGGTGGCACAGTGGTTAAGAATCCGCCTGCCTATGCAAGGGACATGGGTTCAAGACCCGGTCCGGGAAGATCCCACATGCCACGGAGCAAGTAAGCCCATGCTCCACTACTACTGAGGCTGTGCTCTAGAGCCCGCGAGCCGCAACTACTGAGCCCATGTTCCACAACTACTGAAGCCCACACACCTAGAGCCCATGCTCCACAACAAGAGAAGCCACAGCAATGAGAAGCCCATGCACTGCAATGAAGAGTAGCCCCTGCTCGCCGCAACCAGAGAAAGCCCGCATGAAGCAACAAAGACCCAATGCAGCCAAAAAAATTTTTTTAAGTTGCAGCAGAGAAAAACTGATTGGGACAAAATAAAAACTAAAATCAAGAATTCTCCAAAAGGGACTTCCCGGGCAGTCCAGTGGTTAAGACTCCACGCTTCCACTGCAGGGGGCATGGGTTCCATCCCAGGTCGGGGAACTAGGATCCTGAATGCTGCGCAGCATGGTACGGCCAAAAATAAATAAATAAAATAAAAAAGAATGCTCCAAAACACATGGAAGTAGTAACCATAAACAACAGACTACAGTCATTAGGTGCTACTACATCCTTCTCACTAGGTATACAAAGGAAGAGATAATATGGTTCATGCATCTAATGATGTATGCCAAGCCACTAGAAATCATACTGGCTTAGGACAATAACCTATTTCTCATGAAAGAAGAGTTAACTGAATTGAGGGTTGAGAATAACAAAAAATGGGGGACATACAAATAGAAACCATAATGAGAATCCATTACATATTTATTAGAATGGTTAAAATTTTAAAGGCTGATAAAGTCAAGGGCTGGTGAGGAAGTAGAGGAATTAGAAACCTCCTATATTGATGGTAGGAATGTAAAATGGGACAACCACTTTGAAAAACATACATCTAACATGTGATTCAGTCATTCTACTTGTATATATTTGACCAAGAGAAAAGAAAGCATATGTCTATACAAAGACTTGAACATTAGGTTCAAAGCAGCATTACCTGTAAAAGCCAAAACCTAGAAACAACCAAAATACCCATCAACAGGTGAACAGATAACCAAATTATGGTACACTCATATAGTACGATACTACTCAGCAATAAAGGTGAATGAGCTAATGATAAATGCAACAACATGAATGAATCTCAAAATAAATATGCTTCGTAAGAGAAGCCAGACCAAAAAAAGTACATACTATATGATTCCACTTACATAAAACTCCGGAAAATGCAAATTAATCTACAGTGACCGAAACCAGATCAGTAGTTATTTGAAAAAAAGGAGTTGGGAGGGAAAAATTATAAGGAGACATGAGGAATCTTTGGGGGTGATAGTTATATTCATTATCTTGTTTGTGGCAATGGCTTCATAGGTGTATACATATGCCAAACATATAAAACTGTACACTTTTAGGGGCTTCCCTGGTGGCGCAGTGGTTAAGAATCCACCTGCCAATGCAGGTGACACAGGTTCGAGCCCTGGTCTGGGAAGATCCCACATGCTGCAGAGCAACTAAGCCCATGGGCCACAACTACTGAACCTGCGCTCTAGAGCCTGCGGGCCACAACTACTGAAGTCTGCATGCCTAGAGCCTGTGCTCCGCAGTGAGAGAAGCCACCGCAATGAGAAGCCCACGCACAGCAACAAAGCGTAGTCCCTGCTCGCCGCAACTAAAGAAAGCCTGCACACAGCAATGAAGACCCAATGCAGCCAAAAATAAATAAATTTATTTTTTAAAAAAGAATATATAGTTTATTGCATATCAATTACACCTCGTAAATCTGTTAAAAGTGTATACAAACACATCAGAGTCTGCTAAAATTTATGATTCTGAATGAGGAGTGACATCAGTAGTATTAATAAAGGAAGTGATATTAATAAAATTGACAGCACTTAGTCGTTCGTGTTACAATACAACATACAAAGTATATTTTGAACACAGAGTTCACTAGCTCAGTTGAATACAGAAAACCAGAAGGGACCAGGTTTGTCATGGCTCAGTTTGACCATGTGCTTAGGCAACAAGAAATGTTATAGCTTATTTCCACCTGGTCTTCGTCCATTTTGTTCTTACCGCTCTAACTTAACAGTCTCAACCCCTTCTTATACCCCCATTCCATCAAGGCTCCTTGGCCTTCTTTTTAAGGTAAAATTCCATATTTACTAGTAATTTTTAAATTAATATTAACATTCCTTTTTAAATTTTAATCAGGACTACTGCTCTGATTACACCATTGTATAAACTTTCTCCATATCTGTTGTCCCCATAATCTCAGTTTTAGGGTGCAATTTTGCAGAATATAATAAGCATGCTGCCCCTGTAAATACTCTGCTTTCAAGGGACCCAGCTCCCTGCCTTGGGAGACTGGCACATATCAAACGGATTGCATCCATGGGCTCCCTGAACTTTCAGAACCTCCAGCTTCTGGCTGGGCTCAGCCTGAGAGAGTCATCTGGAGAAATGACAGTAAGGCGGGGACACCCTGTGCTCCGCTGTCAGGTTATTGCAGATGGACCGAATCTCTCCACCAGAGGCCACAGCTCCTGTCAGGTAAACATCTTGAAAGGGCTCTCATTGGAGGTTCTGCTAATGGCTCTCACCCCTTGCTTAGAAATGGTAAAGGGTCTCAGCTCCTATTCACTTTATTTAAACTCTCCTCAAATTACCCAATTTGAGTATATCTTCTGTTTCTAGCTAGGACCCTAACAGGACAGGTTTTCAGGAATACAAATATCACGTAATAGCAAGAAAAAAAAAAGTTCTTCAAAAAATTAAAGCAGGATTCCTTTGGTTTAGTCACCTACATATAACCATTTTGGTGGGCCATTTGAAATTTGTACCAATTTCAGGCTCACAAGGAAATATACAACAATGTCTATAAAAACAATCTTACAACAACCACTAACTGGTGTCCATAGTTTAGATACTATATTTTTAAATAAATACATAAAAAAACAACTTTTACCTGTTACAGTAATGTCATCTTATTTCCTTAAGGTTTTATTACATCCATAATCAGATAAACAGGGTGTGCTCTATCATGCTCTGAGGGCTCTGGTGGTTCTAAGACAACACTAAAGTCAAGAGGTCTATGAACAATCCATGATATTGGATACCCCACTATCCTGACCCATCTCATTAAAAACCTCTGTGCCAGGGTGGCAGCTTTCAGCATAAATGGTATATCAAAGATGTAAAAGCCCAGTCTTTGAAAGCAGTAAAGAGAGTCACAAGGCCATGCAGAGAGCTAGAAGAAAACGCAGAACACCCACAGAAATGTAAAAGACCAGTGAGATGAACAAGCGAAAGACTGGGTACTTGAAGGAAGGCCAAGGAATTACTCAAAAAGCTCATGTGTTAGAGCACCAAAGACTGGAAGAATGGCATAAACCTCTTTTTTGTATCTGCACAAGTAATGCCAGCCCAAACTGTGATTCCATCAGACCTCACAACACAACAGGATGAAAATCAGTTAAAACAAGGGCATCGTATGTAACGGCTCTGTGACGTTTCATTACAAGAAGAAATGTCAGATACTTAGTATCCCAAGCAACCTCCCTTCTAGTTCTATTTAACATAACCCTTATTTATTTTAGACACAAGTTGAAATAAACTCTCTTCAGCAACACTTCAGGACAGTGAAACTGTGCTTAACCTCCACCTAAATAACTGCTGCTTTAGATCAGTGTCTACCAAACACCAGCCCTAGGAATGTCTCTATGTGTATAACTGAGTCACTGTGCTGTACAGCAGAGAATGGCACAACACTGTACATCAACTATACTTCAAGAAAATTAAATATATAAATAAATAAATAAAAACCACTCCCACAGAATTCTGTCAATCCAAAATGACCTTTTTTAGCAATTGGTAACAAACTGCAAAACTATTAATACTGTGAACTAACTGTATCATATTTAATGAACAGTCCTTAATTTTGAAATTAAGTCTTCATTCCTATGCACCTATTAAAATTAATTAGCTTTTTTCAAGGTAAATTTAAGATGTCTTTGGTTGCCAAAATCTTAATCTCTCTGATTATTAAAATTCAATCTTGGAAATATGGCCATAGAGCGCTTATTTAATAAGAGATAAGGGATTCCTATCAAATTGAAATAAAGAAATTTTCTCACACTTTCATTTTATTTTATTTTAATATTTATTTATTTATTTGGCTGCGTCAGGTCGTAGTTGTGGCACGCGGGATCTTCGTTGCCACATGTGGGATCTTCGTTGCCATGTGTGGGATCTTCGTTGCCATGTGTGGGATCTTCGTTGCAGCATGCAGGATCTTTTCTGTTGCAATGTGCAGAATCTTTAGTTGAGGCAGGCAAACTCTTAGTTGCGGCATGTGGGATCTAGTTCCCTGACCAGGAATTGAACCTGGGCCCCCTGCATTGGGAGTCTTAGCCACTGGACCACCAGGGAAGTCCCTCTCACTCTTTTAATTGAAGCATAGTTGACTTTCAATATTCGTTTCAGGTGTACAACACAGTGGTTCAATACTTTTATAGATTATACACCATACAAAGTTATTATAAAATTTGGACTTTATTCTGTGTTGTATATTACATCCCTGTATATATGATGTGATATATGATGTGAGTCTCTGGATAAGACTTCCTTTATCTGTAGCACATATCTTACGTGGTTTCAAGGTTCTTTCCACTACCAGCATTCTATGATTCTCTCTATGTAAAGATCACATCTTCACTCCAATAACGTGATGATATTATATTGGATTAAACATTCTTCAAGGTCTGTAGTCAGCTGTTGAATAACGTTACTCTTTTGCAATTATTCATAATACCCAACAAAATCCTAACCACAAAAAACTGCATTACTGGAACAGTTTAGCATGTAATACACAATGAGCTTTCATTTCCTAAGAAAGTGTATATTCCTTAGTATACTGTCCATACTTCTCCTCCCTCCCTCAAATTATTACACAAGGCACTGACTTAATCCCTGGATCAGTAGCACAATAAACATTATGTCCCACCAAGCACTTAAATGGCTTATCTGGAATGATTATGAAACAGTGTATCTGTCTCTCTCTCTCCCCTTCTCCCTCTCCCTCTCTCTTTCTCTCTACATAGACACATACACACAAAAAAAGACAACAACACTAGAATATAAAAAAAAATGAAAAAAATGAAAAAAAAAATTTAAAAACAAAAAAATGGCATTTTAATGACTGTCATGAATGCAGTAACAGCCAGTATTAAAAATTGTGGGCTAAGTGTAATGTGTGTATACCTAAAGGATAAAAAATGAGGAAGGACTGCGATTATTTCCATAGTAATTCCCCCCTTTCTTTGAAAAGTTATTATAAATTTAATATAAATATGAAAATTTATACATCAAAAGGAAATTTTACTGAACTTTCCTAAGAAGAACTAAGTGGCATTAATTGTGAATATAAGCAACTGACAGTGTCCAAAGCACCTTGTGCTCAATAAAGCATTTGCCACGGAAATGAACAGCAACAGACATGTCTTGTACGTCTCCAAAGGGTGAAGGGGGTCCTAAAATTTTGTTCACCACAGGCTCTGAAGAAGACATCAACACCCAGGTTCAGGAGATGTGGTTCCTCAGATTAAGACATTTTCTCAACCATAAAAAAGTGTTACTAAGCAAGCTTACTAAAATTCATTTAGCAAAAAATAAATATTTTTGAGAGCCTGCTAGTTAGAAGGCACTGTGCTTAAAACCAAGGAGGACTTCCCTGGTGGCACAGTGGTTAAGAATTAGCCTGCCAATGCAGGGGACACAGGTTCGAACCCAGGAAGATCCCACATGCTGCAAAGCAACCAAGCCGTGTGCCACAACTACTGAGCCTGCGCTCTAGAGCCCATGAGCCACAACTACTGAGCCTGCACACCACAACTGAAGTCCACGTGACCCAGAGCCGTGGAGCCACAACTACTCAAGCCCACACACCATGGGGCCCACGTGCCGCAACTACTGAAGCTTGCGCTCCTAGAGCCTGTGTTCCACAACAAGAGAGGCCACTGCAATGAGAAGTCTGCACACCACAACGAAGAGTAGCCCCTGCTCACCACAACTAGAGAAAGCCCATGCAGCAACAAAGACCCAACGCAGCCAAAAGAAAAAAGCAAACAAACAAAAACAACAAAAAGAAAATATCTTTGCATTTATTTATCAATAACCATTCTTTTTTTTTATAAGACTTTTTTTTTTTAAGATGCTGGTAGGAGTTTATTAATTAATGTATTTATTTTTGCTGTGTTGGGTCTTCGTTTCTGTGCGAGGGCATTCTCTAGTTGTGGCAAGTGGGGGCCACTCTTCATCACGGTGCGCGGGCCTCTTACTATCGCGGCCTCTCGTTGTGTAGCACAGGCTCCAGACACGCAGGCTCAGTAGTTGTGGCTCACGGGCCTAGTTGCTCCGCGGCATGTGGGATCCTCCCAGACCAGGGCTCGAACCCGTGTCCCCTGCATTAGCAGGCAGATTCTCAACCACTGAGCCACCAGGGAAGCCCAATAACCATTCTTAAAACAACCCAGCAAATGATACAGACATATAGCAGTCTCTTTCCAGAATGATTCTCCTACTAGAAATAAATTAATGAGCAGAAATGGGACAGGGGAAATGAGTGCCTACAATAGACTTTTTTGAAATAGGTAAATGCTATTTTTTTTAATAAATTTATTTTTGGCTGTGTTGGGTCTTCGTTGCTGTTCACGGGCTTTCTTTAGTTGCAGAGAGCTGGGGCCACTCTTCATTGCAGTGCATGGGCTTCAGTAGTTGTGGCACATGGGCCCAGAAGTTGTGGCTCGTGGGCTCTAGAGCACAGGCTCAGCAGTTGTGGTGCACGGGCTTAGTTGCTCCACGGCATGTGGCATCTTCCCAGACCAGGGCTCAAACCCGTGTCCCCTGCCTTGGCAGGCAGATTCCCAACCACTACGCCACCAGGGAAGCCCAGCAAATGCTATTTTTTTTTGGGGGGGGGGGTGCTGCATTGGGTCTTCATTGCTGCCCATGGGCTTTCTCTAGTTGTGGTGAGCAGGGGCTACTCTTCGTTGTGGTGTGCAGGCTTCTCATTGCGGTGGCTTCTCTTGTTGTGGAGCACGGGCTCTAGGCACGCGGGCTCAGCAGTTGTGGCTCGCAGGCTCTAGAGTGCAGGTTCAGTAGTTTCGGCACAGGGGCCTTGCTGCTCCACGGCATGTGGGAATCTTCCCAGACCAGGGCTCAAACCCGTGTCCCCTGCATTGGCAGGCGGATTCTTAACCACTGCGCCACCAGGGAAGTTCCGCAAATGCTATTTTAATCAGAACTATATTCATCGCCCCTGTGGTCATTAATGTGTCAACTTGGCTAAGTCACAATAACCAGATTTGGTCAAATATTATTCTAGATGTTTCTCTGAAGGTATTTTTTATATAAGACTAACATTTCAATCAGCAGTTTGAGTAAAGCAGATTATGCTTCATAATGTGAGTGGGACTCATCCAATCAGTTCAAAGTTCTAATAAAATTTTAAAACACTGACTTCCTTGGAGGAAGAGGGAATTCTGTCTTTGGATTGAAATTGTAACTCTTCCCTCAGTCTCCAGATTTTGGATCTGCAGCCCTCACAATCATGTGAGACAATTTCTTAAAATCAATCCCCCACTCCCTCCCTCCCCACACACAAACATCCCACATCCCACTAGTTCTGATTCTCCGGAGAACCCTGACTAATATAACCTGCATAACATCATGGTCATCCCTCAATAAATCATCTCATCACCTACTATATACAACCCTTCCTTTCGTGTCTTATTTTTTGATAAAGTGATACCTCAATAAATGAATCCTGTAAAAATAAAAACAATCTCCTTAATCATACAGTTAAGCAGGGTTGCTAAGGAATGGAAAATCTTTCAAAACCTGCAAAGCAAACTCAGTAGGTAGCTGAGCACCTTCCGTAAACACATCTTTTTGTGGGGCTTCAACAGGACTGGGTGCGCCTGAATTACAGGGACCTAAACACCAGGAAGAGTGAAATCAACAAGGTTTTCTTTCACCACAGGTGTTTCCCCTCTTCTGCTTGGTTCCCTTTCCCTTTCAGCTCACTTGTCAACACACCAGTTCCCTGATACTTGTGCTGACTTGAATATGGTGTTGCGTTCTTCCGGAGAGTTTATTTCACCTTTCTTCTCTTCAACTCCAGAATTTCCATTTGGTTTTTCTATAATTTCTAATTTCTTATTGAGATTCTCTATTTGTTCAGTCACTGTTATCATACATTCCTATCATTCCAGAAACGGTTCATTTAGTTCTTAGAACATATGTAGAATAATGGCTTTAAAGGCCCTGTCTACAAATTTTAACATTGGAAACAATCAGGAACACTTTCTATTGCCTACTTTTCTCAATATATCACACTTTCCTATTTCTTGGTATGTATCATAATTTTATGTTGAAAACTAGACATGTTATATAAAATAGTATAAGAATTCTGGAAATCTCTCTTCCTCCACAATGTGCAGTTACTAATGCCTCTGTTGAGTTTTACTTTTCTTTAATTCTTGTTTTCATTTTAAAGCCTGCTTGCCTGGGGGTTGCCCCTGTGTCTAAGTAGCTTAGTGATTTAGCCAAAGATTCGACAGGGAATTTGCTCAAATACCCTAAGTCAATAAAGGTTGTCATCCTTTCCAAAAGGATCTATGTGTGGGTAGAGGAACACGTTCAACAGGCAGACATTTTCAAGTCTTCCAGATTTTAGCTTTCCCTGGATGCTTTCATGGCTCCTCTGCCCCTACATGAAGCCTCAGCTAACCATGACTTTAGGCTAAAAGAGCCATGGGCCTGCACAAATCTCATGACCCCAAGACCATAACTTCCAGGGACAATGCTGCTGGGCATCATCATGACATTGCACACCCTGGAAAATCAAGCAAGTTGGAAGGGAAAAGGGTGGAGTGTGATGGGAGCAGCTTCCGGGCATGAATGTGACAGATTGCCACTGTTATGGCTTAATATTTACCGGTTTCTCAAACATAAACACTTTCCACATTGTTGGAAGCCTTTGGTTGAGTTCTAGAGCACTGAAATGGTTGTTATTACCTGTTTTGCAGACGGACTTCATTCTAAGTCACAAACCTCCATCTTTCCTAAGTATATTTATACCAGTGTCTGTTCCCCTTTTATAGCTTTATAACGTACTTTGGAAGTCCTTAGTCGTCTTCATGTACTGCCAAACTTTCTTATTCCTTTAGATCCAGCATAAGCTGTGCCTTCCTAATGAGGCCATCTCCCATTAATCCATGCACACTGATCTCTACCTTCTTTGAATTCCTATTACACATCATTATATCACAATCATTTTCTGTGTGCTATGTTTTTGTTTTCAGCAACATCCTTAAGTCTTTGGGACAAGGAATTCGGTTTTCATGCTTTGTATCCTCATCCCATACCTGGCAGAGTGATGAGCACAAAGTAAATTTTTGCCCACTTCAACCCAAAAATTTACACCGGAAGAAAACTGCCTTGTAATGCATGTATGTAGCCCAACCATTTCCCCAGAAAGCAACGATTAAGATTCCAAGACCTAATCATGTAACACCACTAGCACATTCTTCCCTTCTGCACTGCATCCATGACCTAGAGTGTACACTATCAGCTGAAAGTACAAGGCAGGGACTACTGGTTGCCAAGCCTAATATTCATTTTGATCCTCTACCTTACTAACAAAACCATAATCATATCCCTGCTTATCTTGTAGCTAGGAGTTCAAGTGGAGGAGAGGCACTAACTGAAAAGACACTAGCCTTCTTGAGATCATTAGGGGAAGGGGTCAGATCCTAAAAGATGTCAAAACTAGAAATGGAAAGAACCTAGGTCATTAATGACATATCACAGAAACACTTCACTAGCCCTGGACTGCCTACCCAGTAACTTTCAATTACATGGTTTGTATAGGCCATTGAAATTTTACCAGCGGCTGAATTGGAATTACATAGTGAAAAGGTCACGACAAACCTGATAACTAAATCACCACAAGCCATTAAGAAGCACATATTCTCATTTATCATATAGAGAAAGTAGGGGAAAATCTGACTTCCTGAGTAATAACCATTAATCATCTTTGTCCATAGTCCTCTCATGGTCACAAATGTAACCAGCATGGAATTAAGAGAATGCTTGCTTGGGTTTGAATCCACAGCTCCACTGTGTGAATTCAGCGCCTGAGTGTTTCTAAACTGCAAAATGGGACTAAGAACAGTATCTATTTCACAGTATTGCTGAAAGAAATGAAAGAGAAAATTCACGGAATGCCTTTAGAACA
Source organism: Stenella coeruleoalba (assembly GCF_951394435.1). Classification (NCBI taxonomy): domain Eukaryota; kingdom Metazoa; phylum Chordata; class Mammalia; order Artiodactyla; family Delphinidae; genus Stenella; species Stenella coeruleoalba. Next base: position 33,695,596 of record NC_137165.1, read on the forward strand.
GTGTCAGGCACATGCTAGCTACAACAACAGTAAATGTTAATGGTGGTGGTGGTAGTGGTGGTGGTGGTGATGATGACTGATGATGACGACGATGGCGACCTAATAGTAAGTTCTAATCCACGGTAGAAGGCCACTATAAATAGTAAATAAACACATAAACTGAAACACATTTTTCTTAACGATGCTAATCTTTTATTTCAAGACTGAAGTCTGAGGTACTGCTGGCTTGCTTTCATGTTTTGCTATCACCCTACATTTGAGAAAACAGTGAGCAGAAAAATCCCAAGGACTGAGTGACAAAAACCCTAAATATGTTTTTATTTCCTTTCCCATCTGTCTTGTAAGAGCATACTCTTATGGTAAACAAAGATTTGAAGACATCAAAGTTCCCCCTCTGAAATAATACAAAATTTTAATAGTGGTTCAAAGAAATTTTTTTTAATTCCTTACCCAGAAGATCCAGTGCTCTTACAAACACCAAGGAGGGGCCTTTTTTCAGCAAAGTTGTCACACTTTTGAGCACCTGATGAGGAACATGAAATAAAATGTAAAATAAAACTTTGAGAAGTATTCTTGTATATTTCCCATTATTTTCATTCTCTCAAAACATTTACAGCTAAAGAGATAGCAAAACATTCATTTAAATTGATATATTTATACAGTTGACTGAACAAAAACTAGAAGAGCTATAAATAAACTTATAACTATTTTCAAAATTGAACCAACATTTAAAAACCTTTTTTTAAAATTAGCAACGTCAACCTTATACACATTCACCATGAAATCAGAAAACCACCCCCAATTCCACCAACTAATTACCTAAGAGTTGTATAACCTTGATTTCAAAACTAAATAAAGGAAGGTCACAACAGAAACTTTAAAAACTTCAAAATTTCAGGCCATTCTCAATACACAACAATGCAAAATCCTGAGAAAAGACTAGTAAAATGAATACAATGTATTAGAAAAAAAATTAAATCAGTCAGTCTGTGAAGAAAGACTGAAAGACATTGTCAACCAGAGAGCTCCAAGAAACAGCACACCAAAGCACCCTCAATAAAGTTAGAGGTTGGCAAACACATACACATTGCTTGCAATCAGCTTTTTAGTTTGCTGCTTACAAACAGGTACAAGCACCTGGAAAAGTGGTTAACTCTGTACAGGAAGAAAGTATCAAAAATTTTGAAACTATCATTAATAATTTTAAAAATATGAGAAGATATTTCAGGCATGAAGCAATATAAGAATGCAATGAAAAACTGACGCTTAGAAAATAAAAGAGCTCTGGGAAGTTAAAAACAAGGTAGATATTATTTAAAAACTCAACACAAGCATCAGAGAAAGTTTCCTACAGAACACAGCAAAAACACCGGAAAAAAAAAAAAAGAAAAACAGCATTAATTTATACACACACACAAACACATACACAAGAGAAATGTTAAAGGACAGCCTCAAAGTTCCAGTACGTAGGTAGGAATTCCAAAAAGAGAGAAAAGAGAAAAACAGAGGAGGAAAGAATCCATGAAATGTTTCAAAATTTTTCACAGAACAAACAAGGACAAACAAGAATTTTGCAAGAACGAGGCAAGGACTCCACTCTCACCAGTACTATTCAGTATAGTACTGGAAGTTCTAGACAAGGCAACGAAGCAGAAGAGAAAGGGGGAAAAAGTCATACAGATAAGAAAGGAAGAAATAAAACTCCCTATTTTCAGATAACATAATTGATACATTGAAAATCCCAAGGAATCAACAACAGCAAAAACTTCTACAGCTAGTGAGTTAGCTCAGCAAGGTCACCTGAGTCAAGATCAACATACAAAATATCAACCGTATTTCTATATACTAGCAACAAGCACACAGAATTCCAGATTAAAAATACAATACTGTTAATAACTTCTCAAAAGAACATTAAATACTCAGGTATAAATCTAAAATATATATTCAGGACTTAGAGACTGAAAACTACAAAATGCTGATGCAGGAAATGAAAGACAATTTAAGTAAACGGATATATAAAGTTGACAGAAGATGCACAGATTAATGGAACTGAAGACAATCCAGAAACAGACCCAAACAAATATGGTCAACTGATTTTTGAAAGACGTGTAAAGGCAATTAAGTGGAATAAGACCGTTTAACCATTTCAACAAATGGTCCTGAGGCAGCTGCATACCCATAGGAAAAGAATAAAACTGGAAATAAAACACCTTACCTAAAATTAACTCAACATGGATCAGAGATTAAAATGTAAGACTATATAACTTTTAGAAGAAAACAAAAGAAAATCGTAGGACCTAGGGCTTGGTGAAGAGGTCTCAGACATGACACAGAAAATATGATCCATGAGACCGAAAAAAGCAATAAGTTGGCTATAATTAAAATTAAAAACAAGCTACACATTGGAAAAAATACTTGTAAAACACATATTTAACAAAGGACCCATCTAGAATATATGAAATAATCTCAACATACTCAAAACTAAAAAACAAAAATCCAACTTTAAATGGGCAAAAGACATGAGATATTTCACTGAAAATAAGATATGGAAAGCAGATATGCAAATGAAAAGATTTTCAACAACAGTAGCTACCAGGGAAATGTAAAAAGCAAATGCTGACAAAAAGTGCAGAGAACTTAGATCTTTCACACATTCCTGGTGGAAATATAAAATAGTACAGCCCCTTTAGAAAAGAGTGTGGCAGTTTCTTTAAAAGAGCAGAAACAAAAAACCTAAACATACACTTACCATATATCCCAGCAATCATACTACTGGGCATTTATCCCAGAAAAATAAAAACTACACCCACACAAACTTGTACACAAATTTCACAGTAGATTTATTTTAAACAGCAAAATAAGTGAAATCATCCCTGATGTCCTTCAGCAGATGAATTTTACCTCCACACCATGAAATATTAATCAGTAGTAAGAAGGGACTAACTATTGATACACTAAACAACTTGGATACACCTCAACAAACTTGTACTAAGTGAAAAAGCAATACTGTGTAAATCCACTTATGTAATACTCTTGAAATGACAAAATTAGTACAGAGATGGAAAACAGACTGATAAATTCCCAAAAGTTAGGGATGGTGGACGGAGATGGTGTCAGGGAGATTACTGTAGTGATGAAATAGATCTGTATCTTGATTATGGTAGTGGTTACATGAATGTACACATGTGATAAAATGACATGGAACTATGTGCACACATCCCACCAATGTCAGTTTCCTGGTTTTTATATTGTATATAAGATGTAACCAGCTGGGCAGAGGGTGCACAAGACCTGTCTGTAGTATTTTTGCAACTTTCTGGTAAATATGTAATATCTCAGAAGGCAGGTTATTTTTAAATGGAAGGTAGAATAAAGAGGATAAATATTTTCTTTTAATATTATGTAATTTAGTTTATGCTCTTTAAAAAGGTACATATGTCAAGAGTGAGACGAAAAGCCACAGACTTGGAGAAATACTTGCAAAAGACACATCTGATAAAGGAGTGTTATCCCAAATATAACAAAATACTTTTAAAACTAAACAGTAAGAATACGAACAGCCCAATTTAAAACTGAGAAAAAGATCTGAACAGACACTTAACCAAAGTAAATATACAGATGGCCAATAAGCATATGAAAAGATGCTCCACATCACAGGTCATCAGGGAAATTCAAATCAAAACAACAATAAGATACCACTCCACACATACTAGACCAGCCAAAATGTAAAACAATGACAACACCGGATGCTGACAAGGATGCAGACCAACAAGAACTCTCAATCATCGCTAGAGGGAATGCAAAACGGTACAGCCACATCGTAAGACAGTGTGGCAGTTTCTTACTAAACTAAACATGCTCTTACTACAAGATCCAGCAATCATGCTCCTTGGTATTTACCCAAAGGAGTTGAAAACTGTTTATACAAAAACCTGCACATGGACATTTATATCAGCTTTGTTCCCAGTTGCCAAAACTTGGAAGCAATCAAGATGCCCTTCAGTAGATGAGTGGATAAATAAACTGTGGTACCACCAGACAACGGAATATGACTCAGGATTAAAATGAAATGAGCTATCAAGCCATGAAAAAACACGGCGGAAACTTAAATACATACTGAATGGCTCTGGAAAAGGCAAAAGACAGTTACTGAGACAGTAAAAATACTGAGACAGTAAAAAGATGAGTGGTGGGCTTCCCTGGTGGCGCAGTGGTTGAGAGTCCGCCTGCCGATGCAGGGGACACGGGTTCATGCCCCAGTCCGGGAAGATCCCACATGCCGCAGAGCGGCTGGCCATGGCCAGCTCAGCCATGGCCGCTAAGCCTGCACGTCCGGAGCCTGTGCTCCGCAACGGAAGAGGCCACAACAGTGAGAGGCCCGCGTACTGCCAAAAAAAAAAAAAAAAAAAAGATGAGTGGTCTTCAGGGGTTAAGAAGGAGGGAGGCATGAGTAAGTAAAGCACAGAGGATGCTTAGGGCAGGAAAACTATTCTGTTCAGACACTACAATGGTGGATACATGTCCTTATGCATTTGTCAAAACCTACTGAATGTACAACACCAATAGGGAACCCTAATGAGAATTATGGACTTTGGGTGATAATGATGTCAGTGTGGGTACCTCTGTGGTGCAGGGTATGAATAGTGGGGGAAGTTGTGAGATGTGAGGGGTCAGGAGATATACAGCAACTCTGTACTTTCTGCTCAATTCTGGTATCTATAAAATGCTCTTAGGGCTTCCCTGGTGGCACAGTGGTTGAGAGTCCGCCTGTCAATGCAGGGGACATGGGTTCGTGCCCCGGTCCAGGAAGATCCCACATGCCGCGGAGCGGCTGGGCCTGTGGGCCATGGCCGCTGAGCCTGTGCGTCCGGAGCCTGTGCTCCGCAACGGGAGAGGCCACAACAGTGAGAGGCCCGCGTACCGCAAAAAAAAAAGAAATGCTCTTAAAATATTAACTTTAAAAAGATGTAGCAAGCTCTTGAACACCCATGTTCACTAAAGAATCATTCACAATAGCAAAAGGTGGCAGCAACACAAATGTCCATCAAATGATGACTGGATAAAGAAAATGTATATATTAAAAAGGAAATCTTGTCACATGCTACACACAGATGAATCTTGAGGACATTATGCTAAATGAAATACACTATTCATGAAAAGACAAATACTCTATTATTCCACTTGTATGGGGAATCTAAAGTAGTCCAATTCCTAGAAACAGAAAGAAAAATGTGATGGGGACTAGTGATGGAGAGAGAAATGGAGAGCTGGTGTTCAATGGGTACAGAGTTCTTTGAATGCACTTAACACTGCCAAGCGGTACAATTAAAAGTTTGCCGGGAATTCCCTGGCAGTCCAATGGTTAGGGCTCTGTGCCTCCACTTCATGGGACCACGGGACACGGGTTCAATCCCTGGTCAGGGAACTAAGATCTCGCATGCTGCGCGGCACAGCTGGGCAGGAAAAAAAAAGTTTGTAAAGATTTAAAGATGGTAATTTTTTTTTTCTTTATGCTTGGCTGCCTTGGGTCTTTGCTGCTGCATGCAGGCTTTCTTTAGTTGCGGTGCGCGGGCTTCTTACTGTGGTGGCTTCTCCTGTTGCAGAGCACAGGCTCCAAGCACACAGGCTTCAGTAATTGTGGCTCGCGGGCTCTAGAGCGCAGGCTCAGTAGTTTTGGCGCACGGGCTTAGCTGCTCCACAGCACGTGGAATCTTCCCAGACCAGAGCTCGAACCCATGTCCCCTGCATTGGCAAGCGGACTCTTAACCACTGCGTCACCAAGGAAGCCCTAACGACGGTAAATTTTATGTTATGTGATTTTTACCACAATTTTGAAAAAGGTACAAGTTGTGTGCTTGAACAAGTGTGTGCCCACATGAGTGTGTGTAGTTAGATGTATAGACAGATATTTAGTTATCTTAAGTGCTAAACACATAAACACCAATTTCAGGATAGGAATAGTCCTCTTAGGGGTTTAGGATGAAGACAATATTTGGGGGAGGTAGCCAGGGGACTTCAGCTCTCTTTTAATAATGTTTCATTTCTTTGCTAGATGGTAAACAGCAACTGTAATGTTAATGTTAATAATCCTCGTTAATGGATCCCTCCAAAAATAATGAAGTTTAATCCAGAGGAGGACAGGTTAATGGTTACACATTTAGATTGTGATCTGACATAATATACTTTTAAATTGTTATAGTAATTATACTAAATAGGTTAAGACAAGTTCTATGATCCACTAACAGACTGTATTATCACACGTTAAAAAGAGCAAAACTATTAAAAAAAAAAGGATCCAAAACTATAAACAGTGTTTATGAATAAAGTTCTCCATAACTAATTTAAATTTTGAGAAGCTTATAAAGATCAGTGACTACATCTTCACCAAACATTAATTTACTACGGATTGTGTGCTCCTACCCCTGCTAAACAAATAAATCAGATTTCAGAATTAACAATATGACTTTCGAGCGAAGCACAAGTTAAAAATTAACTGGTCCAAAGCCCATAACATTTATTTTCCAAATTAATTATAATTGAACTTCAGCTATACAAGGCCAATTCTTCACTCCTCCATATTTCACCTTCACCTTTAACAATACCTATTTTCCCTCTGCATCCTGGTGTTCTGACAAGGTCTTTATGGTTTGTACCTGTATTATACATACCAATTTGATATTTTGATGAATGATACATCATGTCTTTAAAATGCAAATAATACTGGCAAGAATGGTTTGATTGTTTTTGTGTTTCTCAAACCTGAATTGAAGAATTCCATTGGTTTCCGCTGACCTACTGGGTTACAACAGTCCTACTGAATCTGTTCTCTAGGTCAGTCACCTGACGCTTACTAAAGATAAGCGTCATGGATATTCAGAAAAGGTAACCAAGCAAAAAATTTAAACTACAAAATAATGCCCTCACTTAAGAACAACATAAAGCCAAAAGCCCCCACTGTACTACCAAAACCTTGTAACTAGAAAAGACGAATCTTCAGTAAGCAAACAAACCATAACAAATCCTTCAAATATCTTTGAGGCACACTCTATATTAAATTTTTTCAAAGTTGGAAAACCATGTAACAAAACCTTAACTCTGCCTTAAATAATTTCTTTGTGGATGGTTTGAATAAATACAATTTTTTAAAGTGTTGGTATAAAAATTCTATAATCTCATGAACACCGTAGCTATTAACCTGATTTTTCTTGCAATATAAATAGCATGTACTCTCCAAGATGCCTAACGGAGTCATCACCCTCCCATAATGTAATCCTCCAAATTGTAGAGGATTAACTTTTTATACATAAAATTGTGTTTATTTGCATGTACAATAGAGAGAATGACGTTACACACACCTGTTCTACAGCATTTAACAGAATGTAGCATGATGATTGAAATGAAAAGCCGTTAGCTAAATCCATCAAATATAAAAACTATTGCAATCCTGTTGCAAAGTCCTTTTGTTAAACTCCTTTTATTCTAAATCCTTTTAATTCTGTCCTGTAACACTAAAACATTTATAAAAAGCTTAAAATCCTAATAAATCGCACAATTAAAGTAATGAAAATGTGCTTGCCCGCCAAGTCACCAACTCCTCTCCCCCTCAACAAAATTCAAGACAGTTTGCATGTCAGAAAATGTTGAATAACACCCCCCATCATACACACTATTGTAAACTCATTAACTAAAGAGTTTAAGTTCATGGATCAGCCTTAAGGATTTCAAGATATCAAATAGAAACCACTCCTGTATGGATCCAAATCATATCCAGAGGCAAATAAACATCCAACTGATAATAAGATATTCCAGCTCTACTCTTTTGATGTTGAGGATGACTGGAAAACAGAGATTTTACACAAAAGTGTATTAAGTAGGTACTAATTTTAACTGAGAGTGCCTTCTGCAGAAAGATTCCATTGAACAATTTAATTCATTTTATCAGTTAAACTGTTTCCAAGTCTTCCATTCCATTTGTTATTTTATTGAAATAATTCTTTTAGAAAATATTTAATTCAATGAGGTTGTCCAAACCCATTTTCATCATAGATTCTCTCAATGTGAGCTTCAAGTTGTAGTCATATCTGCAGATCTAAATTTTAGCTAGAAAGTATGATTCCACCGTTAGTTTGTAGTCAATACATTTTATTGTGTGTAATTTTAGATTCTGTGTGGATATTTTCCCACTAAAAAGTTCTATTTTATTACGCAATGTTCTATTTTGTGCTACAAAACAATCACCATTATGAACTGAATACTCTTCAGGTTTATTTCTCACCTAAACAGAGAAAAATGTGAGGAATTTTTTTAGGACAAAGAAGACAGAGATAAAGTGAAGATGAGATGAAGAGAGAGAAATGGGAAAACAGACACTTAGGCTGCGGGTGCCATCAACCAACCCCAAGAAAAACAGGACAGAAATCTTATTGCCTTGAACAGTTTTATCAAAACATGATCACCAGGTGGCGCACTGGTTAAGAATCCACCTGCCAATGCAAGGAACACGGGTTCGAGCCCTGCTCTGGGAAAATCCCACACGCCACGGAGCAACTAAGCCTGTGCGCCACAACTACTGAGTCTGTACTCTAGAGCCCGTGAGCCAGAACTACTGAGCCCGCGTGCCACAACTACTGAAGCCCGCACACCTAGAGCCCATGCTCTGCAACAAGAGAAGCCACTGCAATGAGAAGCCCGAGCACCACAACGAAGAGTAGCCCCAGCTCGCCGCAACCAGAGAAAAGCCTGCGCACAGCAACAAAGACCCAACGCAGCAAAAAAAAAAAAAAAAAAAAAAAAAACCATGAACATCAAGTACATCTTTGCATCTGCCTCAAGTATCCAAAACATGAGTATACATTTTAGACTCCACCGTGACTTCAGAAAGTTTAAAATGTCAAACACACCATTTTTAAGTTATTGCTCGCTTTATTATCTTCCTCCATAAGTTAAAATGTTCAGCATGTGAGGTATCCCTTAATATTTAGTGGCATCACATTATTTCTCTTCAAGGATCAGGCCTCTTGTGCTCTTTCACAGATTTGACTCACCAGACCTTAACAAACACAAAGTACAAATCATACATTTGACAAAGGAGTAAAATGAGACTTTGAGAGGCTAAATAATTCTCCCAAGTTATTGTGGTACTAAACCACGTGCGAACCAGAATTTGTTCCTCTGTTACCCTGGCTCACTGAAAAATCTACTGTCAGAAAGTTATGACCAAGAAGAACTCTGTTGGAAAATAAATAAATGTACTGATAAAGGCTAATGTATCTAATTCCTTAGTGCTTTAATTCTCTCATCTGTAAAGTGGAGATAAGTACCAATACCTCACATAGTATTGTTGTGAAGTTTAAAAAATATAAGATATGGATTGGACTAAACAAGGTGCTGCAACATGTAAGAACTCAATAAACTTTATGCAGTTATTATTGTTGCTGGCAACCATCGTATTGTGAATCCATTCATTTACTTTCCTTGTAAGAAAAAAACACTGTTCATGTCCTTAACTCCTTTCTTGCTCTTCTATCATGGTATCAATATCTCTCTGACCTAGCCCTCTACCCTGCTCACCCACATTGGAATATGCCAAGCACACTCCTGCCTCAGGAACGCTCCATTTTCTGCTATCTCCTTGGAATTATCAAGTTATACCCTAGTTATCTCCATAGTTCTCTTACATACTTTTTTTAGGTCACTGCTAAAATATTTTCCGATCAGAAAGATCACCCTCTATCATGCTTCCGCTCCTTTTTTTTTCTTTAAATCACTTAACAGAGCCTCATATTATACACATTCGATTGACTATCTGTCTCAGCTCACCCAAATGGTGACTCAAACTCCATGACACATAAAAACTTGTATTACAAAGTTCACAACAGCTTATTCATAATAGCTCAAAAATATATATTCAACCCAACAGGAAAATGAATAATTAAATATATTCATAAAATGGAACACTACTCAGCAATAAAAAGGAAAGATACACTGATACATGTAACATCGTCAAGAACAGGGAAGACTACTCCTCTGAAGTGAAAGTTGGAACAGTATATGCTTCCGAGGGGGTAAGGATGACTGGGAAAGGGCATGTAAGAACGTTCTGGGGTAACAGAAATAATCTTTAAGGAGGTATGGGTTACATAAGTGTATGTATTTGTCAAAACCCAAAACTGTAACAGGTAAATCTCTGCATTTCTCCACTGCAAATTACACCTGCATTAAAAAATTGAAGCAAATAAGAAAGTTGTTCAGTGGCAAAGGAAATAAACTGTGTGCATGACATTAATAGTGGTTGATTAGAGTGATTAGAAGCGGGCTAAAATGTGACCAAAATATTAGTAATTAGTCTAGGGCAAAGGTATACAGGAGTTTATTGTCCTACTCATTTCACCATTCTGGGGTTTTATGCTTTTGGCAAAAACAAGTTGGAATATGCATTCTAATATGCATTAGAATAAAAAGGATAATGGGATAAACATGAAGATGTAAAATATGATATCAAAAACACAAAGTGTGGGGGAGAGGAGTTAAAATACAGATCTTTTAGAATGTGTTAGAACTTAAACGATTACCAGTTTAAAACAGGAGAGACAATTAAAGATCAACATATATGAACCCAATAGTAATAACAAATCAAAAACGTACAATAAATACACAAAAAAGTAGAGAGAGGGCTTCCCTGGTGGCGCAGTGGTTCAGAGTCCACCTGCCGATGCAGGGGACGCGGATTCGTGCCCCGGTTCAGGAGGATCCCGCATGCCACAGAGCGGCTGGGCCCGTGAGCCACAGCTGCTGAGCCTGCGCGTCCGGGGCCTGTGCTCCACAACGGGAGAGGCCACAGCAGTGAGAGGCCCGCATACCGCAAAAAAAAAAAAAAAAAAAGTAGAGAGCAAGGAACACAAGCATACCACTAAAAAAAAAAAAATCATCAAACCATAGGGAAGAAACTAAAAGAAGAGGAAAAGTACAGAGAAGAACTACAGAAACAACCAGAATACAGGGAACAAGATGGCAATAAGTACATACAAATCAAAAATCACTGGGTCTTCCCTGGTGGCACAATGGTTAAGAATCCGCCTGCCAATGCAGGGGATGTGGGTTTGAGCCCTGGTCCAGGAAGATCCAACATGCTGTGGAGCAACTAAGTCTGTGCGCCATAACTACTGAGCCTGTGCTCTAGAGCCTGCAAGCCACAACTACTGAGCCCACGTGCCACAACTACTGAAGCCCGAGCACCTAGAGCCCATGCTCTGCAACAAGAGAAGCCACCACAGTGAGAAGCCCGCGCACTGCAATGAAGAGTAGCCCCCACTCGCTGCAGCTAGAGAAAGCCCGTGTGCAGCAACGAAGACCCAATGCAGCCAAAAATAAAATAATAAATTTTTTTAAACATCACTTTAAATGTCAATGGAATAAATGCTTCAATCAAAAGACACAAGGAGGATGACTGGATTAAAAAAAACCAAGACCCATCTATATTCTGCTTAAAAGAGCTAAAGACACACACACAAACTGAAAGCAAAGAGACGTAAAAAGAAATTTCTTGCAAATGTGGGGGGGAGCAATACTCATATCAGACAAAATAGACTTAATAACAAAGTCTATAACAAATGACAAAGAGGGCATTATTTAATGATAAAGTGATACAAGAAGAGGATATAATACTCACCAACATATATGCACCTAATACAGAAGCACCTAAATATATAAAGCAAATATTAACAGACATAAAGGGAGAAACTGGCAATAATACATTAATAGTAGGGGACTTTACGCCTCACTTACATCAATGGACGAAGCATCCATACAGAAAATCAAGAAGGAAACAATGGTCTTAAATGACGCATTAGACCGGTTAATCTTAATAGATATCTACAGGACATTCCATCCCAAAAGATCAGAATACACATTCTTATCAAGTACACATGGTATGTTCTCCAGAATAGATCATATGTTAGGCCAAAAATAACTCTCAACAAATTTCAGAGAATAGGAGTTGTATCAAGCATTTCTTCCAACCACAATGGTATAAAACTAGAAAGCAATTACAGGAAGAAAAATGGGAAAAATGAAACAATATGCTACTAAAAAACCAATGGGTCAATGAAGAAATTGAAAAGGAGATCAGAAAATACTTCAAGACAAATGAACATGGAAACATAGCTTTCTAATACCTATGGGATGCAGCATTTGACAAAATTCAACATTCGTTCATGATAAAAACTTTCATCAAAGTGGGTATAGAGGGAACATATCTGAACATAATAAAGCCCATTTATGACAAACCCACAGCTAACATCATGCTCAATGGTGAAAAGCTGAAAGTTTTTCCTCTAACATCAGGAACAAGACAATGATGCCCATTCTTGCCGCTTTGGTTTAATATAGCATTGGAAGTCCTAGCCACAGCAAACAGACAAAGAAAAAAAATTAAAGGCATCCAAATTTGGAAGGGAAGGAGTAAAACTGCCACTATTTGAAATGACATGATACCATATATAGAAAACCCTAAAGTCTCCACTATTAGAACTAATAAATGACTTAGGTAAAGTGGCAGGATACAAGATTAATATATTTAAAAAATCTATTGGGACTTCTCTGGTGGTCCAGTGGGTAAGACTCTTTGCTCCCAATGCAGGGGGCCCAAGTTCCATCCCTGGTTGGGGAACTAAATCCTGAATGCATGCCACAACTAAGAGTCTGCATGCCGCAACTAAGAGGTCCGCATGCCGCAACTAAGAAGTCCGCATGCCACAACAAAGATCCAGCATGTCGCAACTAAGACCCAGCACAGCCAAAATAAATAAGTAAATAAATAAGTTTTTTTAGATCTATTGTTTTTCATACACTAATAATAAGCTATCAAAAAGAGAAAGCAAGAAGACAATCCCATTTAAAATCGCATCAAGGGCTTCCCTGGTGGTGCAGTGGTTAAGAATCCTCCTGCCAATGCAGGGAACATGGGTTCGAGCCCTGGTCTGGGAAGATCCCACATGCCGCAGAGCAACTAAGCTCGTGCACCACAACTACTGAGCCTGCGCTCTAGAACCCGCGAGCCACACTGCTGAGCCCGTGCACCACAACTACTGAGCCTATGTACCACAACTACTGAAGCCCGCATGCATAGAGCCCCTGCTCCGCAACAAGAGAAGCCACTGCAACGAGAAGCCTGCACACCATAATGAAGAGTAGTAGCCCCTGCTCGCCAAAACTAGAGAAAGCCCGCGTGCAGCAACAATAAATAAAATATAAATTAAAAACAAGTAAAAATAAAAGCAACTGCTGGAGGGGCAGGGCACAGCAGAATCTCCTCTTGGAGAGAAAGGCACTGGTGGATGCCATTACTGCACTCGCCTGGTACCCTGCTAGCATAGCTGGGCTAGATCAGAGGCAGCACCCTCCCTCCAATCTTGCTAAGACAATCAGGAGAAAGTGGTGGCAACCATTGCCTTGATGAAGCAGGAAAGCTCAGGGGGTTGCAGCACTTCCTCACTACTGGTTGGAGTGGATAAGCAGGAACAGACATTCTATCGCTGACATTCTATTGCTCCCTAGCTAAATTCCGGGGCCACATTCAGCCACTCCCTGGCTGAGGCTGACAAGCATGAGCAGTGTGGCATTCTCCCACTCCGAGACCAAAGCTGGTAGGGGTACAAAGGCAAGGCACTGTCCTGCGGCACTGCTGAAACCATGGGCATGTGTGGCAAAGACATTTTCCCACTGTGTTTGGAAAGCCGGGGGGCCAGCCTCACCGCTTACACTCTCCAGCTGACCTGCTAAAGCCAGCAGGCATGTGCAATACACACAAGGGCCACCCCTTGATTGCCCTCTCTGTTGGACAAGGAGGCTGACATTACTGAGCTCTAGGGGACTGTAACAATTGAAAAGACAGTTCTTGGCAGGCCACCATCCCCAGGGCATTGCACAGAAAACCAGAAGAAATTCAACCCCAGTCTTCCTGTGAAAGGGGCCTATTTACTTAGCCTGGAGCTTCAGCCTGAGGGACAGGTCTCAGGTTTCCCACACACCCAGGAGCTAAGGAGGTGCTCCCAGGGAGACACCCATCCCTGTTTTCCTTTGACCTTGCTACAGCTCTAAAAGACCTTCCAGAAAGGAGCTTGTACAACTGTCTAGAGCCCCAATTTTTGTAACTGTCACCCAGGGAACACCTACAGATCTCCTGGACTGGAGGCCAGTAGGAATTACAAATGTGACCCACAGGACTGTATATATTTCTATACAGATCCTGCCTGGGGGTCTGGCTTCCAATCAGCCTGAAACTAGGTGCTAAATGAGATTCCTCCTATTAACACACTGATAGGTCTTGGCACACCCTCAGCAAGCCTACAAGAATAAATCAAGAATAAATCAAGCAGTTTAGGGACTTCCCTGGTGGTCCAGTGGTTAAGAATCCGCCTTCCAATGCAGGGGATGCGGGTTCAATCTCTGGTCAAGGAACTAAGATCCCACATGCCGTGGGGCAACTAAGCCCACACGTCACAACTACTGAGCCCGTGCACCACAACTACAGAGACCACACACCACAACTAGAGAGAAGCCCACGCACCGTAAAGAGCCCACACACCACAATGAAAGATCCCGTGTGCCTCAACTAAGACCCGACGCAGCCAAAAATAAATAAATAATTTTTTTTAAAAAAAAGGAAGCATTAAGACATTAAAAACACTAATAATGTATTAACCAAAAGGTATACTACAAAAATTATACTTAGATGTTTTTTCAATATCTGCCTAGAAAAAACTACTTTGGACACAAGGCAGTTTTACAATAAATAAGTGTTAACATGTACATAACCTATAGTTTATCTGCTCACACAACCGTATGCTACTTACAGCACACACTCAACAGGCATGCATAAACCACTCAATTCTATCCAAGAGAATCCTACTGCCTGGTAAAATGCTAGAGTTAGTGTTTTTACATGATAGGTAATTATATCCTCTTATAAAGAGATGTAAAACCTTTATGCCACCCAGGGATCAACTATATCAACTAGTAAACTTCGGGGATTTGTCCAGTTCCTCAAAAGATTTACAGACCGCAGGGAAATAAATCTTGCTGAAGAACACAAAGTTCTTGCTCAGTAAGCACCAACTTCCCCACATAATAATATCTGAAAAATGAGAACCAAAAACACAGAGTATGAAAATTAATAATGTGTAGATGGATCTCTATTAATTTGTGGCAAAATATTCACGAGGAAATAATCCTTTCATTTGAAAATAAAGTGATTAATTGGAATTCATTTAAATTGAGGTGATGAAGAGATAAGCCATGGACAGAAAAAAAATTTTTCAAAACATATATCCTACAAATGACTCAAAGCCAAAATATGTAAAAAACTCTCCAAATTCAACAGTAATTGGCAAAAGACATGAATAGACATATCACCAAAGAGGATATAGGGAAAAGAAAAGAACATTCCAAAAGAGACTGAGGATATAGGGAATTTTGCAGATGACAGGGACTTCCAGAGGGCCCAGTCAAAAGGCTTCAGGAGTTGGGGTGAGTAGTGGAGGGAGTAGGGGAATCCACAGAGAGATTTCAAAAGTTTGACAACTGAATGCTATTTGGAGGAGAGTGTGAGGATGAGAGATGGTCTTTGGCTTCCTATGGTGACTGAGGTCAACAAGGATAAAAGTCCCCATGGTCTTAGACGGTGATGGCAACACTGTGAGTGTACCATGAGAGGGGGAAAGGCAGATGGTGATGGGGTAGACACCCAGAATTCTAGAGCCACTTACTCCCTCCTGCCAGTGGTGGAGTGGAGGCCATGGGGCGCCCTCTTGACATCTGCTCATTTTAGTCACTTTTGCAGGGAAATTTTCCAAAAAAAAATTATAGTTTACTTCATTTGTCCTCATGATAGCTCTGTGAAGTAGGATATAGAGGGATATTATTACACACCTCCAATCAATTAATCTTTGACAAAGGAGGCAAGAATATACGATGGAGAAAAAACAGTCTCTTCAGCAAGTGGTACTGGGCAAGTTGGAGAGTCATCGGTAAACCAATGAAGTTAGAACACTCCCTCACACCATACACCAGATTTGGCATGTACACTATGGAAAACAGTATGGAGGTTCCTCAAAAAACTAAAAATAGAGTTGCTGTATGATCCAGCAATCCCACTCCTGGGCATATATCCAGACAAAATTAAAATTCAGAAAGAAAGATGCACCCCATGCTCATAGCAGCACTATTTTACAATAGCCAAGACATGGAAGCAACCTAAGTGTCCATCAACAGATGAATAGACAAAGAAGATGTGGCATATGTGTGTGTGTGTGTGTGTGTGTGTGTGTGTGTGTACCATGGAATGTTATTCGGCCATAAAAAGAATGAAATAATGCCATTTGCAGCAATATGGATGGACCTAGAGATTATCATACTAAGTTAAGTCAGACAGAGAAAGACAAATATTATATGATATCATCTATATGTGGAATCTCAAAAAATGATACAAATGAACTTATATACAAAACAGAAACAGACTTACAGACATAGAAAACAAACTTTGGTTACCAAAGGAGAAAGGGTGGGGGTACAATTAGGAGTTTCGGATTAGCAGGTACAAATTACTATATATAAAATAGATAAACAACAAGATCCTACTGTACAGCACAGGGAACTATATTCAATATCTTATAATAAACTATAATGGAAAAGAATCTGAAAAGAAGAATATGTATATATACAAATATATATAACTGAATCACTTTGCTGTATACCAGAAACTAACACAACATTGTAAATCAACTATGCCTCAATTTTAAAAAAATTTTAGGGGACTTCCCTGGCAGCGCAGTGGTTAAGAATCCGCCTGCCAATGCAGGGGACACGAGTTCGAGCCCTGGTCCGGGAAGATCCCACATGCCGTGGAGCAACTAAACCCGTGCGCCACAACTACTAAGCCTGCGCTCTAGAGCCCACAGGCCACAACTACTGAGCCCGCATGCCACAACGACTGAAGCCTGCATGCCTAGAGCCCATGCTCTGCAACAAGAGAAGCCACTACAATGAGAAGCCTGCGCACCACAACGAAGAGTAGCCCCCGCTCGTCGCAACTAGAGAAAGCCCGCACCCAGCCAACGAAAACCCAAAGCGGCCAAAAAATAAAGAAATTTAATAAATAAATAAATATTAATAAAAATTTTAAAAGAAGGATATTATTTACATTTGCAAGAGTATAAAACTATAGTATAAAAACTATAGTAGGTTAGATGATTAACTTGAGATCATACTACAGTAGCCCGTTCAATATATGAATAAAAATACCAAGAGCACATGTTAGCTGCAGTCATGTTCTGGTTAGAGAAAATATATAAGTACAGTACTTTGAAAATGCAGAACTGATTTAATACTGTTAAATTTAAAATATTAGCATCTTTAAGTAACACATCTTTATATAAGAAAATCTCCCAAGCCAAAATACATACAAAGAGAAATATCCCTCTCTTTTATTTCTTCACTATAAACTTTTAATTCTCATTTCTGATTTCCACTTCTGACCCCGTAAAGACTGCTGAATATGGTTTCTCTTGCTTGCATCTTTCTCCTCTCCACCTAAGGTCCCAAATACAAAGAACTAGACCATTAATAATTCTTGGCTCACTTCAACGTTGAATGCTTGGACCTCTTCTTTATATTTTAATAATATAATAAATACCTATGAACCCATCACCCAAGATGAGAAGTATAACATTACCAGTAATTTCCATTTACTAACATAGACTCATACATCCTAAACCCTGTCAGCCACCCACTGCTGGGTAGCCATTCTCCTAAATTTTGTGCTTCTCACTCCTTTGCAGACACACACACACAGAGTTGTAGTTTTTATTTTTGTATTATACAATTTGAGAGTTTTGATTAGTTCATGTGTCTGGCTGTTGCTGTAAACTATGAAGCTATATAAATTCACCTGGCCTCAGATTCTTTCCATGTTCCACAGGTGAAATAATGGAAATTCCAAAATACTTCCAAAGTGAACACATATATACATAAAAACTGGAAGACACAATAAAAGCAACAAGAGGTAAAATTTCAGTGAAAACTAGGTTAAACAGTAGGTGCCAAGAAGATATTCAAATGATAACAACTGAGGCCCAGTCCTCTTGTTTTTTAAGATTAAAAGCATCACAGGCAAAGAAAAAAGAAAAAAAGAAAAGCCATTCTCTATAAGGCAAGAATCATAGTAGTCCCTTGATAATAGTAAGAGGAGAGAGAAAGTTCAAGCCTCCTTTAACTATTCACAAAATCAAAAGAAAAAAAGAATCCCTTGGTGTTTTTATCATTTTCTTTTTCTACTACATCTAGCACCAGAGAGAAGAAAGCACAATTAAAACTACAATAACTCTAAAAATGCTTGCACCTTTTAAAGGATCTAAGATTCAGCTTCCCCGAAGACACATTAAAATTTAAACTATCTTGCAAACAAAATCCAAACCCAGTTTATTTTTCTTCATCTACAAATAAAAACCCCACAAGCCTAAAATATTTCCTAGCTGACCCTTTAAGAAAATGTTAGCACACTCCTGCCCTAGGCTAAAGACTGTCCCAGACATACAAAACAAAAACGGAGTAATCTGACTATATCCCAGAACCAAGTCCAAAAATATTTAAAGGAATACAAAATACCAGCCCTGAGCAACATAAAATTCACAAAGTGTGTCATCCAAAGAAATGTTTCAAAGCATGCAAATAAGCAAGAAATTCTGACCCACAATTAGAAGATCAATCAATTGATAAAACAGATCGACTTTTTTTTTATTGAGGTAATCTTGATTTACAACATTATATAAGTTTCAGGGGTACAACACAGCGATTCATAATATAGTGATTCACAATATAATTATAAAATATTGGCTATATTCCCCATGCTGTACAATATATCCTTGTAGCTTAATTTTTTTAAATTGAAGTAGAGTTGATTTACTATGTTGTGTTAGTTTCTAGTGTGCAGCAAAGTGATTCAGTTATATATACATATATATACATATTCTTTTTCAGATTCTTTTCCATTATAGTTTATTACAAGATATTGAATATAATAGTTCCCTGTGCTATACAGTAGAACCTTGTTGTTTATCTATTTTATATACAGTAGTTTGTATCTCCTTGCAGCTTATTTTATACCTACTAGCTTGTAACTCTTAATACCCTAACCCTATCTTGCCCCTCCCCACCGGTAACCACTAGTTTGTTCTCTATATCTGTAAGTCTGCTTTTTTTTGTTATATTCACTATTGTATTTTTTACATTCCAGATAGAAGTGGTTTTGTATAGCATTTGTCTTTCTCTGTCTGACTTATTTCACTAAGCATAATACCCTCTAAGTCCAATCATGTTGCTGCAAATGGCAAAATTGCATTGTGTGTGTGTGTGCGTGTATGTGTGTACATGTAAATCCACATCCTCCTTATCCATTCATCTGTTGATGGACACTTAGGCTGCTTCTATATCTTGGCTACTATAAATAGTGCTGCTGTGAACACTGCACTGGGGTGCATGAATCTTTTTGAATTAGTGTTTTTGTTTTATTTTCTTTTTCTGGATATATACCTAGGAGTGGAATTGCTGGATCATATGGTAGTTCCATTTTTAGTTTTTTGAGGAACCTCCATACTGTTCTCCATAGTGGCTGCACCAACTTACATTCCCACCAACAGTGTACAAGGATTCCCTTTTCTCACCAACATTTGTTATTTGTGGCATTTTTTATGGCAGCCATTCTGAGAGGCATGAGGTTTTGTGGTTTTGATTTGCATTTCTCTGATGACTGATGATGTTGAGCAACTTTTCATGTGCCTGTTGGCCATCTGTACATCTTCTTTGAGAAAATGTCTATTCAGGTCTTCTGTCCATCTTTTAATGGGGTTGTTTGCTTTTTTTATGTTGAGTTGTATGAGCTGTTTATATATTTTAGATATTAACCCCTTATCAGTCATATCATTGCATATCATTTCTCCCATTCAGTAGGTTTTCTTTCATTCCGTCAATGGTTTCCTTTGCTGTGCAAAAGTCTTTAAGTTTAATTAGGTCCCATTTGTTTATTTTTGCTTCTATTTCCTTTACTTTAGGAGACAGATACAAAAAAATATTGCTACAATTTATGTCAAGGAGTGTTTATGGTTTTGAGTCTTACATTTAGGTCTTTAATCCATTTTGAGCTTACTTTTGCATATGATGTGAGAAAATGTTCTAATTTCATTCTGTTACATGTAGCTGTCCAGTTTTCCAAGTGCCACTTATTGAAGAGACTATCTTTACTCCACTGTATATACTTGCCTCCTCTGCCACTGATCAATTGACCAAAAACGCATGGGTTTATTTCTCAGCTCTTTATTCTGTTCCACTGATCTATGTCTGTTTTTGTGCCAGTACCATACTGTTTGGATTACTGAAGTTTTGTAGTATAGTCTGAAGTCAGCAAGTGTGATACCTCCAGCTCTGTTCTTCTTTCTCAAGACTGTTTTGGCTGTTCAAGGTCGTTTGTGTTTCTATACATATTTTAAAATTATTTGTCATAGTTCTGTGAAAAATGTCATTGGTATTGTGACAGGTATTGCACTGAATCTATAGATTGCTTTGGGTAGCATGGTCATTTTACCAATTTTAATTCTTCCAATCCACAAACACAGTATATCTTTCCATAGAATAGGCTGACATTTAAACTCTCTGATAAACATACTCCATTTACTCAAGAAGGTAGAAGAGAATGTGAACATATTAAAAAGACATGGGAGGGACTTCCTTGGTGGTCCAGTGGCTGACTCTATGCTCCCAATGCAGGGGGCCTGAGTTCAATCCCTGGTCAGGGAACTAGATCCTGCACGCATGCTGCAACTAAGAGTCTGCATGCTGCAACTAAAGATCCCGCATGCCACAACTAAGGCCTGGCACAGCCTAAATAAATATTTTTTAAACAAAATACATGGGAGATCTCTCCATACAGAAACACACACACACACAACTTCTAAAAATGAAAAATGCAGTGTCTGAAATGAAAAATACACTGGATAGGTTAATGATATATTAGATACTGCAAAAAAGAAAAAGATCAGGAAATATGCAGAGACAGCAATAGAAACTACTGGAAACACAAAAGGAAAAAAAAGACGGAAAAAAAAAGATTAGGAAACAGGCAGAGGCAGCAATAGAAACTACTGGAAACACAAAAGGGGAAAAAAAACAGGAAAATAATGAACACAGCATCAGTGAGTTGTGAGACAGCATCAAGTAAGCTAAAATACATGTAGGGAAGAGGAAAAAAACATTTTAATATGTTCTACAAGAGACACTGTGAGGAGAATAAGACAAGCCATGGACTGGGAAAAATATTATACACATGCACAGTTATCTGAAATATACAAAGAGCTCTTAGAACTCAACAACAAGAAAAGAAACAACCTGGGCTAAAGATCTGACAGATACCTCACCAAAGAAGACATATAGATGGCAAATAAGCATATGAAAAGATGTGTCCCATTAACCTCCAAAATATATAAACAGCTCATGCAGCTCAATATAAAAAAAACAAACAACCCAATCCAAAAATGGGCAGAAGACCTAAATAGACATTTCTCCAAAGAAGATATACAGATGGCCAAGAAGCACATGAAAAGCTGCTCAACATCACTAATTATTAGAGAAATGCAAATCAAAACTACAATAAGATATCACCTCACACCAGTTAGAATGGGCATCATCAGAAAATCTACAAACAACAAATGCTGGAGAGGGTGTGGAGAAAAGGGAACCCTCTTGCACTGTTGGTGGGAATGTAAATTGATATAGCCACTATGGAGAACAGTATGGAGGTTCCTTAAAAAACTAAAAATAGAATTACCATATGATCCAGCAATCCCACTACTGGGCATATACCCAGAGAAAACCACAATTCAAAAAGACACATGCACCCCAATGTTGACTGCAGCACTATTTACAATAGCCAGGTCATGGAAGCAACCTAAATGCCCATCAACAGACGAATGGATAAAGAAGATGTGGTACATATATACAATGGAATATTACTCAGCCATAAAAAGGAACGAAACTGGGTCATTTGTAGAGACGTGGATGGATCTAGAGACTGTCATACAGAGCGTAGTAAGTCAGAAAGAGAAAAACAAATATTGTATATTAATGCATATATGTGGATCTAGAAAAATGGTACAGATGAACCGGTTTGCAGGGCAGAAATTGAGACACAGATGTAGAGAACAAATGTATGGAGACCAAGGGGGGAAAGCCGTGGGGGGGTGGGGGGGGTGGTGTGATGGATTGGCCGATTGGGATTGACATGTATATACTGATGTGTATAAAATTGATGACTAATAAGAACCTGCTGTATAAAAAAATTAAATTAAAAAATTTTTAAAAAAAGAGAACAGATGAAAAGCCAAAACTGATTATTTTATTCCTAGTGACATTTTATATGTTAACTGAAAAAAAAAAAAGATGTGTCCCATCATATGT
Source organism: Stenella coeruleoalba (assembly GCF_951394435.1). NCBI lineage: Eukaryota > Metazoa > Chordata > Mammalia > Artiodactyla > Delphinidae > Stenella > Stenella coeruleoalba. Next base: position 33,718,096 of record NC_137165.1, read on the forward strand.
TATCATGGAAAACAAATTCAAACAATGAAATACCATAACACAGGTAGTAGAACAATGATTGATATAATCAATGCTCATGAGGATGTGGAGCAACAGGAACTCTCATTTCAGGGAATATATGGGAACTCTATATTTTCTGCTCAATATTTCTGTGAGCTTAAAACTATTCTAAAAATAAAATCTATTAAAAGATATATCTATATATCCTATTTTAGAGTATCTATATATTCTAAATAAATAACCAATTTTTTTCACAAATCCACATTTTTGAGAAACCACCATTCCACTTTTCACAGTGGCTACACTACCAAAGCACATGGATTCCAATTTTTCCACATCCTCACCAACATTTCATTTTCTGTGGAGTTCTTTTCTTTTCTTTTCTTTTATTCTAGCCATTCTAATGGATGTGAAGTGGTATCTCTTTGTGGTTTTGATTTGCATTTCCCTAATGATGATGTTGAGCATCTTTTCACGTGCTTATGGGCCATTTGCATATCCTCTTTGGAGAAATGTCTACTCAAGTTCTTTGCCCATTCTTCAATCACATTTTTTTATTGTTGTTATGTATTTCAGATTTTTATACAATATATGAAATGGTATAATACTACTTGAAGGTAGGTTGTGATGAATTATAGATATATATTTTAAATCCTAAATTACCACTAAAAACAAAACGAGACAGTTAATAGAATACAGGAGATAAAGCGGAATCATTCTATAATTTAAATCCTGTAATACAAACGTTACACGTAAATGGTCTAAAACAATTATAATCAGAGTGCAATGTTGGATAAAAAAGCAAGACACAATTATATGCTGCCTACAAGAAATGCATTTCACATATAAAGAAAATCAAAGGTTAAAAGTAAAAAAGATCACAAGAGATACATCATACCAGCACTAGTCAAAAGAAAGCAACAGTGTCTACATTAATAACAGGAAAAGTGGGTTTCAGAGCAAGGAATATTACCAGGGATTTCACTAAAAACAAACAGATCAACACATAAAGAAGATTTTACCATCCTAAATGTTTTTGCTCCCAGTAACAGAGTGGTAAAACACATAAAGCAAAAACTGATAAAATTAAAAGAATTCACTAACTATTATTATGGAAGATCTCAACAACCATCTCCTATAACTGATAGAAGAAGCAGAAAGACAACCAGTAAGGATACAGAAGAAGGGAACAAGATAGACCATATTCAGGGACATAAAACAAATCACAAAACACTTAACAGGACTGGAATCATATAAACTATGCCTTCTGATAAAAATGGGATTAAATTAGAAATTAATAATAGAAAGATATAGAAAATGGTACAGATGAATCAGTTTGCAGGGCAGAAATAGAGACACAGATGTAGAGAACAAACATATGGACACCAAGGGGGGAAAGTGGTGGGGGTGAGAGTGGTGGTGGGACGAATTGGAAGATCAGCCATCTATTATTTTTTTGTTGTTTGCTTTTCGTTTTGGGGTTTTCCAGGTTTTTTTATTGTTATTATTGGAGTATAATTGCTTTACAATGTTGTGTTAGTTTCTACTGTACAGCAAAGTGAACCAGCTATACATATATATACATCCCCTCTTTTTTTGGATTTCCTTCCCATTTAGGTCACCACAGAGCATTGAGTAGAGTTCCTTGTGCTGTACAGTAGGTTCTCATTAGTTATCTATTTTATACATAGTATCAATAGTGTATATATCTCAATCTCAATCTCCCAATTCATCTCACCCCCGCTTTCCCCTTTGGTATCCATACATTTGTTCTCTACATCTGTGTTTCTATTTCTGCTTTGTAAATAAAATTGTCTATACCAATTTTTTTCAGATTCTGTAGTACGATATCTTAGTCAAATCACTATAAAATGTTATCCCATCTTAACCTGTTCAATCCACATCCCATACATGGACCAGTGAACATGGGGTACCGAGCGTCAGCCCCAAGCCTCCCTCCTCAGCCTGGCCACCTAATCAACCTGGGGGAGGAAAAGCATGGATGTTGATAATGGGAGGTAAGGAGGGTATAGAGAAATCTATGTACCTTCTGCTCTATTTTGCTATGAACCTAAGGCTGCTCAAAAAAGTCTTTTTTTTTCCCAAAGCCCCTTAAGGTGAGCCACGTGAAGGAACACATCTTTGTACATATTTTACATTTATCTAAAATATATATAGAACTTCTACCTAAAATATATATAGAACTCTTATAACTCAGTAATAAAAAAAAACATTAAAATGGGCAATATTTTAAGAGCAATTTTATAAAAAAATAATAAAATGGTAAATAAGCAGAAGAAAACATGATCAGTATCATTTATCATTAGGGAAAATGGAACACTGCTGGTGGGAATGCAAATCAGAATAGCTACTTTAGAATTGCAATTTGGCATTTGCTTATAAAATTAAGCCTAACTTACTATAGGACCCAGTAATCTCACTCCTACATACTGACCCAAGAGACATGAAAACATATATACACAAGCAACTATTCAGAGGAGCTTTATGCATAAGAGACAAAACTGGAAATAATCCAAATAACCATTCACTGATGAAAGGAAAAACAAGTTAGAGTATATCCAGACAATGGAATACTACTCAGAAATTTTAAAAAGGAATGAACAACTAAACTGAAACACACAACAACAGCTATGATTCTCAAAAGCATTATGTGAAATGAAAGAAACCAACCACATATAAATGTTATATATCCCATTTTTTTCAAATTCCAAAACGGCAGAAACAATAGAGACATAAATCATATTAGTGGTTTTGGGACCCCAAGTTGGGGCCAGTTACAAGGATACAAGGGGACTTTTACATTAAGCAGATTACAATATGTACAGTTCAATAGTTCCTAGCATATTTACAGAGTTGTGCAGCTATTACCATAATTAATTTTAGAACATTTTTATCAGCTCAAAAAATTAAAAACCTTTATACATTACCAGTCATTCCCCAACCTCTCAATCTCCCAACCCCAGGCAAACACTAATCTGCTTTCATTCTCTATGAATCTGCCTATTCTGGATATTTCATATAAAATGAAATCAATAATTTGTGGCCTTTTATAGCTGAGTTTTTTTAATTAGCATAATGTTTTCAAGATTCATCATGTTATAGCATTTATCAGAACTTCAATTCTATACGGTCAAGTAATATTCCATTGTATGGTTATACCACATTCTCTTTATCAGTTAACAGACATCTGGATTGTTTCTACCTTTTGACTAATATGAATAATGCTGCTATAAATATTCATGCACAAGTTTTTGTATAGGTGTTTGTTTTCATTTTTATTGGCTATACATCTAGGAGTGGAATTACTGGGACATATGGTAACTCTGTATTTAACATTTTAAGGAATTGTCAAGCTATTTTCCAGTGGCTGTACTATCTTACATTTGCATAAGCCATGTATGAAAGTCCCAAATTAGTCCACATCTCACCAACACTTGTTATTATCTCTCTTTTGGATATAGCCATTTTACTGGATGTAAAGTAGAAAAGGGGACTTCTTACAGTGATAAATGGCTTTGTGTTTTGATTGTGGTAGTAGTTACATAACGGTATCCATCTGGCAAACCTCATCAAATTTTATACTTATAATTGATGAGCTTCATTGCAGGTAAATTATTTCTAATAAAGACAAATCCTTTAAAAGACTTTCATACGGACCTGGAGGAATCAGGCTCCCTGACTTCAGACTATACTACAAAGCTACATTAATCAAGACAGTATGGTACTGGCACAAAAACAGAAATATAGATCAATGGAACAGGATAGAAAGCCCAGAGATAAACACATGCACATATGGTCACCTTATCTTTGATAAAGGAGGCAAGAATATACAGTGGAGAAAAGACAGCCTCTTCAATAAGTGGTGCTGGGAAAACTGGACAAGTACATGTAAAAGTATGAAATTAGAACACTCCCTAACACCATACACAAAAATGAACTCAAAATGGATTAAAGACCTAAATGTAAGGCCAGACACTATCAAACTCTTAGAGGAAAATATAGGCAGAACACTCTATGACAGAAATCACAGCAAGAACCTTTTTGACCCACCTCCTAGAGAAATGGAAATAAAAACAAAAATAAACAAATGGGATCTAATGAAACTTAAAAGCTTTTCCACAGCAAAGGAAACCATAAATAAGACGAAAAGACAACCCTCAGAATGGGAGAAAATATTTGCAAATGAAGCAACTGACAAAGGATTAATCTCCAAAATTTATAAGCAGCTTTATGCAGCTCAATATCAAAAAAACAAACAACCCAATCCAAATATGGGCAGAAGACCTAAATAGACATTTCTCCAAAGAAAATACACAGATTGCCAACAAATACATGAAAGAATGCTCAACATCATTAATCATTAGAGAAATGCAAATCAAAACTACAATGAGGGCTTCCCTGGTGGCGCAGCGGTTGAGAGTCCGCCTGCCGATGCAGGGGACACAGGTTCGTGCCACCGTCTGGGAAGATCCCACATGCCATAGAGCGGCTGGGCCCGTGAGCCATGGCCGCTGAGCCTGCACGTCCGGAGCCTGTGCTCCGCAACGGGAGAGGCCACAACAGTGAGAGGCCTGCGTACCGAAAAAAAAAACAAAAAAACTACAATGAGGTATCATCTCACACCGGTCAGAATGGCCATCATCAAAATATCTACAAACAATAAATGCTGGAGAGAGTGTGGAGAAAAGGGAACCCTCTTGCACTGTTGGTGGGAATGCAAATTGGTACAGCCACTATGGAGAACAGTATGGAGGTTCCTTAAAAAACTAAAAATAGAACTACCATATGACCCAGCAATCCCACTACTGGGCATATACCCTGAGAAGACCATAATTCAAAAAGAGTCATGTACCAAAATGTTCATTGCAGCTCTATTTACAATAGCCAGGACATGGAAGCAACCTACGTGTCCATCAACAGATGAATGGATAAAGAAGATGTGGCACATATATACAATGGAATATTACTCAGCCATAAAAAGAAACGAAATTGAGTTATTTGTAGTGAGGTGGATGGACCCAGAGTCTGTCATACAGCATGAAGTAAGTCAGAAAGAGAAAAACAAATACCGTATGCTAACACATATATATGGAATCTAAGAAAAAAAAAAGGGCATGAAGAACCTAGGGGCAAGACGGGAATAAAGACACAGACCTACTGGAGAATGGACTTGAGGATATGGGAAGGGGGAAGGGTAAGCTGTGACTAAGTGAGAGAGTGGCATGGACATATATACACTACCAAAGGTAAAACAGATAGCTAGTGGGAAGCAGCCGCACAGCACAGGGAGATCAGCTTGGTGCTTTGTGACCACCTAGAGGGGTAGGATAGGGAGGGTGGGAGGGAGGGAGATGCAAGAGGGAAGAGATATGGGAACATATGTATATGTATAACTGATTCACTTTGTTATAAAGCAGAAATTAACACACAACTGTAAAGCAATTATACTCCAATAAAGATGTTAAAAAAAAAAGACTTTCATATATATTATTTATTTAACCGTGTCGGGTTTTAATTGCAGCACGCAGGATGTTTAGCTGCGGCATACAAATTCTTAGTTGCAGCATGTGGGATCTAGTTCCCTGACCAGGGATCAAACCCAGGCCCCCTGCATTGGGAGCATGGAGTCTTAGCCACTGGACCACCAGGGAAGTCCCTAAAAGACTTACTTTAAAATAACTATTATTTAGAAAATTATGAGTTTTCACTTTCACACCTAGGAATGTGTTGTGATAAATAAACACAGATTTCCAAGACCATAATTTGTCCAATTCACTAAGACTCCTACAATCTTCTTTACAGTTCTAAAGTAAAAAAGCATTTAAGCTGTACCGATAATAATCAGCATCTCCATTACAAGTCTGTTTATTTGGGTCAGAATCATTAAGCTCACATGTAATTTAGTTGCTTCATGTTACACCTTTGTTTTTATCTGATTCGAGATATCCGTCACTAATCCTTTTGATGTACTTTTAATAGTTTATACCAAGTCCTGTAAAGGGAACCAACGTTTCTTTTAAAGGGCTGATTTAATTTAGGGTGAATGTAACTTAAATACATTACAGCTGTCTCTGTGACATACTTTATCCCAACAGCTTAAAATTTTAAATACACTAATGTAGGATAATAGCTTTCCTATATATTGGTCCCGATATTGACTATTTTCAATGCTCTTCACCACTAGACTAAACAACCAAGGGCTCCAAATATAATGAAGACACAACTGAAGATATTTTAGACCTTCAAAAGTGGATGAAAACACAGAGAAAACAGAGCTACTTTTTACACATTTCAACTGATACACAACTGTTTGATTCCTGCTGTCAGAGACACAGCCTAGAAACACCTGAATTTGGTAAAAGTGCTTCCCTGTAATAATGGAAAAATCATATAATGGGACACAGTGAGGCCTAAATTATTAAGGAGCGAGCTTTAAAGTTCAATTTCCAGCTGGATCACTTATCAACTATGTGTCATGGCATTCACCTTGCAGAATAGCGGTAAAGTGGTGATAATGTTTATTATCAACCTAGAATTTTATCTGAAAAATACTAAGCAATATTATACACTTGATTTATCAATTTACTTCCTCTCTTTTCTGTTCAGTATACTTCCCACGCACTATAGCCCTCATATGAAAAGTCCCTAACTACAGGGATCAAATATTTAGGTATAAACTGAGAATACTCTTAAATCAATTTCTCTAATACCATGACATCACCAAAAACTAAAAAAAAATTTTAAACTAAAAAAGCAGCACTTCTAAAGCAAATATTCTCTATTAGAAACACTGTTCTATGACCAAAAATATTAAATAAATTGATAGTGAACAGAACAAATGTTCCCAAGTTATAATTTATCTGAATAATGGGCTTAGCAAAATTTTATAAAAATCTAAATGATCCCAAGTGATAAAGGCTCCACTGATAAGGACTAGGTGTTATGAAAAACATACACAAAGCAAACTGAGAAGTAATTAGAGCAGAAAACATTAGGGAAGCCCTAAATCTCATAGTTTGGCCATTTAAAATGTCGATAAGCCTGATTCCTCTTTGCAAAATACTGGTGATGACTGTAAGCAAATGTCAGTTGGCCTACTTTTGGAAGGTTGCTAGTGTTTTGGATGAACAGACTGTGAGTGTGTGTAAAGATTTACTTGTTTAACCATAGTTATTACATTTTTACAGTAAAAAAAAACTTATGGCAAACCGTTCTGGAAAAGTTAAGCAGAATTTCGGAATTGATATGACTGAACAAATCAAAAGCTCTTCCTTGAATGTGACAAAAGCCACATTTAACTTGCTTGAAGAGGATGAAAGAGGTAACTTGTACATTGAGAAAAGTAATGAAAATTCAACACACAGAAAGTGCACCCTATATGAAAATATATCCCCCCCAAAAAAAGAAAATGAGAAAAAGTTTAACAATTCTAAAGGTGTTCTACTCATATTTGCTTCTAAAAAATAACGTAAGCCATTCATATCATAAAAAGTCAGCAACAATTAGTATTATTGACTGCATGGGTGGGCTGTTTACAATATTACAAGCTTCAGAAAATACATGGCATTTACACTCCACTAAGGGAAAAGTGGGTTGGATCTTGGGGTTATTTTAAAACCTTTTAATATTTTAAGATGTGAAACTGTGAATTCCGTGCACAGCAGAACAAAAAACAATAGTACCTTTCCAGTAGTAAGTAATAACAAAATAAGCTAGAAGGAATAAGCCAAGTTGGCTACCCACTGTTTTGGATGAGTATTAAGATTTTGGCTCACAGGCACTTGAGGAAACTGTATCTCCACAGAGTCCGTCTATTCCCAGAGTAAAGGCGCTAGTTTATAAGAATTTGCTCTAAAACAAGGAAGTTCAGATACTCAGTATATTGGACTCCTAAGAATAACGAGTAAGGTTCAATCTGCATTTCTAAGAAATCTGGTTCAGGTGAGAGGCCAAAATGATCGTCTACTCCATAATCAATAAGCAAACAGCATAAGCACAAGGCTAAGGTAATTCCTAATAATAAACTCAGTTATAAACTCAGAGTCAAAAGCGGCGCTATCCATTTGGTCACTGATAAATGACTAAAAAAGAGAAAAAAACTTTATACAAAAGTGGAGTTCTAGTTTTTCTTTTACAAAATACTGGATAAATTCATTTCGGGGCACCACCCATATATATTCCACATATTAGGCAAGGCACTGAAGAGAATGCAATGATTAATAAATCACTGTTCCTGTGATTCCAAAGGAACATATTATAGTAAGGGAAAGACCATAATAAAGGAGAAATTTCCCCCAAAAGCTATGAAAATCAGAGGTCGGCAAGAAACAATCAAGAAAATATAATAGAAAAAGAAAACAAATTAAAAAAAGAAAAAAAATACAACACTCAAAGAGAGTCATGATTTGAAATGACATGGTAAAATATGCAAAGTTTTTCTTTTTGTGAAACTAAAGATATATAACATAAAAAACTGATAGATTTCACCAAATAACAAGATAGGTTGCAAACTACACAGGAAGTCTACAGGACACATATCCATGATAATATTTCACTAAGAATAATCTAGTAGAGAGCTGAAATCAATAAGAGAAAAGAGTACAAACAAGCACGGTATTATGAGAATAAACAGCAAAAATACGAAGATTTTTCCAATCTTCCTAGCACTCAAAGACAGAAAAATTGCAAGAATAGGATTTTCCTGCATCACACAGGCCAAGACTGAAAAGATTCATAAGAGCCAGTAGAGGACAGAATTGGGGGAAAAAAAGGAATTCTCATATATAAATGACAACATATTCTCTCTGAGAAGCAATTTTACAACATGTATCAAAATTTTACATGTATACATTCTTTTACCCAGTAATTCCCCTTCTAGGAATTATCCTGAAAATATTTATACTTCCTTGTGTATTTTTTAAATGTACATATACAGAAGCATATAACTATATAACCTGTTATAGGGAAAAGGTTAAAATTAATATAAATGTTTATACAATGGAATGACATAATTTTTAGCAATGTTGAAAGTTTTGAAATGGAAAGACATTCATTATATAAACTGTTATGAAAAAACCTACATATACACATCAATAGCAAATAAATATAATACATGTAAAGAACTTGAATCAGGTCCTGTTCATACTACTACAAGTTACTTTCATGCATGTATGAATAGCTTAGGGGGAAAAAAACAGGAAATACATACTCTAAGCTGTCAATACATGCTCAGTATCTAAAGAGAGAAAAGAAGGAAAGTAAAGAGGTAACCTGGGTTTATCTCTAATAACAGAATCATGTGAATTTTCACTTTCTACATTTCAGTATTCCTTGAATTTTTATAATGAATACTTTAGCTGGTTAGAATTAATTGTATGGTCTTTATATTAAGGAATTTAAAACATATTAAAATGTATATGTCCTCTGATCCCATTCCTTGGAAATAAGCATTATTAGCACAAAATCTATAGTCATATAAAATTTTTAACTTATATTAAATTTAACTTATATATTAAATCACACATATTGCTATATTCTATTTCACAAGTGAGGTACTGAGTTACTAAAAACCACTATGGCTCCTAAGAGTAACAAGGAAGAAGAATTTACTTGGAATTAAGTTCTAAAAAGACAGATTTGAAAGATAGTAACAGCTTTTATCTGACATGAGAATACCAATTGATTGGTCATAGCTTCCTGGAAGACTGCACTGAAAAAAATTCTAAAGCAAGTGTAGGTTCATTAAAAACGTAATCAATGATTGTTAGTGACCATGAAAATATAGGGAAATACAAACTGTGTCGTTGGGAGTAAATGCCCATTAAATACAATAATGACCTTCTACAGTGTAAAAGAACATCCAAATCCTTCAGTTTTTCTGCTTTTAGTTAAGAGACAGGCTTTGCACAGAATCACCTACAGAAAGGAAACTTGCTTTTCTTCTAGATCATAACCTTCAAAACATTATACCATGAAGCAACATTCAAATATTTATTAACACCTTGTACCAAGTACTCTGTTAGGTACTGAAAATATTAAAACAGCCTATAAACCTAGCAATTAAGAGGCAACTGAGTAACTAAAATAAAAAACCAGTAAATCCCATGGAAGCACATACTACTGACATCGGAAAACAAGAAAGAAGGGTTAGGACATGAGTATTCTAGAAGAGGAAATAGCAAATGAAAAGGTCTGAAAGAAAGAAGATGGATCGCTTGAGGAAACGAAAGTTCAAAAAAACTATCACACACACACACAGAAAAAACTATTCCAAAGGAGTGAGCGTTGTTGGGGAGAGGAAGGCTTAGATAGGGGATACTGGTGACAGCTGAAAATAATGCTGGAAAAATACACTGTAAGGGAATCAGTTCACCAAAGATCTAATGACTCTGGTATGCAACAGCTCTATTTTTTTAAAAACATCTTTATTGGAGTATAATTGCTTCACAGTGGTGTGTTAGTTTCTGCTGTATAACAAAGTGAATTAGCTATATGCGTAAGTATATCCCTATACACCCTCCCTCTTGCGTCTCCCTCCCACCCTCCCTATCCCACCCCTCTAGGTGGTCACAAAGCACCAAGCTGATCTCCCTGTGCCATGCAGCTGCTTCCCACTAGCTGTTTTACATTTGGTAGTGTATATATGTCCATGCCACTCTCTCACTTTGTCACAGCTTACCCTTCCCCCTCCCCATATCCTCAAGTCCATTCTCCAGTAGGTCTGTGTCTTTATTCCCATCTTGCCCCTAGGTTCTTCATGCCCTTTTTTTTTTCTTAGATTCCATATATATGTTAGCATACAGTATTTGTTTTTCTCTTTCTGACTTACTTCACTCTGTATGACAGACTCTAGGTCCATCCACCTCATTACAAATAACTCAATTTCCTTTCTTTTTATGGCTGAGTAATATTCCATTGTATATATGTGCCACATCTTCTGTATCCATTCATCTGTCAGTGGGCACTTAGGTTGCTTCCATGTCCTGGCTATTGTAAATAGTGCTGCAATGAACATTGTGGTGCATGACTCTTTTCGAATTATGGTTTTCTCAGGGTATATGCCCAGTAGTGGGATTGCTGGGTCATATGGTAGTTCTATTTTTAGTTTTTTAAGGAACCTCCATACTGTTCTCCATAGTGGCTGTACCAATTTACATTCCCACCAACAGTGCAAGAGGTTACCCTTTTCTCCACACTCTCTCCAGCATTTATTGTTTGTAAATTTTTTGATGATGGCCATTCTGACCGGTGTGAGGTGATACCTCATTGTAGTTTTGATCTGCATTTCTCTAATGATTAGTGATGTTGAACATCTTTTCATGTGTTTGTTGGCAATCTGTCTATCTTCTTTGGAGAAATGTCTATTTAGGTCTTCTGCCTATTTTTGGATTGGGTTGTTTGTTTTTTTCATATTGAGCTGCATGAGCTGCTTGTAAATTTTGGAGATTAATCCTTTGTCAGTTGTTTCATTTGCAAATATTTTCTCCCATTCTGAGGGTTGTCTTTTCGTCTTGTTTGTGGTTTCCTTTGCTGTGCAAAAGCTTCTAGGTTTCATTAGGTCCCATTTGTTTATTTTTGTTTTTATTTCCATTTCTCTAGGAGGTGGGTCAAAAAGGATCTTGCTGTGATTTATGTCATACGGTGTTCTGCCTGTTTTCCTCTAAGAGTTTTATAGTGTCTGGCCTTACATTTAGGTCTTTAATCCATTTTTAGTTTATTTTTATGTATGGTGCTAGGGAGTGTTCTAATTTCATCTTTTACATGTAGCTGTCCACTTTTCCTAGCACCACTTATTGAAGAGGCTGACTTTTCTCCATTGTATAGTCTTGCCTCCTTTATCAAAGATAACGTGACCATATGTGCATGGGTTTATCTCTGGGCTTTCTATCCTGTTCCATTGATCTATACTTCTGTTTTTGTGCCAGTGCCATACTGTCTTGATTACTGTAGCTTTGTAGTACACTCTGAAGTCTGGGAGCCTGATTCCTCCAGCTCCTTTTTTCTTTCTCAAGATTGCTTTGGCTATTCGGGGTCTTTTCTGTTTCCATACAAATTGTGCAATTTTTTGTTCTAGGTCTGTGAAAAATACCATTGGTAGTTTCATAGGGATTGCAATGAATCTGTATATTGCTTTGGGTGGTATAGTCATTTTCACAATGTTGATTCTTCCAATCCAAGAACATGGTATATCTCTCCATCTGTTTGTATCACCTTTAATTTCTTTCATTGGTGTCTTATACTTTTCTGCATACAGATCTTTTGTCTCCTTAAGTAGGTTTATTCCTAAGTATTTTATTCTTTTTGTTGCAATGGTAACTGGTAGTGTTTCCTTAATTTCCCGTTCAGATTTTTCATCATTAGTGTATAAGAATGCAAGAGATTTCCGTGCAGTAATTTTGTATCCTGCTACTCTACCAAATTCATTGATTAGCTCTAGTAGTTTTCTAGTAGCATCTTTAGGATTCTTTATGTATAGTATCATGTCATCTGCAAACAGTGACAGTTTTACTTCTTTTCCAATTTGGATTCCTTTTATTTCTTTTTCTTCTCTGATTGCTGTGGCTAACACTTCCAAAACTATGTTGAATAACAGTGGTGAGAATGCACACCCTTGTTTTGTTCCTGATCTTAGAGGAAATGGTCTCAGTTTTTCACCATTGAGAACAATGTTGGCTGTGTGTTTGTCATATATGGCCTTTATTATGTTGAGGTAGGTTCCCTCTATGCCTACTTTCTTGAGAGTTCTTATCATAAATGGATGTTGAATTTTGTCAAAAGCTTTTCCTGCAACTACTGAGATTATCATATGGTTTTTATCCTCCAATTTGTTAGTATGGTGTATCACATTGATTGATTTGTGTATATTGAAGAATCCTTGCATTCCTGGGATAAATCCCACTTGATCATGGTGTATGATCCTTTTAATGTGCTATTGGATTCTGTTTGCTAGTATTTTCCTGAGGATTTTTGCAACAGCTCTTATTAATGACTTATTAATTGGGGCTTCCCTGGTGGGGCAGTGGTTAAGAATCCACCTGCCAATGCAGGGGACACGGGTTCAAGCCCTGGTCCGTGACGATCCCACATGCTGCGGAGCAACTAAGCCCGTGAGCCGCAGCTACTCAGCCTGCACTCTAGAGCCCACAAGCCACAACTACTGAAGCCCGCGCACCTAGAGCCTGTGCTCCACAACAAGAGAAGCCACTGCAATGAGAAGTCCGCACACCACAACAAAGAGCAGCCCCCACTCACCGCAACTAGAGAAAGGCCGCACACAGCAACGAAGACCCAACCCAGCCAAAAATAAATTAATTTTTTTAAAAAATCACTTCTTAATTCTAACAGTTTGTAGATTGTTTTGTATTTTCTACATATACAATCAAATTATCTATGAATAAGATGATTTTATACCTTTCCTTCTAATATTTGCATCTTATTCATTTTTCTTGCCTTATTGTAATGGCTAGGACTTGAATTCAATGGTGAATAGAAGTAGTGATAGGATCCATCCCAAACTCAGTAGGAAAGTACAATATTTAATATATCATTATTGATTATAATGTTGGCTATAGATTTTTTTATGGATTATCTTTAGCATACTGAGGATGTTTCTTTCTACTTCTAATTTGCTAAAAGCTTGTTTTTAATCCTAAATGGCTATTAAATTTTGCCAAAGTTTTTTCCACTTCTATTGAGATGATCAACTGTGTTTTCTTCTTCATTCTACTCATATGGTGAATTACACTGATTTATTTTCAAAATGTTAACCGACCTTGTATTCCTGGAATATCTTTTACTTGGTCCTGATGTATAAATTTTTTATGGATCACTGGATTCTATTTGGTAATATTTACATGTAAATTACACCAAGAAAGAAAAACAGGAAGGGAGGGAAGGAGGGAGGAGGGAAAGTGGGGGGAGGGAGGGAAGTAGGGAGGAAGAAAGAAAAGGAAGGAAGGAAGAAGGGAGGGAGAGAGAAGGGGAGGGAAAGAGGGAGAGGGAAGGAGGAAGGGAGGGAGGGAGGTGTTGGGCATGAGGAGAGGTTAAGAAAAAAAGACAGCAGAAAAGAATCATTTTGTGGGGCGGGTGGGGCACACCACAAGGCATGTGGGATCTTAGTTCCCCGACCAGGGATTGAACCCGTACCCCCTGCATTGAAAGCACAGAGTTTTAACCACTGGACCACCAGGGACATCCCAGCAAAGAATTATTCAAGAAGAGTTAGTAATCCATATTGAGACAATCTCCCAAACAGAACAGGGATGAAATTATTTTTTAATTAATCATTCTAGGGGATATAACAGCCAAATAATACAAGTACCAGAAAGAGAGAACATGGAAAACTTAAGAGAAGAAACCATCAAAAAAGTAGTTTAAAGAATTTTCTCCCTTGACGCTTTGTGACGACCTAGAGAGGTGGGATAGGGAAGGTGGGAGGGAGGCTCAAGAGGGAGGGCATATGGGGATCTAGGTATACATATAGCTGATTCACTTTGTTGTACAGCAGAAACTAACCCAACATTGTAAAGCAATTATACTTCAATAAAGATATTAAAAAAAAAGAAAAAGAATTTTCTCATAACTATACTACTTGCATTTCTACATCGAAGAGGCCCAGAAAAACATAAGAACCAAGAAACAACAGTGCAAAATTTTGGAACACTGGGAACAAAGCCAACATTCTATTAGCTCCTGAGGAAAAAATAAGCCATATACAAAGAAAAAGGTGTCAAAATGTCTTAAGATTCTTCAACCATAACACCAGATCAATATCTTCAAATTTCTGAAGTAACATTACTTACAAACAAGTATTTCTTACCCAGACAAATTAACAATCAAGAATTAAAGAAAAATAAAGACATCTTCAGATGAACAAGATCTACCACACATCCTTTTCCAGGAAGCTACCAAAGGACTTATTCCACCAAAGTGAGCGCAAAAGCAAAACGGGCAGAAGAGAGGAAAGGGGTATTCTATTTTCCATTACAAATTTTATCTGATCAGTTGCATGTTTGATGAAAATAAATCTAAAAAATTAAATACAATAAAAGCAACATGTAATTTCTGCAAGTCATACAACATTTTGTGAAATTACATCTTAAATCTAAAAAAAAGTGTATTTAAAGTATCTTATAGTGCATGTAAAAGCATATTATAGTTGGATTTCCCTGGTGGTACAGTGGTTAAGGATATGCCCGCCAACACAGGGGACATGGGTTCGAACCCTGGTCCGGGAAGATCCCACATGCCACAGAGCAACTAAGCCCATGAGCCACAACTACTGAGCCCGCGCCCTAGAGCCCACAAGCCACAACTACAGAGCCCGTGTGCCACAAGTACTTGAGCCCGCGTGCTGCAACTACTGAAGCCCACACGCCTAGAGCCCGTGCTCCGCAACAAGAGAAGCCACCACAATGAAGAGTAGCGCCTGCTCGCCGCAACTAGAGAAAGCCCGCATGCAGCAATGAAGACCCAATACAACCAAAAAAATTTTTTTAAATAAATAAATAAATAAATGTATATTATAGTGGATGGAGAAATCTTTCTTTTAATTAGACAAAGTAAATTAAACAAATTCAAATTCTACTAGCAATATTAGCTTTTAAAGCTTTATACTCTCTCATATAGTTCTGCCCAAAGTAAAAAATTTGAGAAAAGTTGAACATTAATAATTGGCATAAAGAGGGGAATTTCTTGGCGGTCCAGTGGGTAGGACTCCGTGCTTCTACCGCAGGGGGCCAAGGTCCGATCTCTGGTTGGGGAACTATGATCCCACAAGCCATGCAGTGCGGCAAAAAAAAAATTAAAATATAAAAAATAAATAGGGTTTCCCTGGTGGCGCAGTGGTTAAGAATCCGCCTGCCAATGCAGGGGACACGGGTTTGAGCCCTGGTCCGGGTAAGATCCCACATACCGCGGAGCAACTAACTCCGTGAGCCACAGCTACTAAGCCTGAGCTCTAGAGCCCACGATCCACAACTACTGAAGCCCACGTGCCTAAAGCCTGTGCTCCGCAACAACAGAAGCCACCGCAATGAGAAGCCCGCGCACCTCAACGAAGAGTAGCCCCCGCCCACTACTAGAGAAAGCCCTCTTGCAGCAACGAAGATCCAACACAGCCAAATATAAATAAAATAAATTTTAAAAAAATAAATAATTGACATGAAGAAAAGAACTTCATAAATGAAATGAAAGGAGAAAAATCTGCCTCTGTGAATTACATACAAAAGAAACAAAGACATGGCAGAGTCCTTTAGTAATAAAGTTCTTTTTTTTTTTTTTTTTTTTTTTTTTTTTTGCGGTACACGGGCCTCTCCCTGTTGTGGCCTCTCCTGCTGCGGAGCACAGGCTCCGGACGTGCAGGCTCAGCAGCCATGGCTCACAGGCCTAGCTTCTCCGCAGCATGTGGGATCCTCCCCGACCGGGGCACGAACTCACGTCCCCTGCATCGGCAGGCGGACTCTCAACCACTGCACCACCAGGGAAGCCCTAAAGTTCTTCTTGATTCCAACCATCCAGTGAGGCTGGTTATTCCAAAACAATCTTCTTTGTCAAAAATTTCACCAAAACACAAATGCAACAGAAAACAGAGAGTGTAAAGCAGAGACAAAGTTGATAACTGTAGATGCCATACAGTTCAATAACAAGGAAAAATCTCCACGTGACTGCAGGATATTGTTGCCTTATTACCTCCACCCTTACCATTTCAATTAAGTAGATTTAATAATTAAATTAATCCCTAACATTAGTTATGCAAATAGTAGTACATTTTAATAAACATCATTCTCACCAATGTAGAGAAATAACTGCATAAAGAAGTATTATCAGGAAGATTTCCCAACTTCTGTACAAACTTTAAAAATACAATAGCATTAAAATATTTTAATATCCTCTTTTTAAGTATGCAAATGATATTAATATGATTGTTTTTAGTGCACATACAAAAGCATTACTGAGTGAACATAGGCAAATTAAAGAGAAAATACAACCCTTAGAAAGCTCAGATCATTAAAGAGTTGGGAATTACGCTTCCAAATAACAGATGTAATTTAACCATATATCTGATTTTTTAATTTTAAAAATACATAATATTTAAATACAACATTAAGAAGTTTTCATTATTAAAGCAGAGATCCAAGGTCAAAAGCCCGAAACTGTACTTCTGCCATAGCTGTAAATACAGACAACAGACCCATCTACAATCGAGATAATGGTGAAAACCAAGCTCTTCAAGGCAGTAAGTATAACTAAGAGGAGCAAAGACACTGAGAACAACAGAGACTTGGGGAATACCCACAGAAGTAAGCTAAACCAGAAACATAACAAAAGCGGCACAGTCAGCAAGGAAGGGATATGGGAAGAGCACTGCCATGAAAACCAAGAGAGAAGAGGGCTTCAAGAAAGAGCCAGCAATGTCAGAAACTAAATGGAGATCAAAGAGGAGGAAGATAAATCAAAACCGCAGCAGAAAGTGAATGGCCATACTGAATTGGTTAAGATTACCTATTTCCATCTCAACTGACAGCACTAAGAGTTTATCTTGGAGGGAGGAGGGGAAGGAGTATGGACACGTGGAGGAAAACAGACTTTAGTTATCATTCTTGCTGTCTGTTGTCCAAGACCAATAAAAGAGAAACCTCTTTCTGAATGATTTGTTTCTTCTTAAGGGCTACACTCACCAAACTGTGGAGCAGGCAAGATTCTAGCTGCTCGAATTGGGCCATGTCGAACAGAAAAAAGCTCCTGTGCTTCCCCACTGATCTGCAGAAGACAGAAAAAAAATTCAGTAAATGAAAATGCAGGTCAGAACATTATTATACAAAAACAAGATCTCCTGAATTTTTATCACGATTTTTGGTCTGAAATGTAGTATATGTACATTCACACACCTATTTATGGCTGACCATACACATTAAGTATATTAATACCTTAAATTATCATAAATATTTTTAGAAAATTATAAGAGCATGCACTTAATATGAATAGGAAAATAAAAGGTCTGTTCTGAAAACCTGTAATTTTTATCTTTAATAAACTACCAGTTTGTTAAAGTCTGCTCGGTTCCTATGTGACTGCCTTCCATTTCAGAGCAAAGCAACTCTGATTTTTTTAATTAGTATTCAGTTTTCTATGTAAGAAAAACATAAATATTCTTAGCATTCTGAAAAGCAGAACTTAAATGTTGTAGTAACTTTCGCAAATTGTTATAAATGAAAAAGAGCAAAACATGTTGCAAAGAACACTGAGGTGGAGGGTAAATGACCTAGTTGCCAGTTATGGTTCTGCAACCCAACCTGTTAACTACGTTGAGTAAATCATTTAACCTCTATAAACCTTTATTACTTATTTTCTTTTCTAAATATATTTTAGTAAATATTGTATACATTTAGGTATACAACATGAAGATTTGATATACATATATATGGTGAAATGATTACCACAGTCACTTCCTCAGACTTACCTTCTGTGTGTGATAAGAGTATCTGAAATCTATTTTTCCAGTCTTCAATATAGTATTAACTGCAGTCATCATGCCTGAACATTACGTCCCCTGACTTGTACATCTTACAAAACTGCAACTTTGCACCGTTTGACCAACATCTCCACATTTCCCCTACCTCCTCTAAGCCTATATTCCTTTGCATTTATAAGCTGAGACTATAAAGGTGCTAAAGGACCTCAAGATGCTTTAAATTTCAGTATTCTATGCATAAAAAAATATGTACGCATCTTTAAATGTCATTATTCTTCTTACACACATAGATCAAACACGTATGAATGTCCGTTCATTTTCAGTAATATCAGATCTGTTCCTCAGATGTACAGCAGCCTATTAATCCCAAAGTAAAAGAGGTATTCTAATATTTGTGTCAAGTGTGAAAACAACTGCTTTTCAGAATTAGTGGTTCCAAAGAACAATTTGCTAATTGAAATCCTGAACATATTAAATCACAATGTTAAGAAAGGCTTTCCAGATTACTATAAGTGGTAATGTAGTTCCCAATACATTTTCTTAATTCTCAAGTGTTTGATGGAATATGTAATATCAGATAGGGAAAATGGCAAATATTATAAAACTCATTCTAAATACCCGAAAACTTACAACAGATAAAGAAATAACTCGTTCTAAATACCTAAGATCTTACAACAGATATAAAAATGATAAACATTCCATAAACACGCTGATGGTATTTTTTAAAAATAGGCCTGCCAAACAAGGAGTTTAAAATATCATCATTGTATACATTATAAAAGGCTTATCAATCTTCCAATATTAAACTATAAATCTGCAGAGCTGTCTTTTAGATTAACTACTTTTTTAGATCTTCAGCTTCTCTTCTACCCGAATTTAAGAGCTGCAAACTGTAAATATTTTTGTCTCTTAAAGAGCCATCATATTCATTTAGCTTATAAAAATTATTACAATGTATTTATTGGCCACAATGGCAAATCCCTCTATAGCACTTGGGAAGCAGAAGATACGAGGAATGCTAGGCTCTTCCCACTAACTATGCAACAATAGCACCACCTATCACCAATTAAACACACAAAAGCTACAAACTCAGTATAGCAAACTTAAATTTACTTCTTAAATTTACCTCTCTACAAATTCCTCTGTAAACATTAATTTTCTAAATAAAATACCATTGCCATTATATACTGCAGCTCCTAAGTCCACATTTTATTCTTATAGAACAGAATTTTCAGTTTAGAAAAATCCTTAAAGGGTCACTTTGTTCAATCTCCCACCCAATGCAGTAAATCACACATTCTCTGAAATCCAAAAATTACCATCACCTCTTTGATTTTAAGAACACTTTCACCAAAAGGTAAATCACTAATACAGTCCAATTACATTATAGATGCATTACTGGCTACCTCCAAAGCTGCCAAGTCATTTACTTTTTGAAAAGAGATTGTTTGTTAGGCAATGGATAAACAGTATTCTTCAATATACATACTATTTCTACTAAGAATGCAATGAAAAATAAATTATAAAACAATACTGTAGGACTTCCCTGGTGGCACAGTGGTTGAGAATCTGCCTGCCAATGCAGGGGACACGGGTTCGAGCCCTGGTCTGGGAAGATCCCACATGCCGCGGAGCAACTAGGCCCATGAGCCACAACTACTGAGCCTGCGCGTCTGGAGCCTGTGCTCCGCAACAAGAGAGGCCGCGATAGTGAGAGGCCAGCGCGCTGCGATGAAAAGACGCCCCCACTTGCCGCAACTAGAGAAAGCCCTCGCACAGAAACGAAGACCCAGCACAGCCAAAAATTAAAAAATAAATATAAAAATAAATAAAATTAAAATTAAAAAAAACAATACTGTAGAAATTGCACTGACATTATAATTCAGAGTAATGAAAACCACCTCTCACAAATAAGGTTTATACCTATAACAAATCATAGTATTCTAACACAAAATTCACTGCTCTGTACTATTATTTCCATATGCCACAAGTCTAGCATTTAGCTTTTGGTCCTATCAAATAAAGCCTTAAAGCTAAAAAGTCTAATCACATTTAACTGAGCTGCTATACTAAATTATACTAAACAATAAAGAATAAAACAAACCTGTCTTGGCATATTCACAATATGATAAACGTTTGTTATCACTGGATTTAATACCCAAGAGCTTACTTTGATATACAAAAACATTCTGAAATCTGAACACACCATGCTTTTGAGCATAACGGCTTTTAAAACAAACCTAAATGCCCTATTCTATTCTAAGCTTCTACTCTAAATCCCTCTTTAAATGTACAGCAACAGGTAAGACAAAAAACATTAGGCGTGATTACAAAACGCATCTCCACATTCATTGCCGATCCTTCATTACCTCTAAGTTAAGGTCCTAGAATCTTTAATTATCACATCAGGGAAGGGAGGTGGGGGGAAGCACTATTACTATGTATAGAAGTTTGTGAATATGTTAAAATCAAAATTGTTAGAAGCATAATTCTAAAGTATCCTAAGTGAGTCACAAATGTCAAACTTCCCAGAGGAGAGAACTCTCCCAATAATATAGGCAAACTCTATACTGGAATACAAGTTCAGAACAGAGACAGTGCTAATAACGTGTATATAGATAAGACGTGCACATTTTAGGTAGGACACAGAGAGAATGGCTATGTCCTTATAGGCTCCGCTTTAGCTGCCGTTTTCAATTGCCTCTAATCATTTTATACAGTATGTTCACTGGCAATTTTGCTCTCAAATAAATGTCAAAACTGATGAAGTTTTTTTAAGGCTTTCAAAGTGATTTTTAGATTTCTTAGAAAGAGCTCATTGAAAACAGCAAAGAATCTCTGAGATGAGGATTTTACTGATCCTGAGAAGAATTACCAGGAGCTCTAAGTTCACTTTTAAACCAACAATAATAAATACAAGGGTAGAACTACAAGGAAGGCGTGTATCAAGCAATGTTCCAACTTCCTGGCAACTGCAGTAACTTGGGGAGAGGAGCAAACAGGGAGGAAACCTCTCCAATAGTTCCTCATGGGTCTCTGCCTTTGTTCTTACTGGCATTTTAATTTCTGATGACAGGCTTTTGTTGTTTGGAGCATAAACCGGACGTACCAGTTTGGAGGCACAATAAGGAGAACAAAGAATGATTTGTTCACACTGTTGGAAAAAAATCTTTTCCAACCATAGAAAATAGCTTTCACATGGTGAAAATATGCAAATTACATACCAAACCAAAAAGGGGTGGGGGGGAGTACAAGTTTAGAATCTCACAGCTCAACCTAAGGCAAAAGGAAATTATAACAGCCGAGACAATCATACACACAGAGAAAAGGCTATAAAAGCTGGGGGGGGAGGGGGGCTTTATAAGTGCTTTTAGAGAATTCTGAAAGCACATGAAGGTCACCTAGCCCTCAGAACCAAACTTGTTTCTGAAATCCTGATGACTTTTCAAAGGCATCTGACTACAAAATAGAAAATTCAATCAAACACAAAGGACAATAATAATTATGCTCTACAAAGACACAGAATTCGGACAATAGTACATATTTACACCCCCAACTTCCCTTTTAGACACTGGTCAAATGGAGAATTGTGGTCTCCAATTGATTCTTTTTAGCAAACTTTACTGAAAGATAACAGACTTAGCAGTAATACATAAATCTTAGGTATATGTACAGCTTAATGAATTTTCAATGCTAATACACCTCTGTTACCAGCAGAGACATCAAGAAACAGAACATTACAGATACTCAGAAGGTCCCTCCACACCCCTTCGCACTCACAAACCCAAGGCAAGAATAACCATAACCACTATCTTGACTTCTAACACTTCTCACACATAAGTTTTACTTCTTCAAATTTATTTAAATGGAATCACGTAGTATGTACTCTCTTGTGAATGGCTTCTTTCACACATTACATGCCTGTGAAATTCATTTGTATTGTTGCATATGATCGTAGTTTTTTATTTCTGTTGCTATATAGATTCCCATTGCATGAAAAGACCACAATTTATC
Organism: Stenella coeruleoalba; assembly: GCF_951394435.1. Classification (NCBI taxonomy): domain Eukaryota; kingdom Metazoa; phylum Chordata; class Mammalia; order Artiodactyla; family Delphinidae; genus Stenella; species Stenella coeruleoalba. The sequence continues at coordinate 33,740,603 of NC_137165.1, forward strand.
TGTTCTACTGTTGGTTGCTGGACTTCTAGGTTGTTTCTAGTTTTGGGCTCATAAGATGTCAGGAAAAATTGCAACAAACTTTCAAATGGGAAAAAGATTACTGTGTGTTCTTCCAGTGGATTACCAAGAGTTATATAGTGGATCCTTTGGGATTATTTGATTCTATAAGAATCTGCACCTTTGTCTTGACTGGGCTATTTTACAATACTGTAAGTTGTAGAAAACGAATAGTAAGGCAATTGACTCTTGCCCACAGAAATGCAAATGAAACTTGTTTAGTAGATATACAATTGAATTCCACTCATAAAAAAGATTCCAAGCAGTATACACTTTCCCAACAGGCTATTAGCTAGGTTTGCATCTCTTAACAGGGTCATTTCAGCATTCCTAATTCCCTATATCTGTTCGTCAGATTCTCCTTTGAACCGGCGTTAACTTGTCCAACACCTCATTAATAAGTTAAATAAAATCTATGACACATGTCCATTTTACAGTTGTATGAGTGTCATGATTTTACCATTTTTTAACTGGTAACATCATAAGGAAGATTACTATGAATATTCTTGCACATGGCATTTAGTGACCATATTTAAGTATTTCTTTTGGGTATATACTACTGAAGTTGCTTCTGTATTAGAAATATGTGCATATTTTGTAGATTTTAACAACAGTAACTGAACAATTTACCAGTGTAAAAGAGTTCTCAACCTGCTCCACATCCAACAGTTGGTGTCATTCTGGTGGATGTTCAGTGGGATTCTCACCGTCATTTTAATTTGCATTTTCTTCAAAGGACGTTTCACCCTTTCATATTATTATTGGAATTTAGTTATACTCTCTCATGAGCAGTCTGATAAAGTCTCTTGCCCAATATATTTGCCTGATTCTAATAAATTTTGGATTTAGATCTATTATGCACAGTGAGTAAAATGCATAAATTAGCCTCCTTTGGAAAAGCAATGCTGCCTCAAACTAAATAAACAAACAGGCTTTATTATAGTGGCCCTCCATCAGGGCTCATGATGTAAGAGTTTTATCCTGGAGGACCCTTGATTTCCAGCATTATGACTGAATTCAAGAACTCATTTCAGCAGCTCTGGAAAAACTAGAGCTTTTTATACCTAACTGAATTCATATCTTAATTCCAAATCCAGTAATAAGCAATCTCTCCCCCCATATAAGGTACAATGATTGGGTTATAAAAAAATGATAGTCCTTGAAGTGGAAAAATGTTGATTTGTAAACATTCAAAGCAAATTCAGTCCCTATTAAAGATAGGAAACATACAAAAATTACTATCTTTCCCCTATAACTCAAGCAGTTCGAATACAAAAGGTATGATTAGCAGGTTTTTTTCCTTGATAAATACATCAGCAAGGTTTAATCTCTAAAAAACTTAAAAAGAGGTATTAATTTACCTATTTTTCAAAATGGCTACATCACATACAGTAGGGATTTTTACACTGGAAATATAAATTAAAAGACCAAGGGCTTCCCTGGTGGCGCAGTGGTTGAGAATCTGCCTGCCAATGCAGGGGACACGGGTTCGAGCCCTGGTCTGAGAGGATCCCACATGGAGCGGAGCAACTGGGCCCGTGAGCCACAACTACTGAGCCGGCGTGTCTAGAGCCTGTGCTCCGCAACAAGAGAGGCCGCCATAGTGAGAGGCCCGTGCACCGCGATGAAGAGTGGCCCCCGCTTGCCACAACTAGAGAAAGACCTCGCACAGAAACGAAGACGCAACACAGCAAATATAAATTAATTAATTAATAAACTCCTACCCACAACATCTTCTTAAAAAAAAAAAAAAAGACCAAGCCATCAGACATAAAAGACATCGGAAAAAGAATTCTTTGTGTTTATCTCAAGCACATCCTGACTTTCAGTCAAAAATATCTTTCACACCTGAGCTTTCCAAAAAGTAATGCCTCTGATTCCACTTGGAAAATCAAAGAGAGTAAAAGCAGCCCACAGGTAAGACCCTGGAAGTTTTATTCTTTTCCCAAAATCATGCATGGCCTATGGCAACAATGCCAACTGCGTACAGTATGACAGATAATCAGTTACAAAGATCACATCAGCAACATCAACGGTTCCAACAGTTCATTACAATAGAAAATAAACTGGACTTCTGTTTATAAACTATACAAATTTGCTAAATCTGAGTTTGGCTTTAAAATACGGGTAATGACATATCTATCTAACAAAGCAAAGGTGTTAAACTGTATATTTAAAATATGAAGCAAGAGAGTTAAATCAAGAAGATGCTTGTTAAATGAATGAACTGATAAATAAACGACTAAGTCTATGTTGGCATCATTATTCAGTCTTAATGGTACTTAATTTGCCTTTGCCTCCCTGTTTTCAAAACATGTTGTTAACATTTAATACCTGGAAATTTGTTATAACACCACATCATAAAACACATTTTGGTATAACTCATTATTGAACCCACTGGTATATTACTTCCTAAGCTTTTCAGCTCTCAAGAAAAGGACTACTATCAGAGTGGCAAGCAGCACCTCATCTGGGCAGCAGGTTTTATCACACTGGTCTTCACACTCCCACTCAAGATCAAGGCAGTCGCCACTCTCGCCGGCAAATATCCCACGCTCAATCCAGCCTTTCTGAGTTAATGTAATGTTTTTACCTGCAACAGGTTTTCTTACCAAGAGTGACGTAAAAACTGTCCATTTAAATAAACAAATGTAGAATTATCAATCTATTCTAATTGTCTCACATGTACCAACCACATAGACAGAGTTGAAATGAAGTCCTTAATAAGAACAGTGCTTCATTAAAGTTAAAAAGTAATAACAAATAAAACTTTTTCGTTAAGGAGAAAAATGTAAACTATGGACTTTAGTTAATAATGTGTCAATACTGGTTCACCAATTTTAACAAATGTACCTCGGGAATTCCCTGGTGGTCCAGTGGTTAGGACTCAGCACTTTCACTGCCGTGGGCTAAGGTTCGATCCCTAGTCCAGGAACTAAGATCTTGTAAGCCACGTGGCGCATCACTAATGCAAGATGTTAATAGGGGAAAATGCAGGGGATGAGGGATACATGGGAATTCTCTGTACTTTCTGCTCAACTTTTATGTAAACCTAAAACTGCTTTAAAAATAGTATATTAGTGTTTATTTTCATATATATGAAAAATGTGAAAATTCCACAAATAAATTTTAACCTTCCTTAATACCCACCCCACCCAAAATAGGGATAAAAGGTAAAAATATAGAGAGATGGGAGGAGCGAAGAGCCGATAACATTTTACACTAATTAATTCAGTTCCCAAAGTAACAAAAGGACCTTACTTGGTCTATTTAAATAAACAAGTATATAAGTTATCACTTTGCTAATTGTTTCACATGTAGTAATCATACATACAACACAACTGAACTGATGAAGTTCTTTAAAATGAAGATTGGTTCATGACAGTTTTTGGTGTTCTTTTTTTTAAAATAAATTTACTTATTCTATTTATCTTATTTTTGGCTGCGCTGGGTATTCATTGCTATGTGTGGGCTTTCTCTAGCTGAGGCAAGCTGGGGCTACTCTTCGTTGCAGTGTGCAGGCTTCTCATTGCAGTGGCTTCTCTTGTTGCGGAGCACGGGCTCTAGGCGTGTGGGCTTCAGTAGTTGTGGCACACAGGCTCAGTAGTTGTGGCTTGCGGGTTCTACAGTGCAGGCGCAGTAGTTGTGGCGCATAGGCTTAGTTGCTCCGTGGCATGTGGGATCTTCCTGGACCAGGGCTTGAACCCGTGTCCCCTGCATTGGCAGGCGGATTCTTAACCACTGCACCACCAGGAAAGCCCTGGTCTTTTCTCTTTCTTTTTTTCCTGGGCACACTGTGCTAACCAGGGATAGAACCCGGGCCCCCTGCAGTGGAAGCCTGCGGAGTGCTAATCGCTGGACTGTCAGGGAATTCCTGCCAGTTTTTTTAACTTACAAAGTAACAACAATAATTTTTTTAAATAAGGAGAAAAGGTAAATACATATATATATATATACACACACACATATATATATGTATATTTTTTTTAGTTAGAAAGGGTAAAAATTAAAAAACATAAAACAAGAGATAGGGGAAGGAGAGGGAAGTATCATCTTATACTAAGGTATTTGGTTCCTAAGCAACAGAAGGACAGCACGTAGCTACATGAGTAATGATCACACTACAAAGCAAGCTCTCTCTCTAGCTCTCTCTCACCCTGTGAGCCAATCTGATGATATATTTTCATTTTAGACATAAGGAAACAGAGAAAAATATTCCCCCTAAATGACCAGATCAAAGAGGCATCAGAATCTCCATTAATACTGTATTCAAAAACAGTTTTTAAACTCGGGGTTTTTTTCTTGAACAAGTCACTGCCAGGTGGTCATTTTATGTGTTACAGTTCTGCTCCAACAATATCAAAAACTTAAGATAGCACACACTGAAGAAAGTATTCCTAATGGTAAAAATGTAATTCTTTTGAAAGCTCCTAAAAGTAGGAGGAAGGAGGGGACAAGCTTTTTGTTTTATTTCTGCCTAGCTAACCACAAATGATTCAGTTAATGTCAGAGTGTCAGTATCTCCATAACCTACTCTGTATGCCATCAAGAAAAAAATGCAAACCACAAAAACCACCTAAAATGCATATTTGTGAGGACTAACAACTTATAGAACAGATATTTGCTAACCACATAAAGCAGACAGCAACCGAGTCTGTATTTTGGTCTTGACACTAAATTCAAAATACAAAACTTGAAGCAAGAAGGAAGTAAGTTTCAAAAACAATATGAAAACCGCAGAACATAAATAATGAATGGAATTTGTAATCATATTTTCATACTTCCAAATTTTTACACACATAGAGAGGAATATTTTAAGGCAACTTTAACCTTTCTCCTTCAGCCTGATTTTTGAAAGGAAGATCAAAGAAAAGCAGTTTAAACTCACACGTTCCTCCGGTTATGCAACGCAGATTTAGACATTACACTTCAAAACCCGAGCCATTACTTCAGCATCACCAATCCAAATACCATTCCAGAGCTTTGAAGCAGCCCTAATGGTATCTTCCATTTGCAAGTAACACTTCTGTAGTCAAAAGATCTTACTCAGGGTGGATGTTAATGTAAAACCACTCAGACTACACAGACACACACGCCTGGAGGCAGACTGGAAGGTGTTCAGAAGCCAACGTAACACCATTACAGAGAGTGTCAGCCTAGCAGCTGTCATAAACACTTCATAATCACTCAGACACACAAACTGGATTCCCTTTAACTCATTATTTTATTTCATGCTGAATACATGTCCAATTGAAAAGGGAAAGAGAGAAAACAGTGCTGCAGATAAGCCAATTTTGGCTTATAGACTTTTTCCACTTTTAAAAGAGTTTGTCATATTATACTCGTATTGTAAACCTACCCTGATATAATCTGTTGATTGAAGATAGCTTTGCAGTAGATATCTAACCAAAGAGAAACGGATTATATCAAAAAGAAGCCTAAGGTTTTTTTCTTCTGTAAAACAGATATCACACAAACTTGTAATATTGACAAGATGATAAAAAAAATGACTGACAGGGGCTTCCCTGGTGGCACAGTGGTTAAGAATCCGCCTGCCAATGGAGGGGACACGGGTTCGAGCCCTAGTCCGGGAAGATCCCACATGCCGTGGAGCAACTAAGCCCATGCACCACAACTACTGAGGTTGCGCTCTAGAGCCCGCGAGCCACAACTACTGAGGCTGCGAGCCACAACTACTGAAGCCCGTGCACCTAGAGCCCGTGCTCTGCAACGAGAAGCCACTGCAACGAGAAGCCTTGCACTGCAACAAAGAGTAGTCCCCGCTCGCCACAACTAGACAAAGCCCGCGCACAGCAACAAAGACCCAACGCAGCCAAAAATAAATAAATTTATTAAAAAAAAAAAAGACTGACAGAACCAATGGTCGCAGGAAATGGAGCAATTAGAACTCTCAGATATTGTGGATGTAAGTGTGTAATGGTACAACCCCTTTGGAAAGCTCCAGGTAATTTCTAATAAAGTTAAATACATGCCTAACCTATGACCCAGCAATTCTACTCCTAATGTACATAAATCTACAATTATGTTCATAGGAGCTTTATTTACTATAGCCAGAAGCCAGAAACACAAATCCTCATTAAAAGAAGAGCTAAACAAACTGTGGTACATTCGATCCATGGAATAAAATCCAGTAATGAAAAAAAATTAAAAATACAAACTACTGGTGGTAGTTTCCCTGGTGGTCCAGTGGTAAAGAATCCGCCTTCCAATGCAGGGGACGCAGGTTCGATCCCTGGTCCAGGAACTAAGATCCCACATGCCGCGGGGCAACTAAGCCCGCGTGCCACAACTATTGGGTGCACCTGCGTGCCACAAACTACAGCGCCTACACATCCTAGAGCTCGCGTGCCACAACTAGAGAGAGAAAACACGCACGCCACAACAAGAGAGAAGCGCACCCACCACAACGAAGAGACTGCGCACCACAACGAAAGATCTCGCATGCCTCAGCGAAGATCCCGTGTGCCACAACTAAGACCTGACGCAGCCAAAGAAAAAAGGAAAATAAATAAAAATTAAAAAACAACTACTGCAACATGCAACAACATGGGTGAATTTTTAAAAGACATAGTGCAAAGGACAGACACAAAGTAGCACATACTGTGTACCTCTACTTATGTGAAGTTCAATGAGGCAAAGCTAATCTATGGTCAGAACAGTGATTACCTTGAGGCTAATAGTGACTGGGGAACTTTCTGAGTAAGAAAAATGTTCTACATTTTGTTCTCAATGGTAGTTTGACTTATTTGCATATAAACATATATAAAACACACACACAGTCATCAAACTACAGACTTGAGATTTGTACATTTTATAGTATATATATCTTAATTTTTTAAAAGTGTCTGTCATAAATAAACAGTGGTACCTCCAGACAGTGGAATATTACCCAGCACTAGAAACAAGTGCGCTATCAAGCCATGAAAAGACATGGGGAAAACTTAAATGCATATTACTAGGTGAAATAAGTCAATCTGAAATGGCTACATACTGTATGATTCCAGCTATATGACATTCTGAAAAAGGCAAAACTACATGGACAGTAAAAAGACCAGTGGTTGCCAGAGAAGGGTGCCCACAAGACTTTTAGAGCAGTGCATACATAGGCAGAACACAGAGGATATTTAGGGCAGTGAGATTATTCTGTATAACCCTATAATGGTGGGTACACGTCATTATACATCTGTCAAAACCCATAGCATGTACAACACTGGAAGTAAACCCTAATGTAAATGTAAATGTAATGGACTCTTAGTGATAATGATGTGTCAGTGTCAGTTCATCGATTCTAACAATGCCCCACTCCTGATGTGGAATGCTGATAGCAGGGAGGCTGTGTGTTTGGGGGGACAGGAGGTATACGGGAACTCTTCGTACTTTCAGCTCAATTTTACTATGAACCTAAAACTGATCTAAAAGATAGTCTTTTGGGGGACTTCCCTGGTGGTGCAGTGGTTAAGAATCTACCTGCCAATGCAGGGAACACGGGTTCGAGCCCTGGTCCAGGAATATCCCACATGCACAGAGCAACTAAGGCCATGCGCCACAACTACTGAGACTGCACTCTACAACCTGCGAGCCACAACTACTGAAGGCCGCGCACCTAGAGCCCGTGCTCCACAACAAGAGAAGCCACCACAATGAGAAGCCCGCGCACCACAACAAAGAGTAGCCCCAGCTCGCCACAACTAGAAAGAGCCCACGCACAGCAACGAAGACCCAACACAGCCACAAATAAATAAATAAATTTATTTTTTAAAATAAATAAAAAGTAGTCTCTTTTTTAAGGCATCTATTAAAGAAGCTGAGCTGGTTAAACATGAGCTTCAATTTTTTTCATCTGTAAAACGGGAATAACACTAACTAGTTAAATTGACAGGATAATGAGACAATAATGGGCAATGTGCCTAAAATAATGTGTGTGGTACATTCCAGTTATTTTTTTAAATAGTTGCCATTATTTATATTAATATTATGAAACTTCACTATGCAACACAAGTGTCAAAATTCCCCAAAGCATCCCAACACTGCTCAGCTACAGCACTCTATTCAACCCTCCAACGTAACACAAATCTCATAGACCAGGGCTTCTCAGCGCTACTGACATTTTGGACTGAACAATTTTTGTTGTGGGAGGTTGTCCTGTACATTGTAGGATGTTTAACAGCATCTCTGGCTTTTATCCACTAGATGCCAGTAGCAGCTCCTAATAGTGACAATAAAAAATGTCTGCAAACATAGACAAATGTTTCCTTGAGGGCAAAATCACTCCCATTTGGGAAGCACTGACATAGACTGCAATTATGTAGTGACATCGCGCACAAGTAAAATATGATCTCCTCAAGGCAGGGCTCAGCCCTTAGTTACATTTATACCTCCTAATACGTGGCATAGACCCTCAAGTTTCAGTATGGCTGAATGGAAAAATGAGACTTCTGTTAATTAATTTAAACAAGAAGATTTTAGGGAGAAGGGATGGATTGGGAATGGAATGGAATGAGAGCAAACAGCAGAAGATTATGAAATTTAGTTTGGATCTTTCTGATATTGAGTCTCTAGCACACTTTGATGAAAACATCCAGCAAAAGGCTGAAATCTTGAAACACATTTATTAAACATATATACATGTGCATATATACATATACACGTACATATGTAAATATATATGTAAATAGACACACACACACAAACACACACACCCTACTAACTGTTAGACAATGTACTTGGCACCAGAGATACAAAGACCATTAGACATGATCACAGTTCTAGAGAGTCTTATGAAGAATTCTCCCAACTGCTAATGTAAAATCAAGATTCCCAGAAAATACTGAAACTCACAGGTAAATTGAATCAAAAATTAGGAAATCAGAAATTCTCCATTTCATTCCTTTGGTCCTACGTCCAAAATTCAAACATTAAATTGAATATGAACAAAATTTAGAAAATAGAAATCCTAGTTCCATTTCTTTTTAAGGTCCCCAGAAAACTAATACTTTCTATTATCTCACTCTTCCCATCTGAAAAAAATGAGACAACTGATTATTGACAATCAACTTGAATGAATATTAAGGGAAAGAACAGGTTTATAATGGATAGTTTATAATACAGTTTATAATGGATAGTTTATAATGGATTTTAATATTTAAAAATACAGATATTCCAGTTCCATTTTTAAACAATTCTTACTAAAGTGGGTGTGTGGTGTGGGTGTGTACATATATATGCACAGTAACTCTTTGGTATTCTTAACTACACGCAACAACTTTTCCCATCAAATTATATGTACCTAAGCCAGTAGTTTCAATCAAAATTTTCTCTGGAGTTGTGGTTCTTAACCAGAGGATGTTTGGCAATGTCTGGAAACGTTCTTAATTGTCACAATTCAGAGAGTTGCTTTGGGCATCTAGTAGATGGAGGCCACAGATGTGGCAACTACAATGTACAGAACAGCCCCCCATAACAAAGAATCATCTGGTCCAAAACGCCAATAATGGCAAGAATGAGTCACAAACATATATAATTTGTATTTGCATACCTTCATGCATTATAATTTTAGTTAATTTCTTATTTAAAAGAGTATTAGCCTTGGGCTTCCCTGGTGGTGCAGTGGTTGAGAGTCCGCCTGCCAATGCACGGGACACAGGTTCGTGCCCCGGTCCGGGAAGATCCCACATGCCGCGGAGCGGCTGGGCCCGTGAGCCATGGCCGCTGAGCCTGCGCGTCCGGAGCCTGTGCTCCGCAACGGGAGAGGCCACAACAGTGAGAGGCCCGCGTACCGTAAAAATAAATAAATAAATAAATAAAATAGTATTAGCCTTTTAAAACAATTATTTATTAATTTTGTTATCACTTCTGATAGTTCACATCAAGCTGACCAATACTCTTTAAACCAGAAATGTACACATAGGGAAAGAAGATAAAAAGCAAAGGCATAAATGAGAACCGTGTGATCAATGCACACTCTGCCTAGCTGCAAATAACCCCTAGGCCAGGGTTGAAGAATATTCATATGTGGTCAATAGAAAAAAAAAATGGGACTTAAGTCTCAAGATTAATCATTGTGTCTGCAGATGAAAATCTGAGTTCATATCCTATGAATCCATCTAGATAAAGTTCAAAATGGGCAAAACGACCATAATTTATGGTGTTAAAAATCAATGTGGGGGCGTGGGATGAATTGGGAGATTGGGATTGACATGTACACACTAATATGTATAAAGTAGATAACTAATGAGAACCTGCTGTATAAAAAATAAATAAATAAAATTTAAAAAAAGAAACAACATAGCGACTTCCCTGATGGTCCAGTGGTTAAGACTCTGTGCTTCCGATGCAGGGGACACCGGTTTGATCCCTGGTCAGGGTACTAAGATCCCACATGATGCTCAGCACAGCGAAAATAAAAGAAAAACAATATAGTAGGTCAATTATATCTAAATAAAACTGGAAAAGACAAACTACAAAATTTTTTGAAAAATCAATGTAAATGTCTATTTCCTGGTTTTGATATTGTACTACAGGTCACATAAGATGTCACCTCTGGGGGACCCTGGGGGAAGTGTACCCTGAACTCTAATATTCTGCAACTTCCCATGAGTCTATAATTATTTCAAAGTTAAAAGGTTTTAAAAATCAATTTGAAAAGAGACCAAAAAACAAAAAAGAAAGAGCAAAAACACAGAGCTGGCAAGAATTACATGTTCATATTTGGTGGGGAAAGAACGGTCCTTTCAGGAAATGGTGCTGAATGAGTTAGCTGTTTTTTTTTTTTCTTTTTTTAATTCAAAAAAGCCTTGACCCCTATGTCATACCGTACACCAAAAATTTCAAAAGGATTATAAACCTAAAGATGATAACAACAACCTTCTAACAGAAAACACAGGAGAATATCTTCATGGCCTTAGAGTAAACAAGGATACAAAAAGCATTAAGAATAGAGTAAACCAGGCTTCCATGGTGGTGCAGTGGTTAAGAATCCGCCTGCCAATGCAGGGTACACGGGTTTGAGCCCTGGTTGGGGAAGATCCCACATGCCGCAGAGCAAATAAGCCCGTGCGCCACAACTACTGAGCCTGCGCTCTAGAGCCCGTGAGTCACAACTACTGAGCCCGCACACCAAAACTACTGAAGCCTGCGCGTCTAGAGCCCGTGCTCCACAACAAGAGAAGCCGCTGCAATGAGAAGCCCACACACCACAACGAAGAGTATCTCCTGCTCGCCGCAACCAGAGAAAGCCCGTGCACAGCAACAAAGACCCAACGCAGCCAAAAATAAAAATAAAAAAAAATAGCGTAAACCACTTAAAATCTGATCTGGATTTCTTTCATCAAAAGACAATATTAAGAAAGTGAAAATGTAAGAAAACCTATAAAGAAGACTATTAGGACAAATGATGAAACCGGAAAATGGACTGTGGATTACAAAATAGTATTGTATCAAATTTAAATGTCCTGGTTTTGATAATAGTGCTATGGTTGTAAAAGATAATGTGCTTACTCCCAGGAAATACATACTGAATTATTTATGGAAAAGAGGGGGGGCATAAATTCTCCTACTTATAAATGGTTCCGAAAAAAATCTTCACAGGAAAAAAATAAAAATGAGAGAATGATAAAGCAAAAGGGGCAAAATGTCCTTTATTGGTAAATCTGGGTAATGAGTAACAGGAGTTCCCTGTAACAGTTATAAAATTTTCTGAAAGTTTAAAATTATCGCAAAATAAAAGCATCTTTAAAACCCCACAATGAGATACCAACACATACACAAAAAAATTATTAAATTAGTAAGATTGACAATACTAAGAGCTAATGAAAATGTGGAGCAAATGAAACTTTCATACATTGCTGGTAGGAGTACATATCAGTAAAAACACTTTGGAAGACTGGTTGGCAATATCTACTAAAGTTAAACATACACCTACACTATGACACAGTAAATCCATTCCTAGGTCTATATCCAAGAGAAATGGGTGCAGCATATATCCACCAAGGAACACTTACAAGAACGTCAGAGCAGCTTTATCCATAATGCTCAAAAAGTAGAACCAACAAAAATGTCTATCAGGTGTATAACGAACTTTTAAAAATGCACTGTGGGACTTTCCTGGTGGTCCAGTGGTTGGGAGTCCGCCCTCCAATGAAGTGGACACGGGTTCAATCCCTGGTCAAAGAACTAGGATCCTACATGCCGGGGACAGCTGGGCCTGCGCACCTCAACTACTGAGCCCGCGTGCTCTGGAGCCTGAGCGCCACAACTCAAGAGAAGCCTGAGTGCCACAACGAAGAGCCTGCGTGCCACAACCAAGACCCAACACAGCCAAATAAATAAATAAATAAATTTTAAAAAAATAAATAAAATAAAATGCATTGTATTCATGATAAGATAGTATATAGCAAAAATGAGAACAAATTACTTCTACGTACGATAACATGAAAGAATCTCATAGTCACACTGTTGAGAGAAAGAAGCCAGACACAAAAGAATAGATTGGGTTATCTATGTCCCCCCATCCCCCCCTTTTTTTAAGTTCAAGAATAGAAAAAGCTAATCTCTGGTGATAGAAGTCAGAATAGTGGTTACGTGGAGGTATGAGGACAGTATTGACAGGAAAGTGGCATGAGAGACTCCTGAGTTGCTCCAAATGTTCTGTCTTAATCTGAGTGGTGCCCAGAAGGTTACATACACATATAAAAATTCAGTCTGCACACTTACGATCTGTGCACTTTATGATATTTAACATACGCAGTAACATTTATAAGAAAAGAAAAAGCTGTCTTCCACACACTCGTAAGTCAGCTTGTGTCCAAAGAATATCTTCCATTTTAGAGTAGAAACACATCAAAATACTTCAAACAAGAAAAATACCAATTTATAATAAAATTTCAAACTCACTTTTCAAATCAACAAAAGTCACATAAAGCCACTATTTAAACATTGGAAAGACTAAACTTCAGATACAAGACTTCTCTAAAGTGACACCTTAAGAAACATACACTACAAAAAAAATTGCCTCTACTAATATGAATGGATTCCACAAGTTACTTCAATATTATTCTTCATTTCTGCTTCTATTCACTCCATGACACCCAAAGATCTTTCATTGCCAGGTGACTAAAGAGCCATCCATTACTTCTCTTTCCAGTAATAAGACAGTGGACCAAAAAAAATAAGATACTCTCAACAAAGGCAATTTTTTGATTTGGGTCCATACTCAAACTTTCTCTGCTTGCCAGTTACCCAAATCACTGACTTTATATTGTTCCCAAATGAAACCCATAAAAATTGTTTCCTGGCTAGCAATCTTGACATGGCAAGGTCTGTTGGCATCCAACTTCTAACAAATAATAAACTAATTGGAATTCACCTCAAATATGTCCTTGCATGTTTTCTCTAAAGTTTTTTGTGTAAAGGCAACACAAAAAGTGTAAAAGCTACACTAAAAGCTTTAGGGCAAATCTTTCAAGGGAACAGCTATACTTTTCTTAGCTCAATGTGTTAGCGACACCTAGTGTTATTCCTTTGCAGTATATTCAAAAGCTCCAAGAAAACACTTCAAATCTTAACTTACTGAACCTAAAAATATACTGTTTCATACAATGCAACTCTCATCTTCTAGGTGCTGTAATGAATACATTTTCAAGATGTGTTTAAGATATTAAGCATTTCAAAAGAGGATGAGAAAGCTAAGTAACCATTTAACAGCAAAAGAGTATGGAAAAATTTCAGGACTTTTTACAAAGGTACTATCTTGAAAATTTTTAATGGCAACACTTTATTATTTAAACTATACAGTGCAATTTTGCCTTATAAAATTTTCAACATAATGTAAGTCTAATTCTAATAATCAAATTCTATTTCTTCTAAAACTATGCCATCTTACGTACCAGGCAGCACCAGCCCCAAATCAAGATCTTGGAAACATCTTTGATTCTTCTCTTCTAAATGTTTTATCAGATACCAATACAACTAACTCAGTTCAGGCTCTCAACGTCTCCCAAGTAGACAATGTGAAACTGACGGGCCTCAGCCGACAAGAGGAGCTCAGACAGCTGGGACTTGTGAGGCTCGGGCTCCGTGCCCGCATCCAACAACAGGAACAGTGACAACCATCAACGGCCTTAGTTGCTCCACGGCATGTGGGATCTTCCTGGACCAGGGCTCAAACCCGTATGCCCTGCATTGGCAGGCGAATTAACCACTGTGCCACCAGGGAAGTGAAATTGACTCCTAACTGGCCTCATATCCTTTTCTTTTCTCCTTTACTCTCTATTCATTCCAAAGCCACTGCAAAACCAACCTTTATTAAATATGGATTTTGTAATGTATCTCTGTTACTCAAAGATTCTTAATGAATTCATACTGGCTGAAATATTAATAAATCCAAATCCTCATCCTGCAATTCAAATCTCCTCCCTGAAACTTCTATATCTCATTGCATGTCCACGGAGAGCTTACAACCACTAAAATGAATATTAATGATCATAGAGATGTTACTTGTGCTAAATGAAATAATACATGACGGCACAATGTCTAAAACACACTCATTGTCATGAACAACTCCTCCTCCAACTGGTTGCCCGCTGATACTGCTTGTCAAACCATGTTATGAAGGCTCAATTACTTTTTTTTTTTTTTAATTTCCATTCTGGCACAAACAGATACGTCTGTAAATGACAAACACAGGTTTGGATGATGCGCAACTGGCAAACAGCTATAGGTTTCCAAAAGCTTACTCTCAACTTCTGTACTTATCTTGTTGCAAACAGTAACAAACATTTCACTGACTATCAACAGTTCATAGACGAGCAACAGTGCATAGTCCACAAACTCACCATCTTTCCACCCAAATCTGCTCCTTATCACTCTCTATTTTTTAAAATAAATTTATTTATTTTATTTATTTATTTTTGGCTGCGTTGGGTCTCTGTTGCTTCCTCTAGTTGCAGCGAGTGGGGTCTACTCTTTGTTGTGGTACGCAGTCTCCTCACTGCGGTGGCTTTTCTTGTTGCAGAGCACGGGCTCTAGGCGCGCGGGCTTCAGTAGTTGTGGCACGTGGGCTCAGTAGCTGTCACACCCTATTTTTATAAGAGGCATCACTGTCTACCCCTGTTCAAAGTTCTCCATTGGCTTCTACAACTCAATTTTTTTAACTGGCAAAAAAACTGTACAGATAATCCCTAAAAGATATTCAAATGGCCAACAAATATATGAAAAAGCATTCAACATTATTAGTCATCAGGGAAATGCTAACTAAAACCGCAAGGTATCACCCACCAGAATGGCTAAAATTAAAAAGATGGGACTTCCCTGGTGGTCCAGTGGCTAAGACTCCACGCTCCCAATGCAGGGGGCTCGGGTTCAATCCTTGGTCAGGGAACTAGATCCCACATGCCACAACTAAGAGTTCGCATGCCGCAACTAAAAAAAAAAAAATTAAAATGATGGACACAACACCAAATGTTGGCAAGGATATAGTACAACTCATACATTGTTGGGGGAAATGTAAAACGATACAACTACTTTGGAAAAAAGGTTTGGAAGTCTATTATAAAACTAACTATATTCCTACCCTATGAAGCAACAATTCCACTTGTAGATATTTATCTAAGAGAAATAAATGCATATGTTTACAAAAAGACTTACAGAAGAATCTTCACAGCAGCTTCATTCATAACAGGCAAAAGCTATTAATAGGCCAGCTATCCCTCATTAAGAGAAGGGATAAACTATGGTATATTCATATATTGGAATACTATTCAGCAATTAAAAGGGACAATCAACAAGAGTGAATCTCATAAACATTATGCTGAGTGAAAGGAGCCTTACACAAAAAGAGTCCATACTGTATAATAGTACAGAAAGTTCTAAAACAGGCAAAACTAATCTACAATGGAAAAAAAAATAACAGTGGTTGTTTCATGGATGGGATGGAGGAAAAATTGAGAATAGGCATGAAGGAAATGTCTTGAGTGATAATCAAGATCTACTGTATATCTTGACAGAGATTTGGGTTGCCATGCACTTGTCAAAGTTCAGGAAATTTACATATTAAGATTTGTGTATTTAATTGTGTGTAACTTTTACAATAAAAAACTAATCAATGGGGCTTCCCTGGTGGCACAGTGGTTTAGAGTCCGCCTGCCGATGCAGGGGACACAGGTTCGTGCCCTGGTCCGGGAAGATCCCACATGCCACAGAGCAGCTGGGCCCGTGAGCCATGGCCGCTGAGCCTACCCGTCCAGAGCCTGTGCTCCGCAACGGGAGAGGCCACAACAGTGAGAGGCCCGTGTACTCCAAAAATAAATAAATAAATAATTTTTTAAAAACTCATCAAATATTGAACTTTAGTTAATGCAAAAGTAGTTAGGGGAAAGTATGCTGATGTTTGCAATTCACTTTGAAATGCATCCAATAAGATCTACAGGTGGAGACTAAGTATAGTAAAAATTTTCATGGTATAATCTAGGTGGTGGGCATAGGTGTTTTCCCTGCGAAACTTCTGAAGTTCTTCCAATGGTACAAAGCTCATTTTGTAAGCTTTTACCTTACAAAACTCTAGCCCACCACCACCTCTGAGACACCATTAGCATTCTCCACCTAGTTCCACCAAATTGCCGCCTTGCTGTTCTTTAATATAGGAAACATAATCCAGACTTCCCTGGTGGCTCAGTGGTTAAGAATCCGCCTGCCAATGCAGGGGACACGGGTTCAAGCCCTGGTCCGGGAAGATCCCACAGGCCATGCAGCAACTAAGCCCGTGTGTCACAACTAATGAGCCTGAGCTCTAGAGCCCGTGAGCCACAACTACTGAAGCCCGTGTGCCACAACTACTGAGCCCGCGCACCCTAGAGCCTGCGCTCTGCAACAAAAGAAGCCACCGCAATGAGAAGCCCACACACCGCAATGAAGAGTAGCCCCCGCTCGCCGCAACTAGAGAAAGCCTGCGCACAGCAACAAAGACCCAAAAATAAACAAAATTTTTAAAATAACAACATAATCCTATGAGAGAGCACTGCCTTTGAATGCCCCTCCCTCAAATACCCATAAGTATCACTCCTCCACACTTCTGCTCAGGGGGTCTTTGAGAAAGGCTTTCTAAGACCACCTCATATAATATAGCAACCCACAACAATATCAACCACCACACCTTAACACTTGGTAACTTGTTTATTATCCAAGCATGGTACATGTTTATTATCATCTTCCCCACCCTCCAACCCACCTACCTAGAATGGAAATTCCATAAGAATAATGGTTTTGTTTTGCTCATTGTTGTTTTCCCAGCACCTTGAACAGGGTCTGACATATAAAAGGCAATCAATAAATCTTTTCTGAGTGAATGAATTAATAAATGAATGAGGTGAGAATAAATGGCATGGCTTTACAAGAATGCAATTTGGTAAATCTATCAAGAGTTTTGGTATATTTACTTTTAATGAACTCTCCAAATTACATGATCATAAAGATATTTATCTCAATATTCTTTAAGAAGAAAAAAACTTAAGAAATCTAAATCAATGTCCCAGTAGAGAGAAAAGAACATTTCCACCTCAGAGCCTCTGACTTCACTACTTGCTGTTCCAATCTTACTGTGGCTAAATCTTAATTAACTTTTATGCCACTTCCTTATTATATATACTCTCTTATTATTTTCTTCATATTACAATTTGTCTATTAATTTTTTTTTTTTCCATACGCAGGCCTCTCACTGTTGTGGCCTCTCCCGTTGCGGAGCACAGGCTCCGGACGCGCAGGCTCAGCGGCCATGGCTCACGGGCCGAACCGCTCCGCGGCATGTGGGATCTTCCCGAACTGGGGCATGAACCTGTGTCCCCTGCATCGGCAGGCGGACTCTCAACCACTGCGCCACCAGGGAAGCCCTATTAATTTATTTTTATTTAAATCCATTTCTCCTACTAGCTCCATTTGAGCAAAGGCCATATCTATTTTGCTCAAAATACATACTTTATCCAAGAATTGTAATGAATAAATGAACAATTTTTACGTTCTCACAGTTCATGGCATCAAGTCAATCTATGTGTAAAACTGGCAGAAAAAAAAAATCAAGAGTGTAAGCAAGAGAGGGTGGGAGGAAGACGCAAGAGGGAGGAGATATGGGGATATACGTTTATGTACAGCTGATTCACTCTGTTATACAGCAGAAACTAACACAGCATTGTAAAGGAATTATACTCCAATAAAGATATTAAAAAAAAAAAAAGAGAATGTAAGCAAGATATTTTAAAATAACTGAAGTCCCCACCAGGGACTTCCCTGGTAGTCCAGTGGTTAAAATTCCTCGCTCCCAATGCAGGGGGCCCGGGTTCGATCCCTGGTCTGGGAACTAGATCCCACATGCCGCAACTAAGAGCCCACATGCCGCAACTAAAGATCCTGCATGTGGCAGCAAAGATCCCGTGTGCTGCAACTAAGACCTGGCACAGCCAAATAAATAAATAAATAAATATTTTTTTAAATAAATAAAATAAAATAACTGAAATAAATGCAAAGATAACAAGAGCTGAAAGAACTATGGGAGTTAAGAAAGGAAGGATATACAACTACTGTTTTTTTCATATGACTCCCATAAAATTACTCGGTCTTTAGTCCATGCACATGTATAACTTTGACTTTTTTTTTTTTAATTAAGAATTTTAAGCAAGAGAGCCTATACTTACATTACCAAAAAGAGGCAATGTCACTGTTAGGCACAGGTGGGAAAAGGGCCTATGTATCCAGAATATCAACATCACAAATAATCATTCTTTCGTATGTTGCATCAGATGTGTTGAAAGAAGGGGCCTGACAGCTTGGGAAAGCTATGAAAGCTGGTGTTTTCCTGCAGCCATCTCATATACAAAGTGGTAGTGATTGGGCAGTAGAGAAATTACTTCTGCACAGTTCTGCTTCTGAGCTAACTCCACTTAACTATATTCCTAGATATCATCTAAGCTTTATTCATATTTGTGCACTTACATAAATAGACAATTTTTTTACATGTTTAGCCAGGATGTTTATTTTCTTAATCTGAGACTCACAGGTGGGACAGTTACATAAAATCAACAGAAGGGAACCCTGTGCACAAACTTGAAGAAAAAACTGAGCTGTAGTTTGGACAGGGTTTGATTTCTGGCCACCCGCACTTACTGAAAAGCAAATACAATTTATGGTCTGCGAAGATCCCTAAGAGCCAGGATTATTTCTAGGTTGACCAACATAAGCTCCCCAGTGTCTAGCACATGGTAACACTTAAATGATTACTGAATAACTGACTAGTGATAAACAAGTTTCAGAAGGGTTTAGTTAGAGTAATGGGTAACAGTCACACTAGTCTATAAAAGATGAATATATGAAGGTCCTTCGTAACCTATTACAATGAAAACTAAAACTAAGGTGCCATACTACTTGCATGGCATATCTTCTGCTATCACATAGGGGAAATAGAGCTCTTAGATCATGGGCTTTGAATCTGAAGTCAGAACTGGGTTTGAATTCCAATTCCACCTCTTATAAGTAGTGTGACCTTACCACCTGTAAAATAGGATAACTTCTCCCTCACAGTATACAACAGATGAGATAATGTGTATATAAAGTTCTCTGAACATAGTAAGAGCTCAATCAGTGCAACAGAAGGAGCTTATTTTTCCAAACTGCCTTCTAATTCTTGAACCAGTCCTCACGGGGCTATACTACTACAACAGTAAACAACTGTCAGGGACTTCCCTAGGGGTCCAGTGGTTAAGAATCCACCTTCCAATGCAGGGGACTCAGGTTCGATCCTTAGTCAGGGAACTAAGATCCCACATGTCGCGGGGCAACTAAGCCTGCATGCTCTGGAGCCCACGCACCACAACTAGAGAGAAGACCGCGAGCTGCAACAAAAGATCCCGCATGCCACAATGAAGATCCCGCATGCCACAACTAAGACCCAATGCAGCCAAATAAATAAACAAATAAATAAAAACAACTGTTAGTCAATGAAAATTCCATGAAGAAAAGATTATTTAAATCTCTCAAAATACAATCTGGGCATAAGAATTACTGTAAAGAAGTAATTTCCTCATAAGACCTTTAAGTTACTCAGAACCAGACAAAAATTAACTATTAAAAGTGATACCTCTAATTATAACCAAAGCAAGTGGGTAGCCTGAGTACCACCAAAGAAATGTGCTCAATCCAGTCAACATCCCTAATCCCACAAGGCCCAAGCTTGTTAAAGCTCTAGCTTCCTCTTTGCCTTCAAGTCTGTCAACAGTGTAAAGAATCAAAATGTAGTCTCTATTAATAAGAAAAAGTTAAATTCACAAAATCCTCTCCTCTTGAACACAACCTAGAAATATTTCTCTTGGTAGGAAAAAGCAAGCAAGCAAAGACTGTCAACGCTTTTAAGTCCTTTGTCTATGCCTTTGGCGTGATACTTAAATTACAAACAACATTGCAGGGCCTTGAAAAAACGTCAACTACACACCCCCAAAGGCAAAAACACGAGGACACGCATTCCATGACATACCAACAGGATTCTTCTATCTCTGCAAAATAATGCCAATCTTTAAAAGAAAGAAATATAAAACCTAAAATCCTAAATACTAATAATATGATATATAATTATTATAAGATTAGATGGAAGACCAAAGTTCATTATAAGTGATTTATCAAAGAATAAACAATAATTTTACTTAGAATATTAAAGAATTATGCAGTTCAATGTATTCATTACTTAATAATCTTTTAGCCAAATTCTGCATTCAGGAACATCCTGAATTTCATTAAATTTGAGGTAATATATGTTTGCTTATAAATCCTTTAAGAAGTAACCATAATGTGCAAAAAAATCAAAAAGGGAAAAAAATTCTAGCTGAACCACCCACTAACAAGAGGCTTCAAACAATGTGGTAAATGCATCTATTAAAGGCACAAATTAAAATTCTATTGGCTCCAGGCCTCTAACTGCAAAAAAAAAAACACACAATAAAGGGTCCACCCGCCAACTCCCCCCCACACCCCAAAATCTGGAGGAGAGACATGATATCTAGGCCATGCCAAAGAGCAGAATATAACTAAGTACACGCCAAAGTATGCAGTCCCTACTACACTTCACTGAGCTGTGATCCTACCAAGCCTCTTCCTCTTTTAGTACATTTTATTTTTGGTCATTCCAAAGAGGAACACGTAGGATTGAAGAGGGAAACTGGGAATAGAATTTGGCAATTTAAAACATTTATTAAAATTATGACTTATCCTATATAGATACACAGACACAAAATAACCTTTGTTCAAATTCATGTATTACATCACTGTTTCTAATAGCAGAAAGGGGGTGGAGGTGGGGGGGAATTTTAAGTTTTTCCAATAAAAGGAAACAAGTTATGTAAATTAAGGAAAATCCAAAAAACAGAATTATAAGCAGTTATAAATTCCATAGAGAAGCTCTCTGAATACTGATTTATAAGTAAAAAACAGCAATGTACAGACTGAGTTGTATAATATGTTCCCTTCTGTTAAGGAAGGGCAGGCTGGGAGAATTATATGTATATATGTTCTTATTAGCATAAAATATAGCTATAAGGAAAAGAAACATAACTAGAAATCCTAGAAAACTAGAAACTGCTCAAGATAAGGGAAATTGGGGAGAGTAGTGGTAGGGAGTTTTGTTACCCACTTATACCTCCCGAATTTTGAACCATGTGAATGTTTTAACTGATTCAAAAAATGATCACTATTTTTTTTAAAAGCCTTCTGTAAGCCTCTTTACTCTTCTGTAAAAATGCAGGAAAAGATAATAATAACACCAACTAGGTAGAGTTACTATGATAAGAAATTAGATATTCCATGTAAAGTGATTCCCACAATTGCTGGCCCACTTTACAAATCATTTACAACATCTTTAATTTCCCATTTTCCCCTTAGCCCTTGGGCCTAGTATGGGGTTCCACACACAGCGGTCTCTTAGCAATTGCTTGCAAAATAAATGGATGAGACCTTAGAGAAAATATCGCCAGGTTTCACACCAGCTAGCATGCTGAAAAGTATTATATTTCAGGGATTCAACCATCTTCATACTTACAGGGATGCTCCAGACCTGCATTCCATCACTGTAGCCAATCATAATCAGCAAAGGTGGCTCATTCCCTGTGCTATGTATTTCATGAAATTCCAGATTTCTTGATGTATCTACATTAGAATTAAGTAACAAAGGAGCAAATTAAAAAGACAACCCTCAGAATGGGAGAAAATATTAGCAAATGCAACAACAGACAAAGGATTAATCTCCAAAATATACAAACAGCTCATGGATCTCAATATCAAAAAAACAAAAAATCCAATTAAAAAATGAGCAGAAGACCTAAATAGACATTTCACCAAGGAAGACATAGAGATGGCCAAGAGGCACATGAAAAGATGCTCAACATCACTAATTATTAGAGAAATGCAAATCAAAACTAAATGAGGTATCACCTAGTGCCGGTCAGAATGGCTATTATCAAAAAATCTAGAAACAATAAATGCTGGAAAGGGTGTGGTGAAAAGGGAACTCTCCTGCACTGCTGGTGGGAATGTAAACTGATACAACCACTATGGAAAACAGTATGGAGGTTCCTTAAAAAACTAAAAATTGAACTACCATATGACCCAGCAATCCCACTATTGGGCATATACCCTGAGAAAACCATAATTCAAAAAGAGACATGTACCACAATGTTCACTGCAGCACTATTTACAATAGCCGGGACGTGGAACCAACCTAAATGTCCATCGACAGATGAATGGATACAGAAGATGTGGCACATATATACAATGGAATATTACTCAGCCATAAAAAGAAACAAAACTGAGTTATTTGTAGTGAGCTGGATGGACCCAGAGTCTGTCATACAGAGTGAAGTAAGTCAGAGACAGAAAAACAAATACCGTATGCTAACACATATATATGGAATCTTAAAAAAAAAATGGTACTGATGAACCTAGTTGCAGGGCAGAATAAAGATGCAGACATAGAGAATGGACTTGAGGACATGGGGTGGGAGGGTTAATCTGAGGCAAAGTAGGACTAGCACTGACATATATACACTACCAAATGTAAAATAGTTAGCTAGTGGGAAACAGCAGCATAGCACAGGGAGATCAGCTCGGTGCTTTGCGATGACCTAGAGGGGTGGGATAGAGAGGGTGGGAGGGAGGTTCAAGAGGGAGGGGATATGGGGACAGATGTATGCATACGGCTGATTCACTTTGGTGTACAACAGAAACTAACACAGTATCGTGAAGCAATTATACTCCAATAAAGATCTATTAAAAAAAAAAGACAATGCCAATCAACAAAAACAAGTACACTTCTTTAATGTTACTGGCGGTAACAACTGTTTAAATTGTTTTTCAATAAGTTCTGAAGTATTTGGAAGACATTTAAAGGAAAGCAAACAGGAAGCTGAAATCACAAAACTAGTATTTTTTTTTAACAGTACCTATAATTATCAGCACAAGTAAGGTTTTAAAACTCAAACTCTCTCAGTAGAGTACAAGTACCAAGTACCACCCCACTACACACAAAAAGTAGACTACAGAACCTAACACAGTGACAGCAGTACCCAGTAGGAAACTAGTGCCAGGTAAAAGCACAGAAGGAGAAGTGCCCAGCGGAAGCACACAACATAAACTGTGTGGGTTCACAAGTTGCATCTGGACACTCTGAGAAATAACAGGCAGAGGACAGGGAAGAGCAAGATGCGGAGAGGGTTTTGCAAGCAGCTAGAGGTCTTGTATAAGTAGGTAGACACAAGAGTCTGTGAAATTTAGTACTGTTAATGTTCCTCAGTTTCCTCACCTGTAAAATGAAGGTAATCATACTCATATCTCAAAGGATTGTTGTAAGAGTTAAATGGGATAATACAAAAAGCATTTAGAATAGTATCAGGCATAGGAAGCCCTATGTTGATGTTATTACTGTTGTTACAAAATCATGCTGCAGTAAAAAAAAATAAATAAAAATCAAACTCTCACTTGATATCTAGGAAATACTAATATCAGGAATAAAACCACCTGTAAATGATAAATGAAAATAAAATATTTTACCAAAGTTAACTAAATATAAATATGACATATAACCATCTAGAATTTCTAATATATGCAAATTTAGCAATAGAAGAAAAATTATATTCCTTTACATATAAGAATTAAATCCTGCTATATCTGAACACACTGGGCATATAGTTCACTATAAAAGAATTGTGCGGTTTTTGTTTTTTTAATTTATTTTTGGCTGCGTTGGGTCTTCCTTGCTGCACGTGGGCTTTCTCTAGTTGCGGTGAGTGGGCCTATTCTTCATTGAGGTGCGCAGGCTTCTCATTGCAGTGGCTTCTCTTGTTGCAGAGCATGGGCTCTAGGCACACGGGCTCAGTAATTGTGGCTTGCAGACTCTAGAGCACAGGCTCAGTAGTTGTGGCACACGGGCTTAGTTGCCCCACGGCATGTGGGATCTTCCCAGACCAGGGATCGAACCCGTGTCCC
This sequence comes from Stenella coeruleoalba, assembly GCF_951394435.1. NCBI lineage: Eukaryota > Metazoa > Chordata > Mammalia > Artiodactyla > Delphinidae > Stenella > Stenella coeruleoalba. The sequence goes on from NC_137165.1 coordinate 33,765,185, forward strand.
CTGCATTGGCAGGCAGATTCTCAATCACTGAGCCACCAGGAAAGTCCGGATTATGTTTCCTATATTTAAGAATAGCAAGGAGGCAATTTGGTGGCGCTCTGTTAGGTTCTGTAGTCTACTCTTTGTGTGTAGTGGGGTGGTACTTGGTACTTGTACTCTACTGAGAGAGTTTGATCTTTAAAACCTTACTTGTGCTGATAATTATAAGTACTGTTAAAAAAAATACTAGTTTTGTGATTTCAGCTTCCTGTTTGCTTTCCTTTAAATGTCTTCCAAATACTTCAGAACTTCTTATTGAAAAACAATTTTTAAAATTTCAAATAAATCAATACCAGGGAATTTTAGATGTAAATGACAAAGGTAAAGTTAATAAAATACTAGAGGAACACCGTAGAAACGTATTTTCATGATCACGGTACAGGGAACAACTTTACAACTGAACACAAAAAAACTCTTAGCATAAAAGATAGGCAAATTCTACATTAAATTTATTACATTAAAATGAAGAACTTCTGTTACTCATGAGCCACCCTTACCAGAAGAGTGAAAAGCCAAGCCACAGCATGGGAGAAGAGACAACTATAACCACACAAGGATTCATCTAATACATATAACAAACATCAGTATGAAAAAGATAAGTCAGTAGAAAAATAGGCAGGAGACATGGAAAAACACTTCAAAAATAGGATAGTCAAATCATTAGTGAACATGAAAAGTGGCTCAACCTCATCTGTAATCAAGGAAGTGCTAATTAAAACCACAATGACAAAACCAAGTGGTGGCAGGATATGGAGTGAAGAGGCTGCTTATTTATTGCTAGTAACTGTAAATCAGTACAATCACCTTGGAAAACAGTTTGACAATATATACTCAAGTTGAAGATACCATGCCCTTGACCAAGTAGTTCCACTCTAGGTATATACTCATTAGAAGCCTCAGCACATATACATCAAGAGATAAGAATACTCACAGCAGCATTACTATAAAGACCCAAAAGCTGGAATCTATCCAAATGTCCATCAAGAGGAGAATGGACAAGCACAGTGGTACACGGATACAATGGAAGACTATTCAGCACAGAAAAAAATGACCCACTACCATATACTGTAACATGGATGAACCTCACAGACATAACATGCAAAAAGCGTAATATGCTAGACACAAAAGCCTATATACCGAACAATTCTATTTACATGAAATTCAAAATCACTAGGGAATTAGGTAGCAACATTCCATTTCTTACCCTAGGTGATGTCTACACAGGTGTTGGATTTGTAAAAATTCATTCATTGATCCATATTTTTGTGTTATTTACCATGATATATTTGCATAATAAGTTTTTTAAAAAATCATAAAGCAGTAATATCCCTCCCCCTTTACTTGACTTCATTTCCTCTCCTTCTAGAAGCTAAATTCCTCATCTATTTATAACTGTCATCTGTTTTTCATCTCTCATTCACCCCGAATCCATTTCAGAATGTGTTTCTGCCCCTAACACTCCTCCCAAGTGACTTTTGCTACGGTCACCAATAACCTCCAAGTTGTTGAATCCAATATATGTTTTTCAAGCACATCTTGTTAAGATTATTCAGCAGCTATAACCGATGCTCACCATTTTCTCTGCTGGCTCATCCTTTTCTAACTACTCTTTAAATATTGGAGTTACTCAAAGCAAATTCCTAAACTCTGTTTTCTTCTCACAGTATACGCTCCCCAAGTGATCTCATTCCAACCATTGCTTCAGTCAGTATCTGCTAGTGACTTCCTCAGTGTGGGTTTTTGCATGTCTCAGTAGAAGATCAAATTCCACTCAAAGATCAGGATTTCCTCCCCAAACCTGATCTTCCAGAGCTCCCTATTTTGGTGAATAGCATGTTTATCTATGCAGATAGCAAGATCAGGAACCGCCTTCTTCCTTCCCTCTAGCAATAAATCTATGACCAAGCTCCTAAACAGCTCTCTTACATCACCACCACCCCTGTCTACAACATCTACTGCAAAAGCCTGAGTGGCTTCCTGCCTCCACCACTGCCTACCAAACTCCATATTTCAGTCAGAGTGCTCTTTTTAAAATACAAATAACGGGGAATTCCCTGGTGGCCCAGTGGTTAGGACTCTGTGCTCTCACTGCCAAGGGCCTGGGGTTCGATCCCTGGTCGGGGAACTAAAATCCCCAAACAAACAAACAGAAAAACAAAAAAAGGGACTTCCCTGGTGGCGCAGTGGTTAAGAATCCGCCTGCCAATGCAGGGGACATGGGTTCAAGCCCTTGTCTGGGAAGATCCCACATGCCGTGGAGCAACTAAGCCCGTGCATCACAACTACTGAGCCTGAGCTCTACAGCCCGCGAGCCACAACTACTGAGCCCGCATGCCACAACTGCTGAAGCCTGTGTGCCTAGAGCCCGCGCTCCGCAACAAGAGAAGCCAGCGCAATGAGAAGCCAGCGCACCGCAACAAAGAATAGCCCCCGTTCGTGGGAACTAGAGAAAGACTGTGCGCAGCAACGAAGACCCAACGCAGCCAAAACTTAATTAATTAATTAAAAATAAATAAATAAATAACCTGCTTTGGCTACTTCTTATACCTTTTTCAGTACAGTGCCTTAAGAAAAACAATCTTAGGTATAAATCAGGCTGCCTGAAAGCAAAAACAGAACAATGACCATGATACAAAGGGCCTTAATCTCACTTTCTAATAAACTCCAAAAGTAGTAGTCTCTACCTAACACCAAACCAAAGTTAGTACATTGATTAGGAATGCAGATACCTAGAAGGATCCAGGACTGGAGAATCTCAATAAGCCAGGCTCCTTAGAAGTATCCCCTGTAAAAGTTGTTACCTACTCCACCCCCAAGCACAACAAGCCCATAATCAAATGGGCTGCAGCCTGGAGGTAAGGGGCCAACTGGCACCACTTTATAATTTCAAGCAGAAAAGCAGAGCTCTCAGGCCTGCTGGAATAAACAGAAAGCCATCACCAGAGCAGAGTTCAATTCGAACACTGCAAGTTTTAAATTAATAGCAACAGAGTTTCATTAATATGATAAAATAACTTAAATCTACAGACAGGTAGAAGACTTCTAAATTGTTTTGCCAGAAAAACTCCCAGTCTAGCAAAGAGAAGCCTAAATACCTAATACAATCTCTGGGTACCCATAACTGCTCTACAAAGAAGCAGCCTGCTAAGCTAATATGGCTGCAATCAGAAGAATCCCCTCCACTGTCTCCCTTAGGATATCATGAAAGACAAAGGCAATGAACAAGGAATTGCATCCCAGCTGCAGCAGGCACAACCAGGGAAGGGCAGACTGGCTGATCAAGAATCTCTAATGCAATGGAAAAGTTAGTCCTTGTTAGCTTTATTCAAGGAGATGTTGGACTTGCAGCCAATGAACCCTACTTTTTCTTTCCCACAGCCAAATTTTCTTTCAATTATAAATATCTCCAAAGGTCTGCCACACAAACACCTAAATAAAACATTCCTGAAGAAAGAACACAAATAAGAGACAAATTCAAGAAATGTTCTAAGAGGGACTTCCCTGGAGGTCCAATGGTTAAGACTCGATGCTCCCAACGCAGGGGGCACAGGTTCGATCCCTGGTCGGGGAACCAAGATCCCACATGCCACATCGCATGACCAAAAAAAAAAGGAAATGTTATGAGAGATTGGGGCAGTTAAGGAGGATCAAATATCTTGGTAATATTTACTATTGCCTTAAAACAAACACAACCATACACATACATGTGCACACATGCACACATACCCCCTAGGGCTAGAGATAATAAAAAGTATATCCTTGAAAAACCAGGACAAAATTTCATACACTATCAATATGATATAGAAAGGAGAGACCAAAGGACAAGTGAATGTGCTAAAGTATTTAACAGGAAGATGTATAAACTTAAAAGTTTAATAAGTCAACGGGGATATGGGATACTAAATTAAGGACAACCATTATAAGTTCAACAGAACACAAAGTACCAAATAAGCAGTTTCCATCTACATTTCCAGATGCAGATGCATTTTACTTCAATAAAGCAAATGCTTTATAGAGCATTATTACACCAGCAATTCTTATTTGTTGTTTAAAAACAAAACAAAACAAAAAAAACCTTGCCTAAAGATTATTTTGATGACATTTTTTTAAAGATAACTTTGTGGTTGTTTTTTTTTTTTTTGGCCACGCTGCATGGCTTATGGGATTTTAGTTCCCTAACCAGGAATTGAACCCAGGCCCTCAGCAGTGAGAGTGTGAAGTCCTAACCACTGGACTGCCAGGAAATTCCCCAATTTTGTGATTTTTAAATTATTTTTAGCATTTTGCATACGCTGTACAAGTTTTTGCTATTATCTGGCTAATATTTTCAAGACCATGACCACATTTTCTTTGTTATTAAATCAAGAAAGTCCTCTAATACATTCTAACATCCACAAAGCAAATATACTTCCAGGAGGGAAAAGAGTATGAATTATGAGGAAACGGTGATAGAAAACAAAAGATGACCGACACTTAAATAGTTATTAATAAAGAAGGAAAAGGAAGAAAGAAAAGAAGAATATACTAGTAAACAAGGAAATTCGACAGTCATAAACAGAAAGGAAATTTTAAATAGAATAAGCTTTCAAAGAGCAATAGTGTAGGAAAAGTTTATATATCATAAATAATCACCTATACAAATGAATGTGTTATTCTCCACAGAGGGCACAAGTTGTCATTTAAACAAACCAGCTGACAGAGAATCCAAAATTCAAAAGAAACTATTTGCAGAAGTGACACAGCCTCCCGCATCCTGGACCGTAGCTTTTAAAGGAAAATATGGTATTTTAAAAGTCTCAGAGGAGACTAAGACTCAAGAGTATGGTATCCATCAAGGTCCAAGTGAAAACAACTCAGTGTATTCATAATTGGGAATTTAATACAGACAACTCGTTACACAGATTACAGAATTGCTAAGAAGCCAAAAAAGGAACTGTGAGGCAACCTACTGGATTAGCAATGGCAGGAAGCCACTACCACCCCTACACTAGGGAGACCGGGAGGAGGGCAGGGCGCTAGAGTCACCTGGCAGAAACTGGAACCCCAGTGGAGCTGCCGAGGTGAAGTGAAAACCACAGAGGAAATGCAGCTGCTGACAGAGAGGGAGAGGGAATAATACTCTTCCCTTTCTCCCATCCTCCCTTTCAATTACCCGCCAGTGCCTCCCAAACCCTGCCAGAGGAAAACAGACATGGCAGCCTGGGAAACAGACAAGAAGCAGCCCCCTTGCAAGAGGGAGCAGGAAGGAGCAATGAAATGGAAGGTATCTGAGAACAAACAGGCCTTGAACTGGCACACATTCTGCTCAGAAAAATAATTTTAAAGTCTAAAAAGTTCAACACTAATGATTATTTTGCAGTTATAAATCCTATACAAGTAACCAAACTGGAATTACAAAAACTTCTTTTCTAAGAAATTGTTATCTCACTTGGACTTGAAGTTTAAGGCTAGGCACTACATGTTACAGTGACTGTAAGACTTGTACAATACAATATTAGTTCTAATCAAGTTTCTGTAGTTGAATATGTTACTTTTTAAATTAAAAATAAATTTATTTTGAAAACTTAAAAAGTCACTTAAAGAAAAAGTAATCTGACGAAAAGTAAGCGTTCTTTTTTTGGAATCAGGTAAACCTCAAACAAACATTTAATTCATATGCCCCCCAAAAGTTAAAACCATACCATTTAAATCTGCATTTTCAAATCTGACCCAGACTATTTTCTCCTTTTCTTCTGTTAGAGGTGTTCCACTGTAAGCCTGCATAGTAAACAGAAACACTTGAATGAAAATGTTTTACAGTTCAAACATTAACCGATGTTCAAAACAAAAAGTAACTTAAATAAGGCCAACACTATCCCCCTCCAACCTCACCAATCCTACATCTTGAGAACTAGCACATTTTGTAATATTTTTATTTTTAAAGAAACTTACCCAGGAGTCTGATAAGCTTGGTCAGAAAAGGGTTTTTAGCCTAAGAATTACAGAAACCTAAAATACAATAATCATAGTCTACTAGGAAGCATCACTCTAATTCAAAGGTACTCAAAAAACTAATCTCCTATACTGGTCAACAAATAAAACTGAAGAAATACACCAAACTACCACAGGTATCAATTTAGTTCCCAGGTGTTTATGATCAGGCAATTACACTCTACCTAGAATTGTCAAGAGCATTACTTTCTGCTAACCACCAGTTCCAGGTGGAGGGCATGGCCAGGGTTGGGGGTAGAAAAAAACGTATTACTTTTCAGTCTCTTATCTGGCCTCTGGACCCAAACTATTAGCTTTCTTGCAAGCCTGCAAGGGTCACAAAGATAAGCATGAACTGCTGTGAAGTCACAGGAAAAGTATCAACGGTACCCATCAATATTCAAAGGGAGTCATCTCTCCTCAAATCAAGTGTTTTTATTTAAAATTGTCTAGATCTTCTAGACTGTATACACTTGCAAGCACGTAGAACGTCAACAAACAGCTGCAACGTTTTCAGTTATAAAGTGGTCTTCAGTTCACAGAACAATTATTTAATATAAGCTGGATCAAAAGCATTCAAAAACCACTATTCCATATATAATCTGTGTTATACACAACTTGCTTTAAATTTCCATGCAGTTTTACAGCCCTTTTCCTCTACCGCACAAGGTTAACGGCCATTGAAAATATTACTAAAAGACAGGGTTACTCTAATAGTAGGTTTACTATGCAAAAAGAAAAAAAAAGTTATCTTACACATCCTTATGATTTCAATTGTTTAAGAAAACAAGTTGTGTATAGGGCAGTTAATTCCTTTGGAGAAAAGGAAAACCTGCACTAGAACCAACTAATTCATCTACTTTATCTTCAACCATCTCATCCTCAACTTCTTCCTCTTCTCCCTTGGTCTTGCTCTCTTCATTCTTGAAAATTCTCCTTTTTAATATAAACTTCTTCTTTGGGAATAATTTTAGATTACTAAACAGTACAGAATTCTCATATACTCCTCAGCCAGTTTCCCCTACTGTTAACAATCTAACCTAACCAAATCTTACCCTACCATGGTACATTTGCCAAAGCTATGAGACTAACGCCAGTGCATTACCACTAATTAAAGCCCCAGACTTTATTTGGATTTCAGCAGTTTTTCCACTCATGTCCTTTCTCTGCTACAGGACCCAGTCCAGGATACCACATTCATTTAGGACCACCTCTTTTTTCCTATGTCAGGCTCTCCCTTAATCTGGTAAAGCTATAACATATACAATATCTTCTTCCATTTAGCAGATTTATTACAAGGCTGCTAATCACCTGCATTACTCGACATTCTCCCAATTCCTCTGCAACATTTGCACGGTGCTCTCCTTTGATTTCTGGCCGATATGCAGCACGAAACAAGGTTAAAAGAGGCCTTTCAGTGAATTGAGATTCTTAAACTTTTTTCTTTCCCCTTCAGGGGGAAACAAAACTTTCATAATGAGGCCTGCATACTTTTGCTATGTCTTCAAGTTTTCCTCTCTCCTTAGCAGACACAGTGCTCTTTACTAAGCATTTTTTTAAAAGTTCTGTGAAGTTGACTGAAGAGGGTTGCTTCTTGTGCGCCTTCCTGCAGACTGGCATCAAGAAGGCATATGACAGCATGTCATTTTGCCTCTCAGCTTTCTATGATATCCTTTGCTCATGTTTAGGTATTTTACTGTCAGTGAAGCACAGACTCACCCAGTGCCCATCCAGGTTTATTTGCTATCTTACTGGAGGGCAGTGCGCTGCCACACAAAAGTTTGTTATTTCTCCCCCCAGCACTGATTTTTAGCCCTCCTTCTCCAACCAAAATCCAACTGCTCTAGCTCTCTTATTTATGGTTGAAAACTTTCACCCCATTACTGAGTACAGGATTTATTTCTCCTTTTATTTCTTATCCGGTTTCTAACGCATATACACGTTCATAAGCACAAAGTTATTGTTCAATTTTAAAAAACACAGCAACAATCACTATAGATATGTTGTGTTTTATTTTTTCACTGGAGAGAAAGTAACTTCCATTGTGTGCTATTTGTCAAAAGTATAATTTTTAATCACAGCAAATTATTCTATAGGGGCAACATATCACAATTTGCTTGACTGCTACTGACATTTGGGCAGGCTACAATTTTTCACACTGAAACATGTCAAAATTTCTCACTGAAATGAAAAGTTCTGAGCTTTAATTTTTTTATTTGCTGAATTTTTTTAAAATAAATTTTCAGAAGTACAACTATTATATCAAACGGCACAGTTAGGGCTTCTACCAGCTGTCAATGACATCTGCATCAATGACACAGTAGGAACTCACTCTATTTATGACAGCTGAAGAAGCTGATACCAGTCTAACAACACATTTTCTCCCTTTTAGGCATATCTGGAGACCCAGAGAATAATTTCTAAGCTCCATGAATTTGATAATTCCCAGAACAGGGCAGGAGTTGGAACATAACATCAGCAAAAATATATCATTTTCCAAATGTATCACCACAAATTGCCAATGGGGGATTACAGATTAAATGTGGAAAAAAGGAGACCATGGGTCACCAAATCTGGCCACGACCTGTGTTCATAAATAAAGTTTTATTTTAACACAGCCACACCCTTTCTTTTACATAAAAAGCAGTGCTGCGTAGTTATAACAAACATTGTATGAGGGACTTCCCTGGTGGCGCCGTGGTTAAGAATCTGCCTGCCAATGCAGGGGACACAGGTTCAAGCCCTGGTCCAGGAAGATTCCACATGCCACGGAACAACTAAGCCCGTGAGCCACAACTACTGAGCCTAAACTCCGGAGCCCACGAGCCACAACTACTGAGCCCGCGTGCCACAACTTACTGAAGCCTGCGTGCCTAGAGCCCATGCTCCACAACAAGAGAAGCCACTGCAATAAGAAGCCCGCGCACTGCAACAAAGAGTAGCCCCTGCTTGCTGCAAATAAAGCCCGCGCACAGCAACAAAGACCCCACGCAGCCAAAAATACAAATTAAAAAGCAAGGCTTCCTTGGTGGCGCAGTGGTTGAGAATCCGCCTGCCACTGCAGGGGACACGGGTTCGTGACCCGGTCCGGGAAGATCCCACATGCTGCGAAGCGGCTAGGCCCGTGAGCCATGGCCGCTCAGCCTGCGCATCCGGAGCCTGTGCTCCGCAACGGTAGAGGCCACAACAGTGAGAGGCCTGCATACCGAAAAAAAAAAAAAAATTAAAAAGCAAAAAATAACATTGTATGAATTGCAAAGCTTCTCTGGCCCTTTACAGAGTCTGCCTGATGGCTACACTAGACCATGAAGCCTTAAGGACAGGCACTGAGTATTCCCCAACTTAAGACAGCACCTGACCAGTAGTGCCTGAATTTTTGCTTTCTTTCCACAGTCACTAGAATGACTTACCTAACATAAATTTCTTAAATGAATATTCTAATTCTTAGATCCGGGACTACAACTTTACTTCTGAAGTGACTTAACTCTGATCCCAGTCTTCACAGTCAACTGCATAGATTATCCCCTTTCTAATGTATAATCCTCATAAAAACTAAGTTAACCTTCTACCTTCTGGCATTTTTACCCTATCAGTTTTAGCAGCCCCCTATTTTCAATCTATTGCTCAACCCAGTATTCTTGTTTCTCTAGCAAACTCTCCAACTATTCCCTCAAAGCCTCTGACCGCAGCCTCTCTCCTCCAGCCAACAAAAACTGCTTGCTACGCAGGGTTTCCACTAGCACAAAAGGTGCCTTTGTAAAAATCTGATAAAGGGGCACTCTATAGCAGGCAAATTACCAATATTTTTAAATGCCCCTTCCTTGGAACTAGCCTCACGTCAGGGCTCAGGGCTTAAGAGAAAGGTGCAGTTTGTAGAAGACCAAGTTGGATTTCGGCCCCTGATTGTTCTCTAAGTCTGTACTGTACAGAGTACAAGATTCCCCACAGCCACATATGGATATGCCTACCATATCCAGTTGGGCAGTTTCCTTTACCATCAGATTCCCAACCTTGCCATTCATTTCAACTAACGCTACTTCCAATGTCCTTCGGAACTTGACTCTTTCACGCTTTCTTTGCTATGCATTCCCTTAGCAATTACATATTCAGTCTGTACTATCATGTGCAACACTTAGTGATATGTTGCTATTACCTCTGACTGCTTCAAGCCATTTGACTTCCCTTCTTAACCAAGTTCCTCAAGAAAAGAAAGCATTTATTTTTCCTTACATGCCCCACAGACCTTGTCATCGTGGCCTATTTTCATTAAAGTTGACCGAACATAATAAAGGAATACCAAACATGCCTTGATACTTTCCCTTATTTGATGAATACAATTTATTAATACAACTGAAATCTGGATTTTAGACTTTTCTAGGTAGGACCTTCTCATAAAGCTGGGACACTGTATCTATGAATGTTCTTTTTTTTCTTTTTTTTTTTTTTTTGCGGTACGCGGGCTTCTCACTGTTGTGGCCTCTCCCGTTGCGGAGCACAAGCTCCGGATGCGCAGGATCAGCGGCCATGGCTCACGGGCCTAGCCGCTCGGCGGCATGTGGGATCTTCCCAGACCGGGACACGAACCCGTGTCCCCTGCACCGGCAGGCGGACTCTCAACCGCTGCGCCACCAGGGAAGCCCTGAATGTTCTTTTTGAACAGTGCAATTACAGATACCACAGCAGTCTGAACACTGACATCATCACAGGAGAAAACACAGAAACCTTTTCCTTCAGTAGTTCCACTAAACAGTGTTTCCCAAAGATACTGTTTCACAAGAATCACCTGAGATTCTTCCTAGAGACACAAGTTATTGGATGCCACCTTAATTCCCCTGAGTCAAACTCACTGGGAGATGGGCCTGGAAATTATTATTTTTAACAAGTGTGCCAAGCGACACCTATGTTAATTTAAGTCTGAGAGACGGTGCACTAGAGGTGATCCCAGGAGGGTTCCTCTCATTCTTTATTCTCACATTTACATAGAGGGAACAGTAAAGGGCTTACTCTCTTATAAGTTAGAGTAACAAGGCAAGCTATAATTGGCATAAAACTACTGCTCAATGGGAAAGTGATATAGATTTGACCTCAGTGTAGTATTTAGTTAATATAGTATCTAGTTAACCAGATGCAAAGCATATATTGCTTATTTCACTTCCAACAGGCAACATTTAACTAGGACAAGAGAAAGATTTTGGAAAGAGAACCCAAATAGACAGTTCCAAGCCCCATCTCTCAGCTAATATCGCACCTTGATTACTCTTAGTAAAGCAAGGGCTAAGGAATAATAATTATGCCACCGTCAGCACAAAACTAAGGCACATCTAATAATAACAGCAAGTATGGTTCTACCCTACCAACGCTTGGGATGCTAAAACATCAAAAGTCTAAAGTTGGCGATACTGGTGTCAAGTTTAGGGAACAGAATATTTCAGAGCTTCCCTGGCCAACAGTAAAGGCTACTATTTCTGAAACCACACAGACACTTACCTGGGGCACAACATCCTGCAGAAAAGTCACGACACTTTCCATGTAGGACTGCTCCCTGAAAAAGGGTGAAATGGATAAAATTTATCGTGACAGCTTAATATGAAACATGGAAAAGCTCTTTCTACAAGCCTTAATAAAGTTATTCATAATACTAAAAAAAAGAAGAAACAACTCTCATCGTCTGATAATTCTGCTAACCTGCTTTCTTAATTTCTTTATATATGTTATTAAATGCAAATGAGATTTTAAAATTTTTTAACTTTATCTTTTCTTTTCTGTTTTTTTTTTTTTTTTTTTGGCCGCACCATGGGGCTCGTGGGATCTTAGTTCCCCAGCCAGGGACTGGACTGCCAAGGAATTCCCAAACATTATCTCTTCTTAAAAGTCATGCTCCATTTTTTTTTTAGGGACTTCCCTGGTGGCACAGTGGTTAAGAATCCGCCTGCCAATGCAGGGGACACGGGTTTGAGCCCTGGTCTGGGAAGATCCCACATGCCGCGGAGCAACTAAGCCTGTGCGCCAAAACTACTGAGTCTGCGCTCTACAGCCCACGAGCCACAACTACTGAAGCCTGCACGCCTAGAGCCCGTGCTCCAAAACCAGAGAAGCCACTGCAATGAGAAGCACGTGCACCGCAACGAAGAGTATTCTCCACTCGCTGCAACTAGAGAAAAGCCCGCGCACAGCAATGAAGACCCAACGCAGCCAAAAATAAATTTAAATTTTTAAAAGTAAAATAAAAATAAATAAAAAGTCATGCTCTATTTTTTTAAATTGAAGTACAGTTGATTTCCATTATTGTGTTATTTTCAGGTGTACAGCAAAGTAATTCAGTTATACATTTTTTCGATTCTTTTCCATTATAGGTTATTACCAGATATTAAATATAGTTCCCTGTGCTATACAGTAAGTTCATGTTGTTTATGTATTTTATATATAGCAGTGTGTATCTGTTAATACCATACTCCTAATTTATCCCTCTCTCTCTCTCTCCTCTTTGGTAACCGTAAGTTTGTTTTCCATGTCTGTGACTCTGTTTCTGTTTTGAAATATAAAAGTTCATTTGTATTATTCTTTAGATTCCACGTATAAGTGATATCATATGACATTTGTCTTTCTCTGCCTGGCTTACTTCACTCAGTATGATAATCTCTAGGTCCATCCATGTTGCTGCAAATAGCAATAATTGATTCTTTTTTATGGCCGCACGCTCTCTTATTTTGATACAGATAGAACTTTTAACTCATATTTGAAAGAGTGCTGACAGAAGACTTGGCTAAAGCAAGACCGTCCTCTTGAGTCAGAGCAGAAGAATGCCCTAGTTAGAGCAAGAAAAACTGTTGCTGATGACTCAGTATTTAGTGACCTTCTCTTTAAACTGGTTAAGAACCTAGTCCCTTACCTGTATCTAGCAAAATGAATCTATATTTTGCTGCAGATGCAGGCATTAGAAGGAGTTATTAAACAGTCCTCACAGAACTTTTGGTGTGGATAAGGTATGGGAAAATATCAAAATGCATAAAGGTGAAGAACTATTAAGGACACTAAGATATTTTAAATGGGAAATATATGGAGATCAGCAAATGGAGGAAAAAAAATTTTCTTCAAAATATATACCAAATCAAATTCATTTCAGAGAAATGTGAAAAATTACATTTGAAGAAAATAATGTGAGTTACCCTAAATCCTATTTTTTAAAAAGGCAATATGCCTTAGATACCTACAAAAACTGAGTAGGCCTTAAAAAAAATTTTTGATTAGGCCTACCTCTCCAACCTCACTTTTCTCCCACTCTTGTAACTTACTCTGCTTCAGTCACATGCAACTTCAATTCTTAGACTACACCAAGCTCTTCTTTGAATCAAGACCTTTACACCAGCTTTTTTTCTGCATGGATCCCTTCGCAAATTCTTCCCTGCCTTTTAGATCTCCAGCCTAAGTGTTACCTCCTCAGAGAGGCCTTCCCTGACGGCCTTAAATCATACTCCCTAATGCTGTTCTCTAACATAGGACACTGGGCACTGATCAGAGCCTGTAATTACTTACTGTGTCCTCCACTAGAATGCAAACTCTATTACAGAAAGGAATCCATCTCTCATATTTACCTTATATCTCCAGAATCTATAAGCCAGTACTTAGCCACAGAGTAGATGCTCAAGCATTATTGTTAAAAGAATACTGAATAAAGAACTTCAAAAAACACTAAAATTATGTATTGCATAACAAAAAGCAATATATGTGGAATACCATATGGTGAGGCAGCATAGAATAGCGCATAAGCACACAGACTCTGAAGACAAACTGCCTGGGTTTGATCCAGGTTTCCCTTCTTGGATGTTACCAAGGAAAACTTTTCTCTCTCTGCTTTGGTTTCCTCATCTGTAAAATGAAGATTACAACAGTACCTAACTCATAGCTAATAATATGCTTAGCCAGTTGCCATGGTCCACAGTTAGCAAAGAAATATATAGCCCTGGGAAATGCAGGAGGGAAAAAAAAGCAAGTATAATAGTGAAATATCATACTATACATATATTTTTTGTTAGTCTGAGAAGGCAATTTTATGTAACATGCTAAACTGCTCAAGGGAAATAATTCAAAATGCTACAATTCCCTTATTAACACTTTGAAAGACAGAAAGCAAACTTTATCTCCTTAGCCAGGTATTCAAGGGTCTTAATTGTCCACCCCAACCTCCTTTAAATAGGTCAACTTCCCTAGATTCCATTTATGAAAATAGCTTGCCTTTCCCACCTCTGCTTACTCCATTGCCTTTGCCGAAAATGTGCCCTTGATTCTAACTGCCCAAATTGTATTCAGCCGTTAAATTACACGATAAATGTCAGCTTTTTCAAAATTTATTTATTTATTTTTGGCTTCATTGGGTCTTTGTTGCTGTGTGCAGGCTTTCTCTAGTTGCGGTGAGCGGGGGCTACTCTTCGCTGTGGTGCGTGGGCTTCTCGTTGTGGTGGCTTCTCTTGTTGCGGAGCACGGGCTCTAGGCACGCAGACTTCAATATATGTGGCTCACAGGCTCTGGAGCGCAGGCTCAGTAGCTGTGGCGAACGGGCTTAGTTGCTCCACAGCATGTGGGACCTTCCCGGACCAGGGTTCGAACCCATGTCCCCTGCGTTGGCAGGCGGATTCTTAACCACTGCGCCACCAGGGAATTCCAAATGTTAGCTTCTTAATGAAACCTTTTCAGATCTAAAATACTCCCACTAAAATATTCCCTCCAATCAAAATTTTAAAAAAATAATAAGGAATTCCCTGGTGGCGCAGTGGTTAAGAATCCGCCTGCCAATGCAGGGGACATGGGTTTGAGCACTGGTCCAGAAAAATCCCACATGCCATGGAGCAACTAAGCCCGTGAACCACAACTACCGAGCCCACGTGCCACAACTACTGAAGCCCGCGTGCCTAGAGCCCATGCTCCGCAACAGAGAAGCCACACAATGAGAAGCCCGCGCACCACAACGAAGAGTAGCTCCCGCTCACCACAACTAGAGAAAGCCTGCACATAGCAAAGATGACCCAACGCAGCCATAAATAAATAAAATTTTTAAATAAATAAATAATTAAAAAACACAAAATATTCCCTCTAAATTCCCATGCTGTTTTGCTGGCAACTTTTTTATTCATTAGAGTGCTTGCAAGTATACACAGCTTAAAACTACATTAGGGACTTCCCTGGCGGTCCAGTGGTTAAGAATCCGCCTTCCAATGCAGGAGACGCCAGTTCGATCCCTGGTCAGGGAACTGAGATCCCACATGCCGTGGGACAACTAAGCCCGTGTGCACTCTAGAGCCCACAAGCCACAACTAGAGAGAAGCCCCCACACCACAACAAAGATCCCATGTGCCGCAATTAAGACCCGACACAGCCAAAGAAAAAAAGAAAAAAAAACTACATTAGATTATAAGCTACTGCAAAGTATAGCCATGCTTTGTCAAAAAAATGCTTAAAATATAGAAATGTACTCTTTATGACATTCACTTTGAAACTTTCTGACTGAGACCTAGAGTGATACATCACAATCCAGAAAACATATACATACATATGAATGCATATTATCTATGTGCGTGTCAGAACACAATACTAACTCCCAACTATATTTTCTACTATATTCTATTTCATTTTTTGAATAATGGTCTTGATCCACTAAACTGATTTAATGACACTAATTGTTAAACCTGAGGTTTGAAAAAGCAGTACTCAAGGACAAAATACAGTGCTTTTCAAGTACTCTATAAATGTGCTAAATACATCAAACTGACCCTCCAATTACTGCTTTTATTTGGCCTTGGCAACGATGTTTATCATCCTGTAAAGCCAAAATTAAACAGATTTTACAAAAGTAAGTACTGCTTAGAAAGGAAACCTAAATGTTAGTTACTATTCTGAGTAATCTTTCCTTTACCTATCAGGCTTATCTGAAATTTGCTTACGTGACAGCCTGAGGGCGAACCACGACTCCACCAGTACAACGACTGGGTCTTCTGGGGGAATCTGTAGCCATTGCTTCATTCACAAAACCTGTTTCCAGAACAAAAAGACAGAAAATAATGGATCATTATTGTTGGGGGTCGGGAGAAAGATACATGGTTGCTCACTAGAGATCCCTTGTCACAAATACCTAAATGTTAGGTCCTAAAATGTAGGAAAATTTCCCAGCAATTCCTATTACACCTAAAAGAGGGGAGTGCAGAAGAGGAAGAAGTAGATAAAAGATTTTTCAAACTACTATGAGGTTTTCTTATTTGGACCAAGGCTCAGAACCACAAAACTAGTTAAGACCCTTGCAGGACCCTCTGACCTACTGCTTTTTTATTGTTTTTGTTTGTTTATTTTTGGCTGTGTTGGGTCTTCGTTGCTGCACTCGGGCTTTCTCTAGTTGTGGCGAGCAGGGGCTACTCTTCACTACGGTGCACAGGCCTCTCATTGCGGTGGCTTCTCTTCTCCATGTCGCAGAGCACGGGCTCTAGGTGCGTGGGCTTCAGTAGTTGTGGCACACGGGCTCAGTAGTTGTGGCTTGAGGGATCTAGAACATAGGCTCAGTAGTTGTGCAGCACGGGCTTAGTTGCTCCGCGGCATGTGGGATCTTCCCGGACCAGGGCTCGAACCTGTGTCCCCTGCATTGGCAGGTGGATTCTTAACCACTGCACCACCAAGGAAGTCCCTGATCTACTATTAACATAAACTAGGAAGGGATGGAAAGTCTAGCACAGGATCACTTTATAAAAACAAATATGCTAACTTTGCGAGCCAAAATTAAAGAATTTACTGAAATCTTATATTGAGATAATAAAAATATACATGGTATAATATTTTAAGACCAAATGGAACAGTGACGTACTACCTTCCAACTAAGAGTGTTGGGAAAATAGGAGTAAAATGGCCTACGTATCCTGATGGATGTTAACTAGTCTTATTGTGGTGATATTTTGCAGTGTATACAAATATCGAATCATTATGTTGTACACCTGAAACTCATGTAATTTATATGTCAAATATATATATATATTTTAAAAAGACTGCAGTCACAATTTAACAAGACTATCAAAATCATATTTGTAACCTCATTGGTAATCATATTTGTAACCTCTGCTATTGTAACCTAATCACCAGAGTCTAAATAAGTAATAAAAACATATATGACATTAGAAGCCCTTCCAGTCTCATCACTGAATCCTGATCCTTGAATGTCTAATAAGCATCTGAATCACTGGGGAGGTTTTCAAAGCATGGACTGTATGTGGTTAAGGTTAAAAGAGACAGCAATATTAAAGATCTCTTACACGGCTCAGGAAAGCCCACAGCCTGGAACTAATCTTGAAAGCCCTTAAAAGCATCTCCTCTAAGCAGGGAGCATTCTATCACCTTATTTGAAAACTCGCAAACTGATGAGTCCCATCTGCTACAACCAAAACACCCTGTGCCCCAACTAGCCCAGGTACCCCTTCCTCAGTGGGTATCTTCACCTCCAGCCCCTGAGCCCTCTCATTTCCATTCCACCCTTTATTTCTCGAAACACAGGCTCCCAAGAACTGTCTTTAAGGGCCCTGTCTCCTGAGGACGACCCTCGCCAGCCCCTCAGGCCCCACTCTCCTGAAAGACATCAGCACGGCGTTACCCATTTCACCTCCAACGCTGAGCCACCGCTGTCCCCGGCCGCCCTCTGGCCCCTTGCCCTTCCTCCCCTCCCCCTCCGATTTCCACAGCTCTACCTCGTCGAATTCCTACCAGCCAAGCCCTCTCCCCTCACGCTGCTCGTCCCACGTCCTCGCCAACCCTCCTCAAAGCCGCAGCACCGCCAGCCCTCTCACCGGCCGCGCCGCCGGTAAACGCTGCTCTCCAGCTCAAGACTCACTGTTTGGAGTCTCCCCTCGTGATTGACGGTTACCACTTCCTACCACGCCTCAGCGGAACTACCTTTCTAGCCAATCCCAGAAGCAAACTGGCCGCAGCTGGGCACCGCCCTTAGAGGTCAGCTTCGCCAACCAGCAAGTAGCAAAGAGGCGGACCCGCCTCCTGAAGTGATCCAATCCGCTGGGGCTCGAGGGAAAACACAACAGTATGTGAGTTCGGGTGAAGCCGGGGTGTAAGGTTCGGTTGCGAACGCAGGCAGGTAGGGAGGAGTTACAAACATGTCTGTTTTCCTTTGGACACAGCACCTTCGTGGCCTTGTCAAAAAGCATCATGCCGCAGAAGCCTGTGCACGTCACTTGGGTGTCTCAGGCTGGGAGTCGTACCTCACGGGGACCGGTCTGTTTACATCGAATTCTCGCGACAGCTGGTTCGAAGCTCAACGCACGTGGACATGGCAGCTGCCAATCACTTTTAGCTGGCCAGTCAACCATCCGGAACGCGCCTTCTGCCCCGCCCTTTTCAATGTGTTTACCTTCCGGGAGCTTAGGCTGGCTGACGCTGATGGGCTGCCCTGCAGCCAGGGTGGTGATCTGAATGACCGGTACGGCTTGTATTGTTTTCAATTTGACATGGGTTTGTGGACCACACCTGACTCCTTCCTAACTGTTTACACTTCCCGTAAGGAACATATTGAGATCGCCCTGGTGTCATTCCGTCGGTTACATTTCTTATATAATAATATTTATTGTTCTATCGAAGGAACGCTCAACATAGACTTAAGCACTTCATAAGTACTATCAAATTTAATACTCTTGACAATCCCATGAAAATATGGCTTATTAATAGGCATGGGGTTTGTAACAAAGTGGCTGATACAGCAGTAAAAACTTTTAAAAGGTTTTAGCACTGTGAAGGAGGGAAAAGTTTAGTAGAGAAAATACCTCACCAGAAATATGCAGTTAATCAGGTGCTGGACAGACGGATGATGATATAGATATAGATATAGCCAAGAAACCACCCATTTGCTTGTGATGCTCAATTAGTGCCAATAAAAAGGACACCCAAAGTAATATTTATCAGGCTAATGTTTGGACATTCATGTTCTTTCACTACACAAATTCCCAGTACTGTCGTCCTTTTAAGATTTGCTTCCTACATTAAACCCAGTAATGAAAGACTCTTTCCAGTATTTTGAATTCCCTTTGTTCTTATTGCTTTCACTGGCTTACTTCCTTGTTGTCTTTGAAATGTTTTTTGGTTATTTCTCTAATACATGTCTCATTTTCTCCCACTAGAAAGTTAAACTCCTCCTAGACATTAATAGACTAAGGCTTTCATGTTGTTGAATCCCCCTTTATACCTAACTACCCTGAACACAACAGATATTTCAAAATTCAGACTTACTTGAATTAAATAATTATTACTCTCATGTTGTCCCTGACCCAGAGCAGGAATAAAGAGAAAATCCAGAGGAGACCAATAGGTAATACTCACAAGCGGGATAACCAGCATTTGTATAAGGTTTTTCAGTTTAAATAGCTGTTTTACATGCAGTGTTAAATTCCATAACTCTTTCACTATTCCTCTACAAAGTTGTGGAAGAAACAAGGAAACAAAAATCATAAACACAAATTCAATCATTCAATAAATATTTGAATGCCTACTAAGTGTCAGGCATGTTCCAGGCTCTGGAGATACAGCAATAAACAAATCAACCAATATACTTGTCCTCAGCCAGAGAACTTGCATTCTGGTGGGAAGACAGAAATAAACACACAAACAGAGAAATTCAAGGAGTGTAAAATGGTATGGGAAAAAAATAAGCCAAATAAACAGAGGTCAGAGCTGGCTTATTTTAGGTAATGTGGTCAGGGAAGGCCTCTCAGGAGATGGCACTTGAGCTAAGACTTCAATGAAGTAGTAAGAAAGCTGCCCTGACGGAAAAGCAGTCAGGGTAAAAGAAACAACAGGTACAAAGGCCTTAAGAAAGGAATGAATTTTGAAGAAGAATGAGAAAAACATTGTTGTTAAAGTGAATTAAATAGAAAATGATAGCAAACTAGTTAGGAGAGGTAAGCAGTGGCCAAATGGAGTATAGTGTATAGAATTATAAGGAGTTTTAGTTTTATTCTAGGGTGGGACTCTATTGGAGGACTTTCAGCTAGGAAGTGTCATGATCATATATTTCTAAAAGATCGTTCTATCTACTAAACAGAGAATAAACTGTCATTAGGGAGGGGACAAGAGTGGAAACGGTCAAGTAGGGAGGCTATTTCACTAGACCAGATGGGAGAGCTGTCTAGAACTGGGCCTAGAAGTGAAGCAGCAGAGGTGAAAAGTAATCACTTTCAGAATATTTTGGAAGACAGAACTAAAAGAACTTGATAATGGGTTGGATGTGGGATAGAAGGAAATGAGAGAATCAGGGACGATGCCTGTGCTTTGGGCTTGAACAACTGAGTGATGATGTTTACAGATAGGATGAACCCTGTTGAAGTTATACATTTTTTAGTGGGGATGAATTTCTGTGCCCTGATTTCATCCTTTGTAAATTGTAAAAAAAAAAAAATTATTAGCCTGATAGGATTTTTTTTATTAATGTGATGTTTTGATAGGAGGTTGTGTTTTATTTTATGTTTATTTATTTATTTGGCCACGTCATGGCATGCAGGATCTTAGTTCCAGACCAGCCATCGAACCTGTGCCCCCTGCAGTGGAAGCACAGAGACCCAACAACTGGACCCACCAGGGAATTCCCAGGATTTTAAAAAATTAATTTATTTACTTATTTATGGCTGCATTGTGTCTCTGTTGCTGTGCAAGGGCTTTCTCTAGTTGTGGTGAGTGGGGGCTGCTCTTCGTTGCGGTGCACAGGCTTCTCGTTGCTGTGGCTTCTCTTGTTGCAGAGCACGGGCTCTAGGCGCGTGGGCTTCAGTAGTTGCGGCATGTGGGCTCAGTAGTTGTGGCTCACGGGCTCTAGAGCACAGGCTCAGGAGCTGCGTCACACAGGTTTAGTTGCTCCACAGCATGTGGGATCTTTCCGGACCAGGGCTCGAACCCATGTCCCCTGCATTGGCAGGCGGACTCTTAACCACTGCACCACCAGGGAAGTCCCAGCAGGATTTTTTTTTTTTAAGTTTTAAAATTTTGCAAAGTTTAATGTTGGTACTGTTTCTTTCCATATCAGTTGGTACAATTTACATCATATTTTATACTATGTAATCTTTGCAAAGACATCATATACACAAAGATACAAATTCGATAACTGAAAAATATGGAATGTTTCATGAATTTGCATGTAATCCTGTGCAAGGGCCATGCTAATCTTCTCTGTGTCATTCCAATTTTAGTATATGTGCTGCCAAAGTGAGCACAAGCCTCACAATTCCACAAGTGGGATTCTTATGAGGTGTAAATAAATTTAAACTTCTCAGAACCAGTTAGAAATTTATACAAATTAACTCACTGTAATTACTAACTTGCCAGTCTTACCAGGTTGAGAAGTTCCGAACATTAGGACCTGCTTTCCTTTCTTATCGAAGTTTTCCTGCCAGAACACCATATGTCATTACTTGCCTTGAGTTGGAAAACAGTTTGCATTCACATCTGTAAATGTATTCATCCTCTTAACTTATGTAAGGTTTTTGCACACAATTCTCAATTCTTGAAGAGATAACAACAGATTTTGGTTTTCTACTGTCATGTGAGAATATTAGGCCCCAGCAGTGTGCCATTGTGAGGAAGTAAAAGTGCTGCAGTAAACCGAAAAACAAAACAAAACAAACCCAGCTATACTCCGTTTTTTCTCCACAAAGATGGTGTTCGATTCTCTCATCAGCCTTCAAATAGAGAGAAAATAGAATTTGTGGTGATCATGTTTTGAATGGACGTGAATTGTGGGTGCTTTGTCCATATTGCCAGCTGATGAGTCACTTCAGATTATTGGGACGCGGGGAAACGTTTCACAATCTGTTCTTGGGATTGAGCAATCCCAGCTAGGAAACTCATTTTCAGTATATAAGAAAGTAAACTTCAAGCTAGAGTCCTTTTTCTTCCAGTTGCTATAATGGCCCATTGTAATAAATCACTGATTACTAAAACTGCCTCTCCGGTGGCCATGCAAATCAAAAACAAAAGTTCCCAGTTCCCAGAGATTTGTCAGAGAACTATCCAAATGTCAAGGTCAGTTTATACTTTCTCCCCTCTTTTTGTTTGGTAGGATTAGGATTCTTTTTTCAGCCTCAAACAAGCCATTGCCTCACTTGTTTTGGCCACCAAAAACACTTGGACAAGAATCACATGATTTAAGCAGTGGTGAAATAATCTGATTTCACATAGAGCTATGGTGAGCATTAATATTTTAATTGTCAGTCAAGCATAAGGAAAAACAAAGAGGGAATTCCCTGGTGGTCCAGTGGTTAGGACTCTACACTTTCACTGCTGAGGGCAGGGGTTCAATCACTGGTGGGGGAACTAAGATCCTGCAGGCCGCGCCAAAAAAAAAAAGAAAAAAGAAAAAAGGAAAACAGGTAAAAAAATCATCATCAAGTGTAAGTTCGTCAGTTGTTCAATGGTATCACTCTGGTTGGGGATGTTGTAGCAAGGGTGACTGTACGTGTGTTAAGGCAGGCCGTATATGGGAAATCTGTACCTTCTGCTCTAATTTTGCTGTGAACCTGAAACTGCTCTAGAAAATGTCTATTAAAAAATTACATTTCTCTAAAGTCCTCTAATTGTGAGGTAAAAATACATTAATTACTCACTCCATGGACATTCTCTCGTGCATTCATCAGGCTGAAACTTTTGAACACTACCATTTGTGGTAATCGCCTAAAAATTATAATTCTAAACTTCAGAATTGCAAAACCAACATAATCCAAGGTTATATAACCTCACATCTCTTTAATTACAACGCCTGCCATTTGTCTGCCCTGCATATTACTAGATAACTGTGGTTTCTGAAACACCATTTCCCACATTTCTATTTGAAATTCTAAGTATTTGTTTACTATCTTGGGTCCCTTCACCCCAACCCACAGATCTCTTTAGCCCACTCTGCTCATTCTCAGGCCCAGCAAACTTTCTGAAAATACAGTGATAATTTTTTTTTGCTTTGTTATTCTCTTGAAACTAGTATTTATAAAGTGGCCATGTAATTTGTCATCCTGCCTAGGAAACCTTCATGGAATGAGGCTCTATTAATAATTAAACCAAAAAAATAAGGTAAAGTAGGACTGTCCCCTGCAAACCATGAAGTATGGTTACCCTTTATCTTTGACACATTAGTACTACTTTGTAACTGTTTTGTACGTGATTATATATTTCTGCATGATTATAAGTCTATTGTCTATTTAGCTAAAATGTAAACTCTTTGACAGAAGTGATTATTTGTTACATTTCTATTCTCCATAAGACTCTGCTCACTAACAGGAAAAATTTCATGTCAGAACCCCAGTAATTTATCCTACAATTTGGAGCTGGTATTTATAATTAAAGATACCAGAAAGTAAAACTATTAACAAAGACCAAAAATTAGTTTCATCAACTGTTTTAATGATGGCCATGGCATAATTTATCTTCCCCTCATATACGTAAACCTGGATAAAGATTGCTTTAAATCAGTGAAAACTGAATATGTAGTAACAGTTTTGAGAAGCTAAAATTTTAATATTAGGAAACATTTATAAACATTTATTTAGCACTATATACCTGCCATTGTAGTAGCATTATCTGCATTTTACAGGTGGGGACCAAAACTCAAAGATGTTAAGCCATTTAGTCCCAAGTTCAGGCAAAGTGACAGAAGTGCATGGTTCCTGAAGCCTCAGCTTTCTGCCTGAAAAAGAAGAACCCCAAAGAAAGGGAAGGTACCATGGAGACTGTAGAGAGGGAGGAGCTCAGGAAAGCGACCCCACTGAGTACATTAGGCATGAATCTGATCTTAATCAGCATATTAAAGACTTTGAGAACTTAACTGGCAGATAGATCACTGCCCAGGTCCCCAACTAGCTACTGGGTGATGAACACATGGGACAGATCAAATTACACAATGGCAAAGGATTTGGAAAATGAACTGATATTGAAACCACAGACCACAGAAGGTGTGTTGGAATATGTGGCATTGAGACAGGAAGGGGGCAGGGCACAACCTTTTAAAGAATGACAGCCATTGAGGATGTGACATAAACTGGTTACCACAAACTAGGTCCAAGATGGCAGATGATTGACTTCCGCTAAAACTTGAGCCTCAGTATATGCTCAATGTAATACGTCAGCAAGCTAAATGACACACCCACAGGTGCCATGACAGTTCCAAGGCCCACCATAAAAGGCCAAAAAATGGGCGGTGGCCCAATTCCTGGAAATTCCCACCCCTTCCCCAAAATAGTTGGAATAATCCTCCCACTCATTAGCCTATGAAATTACCCACCACTATAAAACCTGACAACCCCACATCCTTAAGCCTCTGGCCTTCTGAGATGACCCACATTCAGTGTGTATCTCCCTGCCTAAGCCTTCTTTCACTTTATTATGGCTCGCTCTTGAATTATTTCCTGCACGAAGCCAAGAACCCACACTCAGCAGCCGTCCCAGGGACTTGCCTGAGACCTGGGATGGGACGTGACCATCCTCTTGTGCCCCACTTTCTTTCCTGCAACAGCGTGAATTAACCAGATTGACTATCTATTAAAACAATGATCTCCATAAGAGCTAAATAAGATTGTCATAATATTCAAATGTCTAGGATAGAATCCAAAATTACATGGTATACAAAGAACCAGGAAAACCTCAATTTGCATGACAAAAACAATTAACAGATGCCAATACCTAAATGACAAAGAATAATATCTGACACTTTAAACCAATATTATACAAATGCTCTTGCAAGCAACTGTGAACACTCGACATGAATGGAAAAACAGAAAATCTCAAAAAAGAGAAGATATAAAGAACTGTAAGCAGATAGGGTAGGGGGTCCTTGGAGAAAGAGAACCAGGCCTGGCTTTCTTGACATAAGAGAAACTATTTTGGCGTAAGCCATTTTGTGACCTGAGCCTGGTCACGAAGCTTGCCCTTGAACAGGTCTCAGTAATTAATGATATTAAGGGAAGTGAGGGAATTCAGGAACAATGGAAAAGCAGTCAAGAAACAATAGTTCAGTGATAAAAGTCCTAGTTCCTCCCCAAGGGGCGTACATATCCTCTGATACATATCTGGTACAAATCCTTTCCATGTCCCCCATTTCTTGTTTGTAGGAAATAGGCTTCATTCAGCCTCCTGACCTTCCCTGACTTCCAAAGAGCAGTTTCAAACTGCTGCTTAGCAGGGAAGGGGAGGGAAAGCAGAAACAAAGGGGGAGCAGTCAAGAAACGATAGTGCCGCTGTGGGGCAGGGTCCTGGTTTCTCCTCAAGGAAGATAACAATATCTTTGAGTTCTGTAGGAACTATGGCCCCCACTCGGGTGGAAAATGGTAACTTAAGGCTGAGCACAAGATTCCTTGAACACGGCTGTTACCTCACCATCGACCAATCAGAAGAAAGTCTGCACGTGGGAAGTCTGATCCCTCTTCCCAAAATGATTCTCCCTTTAAAACTTTCACGGTCAAGCAGAATCTTCAAAGTTGATTTTTGGACACCAGTCCATCTTCTCCCCAGATTGCTGACTTCCTGAATAAAGCAACTCTTCCTTTCCAACCAACACTCTCATCTCTTGAATATTGGTTTTCCAGCGGCGAGCAGCAGAACCTGAGTTCGGTAACACCACCACCTTCCTCCTGGGAGAAGAAGCTGGAGATTAAGTTAATAATTGATCATGCCTATATAATGAAGCCTCCATGAAAATCCCTGAACTGTGGGGTTTGGAGAGCTGCCAGACTGGTGAACAGACTCATGTGCTGGCAGGGTGGTACAACCCAAATCCATGGGGACAGAACCTCCTACACTTGGAACCCTTCTGGACTTTCCTGATGTCTCTTCATCTAGCTGTTCATCTATATCTTTATTATATGATAAACCAGTAAACGCATTTCCCTGAGTTCTGTGAGCTGTTCTAGCAAAGTATCAAACCTGAGGTGGTGATTGTGGGAATGCTGAATTATAGTCAGCCAGTCAGAAGAGTAGGTGACAACCTGGGACTTGCAATTGGCATCTGAAGTGGGGGCAGCACCATGAGACTGAGCCCTTAACTTGTGGGATCAGATGGATAGTGTCAGACTGAACTGAACTGTAGGACACCCAGTTGGTGTCTGCAGAATATTGCAGCATTGCTTGGTGTAGGAAAACCCACACATCTGGCATCTTAAGTATTTTGAGTGTGAGTAAGGGAAGAAATAGTGTTTGTTTTCCTTTCAGTGGACACGGTTAAGTAGTGGCATAGGTAAATAACATATCCAGACTAGAATACAAAAGAAGGAGGAGGTGCTGTGATGTACTGATGTGGAAAAATCTTTAAGATATAAGATTAAGACAGAAACAGATGTATAGTTGCATGTCTATGTACAGATTGGTTGGCTACCCTGGGGACTAAGGTGAGGGTAGCTTCATTACGTACCATTTTATAAATCATGAATTTTGCATCATGCATTATACTACTGATGTATACATTATAGGCAAATAAAATTTAATAAAAATAATATAAACATTAAAACATTATTTGTTAATTGCGTAACATCTTTAACTCGTTAAAGGCCTAAAAACAGCCCTAGGTACACATACAAAAGAGAGCTAATTTTACCTTTTAGTTATGTATCTCAAACCAAAAATGTTTCCAGTATTAGACAGCTATTAGTATGGTATGGAACTGGACTCTATGGCACTATAAATGTGACCTAGGAAAGAATGCTATGACATTTACATTAAAAAATTGATCTGAAAAATAAAGATGGAAAAATTCTTCACAAAAAATTGACTCCAGAAGTATATGCTACTTGCTATATGTCACTACCTTGGAAAGATCCGAAAAACAAACTCATTAGTTTTGAAAAACTAGCCAAAATTAATGTTTCACCTGAACCACTGGTTCTCAATCTTTTTTTTTTTTGAAGGAAATTTTTATTTATTTATTTGGCTGCATTGGGTCTTCATTGCTGCACGCGGGCTTTCTCTAGTTGCGGCGAGCGGGGGCTACTACTCTTTTTTTTTTTTTTTTTTTTTTTTTTTTTTTGCGGTACGCGGGCCTCTCACTGTTGTGGCCTCTCCCATTGCGGAGCACAGGCTCCGGACGTGCAAGCTCAGCGGCCATGGCTCACGGGCCCAGCCGCTCCGCGGCATGTGGGATCTTCCCGGACCGGGGCACAAACCCGTGTCCCCTGCATCGGCAGGAGGACTCTCAACCACTGCGCCACCAGGGACGCCCCGGGGCTACTCTTCATTGCGGTGTGCGGGCTTCTCATTGCAGTGGCTCCTCTTGTTGTGGAGCACGGGCTCTAGGCACGCAGGCTTCAGTAGTTGTGGCACACGGGCTCAGCAGTTGTGCTCGCAGGCTCTAGAGCACAGGCTCAGTAGTTGTGGTGCACGGGCTTAGTTGTTCTGTGGCATGTGGGATCTTGCCAGACCAGGGCTTGAACTCATGTCCCCTGCACTGGCAGGCGGATTCTTAACCACTGCACCACCAGGGAAGCCCTCAATTAATCCTCTTATGGAAAACTGGTGTGCTTCCAATTGCACAGTTCCTAGGATACTGTAGGTGCATGGTCAATGTTGAATGCATGGATTAACTCTTCAATGTCTCATTTAGAGTCCTATTCTAAATTAATAAATTTAAAAAATTTCTCTTTGTAGAACAATTTATCACACCAAAAGAACATACTCTTAGTATTTTGGTATTAGTTCCTTTTAGTTTTTTCTTATATTACCAAATAATAATTTTATTCATTTTTAATTGCTACATAATATTTCATCAAACTCTTATAAGCCACAACTGATCTAACCATATACTTATTATTGTATATTTAGCCTGATTTGATGTACTCTAAGTTAAAATTAAAAAGTCAAGATTGCAAAAATAAACATTACATGTATTTTAAGTTGTTACTCTAAAGCTTGATCATGGCCTAACAAAAAGTTAATATACACCATTTAAACAAACCACTAACAAAAATCCAGCAACATCAGTAACAGTTCACTGATTTTATTAGATGAACAAACATGTCCATATAATCAATGAAAACCATAGGATATATAAAATAATTTAAGAAATGTTGGGAATTAGCAGCACCATCCGTTATTGACATAGCAAGAAAAACTTCACGTATTTTATGCAAACACTAGAAGAGGATATAGCTACTTTTAAGACCTACTAATGCCACTGAATGCCTGGGATGATTGAGAAGGGCATCTTTTTAGGCAAACCTACCTCCTTCTACTTCAAAGATTTGGTGAGCAAATCTGATGATTAATGTTTAGAAAAAATGCTACTGAATGAAATAAGAGATACTGCATAGTATTTTAATTAGGACAAGGAGACTAAAACCCAGCTGCTTTTGCATGGCTCAACACTTCTGCTTCTATGAAAAATTTAGTTCTGAATTATGAAATCAGAAATAAAGAATAATTTTTAAAAGACACTAGTTGTCTCTAACAAACATTAAGTGGAACACAGGTCACTATGAAAATACATCACTTTTCCAGTTTGCTTCATAATTTACTTTAAAAAGTTGTGTAGTTTTCATCACAAGTGACTTATACAAATTTCTTAATAAGCGTATTTAAAAGTTGAAATGTACTTCTAAGATCGAATAGATTCTTTTGATTTTTTTTTAAACCTTTAGCCCTGTTGTTACATTTACTGTGTATCAGAGTAAGAGACTGAGTTTGTGTGAAGGATACAAATTTACACACATTTTAT
Source organism: Stenella coeruleoalba (assembly GCF_951394435.1). Lineage (NCBI taxonomy): Eukaryota > Metazoa > Chordata > Mammalia > Artiodactyla > Delphinidae > Stenella > Stenella coeruleoalba. The sequence continues at coordinate 33,793,896 of NC_137165.1, forward strand.
AGCAACTTATACCCTAACATCTACAAAATTCACATTTATAATACAAGCAAGTACAAGGCCAGGATAAAACTGTTGAATTCCAAAAAGTCAAACTGTATACTATTTTTATTTTGTCCCCTTAAAAAAAGTTCAACTTCGGCACCAAATTCAAAGAGCCCTCTTAGAAGTTTGGAAAAAAAAAAAAATTCCAGATATATTTCAGCAAACACAAACAGTTTTTCTGTGCTGATGAAGTAAAGGATTTCCAATTTTCTTCTGGCCCCTAAGTCTGCGTCGCATGGTAAGTTTAACGGAGTTCTTTCGCTGTGAGTTTGTGGGGAGGCTTGCAGGCTGAGCACCACTACTTCGACTTAAACCATTTCGTCTATGCTTCTTCACAAGAGGGCCAGAGTTGGATTCTTCTAATGTCCTTTTGAAGTTTGTTGGAGGGGTTCTTTCAACTTCTTGAGCTTTCATTTGACCTGGGATCGACATCTTTAAATTTTTTTGGTCCATGATGGTGTTTGTTGAATTGGTAGGCACAAGGCCAACTGACAGGCTGTTATTCAAAGAATCATGTATCCTTAAAGTCAGGGCTTTAGTGCAATTTTCTTCAAGTGGCTCTGGATCTTTTGAGGATATGACTGCAGCCTGGACATTCCCTCGAGCTATCTCAGCTGGGACTTCTAAATAATTCTCTGAGAAGGCATTACTACGCATAAGGGCAGGTATGTGGTCCTTAGAGTTCAGCCTTGGCCATGGGTCCTCCTCCAGTGACTGAAAAACAAGAAGGTAAACAAAGTAAGAAATAATTTATCCTAGAATTCAGCGTAACCATTGGGGAAATGAAAAGATTTCATTAGAATAAGTGACAAATTTGTTTATTTGGGGGGTTTATTTCCTACTTTCTATATTTTAATTTCTGAATATTCAGTAGTGTGGAAAATGTGAAGTGCAACATTAAAGCAACTCTGTCATAATGGAAATTCAGACTGTTGCTTTGCACCCATCTCCCAAACACTAGGTACTGTTCTGTTATTTGAGAAAACAGGACATATGGGAATGTACTGAGTATGGCTGGGGCAACTTTCAAAGATATAAGTGAGGGCTTCCCTGGTGGCACAGTGGTTAAGAATCCGCCTGCCAATGCAGGGGACACAGGTTCAAGCCCTGGTCCGGGAAGATCCCACATGCCACGGAGCAACTAAGCCCATGAGCCACAACTACTAAACCTGCGCTCTAGAGCCCGCAAGCCACAACCACTGAGCCCACGTGCCACACCTACTGAAGCCCGCACACCTAGAGCCTGTGCTCCGCAACAAGAGAAGCCACCACAATGAGAAGCCTGCGCACCACAACAAAGAGTAGCCCCCGCTCACTGCAAAGAGAGAAAGCCTGCGCACAGCAACAAAGACCCAACACAGCCAAAAGTAAATAAATAAAATAAATTTATTTTTTTAAAAAAGATATAAGTGAAAATCATATGGAAACTTTCAGGTATTGTTTTTTAAAAAGCTTCACAGGAGGTTCAGATATGCACCACTCCTTTAGGTGTAGTGCCTCAGATCTATATGTATTCAGAATATCCTCCCATCTCCAGACAGATAAGAACATTCTTCCTATCAAATACAAATCTTCCACTATAATATTTTAGAAAAACATTGCTTTAATACTTTCTTAAGTACAAATTTTAAGCATAAATACTATCTCTTGCCCAAGTGTGTAACATTTCCCTCAATCATTTCCTCTCTCAATCAAATCAAATTTATTAAAATAGTAATATATTCTGAAGAGCCCAAGTAAACCATTTTGTAGAATGGTAAACAAAGACATATTATCTGGTCGCCCTCTGATATAAAATCCCCTAGGAATAAACGCCTTTCGAGAAAATGCTCTATAAAAAAGCATATTTATAAAACTAATGTTCCCTTTAACGTTTCTAGATTTAAAAAGAAAAAGGCAAATTGAAGCAATCAAACGCATTTCAATTTAACCATGTAACATGAACATGCTTTACTGAAAAAAAATGAACTTTAGGTCCAGTGGAGGCTAGAGATGAGAAACCCTAAAGTTCCTATTTTGGTACTGCCCCAAATAGAATGTTGCTACCTTTTTTTAAAAAAAACTAAGAATATATTCTTCCTTTCTGGGGTCATTGGCTCATTTATTTATTTTATACTACATGGTTTACTGAAAGCCCAATTCTTATCTGTTTTAACACTGACTAGATGTTGGGCAGCAACCTTATTTCAAAATACCAGTGTTGAGAACGGATAACAGGACAGTCTCTGTTCTAGAATATTTACATCTGGCTTTCAATGATATCAACAACAACTTGTCTGTGAATTTATCCCCACTGCATTAGGTTGATTCCAATGCCTACTACCCTGATCACAAGCATGTTCTGACTGACCACAGAAAACTAGTCATTAGTAATTTTTGACTAAAAGTTCATCTTGGTTTAATATAGAAAAAGGATTTGCAACAAGACCAGGCAGCAGATAAATTCTGTAGACAGAAGGCTTCCTACTACCAAACAAGCACATCACTAATTTAGGCACAAGAAGAAAGGTACTAATCAAGCCACTTACAGAAATAGAACATATTGCTCTAGTTTATGCAACAACGTTAGACATTAGATGGAATTCCTTTACAAAAGAAAAACAATGGGATGATGTCAGAGTTAACACAATTTATTGTAATTTCCGTTGTGCTGTGTCTTTTTAAATTCACAAATTATTATTCTGATACTACAGGTGCATTGGCTTTTCTTCCCCCACTTTTTCCTTGAACTTTTCCTTCTCTTTTTATTGGCATTCTGTGGAAATACATTGCATCTGTTAGCTCAGGCAACTGCCTAGACTTCCTAGACTCATCCAGATTAATGACTACTGTATTGCTAAGCCTTCTTACATGCTCATAAAACACTTGTGATATTCAGAGGTTACGTCCTAAAAACTCACACTTTAAAAGTTTCACTACTTCAGAGATCAGCTTTCTTGAGAGCTCCATATATTTTACAATGCAACAGTAAACAACTAATTACAAGTTGTGTCTAGAACACAACTGAAACTAAGTGTTAATCCTCTGGAAGAACTCTTTTCCTAATTCCTCCTTCCTATAGCTCTTGGCTTATTTAAAAAACAGCTAAATTTAGTTTTGCCCTAAAGAAAGGGTAAAGAAATCTGTGCCATAGTAATATATCACAAACAGAAGTATTTCTACTATTATCTGTCCGAAAACAAGGATTTGACTACCAATTTAGCTTAGATTCAAACAGAAGTTGAATCTTCTGTTTAGATTCAAACAGAAGTTCACATGTCTATAGATAGATAACCTAGTCTCAAGTGCCTAGTCTAAATGTGGGTAGGTCTTAAAAACCATTCAAAATCAACCAAAATGTCATTTATATCTAGATGTTACTAAACATAGGATTACTGTAACAATGAAATACATCAGAGATACTTGTGAGTAGCCATGGTTAAGATAAACAAACAAAACACAATCTTTGGGGCAGAGATTTGTCTTTATTTACTTGTTAGGCCAGAGCCAACAATACTGATTGTTCTGAACGGCTCTAAATATTCTTTCATATTTAGGTGGGGCCAGATGGTTAACAAACAACCACACCTACATATAAGTCAGTGCATACATAAATCTCCTAAGCTTTACTTTAGTAAAATTGTTAGATCATTATTTTTCAGAATTTTAAAGTATGTTTTAAAAATTATTTCTAGGTGCAATTTATGTTCAATTTTACTAATGCCAATCCACAGACGGCAATAAGTTTTGAGATCAATATTAAGAGTATTTATTCCTATCACAATATCTTCTATCCCCTCATCCTTACCTCCACCTTAACGCCTCCTTCTCTGTACTGCCTAAAGTTCAGTTATTCAAATACAAACACATTAGGAAACACGAAAGTAATGAATACATTCAAATACAGAAACCAGCGAATTCTCAAATGAACATAAGCTCCTTCATAACACTCAAAGAGAATGAAGAGACTTTAAAAGATTTCAATCTGCATTATTATTCAAGAGTTTTCAAAGCAAAGAAAGCTTTGACAAGAAATTCTTTTAAGAAAATAAGCATAAAATAATAATTTGTCAATTTCTAAATGAAGAGTCCATGTAAGGAAAATTAAGTTGCCATATATATAGTGAAGTAAAAGATAGGAAAGTGGTAATAGTAAACTTCCAAGTACTCCATATAGGATCACAATACCCAAAATTAAATAAATTCTTTGTACTGTGTAGCTTTGAACATCTTAAAAAACTGCCTGAATACATGACATAAAATTCCACTGTGGGGGCTTCCCTGGTGGCGCAGTGGTTGAGAGTCCGCCTGCCGATGCAGGGGACACGGGTTCGTGCCCCAGTCCGGGAAGATCTCACATGCCACGGAGCGGCTGGACCTGTAAGCCATGGCCGCTGAGCTTGCGCGTCCGGAGCCTGTGCTCCGCAACGGGAGAGGCCACAGCAGTGAGAGGCCCGCGTACCGCAAAAAAAAAAAAAAAAAAATTCCACTGTGTTTCCCATTTTATTGGTCATTCTTCTGAAAGCACGTTCTCAGAAGGCCAGGTATATCAAAACAGTTATCCATATTACTAATTATTAGCAGGAAAAAATTGGGATGAAATCAGAAAAAGGGAAATACAGTAGCATTTAAACTTGTTTATTTCACAGCACATCTTAAATTCATTCAATATTAACATGGATAAGAAATAGGAATGATGTTTATTATCCATGTTAATAGACAACCAGTTCTAAAGTCTTATATCCTAAGGTCCAGTTCAGTCTTGATTCTGTATGATCTTATTCAAACTGCTCAATATCTCAGTTATATTATCTATAAAATGGAATAACATCTGCACTATTTAGCTTTCAGGGTTATGAGGTTCAAATGAAATACCACATATGGAAGTGCATCATAAAAAATGCTTACAAACTTTCATACTATCAGAAGGGAGTCAATAAGTTCCAAATATTAATATTGTTAATATTCTTCAGGGGCCATATCTAATCACTTTTCTATTAGGTGCTCTACATACAGCTGGCATTCAGTATAGTACCTATGTGTAGATGGCCTACTGACAATAAGTTACATGGCAAAGATCTATCACTTTCTTGACGGTAACTCAAATCTGAAATTCTATTATATAAAGAATCTGAAAACTGTTTTCAGGTAATACTAACAGAGAAATTCTATTACAACTTAAATTCTAGAGAACTGTGTACCTTGACTGGTGGTGTAGAACACGGAGAAGAAGTCATCACGCAGGTTTCTTGACTATTATAGGAAGGGCTATCAGTCAGGTTCAGATAGAGCTCGTCTTCATTGGTGAAATCTCCCTGAGTGCCCGCTCCTGGAGAGATGCAGATTACTATGGCACTAGTATTATCTGCTCGAAGCATACGCTGCCTCCAGCGGCCTAGAGCTCGATTCACAAGCATTTTGGCACAAGACTGTCCATGCTCACCCTGTTTTTAAAAGAATAAGAAGGAAGATAACAACTCAGACCTTGCTGCCACTACACCTGTATCAAGTGAAAAATCACGTGTTCAACATGGCCTACATAAACAATTAAAATTTCAAACTTTATCCACAAACCCCATAACTATGCTAAAACAGTATTGCTCTGAATTAAAAAAATAATAAGACAAGGTCTTATCCTGTGGTTAAATTTCACCTGTATTTTTATCTTTTTGGTAGCAAACTTGGTCTTCATTGTAAACTTACTCAGGAAAAGTTATACAGAAGTTATCTAAAAAGGGGAAGTAAATATCAAGTTATAATAGATAAACAATTCACAAATGAAATAATCACACATGGCAAAAATACTCATTGCAAAGGGCCAATTTCCTCCTAAAATAAGAGCTTCTGCAAATCAAAGACAATCCCAACATAAAAACTGTCAAAGGATATGAACAAAATTCAGAGACAAGGAAATAAAAGTGGTCATTAAATATATGTATACATATTGACATATATAATACATACATAGATATATGTATATATATTGACATATATATACACACATAGCCATTTATAGATATATAAATGGCTAATGTCACTCCTATGAAGAAAAAAGCAATACAATGAGTGGTTATAGTATAGAGATCAAATACATACAAACAGAGTAAAAAAACAAAAAAAAAATTAAATGAACTTGTGTTATACAAATAAATGTGGCTTGGAATAAAACTTACAGCATCATACATGGATTTAATAACTGCTAAGTTTCAAAGAACAGAAAAGAAAATGATGTGCTCCAGAAAAGAATTACTTATCTTAAAAAATACCTCTAGAAATAACTGAATAATGAAAATGAGTGGAAATGTTTGAAAAAGAAATGTGTCATGAACTATAAGGGGAAAAAAATTTTAATTAATATGTTATTTTATGTAATGTAATAAAATATATTAATGTCACAGGGAGCTCAGCTCGGTGCTCTGTAGTGACCTAGATGGACAGGATTGGCGGGTGGGAGGGAGGTCCAAGAGGGAGGGGATATATGTATGCATATAGCTGACTCACTTCATTGTACAGCAGAAACTAACACAACATTGTAAAGCAACTATACCCTAATTTAAAAAATGCATATATTAATGTATTGTAAGTACAAAATATTAATGTACTATAATGTATACTATGTAATAATATATAATGTACTACCATACTATAAGCACTTTATTAAAAAAATATATAACGTATATGTCATTTAACTGTCAGCTATATGCCTCAAGTTTATATATTGAAACCGGATAAAGAACTGGGCTTTTTTCATTCTTTCCTTGGGAAACAGGGAATCATTTTTATTTGGGATTGTCTGATCTTGGTCATATTACAGTATTCCAACACACTAATGATGGCAAACTGCAAAAAACTCCTCTCAGCTCCTTTAAAATCTTAATATTAAGCCATCCTTGCATTCGCAAGAAAAGTACCACTTTGTAAAGATGTTTTTAAACATTGCTTTGTTCCCCCCTTTCTAATATGAAAAAATATGCACTTCACAATTGATGAAAGGCAGCATTAATCTGTAATCCATGAATCTATTACAGTCCCCAGTGTACGTGTTGCACCGCTCTCCAAATACTAGCTCACTGAGAACTCACTGAAGGACTCCTTTACCTTTCCCTTTTTCAGTGTGCCTGTTTCCCTCCCAGCAAAGCTCCGTAAAAAAGAAATCTACATAAGCCATTTCTACTACCTTACTTGCATTTTCCCTCAGCCCACGGATTCTGTTGATTTGGGCCGCCCTTAACACTGTGTCCTTTTCTTCCACCCTACTGTCTCACTAGGTGATGTCATAAATTGTCACAACTTTAACTCCCGTTAACACTGAAATTAGCATTTCCAGGCATTGCCTTTCAGTAACTGCCTACTGAAAATATCTATCTAGATGAACCAAAGGCATGTCCTGTTCAACATGCCTATATGAATTATCCCTCCCTCCCCACAAAATAATGTGTTTCTTCTTGATAACAGCTTCCAGCCACCACTAAGAAGTTGGGGTGTCATAATATTCTCCCTCCTTAAAACCCAAGTTCTGTCAGTTCTACCACTTATGTATTTTTTTTAACATCTACATTTCTATTTACTTACTTACTTACTTATTTATTTATGGCTGTGTTGGGTCTTCATTGCTGCGTGCGGGCATCCTCTAGTTGCAGCGAGCGGGGGCTACTCTTCGTTGCGGTGGCTTCTTTTGTTGTGGAGCACCGGTTATAGGTGCGCGGGCTTCAGTAGTTGTGGCACAGGGGTTAATAATTGTGGCTCACAGGCTCTAGAGCTCAGGCTCAGTAGTTGTGGTGCACGGGCTTAGTTGCTCCACGGCATGTGGGATCTTCCGGGACCAGGGCTCTAACCCGTGTTCCCTGCATTGACAGACGGACTCTTAACCACTGCCCCACCAGGGGAGTCCCATATTTCTTTTTGGCTTGTATGTGCATATGTTTTTTTTTTCTTTCTTTTTTTTTTTAATCCATTGCTGCTTTAGCTCAAGTTTGCAAAAATTTTCATTTGGAACATAACAGCAGCTTCCAAAGAGGAAGCCTAATAGATCCATTAATAAAAATCAAGTCAGGGACTTCCCTTGTGGTCCAGTGGTTAAGACTCTGCACTCCCAATGCAGGGGGCCAGGGTTCTATCCCTGGTCAGGGAACTAGGTCCCACAAGCCACAACTAGACCGGGTGCAGCCAAATAAATAAATATTTTTTTAAAAATTAAAATCAGGGGACTTCCCTAGTGGTCAAGTGGTTGAGAATCTGCCTGCCAATGCAGGGGACACGGGTTCGAGCCCTGGTCTGGGAAGATCCCACATGCCGCGTAGCAACTAAGCCCGTGAGCCACAACTACCGAGCCTGCGTGTCTGGAGCCTGCGCTCCGCAACAAGAGAGGCCGCGATAGTGAGAGGCCCGCGCACCGCGATGAAGAGTGGCCCCCACTTGCCGCAACTGGAGAAAGCCCTTGCACAGAAATGAAGACCCAACACAGCCATAAACAAACAAACAAACAAATAAATAAATAAAATTAAAATCAGGACTTCCCTGGTGGTGCAGTGGTTAAGAATCCTCCTGTCAATGCAGGGGACACGGGTTTGAGCCCTGGTCTGGGAAGATCCCACATGCCGTGGAGCAACTAAGCCCATGTGCCACAACTCCTGAGCCTGAGCTCTAGAGCCCACGAGACACAACTACTGAGCCCGCATGCCACAACTACTGAAACCCTCATGCCTAGAGCCCATGCTCTGCAACAAGAGAAGCCACTGCAATGAGAAGCCCATGCACCACAATGAAGAGTAGCCCCCGCTCACTGCAACTAGAGAAAGCCCGCGTGCAGCAACAAAGACCCAAGGGAGCCATTAATTAATTAATTAATAAAACTAAAATCAAATCAGATACTGTCAATAGGAATCAACATGTGAAGAGACGCAGAGACAGACCTTATAAATATGATTCCATTCATCAAAATTCACCTTCTCTCAGGGATTCTTCACTAATCACTCACTGCTGACACCCATTCTCTTTCATTGCCAACTTTGCATCAGTTTAATTTAGTAAGGGGCAAGATGTTTTTCCTACACCTCCTAATAAATAGAATTCTCACATCCATTATCATCTGCCCTCTATTCCACCCTGCCACGAGTATGCTTTCTAAAATGCGTATCTAAAATGCAGCTTTTCAATACTTTCCACTACCTGACTATTAAGACTTAACTTCATAACAGACCATTCAAAACCTTTTTGCCTCCTGTCTTCGAATCACATCAAGTTACTTGTGAAATCTGAATGTGCTGTACTTGTCTCTTCCCTCTGACTTTACACATTCTATTCCTTTGCCTGGAAAGCTTCACTCTCCTCGCTTCATCTCTTTACCTGGTAAATTCAACTCCACCTTTAAGACCTGCTCAAATACCACTCTCATCCATGAAACTTCCTTAGGCAGTCCTCATAAGTTTCCTATCTTCTCCCTCTCAGTTCTCAACACTTGTTATAAATATTGTTAGATGAATGCTTCCTTCAATACTCATTCTAAAAACACTTAGGTGTTTATGACACTTAGGTTCTCCCAACCCAATAAAACTGGCTTTTGGCTTCATCATGCCACTGAAATGTTTCTCTCTTCCTCTCTCATCATTAAAGAATTCTAAATCCAATAGACATGGAAATTCCCTGGCAGTACAGTAGTTAGGAGTCCGCGCTTTCACTGCCAAGGGCCCAGGTTTGATCCCTGGTAGGGGAGCTAAGATCCCGCAAGCCGGCGTAGCAAACAAACAAACAAACTCCAATAGACAAAATAGTCTTTATTTTATTTAATCTTTCTTTTATATCTGACATCACTGACCAAATGCATCATGCTAGCCCCAAGTTTGTAAAATTGAATAGATACATGACTCTTATCTTTAAACAACTCACAATCAAATGGTACTGATAGCTAGCTATATATCCTATTTGTAATAATATGGTAAATGCTAAGCAAGGACCATATTCTATTCACCTTTGCTTCCTTTGTACCTAGTGCCTAACATGTTAGTTGAGGGAATGAATGGAGGCAATTTAATACAAGTTCTTTCATGTTGCCTCCTTATCACCCCAAAATATAGCTTTACCATTCCTCCCATCTTAGAAAAAGATAATCTTTTCCAAGGAGCCATTGATTCCAGTTACTTCGATGTGCTCTGGACCTTCATTCCATCAACATCCTTTATTTCTCTTGTTCTGTCAATCTTTCTTGTAAGACTATAAAACTGCTTTCAAGACCCTCACTATCTTTTCAAGCTAACAATGGCACATTCCCTTGTCTTCCTTAACACTCACTACATCTATTTCCTAGGCTCACAAAGTACTGTTTCATCATCACTCCAGTCTGCTAGCTAATGCCCTCATCACTTCAACCGAAACTCTTCATCCTTGAAGGTCACTAATAATAAAAGATCCTAAATGTAAAACCCAATACCCTGTTTTCATCCATCTGCCTCTACTTCTTTGTAGAATTTGACATTGCTGGCTACTACTCCAAAACACTCTCTTTCCTTGCCTTCAATAACATTGCACTTTCCAAATCTCCTTACTTTGTCATTGCTCAGAATGAAGATCAACTTTTAAGCAAGCCAGGAAGGAAAGAAAAGAATTTTCTCATTGATGGTTGTTTCTAGGTTTGCAATTGACTAAAACAATATAGGTGGCATAGAGTTACCACATGACCCAGGAATTCCACTCCTAGGTAGATACCTGAGAGATCTGAAAACATGTCCACACAAAAACTTGTACATGAATGTTAACAGCAGCATCATTCAAAATAGCCAAAAAGTGGAAACAACTAAAGTACCCACTGACTGATGAATGGATGGATAAATAAAATGTTATATATCCATCAATGGAAAATTATTCGGTCATAAAAAGGAATAAAGTACTGATACAAGCAACATGAATGAAGCTTGAAAACATTATGCTTAAGTGAAAGAAGTCAGACACAAAAGGCCACATATTGTATGATCTCATTTATACGCAGTATGCAAAACAGGCAAATACATAGAGACAAAAAAAATTAGTGGTTGCCAGGGAACAGGGGTGATAGTGAATGACTGCTAATGGTTATGGGGTTTGTTGGGGGCAGTGATGAAATGTTCTGGAATTAGTGGTGAGAGTTACATAACTTTGAGAATACCCTAAGAAACACTGACCTGAATACTTTAAAAAGGTAAATTTTATGGAATGTGAATTATATCTCAATTTATAAAAAGAAGGATCAGTGAGGGTTCCATAGGCCAGGAAGTCAAGGGCTGCTCATAATGAAGTCAGTGGCTGTATGTTTTGTTATCTAGTTTCATTCATCTATTTCCTGTCTTGTTCTCCTAATAAGCTTCAGAAATCTATATTTTACTTTCTTCTACAGCCAGGGCAAATGCAAAAATCTACTCAAGGTGAACATCCTTAGTTCATATTCAAGACCCCTGACAAAAGTACCAGAACAATGTGTAGATAATAATATCGAATTGAGTTATTTCTCACCATCAAGTATTTTTTCTCCTCTTGGTCCTGGCACATTGAGATGGCATCTTGAGGTGGAATCATATTCCAAAGACCATCACTCCCCAAGATAATATACTTGTGCTTCTGGGGATCAAGAGTGTGGACACTTGTGTCTGGTTCAGGTGACACCACAAACTCACCACTGAAGAAATCATAGCTCCACAAATCACCTGGGGAGCAGGAGGCAGAAAAAGCAAGAAGTATTATTTGCAAGCTAGTAGTATCGTATCAACAGATTAAAGAAGAAAATCTACATGTTCATCTCAACAGATGCAGAAAAGCATTTGATAACATTCAAAATCCATTCATGATTTAAAATAAAAAAGACTTCTTAGCAAACTAGAAATTTGAAAAGGTAACTCCCTTATGAACCTGATAAAAGTATGCCTTCTATCACCACTTCTCTTCTAATTCTATATGAGGGATCCTTCTCAACACAGTAAGATAATAAAAATAAATGATATATGTGAATTGGAAAGGAGAAAATAAAACTATCATTACTTGAAGATAATTTTATTTCTACATGGGAAACCAAAAAGAAGTTAGATAAATTATCAGAACAGGAACACTTAGCAAGGTTGTTAAATACAAACCCAATATATAAAAGTCAGCTGTATCTCTATATAATAGCAAGAAATGGAAAATGTAAAATTTTAAACAATTCCATTTATAACAGTGAACCAAATATCAGGTACTGTGAAATTTAATAAAAGGTGTGCAAATCTTTTATGGACAAGATTATACAATTAGATTCCAAAGACTATCTAAATAAGTGGGGAAATAAACTATAATCAAAGATAGGAAGAGTTAACATTATGAAGATGTTAATTCTTCCAAAAATAACCTATAATGTCAATGTAATTCCATCCAAAATCCCAAAAGGACTTTTGTAGAATCTGACAAGCTGATTCTAAAACGTATAGGAAGGATCTACTCTATATACAGCACAGGGAACTCTACTCAATACTCTGTAGTGACCTACGTGAGAAAAGAATCTAAAAAAGAGTGGATATATGTATAACTGATTCACTTCGCTGTACAGCAGAAACTAACACAACATTGTAAATCAACTATACTCCAATAAAAATTTTAAAAAATATATTTAAAAGTAGAAAAAAATAAAATGTATGGGGAAGAGCGAAGGGCCAAGATTAACTAAGATAACTGTAAAAAAAGATAACATGTGGAGACGTTGCTCTACAAATAAGAGTCCTAGTGGCTAACTGAAAACCTCCTGTTAACCCCCTAGGTCAAGAAAATACCTACATCAAAACTGAAAGGATGGGTGCCAGTCACTTGGAAGAAAATTCCAGAGATAAAAATGAGCATTTTTATGCTTTTAACCTACCTAGCCTTTGGAGATCAATGACTAGCCTTTGGAGATCAATAGTTCACCCTTTCAGTGAGCCAGTAAAAGAAGATTCTTAAATAATTATCTTCCTTCTTGATTAGCTCCACATAAAACAATGCCTAACACTTCTGCTTTTTAGACGCATTAGATGTACACCTCAAAATGTTCACATAAAAGAAGCTTTAGTTGACTCAGGTCATCTAAAAGATCAATAAAACTGAAATAGAAAAAAAAATTTATAGAAACCATCTACTCTTTTGTGATACATAAGATAAATAAGTAGGACAATATAATCTCTTCTGCGTCCAAAAACAGGAAGGAGGAGACAAGAAGGAGAAAACATTAATTTCCGCCTCTTTTATTTGTTGTGAAATACTTTGGGGAAAGACCTAATTAAGAGCAAAAGGTTTTCAGACAAGAGGATAAATTGTTTTTGCCGCTGTTAAGCAGGTCTGACTTTTGCTAAACAAGAGGAAGCTCTTTGTCCTCTCCTTTCCTTATTTAAACGTCATCATACCTCTCATCAGAAATACTGGCCAATCCAAATATGCTCAGAGTCCAAGGAAAGAATAATTCAAATCAATTACTCTACTCTGAAATAGCAAAATTCACTGCTAAACCAGCCTCTTGAAAGGGGCAATTCATCCTTCAGAGTAACAAAAGAGAACACATATGACCACTAAAAGCTAATTATAATCCAGGTCACCTCACAAAGACACATTTATTTCTTTATACCAGTAAAACAAAACTCCCTGGTTGATGAAACTATAAAAATGAACATGGATGGAAACAGTTAAGATAAATTTTAAGATAGCAATTACAGGGTTCATATGTGATGCTAAAAGCTTTCAAAAGCAATTTGCCCCCCAATATTTGAAATTAATATTGCCACTCCAAGTAAAAACATAAATTCATATAAAGCAGAATCCTTAATATGTCTAAACTTAAAATCTAGGTTAAAAAAGAAATTCCAATTTTGAATCTAATGCAAACTATATGACCTCAAAGAAGGGTCACAATTTCTCATATATAAACTAACATTAATATTGTTATAAATTTGAAAATATTTTAAAATAAGTTACTTGTTTATTTCACATGGCACGAAAACCAAAAGATACAAAAATCTCCTTTCCCATTCATGTCCTTTCTGGTTCTCCACTTAGGGAACAACTATTGTCCTTATGTATCCTTCTAGAGATGTCTACGGATATATACCCAATATATATGTATACTCCTTCCACAAAATTGTCCTCTCAAGCTCGCAACTCCGAAATCACTAGCCCCCAATATGTTGCCAATCTCTTTTTTCTTTCTCACTAAACCTCAATACATTTCCAGAAGAAAGGCGCATTTCTCCTAACTTAAATTTCTGAAACTGTTTTTTAAATTAATTATTTGTTTATTTTTAGTTTTTGGCTGGGCCACGTGGCATGGGGGATCTTAATTCCCTGTGAACCTGTGCCCCCCTGCAGTGGAAGCATGGAGTCCTAACCCCTGGACCGTCAGGGAATTCCCAAACTCTATTTTTTGTTTTTCATAATATTTACTGGAACTTCCCTGGTGTTCCAGTGTTAAGAATCGCCTTCCAATCCAGGGGACACGGGTTTGATCCCTGGTCAGGGGACTAACATCCCACATGCTGTGGGGCAACTAAGCCCATGCACCACAACTACTGAGCACATGAGCCACAACTAGAGAGAAGCCCGTGCGCCACAACAAGGAGGCTGTGTGCCGCAACGAAAGATCCCACATGCTGCAACAAAAATCCCATGACTAAGACCTGACGCAGGCAAAAATTAAAAAAATATATTTAAAAAAATAATAATATTATTATTACCTTATTTATTTAGGCTGCACTGGGTCTTTGTTGCAACATGAGGGATCTTCAGTTGTGGCATGAGGACTTCTTAGTGGCGGCACGTGGACTCTTAGTTGCGGCATGCAAATGCTTAGTTGCAGCATGCATGCAGCATCTAGTTCCCAGACCAGGGATCAAACCTCAGCCCCCTCTTTGGGAGCGTGGAGTCTTACCCACTGGACCAGGAGGGAAGTCCCCCCAGATTCTGGGTTTTGAATGCGATTGCACTGAACCTATAGATTACTTCAGGGAGAAATGCCATCTTAACAATATTATATCTCCCAACCCAATAACATGTATCTCCTATTTAATCTCCTGAGCATAAGGATATTCTCCTATGTAGCCACAGTCAGAAAATTTCATGTTGATCCAGTATTGTGTAATATAAAATCTATGTTCAAATTTCCCCAGTTATCCCAATAATGCCTTTTTTATTTTGGCCGCACCACGTGGCTTTCAGGATCTTAATTCCCCCAACAGGGACCGAACCCAGGCCCCCTCAGTGAAAGTGCCAAGTCCTAACCCCTGGATCACCAGGGAATTCCCGCAATAATGTTTTTTTAATATCCAGGATCCACTCAGGGATCATTCATTACATTCAGTTGTCATATTTTTTAGTTGTTTTTAACCCAGAACAATTCTCTAGGTTTTGTGATTTGTTTTTGTCATTCATGACACTGACAGACAATTGTCAAAAGAGTCCAGGCCAGTTGTCTGCAGAGTGACCCTCAATTTGGATTTGTCTGACTGCTTCCTCGTGTCCGCAGGCTAGATATAAGGGTTTGTGTTCAGGTTAAACTTTTTTTTTGGCCAGAATACTACAATGCTGAAGTCATAGCCTTCTTAGTATGTCACATTAGGAGGCACAAAATGTCAGTCTGTCCTATTATTGGCAATGCCAAGCCTGATCATTCAGTTAAAGTGCTGCCTACCAGCACTGTAAAGATGCCCTAAGTAATCTATACAGTGATAGTTTGAGATTGTGTGAAATATCCTATTCCTCACCAAAATATGCCACATTTTAGCATTCATTAATGATTCTTGCACGAATCAAGTGCTATTGTCACGGTTGTAAACTGATGATAGAATTAGGACACTAACTACATTTATTAGTTGTCTTCTCTAAAGAAGAACTTTCCATTGTTCTCTCTACCTCTTTATAATCTTTTTGTACCAGTATGGACTTAGGGATTCTTTTTTTCCTCATTATACTATAACTTATTCCTGTTATCGTTTTGATGCTCAAGTTGCTTTATATTTGCCGGTAAAAGTCCCTAGAATTTGAATTTTTAATGAACTCACCATATGATCTGTATTCATAGCTAGATTTAGGAACAGAAGATAGAGCCAGTTCCCTTATTTTGCCAGTTCAGGTAATCTACATGGCTTTATCTGAGATCAAATGAGTAAGAATCAGAATTGAACTAAGTATTTTATTATTGGCCTAGTGTTTGTACACCATTATAGGATCACAGGAATGTCATTCCTCTATATATTAAAGGGAGGGGCCTTGAACATTGTGGCAGAGGTTGGTTGCCTGCTCAATGGCCATTTCCCTTTTGTTTTCAATAGGGGCACTGGAGTGATACCAGATGAGAAAGAGGCCTTTCTTCTGGTTTCAGTATGTTCTCTGCTTGCTGCTGGGGCATACTGCAGCCAGCAATGTGCAGGACACCTAGTGGTCCTTATCCTATGGAATTTCAACATTCCTCCCCCACCCCCCTCCAGCTCTGTGAGTGGCTTCCCGTGGAGAGCTTCCCAGCAACTTTTGCCTCACCTAATCCATCCTCAAAACTGCAACCAAAATCATCTCTTTAAAACACAAATTTAAGATTGACGGTGGTGATGGTTGCACAACAATGTAAACGTACTTAATACCACTGAACTGTATACTTAAAATGGTTAAGATGGTAAATTTTGTTATATGTATTTTGCCATAATTAAAACACACACACACACCCCTACCTAGTTATGTTTCCCACCCCAACTCTGCAATAGTTTACTCTTGCATAACTCTTAACCACAGCCTATAAAAATGCAGTATTTTCTGACTTTATCTATGCCTCTTGTTCCCATATCTTTGTTCCACCTACCCTTCATCAGAGTCCCTTATATTCACCATGCCTCCTCCTATCACAGAGCTGTTCACAAATGCAGTTCCTATGCCTAGAACACATTTTCTTCTTCTATTAACTTTTAGTAATTCTTAAGACCTCAGCTCAAACATCACTTCTCTGGCCTCTCCGGTTAGGTAAACTACTCCCATTTTAAGTTCCCACTAACAGATATACAAATAGTTAAGAGTTGTAATGTTTCAGTTCTTTTTGTGATCATTTGATGAATGCCTCTCCCCTCTCTAAACTGTAAGCTTCCATGAGGGCAAAGACCCTGTGCTTGGTACATACTGCACTCAAATATCTGTTCAATGAATAAATGAATTGCAAGACTCACATGCAATTCCATCGGACAGCCACTAGGAGACACCTTTGCTACATTTGCACTCAGGTAATTTTGATCATCATCAGTACAAATTTTGATAAGCAAACTTCTCTCTTTCCCAAAAAACTGGAAGAAAAATGACTATTAACCATAAGAGTGGTGCTAAATTCTATAATTTAATTTACTATGGGCCAATAAGAATTACCATGCAACAAGTTAAACTTAAAAAGAAAGCTAGAGGGCTTCCCCGGTGGCGCAGTGGTTGAGAGTCCTCCTACCGCTGCAGGGGACGCAGGTTCGTGCCTCAGTCCCGGAAAGTCCCACATGCCGCAGAGCGTCTGGGCCCGTGAGCCATGGCCACTGAGCCTGCGCGTCCGGAGCCTGTGCTCCGCAGTGGGAGAGGCCACAGCAGTGAGAGGCCCGCGTACCACAAAAAAAAAAAAAAAAAAAAAAGAAAGCTAGAACTTAAATAGTTAACTTTTTTCCCCCCAAGTGCCAAAATAAAGACAGGAAAAGTAATATGACAAAGCATTTCTTTCAGCTTAAATGTTCAAATCTAAAGGATATTCTCTTTTAAATGCTGTACGCCTTAAACTTATATACAGTGCTGTATGTCAGTTATATCTCAATAAAGTTTAAAAAAATAAAAAAGATATTTGAGAAAATATGTGATAGGAAAATAAAATCAAGAGAAAAAGCAGAAGCAATTTTTTTCCATTACTAAAACAAAACCATCTCTCCCACGTCTTTTTATATGAAAATATTCATTTATTTCCATACATTTGTTTACAAAATTATGTTACAATAATGTAATTGTCATAGGAAATAACTATAGCAATTGTATTTTATCTCCTACATGGAGTTTTCCCTGGTCTAGACGATCTTTCCCATCAACTGTTATTATTTCTTCCCTTTTAAAAATAACAGTAGCAAACCCTCTCTTGACGCTATTCTTTCTACTCCAGCTAAAGCCCCATCTCTTCCTTCCCAACCTAGGAAGAGTGTCTAAAACTTGCTATATCAAAATTTCCCCTTCTCACTCTTTCTTGAACCAACTCCAGTCACGATTGTGGTCTCAATATCCACCAAAAGCTACTTTGTCAAGGTCACCAATGACTTTCACATTGTTAAACCCAAAGGTCACTTCTCAGTCTTTCCTTTACCTGAACTATCAACAGTATTTGAAATTTTTTTTTTAATTGAGGTATAACTGACATATAACGAAATACCTTCTTGAAACAGTTTCTTCTCTTAGCTTTCAGGACACTCTCCTGAACCTTCTTGTATTTTACCTGTGGCTCTTTCTCAGTCTTGTTTTCCCTGTTCTTCCATTCATGCCCCCACCTCTTAACAGTGACAGTATCTCAGGGCTCAGTCACTGGACCCTTCTCTTTTCTTTTTTCCCCCCTTTTTTACCTACACTCAATCCCTTGATTCAGCCACAGACTGATATCTCTAGCCTGGCCCTCACCTAGTCAATTTTCATAACCAGAAGCCCAATGGATATCACCACTTTAATGTCTGATTAGCACCTTGAAGGTAAGTTGTCCAAAATTGAACTGACCTCCCCCTGCTACATATACTCTGGTCTTTGCTACATCAGTTAATGGCAACTCCACCTTTCAAGCTGCTCAGTTAAAAAAAAAAAATCATAAAAAGGACACTTTATATTTGTTGTTCCTTCTGCCTAATATCTTGCCCCAAACACCCACAGACCTTGATGCCTCATCTCTTCACTCAAATGTCATCTTTTCAGACCTCCTCTGACCATCCCATTTATTTATTTGTTTGTTTTATTTTTGGTTGTGTTGGGTCTTCATTGCTTCTTGTGGGCTTTCTCTAATTGCAGAGAGAGGGGTCTACTCTTCGTTGCAGTGCACAGGCTTCTCATTGTGGTGGCTTCTCTTGTTGCAGAGCATGGGCTCTAGGCCAACGGGCTTCAGTAGTTGTGGCTCGTGGGCTCTAGAGCGCAGGCTCAGTAGTTGTGGCGCACAGGCTTAGTTGCTCCACGGCATGTGGGATCTTCTCGGACCAGGGCTCAAACCCGTGTCCCCTGCATTGGCAGGTGGATTCTTAACCACTGTGCCACTACGGAAGTCCCCTGACAATCCCATTGAAAATTACACTCCCACCCCCACAACGTTTCCTGCTTTATTTTTCACATTAGCACTTTTTACTATATACCACAATATATATTCTACTTATTTATTTTAGTTTATCATCTGTTTCCCCTCACTAGAAAGTAAGTTCCATGGGTCCAGGAATTTTCACCTGTCCATTGCAGAATCCTCAGAACCTAGAGCAATACCTGGCACACAGCAGGCATTTAATAAATATTTGGTGAATGAATAAACAATCACAAAGAAGTGAGGACTCTGTATGTGGTTTTATCCATTTTTTTTAAGTTTATTTCTTTTTTGGCTGCATTGGATCTTTGTTGCTGTGCACGGGCTTTCTCTAGTTGTGGCAAGTGGGGGCTACTCTTTGTTCTGGTGCACAGGCTTCTCTTTGCGGTGGCTTCTTTTGTTGCTGAGCATGGGCTGTAGGCACGTGGGCTTCAGTAGTTGTGGCATGCGGGCTCAGTAGTTGTGGCTCACGGGCTTAGTTGCTCCGCGGCATGTGGGATCTTCCCAGACCAGGGATCGAACCCCTGTCCCCTGCATTCACAGGCGGATCCTTAACCACTGCGCCACCAGGGAAGTCCCTGCCAGCCTATTTTTAAAAACATTTCATCTGGAGATCATTTCAAATGTATAAAGCTATAAAAATAAAACTATGACAAAGAACACCGATCTTTACTCAGATTCATCTATTGTTGACATTTTGCCCCATTCGCTTGTTTTCAATCTACATATATATAAAGATTCTGGGGCTTCCCTGGTGGCGCAGTGGTTGAGAGTCCACCTGCCGATGCAGGGGACACGGGTTCGTGCCCCAGTCTGGGAAGATCCCACATGCCACAGAGCGGCTGGGCCCATGAGCCATGGCCGCTGACCCTGTGCATCCGGAGCCTGTGCTCCACAACGGAAGAGGCCACAACAGTGAGAGGCCCGTGTACCGAAAAAAAAAAAAAAAAGATTCTGTGTGTATATATAAAAAATATTTTAAATAATGGTCCTTTATCCCTAAATACTTCAAAGTGTATTTTCTAAGAATAAGGACACTGCAGTTATCAGCTTCATAAATTTATATTAATATAATATTTACCTAATATACCGTCTACCATCCATATTCTGAATTATCAGATGGCCTAATAATATCCTTTATAGGATCCAGCCTAGGATCAGGAATAGCATATACTTGTAACATTTCTTTTCTTCTTCTTTTTTTCTTTACTTGTAACATTTCTTTAACCTCCTTTATCTAGATTGAGGCTATGCATTTTTGACCAGGGTACTACATAGGGGATATGTGTACCACACATCTGGAGGCATACAATGTCCAACTATTCCTCATTAGTGATGGTAACTGTCATCACCCAGTCAAAGTGTCTGATTTCTCTACTCTCTAATTACTATTTTTTCTCTCTGGCAACTAAAAGTAGTTAAACAATGCTAATATCTTGCTGCCTAAGTATTTTTGAATATTTGTATAATATACAAAATCGAGGACCACGCACATTATTTCTTTCTCTAGGTAGTTAACAAATGTTGAAACTAAGCTAAGAAGAAAAACAGCATCACATCAATCAAGATCTCTCTCTCTAAATACACACCAATCTATTAGTCAGTATCTTTTGTATTGATAAATACATTTCACCAACAACTCATCTAATGCTATTATTCAGTCTCCATTTCCCCACCCTTACACCATCCCAATAAAAACCAACAGAGTACATAAAAGAGAAACTTGACCTGGTAGCAGTTCATAAGAGAAATATCTAGAGATCTGAGCTTAATAAGCCAACTAATGTGTTAAGATTACAAAAAGCTAATGACAGGATTCTTGGACTCCATTATGAGAAGTACAATGTTCAGGTAGCAGGAACTAAATATTTCCATTGTACTTCAAACTGGTCAGACCACATCTTGCAGTGTCCTCAATTCCCAAATCACGTTTATTGAAGGAAACATCTAGAGGAATACGACAAGAATAATGAAGGGTCTGAAATTAGCCTAGAGAAACATGCTAGCCAATTCTGAATAGGTAAATGACTGTCATTATGCAAAAAGAAAAGGAAGTACACTGCCCTGTCTGAAAGCTTCATGGAAGCAGATTTTAACTCACAGAACTGTCTAATAATACAAGAATTTCTACTTTGAAACATTAAGGAAAGGTTACTGAAGATGTTCAAGCAGGTTGAATTACTTCTTGTCTGAATTACTCCAGAGCTATATCTGAACTAAGTAGGAATGTCTGAAACAGGAAAACCAGTTGGTTTTTCTGCTCTTTTTGCCACTCCATCACCTGTTCCTTCTCTTCCTCTCCACAATCACTTAAGGGTTTCAAGGCTTACTTGAAATGCTTGGCGCACACACACTTAACATATACAAAATAAATTGGCATCTACTTTCTAAACTGAAGGTTCACCTTACTTTTGAACCTGGAGTAAGACCTTGCCCTCAGTCCGTGTTGAGTTCCCCACAAAAATTCCCTCTATTTCTTTAGTAATATTAATTCCTTGCCTCCCATGCCTTCCTCCTAAGCTCACTAATGTTACAAATGGCAACAGTTAACTGGAAATTTACCATCTACCTGAAGTGTCAATAGCAGCTGACTATCTGTCATCCACCTTGCCCCCTTTTTCTCCTTGCTAACAATTGGAGGATCAATTATATCACATGTATACTATGAATGAATGGCTTGGGAAACGCAGACAAAAATCTGTAAAATATGTAAAGTGCTTAGAATACTGCTACAGGTCCCTAAATGGGACCCTGGCCTCCAATTTTATTACCCTATAATTTTAGCCATTATGATCTTTTAAAAACAAGCTGGATCAGCTAAAATGATCCTTTAAAAACATACTGGATCATGTCTCTGCCCTACTTCAGTACACAACAGTAATAAAAACAACTAACATTTACAGAGCACTTACTATGTGCCAGGCACTATTTTAAGCACTTTACACGTGCTAAGTTACCCAATACTCATGACAGTATGAAGCAGGCCCCACTTTACAGCTGAAAAAACTGTGCCACAATATATTAAGTAATTTGCCCAAGTTTGTACAGTAAATAACAGCACTGGGATTGGAAACTAGGAATTTTGGCTCCAAAGGCTACCTCTTAACCACTATGGCTTACTTCCTCTCCTATTCTTCAATCCCTTCCCAAAAGCATTTAAAATAAAATTCCTTATCATGGTCTAGAAAGCCTTGCAGGATTTAGTTTTTGCCTACCACTGGTAATGTCTTCACCAAACTCCTTACCTTAGCCTGCGCCACCCTCTTAATCAGGCAAGTGTCCTCATCCCCGCCTTCATCTTACATCTCTACCTCCTCTCTCTCACACTGGCTTCATTCTTGGTCCTTAAAGACAGCAAGTCCTTTCCTTTCTGCATTAGGATTCATAGCTAACAAACAACAATTTCCAGCTCAGGTTAACCTAGGCCAAAAAGGCAACTCAGAAGAAAATCAAGTAGCTCACACAGTAGACAAGAAGCTGGAGAACCAGGCAAGGAGACAGGGCAATTCCGAACAACTAGGCAGGAAAACCCAACCACATCAATGAGCACTGCCAAAGGAGGTCAGTATCACTAGGATGAATTCATTCCAACCACGTTTTTGGTTTTTAATGTTTATCCTTTCTAGATTCACAGCTCAAAATCATGGAACAGGGAATCTAACTGATCTAGCTGGGGCCATATGCCTGACCTTTTATGTTTTATAAAAGGACCCTGAATAGGAATGTCTAAACTAAAACTGCACATAGTAGGGGAGATACAGTTTCCCAAAAGGAAGTCAGGGCATTATTCAGTAGGAAAAAAGAATATATGCTACACAACCCGCACCACCATCCCTCCAAAATCAAATGTCCACTAATTGCCTAACAGCCTTTGCAAGTGCTATGGCTTTGCTTTGACTTGGCCCCTTCTCCTCCTTTTAGGTCTTACTCACTCAAAATATCACTTTTTAAAAGAATGTTCCTTGGGCTTCCCTGATGGCACAGTGGTTAAGAATCTGCCTGCCAATGCTGGGACACGGGTTCAAGCCCTGGTCTGGGAAGATCCCGCATGCCGCAGAGCAACTAAGCCTGTGTGCCACAACTACTAAGCCTGCGTTCCAGAGCCCGTGAGACACAACTACTGAGCCTGAGTGCCACAACTACTGAAGCCCGCGCGCCTAGAGCCCGTGCTCCGCAACAAGAGGAGCCACCGCAATAAGAAGCCTGCGCACCGCAACGAAGAGTAGCCCCCGCTCACCGCAACTAGAGAAAGCCCACGCACAGCAATGAAGACCCAACGGAGTCAAAAATAAATAAATTTATTAAAAAATAAATAAACAAAAGAATGTTCCTTAATCATCCTCTCCAAAGTAGCCCTCCTCTGCTACCCACTATCCCTCCCACCAATCAGTGGCATATCATACTGTTTAATTCCTTTATAATGCTTTTTAAAATAATTTTCTCACTTGTTTATTATCTATTCTCCCCATTAGATTATAGGCTCCATGAATATTGGGACTATATGTATATGATCACCAAAGATGAACAAAGATAGTAACATGATAGGTAGCATGATCTTTTAAAAATGCAAATCAGATAATGTTACTCCTTAGCTTAATATCCTTCAATGTTTCCCAGTGCCCTTAGACTAGAATGAAAACATCTGTGGCTCATGTTTGCCTCCTTAACTCCTGCCTTTTGATAATTCCTACAACAGGCCACGCTGTTTCCCAATTCAGGAACCATGCCTAGAATATTCAACAGGCTCTTCACAAGAATAACTCCTTCTCAGCCATCAAATCTCAGATAAAATAACACTTCCTAAAAGGATCATTTCCATCACACTATCTAAAATAGCTTTTACCTTCTAAATTATTCTTTATCATAGGACTTTCATATTTCCTAACCTGTAATTATTTCATTTACAAGCTTACTTTTTAAAAAACTAAAGTATAATTGACTTGCAATGTTATATTACTTTCAGGACAAGTTTCCTTCTTTATTGCCCATCTCCCCAACTACTTAGTCTTGCTCCCTGAGGGCAGAGTCTATCTGTATAATCTCTCCAAAGCCTAAGGCAGTGCCTGGCACCAAGTCAGTTCTCAAGTATCTGTTAGAGGAAGAAGGAGAGAAGGGAAAAAGTGGTGTTTTCTAAAAGAAATTTTCCTTAGAAGAAAATTTAATTAGTACATCCAAGGTAAGGTATTTCTATAGCTATAATCCTCTAGCCTTCCTTTCAAAACCAGGTAGAACAGAAAATAAGCATGTTTATTTTGTCATGTACAATTTACTTTGCTAGCTAATGAAAAAAAACAGCTTTGAAGGCTCTGAAGAGAAATATGAAGGGCTGAAGTAGGGAAGGACATTTAGAAATAGTTTTAAGGCTAACATCAAGCCTAGGCATACATTTACTTCCCTAGAAATAAATGGGAACTAGCAAAACATTGAACATAACTCATGATCAAAGAGCAATTGGCACTGAAACCCATACTTTAATTAGGTTTTCAATCATTTACTATAATTAGGTTTTCAATCATTTACTATAATGTCATATTTATACCTTCATTATGTGCCAAATGAGGGTTTAATTCTCAGTCTTCTCTTTTATTTTACCACCATATATTATAGAAAATCCAAGATGATTTCACCAAATATTAAGTCCTACTTACCAAGTGCTCTTGCTACTGCCAGAAATGGAATCTGGTCAATGACTGTGCTCCTTCTCACAGGTCCACTGTGAGTGAGCCGAGGTCGTTTCCAAACTACACGATTCACCCCAGACTTGTTCATCACGCTAAAAAATAGAGTTCACATAAATACTCTAAATGATTAAAATATAACAACTAAAGTAGTTTAACGTGTTAAATAGCTAATAAAATCAGATTATTGCAAAATAATGACTTATCTGTTTCAGATACAAAGATGCATAAACCAAAGCTCCTGTTCAGAAGGCAAAGACAAAATAGGGTAGATTAAGATGAAAATTTGGAGGTTATTGAGGTAGGCTAGACAGAATGGAATGGAAGCAATGGGAATAGAAATGAGTAGATATCATGTATGTAAAAAAGCAAGATAATTTTTTTTTAAGATCCAATGACAGGCACACACACACACACACACACACACACACACACACACAAATGGAAATACACAGAAATAGACTACTGCAATAGGACATAATACATTTTTTCCTTTTCAAATCCATTTCAGTGGGATTCAGTGGTCTTAGTAATTTCTGCCACGATATTCATTTTGTGTTTCTTTTGGATTTTTTTAAAACATCTTTATTGGAGTATAATTGCTTTACAATGTTGTATTAGTTTCTGCTGTATAACAAAGTGAATCAGCTATATGTTTACATATACCCCCATATCCTCTCCCTCTTGCGTGTCCCTCCCACCCTCCCTATCCCACCCCTCTAGGTGGTCACAAAGCACCGAGCTGACCTCCCTGTGCTATGCAGCTGCTTCCCACTAGCTATCTATTTTACATTTGGTAGTATATATATATCCATGCTACTCTCTCACTTCGTTCCAGGTTACCCTTCCCCCTCCCCGTGTCCTCAAGTCCATTCGCTACGTCTGCGTCTTTTCTCTTTTTTAAAAATAAATAAATTTATTTATGTATTTATTTATTTTGGGCTGTGTTGGGTTTTTGTTGCTGTGCACGGGCTTTCTCTAGTTGCAGCGAGAGGGGGCCACCCTTCATTGTGGTGAGCAGGTTTCTCATTGCGGTGGCCTCTCCTGTTGTGGAGCACGGGCTCTAGGCATGCAGGGTTCAGTAGTTGTGGCTCGTGGGCTCTAGAGCACAGTCTCAGTAGTTGTGGCACATGGGCTTAGCTGCACCGCAGCATGTGGGATCTTCCCAGACCAGGGATCGAACCCGTGTCTCCTGCATTGGCAGGCGGATTCTTAACCACTGCGCCATCAGGGAAGTCCTATGTCTGCGTCTTTATTCCTGTCCTGCCCCTAGGTTCTTCAGAACCTTTTTTTTTTTTTTTTTAGATTCCATATATATGTGTTAGCATACAGTATTTGTTTTTCTCTTTCTGACTTACTCCACTCTGTACAACAGACTCTAGGTTCATCCACCTCACTACAAATAACTCAATTTCATTTCTTTTTATGGCTCAGTAATATTCCATTGTATATATGTGCCACATCTTCTTTATTCATTCAGCTGTTGATGGACACTTAGGTTGCTTCCATGTCCTGGCTATTGTAAATGGTGCTGCAATCAACATTATAGTATATGACTCTAAAAAAGCAAGAAAATTTGATAACTAAAAAAACTGAGGGGAGGAAGAAGTGGTTAAAATTGAAGAGGGATTACATAATGATAAAAGAAATTGAAAAGGTTGTATACTTTTTGAAGGATTTAGGGGTATTGAAAATAGAACTTCAATTTTAATATTTTTGATCTGAGGAATTAATAATAAATTTCTCAATAGAAGTACCTATGTATTTAGATATTTTTGTATTTAGAAGTGAGACTAGACTTTGGAAACAGATCAGCTGTAGAAATATAGATTTGGGGGTTACACAACAAGAAAACCCGCCTAGAAATTTGGTGTTGGAGCAACAGAAATCTGTAATTAATACACAAGAAGTCAGTACACTCCAGGGTGCCTAAAACATTGAGATATAGTCAAATATTGCAGCAAAAAAGTAATAAAACTCAACAGAGATGGTCTCTCAACCTATGCCTGAACGACTGAAATGGGAAACTGGCCCTTAAATCAATTTAATCATAATCTGCCTGGAATTTTAAAAAATAAATAAACAGAAGAAAAATGTTCCCCTGGAAGGCTTTAAAAAGGTGAGGGGAAGAGTGGCAAAGAGCATTCCCAAGAAACAGTATTAGCCTGCCTGATATTAGGTTCACCTGACAGATACATGCATAAGACACAAGTGGATTCTGAACTCTCAAAGATAGATGACATTAAGATAACTGAATTAAGTCTTCACACTAAGGTCCCACGTGCACACTGAAACCCTCTGATTATAATCTGAAATTTCATTTCATCTATGGCAGGCCAGCTGACAATAATATGTGGTCTTCTTGTCAGTTACTGTTCTCATTATTAATGAGTACTATGACATCCTGATGTATACTTGAGTCTCTTAATAGCTTACTATGTTGACTGTGAGTAGTATGACTCTGTCCCCGTAAACCTGATGAACACTGAAACTAAACTGGCTTCAAGATATGGAAAGCTGAAGACAGGACAGATAGTGGTGACCATCTCCACAGGAATGTCAGTATGAAATGCTGTAGACCTCAGCAGCAGCCTCCAAGTTAACCTCCATCTGTGGCTTTTCTATTTCTGCTCTAACTTCAAAGGAATGAAGATACTAGGGAGAAGAGATAACAAATGGAACACAAGTTCTAAGAGAACCAAAATAAAGGCATAAACCTTCATAAATGAGAAAAAAAATCTTCCTCTGAGCCCAGAAAAACATGAATATGACAGAAGGAGAACAGCCTCAATCATCTTTCTTAAGTAGAAAACAAGCTCATGAGACAAGGGCAGGCCAGGAGATTTGAGCAGCTCTGTCTCATGAAACTTCCTGCAGTGATGGAAATGTTCACTAGGCACAGTCTGATACAGCAGGCACTAGCCATGTCCACCAACTGAACACTGTCAATGTGACTAGTGCAAATGAGGAACTCAATTTTTAATTTAATTAATTTATATTTAAATTCAAACAGTTATATGTGGTTAGTGGCTACTATACTGGACAGAACAGGGGGGAATGCAGCAAGTACAGGATGAGCAGAAAACTTTGTCAACATTAACCTAGAAGAGAAATTCAAGAGAGGTGTTCATTTACTAGCCCTTTTGGGAATTAGTTTAATTTGTAATACTGAAAGCAACATTGTTCTTGGTCATAGTAAGAGCATCGAAGGCCATCACTCTGTTATTTTATGCTTTCTTCAATGCTGATCCTCAAAAAGCAAACAGGAGAGTAAACATTGAATCTACAATTCACAAGAATCTGTGAAACATAAGAGTTCCAGGAGAAGAGACACCAACAATCTGCCTTCCTAACACCTTATGCCCTATTGTTCTTTCCTAAACCAGCTCCCTAAAAAGTAAGGCTTAATACTTAAGTAATTACAGTACCTACGCAAATTGCTTCCAACATAACTCTCCTAGGAGCTCTCTAGATACTTAATATTCAAAGATATTATGGTCTCTGTGTTTCTCAGAAACAAATGACAAAATAAGGGCACTGGCTAAAACAAAGTTTTAAATCCAGAATCAAAAAATCAAAGAAATGTTGCAAAAGATGCTGCTTTTATTGCACTTCCTGCTGTTGTCCTGCATGACTAATGGCATACACAAAGGATCAGCCTGATACGCAAAAGGCTGACTGAGCAGCAACAGAAGCCTGGAAAAACAGAGCACTGGCCAGTTGCCCAGGGTGAGGACAGAGGGAAAGGAGTAAATAACTTACAATAAAACAGTTGAGGGACTTCCCTGGTGGCACAGTGGTTAAGAATCCGCCTGCCAATGCAGGGGACATGGGTTCAAGCCCTGGTCCAGGAAGATCCCACATGCCGTGGAGCAACTAAGCCCGTGTGCCACAGCTACGGAGCCTGTGCTCTAGAGCCCACGAGCCACAACTAATGAGCCCACGTGCCACAACTACTGAAGCCTGCGTGCCCAGAGCCCGTGCCCCACAACAAGAGAAGCCACCACAATGAGAAGTCTGCGCTCGGCAACGA
This sequence comes from Stenella coeruleoalba, assembly GCF_951394435.1. Lineage (NCBI taxonomy): Eukaryota > Metazoa > Chordata > Mammalia > Artiodactyla > Delphinidae > Stenella > Stenella coeruleoalba. Next base: position 33,822,904 of record NC_137165.1, read on the forward strand.
AGCGTAGCCCCCGCTCACCGCAACTAGAGAAAGCCCGCACACAGCAACGAAGACCCAACACAGCCAACAATAAATAAATAAATAAATATTTATTTATTTTAAAAATAAAAAAAAAAAAGTTCAATTTGTGCAAAAAGACACCTGCTTTCAAATGGCAAACAGCATCTGTCCAACTATCCAGATGCTATTTTAAGTAACAGGACAAAAAAATAAACTCTAAAAGAAGTTATTAAAATAAAAATAATTTTAATATTCATAGTGAAAAATAAAGAACAGTCAAGAAAAACATTTGTTTAAAGACTAATGAGAGGAGTCAGGCCTACCAATATTAAAAATTAAAATAAAGCCTCAATTTAAAATAATATGGGCTTCCCTGGTGGTGCAGTGGTTAAGAATCCGCCTGCCAATGCAGTGGACACGGGTTCGAGCAGCAATGAAGACCCAACGCAGCCAAAAATAAATAAATAAATTTATTAAAATAAAAATAAATAAAATAAGTATGGTACTGATGCACGAATATACAGTATTAAAAAAAGAAAGCCCAGGGGCTTCCCTGGTGGCACAGTGGTTGAGAGTCCGCCTGCCGATGCAGAGGACGCGGGTTCGTGCCCCGTTCTGGGAGGATCCTGCATGCCACGGAGCGGCTGGGCCCGTGGGCCATGGCTGCTGGGCCTGCGCGTCCAGAGCCTGTGCTCCTCAGTGGGAGGTGCCGCAGCAGTGAGAGGCCTGCATACCGCAAAAAAAATAAAAATAAAAAAAATAAAGCCCAGAAAAAGACCCAAATATATATAATTGCAAAGCTCAATTTGCATAACTATCAGTATTGGTCTCAGATACATACTGACCTTCACACTCATAGGATCAAATAAACTATAGCATGAAACCAGGCTCATTTAACTTTGTAGCATACAGGACAGGAAACAGAGTATGCCAGCACTGCTGCTTCAGTCGTGCTGTCTTCAGCAGTGATCCTTACAGAAATCCAGGAGCCAATTTCTAGGCACCACAAGTGAGCTTCGTATGCCATAAGAATCAGTATCTTAACAGCCCATGACTTGCTCGTCCCTGCACAAGTCAAACTGCATGTACACATGGCAGCTAAGGTCTCTGCTTCCCAAGAGAAATTTGTGGTCCATTCAAAATCTTTCCTATCCAGATGCAGTTCCATTCAAGGGTCATTCTAAAATAAGCAATGTTGCCTTATAACAGAGCTGACATTCCATATTTATCTTAACCAGAGAAAGAGTGCTAGAAGAGGATAAACTCAAGATCATCTTCCCATTGAAGAAGGGTTTTATGCCTGGTAAGCCTTCTAATCAGTAAGGAATGGTTGTTCAAGTGGCTACCAATGGCCAATGAGAAAAAAATATTAACATATCCCTACTACTCAGCTTTAATTTTATAATTCCAGAGCTATAAGATTAAAATGTAAATGATGGGACTTCCCTGGTGGCACAGTGGTTAAGAATCCACCTACCAATGCAGCGGACATGGGTTCAATCCCTGGTCCGGGAAGATCCCATGCGCCACGGAGCAACTAAGCCTGTGCACCACAACTACTGAGCCTGCGCTCTAGAGCCCACGTGCCACAACTAATGAGCCCACGTGCCATAACTACTGAAGCCTGTGTGCCTAGAGCCCATGCTCCACAACAAGAGAAGCCATTGCAATGAAAAGCCCGTGCACCACAACGACGAGTAGTCCTCGATTGCTGCAAGTAGAGAAAGCCCACGCCCAGCAACAAAGATACAATACGGACACCCCATATTTAATTAATTAATTAAAGAAAAATTTAAAAGAGGGACTGCTTAAAATGTGAATGATGAAGCCACACAAATACTAGAAAGGTGGTTCTCAAAATATGGTTCAGGGACGCCGGGAGTCCCCCAGACCATTTCAGGGAGTCTGCAAGATCAAAATTATTTTCTTTTTATTTTTTTAAATTTTATTTATTTATTTATTTTTTGGCTGTGCTGGGTCTTTGTTGCTGTGCTCGAGCGGGGGCTACTCTTCGTTCTGGTGTGCAGATTTCTCACTGCGGTGGCTTCTCTTGCTGCAGAGCCCAGGCTCTAGGCACGAGGGCTTCAGTAGTTGTGGCACATGGGCTCTAGAGCGCAGGCTCAGTAGTTGTGGTGCACAGGCTTATTTGCTCCACGGCATGTGGGATCTTCCCAGACCAGGGCTTGAACCTGTGTCCCCTGCATTGGCAGGAGGATTCTTAACCACTGCGCCACCAGGGAAGCCCTCAAAATTATTTTCATAATAATACTACGACCATGTGTATACAGTGGACTTTTTGAGCAGTTACAGGATTTGCTATATTGTATAATAAAATGTGTCAATATTTGGATGATCTACATAACTCAGCTAACCAATACTTTATAAATGACCAATACCTAGGTTTCAAAATCATGCATGGGGGTTATATACTATAGGATTCCAACTATATGACACTTTGGAAAAGGCAAAACTATGGAGACAATAAAAAGACCAGTGGTTGCCAGGAGTAAGAAGGGAGGAAGGGGGCTTCCCTGGTGGCACAGTGGTTGAGAGTCCGCCTGCCGATGCAGGGAACAAGGGTTCGTGCCCCGGTCCAGGAAGATCCCAAATGCCGCGGAGCGGCTGGGCTCGTGAGCCATGGCCACTGAGCCTGCGCGTCCAGAGCCTGTGCTCCGCAACGGGAGAGGCCACAACAGTGAGAGGCCCGCGTACCACAAAAAAAAAAAAAAAAATGGAGGGAGGAAGGGATAAATAGGCAGAGCACAGAAGCTTTTTAGGGCAGTGAAACTATTCTGTATGAAACTATAATGGTAAATACATGTCATTACACATTTGTCAAACCCTAGAATGCACAACACCAAAAGCAACCCTAACGTAAACTATGGACTTTGAGTGATAATGATGTGTCAATGTAGGGTCGTCAATTGTAACAAATGTACCACTGGGGAAGGATACTGATAGTGGAAGAGACTATGCGAGTAGAAGGAGGCAGGGAGTATACAGGAACTCTCTATACTTTCTGCTCAATTTTGCTATGAATCTAAAACTGCTTTAAACAACAAAAATCTACTAATTAAAAAATCATGCATGGATAAAGATATTATTCAACCAATGGCTCTTGGTTGTAACTGATACACCTATGGCTCTCAGTGAAAGAGTATGAAAAAAGTCACTGATATGATTTCAGATACCACACTATTATTAACCTTTAAGAAACTCCCTCTTCGTGAATTTTAGAATAATATCAAAGAAGAATACCCCCAAAACATGGAAAAGCTTTTAAAATAGTCTCCATTTTCCACCTATAAATCTCTGTAAAACCAGACTTTACTTCAGATACTACAACCAAAATACCTTATCACAACAGATTGAATGTAGAAGCAAATACACGAATCTAGCAGTCGCCTATTAAGCGAGACAATAAAAAGACTTTTAAAAAATGTAAAACAATGCCAATCCTCTCAAATGTTTGTTTTGGGGAAACAGCTATTTTTTCATAAAAATTTTCTTTATATTAACAAATAATGAGCCTAACATTGTTATTTTTCAGTAAATGAACAAATATTTGAAAATGTCTCCATTTTAATTCCTAATATGGTAGAATCAATACATATAACCCATATAAACAAAAAGCTCTTTGAGGGCCTCAATTTTTAAGAGTGTAAAGGGTTCCTAAGACCAAAGTATTCATAACTGCCGTACAAGAAGAAAATATAGAAGACTTTTTAATAACCTCAGAGTGAAGGAACTGTATGTATGGCACAAAACCCAAAAGTCATAATGGTAGAGACTGATCAATTTAACTACATTAAAATAAACTGCCACATGGAAAAATATTCCAGGAGCAGAATCAAAACACAAACTGTGAAAACAACATCTGAAACTCATCAATTATATCAGTCTAATTTCTCTAATGTCTAAGTGGCTCCTACACATTAATACAAAAAAGGCTAACTACTCTCCCCCAAAATGAACAAAGAATATAAACAAAAAAAACACAGAAAAGGAAGTATAAATGGCTCTTAAATAAAAAGATATTCAACCTTTCTCAAGATAAATGCAAATGAAAACATCACCAAGATGCCTTTTTTTAACCTACAACTGGATATGATCAACTGTTGTCAGGGTCATCCACGTATCCTGATGATATAAGTATAAATTTGTACAATCTCCATGGAGACAAAGAGTTAGCAATGTAATTTTATATCCTGCTTATTGTGACCAATAAGCATTCTCCTATATTATTAAAAATTCCTGGTAGGGGAAAGGGGGAATTGGAGGAATGTGGTCAAAAGGTACAAATTTCCAGTTATAAGATAAATAAGTACTATGGATGTAATGTACAACATGATGACTATAGTTAATACTGCTACATTATATACAGGAAAGTTTTAAAGACAATAAATCCTAAGTGTTCTCATCACAAGGAGAATTTTTTTCCTTTATTCTCTCTTTTCTATTTATTGTATCTATATGAGAAGATGGATGTTAGCTGAACCTATTGTGGTAATCATTTCACAATATAAGTAAATGAAACCATCATGTGGCATGTCTTAAATTTATAGAGTGATATATGTCAATTATTTCTCAGTGAAACAGGAAATCATATATTAAAGAAAAATTCCCCATATGTATGGGAGTTCATTACACTATTCCACCTTTACTTTTTTTTTTTTGACTGCGCCACGCGGCTTGCAGGATCTTAGTTCCCCAACCAGGGATTGAACCCAGTCCCTCAGCAGTGAAAGTGCAGAGTCCTAACCACTGGACTGCCAGGGAATTCCCCTACCTTTACTTTTATGTTTGAAATTCTTCATAACACCATGATTTTTAAAAATTTACATATAAAAATTAATGTTCATATCATATCCAATGTTATGAATATATATTAAATGTACTTAACCATTTTCCAGCTGTTGGGCCTTCAAGTTATTTTCAGCTAAATTAACAGTCAATAAACACAGCTGCAATCAATAGCTCCATTCAGATATTTTGGTCCACATTTCATATTTCTTCTTTAGAGTAGATTCCTTAAATTACTGAGTCTATATACATTTAAAATTAGTGGTGTTATATTTTGTGTAGGTCATACCAATATATAATCCTATCAACAGGATACCCATTACAACAAAAATATTGCTAACCCAACAGCAAAAAATATAATTTCATTTCAATAATGTTAAACATTTTTTCGAATGTTTATACTATTTTTTTGAGAATCTGTTTTTGTTCAAACTTCCTCTCCATTATCCATCTATCTGAAGGCAGCAGAGTTTTAGTATTTTTCTTACTTATCTTTTGAACTCCTGGTAGTTTAAGGATGTTAATTCTTTCCTTCAGTTTATTATTTCTCTGAAAAAGACCATTTTGATTTAATAAAAGCAAGAAAGAGGGCTTCCCTGGTGGTGCAGTGGTTGAGAGTCCACCTGCTGAAGCAGGGGACACGGGTTCGTGCCCCGGTCCGGGAAGATCCCACATGCCACGGAGCGGCTGGGCCCATGAGCCATGGCCGCTGAGCCTGCGCGTCCAGAGCCTGTGCTCCGCAACAGGAGAGGCCACAACAGTGAGAGGCCCCAGTACCACAAAAAAAAAAAAAAAGCAAGAAAGAGAGGAGGGACTTCCCTGGTGATCCAGTGGTAAAGAATCCGCCTTCCAATGCAGGGGACACAGGTTCAATCCCTGGTCAGGGAACTAAGGTCCCACACGCTGTGGGGCAACTAAGCCTGCACGCCATAACTACTGAGCTCGCGCATCTCAACGAGAGAGGCCACGTGCTACAAACTAAAGAGCCCATCCACCGCTCTGGAGCCCACGCCATAAATAGAGAGAAGCCTGTATACCATAATGAAAGATCCTGCATGCCGCAACTAAGACCCGATGCAGCCGAAAAGAAAAAACAACGACAAAAACCTGGGGCTTCTTAAAAAAAAAAAAAAAAAAGCAAGAAAGAGGAGGCAAGTAATAATATCATTGTAAGACTTGAGTTAGAATGATTATTTAGAAAACACCAGACTCTGTTTAACTTGCCTTAATCCTTGATTTTTAAAAATTAGTATTGGAATAATTTTTAAATTTTCTTATGTTACTCATTCCTCTGATTTTTAGAATAATCTTACATTTTAGTTTGTAGCATAAAAATATGCTGAAGTCAAATTCAGTTCATAGTTTACAAACTATCTCGATACATATTGAGACAATAAGTTGAAACAGAGGTTTGCAGCATATATGACTCAGAAATAAAAGGGAAAAACTGAAAGCTAATTCTAACAAAATTCTATTCCCAAAGACAGATTCAAATTGTTCTACTCTGGGGGACTTCCCCAGAGTAGGTGGTCCAGTGGGTAGGACTCGAAGCTCCCAGTGCAAGGGGCCCAGGTTCAATCCCTGATCGGGGAACTAGATCCTGCATGCATGCTGCAACAAAGACGACCTAAGACCCAGCGCAGCCTAAAGAAATAAATATCAAATTGTTCTACTCTGGAACTATAAGGGCTGCTCTGTCCAGATTCTGAAGGGCATGCTGATCAGTATTTATGTAAAAGGTTTTAAATAAATCCTTGTATGTTTTGTTACTTGAGTAACAAAATTATTATTATTATTAGTTATATTATTATTATTTAATAATAATAATATTAAAATATTATTTCCCTTTGGAGCCATTATCAGAAATAAAACAGTCAACTCAAAATAATAAGATAAATATGAACATACATAAGTACTTCATCAGGCAAACTGAAAATCTGTAACTTCATTAAAAGGGAGGAGTAGGTCAATCTGGTAAATAAAGCAGAAAACGACTAAATAGAACCAAGAGAAGAAAGACAAAATAGGACAATAATTACCTCCCACCAAGTCCTTCAATTCGTTCTCTTTCCTTGGGAAGTTCTGGCTTATGGTCCTGTGTCACCTCCACAGCTCTGATAAAATCATCCTTTGGGTCATCCTGAATTCCAAGAACCACCCCTGAGTCACCCACATGAGCTACATACATCTTCAGGCCCCGTATGATGACCACACTGGCAGTTGTCCCTGACGTGCTGGGAAGACCTGTCATAGTCTTTGGCCATTCTGCTGTAATAAAAAATAAAACATTTTACTCTTTCAGGTGTATACATTAATCCTGTGGCAGAATAAAAATGCCAACATATGCTGAATTAGCATGTTAAATTTTGAATTAGCATAGGAAAATATTTAAGAAAAATATTTTGAAAGCTATTAAAGAAGGACTTGTATTAATCCCTTCATTCACATATTAATAAATTAATTTTATAAATAATGCAATTATATTATGACCATCAAGCTGATCCTAGGAGAAAAATGTTACAGCACAGATTTACTAATTCCACATAAGTCTTAGTCTTAATTACATTTAGTGGCAAGGATATGTTAAAAGTTTTGATACCATACTGCTAGCAGCTTATCATCTGTTTATTAATTTCACTTCAAGAAGATTTTCAGAAAAAGCTACTGGATTTGTTTTTAAAACAACTGTTGAATATTCATAATCTAATAAATAACATTTATTGAGCACTTACTGGATACCACTTTCTGTGCTAAGAGCTTTACATGTATTGCATTATCTCATATAATACACCTAAGTGATAGGTAAGATTAGTTCCATTATTTTCATTTTGCAGATGAGGAAACCAAAACTTTGAATGGTTAAGAAATTTGCTCAAAATAACTCAAGTATTTTAAGTGGCAAAGATCCCATATACCTAATTCCAAAACCTATACTGACTGACTATATTCACTATCATTTAAAATTCTGAAATATTCTGTAATATTAAACTTCAAGTTACAGTTCAAGACAGCAAACTAAGTCCAAACACTGACATATTCTCCCCACCAAAATCCTACTGAAAGGACAGAATATAAATATTAGAAAAAGTCCAGAGCAGTCATGAAACACAGAGAAGGGTCATAAGAAAATCTGAGGAATTCCTGGAATTTTAAACAAATGGAATTATATTGAGGGAAAAATCAGAATGCAAAATTTGTAATCCAACATAAGGAAAAAGCACAGTCAGTAAAGGAGGCAGTACATCAGTATTCCCCATTAACAGAGTTCCAGAAAAGTTCAAACTCAGAGGCAGTGGCAAAGGCTGAAGTCAGGAATGGATGGTAGAAGCCTGGCAGATTCATTTAAAACTGCAGGAGCTAGGTCAGTGCCTAAATTCCCTGCATGGTAAAAGGTGAAACATTTAAGTTCCTAAGATGCCAGTAACTATAATACCTCTCTTTTAAGAAAAGTGGTGCATCAGCTGATAGGGACAACAGGGTCTCAAAGGGGATGTGGTAGAAGAAATAAGCCCCCTCCCCAAATGGACAGGTGCCACACAACTTTTATAGCCACAAGCCTTCTCTAATATGTTTGGGCTAACTAGTTCTTTTCTTTTCCAATATTATATATGCTGAAAAGCCATCTCTTGAACACTACAGTGCATCTCCCCATCCCATCCCATCCCACAGATGGAACCCACCCTCCAGAGTGACCTGTCACTCACAACAGGGGGTTGCTTGCAGTATACGAAATAATGACCTTCACAAATGCTAAGGGAAACCAGAACAGCTACCAATATTGATGAAGCTAGAAATTCACACACACAGGCATATACACATGTAAAACTATCAGCAACAGCACCAGACACAGAGTTTGTGCTCAATAAACATTAGTTTTTGTTGTTATCACCATTATGTATTTAAGAAAAGCAACCAGCCTGAGAGGCACCAAGTGGAGTCACCAAAACAAAGAAACAAAAAAAGGCCCTAAAGAAAACATTTGTGGATAGATTACTGGCATTGATAAAGTTCAATAAGGCTACTGGATATAAGTAGTTATATAAAATATGAATTCTATTTTTGTAAAACAGCAACAAAAAATTACAAAATGTAACTTAAAGAAAAAAGATCCCATTCACAATAACAGTGAAAGGTGTGATATACCTGCCAACAATGCTAACAAATCTCTAATAAGACCTGTATGGAAAAGTTGTAAGCCAGTGAACAAATACAACAGTGAGCACAGAGACAGATCCATGCATATTCAGACACTTGATATATGAACAGTGGAGAAAGGACAGTCAATAAATGGAAACGGGATAAAATTATAAAAAAACAACAACAACAACTTTGGGTCCCTGATGCCAAACACACACACACACACACGCACACACAAAATCAATTCCAGGTACATTAAAGACCTGACGTGAAAAGCAAAGCTAAAATGCTTAGATAATGCACAAGAAAGTACATTTACGATCTCAAGGTGGGGAAGGATTTCCGAAAGACAAAGAATGCACTAGCCATATAAGAAAATGATTGTGAAGTTGTACTACCATCAAAATTAAGAATTTCTGTTCATCAAAAGATATGATTACTAGAGTGAAAAGACAACTCACAGAATGGAAGATGATATATTTATAATATATACACACCAAAAGAATGGTATCCAGAATATATAAAATGCTAAAACAAATCAAATCAAGAAGACTACTCAATAGAAAAACGGATAAAGGTCCTGAACAGGCTTTTACAAATGAGGAAATCCAAAGAGCCAAAAAGCATGCAGAGGTGTTTGGCTTCTTTAATCATCACGGAAATACAAATTAAAAGCCATAATGAGGACTTCCCTGGTGGCACAGTGGTTAAGAATCTGCCTGTCAATGGAGGGGACACGGGTTCGAGCCCTGGTCTGGGAAGATCCCACATGCCGCGGAGCAACTAAACCCGTGTGCCACAACTACTGAGCCTGCGCTCTAAATCCCGTAAGCCACAACTACTGAAGCCCGCGAGCCACAACTACTGAAGCCCGCGCCCCTAGAGCCCGTGCTCTGCAACAAGGGAAACCACCGCAATGAGAAGCCTGCGCACCACAATGAAGAGTAGCCCCTGCTCGCCGCAACTAGAGAAACGCCCGTGCTCAGCAATGAAGACCCAACGCAGCCATAAACAAATAACTCAATAAATAAATAAATAAAAGCCATAATGAGATACCACAACATAATTATTAGATTGCTGCATAAATTAAAGTTTGACAAGAGTTAAGTTAAGAATGTGGAGTAACATGTTCTATCATCAACTACTGGTAGGAGTATAAACTGGTACAACTACTTTAGAAAACATCTAGGCATTATATGGTAAAGGTGAAGATATGTATACTCTTGACTACTCACTACCCATTGGTATATAGCATAAATTCATGACACACAATACATATGAATGTTCATACCAGCACTGTTCATATGGACTAAAAACGGGCAACAGCTCAAATGTCCTTCAACATAACAACAGACTATATTACATATAATGGGTGAGAATCTTACAAGAAGGATGAGATAAAAGAATACATTCAGCATGATTTTCTTCAGAAAAAAAAAACTATCATGTTTACAAACAAGAGGTAAAACTATTAAGAAAAATAAGTAAATCACTACAGACCTATAATCACAAAAGTCAAGCTTGTGGTTGCCTCTTGGGGGACGACAGAAATATTAGATCAGAAAGGGCATACAGGGGCTTCTGGCGTACAGGCAATGTTCTCTTTTGTAACTGGATGGTATTCATTTTATGATTATTTATTAAAGTGTACATTTATGTTTCATGGCCTTTTATGTATGCATGCTATGTTATATTTCACACCTTTTTTAAGTTAAAAGAAAAACAAGCAGCAGGAAGAAGGATTCAATTTTACAAACATAGATCACAGCAGACAGTTCCCTAGCCCATGCAGTTTTGCAGTCTGGTTACAGACGTCATTTCCAGAAGCCCAGCATAGAATATGGTGTATGTTTCTTTAGTCCTTTCAATTATTTTATGGGTTAACTGTAGCTCTTGCTAAAACATTTTCTTTTTTCCTTTTTTGTTAAAAAAAAAAACAAACTAGAAAACATGGTTTTCTGCAGCTAAGAACCTGAAAAAAAAATCTATTATCATAATAAATGCAAACGAGGTGAACTCCCAGAAACAAGGGTTCTTAGCTACATTCAGAAAATAAAATTTACCTACAGCATACAAGTAATTTAGCTGTTTGCAAAAAGCACCTAAAACAAGATGAAAAAGAGCTAAAAATAAAAAGGATATTCAAAGCAATGTTAATATTTAAATCACATTTTTTGTCAAAAGCACTAACATATTATGAAAGAAATTCCGCAATGATCTAAAAATACTGAATAATCCATGCTTTCCCTATTCATTTGAAATGTCACCTTTTATCATATGTTACATTTTGCCTCAGATCTATTTCTGGACTCATCCTACTAATCTATTTATGGTGCTTTTTAATAATAGGGAGTTTAAGTATCCACCAATTATTCTTCTTTTTCAATATTCTCTTAAGTATTTTTCCATATGAACTTCAGAAGCAACTTGTAAAATTAAAAAACAAACCCTGTGGAGGTTCTGATTGAAACTGCAATAAATTTATATATTAAGGAACCTACCTCTTTAATTTGTCTTCCTTAGTTAGCCTTTCTTGTTTTCTACTTTACATTTTAATCTTTTAGTTTAAAAAAATGACTTAAAACTAGGAGCATATTAAAAAGACAGTATCTGATAGTATATGAACTCTGACATAAGTATCCTTTAGGAAATGTGCATAAGTCATTAAAACAAAGACTAGGGGACTTCCCTGGTGGCACAGTGGTTAAGGATCTGCCTGCCAATGCATGGGACACAGGTTCGTGCCCTGGTCCGGGAAGATCCCACATGCCTCGGAGCTACTAAGCCCGTGCACCACAACTACTGAGACTGCACTCTAGAGCGCGCAAACCACAACTACTGAATCCTGCACGCCTAGATCCCGTGCTCCGCAACAAGAGAAGCCACTGCAATGAGAAGCCTGCACAACACAACAAAGAGTAGTCCCCTCTCGCCACAACTAGAAAAATCCTGTGTGCAGCAATGAAGACCCAGTGCAGCCAAAAATAAATAAATAAAATAAATTGAAAAAAAATCATTGTTATAAAAAAAGTGATTTATGTACTTTTTTTCCCCCGCTTTGGCCATGCCACACGGCATGTGGCATCTTAGTTCCCCCATCAGGGATTGAACCGGTGCCCCCTGCAGTGGAAGCGCGGAGTCCTTTTTTTCCTTAATTTTTTATTATTATTATTATTATTTGCTGGGTGGGGGGGCTGCGTTGGGTCTTCGCTGCTGTGTGCGGGCATTCTCTATTTGTGGCGAGAGGGGGCTACTCTAAGTTGCGGTGCACAGCCTCCTCATTGAGGTGGCTTCTCTTGTCGTGGAGCACAGGCTCTAGATGCACAGGCTTCAGTAGTTGCGGCTCGCAGGCTCTGGAGCGCGGGCTCAGTAGTTGTGGCGCACGGGCTTAGTTGCTCCGTGGCATGTGAGATCTTCCTGGACCAGGGCTTGAACCCGTGTCTCCAGCATTGGCAGGCAGATTCTTTTTTCTTCCTAAATAGATTTTATTTATTTGTTTGTTTGTTTGTTTGTTTATTTATTTATTGCTTGCTTGCTTGCTTGCTTGATTGGCTGTGTTGGGTCTTTGTTGCTGTGTGCGGGCTTTCTTTAGTGGCGGCGAGCCAGGGCTTCTCATTGCGAGGGCTTCTCATTGCAAGGGCTTCTCTTGTTGCAGAGCACAGCTCCAGGCGCCCAGGCTTCAGTAGTTATGGCATGTGGGCTTCAGTAGTTGTGGCTCGCGGGCTCTAGAGCGCAGGCTTAGTAGTTGTGACGCACCGGCTTAGTTGCTCCGCGGCATGTGGGATCTCCCCAGACCAGGTCTCAAACCCGTGTCCCCTGCGCTGGCAGGCGGATTCTTAACCACTGCGCCACCAAGGAAGCCTGGAAGCGCGGAGCCTTAACCACTGGACCACCAGGGAAGTCCCTGTATGTTCTTTTTTTTTATTATTATTCTTTTCCATTATAGGTTATTACAAGATATTGAATATATTCCCTGTGCTATACAGTAAATCCTTATTGTTTGTCTATTTTATATATGGTACACTAAAATCTTTTAAACACATTTTACTGACTCTTCTCTCTAGGCAAGAAATACTAAGGGAAGAGGCTGCAATGAAAATGGGCTCCCTGATCTCTGTGGATAGGAGAACCTGAAGTGACAGAGATCAGATAGGAGCAGTTAATTACCTAAAGAGAATCTGGTACAGTTACCTCACTGACAACAGGGCAGAAGAAAAATTGGATCTGCAGAATGGTCTTTCACAGAAAACAAAACAAAAAACAAAAAGAAAATCTTACACGTTTAAAGAATTGTTAACCTTCTTCAAAGTGATATGTGGCCATTTTCACATGTAGCTATACACCAAGGAAAAAGAAATACCCACAACATTGAGTAACTACTGAACGATGGCTCTAAGATAATAATTCTGGGGCTACAAAACACAGCCACAGTCCACTGATAAGACATAAGGCTCATGGAGGTCAGGTACTAAATAGGACTTTCAATCCAGTCCACCTCAGAACCAATGGAATCCCAAACCTATGCCACAGCTAGTTTGGTCCCCAAATAACCTCAGCAACTAATAGCTTCCCAATATAGCTCTTCATTGATTGGTCAAAAGCCTATTAGGGTAGAAAAGGCCAAGTGCAAGACCACCAATGATACTCTCTTCCAAAACAGAAAATTAAAAGCGTTATCACACCTCTCAAAGCATAACAAAGATTGGTGTCACCATTAAAACATAAGCTGAGGTGGTGATCCGATATATTCCAGTCTATAATTTGACCACTGCAAAAGTCTGATAGCTCTTGGAAAATGACAGGGAATTATAATCAAATGGTGATTCCAAATGCTGCTGCCAAGTTTCTGATTTAGTCTCTGTACTGAAACAAATAAATATAGCCTGGTATGCATCCAGCAGCAGGGCTCTGGTGAAACTGCTACCTAGATTCCTGGAGGTATCCAAGGTTTCTGATCCGAGACCTGCTTCTTCAGGTTTACTTTTTTTTTTTTTCCCTAGGAATAATCCAAAGAATTTTTTTCTTGAACCAACAGAAAGCAAACTGCCAACAAAATATATCGTCACTCCCAAATATTATTATAGTATCTAATTCCTACAATACACCATGAAAATCAGGAAATTAACATTAATACCATACAACCATCTAATCCATATATCTCATGCAAATTACATCAACTATCCTAACAATATTTTTTATAGTAAAAGAATAAAATTCAGGATCCCTTGTTATATTTACTTATCATGTATCTTTATTTATCTTTATTCTCTTCCAATCTGGAACAATTCCTCAGTGTTTCCTTGATGCTTTTTAGTACTTGGCCAGTCATTTCAAGAATGTCTCACAGTTTGGGTTTGTTTCATATTTCCTCCTGTTTGTAATCAGATTACACATTTTTGGCAGGAATATCACAGAAGTATTAAATATGATCTTCTCCCTGCAGGCAGTATACAATTTCAATTTGTCCCGTTAAAAGTGATGATACTCTTGATCACTCGATTAAGGTGCTGTCTACCAGGTTTCCCCCTATAATCCTTTTCCTTTTGTAATTAATAAGTGTGCATGAGGAGATTATCTGAGACGACATAAATATCCTTGGAGTGGGTTGAGTGGTGCCCCCCCAACTTCAATAAAAGATATGCTCACCCACAACCTCTGAATGTGACCTTATTTGGGAAAAGGATCTTTGCAGATGTAATTAGGTTAAAGATCTTAAGAAGAGATCACCCTGGATTAGAGTGGGCCCTAAGTCCAAAGACAAGTGTCCTTAAAAGAGAAGAGCAAGGGGGCTTCCCTGGTGGCGCAGTGGTTGGGAGTCCGCCTGCCGATGCGGGGGATGCGGGTTCGTGCCCCGGTCCGGGAGGATCCCACGTGCCACGGAGCGGCTGGGCCCGTGGGCCGTGGCCGCTGGGCCTGTGCGTCCGGAGCCTGTGCTCCGCAGCGGGAGAGGCCGCAGCAGTGAGAGGCCCGCGTACCAAAAAAAAAAAAAAAGAAAAAAAAAAGAGAAGAGCAGGGGAGAAGACACAGAGGAGGCAATACAAAGACAGTGGAGACTGGGTGATGCATCTACAAGCCAAGAAATGACAAGGATTGCTGCCAGCCACCAGAAGCTAGGGGAGAGCATGGAACAGATCCTCCCTCAGAACCTCCAAAAAGGAATCAATCCTCCTGACACCTGGATTTCAGACTTCTGGCCTCCAGAACCATGAGAGAATAAATTCCTGTGGTTTTAAGCCACCCAATTTGTGCTAATTTGTTACAGCACCTCTAGGAAAGTAATATAGCTGTTCCTCAAAGTTTTACCTACTAGTTGTAACATTTATTGATGTTTCTTGGCTGAATCAACTATTATGATGGTTACCAAATGAGATTTTCGAGTTCTATCATTCCTTCTACATTTAAAAAAATATATGGATTTGTTTATTTGGCTGCACTGGGTCTTAGTTGTGGCACGCAGGATCTTTTAGTTGCAGCATGCATGTGGGATCTAGTTCCCTGACCAGGGATCAAACCCAGGCCCCCGTGCATTGGGAGCGTGGAGTCTCAACCACTCTACCACCAGGGAAGTCCCCATTCCTTCTACATTTATTAGTGGACTTCTGTAAAGAAAAGCTTTACATCACAGCTTTATTTGTAATAGCCAAAAGCTGTAGACAATCCAAATGCCCATCAATAGGTGAATGGAGGGCTTCCCTGGTGGCGCAGTGGTTAAGAATCCGCCTGTCAATGCAGGGGACACGGGTTCGAGCCCTGGTCCAGGAAGATCCCACATGCCGTGGAGCAGCTAAGCCTGTGCACCACAGCTACTAAGCCTGTGCTCTAGAGCCCGCGAGCCACAAATACTGAGCCCGTGTGCCACAACCACTGAAGCCCGTGCACCTAGAGCCTGTGCTCCACAAGAGAAGCCACCACAGTGAGAAGCCCGCACACAGCAACGAAGAGTAGGCCCCGCTCACTGCAACTAGAGAAAGCCCGTGTGGAGCAACAAAGACCCAACGCAGCCTAAATATATATATATATATATATATATATATATATATATATATATATATATATGTATATGTATATATGTGTGTGTGTGTGTGTGTGTGTACATATATATATATAAAAAATAGGTGAATGGATAAACAAATTGTGGTACATCTAGACAACCGCATACTACTCAGTAATAAAAAAAGGAATGAACTATCGATATATGCAACAACATGTAGCAGAGATTATCTAATACTGATTGAAAGTAATGACTGATTAACAAAAATGGAAAAAACTGGTACTTGATAAATATGGCAAACTCATTCGGAACATGTGATGTGCGAGAGGGTGAAGGTCCTTGACGGTAAAAACTGAGAAATATCAAACCACAATAAAGATACAGGTTTAAAATTCTATGATTTAATAAAGGTTTTCTTCCAGTTTAGTTCTATCTGGCTTTCCCTGTCTTTCCCTTTACCCCTTCCACCCCTCTTCTGCATTTGTCTGTCTCCGTCTCTGTCTTTAAACTTAAGAGAATGAAAACTATGTGCCAAAACCAGAACCAACAATTTAGGTTAGGACCAGCTTCTTCATAATTCATTCATTTGGCCATATTCTTTTAAGTAGATGCTCTGATTTTCATTTGAACAAATTAAAAAAACAAAACGTCCCATATTTCATCTTCCTTTACAAATACTGTGGCAAATTTCCTGTAATCACATCAGAGATCACACTACATTTATTTCAAGAGTATGTCGTTATCTTTCTAATGGCTCTCTTGATAACATAAGTCAATGAACTTGGCTCTGGAATAAAAGCTGCATGTTGTTCACTATCTTCTCTGAACTATCAAAAGAAAAGGATAATAAGAACATTATTTCAAATGAATAAACCTAAAGAAGCACACACAAACTTTGAAACATTATTTCTTAGAAGGCAAGCATAACACAAGAACGGTAAATCCAGACATAAGAAAATACATAAATCACACACATACTGCAACTTAAGATCAAGAAGTAATAAAAATATGAAAAAAAATACTTTAAAAAAGGATATGTTGGGAATTCCCTGGCAGTCCAGTGGTTAGGACTCCCCGCTTCCACTGCTAGGGGTCCAGGTTCTATCCCTGGTCAGGGAGCTAAGATCCCACAAGCCGCATGGCACGGCCAAAAAAAACCCCAAAAGGATATACTCACATACTCTCTCACTCCATGCTATATTTATCAAATCCCCTGGCCTCAAGACAAAAATAAGTCATATAAAAATTTTTGGATAAATTAAGTTTTCCTTTTTTATTTGGCAAGAGTACACAAGCACTAGAACAAAGCTAGAGAGGTCAAGCTCAATGTTAATTAAATAAATCAAGAAGGGCTTAGGGGACTTCCCTGGTGGTGCAGTGGTTAAGACTCTGCGCTCCCCATCTCTATACATAAGGCAAATACTAACAGCCATAAAAGGGGAAATTGACGGTAACACAATCATAGTAGGCAACTTTAACACCCCACTTTCACCAATGGACAGATCATCCCAAATGAAAATAAATAAGGAAACACAAGCGTTAAATGATACATTAAACAAGATGGACTTAATTGATATTTATAGGACATTCCATCAATAAACAACAGAATATACATTTTTCTCAAGTGCTCATGGAACATTCTCCAGGAGAGATCATATCTTGGGTCACAAATCTAGCCTTGGTAAATTTAAGAAAATTGAAATCGTATCAAGGATCTTTTGCGACCACAACGCTATGAGACTAGATATCAATTACAGGAAAAGATTTGTAAAAAATACAAACACATGGAGGCTAAACAATACACTACTTAATAACGAAGTGATCACTGAGGAAATCAAAAAATACCTAGAAACAAATGACAATGGAGATATGATGACCCAAAACCTATAGGATGCAGCAAAAGCAGTTCTAAGAGGGAAGTTTATAGCAATACAGTCCTACCTTAAAAAACAGGAAACAGCTCAAATAAAAAACCTAACCTTGCATCTAAAGCAATTAGAGAAAGAAGAACAAAAAAACCCCAAAGTTAACAGAAGGAAAGAAATCATAAAGATCAGATCAGAAATAAACGAAAAAGGAATGAAGGAAACGATAGCAAAGATCAATAAAACTAAAAGCTGGTTCTTTGAGAAGATAAACAAAATTGATAAACCATTAGCCAGACTCATCAAGAAAAAAAGGGAGAACACTCAAATCAATAGAATTAGAAATGAAAAAGGAGAAGTAACAACTGACACTGCAAAAATACAAAAGATCATGAGAGATTACCACAAGCAACTCTATGCCAATAAAATGGACAACCTGGAAGAAATGGACAAATTCTTAGAAAACCACAACCTGCCGAGACTGAACCAGGAAGAAACAGAAAATATGAACAGACCAATCACAAGCACTGAAATTGAAACTGTGATTAAAAATCTTCCAACAAACAAAAGCCCAGGACCAGATGGCTTCACAGGGGAATTCTATCAAACATTCAGAGAAGAGCTAACACCTATCCTTCTCAAACTCCTCCAAAATATAGCAGAGGGAGGAACCCTCCTAAACTCATTCTACGAGGCCACCATCACTCTGATACCAAAACCAGACAAAGATGTCACAAAGAAAGAAAACTACAGGCCAATATCACTGATGAACACAGATGCAAAAATCCTTAACAAAATACTAGCCAACAGAATTCAACCACACATTAAAAGGATCATACACCACGATCAAGTGGGGTTTATCCCAGGAATGCAAGGATTCTTCAATATACACAAATCAATCAATGTGATACACCATATTAACAAATTGAAGGAGAAAAACCATATGATCATCTCAATAGATGTAGAGAAAGCTTTCGACAAAATTCAACACCCATTTATGATAAAAACCCTGCAGAAAGTAGGCATAGAGGGAACTTTCCTCAACATAATAAAGGCCATATATGACAAACCCGCAGCCAACATCGTCCTCAATGGTGAAAAACTGAAACCATTTCCACTAAGATCAGGAACAAGACAAGGTTGCCCACTCTCACCACTCTTATTCAACATACTTTTGGACGTTCTCGCCACAGCAATCAGAGAAGAAAAAGAAATAAAAGGAATCCAATTCGGAAAAGAAGTAAAGCTGTCACTGTTTGCAGATGACATGATACTATATATACAGAATCCTAAAGCTGCCACCAGAAAACTACTAGAGCTAATCAATGAATTTGGTAAAGTAGCAGGATAAAAAATTAATGCACAGCAATCTCTGGCATTTTTATACACTAATGATGAAAAATCTGAAAGTGAAATTAAGAAAACACTCCCATTTACCACTGCAACAAAAAGAATAAAATACCTAGGAATAAACCTACCTAAGGAGACAAAAGACCTGTATGCAGAAAATTATAAGACACTGATGAAAGAAATTAAAGATGATACAAATAGATGGAGAGATATACCATGTTCTTGGATTGGAAGAATCAACATTGTGAAAATGACTCTACTACCCAAAGTAATCTACAGATTCAGTGCAATCCCTATCAAACTACCACTGGCATTTTTCACAGAACTAGAACAAAAAATTTCACAATTTGTATGGCAACACAAAAGACCCCGAATAGCCAAAGCAATCTTGAGAAAGAAAAACAGAGCTGGAGGAATCAGGCTCCCTGATTTCAGACTATACTACAAAGCTACAGTAATCAAGACAGTATGGTACTGGCACAGAAACAGAAATATAGATCAATGGGACAGGATAGAAAGCCCAGAGATAAACCCACACACATATGGTCACCTTATCTTTGATAAAGGAGGCAAGAATATACAGTGGAGAAAAGACAGTCTTCAATAAGTGGTGCTGAGGTGGGGCTTCCCTGGTGGCGCAGTGGTTGAGAGTCCGCCTGCCGATGCAGGGGACACGGGTTTGTGCCCCGGTCCGGGAAGATCCCACATGCCGCAGAGCAGCTGGGCCCGTGAGAAATGTCCGCTGGGCCTGCGCATCTGGAGCCTGTGCTCCGCAACGGGAGAGGCCACAACAGTGAGTGGCCCACATACCGCAAAAAAAAAAAAAAAAAAAAAAAAAGGCAAACCAGTTTAACTTAAGAATATCCTTGATGGGCTTCCCTGGTGGCACAGTGGTTGAGAATTTGCCTGCCAATGCAGGGGATACGGGTTCGAGCCCTGGTCTGGGAGGACCCCACATGCCGTGGAGCAACTGGGCCCATGAGCCACAACTACTGAGCCTGTGCCTCTGGAGTCTGTGCCCCACAACAAGAGAGGCCACGATAGTGAAAGGCCCGTGCACCGCGATAAAGAGTGGCCCCCGCTTGCCGCAACTGGAGAAAGCCCTCGCACAGAAACAAAGACCCAACACAGCCAAAAATAAATAAATAAATAAATTTAAAAAATAATATCCTTGATGATGCAATAAAAATTAATTTTATTTAACTCCCACCCATGAATACATGTCTTTTTAACATTCTGTAAGACAAGAGAAGCATGAATAAAAACTTCTGTTACATACTAGGGCTGTATAGAGGAAAAGCACTTGTGATTGTGTGAGTTATGAAATGAAGTAGCCACAATTTTCACAGACCATCATTTTTACTTGAAAGACTGATAAAATGGGTTAATAAGACTTGGGCAGGGAGTTCCCTGATGGCCTAGTGGTTAGGATTCTGGCCTTTCACTGCCGTGTCCCTTGGTCGGGAAACTGAGATCTTGCAAGCAACATGGCGTGGCCAAAAAAAAAAAA
Source organism: Stenella coeruleoalba (assembly GCF_951394435.1). Taxonomy (NCBI): domain Eukaryota; kingdom Metazoa; phylum Chordata; class Mammalia; order Artiodactyla; family Delphinidae; genus Stenella; species Stenella coeruleoalba. Next base: position 33,843,560 of record NC_137165.1, read on the forward strand.
TAAGAAGATGACTTGGCCATTTAGTGTACATTTTCTTCAAAATGAACAAAGTGAGTTTTTCATTTCAAGAGAAACAACTGACAGTATTTGTTGCCAGTGATAAATTTCTAACTGCTGCTTAAGACCTCTTATTTATTTATTTATTTAGGCCGTAGTAACATGTGGCATATGGGATCTTAGTTCCCCCACCAGGGATCAAACTCACATGCCCTGCATTGGACTGCCAGTGAAATCCCAAAACCTCGTATTTTAGAATATGTGTGTCCACTACAATGAACTTGATAACTTCCCAACCTTAAGATTTTTCTGAAGAGATTAGTGATATTAACAAATGTGTATACTTTAATATTGTATAATGAAATGCATCAATACTTGGAAGAGCCGCGTAATTCAGTGAACCATTATTTTCCAAATGACTAATGCACCATGTCACAAAATCACACATAGGTAAAAAATTGATTCAAAGTGCAAGAGAGACCAATGGCTCTTAATGTAAAAATAGAAAAGTTCATTGATGAGGTTTCAGATTCTATTTTGACTACTCTTAAGAAACTATCACTTCGGTATAGAATATCCACAACTATCTGAAAAGACAAACTATTCCTCCCTTTTCCTACTATATATGTGTGTGAGACTGCCTTTCCTTTACATACTTCACCAGAAAACATAGCATAACAGACTGAATGCAGAGGCAGAGATGAGAATATTTCTTATTTCAATATTTATTTGGGGGAAAAACTGATTTTTCACTTAAAAATGTCAACATACAATAAGTTTATTTTTAATAGATTAATAAATATTTTTTAAATTTCTCAGTTCTAACTTCTCAAACAGTAAATATGATAGATGTAGCCCACATAAACAAAAGCTGTTTAGGACCCTAAATCATTTTTGAGTACAAAGGGTTCTGAGAGCAAAAAGTTTGAGAACCACTACAATAACCAAATGAGAATTACAAAAGTGGAAACTTGACACAGGGAGTTTCCTGTGTCAAGACTTCCATATACTCAGCATACTCTTTTTTTTTTTTAATTCAAGTTTTGATGATGGAGTACGAGGTTAACTGTGCAACAAAGCAAACTTTAACATTTGGTGTATAAATCTTGGTTCACAAAGTACATATATGTCAAAAAACATATACATTCACATTTAACAGCATGGTTTCTGCTTTATTAAAAGTATGTTCAATGGGCTTCCCTGGTGGTGCAGTGGTTAAGAATCCGCCTGCCAACGCAGGAGACATGGGCTCGAGCCCTGGTCTGGGAGGATCCCACATGCCGCGGAGCAACTAAGCCCGTGAGCCACAACTACCAAGCCTGCGCTCTAGAGCCCGCGAGCCACAACTACAGAGCCCACGAGCCACAACTGCTGAGCCCACGTGGCACAACTACTGAAGCCCGCGCGCCTAGAGCCCGTGCTCAGCAACAAGAGACGCCACTGCTGTGAGAAGCCTGTGCACCACGACAAAGAGTAGCCCCCGCTCAGCGCAACTAGAGAAAGCCTGCGTGCAGCAACAAAGACCCAACGCAGCCAAAAATAAAAATAAATAAATTTACTTTAAAAAAATATATGTTCAAGTAACAGGGTTTATACTTTATCCTCTTAGTGAAAACATATGGCAAATTCACCTTGCCCCAAGTGTGCTGCAAAATAAACAGGACTCTAAATCGTTCTTTGTGTCTAATCTTCCTCTATCTTGTCTTGCTGTCCACTCCTACTTGCCCTGCAAGCAATGAAATGACAAATTTCTGGAATATACTCCTGGTGCTTTCAGCTGTGCTCTGCCTACACAAAAACAAAACAAATCTATAATAGGGACCTCTGGGATTGGATGGAAAAACGCCTCCCACCGGTGGACTGGTTGTTCTATGAGTCAATCAAATAATTCCTGGCAGAAAGCCAGGCAAATAGAAAACAGACTTTGAAAGAAGCTACTCTACAACTCTATGACAATACCTTTTTAAAATGTTCTGTATTTGACCAACCTTTACACTCTTCTCTACGTCTCTGTCCCTCTGCTGAAAATAAAGCAACACTATTCTTCCATAAACCACAGGACTTTTAAAACGACAGAAGTAGTATTACCTTTTCTCTAAAAAAAAGATTCAGACCATTCATTCACAGCAATGGGTAAGCAATTATAACTCTGTATGATAACATATGTTGGGTACAGGAACATAGTCTGCTTTAGAGAACACTTAAATCTTAGATGAAACTACAACTACACCAAATTTTTAGAAATGAAGGTCTCTCCTTTTGGCACATCAGTAATTCCTTACCTCTTGCTACCTTGACGGGCAGCTACAATTTGCAGGTACTTTTAACTAGGAACTGTGGAGAACGACCTGACAGCAATTAGCTAAGGCAACTACCAAAGGGCGGGGTGGGGGGGGGGGGCGGGGGCGGGGAAGCGCACTCTTAAAAAGCCCTAGCTGAAATTAACACATCGCCTTAACCCGGCCAGTTTAAGCGGTAGGAACGCATTCTGCGCTTTTGTTTTTCATAAGCCGTACAAGCATAAAGATCTTAGAAACATTTCATGACCACCACAGCGAATTCCTTCCAAGACTTTAAGTCGCTAGATGATAACTTTTTAGACTTTCTGAATTATCCAACAGCTTACTCCAACTACCAGCCACCCAGGATCAATTCTGGAGGACTGACACCACCAGTAGGAGGCAACCGACAGGGACAAGTCCTTCAAGAGCAAAATTATGACAGATCGGAAGGAAACACTCTAATTTTTGCCGTCTTGTCTACAGCCATACCACCCTGAACGCACCCGATCTCGTCTAATTTTTGCCACCTCCCGCTTCCTTCGCCTGTCCCAGATAGCAACGTGTCTTCAGTGCATCTTTTGGCCAAAATCTGGCTCCAGGTTTCAAACACGTTTCCGCTGGCGGCCGCCAAAGTGAAGTCCCGAAGGGAGAGGACTGCTCCCCATTGATCCTTGGGGCGGGAGGGAAGTAAAGCGAGGAGCGTTGAAGGGAGACAACAATCCTATCCTTCCCAAAGCCACTTTGTTTGCCCGCACCTCCACCGTGGAAAGAGCGCTGAGACCCAGAAAAGTCTTCCCTCCCATCGACTGACACTGAGAGCGCTCTCCGTGCTGGGGGACCACGGGACTGGCGCTATAAAAGGCCCCAAACTGCCTGAAAAAGAGGCGGGCGCCAAACAAGCCGAGGAACTTACCCAGTTTCTTCCACATGGCGAGATGACAAGCGAGGAAGCCTTTGCGGATGGCAGCGCACACCTTCGCCGGCTCGGAAGAGGTGAAGCCCTTCTGCTTCTTGATGAAACCCCACAAGTGCTCCCGGGCAAACTGTGCCGCCTCCCGCCCGCCGTGCCCGTCGCACACGGCGAAAAAGGCCACCGAGGAACGGCGGCGGCAGCAGCAGCCGGGAGCCGGCGAGGCCCCGGCGTTCGGCGGCGCGTCGCGAGCCTCTCGGGCTGCCACCGCCGGGCCTTTCCCCGAGATTTCGCCGCCAGGAAGAGCCAGCGGTGACCGCTGCGGAGGCAACGGCTGAGAGAGAGACCGCCGCGGCGAGGGCTCTTCTTCAGCCGTGGGCTCGGGCTCCACCACGATCTGAGTAACGTCCTCCATGTACTTCCTCCCGCCCTGGTCTGAGAAGACGCTCACTCCCAGAGAGTACAGCCCCGCCATGGCAGGCTGGCCGAGATCCCGCCGGTCCCACGCAGCCCGCCGAATGCGGCGGCGGGATACACACTCGGCGCTCGCCGGCTAACTATTGTTTATCTTCGACTATGCAGAGAAGGGGGAGGGAGCGGTCCCGGAGGTGGGGGGGGCGCACGATGTCGAGACTTGTCCGCCAGAGCTGGGCAGAAGCGCCAGGGGGAAAGGAGCAGACCAGCTGCGTCTGCGCAATGCGCCTCCGCCGGCTGCCCGCGCCCACCACACAAATCAGACGTTCTTCCCGGCTTACGTCACTCGGCTCTCTGGGCCCGACCAATCCGGAGTCGAGTTGGAGCGAACCCGCCCTCCGCCCTCAACCCTCGCTCCTCCCCGCAACGGCCGCCCTCAACCCTCGCTCCTCCCCGCAACGGCCGTCCTCCCTCCTCCCGCAGTGGGCGCAGGGCCCGCGCGCGACCTGGCTGGCTTTCGCTTTGCACTGGGTGTTTTCGCCCTCCCACTTTTCGGCGGGTGCTAAACGCTTATCTACCAATTTGATGTCACCTTTTTGCTCAATCCCGGGGATCATGATGCAGTCTGCTGCCCTGGGCGTTCCGCTGCTCGCCTCGTGTGGGCTTGGGCCTCCCACGAGTGTAGAGAATCTGGGAGGAAAGACCTTCATTTCTTGAAGTTAAATGGCGGGAAACCTCACTTCGGAAGGTGGTTTGCGAACAGGCTGGAAAAAGCATGCCACAGCTGAACTGGATTTCGGTGGGATGGATCCGACCGGGAGTTGAGAGAGCAAATCCAGTTTGTGTTAAGAAAACTTGGGAAATTTCCACTATCGGCTGCACAGTCTCGTTTCATATACCTGGGTATGTCGGAGACTTAAAAGGCTTAACTGTTTTTTTAAACATCTTTTCAGCTTTTGTTAAAAGTAGTACTTTTTCCGACGAGCACTGGGTGCAGCATTTTCCTCCTTAGGCGGGATCAGAAAATAGCTTACAAAAACTACCCAGCGCTCCAGTGCTCCAACAGTTCGGTTATCTTCTGTCTTCCTCCAGTAGGTTACAGTCTAAACCTTTGCACGGACTTCAACGGCATTAAAATAAGCCTCAGAGTGGGCAGATTGGTATGTTCTCAACAGCACACGTTCTTGTCGTGAATCAAAGTTCACTCTTCCAGTTTTGGGCCACATCACCATCAGCTCTCCTGGGTGCCCTTTCCTCTACAGCCTTGGAGTTATTTTCAAAAGGAATGATACTAGTTCTGAACTGGGAATGGGGAAAATGTTCATTTTTTCACATGTGACAAGAAATACAAATAGAAAAAAATCCTTATGCCAATAAACATATAAATAAAATCACCTGCGACTTCCCTGGTGGTGCAGTGGTTAAGAATCTGCCTGACAATGCAGGGGACACGGGTTCGAGCCCTGATCCGGGAAGATCCCACATGCCGCGGAGCAAATAAGCCTGTGCACCACAGCTACTGAGCCTGTGCTCTAGAGCCCGCGAGCCACAACTCCGGAGCCCGCGTGCCAAAACTACTGAAGCCCGTGCGCCTAGAACCCGCACTCCGCAACAAGAGACGCCACCGCAATGAGTAGCCCGCGCACCGCAACGAAGAGTAGCCCCCACTCGCCGCAACTAAAGAAAGCCCGCGCACAGCAACAAAGACCCAACGCAGCCAAAAATAAATAAAAATAAAAATACAGTGGGTAGGGCTTCCCTAGTGGTACAATGGTTAAGAATCCGCCTGCCAACGCAGGACATGGGTTCAAACCCTGCTCCAGGAAGATCCCACATCCCGCTGAGCAACTACGCCTGTGTGCCACAATTACTGAGCCTGCGCTCTAGGGCCCGCGAGCCACAGCTACTGAACCCGCGCACCACAACAACTGTAGCCCCTGAGCCTAGAGCCCGTGCTCCGCAACAAGAGAAGCCACCGCAACGAGAAGCCCGCACAACAAAACGAGTGGGCCCTGCTCGCCGCAACTAGAGAAAGCCCACGCACAGCAACAAAGACCCAAACGCAGCCGAAAGTAAATAAATAAATTTTTAAAAATAAATTAAGTCACCTCAAAATGTAGCAAGTCTGACTAGATCAATTAAATTGAAAATGTAATCAAAGATATACCCTATGTCAAAATGCACTACTACACCAGATGGTTCCAGAGTGTAAAAACACCTAGAAAAAAATCCCAGCTTGTTTTGAAAGTTAATCATAATCCTGTTATTAAACCCTAATAATTGTAACGCTGGAAAGATATCTGTAGACCATATTTTATAACTAAATGCAAAAAACCTAAGTGAAATATTAGCAATTCTAGTTCAGTACCCTCCATAACACAAGACCTGCAAGAAACAACAGTTTGTGTAGCTCTCTATATTACTCATCTTAAACAGCTTACTCACCTTCCCTTCCACTCCTAGAGATTACAAAAAGTTAATTCCATCATGCTCTATAATCCTTTTCACTCAGTCACAACCGGTAGCCTCCAGGTTATCCACCATTACCCTGATTAGCATCTCCATGGTACTCTCTACTTCTATTAATCTGATTCAGTACTCTGCTCTTTACCAATCATCCTAACCATTTCACTCCACCCTTCAGATTTCAACATCTTTATCAGCCATTTCCTCTTTATTCTTAACCTCTTCTCTAAATGTCCCATCAACTTCCTCTTCCAACTGAAAACTGGTTTGTCGCCTAGCAAAACTACCTCCCTTACAACTTTTCAAGTACAGGAGATTGTTTTTCCTCTCACAGGTATTCTTATCTTCAAACCAACTTCTCTTGTTGCCCCCAAATCATTTCTCTTCCTTCCTCCTTCAAAAACCCAAGCTTGGGACTTCTGTGGTGGTCCAGTGGTTAAGACTCCACGCTCCCGACGCAGGGGGCCTGGGTTCGATTCCGGATTAGGGAACTAGATCCCACATGCTGCAGCTAAGACCCAGCGCAGCCAAATAAACAAATAAATATTTTTTAAAAAACACACGAAACCCAAGTTCTTTTAACGTTAATGCCAGCTGCCACCACACCAACATGCTGTCACCTACTGATCCCTGTTAACTCCCCCTTCATTTGTTCATGCCTCACTGAAATCCTTTCTTCCACTATTTATTCTTCAAAATGTTATCTACATTTTCCATCCAATATCCTGGCTTCTCAGTTCCTCATCCTCCTCTTCATGATGCCAAGGCTTTGCTACCATTAAAGGCAACCCTTCCATTTGTATTCTAGATCCCATCTCCTCACTCCTTCTCAAGAGCTTTGCTCCACCAGTTATCCTTTCTTGCTCCTACCTCATCAATTTCTCTTTTTCTATGGGGTCATTTCCATCTTTGTACAAATATGTTCTGGTTTCTATTTTAACCAACAACAAAAAAACTACCTTGACTCCTGATTCTACCCAATTTCTCTGCTCCCTGTCCCCAAAAAAATTTTTAAGGAGTTGTCTCAGGGACTTCTCTGGTGGAGCAGTGGTTAAGAAGGCTCCTGCCAGTGCAGTGGACACGGGTTCGAGCCCTGGTCTGCAAAGATCCCACATGCCGCGGAGCAACGAAGCCTGTGCGCCACAACTACTGAGCCTGCGCTCTAGAGCCTGCGAGCCACAATTACTGAGCCTGCGTGTCACAACAACTGAAGCCTGCACACCTAGAGTCTGTGCTCCACAACAGGAGAAACCACCGCAATGAGAAGCCCGCACACTGCAAAGAAGAGTAGCCCCCGCTCGCTGCAACTAGAGAAAGCCGTGAGCAGCAACGAAGACCCAACGCAGCCAAAAATAAATTAATTAATTTAAAAAAAAGAGTTTTGGGCTTCCCTGGTGGTGCAGTGGTTGGGAGTCCGCCTGCCGATGCAGGGGACGCGGGTTCGTGCCCCGGTCCAGGAAGATCCCACATGCCGTGGAGCGGCTGGGTCCGTGAGCCATGGCCACTGAGCCTGCGCGTCCGGAGCCTGTGCTCCGCAACGGGAGAGGCCACAACAGTGAGAGGCCCACGTACCGCAAAAAAAAAAAAAAAAAAAAAAAAGAGTTTTCTCTATCTAGAGTCTACTTCCAATTCAACTGCACAATTTCCCCCTAACCCATTCCAGTCAAGCAACCATCCCCGTAATGCTGCTAAGACTGTTTTTAATGACATAACCAGACCTCTCTGTTTCCAAAGCTAAATGACAACTTTTCTGATCTTACTGACTCTGTTCCAACTGAAGCAGCAAGGGAACCACTGTTTCCTTCTTGAAACTTAGTAGCAATTCAAACCATTGCTTCTTTCTGGAAACTTTGTTCTCTTGGCTTGTAAGAGACCACACTATTCTTGGTTTCTTCCTACCACATAGACTGACCACCCCTTTTCATTTTCCTTTGCTTATTTATCCCCAGCTAGACCTCAGGTTGTTGGGAGTACTCAAGGCTTTGTCATAGGATCTCTTCTTTTCCTATACACTCTTCCCAGGTAACACCATCCAGGACTATAACTCTAAAAACTATTCACTGATGACTCCCCAAAATTTTTTTTAAATGCATAGTTTTTGTTTTGTTTTGTTTTCTGTTTTTTGCGGTACACGGGCCTCTCACTGTGGGCTCTGAACCGTCCCACATTCTTCTGTATTTCAGGGCTGCTTTCATCCCATGTAGTTTGTTCTGAGATTTCTGCTTCTTTGTGCTTCCTTTTGATATGTCCTAGTTTTTGCTTATGTACTAATTCAAATTACAGTTTTCATACACTGACAGTTTATTTATTGATTTATGTGTAGCAGAAAATTGTTCTTATGTTTACTACTCCCAGAAATTCCTATTACCTCAAGACCCTTCCTTCATTCACAAACTCATGAACTCGCTTTGAGTTTACATCTCAGGAAAGTGATATTAGAGGGGAAAAAAAAGTTAAATATTCAACTTTCTTGTTTCAAAATCCTTGGTATGCAAAAATATATAATTCAATAGAGCCAGTTTTTGTGTGTAATGAAGGTGATAAAGATTTTACAAACTTACAAGAAGACATATGCAAGGATGTTCATTGCACCATTGTTTGCAATAGCAAAAATCAAAAACGTCCATCAAAAATGGAATAGGGACTTCCCTGGTGGTGCAGTGGTTAAGACTCTGCACTCCCAATGCAGGGGGTTTGGGTTCCATCCCTGGTCAGGGAAGTAGATCCCACATGCGTGCGGCAGCTAAGGGTTTGCATGCCACAACGAAGGAGCCAGAGAGCTGCAACTAAGGGGCCCGCATGCCACAACTAAGACCAAATAAATAAAATATTTTTTAAAAAATGGAATAGAGGGAATTCCATGGTAGTCCAGTGGTTAAGAGTCTGTGCTTCCACTGCAAGGGGCATGGGTTTGACCCCTAGTTGGGGAAGTAAGATCCAACATGCCCAGTGTCATGGCAAAAAAAAAAAAAAAAAAAGGAATAGATAAGAATATGTAGTGTATTCATGTGACTGTGATAGCAGTTGGAAGGAATGTTCTTTTAGGAATAGTGTGTCAGACATTATTTGACTGACCTACCAACCATTCATAACTCCTTTCTCCATTTGCTGTCTCCTCTGTAGAGGATTTAAAGGTTCAACACTCCCTTTCCTAAACTCTACTGCACCTGGGTCTTGAGATAATAAAGATCAATGAAATATAAATGGAAGTTTGTTGGGGGATTCTGAAGACAAATGTAGCTGGCACTGGCTTTTCCCTCAGCATACAACCATGAAGGAAATGCCAAGAGAAATATAGAGATTCTGGTCCTTACATTACTGAGCCATGGAAAAAATACCAACAGCTGTTTACCTCTAGAGTATTTGTTATGTGAGGAAAAAAATCCTTCTTTAAGTCACCCTTGGTTGGATTTTATACTATTCTCAGCCAGAAGCATCACTAACTGTTATGCTCTGTCAATATGGATGCATCTCAAAAATAATGTTACAAGATATAAGATGAATAATGTTGGGGACTTCCCTGGTGGCACAGTGGTTAAGAATCTGCCTGCCAATGCAGGGGACACGGGTTCGAGCCCTGTTCCGGGTAGATCCCACATGCCACGGAGCAACGAAGCCCGTGCACCACAACTACTGAGCCTGCGCTCTAGAGCCCACGAGCCACAACTACTGAGCCCGTGTGCCACAACGACTGAAGGCCGTGCACCTAGGGCCCGTGCTCCACAACAAGAGAAGCCACCACAATGAGAAGCCCCCACACCTCAACGAAGAGTAGCCCCCGCTCACTGCAACTAGAGACAGCCAGCATGGAGCAACAAAGACTATACGCAGCCAAAATCAAAAATAAATAAATTTATTTAAAAAAAAAAAGCCAAAGGAGAAGAATGTTAAGAAGGCAAACATGGTCAGTAGTGTCAAATGCTGTAGAGAGGTCAAGTAAGTTTATGACTAAAAACCATTCACTAGATTTATCGCTAAAGGGGTTACTTGTTACTTTTGCCCCAAAAGTTCCAGTAGGTGGTAAAGGCCGAAGTTTGGCGGATATGGATTGAGTGAGTGAGAGGTGATGACCAAGAGACCCTGATTATAGTGTAGGCAAGTCATTCAAGAAGCTTGTCTGTGAATGGAAGGGGAAAAAGAAGGAGCTGAAGGGTTAAGGGAATAATTTGTTAGTTTTTTTTCTGCCAAGCCACTCAGCTTCCAGGATCTCAGTTCCCCTACCAGGGATTGAACCTGGGCCACGGCAGTGAAAGCTGGGAATCCTAACTACTAGGCCACCAGGGAACTCCCCAATAATTCGTTTTTAAATAATGAAGAGACAGGGAACTTCCCTGGCAGTCCAGTGGTGAGGACTACGTGCTTTCACTGTGGTGGACCCAGGTTCGATCCCTGGTCAGGGAACTAAAATCCCATAAGTCACATGGCATGGCCGGGAAAAAAAAAGAAGAGAAAGGTAATTTTAAAATGCCGACAGGAAAGATCCAAAAGAGAGTAAAAAGTGAAAGGGAGACGGGGAATGTGGATGGTCCCTGAGAAGAGAATGCTATCTAGAGCAGTTTCTCAAACTTTAATATACTGGGGATATTGGAGTCACCTGTGGGATTAAGCCTACATTTCTAACAAGCTCCCAGGTGATGCCAATGCTGCCAGTCATGGGCTCCACTTTGAATAGTAAGAATTTAGAGCAGTGGTTCTCAAACTTCAGTGTGCATCAGAATTACCTTGTGGGCTTGTTAAAACAGGTTCCTGGGACCTACTCCCAGAGTTTCTGCTTCAGTACTTCCCGAATGGGGCACAAGAATTTACATTTCTATAAGTTTCCAGGTACTGCTGATGCTTCCAGTCCTGGGATCACATCTGAGAACCATTGATTTAGTAAATAAATGGAGAAAATCACCTTAGAACAGAGATAGCTTCACCACTGAGGAGATAAGGAAAAGGCAGAGATTGACAGGGTTGCAGATAAGTTTGTAGATTTGTGGGGAGGTAGGATGCTGAGGAGTTTACTGCCCATTGGCCTATATCGTCTCAGCGAAGTAGGAGTGAAATCAGCTGGGAGCAAGGGAGAGACTGATGGGTTCAGGAACTATAAATATTAGGTGAAGGCTATTGCTCTATAATTAGCTATTCTCGTAACACTGCACAAAAGGTCAATTTGTTTTGTTACTTATTAAAGGAATGTTTTTCAATTAATTCATCCAGACAAGTTGACAAGGAAGTTATGCGGTGCAGTGGAAGAATTATTAAGATTTTCCTGTGGCAGGTAACTAGAAACACCTGCTTTGGGAATTGCCAAGCCCGAATCTTGTTGCTATGTGCTTTGATGAAGAAATTTAGGAATACAATTTGTTTTATTTATTTATTTTAAAATATTTATTTTTAGTTTTGGCTGCATTGGGTCTTCGCTGCTGTGTGTGGGCTTTCCCTAGTTTGAGTTATTTTTTTTGTGTGCTAGGCATTATTTTAAGCACTTTACACATATGAATTCAGTTGATTCTCACAATAGCTCCATAAGATGGGTTCTATTATTCTCCCCATTTTGCAAATGAGGAAACTGGCACTTGAAGAAAATAATTTGCTTAAGGTCACACAAAAAATAAGTGGTAGAGTTTGATCCCACGCAGTCTAACTCCAGGACTATATACTCAAACAAACTCAGAATATAGCCTCTTTGGGGCTCTGTAATGTGAATTCACTTCAGATTATGTGTCAAATAAGTGGATCAGATGAGGTAGCTGTCATTTGGTATTAAAGAACTTAGGATTTCAGAATCTAGGATATGGTTTCAGGAACAAGCTCTTTCTTTTTTAAAATAATTTAATTAATTTTTGGCTGCTTTGGGTCTTCACTGCTGAGCGCGGGCTTTCTCTAGCTGCCGTGAACAGGGGGCTACTCTTCATTGCCATGCACAGCCTTCTCTTTGTTGCGGTGGCTTCTCTTGATGCGGAGCACGGGCTCTAGGCACGTGGGCTTCAGTAGTTGTGGCACTTGGGCTCAGTAGTTGTGGTGCACGGGCTCAGTTGCTCTGCAGTATGTGGGGTCTTCCCGGACCAGGGCTCGAACATGTGTTCCCTGCGTTGGCAGGCGGATTCTTAACCACTGCGCCACCAGGGAAGTCCAGGAACAAGCTCTTTCTGTTTTCGCTCAGATCCCAAGAAGATGACCTTGGAGTGACCACCAGGGCGTGGTACCAATTAACCAGTTATTAGCTTTAAGCATATTATTTTACACAAAATCTCGATAGTCTACTATTGAGGTAGCCAAATAATTATCCTTATTTAACTGGACTGTTATGATACTTAAGTAATATAGTTTATGTGGATTGAAAATTATAATAATGATTACTATTTGTTGAAGGCCTATTTCATGCTAGATCCCTAATATACCATAGGCTTAATACAATTGTTCTGCAAAGGTAAATATTAATACATCATTTAACAGATTAAAATCTGAAGTTAAGAATTTGTTTGAGGTCGGGAATTCCCTAGTGGTCCAGTGGTTAGGACTTGGTGCTTTCACTGCCGGGGCCCGGTTCGATCCGTGGTTGGGGAGCTAAGATCCCGCAAGATGCGTGACACAGCCAAAAAACAAAAAAAAAATTTTTTTTTTTTTGCTTGAGGTCAACAAAGTTTTCCTATTTCCCAAATTTTAGACTGAAAATAATTATTTCAAGACAAAGTAGTGTACATTGAACTTCAGGACTTTGGGGTCTGTCAATCTCCCTAACAGAGCTTTACCTTCAATTTTTGAGGTGTTATTTCCGTCTGGTTCTGAGTAATTAATGGTAATCCTATTCAGCACCTTCTCTACTGCAGCAAAGAGAGGAGGAAACAAATCAATCAACAAATATAGTACAAAATAGTGAAATCCCCAAAGGACAAGTGACAATGTCATTGAGATTATATCTGTGAGAAAAAATTCAGAAGATGAAGTGAGATGAGGATATGTCAGAATTGTTGGGTAATTTGATGGAGATGATGGTAGGGAGTGAGGTGGGGGGCAGGAAGAGTCTCTGTTTAAAAGAAAGACTTTTTCCTCCACCTCATCTGTCAATGGATTGATTTCCCTACATTCATTTCAGAAGCTTGACTCTCATGTAGACCGTTCATTGAGTGACTTTTTTAGACATGTTCCAGGGGACAGAGTACAATGAGTTCTTCCTCCTCCAACGCCCTTTCAACAAACACACCCTCCTATCCAAGATTAAGTTCATCTGGTCAATACCCTTGCCTTTGGGCAGGACAGTCTCTCAGCCACTCTAGTTCTCTGAGGCGGCCAACTCTCAGCCCCACCCCATTTCCCAGTTTTATGACTGTCGAAATGGAAAAGGAAGGAAAAATAGCTGAGATCTTCTAGGCTTTTCAGTCCTTTGGAGACTTCACCTATTTTCTTTGGTTACACCCAGTCCCTCTTTCATTGGACAAATAATGAGTATACATTGAACACGTACTGTACACAACGGCTTGGAAATTTTTGAATGATAGAGCCAAACTAGACCTGCTCCAACATGCTCACCCCAGCTCCCTAGCCTGCATATCATGATACAGAATCCACTGAGACTTTATCTGAATATAGCTATATCAGAATATCAGACATACCTGAACAGGTCACCAGAGTTTTGTATAGAGGTCAGCTGAACTCACCTATCATTCTTGGATTTTACCCGAAATATGGGCAGCTCATCACTTAGCTTCTGTATCCCCCACTCTTTTCCTCTCCCAGACTTCCAGACCAAAGCCACTTTATTCTCTTCCCTGACTCATCTTCCCATTGCTCTCTTCCCTAAAATATTTTTCCACTGTGCCTTCTCGATATTTACTTCCATTATAAACAAACTCCTCCACATTTTCTTCTCCTCTATAATCTTCCCCCCCTCCCTTCATGTTTTATCTCAAAAATCCTGCTCCTGGGACTACTCTTTTCAAGTTAGGGGGCTCATGGTCTCCCATAATCCACACATTATAGGGGCTGGAGGGAACTTTGCATTTTTTTCATTCCCATTATTACTAAGCCAGTACTCCTCTCAGGTGGGTAAAAATTCTTCCACCGCTTTTCTTTCTCATCTACCAGTTTATGGTTCTATTCTACATTTATAAGAGCTTGTAGCACCTGGCTCCTATCTACTGCTAACCACCCCCCCCAAGTGTGCCAGCACCCAGATAACTTCATTTTCCCTTGAAAGAACCATTAAACAAACTTCATAACCTCACACTTCAGTGGCTTATGCAACTCAAGTGACATATAGTTTCACTCCAGGTCAATCAGACTCATACATGACCATGCTAAAAACTACTCCATATTAGAAATCTTTGGGGAATTCCCTGGCGGTCCAGTGGTTAGGACTCTGTGCTTCCAGGGACCCGGGTTCGACCCCTGGTCAGGGAACTAAGATCCCTCAAGCCGCGCAGCACAGCCAAAAATAAATATAATAATAATAATAATAGAATAAAATTAAAATAGAAACCTTTGACTTCAGTGTACCTACCATTCTCTATTTCCACCTCCTCCAAGCCCTAATTGTTATTACTACCGTTCTTAGGTCATACAGAGTCCTATAGGTTCTTTTTTTCCCCAGCTTTATTGAGGTTTGACTGACAAATAAAAAAGAGACATATAGGTTTTCTTTTTTTATTGAAGTATAGTTAATTTACAATGTTGTGTAAATTTCTGGAGACATATAGGTTCTTGATCTTTCTTTCCTCAACCTATCACTGCCTCACTTCCTTCACTCTTTAGTCTGACCTCCCCGGTTTATCACCTCAACTACTCTTTCAGGAGCACTTTCACCTCCCTCACATCACTTCCTTCTTCTATCAACCTGGATATCAAACACCTTCTCGAAAACAAATCCTATGCCGGCTTCTCTGCCCCTATACCAAGAATGATGAGGAATGCTACAAGGATAAATGTTGCCTCAAATTCCTGGATCTGTACGCCCAGAGCATTACTCAAGAACCTCATTCCTTGCCCTTGATCGATTCTCTTCCTCTTCCATTCTACTCTCACACCTTTCCGAGGCTTCCCCCATTCCCCTCAAGCCCCCTTAAATCCAAAGCTACTCACTCTGCAGCTTACTCTTTTTTTTTTTCAACCTTTGTTTTTGGCTGTGTTGGGTCTTCGTGTTGCCCGCGGGCTTTCACTCCTTGCGGTGAGCGGGGGCTACTCTTCATTGCGGTGCACGGGCTTCACATTGCGGTGGCTTCTCTTGTGGAGCACGGGCTCTAGGAGTGAGAGCTTCAGTAGTTGTGGCACGCGGGCTCAGCAGTTGTGGCTCGTGGGCTCCAGAACGCAGGCTCAGTAGTTGTGGCGCACGGGCTTAGTTGCTCCACGGCATGTGGGATCTTCCCCGACCAGGAATTGAACCAGTGTCCCCTGCATTGGCAGGCAGATTCTATTTTTTTTTGCGGTACGCGGGCCTCTTACTGTTGTGGCCTCTCCGGTTGCGGAGCACAGGCTCCGGACGCGCAGGCTCAGTGGCCATGGCTCACGGGCCCAGCCGCTCCGCGGCATGTGGGATCTTCCCAGACCGGGGCACGAATCCGTGTCCCCTGCATCGGCAGGCGGACTCTCAACCACTGCGCCACCAGGGAAGCCCTGGCAGGCAGATTTTTAACCACTGAGCCGCCAGGGAAGTCCTGCAGCTTACTCTTTAACTAGTTTTTAAACTAGCTTTTAACTAGTTTTTTTGTTGTTGTTGTTTCTGGCTGCGCCTGCGGCTTACAAGATCTTAGTTCCCCAACCAGGGATTGAACTTGGACCCCCGGCAGTGTAAGTGCCAAGTCCTAACCACTGGACCGCCAGGGAATTCCCTCTCAACTAGTTTTTAGATCACTTTCATTTTATGCATTTGTACAGATCTTTATTGGTCAGTTTTACTTTATTTTTCCCAAACCTTTTGCTTAATCCAGCTTTCCAATATAATATATTTCTTTAAATTTGCATCTGTGGATTGAAAGTGACTGAATCATAGAGAAGAGCTGAGAAAAGAGATGGAAGAAAAAGATCACATTACTTCCCCTTTTGATTCACCAGTCCTCCGTTATTTGAGCTAATAAACCTTTTCCACTTAAGATAGTTTAGATTGGATTTCTGTCACGACTGAAAGTATCTTAGCTAATATAGCTATCTCTGTGTATGCCATGTTTATCTTTTTCTTCTGTGATTCATAACATTCATAGATCCAGTGTTCTTCCTCATTATACATACATATATTTATAAATTGAAGTATAATTGATTACAATGTTGTGTTTCTTCTTACTCATATTTGAGTGAGGATAAGTCTAGATCAGCAAACTACAGCCCGTGAGCCGTATCTGGCCAGCCACCTGTTTTGTTTTTACAGCCCACAAGCTAAAAATGGTTTTTACTTTTTCTTTTTTTGGCTGCATTGCGTCTTCGTTGCTGCGCGCGGGCTTTCTCTACTTGCGGCAAGTGGGGGCTACTCTTCGTTGCGGTGCGTGGGCTTCTCATTGCGGTGGCTTCTCTTGTCACGGAGCATGGGCTCTAGGTGTGCGGGCTTCAGTAGTTGAAGCACGCGGGCTCAGTAGTTGTGGCACACGGGCTTAGTTGCTCCGCAGCATGTGGGATCTTCCTGGACCAGGGCTCGAACCTGTGTCCCCTGCATTAGCAGGCGGATTCTTAACCACTGCGCCAACAGGGAAGTCCCTGGTTTTTACATTTTTAAAAAATGATTACAGTTTAAAATAGTTATATAAGTACCTGCATAATAGCCTTGATTGTGTCTCTTGGCCCACAAAGCCTAAAATGTTTACTTATCTGGCCCTATAAGAAAAACCTTGCCAACCTCTGATTTGGAAAGACTTCATAATCGACTAAAAATATTATGCATTTATTTTCCTTGGGTTTCTCTATTTACCCAGCTGCTCTTAGAGTCCTTCATTATGTGGGTTTAAATAATAAGTTCAGAGTGTCAGCTTCCTGCACAGGGTTGAGAGAAAGTTAGAGTCATGGTCATCTTATCTAGAAGTTTGTCTTGGTAGATCTTTACCTATTGTTTGTTCAAATTGCTGTTCCTGGTAATAGTTTTTTGGTATCTGAATTTTTGGCCTGGCTTCTGCTTTAGGTACAGGTGTATGGCTGTCTCCCTGGCTGTGTTGTAAGTTGAGTTGCCTCATGGGGTCAGTTGCCCCTAAAAATAACAAAACTTCTCCCAGCATTGAGATGAGCTACCTGCTTTAATGAGATGTACAGTCAGGGAAAGACCTCTCCACAGGTTCTTCTGTTTTCATGGCCTCCTTTTGTTCTCTAAACTATGTGCAACTGCCTTCGGGTGCTATTGATCTGTAGTGTCAAAAGCAATTCCAAGTATTCAATAGAAATGGCCCCATCCTTCCAAAAAACAGCTTTTTCTAGGAGATCTTATTTCTCTGATTAGTGGGGATCCGCTAGGATTCCCTCTACTCAGTTTTCATGATACTGCACTTGTCTCTTGGAAATGATACATATGGGTTTTAGTCTTACCTTGAGTCCCAGGTGACCATTATCCAGCAGAAATGATTGTGGTGTGTATCTATGTCTCCCCTCCATTGTTTCAACAGTTATGTATATTTTCATCATTGATATTAATTTTCCTTTCATTATTTAAATCAATTGCATGGAGATAGAGGAGTTGGTGTCTATTTCTTTCACTCACATTCAATCATTGGAGGACAACAAAAACTCACTAAAGACAGAAAGCTTTGGCAGATTACCAGCTGGGACCCCAAAAAGGCACAGTTCATGTCCCAGCAGTAAAGTCATGAATGACATGGACACAATATGAACTGATTCTTAGGAGAATGAATGAGAAATCCGGAGAAAAGGCATTATTGATTGGCTCCACTAATGCCAGGTGAGAGGTCCAGAGCTAAGAAGGATTAGCACCTCGTCCTAAATAGCCCATGATGCTTTCTTTTCCGCACAGGTAGCAATGATGGATCAAGGACACGTCCTGGATGACAAGACAGATGAAAAACAGAAGTAAAAGAATCTACTGGCATTTGTTCCAGCCAGGGCACTTGTACAGAGAACTTGACAGTACTCGAGTTATCACCTTCTGTCCACGGTGCTGCTGTACAGTAACTTGTACTGCACAGCAGGCTAGGGGGATGCTCCTGATGAAATATGTTCCAATGACCTCTGGGAGTTCCATTTAAGAGAACCATACACCTTAAGGATAACTGGGATATTCCACGTCAGAATAAGCTTATATCACACTGACCTTGAAGCAGGACAAACTTTAAATAAAGACTGCTGAGAGACGTAGGATACGTGAGAAGAGCCACGATTAGGAATGAGCTTGCCTGGAAGTCAGCTTCCAGAATAGCAGACTGAGGAGCTCAGTGAACTCACTTTCCCACAAAAACAATAAAAATGCGGGCAAAACAATGAAAATCAACCATTTTAGAACTTTGGAAACCAATCAAAGCCACAGAAAAACTGAAAATCATCTATCCAAGCAAAACAACTGAAGTTTGGTTACAAAATGGGATCTGTGATATTTTAACTTATGAATGGAATACTATTCCCATTCACCCTCCCTCTCCAGCTCAGTTTCACGGTAGCCACAAAAAGCCAGCAGTCTCACAGCCAATGGAGAGGACTGACCTCTTGCGGAGCTCAGTTAAAAGCAACATCTCCAGAGCACAGTCAATATTTTGTCTGAGCTTGCAGCTCCCTGGAAAATCTCTATTCTTAGGTAGTTTTGACTATTTGATTTGACTCAGAGTTCAGCTGAGCAGAAAAAAAATACTCTGCTCCCAGGGCATTATCAAAACAATAGCCATCTGCTGGCAACCTAGGAGTTGCCTAAGGCTATGCTTTCAGTTGGGGTTAGCGAGAGACAGGCTGGGAATCTGAGTACACCTTGGAGAACTAGATAACCAGAAGGAGCTCTGAAAATCTCTAGCATATTCCAGCAGTTCTAAGAGGCTGTTTGAATGCACAACGCTTTGCACATGCACAGGAGAGACAAGGGAAGGGAGAAGGTCCTAGTTACTCATTTCTGGCTGACTTTAAGGCTCTTTGCAAACAGAAAGTGAAAGCTAAGGCTGTCTGGCAAACTGCCTAAAGTTTGAAGGCACACCTTCTCACACAGATTCCCTTGGCAAAGCTGGAAGCCATAAAGATATCCATAGTGGGACTTCCCTGGTGGTACAGTGGTTAAGAACCCGCCTGCCAATGCAGGGGACTCGGGTTCGAACCCTGGTCCACGAAGATCCCACATGCCGCGGAGTGGCCCGCGTACCGCAGAAAAAAAGAAAAGAATTAGGAGGACAATAGGAAGGTGGGTAATATGTCAATATAGCCTCAGCACAGTCTTGAGCTAGCCTCCTCCCTGGAGTGAAGGTCGATATTCCCTTTTGTATGGTCCAGGATCCCCATTCACCCTCTTCCCCATTCCATCAAAGCCTTTCCTCTTCTGCCTTTTCTGGTTCTGGATTCTTTTCTCTCCTCCTTTATCTGTTCTCTGCAGAATTCTCCCCTACTCACAGCCATCAGTTTGTTCCCACATGTCCCCAGCCATAGTTCCTTAGGGGGACCGGGTGCCAAGATATCTAAGTCCCTGTACAGAGAATACCAATGATGACTACTGAGTTCACCTGAAAGCAGAGCCTAAGACAAAGAACTGAGTGAAGGTAGTTTATTTGGAAGATGATCACAGGAGGGACTGAGGAGAATGAAATAGAGAAGGAAAAGATCATATAAGGGTCATTATCTAGATTGTTGCTGTGGGCAACGGGGGCTCCAGTTATCCAGAGCCTCCTGAGAAACTAGAGAATGCCTCCCAGAACGGTCCATCTGAATGACGGGAGGCTGGATCATCATCCACTCCCATTCCCCTTTGGAGGAATTTGCCCCGGCCTACACTTGTCTATGGGTCTAGCTGATTCCTGTGGCATTGGAGAATGTCCTGGGGCAGAATATGCAAGGTGCACCGTGGATAGTCATGGGCTATCTGGTTAGTTAGTGCTAGGTGCATCTGAGCTCACATGGAACTATCCACCACAACTGTTTCTGAAAGCAGAGATGGGTCAAGGGGACCTCACGTGAGAGCCCAGCACGTCTGCCGTAGGCCCTCCTCTGATTTTTAAAACTTTCTCATCAGAAACCACTATTGATGACATAACTTGTAATGGGTGTTTATTTGTGCCACTTCCTTTAGCTGAAGTTCAAATATGAAGTTCCTGGTTGGCAGAGAGGGAGAAAATATACTCCTCCACTAAACCTAGCATAGAGCAACAAGAGGGAAGAAACAGAAAAGAGCTGTAATGGGCTGCCATGTGACTCATGAAGGTCAAGTCATAAATAACTTGGAGTTTCGAGTACTTTCATAAGTTTCAGATAATTTTTCTGCCTAAACCCAGAAATTGGATTTCAGTTTTACTCTGATATTTCTCAAGATAAGATTTCAAGGATCTTATCTATAAATGTTCTATGTCTGAGGTCATGGAATGCTTCCTACATTTGTTTAAAAGATTTCCAGAGCTCTTCGTTGCTACTATTATGGATGGGGAGAAGAAGTCCTGATTTCTATTTTTTTGCAAACAATAAGGCACCTATTGAATTCTCACACGATATATGGACTTTTTGGTTTAGAGATTTTCCTGTTGGGTGTGAGTATTCTATGCTTTTGGAGAGTGAATATATTAATTACTAACTTCCCGTCGTTGCCTAGCACCTGAGCCTTTACTCCATATACTTTCCCCAAATATCTTGCTTACCACAATAGCCAACAACTTGGACAGCATGATAACATGCATTGCAACAACAAATATTTTCCTTTTAATGATTATATCATGATTAATTTGGAGGGAAGCAGAAAAGACAAGAGAAAAGGGGGTGGAGTCATCTGAGGCCCTTTAAGGCTGATCTGTGTTGTGAGTAGACCCAAGTGGAGGGTTTGTTCACCCCCTGGACCCACTCTATTATCCCCAGTGACATTTTGTAGCTGGTTGTTATACTAGTTCTGTCTACCAGGGGGCATTTGCAAAATAGAATATATATCGTAAAATTATGTTGCAAGATTCACTCTTGCCTAATTGGGGAATGATCCAAAGTTATAAAGTTGACATCTAGTTTCAGAGAGGGTGTGCCCCTTTTGAAGAAACCGGGCCCTTTGTCGATACTTGTGGGTAGACAAGAAAGATATTACATATGGTCAGGATATAAAAGAGATTTCTGTTGTCTACTGTGAACTACAGAGACACAGGTGTCATCTGAGTTCCAGGTCTCAGTACAGGAAGGACTTGATGACCCTGATTTTTCTTAGGATCGTAAGTATGTTCTGTTTGGTTAGGAGTACCTGAGCTCCCCCTTCTCTCTTGGACATTACGTATAATGCTTTGATCCCAAACAGAAAATTTGCTTATTGCCTTACAGAAATCCTCATCCACGCTGAGTGGACAGGAAAGTACCAGCATTGAACTTTTTACTTAGCTCCAGAAAATCAGTAAGAGAACAGACACCTAGATCAACCTTTGCAGACCAGATTGGCGGTTTGTTTGTACGTACTGCTTTTATCATCTTGGCATTTCTGCCATCGCTTTCTTCTGGTAGCCGACTTACTCTCTAGGCAGAGAGAAGGTCTATGGCCCAAGCTAGGCTAATCTTACAACACCTCACCCACAAGGATTAGGCCACCAGAAGCCATGGGCATATGCAGATTCTACCTCCCAGGAATTGCAGACTTGAATGGAGACACATAGAAATAGTTTAGAATGGAGATCTCTATGGCAACATCCTAAAGAGAAGTTCTGTGAGGTGATTGGGCTGCTCTAATTCTAGTTCATTCCAATCTAGAGAGAGCAAACAGGCAAGAGAAAGAAATAAAAGGTATCCAAATTGGAAAGAAAGAAGTAAAACTATCTCTGTTTGCAAATGATATGATCTTATATGTAGAACACCCTAAAGAATCCACACACACACGAAAAACTATTACAGCTAATAAATAATTTTAATAAAATAACAGGATACAAAATAAAGACACAAAAATCAGTTGTATTTCTATACACCAGTTACAAAAAATATAAAAAGGAAATTAATAAAACAATTCCAAATAAGTCATGGGGATGTGATGTAGAGCATGGTAACTATAGTTAGTAATACTGTATTGCATAGTGGCAAGTTGCTGAGAGAATAAATCTTAAAAGTCCAAATCACAATAGCATCAAAACGGATAAAATACTTCAGAATAAATTTAACCAAGGAGGTGTAAGACTTGTATACTGAAACTATAAGACATGGCTGTATGAAATTAAAGACCTAAATAAATGGAAAGATATGCTATGTAATGGACTGGAAGACAATACTGTTAAGATGTCAGTACTACTCAGAATGATCTACAGATTCAATGCAATCTCTAGCAAATTCTCTTTTTTTTTTTTTCAGAAATAGAAAAAGGCAAGATTATTTTATCTATTCTAAGTTTCCTGATATGATCACACTTAAGAACTACTTTCTAAATCACATAAAGAATCAGTAAAAAACAAATGTTGCTTAAAAATGAATTTATGGGAAACAGTATGGTGGTTTCTCAAAAAATTAAACACAGAATTAGCATATGATCAGCAAGTCCTGGGTATATACCACAAGAACTGAAAACAGGGACTCAAAGAGATACATGTACACCCATGTTCACAGCAGCATTATTCACCACAGCCAAAAATTGAAGCAGCCCAAGTGTCCACCCAAAGATAAATGGATAAACAAATGTGGCGTATATAAACAGTGGAATATTACTCAGCTAAAAAGGAATGAAGTTCTGATACATACTACAACATGGATGAACCTTGAAAGCTATGTGAAATAAGCCAGACACAAAAGGAAAAATATTGTATGATTCCAATTATATGAGTTACCTAGAGTAGTTAAATTCATAGAAACAGAAAGTAGAATAGAGTTTACTAGGGGCTGGGAGAATGGGAGAATACGGAGCTATTGCTTAATGAGTGCAAAGTTTCTGTGTGGGGTGATGAAAAAGTTTTGGAAATAAATAGTGCTAACAGTTGCACAATATTGTGGTTGTAATTAGTGCCACTGAGTGGTACACTTAAAAATGGTCAAACAGCAACAACAAAAATAGACTGCTATTTTTTCCAAGATTTGTGAGCTACTTCAACATCAAATTCCATTTCTTGTTTTTTTTTTTTCTCCCTTAACATGTAGCAGTCATTTTCTGTATTTAAATTCAAAGGAATTTAACTGATACACAGCCACCACTTTCCCATTCTTTGCTGATTAGGGATCCTGAGTGGTCATTCTGTCAGTTCAACCACAGTGGATGGAAAGAATCCATGGGAACTTTGTGTGGCTTCTTGAAAAAAGGTGGGAGGAAAATGAGTGACACTTTTGGTCTTTAGGTTTATGAAATTTCATTTAAAAAGAATCTGCATTTGGAATCCTCAGCTTTATGAATTAGGTTGAAAGAGATGCAAGAAGAACCTCTGGCAGAAAGAAGAGCACCTTACAGGAAACTTTAAACAAAGAAACAAACAGCATTTTTTTTTTCAGTACGCAGGCCTCTCACTGTTGTGGCCTCTCCCATTGCAGAGCACAGGCTCCGGACGCGCAGGCTCAGCGGCCATGGCTCACGGGCCCAGCCGCTCCACGGCATGTGGGATCTTCCCAGACCAGGGCACGAACCCGTGTCCCCTGCATCGGCAGGCAGACTCTCAACCACTGCACCACCAGGAAAGCCCTACAAACAGCACTTTTTATACAGAGTTGGCAGAGGGTAGACTAGAGGTTATCAGGATGTGAGGGAGGAGAGGGGCCTATCAGAGACAAAGGCTGTGCTCTTTCAGTGAAAGAGAAATATGAAAAAACTTTTACTCAGATATAACAGCCTTGGAAAACAGGCGTTCTATCACATGTTACTATTTCAGGGACACCAGGGATGTTTGGGACCCCAAAAGATTTAACAAACGAGTGGTCAAGTAGTAATCCCAGAAGTAGCTGAATCTTCCCCAGAAAAACCCAAAGTTCAGGAAATCATTGAAACGTATCCTCTGAAATCAACAAACAAAGAACAGGGTTGGTACTCGGGTAAGGTGAGTGAGATACTTAGCATGCACAATTAAAAAGGTGCTCGCTCTTAGGGTCCTACAAGTGTAGGGTGTGTATAAAATAGAACTATTTTCTATGATTCAATCGTAATTTCTGACCTCAAGTCCCCATCCTTGCCAATTTAAGGCAAACAATTCAATTCAATTCTACCTCAATTCATGTTTAAAATACAGTGTGTTTAGGTTTGTTCCTACTTGGTCCTTTCTTCCCTTTGGAGTTTAAACTCCTGTGAGAGGGAGTGGGAGGGAGGAGAGATTGTCAGTTTCTCAATCTCTACCTGTCTAGTCCTCTGCCAGCTGTTTTTATCTACTTTCTTAATATTTTTTTGCTTTATGATATAGAAATAGATTTTGAGCTTACAAAGAAAAATTTATTGGAATTTCTTGATCGTCCAGTGGTTAGGGCTCTGCACTTCCACTGCGGGGGCATGGGTTTGATCCCTGGTCGGGGAACTAAGATCCTGCATGCTGGGCCATGCAGCCAAAAACAAAACAAAACAAACAAAAATTTATTGACTTTTGTTCCTGACATTGCACAGTGATGTCTCCACCCTCCACCCCCGTTTTCCCAAAGCTGTGGGAAATTCAGAACTAATTGTAGGTTGTGGAAAAATCTCTTCTGGAAGAAGAAGAAGAAAAAAAAAGATCTGGAGGATAAGGAAATATACAGTAACATCTGAAATTTTATAGCCCATCACTCACACAATGACATATATTACAAGTAGCATGCTTAGATGTGTACAAAGCTGGGCTTAGGATGTATATGAAGCTAAGGGAAACCACAAGTGTTGAGATCCATGAAACAGGAGCCAGACAGCACCACAAATGGTCATGTGTGAGACTGGGTTGGATGCTGGGCTGACAGTGGAAGGCTAGTTCCTTGACTACTCTACCAAGGAGGTGCTGGGTTAAGAGGAATTTTTCAGACCTCAAACTCAAGGAATCATATCTCCCTCTTGGAAGATCCCCACAAGGCAGGAGTTAGAATAATATATTATGAAAATAATTCTATGTTCCTGTAATAGTTTCCTAGGTCTACTGTAGCAAATTACCACAAACTGAATATCTTTAAACGAGAGAAATTTATGCTCTCAAAGTTCTGGAGGCAAGAAGTCCAACGTCAGGGTGTCGACAGGGCCATGATCTCTGTGAAGGCTCTAGGAGGATTCTTCCCTGCCTCTTCCTAGCTTATGGTGGTGGCTGGCAATCCTTGGTGTTCCTTGGTTTGTAGATGCACAACTTCAATCTCAACCTCCGTTGTTATACGGTGTTCTCCTGTCTGTGTCTCTGTCCAAATTTCCTCTTCTTATTATGATAACAGTCATGGATTAGAGCCCACTCTAATCCAGTATGATCTCATTTTGACTTGATTACATCTACAAAGACCTTGGTTCCAAATAAGGTCACATTCTGAAGTACTGGGGGATAGAACTTCAACATATCTTTTGGAGGGACACAATTCAACCTTAATAGTGCCTGAAAGCAGAGAAAAAATATAGGTGGTTCAGTGCTAACATTTTTTAAAAACTAGCTTTATTAAGGTATAATTTATATACTATAAAATGCACCCATTTTAAATACACAGTTCTGTGTGTTTAAACAAATGTATACACCCATGTAACCACTATCACAACCAGCACAAAAAAGTTCCCTTATCTTTTCGTGCAGTAAATCCCCCTATCCACAGCTCCAGGAACCCACTGATCTGTTTTCTGTCACTATACTTTTTTTTTTTTTTTTTTTGGCTGCATCAGGTCTTAGTTCTGGAGTGAGGGATCTTTTGTTGTGGTGCACAGGGTTCTCACTATTTGTGGCATGCGGATTTTCTTTTCTCTAGTTGTGGCGCGTGGGCTCTGTAGTTTGCAGCACCCAGGCTCTCTAGTTGAGACACAGGTTCTCTAGTTGAGGCGCGTGAGCTCAGTAGTTGTGGCACACGGGCTTAGTTGCCCTGTGGCATGTGGGATCTTAGTTCCCTCACCAGGGATCGAACCCCCATTCCCTGCATTGGAAGGTGGATTCTTTACCACTGGATCACCAGGGAAGTCCCTGTCAC
This sequence comes from Stenella coeruleoalba, assembly GCF_951394435.1. Classification (NCBI taxonomy): domain Eukaryota; kingdom Metazoa; phylum Chordata; class Mammalia; order Artiodactyla; family Delphinidae; genus Stenella; species Stenella coeruleoalba. The sequence continues at coordinate 33,869,747 of NC_137165.1, forward strand.
TATATTTTATATTTGCCTTTCCTATAGTTACATATAAATGCAAACATACAGTATGTAGCTTTTTGTAAGTGTTTTTTTTTTTTTTCTGGCTGTGTTGAGTATTCGTTGCTGCGCGTGGGCTTTCTCTGGTTGCGGCCAGTGGGGGCTACTCTTCCTTGCAGTGCATGGGCTTCTCATAGCGGTGGCTTCTCTTGTTGCGGAGCATGGGCTCTAGGTGCGTGGGCTTCAGTAGTTGTGGCTCACAGGCTCTAGAGTGCAGGCTCAGTAGTTGTGGCACACGGGCTTAGTTGTTCTGCGGCATGTGGAATCTTCCCGGACCAGGGCTTGAACCCGTGTCCCCTGCACTGGCAGGCGGATTCTTAACCACTGTGCCACATGGGAAGCCCTGTAACTGTCTTGTAATAATAACATAATAATCTTGAGATTCATTCATGTGGTCACTTGTATCAATAGTTTGTTGCATTTAATTTCTGAATTTAATTTCATTGTAGGCATATACCACAATTTGTTTATTTATTTGGACATCTGGGTTATTTCCAGCCAGTCCAGGAATGCACACAATGGAACCACAGAACCAGGAAACACAGCTGTAAGGAACTGTGGAGCTGAAGCAGCATCAGCATCCACTGCAGCATACACAATAGCAAACGGTGGCAGAGGCCGTGGATGAAATGTGGGGAATACAAAACTGTAAACTTTGGGACTTCTCTGGTAGTCCAGTGGTTAAGACTCTGAGCTCCCAATGCAGGGGGCCCAGGTTAGATCCCTGGTCAGGGAACTAGATCCCGCATGCCACAACTAAGACCTGGTGCAGCCAAATAAATAAATAAATATTAAACAAAACAAAACTGTAAACTTTGCTTGGAGATATGCCTTTTATAAATACATGGAATCATATCCCTAAAGGAAAATGGAGGCCACACCCTAAGACTCTCTTTGGCATTGTGCCAAGAATATAGGAACCAAAGATGAAATGGAAATTCATAGGTTTTAAATATGAGATAAACACAAAGGAAGCAGAAAGAAGATGTAGTAAACCGTCTGTTGCTATTTCTGGCTAACATTAATCCTCCTTTTTTAGGGGTATCCCTCACTTTGTATAGTCTTGCGATTGGCTCACAGAATCAAAGCTATACTGGAGAATCAGGCTCAGAAAACCAACAGAGGCCAAGACCGCTCAGGCCTAAGAAGCAGGAGTCACCACAGCTGTCTTTTATCAAGAAGTGTTTACTGACCCTGACATGGCAAGACACTGCCACTGTAGCCCCTCTTGTGAGTGAATTCTGGCCATCGTTTTTTCATCACTCACTCAAGACTCAAATTCCTGGGTAGGAACATTTATTTGGTCTTGTGTTCTGACTGCTGGGAAGGGGAAGAGGGTAGGAAGAATTTGCCTCTTTGGTTTCTGTAGTGGGAGGTGAGCTACTTTCTTTCACTATGGAAGAGGTTGGATGATGGATAGAAAAAAAAAAAAGCCCACTAGTCTGGGTCTTTGGAATAACCATTACAAGTTTTCTTCTTTTTTTTGCAGGGAGACAAGTAATACAGATGCTGTTGTCTAGGAAGTGGAAGTTTATATGCGAGGGCTATATATATATGTGTGTGTGTGTGTGTGTGTGTGTGTGTGTACACACACACACACCTATATATGTGTTTTGGTCGCACCACGTGGCATGCGGGATCTTAGTTCCCAGACCAGGGATAAACCCTCGCCCCCTGCAGTGGAAGCATGTAGTGTTAACGACACTGGACTGCCAGGGAATTCCCAGTGTCATGACTTCTTACTGTGGATCTTCTGCCAAGAAGAGAAGATATATTATGTTGACATATTTTCATGTGTTCTTCTAGAACTCAGGAAAAGTACAGAATTGGGTTGGGACATTCTGCGAGGGGCTGGAAGAACTGCAGTGAGTCTAGTGAAAGATGGATAGAGTTGCAGTTGTCAAAGAAAGAACTCTGACAATAAGCTGGCACCTGAATGAGACTTCTCCAGCTAGAGCCTTGAATAAGGAGAAGTGGTAAAGGGGAAATTTGGGGATTTTAATGCTTCTTTGGGTGTAAAAAAGGAGAGATTCATTGGGGGAACATGAATTTCTCTTCAATATAAGGGCTAAGCATCATTCTGTTACAGTCCAAATGTTACCGTTTTAAAAAATAGCTGGCCTGGTATTATTTGGGTGGTGTCATCCAATAAACTAAATTTGAAAATATAACAGAGCAGGAAATAAGGTGTGACATCTCACGTAGTATATAATGTGGCTTTTGGACTAAAAAGTGAATGTTCTGCCTTAATCCATTTCAAAGGCTTCAGAGGCCAGGATCAAAGAAGCATTCATAAAGGCCTTGAGGAGTTAGACTGCTTGTCTTATTTGCTCCAGACCAGTGTCTGGGAGGCTGGCCCAGGATGTGTGGGCAGAATTTGTCTAATACCTTGATCTCCTCCCCTAGAACATCCCAAGGGGTACACTGTGTTCCAGGAAAAACTAGTACAAAATAGTCAACACAAGACAAATTCTGAAAAACTTGCCTACTGGACTTCAAGTCTGACAAGATACTAGAAAACGTTAAAAACAAAACAGAACACATGAAAGTTTAAACTGCTTCTTCTAAGGCCAAAAATCTCCATAAATGAAAACAAACTCCAAATGACAAACCAGACAAAATATTTTCCACCACTTGATAAAGGGTTAGTATTCTTAACACATATATTAGTAAGTAAACCATTCTCTACGGGAAAAAGGAGGAGAAAAACATAAAAAAGCTGCTCATAAAAAATAATAAACAGGGACTTCCCTAGCAGTCCAGTGGTTAGGACTCCAGCTTCCACTGTAAGGGGGCACAGATTCCATCCCTGGTCCGGGAACTAAGATCCGGCATGCTGCGCAGTGTGGCCAAAAAAAAAAAACCCACCAAAAAACAAAAACAACAACAAAAATTGTTAATAACGTGAAAAAGTTTTCAACTTCACCAATAATTTTAAAGGAGTAAAAGTGGCTTTTCGGCAACCGTGAAGCTGGGGAGATCCCGGTCTGGAGAAGGATGTCAGATCTCATTGTCCTCCCAGCCCTTCGACCCTCCCTGGAAGCCCCTCAATAAAATGGCTTGGTCTCTCCCCGCCCCCCACATAAATAAATAAACAAAGAAATAAAGAAATAAGCAAGTAAGTAAATAAATAAATAAATAAGTGTACAAATGAATACAGCAATGAAGAAATGTTTTTACCTACTAGAGAGGCAGCAATTAAAAGACCAATACTACCCAGTGAATTTCCAGGTTATGGAAATTAAACAGTCATGTCCTGTTGGTGCAAATGCAAACTGGTACAGCTTTTCTGCTGGGTTATAAAACAATGCCCATCAACCTTTACGAAGTCTATTCCTTTCTTTTTGGCTGTGCCTTGGAGCTCCCCGAGCTGGGAAAGCGTGGAGTCCTAACCACTGGACCACCAGGGAATTCCCGTGCATTCCTTTTAAAGCATCATTCTTCTACTAGGAATGTATCTTACAGATATATTTATACAAATGGAAAAAGATATATTACAAAGTTGTTCATTACAACATTATAATAGGAATAAAAACCTAAGTTCAATGTGAATGTCCAATTAATAGAAAAAAATCAGTGAATTAGTAAACATTTATCCAGTGGAAGACGCTGGAGCCATTCAAAATAATAAGATCAATATATTTTTACTGCATCGGTGTTCAGCTCAATAAATTATTACAAAGCAATTACACCCATTAACAGCTCAGATGCCCCCTGATGCACCCTCCTAGTCACAAGCAACCTCTCTTGAGGTGACTACATCCTGATTTCTACCACTATACACTAGTTTTGCCTGTTTTGAACTTTATATGAATGTAATCATAGAGTATATTTTCTTTTGTGTCTGGCTTCTTTGGTTATTATTGTGAGATAGATTCATATTGAATGCTGCTATAGTTTGTTAACTTCTGTTGCTATCTGGTATTTTTATTAAACATACCAAAATTTATCTGTTCTACAACTTAGTTGTCTCTAGTTTTGAGTTATTATGAATAATGTTCTATGAATGTTTCTTTTATATATTTTCTACATATGCCTACATTTCTGTTGGATATACACCTAGGAGTAAAACTACTGTGTGTCTTTGTGTATATTATTTTAGTAGTTGCTGCCAAATAGTTTTCCAACATGGTTGTGCCACCATCAGTGTATGAGAGTTTCAGTGGCTTAGATAAAAAATTCGGAAGTATATTTATTAAGCTTAACAACAGCTACATCTGCGGAGTGGGATTAGGGAAGAATGGAGGGTTGTATAGTTTATACATTTAAGTATTTGTGGGTTTTTTTAATAACAGTGTTATTTCTTTTTAAAAAATGAATAATATTTTTCTTCTTTTCCATATTCCATTGATTTTGTAATTTAAAAAAGTAAAGTAAAATATAAGGACAGAGATCTGGTGCAAAGAAATGGAAAAGACAGTTAGGCTAGTAAGAGTTCAGTGAGTAGCCATCAAATTTAACTTTGAGCTTCCTGACAGTCCAGGCAGGATATATTCTGAGTAATTCAAGGTAAATAGGTGTTCTCAATACTGATAAGATGTGACAAGAGCATGGGGAGCATGTTTCATCATGTGTTGCCCGAATAGGCAGTGGCCAGTTTTTTGGCATAGTTGAAGACCAGATTTCAAGAAATAGGGTAGGAGGTAGGGCAGGAATAGTGAAAGGTGGAAATGTAGGTTTGGGTTAGATTGTGAAGGGCTTTAAAAGCCAAATCAGGAAGTGTAGACTTTATGATTTGTGCAATGATGAATCATCAGAGGTCTTTAATCAGGGAAGTAAAACCGCATATATACATTAAAAAAAAATTATTTATTTTTGGCTGCATCGGGTCTTAGTTGCGGCATGCGGGACCTTTCGTTGTGGCCCGTGGGCTCTCTAGTTGTGGTGCGTGGGCTTAGTTGCCCCACAGCATGTGGGATCTTAGTTCTCCAACCAGGGATCGAACCCATGTCCCCTGTACTGCAAGGCAGATTCTTAACCACTGGACCACCAGGGAAGTACCCTAAAACAATGTATTTATACTTTAGAAATATACCCTGGTATCAGTAACCACGTTAACAGTTAGTCAACACCTCACCTTTCTAGTTACTTTCCTGAAGAAATACAGCTTAATACAACCAATGGCACAGGGATCAGGTCTCTGTGGATGGGGAACATCCATACAGTGGACCAACAGACCAACAGGAAAGCAGAGATGAGCCCTTCCAATCTTCAGTCAAGTATTTTTCAAACCAGGAGAAAAAGACTTAGGTTCTCTTCCTCAGCGAAAGAATCCTTCAGGACTGCCTCTTAGTAAGCCCTTCTTCATAACGAATCAAATAGAATATCTCCTTCATCTGTTACAGGGAGGAGTAATTCTACTTTGGAGGTATTTCAAAGGGGCTTCACTTTTTGGGTGGGTTAGGGTTTTGAGATTTAGCTCCTGCTGTTGGAAACCAGACTCATAACGACCAGTGGAAATTGGGGAGGATAGATTTTTGGAACTTGCATTTAGAAGAGGAAGGGAATTTCATTTTTCAACTTTTATTTCTCTGCAAGAAAGTCTGAGTGTGTGGGTCACAAGGTCTGGATTCAGGCTGGGAATAAAAGTCTTTATTTCAGTCTCAGACCTAAGCTAAATTACAGCTTAGCATTGGAGCACAGGGCTGTTGTCCATATTCATGGAACTGTACTTCAATTCTCATTTGACCAGTTTTTTTGGGGAACTGTATGTTCTTCATTAATCAGAATTGGAGTTGTAGCTGGGGAAAGGAGCATTCAAAGTCTCCAACAACACTATTCAGTGTACATTGAAGGTGTACATTGGCATGAGGTTTATTGAAGGAAATTTGGCAGTATTTATCAAGCTTTTATATGCACGTAGCCTTTGACTCAGCAATTTCGTTTCTAGGAATTTATCTTAAAGATAACACACAGGTAGGCAGAGATGTAAGGAATGTTTGTTGTAATACTATTAAAAACTGGAAATAATTTAAATGTCTAAGGAAAAGACAGGTTAAATTATGGTATATCCATTTTACACTATTACGATTCTTCTGATTGCAAGCAAAAGAAAAAGGTTCTGGGTGGTTTTGGGGGGAAATGAGAATATACTAAAAATATACTATATTTCATGAAAAAGAAGGAAAAGTTGAAGCATAAATACTCAGGAATGAATGTAATCAGGGCAGTTTCAGAAATGGGGGAGCTGTCCTATTTACTTCATATAATTCTGAAGTGTCTGTATGTGCATATGTATAATGAGAAGGACTCATAATGTTTATAATTTTAAAATCTTTAAGAAAGACTTGGTTTTAGGTTTTGTTTACACAAAAGCTAGCATAAATAATGTATTCTTAGGGCAGTAGTTTAGATTCATTAGGCCTAGTTTTACTGTTTGTGCAGACCTCAAGTAACTCTTTCAAAATTCTTCTAGACATAGTAGATTGTTATTATTATTTTTTAATTATTTATTATTTATTTTTGGTTGCATTGGGTCTTTGTTGCTGTGCGTGGGCTTTCTCTAGTTGTGGCGAGCAGGGGTTACTCTTTGCTGTGGTGCATGGGCCTCTCATTGCAGTGGCTTCTCTTGTGGAGCACGGGCTCTAGGTGCATGGGCTTCAGTAGTTGTGGCACACGGGCTCAGCAGTTGTGGCTCACAGATTCTAGAGTGCAGGCTCAGTAGTTGTGGTGCACAGGCCTAGTTGCTCTGCAGCATGTGGGATCTTCCTAGACCAGGGCTCGAACCTGTGTCCGCTGTATTGGCAGGAGGGTTCTTAACCACTGCGCCACCAGGGAAGCCCTCATAGTAGATTAGTTATTTACTACTGCATAGCAAATTATTCCAAAATTTGATGGTTTAAAATAGCAAATATATATTATTTCACAGTTTGTATTGGTCAAGCATTCAGAAGGCGCCTTGCTCGGTGGTTCTGACTTAGGGTCTGTCTTGAGATTGCAATTCAGGTGTCAACTGGGGCTGCAGTCATTTTAAGATTTGCTGGGGCTGGAGAATCCACTGCCAAGATGGTTCACTCACACGGCTGTTAGCAGGAGGCTTCAGTTTCTTGCTGGCTGTTGGCTGAGGGCTCCAGTTCCTCACTACATGGATCTCTCTATAGGGCTGCTTGAGTGTCTTCACAACATAGTAGCTGCCCTCCCACGAACCTTCCAGGGAGTGATGCAAGAGAGAGCAAGGCAAAAGCCATAATGTCTTATTATACCCTAGTCTCAGAATGAACATACCATTACTACTACAGTAGTCTACTGGTCACACAGACCAACCCTGATCCAGTGTGAGAGGGGATTATACAAGAGAGTTGTTTAGGAAGATGTACTGTTTTCCTTTACTCTCACAGTCTAATTCTGGTCACCAAATATGTGGGGGTTTTCCCACACTGACCAGTATTCCAACACCAGCTGGTTGTCCTTTAATTCAATTCAGTTCTGACACTATCTACCTAGAGCTGGTGTCAGATGCCATAAGTTAGGGGCTTAGTCCCATACGACTGTCCTCACTTCAGATGTCAGTCGCAAGTACCAGGTTGTCACCTGTATTTCTGATGACTGACAAGTTATAAATTAGGGTTCCCACAACCCCATCCTCAGGTTTGATAATTTGCTAGAATAGCTCACAGAACTCAGGGAAACACTTATGTTTGCCATTTTATTATGTAATAAAGGATACGATGAATGATACAGACGAACAGCTAGATGAAGAGATACATAGGGGGAGGTCTGGAAGCGTCCTAGACACTTCTGTCCCTGTGGAGTTGGGATGTGCCACCCTCCCGGCATGTGGATGTGTTCACCAACCCAGAAGCTCCTTGAACCCTATATATACTTCAGGGATTTTTACAGAGGCTTCATCATGTAGGCATGATTGATTATTAACTCAGTCTCCAGCCCATCTCCTCTCTTCAGGTAGGAGGTGAGACTGAAAGCTCCAAGCTTCTAATCATAGCTTAGTCTGTATGGTGACCAGCCCCTATCTGAAGCTATCCAGGAGCTGACCAAGTGTCACGTCATTAGAGCAAAAGATGTTCCTATCATCCAAGAAATTCCAAAGGATTGAGGAACTCTGTGTCAAGAATCAGGGTCAAAGGCCAAATGCCAAAACCAAAATGGGTAATTCCCTGGCGGTCCAGTGGTTAGGACTCGGTTCTTTCACAGCCCAGGGCGCAGATTCAATCGCTGGTCAGAGAGCTAAGATTCCGCAAGCCGCGTGGCCAAAAAAAAAAAAAAGATGTTCCTAGCTCCTTTTTCACCTAGAAAATTACAAAGGTTTTCATTGCACTGGCCAAAGGTCTAGGGATGAAAACCAAAATATATACTTAGATTTTATCACAATATCAGAGGAGTCACTACCAGGAGTCAGGGGTCACTGAAGGCCAGCTTGGAGGCTTCTGGGGAGCGGAAATACATGGTTTGGGGCCAGTGCAGGAAAGGAAGCTTCTCCCTGTATATGCTTTATGTATGTATGTATGTATGTATGTATTTATTTTTGGCTGCGCTGGGTCTTCGTTGTGGCACACGGGCTTCTCTAGTTGAGGCGTGAAGGATCTAGAGTGGGCAGGGCTCAGTAGTTGTGGTGCACGTGCTTAGTCGCGATATGTGAGATCTTAGTTCCCTGACCAGGGATCAAACGTGGGCCCCCTGCATTGGGAGTGCAGAGTCTTAACCTCTGGACCACCAGGAAAGTCCCCATATGCTTTTGTATTTTAAAAATTTTGACCCATGTTGAATGTAATACCTATCTAATAGAGTAAAGGAAAAAAATTCTCCCACCAGTTCCCTGTTATTTAGACTGGTCATTCTCAAATTTAGCATGTATCAGAATCACCTGAAAGGCTTGTTAAAACACAGATTGCAGGACTGCACCATCAGAGTTTCTGATTCAGTAGGTCTGGGGCAGGGATTGAGAATTTTTATTTCTAACAAGTTTTAGGGTGATGGTGATGTTGCTGGTCCAGGGACCACACTTTGAAAACCATAGATTTAGATCCTCTTGGTCCAATATGATAGCCACTAGCCACATGTGATTATTAAGCGCTTCAAATGTGTCTAGTCCAAATTGAGATGTGCTGTGTAACATACACACTGGATTTTAAAGACTTAGTAAAATATCTCCTTTGTAATTTTTAAAATTGATTCTATGTTGAAATGATTTTATATATATATATATGGGGTTAAAGAAAATATATTAAAAATAATTTCACCTGTTTCTTTTTACTTTTAAAATTTTTTATTGAAATATAATATAGTTGATTTACAATGTGTTAGTTCCAGGTGTACAGCAAAGTGATATATCTATATCTATACACACATATACATATATGAATATATTCTTTTATATATATATTCTTTTTTAGATTCTTTTCCATTATAAATTATTACAGAATATTGAGTATAGTTCCCTGTGCTATAGAGTAGGTCCTTCCTTGTTGGTTTGTTTCTTTTTACTTGTTGGTTTGTTTCTTTTTACTTTTTGGTTTGTTCCTTTTTACTTGTTGGTTTGTTCCTCTTTACTTGTTGGTTACTGGAAAATTTCACGTTAACATATAAGGCTGGTACAATGTTTCTATTGTACATTGTTGATTAGATCATTCTTCTCTCCTGTTCAGTGCTTACTATTTCTGTGTCCTTCAATACCAGGAGTATGCTAAGAGATAAACTGGTAAACTAAATTGTTAATAAGTGATGATGACTTAGTAAATTCACTCCCAGTTAAACTATTTTTATTTTAACAGGAGGCTCTAATGGTCACATAAAAAAGAGTAACTAATAGGAGGATTTTTCTGACATCTTGACAGCCAGGTGAAAAAGGTACCTTTGGTCAGGCAGACCTTTTTTTTTTTTTTTTTTTACCGGTACGCGGGCCTTTCACTGCCGTGGCCTCTCCCGTTGCAGAGCACAGGCTCCGGACGCGCAGGCTCAGCGGCCATGGCTCACGGGCCCAGCCGCTCCGCAGCATGTGGGATCCTCCCGGACCGGGGCACAAACCCGTGTCCCCTGCATCGGCAGGCGGACTCTCAACCACTGCGCCGCCAGGGAAGCCCCAGGCAGACCTTTTCAATCCTTCCCAGCTTCCACTAAACTCCAACCACTTACATGGCCTCAGTATATTGCAGGAGAGGGCCTGGAGGGCAAAGAAGAATTCACTCCTTTTTCTCAGGCTTGAAAGAAGTTTTTTCTTGTAATGCAGGCATATTAAAAAAGAAAAGCTAAATTAATGTGAACTACACAACCGTTCTTTTAAAGGTTTTTCAGTTATTACTTCATGCATGTCATGTTCTTTTCTTTAAGTGGGTCAAAAGAATTCACTGAATTCATTCAGTAGTAAACATTTTCACATTTTAACTTAATCATGTTTTAGTTACTGTATCAAGGAGAAAAATTAGCTTTTAATTTCCATATAAGAATTCCAACAAATTGAGTCGTATGAGTTAATTATTAATATAGTACCCTTAATAGAATTATGTAAAATATTTTGTAATTAGTTTTCTCAAAGTTATACATTCATTTAATTTGAGTCAAGATGTTCTATTATAGTTTTATTATGTCAGACAGCAGTCCTCCTTTCTATTTTCTGTTCTCAGATTGTTGTAGATTGGAAATAGATTTTTCCCTCGAGGTCATTCACCAAGTCTATACACTAATTAAAAGGTTTCCAACAACAGTGCTCCTATTGGGAAGTCTTATGCCTTTGTTATCTGTCCACCCTTTAATGAAATATTTTCCCAAGTGGCAACCAAATTTCACCTCTCAAGTGATTTTTTGGGAATTTACCTCCCTATCTCTAAAATAACATGCATTGCTGCTTCTTATTTTTCAAATTCAGGCATCATCTATTGTCTTCCTTTCATGAAAGATGAGGATTTAACTCTTTTGCCATCCCCTACCATGTCACATATGCACCCTTCCCATTTCCTTATCCTTCTTGTACATTTAATTTATAATTCCAATAGATCAACATATAGCATTTATTTTATTATGGCTATGTAAATGCTAGTCTTATCAAATTTAGTATTATACTATGAGTCCTTTTCATTTCTTTCACATTTTGTCTTTTGCGGGGTTATCGTGTTTTTTAGATTATTTAGCTTTCTACTTATTTATTATTAATTTAACCCCAAACTTCCTCTGGCTATATAAATCTCCCAAAACATTTAAAAACAGTAGTATTCTAGCAGTAATATTCTTTCAATTTAATCTTATTTTAGACGTCTTTTCCAGAGTCTTCTTATTGGCTCTAGTCTATACTGGTTCCTCTTCAGGCCTGTACCACTGTCTTGTTGGAGCTGCCTTTGCTATCATCCTAGAGTTTTACTTTTTAGCTCTGTTTTGGTTGGACCCTCAATATTGTGTCATATTCTTTCCTCCTTCTTGGTTTATTCCTTCGTTTTGGTGGAGTCCATTCCTTAGTTGTTTTTGAGAGTAGGTAAATGAGGAGCAATTGTTTTTTGAGATGTTCTATGTCTGAAAATATTTTTACCTTACTTTCACACTTAATTCATAATTTGGCTGAGTAGAGAATTCTAGGTTGGAAATTATTTTCTCTCAAAGGAATTTCCTGAGACCATACATTAATAAATATTTTCACAGTAGTGTTGCTATTGACAAGTTTGATGTCTCTTTGATTTTTTTTGTTGTTGTTGTTGTTGGTTTTGGTTTTGGTTTTTTTTTAACATCTTTATTGGAGTATAATTGCTTCTTTGATTGTTTTTTAAAATCTTTCTGGAAGGATTTATTCTTTGTCCTTGGTGTTCTGAAATTTCATAGTGATGAACCTTGGTAGATGTTCATCTTTCATGCATTTTGCTAGGCACTTGGTAGGCCCTTTCTGTCTGGAAACTCATGTACTGTGGTTTGGGAAAATAATTCTAAATTATGTCTAGATTATTTTCTCCTCTCTATTTTTCTCTATTCTTTTTTCTTTCCTTTTTTTCACCTCCTAATATTTGAAAATGTCATCAATTTCAGGCTGATCCCCTATATTTTTCTCTTCTATTCCCTATTAGTTTTTTTTTTTCAACTTTCTGGGAGCTTTCCTCAAAGTTAACTTCCAAAACAGCTATTGAGATTTTAACTTCTGTGATCATGTGTTTAATTTCCAAGAGCTCTTATTGCTCTCTAAAATCTAGAATTTAAGTCCCTTTTAAAATTGTATCTTATTCTTGTTTAACAGATAAAATATCTCTGAAGATATGAGACATAGTTTTTGTGTTTTCTTCTCGCTCAACATACAGGTTTCCTCCAAGTGGCTTTTTCTGTTTGCTTTGGTTACTGTATTTTATATTAGATGCATGGCTGTGTGCTCATATTTAATTGAGCTGCCTCTAGGTTCTGTCTGCAGGTGGGACTTATTCACTGTGGGCCTTTATTATTGGGTTGGCCAAAAACTTCCTTCAGTTTTTAAGTAAAAATAAAAGACACATTCATCATTTTCACCAAGAGCTTTATTGAACAACATATTCACCATTTTGTGGACTTCCCCAGTGGTCCAGTGGTTAAGACTCCGCCCTTCCACTGCAGGGGGCACAGGTTCGATCCCTGGTCGGGGAAGTTCCACATGCATGCTGCGTGGTGTTGTCAAAAAAACCAAAACAAACAAAAACATATTCACCGTTTTGTGCTACTACCTTCTGCCATTGTTCAGGCAACTTCATAATTCCATCTACCCAAAACATTTTATCTTTTTGGGCAAAGAACTGTTCCATGTGCATTTTACAGCCTTCCAGGGAATTTAAATTTTTTCCATTAAGAGAATTTTGTAAAGACCAAAATAAATGGAAATCCAAAGGTGCAATGTCTGGTGAATAAGGCGGATGAATCTCAGCCAAGCTGTAACAATTTTTTCCTGGTCATCAAAGAAACATGCGGCGTTGCATTATCCTGATGGAAGATTATGTGTTTTCTGTTGACTTGTTCTGGACGCTTTTCGTTGAGTGCTGCTTTCAGTTGTTCTAACTGGGAGCAGTACTTGTTGGAATTAATTGTTTAGTTTTCCAGAAGGAGCTCATAATAGAGGACTCGCTTCCAATCCCACCATAAACACAACATTACCTCCTTCGGATGAAGACCGGACTTTGGTGTGGTTGGTGGTGGTTCATTTCGCTCGCCCCACGATCTCTTCTGTTCCACGTTATTGTACAGTATCCACTTTTCATCACCCGTCACAATTTGTTTTAAAAGCGGAACATTTTCATTACGTTTAAATAGAGAATTGCATGCAGAAATGTGGTCAAGAAGCTTTTTTTGCTTAACGTATGTGAAACCCAAACACCAAAGCGATTAACATAACCAGTCGGTGCAAATCATTTTCAGCGCTTGATTTGGATATTTTGAGTATGTCGGCTATCTCCTAAGTGGTATACGTTGATTTTTCTCAATTAATGTCCCAATGTGATCGCTTTCAACTTCAACTGGTCTACCTGACCATGGAGCACCATCCAGCGAGATTTCACAAACCACTTTTGACATGTTTGATCAGTCACAGCACCTTCTTCATACACTGCACAAATCTTTTTTTGTGTTTCGGTTGCGTTTTTACCTTTCTTGAAATAATAAAGCATAATATGCCCAAAGTGTTGTTTTTTTCTTCCATCTTCAATATTAAAATGGCTACACAAAAATTCACCAGTTTTGATGTGTTTTTTTTTAATGCATGCTGATATGACAGCTGTCACAATACAATCTAACAGAATTGTTTCGAATGAAGTTAAACACAACTCATCGTTATAGACCCAGCCATCAGCATTCTGGAAGCTGAGGCAGGAAGAAAGCTAGGAAGTAGGGGAAGCATCTTAACATTTATTATAAAAATTTTTTACTTACTAAACCTGTCTTTAGCATGAAACTCCTACCTTCAACTGAACCTGGTATCCCCCAGACCAGAGACCCTATGTTTTACCCTCTTGGAAGATTAAGCTTCCATTCTCCTGCCAGGATGGAAGAAGCAGAGCGGTTTGTCAGCATGTGTGAAGGTTAGCATCTAGGAGCCTAACATTTCCTAATCATATTTTCAGTCAGTCTTCCTGTTTTTAGCCACTCCTTTCTCCCCAATTCCAGAGGTACCTGGTGCCAACAATTCCTGAGTCTTCTATGAGTTCTCTGACATAAATCAGATTGATGCTCTACTTTCTCCATTGCTGGATGAAGATTGTGCTTTCTTAGGTCTTACTAAGTCAGTTAATACCCATCCATTCCATCTACATTCCAGCAGCCAAAGTATTGTTGTTGTTGCCTCCCTTCTTGTTTTCTGTATTCCTGCTGGTTTATGCCTCTTAAAAAAAAAAAAAGGGCTTCCCTGGTGTCGCAGTGGTTGAGAGTCCGCCTGCTGATGCAGGGGACATGGGTTCGTGCCCCGGTCCGGGAAGATCCCACATGCCACGGAGCGGCTAGGCCCGTGAGCCATGGCCGCTGAGCCTGCACGTCCGGAGCCTGTGCTCCGCAACGGGAGAGGCCACAACAGTGAGAGGTCCACGTACCGCAAAAAAAGAAAAAAGAAAGAAAAAAAAAAGAAAGAAAGAATCCACCTTCTAATGCAGGGGACATGGGTTCGATCCCTGGTGGGGGAACTGAGATCCCACATGCCACAGGGCAACTAAGCCCGCGCACCACAACTACTGAGCTCGCGTACCTCAACTAGACAGCCAGCTTGCCGCAGACTACAGCGCCCACGTGCTCTGGAGCCCGTGCACACAACTAAAGAAGAGAAAACCCGCATGCCACAACTAGGGAGAAACCTGCGTGCCGCAACGAAAAATCCTGCATGCCTCCACAAAGATCCTGCGTGCTGCAACTAAGACCCGACGCAGCAAAAAAACCAGATAAATAATAAATAAATAAATAAACATTTAAAAAATAGAGGGCATGCACACATTAAAAAAAACAGATGTTGAATTGTCCAAGGTGGTGAACAAATCACACACATTCTACCTCCTATCTCTCCAATTTCCTGATGAAATGATTCAAGAGTTGTAAAAAGGAAAAATTTTATCATGCTTCCAGAAACTAAAGAGGAACCCCTTTCACACCTTAGCCTTCAAGTAATTCTTATGGAGCTGAGTCACATGAAAGGTTTGGAGGAGTGTAGCACTTATACAGGCAATTTTTAAAAGTCTGGGATTAACTCATTTAAGGATGAAAAAGAGGGCTTTCCCACAGATTACCTTTCTTTGGGAAAAAATATAAGCTGTTATCATCTTTATTTTTGGTTACTGAAAGATAAGCCACATCTAAGTATATCCTACTCAACAACATTGCAAAATGTTGATCACAGTTGTAGCTGGATGATGTGTACATAGCAATTTATTATGCTTTTTATTTTCTACTTCTTTTCGAAAATCACATGGTAAGAATTTTTTAATCTAAGAAAATATATATCCTACTCATTATATTCAACAGATATTCATTGAGCACCTATTATGTGTTGAGTACTGTTCTAGACACTGGAGATAGAATAGTGAACACAACAGACAAAATTGCTACCCTTGTAGAAGTTATGTTCCAGCAGGAGGAGAGGTAATAAATCGTCAACATAATAATTACTGGTTTATGTGGTATGTTGGAAGATGGTAAGTGCTATGGGAAAAAATAAAGCAGAGGACGGAGAAGATCAGGAGCAAATTGGTTGGAGGACTAGTTACAGCACTATTTAGGGTGATCAGGGAGGGCCTCATTTGAAAGGCATCATTTGAGTGAAGACTTGGAGACGTGAGAAAGTTAATAGTGAAGTTATTTGTGGGAAGAGCGTTCCAGGCAGAGAGAACATTAGAGCAAGGTGACCACTGTGTCTGGAATAGAGTGAGGTGGAAAGCAGTAGGAGATTAAGTCAGGGAGGTGAGGTGGGGTGGAGGGAACTTCAAATCATATGGAGTCTTGTTGGCCATTGTAAGGACTTTTGTTTTTACTTGGAGTGAATGAAGTGAGATCATTTTAGGAGACTATCTCAGTCATCCAGATGACAACTGATAG
Source organism: Stenella coeruleoalba (assembly GCF_951394435.1). Taxonomy (NCBI): domain Eukaryota; kingdom Metazoa; phylum Chordata; class Mammalia; order Artiodactyla; family Delphinidae; genus Stenella; species Stenella coeruleoalba. The sequence continues at coordinate 33,885,746 of NC_137165.1, forward strand.
TGGCTTAGACTGGGGTGGTCACAATAGACATGGTGAAAGGTATTTCACATCAGTGAAATTCCTTAAGCCTCCACCACCTCCCTTGTTTTCTTGCTCTGGGAGGGTCTTCACTTGCAGGCCTCTTCCATGCCCATGGCTTTACCCTGGGGGTAAAGCCAGCAGAATGCTGTAGGCTTGGAGTGAGAGGCCTTCCTCAGGGGAAACTCAGGTCAGTGACTGATACAAGTTCTGAGGAAGTGCAAACCATCTGTCAACAGAGATTTTTTTCCTTAAGGAAGTACTGCAGCACAATAAAAAATGAATCACAATAAAGAGGACAAAAAGGGGAAGCATGATTTATTAGAAACTGTGATAAGCAAAGAAATCAACAAAGCTTACAGTTAAGTATAAATAGTTTTTGATAAAGTGATTTTGAAGTTTAATGCAATTCTTCAGAAGAGATCTTAAAATAAAAGAGAACAAATAAGAAAAATTAATAACAATCTTGAACTGAATCACGATAAAAGTGGAAGTGAGGTATAAAGTAGGGGAGAATGAAATCTTGTTAAAATATCCTGTGTAGGGTAGCAAAATTATAGATAAACTATCTTGATGCTCATAAACATATTGGCTCATATCATAATTCTTAACAAATTATGGGCAACCACAGTAAAAAAAGATTTAAACAGAAATTGCAAACCCAAATGTCCACAGGGGCCAGAGAGGTAATGTACATATTTTTTCTTGAAAAAATAGTATATTATAGTTATCTTGGGCTGTCATAACAAAGTACCATAAGCTGGTTGGCTTAAACAACAGAAATTAATTTTCTCACAGTACTAGAGGCTGGAAGTCTGAGATGGGGGCGGCATGGTGGGATCTTAGTTCCCTGACCAGGGATCCAACCCATGTCCCCTGCATTGGAAGGCAGATTCTTAACCATTGGACCACCAGGAAAGTCTCCATATTCCAGACTTTTAAATGTTGACTCAAAATTTTTAAATACCCTATAAGACAAACACCCCAACCATATCTCTGGGTTGAATATAAAGCTATCAATTTGCAACCTCTGAGGTAAGACTTCAAACTTACTAAAGAATAAAGCAAAATACATAGACTGCATGAGCCAAAATAGTGAGAATAAAAACAAATATATGATTAATCACTATAAGAGCAAATATAGTAAATTCTTCCTATCAGAGGCATAGGTATGTTGAGAAAAGAAAAAACAACAAAACCCCAACTAAAGAGGCAGCTAAAACGACCTGACAGAAAGTTTGAAAATAACGGGAGACGTTCATTTCAAAGCATATACTAACAAAAGGAAGGCTTTTGCGGCTAAAATGGTAAGGAAATGCATTGGCTCATATAACTGGAAGGCTAAAGTTAAGGTGGGGTTTATGGTTATTTGTTTCTGTAGCTCAATAATTTTATCAAGGACCCAATTTATTTGGTCTGTCTGATTTGCCACCTGCCAGATTATATTCATCCTAAAGTTGGCCTCTTTTATGACGACAGGATGGCTGCCAATTACAATATGAATATAGATTTTCATGTTTATGGGTAGTGGAAGACAGTTGCTTACCCAACTGTTTTTTAAAAAAAGAGGAAGCCCATCCCTTTTGTCCAGTTGGGACAGTTTAGTAAATTGCCTATTCCTAAATGGATAAAGTTTACCTGGAATGCCACATTCTGATTGGCTTAGGTCTAGATTCCTAAACCAACCTGTTTTAGTTATCTATTACCATATAACAAATTACCCTAAAACTTCATGGCTTAAAGGAACAATAAACATTTAGTATCTCTCAAGGTTTCCATGGGTCAGGAGAAGCTTAGCTGAGCTGTGCTGGCTCAGGATCTCACATGAAGATTCAGCCAAGGAGTCAGGTAGAGCTGCAGTCCTCTGAAAGCTCAACTGAGGCTGGAGGATTTCTTTTCAAGGTGGCTCGCTCACATGGCTGATGCCTCAGTTCCTCTCTTCAGGGTCCTTTCCATGAGGCTGCTTGAGTATCCTCACAACATAGTGGCTGGCTTCCTGATTCATTCTATGAATGACTCAAGAAGGAAAGCGCAGAGTAGAAGTTATGTCCTTGGAAGTCACATAGCACCATTTTCATCATATTCTATGTTTTAGATGTGGGTCATAGTAGAAATGAACTTCTTTTTCCCAATATGTAATTTCAACCAAAGTTGCAGAATTGTTTCCTGTTAGCCTTTCCTGGGCCATCATTACTCTGACCAAAACTAAGTCTTGTGCTAGCCCTTAGAGCTGAGGCATTGGATCAGTCTCATCTGAAACACATGGACTGAAAGTGGGGGAGAGAGAGTTCCCCAAAGCAAAATCAGGGTATCATTTCCAGAAGAAGAAGGACTAGATACTGGACAAGCAAAAATAAAAGATGCCCACTATAGTGTCTTTGTATTATTTGAAATTGTTACAGGAAGCATGCTTTACTTTTAGTAAAAAAAAATTAATTTCAATACACAAAAAGTTTAAAGATATTAATGGTGGTTATCTCTGCATAGTGGGATTACAGTAAAATTTTTCCTAGTTTTCTGTTTATTCCAAATATTCTTTCATGGGCATGTCTTACTTTTATAATCAGAAAATAGTAATAACTACTATTTTATAAAAGATAAAATTCACCACTATAAGAATGGAAATAGAATGCAGTACTGCAAAAATAGAATGCAATACTATATTTTTAAAAAATAAATTTATTTATTTTTGGCTGCGTTGGGTCTTTGTTGCTGCACGTGGGCTTTCTCTAGTTGTGGCGAATAGGGGGTACTCTTCGTTGCGGTGCATGGACTTCTCATTGCGGTGTCTTCTTTTGTTCCGGAGCACGGGCTCTAGGTGCATGGGCTTCAGTTGTTGTGGCATGCGGGCCTCAGTAGTTGTGGCTCGCAGGCTCTAGAGCGCAGGCTCAGTAGTTGTGGTGCATGGGCTTAGCTGCTCCGTGGCAAGTGGGATCTTCCCAGACCAGGGTTCGAACCTGTGTCCCCTGCATTGGCAGGCAGATTCTTAACCACTGCACCACCAGGGAAGCCCAGTACTACGTTTTTTAAAAAAACCTATATAGCCAAAGTCACAGACAGAGAAAAGAAAGAAGGCAAGACTATACAATGGGTGGAAAATGTAAACCATGATTGCTGGAGCAAAATCAGATATACCAGTAGTTAATATATGAATTTTTTTAAAGGTAAATTCCAGCTATATGTTATATTGACCACAAAAATGATGCGGAATTGTTGAGAATTAAGTAGAAATTAAGTATAATTAAGTAGAAATCACATAATTACAAAATTGTCTTTCTGGGAACAAAGCATGTCCCTCCTTTCATTAAAATTCATGTCCCTCCCTTTATTGTTTTGTGGCTATTCTCACATAGGTCTTTCACATTTCTTATTGACTTTATCCCTTATTCTTATTCTTTATTCTATATTCTTAATCTTTTTCAGTTTTCATTGCTTTTGTAATCTTTCTTTCCATTATGTTTCCTAACTTGCTATGATTTGTATATAGGAAAATCACTGCCACTACTGTCAGGAATGTAAATTAATAGAGTACTAAATACTTTCCAAATAGTCAAATCTACAGGAAGGAAGGTAAGAGCATCAGGAGTTGTAAATAAGCAGGAAAACATAAAAGACTGCTTTCTTTCTTGTAATTCACTTGAAAGACAGTAACTGTTAAAACAAATGTAAGGAGGGGCTTATAATGGAGAAGGAAAGGATATGAACATATTCATATAAAGTATAAGAGGGTAGGTGAATTTATTTGTAAATTTTTATTTGTTATAAAATTATTTCATTGTGAGGCAGGAAGTGTCAGGTAAGTAGGATAAGTCTTAAGTAGAAAGTGGGAAATGGGAAGAGATATATTTAGTATTGACTCTAAATAGACTCTGATAAATTAAGAATACATATTATGAGCCTTAGAGGAAACACTGAAAAAGTAATAAAAAGAGCTATAGCTAAGCAGCTGATAGGAAATAAAATGAAATATTTAGAATATTAGATTATTATTCCATTTATAAGAAATTCTAAAACAGAATTAATCAATAGTACTAGAAAATCACATTGGTGGTTGCCTGGGGTGGGGCAGCTGGGGAGATTGACTGCAAATGGGGCACCAGGGAACTTCTGGGGAGATGGAAATATATACCTTGATTGGGGTGGTGGTTACATACATGTGTACATTTGTCAAAAGTCATCAACCTGTTCACTTAAGACACATAACTTTTATTGTATATAAATTATGCCTTAATGAAGTTGATTTTTTCCAAAAATTATTATATCTTTCAAGAGTAAATCCACTTGGTGACTTCAGCTGTGGTATACATCTGTAGTTTTTGCTTGCTGGCTATCTCTGACCTCATCTTTTGGTAATATCATCTGATGTTATTTTCTTAGGTAACTACCACTTTTCTACTTGAGATAGTTTTTTTTTTTTTAACTGTTTTATTTATTCCTGGATGCCCACATCCAGAATGTGGTCTGGAATACAATGTATGTTCATTAAACACATTTTTTTAAAATAAATTTATTTGTTTTCTTTGTTTGTTTTTGGCTGTGTTGGGTCTTCGTTGCTGTGCGCGGGCCTTCCCTAGTTGCAGCGAGAGGGGGCTACTCTTCGTTGTGGTGCGCGGGCTTCTCGTTGTTGTGGCTTCTCCTGTTGCAGAGCACGGGCTCTAGGCACACGGGATTCAGTAGCTGTGGCACACGGGCTCACCTGTTGTGACTCACGGGCTCTAGAGCGCAGGCTCAGTAGTTGTGGCGCACGGGCTTAGCTGCTCCGTGGCATGTGGGATCTTCCTGAAGCAGGGATCGAACCCGTGTCCCCTGCATCGCAGGCAGATTCTTAACCACTGTGCCACCAGGGAAGCCCCACATTTTTTTTTTTAATTGGGGTATAGTTGCTTTACAATGTTGTGTTAGTTTCTGCCGTACAGCAAAGTGGATCAGCTATATGTATACATATATCCCCTCCTTTTTGGATTTCCTTCCCATTTAAGTCACCATCTACTTGATATAATCTTGGTGAATAGTCATATATATTGCCTTGTCTTCCTCTGGCCGAAGTTGGACATGTGACCCAAGCTAGCCAGTATGACCTTCTATCCTTGGAATTTGAATCTTGAGTCGTGTGATCCAAGGACCAGAAATGGTTGGAGCTGTTTTATCCTGCTAGTGATCAGCTTTTCCGAGATGGTCCATGCCCATCACTGCTTTTGGATCTCAGAGCTTCTTGAGAGACAGATTTCTCTCTCTCCTCCGTGAAGGGCCCTCTCTGTTACATGGGAATTGTCAGCCCCTGTGACAGGCTGCCAGTGGCCAGCTCTGGGAGGCTGTCTCAGGATCTTGGGTATACAGAAATCATTCTGCTGTTCTGAGCAACTCTTGGGTTGCTCAAAGCCCTTCACAAATGCCGGTTATCCCCAGGTAGTCATTATACCACTCCCATACCATGCTGGGGTGCCCTGTGACGTTGTCTAAGGCCCATCTGCCTGGGCCTATTAAGCCGCATTTCCTACTATGTGTTCTTACTCCCTTTATGGGTTCTAATACTTATGAAAGCAGACCTTCTGCATTCAACAACCCCTCTCCCCAAATCTGTTTTTCGTTCCTACTCTAGGACCCATGCAGGGCTGTGGGGGTGAGGGGTGGAGGCGGTGAAGGCACAGGGTACAGGGCACTTCCACATAATCAGTTTCCTATACTTTCCACTTTGGGCTTTCCCGCTTCTTCCTTTCTCCTTTCCAGTAAAAACAGGCTTGTGTAAGGGATGGGGAAACTGTTTTCATCAAATCTACTGTGCTGTCCATGTATATAAGTTCTTTCTATTCCCCAGCAGAGCCCAGACTTTTGAAATACACAAGCAAAGAAAAGGATCCTTGTTTCCCTCTTCTGTGTCCTGTCATTTAAAACAAATGAGCATAGAACCATTCTATCTACTGCCTCAGTGGGGGGAAGGGTTGTTGTTCATATTTTAAAATGAATATCTTACCACATAAACAAACCGTATGAACATCTTTATACATGTCAGTTTAAACATGTGAGGAAACATCTATAAATTAAGTTGGAATTTGCACATTTTTTAAGGCTCTTGATATGTATTGCCTAAATGTTTTTTCCAACATAACTTTACTGTCTTCAGCTATGTATTTAATACACTTTGTCTTCTTATTGGGCTAGCTGATCACTCTAATGTGAATTTTTGTGAAATACAAAGATATTTTAATACCACTTCGTGTTCATTACGATGGCTAATTATCAAAAAAAAAAGGAAAATAACAAGTGTGAGGATGTGGAGAAATTGGAACGTGTATGCATTGCTGGTGGGAATATAAAATGGTACATGTTGTGGAAAACAGTTTGGCAGTTCCTCAAGAAGTTAGAAGTAGAATTACCATATGAGCCAGCAATTCTACTTCAAGGTATACACCCAAAAGAATTGAAAACGACTCAACGGATGTTTGTATACTTTGTTCATAGCGTTATTCACAATTGCCAAAATGTGGAAACAACCCAAATGTCTATGAACAGATGAATGGATAAACAAATGTGGTATATACATACAATTGAGTATTATTTAGCCTTGAAAAGGAATGAAATTCTGATATAAGCTACAACATGGATGAACCTTGAAAACATGCTAAATGAAATAAGCCAGACACAAAAGGACAAATATTGTATGATTCTAATTAGTTGAGGCACCTAGAATAGGTGAACTCACAGAGACAGAAAGCAGATTAGAAATTACCAGGGGCTGGGAAGAGGGGGGATATGTGGAATTACTGTTTATTTATTTATTTAATTTATTTATTTTTGGCTGCTTTGGGTCTTTCGTTGCTGCGCATGGGCTTTCTCTAGTTGCAGCGAGCAGGGGCTACTCTTCATTGTGGTGCGCGAACTTCTCATTGCGGTGGCTTCTCTTGTTGTGGAGCATGGGCTCTAGACACGCGGGCTCAGTAGTTGTGGCTCGTGGGCTCTAGGGCACAGGCTCAGTAGTTGTGGCACACGGGCTTAGTTGCTCCACGGCCTGTGGGATCTTCGTGGACCAGGGCTCAAACCTGTGTCCCCTGCATTGGCAGGTGGATTCTTAACCACTGCGCCACCAGGGAAGTCCCCACAACATTTATTGTCTTGTCCTCAAGATGCTTAGAGGTCTATTGGGGAGATAAGGCAACCACACATGATGTAATTAAATTATAAGATATCATTATAAGAGATGTTACATGGAAGATTATAATGTGATCTTTTAACTTTTTCTTTTCTCTTGAATTATACGTTCTCCCTCTCTTTTGATATACTCTTTTTACTCTCTTATCTTTAACTATCCTCAAAAATTATCAAGTTTTCCACCCCCGCCCCCAGTCTTGAAACCTTTCCCAAGTCTGACTGTGTATCTCATAGAAACCTCATCCTTAAAAAATCCAAAACTGGACCCAAACTCCTCACTATGTTGTTAAGTTCAGTAAATGACCTCACCACATATTTTGTCTTCTAGGTTAAAAATCTGTATCATTTGCATATTTTGACTAAAAAGTTTGGTGGGGAGTCGGATGTGATTGGAATGCCCTTAGGTAGGATAATATCTATACAAGATGGCTCAAGAGTTATATGACTATAGCACTTTGTGTATAGTTTACTTTGTTCCCATTTTCTATCTCATTGAAAAGTTACAACTTTTCACTGTCACAAATAAAGAACCACAACTTTGTTTCACAATTTTGCATGTATGTTTTTACATTCTGAAAATTAGAAAATTTCCTAGAACTTCGAGGTATAGTGTCAAGGTGAAATGAACTCACTTATACTGTAATTGCTCAAGTAAATCTATTCGTGTTATTTTCCTATGAACTTTTTTTTTTAAGGATTTTATTTATTTATTTATTTGGCTGCGTTGGGTCTTTGTTGCTGCACGTGGGCTTTCTCTAGTTGCGGCGAGCGGGGACTACATTTTGTTGCGGAGCGCAGGCTTCTCATTGTGGTGGCTTCTCTTGTTATGGAGCATGGGCTGTAGGTGCATGGGCTTCTGTAGTTGTGGCACGTGGGCTCAGTAGTTGTGGTTTGCATGCTCTAGAGCACAGACTCAGTAGTTGTGGCTCACAGGTTTATTTGCCCTGCAGCATGTGGGATCTTCCCTGACCAGGGCTCAAACCCATGTCCCCTGTATTGGCCGGTGGATCCCCAACCACTGTACCACGAGGGAAGTCCTGAACTTTTTTTTAACTCTTATTGCCTTTATTTTTTAAAAAAATTTTATTGGAGTATAGTTGATTTACAATGTTGTGTTAGTTTCAGGTGTATATTTTCCTATGAACTTCATTGCAACTGAAAATACTTTGAGAATTGACCTATTTTGGAACTTTTCTATGACTATTACATCCAAAACCAACTCGTTATTTCCTCACTACTCTCATGATATCCTGTGCAAAGTCTATCACAGTATTTCTCACATTATACTGTGATTATTGATTACATGCTTGTCTTTCCAAGAATGACCCTTAAGCCTTTATTCCATGCACTGGACCAGCACTAGCAGCACAAATACAAAACCACTCAGACCTTCTTTGCTAATTCTCTACTTCTGATTGTCAGGGTTAGTAGACAGACTGCATACAGGGCAGGTTCCAAGTGGATTTCCTCAAACTAAGGACTGGCAAATGATAGGTTTTATTTTCCATTGCTCTTAGGGCCAAATGGGGGTGTTATGTATGTGAATGAAGACAGTAGAGATCAAGAATTGGGGGAGCATCCTAGTAGGTAGCTGTTTGGATTAACTTTGGAGACAGGAAGCCACATGTAGCAAGCAGGGTGAATTTAAAGGGGTCAAGACAAGATGGACAGTAACTATGAACATGTCCAAAAATCTCCTGAGTTTTCTGCAGATATGGGTGATGGTACTGAGGGATGAGAATTGGGCAGGATTTCCCATCTTCATTGTTTCCCTAAGTGACAAGAACTGGTTGGCAAAACCTTGCTCTGTTCTTTGATGGTTGCAAGTATCAGGACCCAGTCATTTTGCCTATGTGATGTGTGCTGCCACAGGTGTGCCTTGATGATTCTATTTATGAGGTCCATGTGATTGTTGGCCTGTGGTTGATGGGTGTTGATTATGTGGATTTAGACTTGGAGGGCTCTGAAAAAGGCTCTTCAAATTTAGGACAAGAATCATTGTTTCCATTCCGATTCTCTTTGGTTAGGCAGTTCACTCTTATAAGTAGTATAGCAGAGCCATTGTCAGAAAGTTAAGAAAACTGTCCAACACAGGTTATCAATTGTCTCATTCTCATGAATGAATTCATATGTTTAGTAATGTATGACCCTGAGAGGGAATAGGTTGACTATGGAGTCTAAAGCGATGGATTCCTGGGAACTTTAGGGGGTGTTCCAGGGACCTGCTGTGGCATAACCAACTATAACCTTAGTGATATAAATGAAGAACCATTTTATTATGCTCCTGTGGGTCAGGAATTCAGACCAGAGCAGGGATACTTGTCTCAATCAGTTCCCTGATGCTTGGATCCTCATCTGGAAAGACTGGTGTGGCTGAAGGTAACTCAAATGTCTCAGAGATGAGGAATCATCTGGAGGTTTCTTCACTGAAACAACTGATACCTGAGCTGGGATGACTCAAAGGCTGCATTCAGCTGGGATTGTTGACTGGGAGTGCTTACACGTAGCCTTTCCATGTGGCTTGGGCTTACTCAGAGCATGGTGGCCTCAATGTAGATCATCTTTTTACATGGTGGCTCAGGAATCCAAGAGTGAGTATTCCAGAGAACAGGGTAGACTCCATATGGCCTTTTCTGGCCTAGCATCACTTCTGCGGTACTCCATTTGTTGAAACAGACACAATCCAACCAGAGTCAAGAGCAAGGTATTGCTCAATACTTAGAGCCCCACATCTCAATGAAGGGAGAACCTGCAATTTAAAAATGGTCAAAATGTGTATTGCCTCTTAGGATTTTCAGGATTCCTTCTGGACCAAGTTCACATCTCACATAGCTCTGTATAGTGCAAGGCTCTCTGCCAAATTTGAGGCCACCAGTAGTCAAGGGTTAAAGGAGATCTGGTGGACTGTAGGGATTACATTGTGATACAAAGGACCTCTGTCCGCCAAAATGTATAGATGGCCATGACAGTTTAGCAGTCCTCTTCTGTATTCTATCCTTCTGTAGCTGGGAGTGCATGATTCGAGATCTTCCTCTGGCTCTGCTGGTCATAGATGATTACTGTCTTCTTGCTGACACACAAATCTGATCCTTTTGCTTCTTTACAATCCTTTAAGGATTCCCTATCATCTCCAAGATGAAGTCCAAGGTCATTAGCATCATATTAGCCCCTTCATGATCTGACCCTGACCACTGAAAACTCAGATGTTATGCTATCATTCAGAATATGAAAGGCAGTATTTATATAATTATTGAGTTCAAATACCAGCTCTGCTGGGACTCGTTAATTTTCTAGAGTACACGGGAGAAGCTTTCTTCCCTCAATTGAGGACAGTCCACAACAAAAATGGCCTAGTTTCCACTAGTTTCTCTGTTCATCCGGTTCACAAGGGCCTGGCCTGCCGATGGATTCGCATTCTGGATTTAGTGCCTTAAGGTAGGGATTCGTTGTTCATGTGAAATTAAAATGTAACTGGGCATTTGTATTTTTTTACTTGCCAATTCTGGCAACCCTACCTTAAGGCCAACCACAGCTTTCCCAGGTTCATGGACTACAGAGTAAGAACTGGTACAGACTGAGAAGAGGACTAAGTGTGTTTCCTTCTTTCTTTCTGACCAAACTATTTAACCATTTAACATTGAAATAGCAGGGTGAACTGGAAGAGCCACTTCCAATTCCTTTAGCTCTAAATGTCAGCACATTATCATCATTGTTTTCAGGTTTTACATTGCTACAGCGTGACTACTAGATTGACAGTGTCACCAATTACGGCCAGTAATTTCCTTGTTGAATTCCTAGAGCAGAAGGATGTTGCATAAAGTTCTTGAAATCACAGACTTGGAAAATTAAGTTACATAAGTAGCAGATATTCAGGCTGAGGACGGAAGGAAACAGATATTTTCATTTCTGTTTTACCACAGTCATATCACAGTTACCATTTAGCCCTTTTTCTCTCACCACTATTTGTAAATCCATAATAAGGCTAACCTTCCCAACAAATTCTTCTAAAGCAGTTCTTTTCCCTTTTTTTTTGTAAGTTTCATTTAGAAAAAGAAACATAGTAAAGTTCAAACAGGGCAAATGGTTACACAATGCAAGTCTCCCTTCCATCCTGATCCCTAGTTCCTGGGCCGAAGGTTCCTAACTTGGCTTAGGGACTGGAGTCTAAGGGAGGGTTTCCAGAGTAATGTGAATTCTCTGAATGCATGATTTTTAATGGACTGATAACTCTGCACCCAAACTTCTACCTGAGCCTGGAAAGGGTCCGTGCCTAAGAATCCCCCAAGTAGGATCGGCAGAAAGGACTGATGCGGCCGGTGACTCGGAAGGAGCTGCTTAAAAACCCGTCATAACTTGTCGCAGTGAAAAAAGCTCACCCCCATCCACCGAACTCCAGCGCCCTCGGAAAGTATGTTCCCCGAGGGCGGGATCACGGATCTTTTCTTCCCAAGTTTTTTGCCTGCCGCATTCCTTCCCTCCAGCGCGTCGGCGTATGCTGACGCCATGACGCCGCACACGTAGTCCCGCCCCTGCAGAGAGAGGCACTGGGACGGATCCCAGGGTGCTTGCAAACACGGAATGTGAGGCCTCGGCCCGGTTGCTCCCGGATCCCCGGCCCGCTCTCTACACGGGCCTGCGCCCGCTGCCGCCGCCCCCAGCTCGCCCGGAGGAGCCAGGGCAGCCGCGCCCTTCTGCTGTGTGCCCGCGTGGCCGCCGCCGCCCCTCGGAATCCTCCGGGGCCGCCGAGGAGTTCGCTACGGAGGGAGGCGGGGGCCTTCGGGAGGAGGAGGCGGAGGAGGCGGAGGAGGAGGGAAGGAAGATGGCGGCCGTGGAACTAGAGTGGATCCCAGAGACCCTCTATAACACCGCCATCTCCGCTGTCGTGGACAACTACATCCGCTCACGCCGAGACATCCGCTCCTTACCCGAGAACATTCAGTTCGATGTTTACTATAAGGTACGGAACGTGGGCCAGCATTCTGCTCTCCTGCAGCAACCCCTGGGGCCGCACCCCCTTCCACGTCCGCGAACCCCCGCGTTTAACCCCTTACCCCTTGTAGCAGGGTCGTCTTCCGAGACATATGGGGCGGTGTCGGGGTGACCAGTATAGAAACACCCCATCTGGTAGCCTCTGTCTTGCAAGATCTTGGGCCTTGATGGATACGTCTTCCTAATGAGTCTTTTCCCCCTTTTGGTGTTCCCTCCTACATTGGGGCCCCTTTGGGGAGGCCTTTTGCGTGGACTTCCTCTATTGCGCCCTTGTCCCACTCAGTCCTTCCCTTCTAGCCTGTGTCTTCGGGATGTTTTCTGCCCTCCCTTCCCAATTAAGTGTCACCATCAGTTGGACTTTTCTTTGCTCTTTTCCCCTCCTTTCTAGTTTCTTTTCTCGCCGCCCTCCCCAAGTTTTTTTTCTTCTGCTTTTTGTTCCTTAGCTTTACCTATTTCTGCCTAATTGGGAGGGAGTTGAGGAATTATTGGAAGTAGTCATCTGTCTTATTCGCATCTCCTTTAAAGCTTTGGTTTTTGTATATACTAGGGGTTGAATAGGGGTTTTTATTAACATGGGAGTGGTGATAAACTACTTGAAAGGGGGAAAATCCTTAAAAAAAAAAAAAACTTTAGAATTTAAAGTATGTTCATATATTTGCAAGTTGTAATCTTGCAGCATTCCTAAATCGCTCCCCCTCAGAAATCTGAACAAAAAGTTTCCAAGTCAGTCTCCAAGTAGTTTCAGGGGTAAGTGTCTTTAGACGTGGACAGTTTTGCAGTGTTTAGAGAGGGAGGAGAACTTTATGGACTGGGAGCCTCCCTTTTCCTCTCCCCCCACATTTGAATGTGAACAGTGGACTTATTATTCAGTCCTCTTTGCCTTGAATTGGCGTGGATAACGCCTCTTCTCCTGTAGCCACCCACGCAAAATTTGACTAGAAGTGTGATTTATTTTTTAGATCTAAACACTTCCTCTTGACGTGTGAGTTGGCTGGAACATTGTAAACTGATATTTAACAGATGTGTATGTTCTTATATATGTATGATGTTTTGTGGCAGTTGTTTCATCGGGAAGGTTGCCCACTTCTCCACCCCGAATATTTTTTCAGAAAGCAGCTGACTTGCTGCATTCTACTAAATCCAGCTGCTTTACACCAATTCTAACAATTAAATTTTTTCCCCCCTAGATATTTGGGGAATATTCATTTTGGTCATTTATGTTATTATTTGGGGAGAGGGGAAGTTAGAGAAAAATCTCCCTTTGTTCCAGATCCCTTTGATACATTGATTTACTTTTGTGCATATCTAAGGAAGTTTTGTATATTTAAGATTCATTCCTCCCAAGAAGGATGAGTTGGATTTCTTTCTCAACCTGGGAAACTGCAGCTTTTCGTGTATGCTAACTCTATCTGTTTTAATAAATCGTGTGTTATCTTTTACACTTTTTAGAGAAAATCATTGGAAATTTAATCAAAGTATATTTAGTGGTTGAATTCCCTCAAAGTACTTGGATATCTTCTAGTAACTTTTATTTCTAATTGAAGCTTTTCATTTATGGATTATTAATACTGAGTATGAACAGATGGTGCTTTTGCCACATTTTCTGTTTCACATAGTCCACAAAGGTTTAATATGGTGTCTTTTTTGGTACACTTGTACTCCTTAATAGCTGTGTGCCTGTAGGGAATATGGCACTGTGCTAAGGTGAAGGAAGGTGTTTAACATGTGCCCGGAACTGTAAGTGCTTTTACACAGTTATTTTGTTTAAGCCTCACAATTAAACTGTAAAGTGGGGTATAACCCTGTTTTATAGGTGAGAAAGTTAAGTAATTTAGTCTAGGTCTCATACCTAGTATTTAGTTCCTGTGTGCCTTGCTTTCTTGCTTAATGTTTACAGTTTCCACTTTTCTCCAATTTAGAGCCAAGGAGAAACTCACAGTCAGATCCCTCCCTCCAGCTGTCCCAACTTCCATCAATAGGCATAGTCATAGACAAAATAATAGTATTTGTGCAATCAAAAATTTCCCCATCCTGATTTACCATAGTCCAGTGTCACTATGTTAGTTTTTGTCAGTAGCTTCAGGTGAAGGCACACTCATAAAGCTTTAGGAAATGGGGTTATGGAATGAATGGGAGTTGAAGAAGTAGACAGGCTGACTGCTCCCTAAAAAGGGAAGGGAGAGAGGTATTGATATTTAGAAAGGGTAAAATGTGAAAGTTGTTCTTTTTTAAGAATGGAAGATGTTAGAATATATTTATTGGCTGAATGGCAGAAACCAAAACGGAATGAGAGGTTGAATATACAAGTAAGGCAGGAAATAAATTATGGAGCAGAGTCCTTGAGTAGGAGTGTTAAATTAATGAGCCTTGCCCCTTCCTTCACCCTGCATAAATTAAGGTATTAGTCTTTTTAAAAAAAATTTATTTTAATTTATTTATTTTTGGCTGCATTGGGTCTTGGTTGCTGCGCACGGGCTTTCTCTAGTTGCGGCGAGCGGGGGCTACTCTTCGTTGCGGTGGCTTCTCTTGTTGCGGAGCATGGGCTGTAGGTGCGCGGGCTTCAGTAGTTGTGGCTCGCGGGCTCTAGAGCACAGGCTTAGTAGTTGTGATGCGTGGGCTTAGTTGCTCCACGGCATGTGGGACCTTCCCGGACCAGGACTCGAACCCGTGTCCCCTGCATTGGCAGGCGGATTCTTAACCACTGCGCTACCAGGGAAGTCCAAGGTATTAGTCTTACATTGGAGTTGAGGAAGGAATACTTCTTTCTCTAAGATCAGATGCAAAGAGTTAAAGACATAAAGTGTCTACATAACTAAGTTTGCAAAGAATGGTAGTTATGAATTAGGAGGTAAGATCATCTGCTGAGAATCAGGGATAGAAGTGGTGGCTTTTATGTAGAAAGGCTAAACAGAAGTTTGAAATGGCTACTAAGTTATATAGAAAGGGAGGCTCAGTAAAAATATGTTTTAAAAAAATGATAGGAGATATAGATGGTTCCATAAAAGAGTATCCTACAGGATAATGTCTTTGAATCAGAATGGGTTTTCTCTAAGGGTACTCAACAATTTGGGTATAGAAGTACATAAAGTGAATAGAAAGCATTGTAAAATTGTAGACAAACTGAAGGCAAATAGAGTGAAGGGCTGGGTTCTTCAAAGAGTGTGAAGTTTATTAACTTTTCTTTTTATTGTAACTGCTGAATGGTCTATTTTATCCTGTTCCAATTACAGAATTTTCCATAGGTTTTAAGTTTTGACCCAGTGAAGTGTTTCCATAATGTGTTCTATTTATTGTTTTCAGTCTTAAACTTAATAATTTGGGATTTTAAAAAATTATTATTGTAAGTCTCATGCTGAAAACCATACAAATTAATGCCTGATTTAGTATTAGAGTTGAATTAATTTTTTCTTTTTCTGTGTTTATTTCCATTCTTAGTTATAAACAGCCTCAACTAATATTTTTTTTTGATTGGCTTGTAACAAATTGAAAAAAAATTCTTGCAACGTATTTGACAGCCAAAGAGTTAATATTCTTTTCACATAAAAAACTCTTAAGCTTAATAAATTGAGAGCAAAAACTTTAGGGGAGGCAGGGCGTAAAAAAACATAAATAGCCAGCCATACCATGTATCTGGATGAGAAGGTAATATGTTATAAATATGTCCACTCATGTCAGTTTAAGCTGTGAATTTATTACAACTTGAATCAGAATCTCAGAATTTTATTGGGTATAGGAAACTGATTAAATATATTTATATGGAGGAATTAATTACATGAGAATAAATGAGCCAAGGAAATTTTTAAGATGTACAGTATTTAGGATAGTCAAGTGTATTAGAAGGCTATGTATTTTATTTTATTTTATTTTATTTATTTATTTTTGCGGTATGCGGGCCTCTCACTGCTGCGGCCTCTCCCGCTGCGGAGCAGAGGCTGCGGATGCGCAGGCTCAGCGGCCATGGCTCACGGGCCCAGCCGCTCCGCGGCATGTGGGATCCTCCCGGACCGGAGCACGAACCCACGTCCCCTGCATCTGCAGGCGGACTCTCCACCACTGCGCCACCAGGGAAGCCCAGAAGGCTATATATTTTAAAACAACATGGTATTGGCACAGGAACAGCAAAGAGGGAAATTGATTTATAGAACATAGTAGACAGAACATTACTAGAACATAGAAGACAGACTAGATAGAAATCAAAGCATATTTAAGAATATATTACATAATAAAGTTATAGGACAGTGCTGTATTTTAAATAAGTGGGGAAAAATTGGTTATTTGGGGGGAATGTTAGACTTCTACTTCACACCTTATACCAAAATGAATTCCAGGTGAATTAAAGATTTAAATATGGCAAATGAAATCATAAAAGTATCAGAATAAAGTGTTGGGTATCTTAGAGTGGGAAATGACTGAAATTCTTTTTTAAAGAAATTATTGAGGTAATTTACAAATTTAAAAAATGTCAAACTTTATAAAAATGAGTAATGTAAAACGTGAAGTCCTGTTACTCATCTTGCCAACACTAATGCTGTCTTGGCATAGAGAAGGCTTTTCTAAGCCTGAAACCAAAACCCAGGAGGAAAAAAAGAAATTGATACTTTTGAGTACATTAAAAAATAGGGGGAAAATTGTAAGCACATTTTTTAAAAAGACTATGCAAATGGCAACATTTGTCACATGAAGAGTGAATTTCCTAATACAGAAGGATCTAATACTAATTAGTATGTAAAGGACAACCAACTTGTTTTCAGAAGACCTGAACAGCTAGCTCATACAAGAAGAAAACATCTAATACTAATCATAATAAATATCAAAAGATGCTCAGATGAAATGCAAATTAAAATGCAGTGTCAAGCCAAGTCAACCATGAAGAAGAAGGAAAATCTGGAGGGCTTACACCATCAAATGTCAGGCTGTAACAAGATAAGATGGTTTTGGCACATGGGTAGACAAATAGGCCAATGGAGCAATACAGTCCAGAAACAGACTGACACATGTATACTGTCAGCTGGTTTATAATAAAAGTGACACAGCAGTACAATGGAGAAAGGAAAATCAAATAATGGTGTTGGTCAGTTAGATATCCATGTAGGGGGAGAAGGATCACGATCTTACCTTATATCATACACAGTTACCATTTTTGGGTGGATTGCTGATCTAAATGTGAAAAAACAGTTTTTTAGGAAAAAAAGTTTTCACTGTGTCAGCAAAGATTTATGAGATAGGATACAAATGAGCTAAATATAAAGATAACTTGAAAAATTGGACTACATTAAGATCAAGAATATCTATTCATAAAAAATACCATTAAAAGGGAAAAGCTGGGGCTTTCCTGGCGATGCAGTGGTTAAGAATCTGCCTGCTAGTGCAGGGTACACAGTTCGAGCCCTGGTCCAGGAAGATCCCACATGCTGCGGAGCAACTAAGCCCGTGCGCCACATCTACTGAGCCTGCGCGCCACAACTACTGAAGCCTGCGCACCTAGAGCCTGCGCTCCACAACAAGAGAAACCTCCGCAGTGAGAAGGCCGCGCACAGCAACAAAGAGTAGCCCCCGCTCACCGCAACAAAGAAAGCCCGCATGCAGCAACGAAGACCCAACACAGCCAAAGATAAAAATAAATAAATAAATTTATTTTTGAAAAAGGGAAAAGCCATGCCACAGAGTAGAAGATATTTGTAGCACATATATCTGACAAAGGAATCATCCTGCATCTAAAGAACTAGAAATTAAGAAAATAAGAACCCATTTTTTTTAATGGAGAAATAACTTCAATAGACATCCAAAAGGGGACATTCCAAGGACCTGTCAAACATTTGGAAAAATGCTCAACCTCATTTTGTCTTCAGGGAAATCGCTGTCCTCCTGTACTTTCCTCAGAATGAGTAAATGAAAAAGAAAAAAGTGTTGGTAAGGATATGGAGCAATCAGAACTCTCATATACTGTTAGTGGGAATGTAAATTGATAAACCATTTTGGAAAACTAGCATCATCTACTAAAACTGAACATATATATACCCTATAATTCCATCTCAAGATATATACACTTAAGAACGTTCAGGGAGTCCCCTGGTGGTCTAGTGATTAGGATTTGGTGCTTTCACTGCCATGGCCCAGGTTCAATCCTTGGTTGGGGAACTGAGATTCCACAAGCTGTGCAGTGTGACCAAAAAAAAAAAAAAAGGTCATAGCAATACTATTCATGATAACCAGAAAGTGGAGACTATCCCAATGTCTATCAGTAGGAGAATTAATAAATAAATTGTGGAGTAGTCGTATAGTAGAATATTTTGCAATGAAAATGAATGAATTGCAACTGTTAGAAACCATATGGATGAATCTCACAAATGGTATTGAGTGAAAGAAATCAGTCATAGGAGTATGTATCAGAGGCTCCCAAACTCTCTCCCCTCATAGCACCCTTAGGCCAAAAGAAATACCTAACAGTTCTGTTCATTAAGTAGATATAAACAATTAATAATACTTACGTCCTAACAACTTAAGAGCCATTAAAAGAATAGTGCACAAAAATTGAAAGAACAGAGAGTAGTGTACTTCATTCTTGAATAACCACAATTACTTATTACTGGGTTGTGTGTGTTTGTCGGGCACTGTACAACTTCTCACATCTTGGAATCGGATTGGTCACCACCATTCCATTTTCTGTTCCATAATGATTTTTGCACATTACTTTTATTATAGCAACCACTGAAAATGCTGCTTCACAAAGATAAGATGTTGTTGAAAGGAATATAGCAATCTAGTATTTGGCATGGTTTAATACAGATGTGGAATATTGTTTCTTTCAAACTTCAAATATCTTGCAATGCCCCAGGGAACCTTGGTGCAGTTTGGAAAATGTGGATATGTAGTGTGATTCCATTTGTTTAAAGTTCAAAAACAGGCAAAATTAATCATAAGTATTGTAAGTCAGGGGCAGTTATCCTTGGAGGATAGTGACTATGCAGAGGCACAAAGGGAGATGTCTGGGATTCTGATAATATTCTATTTTATGATCTGTATGTTGGTTATGGGTGTGTTCACTTTGTGAAAATTTATTGAGCTTTACATTTTATTCTTTCATTTTCTTTTTAAAATTATATACATATATATATATACACACATATATATAGTTTTTTTTTTTCGGTACGCAGGCGTCTCACTGTTGTGGCCTCCCCCGTTGCGGAGCACAGGCTCCGGACGCGCAGGCTCAGCGGCCATGGCTCACGGGCCCAGCCGCTCCGCGGCACATGGGATCCTCCCGGACTGGGGCACGAACCTGTATCCCCTGCATCAGCATGCGGACTCTCAACCACTGCGCCACCAGGGAAGCCCCATATATTTTTTAATTAATTATTTTTAGCTGCATTGGGTCTTCGTTGCTGCACGTGGGCTTTCTCTAGTTGCCGCGAGCGGGGGCTACTCTTTGTTGCGCTATGTGGGCTTCTCATTGCGGTGGTTTCTCTTGTTGTGGAACACGGGCTCTAGGTGTGTGGGCTTCATTAGTTGTGGCACGTGGGCTCAGTAGTTGTGGCTCACGGGCTCTAGAGCACAGGCTCTGTAGCTGTGGTGCACGGGCTTAGTTGCTCCGTGCCATGTGGGATCTTCCCGGACCAGGGCTCGAACCTGTGTCCCCTGCATTGGCAGGCGGATTCTAAACCACTGCTCCACCAGGGAAGTCCTAAATTATATATATTTTTTATTGAAGTATAGTTGCTGTACAATATTATACAAATTACAGGTGTACAATATAGTGATTCACAATTTTTAAAGGTTATACTCCATTTATAGTTCATATAAAATATTGGTGATATTCCCTGTGTTGTACAATATATCCTTGTAGCTTATTTTGTACATAATAATTTGTACCTCTTAGAGCTTTATATTTTAAATATGAATTGTGCACTCATCTATGTGTATGTTATACTTCAATAAAAAGGTTTAAAAATTAACATTCATCTTCACTTACTAGATTGTCATGGTTTAATCATTCAAATAACTCATACCCCTTAATCCACAATACCATTAAATTTTTTTTTTTTCCTACAGGAATGCTTGTTGACTGTGCAGAAAATTCTATTTGGGAATATTAAGTACAGTATTGTTTATGATGGCAAAAATTGGAAACAACTACATGCTAATCAATCAGGAATGGAATATCATACTGCAGTTAGAAAGAATGAGGATGCTGGGACTTCCCTGGTGGTCTAGTGGTTAAGACTCCGTGCTTCCACTGCTGGTTGGGGAACTAAGATCCCACATGCCACGTAGTGTGGCCAGAAAAAAAAAAAAAAGAAAGAATGAGGATGCTGTGTATACTGAAGTAGAGAGCACATGGGGAGAATAAAAAGCTTGTTACAAAGTAGTGTGAATAATATAATCCTGTTGTTTTTAAATGGAGGAATATATGTGTACATTTGTATATGTGTTGAAAAAAATTAGAGGAACACAAAATTTCATACTGTTTATTCAAGGGGTAGGATTATAGTCATTTTTAACTTTGTACATATATTCTCTCTTAAATAAATTATATCCATTTATTGATGTTACTATTGGCTTATTGTAATATTCTAAGTAGAATAAATTCCTCAAATTATCAATTTTATCATGCTCACTATATTACCTTTAAAAAGTTTTAAAATTAAAATAATTTAAAATGTTTCCTTAGCTTCCAAGACATTTGAGAGTAGGAAAAGAGAATCCACTCAAACATCCTTTGACAGAGTTCTTTAAAGAAACTTGGATCAACAAAATTATTTCCTAAAGTATCTTCCAAATATTCGAAAATCCAGGAGCATTATTAATATTTTAATTTAGTAGGCTGTGTTTTACACTTAATATTGATAAAGATCTCTATTTTTAAAAAAGATAACAAGCAAAGTACTTATTATGTTATGTTGTTCTTGTTTATTTTCTTTTTTTTATACTGCTTGGATTTTTATGACTGTATTATTTTGATATATAAAAGAAATAAAATTGAATTTTTAAGAATAAAATATCTGGGACATGAAGTTGTACTAAGAGGGGAATAGCCTAAAAATTGATATTCTAAAATATTAGCGTGACCAAGAAATAAGTTGAGGGACTTCCCTGGTGGCTCAGTTGTTAAGAATCCTCCTGCCAATGCAGGGGACACGGGTTTGAACCCTGGTCCAGGAAGATTCCCCATGCCACGGAGCAACTAAGCCCTTGCGCCACAACTACTGAGCCTGCGCTCTAGAGCCCGCGAGCCACAACTACTGAAGCCCGCGCTCCTAGAGCCTGTGCTCCGCAACAAGAGAAGCCACCGCAGTGAGAAGCCCGCACATCGCAATGAAGAGTAGCCCCTGCTTGCTGCAACTAGAGAAAGCCCACATGCAGCAATGAAGACCCAACGCAGCCAAAAATAAATAAATAAAATTAATAAATTTATTTTTTTAAAAGTCTTAAAAAAAAAGAAATAAGTTGAGGTGATTGGTTTAAAAGAAAAGTAAATAATTCAACTAACTAAGTAGTTAATTCACTAGCTAGCCAGATCAACAAGTGTGAGAGAAAGCTCACATTCTCAAAATTAGGAATGAGAAAGTAAAAACAACCATAGATACAGTGGAAAGGGGAAAAATAGCTTTTTAAGTTATAGAATAGCTTCTTTAGATGTACAGTAGCTTATGTAATTCTGTGCTAATCAGTCTGAAAACCTTACTGAAATTTTGTTTCTAGGAAGATACAAATGATCCAAGAGAGAAGTTGATAGACTAAAAACTGTAAAAGAATTGAGAAATTATACTTTTCTCTTTGTTCACATGCCTCCTCCCTCAGCAGACAAAACTCGCGCCAATTTTAGATACTTTCTTGAGTATATTCAAATAACATTTGATATTACTGGTATTTAAGTGATTTTCAGACTTATTTCTGGAGCTGTATGCTACATATTCAACATTCTTGAAGGGCTAACCAGTACAGTTAGAATAAGAAAAATCCAGCAAAATCAAGTGAAAAACTACAATAAGATAATTCAGTAGGAGGATGATTACACATTTATAATTAAAAATTTGATAATTTTTTTATATGCAATATAGGAAAGAATATGTTTTACTCGTTAAAAGAAAACATGCCATGGAGTAAATCCAAAAAGAGGGGTACAGAAATCTGAAGGTCTTCAATAAGTGTAGAAGAAGCATATTTTCTTCTTAGATTGGAAGATTCAGAGTTTTAAAGATATGATTTCTCTCTAACTCTTGTGTCTTGGAACCAAGTTTAATAACTTAAAAATGTGTAATGAAAAGAAAAGTTTTTAACATCCATAATGGAGAATTAAAATTTATGAAACATACTGAAAACTCCTGCAAATCACTAAGAAAAAGAGGACCAAAAAGAAACGTGTTGTCATGTTGACAGTGATTCTCTCTAGATGGTAAAATTGAATGAATGTTATTTTTTATAAATTCTTTTCTATATTTTCTAATTTAAAAATGTATATGCAGTTCTGGGATCAAAGGGAAAAATGTTTTAAAGTTGGCTATCTAGAATACAGAATGAGTTTTTTTTGTTTGTTTTTTACAATTAAAAAAAATTGCAGTATAGTTGATTTACAGTGTTTCAGTTGTAGAGAATGAGTTTTCTTATAGAGGCAGAATGTTTTGTTATAACCATACTATCTTCTTTCTAGTGCTTCATGGATACACTCCTAATTTTCACCAAGATTGGTAGTGAAGGTTTAAGAAGAGAAGTTGAGAAACTTCTTACCCAAATGTAGAGATCACTGATACATACTGAGTTTTATGTGGCTGGTTATCACTGTTGGTTAGATTTTACATCCAACTAGTTTTTTGTTTTGACCTTCCATTTGTACCATGGTAGCATCTTCTACCATTAACACAATCATGGTATCTTGAAAATTATGCCATTGACCCATCACGCGAGAGACAGAGTTAGAGAATCTGTGTATTAGACATAAGTTCATTCTTGTAATGATTGAGGAAAAAACTCAATTTCTCTTTTAATGGATGGCAAATCTAGTATCTTTATATGTGGACAGTGTATTTAAACGTTAGGAAAGGGTTACCTTCCCATTTGAGAGTTAACTGTTTCTTGTGCTTTAAATAATGTGAACATTTCCACTTAACCTTTTGCTTACTTAACCAATAAGCAAAGCACCTTGCCCTGGAAGATACAAAAATCATGTTGGTCAGTTGTATTTTTTTTTAAAGTATGACATAGAACCAATGAGTGGAACAACTGAGCAATTAAAATGTTATAAGAAGCAAGAAATTAAAATATTTGGTTTACCTCCAGAAGAAAGCATTTATTGGGTTGGCCTAAAGGTTCCTTTGGTTTTTAGGTAAAAATAAAAGACACATTTTTCACTTTCATCAAAAACTTTATTAAACAACATATTCACCATTTTGTTCCACTACCTTCTGCCATTTTTCAGGCAGCTTCATAATTCCTTCTTCCCAAAACATTTTATCTTTTTGTGTAAAGAACTGTTCCAGGTGCTTTTTACAGTCTTCCAGGGAATTGAAATTTTTTTCATTAAAAAAAATTTTGTAAAGACTGAAATAAATGGAAATCTGGAGGTGCAATGTCTGGTAAATACAGTGGAAGAATCAGAACTTCCCAGCCAAGCTGTAACAGTTTTTACCTGGTCATCAGAGACATGCAGTCTTGCGTTATCCTGATGGAAGATTATGTGTTTTTTGTTGACTAATTCCGGACGCTTTTCATTGAGTGCTGCTTTCAGTTGTTCTAACTGGGAGCAGTACTTTTTGGAATTAATTGTTTGGTTTTCCGGAAGGAGCTCATAATAGAGGACTCGCTTCCAATCCCATCATATACACAACATCACCTTCTTTGGATGAAGACCGGGCTTTAGTGTGGTTGGTGGTGGTTCATTTCGCTTGCCCGACGATCTCTTCTGTTCCACGTTATTGTACAGTATCCACATTTCATCACCCGTCAAAATTTGTTTTAAAAACTGAACATTTTCGTTACATCTAAATAGAGAATTGCATGTGGAAATATGGTCAGGAAGCTTTTTTCGCTTAACTTAACGTGAAACCCAAACATCAAAGCGATTAACATAACCAGGCTGGTGCAAATGATTTTCAACGCTTGATTTGGATATTTTGAGTATGTCGGCTATCTCCCGCATGGTATAATGTTGATTGTCCTCAATTAATGTCTCGATTTGATTGCTTTCAACTTCAACTGGTCTCCCCGACCGTTGAGCATCATCCAGCGAGAAATCTCCAGTACAGAACCTCGCGAACCACTTTTGACACGTTCCATCAGTCACAGCACCTTCTTCATACACTGCATAAATCTTTTTTTGTGTTTCAGTTGCGTTTTTACCTTTCTTGAAATGATAAAGCATAATATGCTGAAAATGTTGCTTTTTTCTTCCATCTTCAATATTAAAATGGCTACACAAAAATTACCCAATTTTGATAAGTTTTTTTTTAATGCTCGCTGATATGACAGCTGTCACAATACTATCTAACAAAATTGTTTCGAATGAAGTTAAAGAAAACTAAGTGCTATTAGAGCCATCTTACAGGAAAAAACGAATGAACTTTTTTGCCAACCCAATGCTTTTTAATTAAGTGTGTGTTGTATTAAAATACTTCTGTGGTACTTTAATCCAAGAATGTGTAATCTGACAACACGTTAAGATTGTAATCAAACAACAGATAAAGGACATTACATGTAATATACAATGTAATATGAGAGCAAAGTAAAGGAATATCAAGTTATATGCCAAAGTTAATTTTTTCGGAGCTACATTTCAAGTGAATTTTGAGATTAGAGAACAATAATAAATGTATCTTATGTGTGTTAAACAAAACAAAATATTACTTTATTTTTATTTATTTTCTTTTGGCTGCGTTGGGTCTTCATTGCTGGGCACGAGCTTTCTCTCGTTGCAGCAGGCGGGGGCTACTCTTTGTTGCAGTGAGTGCTCTCGTTACAGTGGCTTCTTTTGTTGCGGAGCACGGGCTCTAGAGCACAGGCTCAGTAGTTGTGGCACATGACTTTAATTGCTCTGTGGCATGTGGGATCTTCCCAGACCAGGGCTCGAACCCGTGTCCCCTGCATTGGCAAGCAGATTCTTAACTACTGCGCCACCAGGGAAGTCACTAGACCATAGTTTTGAACTTGATTTCTTTTATATCTTTTTCTAAACCTTTCTGAGTTGTTTTTTGTTTGTTTGTTTGTTTTTGGTTTTTTGCGGTACGTGGGCCTGTCACTGTTGTGGCCTCTCCCGCTGCGGAGCACAGGCTCCAGACACAGAGGCTCAGTGGCCATGGCTCACGGGCCCAGCCGCTCCGCGGCACGTGGGATCCTCCCGGACTGGGGCACAAACCAGCGTCCCTCGCATTGGCAGGCGGACTCAACCACTGCGCCACCAGGGAAGCCCCTGAGTTTTTGTTTTTGGGAATAAGCCTAGATTATTTTGGGTTGGTTTTGTTTTGTTTTTTGTTTTTTTTCTTTTCCATTATTATTTATCATGGGATATTGAATATAGCTCTCTGTGCTATACAGTAGGACGTTGTTGTTTGTCCATCCTATTATATATATAATAGTTTACATCTGCTAATCCCAAACTCCCAGTCCTTCCCTCCGCCCTCCCCCTCCCCCTCGGCAACCACAAATCTGTTCTCTATGTCTGAGAGTCTGTTTCTGTTTTGTAGATAGGTTCATTTGTGCCATATTTTATATTCAACATGTAAGTGATATCCTATGGTATTTGTCTTTCTGACTGACTTCACTTAGTATGATAATCTCTAGTTCCATCCATGTTGCTGCAGATGGCATGATTTCATTCTTTTTTATGGCTGAGGAGTAGTCCATTGTGTATATATACCTCATCTTCTTTATCCATTCATCTTTTGATGCACATTTAGGTGGTTTCCATGTTTTTAGCCTAAATTATTTTGTATGCTAATTTGATATTAACACTAAACTGTTCACTCAGCCTGGTAATTTTGGATTGGCTGCAGAGCAGCCACGTCAATTCAAAATCCCTTGGGGTAAGGCAGGCTTTCATCCCTATCTTTAGCTCCCAGAGAGTTCTCCGGTTTTGGGGATGTCTTGTATTGCCATTGCAATAGCTACCTTCAGTTTTCTGTAAAAATTTTACTTTAGGGGACTTCCCTGGTGGTGCAGTGGTTAAGAATCCGCCTGCCAATGCAGGGGACATGGGTTCGAGCCATGGTCCGGGAAGATCCCGTGTACCGCGGAGCAACTAACTCCATGCACCACAACTACTGAGCCTGCACTCTAGAGCCCGCAAGCCACAACTACTGAAGCCTGCACGCCTAGAGCCCGTGCTCTGCAACAAAGAGAAGCCACCGTAATGAGAAGCCTGCACACTGTGATGGCGAGTGGCCCCCACTCGCCGCAACTAGAGAAAGCCCGCGCGCAGCAACGAAGACCCAACGCAGCCAACAGCAAATAAATAAGTATGCTGTTGGCTGCGTTGGGTCTTCGTTGCTGCGCGCGGGCTTTCTCTAGTTGCGGCGAGTGGGGGCCACTGTTCGTCATGGTGCGCAGACCTCTCACTGTCGTGGCCTGCCTTGTTGCAGAGCACAGGCTCCAGACGCGTAGGTTCAGTAGTTGTGGCTCACGGGCCTAGTTGCTCTGCGGCATGTGGGATCTTCCCAGACCAGGGCTCGAACCCGTGTCCCCTGCATTGGCAGGCAGATTCTCAACCACTGCGCCACCAGGGAAGCCCCAAATAAATATTTTTTAAAGAAAGAAAATTTTTCTTTAGTCTCTGAAAGTCCTTGCTTCTAAAATATCACCAAGAGTTTCACCCATTTATGTATTAAAGATATTAAAACTTGCACAAATGTGTTACTAATATTTTACTTACTTTTATTGTATGTTTAATTTTTATTTACAGTATTTTATTTTATTTATTTATTTTAAAAATTTATTTATTTGTTTCTTTTATTTTTGATTGTGTTGGGTCTTCATTGCTGCACGCAGTCTTTCTCTAGTTGTGGTGAGCAGGGGTTACTCTTTGTTGCGGTGCACGGGCTTCTCATTGCAGTGGCTTCTCTTGTTGCAGAGCACAGGCTCTAGGCACACAGGCTTCAGTAGTTGTGGCACGTGGGCTCAGTAGTTGTGGCTTGCAGGCTCCGAGTGCAGGCTCAGTAGTTGTGGCACATGGGCTTACTTGCTCCGCGGCATGTGGGATCTTCCCAGGCCAGGGCTCGAACCCGTGTCCCTTGCATTGGCAGGCAGATTGTTAACCACTGCACCACCAGGGAAGCCCTATTTACAGTATTTTATATTCATGGACATTTTTGGTGTTTATCACGTCACATATCTCTTCCTTTATGATTTTTGCCTGTGGTATATAATGCTTAGAAAGGCAGTGTTACCAGGTAGCTTTTAACACTGCCATGATTTAATTGTTTAATATTTAAAAATTCGATAAATCTGGAATTTATTTTTGTTCTATTTTATCAGGAGGTACCTTACTTTGTTTTCCCATTTTTATGCACTCTTTATTAACTAATTTTTTGTTTCTTTCAGTGATTTTTAAAATGCTTCCTTTATCATATGTTAATTTTTTTATGTATACTAAAATCTGCTTTTGAACTTTGCGTTTTGTTCCATTGATTAGTCTACATACCTGTACATTATTGTTGATGTTTTTACATAATATTTTTATTGTCTGTTTCATATCTTTTGGGAGATAATTTACCTACTTATAAAATAAACTTGTTTTTTCTTATTTTCCTTAAGGTACCAGTAGCTAAAAGAAGTTGCTAGTCCTTTAATAGCCTCATTACCCAGTGGGTGCAAAATTTATTTATTAAAAAAATTTTTTGTATTGGAGCATAATTGCTTTACAATGTTGTGTTAGTTTTTGCTGTACAATAATGTGAATCAGCTATATGTATACATATATCCCCTCCCTCTTGAAACTCCCTCCCACCCCAATGCCCCCCACCCTGTCCCACCCCTTAGGTCATCACAGAGCACCGAGCTGAGCTCCCTGTGCTGTACAGTAGCTTCCCACTGGCTATTTTATAGATTGTAGTGAATATATGTTGGTGCTACTCTCTGTTTGTCCCACCCTCCCCTTCCCCCCACCCCGGGTCCACAAGCCCATTCTCTACATCTGAATCTCTTTTCCTGCTCAGAATTTAATATTAAAACACATGTAATAATGAACTAAAATAAGTCAAATTTTAAAAATTTGGTATAAGAATCATTACCAAAGAACCTAGAGCCTCAGTTTTCTTTCTTCTAAGCTCTACTCCATAAGATGTGTGACTCTATGAAGGGATTAATCTTCTATTATTTCTTCTTTTTTTTTTTTTTTTTTTTTGCCTGTGCTTTGTGGCATGAGGGATCTTAGTTCCCTGACCAGGGATCCAACCTATGCCCCCTGCATTGGGAGCATGGAGTCTTAACCACTGGACTGCCAGGGAAGTCCCTCTTCTATTATTTCTATAAAAATGTTTTAAATTGCCCATTTTATACTCTTTCTTACTTCCTGATATAAAACCGTCTAAAAGCATTGTACTGTAAGTTATTAGGAACATGGATGTAAGGATAGACTGCTTGGAGCCAGATTGTTGCCTTGCCGCTTTTTTTTTTTTTGAGGATACGTGGGCCTCTCACTGTTGTGGCCTCTCCCGTTGCGGAGCACAGGCTCCGGACGCGCAGGCTCAGCGGCCATGGCTCACAGGCCTAGCTGCTCCGCGGCACGTGGGATCCTCCCGGACCAGGGCACGAACCCGTGTCCCCTGCATCGGCAGGCGGACTCTCAACCACTGCGCCACCAGGGAAGCCCCTTTTTTTTTTTAATTGAAGTATAGTTGATGTACAATGTTGTGCCAATCTCTGCTGTACAGTAAAGTGACTCAGTTATACACATAGAGACATTCTTTTTTAATATTCTTTTCCATTATGATTTATTACAGGATATTGAATATCATTCCTTGTGCTATACAGTAGGACCTTGTTGTTTATCCATTCTCTATGTAATAGTTTGCCTCTACCAAACACAAACTCCCAGTCCATCCCTCTCCTTCCCCCGTCCTCCTTGGCAACCACAAGTCTGTTCTCTATATCTATGAATCTGTTTCTGTTTTGTAGATAGGTTCATTTGTGCCATATTTTAGATTCCACCTATAAGTGATACCATATGGTATTTGTCTTTCTCTTTCTGACTTCCGTCACTTAGTGTGATAATCTCTAGTTGCATCCATGTTGCTGCAAATGCCTTGCCACTTCTTAATTATGTGATTTAGACCAGGTTATTTAACTTTATATGCCTCAGTTTCCTCATCTGTGGAAGGACAGAGTGAGTTGCTTATGAAAAGCACTTAGAACAGTGCCTGGCACATACATATAAGATCTCTGTAAGGATTTAATGCTCTTTTTCTTCTGGATTGGTATTCAAAAATCCCATTCACAAAATTTAGAAATTTTCATTTTGGGGGATAAGCCTAGTAAGGATTTTTTTTTTTTGAATTATAGTTGCTGTACAGGAAAGGATGATTTGAAACAGTTAAGTCACTACTCTCTCCCCAGAATTTAAATGCGGACCCCTTTTTAGCTAGAAAAATTAAACAGCTGAGAGGAAAAAAAAAAGCTTGTGTTTGTTAATAGGCATACTTATACTTAAAATTGTAACTAAGGTTACTACTTTCCTAAATTTTAGTTTCAAATCCATTTGTTAGGAAATTTTCAGTATTAAAGGGATACTATGAGTTGTAGAACATATAAAGTTTAGTTTAATTGTCTTTATTTGACTAGTAAGTGTAGGCAAAAAAAGTTGTACAACTTTCCATTTCTTCTATCTTACAAAAGAAATTCTAAGCCTTAAGTTTGCTAATGATGAGTTACTTTGATAAGAAACTAAGGTTTTTTGGTCCTGTACTGTTTTTGGAGTATGTGTGTATATATTTTGATAAGTGCATTTGTTTTTCTCCCTCAAATCAGAAATGTATCACATTGTTAAGCCCCCAAATAGGATGTGATTATAAATTCTCAGCTTTATTTTCCCTGAGTTATTCTTCATTGGTTAACTGTGAAGGTATATGTGATGGAAGGGAGTTTTATCATATACATTCCCAGAAGCTTTTTTTTTTTTTTTTTTTTGGCCACGCTGTGTGGCTTGTGGGATCCTAGTTCCCTGACCAGGGATTGAACCTGTGCCCCCTGCAGTGGGAGCGTGGAGTCCCAGCTACTGGACTGCCAGGGAAGTCCCTGTTTTTCTAACCTCAGAAAACATAATCATCTCCAAAAATAGCAAATCTTTCCTTATGAAAGTTTATGGTTAAGATGAATATCCAATCACTGTTTGAAGATAACATTTCTGCCTCCCCTTCCTGAGCACGTGGCACTCCCTGTCCCCTCTCCCTTCCAGCAGTCATTATTGATTTGTATTCCTGTATCTACCTAATCTGACCTGGCCTCCATTATGAATAGTGATTTATGCCCAAGAGTTTGCTAAATGAGTTTGTAGTATGTTTTCCCTGTGCAAAGTTAACTGGCCCATTTGGCAGATGAATTCAGGATCATGTCCTCTTTCTGAAACCCATGTTTTTGTCAAATGAACTAAGTGTTAAGTGCTTACTAATGTAAAATGAGTTGATATAATAAAATTCCTGCCTTCTAAGGCACTGTATTTATATAGCTATATAAATTCAGTAACATTTGGTGAAGTTGAGGCAGGGGAAAGAGGGGCAGTAGTATTTTTTTTTAACTGTGTACATGTATTTTTTGGGATAAACATTTAACACATTTATTAAAATACTATTTTAAATGGAAGTTTTAAAAAATCAGACAGATCTTGAGTTGCAGTGTCAGGGACAGTGCTTCCGCACACGGCCCGGCCCGCTGAGCTGAGGTGTCAGCGCAGCCATTTCTCACTAGGCACTCTGATCCAAAGTGCCGGGTGTGAGGCCTCTGCATGAAGCACCCTGTGAACAAGTGAAACTAGACAAAGCACAAAGGAAAAGAAAAAAAAAAAAGCAAGCTCTGCAAATCCTCTGAAAAAAATGCCTCTGCACCTCTAGCTCTTGCGGAGATTGGTGTCTTCAGTGGAGTCTCCTATTTCAGGGGGACCTTCAAGATGGCAGAGGAGTGGGATGTAGAGATCACCTTCCTCCCCACAAATACATCAAAAATACATCTACACGTGGACCAACTACAGAACACATACTGAACACTGGCAGAAGACCTCAGACGTCCCCAAAGGCAAGAAAATCCCCACGTACCTTGCAGTGTGGCTGACAGGGTCTTGGTGCTCCGGCCTGGTGTCAGGCCTGCGCCTCCAAGGTGGGAGAGCCGAGTTCAGAACATTGGACCACCGGAGACCTCCCCGCCCCACGTAATAGCAATCGGCGAGAGCTCTCCCAGAGATCTCCATCTCAACACTAAGACCCAGGTCGACCCAACAGCCAGCAAGCTCCAGTGCTGGACACCCCATGCCAAACAAACAGGAACACAACCCCACCCATTAGCAGAGAGGCTGCCTAAAATCATACTAAGTTCACAGATACCCCAAAACACACGGCCAGACGCGGCCCTGCCCACCAGAACACAGGCACCAGTCCCCTTCACCAGAAAGCCTACACAAGCCACTGAACCAATCTCACCCACTGGGGGCAGACATCAAAAACAACAGGAACTACAAACCTGCAGCCCATGAAAAGGAGACCCCAAACAAAGTAAGTTAAACAAAATGAGAACACAGAGAAATATGCAGCAGATGAAGGAGAAAGGTAAAAACCCCCCAGACCAAATGAAGAAGAAATAGGCAGTCTACCTGAAAAAGAATTCAGAGTAATGAGAGTAAAGATGATCTAAAATCTTGGAAATAGAATAGAGAAAATACAAGAAACGTTTAACAAGGACTTAGAAGAACTAAAGAACAAACAAACAGTGATGAACAGCACAATAAATAAATTAAAAATACTCTAGAAGGAGTCAATAGCAGAATAACTGAGGCAGAAGAACGGATAAGTGACCTGGAAGATAAAATAGTGGAACTAACTACCGCAGAGCAGAATAAAGAAAAAAGAATGAAAAGAATTGAGGACAGTCTCAGAGACCTCTGGGACAATATTAAATGCACCAACATTCGAATTATAGGTGTCTCAGAAGAAGAAGAGAAGAAGAAAGGGTCTGAGAAAATATTTGAAGAGATTATAGTCGAAAACTCCCCTAACAAGGGAAAGGAAATAATCAAGTACAGGAAGTGCAGAGAGTCCCATACAGGATAAATCCAAGGAGAAACATGCCAAGACACATATTAATCGAACTATCAAAAATTATACACAAAGAAAAAAATATTAAAAGCAGCAAGGGAAAAGCAACAAATAACATAAAAGGGAGTCCCCATAAGGTTAACAGCTGATCTTTCAGCAGAAACTCTGCAAGCCAGAAGGGAGTGGCAGGACATATTTAAAGTGATGAAAGGGGGCTTCCCTGGTGGCACAGTGGTAACGAATCTGCCTACCAGTGCAGTGGACACAGATTCAGTCCCTGGTCCCGGAAGATCCCACGTGCCACAGAGCAGATAAGCCTTGTGCCAAAACTACTCAGCCTGTGCTCTAGAGCCTGCGAGCCACAACTACTGAGCCTGCGAGCCACAACTACTGAAGCCCACATGCCTAGAGTCCGTGCTCCGCAACAAGAGAAGCCACTGCAATGAGAACCCTATGCACCACAACGAAGAATAGCCCCTGCTCGCCACAACTAAAGAAAGCCTGTGCACAACAATGAAGACCCAGGGGCTTCCCTGGTGGCGCAGTGGTTGAGAATCCACCTGCCAATGCAGGGGACACGGGTTTGAGCCCTGGTCCAGGAAGATCCCACATGCCATGGAGCAACTAAGCCTGTGAACCACAACTACTGAGCCTGTGCTCTAGAGCCTGTGAGCCACAACTACTGAGCCCACGTGCGACAACTGCTGTAGCCCGTGCACCTAGAGCCTGTGCTCTGCAACAAGAGAAGCCACTGCAATGAAAAGCCCGTGCACTGCAAAGAAGAGTAGCCCCCTTGCGCAGCAACGAAGACCCAACACAGCCAAAAATAAATAAGCAAATATATAAATTTATTTAAAACATAAAAAAAAAGTGAAGACCCAAACATGGCCAAAGATAAATAAGGAAATATCAAAAAAAAAAAAAAAAAAGAGAAAAACCTACAACAAAGATTACTCTACCCAGCAAGGACCTCATTCAGATTTGATGGAGAAATTAAAACCTTCACAGACAAGCAAAAGTTAAGAGAATTCAACACCACCAAACAAGCTTAACAATAAGTGCTAAAGGAACTTCTCTAGGCAGGAAACACAAGAGAAGGAAAAGACCTACAATAACAAACCTAAAACAATTAAGAAAATGGTGATAGGAACATACATACTGATAATTACCTTAAATGTAAATGGATTAAATGCTCCAACCGAAGGACATAGACTAGCTAAATGGATACAAAAACAAGACCCGTACATATGCTGTCTACAAGAGACCCACTTCAGACCTTGGGACACATACAGACTGAAAGTGAGGGGATGGAAAAAGATATTCCATGCAAATGGAAATCAAAAGAAAACTGGAGTAGCAATTCTCATATCAGACAAGTAGACTTTAACATAAAGACTATTACAAGAGACAAAGAATGAATCTACATTAATGATCAAGGGATCAATCCAAGAAGAAGATATAACAATTGTAAATATTACACACCTAACATAGGAAGACCTCAGTACATAAGGCAAATGCTAACATCCATAAAAAGGGAAATCAACAGTAACACAATAATAATAGGGGACTTTAACACTCCACTCTCACCAATGGACAGATCATCCACAATGAAAATAAATAAGGAGACACAAGCTTTAAATGACACATTAGACAAGATGGACTTAATTGATATTTAGAGGACATACCATCCAAAAACAACAGAATACACTTTCTTCTCAAGTGCTGATGGAACATTCTCCAGGATAGATCATATCATGGGTCACAAATCAAGCCTTGGTAAATTTAAGAAAATTGAAATCATATCAAGTATCTTTTCTGACCACAACGCTGTGAGACTAGATATCAATTACAGGGAAGAAAAGCTGTAAAAAATACAAACACATGGAGGCTAAACAATATACTACTAAATAACCAAGAGATCACTGAGGAAATTAAAAAATACCGAGAAACAGATGACAATAAACACATGACGACCCAAAACCTATGGGATGCAGCAAAAGCAGTTCTAAGAGGGAAGTGGATAGCAATACAATCCTACCTCAAGAAACAAGAAACATCCCAAATAAACAACCTAACCTTGCACCTAAAGCAACTAGAGAAAGAAGAACAAAAAACCCCCAAAGTTAGCAGAAGGAAAGAAATCATAAAGATCAGATCAGAAATAAATGAAAAAGAAATGAAGGAAACAGTAGCAAAGATCAATAAAACTAAAAGCTGGTTCTTTGAGAAGATAAACAAAATTGATAAACTATTAGCCAGGCTCATTAAGAAAAAAAGGGAGAAAACTCAAATCAATAGAATTAGAAACGAAAAAGAAGTAACAACTGACACTGCAGAAATACAAACGATCATGAGAGATTACTACAAGCAACTCTATGCCAATAAAATGGACAACCTGGAAGAAATGGACAAATTCTTAGAAAACCACAATCTTCTGAGACTGAACCAGGAACAAGCAGAAAATAAAAACAGACCAGTCACAAGCACTGAAATTGAGACTGTGCTTAAAAATCTTCCAACAAACAAAAGCCCAGGACCAGATGGCTTCACAGGTGAATGCTATCAAACACTTAGAGAAGAGCTAACACCTATCCTTTTCAAACACTTCCAAAATATAGCAGGGGGGGGGGAACATTCCCAAACTCATTCTATGAGGCCACCATCACCCTGATACCAAAACCAGACAAAGATGCCACAAAAAAAGAAAACTACAGGCCAATATCACTGATGAACATAGATGCAAAAATCCTCAACGAAATACTAGCCAACAGAATCCAACCACACATTAAAAGGATCATACGCCATGATCAAGTGGGGTTTATCCCAGGAATGCAGGGATTCTTCAATATACCAGATCAATCAATGTGATACACCATATTAACAAACTGAAGGATAAAAATCATATGATAATCTCAATAGAAGCAGAAAAAGCTTTTGACAGAATTCAGCACCCATTTATGTTAAAAACTCTCCAGAAAGTGGGCATAGAGGGAACCTACCTCAACATAATAAAGGCCATAGATGACAAACCCACAGCCAACATCGTTCTCAGTGGTGATAAACTGAAACCATTTCCTCTAAGATCAGGAGCAAGACAAGGATGTCCACTCTCACCACTGTTACTCAACATGGTTTTGGAAGTTTTAGTCACGGCAATCAGAAAAGAAAAAGAAATAAAAGGAATCCAAATTGGAAAAGAAGAAGTAAAACTGTCACTGTTTGCAGATGACATGATACTATACATAGAGAATCCTAAAGATGCTACCAGAACACTACTAGAGCTAATCAACGAATTTGGTAAAGTAGCAGGATACAAAATTATTGCACACATCTCTTGCATTCCTATACACTAACGACGAAAAATCTGCAAGAAATTAGGGAAACACTCCCATTTACCATTGCAACAAAAAGAATAAAATATCTAGGAATAAACCTACCTAAGGAGACAAAAGACCTGTATGCAGAAAACTACAAGACACTGATAAAAGAAATTAAAGACGATACAAACAGATAGAGAGATATACCATGTTCTTGGATTGGAAGAATCAGCATTGTGAAAATGACTATACTACCCAAAGTGATCTACAGATTCAATGCAATCCCTATCAAACTACCAATGACATTTTTCACAGAACTAGAACAAAAAACTTCACCATTTGTATGGCAACACAAAACACCCTGAATAGCCAAAGCAATCTTGAGGGGAAAAAAACGGAGCTGGAGGAATCAGGCTCCCGGATTTCAGACTATACTACAAAGCTACAGTAATCAAGACAGTATGGTACTGCAACAAAACAGAAATACAGATCAATGAACAGGATAGAAAGCCCAGAGATAAATCCATGCACATATGGGTCTTATCGTTGATAAAGGAGGCAAGAACATACAGTGGAGAAAAGACAGCCTCTTCAATAAGTGATGCTGGGAAAACTGGACAGTTACATGTAAAAGAATGAAATTAGAACACTTCCTAACACCATACACAGAAATAAACTCAAAATGGATTAAAGACCTAAATGTAGGGCTAGACACCATCAAACTCTTAGAGGAAAACATAGGCAGAACACTCTATGACATAAATCACAGCAAGTTCCTTTTTGACCCACCTCCTAGAGTAATGGAAATAAAAACAAAAATAAACAAATGGGACCTAATGAAACTTAAAAGCTTTTGCACAGCAAAGGAAACCATAAACAAGACAAATAGACAACCCTCATAATGGGAGAAAATATTTGCAAATGAAGCAACTGACAAAGGATTAATCTCTAAAATGTACAAGCAGCTCAATATCAAAAAAACAACCCAATCCAGAAATGGGCAGAAGACCTAAATAGACATTTCTGCATAGAAGATATACAGATTGCCAACAAACACATGAAAAGAGGCTCAGCATCACTAATCATTAGAGAAATGCAAATCAAAACTACAGTGAGGTATCACCTTACAGGGGTCAGAATGGCCATCATGAAAAGATCTACAAACAGTAAAAGCTGGCGAGGGTGTGGAGAAAAGGGAGCCCTCTTGCACTGTTGCTAGGAATGTAAATTGATACAGTCACGGAGAACAGTATGAAGGTTCTTTAAAAAACTAAAAGTAGAACTACCATATGACCCAGCAATCCCACTACTGGGCATGTACCCTGAGAAAGCCATAATTCAAAAAGAGACATGTACCACAGTCAGTGTTCATTGCAGCACTATTTACAGTAGCCGGGACATGGAAGCAACCTAAGTGTCCATCAACAGATGAATGGATAAAGAAGATGTGGCACATATATACAATGTAATATTACTCAGCCATAAAAAGAAACTAAATTGAACTAGTTGTAGTGAGTTGGAAGGACTTAGAGTCTGTCATACGGAGTGAAGTAATTCAAAAAGAGAAAAACAAATACCATATGCTAACATGTATATATGGAATCTAAAAAAAAAAAAGGTTCTGATGAACGTAGGGGCAGGACAGGAATAAAGATGCAGACATAGCCAATGGAGTTGAGGACACGGGGAGGGGGCGGGTAACCTGGGACGAAGTGAGAGAGTAGCATTGACATGTATACACTACCAAATGTGAAATAGATAGCTAGTGGGAAGCAGCTGCATCGCACAGGGAGATCGGCTCGGTGCTTTGTGACCACCTAGAGGGGTGAGACAGGGAGCGTGGGAAGGAGATGCAAGAGGGAGGGGATATGGTAATATATGTATACATATAGCTGATTCACTTTCGTTACACAGCAGAAATTAACAGGACATTGTAAAGCAATTACACTCCAATAAAGATGTTAAAGAAAAAAAAAAGTCAGGCAAAAGGAGTAAATGATTGTGACATGATCAGAAATCCTGCCATGCTGGATTACTTTAGATATAATTTACTGTTAGTCTGCTTGTGAAGTTTCATGCCTGGAACTGAACTGAGGTTTTTGTGGTCTGAAGAGCCCTTAGTGGGGCATAGTGACCAGTTCTGGCTTCTGGATATTATCTTTGCTATCATTTTGATAATTTTACTTTACCCAGTTTTGTTTAAGAAAAAAAGAAGTTTAAAAAAAAAAGTTTCAGACTTCCCTGGTGGCGCACTGGTTGAGAGTCTGCCTGCCAATGCAGGGAACACGGGTTCGAGCCCTGGTCTGGGAGGATCCCACATGCCGCGGAGCAGCTAGGCCCACGAGTCACAGCTACTG
This sequence comes from Stenella coeruleoalba, assembly GCF_951394435.1. Taxonomy (NCBI): domain Eukaryota; kingdom Metazoa; phylum Chordata; class Mammalia; order Artiodactyla; family Delphinidae; genus Stenella; species Stenella coeruleoalba. Next base: position 33,923,795 of record NC_137165.1, read on the forward strand.
AGCCTGCGCGTCTGGAGCCTGTGCGCCGCAACAAGAGAGGCCGCGACAGTGAGAGGCCCGCGCACCGTGATGAAGAGTGGCCCCCGCTTGCCACAACTAGAGAAAGCCCTCGCACAGAAACGAGGACCCAGCACAGCCAAAAATAAATAAATAATTTTTAAAAATAAAAGTTTAGTTTTTTGAATATAATTGTTCTTTTTTAATCAATTTATTTGTTTATTTTTTGGCTGCATTGGGTCTTCGTTGCTGTGCGTGGGCTTTTTCTAGTTGGCGGCGAGCGGCGGCTATTCTTCGTTGCGGTGCATGGGCTTCTCATTGCGGTGGCTTCTCTTTGTCTTGGAGCATGGGCTCTAGGCACTCTTACTTTAGTAGTTGTGGCACGCGGGCTCAGTAGTTGTGGCGCACGGGCTTAGTTGCTCCGCAGCATGTGAGATATTCCCAGACCAGGGATCGAACCGTGTCCTCTGCATTGGCAGGAGGATTCTTAACCCCTGTTCCACCAGGGAAGTCCTGAGTATAACTGATTTTAGTGTTTAATAAATAAAGTAATTATATAGCACTTTTCAGTACTTAGCATGTACCGCATACTGTTATACAAATATTAATTTCTAAATATTATGTACAACTATTAAAGTGTTCTCTATGAATTATGGAGATTTGTTAAGTTAGCGTTACATTTCTTTTAGCATAAGCATCTTCCCTGATATTACTGTGTAATGTTAACTTTGAGTAATAGTCATAAATTCATCAAATATTAACTCCATCAAATTATATTCATAAGTAAAGTAGAAATTGAAATTAAATTAAAAATTTTAAATGTTATCTTTTTTTGTTTGTTTTTAATTTCAGCTGTACCAACAGGGACGCTTATGTCAACTGGGCAGTGAATTTTGTGAATTGGAAGTTTTTGCTAAAGTATTGAGAGCTTTGGATAAAAGGTAAACTCATTTTGTAACAATTGTGGTAAACTATACATATCTGAATTTTACCACTGTGACCATATTTTAAGCATACAGTTCAGTAGCAGTAAGTACATTCGTACTGTTTTGAAACCATCAGTACCAACCACCCTTGCTTTTTGTGTTCAAGAAAGAATGAATTCATCTACCCCGTTCTGGCTATTATGTAGTAGGAGTTATATGTGGATGTAGGTGACATGGCCTTTGATTGTCCTTGCTGTTCTCTTTAGCATTCTTCCCTAAATTTGCTTGAAATGCCATTTCTTTTTCCTAACCTACATTTCTGGGAAAATAAGAATATAGTTTTACAAAATATTGTTAATCTCTAATATGAATGTTGCCAAGTTAAGTAAATACTTGTTAGAATGCGTAGTATATGTCAAGTACTATTCTAGATGCCGGGGTTACAGCAGTGAATAAGTTTTACAAGGTCTCTTCCCCATGGAGTTTGTATTTTAGAAAGAGAAGATAAAATAATCAACAAGTAACATGTTAACAAATTAACATGATTTCATTGTTTAGGGATACCTTTGGATGTGACCTGTGTACTAAGCCTAAGAGAAATTTCTTGGTTAGTTGACTAATTAAAAATTAATCTGTTAAAAAATAATAGATGAGAGTTTCATTTTGGGACAAGAAGGCCATAGAAAAACTTTAAAAAAAATTCTTTACTCTTGGAAAAGGTTAGCTTTCTAGGATTTGAATTTCTCTGTGCAGTTCTAAAGATGGCCATTATAAAGATTTAGTGGACTACCTCTCTTTCATCTCTCAGGTTATCTTTTTACCAAGTCCAGATCCCTTGGTAAGTGTTTAATATATTTGTGAAACTAAACGCATGTAGTTTGACTTTTCTTCCCCCTTTATGCAAAGCAGTGACTTGGTTATTTACAATTTTGTTTAAAGCAGTTTTTTTATTGAGATAATTCACATACCATAAATTCATCATTTTAAACTGTACAATTCATTAGTTTTTAGTATATTCACAAATGTTTGCAACTATCACCACTATCTAATTCTAGAATACTTTCATCATCCCCAAAAGAAACCCTGTACCCATTAACAGTCACTCCCTATTTCCCCTTACCCCTGGTCTCTAGCCTACCATTAATCTACTCTCTGTTTCTGAGTTTATCTGCTCTAGACATTTCATATAAATGGAACTCTACAGTATGTGGTCTTTTGTGACTGGATTCTACCTATAATGTTTTCAAGGTTCATTCATGGCTGTTGTTTGTATCAGTTTTCCATTGTGTGGATGTACTATGTTTTGGTTATCTAGTCATCTGTTGATGGACATTTGGGTTGTTTCTACCTTTTGGCCATTATGAATAATGCTGCTATGAATGCTCATGGACAAGATTCTGTGTGGATGTATGTTTTCAGTTCTCTTGTATGTATATATAACGAGGGTAAACCTACGTTTAACTTTTTGAGTAACTCCTAAATTGTTTCCCACAGCAGCTGCACCGTTTTATTGGGTTGACCAAAAAAGTGCCTTTGGTTTTTAAGTAAAGGTAAAAGACACATTTTTCATTTTCACCAAAAACTTTATTAAACAACATATTCACCATTTTGTTCCACTATCTTCTGCCATTTTTCAGGCAACTTTATGATTCCATGTTCTCAAAACTTTTTATCTTTTTGAGCAAAGAACTGTTCCAGGTGCCTTTTACTGTCTCCCAGGGAATTGAAAGTTTTTCCATTAAGAGAATTTTGTAAAGACTGAAATAAATGGAAATCAGAAGGTGCAATGTCTGGTGAATACAGCGGACGAATCAGAACTTCCCAGCCAAGCTGTAACAGTTTTTGCCTGGTCATCAAAGAAACATGCGGTCTTGCATTATCCTGATAGAAGATTACGTGTTTTCTGTTGACTAGTTCTGGACGCTTTTCATTGAGTGCTGCTTTCAGTTGTTCTAACTGGGAGCAGTACTTGTTGGAATTAATTGTTTGGTTTTCCGGAAGGAGCTCATAATAGAGGACTCGCTTTCAATCCCACCATATACACAATATCACCTTCCTTGGGTGAAGACCGGGCTTTGGTTTGGTTGTTGGTGGTTCATTTTGCTTGCCCCGTGATCTGTTCCATTCCACGTTATTGTACAGTATCCACATTTCATCACCCGTCACAATTTGTTTTAAAAATGGAACGTTTTCATTACATTTAAGTAGAGAATCCATGCAGAAATACAGTCAAGAAGGTTTTTTTTCTTAACTGATGTGGAACCCAAACATCAAAGCAATGAACATAACATAACCAAGCTGGTGCAAATGATTTTCAACCCTTGATTTGGATGTTTTGAGTATGTTAGCTATCTCCTGCACCATATAACGTTGATTGTTCTCAGTCAATGTCTCGATTTGATTGCTTTCAGCTTCAACTGGTCTACCTAACAGTGGAACATCATCCAGTGAGAAATCTCCAGCACGAAACTTCGCAAACCACTTTTGACATGTTCAATCAGTCACAGCACCTTTTCCATATACTGCACAAATATTTTTTTGTGTTTCAGTTGCGTTTTTACTTTTCTTGAAATAATAAAGCATAATATGCTGAAAATGTTGCTTTTTCTCTTCCATCTTAAATATTAAAATGGCTACACAAAAATTCACCAATTTTGATAAGTATTTTTTTAAGTGCACGCTGATATGACAGCTGTCACATACAGTCTAACAAAATTGTTTTCAATGAAGCTAAAGACAACTAAGTGCTGCTAGAGCCATCTTTCGGAAAAAACCAAATGAACCTTTTGGCCAACCCAATATGTCCCTATTACCAACGTATGAGGGTTCCAGTTTTTCCATATCCTTGCCATCAACTGTTTTTTAAAAAGTAGTATTATAGCCATCCTAGATAGTGTGAAGTCGTATCTCATTGTGAGTTTGATTTGCATTTCCCTAATCACTAATGATATTGAGCATCTTTTCTTGTGCTTATTGGCCTTTGTATATTTTCTTTGGAGGAATCTCTGTTCAAGTCTATTGCCCATTTTATAATTGGGTCATTGTTGAATTACAAGACAATTTGGTTTTTAAGATTGATGTTAGAAGTTGTTTTCATCCTTCACTGTCATCAGTTTACATATACAGAATCACTCAGTGATCCACTGAGTAAAAGATACTAGGCTAAATTGTGAATTATTATGACCTCATAATTCATAAGACAAACAGTTGATTTTTATCTTATTCCATCTTTGAAAATAATGGTACTGTTATTTCAGAAGAGCAAGTTAGCACTTCCTTTTTTTTTCTTTTTAGATTACAAGTTTTATTTTTGAATCCCCATTGAAATAAATATGTTAATCTTTGGAAAATATTTGGTTATATGCCACTAAAATTGTGCCTAGAGCCCCCAGTGATAGTCATGCCCCATTCTGGAAAACACTACCATAGGGAATTACTGGAGGTACCCTGGGGAGGTAGGATGAGCCCACTGTTTGTTGGGCAAAGGTCATCTGTGTCCCAGGTAAGCTGCCTGCTGCTATTCATAATTCTCTAGCCCCAGACCTACCAGCATATTTGATCTTATCTTTCCTGGCTGGCAACACTTTGGTGGCTGCCTATTCTCTTCTAGATAGAAGAGTAAATGCCTTAACATAACCTACAAGGTCCTTGGGGATCCTGGGATAGGCCTGCCGTGGCCCCATCAGGCTGGTGAAGAGAGGGAGACAGGAGACAGGGAGGATCTCCTGGCGGAAGTGACATTTGAGCTGAAGTCTAACCGATTTAGGGGAGAGAACTAGGTGATGGTGGTGAAAAGCTTTTTTAGGTAGAAGGAACAGCATGTGCAAATTTCCTGAGGCAGGAAGGAACAATGTGCATGAAAGTTAGCACTTTCTAAAAGGACAAAATATGTTACCTTTATAAAAACAAAAATGACCTTTTCCTTCTCTTTCAGACATTTGCTTCATCATTGTTTCCAGGCTTTGATGGATCATGGTGTGAAAGTTGCTTCAGTCTTAGCCTACTCATTCAGTAGACGGTGCTCTTACATAGCGGAATCAGATGCTGCAGTAAAGGAAAAAGCCATTCAGGTTGGCTTTGTTTTAGGTAAGTAATGGTAAAACAGAGGGGTGTTTTGTCCTGTGACATGACTCAGAACTAAGCCTGCTGGCATTAAAGGATTCTCACAGGACATTCCCAAAGTCAGCGTGGGAGGTTATGAGAGGAACTAGATGTGATATATTGAACATTAACTTTGTGCTGAGTACTGTACTATGTATCTAAATGCTGTCTTTCGAGAAAATCCTCATGACATTCCACTGATGTGAAGGTATTAATAGAGTTTTAGAAATGAGGAAACGGACTTAGAAAAGTTGAGTAACTTGCTCAAGTCACATAGTAATGGAGCTAAGTTTAGAATCCTGTGGCGCTGTGATTCCAAACCACTTACGTTTCTACCATGTCAAGCTGCTACCAACCTCTCTCACCAGCTTACTGTGTGTTGTGACGTGGGACTTAATCCTTTTGGGACCTCAGTTTTCCCCTCTCTAAAATGAGGGTAAATCTCCATTTCCTCATGGGTATGAGAATACTAAAAACATGAATGGAGAAGGATTCTGAAAAGGCTTTGTATGCTATACACGTAGAAAGATATCGTTTAATGTTGCATAACATTTTAGTATGGCTTTTACAAATCTACATAGATAAGTATGTCTCAGGCAATTATTTATTCAACTTATTGCTACCTTTTTACTTTGTTTGTGGAAAAATTTTTATTTTGAAATGATTGTAGATTTACAGACAATATCAAAACCAGGAAATTGATACTGGTTTAATACTGTTACCTAGACTATAGACCTTATTTAACTTTCATTGGTTTTTACATATACTCATTTGTGTGTGTGTGTTTTATTTAAATGTAGTTGACATGCAGTATTATGTTGGTTTCAGGTGTACTACATAGTGATTTGGAATTTGCATACTTTATGAAATGATTGCCACGACAAGTATAGTCCCTGTACAAAGTTATTACAATATTATTGACCATGTTCCTTAGGCTGTATATTACATTCCCATGGCTTATTTATTTTCTAACTGGAGGCTCAGACCTCTTAATCCCCTTCACCTATTTCACCCCACACCCCACCTCCTTTCTCTGGCAACCAACTGTTTGGTCTCTGTATCTGCGAGTCTATTTTCATTTTGTTTTGTTTGTTTGTTTTGATTTTTAGAGTCTACGTATAAGTGAGATCATATGGTATTTGTCTTTCTCTGTCTGACTTATTTCACTTAGCATGATACCCTCTAGATCCATCTGTGTTGTCACAAGATTTCTTTTCTTTTTTTTTTTTTATGTTTAATTTTTGTGGTTGGGTAATGTTCCACCGTTGTGTGTGTAAATATATCTCACGCCTTCTTTATCCGTTCATTCATCTGTTGATGGACATTTAGGTTGCTTACATATCTTGGCTATTATAAATAATGCTTCACTGAACACTGAGGTGCATATATCTTTTATGAGTTAGTGTTTTTGCCGTTTTTGGATAAATACCCAGAAGTGAAATTGCTAGATCATGTGGCAGTTCTATATTAAATGTTTTGAGCAACCTCCACACGGTTCTCCATAGTGGCTGTGCCAATTTACAGCCCCACCAGTAGTGCAGGAGGGTTCCCTTGTCTCCACACCCTCGCGAACACTCATTATTTGTTGTTTTCTGGTGATGACAGCCACCTGACAGGTGTGAGGTGGTATCTCATTGTGGTTTTGATTTGCATTTCCCTGATTAGTGATGTGGAGCATCTTTTCATGTATCTGTTGGCCATCTGTATGTCTTTTTTGGAAAAATGTCTATTCAGATCCTCTGCCCATTTTTTTATTTTATAAATTTGTTTATTTTATTTATTTATTTTGGCTGCATTGGGTCTTTGTTGCTGCACGCAGGCTTTCTCTAGTTGCGGGGAGTGGGGGGCTACTCTTTGTTGCGGTGCGCAGGCTTCTCATTGTGGTAGCTCCTCTCGTTGCAGAGCACAGGCTCTAGGCGCGAGGGTTTCAGTAGTTGCAGCGCACGGGCTTAGTCGCTCCGCAGCATGTAGGATCTTCCCGGACCAGGGCTCAAACCCGTGTCCCGTGCATTGGCAGGTGGATTCTTAACCACTGCGCCACCAGGGAAGCTCTACCTTTCATTTTTAACTTCTCACATTAGTGTGTGTGTGTGTGCATGTTTTCTCTCTCTCTCTCTCTTTGGCACGTGCACATTTACTTTCTTTGCCAAGTTTTCATGATCATTTCCTTCAGTATTAGGAAAAAAATTTTTTTTTGTAGTGGTCATAGAGAGTTTGCTTGGAGGAACTTAAGAACATTCTTTTCCGAAAACAACCCTCAGCATTTATCCTTTGATAGTCCTGTGGAATATAAATTGCAACAAAGAATTGTGACTAAAGAATGTCTCTTAATAGAGTGTTCGTGACCTAGATGAATGTTAATATTGACATCCACTTAGTCCTAGGTAGTCATGTAAAAATCTATGTGGGAGATATTTAGTATCAAGGAAGATGAAAGGCAGGAAGGCTAATGTTCACTGAGGTCCTCTGTTGTCTCTTCACTTGTACCAGTCTGGCCACTGTAAGGAGCCAGATTGAACAAGTATCCTGGAGTTAGAACCAAGTCCTAACAGATTCAGTTATATTATCAGTCTTGATCCTAAAATTACCAAAACAGTGAAAACACTTCATACCAGAAGTATACATGATGGAAACTTTTAAAAAATGACAGCTTTATTGAGATATAATTCACATACCGTACAGTGCACCCATTTAAAGTATATAATTTAAAGGTCTTTAGTATTTTCACAGCGTTCAGTCCCTGGTCGGGGAACTAAGATCCCACAGGCTGCATGGCGTGGCCAAAAGAAAAAAAAAAAAGAAGCTTGAGGAGGTACCTCGCAGAGCTGGGATGTTGCTTGGCTGGTACAGGTGCCTCAGAGTTCTGAGAAGGGAGCTCGTGGGTCTAAAATCTCGACCTCTAGGAGGGACACCTGACTGGCTGGTACTAGTGTCTCTCTGATGGGGTGCTGTGAATCAAGTTCTGTAAGTGTTGGAAAACTGCAGCTGGAATTGGCTTACTGAGATGAATTGCCACTGCCAGAGTAAAGAAACATTACCCTGGGACACTGCTGTTAGCAGGGGCGTTGCTGGCAGAAACTGGAAGCTAGCAGGGAGTGTCTCTTACTTCTCCAGCCTTACAGTCTTTCTCTCTAGTGCCTTCTTTGGTAGAGACTACTAGGGAGCCAGCTGGCAGAGGAGAAATGTGGTTATAGAGTCCTAGCCCAGTGTCATAGAACAGTCTAGAAGGGTTGGTTTGAAACTGAGAGATAATAGCCTAATAACCCAGCACAGTGCACAATATGTTGAGATAATGAGTAGGAGGTTGCTTCATATGAATATTATAATCTCATTATTCCAGTCATTCAGTGAGGACCCTAAAATGTCATATTTGGGGGGATAAAAAAGTGTTCTAAAGCACACTTCTCTCCAGTTAAATATTTGTTTCATTTCAGATAGCTTTAATTAAACATGAAACACCAGTCTGAGCAAAATACATTTTTTCTTGACCCAGATACTATTGACACTATTAAGATTAGTTGACACTATCAAAAAATGTATTAAACTATTAGGAGCGGGTCAGGAGCCTCTAAAAAATGGACAGTATCCTAAGGAAATGATGCCCACATGCCCCATTACGACTGTTGGAGGACAGCAGTTTAATTTTTTGCTAAAAAAAAATTAAGATGAGCAAGCACTACTGTCTCTTTTATCTGTCTATCTTCTATGATGTGCTGTTATGCTAAGGAGATTAAGTTTATTCAGATGTCTTTATCCTCTTTGGGATTGGGTATGGAGAGATTGGAAAGTTACGTTTACCCTGCATGATTAAAATGTTAGACAAATCACTAAATATAGTGGTTAATTAGCTGGAAAATGTCAACTCTTAGGTGATGAAGTACATTTGGAGGGCTAAAACTTTTTTTTTTAATTTATTTATTTTATTTATTTTTGGCTGCATTGGGTCTTCATTGATGTGCTGGCTTTCTCTAGTTGGGGCGAGCGGGGGCTACCCTTCGTTGCTGTGCGCAGGCTTCTCATTGCGGTGCTTCTCTTGCTTCAGAGCACCGGCTCTAGGTGCGCAGGCTTAGTAGCTGTGGCGAGTGGGCTCAGTAGTTGTGGCTTGCGGGCTCTAGAGTGCAGGCTCAGTAGTTGTGGCACACGGGCTTAGTTGCTCCGAGGCATGTGGGATCTTCCCAGACCAGGGATCGAACCCATGTCCCCTGCATTGGCAGGCGGATTCTTAACCACTGTGCCACCAGGGAAGCCCAAGGCTAAAACTCTTGACTCCTGAGACTTCCCTGGTGGCACATTGGTTAAGAATCCGCCTGCCAGTGCAGGGGACATGGGTTTGATCCCTGGTCGGGGAAGATCCCACATGCCGCCGAGCAACTAAGCCTGTGTGCCACAGCTACTGAGCCTGTGTGCCACAACTAATGAAGCCCGCGCACCTAGAGCCTGTGCTCCACAGCAAGAGAAGCCACCGCAACAAGAAGCCTGCGCACCGCAACGAAGAGTAGCCCCTGCTCGCCGCAACTAGAGAAAGCCCGCGCGCAGCAATGAAGACCCAATACAGCCGAAAGTAAAAAAACAAAACAAAACAAAAACTCTTTACTCCTTATTCAGGATCTCAACTTTGATCTAATTTCCCTAGTTTGAGTTCCTTTTTTTTTTTTAATTTCACAATTAGTATCTTTGTTTCAGACTAAACAGAGGTTTTTTCATTTTAGGTAATAATCATTGTAAGCATGTCATTTTAGCTTTCAAGTGATTTATTAAATTATCTAAAGTTTTTGGTTTTTCTTGTCCCTTAGGTGGCTTTCTTTCAGATGCAGGCTGGTACAGTGATGCTGAGAAAGTTTTCCTGTCTTGCCTTCAGTTGTGTACTCTACATGATGAGATGCTTCATTGGTTTCGTGCAGTAGAATGTTGTGTGAGGTAAGTTGGAACAGTCCTTTAATTACATGCTGTAATGGTATTAGTGGCTTTTTTTAAAAAAATTATTTATTTATTTTAGACTGTGTTGGGTCTTTGTTGCTGCATGCAGGCTTTCTCTAGTGCAGTGAGCGGGGGCTACTCTTTGTTGTGGTGTGTGGGCTTCTCCTTGCGGCAGCTTCTCTTGTTGTGGAGCATGGGCTTCAGTAGTTGTGGTGTGCGAGCTCAGTTGTGGCACACGGGTTTAGTTGCTCCGTGGCATGTGGGATCTTCCTGGACCAGGGATCAAACCATTGTCCCCTGCATTGGCAGGCAGATTCTTGACCACTGTGCCACGAAGGAAGTCCCTTCTTGGGTTTTATGTGTGTGTGTGTGTGTTTTGTTTTGTTTTGTTTTGTTTTGTTTTTACTGTGCTCCGTTTACATTTCTGGAATTGTACATAACCTGATTAATATTTTACTATTTTACTTCTAAATAATTTTTTTTTAAAAAAATCTTCATTTATTATTTATTTGGCTGCACGGGGTCTTAGCTGCGGCACGCGGGAATCTTCGTTGCTGCTTGCGGGATCTTCGTTGAGGTGTGTGGGATCTTTAGTTGTGGGATCTTTTGTCTTTAGTTGCGGCATGTGGGATCTAGTTCCCTGACCAGGGATCGAACCTGGGCCCCCTGCATTGGGAGCGTGGAGTCTTAACCACTGGACCACCAGGGAAGTCCCTAACCTTTCTTTTTTTTTTGATGTGGACAATTTTTTTTAAAGTCTTTATTGAATTTGTTACAGTATTGCTTCTGTTTTATGTTTTGGATTTTTGGCTGCGAGGCACCTGGGTCTTAGCTCCCTGACCAGGGATTGAACCCACACCCCTGCATTGGAAGGTGAAGTCTTAACCACTGGACAGCCAGCGAAGTCCCCCTAACCTTTCTTTAAAATACATTTTTTAACAGATGTACTTAAATGAAAGGCAAGCAAATCCAGAAGCAACTCTTTGATTTTACTGTCTTTATTATTTTTGTATATGTAACATTTAGTTTTAGCTATTTTCATGTAGGTTTTCTCTCTGTCCCCCCCATTTGATTTGACATTTCTTAAAAAGAATTTTTATATGAAACTAAAGGGAAATCAAAATAAAGTTTAAAAAATAACAAAATAATTCTTTGTCCTAAGTTAACTAGAGTCTGGTCAGTTACTGAATTGATAGTCTTCTATTTTTTTTGAATAAGGGGTCATATTTTTTTTGTACCTTAGAGATGAGTTAATTAAATCTGCACCTCTTCAGAACTAGAATACAGGTTCTTCTATATAAAACCATTGTTGATTTATGCTACCATTGACTAAAGCTCTCTCTGCTCAATCTTTTGAGGCTATTACCCCGTTTTATACAGGGCTTACCTGTGTTAGACAAACATTCAAATCCTGAAGTTAATTTTATAATGTGCAAACTTAATTATAAATAATATTTTAGGAGCTTAGGATAATTTCCCACAGATATTTATGATAAATTATAGTAATACTTGTGTGCAGAAACTATAAAAGGGTTGTTATTGGGCCTGTAATTTGTAGTACTGATAATCTGTGTCATCTTTCCTCCCCACTTCTGCCTGTCCTAGGAATAGAAGACTAGACTATCTCATAGGGATTTTAGGGTCTAGCTAAATGTTTCTTTGTGTATGAACTAGTTAATTTAGAACAGAAAACCCATTTTGTATGATTTCATTGTAGATTGCTCTTTCACTGCAAGCAGTCTTTTGACCAAAAGGTAAAACATTTTCTTCTTGTAAGTGCTTGCTTTTTATGCACAAAGTCAGAAGATTTATTCCATCCAGATAACTAACATTTCTCCTATCTGTCTGATTTTAAGGCTCTTATATAAATTTTGCATTAATATAACCAAAAGATTTAGTTTTCTCAAAGAACCAGGGCTCCTCTTCTTTTTCCTATCTTGTCATCTTTAGCATGTAGCTCACGTCATTATGTTTGCAAATGCTACAGGCAAGGAGAAGGGCAAAGGGCTCATGCCCGCTGAGTCTGCTTCCTTTTCCTTTTTTTTTTTTTTTCCAGTCAGAAAAAATAGCTTTCCCAGAGGCCTAGCCTTATCTTCTTTACTTATTACCTCTCTTTGAAACTGGGAAACTGGGACACATTCTGCACATCCTCCAACCAGTGTAAGGTGGTCTGGAGAGCAAAACGTTTTTAACTGTGCATTTTGCTGCCCCAAATGAACTCATGGGTCTACATTAAGGAAGGAGGAGAGGGGAATATTGGACAGGTAACTGTAAATACTGTGAGTGCTCGGGCTGTTTTCAGAACAAGCACATGTGAATAGGAAAATACCTGTGCCAAGAAACAAAGCTATTTATACCCGCTTACTGCCTGTATACCTAGACATCTTGTTCTTAAGAATTTTAAATTTCAAAATAAAATTTGCTTCTACACGGCTTTGCTTGCTAAATTCTTGGCCATTACAGCCGTTAAGATAATTTTTATTATTATATTAGTATTTTTTGAAAAAAATTAAATTATTCTTACTTAGCTTTTAACTGATTTGGGAGAGGATTATTTTGGAGAACAGATACTAATGAAATCCTTTAGCCAATCCCAGGAGCTTTGAGCCTAATGTAACAGTGTGTTTTTAACTTTAATAGCACAAAACCATTCTCTAATCTGGGGCTGGCATGGAAGCAGTATAGAGCAAATGTCAGAGACTCTTCTTGTTAAACCTAGTACCATTTCTCAGTCTTTGTTTTATTCCTTGAAGACTCTGCCTAGTTTCGTTTACTTTACTTGCTTTCTATTTAATAGCTTTGTTTGTTCTGCTCATGTGCGTGTCTATTACCAAACAAACTGAAAACATACAGAAAACTATGAAGAAGAAAATAAATATTATCTGTAACCCTGCTGCCTAGAAATAACCACAATTATTATTTTGGTGTATTTTGGGGATTTTAAGTGAAAAATGGAACTTCCTGAACTGGAGGGAAAAGACTTGAATCTAGATTGAAAAAGAACCTTGAGCCCGAAGCAGGTGAATTTCTTTAAATCCAAGGATAAATGGGAGTTAGAAGCTAAGAGAGAAGAGCAGTATCTCAATTACTGAGAAAATACTACACTTCACAAACTTTTAGGATAAAATTCAAATTTTTCAAATTTGTAGATACCAAATATACCTCCAGGTACTTTATCTGAGGAAAATAGTCAAGGAATATCTCTGACCAAATAAAAGTTCAATAGTAACAAATCTCACGACAGGGGAAGATGGTGTAGAAACAGTGGTAAGCAGTGAATATTGTAATATATAGTTAGACATAATGGAGTGGAAAGAATGAAGAACAAATGGTGAATTTGTAATATGTCTTATGTAAGGATTTTTTTTCAAACTGGAAATGAAAGGGAAATTTTAGAAATACCAAGACAGAAATTCTCAGTTACCACATACTGTTAAATGTAAGATAAGTTTGTTTGTGTTTTTTCCACCTGAAAATTGAAAAAATAGTTGCCTTACAAAATCCCTCATGTTATATGATGTTCTTTCAAGTCTCTTGTTTTGAACAACAAAGTACTCTTTGGGAAAGAAATGTTAGCCTGAAACTCAGCCAGTGCCAATACCAGGAAGCTCATAGAGGTCACCTGGCAGAATTTTCTTTTTACGGAAGTAATGGAATTTAACATAATTTAACACAAAATTTAGAATTATTCTAGGGGTCATAACCTTATAGTTGTGTTAGATATCTTTATTAACTGGCTTCTTGAATATTACTTTGAAATGTGATGCATTAGTGGTTTGGTTGTGGAGATTATGGGTGTCTACTTATCTTAGGTGGAATGGGAAAGCCCAACTGTCTTAATGCTTTGCAAATGGTTGCTGGTACCTTTGGATAACGTTTCTAGGGACATGATACCAGACTCAAAAGTGCTGATTTTCAAGCAAGTGAAAATGTTTTACTCTGAAAAACTGTTAGATGACTCAGAAGTAGTTTGGTGATTATGAAGATAAATGTTTTAAGATGCATGTGAATAGTTTGGGTAACATTTCATAAATTACAAGAAGGAGAATTTTTGAAAATTTAGTTTAGATTTTAAATATGTATTTATAACATAACATAAAGATGATTTAAATATTATAAATTTCAAAATGTTATCATATATATCCCTAAAACCTGATGTATTCAAGTTAGCAAAAAACCTTTTTGGATGGAAAATTGAGGCTCATGTTATTATGTTCAGGTTGCTTGCTGTTGGGCATATATTATATAATAGCCTATTTTAAAAATAAACATTTGGGAAAATGTAGTAGTATAAGAAAGTATTATAAAGGTCTCATCTTGGTAAGGGGAATATGAATGCCTATCATTTAATGTTCAAACATTGTCATTGCTAGGGAGGGGTATATAATAAATTGACTAATGGAAAAATATGATAGACGTTCCAAATTAGAATAGTGGGAATAGGGGTAAGAATGATTGGAAACTTGTCCAAGGTAGGTAGATAAGCAAAGAGAATAGAGGAAATAACTAAGTATGATAACTGAAAAATGTGAAACAATTAAAACCAAATACAACTATGACCATGTAAATGGGCTCAATTCCCCTATCTAGAAACAGCGACTGCCAAGAAGGTTAAAAAATGAAACCCAGGGACTTCCCTGGTGGTCCAGTGGTTAAGAATCTGCCTTCCAATGCAGGGGACGTGGGTTCTATCCCTGGTCGGGGAACTAAGATCCCACATGCCACGGGGCAGCTAAGCCCACATTCCTCAACTAGAGAGCCCGTGTGCTGCAAACTACAGAGCGCGCATGCTCTGGAGCCCATGCACTGCAAACAAAAGATCCCACATGCTGCAAGGCAGATCCCACAACTAAGACCCGACGTAGCCAAAAATTTAAAAATAAAACAATTCTTTAAAAATAATAATAATAAAATAAATAAAAAATGAAACCCAGCTATATATTGTTAAAAGAAAATACCCCTAGACAATAATATTAACAATAAAAGCAGAATTCAGGATAAAAACCATTAGTTGATAAAAAAGGGATATTGATAATGTACAATCCACAAAAAAGTCATAAACCCATGTATGGCAAATAAGATAGTAGCCCTCTACATAAACACAGCACCCTAAAAATACAAAGAATTTGATTAAAAAGATAATCAATACAAAGTCGAGTACCTCCAGGATGGGTTAATTCAGAATTCATAGAGGTTATCAGGGAACTAGGTTTTTTCCATCTTCTGGCTCCTCTGTCCCCAGTGGTTGTAAGACTGCTGCTGTGGTTTGAGGTATCACATGCAGATTCCACATTGTCCAGCAGAAGAAAGACCATATTTTATCTCTAATGACAAAGGAGCCTGTCTCAGAAACCACCTAGCTGACGTACCCTTGAGTCTCATTAACCAGAGCTAGGTCATTTGTTGACCTCTGAATCAATCAGTGGCAATCTGAATGGGATCACCATGTTAGTATTGGCTTAAACTAATCATGATTTACTTATGAATCCTATGAGAAGGGGGTCAGCGTCTAACAAAATCAGGGTTCTGCCAACAGCATGAGATGGGAAGGATGACTTGGTTAGGGAGCCAGCAGTATCTGCTACATCTCACAGTGCTTTGCTTCCCCACTTAAAATTAAAACCACACCAGACAGGTATTTCTTAGAAATACACAAGTTACCTAAACTGACCCAAGAAAAAAATTAAAATTCTGAACAAGCCTATAACAAAGAGATTGAATCAGTAATCAAAAACCTTCCAAAAAAGAAAAGTCCAAGACCAGAAGACTTCAGTAGTGAATTGTACCAAACATTGAAAGAAGATAGGGACTTCCCTGGTGGTCCATTGGTTAAGAATCTGCCTTCCAATGCAGGGGACGCGGGTTCGATCCCTGGTCAAGGAACTAAGATCCCATGTGCTGTGGGGCAACTAAGCCTGAGCACAGCTAGAGAGAAGCCCGTGCACTGCAACAAAGACCCTTTTGCCGCGATGAAAGATCCACCGCCACAATGAAGATTGTGCGTGCTGCAACTAAGACCCGATGCAGCCAAATAAATAAATAAATATTTTTTAAAAAATAAAAGAATTAACACCAGTTCTTCTCAAAGTCTTAAAAAAAATCAAGAGGAAGGAACACTTCCTAACTTACTCTATGAGGCCAGCATTAACCTATATCAAAACCAGAAAAAAGACATGAGAAGAAAAAAGAAAAGAAAATTACAGACTAATATTTCCTATCAATATAAATGCAGAAAGTCTCAACAAAATACTAGCAAATTGGATGCAACAGAATATAGAAGGATTATGCACCATTACTAAGTGGGATTTATCCCAGGAACGCAGAAGTGATTCAACCTAAGAAAATTAATGCAGTATACACCACATTAGTAGAATGAAGGGTGAAAACCATGATTATCTCAATTGACACAAAAGACATTTGACAAAATCCAGCACTTTTTCATGATAGAAACATTCAGAAAACTAGGAATAGAGGAACCTTCCTTAATATGATAAAAGGCATTTATGAAAAACCCACAGCTAACATTATATTCAAATCTTCCTCCCTGAGATCAAGAACATGACAAGGATGCCTGCTTTCACTACTACTATTCATCTTTGTCCTGAAAGTTCTAGCCAAAACAATTAGACAAAAATAAAATAAAATGCATCTGTGTTGGAAAGAAAGAAGTAAAACTATCTCTGTTCACAGGCGAATTGGAATTTGCCAATATTAAAAACGTTTGTACATCAGAGGACATTATCAAGAAAGTGAAAAGACAGCCTATGGAATAGGAGAAATATTTGTAAATCATATATCAAATAAGGGTCTAGTATTCAGAATATTTCAAGTACTACAATTCAACAACAATCAACCCAATTAAAAAATGGGTAAGGGATTTGAATAGACATTTCTCCAAAGAAGATATGTAAATGGCCAATAAGCATCATTTGTCATTAGGGAAATGCAAATCAAAAACAATGAAATACCACTTCACATCTGCCAATTTGGCTGTAATGTAAGAAAGAAAAGAAAAGAAAACGAAAGGGGGGGGAGGGAAGGAAGGAAGGAGGAACAAGAGAGAGGGAGGGAGGGAGAGCAAAGAAGGAAGGGAGGGAAGGAAGAAACAAAATAAGTATTAATAAGAATGGAGAAATTGGAATCCTCATGCATTGCTAATGGGAATGTAAAATGGAGCAGCTGGTATGGAATAGTTTGGTGGTTCCTTAAAAAGCTGAGCAAAAAAAATTACCATATGACCCAGCCGTTTCAGTCCTAAGTATATATATCGCAAAGAATTGAAAACTGGGACACAAACAGATACCTGTGTGTTAGGGTTCATTGCAGAATATTTCACATTAGCCAAAAGGTGGAAATGACCCAAGTATCCATCAACAAAAGAACCCTTAAACAACGTGGGTTTGAACAGCAAGTGTCCACTTAATACACGGATTTTTTTTTTCCAGTACATACATACTACAGTACTACACAGTCTACTCTTGGTTGAATCCACAGATACAAAGGGCTGACTGTAAAGTTATATGTGGATTTTTTTTTTATTGCCCTGGAGGGTCAGTGTCCCTAACCTCCCCCCGCCACGTTGTTCAAGGGTCAACCGTATATACAGTGGAATATTATTCTGCCAGTTTTGATGGCTGCTACAACATAGGTGAATTTTGAAAGTAATATTCTAAGTGAAATAAAACAGATATATAAAGACAAATACTGTATGATTTTACTTAAATACCTAGAATAGACAAATTGATAGAAACGAGAAATAGATTAAAGGTTACCAGGAGCTGGGGGGTGTAAGGAGAGAATGGGAAGCTATTGTATATTATAGTGTGTGTTTGGGGTGATGAAAAGTTATGGAAATGCATGGTGGTGATGGTTGTAAACGTGGTAAATATAATTAATACCACCAAGCTGTACATTTAAAAATGGTTAATATGACAAATTTCATGTTATATATTTCACTACAATTTTTTTAAAAGCCCACCAGTCTTTTTTTTTAATTACCCAACCCTCCCCTTTCAGTTTATCGTTTATTTCTAAAATTCTTAAGTAGTTCATAGAAAAATATGCTTGCATAAGCAGGAGAGAAATTTTTTCCTTTGGGTTTACTTTTAAGATTTTATTTTTGTCATGTCTATCTAATGAGGATCTAACTAGTCATCTTGCTCAATCTTATAGTAAATATATTTATAAACTAGTGACCTCTAGATTTGTATATTTTCCACTTCAAACAATGAATAACTTAACTAATTAAATAGTAATTGCTTTTTTAAATTTATTTTTTAAATTTACTTATTTATTTATTTTTGGCTGCACTGGGTCTTTGTTCCTGCGCACGGGCTTTCTCTAGTTGTGGCGAGCATGGGCTACTCTTTGTTGCAGTGCGCAGGCATCTCATTCAGGTGGCTTTTGTTGCGGAGCACGGGCTCTAGGCGACGGGCTTCAATAGTTGTAGCTCGTGGACTCTAGATCGCAGGCTCAGTAGCTTTGGCACATGGGCTTAGTTGCTCCGCGGCATGTGGGATCTTCCCGGACCAGGGATCGAACCCATGTTCCCTGCATTGGCAGGTGGATTCTTAACCACTGCACCACCAGGGAGGTCCCATAGTAATTGCTTTTGATAATAGCTATTGATCAAGTAGCTATGATTTTACGTTGTCATAAAGATAAAATACTATGGGGCTAGAGGCATATGGGAAATCTCTGTATCTTCTCAGTTTTGCTGTGAATCTAAAACTGCTCTAGAAAATAAAATCTATCTTTAAAAACTATTAAAATAAAATACTGTGCTTACATGGTAGTGCCACATTTGGAGAGCCTTGAGAACCTGCCTTTTTATTAGGCTGAACGTTGAGGCAAAATTAGATCCTCAGTTGGACCAAAAGTTTTTTGGATCCTGCATCCTGCTCATTGTCAGCGCAGATGGACACACAGACCCTGAAGAGTCTCCAAATGTTGAATTTGCCCTTTGTTTCAATAGATCATCAGTGGAGACTGGAGAAAATATCAAGCTGTGCTTTTCTGGCATAAAATATGTAGTCTGCTACTCCCACCAATTACTAAATAATTTCCAGAAACTAATTTTTAGGCAGAATACCTATAGCGAAGTTTGCTGGAAATGCAGTTCTTAGTATTGTAGAAATGATTGGTGAGCACTGTTCTTTTCATTCTCTAAATTTAACTTTTTTCTCATTCAGCCATTTGGATAACTATCAAATCTGTATTTCTTATACCAATCCTTTTTTTCTCAAGGGTTTTTTTTCTGGGCTGTTGTAATATCTTCTGTCTTGGTTGCCTTGCTTCCGCTCTTGGCTTTACTATAATCCATTCTCCACACTGCAACCAGAGCAATCTTTGTAGAGTTGCACTGTTCAGTATGGTAGCCATTAACCATATGTGACTATTTAAATTAACATTATGGGACTTCCCTGGTGGCACAGTGGTTAACAATATGCTGCCAATGCAGGGGACACCGGTTCGAGCCCTTGTCCGGGAAGATCCCACATGCCACGGAGAAACTAAGCCCATGCGCCACAACTACTGAGCCCATGTGCCACAGTTACTGAAGCCCACGCACCTAGAGCCCGTGCTCCACAACAAGAGAAGCCACTGCAATGAGAAGCCCGTGCACCGCAACAAAGAGTAGACCCCGCTTGCCACAATTAAAGAAAGCCCGCACACAGCAACGAAGACACAATGCAACCAAAAATAAATAAATAAATAAATTTTAAAAATTAAAAAAAAAAATTAATTAACGTTAAAAATTTAAAGTCAGTCCTCAGTCACACTAGGCAGATTTCAGATACTCAGTAGCCGCTTGTGGCTACCAAATTGAGCAGAGCAGGTATAGAACATTTCAGGAAGTTCTATTAGATAGCGTTGTTCTACAGCATAAATCAAGTAATCTCACTTTTGCAACCAAAATGACTTACCATGGCCAGTAAGACCCTATAAAAATCTTTCTTTTCTCTACTTTCTCATCTCTCTTTATATAATCTGTTATTCAAAATATTCCAGACACATTGGCCTTCTTACTGTTCTTTGATTATGCCAGAACTTTTTTCCCTTTCTCAGGGCCTTTGCACTCATTATTCCTTCTTTTTGGAACATGCTTCCCCCATGATTGCCGCTTCATCATTAAGTGTCAACTCAAATGTTACCTCTGCAAGAGAATTCTTCCCTATCTACCCTAAGCCCTTCCTTTAAGAAGGCTTTGATCATATCACCCCGTTTTTATCATCTTCGCAGCATTTATCTTTGTCTTACTTAATTGGTGTGTGTCTGCCTAATACACTTTTCCCCACTAGAATGAAGCTTTTTTTTCTTTCAGCTTTATTGAGATATAATTGACATATAGCACTGTGTAAGTTTAAGGTGTACAACAAAATGATTTGACTTAGATACATTGAGAAATGATTATCACAAGTGTAGTGAGCATCTATCATCTCATACAGATACAAAATTAAAGAAATAGAAAAAAATTTTTTCCTTGTGAGGAAAATTCTTAAGAGTTACTCTTAACAACTTTCATATATAACATACAGTAGTGTTAATTTATCATGTTATAAATTATATCCCTAGTACTTATTTATCTTATAACTGGAAGTTTGTACTTTGTCTGCCTTCATCCGATTCCCCCTCCCCCCACCTCTTACCTTTGTTAATCACAAATCTCTTTTTCAATGAGTTTGTTTTTGATGTATAATTGACCTACAACACTATGTTAGTTCCTGTTACACAACATAGTGATTCGATATTTCTGTACAACTCAAATGATCACCAGATAAGTCTAGTTACAATGTGTCACCATACAAAGATATTACAGTTATTGACTGTATTCCCCGTACTGCACATTTCATACCTGTGACTCATTTATTTTGCAGCTGGAAGTTTGCACCTCTTAATCTCCCTCCCTATTTCTTTCCCTACCCCCTTCCCCTCTGGTAACCACCTGTTCATTCTCTTTGTCTGTAACTCTGTTTCTGTTTTGTTATGTTCATTTGTTTTGTTTTTTAGATTCCACCTATAAGTGAAGTCATACAGTATTTGTCTTTCTCTGTCTGACTTATTTCACTTGGCATAATACCCTCTGGTTCCATCCATGTTGTTATAGATGGCAAGGTTTCATTCTTTTTTATGGCTAATATTCCATCGTGTATATATATCACATCTTCTTTATCCATTATCTGTTGATGGGCACTTAGGTAGCTTCCATATTTTGGCTGTTGTAAATAATGCTGCAATGAGCATAGGGGTGCGTATATCTTTTCTAATTAGTGTTTTTGTTTTCTTTGGGTAAATACCTAGGATCTTTGCCCATTTTTTAATCGGGTTGTTTGTTTTGTTGATGTTGAGTTTTATGGGTTCTTTGTATATTTTGAATATTAACCCCTTACCAGATGTATTGTTTGCAAGTATCCTCTCCCATTCAGTAGGTGGCCTTTTTGGGTTTTTGATAGTTTTCCTTGCTGTGCAAAAGCTTTGTAGTTTGATGTGGTCCCATTTGTTTACTTTTGATTTTGTTTCCCTTGCCTGAGGAGATATATCCAAAAAAAAAAATTACAAAGACTGATGTCAGAGAGCTTACTACCTATGTTTTCTTCTAGAAGTTTTGTGGTTTCAAGACTTAACACTTAAGCCTTTAATCCATTTTGAATTTATTTTTTATGGTATAAGCAAGTAGTCCAGTTTGATTCTTTTGCATGTAGCTGTCCAGTTTTCTCAACACCATTTATTGAAGAGGCTGTCTTTCCCCCATTATATAGTGCCTCCGTTATTAGAATGAAGCTTCTTATGGTCATGAATTCTTTCTCTCCTGTTTACCACTAGATCCCTTGCACCTAGAGAAATAGAAATGACTGGCACATATAGGTGTTCAGTCAATACTTGACTATGAGAGTCTCTGAAAACTTTATCATCTGAAGTATATATTTCTTTTTACTATAATATTTTACTAGATTTCACTTTTTTTTCATAGTGACAGGGATCATTGCAGACTGCTTGGTCATTAGATCAGCAATTTGACTGTCAAGTGATATTGTCTCTTTATTCTGTATGAGTATACTTAAAAGTTGCCTGTATACAAAACATATTTTTTCTACTTTTATATTTCTGCTTTAACATATAAATCTAATCAACTCACCATTCTAGAGTTGCCTGATAATTATATTTATTTCTTCTTTAAGTTGAAATTTTGTAATATGAAAGATACTCCATTCAGATTTTTTTTGGCCACACTGGGTCTTCGTTGTGGTGTGCAGATTCTTCTTCATTGCGGTATGTGGGCTTCTCTGGTTGTGGCGTGTGGGCTCAGTAGTTGTGGTGTGCGGGCTCTCTGGTTGTGGTACTCGGGCTCCAGAGTGCTCAGGCTCAGTAGTTGTGGCATGCGGGCTTAGTTACCCTGCGGCATGTGGGGTCTTAGTTCCCCGACCAGGGATCGAGCCCACGTCCCCTGCATTGGAAGTCTGATTCTTAATCACTGGGCCACCAGGGAAGTCCCCAGAACTTTTTATTAACTTCAATACTGTATTATTTTATTTGAGGGCTTTAGTCTTTTCTAAAAGCAGGTAACTGTATTGTGAGTGTTGGGAGGATACACAGTGGCATTGTGTAATATTTGCTACCTTATTGAATAGTACTGATAATTTAAAATTACTCTTTTAGAATAGACTGGTGGCTGCCAAGGGGGGAGGGGAGCGGGAGAGGGATGGATTGGGAGTTTGTGATTAGCAGATGCAAACTGGTATATATAGAATGGATAAACAACAGGTCTTACTGTATAGCACAGGGAACTATATTCAGTATCCTGTGATTAAACCATAATGGAAAAGAATATGAAAAAGAATGTGTATATATATGTATATATGTATAACAGTCACTTTGCTGTATAGCAGTAATTAACACAACATTGTAAATCAGCTGGACTTCAATTTTTAAAAAAGTAAATTAAAAGTACTCTCTTTTTTCTCACTGTACAATGGAATGATAGACATCAGAAGATTGTTAAGAGTGTTTCTCATCTTGGGTCATTGATCTGTTAATATTTTTGGAATAGATATAAAAATTAGATTTTAAGTATCTGGGTTTTATTTAATACTCCTGAAGAATGCTTCCTAACCTCTTCATACTTGGTTTTCTTTTTTTAATACTTGGTTTTCTTTTAAATTACGTTTATATTTTGTTCCATCTCAGGGCTGAGCATTTTCAGAAAATTGTCATGATACATGGACATAATGTTTAGCATGATATATGGACATAATGTTTTAGCCAACATTATAATAGATACATAAATATATGTCCAGTCCTCACTCTGTTCTCCTGTCTTGTATGGTCTGTACAGATGTATAGTCTGTTGCTATCTTGACCTCATTCTGACCTAAAGCATTTTACTACTCTTACATATCATTAGGTAGCATGGTTTTGGGACTTCCCTGGTGGTCCAGTGGGTAACATTCTGCACTTCCAGTTCGGGGTGTCCGGGTTCGATCCCTGGTTGGGGAACTAGATCCCACATGCATGCTGTAACTATGAGTTCACATGACGCAACTAAGAGTCCGCATGCTGCAACTAAAGATCCCACGTGCCACAACTAAGACCCAGTGCAGCCTAAATAAATAAATATTTTTAAAAAACCAACAACAACTAGATAGCATGGTTTTACAGATACTTTGTGTAAAGAATTCTGTATTTTTCCACCATAGAGGATAAAGGTTATAAAAGAAAGAACTGGCAGTACCACTATTTTCAGTGAACTTATCTTACTGGAAAGATAAGTAAAAACAACTTTTATGAAGCAACATAAAATGAGTGGTAACTGATCAAGGGTTGCACGAATATACTAAAAAAAAGAATGGAAAGTAATGGTAGGTAATAGAATTTCATGTTGATTTTTATTGTCTTCATTGTTTTCCAAATTTTTTATAATGAAACTGCATTACTTTGGGATTTGGAACAAAAAGAATTAAGTGATAAATGTAGCACATGGTAAGTCACAAATACACAAAATATTTAGAGAAGATAAGGAATCAAAGTTGGATGAGATAACCATAGGTAGCTTTCTGGAACGAGCATATACTTTTTTCTGTGCATTAGTTGGTCCCAGCTTCAGCTGGATGGTTGTTTTCCAGTGCTGCCTCATTTCTTCTGTCTCGCGACCTTAACTCATTTGGGTGCTACATAGTGATCAGTAAGAGGTTATCAGTTCTCCCATGCTGGAAATAGCTATCAGAAATAGAGTAATGTTATTTTTGCTTCTGCAGATTGCTTCATGTGCGAAATGGAAACTGCAAATATCATTTGGGTGAAGAAACATTTAAGTTAGCTCAGACATACATGGATAAACTCTCAAAACACGGCCAGCAAGCAAACAGAGCTGCACTCTATGGAGAACTGTGTGCACTCCTATTTGCAAAAAGTCACTATGATGAGGTGAGTGTTTTGAAGAACATTTCACTGTGACCAGTAAGTATCTATAAAACAAAAGATAAATCGTATAATGTCATATTTGTTTTAATAGATCTCATTTTGACATATTAGGTTTACTTAAAGCAATATACATTTGTAATGGAATATTTTAAATTAGGCAAAAGGATTATTCTGTGAGATGGATTTTAAACATACATATACAGTTTAGAGCCTGTTTTTGTTTTTAATTTGACCAAATGTATCTCTGCATAAATTATTTTGAGGGCATGCTCTATTAAATGAACCTTTAATAGGTGCTTTTTTATTGGATGTGTAGCTCTGGGTGAATTCTCATAACTTGAAGGCATTCATTTCAGTGGGAACCTAGATTTTATTTATACTTTATTGCATTGTTTTGCTTCTGTCTCTTCATTATGAGAAAGATAGCCTCATTCTTGGCTTTATACTGTTAAATTAAGGCTTTGGAGCTAATGAATACATAGTTGAGAAGTGAGCTGTGTAAGCTTAACTCCTTTATTTATGGAAGAATATCATAATTACTTTATGCTGTCAGATAGCTGTCATTTAGCTTTCATATTTTAAAATTATCCCTATCTCAATTTTTACCCTGTAATATAAATAACGTGTATGTTCCATATTTAAAAGAAAGTCACCATTAGAAGTGAAACTGGAGAATTCTAGAATAATTGTGAAGTGATGTTTACAATCCCAGTGCTAGGATCATCCTGCTTTTAATATCTAAGAGGTATCATCAGGGAATGCATTTGTTGAATCGTATGGTGAGAGTATAAGTTTTTTAAGGAGCTGCCAAACTGTCTGTACCAGTGTACATCCCACCAGCGGTGAATGAGAGCTCCTGTTGCTCCATATCCTTGCTAGCATTTGGTGTTGTCAGTGTTTTAGATTTTTGCCATTCTAATAGGCATGCCTCATTGTTTACATTAACTGTTTTTGAAAGCTTAACAACTCATTATAAGATGAGTAAGTTCTGAGGATCTAACGTACAGTGTGGTGACTATAGTTAATACTGTATTGTGTATTTGAAATTTGCTAAGAGTAGATCTTAAGTGTGCTCATCACACACAAAAAAGGTAACAGGGTGAGGTGATGGATGTGTTAATTAGATTGTGATAATCATTTCACAGTGTGTATGTATATCAAGTCATCATGAACACCT
Source organism: Stenella coeruleoalba (assembly GCF_951394435.1). Classification (NCBI taxonomy): domain Eukaryota; kingdom Metazoa; phylum Chordata; class Mammalia; order Artiodactyla; family Delphinidae; genus Stenella; species Stenella coeruleoalba. The sequence goes on from NC_137165.1 coordinate 33,949,331, forward strand.
TAAATATATACAATTTTTATTTGTCAGTTATACGTCAGTAAAGTTGGGGGGAAATTTTTTTAAGTCGTTAAGTGTATGTGTTAAAATCTAAAATCCTTATCAGCATGCCTCAATTTTCTCAGGAGGTTTATGTAAGTTCTTCGGTTATTTTTGATGCTGAGTTGCTGTGTCTGCTGAACTCGTTCTGTCGATGGATTATTTTGCCGCCCCTTTTATGCAGACTATTCCATAGCTTATTGACCCAGATATAGAATTTGGCCCCTTTCTATGATTTCCACACACCAAAAACAAAGAACCCCATTCACAGAGGGCCTTTGTGTGGATAGCCTTTACTAGAAATGAGAATGAAGTAAACAGCAACAGTTCAAGTATTAGAAATACCTACCTTAAAAGTTCTTCTGGGAATTGCCTGGCGGTCCCGTGGTTAGGACTCAGTGCTTTCATTGCCGGGGTCCCGGGTTCAGTCCCTGATTGAGGAGCTAAGATCCCGCAAGCCGCATGGTACACCCAAAAGAAAAAAAAATTCTTCAGGTGCCCCACCATCTTTTTATCTCTCTGCATATGTCCTCCTCATCTTGGCCATCTCTGTTTCCTCTTTCATTGTTTCTTTTCATCCTCGTTTTTCATACTGCCCTGCATCCTTCTTTCTGTTCTATAAAGTGAGTCATGTCTTGCCATTTTTTACTCATGTACTCAGCTCCAGACCCACCTTAATATGTCCAGACTCACTGATGTATTCAGTGGAAGAAAAGTACCTTTTATTCACCAGTTTCCACTTTCTTTCTTTCTTTTTTTAATATTTATTTTTATTTATTTACTTATTTTGGCTGCACTGGGTCTTCATTGCGGCACTCAGGATCCTTGCTGCAGCGTGTTTAGTTGCGGCATGCGGGCTCATAGTTACCTCATGTGGGATCTAGTTCCCCATCCAGGGATCGAACCCAGGGCTCCTGCATTGGGAGGGCAGAGTCTTACCCACTGGACCACCAAGGAAGTCCCACCAGTTTCCACTTTCTTTACTAGGCAGTTACTATTTAATTGACGGTTATTTTCTTTCTGAACATTTGAATTGGGGTGTCGTACTGTGTCCTATTCATGATCTTTGCAACTCGCACATTCATGAGGAATATTTAAGTCTATAGATGTTTCTTGGATAATCTCGATAGTTTATAAATTTGTCGTTGTATCTACAGAAAAGTACACAAATCTTGAGGATATATCAATAGTTTGATGAATTATCACCATATTCTGTTATTAGTCCATGTAGGCTAGGTTATGCTAAGGTAGTATCAACCTCTAAACAGCACTGACTTGGAATAAAGAAGTTTATTTCTTGCTCATGCTACATCCCATCTTGGGATCTCTGTGGCTCTGCTTAACATCCCCTCTATACTTTGATCAAAACCCTGCGTTGTGGAACAGACTGTATCTAGAACATTACCAGCCTTCAGCAAAGGCAGAAGCATTATGGGGAAGGGATTACTGGTTCTTAGAGCTTTCTCCCAGAAATGCCATGTTTCAACTCTGCTTATATTTTAATTAATATTTTGGCTAAAGGAACTCACATAACCATTCTCGTCTTTAATGTGGAAGGGAACTTTATCTTTCCCCGAGGAGGGGCAGTAAATATTTTAAAAGCAGTATTACTTACAACTTACCATAGATTTTACCTTCTTATTCTGGAACAAAATCAGCTTATTTAGTATCTTACAAACAAATCAGGTTTTTTGGCCTAAATCTCATATATTTCCTTTTTGTATCAAAATTGCTTCTGAATAGCTACATCTTTTAGGTGGAATGGAAGAGATGGAAGCTTACAGAGGAAAACAAATGTTTACTTTGTAATATTTTCAATTTGTTTTCCCCACATTTTTTGTGATCCCTTCATAATATTATTTTGTTTCTTTGAAGCAGTTCTTACTATCTATAAAGTAATTTAGTTTGCTTTTTTCCCCCACTAAGCACTAGGAGACGAAGGACATTTTCTGTTGTGCTCCCCAGTAGATACCTATGTGCCAGCACATTGCCTAGTACTTAACCTCTCTGCACCTCGTTTTCCTATAATAATAGTACATATCTCAAAGGGGTGTTGTGTCAATTAAATGTGTGTGTTTGTGCACATAAAGTGCTTAGAACAATAATTGGCACAAAGTAAGCACTCAACTAAACAAGCAATTAAGATACAAAATAATAAGTGTTACAGTAGGGGAAGGAAAGTACAGGAAACCTAGTCTAGGGCTGAAACCTGAAGGACAACTTAGGTGGTTTAAGGGGTCGGAGGGCGGAGGGGAATGTATTTTAAGGCAGAGGGAACGGTATGTGCAAAGGCTTCTGGGCCACAAAGAACATGCCTCTGATTTCCTGAATATGTGTCACATATCCAAAGAAAAATGTAACAAACTTACACTTTCAAGAAGACTCAGCCTCTGAGAGAAAATTTTAAGTGTAAATATTTTATATGTGTTCTTATTCAAGTACTTGTAAGCTTGCAGGAAAAATTCATAATCACTTCATTAAATATTGTCAATTTGATATATCACAGGTTTTGCTCTTCTGTAAATATTTTTTAGGCATACAAATGGTGCATTGAGGCAATGAAAGAAATCACAACAGGCTTACCAGTCAAAGTCGTGGTGGATGTTTTAAGACAAGCTTCTAAGGTGAATATAATGTTGAAATTATTAAATGGATTATAGGATTTAGTAAGCTTTAAATTTGTGTAAATTAACCTACTATTTAACAAATCAGGTATTGCATACTCATGGATAACAAAGTCTATTTTCTAAGTTTCTCTGCTCAGTTTTAGAAGTCTGGCTTCTTTCTTAAACCTTTACAGCAACCTGAATTCCTTTTGTCATGGTTGTATAGGCTTTCGTCACTTTTCTCCTAAAAAATAGCCTGGTATTAAATCTTTTAGTCACAGTATTGGCAGTGTCACAGTGTGATAGCTTTTTTTTCTTGAGTTGGTAGGCAATACTTATTTGATTTTTACTCTAGTTTCTTCTTACTCTGTAAAAAAAAATGCATTAAGTCTTTGAAGCCATTTAGTAATATTTAAAAATTGCTGCTTTGGTACACTGAGGCTTTGAAGCATTGATGTACTTTTCAGATATACTCTTTCTACCCAGAGGTTTTTCAGTTTTGAATATTCCATTTTGGTTGGTTTTACTTATGGAAATTTCAATTAGAAGAATTATTCTAAAATTATAGATTTAGAAGAGTTTAAGATTTCTGCGAAATTTATGAAATAAGTCATTTTAGAGCAAGTAAACAGCATAAATATTCAGGTTATTATTAGAGCTAGAAGAGACATTAATATGTTTTTAGTTAATTTAAAACATTGAATATACATTTAATATAAAGACAGCTTAATATATATGCAAGATTTACATTTCTGTATGCAAATAATATTTACAGTTAAAGACTACTGGCTGTCTCATGAATCAAAATATTTTAAGAAGTAATAGGAATACTTGGAATTCTGTGCATTTAAAAGTTATTAGATGGAAAACTACAAAATAGTTGTAAGCCACTGTAGAACGGGGATATAAATAAGTACCTTAGAAAATAATACGGTGAACCCTCCCCGCCTCTGTTTTAATAATATGTAAGGATGGGAATATACCAGCTTTTTAAGGTAACTTTGTTATAACAGGTTTGTTCTGGGCATGACTATCAAAATTTTAAGTTTTGTAATTTCCCAGGGTATGTACAGATCTGTTTATAATGGAATTTTCAAATACTTGGAAGGAAAGAAATTACAAATAGAACCATTCTGTTTATGTTTGAAGATGCTTTTTTCAACCAGTTTGACTATATCAATATAAGCCATACTTGTTTCAACACACTAATTAACTGTTTCAGAGTTATTTAACAATTTTTCACTTTATCTTTAGGCTTGTGTTGTAAAACGTGAATTTAAGAAGGCAGAACAGTTAATTAAGCATGCAGTGTATTTGGCACGGTAGGTGATTGTTATTAAAAATACCATTTCAAATTGTTCCTTTCTACTTTATATCCTAATAGTTTTGTATCTTTTTATAGGGATCATTTTGGATCCAAACACCCAAAATATTCTGATACACTGCTAGATTATGGGTTCTACTTACTCAATGTAGATAATATCTGTCAGTCTGTTGCAATTTATCAGGTATGTTGATAGTTACACTTTTTTTCTTTCAACCTAAATTGACTTGCTGACCTGTAATTTGTGATGTATAAACCACTGTCTAAAAATAACTTTTTCTGAGCCCTTCCTCATATATGGTACTCCGTTATTTTACTAAATAATACCTAGAAGGCTTAAAACTTAATGTTTTAGGAATTAAAGAGTATCATCCAGGAAAAAAGTTCGGGGGTTGTGGGTCAGTATTTAAGAGTAGTTTTCCATTTTTCATTTACCGAGATGATGGCTTGTCTTTGTTGTTGATTTAGCTCAAATCATTATAACTGCCTTTGTAGTAGCAAGGAGGCTTGATAGCAATTATTTTAGGCCTTATCTCGGTCAGTCTCAGGAAAATGATGTGTTATGCCATCACTCTGGACAAGGTATCCTTGATTTTATAGTTTACTTCCGAAGAGGACATAGAGAAAAACACTAATGTAATTCCTAAGACATGTGAATGATTTTATTATTAAGCCATTGCCTTTTAAGTCAAACTTACTCTTTAGAAAATCAGGCTGTAGGTGAATTTTATGTTCTGTTGTGATTTAAATACAGCAGGACTTTTTTCAAAACTGATGGGATTGAGTATATAGAATCTATATTTAAATTACTAGGATGCTTAATTTAACTGGGTAGTGTCTTTTAAGGATTCACAGTATTACCAGTTATTCTCATGACTCTTTCAGGCAGCCCTTGACATTCGGCAGTCAGTGTTTGGTGGCAAAAATATCCATGTAGCAACAGCTCATGAAGACTTGGCTTATTCTTCTTATGTTCACCAGTATAGCTCTGGGAAATTTGACAATGCACTGTAAGTTCCACTTTCCTTTTCAGTGAGGGATTAAATACTGTTGCTATATTTTGTTTTGTTTTTTCCCAATGCAATACTTTTCAGTGTATCTTATGGATTAAATTTGTCCTCCTGGAACTTGAACAAGATACCTAAAATGTTCTTGAAGTCATTTAAAATCATATCAATTTATAAGCCATTTGTTTAGATCTTATGTGGTTTAATGTTGAGACATAGATCTCCATATAGAATATGACTTATTTTTTAAGTGTCTCCTTCAGTAATTTTTCTTTGACTAATACAGTAGTGTCTGGTTAAATGACAGACTTAACCTAAAAACTTGCTCATAACATGCAGAAATACTGAATAATGTAACAGTCATCTTTTTAAATGCATAACTGAGCTTGTAAGATAGAGAAGAAATCCCCAAGGGCCAGTAATGGACTAAAATCCAAAAAGGGTAGGCATGAACTACAGTATGAGTGTTGTGGGGTGGAAAGGCTTAGAAGGCTTAGAAGTTTCTGTAACCTTGGTTGAACAGCAATCCTGGGTTTAAGAGACAAGGCATTTAGCCCATAGGAAGCTGTGGCTTAGAAGTGAAACCCTCACATGAAGCCAAGATCAAGGCTACACCCTCGGAGAAAGAGCAGACTAGGGGAAAAAACTGCCCGCTGGCAAGAGAGGTGACATGGAAATTTGTCCAACTTAAGTTGGGCCCTCAGTTGCAAAAAAAAGGAGCCTCACAGGGGAATTTATAATTTATAGATGTCCACGTTGTGTTTGGGCATCATGCATGCAGGAACCCCCAAACTGAGGAAAACATTAAGAAGCACTTTGGGACTGCTAGTTCTCCTGGGATGCTTTTCAGGAGAAAATGCAAAACTCTTGGAAATAATTAACCTTCTGTCCAAGCCATACAGACTTCCCATAGATCTAGCTGTACCTGAGATGAACTCATCATAAAAAATATTTAAATAAGGGAACATTTCCCCCATGGGTGAGTCAGCAGACATAATGATCAAGATTAGAACACTAAAAATATCAGTTAGCAGAACTTTATGGCTGATACTATAAAGTAAGGTTTCTTAAATGTTTAAAGATATAAAACGGGTTGGCAAACTATGGCCTGAAGGCAAAATAAAGGTTTATTGGAACATAGCAGTGCTCATGCACTCATGTATTGTCTATGGTTGCTTTTATGCTGTAACAGCAGAGTTGAGTAGTTGGGACAGAGTGTAGCCGCATAATCTGAGATATTTACTATATGGCCCTTTACAGAAAAAAATGTGCTGGCGCTGATATAAAAGAAGGAATCAGTAATATTTTGGAGGGAAAATGAAGGAAAGAAGGCAGATATAAAAATAAAACAACTGAGGGAACTATACTCAGTATTTTGTAATAACCTGTAAGGGAAAAGGAATCTGAAAAAAAAATAGATATATATGTATGTATAACCGAATCACTTGGCCATACACCTGAAACTAACACAACATTGTAAATCAACTATAGTTCAATTAAAAAACTAAAACAACTGATACATCCTACAGCATGAATGAACCTTTAAAACATTGTGCTAAGTGAAAGCAGCCAGTTACAAAGGACCACATATTGTATAATTTCATTTATATGAACTATCTAGATACAGGCAAACAAGTAGAAACAGAAAGTAAGTTGGTGGTTGCCTAGGGCTGGTGGAGTTGGAGGAAAATGAAATGACTCCTAAAGGGCACAAGGTTTCTTTCTGAGGTGATGAAAATATTCTGAAATTAATTGTGATGGGTACGTAACTCTGTAATATACTAAAAACCTTCAATTGTACACTTTAAATGGGTGAATTGTGTTGGTATGAATTGTCTTAATAAGCACTTTTATTACGAAAAACATTATAATAGCTGGAATTGGAAAATAGTCATTGACATTAAAAGTAGACAAGTTAAACAGCAGATTAGACACAACTAAAGAGACAGTGAACTGGAAGACAGATCTGAGAAAACTAATGATTACCTGGAAGCTGGGAATAGAAGGCGTGGAGTTGTTTGAGATTATCTGGCAGATAAAATAGACAAACAGCTTGCTTTCTGTTTGACGAGATGGGCCATGAACAAATAACCAAACATGTCAGGTGAGAATACATGCTATGAAGGAGAATAAAGTAAGCTAAGAGTTTAAAGAGTGATGGTAGATTTTTTAGGGTCTTTTGTACAGGCTGGTCTGGAAAAACTTCAGTGTGGGTAAGCCATGTGGATATTTAGGGGACAGCCATTACAGAGAGACAGTAAAGCGAGTGCAAGAGTCATAGGTGAGCACGTGCTTTACGTGTTCAGAAAACTGCAGTTCCTGTGTGTCTGGAAGGAAAAGAGGGGATTGTTTCTGAGAATGGTAGGAGATGAGGTCAGAGAGGTAGCCCAGTGAAAAATCATATTATATTGAGCCTTATAGGCTGTGATAGCAACTTCACTGTTGATTCTGAGGGAGATGGGAATCCACTGGATGTTTAAAAGTTCAGTCTACAAAAGATTGGAACTTTAAAAAAAAAAAAAAAACTGGTCCTTTTCCACAGATAGTTTTAGAAATTCAGTATTATAAATTGTGATTTTTTTTAATGCTTAAATTATTTGTAACTTAAAAGAAATGCCAGAGTATATCTATCTGTATTGCAGATTTCATGCAGAAAGAGCTATTGGTATCATTACCCACATCCTACCTGAAGATCATCTTCTTTTGGCTTCTTCAAAGAGGGTGAAAGGTACCCTTTGTAATCTAGTCTCATATATATATACACACATGTATGTATGTTTTTTTTTAAGATTTCTTTCGCTATCAATTATAATAGATGTCTACTCTCTGATAACTTTAAAATCGACGGTATATGGTATAAAATAGGGGTATTTGTTTATTTCCTCAGGATTAGACTGCATATTACTAAAATAGCCAATTCACTGATTTAAAGTATTTGCCTACAACTCTAAGAATTTGCAGTGGTTCATAATGAAAGGTTGTTCACATCTCTCATATAACATTGTTAATAGGCCAGAATACATTTCTTTTGCCTCTTTCTTTACCTTTTCCTACCTTCCTTCCTCTCTTTCCTTTCACTCATTCATTCATTCAGTCAGTCCTTTCTTTTGAGGAGAGGATGGAAGAATCACAAATTATTACTGTGCAGTGACAAGGGTAGGAAACTGAAGATGGGTTTTTCTCATACCTTCAGTTTTATCATTCAAGCTTCTGAAACTCAGTTTCATATCAGGTTACCCTTAATGTTGTAAGGCTCTTACCACATACCACTTTCTTCTTATTAACTCTTCTGCAAATCACTACCAAGGCTTTCATTTTGCCAACATGATTGGGTCACCCATGTGGTAATTCCATGCATGTTGGATAACTTTTACCTTAATTCTGGAACTGGGTTTTACCTCCCCTCTAGGTTTGCATTTTTAAAGTCATGCAAGTAATACACGATTAATGTCAAAAATTAAAAGTTAGAAAAGAGAAAAAATTAAGTTACCTGAAATCTCATCGATCCAGAATCAACATTTTGGTGAATATTCTTTTAAACTTTTCTTTCTTCAAATGCTGAAATGAGTGAATAATTTTTTTTAGTTCTGTAATCTGCTTTGTTCAATTAATATATTATCAACATTTTCCCATTTCAGTACATGTAGGTATATATCATTTTTTCTAATGTTCTTAACCTCACCTGTCTTATTGGACCTTTAAATTGTTTTTTAACCTTTTGTTCTTTAAAAATGCTACAGTGAACTAAATCTCTTTTTACTTTTGTGCATATGGACAATTTTCCTAGAAATAAAATTGCCTGGTAAAAGAATATGTGTTTTTAAGACTTTAAATGGAATTTGAGGGTCTTGAATGGGACTTTGAAGTTAAATTATCTTCTTGACTGGTTTGATTGGTCAAGTGAGTTAGGAGGAAACCAGTTCTTTTAGCTGTATTTGGTTAAAGGTTATATAATTTACAAAGTGTGGTTTCAAAATTTTCAGCAGTGCTTAGGTACTCCTTGACAACTTTTTCACAACTTTAAAAAATTTGCCTCTTTATTCTTGTCTTCCTTGTATTTGCTTAAACAACAAATTCACATCAGCAAAGCATAACAGGTCTGGTAAAATAGAGAGTAATTCTACAAAATAATTTGTTGTATACCATTGTTTTTCTTAAATTTGAAATTCATTATACTGTGCAAAATAGAATGACCAAAAGTGTATTTTTTCATTAAAATGGAATACTTTCATCTTTACCAGTTCTGTGGCATGGGATATGGTTTATGGTTCTAAACCATAAGCATATATAAGTATATACAACTAACATCTGTAAAATTTAGTTTTAAATTTTATGTTCTGATTAGCTTTGATACATGGTTTGGAAATGCACTAATTTTATTGCCTTCTTATTCAGCACTTATTTTAGAGGAGATTGCAATTGACTGTCATAATAAAGAAACTGAACAGAGGTTGCTTCAAGAAGCTCATGATTTGCACCTGTCTTCACTCCAGCTAGCTAAAAAAGCTTTTGGGGAATTTAATGTACAGACTGCAAAACACTATGGAAACCTTGGAAGACTTTATCAGTCAATGAGAAAATTTAAGGTTAGAAGCACATTTTACTATATATTTCTCTCTCTAAATAATCTTAGGTAATAAAGTATAATCTTACATAATAAGTAAATCTTAAATAATGCTTCTTTAGTAATCTTAAATAATAAGGTATACATTTATTATACTCCTACATTATTTCACATAAGAATTGAGAAAATGGCTAGTATAAAACAACAGGGGCTTCCCTGGTGGTGCAGTGGTTAAGAATCCACCTGCCAATGCAGGGGACGCGGGTTCGAGCCCTGGTCTGGGAAAATCCCACATGCCGCGGAGCAGCTAAGCCGGTGCGCCACAACTACTGAAGCCTGCGAGCCTAGAGCCCATGCTCCGCAACAGGAGCGGCCACTGCAATGAGAAGCCCGCACACTGCAACGAAGAGTAGCCCCCTCTCGCCTCAACTAGAGAAAGCCCGCGCGCAGCAACGAAGGCCCACCGCAGCCAAAATTCATAAATAAATAAAAATAAATAAATTTTTTAAAAAAGACAGTCAAAATATAAGTAAAATTCAAAAATACAGACCCTAGAAAAATAAATATATCAAACCATAAAGGCTAAAACAGTTATTATAGACTTAAAACATAGCTCTTAGCTAGTAGTTTAAGTTAGACTTAAAACATAGCTCTTAGCTAGTAGTTTAAGTACAGCACTTAGCAGAATGCCTGCCACATAATAGGTATGTAAGAAATATAAGATATTGCAAGTGTTATTAATTGTAGTGATGATAAAAATTTACTGAATTTAGTTCCCTTTTAGAATTTTGGGTCATAGATTCTTATTGTCCATTACAGGGTCACAATAAGGACGGGATGAGAGTTGCTGCTTAAGACATTCATTTTTATCTAAAAATCAGTTTACACATTTCTCAATTAACCTGAATTTGGTTTGTTGGAATAAAAATTGTCAAAACTCCAAAAAATAAAATAAAGTGTACTTCTATGTAAAATAACATACTATAGTGTAGAGTTTCTTAACAAGGTTCAGTTAAATTTTAGAGTGTATTAACTGAAAGAAGAAATTTTCATTTTAGAATATTTTGATGTTAATTTCTTCTAACAATTTTTTGTTACAAGGACAGGTTTTCTTTTGTCATTTTGGTATACGACACTATTACTTTCATCAGCTTTTGTGCACAGCTTCCCCAAACCAGTAAGGCTTCCCGTAGGCAACTTTTGGAAGAATATAGTGTGTTCTCTGATCAGATTGCCTTATGCCATCCATAAGACGTCTTTGGCATTTAGAAGAATCTTACTCATGGGGTAAGAATTGTTGACATAAGAAAAAGTATAATCTAATAGTTAATACACCTTAATTGTTTTTCAGGAAGCGGAAGAAATGCACATCAAAGCAATTCAGATTAAAGAGCAACTTCTTGGTCAAGAAGATTATGAAGTAGCCCTTTCAGTGGGACATCTGGCTTCTTTATATAATTATGACATGAATCAGTATGAAAATGCTGAGAAACTTTATCTGCGATCTATAGCAATTGGTATGTTACTTTAAAATTTTCTTAGTCAGTTGATTAGAGATCAACATGTCTTATATGTTGTATAGGGAAGTGTTATTATTAAGACTTAAATGAGTTTAGAGCTGCTAAGGATATCCAGAAACCACTCAGAAATCATCTGAAACATTTTGCTAAAGATTATTTATTGATGTTGAAGCCACTAGTAAGAAATATGACAGTAGAGTGTCAAGTAAAGGCAAAAGTAGTTATTTTTAAATATTTGTGTAAACACTACCCCCAGCCCATCCTCTCCCTTCTTCTGATTTTAACATAGACCCAGTTTGCCTGTTTTTTAACTTGATATAAATGAAATCATACAATGTATATTTTTATATGCCTGGTTTCTTTTGGTGAACATCAATTGTGAGATACATCTGTGTTGTTCATATCACTGTTGCTTGTTAATTTCCAGTGCTGTGTAATATTGTATTGGATTAGTATATCATTATTTAATCCATTCTACTGTTAATGGATATTTGGAACATTTGAATTGTTTTCAGTTCAGCCCTATTACAAAATAAGATACTGTGGTCATCATCTGAATGTTGTGCCTATTAAAACTCTTCCCCATTTTTATATTGACTTGTCTGTCATTTTCTTATTGGTTTATAGAAGTTCTTTATATACTTTGGATGTATCTGTTGGTTAAATGTGTTGCAGATAACTCTCACTCTACTGCTTCTTCCTTCCTTCCTCCCTCCCTCCCTCCCTTTCTTTCTTTTTTGATTGGTTGTACCGGGACTTAGTTGCAGCAGGCGGGCTCCTTAGTTGTGATGTGCGAACTCTGTCTTTTTTTAATTTTTTAAAATTTTTATTTATTTATTTATTTTTGGCTGCATTGGGTCTTTGTTGCTGCGTGCAGGCTTTCTCTAGTTGCGGCGAGTGGGGGCTACTCTTCGTTGCGGTGCACGGGCTTCTCATCGAGGTGGCTTCTCTTGTTGCAGAGCATGGGCTGTAGGCACATGGGCTTCCGTAGTTGTGGCTCACAGGCTCTAGAGCGCAGGCTCAGTAGTTGTGCATGGTTGCTAAGTTGCTCTGCGGCATGTGGGATCTTCCCGGACCAGGGCTTGAACCCATGTCCCCTGCATTGGCAGGCGGATTCTTAACCAAAGCACCACCAGGGAAGTCCACGTGCGAACTCTTGTTTGCAGCATGCATGTGGGATATATTTCCCTAACCAGGAATCAAACCTGGGCCCCCTGCATTGGGAGCATGGAGTCTTAACCCACTGCGCCACCAGGAAAGTCCCTACTTCTTACTTCTTGATGGTGCCTTTCAAAGACCAGAAGTTCTTAGATTTTAATGTAATCAAATATTGCTCTTTTCTTTTACGGTTAACACTTTTTATATTCTGTTTAGGAAATCTTTTCCCACCCCAAAGTCATGGAGATACTCTTTTGGAAGATTATCTTCTGGAAACTTTATTTTACCATTCACATTTAGATCCACAGCCCTGAAATTGATTTTTATTTATGGTGTAAGGTAGCAGTCAAATCCCCCACCCCCCGCCTTTTTTTTCCTCCGTATGGATATACAGTTGACCAGGACCGTTTTTTCAAAGGACTGTCCTTTCCCCTCTGCTGTGCTACCTTTGCCAATAAATCATATATTCATGTATGTGAGATTGCTCATTATCCATAATATATTACCTTGCTCAATCCTGGAAGTCCCATATTTTCTGTGTATCTTTTTGCACAAATGTTCAGATACATAAATATTTTATTTTCCCTTTTATACATAAAAGGTGGCAAACTCTTGGTACTTTTTTGTACTTTGCTTTTTTTTTTAACTCAACAGTATACCCTATAAATGACTCCATGTCAGTTCATAAAGAGCTGGGAGCTCCCTCCTCTGTTTATAGCTGCATAATATGCCTTGAATGGATGTTCCATAGTTGAGTGGATGTTCCATAGTAGATTGAAACAAATCTTCATTTGTTTCTAATATTTCGCACTTATAAACAATGCTGTAATAAATAGCCTTGTGCATATGTATTTTTCTGCTGTTGAAGGTGCTGCCATTCTTTAGATCTCTTTTAAGTCCTAGAGGTAGATTATGGCTAGGACTATGTTGGTGAATGCTGATAAAAGAATTGAATCTATTCCTTTTAAGGGAATAAAACAAAGCCACCTTATTTTAAAGAACTGAGCTTGTGTTGTGGAAACTACTTGTTATTTCATTATTTATTTGAGTTTTCTTTCTTTTTATGTTTACTTCCAGGGAAGAAACTTTTTGGTGAAGGCTACAGTGGACTAGAATATGATTACCGAGGTCTCATTAAACTTTACAACTCCGTTGGAAATTACGAGAAAGTGTTTGAATATCACAATGTTCTGTCTAACTGGAACCGGCTGCGAGATCGGCAGTATTCAGTGACCGATGCTCTTGAAGATGTCAACACCAGCCCCCAGTCCACTGAAGAAGTGGTGCAGTCCTTCCTGATTTCTCAGAATGTTGAGGGACCGAGCTGCTGAGGGAGGACCTCAGTTAACTAATTTACCTTTTCCCAGATTCCAGGGAATTCATACTGTGAAATCAAAATCATGTTGTTTTTTCGGGGCTGGAATTTGCATTGAAACACTGGTCCAGTCCATTGACCCTATTTGGGTGATCCCTATCTTGCAGAGTGTCCATAGGAATAAGCATATATTCAGTTATATTCAGCATGTACCGCATGTGTAAGTAATCTGGCCCATATTTTCAACCTAGTAGAACAAACAACAGGAATTGTTTTTTCTTTTTAAAAAATAATTCATTTTGCAGAAAGCCTGAAAGAAAAATAGAACCCCTAAATAAAACTATTTAAGAGTTTAAAAGAGTTGCATTCTTATTATGTAAGGATGATTTTAACAACTTTTTAACATATAATTCTTCCTTGAGGAGGTATTCAATACTGTATTGTAAAGAAATTTTATGGGGAAACTCTTTATATGCAGTATAGAAAGGTTAACACAAGTACTAATGGAAGAGGGACATCCAGACTTAGGTCTGGCTACCTTACCCAGAGAAGTGGATACAACCACTCCAGAGCTCTGTTACAAGGGAAGGACTGTCAGATTCATCTGAACTGGACCAGTGTTGATCTGTAAGTAACAGGAAAGCTGATAAACCAGCAGTTCTAACTCTTTGGTTGTTTTGGTTTTGTTGTGTTTTTTGGGGGTACAAAAATGCAAGATGCTCTGATAGCGTTTGCTAACAGGACCAGGAGGATCTGAAAAGGACCAGCCTAATGTAGAAAGGGGTTATTTGGACCAGAAGCTTTAGATTATATTTTAGCCCCTGCCTATACTTTTATCAGTAGAATGATTTCATTTAGATGTATAATGAAAAGTGATCATGCAAAAGTTATATTCATGTAATAGACACCAAACTAGGGGAATTTGGCAATTTCAGTGGCATATTTTAGTCAAGGTACACAGATGGCAATGCCATAAGCAAGTCTATAAATATCTGCTGCAGCCATCTCCCTCATTTTAAATGTTACCCTAATAAGCAACACAGTTAGCAAGTATATTGGCTAAGAGTCATGAAATAGCTCATGTCCAGATGGGAATTATAGGTTACTGTGTGGTTTATGGGGATTAATGGAAAAATGAATTCCGAAAAACAGCAAGTCTTCTTAGAAATCCTTCATGTTTATGGTAAATAATAGTGCAACTAGGTCATTTTATTTGAAATTCAAGAGTCAAGTGGAAAGATTCCCCTAATGATTTATCTATTTCACTAACTTGTCTTTCTGTTTATTGGGTTTTGATTTTTTTTTTTAAGCCAGTCAGGTTATTTAATGTTGAGGTAATATTCAAATTTGAGAAGTTGTGACATGTAGCAATCCAAGAAACAAAAAAGGTCTTTTGCTGTTACCTCAGTTCTTATTATAGTGGCCTATTTGGTGCCTCTGTAGTTAAGAATCAGGGTTTTTCCCCCCTATTTTCAGGGGTTCATGACTTGGCTGTTAGAGATGTTGCTCCTGGCTAATGCTGGGAGTGGTCTGTGGGTGAGTGGATGTGTGCTGAATTTTGGTTTTCTTTTAACAGGCATGTTGGGGTGGGAGGGGGAAAAAATCTAAACTGTCCACCACATTGACTACAGAAAAAGTAATTGGAGATTCCAGATAAATTTGATTTTAAACACTTTTTTGGACTTCCTAAATACAACCTTGTTTAAAACTGTTATTTGCCGTCTTGTTAGTTATGAGCCGGTGTTTTTAAGTCCCCAGGTGGGCATTGACTAGGGGAGGTACCTAAAGAGATGAAGCAAGCCCAGACCCTAAGATTATAGCTATGTGATTTTGAAACCTGGGTTTAATCCTCAAATTGAATTATTTTTAATTTTGAAAAGAGTACATTGGCACACCTGCACCTCCCCCTTCCAGTTTATTACAATCTAATGCCAAGAGGCACCTCTTTATTAATTACCAAATAGTCTGTGTGACCAAGGACTAACATTTTTAAGTTACTCAGCTCTATCCTCATGGGCCTATATATTTAATACCTCCAAAGATACTTTAAGGATAGGCTTTGTACACTTTTGTTGGTTATTTAGAGTCCTGTGGTATGTTTGTGGTATAGGAATGTCATGGTAAATTGTTTTTCAATAAATATTTTGAAACTTATGTTTTCATATGAAGTTTTTTTTTTAATCTATATTTTTGGTTTTGTGCACATATAGCATTTCCTAGGATAAAATCAAGCAAATGACTTAAGGCCTCATCTTCTCTAATTCAGTCTGAACTCAGCTTAGCTCACTCAGTGATAAAGCAACATGATATTTAGAAGCCTAGGATCACAGGGTGATAATATTAAACAGCTGCCAGTTTTTCTTAAAAAAAAAAGTCATTATTGGTAGTTCCCCCTTATTGCCACTGCTTTAATGTAGTTTTCTGTAAATCCATATACTTTGACTTAATGCAGACACTCTAGGTTGAGAAGAGAAATTGCCAGTTTCTGTTAGTGATATAACTTAATGTGCTATTATTTCTGGTTTTAATGAAGAATAATACCCTAATTATTTTTAAGTGTGTGATTTATCCTTTCAGTAGGGATGTTTAGGATAAGTTAGGGAGGTAAATATCATCATGATTTTTGGGGTTAGACAAAATCTCAAAGCAAAGAATAAAATTACCTCACAATAGCCAGTTGCTTGAACAAACTTTTTATATATGGTGGGGTTGTGTGTCAGAAATCCTAGACCAACTTAAAAGATTTTTCTGGAAGTTCAGCAAAGTAATATTAAATAAGGGGCCTTTGGTCTCATCCTTTCCTGGCTTTCATTTTTTCTCTCTTACCCAGTCTTTTGGCTAAAGTTTGGTGCTACTCAAGTTGGGTGCATCAGGGAGCCCCGTAACATTCGTGAGCCACACAGGTGGTCGGTCACTCCTACGTTCAGTTTAGGAGAGCCAGTTGGGTTTTTTAGACCATAATTTTTATGGGTCCCCAAAGCTGACTTTGCCTGAAGCATTAAGACCCTTATTATCATCAAATTTTGCCTCTGTTCGGCAAAAAATGAACTCATTATTGCTTTGGGGTAATCCCCACACAGGTGTGCTTTCACTTGTGAAAATGAAAGATTTGACAAAGACCTTTGTTCTTAGCCTGTTAGAGAAGGGTTCATAATATTGTGAAAACCAGGTCCAGCGGCTGCAATCATAAATAATGAGAGTGCCATCTGGCTGCGCCTTATAGTGCAGACAGAATGCTGAACAGTAAACACATGCCTAGAACATGATTGAAGCTTTTGGCCATACTTTACAGATTGAAAGAATGGTTTGCTGAGTAGCAGGTAGAGGCTTTCACCGCTATCCAAAAGTAGAGCGTTCCCATGAAACCTCTTTAAGCCAAAACAGGTGAACAGCAGAGAGGCAGTTACCTTAGGACATGTCTTGCTAATGGATGCACAAAATAAATTGAGGTAATGCACAGAAACTCGCACAGTTGTGGCTTGAAGCTGAGATGCTGAGCGCAGTTCTAGGGGAGGAGCTTGGCAGTGCCACTCTCGCTCAGGGTGCCACTGCCTCTATAACAGCTGTCTGCAAAACAAGCGCTGCATGCTAATTTTGCTTTTCACCTTTTTTCGTAAGAGTGAAGATCCTTTTGGATTTTTTTCGGTTAGCAAAAACAGGTGCTAATGTAGGTCTTTCATAAAAGCAGAGTAGCATAAAGTGAACTTTCAGAAAGCAGAGGATACCTGTATTAACTGCTACTCAGTTTTGTTGGTTTTTTCCCCCTGAATTTGTAGCCTTGCTGCTTCCAAACTGTTCTTTTTCTGGATGGCAAAGTTACTACTGGAAAAATACTTATTTATAAGTAAAAACGTTTTTAAGAGTTTTATTTTTGCTTTAAGAATTAACATGTATATTTCACCTCTTGGCTTTGGAGGACCTCAGTTCTTGCTAGAAAATTCCTTTTTTTATCTGACATTTGAATTAATCTCCAGCTTGAACACTAGTAGTTGTATTGTCCACAGATCTCAGGAATGTTTTAGGCAGAAAACTGGTTTTACCCTGTTGGTGATCTGAAGGAGTGTGCTTTGGCATTTTTTAAAATAATGCTATTCTTTAATTACAGTCCTAGGCATCTATAGCATGAGTGGCCTTAGTGAGTTTTTTGAAGTGCACATTTTTTTTTCAAAAGTAAAATTTAAGATTAAAAATATATGCTATATATAGGTATCTAGAAAACTTGGTTTGTGGTGCACAAGTGTTGGATCACTAAATAACTTTGCAGGTACCATTTGTGTAACATTACTCATTTCTGTAGATTTCTTTTATGGGAAGATATGTTGCCATGGTAACTAAAACTTTTCAATTTAGTTCCACTTTTATGATGTGAATGAATGCTATGTTTTATTAAATATTACCAGGTCAGTACTATTTTTATACTTTACTAAGCAACAGGGGATTTTAGTTTAATAGACTCAAAAATCTCTTAATGAAACAAAAGCAAATCACTGTCAATTCTTTACATGAAAATCCCCACTAATAGTGCCACAGTAATTTCTATAGAAATACCTAAGGTCATTGATAGATTTTTTAAAGGCAGTTAATTCTTCATTGTGTCAGAATGACCTTTCATGTCATCCTTATCACAAACTTGTAGTGCCCACCATTATTTGTAACCATTAAACCATACTAAGTATGTTTGTAATCAGCATTGTGATATATTCTGTACTTGTATTGCTAAAAATGAATTATTGACTTAATAAATATAGTGTTCCTGCATTCATAGTGTATCTGTTTCCAATTTAGTTGTGCTCACTTTTGGTTGGGACTTGGGATTGTTGAAACATCACAGACTTTTTATTAGAGAACAGTGTGAGAGAAACTGTTGGAACTAGAACAACAGTGTTCTTGCTCAACAAAAGTGAGCTGTGTGGCAGAGAAGACACATGGTAACAGCATCTGGAGATGGTGCTCGTGAAAGTACTTTGGAAACGATAAGCACTGCATTAATGCAGGGGACTTTCTGATCTTTACAGAATTAATCACACCACTCTTTTCCCTAGTCTTCTGACTCTAAAAGGCTGAGAATGGGTGATGAGACCTGGTGAAGTTCTGCTGGTGACAATGGAGAAAACCCTGGGTGTGGGTTAGGGTTCAAGCCCTGCCTGTCAACAGTAGGAATTTGAGATATGTCATTATAAGCCTCTTTGTGTTTTATTTCCTCCTATGAATGGCGGGGTCACATTAGGTCTTTTTAAAAATCCACCATGAAACAGCATGAATCTAAAGCACTCAGGAAATGAAACGCGATTTTAAAAGATTACAAAGAAAATTGATCAACATTTAGACAAAATCCCACCTGCACTTGGAATAGTCAGCACTGACTTCGTCACCTGCCACCTTTGGTGATAATGAACTTTTTTTTTTGTCTGCGCTGTGCGGCTTGCAGGATCTTAGTTCCCCGACCAGGGATTGAACCCAGCCCTCCACAGTGAAAGCATGGAGTCCTAACCGCTGGACCACCAGGGAGTTCCCTGGTGATACTGAATTTAAATTTTTTTCCTTTTACATCTCCATGACTTTGAACATGCTATTTCCTCTGTTGTATGGAATGCCATTTCTTGTATAAAATCTCCCTCATCGAGCTGAAAGGACAAGGGAAGCTTTCCCTTAAAGCTTGAGTTGCCACTTCTTGGTACTTATGCAGCATTTTATTTAAAGCTTTGTTAAAGCCATTGTCATGATCATATATACACCCACGTTCATAGCAGCATTATTCGCAATAGCCAAAAGGTGGAAGTAATCCAAATGTCCATCAATGGATGAACGCATAAAAAATGGATAAAAATGTGGTACATACATACAATGGAATGTTCTTCAGCCTTAAACAGGAAGGGAATTCTGATGCATGCTACAACATGGATGAACTTTGAGGGCATTATGCTAACTGATATAAGCCAGTCACAAAAGGGAGAGGAGAGCGAGTAAATACTGGATGGTTCCACTTACATGAGCTATCTAGAGGAGTCAGAAAGTAGAAGAGTGGTTGTCAAGGCTGGAGGGGAGGAAAATGGGGAGAGGCTGCTTAATGGGTGTAGTAGAGTTTCAGTTTTGCAAGATGAGAGTTCCGGAGATCAGTTGCACAACAATGAATATAATTAACAGTACTGTGCACTTAAAAATAGTTAAGATGGTTAAGTTTTATGAGTTCCCACAATTTTAAAAAATTTCTGGACAACTGCATAAAATAGTTAAGCCGGACAGGATATATAAAGTTTGAAAAGAATGTGATCACTTCCAGACAGTACCTTATTTTTTTTTTAAAGGAGGGTTTTTTAAATATATAAATTTATTTATTTATTTATGGCTGCATTGGGTCTTCGTTGCGGTGCGCGAGCTTCTCATTGCGGTGGCTTCTCTTGTTGCAGAGCACGGGCTCTAGGCGCACGGGCTTCAGTAGCTGTGGCTCGTGGGCTCTAGAGTCCAGGCTCAGTAGTTGTGGTGCATGGGCTTAGTTGCTCCGCGGCATGTGGGATCTTCCTGGACCAGGGCTCCAACTCGTGTCCCCTGCATTGGCAGGCAGATTCTTAAACACTGCACCACAGGGAAGTCCTGGATTATTTTAAATCAAATCCAAGAATCATTGTTTTGTCTAGATTATCTTTAAAATATAAAGACTTTAAAAATATGTAGGGCTTCCCTGGTGGCGCAGTGGTTGAGAGTCCGCCTGCCGATGCAGGGGACACGGGTTCGTGCCCTGGTCCGAGAAGATCCCACATGCCACGGAGCGGCTGGGCCTGTGAGCCATGGCCGCTGAGCCTGCGCGTCCGGAGCCTGTGCTCCACAACGGGAGAGGCCACAGCAGTGAGAAGACCGCGTACTGCAAAAAAAAAAAAAAAAATATATATATATATATATATATATATATATATATATAAAACTCCAGGGACTTCCCTGGTGGTCCAGTGATTAAGACTCCATGCTTCCACTGTAGCGGGCAGGGGTTCAAACTCTGGTCGGGGAACTAAGATCCCTCATGCCATGCAGCATGGCCAAAAAAAATTAAAAACCTTATATATATATCTCCAAAATACTATTACCGCACTTAAGAAATATTAACTTATCCTTTTATATCATCAAATTTGTCAGCCCATGTTCAATTTCCCTGAATGTTTCAGAAACGTTTTTGTAGAACTGGTTTGTTCCAATCAGGGTGCAAACATGGTCCTCTTATGTCCTTTGGTCATAGTTCTTCAATCTCTTTTAATTTTTAGATTTTCTCTTCCTCTTTTTTCCCCCCTTTGAAGTTTATATATTAAAGTAACTGGTTTGTTTGTTCTGTGAATTTTCACATCTTCAAGAGTTTGCTGATTCTGTCCCCATGGTATCATTTAATGTGCTCCTCAGTCCCTTGTATTCCTATGAGCTGGTAATAGAGCTAGAAATCTAATCAGATTCAGTTTCAAATTTTTTGCAAACATACTGCTTAGCTGGAGGCCCATAATGTCTGGTTACAGTATTTTGCTTTATGATGTCAAGATTAATCTGTGAATTCAGATGTTGTCTTCTGTTTAACTTGACTATTAAGTTTTTAATATCAATAATTATTTTTCATTTTAAAATTTTCATTTGGTTCTTTTTAGAATCTGTATACCCTTTTCCTATCATATCCTGTTTGGTTTTTGTATATCTTTTTCTCCTTTTTCATTAAAACCCAACTCTACATGAACAGACAGATCAACAGACCAGAACAGAAAGTTCAGAAATAGACCCAAGTAAGTCAGGAACTTAATATATAAGGATGACATTTCAAAACAGTGTAGAAAAGGTGGATTTTTCCCTTATATGTTATATCCTATAAATACATTCCCACATGCGCAAGGATAACCATTTAGCCACCTGAAAAATATATATATTGGAATCCTATTACACAACTTAAATCAAAATAAATTTCAGATAGACCAAAGATTTAAATGTAAAAACTGAAATCCTAGTGCTAGAAGAAGGAAAGATAGAATTTTAAATATTCTCTGAGTGAGGAAGACCTTTCGAAGTCATAAAGAAGCCTTAAAAGAAAAGACTGATAATTTAACTATATAAAAATAGGAAATGTCTGCCTGCACAAAGGAAAAAAATTGTAAAGTCAAAACCCAGGAGTACTGGATGTGGAGTCAGGAGACCTGGAAAGCCCATCTCTCAATTCAGCTGTGGTAGCCCCTAAGCCCCTCCTTCCTTCTCTGTAATGGGGCAGAATCTCCCTCACAAGTTTGACATGAAGGTCCGAGGAGAATGGATGCAAAGCACTTTGCCATCTCTCCTGAGTCATAGCATTTGCCGCAGTGTTATTACGAAGAGAAGACGGCCAGGAGACTCTGGTAGCCTGGGGTGGGTGTGGGTCAGGTAGCAGTTAATCATTACATCTGTGGTCAGGAGACTCTTCTGTTTGAGACTTTAGGGAAAGTATCCATTATTCACTAGGACAGGAGCCATCAGTGAGGCATGTTCCTCAGGGTGAGCCTATCCACAGGCAGCTTAGGTCAAGGTGTGGTTTGGGGTTTCCACCAAGGCTCCCCACCCCCAAATAACCTCCCCCACCCACTATTTCTGGTGTCCCCAAGTCCACCTTAGAGATATCGTTACTAAGAAAATACAGCCGATCCTAGGAGAAGTCATACATTGGGTCTTGTGTGTTACTGACATTTTGTGGGAAGTGAGCATGTTGGCTGAGAGCAGGTGGAACGTGTGTCCTTGGTGTGTGGTATGTGTACTGGCCTGGGGTCATCAGGTCTGAATTCTCGTCCCCCTTCTGGCATTGACTTCCTTCTCAACCTTGGAGAAGTAACCTTTCCTCTTGGGCCTCTTTTATCCCCTCTGAACCAGGTGGTGTTTGGGTGAAAGGTCTATTTTGGTTCATTTATTCATTAAATCATTCATTCATCAAATGTGTGTTAAGTGCCTGCTACATGCTGGGTACTATTGTAATTACTTGGGAAGAACATTCCAGACAGAGGAAACAGCCAGTGAAAAAGCCCTCAGGCCGGAGTATGCTTGACAGGTATGAGAAAAGCAAGGATGAGGGCAGAGAGGCAACAGAATGGACAGGGATAGATCATCGAGGGCCTTGCAGGCCCTCGCAAAGACTGGCTTTTAACATGCATGAGGGAAAAAGCTTTTGGAAGGTTTTGCTTGCTTGTTTGTTTTAATACATTATTTTCAGAGAAGTTTTAGGTTCACAGAAAAATTGAGCAGGAGGTACACAGATTTCCTGTATACTGCCATCCCCACACGTGCACAGCCTTTCCCATTACCCACATCCCCCATCAGGGGGTAGATTGATTACAACTGATGAAACCTGCATGGCTACAACATAATCACCCAGCGTCCATAATTTACATTAGGGTTCACTCTTGGTGTTGCACATTCTATGGGTCTGGACAAATGTATAAATGACATGTATCCACGATTCTAGAATCGTATAGGGTATTTTCACTGCCCTAAAAAGCCTCTGTGCTGTTGGAGGGTTTTGAGCAGAGCAATGTCATGTGATCTGCCTTTTTAGAATTCTGAGATCCTACTGAATTTGAGGAAGGAGTTAAGGAGCCTCCAAAACGAAGCCTCACCTGTTGCCCATTTTGCTTTCAGGCCTCCTGATTGTCCTCAAGGCTGGTAGGAAGCTCCCCCATTTCCTCCTGGTCTCCATCTCTTTCCACGGGAAGAAGAAGGCTGTAGAGTTCCATATTTCCTCTAGGTGGCGGTGCTGCCTCGCACACAGGGTTCACCTTCTTCTGTTCCGTTCCCCAGACAGCCGGCCCTTTCCCTGGGACTTGTCAGTGAAATCTCTCAGAGTGGAGAAAATTGGAGAGCCCCCAGTCGTCAGGGTTACCCTCCAGCCTGCTTGCCCTTCTCTCACAAATCCTCCCTGCTTTTTTTTAAAAACTTAATTCTTATTTTATGTTGGAGTATAGTTGATTTACAATGTTGTGTTTGTTTCAGGTGTACAGCAAAGTGATTCAATTATACATATGCATATACCCATTCTTTTTCAGATTCTTTTCCCATATAAAATCCTCCCTGCTTTGTCAGGACTGTCAGGAACACCCAGTAAGGCTGATCCCAGGCCCCTGCCTTAGCCTCTCATTTTGCTTCTGGGAGGCAATGGGTACCAGGAACAAAGAAGCAGCTGGGGCTGCCACCTCCTTCCCTATTTATGCTTCCCTGTACTTGGTCTTCAAGTCTAGACTGATATTCATTTTAACATTTTAAATCTTTGATGATATTCACTCCTGAGTACAAATTGAGAGAGGAAAGGAAAAAGGGTCACACACATTTGTTCTGGTCCCATCCGCTCCAGCCCATACTGGGCACTGTATGTTGCTGCCGCTAGCAGAGTCCTGATTCTTCTGTGTTCTTGGAATATAATTGGACGGGCTTCTCCTCCTGGAATTGACCTCCATCCACATGGCCTTTCTAGCTAGAAACAATGTACCACCTTCACTTCCTCCCCTTCCCTTCCTTTCTCATCTCCCACTTCTGTCACCAAAAACTGTCAACTTTACCTTAGTCTCACAAATTCACTCCTCCCCCATTCATGCACAGCTTCATTGCATTTGTATATACCCTAAGGGTAACAAATACTAAAGGCTAAAAGGATCAAAAGGTGATAGAAAGGAAGTGAAGAAGGCCAGTGTGTAAGGCAACCGGGAGGGTGGGGACTGTGGTGAACTGGAAAGAGTATCAGTGAAACCTGAGCCCCATGTGTGTCTCAGCCCCAGCCAGGTGTGGTCATTTGAGAAGACAGGTCCAAGTGTGGCCGGTTTTTTAAACTGCTGTTGTTTATAATGTGAAATGTACCAAGTTAATATTGGCAACTGACTTTCTTTATAAAAATGTTTTAAACAGGTAGACCACCACAAGGGGCAAACAAAACACATCAGTGGTCTGAATTCAGCACATGGGCTGCCAATTTTGCACCACAGGTTTGAACCAACATCCTAGCTAAGACTTTTTTTTTAATTTTTAAAAATTGAAATACAGTTGATTTACAATATCATGTTAGTTTCAGGTATACAGCACAGTGGTTCAGTTATACATATGTATGCTATTCTTCAGATTCTCTTCCCTTATAGCTTATTACATAATATTGAGTATAGTTCCTAGCTAAGACTATTAATATGGTTACTTCTTTGGTCTCCTGCCTCTACTCTCTCTCACTTCTGTGCACTTTGCCTGATAACCGAGTCACACCAGCTCATTCCTGGCATCTCCCTTCTCACTGTCCCCCAGCTAACTTTCCCACGAGATCAAGGGCAGACGATTTAGGCAGGCGCCAGAGTTATCACTCTCTGACTTACCCCAGGCCCGTTCCACTCCCACCTGTGCTCTTCCCTGGCAAACACATCAGTGCCTGTGTTACCTCCCCTGAGGTCTTCCCCAGGCACCTGTGTCACCCCGTTGTAATGTCTATTTACATGTATCTCCACCCAGACTGATGGTCCTTGACACAGTGACCACCTTAGCCGAGTCAAACTGTATTAAGGATGTTTATTTCCTTGCCCCATTTATACATAATTAAGACCTGAGCATCCTTTTGACAGAGACAATTTCTTCCTTCCCCTCATTGGTCCCCCATGCCCTCAGGTACAAGTGCTCTGGGATCCAGGGCGAGCCGGCCCTCTGCCCCAGCTGGGTATTCTTGTGGGCAGCTCTCTGGAGTTTCTGGGGCTTCCTTAATCCTCTTTCTCTTGAGTTTTGGTTGTTGAGGAAGTTTCCTTAAAGAACCTGAAAAAGGGAAAGTCAGAGACAGTGCTGATGACATCACAAATAGTTAGAGAATCTCAGTCTGTAACATGTGGGGGGCATGGTAAGGACTCAAAGGAAGGACAACAAAATCTTATCTTGCTTCCAACCTATGTCCCTTACTCTTTTCTCACAGAGACCCTGTGGGGTAGGGAGATGGTATCCCTCCAATTTACAGTTGGGGGATCTCACACAGGCACAGAGTAAGGAAATGGGCTGCTGTTCAAAGCCTAATCCAAGCTAGGGGTACAGTCGGGACTAGACCTCTGGCTTCCGACTCTGATTCCTCCCCACTCCTTTCTCTAGTTTCACAGCCCAATTCCCAGTACTTTGTTGCTGGGTTGTTTGCAAACACCGTTGCCATCTTTTTCCTTAAGAACTGACTCATGAACATGGTGCCCAAGAAACACCGTGCAGGTCACTTTTAACTGCACGATAGACTTGGTGATTCACTCAGTCATGGTGGCTCTACCAGGTGATATGTGTTCTCTCATGTAACACAATGTGAAAAACACAGCCTCGTCTGTAACATATCCCAGCCAAAAACATGTTTAACATGAATTCATCGAGACTCATGACCTACAATCCTGCTCCTGGATAGAAGAACAAGCTTCAAAGATACCAAAAGGAAGTAATAAGAAAAAAGCAGAAATTGGAACATTCTGCAAAATAGCCTGATCTCTTCAACAGGCCAGGGTGTAAAAAAGGGGACTCGGTTAGGTTAAAAGAGGCTTAAGAGACATAACCAGGTGAAACACAGGGTTTGGGAAACCAGTGCAAAAGATGTCTTTGCTGGGAAAATTTGAAAGTGGAGTATTTAATTCAACAATTAGATGAAATGAAGATGTTAACATGGAAGGTTTCTATAACTGAAAAAAGCAAGTTCAAATCAAAATCCTATATACGGCATGGTCTCATTTTTGTTTAATACAGGTATTTATATACATAAAAAAATCTGGAAAGTGCTAACTGGATGACAATGTTTATATTTTCTTATTTTTTGCTGATCTGAATTATCTAATTTTCTAGGATATGCTTATGCCTGTAATAAAATGTTATTTTAAGAATTACAATTTCAAGCCCAATTTCTTATCCCGCCATCCAAGCCTTTTTCCTGTTACACGCCAGCCTGCACCTCTGCAATGTGCTCGGCCATTCACCCCTGAGCCCAGCCTGTCTACTCACTGCCCCCTCACCTCCACACACACGTCCCTCCCACCTCTTTCCCCTTCCCCCTCCCTCTCCTTATTCCTTTCTTTAAATCCTGTCCCAAACCTACCTCCTCCAGACCTACGCTTTACCCTGTATTCTGAGATTGTGCATTTGTAGGAGGGGGATAATAATGCCCATCTCATCAGGATGCTGCAGGGTTTGGGTGAAATTAAGAGATACAAAGCTCTTGGTACAGGGAGACGCTGGCCCAAAAGCCTGCATCTCACTATCCTCACCTGATTCATGGACAGCTTGGCCTAGATCATTTTTTAAAATCAAGTAATTAATTTTATTTATTTGGTTGTATCAGGTCTTAGTTGCGGCAGGCAGGCTTCTTAGTTGCGGCTCTCTGGCTCCTTAGTTGTGGCACATGAACTCTTAGTTGTGGCATGCATGTGAGATCTAGTTCCCTGACCAGGGATCGAACCTGGGCCCCCTGCATTGGGAGCACGGAGTCTTAACCACTGCGCCACGAGGGAAGTCCCTGACCTACATCATATTAATAATGGACTGGCCTTCATTCCACTGTATGTTTTACTTCCTCAATTTAAACAGTAGGCACTGGGACCACGGGCCCCTGCAGAGCCCAGGCAGAGTTCTGGGTCTCGGTAGCTGCCTGACCTGGGCCCTCTGTACCTGACCCATCCTCATTCCTGCCCTCCCACTTGGTCCAAGTGACTGGTGGACTGTGACTGGTGAAGATGCCCTGAGGGCTGCCCCAGCCAGCCTGGCCTTCAGAGGAACACCTGGGTCCAGTTTAGGACCATGCTCTGCAGTCCTAGGCTACCATTTGCCTTCATCTTCTCCCCCAGGAGCTAAGCAAAAAGCCAGTTCCAGAAGGGTGAGAGGTAGGTGGCCCAACACCTCTCTGCACCTCAGTGCACAGGAGGGGCCTTCATAGGTTCCAACCTTGGCTGGGGTCCCTCTCACTGAAGAGTCTCTGTCCCCTAATCCCACACCCTCTGTCCAGAGAGCCAGGCCACGCAGTCACTGCAGAGGCCAAGGCTGCCGGGAAGTCGGTTCCCAGGCCAGCTGGCTGGACGGCCTCCTCCCTGGTGGAATGAACCCCTCCTCTGCCCATACCCTGCCCAAAGCTGAGGGGACATTCTGCTGCTGCTTGGACACTTCCCGGGAGTCCCTGCTCTTAGCCTCTAGAAACATCTCTGCTCTGCTTCTGGTTGTATGGGAAAGTGCTTTGTTTACATGTTAACTGAAAAAGGCATGTTTCCTGAGACCTCCGGGTTGGGGGGTTGGGATGAAACAGAACAGTGAAGGGAACACACCTAAATGTTAATAGTCATACCTGTGGGTGATGGGTAATTTTCCTCTCTTCTATTTTATACTATCTGTACATTTCAAACTTTCTATAATGAGCATACCTGCGGGGAAAGGGGGAAAAAGAGAAAAGAAAGAGCGGAGAGGGGGAAGGAAAATGGACAGAAAGAGAAATGCAGGGATGGGACTTCCCTGGTGGCACAGTGGTTAAGAATCCGCCTGCCAGTGCAGGAGACACGGGTTCGAGCCCTGGTCCAGGAAGATCCCACATGCCACAGAGCAGCTAAGCCCGTGTGCCACAACTACTGAGCCTGCACCCTAAAGCCCATGAGCCACAACTACTGAGCCCACGTGCCACAACTACTGAAGCCCACACGCACCTAGAGCCCATGCTCCACAGCAAGAGAAGCCATCGCAATGAGAAGTCCGTGCGCGGCAACGAAGACCCAACACAGCCAACAATAAATAAATAAATAAATGTAAATAAATAAATTTATTAAAAAAAAGAAAACAGAAATGCAGGGATGGGGACTCCCCTGGTAGTCTAGTGGTTAAGACTCTGCGCTGTGAATGCAAGGGGCGCGGTTCGACCCCTGCTCTGGGAACTAGATCCCACATGCCACGTGGTGCGGCCAATAAATAAATAAATGAATAAGTAAAATAAATGAAGGGATGAAGAGAAGATGGGGAGGAGGGATGAAGACTATGTCAGGTGTTCCACGGGACACACAGGCCCCTCCTCCAGGCATTACCTCTCCTGCTGTGGCCCTCAGCTCTCAGCTCCCCGAGCAGGGAGACCTGGCGGCCCGGGGCATGCATCTTGGACAGCCTCTCCTTCATGGCACTGAGGTGACTGTGCAGCCCCCAGGCAGTGCAGAGCTTGGGCAGACTGTCCTCCTTGTTGGCAGGCAAGGAGCTCTCCGGGATGTCCAAAGGGTAGGCGGCTACCTGCAAGGGGGCCACAGTGTTGAGCAGAAGAGAGGGGCCCATGTGCCAGAGCCCCAGCCCTGCCCTTGTTAGGCAACAGCTTCGGCCGGACTGCACCTCACACCTGTGTAGCCAGAAGGATGGAGGGCCACAGATGGGGACCATGGGGACATTGAGACCAGGCTGCCAACTGTCCCTTCTTGGGTGTCTCTTTCCGTTGGGATATGTCCTTCATCTCTTTTTTGAGTATAGTGTGTTACGTGTTTATAATGAAACAGTGGTACTTGTTTTAAAGTCCTTTGCAAAATTAAAATTGAGAGCCTGAAAACATCTTTTGAAATTTTCCTGCTGCTGAAATCCAAGAATCACCAAAATGGCAGCTCCTTATATTCAGAAGGGGAATCACTGAATCCACTCATTCATGTTCAGAGGTAGAAATAAAGACCCAGAGAAAGAGAGGATTTGGTTAAGGCTGCACAGCTAGAGCAGTGGGTGGGGTGAGGTCAGGGCGGGGCTTTCCTTTGAACTAGATTATGTTTGAATCCAGTTCTTCCCTCCCACTTGCTATGTGGCTTGGGTCAAGTTACTTTACCTCATCACCTTCATTTACACACTGCGGACAATAATTCTAATTACCACTTAGGGTTACTTTTTTTTTTTTTTTTTTTTTTTTTTTTTGCGGTACGCAGGCCTCTCACTGTTGTGGCCTCTCCCGCTGCGGAGCAACAGGTTCCGGACGCGCAGGCCCAGCGGCCACGGCTCACGGGCGCAGCCGCCCCGCGGCATGTGGGATCCTCCCCGACCGGGGCACGAACCCGCGTCCCCTACATCGGCAGGCGGACTCCCAACCATTGCGCCACCAGGGAAGCCCTAGTGTTACTTTTGAAGATGACATGAGGGAACATAATGTGCCTGGTACCTAAAAACTGTTATCTGTGATTATTCTTTTGGATCAGTGGTTCCCAGAGTGTGCTCTATGAAATACTCTAACCTCACAGACCCCCTGAAAAGTGGGGTCCACTCAAAGTGCAAGAGAGAAACCAATGGATTCTAATGTAACCTAGTGAAAAGTTCATTGCTACAAATCTGAAAAGGCTACATACTGTATGATGCCAACTACATGGATATTCCAGAAAAGGAAAAACTATGGAGACAATAAAAAGATGAGTGATTGCCAGGCGTCTGGGGGAAGGAGGGAGGAATGAATAGGTGGAGCACGGGGGATTTTTAGGGCAATGAAACTATTCTGTTTGCTACTGTAATGGTGGATACATGTTATTGTACATTTGTCAAAACCTATAGAATGTGCAAAACAAAGAGTGCACCCTAATGTAAACTATGGACATTATTTTTTTAGTTAATAGTGTATCAATATTGGCTCATCAAAGATACAAATGTACCCGTCTAATGCAAGGTGCTAATAATAAGGAAGACAGAAAAGGGTGGGATATGGGAACTCTGTATTGGGTTGGCCAAAATGTTGGTTCGGGTTTTTCCGTAACATGATATGGAAAAAACCGAACTAACTTTTTGGCTAACCCTATACCTTATACTCAATTTTTCTGTAAACCTAAAACTGGTTTAAAAAAAAAAATGTCTGGGACTTCCCTGGTGGCACAGTGGTTAAGAATCCGCCTACCAATGCAGGGGACACAGGTTCCGGGAAGATCCCACATGCCGCGGAGCAACTAAGCCTGTGCACCACAACTACTGAGCACACGTGCCACAAGTACTGAAGCCCGTGCGCCTAGAGCCTGAGCTCTGAAACAAGAGAAGCCACTGCAATGAGAAGCCCTGGCACCACAACAAAGAGTAGCCCCCGCTCGCAGCAACTGGAGAAAGCCCAAGCACAGGAGCGAACACCCAACAATGACGACCCGACGCAGCCAAAAATAAAATTAATTTAAAAAAAAATTTTTAATTCTATTTTAAAACGTTCATCAATATGGTTTCAGATTCCACACTGCATTAAGTAACTGCCACTTTCTGAGTTTTGGTGTGGTAGCAAAGAGAACTATCCACGATTATCGGAAAACAGTAATAAAATGCTCCTCTCTTTTAACTATATATCTGTATGAGGCTGGGTTTTCTTCATGCACTTTAACCAAATCACTATATCATAAGAGATTGAGCAGAAGCAGATATGAGAATCCAACTGTCTTCTATTAAGCCAGACACTAAAGAGATCTGCAAAAATGTCAAACAATGCCACTCTTCTCTCTAAATCTTTTTGTTTTGGAAAATATAGTTAACGCTCATAAAAATTATGTTAATATATAATGGACTCCTTGTTTTTATTTTTAAATGAATCAGTAAATACATATTTTGAATTATTTCTTTAGCTTTAATTTCTAGTAGGGCAAATAAATATCAATAGATGTAACCTACAAGAATACAGGTTTTGGGGGGTTCCCAATGATTTTTAAGAGGGTAGAAGTGACCCAAGACCAAAATGTTTGAGAAGCACTGTTTTTGGACAAAGCCTGCCCAGGATCTTTTTTTTTTTTTTTTTTAATTTTTTGACCATGCCTCATGGCACGTGAGATCTTAGTTCCCCGACCAAGGATCGAACCACACCCCCTGCATTGGAAGCTCGGAGTCTTAACAACTGGACCACCAGGGAAGTCCCTGCCCAGGAATTTGTCCTCTGTCCTCTGTCCTCTGCAACAATCTCCAGTCTCCCCCAAGCTGGCTGTGCCTTTCTGCCTGGCCTCAATCATCCCTGCCCATGGCTCTCCAAGGACTGTGAACAGTCCCTGCCCCTGTTCACATCAGGGTGTGGGTGTGGAGGATGAATAAATATCTAGAACTTGAAGCTGAGTCTCTGCCCTCTTCAGCCCCTCTCTGTGCCCACCGCAGGGGCAGTGGCGTCTTCCTCAGGCAGTGAGTGTGGAAGGGACTGAGGGGTGCTGGCTATATCAGAGGGCCCTTCAGGGAATTCCCTGGTGGTCCCATGGTTAGGATTCCTGGCTTTCACTGCAGGGGGCGCCGGTTTGATCCCTGGTTGGGGAATTACGATCCCAAATGCCGCCCTTCAGTTGCAGGCCTCCCCTCACAATTTAAGAACACACCAACCAGCCCTCAGCTGGACCCTGGAGGAACCTCACCGGGAACTTGGCCGTCTGGCTGTTCTTGGTATACTTGTAGAGCCTGTAAAGCTGCTTCGCCTCCAGTTCTGAGAAGAGGGAGACAAATCTCCAGAGCTTCCTGCAGGGGAGAAGTCCAAGCCCAAGGCTGAGGGGGGCGGAGCACAGCCCCGCTCCCTCAGCGTTTGTCCTGTGGCCAGAACCACCCAGGGGGAAATGCTGCCTCCTCAGTGTTTGGTTGGGGACATGGAGTAATGGGGATTTGCCAGACCTTGGATACCCTGTATCAGTGAGGAGTCCCCCACACCACACAGCAGTTATTCGATCAGAGGCCATTCCCTCCGGGGTCAGGCGAGTCCTCTGTCCACTCAGTGCTGCCCAGAGTCGCAAGCAGACCCTGTTCTCCCCATCCCCCTTCACCATGCTCACTCCAGGATCCTGACTCTTTCACACTAAGATAAAGAACTAGGAGATTTTCACTAAGGTGTGACCTTGATTCTAGAGGGGTCGGCCCAGGAGTGAGTGTAGTGGTAAGGGTAGGGAGGCTGCCCTACTTCCTCCAGTGCTTGATTTCCCAGGCTCGGCAGTAGTGCTGCAGAAAGGTGTTGATGTGGTCCCCTAGGACCACCAGGCTCTGCTTCATGTACTTTAGCTTCTTCTCCTGGGGAAGGTCCCTCGGCGGGTGCAACCTTCGCAGGAACTTCTTCAGCGGCCTTAGACATTCTTTACACTTAGGAGGCAACAGGTGAAGTGAGGGGCCACAGGAAAAACAAGAGGCAGCTGGGCAGCCCCACAGAGCCAGCAGGTTGGCCCAGCTGCAACCCTTATGGCCCAGGAAGTGTTGAGGAGGCTCCCGTCAACCTCTTACCCCACTTCCTTCCCAAGAGTGTGTCAAGCGGGGCTGTGAACTATGAGTCTGAGGCCTGCCAACTACTGACCCAGGTCTCCTGACCTGTGGGGAACGGGGACAGGGTCCTGGGCTGGCCCCTTACTCACAATTTTGAAGGTGTCCTTGTCCAGGCCCTTGGCCTGGCACACAAGTGAGTCTCTGGCAGGGATGGTGCTCTCTAAGCGGGGTCCACCCGTCCCCTGCGAGGAGGCAGGGGCAGGAGTCAGCTGGGGGGCTTGGGCTACTGCTCCTGAGGGGCAGTGCTGGGCAACCACTGGTCCAGATGCCAGCCAAAGCCCTTCTCCATTTTCCCAGTGACCTCATCCTTGAGCCAGCACTCAGGTGAGTGAGCCCCAGGCAAAGAAAACCATCTCTGAGAATCCCTGCTTAGAAAACCTAGAACGCCCAACCCATTTCTTTTATAGTAATTGTAGCACAGTATACTAGCTAACTTTGCAAAGCACTTGATAAACATTAGCCCATTCTATTCTCCCACAGATTCTGTGAGGCTAGAAATCATTATTCCTGGTTACAGATGAGAGCACTAACGGCACCAAGAAGTTTGAGTAACTCCTTGGGGGGAATGATTAGGGATTCATTTACTCATTCATTCAGCACTTATTGAGTGCCTAAAAATCCCAGGCCCATGGGCTAATGGGCACTCAGAAAGCGTATGACGGTGATGGTGATGATGAGAAGGAACTTTCTGACAGCAAGCTGGGGCAAAAAAAGCTGAAAATTAATAACGACGAAGTGACTGTGGAATAATACTTGAAGTCATAGCACAGGATTAGACTGACACGAGATTCACACCTGACCTTTCAAAAGCCTCTCAGAAAAGTGAGCATTAATTCCTGCCTGTGTTCAGGAGGCACAAGGAAGATCCAGGCCCAGACTCTGAAGGGATAGACCAGGGAAAGGGAGGGAGAAAGATGGAGAGGGAACGGGACACAGGCGCCTCCAGACCCGAGAGAGAGGGGACTCTGGCTGATCAATTCCATAAACACACCACACAAATCAGACAGACCTCACAGACCATAACGCACGTGCACACACACACACACCCGAGCCTGTGTATCTTCATAAACAGCAATCATCTTGCCGAGAACCTTCCCATCATCTTGCCAGATATATATGTCCTCGATAAACATCTGTCTGAATGAATTAACCTTCTCTTGTTCTTTCAGTCTCTTGCCAACTCGTGTACCTCACCCTTTTTCATTCTTCTCTCCTTCCTTGAGTTCATACTCTCTGCCTTCCCAAACCAGCCCCTCCAGGGCCCTCCTTTCCTCACTCCCTCACATCCCCAACCCCACTGCACCTTCTCTAGTGGCTGGTGCCCTTCACCCCCGTGTCCATCTAAGGCTTCCATCTCAACAGGTGTGCCGATGGGCTCCAGAGGTAGCACTCCTCAGCCCCCTCGGGCTTCTGACCTACTGCTTCTGGAACCTGAGTGTCTCAGGGAGTGGGCAGGTTGACACTCAGAACTCTGAGCAAAACCATGGCAACTGCCAACACAGAGTGCCGTGCCCCTCCCCCTCCCCGACCCTCCCCCACCCCTTCCCCGGGTGACCAGCCTCTCCTTCAACTGGGACTGGCCTAGGGAAGTGAGCAGGTTGTGCCAGGTAGATCCCAGACTTTGTCAGAGTGCACAGCTGGACAGGAGGGGCTGGCACCCCTTCTCCCAAGAGAACTGTCAGATGCTGTCCATTTTGAACCCGGTTAAGGCATTTGAAGTCATTTTCCTGCGTGTGTACCATTCATGCCCCTTCAGTTTCAGCGTAGGCTTCCCGAGAGTGAGGACCAGGTTTTGTAACATCCCTTTCCCGACTGGGGACGATGGACTAGAGGGTATAGGGAGAAGGGAACACTGTAAATCTGTCCTGGGATAGATCTTCTCTTCCATCCACCGTAATCTCCAGGAAGGGAAGGAGCCCGTTGTGTTGGGTGGTGGTGGTGTTTCTAGAGAGGTGTACAGAAATACTAGCCACCATATATTATCTCAATTAACGCTCACAACAGTCTTCCCCGGGGTAGGTCCCAGCAGTGATCCGTATTCATAGAAGACTAGCTGAGACGCACAGAGGTCCCGTAAATTGCCTTGGGTCCGCTGCCAGTAGGTGGGGCGCGAGGGTCTGGGTCAGATTCCGACCGCCCTGGCTTTTCCCTCCTGCGTCGCCCTCGGGAGGATCAAAGGTCGCGGGGAGGTCCTCGGAGGCTCTCGGGGGCGCGGGTCCAAGCCGCCCCCTCATCCCTACCGCGGTCCCGGTGGCCGCTCAGGGCGCACAGCGGGTCGGGGCGCTGGTAAGACCGTGCGGCCTCAGTTCCCTCACCTGACCCGCATCTTCTTCCTTGGATCGCGGAACTTCCTCTTCTGGCCCTTGCCTTTCTGTCCTCTGGGTCCGGATCCTGTTTTCCCCACTCCGTTTGGCCCTCTACCTCCCCTGCCTTCGCGGGCACTGGGTCGGACGGCCGTCGGCCAACCCAGCCCGGGCTGAGGCTGCGGCACGGTCCTCCCACGTCTCCCTCTCGCCATCTGGCAGCAGTAGCCGCGTTTGACAGGGGCATTTAGCTCCTGACGTTCCTAGGGGACAAGGTGGCTTTGCCTCCAAACTGGAGCACCAATTCAAGATTATTTTGCGGCTGTTAAGAAGGATAATTACACTGGCAAGAGTGAGGGGAAAGGAGCTCTTTTACAAACTTCTATAGGGAGTAATAATTAGTAAAAAAAATAATAATAATTTAAAATGTTAAATATGCATTCCCTTTTTTTTTTTTTTTTTTTTGGCGGTACGCG
The DNA here is from genome assembly GCF_951394435.1 of Stenella coeruleoalba. Lineage (NCBI taxonomy): Eukaryota > Metazoa > Chordata > Mammalia > Artiodactyla > Delphinidae > Stenella > Stenella coeruleoalba. The sequence goes on from NC_137165.1 coordinate 33,984,822, forward strand.
GGCCTCTCACTGTTGTGGCCTCGCCCGTTGCGGAGCAACAGGCTCCGGACGCGTAGGCTCAGCGGCCATGGCTCACGGGCCCAGCCGCTCCGCGGCATGTGGGATCTTCCTGGACCAGGGCACGAACCCATGTCCCTTAGCATCTGCAGGCGGACTCTCAACCACTGCGCCACCAGGGAAGCTCTGCATTCCCTTTGACTCACAAATTCTACTTCTAGGAATTAGCCCTACGGAGAGATATATGTATGAGGACTGTTACAGTGGTGACAATTTGTAAACAACTGAAGTGTAATCCATAGGAAAGGGTAAATACAGTGTGGCACACACATACTTAAAAATACTACTCTAGGGCTTCCCTGGTGGCGCAGTGGTTGAGAGTCCGCCTGCCGATGCAGGGGACACGGGTTCGTGTCCCGGTCCGGGAAGATCCCACATGCCGCGGAGCGGCTGGGCCCGTGAGCCATGGCCGCCGAGCCTGCGCGTCCAGAGCCTGTGCTCCGCAACGGGAGAGGCTACAACAGTGAGAGGCCCGCGTACCGCAAAAAAAAAAAAAAATACTACTCTAATATTAAGGTTAAGATTAATTTAAAAAATACTTTACTGGGCTTCCCTGGTGGCGCAGTGGTTAAGAATCCGCCTGCCAATGCAAGGGACATGGGAAGATCCCACATGCCGCGGAGAGACTAAGCCCGTGCGCCACAATTACTGAGCCTGTGCTCTAGAGCCCAAGAACCACAACTGTGGAGCCTGCGAGCCACAACTTCTGAAGCCCGTGCGCGCCTAGAGCCTTTGCTCCATAAGGAGAGAAGCCACCACAATGAGAAGCCTGGGCACCTCAATGAAGAGTAGCCCTGGCTCACAGCAAGTAGAGAAAGCCTGCACACAGCAACAAAGACCCAACACAGCCAAAAAAAAAAAAAACAAAAGAACTTTACTACTAAAATACTACTAATTATTAAAATACTACCCTACCAAATTAAATTTATAAGAATAAATTTAAATTAAATATGAATTGAAATTTAAAAATTTTAAATTGCTTATCTATATCTGTATTTAATGACATGGAAAACAGGAACTGGAACAGCATGTATGGTATGATCCCATTTATTTTAAAATTTATTTTATTGAAGTATAGTTGATTTACAATGTTGTGTTAATTTCTGCTGTACAGCAAAGTGATTCAGTTATACATATATTTACATTCTTTTCCATTATGGTTTATCATGGGATATTGAATATTGTATTGTGCACCTTGTTGTTTATCCATTCTCTATGTAATAGTTTGCATCTACTAATCCCATACCCCGAATCCATCCCTCTCCCACACCCCCTCCCTCTTGGCAACCACAAGTCTGTTCTCTATGTCTGTGAGTCTGCTTCTGTTTCATAGATAAGTTCAGTTGTGTCATACTTTATTTATTTTAAATTTATTTATTATTTATTTTTGGCTGCATTGGGTCTTCACTGCTGCACGCGGGCTTTCTCTAGTTGTGGCGAGCAAGGGCTACTCTTCGTTGCAATGCGTGGGCTTCTCATTGCAGTGGCTTCTCTTGTTGTGGAGCATGGGCTCTAGGCGTGCAGGCTTCAGTAGTTGTGGCTCATGGGCTCTAGAGTGCAGGCTCAGTAGTTGTGGCACAGGGGCTTAGTTGCTCCAAGGCATGTGGGATCTTCCTGAACTAGGGCTCAAACCCATGTCTCCTGCATTGGCAGGCAGATTCTTAACCACTCCACCACCAGGGAAGTCCCTGTGTCATATTTTAGATTCCACATATAAGTGATATCATATGGTATTTGCCTTTCTCTTTCTGACTTACTTCACTTAGTATGATAATCTCTAGGTCCATCTGTGTTGCTGCAAATAGCATTATTATTATTATTTATGGCTGAGTAATATTCCATCGTATATCCATTGTATACCACATCTTCTTTATCCATTCATCTGTTGATGGACATTTAGGTTGTTTCCATGTTTTGGCTATTGTGAGTAGTGCTGCTATGAACATAGGGGTGCATGTATCTTTTTGGATTATAGTTTTATCCAGATATGTGCCCAGGAGTGGGATTGCTGGATCATATGGCAACTCTATTTTTAGTTTTTTGAGGAACGTCCGTACCATTTTCCATTTATACCAATTTACATTCCCACCAACAGTGTAGGAGTGTTCCCTTTTCTCCACACCATCTCCAGCATTTGTTATTTGTAGATTTTTTTGTAATGGCCATTTTGACTGGTGTGAAGTGATACCTCATTGTGGTTTTGATTTGCATTTCTCTATTGATTAGTGATGTTGAGCATCTTTTCACATGCCTGTTGGCCATCTATATGTCTTCTTTGGAGAAATGTCTATTTAGACCTTCTGCCCATTTTTTGATTGGGTTGTTTGTTATTTTGTTGTTGAGTTGTACAAGCTGTTTGTATATTTTGGAAATTAAGCCCTTGTTGGTCGCCTCATTTGCAAATGTTTTCTCCCAGTCCATAGGCTGTCTTTTTGTTTTGTTTATGGTTTCCTTTGCTGTGCAAAATTTGTAAGTTTGATTAGTTCCCATTTGTTTATTTTTGCTTTTATTTCTATTGCCTTGGGAGACTGACATAAGAAAATATTAGTATGATTTATGTCAGAGAATGTTTTGCCTGTGTTCTCTTCTAGGAGTTTTATGGTGTCATGTCTCATATTTAAGTCTTTAAGCCATTTTGAGTTTATTTTTCTGTATTGTGTAAGGGTGTGTTCTAACTTCATTGATTTACATGCAGTTGTCCAACTTTCCTAACACCACTTGCTGAAGAGACTGTCTTTTTTCCATTGTATGTTCTTGCCTCCTTTGTCAAAGGTTAATTGACCATAGGTGTGTGGGTCTATTTCTGAGTTCTCTATTCTGTTCCATTGATCTGTATGTCTCTTTTTGTGCCAATACCATGCTCTTTTGATTACTGTAGCTTTGTAGTATTGTCTGAAGTCAAAGCAGGAGGGTTATGCTTCCTGCTTTGTTCTTTTTACTCAGGATTGCTTTGGCAATTCTGGATCTTTTATGGTTCTGTATACATTTTAGGATTATTTGTTCTAGTTCTGTGAAAACTTTCATGGGTAATTTGATAGGGTGGTATGATCCCTTTTTTTTTTTTTTTTTTTTTGCGGTACTGAGGCCTCTCACTGTTGTGGCCTCTCCCGTTGCGGAGCACAGGCTCCGGAATACGCGCAGGCTCAGCGGCCATGGCTCATGGGCCCAGCTGCTCTGCGGCATGTGGGATCTTCCCGGACCGGGGCACGAACCCGTGTCCCCTGCATAGGCAGGCGGACTCTCAACCACTGCGCCACCAGGGAAGCCCTAATTCCATTTTTGTAGGTATTTATATGCACATAGAAAAAAGTTTTGAAGGCTACACTTCAAAATATTGAGGGTGATTTTTCACTTTCTTTGCATATTATCAGCATTTTAAAAAATAATGAATATGGGGTTTCCCTGGTGGCACAGTGGTTAAGAATCCGCCTGCCAATGCAGGGGACATGGGTTCAAGCCCTGGTCCAGGAAGATCCCACATGCTGCAGAGCAACAATGCCCGTGTGCCACAGATACCGACCCTGCACTCTAGAGCCCACGAACCACAACTACTGAGCCCATGTGCCACAACTACTGAAATCCACACGCCTAGAGCCTGTGCTCTGCAAAAAGAGAAGCCACCTCAATGAGAAGCCTGCGCACTGCAATGAAGAGTAGCCCCCGCTCGCCGCAACTAGAGAAAGCCCGCACGTAGCAGTGAAGACCCAACACAGCCAAAAATAAAATAAATAAATAAAAATAAATTATTTTAAAAAAAACATAGTGCTAAAAATAATGAATATGCTTTAGATTTACAGTCAGAAAGAAAGGAGAGCTCTGTTTTTAAAAGCTGTTTAAGGAATAAATAACATCATTAAAGATGTAATATAATGCTAAGTTTAAGAACATAATGCAAAAGAGTATTAGGGCTTCCCTGGTGGCGCAGTGGTTGAGAGTCCACCTGCCGATTCAGGGCACACGGGTCATGACCCGGTCCGGGAAAATCCCACGTGCCGCGGGAGCGGCTGGGCCCGTGAGCCATGGCCACTGAGCCTGCGCGCGTCCGGAGCCTGTACTCCGCAACGGGAGAGGCCACAACAGTGAGAGGCCAGCGTACCGCAAAAAAAAAAGAGTATTACATTATAACTCATACTTAGGTAAGTGGATGTGAATATGGACCAAGACTGGATGAAAACAGAAAAAAAAGAGAAGAAACAAAGAATATATGTACATTTATTCCTCCACCAGCCCCAAACAATATCTAAAATTCAGAAGGGGGAATTAAGTATCAGAACCCCAAAGCTTATCTGTCTCTGCCTGCTCCCTCACCGCACTCCACCCCTCCTTTTCTCTCCCATAGCCTCCGGCAAATCCTAGACTCTGGATGTCTGCCCTATTCCCATAATGGTTGTATTATAAACCATAGGAAGTAGCCTGAAGAGACAATTAAATCTAACAGCAGTCACGAATAATGGCTCAAAGCTCAACCTTAACTAAGACAAAATGAAAATCCATTGCCTTTGGGAAACACTCTTCAAAGTCCAATTGGTCAGGGTTCCCTGGTGGTGCAGTGGTTAAGAATCCGCCTGCCAATGAAGGGGACACGGGTTCGAGCCCTGGCAGGAAGATTGCACATGCCACGAAGCAATTAAGCCCGTGCACTACAACTACTGAGCCTGCACTCTAGAGCCCGCGTGCCACAACTACTGAAGCCTGCGCACCTAGAGCCCGTGCTCCGCAACAAGGGAAGCCACCGCAATGAGAAGCTCGCACACCGCAACGAAGAGTAGCCCCTGCTCACCGCAACTAGAGAAAGCCCATACGCAGCAATGAAGACCCAACAGAGCCCAAAATAAATTAATTAATTAATTTTTAAAAATCCAGTTGGTCAGCATAAAATGACTCTATAGGGCAAGACAACTCTTTCAACAGTCATTCCTCCAATATTTAATTTAAAAAATAATCCTGTGTGCCACATACTTTAGGCAGGAGGAGATGGGGGTAGAAAGGTGTGTGAATTTGTCCACCCTCCACTTTCTGCAGGCTGGCATGTTCCTTGATAGTATGGACCAATTTCATAATCATCACATCTCACCCCCACTGTAACCTGAAAACTGGGTTCACCTCTTGGTGGGTGTCGAGCCAAAAAACACAACCAAGCCAAAGATTGGGAGAAGGAAGGATTTATTACTTGCAGCAAGGAAGGAGAACACCGGGGATCTGTCCCAAAACAGTGTCTCCCAACGGCATAAGTGGGGAAGTTTTAAGCTAAGGGTACATGCATCTTCGTGAAGGGGCTTGGGCAAAGAATTCAGCATAAAATTGGGGCAAAGATTGAGAGTCCAAGCTTCAGTTGATTGACATCATAGGGTCAGAAAAGGTCAACATCATCATTCCAACCCCTTAGATCCTGCAGAACTCAAAGATAAGTATCAGATTTTTATGTGTATCCCTTGAGGAGGAACTAGGACTCTGTTTTATCACTGAACTATTGTTTCTTTTTCTTTCTTTTTTTTATACTTTCTTCTTTTTAAAAAAATAATTTTTATAGATTTATTTATTTTTATTTATTTATTTTTGGCTGCATTGGGTCTTCGTTGCTGCTCGCAGGCTTTCTCTAGTTGTGGTGAATGGGGGCTACTCTTCCTTCCGGTGCGCCGGCTTCTCATTGCGGTGGATTCTCTTGTTGCGGAGCACGAACTCTAGGCGCACGGGCTTCAGTTGTGGCTCGCAGGCTTAGTTGCTCCGCGGAATGTGGGGTCTTCGCGGACCACGGCTCTGAACCCATGTTCCCTGTATTGGCAGGCAGATTCTTAACCACTGCGCCACCAGGGAAGTCCCTGAACTATTGTTTCTTGACAGCTTTTCCTTTGTTCCTGCTTTCTCTCACTTTCCTTAAGATCATTAATTACTGAGACCTGTTGAAGGGCAAGCATTGCAGCCAGGCTTAGATGACAAAATGGCCTGGGCTAAGCATCTTTTTTTTTTTTTTTTTTTAGCGGTACGCGGGCTCTCACTGCTGCGGCCTCTCCCGCTGCGGAGCACAGGCTCCGGACGCGCAGGCCCAGCGTCCACGGCTCACGGGCCCAGCCGCTCCGCGGCACGCGGTACCCTCCCGGACCGGGGCACGAACCCGCGGCCCCCCGCATCAGCAGGTGGACTCCCAACCACTGCGCCACCAGGGAAGCCCTAAACTGCCTTCTTTTATGTCAAGAAAGCCATGACTGGTTATTTTGTCCGGGGATCTCCTACTCTATCTGCTTATACCACCCCCCAGTGCACATGGTAGAGCTCACAAAATTCTATGCTCTGGATTCAGTGGACATGGAAAATGACTTGAGCATCTACTGCCTACGCTTCCTCTCATAGATTTGAAGATTTTCCCATCTCTCTTTCTCTCTGGGTTAAACAGTGACTTAGAGACCTTTTATTCCCCAAAAGAACTCTGCTCTATTCCTCTTGATGATAAGAAACCCCAGGGAATTCTAGCATTGATCTTACTTTGAATTATCCAATTATCCAAATAGAATTATATCAAGACTTCAAGAAAAAGAGGGTCATTCAATTTCCTGTCATGGCTGGAGTGCTGGATCTTCAGGGCTTGAGACAGTTCCCAGTGGAGGGCCAAGGTATCCCTACTCCAAAGCTACCAGGGTCTGAATCACTACCTAATGCACAGTCTCTTTCTCTCTCTCTCTCTCTCTTTTTTTTTTTTTAATTTTTACTGAAGTATAGTTGATTTACAATGTTGTGTTAGTTTCAGTTGTACGCAAAGTGATTCAGTTATGCATATAAATATATATATTCTTTTTTTCATTCTCTTCCATTATAGGTTATTACAAGATATTGAGTATAGTTCCCTGTGCTATATAGTAGGTCCTTGTTGGTTATCTAATTTATATATAGTAGTGTGTATATTTTAATCCCCAAAAGAGTCTCTGAATATGGATCCACTGATGGGCTTGAGGAAGTCAACAAGCCCTTTGAAACTCTAACTAGCAAATTGTATGTGGGGACCCACAGCCTTCATCAGGCAATCAGAGAAGTCTATAGCCCCCAGAAAGTTAGGAACCAGTGATCTAAGAGGTTGCACCTAAGAGTGTGAACCTTCTCAGCCGTAGTTTTCCAGACGGGTCTTTAAATCTGAGCTTGTGGAAGCAAATAGAGACACTGAGAAATGCCAGAAACACAGGTAGTCTGGAGAGAAACAGGATGGAGGAAGAAGGCAAGGGGTTTTAAGGCCTAACTAACCATATTCCAGATCCAACCGAAGAAACCAGGGACTAAGCAGAAGGCCAGTGAGGTCCTTGACCATGTCCAGTAAAGCTAAAGCACTGTGTCCCCTGCCAGGGACCTACAGCCAGCCCTTACCAGTGGGAAGGAAGTACCTCTTGTACTAATACAAGGGTGAGAGCCTGTCAGGACAGGGCTGTCTGCGTGAGGCTTTTCCCTCCGTCGCTGGCAGGACCCGGGCACATCTGTGCATGCTGATCAGCCACCGCAATGGGAAGCCCGCGCACCGCAGTGAAGAGTAGCCCCCTCTCGCCGCAACTAGACAAAGCCCACACGGCAACAAAGACACAACGCAGCCAAAACTAATTAATTTTAAAAAAGTCATCTCTAAAAAATAAATAAATAAAATAAAAATAAAAATTTATGTATCAGAATTTAGGCATTAAAATGAGTACTGGTATTCAAAGTATTCTCTGTTAAAAAAAAAAAAGTCCCAAAGGACTTATGCTCACCTCCCCTCTTCCAAGGCACCATATTTGTACCCTCTGCCTTCAGGCCTAGGTTTGTTGGTACTGGAGGCTCATATCAGGTTTTCCAGACTGAGACAAATTCTGATGAGTAAAATCACTTCACCTCAAAGCTTCGGAATCAGAATCTCCCACGAGGGCCTGGGAATCACTATTTTAATGGATGTCCCAGGCAATTCTTATCATCAGGCACATTTGAAAGATGCTGGAGTTGCATCCCAAATTGGCCCTTGTTGGGTCTAATTTACTAAATAAGGCACTCTCCAGCGTTGTGCTAGAGCTAGCTCTGACAGGCTCTAACAGGCTCACCAGAGCTGATTGGTAAATTTTCAGGGATTTTGTCAGCTGTTTGTTAAACACAGACATTAAATGATATTGAAACTCCACATACTTGTACACTAATGTGCATAGCAACATTATTATCAATAGCTAAAAGGTGGAAATAACCCAAGTGTCCATCAACAGATGAATGGATAAACAAAATGTTGTATATACATACAATAGAATTTTATTCAGCCATAAAAAGGAATGAAAAAACAATTTTAATTTTATTGAAGTATAGTTGATTTACAATGTTGTGTTAATTTCTGCTGTACAGCAAAGTGATTCAGTTATACACATATATATTTTATTTTTTTATTGAAGTATAGTTGATTTACAATATCATGCCAACCTCTTCTGTACAGCAAAGTGACTCAGTTATACACATATACACATTCTTTTTTTATATTCTTTTCCATTTTGGTTTATCCCAGGAGATTGGATATAGTTCCCTGTGCTATACAGTAGGACCTTGTTGTTTATCCATCCTATATATAACAGTTTGCATCTGCTAATCCCAGACTCCAATCCTTTCTTTCCCCTTGGCAACCACAAGTCTGTTCTCCATATCTGTGAGTTTGCTTGTTTTGTAGCTATGTTCATTTGTGTCATATTTTAGATTCCACATATAAGTGGTATCATATGGTATTTGTCTTTCTGACTTTCTTTGCTTAGTATGATAATCTCTAGGTCCATCCATGTTGCTGCAAATGGCATTATTTTATAAGGAATGAAATTTTTATATATGGATTTTACAATATGGATGAACCTTGAAAACATTATGCTAAGTGAAATAAGCCAGATACAAAAGAACAAATATTGTATGATTCCACTTATATTAAAAAGACCGAAAGGAAAATAAAAGTTACCAGCATCTGGGAGAAAGAAGGAATAGTTACAGTTTCTTCTGGGGATGATGGAAAAGTTTATTGTTGGAAATAGATAATGGTGATAGCGATACAACATTGTGAATATACTTAATGCCACTGAATTGTACACTTAAAAATGGTTAAGGGCTTCCCTGGCGGCGCAGTGGTTGAGAATCTGCCTGCCAATGCAAGGGACATGGGTTCGATCCCTGGCCCGCATACCCAGAGCCCATGCTTCGTAACAAGAGAAGCCACCACAATGAGAAGCCCGCTCACTGCAACAAGGAGTGGCCCCCGCTCGCCGCAGCTAGGGAGAGCCCACACACAGCAACGAAGACCCAGTGCAGGCAAAAAAATAAATTAATTAAAAAAAATTTTTTAAATGGTTAAAATGGTAAATTTTGTGTAATGTATATTTTACCACAATAAAGAAGTTAATTCTGGGACTTCCCTAGCGGTCCAGTGGTTAGGACTGCCCTTCCAATGCTGGGGACGTGGGTTCGATCCCTGGTTGGGGAACTAAGATCCCATATGCCATGCAGCGCAGCCAAAAAAAAAGAGGTTAATTCTGTAAAAATAAAATTATAAACTTAGTTAAATAAATTATATCGGAAAGAAAATAATAGTCAAAACTCAGCACTTCTTGATTATTTTTGTACATTTTACAATGATCTTTGCCTGGGAGGTTTTTATGTCTATTGTATCTGTTTAGTGGAGATACTATATCACGGTATCCTGTTAAGCATCTCTTCCCATCTCCAAATTCAGTGATGTCATATTGGTAGCTGGATGTTGGCTGCAGTAGGAGTATTTACACAGCAGAAACCAAAAACACTACAAATCAGGGTCTTCCCACCAAATTGTTGGTTAAGCATTTACCAGCACCCCACTGTCTCTAAGCCATAATTTCCTCAATGGTCAAAAGGAGATAACAAAACCTACCTTACAGAGTTTCTCTGAGGATTAAATAAAGATAATTCTTTATGTGAGGTGAGGGATGTTAATTAAACTTACTGTGGTGATCGTTTCTCAGTATATACATATGTCAAATCATTATGTTGTACACATTAATACAATGTTAGAGAGCAATAAAAAATTAGAACGAACAAATAAAGTTTGTTCAGGTAAAGGGGCCCATTCACATGCCTGCTGCACAGGAAGTGCTTGGTTGGCGTCCCCTTCTCTAGAGACCGTGAGCTCCTCCAGGAACTTTATAACTCTGGGGGCAGAAGGTGATACCTGCAGGCAAGGAGCCTTATCACCAAAAAGAGATAGCTAAGATGGTGTGAAAGAGAAAATGAGAAGAATTTGGCCTTTGTTCTTACTTTCAGTCTAGAATGCCAGGGGAATTCCCTGGCGGTCCAGAGGTTAAGACTCCACACTTCCACTACCTTGGCCTTTGTTTGATCCCTGGTCGGGGAGCTAAGATCCCGCAAGCTGCAGTGCAGCAATCCATCAAGGCATGCCAGAAGGGAGAGGAAGAAAGAGGGGACACTGCAGAGCGAGAAGCCAGCAAAACAGCTAATGAGAAGCTGGCTCACTGTGGGGTGAGTTGGAAGTTGGGTCAGACAGAGACTACACTTCCCATAAGACATTCCTGGGAAAGGGTGGCCAAAGGGATTAATATGGATTGTATTCACTGGCTGTAAGGTCCAAGATGCAACCCTTCACTAAAACCCTTCATGTCTACTCTACTCAACAGCCTCGGATTCGTGTTTCTTTGGGAATGAGATGAATCAAAAAGAATCTAAACTATCTTATTTTGGGCCCTGGTTGCCAGTGAGAGATAAAGGGACAGCTAAAAGATAAGGTACAGAGGGAAAAATTCAATCAGAAGGTATCACCATGGTGACATAAATTCCTGGGAATTTGGAGAAACCTTGAAAAACACTTTGAACTTCTGTCCTCTACAGATTGGAGATCTGCATAAATTTTCTCTATATTTTAAGAAGCTGGGAGATCTCAGCTGTCAATAGATTGCATTCAATTTTGTTAAAATTTTTAGAGCTTGTAATGTTGCATTGCTTGACAAGTGAGCATTAATACATTTTGGTTTATTTCTATAGTTCAGAAGGTCAGACTTCCAGAACATTCTTTGTCTTTTTGGACTCCTTTTGGAATTAGGAATATTTTGAGTAAATCCATAAAACCTAAGGCCATTATAGTGTCAAATTACCCTGCTCTCTTTACAAAATGGTATTTGATGCCCATCAAGATCCGAGCTATCCAAAGAATAGAGTAGGAACAGGGAATGTTAGTAACTTTACAGTGGAGAAGACTGGTAACACTAAATCAACCTAATGATGAAGGTTAATATTACCAATGATGTCATGTGGTTTTCATGTATGCATTCCCAAATATGATGTGTGATGAGAAGGGCAGTTCAGCTTCACAGTATTTTTCAAAAAACCCATAACCCCAGTCTAATCATGAGAAAAACATCAGAAAAAACAAGACTGGGAGACATTCTACAAGATATCTGGCCGGTCTTCCTCAAGACTGTTAAGGCCATGAAAAATAAGGAAAGACCAATAAACTGTCATGGACTAGAGAGGACAAGGGAAACATGAAAACTAAATGCAAAATGGTACTCTGCGTTGGATCCTGGAACAGAAAGTGAACATTAATGGAAAAACTGGTGAAATCCAAATAAAGCCTGGAGTTTAGATAATAATAATATACCAATGTCTATTTCTTGGCTTTGACAAATATATCATGATAATATAAGATGTTAACAATGGTGGAAGTTGAGTAAGGACTATATAGAAACTCTCTATAAAACCTTTGCAACTTTTCTGTAAATTAAAAAAATTTATTTTATTGAAGTATAGCTGATTTACAATGTTGTGTTAATTTCTGTACAGCAAATTGATTCAGTTATACACATATATACATTCTTTTCGTATTCTTTTCCATTATGGTTTATCACAGGATATTGAATATAGTTCCCTGTGCTATACAGTAGGACCTTGTTGTTAAAAAGTTTATTTTTAAAAATCTGGGACTTCCCTGACGGTCCATTGGTTAAGACTCTGCGCCTGCAATGCAGGGGGTGCGGGTTTGATCCCTGGTCGGGGAACTAAGATCCCACATGCTGTGTGGCGTGGAAAAAATAAATAGATAAATAAATAAAGTAGGGGTGGAAGTGACCAGCTCTCCACTTAAAAATTTAAAAAATAAATAAATAATCTGAATTACATGGCCTTTGGTCTAACCCAGGGAACCCACATATCCTTATGTTCTGGGCTTTTCTGTTTAAGGAAATATAATTATATGGTTTATTTGTGCCACCTGGCAGAGTATGTTTCAAGGAATCTTCATTTATCCCCACTGGCAAAGAAAATGGGAGTCTCCTATCCCACAAAAAAGAGATGCATTTGGGAACCTGGTCTCACAAAAGACATTCTCCGTTAAGCTGTTTCAGTAGGATCAAACCTGGCTTCCTTTCCAGGCCTGCACTTGGGATGAATTACCCATTGATGTTTCACTTGTACAACTGTAATATATTGAGATTGAGTGCAACTCTGTGCAGAATTCTGTCCTGAGTAGTTGCATGAGATACAACTACAAGGGATCAACTTGTAGTTGATCAGCTACAACTACAACTACAAGATACAACAGATACAAGGGAAAGAAGCAAGCAGGTACCATTTGGAAGGAGTTCATAGTTAGTGGAAAGCACATAACTTCATACAAATCCATCACGATGATACAAGTGGGTAACGTCTCCATAAGTGCAAAGTCCCCATGTTTCAGGTTGAATCCAAAGGGCTGGTGAGAAGCAGAGCATAGAGATTGAGAAATGTTAGGTAAGAATGATTTCCTAAAATAAATAATTTATAGGCCAAATCTGATGGATTGGCAAGAAGGGATTAGGATTTCTCTGTGGAAGGAATAGCATAGGCAAAGTCACGGAGATGGTAAAAAAGGAAGAATTGTGTGCAGGAAAGGGATCGCATTAGCTTGACTGGAGTGGAGAAGCCAGATTAGAGTGAAGAGATGAGAATGTCAAGGAGGATAGCCACCCAAACCAAGGGCAGCATCTCTGATGTCATCTACAGGTGGAGAAGTGAGCCAGTTAAAGAAGAGAGATGGGCTAGGAATGGGAAATGGGAAGAGAAGGGGAAGGGAGAGAGAACACTCACAAAGGGCATGGCCGAGTGAGGTATCTGAGGCCATAGTTTCTCCACCTGTTGGACAGAAGGGACTCAATTTCTTTCTTTCTTTTTTTTTTTATTGGAGTATAGTTGATTTACAATGTTGTGTTAGTTTCTGTTGTACAGCAAAGTGAATCAGTTATACATACACATAGATCCACTTTTTTTTAGATTCTTTTCCCACATAGGTCATTACGGAGTTCCCTGTGTTATACAGTAGTGGGACTCAATTTCTTATCTGTGAAGGATTTTGTATTTATAGGACTAGCTTGTGTACGTTGAATGATGTAGAGAATTCATTTACCAGATACGTATATTTACACTGTGCCAACCACTATGCTAGACTCTGGGGATATAGAAGTGAGTGAAACAAGCCCAGTCTCTGCCCTTGGGGAGCTTTATTGTCTACTGGAAGAGAAAGATGTCAGTCAAGTACTCCCAGAAATTTGTAATTAGAGTGACAAGAATGACATCAGGTATCATGAGAGCTATAACAAAAGGACCTGCTGACCAAAAAAATTTTCAGATTATTAATTTAGTTTCCCAGGTTCCTTGATGCTGGAAAGGGGAAATTCTTTGTTTATTTATTTATTTTTGCTGTGCCACGCGGCTCGTGGGATCTTAGTTCCCTGACCAGGGATTGAACCCAGGCCATCGGGAGCGAGAGCACGGAATCTTAACCACTGAACAGACAGGGAAGTCCTGGGAAATTCTTTTTTTGTCTTTTTTTTTAATTTAATTAATTTTTTTGGCTGTGTTGGGTCTTCTGTTGCTGTGCGCGGGCTTTCCCTAGTTGCGATGAGCGGGGGCTACTCTTCGTTGCGGTGCGCGGGCTTCTCATTGTGGTGGCTTCTCTTGTTGCGGAGCACAGGCTCTAGGCACCCAGGGTTTGGTAGCTGTGGCACGTGGGCTTAGTTGCTACGTGGCATGTGGGATCTTCCCGGACCAGGGATTGATCCTGTGTCCCCTGCATTGGCAGGCGGATTCTTAACCACTGCACCACCAGGGAAGTCCCTGGTAAATTCTTAATAGAGACTAGTATTATCATATATCCTGGAAGAAATTTCTCCTATATAAAAGGCACTAACCATTTAGGTATGTATATTTGTTTCATGGGATTTTTTTTTTCAGTTTAAAATTCAACTTTACTGAGGTAAAGTGAACCCATTTCAAGCACAGAGTTCCGTATCATCGAATACACCCTTATAACCTATAGAGCTACAATCAAGATATAGAACATTTCCATCACACCAAAATTTCCCTTCTCCTTTCCCATCCAACCTTCACTCCTCCCTCCTCCTTCTGCCCTCACCCCCAGGCCCAGGCAACTATTGGTCTGCTTTCCATCATCATCAATTGTCTCTTCTACAGTTTCATATGAATAAATCATACAGGATGTACTTTTCACACCTGATTTCTTTTGCTCAGCAGAATGTTTTTGAGATTCTTCCATGTTGTCACATGGATGTATAGTCTGTTCCTTTTTATTGCTGAGTTGTATTCTATTGTATGAATATATCAGTTTGGAGGGAGTTTTGTTTGTTTGTTTGTTTTCTAAATGGCTACCCAGTTGTTCCAGTACTATTTGTTGAAGAGGTTCTTGCATGAGTTATCTGCTGCTGCTGGAAAATACATTGTTTTAAATTTTAATGGCTTAAGACAATCAATACTTATTATCTGACACAATTTCTGTGGGTCAAGAATCTAGCAGTGGCTTAGTTTGGTGAGTCTGACAATGTTTCTCAGGAAGTTGCAGTCAAGATGTCAGCCAGGGCTGCGTCATCTGAAGACTTGACAGGGGCTGGAGCATCCACTTCCAAGGTGACTTGCTTGTGTGCCTGGCAGCTTAGTGCTGGTTGTTGGTGGGAGGCCTCAGTTCCTCATTAGCTGGACCTCTCCATAAGGCTTTTCGAGTCTCCTCAAGATGACAGTCACGTCAGACTTCTAGCCTACAGAACTGTAAGAGAATAAATTTTGTGTTGTTTTCAGACACCAAGTTTGTGTTAAATTATTACTGCAATAGAAAAGGAATATACTAGGTCATAAAAGGCATGTGCCTTCTTCCTTGCAACCTCTGTTTTTTCTCTCCAAACACTTGCTTTGGGGGAAGCTAGCTGCCATGTTGAACTTTTCGTTTCAGGTATTATATTTTTCACCTTTAGAAGTTTTATTTGGTTCTTATATCTTCCATTTCTTTCCTCATTATGTTTGTGTTTTCCTTTAAATACCCCAGTGTAGTTATAATAGCTGTTTTATCATTCTTGTCTGCTCATTCCATCATCTCTGTCATTTCTGGGTCTGTTTCTGTTGATTGGTTTTTCTCCTGGTTAGGCTATTCTTTTTCCTGCTTCTTGGCATATATGGTAATTTTTTATCAGATGCTAGGATATTAACATTGTCGAGTGCCTGAATTTTGTAGTCTTCCCTTAAACACCATAGGCCTTTGTTTTACCAGACATTTAGGTTACTTTCAGATTAATATGATGTTTTCGAGGTTTGTTTTAAAGTTTTGTTAAAGCAGGTCTAGAGTATAATTTACTCTAGAAGTAGTTTAGACCAACTGGTAATGTTTGACACTTCTGAGGTCTCTCTTGAACGTCTTGGGTAGTCAGTGAGGTCTTTCTACTCAGACAGGTCAGAATGTTTCTTAGCCCTGTATGAGCTCTGGGAATTCTTCAGTTATATCTCTTTGATTATTCCATGCTCACTCTCCTGGAATTTAACTCTACATATGGCCACATTAGTATCCAGCAAAGACTCAAGGCCCTCAGCAGATTTTTGGAGCTCTTATTATATAACTTCTTCCATTTTGCTATTTTGTCTAGCAACTTCCAGCTGCCACAGAGACCCTGAACTCCAATCTCTGTCTTCTCAACTCAGTGAGACTGCTGTGTTCTGCCGTGTTGTGAATTTATGATCCAGAATGTGCTTCTAGGCATAAAGCCAGGGCAATTGTAGAACTCAGCTCATTTGTTTTTCTTCTCTCAGCGATGTCAGTTCTGGACTCCCTATTGTCCAATGTCTAAAAAGAATTGTTTTATATATTT
The DNA here is from genome assembly GCF_951394435.1 of Stenella coeruleoalba. Lineage (NCBI taxonomy): Eukaryota > Metazoa > Chordata > Mammalia > Artiodactyla > Delphinidae > Stenella > Stenella coeruleoalba. The sequence continues at coordinate 34,001,012 of NC_137165.1, forward strand.
TGTTTAGTTTCCTAGTTGTTATGGCGGAGGGTTAGGTCCCTTTAACTGCATCATGGTCAGAAACAAAGGTCCTCTGTTTCATGGTCATTTTATTAGCATAATCCAGTCTGTGAGAAATGATCAGTCTGATAAAATGGAGTTTGTAAACCTAAAAGTTCCTCAAGTGAGGTGACTGCACTAAGATTAGTGTCAACCTGGGAAGCCTTTTATGGGCAGCTAACAAATCTGTCCAGGTGGCATCTCACCCCAATTTCTTACCCCATATGGTTATTTGACAAACGTTTGTTGAATAAATGAATTACTAAATGAACATAATTACATTTAAGCGAGGTCATTCTAGGATCCAAAAGAACGGCCAGACTGATTTGCTCTATCCTAAGAATTTACTAACTCCTTGATCTATGAGTCTAATGGCAAAGAAGTTATCTAAGCATACTCATCATGAGAAACAATGCTAATTTACCAAAGAATGAATGTTCAGCATACGTGTGGGCAAAACTCATCAATGTTCTCACAAAGGAAAAATAACTCACAAAGTAGCAACATGCTTAAGTTCATACTTTATTTTATTTTATAATCCATAGTGTAAGTATAGGTTATGAGCATGATTCTGGATCTAGATTGCCTGGGTTCAAATCCTAGTTCCATTAACTAGTTGTATGACTCTGGGCAAATTATTTAAACCTGTTAAACTTCAATTTTCTTCATCTGTAAAATGGAGATAATGATAATATATACCTCATAGGGCTGTTGTGAAGATTAATGATTTGGGACTTCCCTGGTGGTTCAGTGGATAAGAATCTGCCTGCCAATGCAGGGGACACAGGTTCGATCCCTGGTCCAGGAAGATCCCACATTCTGCAGAGCATCTAAATCCATGCGCCACAACTAATGAGCCTGTGCTCTAGAGCCTGCGTGCCCTGGAGCCCATGCTCCATAATAAGAGAAGCCACCGCAGTTAGAAGCCCATGCACCAGCGTACCACAATAAAGAGTAGCCCCTGCTCGCTGCAACTAGAGAAAGCCCGCGTGTAGCAACAAAGACTCAACGCAACCAAAAAAAAAAAAAAAGATTAAATGATTTAACAATATATATAAAAGACCTTAATCCAGTGTCTGACACATATAAGAAGAGCTCAATAAGTGCTAACAATTATTATTAAATTGTTTAAGAGGATGATCCTTGATTACATATCTCGCAAATGAACTCTTTATACATCTTCGGTATAGCTAATACTAATTTTTAGGTGATAACACATCTGGTGTTGATGCAAGGATTTCAGAATAATCAGTTTTGAATGAATAAAATTGTATATATGATGGCCGTGAATAAATTTATTAAATGGCCAGCATGTGCTTGTAGAGGTACTAACAGTTCCTAAACTGGGGCTTTTACTAGTGATTATTCTTTGCTTGTTTGGGGATTGTGACACTGACTAAAAAGACTCGCCTTCTCTAGTTTGAAAAGTGTCCTTTTCAAACTAGAAACATGAGAAAGTTGTTTCTGGGCAGCCACTATTTTTAGAGTTTGTGTCTGGGAGCACAGTGATGGTTCTTCAAGAGAGTTAATTCCAGTCTCTTTTTGTTACAAGGAGGCTGATGTGCAACTCTCTGTAATTTCTCCAAAAGCCGAGCCACTCTTACAGATGCCTTTAGTGTGTAGGTAATGCAAAGACCATGGAAAAGCTGAGTCTCAGCGAGGCCAAATGTCCCCTCTCAGACAGGGATCTTTCTAAGACTAGCTCTTTAAGGAAATGGGATGTGGAGGAATGTAGGCTAAAGTATGGGAGGTGATGGTGTCTTCTTGAAGACATCTGGGAAAAGGGAGAATTAAAGGGTCTTAATGTCCAAAAGTTAATAGAAAGGTCAAGTCAGGACTTGCCCCTTGAATGAAATATATCAAAATATTAATGCTCAGAGCCTATTTCATTTTTTTGAATTTTGACTGTTTCACTTTTTTATTTGGAATTAATTTCAAGCTTACAGGAAAGTTGCAAAAATAAGAATAGTACAAATAATACTTGTATGCCCTTTACTCAGATTCATGTATTGTTAATATTTTACTGAATTTGCTTTATCATTTGCATTCTCCCTCTCTCCCATTCTCTTTATATATTTATATATATAAATACATATGTACATATATATACACACACTACATATATATGTGCCTACAATACATATATATATATATATATATATATATATATATATATATATATATATATTCTATCCTCAGATGTAACACAGTGCCATTTCTGCTACATTCTATTCATTGAAGCAATCACGAATTTCTGCTCAGGCTCAAGGAGTGGGGAAATTGTTTCCAGAAATTGTGTGTGTATAAAAATAGTCTTTTCCTGAACCATTTAAAAGTAAGTTCCGAGCTTCCCTGGTGGCGCAGTGGTTGAGAGTCCGCCTGCCGATGCAGGGGACACGGGTTCGTGCCCCGGTCCAGGAAAATCCCACATGCCGCGGAGCGGCTGGGCCCGTGAGCCATGGCCGCTGAGCCTGCGCGTCCGGAGCCTGTGCTCCGCAACGGGAGAGGCCACAACAGTGAGAGGCCCGCGTACCGCAAAAAAAAAAAAAAAAAAAAAAAAAAGATTGCTCCATACATCATGGTCCCTTTTCCCTGAATAACCTCAGTGTATATTTACAAAGAACAGGTGATCAAGTCAAAAGATACTGTATTCAAAACACAACCGAGGAGCCTCACTCACAACTGGACCTGATCTAGATGATGAGATCCCAGACTCCATGTCTGATCCTGATGTCATGACAGGAATTTTGGAGAAAAGGGTGAAGGTATATTGCATATGGGAAGAATGTAAATTCTTGTGACCAGAGGGCAGACTGTGGCACAGCACTGTTTCTGGAGACTATTTCCCCTCCCTTTGAACCTGGGCAGAACTCTGTGACTGTTTCAATGATTAGAATGCTGCAGAAGTGACACTGCATTATACATAAGGCTACGTCATAAAAGGCGATATAGCTTAGGCTAATCCTCCCCCGCCCTGCTCATCTTTGGAAGCTAGCCACAACATTGTGAGGAAAGAAGAAACACATTACACGTGTAATCATTCCACTTGACAGTTCCAGCTACGGTCTCAGCCAAAACCAGGATCAACTGCCAGGCACGTGAGTGATCAAACCCTCAGAGGATTCCTACTTCCTAGCTTTCAAGCTGTTGCAGCTGACACTAAATGGACCAGAGGTTAGTTATCCCCACTGAACCTTGCCCAAATTGCAGCTTCATGAGCAAAATCAATGTTGTCATTGTTTTAAGCCACTAAGTTTTGGGGGGTAATTTCTTGTGCAGCAGTAATAACCAGAATCACATACAGTAGCATAGGCATACTGACTCATGCAAGCAAAGACATACGTACTAGAATGTAATTACAATGAGTGCTCTAGCACTTCAGAAGAGTGAAAAAGTTGAAGATCAATGAGGGATGGAGTATTGAGGATAGAGAAAATCCTTACACTAGTGTTTGTATAATGCTAAGTTGGGTGCCGTTAAATAAATGCACACAGGGGCCTATTAACTAGAATTTAACTCTGCCCATCTTTGTTTTTGTTCCATAGCCACAGAAACTAGAAGATTTAGGTTAATTCAACACCCTTTTTTTCAGAAGGTTGCCCATGAGTCCAGGACGTGGTCTGAGCTACTAATTAAACGATAGTTTGACTGAGTGGAGGAAATTTGAACCATTTCCCTATGGATTTTCTGGGAACAATCTTTGTATTTATTGGCTACTCTCTTAGATTTTTGTATGAATTAATTGGGATGTCAGTATTATTTACTAATGTACACAAAAGTATGGGCCTCAACAATCTCTTCTGAGTGACATCCAGGCTAAAGTTCATGCATTTGTAGAGATCTACTTTCAACCATTAATTTTTTTTTTTGGCTACGCTGCTCGCAGGGTCTTAGTTCCCCGACCAGGGATTGAACCCTCAGCAGTGAAAGCGCAGAGTTCTAACCACTGGACCACAGGGGAATTCCCTCAACCATTAATTATTATACTTTAGCCTAATTCATTCTTTTAGATCAAATTTCAATGGTGCCTCTTGTCCCGAGAACCTCCTGTCCAGTATTGCCCATTGACAAGCTCAAAGACATCACAGCAAAATAGAAATCTCACAAAAACAAAGTTCTAAAAAAATCTACCTGAAAGCATTCCTCAAATGCTTATAATTCTTACCGAGTCGTAAAAGTGAGCACTGTTGCCTTGCTAGTTAATAATGGATTTTGATTTTTCAGTTGTTTTAGCAGCTAGCTTTGATTTTGTTGGTACAAAAGGCATTTCTTTTTTTTTTTAATTTATTTTTGCCTGTGTTGGGTCTTCATTGCTGCGTGCAGGCTTTCTCTAGTTGCAGTGAGCTGGGCTACTCTTCGTTGTGGTGCGGGGACTTCTCATTGCGGTGGCTTCTCTTACAGTGAATCACAGGCTCTAGGCGTGCAGGCTTCGGTAGTTGCAGCACACGGGCTCAGTAGTTGTGTTGCATGGGCTTAGTTGCTTTGCGGTGTGTGGGATCTTCCCGACCCAGGGATAGAACCCGTGTCCTTTGCACTGGCAGGTGGATTCTCAACCACTGCACCACCAGGGAAGCCCTGGTACAAAAGGCATTTCTGATGAAGCAGAACTTCTTTGGAGTTCTACTTTGTATCTCTGTGCCTTTATGCACACTCTTCTTCTTTCTTGGCACGCCCCCTCCCCTTATTTGCTTTCCTACCTCCCTGACTTCACCTTCTCACTAAGTCTTCTTGCTTGTTCCCCATCTCTGAACTTCTAATGTTGGAAGCCCTTTGGGAGTGGAACATGTCCTTGGAGATCTTACCCAGTCTCCTGACTTTAAATGCCATCAATCTCTAATGACTCTTCAATTTATGTCTCCAGCCTGGACTCTTTCTAACGTCAGACAAGTATTTAACTCTATTCACCTGGGGGTCTAACAGGCATCTCAAACATAACAGGTCCAAAGCTGAGCTCCTGATCTTGCCCCACAAACCGCTCTTCCAATTGCCTTTCTCATCTCGGTGAATTGCAATTCTATCCTTCTAGTTACCTGGGCCACCAACCTGGGAGTCACTCTTGAATATTCTCTCAGACATCACAATCCAATCTGTCAATAAGTCCTGTTGGCTGTTCCTTCAAATTATTATCTTGGACTCAGCCTCTCACCCCTCAACCTCGCTGCTTGGATATCTGTAATTGCCTCTTAACTGGTCTCCCTGTGTTTACCCTGTTTTTATCTCTCCTCTCACCTGCCCATTTTCAACAGAGCAATTTAAGAAATCGTTTAAAAATAGGGAGTTCCCTAGTAGTCGATTAGGACTTGGTGTTTTCACTGCTGTGGCCCAGGTTCAATCCCTGGTTGGGGAACTAAGATCTCACATGCCGTGCCAAAAAGTTTAAAAAAAAAAAAAAAAAGAGTGAATGAATGGCTGATTTCTTATTCATCCTTCAAGACTCCCATCGCCCAAGACTTCCCTCCCTCCCTACTTCTTCAGTTTGGACTAACACCTCTCCCTACTTTCGGTTCCCATAACATACTGTGTTTATCCTGATCATAGTTCTTCCCACAGGATTTAAAAAGTTCATCTTTGATTCAGCACAGTCCTTTGCACACAGAAAAATGCTTAATGTTAAAATGAACTATTTGCAACATTCATACCAAATGTAGGGGCAGTGGGAAGATGTTAAATAGGAAGGAGTGAGGAACTTGTCAACTTCCTGTTTTATTATGAGAATTTCCTTCCTCTTTCAAAGAAATCCAGATTTGATTCTAATCCCCAACCCCTGGGGGGCCAGTAATTGAACATAACTGCCAGAAAACTTTTGACCAAATGCTATTGTATAGCTTTCCAATCTTTTTAGAAGAAAATACTGGGATTTTTTTTAAAAATTAATTAATTTATTTATTTTTGGCTGCATTGGGTCTTCGTTGCTGCGCGTGGGCTTTCTCTAGTTGCGGCGAGAGGGGGCTACTCTTCGAGGCAGTGCGCGGGCTTCTCATCACCGTGGCTTGACTTGTTGTGGAGCACGGGCTCTGGGTGCACAGGCTTCAGTAGTGTGGCTTGATTCTTAACCACTGCGCCACCAGGGAAGCCCAATACTGGGACTTTAAACGATGTTAGTTTTTGGATCAGTAACATCAAACAAGCGTTTCACCTAAACCTACAATCACAACTTACACATACTGTATAGCTAGCTTCACCTCCTAACTCCTTTTAAGACTCCAATGATTTACTCCATCCTCACTTCCACTGTAAACCCCTGAGTTTTCAAAGTATAGCGCAATTACTAACTATTAAAAACTGATATGTAGGCAGGCGTATCTCTGTATCAGAATTTTTGAGTATCAGACTTTATTTTTTTGAGCAGTTTTAGGTTCACAGCAGAATTAAGCAGAAGGCACAGAGATTTCCCACTTACCCCCTGCCACCACACATGCATAGACTCCTCCATCAAAATAATAGTTATTGATCAAAAGGAAGCCTCAAGAGATGCAGGACAGTTAGACAAACAGCAGACTGGGAGTTCAGTAAAAGGTGGGAAACAGAATAGAAACACTGCATTAATTAGCCATGTGAGAAAAAAAACTCAGCCTGAACTAAAAATAAAAACAGATTTGAGGATTTCCCTGGTGGCGCACAGGTTCGAGCCCTGGTCCGGGAAGATCCCACATGCAGCAGAGCAACTAAGCCCGTGCACCACAACTACTGAGACTGTGAGCCACAACTACTGAAGCCCGCGTGCCTAGAGCCTGTGCTCCGCAACAAGAGAAGCCACTGCAATGAGAAGCCCGCGCACCGCAACGAAGAGTAGCCGCAACTAGAGAGAGCCTACACGCAGCAACGAAGCCCCAGCACAGCCAAAAACAAATAAATAAATAAATTAAAAAACCGAACAAACAACCCCCCGAAAGACCAGATCTGAGCTGGCAAGAGAATATACATTTCAAGAGATAGTAAGATCATAGAATTTAAGACCTGAGAAAAGGCTGAGTTTAAATTGCTCATCTACTAGATGAAGAAATCAAAGTCAAAGGTACATTTGGCATTTCTCAGATATCTAAGAAAGCATATTAGACTGATAAACTGGACTTTGGATGACTTGACAAAGCTATTTAGAACCTAGAAGCTGAAGTAAGTTATATCCCATCTGTTCAGAGCTGGATTCTGTATTATTCTATGTTTTAATTGCTGTGTGGAATTCAATTAATGGACTTATTCTCAAACTTGTAGTTCCAATTTTGCTGGAAAAGACTGGCCTAAGAGTACAATGAAATTGCCATATCGGAAGGAATTAGGAGATCAGAGGAGGACTAAAAGGAAGCTGATTGATTTTTCAGTAGCTGACAAGAAAAAACAGCCACTGATGGTCCTGTCCTTCAGATCCATTGCCTAACATTTGTAAACTATTAATTTAAAAAAGACACAAATACAAGTTAATTGCAGGTGGGGTGGAGGAGGGCAACAGAGGAGCATTATAAAGGCAAAACATCTACTCACAGGTTCAGTGGGTAGTGTAAAATGTTTGCCAAGCATGGACTGTGGTTAACACAGAAGAAAACTTCTAAAGTAGGTCTAAGTTAAAGGCCCTCACTCTGAATGTTGTACTTCTTTCCCATTCTTAGTTTTAGCTTAGGTATCTTGTGAGTTGGAAGCTCTTAGGGGATGGGCCCTGTTGAAATCTTGCCAATTTTAGGCACCTTTTTTAAAAAAAATTATTTATTTATTCATTTATTTAATTTTTGGCTGCATTGGGTCTTCACTGCTGCACGCAGGTTTTTCTCTAGTTGCTGAGAGCAGGGGCTACTCTTTGTTGCGGTGCGTGGGCTTCTCATTGTGGTGGCTTCTCTTGTTGCGGAGCATGGGCTCTAGGCTCACAGGCTTCAGTAGTTGTGGCACACCGGCTTAGTTGCTCCGCAGCATGTGAGATCTTCCCGGCCCAGGGCTCGAACCCATATCTCCTGCATTGGCAGGTGGATTCTTAACCACTGTGCCACCAGGGAAGCCCCTAGGCACCTTTTTAAGAATGATAAATAGGAAAGAGAAACATCTCTAACTGCTGATTAGAGAATGACATCTCTTTAGTCATTCTTCAAATATTTTGTCCAGGTTTAAAATGAAAATGAATTTCATGTCTAGAAAAGCAGGGGTTCAATTCTTTGTTCATAGGATTTGTAATAGGTAAACGATAATAACAAAAATCAGCTTAACTTGATATTAATGTTAGCAAGGGTGAGGGGAAACTGGCTTTCTCAGATACTCTTGATTAGAATGTAAATTTTATTTTTATTTTAGCTTTTTAGATTAGAATGTAAATTGATCCAACTTTTTAGGCAGGCAACTTGGCAACATCTATTAAAACTTAAAAGGTGCATACTCCCAGACTCTGCTATTCCACTTCTGGAAATTCCATCTACAGATACACTCACATATGTAAAGAAGGATATATATACTAGGATGTTTATTGCAACAGTATTTGTCATACTGAAACACTTGAAACAATCTAGTGTTCATCAATAGGTAATTGGTCAATTACACATTAAATACAGCATACTATGCTTCTGTTAAAAAGAATAAGATAGATCTGTATGCTGAGATGAAAAGCAGTCTGGGATATTTTATTAAGTGAAGAAAGAAACTGCAGAAACTGCAGATCAGTAGGTAGACTGAAAAATATGTCTAAAAATAAAGGGAGTATAGATGCATATCTTATATTCATGAAAAATATGGTGGGTATAGTCACAGAAAAGTGGAAAGATACACACTCCTAAGGAATGAGACTGGGTGAAGCAGGGAGTGTGATCTTTTGTTTTAGATACATCAGTTTTGTACTGATGGAAAAATTTTTTTACAATGAGTGGTATTATTTTCATTAAAAAATAGCTTATGGGACTTCCCTGGTGGCACAGTGGTTAGGAATCTCCCTGCCAATGCAGGAGACACAGGTTCGATCCCTGGTCAGGGAAGATCCCACATGCCGCGGAGCAACTAAGCCCGTGTGCCACAACTGCTGAGCCTGTGCTCTAGAGCTCGTGAGCCACAACTACTGAGTGCGTGTGCCACAACTGTTGAGGCCCGCGTGCCTAGAGTCCATGCTCCATAACAAGAGAAGCCACAGCAATGAGAAGCCCACACACCACAACGTAGAGTGGCCCCCGCTCGCCGCAACTAGAGGAAGCCCGCGCACAGAAACGAAGACCCAACGCAGCCAAAAATAAATTAATAAATTTATTTTAAAAAAAACCAAAAAACTTAAAATGCTTTAAATAAAAATATAATACAAGTAGAGAATTCCCTGGCAGTCCAGTGGTTAGGATTTGGTGCTTTCACTGACGTGGCCCTGGGGAACTAAGATCCTGCAAGCCATGAAGCACGGCCCCCCAAAAAATGTATATATGGTGACCACAACTTCACATTGTGTCGCCATAAGGTAACAAGTCCCTAATTCTGGAAAATCAGTTCTCTTATTGTAGAGTCATACTTCCTACAGTGTTGGCCTCACTTTGTGGCAATCCAATTATACAAAAGTCAGGTGCTGTTCTGCCCCTTCTTTGTTGTAGTGACCTCCCTGTCTGTGACTTAAGTTTCTTTGGTAAGTACTAAAATGACTCTATCCTATTCCTATGTCAATTCTCTGGGAATATAAACTGAGGAACACTGTCATTTGGATTGCCCAACTGGAAGTAGAAATTACATACCAATCTCCCATGCTTTACATCTTCGTATGGATAACTCTTTCACAGACATGTAATCATGGTTAAAGCAATGGTTGCCCAAGGGCGACCTAAAGCTTAAAGTCAGGGGGCTGGTCAACTCTTCAATGGATGAAGTGAAAGATGATGAAACTGAACAAACGAAATGATTAATAGAATTCCTTTCAGCATGACAGGTAGGCTTTAGATTTTCTACATCATCAAACTTAAGTGCTATATCAATTTTAAGTTATAGAGGGATGTTTAACATTTGACTGCCTGATACCGTGTAATACAAACCGAAAGGCAGGTTTTAATCCCAGCTTAACATTTAAAATTCTCATCAGACATAACTATCTGCTTCACTGCCTTCAATAATATGCTTAATTTAACTTAGACAAGGGAGAAATAGTATTTCCTAGTTTTCTACCTCAACCCATAATTTTGAGTTGTGCTTAATCCATGGTGAACTCTGTGATGGGGTGAATTTTTTTATGGCTTTAGGGGAAGCTGGGCCTAAAACCAAGGAGGAAATCTTAAAAGTTCCTGTGTATTAGTACTGCTCTTAAATCTTTCATTATATAGTTTATCTTCTATTCTTTCCTGAGTACTTTGTAATGATTTACTATTTCATGAGATAGATTAATTCCAACCCAATCCCACCTTTCAAGCGGGGCAAGTACTACAAAGAGATAAAACAATTTGCTTCCAATTCTACTGTAAATCAAGAGGGTAGATCATCACCCAGGTCTGTCCTTCGTACAGCAAGGTCGCCTCTAGGTACTGATTATTTAGGACAGTAATAATGCCAAGGCATTTTGCAATTAAACTCTTGAGGGTCCTTTCTCCACAGCTGAGCCCTTTCGTAAGATTCACTTCCCATTAATTACTATAATCTAACTGCAGGCTGAAGATGACTGAGTTGTTTTGTCTGGAGACTTATGTCTATGCCGAACTAATCACCCGGAAATTAAAGGCTTTGAAGTACATTCCCAACCCCCTTATTCATGGCCTTTTAGTAGTGAAACTAATCTGAGGCCTTAAAATTAACTACCTCACTGTGAACTGGAAAGGGCAGCACTGTGACTAATGCCACGCCGCTGATCTAGTCTGCCAGGAAAGATGAGTAGAGAAAAGAGTTATTACCTTCTCTCTCTAGCAGGACATATAGTTGGCTTTAGGACATATGTTGGCTTTAGGAACTAAAAATCCTTTTGCTGCCCCTCAATTACCTAAGTAGCACCCTGAGTCTAATCTAATCCAAATGCTTATTTTTCAAATAAATGGTTGTGTTTCCTTATCCAGAAGTTTGATGCTGTGGCTTTCAGGGTGAAGACTAATGAAAGCAAACTGAATTAAAAAAAGCAAGGAACTGAATGTATTCCATTGTACGCATATACTGTATTTATTTATTCATCTGTCGATGGACGAACTGCTTCTACCTTTTGCTTACTGTGAATCATATTCTATCAACACAGATGTATAAATATCTGTTCCTGTCCCTGTTTTCAATTCTTTTGGGTATAATTTCACAAGTGGAATTGCTGGGTCATATGGTAAACCTGGGAAATTCTGATATTGTGCTGCAACACGGACAAAACTTGAGGACATTATGCTAAGTGAAATAAGCCATTCACAAAAAGGGAAGTACTGTATAATTCTGCCCTTGAGATATTTAAAAATGGTTGGCATGGCCAATTCTCTTATACCTTACCACAATTAAAAAAATAATAATTAAAAAAAGCGTAAGAAACGCTGTTATCAGTCTTGTAACTCCCACATTTCTGGCAGGGAGCAACTCTTGCAGATCAGCAAGCTAAGCCTTTGCATTAACAGCTTCCAAAGTCTGTGTACACGAAGCAGGCTCAGAGCAGGAGGTGCGCCCAGGGCAGGCTGGCTGGGCGTATGTGAAAGGAAATCTAGCGTCAACTGGGATGGGGGATGGGGTAACGCGAAAAGGAAGATCTCAACTTTGTCACAACATTCGCTTTCCTTAAGGATCGCCCCACTAGGATAAAGAATTCTCTGGTGACATGAAATCCTTGAGAGTCTCCTTTCCTTTCACAGTTCCCTCCCAATCAAAAATGCCCTTAACGTTAGGAATGCACCGTCTGCCCGCTCCTTTCTCTCATGAACCGCACCACTAGGACCTCGGCACCCTAAGCTTTCATTTCTCTTTTAAGATGCGTCTGGGCCCAGGCAAGGGCTCCGACCCCGCCCAGCGAGCGCCAGAACGTGTGGGCGGGAGGACTGCCTCGACCGCCCCGGAAGTCCCTGCCCCCCAGGCGGGCGGAGGCTCCTGGGCCTCGCGGCTTCGGATTGGCCGGAAGGTGGCGATGATGCGTTACGCGCGAGGTCTGGCTCCGCCCCTTCGCCCCTGCGCGCGGCGGGGCGGGGTGGGTGGTCCCTGGCGGCCATTACCCGGAACAATCCCCGGCCATTGGGTCAGGTGACCCTCGGCGGGGCAGGCGGGAGGCGGGGGAGGGAAGAGGGCGTGAGGAGGGAAGGAAAGGGAGGGGAGGAGAGAGGAGAAGGGCGGAGTAAGAGGGAGGGGAAGGGGGCGGGGTGGGAGCGGGTCACGTGATTCGGCATGGAGGCGGTGGCGGCGGCCGGGAGGAGCCGCCGGGGCAGAAGCCGCACTTGTTAGTGTGGGGGGAGGAGGAGGCCGGGGGACGCCAACACCGTCTGCCCGGGACGCCGAGGAGAAGGCGGGAGGGGGGTGGGGGCGAGATCGGGCTCCGACCCCCAGCCGAGGGGATGAGGGGAGCATGGGCGCCAAGGAGTCACGGATCGGATTCCTCAGCTACGAGGAGGCGCTGAGGAGAGGTGAGGGGGGAGGGGTCTGGGCGAGCTGCCGGGGAGGCCGGCGACGGGCTGCCCTGAGGGTGGGTGACCGGGGAAGGGGAGGGGAGCTTGAGGGCGTGGGGCCTGAGGCGGAAGGGAAAGGAGGCCACGATGGGGATAGCGTGGGGGAGAAGGGTCGGGTGGGAGCAGTGTTTGGGGATTGGGATCGTGTGTACGGGGGCGAAGCTTTCCCAGAGAGAGGGGTGTCAGGCGCTAGCAGGGCACTGCCCTTGCTCTGTGGTGGCGTTGTTATCCTGGATGTGTCCAGGGAAGTCCCTCCTCCTACCTTTTCTTGGGTGGCACCAGCCCTTCCAGCCCCCCTCATCCTTTACTGCCATTTTCTCCTATCACTCCTTCATAAACCCTCCAGCAACATCCTAACCTCCTACCTAACAACCCCGGCTGGAAAGGGAGAGGGGAGGCGCCTGCAAAGCCCTCCTTTTGCGAAGTAGAAGCCCCTTCAAGCCCCTTCCAATTGTAGTGTCTCCGCCTTTTCCAAGGGCTTTTGGCAGTCTCTTGGGGGCTGTCACCATCCCCTGCCTGCCACCCCCTCATCCTTTGAGCAGCTGACTTTGATAAGAACGACCTGAAATTGAGTTGTGTTTGAGGTGAGATGAGACTGGACAGCTGGTGTTGCCAGAAGACCTTGTCTTCGGTTTCATCGCCTCAAACATTGGTCAGAGCCTTTCATTGCACTTGATCCCCAGTTCTCATCCCCTCCTTCCCCATAAAATGGCATTCGGAAATCCAGCATTCTGATATTGTGTTATAGCTCCCTTTAGAGACCGGCCTTGCTGTCAGTCCTAGCCTGCTGCTTATTGGCTCTGATGCACTGTATGTTGTCAACCACCTCCAACCCCCTATCACTTACTCTGATACCGCTGTCCGTGATCACTAAGGCACACGCTAACTCGAAGTGTCAATTGCACGGTTTATGGCCAGAATGTGACTTAATTTTTCATGACTGGGATTTCTGTGTGTGTGTGTGTGTGTGTGTGTGTGTGCGTGTGCGTGTGTGCGCGCGCGTGCGCGCGCGCTTGTATTTATTTCTTTTCGACATTTAATGGATTTTCTTGGTAAGAAGTGAAAAACATTAAGCAGCTTAGGTGCTAGGCATTATTGGTAACAGGTTTCTAAGTCAAGAAACCAGCCGTGCTCCAGGTGATGGTTTTAGTAGCTGAAGATATAAAATAAAAAATCTAGATTACAAGACAGGCATTCAAAATGAGAATTTAATAGTGAACTCTTGTTCATGTGTAGGAAGGAAAGGGGTAAGTTCAGTGGGCCATCACCTGAAAATAGATACAGAATTTTGATATATTCTTGTGGACTGACCAGAATAACAAAAATATGCTTTTTAGGTCTTTTTTTTTTTTTTCCATGTGGAACAGAATGCTGATTGTTCTTAGGGACAATCTCACTTGAACTTTTTTCCTTTCTTCAATATGAGAAATATTCCAAATTCTTGATGTGTTTCCAGCTCTAGAAGGCTAGTCATTTCTGGGATGCTGTTGAACCTGACAGGTCTGACCTCAATTAGACAATGGCTTACATGGCATGAAAGAGGACATCAGTCAAACTGATTTCAGCTTCAAGGTTTAGAAGTGTTTAGTTTCTTAAGTTTGAGGGTGTTTTAGCTGGCATTAAGGAATTCTGAAATTAAACTTTTATCCAACTCTAGCCTGCCTACTTTCATATAAAACTAATATTCTACCTTTGTAAATATAAACGAAATTAATAGTTGGTGTATTTTAAAGTGATTTGACCGAAGGTATTTGTTCAATTTGTTAGGAAGTGTCTGCTTGTTGAATTTTAAAGCATATATTTGAAGAGGTAGCAAAATATTTGTTAAAACCTTATTTAACTGTTGTTTGAATGAATTTGTTTTATCATTTTTGCTGCAGAGGAAAACTAAGGCAAGAAAGAGAAGCAAGTTGATAACATAGCATTTCTAAATGTAAACCAGCAGCTTTTTCTTTTATAAAGTGGGTAGTTCTTTTGAATATGATACTGTTTACGCTAGTAAATGTCAGATTTTGATATAGAATTTTTTTTAGTAAGGTTATAGAAGGAATTAATAAAGCTTTTGATAGAGCTAGAAAATAGTTTGAGAACTTTTTTGGGGCATGTGAATAATGTAAATAGGTACTGGACCTTCCATCCTTAGTCTTAGCTGCTTGCTTATATTGTATAAGGTGAATGGGAAGGAGCAAAGGATTGGACAAATACACATTGTGTGTTATATGAATCATTGTACAAGTAAAAAGCAAGCTTGATAAACTACTGAAATACCTACTTGCTTGGAATACCTACTTAAAAGTACTGAAGTATACCTACTTAAATACCTGCTTAAGAAATACCTACTTAAAAGTACTTAAAAATACTGAAATACCTACTTAAAAGTACTGAGCACTAAGTAATGCCTAACCACAATTAGACAGTATTAAAAAAATATCAAGTACGTATTGCCACCTACAAATATGGAGTTACAAGCAGTTTATCTTGCAAAATGGGGCCTTGGAAATGGAGTGTTATGTGACAGATAACTCCTACTGAAAGGGCAGGCTAGTGACTTCTCATTTACATTTCAGAAGCTCTAGAAATTAGAAAGATTGGTTTTGCATACTATTTTAGCTACACTGTATATCAGTTTAATAAAAATAATTTCCTTAAAATATACCTTAACTTTTTTTTTTTTCTTTAAGGGAGATGTATTAGTGGTAGCTTTTACTTTTGGCTTGTATCTATCTTTCTTAAATAGAACACAAGCTTTCCTTTGAAGGCTTGACTCTGGTTCAATTGCATGTATTTTCTAAAGTACAGTATTACTGTACTTTATGGATAGTGAGAATTTCAGCATCTAAGTCCTTCATCTCTTTACTTCATTTCCTTATTGCATCTTAAGTTTGTGGCTGTGTATTTCTAAAAATGTATTCTAAGTGCTTGGAACATAGCAATAAAAAAACATTGAATGAAAGGAATTGCAGTTTAGAGCATTTCAGAACTCTCAAGAAACCTTAAAAAATCTTCTCCAGTTCTTTAATTCTTTCTTCCTGCTCCTCTCTTCCTTCCTTGCATCATTCTGGAAACAGAATTATAAGCCTTTTTTTTTTAAATTAAGAATTAGCTGAATTAAAATTGTCCTTAGCTTTTAAATTGTAGTAATAAAATACAGTAGGTAAATTTCTTCTAATCCCTTTCTTTAAGTAGAATTTGGCACTTGTATTAGACTAAGCAGCTGGCTGATGTCAAAAAGTTATGTTGTGGATTCACTTTTTCAAGTGTCTGTTTGCTCATACATTCAGCAAATTTTTACTGAGCTGTCTATGACTTAGACACTGAAGAAACAGAGATGACTAAGACCCCTCTCCTATAGCCTGGGTCGATGATCTCCACTGAAGTGTACAGTATATATTGTAAGGTGTGTGTAGGACTGTCCATGGCAAGTGGGAATAAAATATTAGAACTTCTATGTTAAGATTCTTTTTTTGTGTTTTTTTGATTAATGGGCATAATATTTTCAAAATGTAGTATATATGTATTTAATTTATAAATGATTAACATGCAGTATATTAAGTGCTCCAGTGCTATAGAAGGGAGTACTGTAGGAATGCGGAGTGTGTGTGGGAGTATTTGGTGATCTGGAAGTGCCCTATCACCATACTTATTTCATAGTATGTGCTCAATTAATTGTTTATTAAAGAATTTAATTTCCTAGTCACTTAAAGGTTGTTGTGTTTGCTAGTGGAATAATTAGGCATGTAATAGTTGAGGATTTCAGAACTTTTCATTTTGCTTATCCACCAACCCTAACATGCTCTAAAACATTGACTCCCCAACCAAGATTTTATTCTCCATGTTTTGTAGTATTAATATTAAAATTTCATTAGTATTATACTACCTATGATGTGATGTTAGCTGGTTTAGTATAAAATATTATTGTATAAATGGAAATTGAATTTCACAGTTGGTACCTTCTGGGATGCACTATTCTCTTTTATTAAAGCACTGATTTGCCTTCATCTAAATTTGCTAAATTTACGAGTGAACGCTCTAGCATTAGTGTGGAATGGTAGGTTTGGGTCAAGCCTTTTTCAAGTATGCCTCGCCAGCTGTTATTATATGTAAAGGAGGAAAACAGGGCAATTTTAAATTAGTCTGCTTATATGTAGTCACCTAAGTAGTTACAAAGGTTCTATTCTTCATAATCTCCAGTTTGACACTCCATATGAAGTGTCAGTGACAAAGAGGAGATAAATACACCAATGAACCCTGGATATGGGGGGGAATGAGCAGAATGAGGTGACATCACTTGATGGTTAATGGCCTCCCCATTTACCAAACTGGACAGCTGTTGTTTGTTGTTCATTGTTTGTCTTTGTGCTTGGTTAGTGAGACTTCACAGTGACAGCATTCAGGGTTGCCTTCCAGAAAGATGTGTAAGTCACTTAGACTTGGGAATGTGGTGAGCAACCAACAGCCAGGTGTTTTCTCAGGAGACAGGGAAGAATTTTGGCACTTGATTTTATGATAGGTCCCAGGAAAAGTTAGGGAAATGATTATTATTGTTGCTGTAGCTATAGAAAATCTGTTTTTGGAGCACTAGAGATTAATGCTGAGAGTTTAGAAGCTCCAATGTTAAACAGCTGCAGAGGTGAAGAGGTTTTTATTTATAAATTAAAAGTTGGTGGTTTGATAGTAGTACTGAGAAGGCTAAGATGGGACTGACAGTTGTTTTTTTTTTTAATATCTTTAAACTTTTAAAAAAATTATTAAAAAATTTTTATTTTTTATTGGAGTATAGTTGATTTACAATGTGTTAGTTTCAGGTGTACAGCAAAGTGATTCAGTTATACATATACATATATCTGTTCTTTTTCAGATTCTTTTCCCATTAAGGTTATTACAGAATATTGAGTAGAGTTCCCTGTGCTATACAATAGGTCCTTGTTGATGACAGTTCTTTCCATACTGTTTCCAGAAAGCATTGCTTCTCTTTTCAGGGCTTGTTTATGCTTCTGCTTTTACCTTTTGGGCTTCATGATATTTATGTTTAAATTGAGCCACCCACTCAGCCTCTTTCCTTTCTTCTAATAATAAAGAGCTCTTGGAGGTCAGAGGTGGATAGTTAATTACTGACCCAAAAGCCTGATAAAACTAGCTTTATGGTATTTACTGTTATAGTCAGAGACCTGTCTGTTAGAAGACCCATCTGTTCAAAGATAAAGGCTTTCCCTTGTCACCCCTTTTCATTAGGGATTTAATATTAACATAAGGCTCTTTTTACTTTAGAGGAATCCCAAGTTCATCACTATCTTGTGAACAAGGTTCAGGAAAATTGATGGTTGTTGGAGTCCTTGATACTGGACTGCATTAAGAGCAAATCTATGCTAAAATGAGGTTTTACTATACTATCTTTGCTAAAATGAAGTTCTCCTCTTTCATTTCTGTAAAGTTAGAATGTCTTAGCATCTTACCCCTTGCAGAAAAAACTTTCAAGGTTTGCTGTGGTGTCTTGCCTTTTCCTAATGACTTGTAAAAGAGTTTATAGAGATTGCATCGTGAAAAGGCCCTTCTATCAAGGTAGGCCTCTCCTAGTCTTTCCCGTGACAGTAAATGGCACCACTATTCCAACACAGTGGGTAAAGCCAAAAATCTATAGACATCCTTAGTTCCTCTCTTTCACTATCTGACCTAACCTCTTATCCCCAGTTTGAGTCTGCTGCCTAGTCATGTAGTTTGGTATCCAGTCCAGTCTGTTGACTTCTCATCTTCACTGCTACTACTCTAGTCCCAGCTGCCATCATCTCTTGCTAAGATACCATGCAGTGGTTTCCCAGTTTCACACAGCGGCCAGTGTAATCTTAAAATTCAAATCAGATCCTGTCATTCCTTTCTTCTCGGGCTGTTTTCCTCTCAGTTGGGAAAGGCTGTTTACAAATTTTCACATATCTGGCTCATTCTTCGTACCTGAAGTCCTAACTCTGGTTGCCTCAGCTTGGCCTTTTCTTATCATCTTATATGAAGTGGTCTTCTGTCAGTATTGCACTATTCTGTATAGTTCATAATTTGTGATTATCATGTTTATCATCAGTCATGATGCTGAATCCCCAGTGCCAAGATAGGTTCAGTGCCTGGTGTATTTTGTGCTCAGCAAATATTGCATGACTGGGTGAATATACAAATGATGGAGAGAAGATTTGGAGAACTGCATAATGTTTGTGAGGTTGGGGGGTAAAGAGTGGAGTATTGACAGGGATTGAGTATACTGAGCAATCCATCTCAGAATTTCTTTTCCTTTCATCAGCTTTAAAAATCTTTGAAAAAAATTGCTAAAGGTTTTGAATCATAGTTAAGAACCTGGGAGCCTTAAAAGTAATATGTAATTTTGTCTGTTTAGTTCAGATATTTAAGTTCATACCTAATAATGTAAAGTCCTGAGTAGTCATTGAGAGACTAGTATGGAGGTAAGTATTATGTTTATGAACTCTTAAGAATGTCTTTCAGTAATATATAATATTTAATAATTTTGCTCATGAAGTGATTTTTTTGAAGCGATTTATTTTTTTTATTTTTTAAAAAATTAAAAAATTTATTTATTTTTGGCTGCATTGGGTCTTCGTTGCTGCACGGGGGCTTTCTCTAGTTGCGACGAGCGGGGGCTATTCTTCGTTGCTGTGCGTGGGCTTCTCATTGTCGTGGCTTCTCTTGTTGAGGAGCATGGGCTCTAGACACGCGGGCTTCAGTGGTTATGGCACACGGGCTCAGTAGTTGTGTCTCGCAGGCTCTAGGTTGAGGGCTCAGCAGTTGTGGTTCAGGGGCTTAGTTGCTCAGGGGCTTAGTTGCTCCGCGACATGTGCGATCTTCCCAGACCAGGGATCGAAACTGTGTCGCCTGCATTAGCAGGTGGATTCTCAACCACTGCGCCACCAGGGAAGTCCCTACTCCATATGTTAATATACATCAGGTGTTCACTCAGTTCACCATATTAGAAAAAACTTTATCTGGAACTTTCTGGCCTGCTCCAATCTGTACCTTTTGCCTTTGTGCTTAAAGCATGGCTGCCATCCTGGGATCTTCCTCACCATTATTCTGGGGATTTCCTTCGCTGTCCTGTGTTGGATCCTGTTGTCTGTATTCTTTGTTTCCTCTTTCTTGATTTACTCTTCTATTTTGGTGGGACACCACTGCGCAGCTTGCGGGATCTTGGTTCCCTGACCAGGGATCGAACCCGCCCTCCGGGCAGTGGACAGGGATCGAACCTGTGCCCCCTGCAGTGGAAGCACAGAGTCTTAACCACTGGACCATCAGGGAAGTCCCCAGTCTGGTGCTTTTTTAAAAATAATTCTTATATCTCTACTTTTTAATTTCCGAGAGGCCTTCTATGTTTTTACCAACTAATTATTTTGAAGTTCCTTTTTAATAATCCTTATACTTAATCTTCAGTCATGTGGATCTTAATTTAAGGCTCAGGGCAGATTCACTGCAGTGTTCACTTAGAGACTGGGGTAGGAGGAAGACATTGCCCCAGAATACAGTTTTCAGGATCATATACCACTAGGGTATAAAACTCCATGAGGGTGGGGGCGTGTCTTACTCACTGCTGTATTCCTAGCACTTGCACAGTGCCTGTCACACATTAGCTAATCAATACATATTTGTTGAATGAGTGAATTACATATCAAAGCAATCTTTTCTAAAAACCAGATTGAATTTTTAGAGGAAAATTGGTTCGGATATGTGTGTGTGCTCATGTGTGTGTGCCCAGAGGCTTAAAACTCATGTTTTCTTATCTATAGTATATATGTATTTAAATGCATCTTTTGCTTTTAAAAAGTTAGTTGTATTAGGCATGTTATTATGTCATTTTTGGCTCTGCTTTAAAGTTGGTTTTGGAATCTGTTGGTGAGTAGCTGTGGTAGGAAGCTGTGGTGGGTTTGGAACAGTTGTTTGATTAATAAATTTGGTTTAGAGATTCTTTAGTTTATGTAAGCATCTATAAATGAAATCCTTCACTGTATAGAATTTTATAGATCAGAAGTTATTCATTTTGTCAGAGATGCTGACTTGAGAATACTTCTTTACAGCTGATTATGGAGGGACAAATTGCTTATTCTTTGTAGGCTTAGAGGTGTAGTAAGGAGCAATTACCTCATGGTGGAAACATTTTATATTGTCACATCGCTGGTACCATGGAGATTCAAATTGAAGTTGACAGATGATTGCCAAGCAAATATATTTATTTTTTAAAATTTTTATTTATAGCTGTGTTGGGTCTTCGTTGCTGCGCGTGGACCCTCTCTAGTTGTGGCGAGTGGGGGCTAGTGTGCGGGCTTCTCATTGCGCTGGCCTCTCCCGTTGCGGAGCACGGGCTCTAGGTGCATGGACCTCAGTAGTTGTGGCTCTTAGGCTTCAGAGTGCAGGCTCAGTAGTTGTGGCGCACGGGCTTAGTTGCGCCGCGGCATGTGGGATCTTCCAGGACCAGTGCTCGAACCCGTGTCCCCTGCATTGGCAGGCAGATTTCTAACCACTGCACCACCCAGGGAAGTCCCAAGCAAATATATTTAAATAATAAAGGAAAATAGGACATCAACTGAATGAACACTTGGCAGTGAATAACATCTCATAGAAAAATGTTCCATTTTGAGTGGAGCATGTTTCTTATATTATTTAAGTAGAGTCCAAAACTAAATGCAACTTCGGGCCCAAGCCAGAAACCTAGTCATCAGTTGAGACTCTTTCTTTCCTCTGTTCACATTTAATCAGTCACAGTGTCCTTTTGGTGCTACCTTCTTATTATCTTCTGTTTCTTCTCCACCTTTAAAGTTATTGCTTTAGAAAAGGGCTTCATCTGTCCCCTGGACTATTAGTCTCGTACCCCTCCAATCCATTATACATCTGGAATAGTCTTTCTGAAATGTACATCTGGTCATTTTACTCAAGTGCCTTTCAGTGGAAGGTACACATGGTTTGAAGTCAGTCTTTTTAGCATGGCAAGCCCTGGTAGCTTCTGTGATTTGGTCCTTGTCTGAATACTCTGTGCCTTTGAAAATGCTGCTTCCTAGATCCGGGAATGCCTCCCTTCATTACTTACATACAACAAAATCTCACTGTACAGCTTGATGAAATTTTAGGTATGTACCCAAGTAACCACCATGCAAAACCAAGATAAAGAACATTCCCACTGCCCCAGTAGGTTCCCTCCTAACCTCTCCCAGTTGATACTGCCCTTCAGAGGTAACCATTGTTTTGACTTCTATCACTGTAGATTAGTTTTGCTTATTTTTGAGTCTCGTATGAATAGAATCATGCAATATTTACTTTTTTGTGCACAGTGAACTCATTAAAAAAAATTGAATGTGAACTCATTTTTAAGACCAAATTTTAAGCCTTTTCTCTATGAAGTAAATTCTTGAGAAGATTACTAGTATCTTGAATTAGCGTCAATGTATTATTTTCATTTCTAGAAGCTGACATAGAGGCTGGCATGAAGTACATGCTTATCAATGAATTTACATGCATCTTTCTCCCTGAACTATCTGCCTTACTAGATCCTCATCCATCAAAACTAAACGCAGGCATCAAGTCCTTTTAGAAGCCTTCCCTGATATTGCTCCTACTTTCTCTCCTGCTGTAATATACTTTTATTATAGTAGTTATTCTGCTGCATTATAGCTGCTGGTTTAATTGGCTGTCTCCTCTACTTTATGTTGAGTTCTGAAATCCTTCAGAATGAGAGCTCTGGGGTCTAGAAGGTGCCTGGTAGGGCTTATTAAAATGTTGACTGAATGAATGGGACAACTTAGTGCCTTTTGAATAAAGGAGAAAGCTCACAGAATAAAGCTAGTAGTAATAATCTGGTAAATTGTATTTTTACAGGATAAATTATGGTTGTTTCAGGACATTTATGCAACTATTTAAATGTTCCAGGAATATAAACATTTAAAATTGGGTTAAAAACTGGCCTAAACTAAAATTACATGAATCCACAAAGCACTCTGTAGAAGATACGAAGGAAAACAGAAACATGACCTTATATGCAAGGAGTAGTAGATTTCTTTTAAAAATATTTATTTATTTAATTTATTTGGTTGCGCCAGGTCTTAGTTGTGGCAGGTGGCTCATTCGTTGCAGCTTGCGGGCTCCTTGGTTGCGGTTCACTGGTTCCTTTGTGGGGGCTCGTGGGCTCCTTAGTTGTGGCATGCGAACTTTTTTTTTTTTAATTTTCTAAAAAATCTTTATTGGAGTATAATTGCTTTACAATGGTGTGTTAGTTTCTGCTTCATAACAAAGTGAATCAGCTATATATATATATATATACATATATCCCCATATCTCCTCCCTCTTGCATCTCCCTCCCACCCTCCCTATCCCACCCCTCTAGGTGGTCACAAAGCACCGAGCTGATCTCCCTGTGCTATGCGGCTGGTTCCCAAGAGCTATCTATTTTACATTTGGTAGTGTATATACGTCCATGCCACTCTCTCACTTCATCCCAGCTTACCCTTGCCCCTCCCTGTGTCCTCAAGTCCATTCTCTACATCTGTGTCTTTATTCCTGTCCTGATCCTAGGTTCATCAGAACCTTTTTGTTTGTTTGTTTTTTAGGTTTCATATATATGTGTTGGCATATGGTATTTGTTTTTCTCTTTCTGACTTACTTCACTCTGTATGACAGACTCTAGGTCCATCTACCTCACTACAAATAACTCAATTTCATTTCTTTATGGTTGAGTAATATTCCATTGTATATATATGTGCCACATCTTCTTTATCCATTCATCTGTCGATGGACACTTAGGTTGCTTCCCTGTCCTGGCTGTTGTAAATAGAGCTGCAATGAACATTGTGGTCCATGTCTCTTTCTGAATTATGGTTTTCTCAGGGTATATGCCCAGTAGTGGGATTGCTGGGTTGTATGGTAGTTCTATTTTTAGTTTTTTAAGGAACCTCCATACTGTTTTCCATAGTGGCTGTATCAATTTACATTCCCACCAACAGTGCAAGAGGGTTCTCTTTTCTCCACACCCTCTCCAGCATTTATTGTTTGTAGATTTTTTGATGATGGCCATTCTGACTGGTGTGAGATGATATCTCATTGTAGTTTTGATTTGCATTTCTCTAATAATTAATGATGTTGAGCATTCTTTCATGTGTTTGTTGGCAATTTGTATATCTTCTTTGGAGAAATATCTATTTAGGTCTTCTGCCCATTTTTGGAATGGGTTGTTTCTTTTTTTGATATTGAGCTGCATGAATTGCTTGTATGTTTTGGAGATTAATCCTTTGTCACTTGCTTAATTTGCAAATATTTTCTCCCATTCTGAGGGTTGTCTTTCGTCTTGTTTATGGTTTCCTTGTTTATTTTTGTTTTTATTTCCATTTCTCTAGGAAGTGGGTCAAAAAGGATCTTGCTGTGATTTATGTCATAGAGTGTTCTACCTATGTTTTCCTCTAAAAGCTTTATAGTGTCTGGCCTAACATTTAGGTCTTTAATCCATTTTGAGTTTATTTTTGTGTATGGTGTTAGGGAGTGTTCTAATTTCATTCTTTTACATGTAGTGTCCAGTTTTCCCAGCACTACTTATTGAAGAGGCTGTCTTTTCTCCATTGTATATTCTTGCCTCCTTTATCAAAAATAAGGTGACCATATGTGTGTGGGTTTATCTCAGGGCTTTCTATCCTGTTCCATTGATCTATATTTCTGATTTTGTTCCAGTACCATACTGTCTTGATTACTGTAGCTTTGTAGTATAGTCAGGAGTCCGGGAGCCTGATTCCTCCAGCTCCGTTTTTCTTTCTCAAGATTGCTTTGGCTCTTCGGAATCTTTTGTGTTTCCATACAAATTGTGAAATTTTTTGTTGTAGTTCTGTAATAAATGCCATTGGTAGTTTGATAGGGATTGCATTGAATCTGTAGTTTGCTTTGGGTGGTATAGTCATTTTCACAATGTTGATTCTTCCAATCCAAGAACATGGTATATCTCTCCATCTGTTTGTATTATCTTTAATTTCTTTCATCAGTGTCTTATAGTTTTCTGCATACAGGTCTTTTGTCTCCTTAGGTAGGTTTATTCCTAGATATTTTATTCTTTTTGTTGCAGTGGTAAATGGGAGTGTTTTCTTAATTTCTCTTTCAGATTTTTCATCATTATAGCAATGCAAGAGATTTCTGTGCATTAATTTTGTATCCTGCTACTTTACCAAATTCGTTGATTAGCTCCAGTAGTTTTCTGGTAGCATCTTTAGGATTCTCTATGTATATTATCATGTCATCTGCAAACAGTGACAGCTTTACTTCTTCTTTTCTGATGTGGATTCCTTTCATTTCTTTTTCTTTTCTGATTGCTGTGGCTAAAATTTCCAACTATGTTGAATAATAGTGAGAGTGGACAACCTTGTCTTGTTCCTGATCTTAGTGGAAATGTTTTCAGTTTTTCACCATTGAGGACGATGTTGGCTGTGGGTTTGTCATATATGGCCTTTATTATGCTGAGGTAGGTTCCCTCTATGCCTACTTTCTGGAGGGTTTTTATCATAAATGGGTGTTGAATTTTGTCGAAAGCTTTTTCTGCATCTATTGATATGATTGTATGGTTTTTCTCCTTCAGTTTGTTAATATGGTGTATCACATTGATTGATTTGCGTATATTGAAGAATCCTTGCATTCCTGGGATAAACCCCGCTTGATCATGGTGTATGATCCTTTTAATGTGCTGTTGGGTTCTGTTTGCTAATATTTTGTTGAGGATTTTTGCATTTATGTTCATCAGTGATATTGGCCTTTAGTTTTCTTTCTTTGTGACATCTTTGTCTGGTTTTGGTATCAGGGTGACGGTGGCCTTGTAGAATGAGTTTGGGAGTGTTCCTCCCTCTGCTATATTTTGGAAGAGTTTGAGAAGGATAGGTGTTAGCTCTTCTCTACATATTTGATAGAAATCGCCTGTGAAGCCGTCTGGTCCTGGACTTCTGTTTGTTAAAAGATTTAAAATCACAGTTTCTATTTCATTACTTGTGATTGGTCTGTTCATATTTTCTGTTTCTTCCTGGTTCAGTCTTGGCAGGTTGTGCATTTCTAAGAATTTGTCCATTTCTTCCAGGTTGTCCATTTTATTGGCATAGAGTTGCTTGTAGTAATCTCTCATGATCCTTTGTATTTCTGCAGTGTCAGTTGTTACTTCTCCTTTTCCATTTCTAATTCTATTGATTTGAGTCTTCCCCCTTTTTTTCTTGTTGTGTCTGGCTAATGGTTTATCAATTTTTGTTTATCTTCTCAAAGATTCAGCTTTTAGTTTTTTTGATCTTTGCTATTGTTTCCTCATTCCTTTTTCATTTATTTCTGATCTGATCTTTATGATTTCTTTCCTTCTGCTAACTTTGGGGGTTTTTTTGTTCTTCTTTCTCTAATTGCATTAGGTGTAAGGTTAGGTTTTTTATTTGAGTTGTTTCTTGTTTCTTGAGGTAGGACTGTATTGCTATAAACTTCCCTCTTAGAACTGCTTTTGCTGCATCCCATATCTTTTGGGTCGTCGTGTTTCATTGTCATTTGTTTCTAGGTGTATTTTGATTTGCTGTTTGATTTCTTCAGTGGTGTTTTGGTTATTTAGTAGTGTATTGTTTAGCCTCCATGTGTTGGTATTTTTTTACAGATTTTTTTCCTGTAATTGATATCTAGTCTCATAGCGTTGTGGTCACAAAAGATACTTGATACGATTTCAATTTTCTTAAATTTACCAAGGCTTGATTTGTGACCCAAGATATGATCTGTCCTGGAGAAAGTTCCATAAGCACTTGAGAAGAAAGTGTGTTCTGGGTTTTTTTGGATGGAATGTCCTATAAATATCAATTAAGTCCATCTTGTTTAATGTATCATTTAAAGCTTGTGTTTCCTTATTTATTTTAATTTTGGATGATCTGTCCATTGGTGAAAGTGATGTGTTAAAGTCCCCTACTGTGATTGTGTTACTGTCGATTTCTACTTTTATGGCTGTTAGCATTTGCCTTATGTATTGAGGTGCTCCTATGTTGGGTGCGTAAATATTTACAATTGTTATGTCTTCTTCTTGGATTGATCCCTTGATCATTATGTAGCGTCCTTCTTTGTCTCTTTTAACAGTCTTTATTTTAAAGTCTATTTTGTCTGATATGAGAAGTGCTGCTCCAGCTTTCCTTTGATTTCCATTTGCATGGAATATCTCTTTCCATCCCCTCACTTTCAGTTTGTATGTGTCCCTAGGTTGAAATGGGTCTCTTGTAGGCAGCATATATATGGGTCTTGTTTTTGTATCCATTCAGCCAGTCTGTGTCTTTTGGTTGGAGCGTTTAATCCATTTATATTTAAGGTAATTGTCGACATGTATGTTCCTATTACCATTTTCTTAATTGTTTAGGGTTTGTTATTGCAGATCTTTTCCTTCTCTTGTGTTTCCTGCCTAGAGAAATTCCTTTAGCATTTGTTGTAAAGCTGCTTTGGTGGTGCTGAATTCTCTTAGCTTTTGCTTGTCTGTAAAGGTTTTAATTTCTCCAATGAATTTGAATGAGATCCTTGCTGGGTAGAGTAATCTTGGTTGTAGTTTTTTCCCTTTCATCACTTTAAATATGTCCTGCCACTCCCTTCTGGCTTGCAGAGTTTCTGCTGAAAGATCAGCTGTTAACCTTATGGGGATATATTAGTATGTTATTTGTTGTTTTTTCCTTGCTGCTTTTAATATTTTTTCTTTGTATTTAATTTCTGATAGTTTGATTAATATTTGTCTTGGCTTGTTTCTCCTTGGATTTATCCTGTATGGGACTTTCTGCACTTCCTGGACTTGATTGACTATTTCCTTTCCCATATTAGGGAAATTTTCAACTATAATCTCTTCAAATATTTTCTCAGTCCCTTTCTTTTTCTCTTCTTCTTCTGGGACCCATATAATTCGAATGTTGGTGCGTTTAATGTTGTCCCAGAGGTCTCTGAGACTGTGCTCAATTCTTTTCATTCTTTTTTCTTTATTCTGTTCTGCTGTAGTTATATCCAGTATTTTATCTTCCAGGTCACTTATCCATTCTTCTGCCTCAGTTATTCTGCTATTGATTCCTTCTAGAGAATTTTAATTTCATTTATTGTGTTGTTGATCATTGTTTGTTTTTTCTTTAGTTCTTCTAGGTCCTTGTTAAACATTTCTTGTGTTTTCTCCTTTCTATTTCCAAGATTTTGGATCATGTTTACTATCATTATTCTGAATTCTTTTTCAGGTAGACTGCCTATTTCCTCTTCATTTGTTTGGTCTGGTGGGTTTTAACCTTGCTCCTTCATCTGCTGTGTGTTTCTCTGTCTTCTCATTTTGCTTCACTCACTGTGTTTGGGGCCTCCTTTTCGCAGGCTGCAGGTTCATAGTTCCTGTTGTTTTTGGTGTCTGACCCCAGTGGCTAAGGTTGGTTCAGGGGGTTGTGTAGGCTTCCTGGTGGAGAGGACTAGTGCCTGTGTTCTGGTGGGTGAGGCTGGATCTTGTCTTTCTGGTGGGCAGGACTGTGTCCAGTAGTATGTTTTGGGGTGTCTGTGAACTTATTATGATTTTAGGCAGCCTCTCTGCTAATAGGTGGGGTTGTGTTCCTGTCTTGCTAGTTGTTTGGCATCGGGTGTCCAGCACAGTAGCTTGCTGGTCGTTGAGTGGAGCTGGGTCTTAGCATTGAGATGGAGATCTCTAGGAGAGCTTTCGCCATTTGATATTACATGGAGCCAGGAGCTCTCTGCTGGACCAATGTCCTGAACTCGGCTCTCCCACCTCAGAGGCACAGGCCTGACACCCGGCCGGAGCAACAAGACCCTGTCAGCCACACGGCTCAGAAGAAAAGGGAGAAAAAAAGGAAGAAAGAAAGAAAAAATAAATAAAATAAAATAAAGTTATTAAAATAAAAAATAATTTTTAAAAATAAAAAAATTAAAAAGTAAGAAAAAAAAGAAAGAAAGAAGAGAGCAACCAAACCAAAAAACAAATCCACCAGTGGTAACAAGCGCTAAAACTATACTAAAAAAAACAAAAACAAAACCAAAAAAAACGGACGGACAAAACCCTAGGACAAATGGTAAAAGCAAAGCTATACAGACAGAATCACAGAAAGAAACATACACACTCACAAAAAGAGAAAAATATATATCTATATATAAAAAAAAAAGGAGGAAGAGAGCAACCAAATCAATAAATCTACCAATGATAATAAACTCTAAATACTAAACTAAGATG
This sequence comes from Stenella coeruleoalba, assembly GCF_951394435.1. Classification (NCBI taxonomy): domain Eukaryota; kingdom Metazoa; phylum Chordata; class Mammalia; order Artiodactyla; family Delphinidae; genus Stenella; species Stenella coeruleoalba. The sequence goes on from NC_137165.1 coordinate 34,029,791, forward strand.
AACATTAAGCCAGGAACAAATTAGATGCAGAAAGCAGACCCCAAGTCTACAGTTGCTCGCAAAGTCCACCGCCTCAATTTTGGGATGATTTGTTGTCTATTCAGGTATTCCACAGATGCAGGGTACATCAAGTTGATTGTGGAGATTTAATCCACTGCTCTCGAGGCTGCTGGGAGAGATTTCCCTTTCTCTTCTTTGTTCGCGGAGTTCCTGGGGTTCAGCTTTGGATTTGGCCCCGCCTCTGCGTGTAGGTTGCCTGAGGGCAACTGTTCTTCGCTGAGACAGGATGGGGTTAAAGGAGTAGCTGATTTGGGGGCTCTGGCTCACTCAGGCCATGGGGAGGGAGGGGTACAGACTGCGGGGCGAGCCTGCGGCGGCAGAGGCAGACATGACGTTGCAACAGCCTGAGGTGTGCCGTGTGTTCTCCCGGGGAAGTTGTCCGTGGATCACGGGACCCTGGCAGTGGCAGGCTGCGCGGGCTGCACAGGCTTCCCGGAGGGGAGGTGTGGATAGTGACCTGTGCTTGCACACCGGCTTCTTGGTGGTTGCAGGAGCAGCCTTAGCATTTCATGTCCGTCTCTGGGGTCTGCGCTGATAGCCGCGGTTTGCGCCCGTCTCTGGAGCTCATTTAGGCGTTGCTCTGAATCCCCTCTCTTCACTCTCCCCAAAACAATGATCTCTTGCCCCTTAGGCAGGTCCAGACTTTTTCCTGGACTCCCTCCCAGCTAGCTGTGGCGCACTATCCCCCTTCAGGCTGTGTACACGCAGCCAACTCCAGTCCTCTCCCTGGGATCTGACCTCCGAAGCCAGAGCCTCAGCTCCCAGCCCCCACCCGCCCCGGAGCGTAAGCAGACAAGCCTCTCAGGCTGGTGAGTGCTGGTCCTGGTCGGCCCGGATCCTCTGTGCGGGAATCTCTCCACTTTGCCCTCTGAACCTCTGTTGTTGAGCTCTCCTCCGTGGCTCCGAAGCTTGCCCCTCCCCTCCCGCCACCCACCATCTCCGCCAGTGAAGGGGCTTCCTAGTGTGTGGAAACTTTTCCTCCTTCACAGCTACCTCCCAGAGGTCCCTATTCTTTTGTCTCTGGTTTTTCTTTTTTCCTTTGCCCTACCCAGGTACGTGGGGAATTTCTTGCCTTTTGGGAAGTCTGAGGTCTTCTGCTAGCGTTCAGTAGGTGTTCTGTAGGGGTTGTTCTACATGTAGATGTATTTCTGATGTATTTGTGGGGAGGAAGGTGATCTCCAGGTCTTACTCCTCTGCCATCTTGAAGGTCTCGGCCTCCGAAATCTTAGTTGCGGCATGCCTGTGGGATCTAGTTTCCTGACCAGGGATTGAATCCTGACCCACTGCATTGGGATCTCAGAGTCTTTTTGTTTGTTTGTTTTCTTAATTTATTTTTTTGGCTTCGTTGCTCTGCTAGGGCTTTCTCTAGTTGCGGCAAGTGTGGGCTACCCTTCGTTGCGGTGCGTGGACTTCTCATTGCAGTGGCTTCTCTTGTTGTGGAGCATGGGCTCTAGGTGTGTGGGCTTCAGTAGTTGCAGCATGTGGACTCAGTAGTTGTGGCACATGGGCCCTAGAGCACGCGGGCATCAGTAGTTGTGGCGCGTGGGCTCAGTAGTTGAGGCTCACGGGCCCTAGGGCACACAAGCTTCAGTAGTTGGGCCGTGTGGGCTCAGTATGTGGCGCACAGGCTCAGTAGTTGTGGTGCATGGACTTAGTTGCTCCGTGGCTTGTGGGATCTTCCCGGACCAGGGCTCGAACCTGTGTCCCCTGCATTGGCAGGCAGATTCTTAACCACTGCACCACCAGGGAAGTCCCAGGACTAGTAGATTTCTAATTTGTGTTATAATTAGTACCTTTGATTAAGTTTGAGTGCCACTTTTTTCAGGTGAGCATTGGTTTGATTGGTTCTGAGACACGTTTCTCATAAACGGTAAATACTTACTGATATGAATAGAAAATAAGGGAAAGTCATGTCAAAAGTCCATGCAATTTTTGGAAACTTTTTTTCATATAATTTACCACACTTTGATATATACTCCTACTTAAAAAAATTTAACTTCTCTACAGTATGCATTATGTGGGCTAATTGGTTGGTACTCCTCATTTCATATTTCTGTCATTTGTCTGGGTGACATTTTCTCTGCTTTCATTTATTCTAATAATTTTATATTGTACAGAGTGTTGGACAGGCAAGATGAGGCTAGAATATGAAGGGTTTGTTCTCATTTGATTCTACCCATCTTTCTGGACTTCTAGACTTTGCCTAAATTGTACCTTCTTCTCTGGAATGTTCTTGGACTATCCAGCACTTACCACTTTTGAATTCCTGTGACTCTTAATTTGTATCCTTGTTATTTTAATATTTTTACATACATATGGTATTGTTTTATGTTTATTAATTTAATCTTCCCGCTAGATTGCAAATTTCTTGAGGAGGAATTTTTTTTTTTTTTTTTTTTTTTTTTTTGCTGTACGTGGATTTCTCACTGCTGTGGCCTCTTGCGCTGCGGAGCACAGGCTCCAGACGCGCAGGCTCAGCGGCCACGCCTCACGGGCCCAGCTGCTCTGCAGCACGTGGGATCCTCCCGGACTGGGGCATGAACCCGTGTCCCCTGCATCAGCAGGCGGACTGTCAACCACTGTGCCACCAGGGAAGCCCAGGAGGAATCTTTAAAAAAATAAAACATTGGGGGGTTGGGATGAATTGGGAGATCGGAATTGATATATATACACTAATATGTATAAAATAGATAATTAATGAGAACCTGCTCTATAGCACAGGGAACTCTATTTCACTCACTATATAGTAGAAACTAACACAACATTGTGAAACAACTGTACCCCAATAAAAAACAACAACAACAAAAACCCACTTTGTACTGTTTTAAGCGCAGATAGATGTTCAGCATTTGTTTGGTGATCAAGAGAAGCAGATGGTTACAGTCATTGGTGTCTTTATACGATGATGTGTTGCATTTTAAAATCAGTAGTTATTTCTTATTTAGTTTTATTTTAAGATATACGGTTGGCCTTCTGTCCTCCTTGGGTTTTGCATCTGCGGATAAGGAGGGCTGACTGTATTCATTGTACTGCACCATTTAATGTAAAGGACTTGAGCATCTGTGGATTTTGGTATCCACAGGGGCTCCTGGAACTAGTCCCCCACAGATACCAAGGGACAACTGCACCTTGTAAATTTCATTTCCATGTCTTCATCTGAATGTTTAAATAACATGTGGCTCATACCTCAAACTCCCAATTTGCAAGTTTATAGAAATGTGACTGAAGGTTACAATTATAGGTCCAAGAGAACTGCACTGCATGGCAGTTCTGTATGTGTTAGAAGAATTTATTAGAAGATAGACAATTGTAGGTTGCACTGCAATTTAGAAGACTTTTCTCATCTTATATATTTGTGTCAGTTTGAGGATTTGAAAATGCACCCAAAATGTCTACTTCTCACCAGTGCCTTTGTGATCCTGGCAGGGGTAAGCTAAGTTGAAAGGGTAGATTTTTATGTTTATCTTAGTATCCTGAGTCCTTATACCTGGAATGATAGATGTTTACATATTTCCCTATGCAAGTGGAAACACTGCAAGTGGATTTTTCAGCCTTTTAAAGTTTTCACATTTATTAAGTCCTTCACAGTTATTTCCAATAGTTTAAAAAAAAAATCTAATTTGACATTTGCACTTCTGTAAAACCCTTTCTAAAAGCTGTGTGTGTATTCCTAACAAGTAAAATAATATACTTTTCTCATACATATGAGATAGAAAGCAAAAATTATACTCAGTTATGTAATTGCAGTAGGAACATAGCCTTTTTTTTTTTTTTTTTTTGCGGTACGCGGGCCTCTCACTGTCGCGACCTCTCTTGCTGCGGAGCACAAGCTACAGACGCGCAGGCTCAGTAGTTGTGGTTCACGGGCCTAGCCGCTCCACGGCATGTGGGATCTTCCTGGACCGGGGCACGAACCCATGTCCCCTGCATCGGCAGGCAGACTCTCAACCGCTGCGCCACCAGGGAAGCCTGGAACATAGCCTTTTGACCAGTATTGTATTTTCAACTGTCTTAGCATTGTTGTAAGGGACTTCTGAAATGTTTCATGTGAATTTTTGTCTCATCTTCACAGACTCAGGTATGTACATAATTTTGTTTTTTTTCTGACTTCAGTCATTTATTATTACTATGGTAAACTATACATAATATTAACTTTACTCTTTGAACCATTTAAAAATGCATAATTCACTGGCATTAAGTACATTCATGATGTTGTGCAACCATCACCAGTATCTATTTCTAGAACTTATTCATCATCCCAAACAGAAACTCTATAATTGTTAAATAATAACCCCTCCTCCGCCACCCCCTAGCCCCTGGTAATTACCTCTGTTCTACTTTCTGTCTCTGAATTTGCGTATTCTAGGTACCTCTAATAAGTGGAATCATGCAGTGTTTATCCTTTCATGTCTTATTTCACTTAACATAATATTTTCAGGGTTCATCCATGTTGTAGCATGTAGCAGATTTCATTCCTTTTTATGGCTGAATAATATGTATATTATTAATAATAATGAGTATACTACATTTTGTTTATCCATTCATCTGGACATTTGAATTGTTTCTACCTTTTTGTTATTGTGAATAATGCTGCTATGAACATGGGTGTACAAAGGTCTGTTTGAGTCCCTGCTTTCAGTTCTTTTGAGTATATACCTAGGAGTGGAATTTCTGGGTCATATGGTACCTCGATACTTAACAGTTTGAGGAACTGCCAATCTGTTTTCCAAAGTGGCTGCACTATTTTACACTCCCACCAGCAATGTATGAGGGTTACGGTTTTTCCACGTCCTTGTCTACACTTGTTATCTGTCTTATTTTAGTCATCCTAGTGGATATGAAGTAGCATCTCCTTGTAGTTTTTTTTTTTTTTTTAAGATTTAATTTTATTTATTTTTGGCTGTGTTGGGTCTTCATTGCTGCACGCAGGCTTTCTCTAGTTGTGGAGAACAGGGGCTACTCTTTGTTGCGGTGCATGGGCTTCTCGTTGCGGTGGCTTCTCTTGTTGCGGAGCACGGGCTCTAGGCCGTGGGCTTCAGTAGTTGTGGCATGCGGGCTCAGTAATTGTAGCACGTGGGCTCTAGAGCGCAGGCTCAGTAGTCATGGCGCACAGGCTTAGTTGCTCCATGACATGTGGGATCTTCCTGGACCAGGGCTCAAACCCATGTCCCCTGCCTTGGCAGGTAGATTCTTAACCACTGTGCCACCAGGGAAGTCCCAAATTTTCTTCATTTTAAAAAAGTTGTTCCTTTTCATAAAATTAAAAATCAGAGTATAATTGGCAAAAAAAACTGAGTGATAATGAAAATGCAGTGCATATTCTGAGTTACTGCTTTTTGATTATGTATGTTGGAAGATATGAATTATCCTTTCTTTCCGAATTAGTTTAGAAGTTAAAGATTTGTTGGGAAAATTAAAAATGACAGGTCAAAATTATTATTTACTTTTTTCACTTTCCTGCTACTGTCATTTTTGTGCTTAGAATTCACATCTCAATTCTGATTGTCATGTTAGACTTACTTCTGCAGCTTTCTGTCAGATTACCTCTACCAGTGTTGATGGGATAAGGGTAATCATAACTCTGGCCTTATACATGGAATGTACTCAGCTCTACTGCATTTAAAATAGGAAAAGGAAAAACAGTATTAACCAAAGACATAATTTAGTATGTGTTACTTATACACTTTATGGGTGTGTATATATGTGTTTGGTCCTAGAATGCAAATTCTGGCATTGGGCTGTATAATTTATGGTACATTATAGATATTTCTTTAAATGCTCAATAATACTGTTTATTTAGTACACTATAACTTAAATGATCAGAACTTTAAAAAATTTCTTTGTAAAAAACCTGTCAGGAGTAGTTTCAAGCTTCCTTCTTGTTGTATAACTTAAAATATGGAGTGGGCATCTTTTCTTTGATGAATTGTCATAGTCCTTTCTAAGTATGGGTTACTTCCAACACTTTTTCTCTTTTCAATGTTGTGAAAGTACCTCTGAGGGCTACTTAAAAGTTTTTTTGTTTTTGTTTTTTTGCCATTGCTGCTTCCTCTGGGACATCTTCATCCTTTTCAACACGACTACTTTCTTTATTTACCTTTCACTAAGTTCCTCTAAATGCATATCTAGTGTCTCTTGAAAGGTAGCAATGTCAATATTTCCATGGTCAGCTGTTTCTTCTAAAACTCCATTTATGTTCAATTTGAATTTAGCATTATCAGTTCATTTATTTTCTACATTTTAATCTTTGTTGGAGAGTTCCCTCTTTTGATTCTCCATTTTCATAAACTGTAATGTGGATTTATTATGTAACTACCTTTGCTCTTCACATGAGAACTAAATAACAGATGCTGAGTGACCAGTTATGGACAGACATTTAAAGAAGTGACACTGCTGGTCACTGATCATGATGTCTATCTTTTGTTTACATAGGGATTTGTGCACTGAGGAGATAGCAGTGAAATTTGTGCTTTATGCAATTATTTATAGTTAATATAATGTAATGACTGAAATTTGAGCTGTGTTTTGGGGGGACTTGGGTTATTCAGCTAAGCTGTAGTAACTGAAATTCATGCGTGTGGAATTTCTTCGATTTTTCAAGAAAGGAATAAATGTGTATGCGGTTTGTAGAGAAAAGGACGTGAGGCTTACCTATATAACCTCAGTCTTTTCTTAAACCTAAAAATTCTACGAGCTTACTGCCTTTTAAAAAAGTTAATTAATTTATTTTTGGCTGTGCTGGGTCTTTGTAGATGCGCGCGGGCTTTCTCTAGTTGCGGCCAGCAGGGGCTGTTCGTCGCAGTGCGCAGACTTCTCATTGCTGTGGCTTTTCTTGTTGCAGAGCATGGGCTCTAGGCGTGCGGGCTTTAGTAGTTGCAGCATGCGGGCTCTAGTGTGTGCGGGCTTCAGTACTTGTGGCTTGCGGGCTCAGTAGTTGTGGCGTGCGGGCTCTAGAGCACAGGCTCAGTAGTTGTGGCTCACGGGCTTAGTTGCACCATGGCATGTGGGATCTTCCCAGACCAGGGATCAAACCCGTGTTCCCTGCATTGGCAGGCAGATTCTTAACCACTGGACTACCAGGGAAGTCCCAAGCTTACTGTTTTTAATGTAGACAATGTATGATGTGCTTACGTTCTGTGGGTAGTTTTTTAGATGCTTTTCATTTCTTACCTACCTTGTGGAACTGATTAACAAAGATATTCTTTTTTCACCAAAAAGATTTAGTAACAATTATTTGTTTTAGATTGTTTATAATTAAAAAAAAATTATGGGGGCTTCCCTGGTGGCGCAGTGGTTGAGAGTCCGCCTGCCGATGCAGGGGACACGAGTTCGTGCCCTGGACCGGGAAGATCCCACATGCCGCGGAGTGGCTAGGCCCGTGAGCCATGGCGGCTGAGCCTGCGCGTCCGGAGCCTGTGCTCCGCAACGGGAGAGGTCACAACAGTGAGAGGCCCGCATACCAAAAAAAAAAAAAAAAAATTATGAACAGCTTAAGTATCCACCAGTAGATTAGAATTATGTTATATCCACACAATGAATATCATATGCCCATTAAAACTGATACTGTAGAAGAATACTTAATAACATGGAATGCTGTTCACAGTATGGTATAGTGAGGAAAACATGAAGTAATATATTGTATGATCTCATTTTTGTAAAAATTATATACATGTAAAGGAAAACAAATTTGAAGAATATATTGCAAAACATTAACAGATTGACAGGTTATCACTGTGTTGTGAGGTTGAAGGTGATTTTTATTGTCTCCTTGTATATCTGTGTTTTTCAAAAAAGTTTAAGTTGTATTTTAAAAATTATTTTTCTTATTACCAAAAAAAAAGAATAAAAAAGGCAGCATCACGTTTTAGTCCACTTCATAAGTGACCTATGTTTGTTTCATATTTAGCTGTAATAAGGAGTTCCATTTCTTTTGGTATTCCAATGGGATTAAAGTCCCGTTGTAAAGTTTTTTGTGACTTTTTTTTAAGGTTAAATTTTCAGGTTAATATGTAAATGCTTTTTGTGTGTTTTCTAGCCAGTTGTTTCATAAAAATAGATTTGTGTTTTATGAAGCTTTCAACAGCTCTCATTAATTTATATCCTTTGCCATTAATAGCTTTTTAAAGTTTTTTTTGTAGCAGAAAAATTGAGGCTATTTGTTGGCATCACCATTCAAAGTGTTTGTGTTGAGAGAATCTGATCAGGTTAAGAGCTTGTTGTTGATCAATATAATTGAAAAAAATTTTCTAATACATTGTCTTCAACATCAAAGTTTAGAGAATCATCTGATATCTGCCTCTTTCATTAGCTTATGAAGAATTTAAGACATTTTGAGTTTATCCTTAAGGTAATCTAGGTAAGTTCCTATTAAAGATTTGAATAATACGTTGTCAACCTGAGTTATATAGAGAAGTAAAAGGTAGATTATTTTAAAAATGTTAAAGTAGAAAAAATGAAATTTAATAGTAAGAAATTATATTTCCCATTTAAAAGTCTCTTCTGTGTGTAATTTATTAGCTCCTTTTGCCTTTTTTCCCTCTTTTTAAAAATTTTATGGTCTGTTTGATTTGACAAAAGCACTTAGATTTCTTATTGAAATAAATAAATAATTGAATGATTATTTATTAAATGCCTACCAACTGTTCTAGGCTCTGTGCTGAGTGCTAGGTGTATCAAGACAAATAAGACATGATAGGACCTTCAGGAGCTTATTATTCATACAAGATAAGCAGGGTCATGAAGGAGAGAGTAGTTTGGGGATGAAAGGAAAGAGGAAGGTGATGTTTTAACTAAGTCACAGAAGATGATTAGGCATTCAGGTGTCATTGTAAAAAGTAGGGTGGTAGCTATAGAGAAGGACGGAGCATTGTAAATAAAGGCAAACAGGGATGTCACCTAACAGCCAATAGCACTTTTGTAAAATTTGCTTAAAAATTATAAAAGCAATACAGTAGTATTACTGAAAGACTGGACAAGGGAGAGAATTTCACTAATGATCCTGTCACCTAACACAGCTAATTATTTGCTTTTACTCTTTTTTCAAATAAATGTTTTATATTATTTAAATCATAACACATGCAGTTTTATATCTTTTAGGTTTTTCTGAGATGTCTATTTTTATCGGTGCTATACATGCATATAGCTTAAAGCGTTAAGTAGTTTGTATAAGATTTGTTGAATAATAAGCCGTTGCCTAATCTTCCTTGGTATTTTCTTCTCAGAAGAGACTACTTTATATTCTAGGCATTATCTATTGACTTCCCACTTTTGAGCATGTAAATTTAGCTTTCTGCCCCCCCCCCCCTTTCCCCTTAGTCACTTCCTCTTCACCTCTCCCTATTACTTCATCCTACACTATAGCTATATGGCAATCTTGGTTAGATAAATATTCAGTGTTTACCTTATGACCACGTACGTATGATGCACAGCCGAAGTCATGTAGTGAGCTATGATTACTTTTCTAGCACAATTTTTTGTTTTCCCTAGAGCTAATAATTGTGGTTTTATTTGTGTTTGTTTAGTATTCTAAGTATCACTAATTCAACCCTACACTCACCTCTCAAGATTATCAAATGTTGTCAGTTACTTCTAATGTTTTTTGTGTAGCCTTTGGACTGGCTTCAAACTAGATTGGCTACTTTTTTTTTTTTTTTGCAGAGCGCAGGCTCTGGACGCGCAGGCTCAGCGGCCATGGCTCATGGGCCTAGCCGCTCCGCGGCATGTCGGATCTTCCCGGACCAGGGCACGAACCTGTGTCCCCTGCATCAGCAGGCGGACTCTCAACCACTGCGCCACCAGGGAAGCCCTAGATTGGCTACTCTTTGAACCTTGTCCATGGTTATGATCCTGGCTACTCCCTTCACCCTTATCCTGGGGTTTCTCCTGTACTACTAGATCTTTGTTACTTCTCTCCCATATCTTCTGCTTTTTGGATTTTTTCTTGTTTTGGTTTTCTCCAAGAACTTTTTGAGCAAGAGTTTATTAGAGGTAAATTATTAAAATTTGTAAATCTGAAAATATCTTAAATCTGTCCTCATACTTAAAGTTTGTCTGAGTTAGAATTCTAAGTTAGAAATCATTTTTCTTTCTTTTTTTCTTTAATGTTTAATTATTTGCCTGTGCTGAGTCTTAGTTGTGGCACGCGGGATCTTCGTTGCAGTGTGTGGGATCTTTTAGTTGCAGCACTTGGGATCTTTAGTTGTGCCATGAGGGCTCTTAGTTGCAGCATGCAGGATCTAGTTCCCTGACCAGGGATCAAACCCTGGCCCCCTGCACTGGGAGTGCAGAGTCCCAACTGCTGGACCACCAAGGAAGTCCCTGGAAATCATTTTCCTTCAGAATTTTGAAAAACTATTGCTTCATTTTTAGCCGGGCTTCCCATTTGCTGTTGAGATATCCAGTGCCATTCTAATTCTTGTACCGTTGTATTTGTTTCTGTTTCTGGGAGATTATAGGATTTTTATCTAAAATGTTCTGAATTTTCACAGTGATATCCTTTAATATGGCTCTGTTTTCACCTATTTATTGCTAAAAATGGGCTCCTTTAATCTGAAGGCTAATCTCTTTCAGTTCTGGGAAATGAAAAAAATTATCTCATAGATGATTTCCTCTCTTAGATTTTCTTTCTTCTTGCAACTCTTATTTGGATATTGGACCTCCCGGACTGATCCTCTAATTTTCTTAGCTTTTTCCATCTTTGTCTTTTTACTGCTTTGGGGGAGATTTCTTTAAAGTTACCTTACAGTTTTTCTATTGATCTTTGTCTTTCTGCTCTCATTTTTTGAAAATTTTAATTTATTTTGTTTATTTCATTTTTGGCTGCGTTGGGTCTTTGTTGTGTGCGGGCTTTCTCTAGTTGTGGCGGGCGGGGGCTACTCTTCGTTGCGGTGTGTGGGCTTCTCATTGCGGTGACTTCTCTTGTTGCAGAGCATGGGCTCTAGGCGCGTGGACTTCAGTAGTTGTGGCACGTGGGATCAGTAGTTGTGGCTCGCAGGCTCTAGAGTGCAAGCTTAGTAGTTGTGATGCATGGGCTTAGTTGCTCCGTGGCATGTGGAATCTTCCCGGACCAGAGCTCGAACCCATGTCTCCTTCATTGGCAGGCACCACCAGGAAAGCCCTCATTTTTTAATTTTTAAAAGCTCTCAAATTTTTTCTTTACTGAAAATTTTCATTTGATAAAATTATATGTGGTAAAATGCACAAATCTTAAGTGTATACTTCAAAGAGTTTAAAAAACATGCACTCATGTAATCTACATTCCTAGCAAGATGTAGATCTTAAATGTTTAGTTCAGTGATTTCTGACAAATGCTTTACAATTATGTTATTACCCAATTCAAGACATGGAACATTTCCATCACCCCAGAAAGGCGTTTCATGCCTCTTTCCAATCAATCATTCTCTACCCACCAGAGGCATCCACTTTTCTGATTTCTATCATGATATATTAGTTTTGTTTGTTTTTACACTTAATATAAATGGCATCGTATAGTATCCTTTTGCATCTGGCTTTTTTTTTTTTTGCTCAAAAAATGTCTGAGAGATGTGATATTCATCCAAGTTGTTGCTGAGTAGTATTCTACTGTATGAATTGAACATAATCATTTATTCTTCAGTTGGAACTTTGAGTTTCCTAGTTTTGGCTATTATGAATAAAACTGCTATAAACATTTTTGTGCAAGTCTTTCTGGACATAAGCTTTCATATATCTTATATACCTAGGAGCATAGTGGAATGGTTGAGACATAGAGTAGGTATATGTTTAGCTTTATTAGAAACCATCAAATAGTTTTTCAAAGTGGTTATACAGTTTTTTTACTTTCACCAGTTTTAGTTGCTCTGCCTCCTTACCAATGCTTGGTATTGTGAGTCTTTTTAATTTTCACACATTCAAATTAGTGGAAAGTAGTATCTCAGTGTGGTTTTAATTTGTATTTCCTTAAAGTCTAAGAATGTTGAACATTTTTAATTGTGCATGTTGACCCTTTGTATGTCCTTAAGAGCCCTTTTTTGTTCTATGAATTTTGTTTAAATAGTATCTTGTTCTTTTTTTTTCATCTTCTATCTCTTTGAAGATATTAATGGTACTTTTTTTTAGTAGATCTTTATTGGAGTATAATTGCTTCACAATACTGTGTTAGTTTCTGTTGCACAACAAAGCAAATCAGACATATGCATACACATGTCCCCATATCCCCCTCCCTCTTAAGCCTCCCTCCCATCCTCCCTATCCCACCCTTCTAGGTCATCGCAGAGCACTGAGCCAATCTCCCTGTGCTATGCTGCTGCTTCCCACCAGCCAACTATTTTACATTCGGTAGTGTATATATGTCGATGTTACTTTCACTTCGCCCCAGCTTCGCCCTCCCACCCCATCCATTATCTGTGTCTACCTCTTTATTCCTGCCCTGCAACTAGGTTCATCAGTACCATTTTTTCTTTTTAGATTCCATATGTATGTGTTAGCATATGGTATTTGTTTTTCTGACTTACTTCACTCTGTATGACAGACTCTAGGTCCATCCACCTCACTACAAATAACTGAATTTCGTTTCTTTTTATGGCTGAGTGATATTCCATTGTATATATGTGCCACATCTTCTTTATCCATTCATCCATCTCTTGATGGACATTTAGGTTGGTTCCATGTCCTGGCTATTGTAAATAGTGCTGCAGTGAACATTGGGGTACGTGTCTCTTTTTGAATTATGGTTTTCTCAGGGTATATGCCCAGCAGTGGGATTGCTGGGTAATATGGTAGTTCTATTTTTAGTTTTTTAAGGAACCTCCATACTGTTTTCCATAGTGGTTGTATCAATTTACATTGCCACCAACAGTGTAGGAGGGTTCCCTTTTCACCACACCCTTTCCAGCATTTATTGTTTCTAGATTTTTTGATAATGGCCATTCTGACTGGTGTGAGGTGATACCTCATTGTAGTTTTTTTTGTTTGTTTTTTTTGCAGTACGTGGGCCTCTCACTGTTGTGGCCTCTCCCGTTGCGGAGCACAGGCTCCGGACACGCAGGCTCAGGGACCATGGCTCATGGGCCCAGCTGCTCTGCGGCATGTGGGATCTTCCCAGACCAGGGCACGAATCCGTGTCCCCTGCATCAGCAGGCGGACTCTCAACCACTGTACCACCAGGGAAGCCCTCACTGTAGTTTTGATTTGCATTTCTCTAATAATTAGTGATGTTGAGCATCTTTTCATATGCTTCTTGGCCATCTGTATGTCTTCCTTGGTGAAATGTCTATTTAGGTCTTCTGCCCATTTTTTAACTGGATAATTTGTTTTTTTGATATTGAGCTCCATGAGCTGTTTGTATATGTTGGAGATTAATCCTTTGTCTGTTGTTTCATTTGCAAATATTTTCTCCCTTTCTGAGAGTTGTCTTTTTGTCTTGTTTATGGTTTCCTTTGCTGTGCAAAAGCTTTTAAGTTTAATTAAGTCCCATTTGTTTATTTTTGTTTTTATTTGTATTGCTTTAGGAGGTGGGTCAAAAAAGATCTTGCTGTGGTTTATGTCAAAGAGTGTTTTTCCTATGTTTTCCTCTAAGAGTTTTATAGTGTCTGGTCTTCCATTTAAGTCTTTAATCCATTTGGAGTTTATTTTTGTGTATGGTGTTAGGTAGTGTTCTAATTTCATTCTTTTACGTGTAGCTGTCCAGTTTTCCCAGCACCACTTATTGAAGAGGCTGTCTTTTCTGCATTGTATGTTCTTGCCTCCTGTGGCATAAATTAGCTGCCCATATGTGCATAGGTTTATCTCTGGGCATTCTATGTTGTACCACTGATCTATATTTCTGTTTTTGTGCCAGTCTCATACTGTCTTGATTACTGTAGCTTTGTGGTATAGTTTGAAGTCAGGGAGCCTGATTCCTCCAGCTCCGTTTTTCTTTCTCAAGATTGCTTTGGCTATTCGGGGTCTTTTGTGTTTCCATACAAATTGTAAAATTTTTTGTTCTAATTCTGTGAAGAATGCCATTCGTAGTTTGATAGGGATTGCACTGAATTTGTAGATTGCTTTGGGTAGTGTAGTCATTTTTACAATATTGATTCTTCCAATCCAAGAACATGGTATATTTCTCCATCTGTCTATGTCATCTTTGATTTCTTTCATCAGTGTTTTATAGTTTTCTGAGTACAAGTCTTTCGCCTCTTTAGGCAGGTTTATTCCTAGGTATTTTATTCTTTTTGTTGCAGTGGTAAATGGGAGTGTTTCCTTAATTTCTCTTTCTGATTTTTCATTGTTGGTATATAGGAATGCCAGAGATTTCTGTGCATTAATGTTGTATCCTGCAACCCTACCAAATTCACTGATTAGTTCTAGTAGTTTTCTGGTGGCATCTTTAGGATTTTCTATGTATAGTATCATGTCATCGGCAAACAGTGGCAGTTTTATTTCTTCTTTTCCAATTCATATTCCTTTTATTTCTTTTTCTTCTGATTGCTGTGGGTAGGACTTCCAAAGCTATGTTGAATAAGAGTGGTGAGAGTGGGCATCCTTGTGTTGTTCCTGATCTTAGTGGAAATGTTTTCAGTTTTTCACCATTGAGTATGATGCTTGCTTTGGGCTTGTCATATATGGCCTTTATTATGTTGAGGTACGTTCCCTCTTTGCCCATTTTCTGGAGAGTTTTTATCATAAATGTGTGTTGAATTTTGTCAAAAGCTTTTTCTGCATCTATTGAGATGATCATATGGTTTTTATTCCTTAATTTGTTAATGGGGTGTATCACATTGATTGATTTGCGTATATTGAAGAATCTTTGCATCCCTGGGATAAATCCCATGTGATCATGGTGTATGATCCTTTTAATATGCTGTTGGATTCTGTTTGCTACTATTTCGTTCAGGATTTTTGCATCTATGTTCATCAGTGATACTGGTGTATAATTTTTTTGTGTGTGTGATATCTTTTTATGGTTTTGGTGTCAGGGTGATGGTGGCTTCGTAGAATGAATTTGGGAGTGTTTCTCCCTCTGCAGTTTTTTGGAAGCGTTTGAGAAGGATAGGTGTTAGGTCTTCTCTAAATGTTTGATAGAATTCACCTGTGAAGCCATCTGGTCCTGGACTTTTGTTTGTTGGAAGATTTTAAATTATGGTTTCAATTTCATTACTTGTGATAGGTCTGTTTATATTTTCTAATTCTTCTGGTTCAGTCTTGGAAATTTATACCTTTCTAAGAATTTGTCCATTTCTTCCAGGTTGTCCGTTTTATTGGCATATAGTTGTTTGTAGTAGTCTCTTATAGTCCTCTGTTTTTCTGCAGTGTCAGTTGTGATTTCTCCTTTTTCATTTCTAATTTTATTGATTTGCATCCTCTCCCTTTTTTTCTTGATGAGTCTGGCTAAGGTTTTATCAATTTTCTTTATCTTCTCCAAGAACCAGCTTTTAGTTTTATTGATCTTTGCTATTGTTTTCTTTGTTTCTATTTCATTTACTTCTGCTCTGATCTTTATGATTTCTTTCCTTCTACTGACTTTGGGTTTTCTTTGTTCTTCTTTCTCTAGTTTTTTTAATTTAATTTTATTATTATTATTTTTAACATCTTTATTGGAGTATAATTTCTTTACAATGGTGTGTTAGTTTTTCTCTAGATGTTTTAAGTGTAGGGGTTAGATTGTTTATTTGATATTCTTTTTGTTTCTTGAGGTGAGACTGTATAAGTCAGTATATTTAGGTCTTTACTCAGAGAAGTCCTCTGTCTGGAGGGTGAATGTCTGATTGCCAGACTCCGGAAGCTCAGAAGAGGAAGAGGGGAGATATCTCTACATTCCCATTCATGTGTTTATTTAATACCCGTGTTTCTAGAATGGCTTATCTAACTTCATTTTTGTCTGATGTCCATAAAATTGTTTCATATCTTCTAGACAATAAACTTCTAGTCTTTTGCCATAGTTGGGGAAGCTTAGTGGCTAGGCTTGTGAAATGGAGTTGGGTATCTCTGTAATGTCACTGTTTCTTTGTTAGCTTTGAGCCAATAGCACAACTACCTTCTTTACTCCCACCTTCTAGAGGTACCCTGGTCCCACTAATTCTGAGCCTTTATAGGATTCTGCATATGAAAAGCTCACCTTCTCCTATTGTCAGCTTAGGGATTCAGCTTTATTATATCTACTAAGCCCTGTATTTAATATTGAATATACATCCATCTGCTTTACAGCTTCCAAAACTTTCTTAATTTTATCTCCAACCTGATTTCTTTGTCTTTGGGTTTATGCATTTAAAGAAGCAAACAGTCCCTTTATTGAGTTTTAGTGGGCTTTAAGAAGGGAGTGAAATTAAATGTATTTCAATCCAGTGTTCTTTTATTAGAATTCTGTATTTTTTGTTACATAGTGTATCATATATTATTTTTTTAAATTGTTATATTTTCATAATTATAATGATTCTTGGTTGCTTGATATTGCATTGCCTAGATTGCCCATAATTTACTGTTGCCTTATTACTAGATATTTAAGTTTCTTCCAGTTTTTCACTTATTACATTATGCTGAAGTGAACATCTTCATTAATTTAAGATTCCCCCAAATTTAGGATTATTCCCTTAGAATAGAATTCGAGAAATAACATCTTTTTGAATTTTATTTCTTTTTTAAAATTAATTTTATTGAAGTATAGTTGATTTACAATGTTGTGCTTTTCTGCTGTATAGAAAAGTGATTCATTTATACATATATATTCTTTTTCATTACATTTATTACAGGATATTGAATATAGTTCCCTGTGCTATATAGTAAGACCTTGTTATTTTGTAATTATTTTCTGAAAGTGATATATGAGTGTTGATTTTACTAAACATTTATCAGAATTTGGTATTATAATTTGCCAAAAAAATTATTTGCTAATTGAATAGTCTAAAATGGCAGCTTGTTTTAATTTGTATTTTTTTGTATTAGTTGTCAAGGTAGAAACTTTCCCCACATTTTTGATAGTTGTATTTACTCACTATCTTTTTGTCCTTTGTTCTTATCAACATTTTTAGTTCCTAAAACATAAAAAAAATCAATTTGAGAACCTCTTTATAATAAATGCCTTAAATGTAAACTGTCAGACAGATTTGCTATAAATATTTTCTCTAGTTGGTTTACCATTTTTTGATTTTTTTTTGCTATTTTTTAATGTGCGTGAGTTTAAAATTTGTATATAGTCAAACCTGTGAACAGTTGTATTTTGTATCATTTTTGAAGTTTCACATTTTTACTCAAACAGATCTCTGAAAAATAATCGATTCTAATTTATGACTTTATATTTTTAGTATTGAACTTAAAAAGAAATTACCTGAAATTTATTTTCGAGTGTAGTAAAAGTTAGTATATAAATTTATGTTTTGTTTTTGTTTTTGTTTTTAAAGCTGCTAAGCAGCTAATCCAATATGAGCCAGGGAATCATTTCCATTCTTAGTTTTTAAAAAATCTTTAAACAAAGAATTTGAATATGTGTAGTAACTCCTATTTTACCTCATAAATTCTGTTCTAATTATTCCTCCATATAGTTTTGCATCAGAAACTTGTGTATTCCCTCACAGAAACTTGCATTGCATCATGTGTAATCTAGACTTCCTTATTTTAAATTAAGTTGTTCTGCTTTGGTTGTTTGGGAAGTGTTGGTACACTTTTGCTTTTATGTAATAAAACTTCAGAATGTTGCCATCTTGAGGTTGTTTATAAAGCCATGTATGGTTATCAGGAAATTGCTGACAATTATGAAGTGCTTATTGTGTGCAATAGGGAAAAGAAACTCCTAGACATATTTTATGTTTATTTTTTGATGGCCAGATTCAATTCTTGGTTTTAATAGTTTGTTTTGTTTTTGTTTTTGAACTAGGGCCTTAGTTTAGAATATATTTTCCCTATAGCGTTTTTCCCCCCACTACAACTAGTAGTTGGCCCTACAACTAGTAGCCTTGTTTCTTTTGAACCAGGGCTGTTAGGTGGAAAGATTTTCTTCTAGTAGCAAAGATCCTTTAGATCTTTATATCAGGATTTCTTATTAACAATAGAACTTCTCTTTTCCTTGATTACTAGAAAGTAAAAAAATGGCAAAAAACCCACTACATATTGAAATGAAATTTAGTGTTTATATAACTCTGTCAAATTTTAAAAAATTTTACATTAAAATAAATAAACAGCAAGTGGAACACTATCCAGTGCTGTAGTACAGCATGAAATGCTTCATTATCTCTAAATACTTTATTTTTCTTGCCGCAGGAAGGATGAAATTGTTTTTTATGAAACAGGGTGAACTTGGTTATATGGAATTTTTACTTCCTGTCCACATTTTCTTTTTATTTATTTGTTGGTTTGTTTGTTTATTGCCTGTTAGCTTATATGGCTCTTTGAGTTATATGGGTTTCTTTTAAAAAGTGGGCTTAACAGGGAGATCAGCTCGGTGCTTTGTGACCACCTAGAGTGGTGGGATAGGGTGAGTGGGAGGGAGATGAGACGCAAGAGGGAGGAGATATGGGGATATAGGTATATGTATAGCTGATTCACTTTGTTATAAAGCAGAAACTAGCACACCATTGTAAAGCAATTATACTCCAATAAAGATGTTAAAAAATAAAAATTGGGCTTAAGATTCTTATCCACTTTAATAATAGCAGTGTGTTTCTGTTACTGGGAGAAAAAAACAGCACCACAATTTTCAAAAATAAACTTAAATTAGAATATTTTTAGAATTATAAAAATCAAGAATCAATAGCAAACTCTTACCAAATCTAATTATAGTCATTTTTCCTAAATGTGCAGTGAAATATTCATTTCAGTTTTAAATGTCAGAGTAGTAAAACTATTACTATAAATATATGAGTTAATTTCCTCAAAAGGCAGAAGTTTGTATTCAAGGCCAAACTCTCTTTGGTACTTTCATTTTAATTTTTCCTCTTATATATTTATTCTGTGGCATTATTTTTGATATTTTAATAAAATTACATATAAAATTTTATTTGTAAAAATGCCTTCTCTGAATGAATCCTTTTAGTAATTACTTTGTTTCCTGACAACTTAATAACCACTGCCATGAAGTCACAGTGTAATGAAAAAAATAATAAAATTTTTGTACATAACTAGGGCAGGAATTCCTTGGGGAAATATTGAGTGAATGATTACAGGAAAGGTAATTCTTTAGTTACAGATTGTCTTGAAAGTTAAATTCAACTTTAAAACAGAGTCATTTTTAAAGCAATAAACTTATTTATAAAACTAGATTAACTGAATAATTAGAGCTTGGTTGACAAGAAAAACTGGAAAACAATGACCATTTTCTTCATTTAAACAAAATTAACTTTCACTAGTTGAAATAACTTTCTTTTTATTTTTCTTCAAACCATAAACTGGTAATGCTGTTGTCTGTTCCTCTACCTGAATGTTTCATAGAACAGTAATGATTTTTCCCTCCAATGCTTGTTGGTAATCATTGCTGTAGAAAATCTGAGATAAGAGAACTGGTAACGGACAATATCTAAAATGCTCATGAAAATTAAGTATCTATGGTACATGAATTTTTTCTATAAAAATTTGAAGCTGTTAGATTTTCTTATAATTTTAATTAAAAATTTTCAGATTAAAACATTTGTCATTACCAGGTTGGTATGCACCATCTTATTATAATGTATCGGTAAGCACTGTTGAGAAAATATAAAGTAAGAACTCAGTTTGACAATGTAAATATGTGAATTTCTTTAAAGAATTCAGAATTGTCCACATCTGACTCTTATCCATTTAAATAATTTTGTTCTGAATTGCTTTTGGTAACAGAAGGAATAACATATGAAGGTTTTCAGATGTTATATGTTGTTATCATCAGTAGTACTGAAAATGACATTTTTTCCTGTCACTTATTAGGTGTAGTGGCTGCCAAGGCATCAGTTGATTTTCAGCAGTTCTTCCTAAATGACAGCAGAGGCACTATATGTGTTCTTTTTCACCAGTTTGTCAGGAAAGATGTTAAAAATTTAGTAATTTCCACTCTGTATGGAAAGTAGAAGAACAGTTCCAAATTTCATTAATGTTTTCTTCTGACTAATACATTGGGTTTTTTTTGTTTCCAAATTTCATTAATTTGTTCTCTTCTAAGGTGTTTTTTTTTATAGTGCCTTTCAGCAAGGATCTTAATGACACATAAGGATGAGTGAATTCTCATAGAATTGTGGGAAATTTTTCTTGGTTTCTTAATTGAAAGGTGTAAGAAAATGACTTCCAAGTTGAATATTATGGATTTAGCTAGTACTAGTAGTAGAATGTAGAATATCTGACTTAATTCTATAATCATTTGATAAAGATGTACACCTGTGTTGTTATTTGTGGCTTTCTTTACAAATGGGAGCCTAAAATATAAAATTTGACTGTTACTTGGAAGGTGAATCTTACTGGAGGATTGAGCTTTCTTTTCTTTGCAGCCATCATAGTGAATAATAAAGTTTCTGGAAAGGGGAGATTTAGGATATATTATGTTATAAAAGACTGCTCTTAAAGGGAAAGAGAATGGAAGTAATAACTAATTTTAAATTCATGGATATTGAATGTGATTGGCTTAGCAGGTTTTGGGGGATGGCGGTGAATGAAACATCATTGGTTTTCTTAGGGAACCTGAAAACTTGTATGTGTGTGGGCTGGCCTTCTTTTCCTCCCATCTCCCCATCCTTCCTCCTTGCCCTTCTCCCTTCTTCCCTCCCTCCCTTCCTTTTTTCTTGCCTTTCTGCCTCCTTCCCTCCCCTCCCTCCTTGCCTTCAGTCTTTTTCTCTTTCTCTCCTCTCTTCAATACAAAAGAACCAGTACAGAGAAATATGTTATCCTTATCTGATGAGCCTATTGCAAAAAAATTTTTTTTTGGCCACGATGTGCGGCTTTCAGGATCTTAGTTCCCGGGCCAGGGATTGAATCCAGGCCCTTGGCAGTGGAAGTTCAGAGTCCTAAGCACTGGACCGCCAGGGAATTCCCCCTTTTTTTCTTTTTTTAAAGAATCTTATGAGATAGTGTCTTTGAGTGTGCTTTTTAAAGAGTAAAATGCTAGGTTAGAAATAACACTTATTATTAATCTTTTTTTTTTCAAGGTTAAAGGCACTAATGACAACTTGTCATTACATTTTGGTTAGACTTGCAGAGGGATTTGGGCTACTAGATGTCTTCTGACTAAGTTTTTTTCCTCTCTGGGGGAAAGGAGGGTACTTGGAAACATACATTTTAATGTAGTTGAACTGATGAGTGCCATGTTGCTGATAGCTCAGAAGTTTATGAACCAGGAGAATGATAAATTGTGTGTTTGATTTGAGAAACTGCTGGAAGCAAGTGAATGAACTAGAAAACTTGTCATCAACATATGTTAAATAGTCATTTTGTTTTATTATGGAGAATAAAAAAAGCCAAGGAATACTTAAAGGCATTCTTTCCATGACTTTTTTTTTTTTTTTTTTTTTTTTCTGCGGTACGCGGGCCTCTCACTGTTGTGGCCTCTCCCGTTGCGGAGCACAGGCTCCGGACGCGCAGGCTCAGCGGCCATGGCTCATGGGCCCAGCCGCTCCGCGGCATGTGGGATCTTCCCGGACCGGGGCATGAACCCATGTCCCCTGCATCGGCAGGCGGACTCTCAACCACTGCGCCACCAGGGAAGCCCTCCGTGACGTTTTTAAGACTCTCCTGCAGCGTTTAAGTATACAACAGATTTCCTGTGACCATAAACTAAGTGGTGTCCTTTTTGATTTATGTTCTTATGGGCAGTTTCCAAAGACATATTCGTCCCCAGAAATTATTTGAATTTGTTAACTGTAAAGTGGCATATTTGGCATGTTTCAGAATGTGAGCTGCTATTCTTAGTAGAAGAAAGCTTGTACAACTTGCCTATTTCCCCATTTGTGCTCTAGGCTGATAAGTTGTTACTGGTTCACTCATTGATAAACTAGCTTAGCTGTCTAGCACACATATTCCATTCTATATTATTTTTCCTTCACATTTTTATGCTTGTTAATAAAAACTAATAGAAAGGAAGAAGCAGAATTTTCTCTTAGACTACTTCAATTTTTTATGCAGTGCAGCAAAGCTCAGGGACTCTGGGGAACAGAAGTAGTGGCAGATGGTCCAACTTGATGCTCTGCAAAGATAGGGTGGTTCCTTTTGATTACAGGCACTGGCAGTCTGTGAAGTGAAGATATGGAGCCACAGTCTGTTTTACAGCATGCACTAACCATGTGTGTTGTGGTAAAGCCAAGAACAACTTTGTATGGGCATAGTAGAAGAGATGACTGCATTCACTTCTAGTTTCCACACATCCACACGTAACAATGCTGTCAACCTTGTATCTTTGAGCGCTAAGGCTAAATGGTATATACATTGCCACACTGTTTTCTGCTTTGAATTACAGATGATGTGCTCAGGGATAAAACTAGGACATAATAGTAGGGAGCTAGATTTATACCTTCTCAATAACAAGAGAAGTGGAGATTTATTTTCTTCATTATTTAAACAGCTACCCATACAGGGCCATACAGGATAGATTCTTTTAGAAATTTTTGTTCGTTTGAATTACAGGGACTGTATAAACAACAGTGAATAAAAGGCTAGGAAAAGCACAATTGTAGGAATGTAAATTGGTAGAGCCACTTGGAAGTTTGGTGGTATTTATTAAATGAAAAAAATGTGACTGGCCTAGTTCTTACTAGAGAAGCATATGTATATATTTTTCTAAGGAGACATGTACATGATTTTTCATGGCAATTGTATGAAAGAAAAAATGAGAAACAGGCTAAATGTCAACAATAAGTGACATCTAGATGATCTATAGGATTGTTATGTGATGGAATATACTAATACTATGCAAAGGAATGAGCTACATTTCTATGGGTACTTCATATGAAAGCATGCAAAAAGATCTGAAAGGAGGTAGACCAAACATGATTATCTCTTGGGGAAGGGTGAGGGATCAAGACTACTGGGAGTCAGTGACTAGGGTTTAGTAGTGGTGATGCCTTTAGCCTTATCTGTATGCACTGTTTGACCTTAAAAAAATACTTTTACTTATTACTTGTGTAATAAAAAATTAATCAAAAAATGATCCCAAAGTACCACGCAATACAACAACCACTGTTTTGCATAATGTCATTCATTTTTGTGTATATTCTGTACACTTTTAATAATCTTTGGTTAATTTATTATATTACAAACATGTTTTCATGTTTCTATAAAATCTTTCTTTTACCGTCTTTTCTGATACTCTTAAATTATTCGTTTAAATGAAATTCCCAGGAATGAATCACATGATGGAAGGATATGAACATTTCCTGCTCTTAAGTATTGCCATATTACTTTACAAAAGGATTTTGCCAGTGTATAATGCTACCAGCAATGGTGAAGTGCACTAACTTCATGAACTCAGTGTTCAAATTTTTTTTTTAATTAATTAATTTTTGGCTTGTTGAGTCTTCGTTGCTGCACACGGGCTTTCTCTAGTTGTGGCGAGCGGGGGCTTCTCACTGTGGTGGCTTCTCTTGTTGCGGAGCACAGGTTCTAGGCACGCAGGCTTCAGTAGTTGTGGCATGCGGGCTCAGTAGCTGTGGCTCACAGGCTCTAGAGCGCAGGCTCAGTTGTTGTGGCGCATGGGCTTAGTTGCTCTGCGGCATGTGGGATCTTCCTGGACCAGGACTCGAACCTGGGTCCCCTGCACTGGCAGGTGGATTCTTAACCACTGTGCCTCCAGGGAAGCCCTTAAGTTTCTTCTTAAAAGCATAATGTAGAGATTAAGAGTATGGACCCTGGAAACTGAGTCCTTGGGTGCAAATCATGCTTCTGTCACTCAACTGTGTGCCCTTGGGCAAGTGACTTACCTTTTGTGCTTCAATTTCCTCATTTATAAAATGGGAATAATAACAGTGTCTACTCTGTAGGGAAATTACAAGGATTATATGAAATAATATTTGTAAAACACCTGGAATACCTGACATAGGTCAAATGTTAGATAAAAAATTTTTAAAAAAAAGATAGTTTGGAGGTGATTTGGAGCAAGACTGGGTCATATCCAGTTTGTATCTTATCTGCCTTGTTTGATATTGTGTGATTATTTTTCTTCTAAAATTTGTCACTTTTTATCTTTTGAAGGAAGAACATACCACAAAAATGTATAAATAGTAATTTTTTCAGTACATGGTATTGTAAGGTCGGATCTTAACAAACGGCACCGCGAAACAGAGGAAAGCTTCAAGTGAGCTTTATAAGGGAGCGCTCCCGGGCGAGGTTCACTGGTCCGAGAGAAAGGAGCCAGAGAAGTCGCACCCGGGCGAGGGTTGGGCAAGATTTTATAGGGGAAGAAGGGAAAGGGGTGTGGTGAATCTGGGAGGGCGCAGGGTATTCCTTATTTGGTGGTCTTTTCGGGTATCCTGGGGGACCGTTAGTCCCGCCCCTCGAAAGACGGGAAGGCTGGGCCGAGTGCAAAGTCCCCAGGTCAGTTCCTGGAACTGGGTGGTGTGGAATGTCTCCAGGTCAGTTTCTGGAACTGGGTGGTCCGGAGAGTTTCCGTCTGATGCAACCTGTGAATCTGATTGTGTTCCCCTGCCTCGGGCCAGTTGGCCTTACAGGTATCTGTTTTAATGATAAGGAAAAAGATGCATTTATCAGAGTTAAGAGATTTTGAGTCATTATTTGATTTTCTGCCTTTGCGCAGGTAAATGTCTAAATTATACCTATTCCACAGCACTTTTAGAATTAACGTACTATATTTCCCACCTGGGTTTCATTCAGTAGGTTACTAAATGAACTCGATTTAAAACTGGTTTTAGGCTGAGGAAAGATGTGAGCAGGAGATGCATTTAGTGATGACAAACATCAGGCACAAGATAATGAAAAAACATTTTTATTGAGCCCTTACTGTGAGTCAGTACAGTTTTAGATGCTGTGGTTCAGTAATAAGTGAAAGGCTGTGAATAGAAGAACAGATAGGACATTCATTTGATCGTCAAAAAATCTAAATCTTTATCCAAAAATTTATTGAACATCAGTAGTATTTAAGATTCTTTCATAGGTGTTGGGATACAGATTAGTAAGACCATTTCTTTGCTCTCAATTAAATTAACAAATACAGTATAAGTTGTGTTATTTAAAGGTTAAAGCATCGAAAGTTTGATACTGAGTAAATGGTGGTAAGGAAGGTCATTCTGTGGGAGGGACACCTACCTTTAGGTAATGGGGCATGGAAGCCTTTAGAATATGCTTCAAAAAAAAAAGTAAAAGAGAGACATTAAGCCTTGAAGGATGTTGGACCAATTGGAGTAATTGGGGATAAGAGGCAGAGGACAGTGCAAGGATGATGGCAGTGAGTATTAATATCATTAGGGAAAGGTAAGTACAGTTGACTCTTAACTCAGGTTTGAACTGTGCAGGTCCACTTGTAGTCAGATTTTTTTCAATAGTAAATACATATAGTACTGTATGATCGTGGTTGGATAAGTCTGAGGATATGGACCTGAGGATACAGGGGAACCATGGATATGGAAGAACTGCAGATATGGAGGACCAACTATAAGTTATATGTGGATTTTTCGACTGCATGGAGGGTTGACACTCCTAGCCCCCTGCATTATTCAAGGGTCAACTATAGTTTGGGATAGTTGGAGGCTTTGTATCTCTACTTCTCATTCTAAGGTTTACAATCAAATTTTTCAAGAAAAAAGAAAGCAGACTTCCCTGGTGGTCCAGTGGTTGGGACTCTATGCTTCCACTTCAGGGGGCAGAGTTTCAATCCTTGGTCTGGGAACTAGGATCCCACATGCCGTGCAGCCAAAAAAAAAAAAAAAAAGATAAAATTTTTCATCTATTTATTGCATGCTAGAATATTTTAGATCTTTTTGTTCTAAGACAAGGATCCTCATCATCAATATTCTGGTCTTGGCTAGTTTCTCCAAATTTAATCTATAATAAACTCCATCTGTAAAAATTACTTTCATTTTAAATCTAATTTTCAGTTGTAAAAACTCTTGTTTGGGACTCCTGTTTTCAAAGTGGTCTTTTATATTCTTGATGTACAGAGTAACATTATCTTTATTAAACCTTGCCTTTACTGGTTTTCTGATCCTTTGAATTTTGCATTATCTACATTTTTCTAGTACTATTTCTCATTGTGAGGTTCTGACCTATAGTAGATTTGTTTCTGATTGCCCCCTTATACATTTTATATATTCAAGTGGCCATTAATTGTATTTAATATGCTCTCCTTATTGTATTAGATATCAAGGTCTACTTCAGAAGTTGTTCTTTTCTACTAGGTTAATGTATGTCGTAGTTACCTTTGCAATCTGTTCGTGCCAGGCATAATTTATTCATCACTAGTTTGCTTTTTGCGATTTTTCCATGTCATATTTGTAGAAATTTCTTTGTTTCTATTGTGGGATTTCTTCTATATTACTTCTGCTTTTATGTTTAGTTAACCATTTATATATTGTTCTTTTCCTCTCTAATAGATACTTTGAAAACATTGAAGGAATGGTTATTTTGGCTTTTCCTTCAAAATGCTATATTTCTGTTTTAGATTAGAGTCATAAAACAAAGTACTGTGAATGCTTAAAGGGAGTTGTGAAAATTTATTTTGGTAGGCATGTTAACTACCAAAAATTAGATTTGTACTATTGAGTGATTTAATGATGTTAGAGAAACATATTGAATTACCTGAGCTATTGAAATGTGTTTTTTTAATCTAAGAGAGAGTACGCTAGTTTTAAAGTACTCTATACATTGACTTCCAAAAGTTTATTTGGAATTTAAAATTTATTTCTCCATAGAAACAGTGTTATAAATGATGATTAGATTCATAGGGTGGTGACTTACAGAAATTTAAGTCGCTATGTAGCTGAAATACTGTACATTTGCAATAAAAAAAATAACAGAAACAATTCTGTGGGAATACTAGATGAAGCACAATAACAATAAAATTGAAAAGTCATTTAAAAATGTATCTAAATGCTAATATTTGAAGATGTGGAATACTATTTCCTGCTAGGTCAGTGAGTCTTTTTCAGATGCAACTTCAGAGTGTTTATCAACTACTGTTAGTCACATAGAGGGATAAGAGTATTCTTAGGGAATTTTTGTCCATTTGTAAGTAGCTGGGGAGTTGTCAGTACATTAGGTATTTGTATTTGTAGGACTGTTCCTATGCATCTGGGATAGGTTTATTAGTTTTTCACATAAGTAGAATCTACTCTTTTTTTATCAGCCTTCTTTTGTTCAGTATAATAACTGTGAGCTTCATCCATGTTACTTGGTTGAGTAGCTTTTGCCTCTTCAGTGCTGAATAGTATTCTGTAATATTAATATATCATAATTTTTTGTTAACTTGTTCAATGAACGTTTGGGTCATTTCCAGTTTTTTGCTATTATCAATGAAGTTACTGTGAACATTTTGTACAAGTCTTCTGGGGTCATCATATGTTTTTATTTCTCTTAGGTAAATACTTAGTGAAATTGCTAGGTCATAGGATAGGTATGTGTTAACTTAATAAAAAACTGCTAAGCCTTTTCACAAAGTAGATATACCATTTTATTATATTCCCACTAGCAATGAGTAAGAGTTTCAGTTCCTCTATATCCTTGCCAACATTTGGTGTTCTCAGGCTTTTAAATTATAGCCATTTTAATGGTTGTGTAGTAGCATCTCATCATGGTTTTAATTTGTATTTCCTTGATTGCTAACGAAATTGAACACCTTTTCTAATGTTCTAATGAATACCTTAGCTATCCTCTTTTATGAAATGCTCATTTAAGTCTTTTCTTCCAACTTTCAGTTGGGCTCTCTGTCCTTCTAATGTTTGTTTTAAAGGACGATAATAAAAGGAGTCTGATAGTTAAAGATCATTCCCTGTGACGTGAAGTTGTAGATATTCAGAAGCAGTGTAGTTAATACTCTTAAATCTGGCGATGAGTGTTTTGTGGGTTGATGAGGGGTCTTGGCATTGGACTTTTAATGATCTCATTTGCGTTTTGTATTTTGATAGATAGAATTCAGAATAAGTAGAAAGCTTATTAATTTAGACTGTAATAATAGAGTTTATACTTTGGGTTCACAGGTACAGCCATAACTGCCATGATCTGCCACAGAAACAGTTTGTATAAGCATTGTTGTAACTCCTATGAGCCATTACTTTTTTTGAGGGCAATATTGCTTAGAGATCAAAATCAGCACTTATAGTTTTAGCATTGTCCTTGATTAGCCAAATCAATCTTTTTTTTGCCTCACTTATAAAAATTGGGAACTTTTTTCCTGTTTTATGGTGGTATTGTGGAAAATTGTGACACTCAGAAGTCCTTTAATCTTTTTAGAAGAATAAATACATAATCATTAAAATTAGTTTTTTATATTATCTTATTTAGAGCTGATTTCCTGTATCAAAACGAATTGATCATTTATATTAGAAACTCTAGTTTACAGAACAAATGTTAGGCCAGTTTCAGAATTTCTAATTTTGTTCCACTTGATTAAAGATTATGAATATGTGTGTGAGTTTAATCATTCAGCCTTGCTTTGCCCCTTTTTAATTTAATTTTATTTGTTTATTTTTTTAAAAAATATTTATTTGGTTGCATTGGGTCTTAGTTGCAGCAGGCGGGCTCCTTAGTTGTGGCATGCAAACTCTTAGTTGCGGCATGCATGTGGGATCTAGTTCCCTGATGAGGGATCAAACCCTGGCCTCCTGCATTGGGAGCATGGAGTCTTAATCACTGTGCCACCAGGGAAGTCCCTGCCCCTTCTTATGAGGGAAAAAACTCTTATGACACCATTTGGCCCTAGATATATTCTGAAACTCTTGTTTTCTGAAGTCACTAGTGGCAAAAAACGTGCTGGTTGTGGGCTGCCTCTTACCTAAGATGTTCCATTTAGGTTGGCCTTTATTGTCTACTTGAAGTGGCTTTGCAATAGTTTTTGCTATAGGTAGTCTGCTAGAGAGACTTTTGGTAGGTAAATTCATTTTAGATCAGCTGCACCAAGCACATTTATAATTTAATATTGGTTGTGATTTCTTTGCTACACTGGGCATTTTCCTTCTTCTGTATTTGGAAATTCTTACTCTAGTTTGGCAGTGAAAGGCATATTTCCCAGTGTTTGTTTACTTCTGTGGTTATCTTCTGATTCAAATGTTGTTAAATTTTCATCCATGCCTTTGGAACTAAACTGTTAAAACAGCAATTCCTATCTTTCAGCAAAAATCTGAATGCATGACAAGCTTTGGCTCTATGAGAAAGATGAAGAAATAGATTACTTGGTCCCTGCTTTCCAGAGACTTAAAATCTACTTGGAGAGATAAGACTTAACCATTACCTTTGAAAAAAAGTTGTGATATAAGGCAGTATATAATAGGAGTATAGAACACCAATATTGTGGTCTAACGTGAAATATTTTATAACCACGTAATGAGTAATAGTGAAGTACTGAACTTTGTTTAAAAAAAAGCTTACCTTTACAAAAGTGGATTAAAGTTCATATACTTCACATATGTATATGATTTATTTATTTTTTAAAAATTATTTATTTATTTGGCTGCACCAGGTCTTAGTTGCGGCATGCGGGATCTTTAGTTGCGACATGTGAACTCTTAGTTGTGGCATGTGGGATCTAGTTCCCTGACCAGGGCCCGGGCCCCCCACATTGGGAGTGCAGAGTCTTAGCCACTGATCCACCAGGGAAGTCCCCTATATGATTTAAATGGAAGTAAAAAGAGTGTTGTTACAGCTAGTGTTCAGGGAATGCATGTGGAAATGAAAACATCCATCCTGCGTCATTGCAGAAAAAGTTTGATAACTACTGGTATAGATAAAAAAAAATTTTTTAAGAGTTTAGAGATGAGCATTGTGCTGTTCTTTCTTTCACACTGAGGTTTTTTTGGTGAGATCACTAAAGTACAGACTTTTATTTTCCTTTCAAAGACAGTGAGTTCTAATCCCTTCCTCTGATCCTGCAAAAGCCATTTAAATAGCTTTTTTATCTAAACTAGAAAGGAGGAGTCGGCCTATTTATTATTGGTACTGTAAATATTGTATTGGTCTGCTGTAACAAAATAACATAGACTAGGTGGCTTAAAAAAGAGAAACTAATTTTCTCACATTTGTGGAAGCTGAAAAGTCCAAGATCAAGGTTCTGGCAGGGTTTGATTTCTGGTGATGGCTCTTTTCCTGGCTTGCAGATGGCTGCCTTATCTCTGTGCCTTCAAGTGGCTTTTCTCCTGTGTGCTTGAAGGGAGAGAAAGAGAGTTCTCAAGCTCTCTGGTGCTAATCTTATTTTTAAACAATCAGGACCCCACCCTTCTGACCTCATTTAACCTTAATTACTTTCTAGTCTAAATATAGCTACACTGGGTTTAGGGTTTCAACATATGAATTTTGGGGGACATATCAGTTTATAACATTCTGCCCGCTGGCCCCCCCAAATTAATGTCCTCCTTGCATTGAAAATACATTCATTCCATCCCAGCAGCCTCCAAAGTCTTAACTCATTCCAGCACGAACTGTAAAGTCTGAAGTCTATAGTCTCATCTGAATATCATCTAAATCCAGGTGTGGATGAGACTGGAGATAAGCTTGCAAAAATACAATGCTGGGACAGAATAGAATATACATTCTCATTCCAAAAGGGAGAAGTCGAAAGAAGAAAGGAGTGACAGTTCTCAAGCAAGTCTGAAATTTACAAAGGGAAATTCCATTAGATTTTTTTAAAATATTTATTTATTTGGTTGCACTGGGTCTTAGTTGTGGCAGGTGGGCCTCTTGATTGCAGCTTGCCGGCTTCTTAGTTGTGGCATGTGAACTCTTAGTTGCGGCATGCATGTGGGATCTAGTTCCCTGACCAGGGATTGAACCCGCGCCCCTGAATTGGGAGCACAGAGTCTTAACCACTGCGCTACCAGGGAAGTCCCTCTGTTAGATGTTAAGACTTGAATACTCCTCTTTGGTTTCATGCACTGCCCTCCAGGTGCATTGGGGAAGCAGCGTCACCCCCAAGGCTCTGTGGGGAAGCCTTGCCCCCAGCCCCTGGGCCATGACCTTGCTCTTGAGGCACTAGGTGGTGGCATCTTGGTCCCCCACCCGCAAACCAAGGAGGCCGCACCTTTTGAAGATGAGGAAGAGCCAGCACTACACCCTGGACCAGTGGCGGGAGTGGCAGCCCTGCCCTCTCAGAATCGCCTTTGGGGTCAGTCTTCCCTTTTCTTGAAGGATGATGCATGTTTGTAGCTGGTAACTATTGTTCCATCCTGTAGAATCCCAGACAGCCTTCTTTCATTCTGTCCCATTTGTTTTCTATTCCTTTTAGTCCCAGCTAGCAGTGTTTCTGCTCCTATAATCCCATCTTTATTCCTGACTTCTGCTGAAGTGGTTGATTAAGTTTGTGGTTCACCTCCTTATCAAATAGATGTTAGCCACATCTATTGTTAGTGTTCTCTTCAGATCAAGCCTTTATCATTTTTTGCAGCAGTATGGATAGGCTGAGAATTTTCCAAACCTTCAAGTTCCGGGTCCTTTTTGTTTAACAATTCCTTCAATTTATCTCTTTCCTCACATTTTACTAAAAAGAAGTACGAGAAAAACAAGTCTTCAACACTTTGCTTAGAAATCTCTTCACCCAAATATCCAATTTCATCACTTGAAAGTTCTGTATTCTACAGAACACTAGAACATGACAACAGTTCAGCCAAGTTCTTTGTCACTTTTTAGCAAGGATCACCTCTCCTCCAGTTTTTTGTTCCTCATTTCTGTCTGAGATCTTTTTTTTTTAATTTTTATTTATTTTTGGCTGTGTTGGGTCTTTGTTGCGGCGAGTGGTGCTACTCTTTGTTGCGGTGCGCAGACTTCTCACTGCGGTGGCTTCTCTTGTTGTGGAGTACAGGCTCTAGGTGCGCAGGCTTCAGTAATTGTGGCACACAGGCTCAGTAGTTGTGGCTTGCAGGCTCTAGAGCACAGGCTCAGTAGTTGTGGTGCAAGGGCTTAGTTGCTCTGGGGCATGTGGGATCTTCCCAGACCAGGGCTCAAAACTGTGTCCCCTGCGTTGGCAGGTGGATTCTTAACCACTGTGCCACCAGGGAAGTCCCTAAGATCTTTTTACCCAACCGAACTTGGGTTCACTTGCCCATCACGCAGTAAAGCCAATCTACTGACACCGGATTGTGGTGAAAGAAAGTATGGCCTTTATTTGTAGGTCACCAAGCAAGGAGAGTGGGCAGCTAATGATCAAAAAACCTGAACTCTCCCGTGGCTTTCAGGCAGGGGTTTTAAAAGGCAGCACTAGGGATGAGGGTCACAGAGTACATGATCAACTAGTGGACATTTTTCTGATTGGTTGGTGGTAATGTTCAGGAATCTTAATCAACAACTTTCTGGTTCCAACCAGTTTAGGGTCTATGTGCTTATGGTCATGCTTGTGGTCAGCTTGTAGTTACCATCCTCCACTGGGTTGGGGGTCTTAGTTTCAGCAGAACAACTGAAAGATACACGTCAGACTGTTATCTGTATCCCTTCAGTGACTTAGTCCTGTGACTCCATTGTTCAAGCTATTATTACTTCTCTTGCTTGACTGCTTTCCTTTGTTTCTGCATTTTCCACTTCTCTAATCATTAACTGCTTGAGTCTGCTCTTTGGCCAAACAAGCGGGGGACACAGAGGGCCTAGTACCCAGGAAGGCTCTGCAGGGTCCCACTTGGTTTCAGTCCCCCCTTTTCTTTGATATTCCTCAGTCCTGAGGGGAAAGGGGTGGGACAAGAAAGGGAATAAATTTTGGATAGAGAGGTTAATCATAAACTCTGCAGGGGAACTTGGTTTTAGGGGGACTTGGTTTCAGTCTCACCAGAATGGCCTTAAGCATTCATATTCCTAACCTACATTCTGTTCATGATGTGTTCTTTGAGATAACAGAGACTCTCTCCATAGCCCTCCTCTTTCTAAACTCTCCCCAGAATTGCCTTTGATGTCTATATTTTTGCCAACAGTTCCTTAACAGCAGTCTAAGCCTTTTCTATCAAGTGCCTCAAAACTCCCCCCGCCTCTACCCATTACCCAGTTCCAAAGCTGCTTCCACATTTTTAGGCATTTGTTATAGCAGCAGCTCACTTCTCAATACCAAATTCTGTATTAATCAGCTTGGGCTACCATAACAAATATCACAGACTGGGTGGCTTAAACAACAGAAATTTATTTTCTCATAGTTCTGGAGGCTGGAAAATCTAAGATCAGGGTTCTGGCAGGATTTGGTTTCTGATGGGGACTCTGGTGGCTTGCAGATGGCTGCCTTCTCTCTGGCTTCTCACATGGCCTTTTGTGTGTATGTGGGGAGCGGGGGGAGAGGTGGTGAGTGCAAGCACTCTGGTGTTTTTTCTTAGGTGGACACTAATCCAATGGCCCCACCCTTATAATCTCATTTAACAGTAGTTACTTCTTAACTCCAAATGCAGCCACACTGGGGGTCAGGGCTTCAGCATATGAATTTTGTTAGTGACGTTCATTTAGTCCATAACAGAAATGTAAATACAGTTGACCTTTGAATAACTTAGGAGTTCTGGGTGCTGACCCATAGTTGAAAATCTGTGTATGATTTACAGTCGGCCTTCTGTATACAACGTTCCTCCATATCTGTGGTTCTGCATCTGAGGATTCAACCAACCTCGGATGGCGGATGGCGTAGTCCTCTGTGTTTACTTTTGGAAAAAAATCTGCGTATAAGTGTACCTGAGTAGTTTAAACCCACGTTGTTCAAAGGTCAGCTGTACAATGTGAAATATTCAAGTTTTTCTATAGACTTGGTCTTCATCAAGTCTGAGTATAACTTAGAACCAAGCAGACATCTAGAACTCACCATAGATCTTTTTTTCTTTCTTGTTTTTTTCACAGCTAATTATTCATTGAACTCTGTTCAGTCAACTCTCACATCTCTTGAATCTGCCTTACCTTACCTCCCTTTTATAGTTTAAGTCCTCAACTCTTGTCTGAACTAACACAGTAGCCTCTAAACTGCTCTTTATGCTGCTTATCTGGTCTTTTCCCAGTCTTTTAAACACATTAATATGAGTGTGAACATAAATCTGATTGTTATTTCTTTGTTTAAAACTCAGGAATAGCTTAGAGTGTCCTTTCATGCAGTTGCATCTGATATCTCTATCTATCTAGGATTAAGTTTGGATGAATATTAAACAGAAAATATGTGATATAGTTCTTTATTTTTCTTATACGTAAATCTGGAGATAGAATATCCAGAGGTTGTATGGCAATTCCATGGTTGTTAAGCTTTTTCTGTCTCTTTGACTTCACCATCTTTAGTGTATGGTTTTTAACTTGAAGTTCACTTACAGGGTAAAATGGCTTCTGGAGAGGCAGCCATCCCATCTTGAGATCCAGGTGAGAAGAAGAGATAATAGCAAAAGGACATTGCTAGCTATCTGGAGCTTTTAAGGTGTCTTCTTGGAGCAATTTCTATTACATTTCATTGGCTATTTCTAGTTCCATAGCAAGGGAAGCTGGAAAGTATAGTCTTTTACCTGGGAACATTATCACCTCGAAAAAAGGATTCTGTTTATCTGCCAGTTATCATTCCAACCTCATTTCCTGCGGCTCTGTTTCTTGTACCCTGTACTTCATTTATATCAAACTACCTGCAATCCCCTGATTATCCATGCTACTTTATTCTTTTATATATGTTTTCCTTACATGGATTACACTTCTGCCCTTTTTGGCCATGTGAACTCCTATCCTGCAAGGGTCAACATCTCTTGGAAGCCTTTCTTAATTACCAGCTGGGACAATTAATCACTGGCTATTTGGGGACTCCATTTTAATACCTC
This sequence comes from Stenella coeruleoalba, assembly GCF_951394435.1. Lineage (NCBI taxonomy): Eukaryota > Metazoa > Chordata > Mammalia > Artiodactyla > Delphinidae > Stenella > Stenella coeruleoalba. The sequence continues at coordinate 34,064,644 of NC_137165.1, forward strand.
CTCTTTAACATTTCCTGTCTGGCATTGCAGTTATTTTGGTTGTGCCTTTTTTCCCTACTAAATTTTGAAGTATTAGAATGCAGGGACTATGTCTTATTCATTTTGACTGTGCCTGACACATAGTAGATCATTTAATAAGTGATTGTTGAAAAAAATCAGCTAAAAGTACAATTTAATAACAGCTAGGTGGAATGATATTCTTGTTTGCCACATGCAGTTAGGAACTGCCTCTAAGAACTACAGATAATGAATATATAGGGTATGTGGGCTGTAACATTAAAATGATGGAATTAGAGAAAGTTGTGAAATCCCTGGTTGAATGATTTGAACATGCTTATTGCTTAAAACAAGGTGAAATAGAATTAGTGTTGATAGCTCTGCTTTGTAAATGAATTTTTGTAAATGAATTTTTTTTTTGGCAGATTATGCTTCCCCCTCCTCTTTTAAAACAGTTATAACAAACTAACAGTTATAACAAACTAGGTCTGTTTCATCTTTGATTTTCTTTCCCAAGGACAGTGTGTCCATTGCCTTGCTAAGTTGTACTTCATTATACAAGTCAAGTTGACTATGAGAAAAGAGAAAATATTCATTTAAACTTTCAGAAAGGAAGGCTCTCAATGGTCTTAGAACCTCAGATCAGGAAGTAAAGCTAACCTAATTTTTTTTATCCTTTTGACTTGGAATATATTTTCCCTCCCTCCCTTCCTTCCTTCCCCCCGCCACCCTTCTTTCTACAGATTTTAGATACCAAAGTTCTTTGTGAAGAAATAGATCACAGTCTTCTCTCCCTGCCTCCCCTTTTTTTCTCTAAGGCTAGGTTACTCCTGATTTCTGAAATGGTGCCCTTAGATGTAGTACAGATGGGATTTTGATCTCTCCCAGTGGGGTTGAAAGTTTAAATCTTCAGTTTAGCTCTCTTTGGCTAGAGGTAATGGTTTAGTATTCCTGAAGGAGAGTTGTATGGTTGACTATTTTAGGGCCAACTTCTTTAGTAACACTTTTGATGGAAGTACCATTTTCTTTAGTACTTACGTATCTAACTTGTGTTACAGAGATTTGTAAATATTTAGAAGAGTAGTATAATATGTGAAATTCTTCAGATGCCTATGGAGAAAAGAAAACCAGTACAGATGTAATACTTAGTATTCGTGTTTATGGCAGATTATATTTCCAAAAGATAACTATGACAAATATCTCCCATCCCACAAGCTGGTTACAATGTGACTTTGACACATTGGAATCTGTGCTTGCTTCTCTTGAACCTGGGCAGGTTTATGACTGCAGCAGAAGTGACAGTCTTGTTATTTCAGCTTTTAAAATTTGGGATACCAGTGGAATGTATGTTGATTTCCTGTGCCTCTTTGTCTAATATTTTCTCTCTAATCTTTCTGTTTTCACTTTGTTAACTTTCTTGTTCTATTTGCCTTCTTTTCCTTAATCTTGTTCTCTTTCTGTTTCCTGCATCATTTCTTTCTTTGGCCAGGGAGCGAATGATGGGCATTTTGGTAGACATTTTTCCATAATACTGGAGATCTCAAACTGAGATCTCCTTCTTCTCTGTTATCAGAAAATGAAATAAAATGAGGGATGGATTTGTATGAGGGCTGATGTATGTCTCTCTGGCTTTCTTTTTCAAATTGTAAACTTTTTCAGTGTGGAGTATGTTGTGTCTATATGAACACTGAGCGCTTAATAGAAGTCTTAGATTTAGTTTTTCATTAGCTTCTAGATTTGCATTCCTAATTTAAAAAATTTACGCCTTATTATATACTTCTTTCACACTCTTACCAGAATAACTCCTGAAAAAGTAAAAACTCATTAGCATATTTATCACCCTAGATATTCCTTCCATTTCTCTTGCCATATTTTTCTGTTTTGCAGTCCCCACACTTTACATTCCAGCCTCTCAAACTGTCCTGTAAACATTCCTAACATCTTCTGACTTCTGTGTCATTGCTCACTCCCTTCCTGGTACTCGACATATTCTTCCTGTCTCCCTGTCTTGTACTCATTCTTAACTTTCTAGTATGGGAACTGACCCCCTTTTATGAAACTTTCCTAGATTCCTCCCTTGTAATCTTTTCTTCTGTACTTCAGTATCACTTGTTTATACCCTTTAGGGTATTTATTACAGTCTACTTTGTGTTATTGGTATGTTACTTATGTATTCATTAATTTAGCAAACATTTGAATCCCTGGGTCCTACTTCTGGAGACTTCAATTTATTGGTTTGGGATGGAGCCTGGGCATCAGAATTCTTTAAATGCTCCTCAGTTGATTCCAGGTTTAAGAACTAATAGAATAAAGACATAACACAGTGCCCACCTGGCCTGTGATAAACACTCAAATATTTGTTGACAGATTTTAAGCTTTTAAATCCAAGGACCATAGTTTATTTTTGTATCCCCCATAACACCCAACACACTATTGCCTACTATTGTATACAGGTTTTCCCTATTATCTGAAAGTAGAGCATTCCTGTGAAACGTTTTGTAAGCTGAAATGGCATAAAGCAAAGAGGCAGTCACCTTAGGGCACATCTTGCTAACAATGTACAAAATAAATTGAGATAAAACATAAATGCTCACAGACATAGTTCAGAGCTATGGCAGCTTGATGCTGAGATGCTAGTGTAGTTCCCAGGGAAGGAGCTTGGCAATGCCACTCTTGCTGCTTGGGGTGCATGATGCCTCTATAATAGCTCTCTGCAAAACAAATGCTAAAAGCTATTTTCGCCTTCTTTTGTAAAAGCAAAAATCCTCTTTAGATTTCTTTTGATTAGCGAAAACAGGTGCTAACGTAGGTTTCTCATAAAAGCGAAGAGGCATAAAGTGAACTTTTGAAAAGTGGGGGATACCTGTATATAATTAGGTGAAATACATAGTTCTTTTCAGTTTTCATGATATTTCATGTTGTTGCAGGGGCCATTCAGAATATGCTTGGATTACTATGTAACTAGAAACTGCTAGACAACCGTAAAATGTTTTTTCTGCTCTTTGGCTGTGCCTGCGGGGCAAGTGGGATCTTAGTTCCCCAACCAGGGATTGAACCTGCGCCCCCTGCATTGGAAGTGCGGAGTCTTAACCACTGGATCTACAGGGAAGTCCCTGTTTTTTCTGCTCTTGTTTGTATTTTTAAAATAAATTTTAAAATACCCTCTAGAGAAGTCTTGGATTTACTGAACTCTAAACTAGTCTTGTGTTTGATCTATGGGTTAAATATAGAATATGAGCTCCATTCTTTAATCTGATACAACGTAGTCTTCATAAAATGTGACTTTAGTTCAAGTATGTTTAGGAGCCTTTATAGATAAATATAGTAAATATAGCAAATGAATGTACCCATGCTTCGAGTAAATATAATATTTAGCCCAACCTATAGCCAGTGCATGCAGCAGAATTATCAGATTGAACCTTTGACCTATTCAGACCATATGGCTCCTGACTTGCGTCTTTTATGTGATGTTGATAGCAAAATTTGTTTCACAAAGGGAGGTTTTATTTTGTTCATAATTTTTGGGAATGTTAATAACCTTTTAATTAAAAGTGCTTATGATACTTATGTGACTAACCTGGCTTTGAGTAAGACAGCACTCATGGTCAAATCTAATGCAGTTGGCCCTCTGTATCCACAGGTTCCTCATCTGTGGATTCAACCAAGTGTGGATCAAAAATATTTGGGGGGAAAAATTCCAGAAAGTTCCAAAAAGCAAAACTTCAATTTGCCACTCCTGCTACACACAGACAACTATTTATACAGCATTTACATTGTATTTACAACAATTTATTGATACTTAGCATTTACACTGTATTAGGTATTATAAGGAATATAGAGATGATTTAAAGTATAGAGGAGGACTTTTGTAGGTTACATGCAAATACTACACCATTTTATATAAGGGACTTTGATCGTCTGTGGATTTTGGTATCAGGGTGGGGGTGGGGTGGGATTGCTGGTCCTGGAACCAATGCCCGGAAGGTACTAAGGGTTGACTTGAGTACGTTCTTTACAATTAATGACAATACTTTCTGTATGCTTGTCTGTCAAACCTACAGAAATTGCCTTCCTCTTGATATCTCCCTTCTTCTTCTGCTTGCTCTCTTTTCCTTCCCTCCCCTTTGTTCCAGTGTTAGGTGGCAGCTGGATCTGCTGGGATGGTAACATTAGTCTATAGGTAAGGAGGAAAAGGATAGGGGAAGAAAAATTTGTTGTTGTTTGTTGGACTTTTACCTCCTTTCTCCAGTCCTCATTTTCACAACTTTCCTCCAGAGTCAGGAGTAGAAAGTAAACAGGGGCTGCTCTCATTACTGCTAGAAATCTCCTCCTCCCCACAGACTGTCATTATTGGGCATCCATTGTTTTTCTGTCTTTGTTTTATACATACATATATATATATATATATATATATATATATATATATATATATATATGTAAGTGACCGTGTTGGATTCGAACATACATATGTTTTGTTTGTGCCCTTAACCATTTGGCCAGAGGTTGCCAAACTTGGCAGCTGGTGGGCCATATTTAGACTGCATGTTGATTAATTTTTTTTTTAATATTAGCTGCTAACACTTTTAATATGGAGAGATTTCACAAAAAATTTATATTCCTGGTTTCCTCATTGCCACATTGCAGCATAGGCCTGGAACTTAGTAGCAGCTTCACGCTGTAGGAGGAATATGTGCTCTCTAGGGTTCCACAGACCCCACCTGGCCCACTTCATCATTTATAGTACCCTCCTGCTCCCTGTAGGTATTTCCGTTTTTGAGGTTTGCATCATCAGTCTTTACTACCACCAGTAATTCCTTTTATGCTTGAACTTGTGTTCCAGAGCAGAGGAGCTACAGAATATTTTTATTCATACAGCTTTTCTTCCCAGTGTGAGGTCTGAGAATAGTCAAGTGTAAGGGAGATGCCTTATGTTTCTGGCCTTTTGAGTTGGAATTACACATATATTTTCATTTATTTGGACAATATTTATTGATAGTGATGGTAAAGGATCAGATGAAATGTGGTTCAGAAATAGCGGAGAGTATTAAAGAAGCACAGGTTTCTTGTCAGCGCCCATGGCCCTGAATATGTAGTCCTTCAGCGAGACATAGACTGCCTGGAGTGAATTCAGTGTCCTCGCCTTAGCTCACCACAGTACACTGTTGCCTTTCACCCTGCTCCGAAAGCCAAGTGATAAGAAAGGGTGGGAAAGTCTTGGATGAGAAGGTGTCCAGGAAGCACTAATTCGTGGCTACAATTAACTCAAATCAGCCATGTTAGTCACAGTTGTATCAACTGATATAACCTGTAAATCTTACTTAGCTCGGAAGACTACCATTTTCTCTTAAAAACTGGTGATTAGGTTGTTTATGCTGATAAGTTGCTATATTAGGTTTATTATAGATCAAATAGGTCTTGAGAATGTCATGCTATAGATGATCAAATGTAAAAAGAATTCACAAGGAGATCTTTATAGAAAGTATATATGCAAATAATCACTAGATGCACCTAGCTATCTGTTTTGCTCTAACTTGTGCTTAGTAATGTAGTTTTAGAGCACTCTTCCCCCTTTTTAGATGTTCTTCCTCTGTGCACAACTATGTCTTTTATGTTTACTATATTGTCATTGTTTATTCATGAATGTGTCTCTTAGCTGTGAGTTCCTTGAAAGCAGACTTGGAGGTCTTATTAGTTTTGTGTTCCTCATGGCCTAGCACAGTGTTTGGGCATATGATCAGTAAGGGCACAGTAGCCTTTAATTAATTAATGATTTGTTGATTGATTGATTGCATTTCAGGAACGTCTTACTGGAAGGATTCTGTTTCTGTGGTGAGAACCATAATCTTTGTTTTATCTCTGTTTCAGTATTTGCCCTTTCTGTGTAATTGCTTTTACTTTTGTGCTATAATCATTACGTGATTATCAAGTACTTTCTTTTTCTTACCATATCTTGGTATTTGAGTGTGAGTTGCTAATTCTCACTAATGGAATATTTTGAAAACTGAGATGTCTTGAAATCACCATGGCTTTTTGTTGGATGAGATTTGTGTTAAATTTTCTTGAAAATCTGTTTTGATATGAGAAAAGAAAACTTTCTCCCTTTGTTCTTTGCCTTGGGTGTTCCCTTGTCTTTCATTCACACTTACTTCCTGTTTGAGGAAGGATTTTAGTTCTGTTTCTGTAGTTTTCAATAAGATTCTGGTTAGTTTCTTGACTCTTATGACGGTGTTATAGGTGGACTTGAAATGTTTCTACAGTTCCTTAGATTAAGAAAAACCTAAAGTAAAACCAGCCCTTGAGATTTATTTTTTGAAGGTGAAATACCTCTTTAAGCTATTCCCATTGTGGTCAAATATATTAGTTTACTGTCCAAATATATTAGTTTACTGTCATTCTTTCCTTTTTTATTCTGGAATCCTTCATTTCTAATCTAGTCTTGTTCTCTAGGCTTATGCATAGCTGTCCTGCTGGGATATCATATCATAATCATCTTAGAAATTCCCTTTACCTATCTTATGCTACAGTCAGTGTTTCCTGGATCCTTTTTCTTTCCTTTGTTTACCCCCTCATTTTGTTGTAGGACATTCTCCTGTAGCTTTCTGGAAAAGGTATAGGAGAGATTGTTTGTACTTTTTCCTTGTTATATTTTTGTAGTACCCTATTCTTATTTGGATGCAATTTTCTTTTTCTCCTTTTCTGAGAATATTTGGAGGTTTTCATATTTTTTTCTTCTTTATTCATTATTTCTGTTCACCCCTCCCCCTTCCCCCATTTGTTTGTTTTGGTACCTTTCTTTTTGGAATCTTCCTCAATTTTTGGTGTTCTTTGGCAGTTCATTCATTTTTTCAGTCTATTGATATATAATTTACATACAATAAAATGCACAGATTTTAAGTATTCAGTTTAGTAAGTTTTGACAATCATATTCACTTTTGTAGCCACCACCCCAATCAAATATATAAGACATTTCCATCAACTCAGAAGAGTTCCCTCCTATCTCTTTGCAGTGTCTGTTCCCTGCAATTCCAGCCACATACTCCCCACTTCACCACCTGTCAACCACTGTCTTTGACATCACAGCTAGTTTTGCCTCTTTAAGTCTTTTATATAATGCAGTCGTATGGTATATGTTCTTTTGTGTCTGGCTTATTTTGCTCAGCATAGTTTTTGAGATCCACTTATGTTGGTGCATGAATCAGTGGTTTCTTCATTTTTATTGCAGAATACTGTTCCATTGTATGGATATACCACATTTATTTATTCATCTGTTCAAGGATCAAGGGGTTGTTGTTTCTAGTGTTTTTGCTATTGTTAATAAAGCTCCTTTGTATGTTTCTGTACAGTATTTTCTTGGGTAAATAGCAAGGAGTGGAATTATTGGGTCATAAGGTAAGTATATGCTTAACTTTATAATAACTGCCAAACTGCCTTTTTATTTTAAAGAGTGATGCATTAGAAGATTGACTGGAACACTTACATGTTTGAGTATATCACTTGTTGACTTGTGGATTTTCCTTTTGGGAACCCAGCCATTTCTAAAGGGGGAATGGAGACATTCCCCTCACCCCATGTCAGTAACAGTAGGTCTTTGTTCTAGAATCATTTACTTTCTTCAGAGAAGAATCCTCATTGATTCTGCCCAGGTGATATATATGTGAGAATAAGGCAAGGGAGGACAGCTGGATGCAAATGCTCACTTAATCTTCACCTTTTTTCATACCTCATTGTCCTTCCTATAGCTCTTAGCTAAATCTGGTGTTTCCATGTATGGAGCCTTTCTGTGTCAGTGTCTCCAGAGAATGTATCTCTGGTTTTTGATATATATCTACATCTAAAAGTGATGTGCAGGGGTGGGTAGATGGTAGATTGGTGCGTGACTGTGTTGTGCTGCAAGGGACCCGAGAGTCTAAGCACTCCTCATATAATTTTCAACCAATTTCTCTTCAATCCCACCTTTTACCCTCACCCCTTTTTTTTTGTGGTAACTGGTACAATGAATTTGAGTCTTTTTTGGGTGCTCTAGACAGAGTAAGTTAGTTCACTTTCTTGTTCACATTTCTCAACTGCTGGTGCTTAGGTTTCAATTTTATTTTATCTGCTCAGGTCAGTCACTCCTCCAGACACTAATGTTCCCCAGAAAAAATTGACTGCCTCTTAGATCCTCAGTTCTTTTTTCTCCTATTCTCTTTGTCCTTGTGAGTTTATGTCCTTTTTTATTCTTGCTGTAATTTTAGTGAAGTCTTTGGAGAGAGAGGAGATAGAAAAACCACTTGTGTTCAGTTTTCTATTTTTTCCAGAAATTGCTTTTTCTTTCTAAAACTAAAATAACTGCATTAATATTATGTTTTCCTACCCTAAAATTTTACTAGGCTTGATTCTCTTTTGTTTTCCATCTTGCCTGAATCTTTATTTTTAAAGTTTTCAAAGTTTCACTTGTACAATGAATGCTTTTATGTATTCCTTATCTACAGATGAACTAATTGTTAGCTTGTTTATATTGAATAAAAATACTATTTATTTTCAGTAAATATGGATCTCTGGCAGTATTTTAGTGTCTGATAGTTTCTTTTGTGCATATACAATACCTTATTCAATCTGTCTTCTGCTGATGGACATTGTTTGCTTTTACAAATGCTTTAAAAAGCTTATATGTACATTTTCTCCTGTTATTAGGGAATAAATTCATTAGTCATCTGGTTGCTATTTTTTAACATATTACCAAACAGTCCTTCAAATATCTGTAACCAACAGTGTATAAGATTATCATTTTATATCACAATGATTGATTTTTCTTGCCTCCTCCACTAGACTATGAGCATCCTAATTTGTTAGTAAAACCATTAATGAAAATTAGGCATATTGAAGAAATAGGTATTCTGGTAGCTGAAGTAATTTCTTCTTTTTTATTGTAATTTATAAAATGAGCTTTGTTCTGTTTCTCACTTTTGCATTCTAAAAAGGAAACAAAATTAGTAACTTGGGGCTATTAATATTATGAATTCATTTTTTAATGAATTAAGCATCTAGTGTTCATACTTTTTCTAGCTACTTATTCAAGTATTAGTTCTTATTGTTTTATCATTGCCCTACAGGTTGTTGAACTCATGAACTTTCCCTCCCTACCACAGACTTTCATTGAATGATAATCTATGTGCCAGGGCACTCTTTAGTCTTTATCTTGCTGGCCCTTTCTGCCTTACTTGAGACTGTAGACCAGCCCTTTTTCTTGTCCTTTGGAGACTATACTCTTGTTTTTCCTGTTCTAACTATTCCTTGTCAATCTTGTTTGAGTATTTTTTCTTTCTCCACAGGTACTGTAAGCTTTGGTTTCTCCCAGTTTTGTCTCTGTCTCATTTGTACTCTTCATTCATGGCTTTAATTGCCGCCTATAGGTTGATGACTCTCATCAAACCTCTCCTAAGCTTTACACTCATAATTGTAAAAACCCAATGGATCTCCCCAAGGTTCCTCATTTTCAGTATGTCCTTATCAGAATTTGTCATTGTTTTTCTTCCTCACGATTTTTTAAAAAAAATATTTTTAAAATTTATTTATTTGGCTCTGCTGGTTGTTAGTTGTGGCATGCAGGATCTTTGTTGCTGTGTGCAGGATCTTCGTTGCAGCATGCAGAATCTTTAGTTGTGGCATGCAAACCCTTAGTTGCAGCATGTGGGCTCTAATCTAGTTCCCTGACTAGGGAGTGAACCTAGGCCCCCTGCATTGGGAGTGTGGAGTCTTAGCCACTGGACCACCAGGGAAGTCCCCATTTCCTCACTTACTCTTTTTCATACATTCCCTTTCTACATGCTAATACCATCCTTCAAGTTTCCCAGGATAGAATCCTGAGTGTTATTCTAGATTGCTTCTACTTTTAGTCCAGCTTCAGATTCTACAGACTTTTCCTTCTAAATATTTCCAGATTTAGCTCCTCCTTTTCTTCTCTTAGTAGCAGTCTATCTTTTGCTTCCACATTTGTTCCACTCTCTATAGAACTGGTAAACTATCTGAATTTTATCTGACTGTGTCCTGTTTCCTGTCTGCCTGGAGTTTGTATCTGAATTGTGTCTGACGGAATCCCTTCCTTATAATGACAGAACCGAATTTCTCTGAATTGGTCAATGACTGCTTTAGGTTTATCACTTGTTACTCCCTGCCTTATTCATTTTGTTCTAGTAACATACAGTTCTCCATACGCTCTATACATCATGCTCTATGCATTATACTTTGAAACAAACTATTATGTCTGCCTGGCATGCCCTTGTCCATTTTGCCTGGATTAGCCTTTAAAAGTTTAAGTAATCATCCTCTCTGTCCAGAAGTCTTGTCTTTCTTCTCTAGCATGGGATAAAGGTACTAATTCTGTGCCTCCATAGTGACGATTGTACTGACCACATAATACTAAAGAGTATTTATTTTTCTGTCCTTGTAGACAGAGATTGTTCTATTCAGTGGAAAAAAGGCTTCAATGCCTAAAATAAAGTAATGGCTCAGTAATTTTTTTTTTGAGAGTGGGTGTCTAAAAATTTAAGTTTATTAGAATCATCTATTTATAGGTTGCTTTCTTTGTAGATGATGACACGGTCTAAACTAAACTTAGGGGGTGTCTTCTGCATGGATAGATACGTGCTCAAAGAGTAGAAATAATATAATTTTTATCCCAGAGGCAATGAGTGCATTGCTGCTAAAAACATATTAATGCCAGCGTCTAAGGCCATTTAGCTTACTTGCTAATTCGAAGTACTTGTTACCTCTTCCTTACCCCTGCCTAAAACTTGTATGCATAATTTAATGTTCTGTCATTTGAAAATAGTGGGTCAGGAATTTGCATATTTATTCTCTAGATTAGATTTGAAGATATTAGAATTATGAAAAATATCTTTGGGTTTATTTGACTTATTTGGAAAGAGAAATAATATTTGCCAATTTTTATTAGGAATTGGGTTGAAAAAATGTAAAGATTTTGAGAGATGACTTTTCTCCTCTAGTTTCTTACCCATCTTCTCTTTCTGAATTTCAGTTACAGATGTAGAGCTGAAACGACTGAAAGATGCCTTCAAGAGGACCTGTGGACTCTCATATTACATGGGCCAGCACTGCTTCATCAGAGAAGTGCTTGGGGATGGAGTGCCTCCAAAAGTTGCTGAGGTAATCTTTATGTTCTAGGTTTTCCTGTGAGATAGTTACCACCAGCCTGAATTCTTGAGGGTTCTCCTGGTCTTGACAGATGTAATCTTCCCTACAGTTATTTTTCTTGCTGAGTAGGTTAACAGATCTTGTTTTAGATGTCAATATGGCTGTGTTCTTAGAGGCCAAATGGGAGTACTGCAGAGCTGCAATTCTGCTTCTGTGTGCTTCTGAGCTTTAATAGCCACTGATTATTATCATGGGACCATTTATATGACTAGCTTCTTATTCTTATAAACTTCATCACCCTGACATATAATTTTTATGTTGGGAGTATTTTTATAAATTTTGAATTTAAAACCTTTCTATATAGTAAAACCTAATTAAATTAATTCTGTAAAATTAAATGTTGTACATGAAACACTAGCTTTTTGGAATTTGTAAAGGCTTATTTAAATTCTACTAAAAATTTTTAGGTAGAGATAAAATGAGCTAAGTTGATATAAATATCCCCTTTCTAACATTAAGTTCACTATTTTATAGGTATATACACAGATATGTATTATGTCATTCGAAAGGTGAAATGATAAAAAAATTAATAAAACAGTGAAAATTATAATAAGAATTTTAAGCTTGGTGTATTTCATAAAACCTTGATTCACCATTCCTAATTAGTGACAGTTGATATTTCTAACCCGTGCTGTGTGCTTTTGAATCTTATGGTTTACATAATATAGAAATTACATTTATTGCTTTTTTGTGTGTTTTAATCTTTTTTTTTTTTTTGGTGGGGATATATGTTGCATTAATTCTGTTACATGTATTCTTGTGTAAAATTACGTACTTTCTTGCTCTGTCATTATTTTGGATTTATGACAGGATTAGTTTTTTTCCTGATACTATTTATTGGTTCTCTTTTTCAGTATGAATTCATCTTCCTATTTTCTTGTGTGTTTTTTTTTGGCGGTATGCGGGCCTCTTACTGTTGTGGCCTCTCCCATTGCGGAGCACAGGCTCCGGACGTGTAGGCTCAGCGGCCATGGCTCACGGGCCCAGCCGTTCTGCGGCATGTGGGATCTTCCCAGACCGGGGCATGAACCCGTGTCCCCTGCATTGGCAGGTGGACTCTCAACCACTGCGCCACCAGGGAAGCCCTTCCTATTTTCTTTTAATTTATTTGTCTTAAATGCTAGTATAATATAAAAATTTGGAATTCAGAATTTTTCATTTTAGGATATAACTAGCAATTTAATGAGATAATATAACTTGCCCATTAGAGGAAGGGATTTAAACTGAATCCATAGTATTTAAAACAAGATGCTTCCAAATTCAAATGTATACTAACTTGAGCCTTTCTTTCCCTTAGCTTCTTCCTTAAAGTCAAAACTGTCAGTCTCTGTAAATTCATGGTGCTGGGAAAACTTAGGTCAGAATATCTGATTTATCTCTTTGGATCATGTATAAAGATTTACTTGTGTACATCTACATACCTATAAACAGATGTCCATTCAGGTCCTTGTCCATTTTTTAATTGGCAAGCTCCTACTGCTTGCCACATAACAGCTCAATAAATTGAGAGACGTGTTGTGGGGGCAAGGAATAACGACTTTATTCCTAAAGCCAGCAGACCGAGAAGATGGTGGACTAGTGTCCCAAAGAACCATCTTCCCTGAGTTAGAATTCAGGCTTCTTTTATAGTAAAAGGGGAGAGGGTATGGCTGGTTGTTGCAGACTTCTTGGTGCCTTTGTTCTTGCAGCTGTCCACGGAGGTCTGATCACAATGTTCCTAGACCTCCTGCAAGACAAATCTTATTCTCTGTTTGGCAACATTTTATCTCTATATGAATGAAAAAGTGTTATACCTTTAAGAAGTCAGAGCCTTGAGAATGGGCTATCTTGTATATTTTAGGCTATAGGCAACATTCTTTTATGAAAGGTGCAAAACCTGCATGACTAAGCACGGGCAACAGAGCGCAAAGGTTAGAGCTAAAGGAATAGATTCAATATGGAGTCAGGTTTTTTCTTCTCTGTTATAGTCCGAGCAACTGTTTGTTGAAAAGATTATTCTTTCCCATTGAATCGTCTTATCACTGTTGTTGAAAATCAACTGATCATAAGCATAAGGTTTTACTTCTGGATTCTCAATTCTATTCCATTGCTTTCTGTGTCTATCCTTGCATCAGTATCATATTGTCTTGATTACTCTAGGTTTATAGTAAGTGTTGAAATCAGAAAGTGTCATTTCCCTATCTTTCTAATTTTTCAAGTTGTTGTGCCTATTCTGGGTCCCTTGCATTTACATATGAATTTTTGTATCAGTTTTTCAATTTCTGCAAAAGAAGCAGCTGAGATTTTGATAGGGGTTGCATTGAATCAGTAGATTGATTTGGGGTGTATTGCCATTTTAACAATATTTAAGTCTTCTGACTCACAAAATTAGAATGCCTTTCCATTGATTTAGATTTTTAATTTCTTTCAGCAATGTTTTATAGTTTTCAGTGTACAAGTCAAATGTCCATCAATAGAACAAAATGTGGTATATCTAATCTATAGAATGGAATATTGTTAATAAAAAAGGAATGAAGTTTTCTGATACATGCATGGATGAACCTTCAAAACATTCTAAGTCAAAGAAGCCAAATACAAAACACCATGTATTTTTTTATTCTATTTGTATGAAATGGCCAGAATAGCCAAATCTATGGGGACAGGAAATAGATTAGTGGCACTTTGTTAAAATTGTCGCTGATTTTTTTCTTACTCGCTTGCATGGTAGCTGCCTCTTCCTGCTGTTGTTTTGGAGGAATCTATCTTTCTTGAAATGTCAGATACAGGTTGCCCTGTTAACTCAGTTCTCCGATATGCTCAAGAAATGTAATATGATAGTTAAATGACTTTTTCTTGTTTTTAGGTTAGGAGTGACACTCAGGCTTTCTACATCTAAGGTGGAAGTGGAACTCCCTGGAACGTCATTTTTATGTCAATATTTCATAAATTTCATTTCACCCAAAATTATTTCAAGAGTCTCTGTCCTTTGGACTATCTTTTAAGAATCATCACTGGCTAGAATAATTAAAGTATTGAATAATTGTTTTCCAAGAATGATCTTAATTTTAAATTGTAAAATCCATAATGATAGTTTCAAATTTCAGTTTCATTGTAGTTAACACTTTTTTGTGTGTAAACTCTACCACAGTATTAAACACAAATAGAAATTTTATAAATGCTTTTAGTGATGATGGTGAACTTAATTTATCCTATTATTTACAGATCTAGGTTTATTTTAAGTGAGGAGGAGTACTATTAGCATGTGAATATTGATTAGTACATATAACACTGTGTAGGTTTTAAAGTACTATAAGGAACTAAGTACTTCTGTCTTTTTTTAATTTATTTTTTTGTTTATTTTTATTTTTGGCTGTGTTGGGTCTTCGTTTCTGTGCAAGGGCTTTCTCTAGTTGCTGCAAGCGGGGGCCACTCTTCATCGCGGTGCGTGGGCCTCTCACTATTGCGGGCTCTCTTACTATTGTGGGCTCTCTTGTCGGAGCGCAGGCTCAGTAGTTGTGGCTCACGGGCCTAGTTGCTCCACGGCACGTGGGATCTTCCCAGACCAGGGCCCGAACCCGTGTCCCCTGCATTGGCAGGCAGATTCTCAACCACTGCGCCACTAGGGAAGCCCGGTACTTCTGTCTTTAATCTCTCGTATTTTCTCATGAAAGGATGTCTTTATAGTGTCTCATACAATAATCTCAAAGGATGAGTGAACCCCATTAAGCTCAGTTCTGGAATAGTTCCAGCATTTATATAAAATGAGCTTGTAGCTTATTTCAGGCATCTCTCCAAGACAGGCAGGTTAGTAAATAGACTTCAACTTTTGTGTGTATTTGGGAAAGGGAGTATGCTTCATCTTGCAGAGTATAAAGTTATTTGCTAAAGAGGAAATAGTACATTTTAAGTAAAATGGAAGTATAGATCTGGGCAGATAGTTTTGAAGTTTGAATTTAGATGTAGTGGGTAGGCAGACTCATAGAATGGAGGATCTGTATTCAGTAGTTGCAGCAAAATCTTGTTAAATGATGGGATTTCTAAACAAAGTGATTAGTTGCAAAGCTAAGGAAGTAATCATTCGACTGTAGATGGCTCTTCTGCGATCTTTCTTAAAATCCTTCTAAGAGTTTCCTATATAAATTCCAAGACAGGCTATTTTGGATAAGGAAAAATAACTCAAAGTAGTCTAAAATTTTTAGAATCAAAGCATTGATTTCATTTGACTCATTATTTTCTAGGATAGATTAGTGTAGTTAATATTTTGATGTAATTCTGATCTTGCTTATAATAATAACTATGTGTTATTTGAACAAAATATTAAATGAATGGAATTTGAGGGAATTAAGAAACCAAGGTCAAAACAAGGTGAATGGAAAACTGTTCTACTGGAAATTGGACTTTTCTGAACCAAGGCCACTAACTCTTAATTATTCAGTGTTTTTTCTTTAGTGTGTCACCCATCTCCCAACCCCTATTCCCCCAAAGAAATCTAATGACAAAACATTTCCATGTAGTATTAATTTGTAATCATTTCCTCTTGTTTTCACATTCACTTAAAACTGGTTTTCACCATTTACAAAATATGCGATGCAAGTGAATTGATAGTTGCTACTCCTTAACTATTTCTTTTGACTGGAAACTCTTAAATCTCTATCCCAGGATTGATTTCAATTCTGGATGGCTGTCTAGGATAAAAATTCCACTCCACCTTCCTCCATAAAGCTGTCTCTGACAATTTTAGCCTGCACTGTTTTTCTCCCATCCTTAAACTCTTAACAGGCATTAAGCCTGCCTCTGTACTATGTAGTACAATGTTTTTATTAGATAATGACTAATTGTTCATTTAAATCTTGTCTCAACTAAGTTATGATTCTTGACGGGCAGACTTTATGACTTTTAAAAAATTGGCCCCAGAGTGTTGTGCATATAATATAAACTCAATGAGTATTTTGATGTTTCTGTTTTGTTTTGTTTGTAAGTAATTGTATATTCTGCAAAACCCTATTGTAAGAATGACCAGGACAATGACCAGGAAACCATACTCCTAAAGTCAGTTAGCTTTGCTAGCTTTGCAGTCTTTGAACATTTAACCTTTTCCAAATTTGAGGAAAATACACATTTTAAGCAAAAGCAATCATGGAGACTGGAGTGTTTTTAGATATAGTGGTCAACATGTGAAAACAAGCAGCTGATTAGTAGGGTATTTTTCCATTAGTGTTGGTAAATTTATGCTGAGATATTCATAATGCATTTAGATGCCCCTTGGGGCTAGGGACATGCATTTATTGAGTTGGCCAAAACGTTTGTTCCAGTTTTTCAGTAAGATGTTATGGAAAAACCCAAACGAACTTTTTGTCCAATTCAATACTAGACAGTCTAGGTTTAGGGGGACTATCTGACCATAGAATAATGATTTGTGATTGTTTTTTTGTTTTGATGTTAGTTGATCAGTATTATTGATTACATCCCTTTATGTTGGATTTACTAGCATCATGGATAACAACTTTCTTGACAGCTCTAGCCATTGTCAGCTCTTGATGCTGTTGATCATTGACTGTTGTAATATACTAAAATAATATGTTTATATCAACCAGAGAAAAGCAGCTAATGTTTTCATGTTACATTAAATCCTAGTCTTGACATTATGGCTAACAGTAGAACACTAAGCAGGATACTGGTTTAAAATCTTTCTCTGGAACTGGAATCTGTAAAATATCCACTAGTCTTTATCTTAACTGCATCACTTTCGTTCAGTGTAATATTCATGCTAGTTCTCAAATTGCATTGTTGTTTTTTTCTTTTTGTATTTCTCTTTGTAAGACCAGACAAAAAAGATTCCAAGGGCTCTCTTAGATGAAGATAATAACAGCATATATCACTCCCTTCTTGTAAAATTACATATGGACTTTTAAAAAAAATATGCATTATTGTCTTGATGGTTCTTAACTGCCACGTTTTATCCTAGAGCGATATTTAAACTGTTTCATAAGCTATTGAAAAACAAAGTTTATAGGAGAAGAGCTGATATGTCATTAAGCATAATGGGACTAGGGAATTCCTTGTATAAAACATTACATCAAATACATTACATAAATTATAAGTGTTCTAAGTGGTATGCCGTATGTCAAAGAAGTTACTTATATTGGTACTAAAAAATACTCTTATAGAAAATAACTTATGCATAATCACTTATTTTGAATCCTTGGTGTATTAAGTGAGCCACTGACATGACTAGTGTAGTAGATGATAAAAATAATTGACATCCTTTTCAAGTCAGTCTTGATAAGACACTTCTATCCAATAGCATATTCCTTAATTGGTATTATAAGGTAAAATAAAGTTGATTTAATTTATAATCGAGAGTGTTAAAAACCTCTGCCTAAATTTAGCTGATAAAATTCAGCTGAATTTGACTACAGAAGTTGGAAATTTTATATAAAAAGAATTCTAAATGGTGGGAAAAGCAACTAACGTTATCTAAAGTTGGGTGAATGTAAAAGGAATGCATATTCATTCTTATCCTTTTCTCCCTTTCTGCATGCCCATGGAATAAATATAGCTGTATTTTATTGAGCACCTACCTAATAAATTTCTTTTCTTTTTATAATTTATTTATTTTTGGCTGCGTTGGGTCTTCGTTGCTGTGCGTGGGCTTTCTCTAGTTGCAGAGAGCGGGGGCTACTCTTCCTTGCAGTGCATGGACTTCTTATTGCAGTGGCTTCTCTTGTTGTGGAGCGTAGGCTCTAGGCACGCAGGCTTCAGTAGTTGTGGTGCGTGGGCTCAGTAGTGTGGCTCGCGGGCTCTAGAGTGCAGGCTCAGTAGTTGTGGTGCACGGGCTTTGTTGCTTGGCAGCATTTGGGATCTTACTGGACCAGGAATCGAACCCATGACTCCTGCATTGACAGGCGGATTCTTAACCACTGTGCCACCAGGGAAGTCCCTAATAAATTTCTATTTGTAGCAGTAATGGAATGATTTTTATGTTTGCCTTGCATATGGTAGTTATTATCTTTTAAGACTATCATCTTTGAGTAATATTAATTGTTACATTCAATACTTAGATTAAAATATAGGGAGAAGAGTTGTAAAATACAGTTGAACTTTCTGTATTTCCATAATTTTGTCATTAAGTGATAAATATGAGAATCCTTCGTTAATGTACTTCTAAATGTAATTTCTGTTTTTAAAAATAATTTTGTTTATTTATTTTTGGCTACGTTGGGTCTTTGTTGCTGCACACGGGCTTTCTCTAGTTGCGGCGAGTGGGGGCTACTCTTCGTTGCAGTGCACAGGCTTCTCAGTGTAGTGGCTTCTCTTGTTGCAGGGCAAGGGCTCTAGGTGTTTGGGTTTCAGTAGTTGCAGCATGCAGACTCTAGGGCGTGCAGGCTTCAGTAGTTGTGGCTCACGGGCTCTATAGCTCAGGCTCAGTAGTTGTGGCGCACAGGCTTAGTTGCCCCGCTCCATGTGGGATCTTCCCAGACCAGGGATCGAACCAATGTCCCCTGCATTGGCAGGCGGATTCTTAACCACTGTGCCACCAGGGAAGTCCCTAAATGTAATTTCTTGATGCTTTATTTTTTATGAGTAGCTGATTGAAAATATGAAGAGGAAAGAATTTATGTTCAGAGTCATTTATTTATTTATTCTTTTAAAATTTATTTATTTTATTTATTTTTGGCTGTGTTGGATCTTCATTGTTGTGCGCGGGCTTTCTCTAGTTACGGTGCACAGGCTTCTCATTGCGGTGGCTTCTCTTGTTGCAGAGCACAGGCTCTAGGCACATGGGGTTCAGTAATTGTGGCACACCGTCTCAGTAGTTGTGGCGCATGGGCTTAGTTGCTCCGCGGCATGTGGGGTCTTCCTGGACCAGGGCTCAAACCCCTGTCCCCTGCGTTGGCAGGCGGATTCTTAACCACTGCGCCACCAAGGAAGTCTCCAGAGTCATTTATACTTACAGCTTTAGGGTACACTTTTTCCTGCCTAGTTCTCTATTAAGTTATAAGAACATCCTGAAGCACCTTTCTGAGAATCTGAGGTGTTGTCCCAAATATGCTATTATAAAAAATGATGGACTTAAAGAAATTATTAGCTGTGTAATGGTAACATTTCATACTATATACATCATTGTAGTTTTGAATGCAAATACGTACAGTATATAAACAATATAACCACATATATTGTAGTTTCAAATATATGTAACACTTTATAGTCATCAAAAATTGTGATTTTAGGATTAATTTTGTAATTAAGGAACATTGCAGTCAACTGTGGGATTTTCAAGGGTGTATTCTCAGGAAACAAATGGCATGAAGAAACAGCAATATATCCTCCTATGTTCACACAAACTAATACAGGATAGCAAGTCATTTACTGAAAAATGTTTATATATTATGGCTAAAAAGGAAGTCCTTAGTATAGTCTATCCTTTTTTCTTTTTTTTTACAGTATTGTTCTTTAGTACGCGTCTCGTTTATTCCCATTTAAAATAAATATTTGTTGTAAAATGTCTCTGGTTTTTTGTGAATGAATAAAAATTTTTTGAACTGAACTCAAAATAATAGTATATAATAAATGATTTGTAATACATACAGTAATACCTATCATTGTATTTTCTCCTATATTAGTTAACTTTTCTCAGCAACATACATTTAATAACTAGTCCACTGGAACGGGAATATGTTTTAAAGAAGTCTTGTCCTGTATTTTTAGCTGCTAAAGCTAGATTATTGAAGTCTTTAATTTATTTTTCCTGAGAGTTTGATACTAATAAAATATACTTCTTCACTGGGCAGTGTTTCTTTGACCTTCTTCCTTCTAAAATAGAAGCATATTAAAAATGTTCATTCTGCTTATTATAAATATAGTAAGATGTTTTTCATGAGGATTTTCTTTTTACTACTTTGTAAAATTATATTCAGTGACTTAGCAGTAAAAAGGAAGACCTGTTGGTACACACACAACATAAGTGAATCTCCCAATCACTATGCTAAACGAAAGAATCCAATTAAAAATAGAGCACATGCTTATGATTCCATTCCTATAAAATTCTAGAAAATGCAAAATCTATCATGAAACAAAGCTTACCTAGAGCCTGGTACTGGTGTTGGTGCAGGAGGAAGGAGAGGCAGGGATAAATTACACAGGGACATGAAACTAGAGGTGATAGAAATGTTTGTTACTCGTTTTTTTTTTGGCTGTGCTGGGTCTTCGTTTCTGCGCGCGGGCTTTCTCTAATTGCGGTGAGTGGGGGCTACTTTTTGTTGCGGCGAGTGTGCTTCTCATTGCAGTGGCTTCTCTTGTTGTGGAGTGCAGGCTCTAGGCGTGCAGGCTTCAGCGGTTGCAGCATGTGGGCTCAGTAGTTGCAGCACGTGGGCCCCAGAGCACGCGGGCTTCAGTGGTTGCGGTGCGTGGGTTCAGTAGTTGCCGCGTGTGGGCTCTAGTGCATGTGAGCTTCAGTAGTTGTGGTGTGTAGGCTCAGTAGTTGCAGCATGCGGGCTTCAGTAGATGCAGCATGCAGGCTCAGTAGTTGTGGTGCGCAGGCTTAGTTGCCCCACGGCATGTGGGATCGAACTCCTGTCCCCCTGCATTGGCAGGCAGATTCTTAACCACTGGACCACCAGGGAAGTCCTGTTACTTGTTTTCTTGATTGTGATTATGGTTTCAGTGGTATGACATGAAGTGTGACAAAATGGATCAATTGTACACTTTAAATATATGCAGTTTATTGTACTTCAGTTATTCCTCTAAAACTTGGTAGAACATTTAATTAGATGTACTTTTTGAGCTTTTCAGGAAGAATACTTGTTCTACTTGGAAAAGTGAGCTGGAAATATAAAAATTGACTATTGACAGACATATGATTTCCTTTTCGTTCTTCATTAAGATATTTGGATTTTAGTTCTAACTTTGTTATTTACTTCATGATCTTTTCCTAGTCACTTAAGTTCTGAGGCAAAAGAACCTCCAAACCTTCCATCAGAATTATTGTAGGAATTTAGGTATATGACCAGCTTGACTATAATTAGAAGAGTTTGAAGTGTAGTTAAATTGTTTTATTCATTTATTTATTTATTTGGTTGCACTGTGTCTTAGTTGCAACCTGGCGGGCTCCTTAGTTGTGGCTTGCTGGCTCCTTTAGTTGTGGCATGTGGGCTTCTTAGTTGTGGCACGTGGGCTCCTTAGTTGTGGCTTGCCAGCTCCTGAGTTGTGGCATGCGAACTCTTAGTTGTGGCGTGCACGTGGGATCTAGTTCCCTGATCAGGGATCGAACCTGGGACCCCTGCATTGGGAGCACCGAGTGTTAGCCACTGTGCCACCAGGGAAGTCCCATGAAGTGCAGTTAAATTGTAATGTTCTACTGTTGACTTTGAGATCTGCCTGGATTGGAGGAGAGAAGGATATCGGTAGGTTAGTCTGGGAAAGTTGGGGCAGTGAAAGGAAAGAATTCCCAGTGATAAATTTGGAACTCTGCCTTTTTCTCCTGATTTAAGTTATGGATTAAATTAAGCTTTTAGAGGGGCTTCCCTGGTGGCGCAGTGGTTGAGAGTCCGCCTGCCGATGCAGGGGACACGGGTTCGTGCCCCGGTCCGGGAAGATCCCACATGCCGTGGAGCGGCTGGGCCCGTGAGCCATGGCCGCTGAGCCTGCGCGGCCGGAGCCTGTGCTCCGCAGCGGGAGAGGCCACAACAGTGAGAGACCTGCGTACCGCAAAAAAAAAAAAAAAAAAAAATTAAAAATTAAGCTTTTAGAAAATAAAAGTGAAAGCAAGGCAATTCTAGAATGAGATCATTAATCGTAGAAGATCCAGGATAATTAGCTTCCAAGAAAAGTATGGATAATAAAGTAGGATAAGAACAGACAAGGGGAGTCAGTTGTGAGGACAAGGATCCAATCTTAGGATCATGGATTAAGATGTGGAACAGCAAAGAAAAAAGCTAGCCAGGAAATCTCACTAGGCAGAATTCAGGGATACTAACTCCAAGGAGAATAATTTTGACTTGAAACTTAGTAGTTGAACCTGCAGCATTAACAGGTTTCTTTCTTCAAGCATCAATGAGTTTAAGGAAAATTCATTTTCTTCCTTGGGATAGGAATAGATCAGCTGTAAGGGACAAATATTTGCTTTAAAGGAAGCTAGTGAGTAGAAGGGGAGTTACAACCCAGAACTTCAAAGACATTATTTAATAATGTTAAATAAACCAAGGCCAAGTTAATTGAGAGAGTATACTAAAAATTTACCTCATCGATGTCTAGTGACACTGTAGTTTATGCTCTGAGCCTTTTTTGTAGTTGTGTATTTGAACAGACTTAAGTAGACAAGGTATCTTCAGAGATGAGAAAAGAGGGTACAGACTGAATCTTAGGACTTGCTATCCAGTGTGGTGGCAGCAGGAAGTTACCTAAGACAGAGGTAATAATCTGGTTTGTTCAGTCGGTCCTGGGATTAGTTTACTGGTCTGACAGTCTGTCAGATATTAAGTAATTAATGTACAGAGGTATTCTGAACATTTTGTTTAGGCAAGGCTCCTTTGCTGTTGGGCTGGAGGAAGGGAGAGAAGTAATAAGGAATGTTCTATTCTCTAAATTTAAGAAGAGTATTTGTTAGTAACTTACTTTCTGACTCTTATATAAACATTTAATGCCATGGATTCATGACTACCATATAACAGTCAACAATTCTGTGGGATATATACCTGACACAGGCCTAGGATAATTCTTAATATGAAAAATAATGGATTGTAGGACAAATATTAATGAAATATACCAAGAATATGGAGCAACTAACATGTTTTAGTTTTTTTCTGAAAATAGTATTTAATATTTTCCCTTCAACAATAAATTTCACAATTTATTCTTTAACAATAAAGTAAGTTGACAGGATAGTAATCTATATAAATAAAATTAATTTCTATCTCTTAGAACGTCCTGTGAAAATAACCAGACTTATTTTCATAAAACTTGGTAAAGTTTGTTTGGGGAGATAGGACTTATAGCCTATTCTATACTATGTTATAGACTGTTCTATACTCTGTGCATGAACTTTTCTTTGGTGATTCTTTAGGGGAATTTCAAGGAGAGAGGCATCTTACATAGTATCTCATACTGAGGTCCAAGGATTCTATGTGACTTACCACAAGTATTAAGTCCCAATAGAATGAGAAAATAAACCATAGTGTCAAATATGGACCTCAAATCAAGTTACCAGGTTAGATGGTCTGACATGCAGGCTTTGATTTATTATTGATCTATGTACCAGTGGGAAATGCAACACCACTCTCCCCCACCTAAAATCCACAGTGACTAAATATATTAGTTTTGTTTCTCTTTTATGTAAAAGAATTTCAAAGGTAGATATTCTAGGGCTTGAATGGCAGCTGCCCTATCATCAGGGACCCAGGTCCTATTTGATCAGAGAGTCTTTTCGGAAGTCCACCCATTGACTTTCAGTTTTATCTCATTGGCAATCCCCAGTTGCAAGAGACTCTAGAAAATGTAAAAAATGTAAGTTTGAACAGGTATAATAATACCTTAGAAAAAATTGGGGTTCTATTACAAGAAGAAAAGAAAAATGGTTATTGTATAAATAGCTAACAGTTTCTGCCACAAGCTATATCATACAAGGTGTATTATGATCCTGGATAAAGTAGCAACAGGAATATACTTAATATAGATTGGACAGTTGAACATTTTATTTAATAAAATTGCCTTTTAAAAAATGTATACAGTAGGGCTCCCTGGTGGCGCAGTGGTTGGGAGTCCGCCTGCCGATGCAGGAGACACGGGTTCGTGCCCCGGTCCAGGAAGATCACACATGCCGCGGAGCGGCTGGGCCCGTGAGCCATGGCCGCTGAGCCTGCGCTCTGAAACGGGAGAGGCCACAGCAGTGAGAGGCCCGCGTACCGCCAAAAAAAAAAAAAAAAAAAATGTATGCAATAAATGTTTTTATTTATATTTTTATTTAGTTATATATTTATTTATATTGAATTACAGTGCTTTTTTGTTTTTAATTGCTCTGTATTTCATGTTCTATAATCCTGTGAACTGTTTTCAGTTGATTTAAAAGAAATAGGTAATGTGTGTGTATGGCACACTATTTAAAACTTACAGAAGGGATTCCCTGGTGGCGCAGTGGTTGGGAATCCACCTGCCAATGCAGGGAACATGGGTTCGAGCCCTGGTCTGGGAAGATCCCACATGCCGCAGAGCAGCTACTGAGCCTGCACTCTAGAGCCCGGGTGCCACAACTACTGAGCCCACGTGCCTGGAGCTCGTGCTCCACAGCAGGAGAAGCCACCGCAGTGAGAAGCCCGCGCATGGCAGGCAGGAGTGGCCCCCGCTTGCCGCAACTAGAGAGAGCCCGCGCGCAGCAACAAAGACCCAATGCAACCAAAAATAAAAATAAATTTTTAAAAGATTAAAAAAATAAAACTTACAGAAGAGTTTTAAGTGAAAAGTTAAGACTTCTCCATTTTATCCCCATTATCTAGAGTCCTTCCCCAGCAGCAACCAGTTACTTGTTTTGCAAATAAAAATTTTAAATTATTTTTATCATAGTGATATATGCATATAGTTAAAGTAGAATCAGAAAGAGAGTGAAAAACAAGAATCCTTGTCCCCGCGTACCTAAATCTCATCCCGGTTCCAGAGGCAACCACTTTCTAGTAATAGTTTCTTGTATATACCTACATTTTCTAAATACTGTTCTTTACTGCTAATTCTTAGTTAATTTTAGATTTTATCCTTTGCTTTCCAGTTGTAGAAGATATTTAGTGTTCTTACACACTCCACACCACATCATCCCAATGCAACTGTATCACAATCTTTGGTTAAATTGGTATTTGTTATTTATAGTGTTATGACTATGTAAATATTCTCTGCAACATGGTGTACTGTTATTTAGTTTTCTTTCTTATTCAATTTTTTGTTTTTTCCTGGAATTATAACAGTTTCCTTATTTCTTAAAAATTGAGGTATACTCGATTTACAGTATTTTATAAGTTTCAGGTGTTCAACAGCGTGATTCACAATTTTAAAAGATTATACTCCATTTATAGTTGTTGTAAAATATTGCTTTATTTTTTCATTTGCTTAGTTTTCATACCTGTGGCTAAATTGTTCTATACCTTCCAACTTTTTAGTATGATTTTCTGTGAGACAATGGTTACTTTTTTATACTGATCTTCTAAATGTATTTTTAGCTTAAGTATTTTAGTTGTGGTAGATACATATATACATATCATATATTTCTTTCTTTCTATCTATCTGTCTGTCTATCTATCTATCTCAGGCTGTCTTTGTTTCCTCTGATAATCCATAATTTTTATGCTTTTTGGCCTTCTTTGTCCCAACCATGAATAAAAAAAAAACAATGTAAGATTTAATTAGTGAGTTTTCCTTATTTGCTATTGAAGTAATGTGGGACATCAAGACAAAATATAGGGGCTTCCCTGGTGGAGCAGTGGTTAAGAATCCACCTGCCAATGCATGGTACACGGGTTCGAGCCCTGGTCCGGGAAGATCCCACGTGCTGCGGAGCAACTGAGCCTGTGCACTGCAATGAAGAGTAGCCCTTGCTCACCGCAACTAGAGAAAGCCCGCTCACAGCAACGAAGACCCAATGCATCCATAAAATAAATAAATAAAATAAATAAATTTATATAAAAAAAGATAAAATATAGGAGGTGAATTGAGGATGAATTTTAATTACATCATTTGCATGTTGTTAAATTACCATTAATAACAATGGAAATGTACTAGATATAAAATTCCATCTGTACAAAGAAGCTGACCTCAGAGGAAGGAGAAATCAGGCTTAAGAATTGTTTTAGTTATTTTTTCCCTCTCATGTGAAAGAAGCTGAGATATTCTTTAAAATCAAGTTAGTAGCATCTATGAAAATGTGTTTTCTTTTTTTACAGATTCTGGCTAGAGTTTAGCTTTTTAAATAGTTTATAGTTTAAAAATCAGTTTATAATTGGCACTGTTCACAAAAATTAGTAATAGGCAAAAAGTTTTAAGTTATTTTGTGTATGGTTGGCAATTTTAATAGTATTCTAGCTCTGAAGAATAATTTCTTCATTAATTTCCAAATGACAGAGCAGTAAAGGTATTTTGACAATTATACAGAAAACTATACTGGCATATAATACCTCACATTAAGATTCATCCGAAGTATTTTTCCCATCTTTCTTGTAGTTATATTTGATTTTCAAAAATTTCAGATTAGGAATAAAAATACTTACAGAAGCAATCTTCAAAAAAAGTGTATTAGGGCTTCCCTGGTGGTGCAGTGGTTGAGTCCGCCTGCCGATGCAGGGGACACAGGTTCGTGCCCCGGTCTGGGAAGATCTCACATGCCGCGGAGCGACTGGGCTTGTAAGCCATGGCCGCTGAGCTTGCGCGTCCGGAGCCTGTGCTCCGCAACGGGGGAGGCCACAACAGTGAGAGGCCCGCGTACCGCCAAAAAAAAAAGTATATTAAACCAACTTTGCTGTGAATACCACTTCTTTGCTTTAAATGAAATAGTGCTGTTTTTTCCCTAGCAGCTTTTTCCTTAACAGTTCTGTAATTATTGAGATATAGTACATGCTATTCAATTCACCCATTTAAAGTATATAGTTAATGGCTTTTAGTTTGTTCACAGAGTTGTGCAACTACCACCACAATCAGTTTTATCACCCCTAAAAGAAACCTTATTCTCTCCATCCCCTTCTCTGCTAGCCCTAAGCTAACTAATATGCTAGTTACTTTCCATCTCTGTAGATTTACCTATTCTGGACATTTCATATAAATGGAATCACATTGTATATGGTCTTCTGTGACTGGCTTCTTTGACTTAGATGAATCTCAAAAACATTATGCTATCTTGCAGCATGTATCACTTCTTCATTCCTTTTTAATAGGACAATATGCTATCATATGGATATATCACATTTAGTTTATTCATTAATCAATCAATGGATATTTGAGTTATTTTCACTTCTGGGCTATTATAAATAATGATGCTCTGAACATTAATGTGCATTTATGTTTTCATCTCTCTTGGGTATATACCTTGGATGGAATTTCTAGATCTTATGGTAACTCTGTGTTTAACCTTTTGAGGAGCTGTCAGACTGTTCTCCAAAGTGGCTGCACCCTTTTACATTACCACCAACAGTGTGCGATTCCAATATTGCTCTACATCCTTGCCAACCTTGTTATTAACTGTGTTTGATTATAGTCATCCCAGTGGGTGTGAAGTGGTATCTCATTGTGGGTTTTTTTTAGTTAATTAATTAATTTTTGGCTGCGTTGGGTCTTCGTTGCTGCCTGTGGGCTTTCTCTAGTTGCGGCGGGCGGGGGCTAATCTTCGTTGCAGTGAGCGAGCTTCTCATTGCAGTGGCTTCTCTTGTTGTGGAGCACAGGCTCTAGGCATGCCAGCTTCGGGAGTTGTGGCACGCAGGCTCAGCAGTTGTGGCTTGTGGGCTCTAGAGCACAAGCTCAGTAGTTGTGGTGCATGGGCTTAGTTGCTCCATGGCCTGTGGGATCTTCCCAGACCAGGGCTCGAACCCTTGTCGCCTGCATTGGCAGGTGGATTCTTAACCACTGTGCCACCAGGGAAGTCCCGCTCATTGTGGTTTTGATTTGCATTTCCCTCAATAGTGGTATCCTGAAATAAAGTTTTTAATTTTTAAGGAAGAATATTTGAAAAGAATCTCTGTTCAGATATCTTGATTAAATATGTTAGTGGATCTGAACTGTATAGTAAAGATTTATACATTCTGTGGTGTACATGTATATGGGAGTTTGTGTTTGGCTTCATGGACTCAAGCCATTTCAGGGCACTGAAGAATTTGAGGTTTTTTGTATTTCAGCAATAGATATTTTTGAAAATATAAAATAATAATCATTCTTCAAATTTAATGTTGATATAAAAGACTTAATCTATATTGTATATGGTGGCTCTATAGAGTCCAGGTCTAGAACTATCTCCTCTTTTTTGAACCCCAACTCAGTTAATTTTGATGTTTTCCAATCTTGATCCTTTTCTGAATTTCTACTTTTTAAAATCCATTTTTAACAATATCTATATATCTGTTAATTTTGTATAAATAAAATTTTGTGAAGATTTACTAATATAGGGAGCCAAGATGAAATGCCATTGGCTTTTAAATCACTTTTTCTTGGTTTGTAGTATAATACTTACTAAATTCATCTAAGAACAATATTTTAAACACATAAATAAATATGATTTAGTTCTGCAGAGCTACTACCCATCTCACTCTAAAGGAACAGCATGTTGAGTCTCAAGATATATTAAACATCTTGTATAAAACAGTGGACCTGTTTTGTACCCAGTAGTCACATTTTACTTTTTTTTTTTTTTGCGGTACGCGGGCCTCTCACTGTTATGGCCTCTCCCATTGCGGAGCACAGGCTCACGGGCCCAGCCGCTCCGCGGCATGTGGGATCTTCCCAGACTGGGGCATGAACCCGTGTCCCCTGCATCGACAGGCGGACTCTCAACCACTGCGCCACCAGGGAAGCCCTTTACTTATTTTTTTTCTTAGTCTCATAAGGACTTATATTTTGATACTATTTATTTTTGTTCATTAACTTTATTCAGTAGTCATTGAGTGCCAACTATAGGCCCTTTATCAAAAAGGGGTGACTAAAGTTGTGACAAAGTTGAAATACACTGCCTCGTAATCTCATTAGAGTTATGAAGAAAGTCACCTGATTAAAATAATGAACACTGAGGTGTTAATGACTAGTATAGTTGGCCTTCACAAGGAGTTTTCACTCTTAAAAGTTGAGCTTGTTTTCCCAGATTTCCAATTAGTAGACCTAAGGAAGTGACTTTTTTTTTTTTTTGGTTGTTGTATTCTTCAATTCTAAAATTTCCATTTGGTTTCTATGCTGAGACTTTCCATCTTTCCATTCAAAAGTGTTCTCATTTCTTTGGGCATTTTTATCATGGCTGCTCCATATCTGTCTCGTGTAATTGTTGATGCCTGTTGATTGTAGTTCCCTAATTGAATTGAGATTTTACTGGTTCTTTATATGCTGAGTAATTTTGGATTGTATTCTAGACATTTTTAAAATTAATTAATTAATTTATTTATTTATTTTTGGCTGCATTGGGTCTTCGTTGCTGCTCACGGGCTTTCTCTAGTTGCGGCAAGCAGGGGTTACTCTTTGTTGCAGTGCACAGGCTTCTCATTGTGGTGGCTTCTCTTGTTGCGGAGCATGGGCTCTAGGAGCGTGGGCTTCAGTAGTTGTGGCACATGGGCTCAGTAGTTGTGGCTCGCAGGTTCTAGCGTGCAGGCTCAGTAGTTGTGGTGCATGGGCTTAGCTGCTCCATGGCATGTGGGATCT
Organism: Stenella coeruleoalba; assembly: GCF_951394435.1. Taxonomy (NCBI): domain Eukaryota; kingdom Metazoa; phylum Chordata; class Mammalia; order Artiodactyla; family Delphinidae; genus Stenella; species Stenella coeruleoalba. Next base: position 34,094,173 of record NC_137165.1, read on the forward strand.
TCCCAGAACAGGGCTCGAACCCTTGTCTCCTGCATTGGCAGGCGGATTCTTATCCAGTGAGACACCAGGGAAGTCCCTATTCTAGACATTTAAAATTTTTTTTTTATTTTTGGCCACGACGTGCAGCTTGCAGGATCTCAGTTCCCCTACCAGGGATCAAACCTGTGCCATGGCAGTGAAAGCGCCAAATCCTAACTACTAGACCACCAGGGAACTCCCTCTAGACATTTTTAGTGTCATGTTATGAGATGCTGAGTCTCTTTAAATCCTATGGAGATGTTGATACAGTTGGCCTTCCAGATCTCCTGGGTCCCCCAACCGAGGATTCAACCAACTGCGGATGAAAAAAACTTGGGGAAAAAATTCCAGGAAGTTCCAAAAAGCAAAACTTGAATTTGCCACAGGCTGGCAACTATTTATATAGCATTTACAACTATTTACATAACATTTACATTGTATTAGATATTATAAGTAATCTAGAGTTGATTTAAAGTATAGGAGAGAATTACGTAGGTTATAGGCAAATACTACTCCATTTTATATAAGGGACTTGAGCATCCGCAGATTTTGGTATCTGCCAAGGGCTTGGAACTAATTTTCTGTGGACACCAAGGGACAGCTGTACATTTGTTTTTTGTCACATCATGGGTATTGATGGGTTCAGGCTGCAAGTTCCAACCAGTCTTCTTTTGGTTGTGTCAGTGAAGTTTTCACAGCCTTTGCAGTGCTATTTGGACCTGTTCCACACGTGCAACCACCCAGTGGCCAGTCTGGAACCTGGGCATTGACCTATCCTCAATTTGTACTTCTGTTTAGGATCAGATCCATGCATGTGCAGTTATGTGACAAACCCAGGAGTTCAAAAACAACTTTCCTGAGCTCCTTCCTCCTCTCAATATCCATAATACTTCCCTTTCGCTGAGCTCCCATTTTTAGTCCTCCTATCAGGTGCCTTAGTTACTCTGCTATGCCATGTACTTCCACTACTGTGTCTGTGTCCAGAGCCAAGCTGGAGGACAACAGAGAGATGACAAAAGCAATGGGAGTTTGTCTCACCCTCTAGGGATCGTAGCTACTCTGATTGGAGAGTGTGGCAGGCTGAATAATGGACCGCCAAATCTCCAGGTCGTAATCCCTGGAGCCTGCATGTGGCATGTGTCTGTGGAATTGTGGTAGTAAATGTGCATGTTCTAAAATGCCAGGTTTATTACTTTACCTGAAAATATTTTTATTTATTTAATTGAAGAAATCTGCCTTGACTACTGGAAATAGGTTTATATAATTATGTATTCTTGGTTGTTTAAGTCTCAGTTTGAGATTTCCAAGAGTGATTACTCTCTGAAAATTTATTGTGCGGGTGGTATTGTTCTAATGATGATATTGAAGATATTTATAACCTGTCCTCTTTTGTTTTGTAGTGAGTATTCTAGTTGCCCTTGTGATTTAATAAAATAAAATTCATCTTTGACACAGTGTTTATCACACCCTATATGTTGAGTTGGGTCTTGATTTTACTGTTTCTCATAGAGTTATGTAGTATTTACCTAACAGGTGAGTGGTACAGTGTTTAGGCCAGTATAAGCTACCAAAGGTTGTAGGTAAGGGCAGGAACTGGCATGAGTTTTGGAAGACCGTGCTCTGAGCATTCCTGGCTCTTAGTTGGAGGGGCAGGTCAAACTAATAACCATATATTACTGTAGTTTGCTCATTTCTTGTCTAGGTGAGAGACTGACTATGAAGGTGGTTCTCAGAAGAGCCCTCCTTACTGCAACTTTTACATTTAAGAAATAGGTATGATATACCGCTAGATCAAACAAATCTTTTTCCATCTCAAAGGACTTTTAAAAAATTTATGAGAATAAGTCTTCTTTCAAAACCAAGACACTTTTAATGAGTTGAAGACTATGAGTAAGGAAGCAAATTAAGCACATGTAACAGAAGATGTATACATCAGTTTTTGGTGCCAAGAAAGAAATTAAGTTGTTCCTTCTTCATTGTCTCCCTTACCCCATTTGATGCCCGACACAGAGATAATATTTATTATGTGGGGTATAATTTTTATTACTTAATTTGACTTTACGAATAATTTGTTTCTTCCTCTTTTTTTTTTTGGCTGCGCTGTGTGGCATGCAGGATCTTAGTTCCCTGACCAGGGATCGAACCCGTGCCCCCCGCATTGGGAGCGCAGAGTCTTAACCTCTGGACTACCAGGGAAGTCCCAATTTGTTTCTTCTTTTTTAACTTGAAAAGTGTTTTGTTATTTTTTGTTTTCAGAAAAGTTCATGTTGTAAATGTGTGGATCTTTGTGGAATTTTTTCCCTTGGTCATGTGCCCTTAGGAGAAGAACTGCCTGTTACAGCTAGTGGTAAGGAGAAAATATTATTTAGAATACATTTAATATAAAATTTTTCCTAAAAAATTCTTTCTAGGGTACATTTACTCAAATATTCTGAAGATCTGTTCATCCTAAATTTTTTTTTTAAGGTTGGTGGCATTCTCACTTTATTTTTTTTTTAATTAATTAATTAGGCTGCGTTGGGTCTTAGTTGTGGCACGCAGGCCCTTCATTGCAGTGCATGGGCTTCTCTAGTTGTGGCACGTGGGCTCAATAGTTGCAGCGCTCGTACTTAGTTGCCCCGCATCATGTGGGATCTTAGTTCCCCGACCAGGGATCAAATCCGTGCCCCTGTGTTGAGGGTGGATTCTTAACCACGGAACCACCAGGGAAGTCCCCATCCTAAATTTTTTCAACTGAAATTTTTATTAAGATAAATACAGATTCACGTGCAGTTAATAAGGAAGAAAACAGAGATCCTTTTTATATTTTTCCAGTTTCTCCTTGAAGATAACATTTTACAAATGCATAAAATCACAATCAGTATATTGTCACTGATGTTATCCACTGATCTTATTTCGCTTTACCCAGTTTTACTCTGTGTGTGTGTGTGTGTGTGTGTGTGTGTGTGTGTAAAATTCTGTACAATTTTATAACTGTGTGAGTGCATGTATCTACCACCACAGTCAAGATACTAAATAGTTGGTAAAGTCACCAAAGCTTGATAGTTCGATGAGCTTTGAGTTTTCTGGTGTTATAGGTCTTCTGTTGGTAGAAGTCACAGAATGGAACCCAAGTGCAATATGATTTGCCACTGTCCATTTATCAGTCTTCTTCCAGCAAAGTTCCTTTGGTTTCTGGTTCCGATTGAGTCGATTGAGTTTGGTTTGGGGCACTTCTCATGATACTCTCTAGTTCCTGAGAATTGGAGCCCCTCATTCAAGAATGTTTGAGGATCCTTTTGTTTGTCCGAGAGAACCCTGAAAAAGGATCAGCAGCTTAATTTTACTGGTATTTTGAAAGCTATGTATCGAAGTTTTTTGGACTGAAAAATAGTCCCCATTACTGATTTTCATTGTCTTTTTTTTTTCCTCATTAGGGTCGGGAATATTTTTTCAGTAACCCCTGGGAACCACATTAAGCCCTCACCAGCCTATTTATTTGAAGCATAATAGCATGTTTATTTCATATCCTTGAACTCCAAAGAGATACTACCTGAACTTATTATTAGACTGTTTCTCTGTTAGGTCATTTGAGAGCATCATGCTATAATAGCCAAAGTTGTTAGTTTTATCCTTCTATGGGTAATTTCAACTGAACCCAAAATTGGCAATATCGTAGTTATACATAATAACATGGTTTGCAAATGTTACAGGAGGTATAAATAAAAGTAATTTGTTTATTTGAAACCAAACCTTTCCCTCAGGGATACTGTATGACTGTGAGAGACTTTGGTTGTTGTTTATTAATATTATATGCTAGCTGCTTTATTAGCTGCTTTACAAATATGTCGTTTAGTACTTTGAACAACCACATTATGCTGTTAATGGGCATGGTAACTTTGAATACTTGGTAAAGCTTGTGTTTTCCTAGTGAATTCACAAATTTTTATCTATTTATTTAAGTTATATGACATTTGTCATGATACAGGTACTAATGTTACTATCATTTTTTAAAATAAAGATAAGTACTTTTTTAAAAAGTTAATTAATTTTTAGCTGTGTTGGGTCTTTGTTGCTACATGCAGGCTTCCTCTAGCTGCGGCGAGCGGGGGCTACTCTTCATTGAGACTTCTCATTGTGGTGGCTTCTTTTGTTGCAGAGCACGGGCTCTAACTGCACAGGCTTCCGCAGTTGTGGCACGTGGGCTTCAGTAGTTGTGGTGCGCGGGCTCTAGAGCACAGGCTCAGTAGTTGTGGTGCACGGGCTTAGTTGTTCTGTGGCATGTGGGATCTTCCTAGACCAGGGCTCGAACCCGTGTGCCCTGCATTGGCAGTGGATTGTTTTTTTTTTTTTAAATGGTGTGTCAGTTTACAGTTGGTAAAGTCACCAAAGCTTTACAATGGTGTGTCAGTTTCTGCTTTATAACAAACTGAATCAGTTATACATATACATATGTCCCCATATTTCTTCCCTCTTGCATCTCCCTCCCTCCCACCCTCCCTATCCCACCCCTCTAGGTGGTCACAAAGCATCGAGCTGATCTCCCTGTGCTATGCAGCTGCTTCCCACTAGCTATCTGTTTTACTTTTGGTAGTATATATATGTCCATGCCACTCTCTCACTTTGTCCCAGCTTACCCTTCCCCCTCCCCGTATCCTCAAGTCCATTCTCTAGTAGGTCTGCATCTTTATTCCCATCTTGCCCCTAGGTTCTTCTGACCATTTCCTTTTTTTTTTTTTTTTTAGATTCCATATATATGTGTTAGCATATGATATTTGTTTTTCTCTTTCTGACTTACTTCACTCTGTATGACAGTCTCTAGGTCCATCCACCTCACTACAAATAACTCAGTTTTGTTCCTTTTTATGGCTGAGTAATATTCAATTGTATATGTGTGCCACATCTTCTTTATTCATTCATCTGTTGATGGACACTTAGGTTGCTTCCGTGTCCTGGCTATTGTAAATAGAGCTGCAATGAACATTTTGGTACATGACTCTTTTTGAATTATGGTTTTCTCAGGGTATATGCCCAGTAGTGGGATTGCTGGGTCGTATGGTAGTTCTATTTTTAGTTTTTTAAGGAACCTCCATACTGTTCTCCATAGTGGCTGTATCAATTTACATTCCCACCAACAGTGCAAGAGGGTTCCCTTTTCTCCACACCCTCTCCAGCATTTATTGTTTGTACATTTTTTGATGATGGCCATTCTGACTGGTGTGAGATAATATCTCATTGTAGTTTTGATTTGCATTTCTCTAATGATTAATGATGTTGAGCATCCTTTCATGTGTTTGTTGGCAATCTGTATATCTTCTTTGGAGAAATGTCTATTTAGGTCTTCTGCCCATTTTTGGATTGCGTTGTTTGTTTTTTTGATATTGAGCTTCATGAGTTGCTTGTATGTTTTGGAGATTAATCCTTTGTCAGTTGCTTCATTTGCAAATATTTTCTCCAATTCTGAGGGCTGTCTTTTGGTCTTGTTTATGGTTTCCTTTGCTGTGCAAAAGCTTTTAAGTTTCATTAGGTCCCATTTGTTTATTTTTGTTTTTATTTCCATTACTCTAGGAGGTGGGTCAAAAAGGATCTTGCTGTGATTTATGTCATAGAGTGTTCTGCCTATGTTTTCCTCTAAGAGTTTGATGGTGTCTAGCCCTACATTTAGGTCTTTAATCCATTTTCAATTTATTTTTGTGTATGGTGTTAGAGAGTGTTCTAATTTCATTCTTTTACATGTAGCTGTCCACTTTTCCCAGCACCACTGAAGAGGCTGTCTTTTCTGCACTGTATATTCTTGCCTACTTCATCAAAGATAAGGTGACCATATGTGCGTGGGTTTATCCCTGGGCTTTCTATTCTGTTCCATTGATCTATATTTCTGTTTTTGTGCCAGTACCATACTGTCTTGATTACTGTAGCTTTGTAGTATAGTCTGAAGTCCAGGAGCCTGATTCCTCCAGCTCCGTTTTTCTTTCTCAAGATTGCTTTGGCAATTTGGAGTCTTTTGTGTTTCTATACAAATTGTGAAATTTTTTGTTCTAGTTTTGTGAAAAATGCCAGTGGTAGTTTGATAGGGATTGCATTGAATCTGTAGATTGCTTTGGGTAGTAGAGTCATTTTCACAATGTTGATTCTTCCAGTCCAAGAACATGGTATATCTCTCCATCTATTTGTATCATCTTTAATTTCTTTCATCAGCATCTTATAATTTTCTGCATACAGGTCTTTTGTCTCCTTAGGTAGGTTTATTCCTAGATATTTTATTCTTTTTGTTGCAGTGGTAAATGGGGGTGTTTTCTTAATTTCACTTTCAGATTTTTCATCATTAGTGTATAGGGATGCAAGAGATTTCTGTGCATTAATTTTTTATCCTGCTTCTTTACCAAATTCGTTGATTAGCTCCAGTAGTTTTCTGGTAGCATCTTTAGGATTCTCTATGTATAGTATTATGTCATCTGCAAACAGTGACAGCTTTACTTCTTCTTTTCCAATTTGGATTCCTTTTATTTCTTTTTCTTCTCTGATTGCTGTGGCTAAAACTTCCAAAAGTATGTTGAATAAGAGTGGTGAGAGTGGGCAACCTTGTCTTGTTCCTGATCTTAGTGGAAATGCTTTCAGTTTTTCACCATTGAGGACGATGTTGGCTGTGCGTTTGTCATATATGGCCTTTATTGTGTTGAGGAAAGTTCCTTCTATGCCTACTTTCTAGAGGTTTTTATCATAAATGGGTGTTGAATTTTGTCCAAAGCTTTTTCTGCATCTATTGAGATGATCATATGGCTTTTCTCCTTCAGTTTGTTAATATGGTGTATCACATTGATTGATTTGCGTATATTGAACAATCCCTGCATTCCTGGGATAAACCCCACTTGATCATAGTGTATGATCCTTTTAATGTGCTGTTGGATTCTTTTGCTAGTATTTTGTTGAGGATTTTTGCATCTATGTTCATTAGTGATATTGGCCTGTCGTTTTCTTTCTTTGTGGCATCTTTGTCTGGTTTTGGTATCAGAGTGATGGTGGCCTCGTAGAATGAGTTTGGGAGTATTCCTCCCTTTTCTATATTTTGGAAGTGTTTGAGAAGGATAGGTGTTACCTCTTCTCTAAGTGTTTTATAGAATTTGTGGCAGGCGGATTCTTAACCACTGCGCCACCAGGGAAGCCCCCTGTTCCTACCATTTTATGAATGAGAAAAAGATACTGAATCTTATGGATGTTTGGTTACTTGCTCAAGTATTAAAGCTAATGAGCAGATCCAGGATTCAAGTCCAGGTATCCAAATCCTTATTAGCTACTGTTCTGTGTTGCCTCCCCTGGATGATGATAATAACTAAAATTTATGGAGTTATTTACCATGCACCTGGCTTAGGGTAAATATTTTATGTAAATTATCTAATTTAATTTTCACCACACCATGTGAATGTTGCTATTATTAATAGCACCATGGAGGTGCTCTTATTACTAATCCCATTTTCTAGACTAGCAAATTGAAGTTATGTAATTTATTCAAGACCATACAGCTCCTAATTAGAAGAGCTAGGATTTGACCCCAGGTCTTTTTGGTTCCAGAGTTGTTAACAGTTATGTTTCACTGAAAACCCAGGTGCAGTTGCAAGGTCATACATTTATTTGTCATGTTGATTCTTTTACATTTTTTTTTTTTATGCGGTACGCAGGCCTCTCACTGTTGTGGCCTCTCCGGTTGCGGAGCACAGGCTCCGGATGCGCGGACTCAGCGGCCATGTGGCTCACGGGCCCAGCTGCTCCGCGGCATGTGGGATCTTCCTGGACTGGGGCATGAACCTGTGTCCCCTGCATCGGCAGGCGGACTCTCAACCACTTTGCCACCAGGGAAGCCCTGATTCTTTCACTTTTATATAAGATGCACAACACTGTCTTATTTGGTCTACTGAAAATCTGTCTTGTCTGGTGACTATGGCTTCATTTTTTACCTGGTTTAGATCTCTGTCAGTATGATATGGCTTGTGAGGACAATTAGGAAATACATGTCTTTTTTTCTTTCTTATTTTCTTTCTGTACTTTTTAACAAATGATACATTCTCATGGTTCAAAATTTTAAAAAAGAACAGACCATGAAAAAATCTCCTTTCCACCCAGTCCACCAGGCATCTAATTTCCCTCCCAGAAGGAAGGACCTTTCTTACCATTTTTTTCTTTTTTAGATTTTTTTTTTTTTTTCTGGCTGTGCCACTTGACTTGTGAGATCTTAGCTCCCCAACCAGGGATCAAACCCAGGCCGCTGGCAGTGGAAGCACAGAGTCCTAACCACTGGACCTCCAGGGAATTCCCTCTTACCAGTTTTTGATGTATCCTATTAAAGATGTATCTTAAAGGTATGAATTAGGATATTTACTCTATTTTTAAAAAATTGCCCTCACAGCAGTTTCTTCAGATTCCTAAAACATTTTGTTGTCCTGGAGTTTACAGAATGTAACTCCTGGGCTTTTTTTTTTTTTTGGTAAGTACATTTAAGTTCTCTTAACAAATTTGAATTAGTGGCATATAATATAGTGTTATCAACTGTAGTCACCATGTTGTGCATTAGATCCTCAGATCTCCTTATTCATCTTACAGCTGAGAAGTTTGTGCCTTTTTACCAACCTGTCCCTGTTTCCCCCAGGCCTTGGCAGCTGCTTTTCTACTCAGTTTCTAAGAGTTTGACCTTTTTTGTCTTTTAAAGAGATTCCACATATGAGTGATACCATGCAGAATTTTTATTTCTCTTTCCGGCTTATTTCTTATAGCATAATGCCCTCAAGGTTTATCCATGTTGTTGCAAATGGCAGGATTTTCTTTTTTCTCATGGCTAAATAATACTCCATTGTATATGTATACCACATCTTTATTCATTCATCCATTGATGAATACTTAATTTGTTTCCATATCTTGGCTATTGTGAATAATATCTGTTGCATTGAAAATGGGAGTATATGTATGTCTTCGACATCCTGTTTTCATTTCCTTTGGATATATTCCCAGAAGTGGAGTTGCTGGATCATATGGTAATTCTATTTTTAATTTTTGGGGGCACCTCCATACTGTTTTCCATAATGGCTGCACCAATGTACATTCCTACCAACAGTGCACCAGTGTTCCCTTTTCTCCATATCCTCACCAACAGTTTATTTTTTTCTTCCAATTTTATTGAGATATAAATTGACATACAGCATTGACGTTTAAGGTGTACAGCATAATGCTTTTATTTACATATTTCTTGAAATGTTACCACAGTAAGTTTCATTAACATCTGTCATCATACATAGATATAAAAAAGAAAAAAAAATTTTTTACTTGTGATAAGAACTCTTTCGATTTACTCTCCTAACAACTTTCATATATGCCATACAACAGTGTCTCTTGTCTTTTTGATGATAGCCATTCTAACAGGTGTGAGGTAATACCTCCTTGTGATTTTGATTTTCCTGATGATTAGTGATGTTGAGCACCTTTTCATGTACCTGTTGATCATTTGTATGTCTTTGGGAAAATGTCTATATTCAGTTCCTCTGTCCTTTTAAAAACCAGGTTGTTTGATTTTTTTTTCTTTGCTATTGAGTTGTATGAGTTCTTTACATATTTTGGATATTAACCCCTTATATATAATCTACAAATATTTTTTTCCCATTGTATAGGTTGCCTTTTCATTTTGTTGTTGACTTCATTTGCTGTGCAGAAGCTTTGTAGCTCGATGTAGTCCTACTTTTTTGTCTTTGTTGCCTAGAATGAATGTGTGTTTGGGTTTGTGTGGTGTTTCTGATTTGCCTGATCATAAGATATCCCAGAATGATATTTATTTGTTAACTGTGTATTTTTGGTTACTGAGAGAAATAGGAAGATAAGAGTATCTTGGTACAAAGATCTCCATTCTTTAAAATGGCATTTTAGAGCCCACATACTCTTTTTTTCTTAAACATGTTACATTTATTTTATTTATTTATTTTTTTGGCTGCGTCAAGTCTTAGTTGTGGCACTCAGGATCTTCGTTGCAGCACGTGGGATCTTTCGTTGTGGCATGTGGGCTTCTCTCTAGTTTTGGCACGTGGGCTCCAGAGCACGTGGGCTCAGTAGTTGTGGCATGCGGGCTCTGTAGTTTGGGGCACACAGGTTCTCCATTTGAGGTGCACGGGCTCAGTAGTTGTGGTGTGTGGGCCTAGCAGTCCCATGGCATGCGGGATCCTAGTTCCCTGACCAGGGATTGAACCACGTTCCACACATTGGAAGGCAGACTCTCAACCATTGGAGCACCAGGGAAGTCTCCAGAACCAACATATTCTTAAATGTAGCTACAAAGCAGCATCTGCATATGACAGCAACTTGCTGGTATTCTCTTAGTTTCACTGTTGACTTCCCTCCAGGTTTATTATTACCAGTAGCCAATGTATATATGTGCAGAAAGAGTGCTCTATGCTCATTACTTCTTTTTTTTTTTAATTTATTTTATTGACTTATAGTTGCTTCACTATGTTGTGTTAGTTTCTGGTGTGCAGCAAAGTGATTCAGTTATGCATATAGATAATAGTTTCATGCTTATTACTTCTTGACTTGAACTGGATTCATGAGAATAAGGCACGAACAAAGGATAGCCAAACATGTTATTACCCTCCTTGATCGATCCATCTTTAGAGGAATGGTGGTCTCGGTTCTGGGAATGCGATTTTGGGTAGATGTATTATCAAGGACATTTCTGGCATGTAGGGACTTGATAATGTGCACTGCCCCTACTCCAGTTGCTCATTCTTTCTTTAGTTTACTTTTGTCTGCTTAATAATCTCAGCAGTGGGGACTGCATGGGACCAGGAAAGAGAGGAGAGATGGACTGAGACGTTCATATTGCCTTTTTATTTCCTTCTTACCACATAGTGTACACATTTCCCTGGAAATAATATTTGTAAATAACGACTGCATTCCTGTACTAGCCCCTAAGCTTATTTAGTTCATAATACAGATGAATACATTCACAGTTGTATACTTTTAAAGTCTTCTTTAAATTATTGTTGTTAATTACTCAGTATTTTAACCACATTATAATTTAGATAGAATTCGTGGGGTTAGCCAGGGAAATCTGATCATTGATTATGAGAGAAAATGCATTCTGTATTCAAACAGTTCTTTCCACAAGGTATAGTTTGTGAGTGGGGAATGATTTCCTTGTTTCTTAATAACTAAACTGCTTGTGAGTTATTTTAAGGGCTGCTTTTGGGTTAGGGTTTTGTTTGATTTTGCTAGTCAATCTTTGAATTTTCTAGGTAATTCCATGACATCATAGATTTGGACTGGATGAGTGAAGTAGGTCAGGCCTCAAATAAGTCACTTTACTGGATCTTACTGAGCTGAGAGAGAGCAAATAGTGTTTGTGTTAAAATATATATAACATAATTTGCTGTTTTAACTATTTTCAAGTATACATTTAAGTGGCATTAATTACATTCACAATGTTATGGAACTATCACTACTATCTTTATCTAAAATGTCTTCATCACCCCAAACAGAAATTCTGTGCTTATTAAGTGATAATAACGCCACCTACCCCCCCCCACTTCAGCCACTTTCTGTCTCTATTAATTTGCCTATTCTAAATATTTCATATATGTGAAATCATACAATATTTGTCTTTTTGTGTGTAGCTTATTTCCTTTGCATAATGTTTTCAAGACTCATCCATGTTGTATTACATGTTACAACTTCATTTCTTTTTATGGCTGAATAATATCCCATTGTAACTATTAACTTTTAAAAGTGGTCAGTTTTATCTTAAACATCCATCTCTGTAACATTTCTCTTACATTGTTGAAGTTTTTGTGTCTTGCTAATATATTTTAATGTCTTGAAAATATAAGATATCATGAATTCAGTGAAATTTTTGTTTTTCATTCTACCCCCTTTAAATTTGGGGGCATTGAAACAGTTCTGTATATTCACCTGACCTAGTCCCAGCCTCATTTTATGGTTTTAGAGATAAGGGTGGAGCTAGAAGCCACTGGGGATTTTGGCACGGTATCATGGTCCCAAAATTTTTGCTGTCACTACTAGAACTCCCATTGGAAATCTGCTACCCCTCAGAGCTGGAATTAAGCTATTTGAATTGGGAAATGGGAACCTTCCCTTCTAGGCACATGAACAAGTCCTTTTCCCCTGCTGCTCCTTAACCATAGTTAATATGCATACTGGTTAATCCCATGCTGCTCTCTAGATGGAATTAGATTAGTGAACTGTAGGAGAATATTTAAGTCTTTAATCACTACCATGCAGCATAAAATTGCATTAGCTTAAGCAGAAAGGTCATAGCTTTGTTAGCTAAAATTTCCAAGCTTGATCATGTTCTTCTATCCTTATGTATAATACTGAGTTTTTAAAAAATTCTGAATATATTACATTTAATCTTGTTGCATTTAGCCTAGTGTCCCTGCCTAAGATGAATTTGATTCTATATTCTGCTACCTATTTTATTAGCCATTCCTCCCATCTTTGTCATTTACACAATTAACACACATGGCTTCTATGTCATAATCCAAATCACTGGTAAAAAGTGTTTAATAGTTACGATAAAATATAAAGTCCAGGTTGGCACTTCTTTATAGCCTTTTTTTCCAAAGAAGGTATAGAATTTTTAATCAACACTCTTTGTGTTTATAATTTTCAATCAGATTTGCATGACCCTAACTATAATTATTCAGTCCACAATTTACTATATTATCTAAAATGTGTTATTATGAGACCTTGTCAAATACGTTCCTAAATAAAGTCAGCATGTTTATCTTAATTCTTATTAGTTAATTTGATCACTTTACCATTTTAAATTTCTGGAACATGATCTTTGTCGTAACATGGAAGCTAATTAACTTTTTGTAACTTCTAGGCTAGCTTTATAGTTAGGCATATGAGGAAATTGGTCTACTTCTTAAGTGATCTCTTAAAGGGAAAGGTATATTTTTTAAAAATGCACTTTTCAGCACTTATTTTATTTTATTTTCATTTTTGGCCACAACGTGCTGCTTGCAGGATCTTAGTTCCCCACCAGGGTCTTAGTTCCCCATCAAACCCAGGCCCCCTGCAGTGGAAGCTAGGAGTCTTAACCACTGGACCGCCAGGAAATACCCATAAAAATTTACTTTTCTAGAGATTTGAATTGAGTCCTTTTTGAAAATAGTAGTAGAAAAATGTGAGAATTGATATATTCAATGATTAAAGGATTGTTTCATTCACTTGAAAATAGTTATTTACTATATTATTGTAAAACAAAAGGTATGTCAAGTTGACCTTTTGCCAGTTCCTATAGACTGTTTGTTTTTCCAAAACTAAACATTCATCACATCCTTGTAGGAGAATCTGAAGCATAAGATTAATCCAAGTCTAAAATTAATTTTGCTAAGATTTCTATATAAGATTCAAAATCATTTAAGTAAAAACAAGCGATATCTGTATAAATTTGATCTAAAATGCTCTACTTAAGGAGTAAACAAATGATTATCTATTATAATTATCTTTAAAAATGTATTTTTCTAATACCATTTATATAAAAAGGAATAGTGAGTGCTGAAAAGCAGTAAACAGATAAAATCCCTGTCCCTCATGTGGCTTACATTTTTGTCAGGAGAGGCAGATAATAAGCAAAACACACAAAATGAAAAAATTGCCCATCTTTTAAAACTCTCAAATGACTGTACTTTGTATAATTTATTCTCTTCAGCTTTCCTTTAAGATAACATTAACAGAAGGGTATATGTTATTAGTTCTTTCGATCCTAAGAAGCAGAGAGTCACTTAAGTTTCCTTAAATAAATGGTTGGTTATAAGGAATACAAGAAAATAGGAATCTTAGACTACTACTGTGTCTGGTTTTAACATTACAATGGGCTCACATTCAGAAGAATGAAATGGAGTTCAGGAACTTCAGAATTGTCTAGGATCCTGTGTATTTTAATCATTAATGTGTCCCATGAATCTACTCCTAATTTCTTACGGTTGATAGCATTTAATGGGGAAGATTGCTGGTAGGTTGGTCAGAATGGGACTCTAGCTGCCAACAAACGTGGATGGTGGAGTGAAATGTCTATTTTCTTTTTTATTATTTTAATTAATTAATTTGGCTGCATTGGGTCTTAGTTGTGGCACATGGGGTCTTTCATTGCGGTGCTTGGGCTCTTTGTTGCAGAGCATGGGCTTCTCTCTAGTTGTGGCACAGGCTCCAGAGCACGCTGGCTCAGTAGTTGCAGCACGTGGGCTCTCTAGTTATGGCGTATGGGCTCTAGAGCGCGCCCCCTGCATTGGAAGGCAGATTCTTAACCACTGGACCACCAGGGAGGTCCCTGAAATGTCTATTTTCTTAAGTGCACTCAATAATTCAAAAAATATTTGCTGTCTGTAACGTATGAGGCACTAAAGGATTTATTGCAGTATTTAAGATCTACCAAAAATGTAAAGAAATAAAGCAGAATAAAAGCATTTTCTATACAGATGAAATCCTCTCTACCTTTCTCCCCACAATATTCATTTCCCCACAGAAATCATAATTGTTTTCCTAAAATTGATGTTTCAGAAAAGTGGTGTTTCCACTTTTGGTGTTTTAATCTTTGGGGTTGGAACAAGACAGGTGTTTTAAAGTGGGAAACAAAATTCAAAGCTGCTTTCTAACAATAACTTAATAGATTAAGGCACTAATTGTCTGTTTTAAAAATCTTTTCTAAACAAACAAGGAGAACATTTGTGCTGAACAATCAGGTATAATCAGGTGTTTATTATTAGTTGATAGTGATAAACAGGTTCTAAGTAGAAGTTCTCCCATGTTTGTTTGTTTATTTTTAGTATGTTTTAATTGTGGTAAAATATTTATAACGTAAAATTTACCATTTTAACTATTTTTAAGTACACGTTTCAGTGGCAATAATTTCATTCACCATGTTATGTTGTGTCCAGTCATCACCACTATCTATTTCCAAAGTTTTTCATCACTCCAAATAACATAAGGTTATTTTTCAGTCATAAAAATCCTGTTGATGGAGTTGGGTGACTCTCCATGACAGCTCTTTTTGTTGGTTCAGCTTTACAGGCAGTGTCAATTTTCCCCCCTTTTTTCTTTTTTCCCTGCACTGAAGCCAAAATGTTTATTTTCAATTTGTTACTCATTCATAAGACAATAGTGCACATTTTAGTGGGTCTTTTTCTTTTAATGAATTTTTTTTGTGTGTGGTATAGTTGATGTACATATATATATATATGTTTCAGGTGTACAAAATAGTGATTCACAATTTTTAAAGGTTTTATTCCATTTATAGTTATTATAAAATATTGGCTGTATTCCCTGTATTGTACAATATATCCTTGTAGCTTATTTATTTTATACATAGTAGTTTTCATCTCTTAATCCTTTACCCCTGTCTTGCCCCTCCCCTCTTTCTCCTCCTTGCTGGTAACCACTAGTTTGTTCTCTATATCTGTGAGTCTGTTTCTTTTTTGTTGTATTCACTACGTATTTGTTTGTTTTAGATTCCACATATGATATTGTACCATATTTGTCTTTCTCTTACTTATTTCACTTAGCATAATACCCTCCAAGTCCATCCGTGTTGTTGCAGATGGCAAAATTTCGTTCTACTTTATGACCGAGTAGTATTCTGTTTTGTATATGTATGTGTACACACACGCACCCCACATCTTCTTTATGCATTCATCTGTTAATGGATACTTAGGTTGCTTCCATATCTTGGCTATTGTAAATAATGCTATGAACATTGGGGTACATGTATCTTTTTGAATTAGTGTTTTTGTTTGGCAGTGTCAAATCTTTGGCACTTACATATCAGAAAGAGCATCTATAAATCAGTAGTGAAGTAATGGAAGTCATGCTAGGGAGAGGTCTTGTGCAATTAGGTGCATGGCTCAGAAGTGGTGTCTGTCATTTCTATCCATAACCTTTTGGCCAGAAGTAGTCATACAGCCCTATTCAGCCGCAAGAAGCATGAGGAAATGTCTCCATGCCTTATGTCCCCAAAGAAAGGAGAACTACCTTTGTGAGAGCATCAGAAGTCTTTTCTACAAATATCTAGGCCTAGTATTCTCATGCTTTATGCTCTCAGATTCCCTTTTGAAGTTACTGCTTAGAATTATCTTCTTGTTATCCTACTTCCATGTTACCTTAGTTCAGTGATGTCCTCTAGAAAGGAACATAGAAACATTATTAATATTGAAACATTCAATCGATATCAAAATGTAATGATTAGCTGGAGATGAAATGGAAAAGATTGCATGTATATGGGAGTATTAGTATAAATTCATGATGTGTTTTACTTTCCTAGATCTGTCCACTGAAAAGTTTGAGAAACAGTCACTAATACCCAGGCAATAAGCACCACTAGTATCCTGATTGTGATCTCTAAATACAACTTCCCATTTGAAAGAACAAGGCTGTTTGGAAAAATGTCTGATTCTAGGTCTGGGTCAGGGAATTTATAAAATGAGCTTAGACCATCTTGTCATACCAGAAAGTAAGGAAGGTGTAAGACACTACTTAGAGTCATATAGAAGGGATTCAGGAGCCAATTCGAAGAGTCTCTCTCTACAAAGGGATGGGCAAAAATGGGGAAATTGATCATCACTAAGGATAATTGTAAGGAGATTGAAACATATCAAATATATATTTTATTTATTTATTTATTTATTTATTTATTTTTTGCGGTACGCAGGCCTCTCACTGTTGTGGCCTCTCCCGTTGCGGAGCACAGGCTCCAGACACGCAGGCTCAGTGGCCATGGCTCATGGGACCAGCCGCTCCACGGCACGTGGGATCTTCCCTGACCGGGGCACGAACCCGTGTCTCCTGCATCGGCAGGTGGACTCTCAACCACTGCGCCACCAGGGAAGCCCCTCTATCTTTAACTTTTGATTTTATTTTCTCTTTGTTACTGTACCACAGAGAAGATCTCTCTCCATACTCTTCCCTCTCCTTCGGCAGTAGACTGCTGTTATTTATTCCTCAGTGTTTGCTAGCACAGTGGCGGAGGTGGGTGAGGGGTACCAGGGGCCGGCGGACATTCTCTGTTGTCCTATTTCTGTCTCAGTTCTAGGGGGTCATTATGTCTCTGGATCTTGGAGGGCAAGACTTTCTCAGTGATTCTGCCTTTCCCCCAATTGTAGGGGATTTTTAAAGGTCTGGGGCTTTAAAAATCAGGGATAGAGGGGGTTTTCTGTTACCTTCCTCTGGTTATGCAGGGGCTAACTAAAAATAGTTATTCTATGAAGTATACTTCTTATGTTCTTTTTATGTTTTATATATTCTGATTTGAGGCCATCTCCCTATGCTAGTTTTTGCTCTCAGTGGCACTAAACACACAGTTTTTGGCATCAGCTGTCAGAGTATTATTAAATATATTTATAAATATCATTTAATGAATATGTATTTTCATATGTTGACCATTTAAGTTTTATTCCTTGAATTATCTTTAATCGTGTATTTCAATGACAAATTCTGCATGGCAGATACTAGGTCGGGTTTTTTTCCTTTTTCTTTTTTAAACAACACAGCACTTGCCGATGCCAAATGTGTGGAGTTTTTTCCCCACATCAATCAGTTCTCCAACTCTCTGAACACCAACTGGGTGTCCTACAATTCAATTCAGTTCTGATACTAACTATCCAGAGTTAGTGCAGACCCCACAGGTCTGCCCCCCACTTCAGAAGTTGCCAGTCGCAGGTCCCCGACGTCCTGTACTTCTGACCAATCAGCTATAAGTCGAGGGTTCCCATGTTCCCCTTCTGGGACTCAGTAATTTGCTAGAATGGCCCACAGAACTCAGGAAGGCACTTTATTTAATATCACCAGTTTATTATAAAGGATATAACTCAGGAACAGCCAAATGCAAAAAGATGCATGGGATGGCGGGGGGCAGTTAGGAGGGCGATGGTGCACAGTACTTTCTTGTCCTTTCTGGATGTTCCAACCTTCTTGCACCTTGATGTGTTCACCAATAAACCCGTAGTTTAGGGGTTCTTATAGAAGTTCCATTACATAGGCATGAATGATTAAATCACTTGCCATTGGTGATTAGCTCAATCTTCAGCTCCTCTCCCTTTCCCTGACTTTGGGAAGTGGGGCTGAAAGTTCTAATCCTCTAATCACATCATTAGTTCCTCTGACTACCAGCTCCCATTGTGAGGCTTTGTAAGGACTCACCAAGAGTCACCTTATTAGCATAAATTCAGGTATGGTTTAAAGGGGTATTATCAATAACAAAAGATGCTCCTTTCACCTGTATCACTCTGGGAATTCCAAAGATTTTAGAAGCTCTTGTGTCAGGAACCTGGAGGAAGACCAAACATATGTTTGTTGTATCACACTATCACACTAGGCACTCAACACAGAATTGTTGAATAAATGAATTTATGTGATTGCTGTTACTGTCCCTTTCTTATGAATAGCTTTTCTTCTTTATTTCTGATTACCATAATACTCAATTCTAAGAGTATAAAAATGTCTTTCTGTATTTTCTTCTTTTTTTTACTTAAAATCTAAATATATTTGACATATAACTTTGTATAAATTTAAGGTGTACAACATGTTAATTAGGTACATTTATATACTGCAGTATAATTGCCACTGTATTTCTGAACATTCACTTAGAGAATGTTGATCTTTCAAATCAAAATTATGTATATATGTTTAACAGAGGTTGAAGGAAGTTGTCTAATTGCATGAAATCCTTATCACATTATTGGGACTATTGAAGGGGAGGAACTTATCTTTTTGGACCTTGATGAGGACTCCCAAGAAAAAGAAAATTCAGTGTGTGAGCCAGTGATATATGTCCTTTAGGATAAGTACAGTATATTCTTGGCTGAGTGCCATAACAAGGTGTAAGGGAGGAAGAAGAGGGAGAAACAACATCATTGCACTAAAATTTACCAGGACCTTGTTTGGAGATGGAGATAAGATTTATTAAAGGTGATGTCAGCCTCACATTCCTCGACAACTGAAATGTCTATAGTTGACTGTATCATTCATTTTCTCCTAGGTGATTTATTGTTCTTTTGGTGGAACATCCAAAGGCCTGCACTTCAATAACTTAATAGTTGGACTTGTCCTTCTTACAAGAGGCAGAGATGAAGAGAAAGCAAAATGTGAGTACTTTTATTATCTCAAAATGTTAAAATACTACATCTGTGTACAGAATAATCTACCGCAAAATTTTGATGACAGTCAAAGGATTTGAAGTGATGTTTCTCCAAAGGAGATATACAAGTAGCCAGTAAGCACTTGAAAAAATGTTAAACATAAGTAGTTATTTGGGAAGTGTAAATTCAAATTACAATTAGATACCACGTAAGTGTAAGATAGATAATGAAGCCACTTTGGAAAACTGGCAGTTTCTCAAACTGTTAATCACTGAGTTTTCATATGATCCCACAATTTCATTCCTAGGTATATACCCAAGAAAACTAAAAACATATATTCATTAAAAAAAAAAAAGTTCCTAACAGCACTGTTCATAATGGTTACAAAATGGTAACAACCCTAATGCCCATCAACTGATGCATTCAGCATAAACAAAACGTGATATAACCAACAATAGAATATTACTCAACAATAAGAAGGAATAAAGTACTGCATAGGAGCGGGAAAAATTTCCCTAATTAAGTTGATATAAGACAGATTAACAGGAGAAAACCAAACAAATTTTGTATGTACGTACAGGAGCCCCATAAAAATATGAAACCCAAAGGGCAGCCAGGTAATTGAGGCTTATATAACATTCTGAGCTAAGGAAAGGGATAGGGATCTGAGGGTACAAGAGGAAGGGAGTCCATTCACAGGAAGGCAGAGATGTTTGGAGAACAAAGGTTGCCCTGTTATACTAGTTTCTTAGGTAAAAAAGTATCTCTGATAACAACTCTCTTTCCAGTATAGGCCTTTTTTCCAATGTAAATTTAGGCTGTTGATGGGGAGGTAATGAGCATTTCTGAATCTGCTGGGTTTTGATTGCCTTTAAGCTCAAAATAATTGTCAAGCCAAAGTGACGTATTTGGGGGCAACAAATTCTGCTCTCCTCCAACAGATACATGCTACCACATAGATGAACCTGAAAACGTTATGCTAAGTGATAAATGCCAGTCAAAGTAGAACACACATTATGTGGTTCCAATCATATGACATGTCCAGATTAGGCAAATTTATAGAGACAGAATATAGATTAGTGGTTGCCAGAGGCTAGGGGGAAAGGGAAATGGAGAGCTTACTGCCAATGAGTATGGGGGTTTCTTTTGGGTGAAAATGTTCTCTAATTAGATAGTGGTGATGATTGCACAGCTGTGTAAATATATTAAAAAACACTGAATTGCACACTTTAAAAGAGTGAATTTTATGGAACGTGCCTTATATCTTAGTAAAGCTGATTTTTAAAAAGTAATTCTGAATACATAGATTTAGCAATCTATTCTTGCCTTACTTCACAAATACAACCAGAAGTTCACTTGATAATACTTTATACAAATTCTTGGTAAAAGGTTTAATTATTTATCATGGTTTTACTTTTAACTTCAGAGATGAATTTTATTAGGTGAATTACGTAAGCCCAGAAGAGGATGGCACCTTTAAGTTCTACTAAGCAGGGAAATTTTATGTTACAATGAGACGGCATCATTTACCCTCTAAATATGAAAGGGAAGACAACCTTAGTTGATCATTCATTGTCCATCTGTGTTTCCTAGGATATGCATTTATTTACTTAATTTTTAATTCATTCATTTGATTACTTATAATGTCTTATGTTTCCTCATTCTTTTCTTTGAGCTCCCCCAAGGCAAATCTGCTCTTAACAAGAATATTAGTAAACAATGTAAATTTTATTGAAAATTTTCCAGGGGAGATGAGAGGGAAATGTCAGATGACAGTTAAAATTTAAGTGACAGCATGGGAGGACTCAGCTAGAATTGCTCTATCTCTGACACTCTGACCCCAATGTCTGGCACATCGTAGGAATTCAGTAGTATAATTTGACTATTATCATAATTAATGATTCTCAGAGCAAAACATGGGAGAAAGACCAAGAGCAAAAAAGCTAGCTTGACCAATTACTATATGTATGACTCTGGGCCTCTTCCTTGAACTTCTGAGCCCCTGTTTTTCATCAATACAAGGATGAAAGCGACATCCACCAAAATCTTTCATTGTAAAACTCAGAAGAAAAAATGTATGTAAAGCACCTGGCAAGTATCAAGAACTAGCGGGCAATCAATAAATTGTTAACTTTTACTGTTTTCTCAAAGTGATTGTTTATATACACACATATGTACCTACAGTTAAACGTGTGAAAAACATTGAGGCCAAAATAAACTTTCAAAGAAAAAAAAAAAAAGAAGAAAATTTTCCAGGGGGAGTTTAGGAAGGTGTTTATATTAAAGAGTATGACGTTTTGCTCTAAAAATCCCTAGAATTTTACCCTTGCCCACTGGATGCTGGTCTTTCTCTCTTCTTTCTTCCTTTTCTAAGCTGCCCTCTTACTTCTTCTAAATCTCTCAGAATCTTCTTTCTCATTTCTGAATTTAGATTGTTGTTCTTCAGCTGTTTCCTTTTTTACAGTTTTGCTGAGGTATAATTGATATACAATAAAATGTACATATTTAAAGAGTGTACATTTTGATGTTTTCAGACATGTATATATCCACATTATCACAATCAAGATAATGAACATATCCCTAAACCCAATTTTATGTATTGGAATTTAACTGAGATCCTGATTTTTTCAAATTAACATCCCTCTACCAACAAACACATACTCTGGCTTCAGGTAGCCAATAAATAAAAATAACCAATTTGAGGGTCATAAACACATATATTTAAAATTTTAAATCATTTTTATTATACAATTGTATTAGTTTCCTAGGGCAGCTGTAGCAAAGTACCACAAACTGGGTGGCTCAAAACAACAGAAATTTATTATCTCACAGTCTGGAGGCTAGAAGTCCAAAATTAAGATGTTAGCAGGGCCTTACTCCCTCTGAAATCTACAGGAAGGAATCCTTCTTTTTACCTAACTTCTGGTGGTAGCCCTCAATCCTTGGTATTCCTTGGCTTGCAGTTGCATCACTCCAATCTCTTTCCATCTCATCATGTGGCTTTCTTCCCACTGTTTCTGTCTTGTCTTCTTATAATTAATCATATTGGGTTAAGACCCACCCTAATGACCTCATCTTAACTTGATTATATCTGCAGAGACCCTGTTTCAAATAAGGTCACAATCATGGGTACTGAGGTTAAGACTTCAACATCTTTTGGAGCGGGGGAATATAATTTAACCCATAACAGATGGTCAGAGGCTTCTAGCAAATATTCCCCTTAAGAGAATCAGCCATGACATGTGGGAGGGCAGTTCAACTCATAACAGTAATATTTCAAACATACATGTAGTATGTACTTCCACCCAGCTTTATTATTTCTTACCATTGTGTCATATTTGTCCCAGAACTTGTTTTTTAAGAAATAAAAGATTATAGCCAAGGTGAGGCTCTTTCTCAGTATCCCTCCATATTCCTATCCACATTCTTCCCTTGACAGAAGTAACCACTCTCATGAAATTGGTGATCTTTCATTCCTCATGCAGGTCTTTATACATTTATGACATTTGTATGTATCCTTAAACATATCTTCAACTGTTTTACAGGTTTAAAACTTTTTAAATAGATAGTATACTATACAGGTTTTGCAATTTGCTTTTTCCCCTGAATATTATTGATATTTACTCATGTGGAAACACTTAGTTCCTTTATTCTAACTGCTATATAGTATTTCATTGTGTGTGTGTGTCTCAGGTTACCTATTTTTTTTGTTGATGGACATTTATCTTTTCTTTCCTAAATTTTGCTATTACAAAGAATACTTCAGTGTATGTTGTACCTTATGCATGTATGTATGAGAGTTTCTCACAAGTGGAGGTAGAGTTGCCTAGAAATTGAATTTCTAGCATAAATATTCATCTTTACTAGATTTTGGCAAGGTGTTCTCTGAAGTGTTACAGTAATCTATACTCATTAACAGTATATAAGAGTTCCTGTTTATCCCAGTTTATTGCTAACACTTGGTATTGTCACACCCAAACATTTTTGCAAATTTGGTATTTGAAAAGATACCACATTCCTGTTTTAATTAGCATTGTTTTTTTAAGGAATAAATTAAATTATATATTTATAAAGTGCTTGGCACTAGTAATCACTCAATAATTGTTACCTATCTCTTCCCTCCCTACTTCCACCAGAGTACGTTTAATCTATGATAAAATTACTTTATTCTTTCTTTCTCCTAGACATTTTTAGTCTTTTTGCAAGTGAATCCGGGAGCTATGTTATACGGGAAGAAATGGAAAGAATGCTCCATGTGGTGGATGGTAAAGTCCCAGATACACTCAGGAAGTGTTTCTCAGAGGTATATTTAAAGATTTACATTTCATCCCTCCCTGTGGACAAAGTATTAACTCTTAGTTGTATAATGAATTTAGCTGTGATGAATAGATGTTTATGTGTAGTATATTCTTGACATTTTTCTATTTAATGTTTGATGCTTTAACGATTTGTGTGCTATGCTCGAAGGTGCATGACACTACTGCTGTGTTTGTGAATCTGAAAATTCCCAATTCCCAATAAAGGCAACTGTCTATACTTAATGGTATAATGAAACATACTCCTCCACTGTCACACCAGCACACATACAGACACACACACAGGTGATCCTGCAGAAACAGCATTGCTTAGGTTGTGGTGCTCATTGCTTTTCATCATGAGCATGTAGATATATCACTCACTGGCCTTGAGCCATAGGTGACCTCTATGATCCATCAATGCCTATTTTATCATTTATTTTACTTAATTGATTTGCATAGTGAAATATTTGGGTTTTAAAAATTTGTCATTTTCCTGTTTTCATAAATAATATATTTTCATTGTAAAAAAACTTTAACAACAGAAAATGTGTATCTTTAACAGAGAAAATTCTTTTATTTCTTTTCAGAGGTCTGCTAATATGGGAAAAGTCCCAAGAGATGGCAGAGTAAAGTCCTTTTACAAGTTTCTGATTCTTTCCTGCAGCACTCAGTGCTGTATGATTTCTTATGGGTGACTATTTGACCCACTTCCATTTCACTTCCACTGCTCTTGGTTTTATTCAGAGAGTTTTAATTCAATTTAGTTTAGTCACCTTCCTAACTATATAAGCATTGATTGTTAATACCCCAGCCATATGTGGTTCTTTTTTTTTTAATATAAATTTATTTTATTTATTCATTTATTCTGGCTGTGTTGGGTCTTCGTTGCTGTGCGCGCGCTTTCTCTAGTTGCAGCGAGCGGGGGGCTACTCTTCCGTGCAGTGCGTGGGCTTCTCATTGTGGTGGCTTCTCTCATTGTGGAGCACAGGCTCTAGGCACACGGGCTTCAGTAGTTGCGGCATGCAGGCTCAGTAGTTGTGGCTCACAGGCTCTAGAGCACAGGCTCAGTAGTTGTGGCTCACGGGCTTAGTTGCTCTGCAGCATGTGGGATCTTCCCGGACCAGGGATCGAACCCATGTCCCCTGCATTGGCAGACGGATTCTCAACCACTGCGCCACCAGGGGAGCCCATGTGTGTGGTTCTTATATCTCTTTGGACTCTCTGGCTTTACCTTTAGCTTTTCATCACTCTGGCTTTAAGTTTCCTCTGTGTTGATAGCGCCTGGAGATTTCCCTTTCTTGCTTTTGAGCTTGGCTAAGCAGTTTTTGGTAGTAGTTATGGTGTTACATTTTACTAAACATTTCTGTGTGTTTGGTGCAGAAGGATTGTCCTCCTGCATTTTTGGTTCTTACTTATTGACTGGAAGTTGCTGTGATGGTATTTCAGTACCTCAAGACAAACTAGATCATTTTTTTTTCCCCTAATAAAATTTGCTGACCAGAAAAAAAAACTGATCTCATCTTTACAGGCCTGATTACTTGAATTTTTCACAGAGATGTTAAGTGCTTGCTCATTTCTGGGGAGAATTATATATACATATATATATATTTTTTTTAATATTTTATTTGTTTATTTTGCCATGTTGGGTCTTAGTTGCGGCATGCGGGATCTTTTGTTGAGGCATGCGGGCTTCTCTCTAGTTGTGGTGTGAGGGTTTTCTCTCTCTAGTTGTGGCACGCAGGCTCCAGGGCACGTGGGCTCTGTAGTTTGTGGCACACGGCCTCTAGATGAGACGCGCAGCCTTAGTTGCCCCGTGGCATATGGGGTCTTAGTTCCCTGACCAAGGATTGAACGGGTATCCCCTGCATTGGAAGGTGGATTCTTTACCACTGGATACCAGGGAAGTTCCTATTTTTTTTCATTTTAATAAGGTTTATGCAGACATTACCATTTTATAGATGGGGATTAAATGTGGTTAGCCACCCAGTTCTCTTATAATTTAGGCACAATAGCAGGTACATATATTAGATAATAATTAGTGCTATAGGGAAAAATAAAGTAGACTACAGGGCATAGGTGGTGATGGAGAGGAGGTAGCCAAGTGAAGGTATTTTGTATAGTATAGTTAGGAGAGGCTTATCAGAGAAAGTGACATTTGAACAAAGAATTTTAAGGAAGTGAGAGAGAAAACCCACGCGGATATCTAAGGAAAGCATTTTTCATGAAGAGAATATAGCAAAAGCCCTCAGGGGAAGTATGCTTGACTTGTTCAAGGAACAAGAAGAGGTCAATTTAGCTGGAATGGAATGAGCAAGGGAATAGTAGGAAATGAAGCTACAGAGGTTGGGGGACGGGGTGGGATGGGGTAGGGAGATTACACATGGCCCTGTAGGACAGTGTGAGTTCTTCAGCTTTCACCCTGAGTGAGACAGAAATCTTTAGAGGTATTTGAGCAGGAAAATATATGAGTTTTTGTTGCTGTTGTTTAATTACTTTTTTTTTTTTTTTTGGCTGCGTTAGGTCTTCGTTGCTGTGTGCGGGCTTTCTCTAGTTGCAGCGAGCAAAGGCTACTCTTTGTCGCGATGCATGGGCTTCTGATTGTGGTGGCTTCTCTTGTTGCGGAGCACAGGCTCTAGGGCGCACAGGCTTCAGTAGTTGTGGCTCGCGGACTCTAGAACACAGGCTCAGTAGTTGTGAAACATGCACTTAGTTGCTCCGCAGCATGTGGAATCTTCCTGGACCAGGGCTCGAACCCATGTCCCCTGCATTGGCAGGTGGATTCTTAACCACTGCACCACCAGGGAAGTCCTGATTACATTTTAAACGTCATCATTTTGGCTCTTATGTAGAAAGTACACTGAACAGAGTCTGATTAAGGTATCTGAATAATCCAGGGAAGAGGTCATGGTGTAACAGTGAGGTGATGAGACTTTTCAGATTCTGCATTTATTTTGAAGGTGGAGTTGACAGGACCATTTCTTGTATTGATGATGGGCTGTGAGTGAAAGAGAAAAGGATGATTAAGGTGTTTCGCTTGATTTAGTAAATGAATGGAGTTGCCATTAACTGAGCTGGCTAACGCTATAGGAGAGGGAAGTTGGAGGTTTCAAAAGCAAGAGAAGTTTAAGACATAATTAGAGAATCATATTAGACATTCGGTGGAGTGGTAACTGTGCTTTTTGACATATAAGTTGGAGTTCAGAGGAAAGGATTTGTTGGCTTATAGATGTGGATGAGGTCATCTAGGAGTGAATTAAGATAGAAAATGGATTGGAAGACTGAGTCCTGTACTCTGACGTATGGCGAGATGATGAAGAATCAAAACAGGAGCCTAAGGAATAGCTTGTGAGGAGGAACGAAAGAGAATGATGTCCTAGAAGCCAAGAGATAAAAATGTTTCAAGAGGAAGGAGTATTTAACTACATCAAATAAGCCGAAAGATCAAGTGAGTTGTCCTTTGATCACTGAGAAGTGATCATTAGATTTGACAACGTGAAGTGTAGGTGATTGGTGTAGGTCCTGTGGAGTTAAAAAATCACTGGAGTCAGGATACTAGAAGGAGTGTGCTCATAAGAGGAAATTGTGACAGGGAAAGTGGAATGCTTAAAATTGCATTTATTGGAAAGGGAATGGATTTATAATAAAAATATCAATATAAGACTATGGTAATAAATGGTTGGGTTAGTCTTGTATGAAGGACAAGACCTATGGAAGAGGGAGGATCAAAGAAATGAGAGGCCTAGGTTTTGGGATACTCGTGTATAGCTGTTTAAATCATTAGGTACTCAAGGTTGATTTTAAAAAAACAAAAAAACAAGACTGTAAATGGGCTAATTTTACCTAATTCAACTATTTGATGTATTTATCTGCTGTCATTTCTGAGTAATGTGTGTGATGTGATCCAGACCCTTGCTTTTCAAGTTACCATGTTTCAGTAACTTGAAATGAAGGAAATCCATATAGGACTTATATTGTTTTTTTCTTACTGAATTTTTTTGGTTGTTGATTCTCAAGGTGGAAATTCGTATTTTACATTGTTCTTCAAAGATGTATCAGTTTCAGAAGTTTGTTTATTTTTATTTTTTTTTTGCGGTACGCGGACCTCTCACTGTTGTGGCCTCTCCCGTTGCGGAGCACAGGCTCCGGATGCGCAGGCTCAGCGGCCACGGCTCACGGGCCTAGCCGCTCCGCAGCATGTGGGATCTTCCCGGACCGGGGCACGAACCCGTGTCCTCTGCATCGGCAGACGGACTCTCAAACACTGCGCCACCAGGGAAGCCCAAGTCTGTTTATTTTTAGTTGCCTTTTATAGTACTGGAAAATTTTTTTTCTAGACTGCTATTATGACAGCTTATAAAAGGAGACTTCCCCTTTACTTCCCTTATTTAGAGCCATGATTCAAAAACATAAAAAGTCAGGTTTGGCAGATGGAATTTTGGTGCTACCAGTTATATGGAGTGATCCCAATGGGCAAGTGGATTTCAGAGATTGCTTTATATTTCACTAAGTCGGCCAGGCAGCGAAGTGTATAGTTTAGGCACAGAGACTTTGGAGCCTTGACTACCTGGGTTCAATCCTATCTCTGCCACGGTATAACCTTGAATGCATAACTTTTTGGAGCCTCAGTTTTCTCGTGTGTAAAATGGGGATAATAGTATCTCCTATAGAGGGTTGCTTGAGGATTAAATGAATATAAAAATATTTAGAATGGTGCTTAGGGCATTGTAAATACTCAATAAATATTACCTATATGTGAAGGTGGTAGAATAATAGGCAGCTTCTTTCTTTCTTAATGGTACATGAAGGTGCATCTTATAACATCATCTTAGTTTCACCGAAACCATTGAAACTACCACGTTCAACTGAATCTAAGATGCCATCGATTAATAACGTGCACCTTTATGTATTATAAAGAACAAAAAACCTGCGAGTTACAATTGAAGGGTATTATTGATTTTAAGACTTTTCCCAATGTCAGAGATGTTAACTTGTAAAAATTAGTAGACTACAGGGCATAGGTGGTGCCCTTGCATCAGCTTGTAGGGTTTATACTGCAAACCCTCTTTCTAGACTAAATGTAGGGTAGAGAAAGAATATGGCTATGATTCTCTAAACATGTTGGCAATGTCCTCACATCCCTGCAGCAAGTCTGAATGCCATATTCTTCCATGTAGAAAAACAAGACTTCCAATGTTGTCTTGATCGCTTGGATTGCACTGTTAAGTGTTCTGAAACCATGAGGCTTAAGCATGTTGCTATACTTAATAGGATGCTACTAACAATATAGAAATTATTTCTACCATAACTCTTTTAGGTTCTAAGTTAATCCCTTAATATCTCCATCAGGATTAGAGCTGCTAGGCTCCTGAGTGTCATTAGAGCTGCTAGGCTCCTGAGTGTCATTCTTCATTGTATTTCTATGTGGGTTGCTTCTGCCTTTTTTCTCATAGAAACATCTGGCCCTCCCTCTACCTGGGTCCTCTTGTCTTCCAGTCAAAGAGATTGACTTACACAGCCATATGATGTTCTTTCTCAGCCTGGATACTTTTTTTCTCCAGAGATTTAGGAAGACAAATACTTGGAAAGAAAACAAAGAAATAGAAATCTCCTTGCTTCTTTTTGTATTCTAGTTGACTTGTGAATACATGTTTTCAGTGATGTCTTTTGGAGGAGGACTCCTGGATAGATTTTAATTCGCCAATGAAATTTAAAAGAATATTTAAATTCCATACATATTTAATTAAAATATGCTAATTCTGACCAATTGAAGTACTGAAGAAGAGGGATGAAGCAAGTGAAAAGTTGGTTTTATTAAATATTGAAAGAAATTCAGTTTACTGATTTCAGGATATACCTTAGCAAATAAAATGTGACTTATTAGTAGAAATGCACTGCTTTAATGAATTGATGAAATAATTTGCAATTAGCATATAGATTTTTTGCAAATGAAAGTTCTGAAGTACAATTATATTTGAAAAATTTTATTTCCAGGTATATAGCCTATAGTGATATTTAGATAATTCTTCCTTTATAGATAGTAGAAGGGTAAATGTCAATTAAATGCAAATTTCAAGTTGTATAAGTTCCAAGTAGGTACCTTAAAATTTGACTAAACCTATGTTTTCTTGTTTTAATTTTAGGGCGAAAAGGTAAACTATGAAAAGTTTAGAAATTGGCTTCTTCTAAACAAAGATGCTTTTACCTTCTCTCGTTGGCTACTGTCTGGAGGTGTATATGTGACCCTCACTGATGATAGTGATACTCCCACTTTCTACCAAACTCTGGCTGGAGTCACACATTGTAAGTAATGGCATTTCATTGTGTGCTGTTCACTTTTTAATATAATTGCCTGGTAATACGAGAAAATGAGAATTTGCCTTTTATCAGTGGGTTTTTTCTTCCAAAGTATAGTAAAATGGAATACTGGAGGCTTGAGTACATAGCTGAAAAGGAAAACTCTCTTTTTTGTCTACTCACTGAATACTTTTGTACTCCAAATGTGTGGGGTATTTTTTTTTCCCCACACCAAGCAATTCTCCAGTGCTCTATGGATACCAACTGGGTGTCCTGCATCTCAGTTCAGTCTGACACTGTCTACCTGGGGTTAGCACAGACCCCACAGTTTTAGGGCTCAGTCTCGAAAGACTGACCCTCTGCTCCCCACTTCAGACGCCAAGTCCAGATTGTGACCTGTGCTTCTGACCAACCACCTATAAATGAGACTTCCCATGACCCCCTCCTTGGGTTTGGTAATTTACTAGAACAGTTCACAGAACTTCAGGAAACAGTTACATTTACTGATTCATTATATAATAAAGGATATGTTGAAGGATACAGATGAACAGATACATAGGGCAGGATCTGGAAGGGCCCCAAACACAGGAACTTCTGTCCCTGTGGAGCTGTGATGCCCCAATTCTTCTGGCATGTAGATGTGTTTACCAGTCTAGAAGCCCTCCAGACCCTGTGCTTTGGGGATTTTTGTGCAGGCTTATTACATAAGTATGCCCGATTATTAACTACATTCTAGTTCATCTTCCCTCTCCAGAGAATGGGAATGGGGCTGAAAGTTCCGAGTTTCTAATTATGGCTTGGTCTTTCTAGCGACCAGACCCTTTCTAAGAGCTTACCAAAAGTCATCTCAGACATTAAAACAAAAGATTCCTATCACCCAGAAAATTGCAAGGAATTTAGGAGCTCTGTGTCAGAGATTCCTATCACTCAGGAAATTACAGGAATTTGGTCAAAGACCAAATATTAGCAGGAACCAGGGTCAATATTACTATTTCACAATAGCCCTCTACTAATTGTCCTTAACCAAGCTGTATTAGTTTCCTAGAGCAGCTGTAACAAATTACTACAATCTGTAAACTGAAAAAACAGAAATCTATTCTCTCACAGTTCTGGAAGCTGAAATCAAAGTGTTAACAGAGCCTTGTTCCTCCTGAAGGCCCTAGGGAAGAATCTTTCCTTGTCTCTCCCAGCTTCTGGTGACCCCAGGCTTTGCTTGGCCTGTAGCAGCCTCCGTCTTCCCATGGCCTTCTCTCTGTGTGTGTCTATGTCCTCTCCTCTTCTTTTAAGCACACCAGTCATTGGATTTAGGGCCCAGTCTATATTCAGGATGATTTTAACTCGAGGGCCTTAATTCATTACATCAGCAAAGACCCTATTTCCAATAAGGTCACATTCTGTGATTGCAGGTGATAATGAATTTTTGAGGGACAGTATTTAGTCTTCCACAACACAGGCCTAAGTGTTAACTTCTACTGTTCTTCTTTCCTGTGGTTACAGAATTGTACCTACACTGGGCTTTTGCTTATGCTACTCCTTAACACTAGAATGAATGCCTTTCCCTTTTATTCTCCCTATAAACCTTAGTCATCTTTGAAGACTTAAATCACATGCTGCTTGGTTTTCATAAAACATTTTCTTGCCTTCCTGTGAGAAATCATCTCTCCTTCCTCTGAACTCTCATAACACCATTTTTGTACCCTTCTTGAATGAACTTATCACTTTTGTCCTTGTATTATAATTATTTATAGCATTCCATTTATTTGTACATGTCATCTCTCTTAAATCATAGAGTCTGTATTATTTTTCTATTCACCCTGTGTCAAGCCTTAAATAAGTATTTGTTGACTGAGTAGAGGACCTTGGGTATCAAGTGCTATTTGTATCTATTTGTTCATATAATTTATGAGTTGGCTACTAGTTATACACCAGCTACTTTCCCCCTCATTTTCATTCCATTGTCACCAGAAGTTCTGACAGATAAATTCTGGCATGAATAGGCAATGAATTTGATGTTCCTACTTTTCAGTGCCCCCGCCTGAATATATATATATATTTTTTTTTGAGAAATAATACTCATGTGGTATTTAGGAGTTCTTCGGACTGAGTCAGACACTCTAGCCCTGCTACTTATTATTCATGTAGCTGCGGGAAATTTAATCTCTATGAACTTCTTTTTTCATCTGGAAAACAGGGATAATGATACAACTGTACCTCATAGATATGTTGTAAGGAGTGTGGGGAAGGAAAAGTATTTTCCTCTACTTATCTTGGTTTCATTGGGTGGGGCCCTTTAAATTAGACTAACAAAGATAACAAGAAAAAAACATAAGCTTACTTTGTTACTATTGATACTTAACTAACTTACTTATGTACCAGAACTTTCAGTGATGAGTAACTCAAAGGGGTGATTATAGCTTGAGCTTATATAGCATCTTAGCAAAGAGCAATAATTTTATGGAGATGTGACAAGACAAAAGAAAAGGACTTTGAGCTGCTAGGGATGGCATATTGTGGGAAGGCAAATACATGGAGGAACTGTTGATTGATATGGCTGGTTAATAAGGTTTATTATGTAGATTCTTTCCTTTGGTGCTATCTCCAGGTTGATAAGTATCTAGAGTGGTCTCTGTTGATTAACTTCTTCCTGGTAGAAGGGCAGGTAAGACATCTTTATAAATTAGGCTAATAGGGGGAGCTGGAGAGCTTTTTTTTTTGTATCAGCTTCTTCTCAATTGCCTTCAACTCAAAATAACCCTTATGCTAAAGTGGCATGTTTGGGGTGGTATATGGTGCTACCCTTCAGGAATACATGAGATAGTACCTTTTTTAAGGGACTCAGCATTATGCCTGGTATAGAACAGGTAGGTGCTTTACAATGAATATGCATCCTCTTTTTTTTTTTTTTGGCTGGGCCCTGCGTGCGCTGCATGAGGGATCTTAGTTCCCTGACCAGGGATCAAACCCGTGCCCCCTGCAGTGGAAGCATGGAGTGCTAACCACTGGATCATCAAGGAATTCCCTGCATCCTTTTGTATTAGTGAACACTTGGCTTGGGAATGTCAGTGAGCTTCATCCCACTTTCTCCAGAGAGTAATTGTTTTGGGAGCAAGCAGTTTTCTAAGAGAGGACTGTAGATCAGTACAAAAATTAACTCATCCATGTCTGTGGGAAGAAAGTGTTTTCTTACCAGTTTGCTTTCTTTTATTTTAGAATTTATAAAAATAAAGAACAAAAATAAACTAGTACAACAGACAACTCATTTGCTGCTGGCTTCAGCAAATGGCTCCTTTCTCAGTGGGCTTTCCTATGAAAGCATTATGACAAAGTCAGAATTACTGCTAAATTTCTTACAGAAATTCTGACATGGGTAGGTTTACATTCTGATGTCTGTGATTTATCATATTATTTATAAATTCTCAGCTTCTGTGGATGTCTTTGCAGGCTCTTTCACTCAAAGAATATTTGGTACATTGAACTTTTCAAATAATGTGTCAGGAATGTGGAAACACGGGATAAAAATAGAGAATGTTATTAACTGATTTATAAGTAAACAGAAAATATTTATTTTAAAGCATCACTGACTCCATTTAAATTTGTGTAATGACCCAAGGTATCTAGGAAACAAAAAGGAGTTATAATTTTTCACTTGTAAATAACATTTATGTTAGAGTGCAGATGCCTTTAATTACTTTTTCACATACGATTATAAAGTAAAATTTGAAGTCACAGTAAGTTGAACATACTGCCACTTTTAATCAAATTTTTTCTCTTTCGTGTAAATCACAAATGAAACTGGGGCGCTATTTGCATTCAATACAGAGTTAGAATAACTAACTGATTTGATTTAGACAAGATTTTAGACTTTGTCATGGCCAGTACAGTTTTTAGAACTTCAGATTCCAAACTATTGTTACCTTACCTTTTATTTAAGTTTAAGAAATTGAATTAGAACTTCTTTTGGCTGCACCGCCTTGCAGGATTTTAGTTCTCCAACCAGGGATTGAACCTGGGTCCTCAGTAGTGAAAGCACTGAGTTCTAACCACTGGACTGCCAGGGAATTCCCTGAATTAGAACTTTAGCCAAAAGTCCAAGTTTTTATGCTTGAGTAGATCTTAACTAGATTTTTATCAAGACTGATATATTTTTCTTTTATAATTTGCTGTTTAAATACCTAAGGTTAGATTTCCTAAAAAGATTTTTTTCGTCAAATATATAGTGTTTTTAATGACAAGTTAATTTTTAAACATTTTGATATTCAGAATCAGAGAACATATATAGAGAACATAAACATGTTCTATATAGTTAAATGTTTGAAATAGTTTGGTACAAGTTTATTATTATTATTATTGATATCTGAAAGAAGATCCTACTTTCTAAGACTAACTAGTCATTTGGCTTTTTCTTGTAATAGCCTTTCCCCACCCATTTTGTTCATGGTTATTTAGCACTACATAGTGTTGGAATTTGGAGCCACAGACTATAAACTCAAAATGTAATTTGTTTTAATCAGCTTTTTACAAATTTAGTTCAGTGTATCAAATCCCCTACTATTGTACATTCATAGTCCTATCCAATCACAGTCTGGCATCTCTCTGCTTGAGTTTGAAGGCTCATCCTTTAGATGCTAACCTTTGAAACGTCTACATTCTAACCGAACTGTCTACTAATTCTAGGTTGAACTGCCATCTTTAACACTCTTTTTTTGTCACTCACTGGAAAGTAAAGTTCTCTCTTGTTTTTTGTCTTTTATCTTGTGTCCATAGCATAAATCCTTCTATAGGTTATCTATCCTCTTCCTTATTTTTG
This sequence comes from Stenella coeruleoalba, assembly GCF_951394435.1. NCBI lineage: Eukaryota > Metazoa > Chordata > Mammalia > Artiodactyla > Delphinidae > Stenella > Stenella coeruleoalba. Next base: position 34,128,693 of record NC_137165.1, read on the forward strand.
AATTATAGCAGAATACAACGGTTATTCTTTTTGTTTTTCTGTCCTATCACTACCTGTTTTTCCTAGAGACTTTTACACATGCTTTTTTACTTCTGCTTGCAATATCCTTCTTCTGTCACACTAGTTTTCCTTTCCCTGGTCAACCCTAAGATGTTCTGTGTGTACCTCTTTAAATATCAAGACTTCTAGGGCCTCACTGCTTATGTGCTCCCTGAAAACCCTGTGTCTCTGTTCCTTCATTGTACTTTCCACACTGGATTAAAATGACCCATTTTCTCTTCTATTAGAATCTAAACATAATTATTTTGTTCACTGTCATGTCTATAATTTTTAGTGCAATGTCAGGTACATAAAATGTTTTTATTGAATGTTTGTAGAATATTAAATGATCTTGACATATAGCTCCTGTACTTTTTTTTCCCCAAAAATGCTTTGGAAGGTTCCAACTTACCACATACAGATTGAGCCCTTACTAAAGGAGGCACTATACTCCTTGTACATTATCTCATTTAATCCTTGTGCCACCTCTGAAGTTCATTTTATCGCCATTCTAAAAATGAGGAAACCACAGCTACAAGAAGTTAAAGAAACTTTCTCAAGATCAAATGGCTAATAGGTGCCAAAATTGGGATGTTTGAACCCCAGAGTGCATGCTTAGTATCATTTTAGGATTTGAAGACAGTTTATTGACACACAGTCATTTTTTTCTTTAATCTTTCGTAAGCAGCTTGTAATTGCAGGTAAAAGGAGGTGGTCATGTGATAGCTGTGGTTGTGGTGAGCCATCTTCCTCAGACTCACTTCAGACAATCTTGCAGCTTCACTTTTCTAATTTCCTTTTTTTCCCCTTGGGATACCTTCAAATGATTATTATTTTAAATTTCTCTTTAATAATTAACTTCATTTGATCCAGGCAAGGTCACTGAATGATTCCCCATTTACCAACAGTGAAATAGGTAATTGGAAGAACTAAGATTTTAAGAACTATGTTTTAAGAACTAATCGAGAGTTTTTTCCTTAATGATGATCATCTTTTCATAGAGTTTAGTTATATTATTTGGAAGAAAATATGTGTGCTAACTCTTTCTTGTAAATATGTTTTTTAGAGTTTCCCTAAAATGTATCATAAGCGTGATTTCTTTTAAGTAGTAGAATCTGGATACTGAGGTAATTAATGTAGTATTTTGGGCTAATTTTAGGGCCATTGAACTCATTTTGATTGGTTTTCTTTTCTTATCTAACTCAAATTTATATAACTCAAATGCTTTATTTTAGCATTTATTATCTCAACTAAAAATATGCATATTATTATATTCCCTTGCCACATTTTAGTTTGCAATGTTAAAGCCTCCTTTCTGTAAGAGAAAAATACTTCAGTGATTCTTAGGCCATAAACTGCCTAGTAAATCTGCATGTCCCTCCTTCATTATCCTCTTATCTGGTTGTAAATGATGTAAGGCTTAAATAGATTGCAGAAGGTCATTGCTTTTGAGAACAGGTTGCTTCCTCAGAAATGTTAAAGAACTGTGTTACTGTTTGAAAATACTTGGATATTTTGCTTGGCTTTGTTTTTGTTTTTGTTTTTAAATAAGAATCCAATTCTGGCATTAAAGAGCAATTTCTGTAGCTGGAGCCTCCGGTAAGGTGGGACTTGATTAGGATGGCCCAAAGGGCAGGCCAGGAACTATTTAGAATGTTGTAGTATGCTACTGTTGTGAACCAGAAAAAATTATATCAATAGGTGGGTGATAAATTCATTCCCATTTAGCTAGTAAAGTATAAGTTTTGATATTTATTTATGAATTGCAAATAGAGTAACTACTGCAGTCGTTAACCTCTAACTTCTTTAAGTGAAAATAAGGTTAGTTATCTTTCCTCTCCTCAGCAATTCAGCTGCCAACTCATGTAAAATATTTGGGTGATGATAATATATATAATTTACTTTAGCATGCTTTTACAAATACTTGATTAACAAATTACAGTCTGTAACTATAAATGAACAGATTGCATAAACTTAAAAGGGAGCTGTAGCCATAACCAATCTGATCATTTTTGTCTTCCAAATATGTTCTACTTACTTGTCTTTCCACATTTCTACTTCAACAAAAAAAATTGTGTTTTTTAAGGAGATTAATGAACTTAGTTTTCAAAGGTAAAAATATTTGGGAGGAAGTTGATATGAATTTTCTGTGTTCTAATTTAATGTATAAACTAAACACCAACTGATCAGAAGTACTCATTGAATACCCATTATATGCTCAGTACCTAGATGTATAAAAATGAGAACATAGTTTCTGTCTTCCACCTTTGGTTTCAGTGTCAGATTTTTTTAATCTGAAGATCTACTACTGGGAAGAAAATTTAGAATTTGAGAAAACTGTTTCTCTGGAGGAACAGATTTCTCTTTCTTTCTTCCTTTCACGTAATAAATGGAGTAAACAGACATCTTATTTAGGAAAATGAGGCAGTAATGCTCAATTTATATATCAAACTCCTGTAATTACTCTCCCTATTGCTAAAATTTTAAATTATTCCTTTTAAATAAATTCAGTCATCCGGGTATTTGAAGTAGATGCTTCTGTTAAAAAAAAAAAAAAAAAGAAAACTGTGGAAATTCCCTGGTGGTCCAGTGGTTAAGACTTGGCACTTTCACTACAGTGGCCCGGGTTCAAACCCTGGTCGGGGAACTAAAATCCCTCAAGCTGCGCAGCACAGCCAAAAAAACTTTAAGAAAAAAGAAAAAAAAAGAAAAACCAAAACTGCTAAGGAACAGAGTAAGAATGAATACTTTGAAATCACTGGAAATTTAAAATACATTGTTCTTGTCTTGCCAGGTAACTTGTAAGCTACTTGTCCATTAAATATTTCTGGAGTGCTCAAAATGTACCAGATATTATTCTAAGTTTTAGAATATAACAATGAATAAAATAGACCAAAAAGCCTGCCTACAAGGAGCATATGTTCTAGTTGGAGGAAACAACAAAGAAAACAAATAAGTCTTAGAGAACAAAGTAAAGCAGGGAAGAGGGATGAAGGAGCATCATTGGATGGGGTGCAGTTTAGAAGATCCGAGAATATGACATCGAGTAAAGATCTGAAAGAGTTGTAATAGCCATGCAGGTATCTTGCAAGAAGAGTGTTAAAAAAGTTTTGAAGCAGCATGATTCTGCTTAAATTTTTCTTCTGAAATGATGTTTTTATTCTTAGTGAAATTAACTTCCCCCCCGCTTTTTATGAATTGTCTGTCTTGTACTTGTTAATTTATTGTAGTCTTAATGCTTTTTAATTCCGTATATTGATGATTTAAACTCACTTCTGTTCTTAGCTGCCCACTAGGCTATTCTTTTTTTTTTTTTTTTTTGCGGTACGCGGGCCTCTCACTGTTGTGGCCTCTCCCACTGCGGAGCACAGGCTCCGGACGTGCAGGCTCAGAGGCCATGGCTCACGGGCCCAGACACTCTGCAGCATGTGGGATCTTCCCAGACCAGGGCACGAACTTGCATCCCCTGCATCGGCAGGCGGACTCTCAACCACTGCACCACCAGGGAAGCCCTAGGCTATTCTTAACTCAGCAGTCAAGAGTGATCCTGTGGGTTGGATCATGTCACTCCTCTGCATTAGATCCTCCAGTGGTTCACAATTTCACTTAAAATCAAAGTCCTTACAGTGGCCTATATAATCTGACCCCCATTTTCTTACTGACTTTTATTTTTGGATATTTGTTTCTTGTGGGGAAATTGCTATTATTGTTATGCTTTTTCTCTTTTATATTTTCTTACATGTATTAATGAGATATAGGAAAAGCATTGATTTTTCTATATTTATTTTATATCCCTACAGGTTTTTAAACTCAATTATAATTTTTAAATGTTTTCTCTTTGAGTTTTTTTGGAATGCATTCTACTTATATGCAAATAATAACCTTGCTTATTTTCTAACATTATACTTCATATTCGTATCTTATTGCATTGGTGAGAATTTTCAGAATCATGTTAAATAACAGGGGAAGGGTTCTACTTTAGGTTGGGAAGTAGAAAGACATGAAGGATCTTCATTCCCATTTTAATAACATGAAATCACTACATAAACCAAACAATCATAATCTTTAAAGCCACTGAAGACATATCAATACAAAGAAATCTTAAAAAAAAAAACAAAACTGAATTCCAGAGGGACAAGTGCTTCCTAGGTAATCAAAGGATATAAAGGTGCTTTCATTTCTGAGGCCAGAGGCTGAGATTGGGGCTAAGGCTGCCAGAAGAGTGAGCCTGCCTGAGGACAGTCTTTGCTGGGATAAGGAGAAGCCAGCCAAACTTTGAAAAACCTGTTTCAGATTTAAATCTGAAGGAACCGCAAGTGCAAAGATAATCATCTCTGCCCTGTAATTCTGTCCTGTTGAAATTTTGCTGAGACTGGGGTTAGGCAGTTTCATGAGCTCATAATTTTGAAGTCTCAAAATCTTGAAGGTTGCAGTCTCAAGGCTCTGTGGTCCTGAGCTGCTGTCATTTTATGGAGTTGCAGTCTTGAAGTCCTGTGGTTATGCAGTTTCAACACAGGGATTGACAAACATTTTCTTTAAAAGGCAAATAGTTAATATTTCAGACTTGTAGGCCATATGGCTCTTTGTTACAATTACTCAACTCTGCCACTGTAACACATTAGCAACCATAAACTAAATGTAAATACATGGCATTGTTGTGTTCTGATAAAACATTATTTATACAAACATGTATGCAGCCTTCAGGCTGGAGTTTATAGATCTCCAGGTTCAAAAACTAGCAGTTTCTGAGCTCTCCTGAATAGAAATCTGAGCTCACCTTCAGAACATTTGAACTAGAGGTAAACTTAGTCTAACCAAAGCTGCAACTAAACTTCTATCCAAAATCTGTCATGATTAATGATATCAGATGGACATTATGGACTGGGTGTTTCCTGTTTTCATCATTGCTCTGTGTAGATATACTGATTTACATCTGGTATCATTTAATTTAGTCTGAAGAACATCCTTTAACATTCCTTTTGGTACCGTTCTGCTATTGATGAATTCTCTCAGCTTTTGTTTGTCCAAAAAATACTTTATTTTGCCTTTGTTTTTGAAGGATATTTTCATAGGATATAGAATTTGAGATTAACAGGTTTTTTTTTTTTCTCCTTTCAAACCCTTTTTTACCCCATTAATCTTCTGGCTCCCTTGTTTCCGAAGAGAAATCATTGCTTATCTTAGTTCCTGTGTTTGTAATGTATTTTTTCTCCCCTCTCATAATGCTTTTAAGATTTTTACTTTATCAGCAGTTGGATCGTGTCTTGCCTTGGTTTGGTTTTCCTTGAATTTTTCTTGCACAAGTTTCACTGAACTTCTGGATCTATGGGATTATGGTTTTAATCAAATTTGAAATTTTTTCAGCTGTTATTTGTTTTAAATATTTTCTGCCCACTCTTTTCTGGGACCCCAGTAACATGTATGCTATACTTTTGGTATTGTCTTACAGGTCACTAAGAGTCTACTAATTTTTTCAGACTTTTTTTTCTCCTTATGCTTCCATTTGGATAGTTTCTATTGCTCAGTCTTCAGGTTCACTGACCTTTTCTCTGTATTTTTTAATCTGCAGTTAATCTCCCATGAATTTTTAAAATTTCAAGTACAGTTGACCCTCCATATCCACAGATTTAGCATCCACAGATTCAACCAATTGGGGATTGAAAATATTTGAAAAAAAGTTTTTTCCAGAAAGTTCCAAAAAATAAAACTTGAATTTGCCACGCACCAGCAACTGTTTATATAGCATTTACATTTTATTAGGTATTATAAGTAATCTAGAGATGATTTAAAGTATACAGGAGGATGTGCGTTGGTTATATGCAAATACTATACCATTTTATATGAGGGCCTTGAGCATCCTTGGATTTTGGTATCCACGGGGGTCCTGGAACCAATCTCCTATGGATACCAAGGGATGATTGTATTGTACTCTTCATCTCTAGTAGTTTCATTTGGTACTTTTTTTTTTTAATAGTTTCCGTTTCTCTTTTCAATATAGTCATGGTTTTCCTTAAATTCTGTAGATATTTATAATGGATGTTTTAAAGCCTTGTCTACTAATTCCATCATCTCTGTTATTTCTATGTTATTTCTACTTTCTATTGACTGGTTTTTATCCTGGTTTTGGATCGCTTTTTCCTGCTGTTTTATGTACATATATATATTTGGATGCTAGACATTATGAATGTTATATGGCTAATGGATTCTGTTGTCATCCTTTAAATTAGGAAGTTTGTTTTGTTTTGATAGGCAGTTATTTGTGGATCAGGTTGATATTTTCCAGAATTTTTTTTAAAGTTTTTTGGGGGCAAGTCTGGAGTAGCCTTTACTCTAAGAGTTAGTTTTTCCCCTACTGATTAAGTGACCCTCTGAGTCTGTGAATGCTCCCAGTGTTCAACAAGGTATCTCCGCTCTGGCTGGTCAGAACTTAGGCATTTCTTAGCCCAGCCTCAATGAATTTCACTCTATGCATACATAGCTTAGTACTCTGCTAAAACTCAGTAAGACTCCTGTTCATATTTCTGGAGCTCTTTCTCTACATAACTCTTTCCTCTCCAGTATTCTGCCCTGTAAACTTGAGCTACCTCAACCTACCTGAACTACAAGTTCTATTCTTAACTCAGTGAAATTTCACTGCTTAGGTTCCTCATACCTTGCCAAGGTCTGGGAAGAGGCTGCAGGCAGAAAGCCAGGGTAATGGAAAGACTCACCTTGTTTGTTTTCCAAATCTTACTTTAGTTCCTTGGAGGGAAAAAAAACAACAGCAACAACAATGCACATATAGAATGTAACCATAGTTGGTGTTTACCTGTGATTTTTTTTTTAAATACATCTTCTGATGAATGAGGAGAAAAAGATGTTCATGTTTTCATGATGCCCCTATTACCTATCACATTATAAATCCTGTTCTACCCTGTCTTATGTATTGACTTTATTACTTATAACATCTTTTGTCATGTTCATTTTCATTTATTTAATAAGTATTGAATGTGTGTAGTTACCATATCGACAGGATGGATCAGACATGGTATCCTGCTATTAGGATGTTTATAGTGTAGCCAGGAGAGAATATGTATATAGAATCACTAAATCCAAGATACAGATTGAAAATTACCAAAAATGAGTACAGATAAAAATGGTGTGGGGGGCTTCCCTGGTGGCGCAGTGGTTGAGAGTCCGCCTGCCGATGCAGGGGACACGGGTTCGTGCCCCGGTCCGGGAAGATCCCACATGCCGCGGAGCGGCTGGGCCCGTGAGCCATGGCCGCTGAGCCTGTGCGTCTGGAGCCTGTGCCCTGCAACGGGAAAGGCCACAGCAGTGAGGGGCCCGCGTACTGCAAAAAAAAAAAAAAATGGTGTGGGAAGCCATAAAGGTCTCAGTTGTTTCCTGTTTTACATATTGGATTTAAATGGGGAACTGCAAAAAAAAATTTTTTTCCATTTTAAAGCTTCTTATATGTTAATTTGAATTTAATTTTCATTCCATTTTAAATATAATGTATTTGTCTTTCAGAGTTTTGTTTTAGGTAATTTTTAGCAATTTAACTGGGAAATTAAAATATATCCTTAGAAGTTACATTATCAGGATAAACTAACTGCCCAGAAGAGAAGCCTGAGGTTTTATAATCTTGTTTCATTTGACTCTCAGTGGAGGAATCAGACATCATTGATCTGGAGAAACGCTATTGGTTGCTGAAGGCTCAATCCCGAACTGGACGATTTGATTTAGAGACGTTTGGCCCATTGGTTTCACCACCAATTCGTCCATCTCTAAGTGAAGGTAGGAACATTCTATTTCTACAGTGTTCCTTGCTAAACACACATAAGACCATCTTTTATTTCTAACCAATACATCTTAACTCTAAAAGGCTATAATGTTACAAGTTTGCAAGTTTCTTGCAAATAGTGTAGTTTAGTGGGAAAAAAAACTAAATTGGGAATTATAGTCTTGAGCTTCCTATTCTACCTATGTAGCCTTGCATAAGTCAGTTTTGCTCTCTCACCTGTACATTCTCATATATATAAAACATTTTGACCGAGACAGTGGTTACAAAACAGTACTCCAGTGAGGTGCCTCAGCATCTGGTGCAGGGATTAGGGAGGTGGCCACTGAGCAGGCAAAGCTCTAGGTTTCCACACATAGCCCCACCTGTTCCCTCACCGCAAGAGCCTCCACTGTTTTTATTTTACATAAGAAAGTTCCACTGGGGAATTACCTGGCGGTCCAGTGGTTAGGACTCTGCACTTTCACTGCTGAGGGCCCGGGTTCAGTCTCTGGTTGGGGAACTAAGATCCTGCAAGCCGTGTGGCGTGGCACCAAAAAAAAAGGAAGAAGGTTCCACTGTTCTATCCCTCCCTCCCTCCCCTGCCCCAAAAAGATTAAGAAACCACTGGACTGGACCATCTCTATGCTCCCCACTTAGCCCTAAACTTTTCATTGCTATAACTTAAAAAAAAAAAAAGTTAGTAATGCAAAGGGTAGTTGTTGGTGATATCACAAAAACCATATTTGGAATCTGAATACTTGGGTTCTGCTTCTGGTTCAGACCTTTTTAAACTTTTCTAACTTTTGGCAAGTCATGTAACTACTTCTAGCTTTGATTTTCTACTTTTTAAACTGAGGGCACAGAAGTAGAGTCTTACAGACAATCTGTATTCTTCACATTCCCAGTGTATTTCAGAAATACCTGTTTGGGGAGCCAGAACAGATAGGGCTTGTACCTACTTCAAAGGTGCAGTTGTGTTTTTACCTTTCTAGAATTGGAGAGTGATAAGTCATTTTATTTGAAAACAAAATTATTCCATTTCTATTTTTTACAAAAGGTTTGAAAACCACAGGATTATATTATAAATTCCCTTTTATTTCTGAATTTTAAAATATTTATAAATATTAAGTAATACAAAGAAGACTGCAGTACAGAATTTCTTTCTTTGGTAATATAGTGTGTTATTTTTCTTTGCTTCATGAAAGAGCTTAATGGAGCTTATTAATAACAACACAGTATATCTTTGATATGCAGTTCAACTTTTCTTCTTTTTTCCTTTTTCTTCTTAGTCTTTCCAAATAAGGATAATTGTGGTCTCTGACATTTTTTTTCAGTTCTTGATTTTTTAAACTGATTTTTATTTTTTACAGCTAAAGTCATTTTGAGCTATAGGAATTGATATAAAATAGAGACAGGCAGGCAAACAAAACCAAATACTAAATAATAGTAATGTATTTTCTGCTAGAAAGTTAAGTTTTATAATTATACCAGGAAAAAGAGAAATACTTCCTAGGACAATGGGAACTACTGATAAACTTTTTTTTTTTTTAATTCAGTCAGTTTATGGGAGTCATGCCTCCTTTCATAAACATGTCCTTATTACCATTAGGAAGTTTGTTTGTTGTGATTTACATTGTCTTCCTATTTTACAGGTTTGTTTAATGCTTTTGATGAAAATCGTGACAATCACATAGATTTTAAGGAGATATCCTGTGGGTTATCAGCCTGTTGCAGAGGACCCCTGGCTGAAAGACAAAAATGTAAGTGTGTTAAACACTATCACAAAATTTGCAAACTATACAGCGAAAAAAATCAGCATTCATTCATATAAAAATCATCTGTGGATTGAGGCTTGAATTTTCATTACTCTGGCAAATAGCAGTCTCATGTTGAGCTTTTACTGAGGTCTCTGTAAGGATTCAGTCACCTATTTTCTGTGGAGTGATTTGGGATTTGTCATTAGTAACGGGGTTGATTTTTCCAGATGAATGTGCAGCTCATGATAAATGAACTACATCAGTCATGATGTATTTGAAAATGTTAAGCATTTAGAAAATATTTTCTGGTAGTCTATAGAGAATTTTGTGTCTTGCATGACTTGAAGTATAACTTACTTTCTGTCACTTGAATACATTAGTATTTTATTAGCAAAGTGAAATTTATGATCAAAACACAGTTTTATTAAATACTAAAATGGTCTTTTAAGCCTAACTAAAATGTTATAGTGTAATTTATAAGCATATTGAATTAATAAATCTTAACTATATTTGATAAAATGCAACAGTTTAGGTTCCAACATTTAATTGGAACCTAATTCTAATATATTTACAAGTGTCATTATCTCTGTGTCTTTCTAAAATACAGCTTCACAAATGTTGCCTATGTGGGGTATGCTACTTGTTATTTGATATTCTTCAGTAATGTGCTGTGATGCACTCCATTGATTTAATAGCATAATTATTATGGGAGTATATGAAATAGATAAGTATGTAATCTAAAAAATGTATATTCCTTTTTTCTTCCCTGATATGGTATACCATTATTCCAACCTGGCTTTACGATAGATTATTTGTTCCCATTAAAGTTCAAATATTAAATAAAGAGGCCAAAATCTTTGCTTTTCAATTGAGGTTTATTATTGCCTTAAAAAAATTTTAATTTCTTTTTTGCTAGTGGAAGTTAATAAACTAGAGTGATTCATTTGATGTTAATTAGCAAAGTGCTGCTATTTCTAATTCTTAGTCTGTTGTATATAAACAAAGAATTGAAGAGTTAAAATTGTTCTTTGGCAAAAAATGAGTGTGCCTTAATTACATTGGAGAGGCAAAATCTTTATACAGTTATCCCTCAGTATCTGCTGGGGATTGGTTCTGGGACCTCCTCGGATACCAAAATCCATGTATACTCAAGTCCTTGTATAAAATGGCATAGTATTTGCATATAACCTATGCACATCTTGTGTAGTTTAAATCATCTCTAGGTTACTTATAATACCTAATATAATGTAAATAGTTGTAAATACAATGTAGATGCTATGTAAATAGTTGCCAGTGTGGCAAATTCAAGTTTTGCTCTTGGGGACTTTATGGAAAATTTTTTTCTTAATTTTTATATATTTTCGATCTGTGGTTGTTTGAATCTGCAAATGTGGAACCTGTGGATACAGAGGGCCAACTGTACCACCTTGTTATTGTTGATTCTTAATGTAGATGGAACATTTTCAACATTGTGAGAATCAACTCTGAAGTGATCAGTTTTAAATAGTACAAATTAATTTAAAGGCTTGAATTACCTCCTCAAAATCTGTGAGGTATTGTACAGTAATTTGGCTCTTATTTTTCAGTTTGCAAGGAATTTAACTCTAGATTTGGGGGAAGGATAGGGTTCTCCAACCTGGCTAATGATGTAGATAGAGAGACTTAGCAAGTATGTGCAGGAAGTCCTACAAGTTCAGAGGACTTTAATGACATAGTGTGCTCCAGATAAGCAGACTTAATCCAGAATATACTTGCTTAAGAAACTAAGTAATTTTACTAAGGCAGCTTCCAGTAAAACGTATTGTACTTCAGAATACTTCATAAGAGTTTCTTTTGTTTAGTTTGCTTCAAGGTGTTTGATGTTGACCGTGATGGAGTTCTCTCCAGGGTTGAACTGAGAGACATGGTGGTTGCACTCTTAGAGGTCTGGAAGGACAACCGTACCGATGACATCCCGGTAAATTCTGGTTGTATACATCTTGTTGCATGTAAATTTCCAACAGGAAAATGGAGTGAAAAATTTTAAAAAGAGATCAAGAGAAAGGGATTTGTTATTACCTCTAGTTGCTATATTATGCTACTCAAAATATCCATAGCTGAAGGTACAAAATTGGAAAAAGAATTTGCCTTAGAAAATTTCATAAACTGAGTGTATTGTGTAAAGTAAAAATGAAACCAGAGGGAAATTGGCTTAATTTTTTAAAGCAAGTGTAACAATCTATTAATGGTAATTTAAAAAAATACTTGACCTGGGCTTCCCTGGTGGCGCAGTGGTTGGGAATCCGCCTGCCGATGCAGGGCACACGGGTTCGTGCCCTCGTCCGGGAAGATCCCACATGCCGCGGAGTGGCTGGGCCTGTGAGCCATGGCCGCTGAGCCTGCGCGTCCGGAGCCTGTGCTCCGCAACGGGAGAGGCCACAACAGTGAGAGGCCCGGGTACCGCAAAAAAAAAAAAAAAAACTTGACCAAAATGTCGTATACCTTAGTCACTGACTAATAAAGATGATATCTACTCTTTTCTAATTACTTCTTTGGGTTTCTGTTTTTAAAGGAATTACACATGGATCTATCTGACATTGTAGAAGGCATATTGAATGCACATGACACCACAAAGGTGAGTCTCGCTGGGACTAATCCTTTTCTAAAAATACCTTGTACTCTGAATTGGTTTATATAGTTTATATATATATTTAAATCTCTTCTACCTCATCCCCACCAAGTGCTTATTTGGATCTGTTGTTACAACACCTCCAAGTTGTCTCTAAAGATAGCCCATTCCATGTTTAAACAACTCCATTAAGTGTTATATACATAAAAACATTTATTATATTTTATAAGCTAGGCATTTTATAAAAATTAAGTAGACACAGCCGTTGCCATCATTTATAATCTTTATTTCTCCCATTTTAATAAGTTATGGTAGGGCTAGCCTTATACTGAGTGAAAGAATGCACAGAAAAAAAGAACACATATTGTATGATTCCATTTATATGAAGTTCGAGAACAGAGGCAAAACTTAAAAATGGTAACAGGTGTTACAACAGTGATTTCGGGGATGAGTGATTTAACTGGGGAGGACCATAAGGATATTTGGGATGATGGAAATGACCTTTTATCTCAGTCTGGGTGGTACATATGTTCTTTTACAAAATTTAAAAAGTAATATTGGTAAAGATCTCTTCTGAGTTCTTTAATGGCAGCCAGAATAAGCATGTAATCAATAGCTTATATATATTTTGCCTTCTGTATGAAAATGTAATTTTTGGTACACTTTGACACCAAGAAAATATTGCTTTACTCAACTTATAAGAGTAATGTTAAATTGTATTCTGGGGAAATGTAATGTAGATACTCATTTTTTATATTTATTAAATTCTTTTAAATCTCTAAGAATTCTGATAAAATTACCAGATATTTCTAAGAAGGTCTTAGAAAATTGTTAGGATCAAAGGGCATAATCCAAAGAGTCTGCAAAAATGCTTTCAAAATTAGTAAATGCTTCATTTTCCCTACTCAGGGCCTTTTGTGGGTTCCGTAAGTGACCTTTGAACCAGAAGATACTGTGAGTTATTTCCCAGGTCTTATTGGAGGAAGAAGATTGTTGGGGATAAATTGTCCTCATTGCCATTGACTATTTCAACAAAATTTGGTTACTTTTAAACTTATCCTAGCTGGCCTACTTCTCAGATGAACACATAGCATCTACCTTAAATTATTGGTTTTCTTTCAGACATATGACAATTAGAAGTCTAATAAACCAGATTTTATTCAAATAGTATAAAAAATGAGATCTTTTAAAATACTGTTTCACTTTCAGATGGGCCATCTTACTCTAGAAGACTATCAAATCTGGAGTGTGAAAAATGTTCTTGCCAATGAATTTTTGAATCTACTTTTCCAGGTATGTTTAAGGTAAATGACAGGTACAGAGGACAGTGGTACCAGTAGTTCTGCATCTTTTCCATATGTAATAGTTATTACAACTAGGCTACAAAACCATATATTATAAAAAGAACTACATTATCCCATACACGACCTGAAGGATGGTGAGAGAGCATGAGTGCCTACTGAAGTTTCTCAAAGTCATGAGACGATAGGAGGGTAGAATAGAGCTGATTATGTTTATCTTACAAGTAATGACAGGAGAATGTAGATACATAGAGAATAATTTGCTATTTTTCTTCATTGTTGTCTTGTTTAAAGGCCCCTCCTAACAAGTAAGGCTGTGTGAACAGAGAGATGGATCATAAGTAGGCAGGTGTAAATTTTTCACAAAATATACAATCTTCCCAGTTAGGAGATTATCTTAGATGCAAGACTGTTTCTCAGTTCTGTTTTTTTTTCTAATTCTTTAGAAGGTCCAAAAAAGATTGAAGGAGAAGGAGGAAAGAATAGCTGCTAGGAGTGAGCAGCCATATTTTAACTGTTTTCCCAGTTAAAATACTTCTCTTGCTCCAATTAAAAAAAATAACTTATGGTTTCCCATTTTTCATGGTTCTTTATAAATATTTGTTGATTTAATAGTGATATTTTAGATTCTCCTTATTATATTTTCCTTTCCTTGTAAAAGCATCCCTGTGAAAGTCAGAAAGGTTTAGTATCTTTGTATCATGATCTTCCATTGCAAATAAAGAGTAACTTGTCTGTGACACAACAATGTTAGAATACATGGAAATTGAACTCTTCCTTATAGCTAATGACTAATTAATGTATATTTAAAGCATATGCAATCTGATAAGCCTATAATATCCATATAAATCACTCAGCTGCTCCACTATCAGTTTTCAGCAGGGATTTAAGTTGATGGCTTTGTAAAATAAAAAATGTACAAAAATAATATAAATCACTACTATAAACAGAAATGACTTGCTTGGTAATACGAAAATTGATCAGCTGTTTTTTTATCTCATTTAAAATAATATTCTCAACTACTTTAAGTCATAATTAGTTATACAAACATTTTGACCACTTAAGTAAACTTTGTGTTCACTTAATATATGAGTAAGCAGACTGTTATGCTAATTAGTTTTATTTTCTATCTGTGTCTTAAAATAGAGTTAGCTGGTAAGTTCAGTGATAAAAGCTTGAATTATGCTCTTATTTTATTTGCCAAGATCCCACTCTTGCCTGAGTATTTAAGTGTAACATAAGTATCAGTAGAATTAGTAAACCATTCCTGTGGTAATACTTTATTTTCAATCCTTTTTAATAAACTCAGTGCCCAATATTTTGCAGAGGAAGCATGCTAAACATGAGCAGGATCTTCTATCTTATACATTTGTCAGAAAGTATCAAATGTTAAATAATGTGGTAAGCAGAATAACTCAGCCTACCCCCACCCCCACCAATATCCATGCCCTAATCCTTGGAACCTGTGAATATGTTATTTTACATGGCAAAGGGGATTTTGCAGTTGTATGAGTTTAAGGACTCTGAGATGGGGAGATTGACCTGTATTATTCAGATGGGTCCAGTCTAATCACATGAGTCCTTAAAAGTGGAAAATCTTTCTCAACTGTGGTCAGAGAGAAAGAAATGACGTTGGAAGAAGAGTGAGAGAGGTGCAAGTGGCTAGCTTTGAAGAAAGAGGAAGGGGCCGCGAGCAAAGGAATGTGGGTGAACTCTAGAAGCTGGAAAAGGCAAGGAAGCATATTCTTCCTTTGACCTCCGGAAAGGAATACAGACAGCCCTGTTGCTGTCTTAATTTTTAGCCTAGTGAGATCCATGCCTTACTTTTGACCTACATAACAGTAAGATAATGAATTTGTGCTGTTTTAAGCTGCAAATTTTGTGATAATTTGTTACAGCAGTAATAAAAAAAAACCGATACAGAGGGAGGTAATCCATATTTATGGATTGGAAGGCTCAATACTTTAATGATGTCAATTCCCCTTCAGTTGATTTAAAGATTTGTGCACTCACAATCAGAATCCCAAAAAGTTCATTGTTGTCATTGTGTTTTTGCAGAACTTGACAAGCTGATTCTAAATACACAGAGAAGTATGAAGGGCCAAAAATAAAAATAGCAAAGGTGATATTAAAGAACAGTGGACTTGTATTACCAGATATTAGAACTTGTTATAAAATAACAGTATTGGGCTTCCCTGGTGGCGCAGTGGTTGAGAGTCCACCTGCCGATGCAGGGGACACGGGTTCGTGCCCCGGTCCGGGAGGATCCTACATGCCGCGGCGCGGCTGGGCCCGTGAGCCATGGCCGCTGAACCTGCGCGTCCAGAGCCTGTGCTCCGCAACAGGAGAGGCCACAACAGTGAGAGGCCCGCGTACCGCAAAAAAAAAAAAAAATAACAATATTAAGACAATGTGATATCTGCATAAAGTTAGACAAACCAGTGGAACAGTATTGAGAGTTCTTAAACAGACCTACATAGGTGTGATCACTTGATTTATAACAAAGAAGACATTGCATTGCAGATGCAAAGGGGTGGTCTTTTCAGTAAGTGGTACTGAATTAATTAGTATTCATATGGTGAAAACATGCCTCATTATTCCCACCCCATTATAATACATGAAAAGTAATTTAGGTAGATTATAAATCTAATAAATTTGAACGGTAAACAATAAAATGTCTAGAAAATAATATAGGAGATATTTTAATGACTTTGAGGTGGCAAAGAGTTCTTAAACAGGACGCATGCAGCAATGAAGACCCAATGCAGCCAAAATACTTCCAGAGAGCACTAAGCATAAAGAAAAGTTTTAAGCTGGACTTCAGTAAAATTAAGAATTCTTTTTATCAAGAGATACCATTAAGAAAATGAAAAGAGGGACTTCCCTGACGGTCCAGTGGTTACGACGCCACGCTTCCAATGCAGGGGACACGGGTTCGATCTCTGGTTGGGGAACTAGGATTCCCCATGCCACGTGGTGTGGCCAAAAAAAAAAAATGAAAAGATAAGAATATATTTGCTTTATCTGTATCCAACAAAAGACTTGTATATAGGGCATACAAAGAGCAAAAATCAATGAAAAAAAGGCAGAAGCTCAATATCAAAGTGTACAAAAAACTTGAACAGGTGCTTCACAAACGAGAATATCCAAATAGCTAATAATTATGAAAGGGGGCTAACTTCTTTAGTCATAATGGAAATACATTTTAAAATCACTCTTGGAGTACCATTAGACATCCATTAGAATGGTTAGCTTTGAGGTGATATGAAGCATTGTTGAGGATAGCAAGAAACTGGAACTCTTACACATTGCCAGTAGGAATATAAATTCTTACAAGTATTTTGGAAATTGTTTGGCTGTTTTTATGTATACTCTATGACTCAGCAAATCTACCCCATGTATGTACCCTACAGAAACTTGTATATCTGAGCACCAAGAAACATAGAATAAGTTCTTATAAGCATTTTTTGTTACAGCCCCAAACAGAAAATGACCCGAGTACCTATCAACAATAAATACATAAACAGAAATGGTGGCACATGCATACATATGGTTTACTTTAAAACAATAAAAATAAATATACTGGTGCTACACACAACCACATGGATGAATCTTACATAATTTTGAGTGGAAAATACTGGACCAGAAAATTCAAAAGCAGACAAAACCAATCCATGGTGGTAGAATGTAGTAGAGTGAACACATTAAAGGGGTACAGTGGTGTCTGGGAAAGAACTCAAAGTGGAACTTTGGGAGAGGTAGCAATGTTCTGTTTCTTGACTGGATGAAGGTTACATAGGTGTGTTTACTTTGTGAAAAGTCAATAAACTGTACACTTAAGATTTGTTCACTTTTAACACTTTGCTGTACATGTGAAACTAACACAATATTGTAAATCAGCTATACTTCAATTAAAAAATCTTTTTAAAATATTGTTCACTTTTAAGCATGTATATTATATTTCCTTTTCATTAAGTTTGCTTACAAAAACCCAGATACCTGTGCTTCCCTCGTGGCGCAGTGGTTAAGAATCCACCTGCCAATGCAGGAGACACGGGTTTGAGTCCTCATCCAGGAAGATCCCACATGCCGCGGAGCCACTAAGCCCGTGCACCACAACTACTGAGCCTGTGCTCTAGAGCCCATGAGCGACAACTACTGAGCCCATGTGCCACAACTACTGAAACCTGCACGCCCTAGAGCCCGTGCTCTGCAACAAGAGAAGCCACCACAATGAGAAGCCTGCGCACCGAAACCAAGAGTAGCCCGCGCTCACCACAACTAGAGAAAGCCCGCGCGCAGCAACGAAGACACAACGCAGCCAAAAATAAATTTAAAAAAAAAACAAAACCCAAAGCCCAAGTATGCATCAGTAGGAGAATGGATAAAATGGTATTGTCAAACAGTGGACTGTTACTCAGCAATAAAAAAGAATGAACTACTGATACATGCCTGAATCTTGTAAACCTAATTTGTGTACTGTTAATTGTACCTCAAAATGTAAACAAAACTATAAACAGGCATGCTGATGTATTTACAGGGAGCTGTACTAATAGCTATAATTTACTTTGAAATGCATGTAAAAATTAAGATGATGAATTGAGGGATGAATAGATTAAGTATAATAAAAATGTTAATGTTAGACTTAGGTGATGGGAATGAGGTGTTCAGTGTAAAATTCTTTCAACTTTTCTGTATTTTTGAAAATTTTCATGTTAAATGTTGGGGGAAAAATCATATCTTTTGTGATGATATTTAGAGAAGGCAAATAAGTTGAGAAAATGAGCCTTAAAAAGCATATTTAGGGCTTCCCTGGTGACGCAGTGGTTGAGAGTCCGCCTGCCGTTGCAGGGGACACGGATTCGTGCCCTGGTCTGGGAAGATCCCACATTCCGCGGAACGGCTGGGCCCATGAGCCATGGCTGCTGAGCCTGCGCGTCCAGAGCCTGTGCTCCGCAATGGGAGAGGCCACAACAGTGAGAGGCCCGCGTACCACAAAAAAAAAAAAAAAAAAAGCATATTTAGCACTAGTGGCAATAATGTTTTTCTTAGAGTTGTTCAAATTGAAATGCCACCATTATCCTTCATTTTCTGTGTCCTTTTCATCTCCCCTTCACCTCTCTGCCCAGGTGCCATGGTATACTCTTCAGATTTCAGGAAAGGAAGTAATATTCTCTATGTGAGATAATTAAGATATATAGTGTTAATGAAATATTCTGAAAAGTAGTTTCTTCCTTTCTTTCTCCTTTTCTTCCTTTCTTCCTTTCTCTGTCTCTGTCTCTGTCTCTCTCTCTCTCTCTGTCTCTTTTTTATCACGCAGAGATTTGGAAATTGCCTTCCATTGCAATGGTTTGTTTAAAAAGAAACAACAGAACAGAAAATTTAAGTTTAAAGTTCAGATTTGCTTAAGTGGATCATTGATAATTCATCAATTGAAAGCTATTGCTGATTTAGATTCCCATCTAGAATATGGATCTCATACAGAGAATGTGAAATAGTCTATAGTCCAGTCATTGGCACCAAAGAAGTTTAATTTACCACTTTTATCTCTAGGTATGTCACATAGTTCTGGGGTTAAGACCAGCTACTCCAGAAGAGGAAGGACAAATTATTAGGTAAGTTTGTAGTTTCAATCTGTACATTTTTCATTATATAGTTGAAATTTCTGACACCTGAAATATATTGTTACTGAGTAACAGCATGTCCCATTTTAACGTTATCATTGCAATAGCACTTTGTTTCTCCAAAACAGTTACATAATGAAATTTTTTGTTAAACTAACTTCCTAACCAAGGGATTGGGTTAAGATATTTAAAGTGTACAATGTGGTGACTTGATATATTGTATACATTATGAAAGGATTCCACCCATTGAGTTAATTAACACACCATCATCATCAGCTCACATATTTATTTACCTTTTGGGGGTGGGGGTGAGAACATTTAAGTTCTGCTGTCTTAGCAGGTTTCATTTATATAATAGATTGTTATCAACTATATCACATTGGATTTGAAGACCTTATATATCTTATAATGGAAATTTGTACCTTTTTACCGACCTCTGTTTCTCCCAGCCCCTGGCAGCCACTTTCCTCTTCAGTTTCTGAATTTGACTTTTTTTTTTTTTATATCATGCAGTATTTGTCTTTCTCTGTCTGGCTTATTTCACCTAGCTTAATGCCCTCCAGCTTCATCCATGTTTTTGTAAATGACATGATTTCCTTCTCTTTTAAGGCTGAATAAAATTCCATTTTATATATATAAAAACACCACATTTTCTTTATCCATTCATCCGTTTTGGGACACTTAAGATTGTTTCCATACCTTGGCTAGTGTGAATAATACTGCAATGAACTTGGGAATAGAGCTGTCTCCTCAAGATAATGATTTCGTTTCCTTTGGATATATACCCGGGAGTGGGATTGCTGGATCATATGGTAGTTCCATTTTTAATTTCCTGAGAAACCTCCACACTGTTTTCCGTGATGGCTGTATCAGTTTACATTCCCACCAACAATGTACAAGGGTTTCTTTTCTCTACATCCTTGCCAGCATTTGTTATCTCTTATCTTTTTATAATAGCCATCCTAAAAGATGTGAGATGATATCTCATTGTGGTTTTGATTTGTATTTCCCTCATTTTTAGTGATGTTGAGCACCTTTTCATGTAGCCATTGGCCATTAGTATGTTTTCTTTAGAAAAATGTCTATTCAGGTCCGTTGCCCATTTTTTTTTTCTTTGCCCATTTTTTTAATTGGATTGTTTTGGTTTTTTGCTAGTGAATTATATGAGTTCTTTGTATATTTTGGATATTAACCCCTTATCAAATATGTGGTTTGCAAATATTTGCTCCCATTTTATAGGCTGCCTTTTCATTTTGTTGATGGTTGCACTATTGACACTCTATCACATATGCACATACGTATATACCTCTGATGGAATTTGTAAATTTTTTACAAAAATGAGAGTATTCTGAAATATAGTTTTACTTTCTGCTTACATTTCCACTGCAGATAATATAAAATGACACTTGTATTTATCAATAAAATCCTCTTATAATTTAAATGATTGTCTAATAGGTCCTATTCATCCCCTAATTTTATCTCTATTTTTCTTTAACATAAGTATATTGGAACAATTTAGTAATAAAGTCTATAAGCCTTTGATTAGGGATTTACTTAGGCAGAATTATTGAAGTCATATACCTGGGTTAATGAGCCTGTATATTTTTATAGTTATAATTCAATTTTTAATACCTTAAGTATCTTTCATTGCTTTAGGATTACTATTATACTACATGTTTATATAGAAAGTTTTAGAAATATGACTGAATCTCTACTAAACTTTGCTTTTAGAATAAAGTCTCAACATATAGTTTGTCACTTGACTTTTTCCTAAAGTAGTGTGTATAACTACTTTTTTAGTAGTTTCTTTTGGCTTTGGACTAATGGATAAAAGAGAGTTTACTGAAACAGTTGTTGGGAACACCAGAGAACAAGATTACATAGTCACATTTAAATAGGCAGTGCCAATTGAGATTTAGGTTAGTTGAAGTAGTAAATATATTTTGTTTTTAAAATGGATTTTTAAAAATAGTTCTTAAAGAAGGTTAGGCAAAATCCATTTTTTTAAAATGTTGTTTTCATAAAAACTGTAGTCTTGTGTAGTCTTTTTAATTTTCATACTCAGAAGACTTCTTCTTATTTACAGTTTACAGATGTTGACAGTGTTGCTTGATTTTCTCTAATGTTTAACTCTCGTAAAATAAAAATTAAAAATACATTGAAGTGTACAAATGAGATAGTGTAAGGAAATACTAAAAGGCTTTTATGTAGCTGCAGTAGCTTTTTTTTCTGACAGCACTGCAATATAATTTCATATTATACTAGTATCTTCTTAAGTCATTATGACTTAGCATAGATATTAAGAATGCTGTGTAAACTGTATATATATTTCTTGGCTTAATTATTTTGCAAATGTTCATAGCAACCCTATTTAAAAATATAATGTTGAGATAATCTTATATTTTTATAAAACGTTGTCCTTTGCAAAATACTTCCACTTGGGTTATTTCATCTAGTCCTCAGAATAACCGCATGAAATTAATTTCATCATCCCATTTTGTAAAAGAGAAAACTGAGATTCACAAAAGTTGAGGAACTTACCTAAAATTACATGGAGGTGGCAGAATCAAGTCTAGGACTTTTTTCATTAAAAACACTACTGCTTTCTGTATTTTTCAATAAATCTGAATTTTAAATCCTAGGTTCCAAATTTTTTATTTCATTTGGATTTCTGAGTTTTGTTTTATTTTGCCTCCATTTTTCACGTCAAAAATTCATTTTACTGTGATGGTTTTTGATGGATGAGTCAGGGAATCACACCTCTAGTTGCTAGACGGGATGCTACCTGATTCATGAATCATTGAATAAACTGAACTAGATCTTCAAAAAAAAATTTTTTTTTAATAAAAAGTAAAGGATGAGGAACTTCCTTGGTGGTCCAGTGGGTAGGACTCCACACTCCCAATGCAAGAGGCCCGGATTCAATCCCTGATTGGGGAAATAGATCCTGCACGCATGCCACAACTAAAGAGTTCGCATGCCACAACTAAGAGCCGCATGCCGCAGCTACGGAGTCTGCCTGCTACAACTAAAGATCCCACGTGCTGCAACTAAGACCCAGCACAGCTAAAATAAATAATAAATAAATAAATATTTTAAAATAAATAAAGGATGAGTCAGGTTGTTACATAGGCAATGAAGTGAAAGAAATATTTGTCTCAAAAAAAAAAAAGAAAGAAAGAAATATTTGTCGCTAACTTAAAGAATCAGTACTTTTTTTAAAGATCAGTATCATGGACTTCCCTGGTGGTGCAGTGGTTAAGAATCCGCTTGCCAATGCAGGGGACACAGGTTCAATCCCTGGTCTGGGAAGATCCCACATGCTGCAGAGCAGCTAAGCCCGTGTGCCACAACTACTGAGCCTGTGCTCTAGAACCCATGTGCCACAACTACTGAGCCTACGTGCTTAGAGCCCCTGCTCTGCAACAAGAGAAGCCACCGTAATGAGAAGCCTCCGTACCGCACTGCAACAAAGAGCAGCCCCCGCTCACTGCAACCAGAGAAAGCCCACACGCAGCAATGAAGACCCAAAACAGTAAAAAAAAATTAATTAATTAATTAATTTAAAAATCAGTATCATGATTTCTGCAATGGCTGAGTGAAGATCTCAGCAAATTCTCTCCCCGAAAAGCAACTGGGCAAAATTGTCAGCCAACCATTTCAGGACTCTGAAAACTGAACAGAGTTATTCAACAAATTGAGAAGCATTTATTCAAGAAAAACTACTAAACCTTGGTAAGAATAATGGGATTCTGTAGTATTTCTACCTGAGACTGTTCCCATGCCCTCCCATCCAACAGATCTGCATGATAGTTTTACCAGGGCAGGCCAGAGAGGGCTGACTTGATTTGCAGTAGAGCAGGGCTGAGTGCCTGGCCAAGAGAATTGTAAAAAAAAAAATGGGGGTGGGGGGTGGAATTAGAAGTTTGGGATTAACATATACACACTACTGTATATAAAATAGATAAACAACAAGGGCCTGCTGTATAGGGAACTATATTTGATATCTTGTAATAATCTATGATGGAAAAGAATCTGAAAGGTATATATATATATATATATATCTCTGAATCACTTTGCTGTACATCTAAAACTAACACAACATTGTAAATTGACTATACTTCAATTAAAAAATGAAAGCAAAAAAAGAAAATAAGAATATAAACAATCTTATAAAAATATTGTAAAAAACAGTAGAGATTACATGGTGGCAAACAATCAGGGAACATCGCTAGCTTGGGGTTGAGGTACTGGTTAAGGGAAGCAGCAGACGGACAGCCCAGTCAAAATTTTAACAAAGACATCCAGAGAACAAGATAACCATAGTGAGTAAACTTCCCCATATTCTAAATGATTTGGAAGGCTGCTAGTATATACAAGACTACATGCAAGCTCAGAAGACACCAAAGCGAGCCTTAGATGTCTATTCATTCCTGGTTTAATGGGAATCCTTGCACATGCAGAAAGTAAAAACCTTCCCTTGCACAGAGAAGGTTTGTAACCTTTCTGAACTTTGCATGTGTTTCTCAAATGGTGAACACAGATCCATCAGAGAAAAGGTGCAAGTGGCTCCAGGTGTTTAAGCACAGCCTCTCACCAGTCATTGGCTGGCAAGTAAGTTATGCTCTTCCCAAGAAATCCAGGCTGAAAAATAAATACAAGAAATAATAATAAAACTGGGACTTCCCTGGTGGTCCAGTGGTTAAGTCTGCCTTCCAATGCAGGGGACGTGGGTTTGATCCCTGGTCGGGGAACTAAGATCCCACATGCCGTGGGGCAACTAAGCCCGCGTGCCACAACTACTGAGCACACGGGCCACAATTAGAGAGCCCAGGCACCACAACTAGAGAGTCCATGCGTTCTGGAGCCCATGCGCCACAGCTAGAGAGAAGCCCACATGCCTAAACGAAGATCCTGCATGCCACAACTAATACCCAATGCAGCCAAAAATAAAATAAATAAATAAATATTTAAAAATAATAATAAAACTGAGCAGCCTTATACTTGCAGAAGAGACAGACTCTACAGAATTAGTTCTGGAAGTCACAAGGAAGAACACACGGGGGGGCGGTCAGAATCCAGAGTTGCTGAAATATATTATCAAATATGTCTGATTTTCGATAACAAAAAATTACAAGACATTCAACAAAATAGGAAAATATGACCCGTATACGGAGGGAAAACTAGTTGATAGAAACTGTCTCTGAGGTGGCCACTGATGTTAGACTTAGTACGCAGACTTCAAAGCAGTATTTGAATGTAAGTGTTTTCAAAGAACTAAAGTAAGCTTTGTTTAAAGAATTAAAGTATCATGACAATGACTGCTTAAATACAAAATATCAGTAAAGAGACAGAAATTTTAAAAGAGAAGCCAATAGAAATTCCGGAGTTGAAAAGTACAGTAAGTGAAACAAAAATTCACAGCAGATTTGAACCGACAGAGAAATAACCAGCAAAATATAATATAAACCAATAAATTTTTCGAATATGAAGAACAGAAACAAAAGAATAAATAAAAGTGAACAGCACTTCAGAGACATATGGAATGCCAGAAATAAGTATACCAACATAAACGTAATGGAAGTTCCAGAAGGAAAGGAGGGAGAGAGAAAAGAGCAGAGAAAAATATTTGACAAATTAGTGGCTGAACCTTCCAAAATGTGTTGAAAATCAGTAATTCAAGAATTCCAGTGAACTGCAAGTAAGTGAAACATAAAGAGATTCATATCTAGACACATGGTCAAACTGTTCAAAGCTATAGGCAAAGAGAAGATCTTCAAAGCAGGAAGAGAAAAATGACTTCTTTTGTAGACAGCAACCCCAAGTCAACAGCTGACGTTCTTAAAAGATGGAGGTCAGTAGCCAGTGGGATGGCATTTAAAATGCTGAAAGGGGGCTTCCCTGGTGGCGCAGTGGTTGAGAGTCCGCCTGCCAATGCAGGGGACACGGGTTCGCGCCCCGGTCCAGGAAGATCCCACATGCCGTGGAGCGGCTAGGCCCGTAAGCCATGGCCGCTGAGCCTGCGCACCCGGAGCCTGTGCTCTGCAACGGGAGAGGCCACAACAGTGAGAGGCCTGCGTACCACAAAAAATAAAAATAATAAAAAATAAATAAAAATAAAATAAAATGCTGAAAGGGGAAAAACTGTCAATCCAGAATTCTTTATCCAGCAGAACTATCTTTCAGAAATGAAGGTAAATATAAATACTGAATTTGTTGCTAGTAAACATGTCCTAAGATAAATGCTAAAGAAACTTCTTCAGGCTGAAAGGAAATGACACCAGACACTTGGTAATTTGACTCCACACAAAGAAATATAGAGCACCAGTAAACATAATTACATAGTTAATAAAAGACAGTATAAATATATATTTTCTGTTTCTTTTTACTAATTTAAAATTAATGAGATAGTGATTTAAAAATTGTTTTTGTAACAGAAAATGTGTGACAATAATAATACAAAAAGAGTAGGAGGCAGAGCTATATTTGAGTAAGGTTTCTATATTTCACTGCAATAATTTAGAGTTAATCTGAAGTAGAATATGTTAAGATCCATATTGTAACTCTAGAGCAGCAACTAAGAAAATAATCCCAAAATATGGTTTCTTAAAAAAAATTAAAGTGATATACTAGAAAATATCTATTTAATGCAAAAAAGGAAGTAAAGGAGGAATAGAGGAACAAATAAAAATACTTGAGGGCTTCCCTGGTGGCGCAGTGGTTGAGAGTCTGCCTGCCGATGCAGGGAACACGGGTTCGTGCCCCGGTCCGGGAAGATCCCACATGCTGCGGAGCGGCTGGGCCCGTGAGCCATGGCCGCTGAGCCTGTGCGTCCGGAGCCTGTGCTCCGCAACGGGAGAGGCCACAACAGTGAGAGGCCCACGTACCGCAAAAAAAAAAAAAAAAAAATTGAAATAAATAGAAAACAAATAACTAAATAGTAGGCATAAATCCAAACCAATAATTACCTTAAATAATAATGAATTAAACGCTCTAATCAAAAGCTAAAGATAGACTGAATCTTTTTAAATCCAACTACAGACAGTCCCTGAGTTATGATTTTTTTACTTTATCATGGTTCAAAAGCAATAACATGTTTAGTAGAAACCATATTTTGAATTTTGATCTTTTTCTGAGCTACTGATATGTGGTACAATACTCTCTTGTAATGCTGGGCAACAGCAGTGAGCTGCAGCTTCCAGTCCGCCACTTAATCACAAGGGTAAGCAACCAGTACACTTACAACCATTCTATACTAATGCAACCATTGTGTTTTTCACTTCCAGTATAATATTCAATAAATTGCATGAGATATTCAATACTGAATTATAAAATGGGTTTTGTGTTAGATGATTTTGCTCAACTGTAAGCTAATATAAGTGTTCTGAGCACGTTTAAGGTAGCCGAAACTAATCAATCTATGATGTTCAGCAGATTATGTGTATTAAATACATTTTCAACTCAAGATATTTTCAACTTACGATGAGTTTATCGTGCCATAACCCCATCATAAATTGTGGATGATTTGTACTTGAGATTTAAAGACACAAATAGATTGAAAATAAAAGGATGAAAAAGATGCAACCATGCA
This sequence comes from Stenella coeruleoalba, assembly GCF_951394435.1. Classification (NCBI taxonomy): domain Eukaryota; kingdom Metazoa; phylum Chordata; class Mammalia; order Artiodactyla; family Delphinidae; genus Stenella; species Stenella coeruleoalba. The sequence continues at coordinate 34,155,378 of NC_137165.1, forward strand.
GATAGTAATCATAAGAGAGCTGGAGTGGCTATACTGATATTACAATTAAAATGGCTTTTATGCAAAAAAATGTTACTACAGACAGACATTTTATAATGATAAAAGTTTCAATTCATCAGGAAGATATAACAATTGTAAATATATATGCACCCAGTAACAGAACAGTCTACCCAGCAAACAGCAGAATACATATTCAAGTGCACATGGAATACAGTCTAGGACAGACTGTATTCTAGGCCATGGGTTTTCATACTCTGGCCCTTTGGCTAACTTGGGAATGCTACCTGATTTTTATACAGCCTGCAAGCTAAAAATGTTACTTTACATTTTTAAATGTTTGAAAACCATCAAATGGGGATTAATAATTTGGGACACTTTACAATTAAATGAAACTCTAATCTCAGGGTACACAAACAAAGTTTTATTGGAACACAACTATGCACATTCAAAGAAACCTTTGGGGAATGGAAATTTGTTAACCTGATAAAGATTTCTGGAAAAACCTACAACTGATATATCTAATGGTTGGAACACTGAAGACTTCCCATAAGATCAGGACAAAGGCAAGGATGCTTGCTCTCACCACATCTATCACCTTTGTATTAGAGGTTCTAGCCAGTGAAATCAGGTAAGATTAAATAAATAAATTTTTTAAAGTCATCCAGATTATAAAGGAAGAAGTAAAACCGTTTCTATTTGCAGACATAGATTCTAACTCTTAAAGAATTCACGGAAAATCTATTAGAATTAATAATTAGTTCAACAAGGTTGTAGGATACAAAACCAATATAAAAAATCAATTGAATTGCTATTTACTAACACTGAATAATTTGAAAGTAAAGTTAAAATTAAGACTCTAGTTCCTTTCTCAATAGAATCAAAATAAATAAAATCCTAGGAAACAAATTTAACAAAAGAAGTGTGAGACTTGTGCACTGAAAACTAACTACAAAGCCAGGCTGAGGGAAATTAAAATCTTTGTAAATGAAGAGACTTTCCGTGTTCATGTGTTTGAAAACTCAGTACTGTCAAGATAATTCTTCCAAACTGATTTATAGATTCAACACAATACCAATCAAAATCCTAGCTTTTTTGTAGAAACTGACAAGATATTCCTAATTTTCATATAGAAACACAAAGAAATCAGATTAGCCTAAACAACTTGGAGAACTTCCTGAACTTCCTGAATTCAAACTTACTATAAGGCTGCATTAATCAAGGTAGTGTGGTACTGGCACATGGACAGACACACAGGTCAATCAAGCTGAACTGACAGTTTAGAAATAAACCTTTATATATTTGGTCAATTAATTTCCTACAAATTTGCCAACAAAATGTAATGGAGAAAGGGTTGTCTTTTCAACAGATTGTGTGGGAATAGTTGGATATCCACCTTGAAAAGATTTAGATCCTTACCTATACCATGCAAAAACAATGTAGTCCAAATGGATCCCATAGACCTAAACATAAAAACTAAAACTATAACACTTCTGGAGAAAAACAATAGAAAGTCTTTGTGATTGGTATTGCCAAGGATTTCTTAGATATAACACCAAAAGCACAATCCATAAATGAATTTGTTTTGATAAATTGGACATAGTCAAAATTAAAAACTTTCAAGTTTCAAGAGACACCATTAACACAGAGACTGGGAGAAAATATTTGCATATCATTTATTCAGTAAAGGACTTGTTTCCAGGTTATATAAGTGAGTGTTACAACATTTTTAAATCCAAGTAAAATATGCAAAAGGCTTGAATAGGCATTTCACTAAATATATATGAATGAATGGCTAGTACACCCATGCATTTTCAGGGAAGGCAAATTAAAAGCACAATGATAGCAGTGACTCAGTGAAACTGGTATAGTTCCAAGAGCCTGTCTCTCCATAGAAACAGTGAAAAATAAAGGAAAAACGGTCAAAACAAACTTTGTTAGAACTCTCAAAAAGAGTTGAAGGTTTATAGCAACTAAGCAAATGCTGGATTTTAAAAAAAGGCCACTGAAAAAGCAATAGGAAAACTCTGGCAATTATATTTGCCCTTATCTGGTTCATTGTCAGTCTTGAAGATGGCAACCCATGTTCCTGGTTTAGGCACCTGTGCTTGGTTTCACATGGAACAGAGCACACCATGTTCACAAAGATTTGTGTGTGTTTGTTCTAACCTGTCTGGGTTTATTTGAAGAACTGACACAAGGAGTTCATCTCTGGTATGCCTAACTGAGAACTTAACCAGGCTGGAAAAGCAGTGGGCATTCCTCAAAAATATTGTAAAGCAAATGAACAAACCGTAACCACCTGGGGCAAAAGATTATAGTTGAGCTGTACAACAGAGTGCCAAAAGTCTAGGAGGAGAAGCTGGAGAGAGTTTCCTTGGAAAATTAGAGCATTTGAAAGCACACTTATGTATACTAGCAAATTTAGAAAGCCTTGCACATACTTGTGGCAAGATGCATGCTCAGAATAGACCTGAGAATACCCCTATGTTTTCACCTCTGGCTAATCTCTAGACTGAGGGCATGTATAAAATGAAGGCTAAGGCAGCTGTAAAGAGCCTGGATAAGCATTGAAGAATTCCCCAGCACAGAGCTATTCTGTAAAGACAGGAGTGGTTTTTGTTTCCTCCTCATCTTCTTCCTCTCCTCACCCTGCCCTCCTCCATCCCCTCCTCCCTATTCTTCCTCTCCTCCTCCCTCTTTTTTTTCCCCCTACTATTCCTTTTCTCTCCCTCTCCCCTCGCTCCTGCCATTCAAGGAAATCTCTATCAAAACACTAGCTGAACACAAGTGAAGTGAAGAGAGACTTCAGAGACAACATATAACAGACTTTACAAAAAATAGTTTAGGAATGTCACTGAACAAACACTATAGCAAGCAACAAAAACCAGCGGGGGCGGGGGGAGGATCAGATTTCCAGAGTTGCCACATTATAATATTCAAAAGGTCTAGTTTTCAACAAAAATTATGAACCATGCAGCAAAACAAGAAAGTCCATTGCACATTCATAAAAGAAATTAACAGAAACTGTCTCTAAGGGAGCACAGACATTGGACTTTGTAGACAAAGATTTTAATCAACTATCTTAAATATGTTCAGAAAGCTGCTGGAAACCATGAACAAAGAGGTTAAAATAACGAGGAGAATGATGTATGGACAAACAGATAATATCAGTAAAGAGAAAGTATAAAAAGGAACCAAGCACAAATTCTGGAGCTGAAAAGTACAATAAGCAAAATGAAAAATTCAGTAGAGAGGTTCACCACCAGATTTGAGTAGATAGAAGAAAGAATCAGCAAATTTAAAGGTAGTTCAATTGAACTATCCCAGACTGAGGGGTAGAAAGGAAAAAGAATGAAGGAAGATGAACAGAGCCTAGGAGACCTGTGAAATAGCAGCAAGCATTCACGTGATGGGAATCCCAGAAGGAGAGGAGAGGAAGTGACAGAATACTTGAAGAAAAAACTTACCAAATTTGATAAAAGACAAGAACCTAAACATTCAAAAAGCTCATTGAACTGCAGGGTTAAACTCTAAGAGATCCACATGAAGACACATTATCATCAAGTTGTCAGAAGCCAGGGACAGAATTTTGAAAGCAGCAAGAGAGAAGCTACTTATCACATACAATGGATCCTCAATAAGATTTAAAGTGCTGAAAGAAAAAACAAGAATTCTATATCCTGCAAAAATATTTCTCCAAGAATGATTTCGATTTTGAAATTAATTCTTATACATGACCCCCAAAGCATAAGCAACCAAAGAAAAAAAATGGATAAATTTGGCTTCATCAAAATTAAAAAACTGTTCATCAAAGGGCATTGTCAAGAAAGTGAAAAGAAAGCCTACAGAATGAGACATAATATTTGTAAATCATAGATCTGACAAGGGTCAAGTAAGTAGAATATTTAAAGAACTCCTACAGCTCACCAACCAAAAGATAACTCAATTTTAAAATGGGCAAGGGACTTGAATACACATTTCTTCAGAGTTGATATACAAGTGGTTATCCAGCAGTTGAAAAGATGCTCAAAAACATTAGTCATTAAGGAAATTTTGCAGTTCAAAACCACATGAAATTCCACTTTGCACCTACTAGGGTATTTTTAATTTTTAAAATGGAAAATAAATTTTTTGATGATGTGGAGAATTTGGGATCCTCACTGCATCACTGGTAGAATTGTAAAATGGTGTAGCTGCTTTAGAAGATAAGTTGGTACTTCTTCAATGTGGAATTACCACATAATCGAGCAATTCCACTTCTAGGTATATACCTAAAACAATTGAAAATAGACACTCAAATACTTGTAGCCAAATGTTTATATCAGCACTATTCACAATAGCCATAAGGTGGAAACAGCCCAAATATCAACCAGTAGATGAATGAATAAACAAAATGTATATCTATGCCATGAAATATTAGCCATAAAAAGGAATGATGTACTCATACATGCTACATCATGGATGAACCTCACAAATGAAGAAGCCAGACACAATAGGTCACATATTATATGATTCCATTTATATCCGTGGTCCCCAACCTTTTCGGCACCAGGGGCTGGTTTCGTGGAAGACAATTTTTGCACAGACTCGGGGGGTGGGGTGGGGGGAGAGTGCTTCAGGCAGTAATGTGAGTGATGGTTCAGACGGTAATGCGAGCGATGGGGAGCGGCAGATGAAGCATTGCTCGCTTACCCGCCACTCACCTCCTGCTGTGTGGCCGGTTCCTAACAGGCCATGGACCAATACTGGTCCACGGCCTGGGGGTTGGGGCCCCCTGATTTATATGAAATATATGAAATATCCAGAATAGGTAATCTATTGGTACAGAAAGCAGATTGGTGATTGTCAAGGGCTGGGGGAAGAGGGTAATAGAAAATAACTGCTTAGTTGGGATGTATGAAAATGTTTTGGAGAAGTTCACATAGCATAAAATTAACAATTGTAGCACTGTTGGTGGGAATGTAAATTGATACAGCCACTATGGAGAACCGTATGGAGGTTCCTTAAAAAACTAAAAATAGAACTACCATATGACCAAGCAATCCCACTACTGGGCATATACCTTAAGAAAACCATAATTCAAAAAGAGTCATGGGGCTTCCCTGGTGGCGCAGTGGTTGAGAGTCTGCCTGCCGATGCAAGGGACACGGGTTCGTGCCCCAGTCCGGGAAGATCCCACATGCCGCGGAGCGGCTGGGCCCGTGAGCCATGGCCGCTGAGCCTGCCCGTCCAGAGCCTGTGCTCTGCAACAGGAGAGGCCACAACAGTGAGAGGCCCGCGTACCGCAAAAAAAAAAAAAAAAAGTCATGTACCACAATGTTCATTGCAGCACTATTTACAATAGCCAGGACATGGAAGCAACCTAAGTGTCCATTGACAGATGAATGGATAAAGAAGATGTGGCACACGTATACAATGGAATATTACTCAGCCATAAAAAGAAATTAAATTGAGTGATTTGTAATGAGGTGGATGGACCTAGAGACTGTCATACAGAGTGAAGTGAGTCAGAAAGAGAAAAACAAATACCGTATGCTAACACATATATATGGATCTAAACCAAAAAAAATGGTTCTGAGGAACCTAGGGGCAGGACAGGAATAAAGACGCAAATGTAGAGAATGGACTTGAGGACATGGGGAGAGGGAAGGGTAAGCTGTGATGAAGTGAGAGAGTGGCATGGACATATGTACACTACCAAATGTAAAATAGATAGCTAGTGGGAAGCAGCCAAATGTCACAGGGAGATCAGCTCGGTGCTTTGTGTCCACCTAGAGGGGTGGGATAGGGAGGGTAGGAGGGAGACGCAAGAGGGAGGAGAAATGGGGATAAATGTATATGTATAGCTGATTCACTTTGTTACACAGTAGAAACTAACACACAATTGTAAAGCAATTATACTCCAATAAAGATGTTTAAAAAAAACACGATTGTTAAGTATACAATTCAGTGGCATTTAGTACATTTAAAATGTGCAACAAACAACCATCTTATGTTATATGAATTTCTCCTCAATAAGAATAGTGTCTTAAAAATCACAGTGTGGGGACTTCCCTGGTGGTCCAGTGGTAAAGAATCAGCCTTACAATGCAGAGGACGTGAGTTTGATCCCTGGTCAGGGAACGAAGATCCCACATGCCATGGGGCAACTAAGCCCACATGCCGCAACTACAGAGCCCACTCACCACAACTACAGAGCCCATGCACCTTAGAGCCTGCATGCCACAACTAGAGAAGAGAAAACCCACAGGCCACAACTAGAGAGAAGCCCGAGCACTGCAACAAAGATCCCACGTGCTATAACTAAGACCTGATGCAGCCAAAAATAAATAAAGGAAACCATAAACAAGACGAAAAGACAACCCTCAGAATGGGAGAAAATATTTGCAAATGAAGCAATAAACAAAGGATTAATCTCCAAAATATACAAACAGCTCATGGAGCTCAATATCCAAAAAACAAACAACCCTATTAAAAAATGGGCAGAAGACCTAAATAGACATTTTACCAAAGAAGACATACAGATGAAGAGGCACACGAAAAGATTCTCAACATCACTAATTATTAGAGAAATGCAAATCAAAACTACAGTGAGGTATCACTTCACACTGGTCAGAATGGCCATCATCAAAACAATAAATGCTGGAGAGGGTGTGGAAAAAAGGGAACCCTTTTGCACTGTTGGTGGGAATGTAAATTGATTCAGCCACTATGGAGAACAGTATGGAGGTCCCTTAAAAAACTAAAAATAGAGCTACCATATGACCCAGCAATCCCACTACTGGGCATATATCCTGAGAAAGCCATAATTCAAAAGGACACATGTACCACAATGTTCATTGTAGCACTGTTTACAACAGCCAGGACATGGAAACAACCAATGACAGATGAATGGATAAAGAAGATGTGGTACATATATGCAATGGAATAGTACTCAGCCAGAAAAAGGGATGAAATTGGGTCATTTGTAGAGATGTGGCTGGACCTATAGGCTGTCATACAGAGTGAAGTAAGCTAGAAAGAGAAAAACAAATGTCATATATTCATGTATATATGTGGAATCTAGAAAAATGGTAGATGAACCTATTTGCAGGGCAGGAATAGAGACATAGACATAGAGAATGGACATGTGGACACAGCAGGGGAAGGGGGGAGGGTGGAACCAACTGGGAGATGAAGTTTGACATAAATACACTACCATGTGTAAAATAGATAGCTAGTGGGAACCTGCTGTGTAGCACAGGGAGCTCAGCTCTGTGCTCTGTGATGACCTAGATGGGTGGGATGGGAGCATGGGAGGGAGGTCCAAGAGGGAGGGGATATAGATATGCATATAGCTGATTCACTTCATTGTACAGCAGAAACTAACACATTGTAAAGCAATTATACTACAATAAAAATAAATAAATAATAAATTAATCTTAAAAATAAAATCACAGTGTGACACCACTTCACACCCATTAGGACATTTGTGATAGAAAAGACAGACAATAACAAGTGTTGGTGAGAATGTGGAGCAACTAGAACCCTCATACAGTAACTGATGGGGATGTTAAATGGTGCAGCCACTTTGGAAAACAGCTGGCCAGTTTCAAATTATCAGGTGTTAGATAGATAAACAAAATATGGTGTATATATGTATATATATAAGAATATACCTATGGAATATTATTCAGTAATAAAAAAGCACAAACTAGTGATATGTACTCCAACATAGATGAACCTCAGAAACATGCTAAGTAAAAGAGGCCAGATATAAAAGACAATGTGATAACATTCCATTTATTTAAGTTCCTTGCCCATTTAAAAATTGCAAAATGTTCATAAAAAGGAAATTTATAAGAGATAGAAAATAGACTAGTGGTATCTTGTGGCTGAGGGCAGTAATTTGACTAAAAAATGACTAAAAATAGGCATAAAGTATCTTTTGGGGGTATCTGAAATGTTCTAAAATTGGATTGTGGTGATGTTTGCACATGACTGTAAGTTTACCAAAATCATTGAGTTCTTTACTTAATTCAGGTAACTAGTATGTTACTAAATTATTCCTCATTTAAGCTGTATTTGAAACATCAGTTGGAGGCTTAATAGTGGTGTTATGACTCCAGAAATTGGCTTATCAGTGTTTCACTAATTTAAAATGTGGCCATCTCCCTAGTATATCTGTTTCATGTTTTTCCTTTGAAAAATTTCTAATGATAATTTGTAGGTGCATGGTCATATGTTTTATACACCATTTGTTGTACTGAATTTCTTTTGTATGTACAGAGGATGGTTAGAACGAGAGAGCAGGTATGGTCTGCAACCCGGACACAATTGGTTTATCATCTCCATGCAGTGGTGGCAGCAGTGGAAAGAATATGTCAAATATGTGAGTAAGATTCCTGTTTATCTACATTTTTCATAGGATTATTAACTCCATCAGACTTTGTGTGACTAGTGGCCAGTAATAAAATGCTCCAACCTCGATAAAGATTTGAAGGGGAAAGAAATGAATACCTATATGATGCTACCAACTTGCTTTTCTAAAAAGCAAGTTCCAGAGCAAGTAATAGATTCATTAAGGAATTAGTTACTCTACTCAGCATTTGGAGCACATTATGAAAACAAAAGTAGGAGACTATAATCCTCACTTGGGCAGTGGTTGCATAGCAAAATCACATAGAAAGCTTAAAAAAAACAAAAAGAAATGCCTATGCTCCACTCCAGACCAAATAAATCAGAAAGCATAATTGAAGAAAAAGTTTGAATTAATTTAAAAAAGTCATTTTTGTTTACTGAAAATTTTCTTTTGAAATCTGACTTAAATGGAATATATTTTGTTGGTAGGGACTCAATATCAGAAAAGCTGTGAGAAGATCAATATTATCTTTAATAAATTGCTATGAAGTCTACAAACTGAAGTCCAAACATATTAATAATATAAACTAACTACTCAGGCCTACTTCACAGGCCATAGGTCAGTGTGATTCTGTTGTTCCATTGTCCATATACAATTTTGACTTCTTTGGTGGATAGTTGAATTTAAAATATTGATGGCCCCAAATCCATACTTAATGTAGACTCCCAGTTTTTATCATTTGTGTACTATGGTCACCATTTTTTTACCATATAGTTCCCATACTATTATTTTCTTAGTATGTTTATATAAATAACTTTATCATTTTTACATAAATATATTTTATTTTAAAAGGAAACTTTATATCACTATCTTAAATAGAAAATCAGTGTCACATTCCAGAAATAGAGGATCAAAATAAAATCAATGAAAATAAAATATATTATTAAAGTCTAGCCAAGTAGTGTTGTCTTTTGAAGACTGATACTGAGACCTGTTCTCTGTCAAAAATAGAAATTGTCAAGTATTAGATTAGCAGATCAAGCATTAGATTAGCACATTAGTACCAAACTGAGACCCTGTCCTTGAAGTAATCAGAGGATTGAAAGAGAATTGAATAGGGAATAATTTTTTCATTGTGAACTAGGGTTATTTAATACCCAAAATAATCTGGTACCTTTCCCATATTTTAAGAAAGTTAATAATTAATAGAAGATGCTAACACTTGGATCTGTAATAAAGAATGTGAATCTGTGTGCTTCTGAACTATTTGAAGTTTTAACAATAAGACTATTAAAAATTTTTTAGTCCAATAAAGTTAATTGGTATGTAGAAAGAAATCTAGGTTTCATTCTCATTCTTATTGCCACTCTTGATTAAAGGCACTGGAATTTCTTCAGAGCTGGCTTCTGAAGGATTTACAAATTGATAATATTCCCCTGCCTTACAGATCAAAGAGGGAAAAAAATCTAATAAAATATTGACACAATGTCTCCTTGTTTTGGCTAAAATTAGGGATGCTGTAATTTCATTAAAAGAATCTAAAGCATCCATTATGCTGTTGCTATGCTGTGACTTGGAGTTTGTCTTTTAAATTTGATGTTTTTCTTGGATTTCAACTAGTTACTTTATAAGCTGTGCCTTCAAGACCCACAGCCATTGATCAGTTTCATCTACTAAAATTTACGTCATTATTTATTGAATGCCACTTAAGATCCTTTACCCATGCTACTGTCTATCATTCTCAGATGCCTGTGGGATCTTGTTCTACTGGTTAGCCCCGTTAGTCTTTCTCTTTACCTCTCACTTAAAAATATCCTGATCTTTTTTTTAAAAATTTTGTATTTATTTATTTATGGCTGTGTTGGGTCTTCGTTTCTGTGCGAGGGCTTTCTCTAGTTGAGGCAAATGGGGGCCACTCTTCATCACGGTGCACGGGCCTCTCACTATCGCGGCCTCTCTTGTTGCGGAGCACAGGCTCCAGACGCGCAGGCTCAGTAATTGTGGCTCCCGGGCCTAGTTGCTCCGTGGCATGTGGGATCCTCCCAGACCAGGGCTCGAACCCGTGTCCCCCGCATTGGCAGGCAGATTCTCAACCACTGCGCCACCAGGGAAGCCCTATCCTGATCTTTTTAAAACACTCACAGATATACATTCTCATAGCACCTTCCCTCCACCTTCTCCTCAATTCTTAGCTCTCTCTCTTTTTTTTTTTGTTTTTTTTCCACAAGTAAACTTAGTAGAGAATAGTTCTATGCTAGCGGCCTCTGCTTCTGGTACTCTGCATCTCCTCATTTTTCTCTGGTCATTCAGACTCAGTGTCCTTCCCAGATTCTTCTGCTACCTATCCTGTAAATGCTGTACTCTCCTTATTCTACATACACCATTTTCTTGTCCTTCCAGAAGTCTGTTGAGCTTCACTTTTTTTTTTTTTTCCTGGAATCTCTTTTTTTTTTTTTTTTTTAACATCTTTATTGGGGTATAATTGCTTTACAATGGTGTGTTAGTTTCTGCTTTATAACAAAGTGAATCAGTTATACATATACATATGTTCCCATATCTCTTCCCTCTTGCCTCCCTCCCTCCCAGAGCTTCACATTTTTATATCTAGTCTCTTTCTCTGTCCTGAGCACTAGACTCAATGTCCACATATCTCAAACCAGAATATCCCAAAATAAGGTTATTCCCAAAACGATTCCAGTCACCAATACACCTTATCTTATGAAGGTGTCAACTCCCATCCAGTCAGCTAAGCCAGCACCTCATGTCCGACCTTGGAATTATCTGTGCCCCTCTTTCATACACAATTAGTTGTCAAGTTTTTTTTTATCTCCTAAATCCATGCTCTTCTCTCTATCTCCTTACTTATGGATCTAGCTTTTTATGGTTTAGTGCCTCATCATCTCTTGCCTGAATTATTATAGAAGTCTTCTAATTTGTGTCTCAATTTTCAGTTTCTGCCTCAAATCCTTTCTACACACTAGAGTTATTTTTAAAGCAAAAATTGGGTTATGCTATTCCCCTATTTAAAAGCCTCTCACAGAAAAATCCTATCAATATAATGTTAAGGGAAAGAAAAATTAGCAATATGCTGTATTTAAAATGTGATATCTAACAACAACCAGAATGATAGTTCACATTTACTAAATGCCAGGCATAAAACTCTGAGGTAGATATTAATACTAATATTATCCTAGTTTTTACCCATGAAGGAGCTGAGGCTTATAAGTTTACTTATTGTAAAAGGTCACAGAGCTGGGAAGTCAGTGCCCTGCCCTTAATTGTAACTGTATTCTCCACATTTATTTTTTACATATATGTATATGTTTTCAGTCACAAAAAATAAATGATGGCATCTGAGTACTTGTGATATTTATTTTCTTCATATTTTTCCATATTTTCTATAATAACAATGTAATCTTTAATAGTAAAAAGAATAAATATTATTTAATTTTTAGTATCAATAAAAGCCTTCCATGATTTCCAACTTTCAACAGAATAAAGTCTAAATTATTTTATGTGGCACAGAGTCCCTTGCAGTCTGTTCCCATTCTGCCTTACCAATTTTATTTATATACACTATTCCCCTTTGAAGAAATTAAAATTTAGTTATCCATCAAAATGTTTTTAAGTGGCTGTAGCCAACCACAGGAAGATTAGAAACAATAGACCATTTGCGGATTCATTTTTGAAGGCTGCATAATTGGCAGATTATTAAATTTTACCTCTTAATTTCTGACTTCATAATTTTTAGGATGCCAGCCCTGTTGCAATTGAGCCGTCATCTGTTCTGAATGGAGGAAAATATTTATTTGGAACAGCAGTACATCCTATAGAGCAGAGTGAAGATAGAATCGGAGGAGGCAGCCCCAGTTATGTGAACACCACAGAAGAGAAATTTTCAGACAACATTTCTACTGCATCTGAAGCCTCGGAAACTGCTGGCAGTGGTAAGCATAGTTTGTTTTCCAAGAGGTTTAGGCAGGGTCATTTCTTAAAGGGCTACACTCAGAGAGTGTGCTTGGTAGGATATGGGGCATCAGGTTTCCATTCACAGAAATAAGTTTCGAATGAAATGGTCAATTAATAGATTCTTGAATGTATTAGTATCTTTACAAAGAGGAGCTCTTCTATATTCTACCTCATTAATCTCTCAATTTGAAAATATTTTCACAGTTTTCATTGATTAAGTCAATCTTTCCATATTGTTATTAAATCATTTTGTCAATAAATTTAAATTTGAGAAGACATAATAAAATCTAAATTTTTATCTCCAGAACTCTCTCTAACCATAAGCATACATTCATTGGATTAAATGCACCCTCATATCAGATTCTACAGACATTTCAGGATGGAATTTGGGAGTTATTTTGTTAAAATATTTAGAAAGACTTCATAATGTTCCCCATAATCCCCTTCCATTGTTGATACCTACATAAAACTTAGTGGTTCTACACTTATGGGGAAGATGCTTTGGTGTATTTTGGCCCAAATGAATTTAGTTGATCCCTATTATTCTGCTGATACAGTGGCAGAACTCTCAACCTTATTCTGTTGTTGTTTCATCTTTGAGGTTTTTTTCTCCTTTTCTGTGGAGGGAGAAGGCAAATTGGACAGAGTTAGCATTTTCTCTACAAAACTCTTTGTAGAATCTACTGCTTCTTTTTCACCATCTGACGTTACAGAGATCACTTAGCAGTCCTAGAAGTGCTCTCTCTGATCAGCTTCCACACTAAGATTGTTTCTTGACCCTCCCTAAGATCCTTTTTGATATATGCTCACTCTGTATAATCTGTGCTATACACATGCTGAGCCATACCACAGATACAAGTTTCAAAGTAAATGATGGCTAGAAGGTTTACCTGAGATTAATATGTGGTTGAGAGTTGAAATACCTTAAGATACCACTGGGGTTCACAACTCTAAGTTATCATCAGTCATTTTCCTGTGTGTATTTTTCTATCGTGACATTCATGCCTTCCTTTCAAATAGATTTATTAGGGAACAGTTTCTTCCGTCCCAGCACTCTCTGTTGGGGTTCTTGTTTTAGCTCCTTCCCTTTGGTTTAGAGACTTGTTATCACCATTATCTACCAAGAACCTTTGCAGGTGGAAGAGAAGAATTAAGGGAAGATATGTGAGAGCCCAGCTACTTGACTGTATTTCTTCCTTTCCTATCAGAGGAAAGGAAGAGGACATATAATTCTCGTGAATTATTAGATATTCTAGGAGTCTAGCCAAACGTTCATTTGGTAACAATTTTCAAAGCTTTTATTCTACCTAGTGTTATACTAGGTATTGTCCAGAAAGGAATACCTCTCTAATTCCTATCTTCTACAGAATTCATCAGAATCTAACCCTGTACTGACCTGACCACAGAATAATAGCATTAACCTAATACATGGACATTGAGTTTGTATATTCAAGCCTATTTATGTATAATAAAATAAAGAGATTCCATCTTCTTTTTCCTTACAGGCTTTCTGTATTCTGCCACACCAGGGGCAGATATGTGCTTTGCTCGACAACATAACACTTCTGACAATAACAACCAGTGTTTACTAGGAACCAGTGGGAATATTTTGTTGCACCTCAATCCTCAGAAACCAGGGGCTATTGATAACCAGCCACTAGTAACTCAAGAACCAGTAAAGGTAAGTAATTTGACATCTCTTTCAAGTTGCTAATAAATTTCATTCTACGGATTTTAGCACATAGAAAATGTCTGTGATTCATTTTATTAACCTGTTGTAGATGGAAATGTTTCTGTGAGAATATTTCATGACTTAGTACTTGTGTAGAAGCAGTTTAGTGATCCTTAGAAATGTTTTTCTTACTTAGGACAGCTACTGTAAAAATGTAGTTTCACGTGTATGTGAATTTTTTTTTTCAAAATAATATTTTTTACTGTTGGAAAGAAGTCTGTGAAAACTTTTATTATTCCCAAATGTTCCAGTGACTTTTTTCAAATGATTTGCCTTGAGTTTCATTTCTTAGTTTATTTTGAAAGTTCAAAATAAAAATCTTTTAGAAAATTCATTTTTTTCTAGTGACATGAAACTGAGTAGTGATGCATTTATTCTCCTGTGTCTAGGTTTTGTTAAAACACAAGAGACTGCAATTTTAAAAATCAAAATTGGGGGGAATTCCCTGACAGTCCAGTGGTTAGGACTGCACACTTTCACTGCCGTGGGCCCGGGTTCCATCCCTGGTCTGGGAACTAAGATCCTGAAAGCTGCAAGGTGCAGCCAAAAAAAAAAAAAATCAACATTTACATTCCATTCTTTCTAAGGCTACATCATTAACACTAGAAGGAGGACGATTAAAACGAACCCCACAGCTGATTCATGGAAGAGATTATGAAATGGTTCCAGAACCTGTATGGAGAGCACTTTATCATTGGTATGGAGCAAACCTGGCCTTACCTAGACCTGTAAGTATAGCCAATATTGCCTTATATAAGGAGCAATTATAGATGGGGTCTTCTATTAATTTTTTATGTGAACCTCACTATCCACAAATTAGTTCTTACCCATGGTAGCAGAGTATTCAGTACCTGTTCAAATTAGCTGAATGAATTTTAGGTTCTTTCATATTCATTCATTCATTTACTCATACATTTATTGAGCACTACATTAGGTACCAACCATACAGTGATGTTCCTTTGGGAGTGGGTGACTTATATGGAGTGGAGGAAATAGTCACTAGACTAAATAGAGTCAAGGAATTATGAGGCTAGTCTATTAAATAAGTCATCCACATAAACATAGCCATTAAGATAATGCAGAACTCAGACTGGAGCAGAAGTCTGAGAGCCAGTGCCAAAAAGTTCAGTGAATGTAGAGGAAGTGGTACAGAGGTTACTTCTAAAACTGTTACTCCCATTAACCACACAGGCATCCACTTAGGGATTGGATTCATCTTGTAGCTGTTGGTGGATTTTTGTGGTTTGTCTTTTTGAAGGAGGAACATATAAAAGATCACAACATATAATAAAAAGAATTCAAAGCTAGTGAATTCTGATTGTTGCCATTACTAGAATGAGTCATTTAGAGCATAAGTAAAATGCTCTACAGTAATTTAAAGGGCTTGGAGTGTGTAATATCAAAATATTAGTGAGTTAACTGTTCAACATTATTTGTTCTGCTTATACAGTAAACAGCAGTACTCATTGCCCTGAATACTCTTCACATTACTGACGCAGTAAAATACTTTATAAGAAGACTCTTTTACTGTATCAAGAAACACTCTCCCTGTATAATGTCCAAGAACGCTTTTATACCAGAAAGGATTTCCATGAATAAGATATAGTAACTTAGGTCATGTCCAAAAAGAGTAAAAGTCTGCTATATGTCCGTACTCTTAATTTTGATAATGATTTTGAGTTATTAATAATTATGTTTATTAAAAATTATGTTTAAATCACAATCAGGAATTTAGGGTTTGTGTTTGTTGGCTCCAAAAGATTTCTACTGTATTTGTCAACAGAACTCCTAGGTAGATACATATAAATATGAATATACATAGATACATTTACATACATATTATATTCTTTATTTATTGGGAAGTGGGATAGTCCTTGAGTTAATCACTTAATTTCTGGTGGGACTTTCCTGCTCTAATATTCTTCTTTTTTTTAAAAAAATAAATTTATTTATTTATTTGTTTGTTTATTTATGGCTGCATTGGGTCTTCGTTGCTGGACGTGGGCTTTCTTTAGTTGTGGCGAGCAGGAGCTACTCTTCTTTGTGGTGCGCGGGCTTCTCATTGCAGTGGCTTCTCTTGTTGCAGAGCATGGGCTCTAGGGACGCAGGCTTCAGTAGTTGCAGGGCGTGGGCCCAGTAGTTGTAGCTCATGGGCTCTAGAGCACAGGCTCAATAGTTGTGGCACACAGGCTTAGTTGCTCCGAGGCATGTGGGATCTTCCTGGACCAGGGATCGAACCCATGTCCCCTGCATTGACAAAGGCGGATCTAATATTCTATGTCTGTAGGAGAATCATGGTGATAATTGTGTTGGATGGATAGGTAGGTAGGTAGGTAGGTAGGTAGGTAGATAGATAGATAGATAGATAGATAGATAGATAGATAGATAGATAGATAGAGTTAGTGAGTGAGTGAGTGAGTGAGTGAGTGAATGAGTGAGTGAGTTTGATGTTTTGGAGTCTGCCTGAATTCAGATTACCAGTGCTAATCTCTAAACCTTAGTTTCCTCATCTGTAAAATGGTGATAACAATAATATCTACCTCATTATAGTTGTTTTGATAAGTAAATAATACATATGATTAGCACAGCACCTGATTTATAGTAAATGGTCAATAAATTTTGCCTGTTGCTACTATCATCACCATCATCATTATAATTATTAAACAAGTTTTTTTGGAGCCTCACAAAAGATCATGTTTTTTAACATTGATGTCAGATAAATATTAGTTTAATAAGTAGTAATTTTACTACATAAAAGCTTCAGTTGCAGGCTTGATAATATTTTTTTACCTCTAAATAAGATAAATTTAACCTGATTCAGGAAAAATTGCTGTAAAAACATTTAGAATATGGTGTTTCAAGTTAAAGAATACTAAATATATTTGCTACAGCAAGGTTAAAAGTAAATACTTTCATTTTTACATAAATCATACCATTAAAAAAATAGCTTTATTTAATTTGCACATGTACAAGCTCAATGATAACAAATTAAGCAATATAGAAAAAATAAAGAAGAAAATAAAAAGCATACCATATCTACCATATCCTACTACTTAAGAGATAATTACTATTAACATTTTGGTTTTCATCTTTCCAAACATTCCTCTGTGCCTATTCATATACATATACAAATATGTATAGATAATTTAATGAAATTGAGTCATATTATACTTGATGTCTTGTGATCTGCTATTTTCAGTCTAAGATAGATGCTATTGATATCTTTCTAAGCTAATAAATTTAGATCTATACCATTATTTTTAATAATTGCATAGTGTTCCTTAATTTATTACATACACATGCATATGTACATAAATCACAATTAACCAATCACCACTGATGGACTTTTAGTTTGCTTCTAGATCTTAGTTGTTTAAAGCAATTTTCTGGGACTTCCCTGACAGTCCAGTGGTTGAGACTCTGTGCTCCCAGTGCAGGGGGCACAGGTTCAATCCCTGGTCGGGGAACTAAGATCTTGTGTGCTGCACCACATGACTGAAAAAAAAAAAAAAAAAAAAAAAAAACAATTTTCTGGTGAATAGTCTCTTTCTAAACATTGTGATGATCTCTTTAAGGTAAATTCCTGTAACTGGAATTGCATCTATTGTTTGCCGGTTATGGTTGAAGTTAATAAGTTCATATACAAGAATAATTAAAATGTAAATAAATATGTATTTATGTATGATTGTGCCTGTATGTATAAGAATTTGTTAATCTGTAATTTGCTCACAAAATCACTTATCTTGGAAAGCAAGCTACAGATTATAAAAATTACTTCTTTGTCATTTCAGATTCTGCCAAAAGTATGTTTTTTATGTAGCCTGATGACTATAGATGCAGAATTATTGATCTTTCCCAAAATCACAGTTAAACTGAAATCATAAGAGAATTTTACTGTTGGCTTTGCAGCTATCAGTGACCCTCTAGAAGTGGACAGACTTTGTTTTCCTCCAGTGTCAGGGAGAGCTCCTTTTACTGCTTTAAATAGGAGTTGAAAAAGCTCCTAAGTGGAGCTTTCCTAGTACCATACTATAGCATATCAGAACATGTAGAATAATTTTAAGAAATAGTCCTAAAGGTTTGGTTTGTAACATTGTTTTTATCTGGTTCTTTACTGCCCCCTCTTGATATTAAAAAATGCTCTGTTGCAGAATATATTGGTTACTAAGGCAAAAGGAAATGAAACAAAGCCCAATCACTTGAGACTATTAAAGTTTCTGTAAGATTTTATGTTTTAAAGAGTTTGACTGTTGACCCTGCTATCCTTTTGGAATGCTAAATTGATAAGGTGCTACTCTTAAAACTCTTAAAGCACTATTTTGGTAATATGTTTTCCTGTGTTTTGGGGCTAGCAAGCAAGTTATTAGAGAGATTACTGAAAAATCCTGTTTCAACCGTGTGACTTCCAGTTTTGTACATCCAATTTAGTTGTTTTAATCATAGACAAAAAATATATGAACAGTCCAGTTACATAAAACACAGATAGTAAATTTTTACGTGGAAACATTTTTGTTCTCACTACAAATACAAGAAATAAAATTTTAAGCAAATTTATAATATTTTTTATATGTATTAAAGAAATGGGGTTTGTTTTTTAATTTTTTTTTGTTTGTTTTTTAATTTTATTATTTATTTTTGGTTGCATTGAGTCTTGGTTGCTGCACACGGGCTTTCTCTGGTTGTGGCGAGCAGGGGCTACTCTTTGTTGCGGTGCATGGGCTTCTCATTGCGGTGGCTTCTCTTGTTGCGGAGCATGGGCTCTAGGTGCGTGGGCTTCAGTAGTTGTGGCACGTGGGTTCAGTAGTTGTGGCTTGTAGGCTCCGTAGTTGTGGCACATGGGCTTAGTTGCTCCACGGCATGTGGGATCTTCCTGGACCAGGGCTCGAACCTGTGTCCCCTGCATTGGCAGGCAGGTTCTTAACCACTGTACCACCAGGGAAGCCCAGAAATGGGGTATCTTTAAATGATATCCAGTGATAAGTTTTTGTGAAAGTAATACATTCATACATTTCCGGGAATACTGCTGCATTTTGGGTGTCACTATGACTTATGTAGTTAATGACATGAATACTTTCGTACTTTTTTATTAACTCCATTCCTAAGAATTTGTCCTTTAAAATACCATCATTTATATGTATGAAATATGTAAAAGTGAAAAGAGTTATGGTGTGAGAGTGCTAGAATTGTAGATAATATTTAAGATTTTTTCCCCTTAATTTTGATGTTACTTGCTTTTAAATGAAAGGGGAGAAAATACCCACCAGGAATCCTAATCCTGGAAAATGGACTAAGGTGCAGGAGGCTGAGGGTCTTTAAACCCATGTAATTTAAACCTGTGAATTTCTATAATCTAACTGAAATATAGGCAGTGAACCTATTGAACATTTTAGTTTAAAAATAAATCTAAGAAATTAGGTTAAAAATGGCAAGTTTTGGGCTTCCCTGGTGACGCAGTGGTTGAGAGTCCGCCTGCCGATGCAGGGAACATGGGTTCGTGCCCTGGTCCGGGAAGATCCCACATGCCGCGGAGCGTCTGGGCCCGTGAGCCATGGCCGCTGAGCCTGCGTGTCCGGAGCCTGTGCTCTGCAACGGGAGAGGCCACAACAATGAGAGGCCCGCGTACCGCAAAAAAAAAAAAAAAAAAAGGCAAGTTTTGTTTCTTTTATAGTGATCACTTTATGTCTTTTAAAACAATAGGTAATCAAGAATAGCAAGACAGAAATCCCAGAGCTGGAATTATTTCCTCGCTATCTTCTCTTCCTGAGACAGCAGCCTGCCACTCGGACACAGCAGTCTAACATCTGGGTGAATATGGGTATGATGAGCCTGAGAATGTTTCCTCAGCATTTACCAAGAGGTAACTTAAGAATGCAGCAAGAATACCATGCATTTCCTTAAAAAAATAAAAACCAATTTGCTCATAGTCTGGTGCCACTGTACTAATACACATTTTCATCTGTTTTCATACAGAATCAGTAAATCACTTGTGGGGCTTAGATCTACGGTCATGCGCAAGAACTAGATGGGGTAGAGGCAAAATCTCAGCAGCAAACTGAGAAATGTTGTTCCCTTTTTTGGCTTGTAAACATACAAAGATAATACGTAGAAGTAAATTTTATTTATTTTGTTTCTTTGAGAACAAGACATTGTAAATTATGTGCTGGACCTAAATTAGAGTCTGCCAGTCAATGACTGGCCTTTTCAACTCCACTCAAATTTCTAAGCAGTAATTTCTTTGGCAATATCATCTTTTTTTGTTTGTTTTTTGTTTTTTTTTAACAAAACATGATACATTTCTCATACTAGGTCCAAGGAGCCTTTATAACAGACAGATAATACAAAGGAAAAGATACATTTTTGAAAATGAAATTGACACATTTTCTTTCAAAAACATCAAGCCTATCAAAATGACATATAAGTTCTCGTTTTAATGTAATACATGCAAAAAGTTCCCTTTTGATTTCTCTGTGAGGTTAAATTTTATTTTATTTTTCTAACATCTTTATTGGAGTATAATTGCTTTACAATGGTGTGTTACTTTCTGCTTTCTAACAAAGTGAATCAGCTGTACATATACATATCCCCATATCTTCTCCCTCTTGCATCTCACTCTCACCGTCCCTATCCCACCCCTCTAGGTGGTCACAAAGCACCGAGCTGATCTATGAGGTTACATTTTATTGATGGCCTGGACTTGCTCAATGCTTTTGCCTTGCAAATATTTGAAATAGTTCTTCTTCAGCAAAAATAATGAGTTCATCCATTTACACATAGTCCCACACTGTGTTAACAATGCCAGAATGATGTTATAATTAATATAACTTAATATGAAAGAACTACCTTTGAATCCAAACCAACCCTATAAAGTATCATCCCTCCTTTGAAATGTAATAGAGTAGTTTTATATCTTCATTAAAGGTTGTATTCAGATAATATATGGAGATTCTTACACATACTGTTTGGTAAGAATTATAGCAAAGCAGTGGCCTCTGCCTAACCAAACTTTGTCTTGGAACACATTAAAATCAAGGAACAGTGAAATAAGAATCTCTCTGAAACACTCTTAATTTAATTTTCCATTGAATAATAATAGTATTTGCCTTGCTCCCATGGCACCCTTAGTACATATCTTTTTCAATTCTCTTTGAAAGATAACATGAGAGGCAAGATGTGTTGTTGCGCTTTTAGTAAGTATTCTTTGTAACTCTTGTGCTGATCCTAGATTTTTGCTGCTTCTGTAAATTCCACTAGATTTGTTGGTGCTATTCAAAAGCACAAAATTATGTATAATAAGTGGCTGCCTGCTTAATGAGCTATGCTACAAAAACTGTCTAGAATTCAAATAAATTTCTTATGTGGCTTAAGGACAATAGAAGTTGACTTGGACACTGCACTTGCAAATGCTTCTGAATCCTAGAACTGGGTAGTTATTATGCTCCAAATTTGTTCTTAATTTGAAATTTTATTTCTTACTAATTAGTTGTGAAATCAATCATTAATCACTTTGAAGTTTATAAAAATATGCTTTCTTGCTGTAATCTTATAACTAATCCTCTGATGTGTTTTTGGAGAAATTTGCTCTTTTGTTTTCTTCTAGGGATTATCCTTTGCTTGCTGATAGTAAATGATTTGCCTTGCTAGATGTTTAAAAATTGATCATGGTTGGGTTTGTTCTCCATAACGTGGTTTTCATCTTTCTCATTACTCAATTTATCACAGCTGTTTACTAGGCTCTTTTATTCCTTTTGGAATGACAGGTATACAAACCTTGCCACAGTTAACAATGACTTAATTGTAGCCTTTTCAACAGACAAGAAGTCATTGTTAGATGATTTTTCAGCTTATTTTAGGTGAGTTAATTCTTGGAAACTCTGAAAAAGTGGATGATGCCAGTACTTTTCTCCTCTGTTTAGTAGGTAAAGACTCAAAGCACATTTAATGGGAGGAAAAAAGCTAAGTCACCATTGAATGGATGGAAAACTACCTCGAGTGTATAATTGTACCCTTCATGGATTATATTGATATGTTAAGTGTATTTTAGTTTTGGGTTGCTCAGTAAACTATAACCTCCCATAGGCAGAGATGACCATTTTAAGCTACAGCTTTTGTCTAGATTTTTGGCTGAGTAGTTACCCAGGGTTTAGCATATTGTTTCAGCAACCTGTTTTTGATTTCCATAATCTCTTGTCATTTTATCACC
Source organism: Stenella coeruleoalba (assembly GCF_951394435.1). Classification (NCBI taxonomy): domain Eukaryota; kingdom Metazoa; phylum Chordata; class Mammalia; order Artiodactyla; family Delphinidae; genus Stenella; species Stenella coeruleoalba. Next base: position 34,177,620 of record NC_137165.1, read on the forward strand.
CTTTTCTTTTGAAATATGTGATTAGACTTGATATATTCTTCCTTCAGTATTCACTCTTTCCTCTTATTGCCTCTTTTTGTTTCCACCTTGAGCCCTTCAAGAATTCAAGGTCATGTCTGCTTTTCTCTTTTCGGGTGGGCAGGCCATATGATTCCCCCCTTACTACCTTTCAATAGGGCAATTTTTTTGTCATGGGAAGTTTCTTGGCTTCACTTTAAAGCTTTGTTTGGCCAAGTAACATCTATGCCTACTTAGAATTCTAAGTACAAGTAACAATTCTTGTGTAATTGTACCAGTGTGCTAGGTAATTGGGCTACTTAATGAGAGTGATGTGATTAGTAACTCAAAGACAGTTTAAGAAAGTAGATCAGGTAAAGCCAATTATCTATCTGTGGAATTCAAATCCAGCCCCATTTTATCTTCCCCATTTTTACACTGAGTTTTGATTTTGCTATTGAGTGTGACTCAGCTGAGGGCAGCCTAGATACAGATGCCCGTTGATATTTGCCAGTCTTCTTGGGATCCAGATACTGCCAATTATTTGGGCCTCTAATTTTGTTGTTCTTCCTTTCAAAGTTAAGGCTTACTCTAAGACACTTAGTTCTCCTATCTTCATTTTAAAGCTTTCTCTTAAAGCGTCTTAATTTATAAAATTATTAAATCTGTAACTCTCATTTCTCATCATGTCCAAAAATAGTATGGTCCCCATTGCTGAGAGGGGTGCTTTTTTTTTTTTTTTTTTACATCTGCGTTTTTCCTTACTGTGACTACTGTGACCATAGGAAATGTACCTTCTCCGAATGCACCATTAAAGCGGGTCTTAGCCTATACAGGCTGTTTTAGTCGAATGCAGACCATCAAGGAAATTCATGAATATCTATCTCAGAGGCTGCGCATCAAAGAGGAGGATATGCGCCTGTGGCTATACAACAGTGAGGTAAGAGACATGTTGGAGTCAAGGAAAGTCCTGATTAAGTGTTAAATCCATGTTTCATAAGTATGGGTTATTTTTATCTACACTAATTGTTCTGAAAGCCATGTCTCGGAATCGCAGTGGAAACTTCAACTTTTAAATTACTGGATGCATACATATAGATATTTGTCATCTGAAACCCATAATAACAGTCATGGACAGTACCATCTTGTAAAGATTATTATTATAAAGTAACGGCAAATATCACTTTTTAACAAATAGTTTATTTTTGATTTGTCTTAAAGTAACTTATATAGATGTTAAAAAAATTCAAACAATACAAAAGTATGTAGTGAAAATTCTTCCTTTCCATCCTCTGACCCCTATCTTCCATTCTCCTCAGAGGCAGTGCTGTTAATTGCTTATATATTCTTCCTAACACATGCAATATATTTCCATTAATACTCTGAAATTGGATCATAAGTAGTTTTAACCAGTTCTTTATTCCCTAGTTCCTTCTTTCTTACATTCTCCTTTGGTCACCATTGAGAGGTGACCAGTTGTATAATAAGTTAAGAGCAGAGGTCCTGGAGCTACACTGCCACGGATTAAATCTTGGCCCTCACACCTGTTAGTCGAATAACCAAGGGCGAGTCCCTTGACTCTGTGTCACAGTTTTCTCATGAGTAAATGGGGAAAATAATAGTATTTCCCTTAGGATAGTTGTAAGAATTAAATGAATTAATTTTCTGAGCACTTTAGACAGGGTGAGCATCAACAAAAATGTATAATTCTATTGCATGACATTTGGTTTTACATTTTCAATTCCTAGTAAATAATCAAGTTCCATCTTGACCACAAGCACATTTACTGAATTTCATACTAGATACTAAAAAAACTTCTTTTCTATCAGCTGTTCAGAAAATCTAAATCTCAATGAATTCTGGTTTGATATGTGATGAGTCTTTTCTGGTCTCCCCCAAATCCTATATAACTTTTTTAGACACATAAAGTATGTGTTTACAAAGTATACATTGTCTTTCCCTCATTTTGCCACCAAAATTATAAGCATTTCTGAATAACTATAATATGCTAAATATCTGTCACGAGTTATGTAACTACAAGGATGTTTTTAATTGTCATTCATTTTTATTTCCATATTTGTTTCATGTTTAGTAATTAAATTAACAAAACATTTCCTCCTCCATATACAGAATTACCTCACTCTTCTGGATGATGAGGATCATAGATTGGAATATTTGAAAATCCAGGATGAGCAGCACTTGGTAATTGAAGGTACAAGATGGAAGCATGCATTTGTATTAGATTTTTAGGGGAAGAATTTAAAGATTGAATTACTCACTGATAATTGATTTTATAGTTTTTCCAACTGGTATTTGATCACTATATTCTATATAGTAAAGAAAACCCATTAAACCCTTATGTAATCCTACTGTAATGTAATACTATTTATATTGCTTTAAGAGAAAAACATGTCTGCATTCATTGGCTGGAAAGGGTGGAAACAGTGGGTAAAAACAAGTGAATTCAGTTATAAGTTTATAGCTCCTTAAAATTTTCAAGCTGCCTCTTTGTCAGGAGACTTTCTTGCAACAGTTAGTGGTGCAGGCTTTTCATTAGTCAACACTAGTCATTCACCAACATAAGCATAGATTTACACACTGGCAAGCACACATCATTGAAAACTTAGTGTGTCTTTTCTCATCAAGATTCATGAAACAGGGCTTCCCTGGTGGCGCAGTGGTTGAGAGTCCGCCTGCCGATGCAGGGGACACGGGTTCGTGCCCCGGTCCGGGAAGATCCCACATGCCGCGGGGCGGCTGGGCCCGTGAGCCATGGCCGCTGAGCCTGCGCGTCCGGAGCCTGTGCTCCACAACGGGAGAGGCCGCAACAGTGAGAGGCCCGCGTACCGCCAAAAAAAAAAAAAAGATTCATGAAACATTCCTAGCTGCCTTTGTATTAAAATGAATAGATTACTCTGGCAGTTGTCACAATTTAAGAAAGCATTGTAATAGTTCCAATGTATTAAGTTTAAGAACTTTAATTCCTTCTATAGATGGTTGAGTATAATTTTACTTCATGTATGTAATTTAGAGATTAGCTTACTAATTAATTCTAACCAATAAAGTCTCCAGTGTAAAGAATTGGAATGGTTTCAGAGGCAATTACTAAAATTAACTTGATTTTTTTTTTCAGTTTCTGATTTAGAAATAAGAACTTTTTTTTTAACAGAAGCAATTTAGTGGGTGTGATTTGAATAGATAAGAAATTAACACATTGCTGTCTGTTTTTCCAGTTCGCAACAAAGATATGAGTTGGCCTGAAGAAATGTCCTTTATAGCAAACAGTAGTAAAATAGATAGACACAAGGGTAAGTCTACAGTGTATTATTTTTAAACAATCTTAAAATTATTATTTTTCCTTCTCTCAACTGTTGAAGTGTTAACGACTTGTAGCTTTCTAGCTCAAAAGCGATTAGGCCCCCTCTTATTTTTCTTTTTCCTAAAGCATCAAATTTCTTTCTAACCATGCAATTAAATAATTTATATATTTTGAAAGACATAATTCTAGGAGAGAATTGTTTGAACTCTAAAAAACGATCATAACAATTAAAGAGAATCACTGCTGCCTCTAGATTACAAATGAACATAGATTATCATGATTGCCGATGATGCTCCATTAAAAAGCCTCTACTTAGCATTGCAAGACCCAATAGAGAAATATTAACTCCATTTAATTGATTAGAAGAGTTATAAAAATCATTGCATTGAATACAAATAACTGTTTGGTCATGACATCTTGCTACAGCTAGGCTTCCGTTCTCATGTTGTTTGTTCCAGTTCCGACAGAAAAGGGGGCCACAGGTCTGAGTAACCTGGGAAACACATGCTTCATGAACTCAAGCATCCAGTGTGTTAGTAACACACAGCCACTGACACAGTATTTTATCTCAGGGAGACATCTTTATGAACTCAACAGGTAATCTTCCTTGAGTCATTGGCTCTTAACTTTTATAACTTTGCTATGAACACAATATTACCTAAATCTCCTCTCTCTTCACCCTGGGGGAGCAAAGTCTTAATCTCATTTGCCCTATTAAGCATGAAGTAAGGACCAAATGCTACCTCTCTTATTTTGAAAAGATATTTTGATGTGAGGAAACAGACTCTAGGCATTTCTGTGTCAACATGATTGTGATTTATAAGAATCTTTGGCAACGAATTTTCCTCTCAAACTTCTAGGACAAATCCCATTGGTATGAAGGGGCATATGGCTAAATGCTATGGGGATTTAGTACAGGAACTTTGGAGTGGAACTCAGAAGAATGTTGCCCCATTAAAGCTTCGGGTAAGCATGTTAAAATAATATAAAGGTATTTAAGTCCTAAGCAGTTATTTAAGTAATTATTTTTCTCTATATGTTATTTATATTTAGCTTTTTAGTTTTAGTGTAATGTTTTTGGGTCCTTCACAAGGCATAAACTGGATGTCAGATACTTTTACTTCTTCACATATATGCAAAATACTACTATAGACATACTGGGTAGAAAAAGATCAAAAGTATAGTCTAAATTTGGGATGTCATTCATTTTACTAATTTATCAGGTATCTTACTTATATATACAGTAAGCCTTTCTTTCTTAATCCTTCACTATTAGCAGTATTCTAACTGCAAGGTAGACTTGAGTCTAATTAATGATACTCCATACATTTTTAACATTACTAAGATAATTACTTCTATCTGTAGAATTTTAAAAAGTAGCAGAAAGAAAGAATGTAATTTAATGGATACAAATTTGACATTAATATCATATGCAGTGAATTCTAGTTGATGTTAGGATTACCAGCCACTGTAATAATTATGTATTAACTCATTTAATCTTCTAAATGGCCCTACAGTATAAAGCAACATTATTATCCGCATTTTATGGCTCAGGAAACTAAGACTCATAGCAGTCAAATAGCTTGTCCAAGGTTGCAAGCTAGTTACTAAGTCCTCACAGTTGAACATGAGGCTATTCTGCCTCTAATAATAAAAGCTAGGATACAACAAGACCAGAAAAGCTAACTGTAAAAGAAAACATTATAAAAGGGAATCTTCCAATGTGAGCAAATGCCATTTTAATATTTCCATCTTGTATCTTAAATAGCTATGTACCTTAAGAACTGTTTGCTTATATGATGCTAAACCAGGACATAGGATTGGCCATAATACTTTTTGGGGCTGGGGGAGGGAGCATCATTTGAGATTAAGATTAGAAAGATTTCATGATTATCCAAAATATGTTTGCTGAAATAGAGACAGACTAAATACTATACTATGTATCTTCTTCTAATGCCTCTGATAGAATTATGGGCATGTTCTTTCTAAACTTTATGAGATAGCAAATAATGAGTTTGATTCCTCTTATATTTATAGTGGACCATAGCAAAATATGCTCCCAGGTTTAATGGGTTCCAGCAACAAGACTCCCAAGAACTTCTGGCTTTTCTCTTGGATGGTCTTCATGAAGATCTCAACCGAGTCCATGAGAAGCCATATGTGGAACTAAAGGACAGTGATGGCCGACCAGACTGGGAAGTAGCTGCAGAGGTTTGTCAGTTTTGAGTTTCTAATGTAAGCAATAGATAAAATATTCTGACCACAAATACGTGTTGCACAACTTAATGATAACTAAACTATTCTGCGGTCAGAATTTTACTGCGAAAATGAAGGAATTTACGCTTCTCTGCTTATTTCTTGTGCAATAATCCTAAAACAAAGCATCTTTAATGAAAATAGAAAAGTGTTTCCTCTTCAATGTAAATTTGGGGGAGAGGATGTAGGAATAATCATTCAGTAGAAATTTAGGAGTCCCCATAATTGCTAAAGTAATGTGTACAGTGACCAATAGGCATATTTTATCCGCTTTTTAATGGACAAAGAACTCATCATTGTTACTATGGTAAGAAGAAAGAAAAAAATAGGGTTTTCCGTCTGAGTTTAATACGTTATAGATTGAGCAGAAAGAATCACATTCTATTGTGGACCGCCAGGGAAGTCCCGATGGTGGTATTTTTAAAGAAGGGAAATATGTAAGCCCAAAGCTGCCGACGCGGAGTGATCTGGCTATGTCGCTACAGTCTAGATTTACCCCAGTGAGTGCTGCTGCTACACTTGGCAGCTCTTCTGTGTTACCACTGTTGCCAGAATTCTTGAAGTATTTTATGTATTTCTCTACTATCTTAGTAGACAGTATATTTTAAATTACATATCTGACTTGTAAATTTGTAGGCATGAAGCTTTTATTTTTTAAGGATTATATTCTTGACATTTAGATCTAATATATTTAACCATTTTCTTTGAATTTGGGGAGATAAAAAATTTCTCTAATCATTTTTCTTGCTAGGCCTGGGACAACCATCTGAGGAGAAATAGATCAATAGTTGTGGATTTGTTCCATGGGCAGCTAAGGTCCCAAGTCAAATGCAAGACATGTGGGCATATAAGTGTCCGATTTGACCCTTTCAATTTTTTGTCTTTGCCACTACCGATGGACAGTTATATGCACTTAGAAATAACAGGTGGGTCGCAAAGTTATGAAAAATTATTTAATTCCATTGTCTTTTACCTTATTCAAGCAGCCTGAATTTGTAAGTATAGTCATTTGTGTATAATGCATTCTCATAAAGATTGGTAGTCAGCGTGTTATAATTTTTTTTTTTAATTTTATTGGTGTTAGTTGGTTTACAGTGTTGTGAGCATGTTACAATTTAACAGTCTAATTTCAGGCATGATTTGAGGTTTGAAAGACTTGGAATATGGGTCCATTTTTGTGCCCATTGAGTCTTCTGTCAGTTTCAAATGTGCCAGGAACTCTCTTTAAAATCTTGCAAAGCCACTCACACTTCTGTATCAGATGAATATTCAAAAAATAATGATTTTACTTAAGATTATCTTTAAGCACCATCTGTCGTAGTGTTTACATATAAAATTAAAATTCTAGACTGAAATGTTTGCTATTTCCAAGTCTCTCTCTCACACACACACACACACAGTGTAAAGCTTTCAATGAAACCTGAATTTTACTGGTAAAAAAATCTTTTCTCTTTACTAGTTATTACGTTGGATGGTACTACCCCTGTACGGTATGGACTAAGACTGAATATGGATGAAAAGTACACAGGTTTAAAAAAACAGCTGAGCGATCTCTGTGGACTTAAATCAGAACAAATCCTTCTTGCAGAAGTACATGGTTCCAACATAAAGGTGATATTAGCTGTTCTTTTTAGGAAACTCTTGATTCCATCCTTCAAAGATCACAGTTTTCTCAATTAATTATTGTGTCAAATGACCAAGGGAGATAATAAAACACAACAAAAACTGGAAAAAAATTTGTGAAGTTTTTCGTTCTGGAAGAAGCTTAAAAGAGTTGTCTACCAGGGGCTTCCCTGGTGGTGCAGTGGTTGAGAGTCCGCATGCCGATGCAGGGGATGCGGGTTCGTGCCCCGGTCCGGGAGGATCCCACATTCCGCGGAGCGGCTGGGCCCGTGAGCCATGGCCGCTGAGCCTGCGCGTCCGGAGCCTGTGCTCCACAACAGGAGAGGCCACAACAGTGAGAGGCCCGCGTACCGCAAAAAAAAAAAAAAAAAAAAAAAAAAGAGTTGTCTACGAGAATAAAAGAGTAATAATGACGGTGGTATTTTTTTTTATTTATTTATTTTTGGCCACATTGCATGGCATGCAGGATCTTAGTTCCCCTACAAGGGATCGAACCCGTGTCCCCTGCGGTGGAAGCACAGAGTCTTAACCATTGGACCACCAGGGAAGTCCCAATGGTGGTATTTTTTTTTTTTTTTTTCCAATGGTGGTATTTTTAAAGAAGGGAAATATGTAAGCCCAAAGCTACCTATATGGAGTGATCTAGCTGTGTCACTACAGTCTAGATTTACCCCCAGTGACTGCTGCTGCTACATCTAACAGCTCTTCTGTATTACCACTATTGCTAGAATTCTTAAAGTATTTTATATATGTACAAATGTGTTCTTTTAGTACTTATTTATGAATATATATACCTGGCCTTTCAACACACTAAGAAATTAAAGAGTAAAGACAAAGTGACACAAATCACTTCTTGCATACCAGCTGGAGAAACAAGAAATTTAATAAATATATTGCCTACCCTAAATTGAGCTCCTACCACTGGTATTATTTATATTCATCTTTGGGATTTCTGAACAAACTCCCACCTCTTTGACATTTTTTTTCATACGTAATGCGGAGGTGAGATCTCTCTGGGGATTTTGGGTTTAGATTCTTGAAATGATGGACAAAACTTAAGAAGTCAGTTATACACATCGTACTGCCCTCCTATGAAAGGGGATAATGGTTTTGTCAGGAAGGTTAGTTTTCACTTAGTTTATCAAGCTTTCATTTATAGTTATTTTAGAAAAATTATTTGGACATCTTATTTGTTTTACTGATAAAAGAATCTAAGACATTTGCTTCAGATCTATCAGAGGGATGATTCTCCATTTTATCTGAAACATCTCCCCCTTCTCATCTTGCCTCTTTTTCTATAGAATTTCCCTCAGGACAACCAGAAAGTACGACTCTCAGTGAGTGGATTTTTGTGTGCATTTGAAATTCCCGTCCCTGGATCTCCAATTTCAGCTTCTAGTCCAGTACAGACAGGTAAGATAGAACTAGAGCTCCTTCTCATGATTTTAGCTTTGAATAACAGTCTAAGGGTTGTCATCCTTTTTAGGCTTTTGTTTAGGCTAAAAATATTAGAGCAAAAGAATTTTGGAGCCTGAAGGAAACCTTGGTGATCATTTATCTCAAATCCTCATTTTATAGGTGAGGAACCTAAAATTCAGAGAACCTAAGTTAGATAGGTAGTTACTAGCTAAATCTACCACTGGAATTCGGATGTCCTTTAACTCTTTTATCTAATATTAACATGGTAACAGATGGTATGAGAGAAATGTACTATCAGAAAACAAAATAATAAATTTGACTAAAAAGGAATCTGTTTATCTAATATTGCCTGTGATTTAATATGGTCATCCAATGAGTCTTTTTGGCCATTAGTGGGGTTTGTCTCCTCTTTATACTGTTGCCAGTTAGATTCGTTCCCCAACTATAACATGCTTCAGAGAGAATGAGGCTCCTCTCATTGGCACTCAGTAGATAGTACTGATGGTTGGGTTGGTGGATGATTTAACATTGCTTTTTGGTTATCATCACTGTCCAATAGAACTCTCTGCAATGAGGAAAACTTCCTGTAATCTTTGCCATCCAATAGAGTTATCTACTAGTCACATGGACTGTTTAGCACTTGAAATGTGGCTAGTCAAAGGGAGGAAATGCACTTTTAATTTAATTTTAATTTAAAAAGCAGCGACTTTCATCAGTTGTAACAAATGTTTCACTCTGGTGGGGCAGGTTGCTACTGGGGGAGGCTGTGCTGGGTGGGGGCAGGCAGCAGGTGGGAAATCTCTACCTTGCTCTTTATTTTACTGAGTCTAAAACTGCCCTAAAAAATAGTCTTTTTTAAAAGTTAAACAATTTTTTAAAAACCCATCATCTGGCTTGGGACTACCGTCTTAGAACATTTCTAGAAGAATGGAGAAATGAATTTTTAGAGGAGAGGAAAAAGAAAAGCAGTAGAACTGTTTTCGTGCCACAACACGGTACTAATAAAGATTGTTGGAAAAATTCTACTTACTCTTTCTATCAGCTACTCATGCTTTGTCATTTAGTCAGAAGTGTGAGTTATCGAGGTAAAATCTGAAGTTAAAATCTTCCAGTTAATCTAGAATTATCATTTGACCTATGATTCCTCCCTGTCCTCTGTTAAAAGAGAGTGTCAGTGGTCTGGGCTCCAGCGATATTTGAGAAAAGAGCAAAGATAAAGGTACCACAGACTTGTAATGCTATACTTATCTTTGAATTTGTAGATTTCTCCTCTTCCCCATCTACAAATGGAATGTTCACCCTAACCACCAATGGGGACCTGCCTCGATCCATATTCATCCCCAATGGAATGCCAAACACTGTTGTGCCATGTGGAACTGAGAAAAACTTCACAAATGGAATGGTGAATGGTCATATGCCATCTCTTCCTGACAGTTCCTTTACAGGCTACATCATTGCAGTCCACCGAAAAATGGTTAGTTTAATGTTAGGCAACTTACTGCTGGTCTTGCCAGTGTTATTTATGAAACAGCCATTTTCTGTCTTTGCAACATCTTCAGTGTGTGCACTTTCAATGTGTTATGTTCTAAGTGATTGCAGCCAGTATTTAATATCACACATGACGGCCTACGTATGAAATGACATTCCTCACTCATGTATCAAGCAGCAACAGGAGAGCTGGTGCATCTGAATATAGTACTACTGTCTTTAAAAAGTTTGTGGCTCCTATATGTTCATGTAGCCACGTACATCTTCTCCGCCATATAAGTGTAGATGCCTTTGGGGAGAAGGTTTTGTTTGTTTGTTTTGGAGGGAGAAACAAGAAGATTCTTGGGCAAGACAAGTTGTTTCCTAGGACTGCTGTAACAAATTACCACAAACTTGGTGGCTTAAAACAACAGAAATTAATTCTTTCACAGTTCTGAAGGCCAGAAGTCTGAAATCAAGGCATCAACAGGGTTGTGCCCCCTCCATAGGTTTTAGGAGAGAATCCTTCTTGCCTCTTCCAACTTGTACAGGCATTCCTTAGCTTGTGGCTGTATAACTCCAATCTCTGCATCTGTTTTGGCCTTCTCCTTCTTCCTCTGCCTTTCACTGATAAGAACAATTGTCATAGGATTTAGGGGCCATCCAAATAATCCAGGATGATATCTCAATTAATTACATATGCAAAAACCCTTTTGCCATATAAGGTCATATTCGTAAGTTCTTGGAGTTAGGATGTGGACATATCTTTTTGGGGACCACCAAAATTCACTACAGAAATCATTTATCATAAAATTATCATTTATTCAAAAAACTAAGTACCAAGAAAAAAATTAAATACCTGGAAATAAACTTTACAAAAAATATACAAGGTATCTGTATAGAAAACAATAAAATATTATTGCTAGAAATTAAAGAAGACTCAGATGTTTGAAGGAACAGACTGTGTTCATGGATTAGAAGACTCAGTATTTCAAACATATCCATTCTCCACAAACAAATCTACAGATTCAATGCACAATCCCAATAAAAATGCATACTCTGTATGTGTATGCTTGTGTGTGTATAAATTGATAAGCTGATTCTAATATATGGACGCACAAAGCACTAAAATAACCAAGACAGTCTTGAAGAAGAACAAAACATGAAGAATTGAGCTACCAGATATAATGATTTTATAAAGCAATGATACTTGAGACATTGTGATATTGGTGTGAGAAAAGGCAAATAGACCAATGAAATAAAATAGCCCAGAAACAGGGCTCTGTTATGTATGAACACTTGATTTATAACAAAGATGACATTACAGAGCAGTGGAAGACAGTTTTCTCACTAAATTGTGCTGGGATAATTGAATAGCCATATGAAACTTGACACACCTACCTCTCACCACATAAAAATCAATTCCAGGTGGACTGCAGAATTAAATATGAAGGAAAAGCAGACCCTAGAAGATAATAAACGTGAATATATTCATGACCTTGGTTTAGAGAAAAAGATTCTTGAACAGGACACAGAAAGCACTAACCATAAAAGAAAAGATAAATTGTACATCATTAAAATTATGAACTTCGGTTTCATCAAAAGACATCACTAAGAAAGTAAAAGGCAAGCCTAGGAGTAGAAGATGTTTGTAACTCATATAACCAACAAAAAGGCTCAATCCAGAAAATATAAAGGACTCCTATAAGTCACTAAGAAAAAACAATTCAATAAAAAAATGGCTAATACTTAAATAGGCACATCACAGAAAGGATATCTAAATCGCCAATAATCATATGAAAAAGTGATCAGCCACACTGCTAATTAGGGAAATGCAAATTAAAATCACATTATGAAGACTTCTCTGGTGGCGCAGTGGTTAAGAATCCGCCTGCCAACGCAGGGGACATGAGTTTGAGCCCTGGTCCGGGAAGATCCCACATGCCGTGGAGCAACTAAGCCCGTGCGCCACAACTACTGAGCCTGAGCTCTAGAACCCATGCACCACAACTACTGAGCCCACGTGCCACAACTACTGAAGCCCACGGCCTAGAGCCTTTGCTCCACAACAAGAGAAGCCACCACAATGAGAAGCCCACGCACCACAATGAAGAGTAGCCTGCACTCTCCGCAACTAGAGAAGACCACGTGCAGCAACGAAGACCCAAGGCAACCAAAAATAAATATTTTTTTTAAAAAACCCACATTACAATATCACTGCACACCCACCAGAATAGCTATCATTATTAAACAGGTTGACAGTGTTGGTAAGAATAATTGAGCAACAGGAAATCTCATACACTGCTGATGAGAGTGTACATTAATACGGCTACTTGTAAAAATAGTTTTCTAATTAAAGATAAGTAATTTCACTATTCCATTTTGTGTTTTTATGAAAACACAAAATAAAACCACTAAATGTCCATTAGTAGTAGAAAGGATAAGGAAATTGAGACATGGTCATATAATAGAATATTATACAGCAATGAAAATAAATGAATTTTTAGTTATACCCAACATAAATGAATCTCATAAACATCATGTGGGAAAGAAACCAGACACAAAAGAAATACCAATAATATGATTCTATTTATAAATAAAAACTTTAAAGACAGGGAAAATGAAATTTTCTGTTTATGCGTAGGGTATAAAATGATAAAGAAAAGCAAAGAATTGATTACCATAAAATTGAGAAAAACTGTTACCGTTAGGAGGAAGGAAGAATTTGTGATTGGGAGGAAGCAAGAGGAAGGCTCTGGAGTGCTGGCTGAATTGTTTCTTGACCTGACTGGTGATTACACAACTATTTGCTTTGTGATAATTCTTTGAAATGTATATTTTCCCTCCTTTGAATCAGTAACTCCCGAGTTAAAGTGATTTTCTGACCATGTGAATGATGTTCTATGGAACATATTCTAAACAGGATTGTATGAGTGGACATCCTAGAGAATTAAGGGATATATTTGTGTCTTGGAATTTTGTTTAAGCACAGCTCCAATGGGTCCCATCAGCTAAAATAATTGGGGTGATTCATTTATTTCCCCATGTCTTTTTTAACGGAGCATTATCAGATTATATATTAAGAACACTGACGTATTTTTAATCTTTCTTAGAAAACAGCTCTCTTCATTTATCATGTATATGTTACATAAAGTGCTTGTAAGTGCTAAAGCATTATATATAGGTTTTTGTAATCATTGGACCATAAAGCCATATTGTCAGCTCGAAATTTTCACCTTTTAACCAGTTCCCTGTTTCCAGTTTCCTTCATGATCTAGCAGCTTCTTTGGGGAATGCCTAAAATTGATTTTACCATCTGTCCCAAGTCAACTCCCTTTTCCCATTATTGATGTGAAAGGCAACACCGTTCTTCCATGCTAAAGGCTAAAGCCTAGAAGTGTTCTTAGATTTTTTTCCCCTTTTCTTCTAAAACCCTATATTCAGTGTATCATTATGCCTTTTAATTTCTTCTTTCAAAATACTACTTGAATTTACCATTTTTCGTCATTTTCATTGCCACCTTCTTCTTTCAGACCCTTTGATCTCATGGTTGACTTACTTTGAAAGTATTTTTCTTCTACTCCCTTCTACAAGATAGAAAAAGAAGGGGAATAAGGCAAGGTAACATAGGCAAGAATATTCAGAGACTAAAGGGAGAAATAGTGTTGTGTTGACACAACAACTAAAGGGAAGTCAGTTTCAAAAAAAAATTAAGAAAGAAAGACGTGGTTACATAGGCCAGAGACATCAAAAAGAATGAAAACTGAGAAGTTGGGCTGTGTAACCAAGTAAAGAAATAGGGCAAGAACTTAGCACAGTTAGGTCAAGTGAGTTTTTTCAGATTAGAGAAAAAGTTGTTAGGAGAGGACAAAAGGAAAATTCCTGATGCAGTAAAGCTGGGAGCATTATCCCATTAGGAACTGAGCAGGTATGGGCCACAGGGCCCTGGGAGAAGTTACCTTCAAGAGGATGAAAATTGTGTGGGTTTAGAAGAGAAATACAGGGACTTCCCTGGTGACACAACGGTTAAGAATCCACCTGACAAGGCAGGGGACACGGGTTCGAACCCTGGTCCAGGAAGACCCCACATGCAGCAGAGCAATTAAGCCCGTACACCACAACTACTGAGTCCACGTGCCACAGCTACTGAAGCCCACGCACCTAGAGCCCATGCTCTGCAACAAGAGAAGCCACCACAATGAGAAGCCTGCGCACCGCAATGAAGAGTAGCCCCCACTCGCTGCAACTAGAGAAAGCCTGCGCGCGGCAACGAAGACCCAACGCAGCCAAAAATAAATAAATTAATTTTTAAAAAAAAGAAGAGAAATACACTGAGAAGAGTAAAGAAATAGTTGCTTAAATGACCTCATTTATTTAGTAAAATAAGTCATCTACCAGGAGTTGGAGTGGAAGAAAAGTAGAAGTTTTAGAAGAGAAAAACTCATCTAAGTTTTTTGATTTTTAAAAAATAGTTCTGAACTCTGTCCACATTTCTGTGGGTCTTATAATAATATAACTACCAACACATGAAATGGGGTCTTAAAATCATGTACTTAGCTAATCTTAAGTGAATAATGGCAAAACAAAATACTTGAGGATCTGAAATAAGAGAGTCTTTTCACTTAGAAACTAGTGGGTTTATAAGTTGTTGGCTTAGCTTCTCTACTATATAAAGACCAAACTTAAAGAATTAAATGTCCAAGCGCTCATCAGCTTTTTTGAGTAATCCTGCAACTCCCAGCAACCTTTCTATTATACTGAACTTTTGTTTTAAGCCATCATTTCCAAGCTAATTCTGTGCAGTATCTCCATGTTAAGAAATGATAAAAATCTCCTTTAACATACTCAAAGCAAACGTTTTAAAAGTTTACCTTACTTTTATTCTATCATGTAATTAAGAATATGATTTTTAATTTTTTTACATATGATTCAGTGTGTGTGAGAAATATTTATCAGAGAAAAACTACGCAGTTTGAAAATATTAAATGCTGAAAACCCAAGTTTGATAGAGAGCAACTCTGAAATTGGCAATACCTCAACCTTTTAGTGATTCCACTTTGAATAACCATTCTCTTCATATTAATAAAAGATGGTCCTATAAATAAAGAGAAGTGTGATAGCGACTAAGTTGAAAATGGTAGTGATGCCTGTTTTTGGCAGTCTTAGAAGAATGAAAGGGAGGAATCAGAGGCCTATCTTCTCCGCTCTTCCTTCTCTTGTTTGTACATACAGATGAGGACAGAACTGTATTTCCTGTCATCTCAGAAGAATCGCCCCAGCCTTTTCGGAATGCCTCTGATTGTTCCATGTACTGCGCATACCCGGAAGAAAGACCTGTATGATGCAGTTTGGATTCAAGTATCTCGATTAGCCAGCCCACTCCCACCTCAGGAAGCTAGTAATCATGCGCAAGATTGGTGAGTTTCAGGGCATCTTCCTAGATCTTTGGTTTCCGAATGTAGAAGAAGAATTTATGTGAATTCTGTGTGATTTATAGGACCCATTCCATGTCAGGTTAATCACTCCTTGAAGAACCATCCAGAGAACATACAGTTCAACCATTTGGTTTGGTCTTTTGAGTAGGAGAGACTGTACGCCTTCCTTTCATCACCTAGACATTCCAGTGTCTAATAATTGTTGTATTCTCTGATCTCTTACCTAAATTTTTTCAGCTAGTATTTTATATGCTTCAGGTAATATCCTTGGCTTCTGTTCCTACAAAGGTAGAGAGTATGAATTCACCAGGAAATTTGCATCATCTCAACCCTCTGAAATTCCAAATGGGAGCAGTATCTATACGTGCATATCTATACATGAACTCTGAAAAAGTCTCATGCCATAACAATGATTCAGTTGGATTATCTCCCTACCATGTCATTTTAACATGGAGTAATTTCATAAGTCTTGGTAAAGAAAATAAGCATCTTCTGGTTTTTTTTCCATTCCTCTTACCACTGTTCTATTGGATTAGTAAATGTATTTACTTCTAATAATCTTTGGGATTGTGTTGCCTTTTATATCTCATTTGAATTGAAGATCATTTTCTTGTTATCATGGTACAAGTGGAAGTTTTGCTTCTGTGTTAACTGAGTAAAGAAATTATTTTTGCAGATAGGTTATTTGTTATGGTATGAGGGTCTTTTGATAATTAGGATATGGCTTAAGGTAAATAAATTTTAAAGGAAAAGTACAAATAATAGATAAGTGATTTAATTGATGAATGTTGTGTTTAGTAAAAATGACAATAGGGCAAGATTAAATTTGAAGTGAAAATCTAATCTAGCTTCTAGATGAGGACTTTTCCCAGGGCTTGCTAATGAATCAGATATAGAGTATGAGGGGAGGAGGAATCCAAGCTAGATTTTTCAGCCTGAACAATTGTTTGTGAATGCTGATACCATTTAATGAAATGAGGAAGACTGGAGAAGGAGTAGGGTTTGGCAAGCAATGATAGGAATCAAGCTAAATTCAAGATCTGTGTTATATTTTCAAGTGGGAGATAGACTTAAGGTCTTTCCAGGAGGTATAAATATAGGTTTCATCAGCAAATAGTTGGTATTTAAAGCCCTGAGACCAGTTGATATTATTTAGATAGTAAGAGAAAAGATGCCTAAGATCTAATTCCTGATGCATTCCAGCATTTAGAGGCTGAATAATGGAGGGAGAGACAACAAAGGAGATTCAGAAGGAACAGCCAGTGAAGTAAGAAGAAAACCAGGAGTGAGTAGTGTCCCAGAAGTTAAGTGAAGATAGTGTTTAAGGGAGGACTGGTCAGATTAAGAGAAGGACTGGGAATTGACCACTGGATTTGATAAAATGGCAGTCTTTGGTGACCTTGCAAAAGCTGTCTTAATGGAGCGGTGTAGATGAAGACACAGAGGTTAGGGCTTCCCTGGTGGTGCAGTGGTTGAGAGTCTGCCTGCCGATGCAGGGGACACGGGTTCGTGACCCGGTCTGGGAGGATCCCACATGCCGCGGAGCGGCTGGGCCCGTGGGCCATGGCCGCTGAGCCTGGCCATCCGGAGCCTGTGCTCCACAGCGGGAGAGGCCACAACAGTGAGAGGCCCACATACCGCCAAAAAAAAAAAAAAAAAAAGACACAGAGGTTAGAGTAGGTTAAAGAGAAGATGGTCCTACAGACATTAAAAGAATAATAAGAGCTTATCTTTTAGAGATAACACAGTGAAATATTTATGGATGAAAATGATAAAATGCCTCTGATTTTCTTCAAAAGTATCTAGTGAGTCACAGTAGCCAAGAGGTGGAAACAACCCAGAAGTCCATCAAGAGATGAATGGATAAACAAAATGTGGTATATACATACAGTGGAGTATTATTCAGCCATAAAAAGGAATGGAGTTCTGATACATACTACAACATGGATGAGCCTTGAAGACATTACACTCAGTGAAATAAGCTAGACACAAAAGGACAAATATTTGTATGATTCCACTTTTATGAGGTGTATCTCGAATAGGCAAGTTTATAGACAGAAAGTAGATTAGAGGTTAACAAGGTCTGGGGGTAGGGGAATTTATTATTGCTTAATGGATAGAGTTTCTGTTTGAGAAGATAAAAAGGTTCTGGAGCTGGGTGGTAGTGATAATTGCACAACACTGTGAATGTACCTAATGCCTCTGAGTTGTACACTTAAAATGATTAAATAGTAAATTTTATGTATATTGTACCACATTTTTAAAAAATGGAATAAAAGAATCTAGTGGGGCTAGGTAAGGGTATAGATGAAATAAGAGTGGCCAAGAGTCGATGATTAATTGTAGTTGGGTGCTGTTCATTGTACAGTTCTCTACTTTTCTGAGTATTCATGTCAATAAATTTGAAAATTTAGATTAAATGGACAAATTCCTGGAATTGAGGATCCATGCAGAAGATGATTAGTTTGAGGGACAGTGGATAAGGAGGAAAGTGAGGATTTGAGGGCAGTGATTGGAGGTTTATGTTGGGTCAAAGAATTGTTAGAGTAGTGATACTTGAATAAGTGATCCAAGAAGATAGGAAATGTTTGTTTCAAAGTAGGATGTTTGGAATTGAGATTTTTGGAGATGGTAAAGTCCTTATCATGGCTTCATTACCTTCAGCAGCCATGTAATAGCCACCATCAATTGACAAGATCTAGAATATGACCATTGGAGAGGGTAGATCAATATAGAATGGAGATTATTGTTGGAAGAGAGAAGGCCAAGGAGTTGTTAGGTAAGTTACATTGAAGTCACCAAGAGTATGATGGAAGTGACAGAGAGAAAAACAGTGAACTGCGTTCTAAAATCTTTAGTGAATAAAGAAAAAATGTCCCTACCAAGGAGGAATAGCAAGCAGGTGGTATAATTCAGTAGCAGATGCTACATAGGAACCAGAATTTTACCAGAAGTGGTAAAGAGGAGTAAGGAGGAGACCCATATCACCTTCAGGTTCTGGGGTGTATGAGAAGAAAGCTAGCACTTAAGAGGTGAACTGGAAGCGGAGTCCTCAGGAAAGCCAGGTTTCCATTAGAGCAACAAAGTAAAGAGACTTTTTAGAAGAGGGTGCTGCACAGTTCTCTGCCAGAGTGCTGCCTGGTTGTTTTGTCCCTTTATCTTTCTTTGGATTCCTTACTTACCATTGACCTGGTTTTCATTGACATGATACTGGGCAGCATGGGCTATCAATAGTCATTCAATCAACAAGTTATGCAGAAAGCTGGGAACTGCTGTGACAGGCATGATACTCACTGTTGCCCTTACAGTGAGTCCTTATCATGGTTTTATTACCTTGAGCAGCCATGCAATAGCCACTACAAATTGCCAAATGATCCATAAAGTATATTGCTCTTATGTTATAGTCATTGCATTGCTTCTTATTGGGGCAAGGATGAATAAATTTTTTTAAAGTTGGAGAACTCGCAAAGCTATCTTGCAGTTAAGACATTACCCTAAAAATGTTACGTAGCTTATAGCTTTAGATAGTTAAGGCAAGGAAAGGGGGTATCTGTCATGTACCACATCAGGGATTCTCATTAAAGAAGCTTCTAAATATATAGTCAGTCAACTCCTCTAATACCATTATGACCTTTCAGCTTTCTGTGGTCTGTCAGTGTTCTTGTCATGGAAGAGGTCTGGTTTAATGTGAATTAAATCTCTTGATAGAATTAGGGCTGAAGGATAATTAGCATTTGATTTCATGATTAGCTTATTTTTATGAAATTTACGTGGACCACATGGACTCGCTCAGAGACATCTGGCAGTCTGCTGTGTCTCCCCCTCTATAAGCAGGGAGCCCTGAGTGTGGTTGCACAGGGCTGCAGTTAATGGGTTAGGATAACCAGCATTGAGCTGTCAATGTGAACATACTGCTCTGACAGATGCCTCTTTCTAGGGTTAGTTCAAGAGAAGATGAAAGAGACCTCAACTAAGAAATGTTTCTTATACTCTTTGGTTTATGTTCTGTTTCAGTGATGACAGTATGGGTTATCAGTATCCATTCACTCTACGAGTTGTGCAGAAAGATGGGAACTCCTGTGCTTGGTGCCCATGGTATAGGTAAAGTGACCTTCTGCAAAAGAAAAATTTTAGAATTGCAGCTTCAGATATTATACCCTTTTCATAACGTTTCCAGTTTCTAGAAGTAATAATGAATAATGAAAAGCTTGAAATAAACTTAGGAATTCTTCATTCATCTCTTCCGTGAGGTCTATAGCTAAGTTTTGCTCTTGACATTCAGCTGGTTTTGTAAACTCTACAATCCTCATCAAATTCATAGTTTATGACTAACATTTATCATTCTATACCTTCTGCTCCTTAGATATAAATCAGTTTAGCAATTCTGAGCCCAGTAAGACATAGTCTATTTACTAGACCTTGCTGGGAGTCTATTTTTGGTTTTTAGAAGAGTTATGGAGTTTGATTGGCCATTACTGTCCCAGCTTGGAAAATGCCTGAGTACTGAAGTCAGCCTTCAGAGAACTGTAATAGGCTTTAGCAAACTGAGTCTGTATAGGCCTTGGAACCATGGCCTTTGTCATGGTTCCCTCCCCGCCCCCATAAATTTTTATATATATTTATTTAATGTGCCACTTTACAAACAAGGAAATAGGCATGGTTATGCCAGATAAATTGTCCTACCTCCAAGCATTTAATAACTGAATTTAGAATTTCTTGAGGGTGTATGGTCTCAGATAGCCAATTCCCATATCATTTATTTGCCATAAAGTCCGCATATTCATGTGGATTTACAAATGGTTATCAAGTACCTTGAAAAACCAAAGATTTGAGAAGTGATAAGCAGGATTCCCTGAAATAATAATAATTACTAGTACATATTCATGCATTTATCAGTCTGAAGTTAGAAGCCCATGACAAATTGGGATGCCCAAGAAGGAAAGTAGAGAAGTAGAAAGGGGGACTTCCCTGGTGGCGTAGTGGTTAGGAGTTCGCCTGCCAATGCAGGGGACATGGGTTTGAGCCCTGGTCCTAGAAGATCCCACATGCCGCACGGCAGCTAAGTCTGTGCGCCACAACTACTGAGTCTGCGCGCTCTAGAGCCCGCGAGCCACAACTACTGAGCCCATGTGCCACAACTACTGAAGCCCGTGCACCTAGGACCCATGCTCCACAACAAGAGACGCCACTGCAGTAAGAAGCCCGCGCATTGCAGTGAAGAGTAGCCCCCCCCCCAACGCAATTAGAGAAAGCCCGCAGGCAGCAACAAAGACCCAACGCAGCCATAAATAAATAAACAAATTTATTTTTAAAAAAAAGAAAAGAAGTAGAAAGGGAGAGTTTGGGGGGTTTTTTGTGTTGTTTGGCCACGCCCCACAGCTTGCACGATCTTAGTTCCCCTACCAGGGATTCAACCCAGGCCGTGGCAGTGAAAGCGACAAGTCCTAACCACTGGACCTCCAGGGAATTCCCGGGGAGAATATTTCTGATAAAGAAAATTTAGATCCCTTCATAATTACTCTTTCCTCAGTAGATCTTTTTTCCCCCTTTAGATTTTGCAGGGGCTGTAAAATTGATTGTGGGGAAGACAGAGCTTTCATTGGAAATGCCTATATCGCTGTGGATTGGGACCCCACGGCCCTTCACCTCCGCTATCAAACATCACAGGAAAGGGTAAGTACTCAAAGCCATCGTAAGATGGTGGTTTTCTTATGTAAAATTTTTCCCAGCTTAACTGTATCATGCCATTTCTATTTTCAGACAGTTTAAAAACAGCTAGAAAAACATTCATTGGCATTCTCTGTGGCACTTAAATATATTAACATGATTATGTGGATGTTTCAGTTTTCCCACTTGTAGAGTTAATTGTATTGGGGCATTGAATTTCAAAAATGTTAATAATAAGTAAATCTTGAAACAAAACTTTGGACGTAATTAAGAAGTTATATTCTCTGGCCATGACATATCAAGCGTGCCAGTCTCTCTGCCTGTTTATTAATTATTATTGAAGCTGCAGTATTTGGTAACCACTATTACTTAGCCCAAGTGCATTCCAGGGCTATAGCTGCTACCTTTAATGGGCACAGTGATCAGAAAATTAGAGAAAGAACTGAATGTTTCAAGACACCTAAGAGTACATCTCCATGCCTGTTCTTCACACTTAGCCTTCCTCTACTGCCACTCTGGCTGGAGCAGTCATTAAACTTTGAAAATGTAACTTCCAAAAGAATACTACCTCCATATCTAAAAATGTTTGCTAAATATTGTTTGAAGAGTAGATTGACTAGATAGCTTGTGTGTAGAGATATGAAGAATCTGGTGGAGATGTAAAAGCAACAGAATCAAAGGAGTTGTTTTAGTCACAGGAAGAGTAGTAGTGGCTTTTGCATTTATATGATTCTTTTTGCTGTACGCGGGCCTCTCACTGTTGTGGCCTCTCCCATTGCGGAGCACAGGCTCCGGCCCGTGCAGGCTCAGCGGCCATGGCACACGGGTCCAGCCGCTCCGCGGCATGTGGGATCCTCCCGGACCGGGGCACGAACCCGTGTCCCCTGCATCGGCCGGCGGACTCTCAACCACTGCGCCGCCACCAGGGAAGCCCATTTATATGATTCTTGATGGAAATTTCCTTCACTGTTTCTTAAGGCATTCCCTTTAGATAAGTTAGTAACGAAAATTAACTTTTCTGTCTTTTTTTTCTTTTTAAGTATAATTGACTTATAATGTTGTGTTTCTGGTGTACAGCAAAGTGATTCTGTTATACATAAGTATATATTCTTTTTTATATTCTTTTCCATTATGGTTTATTACAGGTTACTGATTATAGTTCCCTGTGCTATATAATAGGATCTTGTTGTTTATCCATTCGCATATATAATGCACATATAATAGTTCTCGTCTGCTAATCCCAAACTCCCAATCCAACCCTCCCCGACCCCTTGGCAACCACAAGTCTGTTCTCTATGGACTTTTCTGTCTTTTTGTGCTATTGAGGAGTGGGGGAACTCCCAGTTCCAGACCAAATTCCCTATTTGGATCCCTAAATACGCCCCCACACACCGTAAGGCTCTCTCTAGCCAAGGATGAGTACTATTTGTGGATACTTGGCCAAATGAAGGATCATTGGGCTAAAGGTAGCTGAAGAGAAGTAGATGTTTTGGCAGATTATGCTCACTGTAGCAAGGTAATTCAATAACCTCAACCATGGTTACTTTAAAGAGGGAAAATTTTAGCAATTGAAAGAAAGATTCTTAAATCTTCATCAGCACAAAATCCAACAGGACATTATTGTGACAAGATACTCCTGTCAAAGATGAAAAATTATTTGGCTGTAAATCTCTTTCCCTTTTTAACAAACCCAGTGTGCAATCTGAAAAACTCTGGAGGACATCCTGCTTTATAGGAAGAGGGACCTACGTGACCTGTTAAATCTCATCCCACTTCCATTTTCAGTGGTGCTCTTAGGATACCATGGAAACCAAGCTGCTATTGCAATATCCTTCCTTTCTGGGGAATGGGGCCACATGACTAATTTCTTCCTACATGTGGTTTCTGCATGTGCTTGGAGAGTCACGTAGACAAAGGAGATTCAAAATTGAGATTGTTGCCTGTATGTTTTATGGTTTTTATTCCAGTAATTCCCCTTTTAAGAATTTATCCTAGGGAAATACTCTGTGATTTGTTGACAGATTTCATCTTAGCATTTGTTAGAATAGTAAAAAATTAGAAGCAACTTGTATTTGTCCCACATTAGAGGCATGTGGTATAGAAATTGGATAAAATATTATGCAGCCATTGAAAATGCTGACTACCAGGAGTTTTTCCCGACATACATAGAGGTGCTTATGATGTCTTGTAAAGTTTTTTATAAAGCAAGATATAAAATTGAAAAAAAAGACATAAAATTGCATACACTGAAAAATCTCTTCGTATAAAAAAAAGGGCAGAAGAAAATCTGCCAATATTTTGACAGTTTGCCTTTATATTAAGAGTATAAAAGGTTTCCTGCCTTTTTACATTTTTCACTGCTTTCCAGAATTTCTACATGAATGTTTTATTTGGTAAGGAGGGAAAAATATAGGCAATTGTGCTTATTCTTTTTACTTTTCCCGTTTGGACCTCATATTCCTTAGTAAAAAATTAAACTAGATAACTTCTCAGATCTCCCTCTTTTTCTAATAGTCTTATAATGTATGAAAGCTTATTATTTCATTCCTTTATGTTTTGGGCTAAGGATGAGCTTTCAAGCAACTTAGATTTAAAAAAAAAAAGGAAGAGGGTGCCAATAATAATTTAGACTATTTGAACAATTGTAGAGGATCTGGGAATGGATCCCAAGAGGTAAAGGGAATCTTTGTCATTTAGGGAAATTTTATTAATAAATAAAAATTATTTTTGTCCACAGATATGTTTTTCATCCATCTCCTTCCTCCCTGTCTCCATCCAGCTCTATAGCCTGTGTGTTCTATAGAAAATATAGTCAATAAAAATCAACATTCTTTACTTAGTTACTATAATTTGTGGTTGGCCATAAGGCATCCCTGGTAGAGGTAATAATACAGATAATGTTTAACTGGCTGTGAGAAAAGAGACAGTACTATATTTAATACACCTCTTTTTCTACTCTGATTCTAACCACCATGATACAGCATGTTTCCTTTTGAAGCATGTCAGTTTTTCCCTTGGATGACCAGCCCTAAAAATGATGAGAGTTAATATCAGAAAAGAAGTCAAGGTCAAGCCAGATTTTCCTTCCGAAAAAAAAGAGATTTCCTCTAAGTTCCCCTTTTTAAATAAGCTCCTTAGAAATGGATGGTGATGCAATGCTAAAACTCTTCATTGCATAATCAACCCCAACCTTGATAGTTTATAAAAACATTTGACAGCCTGTGACTCAGCCATCTTCTCACGTAGGGAAAAAGTCACACCTGAAAATCTGTTCTAAACTGTGAGCTCAGGAAGGAAAACTTGAGAGAAATTGCCTCAGGCAGAGAGAACCAATTCACCTCCGGAAGGAAGGAGTAATAAGTGGAGTGAGGGACCTGTATGTGACCTTTGTCAAAAAGAGAGGCATTCATTGTCGTCCATGTCCTCCTGGCCCCACCCTGCGATTTGATCCCTGTGGAGTCTCTCACGGTCATTCGTAGTCATGCTATGTATGCCTCACCTGCTGTGGTTCTTGATTGCTTAGTAAGTGGCAGCCAAGAATTGGAGAGGGAAAAATCCTTCCTTTCTGTTGCATTCTAGGCCCCTCCTTGTCTCCTTCCTCCTGATTCCCACGCCACTTCCAACATACATCCTTGCACATCTACCCCCCTTTGCTCTCTCCTTCCTCATATTTACCTCCTCCTTGCTTCAAAGCCTAGCATGCTGGTTAACAGGAACCACAGAGGTTTGGGCAGGTATTAGGGGTCTTCTCAGCAAAATCAGGCTTTTTTGAGCTTGCTGTTCCTTTTATTGCCATCTCAGATAGAAAGGCGCCAAGAGGCAGGAGACAGATAACAATACACATGGTATTTTGATAACTCTGTGTTACGTGGCACCAATATGCAAATGAGCCTGTGAGTTTTAATGCCCTGGGGGTTGTCCTCTTAAGGTGAGCTTTTCTGTATCCTTTCTTATTTAATCCAGATCTGGCATCTGTGTTTCAGTGATATTATTTCTCCTAGCCTCTGTAAAGCCTGCAGCATACTAATAATGTTCTGTGTCCCTGTTAAAAAATAAATGGCCTGGGCTTCCCTGGTGTTGCAGTGGTTGAGAGTCCGCCTGCCGATGCAGGGGACACGGGTTCGTGCCCCGGTCCGGGAGGATCCCACATGCTGTGGAGCAGCTGGCCCGTGGGCCATGGCCGCTGGGCCTGCACGTCCGGAGCATGTGCTCCGCAACGGGAGAGGCCACAGCAGTGAGAGGCCCGCGTACCGCAAATACATAAATAAATAAATGGCCTAATCTCAACACCCTGCCTTGAGAGCCAGTCCACATGTAAGCTGTTTTAGGATTTCAAATTGTAAAATAAACAGGCAATTCCTTGTTTGTTTTTGTCATTTGGAAGCATGCAGAAATTTTTCCCCAAAAAGCTGTGGTCATATAAATAGAAATTTGATCAAGGATGTTATTGATGTTATATTTGTGAATAAATGTACAAATGCCCTATTTGCTCAGACTCTAGTTTGGGTTGTATTTTTTTCCTCATGTAAAGTAAATGAGGATGATGCATAGCAGGTGACCATTTTAAACCCCCTCCCTCCCACCCACCCCTTCTCCCGTTACTCCTGTCCCCTCCACCTGCAGGTTGTAGATGAGCACGAGAGTGTGGAGCAGAGTCGGCGAGCACAAGCTGAGCCCATCAACCTGGACAGCTGCCTGCGTGCTTTCACCAGTGAGGAGGAGCTGGGGGAAAATGAGATGTACTACTGCTCCAAGTGTAAGACCCACTGCTTGGCAACCAAGAAACTAGATCTCTGGAGGCTCCCCCCCATTCTGGTATGTTACAGTCCCACCTCTGAGAGAGCAAGAGTCTAGCTTGAAGGAAAGAAGTGGGGAACAAATAAGAGTTTTTGAGAATAAGACCCTTCCTGCAGCAGTGTTTAAAACACATTTGCTGTTGCACACAGAGATGAATTGTACTACAGATATTTGCTAGTTTTGTATCCTAAAGAGCATACAGCCTAGAAGGGGAGAGAAGTCATATAGACCAGTAACTGCATTAAGTGCAATATATGAGAAGTGCCACGAGTGGTACAACCTGGTGAATTTGAACTTCAGGAAAAGGTGAAAGCACTCCTGGCTCTAGGGAGAGAGGAAGCTTTAGGCTTGTGCTTTATGGACTACAGAAGAGAACAGAGGCTGAACCTCCAATCCTGCTGTGCTTCACCACATGGCCACAACACGCTGCTGAATTAAATGTGAAGGCACAAGTGCACTGGGGCTTACATATTCTTTCTGATTTGATGTACTTCTGCCTTCTCCATTCATGGATTAGGAGACTCACCTGTTGCTTGTCAAGAAAGTTTGAGGTGTCAGTTCTTCCTATTCATTTAAGAAAGTTTTTTCCTTAAGGGAGGAAATCATATCAAATGTGAGGCACTGGTGTATTTTAACCAGACCTTGTGTGTATTTTTTTATTCATATCTTCTTCCTACTACTCTGTGAGACTGTGAATGTAGACCAGAACAACTTTCCAGGGAAGGATGCACAAGAAATTACTAATGCTGATTAGCTAGCTCGAGGGATGGGAAGCAGAACACAGGGACAGGCTTGGGAACAGGTAGGTGGGAAGGGGGAAGTTTTTTTTTTTTTAATTGAGGTATAGTTAACATGGAATTAAATTCATAGATTTTAAATGTCTAGTTTGATGAGTTTGACAGTTATATATACTCATGTAACCATCATATAAAACATATCATGAAGTATTGGCATTTGTAAAACTATGTTTTTGAGGTCTTTAAAGAATAATGAGGAATAGATGTTATATTGAGAGCTTGGTGGGCTTCTGTTAAATCCACACACCAGCATCCCCCTTAGAAAGGGGTTCTCTTTATATAAACAGTAAATTATTAAGCATTTAGGGTAGAGGGAGCCACCCAAATATCTGTGCCCACAGTAGAGAGCATAATACTGCGTAAGGCTAGAGGAATTCATTGCTCTTGAAAAGAAAAAGAGAAGGGAGATTCTTATGCTCTTCAGGACAGTGAAACTCCGTGGTAGCAACCAAAGGATGTGGTAAGAAGGAAGAGGCCTCCTATTGGAGACTCGGTAAGTTTCATCTGTAAAAAACGCCTCCATTTTTCTTCAAAACATTCAGTATATAGTATTCTATCCTCATGAGTGTGTTTATGAATGGATCTTCTGTGATATTGGAGAGAAGTAAAGGTCAGCATGTGTCACAAGCCCAGAGAACATGCAAGTATAGGCTCCTAGGATATTGAAGGAAATTAGGAGGATTACCATGTTAGTCATATAGCTAAAGGGCAGCGGCCTGACCGTTAACTATGTTACATAATAAAATATATTCTTCTGGGGGAAAAAAAGTTATGTTATATTTTTGGAACATTTACGTGTATTAGACTTGGGGATTTTTAATGTGTATTTTGTATCTTCAGAGCTCTTTAATGCAAGTGTTTTCTATTCTTCTCCAGATTATTCATCTTAAACGATTTCAATTTGTAAATGGGCGATGGATAAAATCACAGAAAATTGTTAAATTTCCTCGTGAGAGTTTTGACCCTAGTGCTTTTTTGGTGCCGAGAGACCCAGCTCTCTGTCAGCGTAAACCACTCACACCCCAGGGGGACGACCTCTCTGAGCCCAGGGTTCTGGCAGGAGAGGTGAAGAAAATGGATGCTCAGAACTCAGCTGGGGAAGCCAACATGCTCCTGAGCAAGAGCCCATCCTCACTCAGCGCGAACGTCATCTGTAGCCCTAAAGGTGAGGAGGCCTGGGGGACTTCACAGAGCCCAGACATCACTCTGCAAGGGCTCTCCAGGGATCCCTCTAGGCTGCGTGTTTCCCTGTTTTCCACTCTGGAGCAACAGCTTGGTTGTACAGGAACCTGTCTGAAATGTGACTTTTAGCAAGAAGTACAGCCTCGTTAAATCTATTTTCTCATTCATATAATGAAGATAATACTAAGTTCACAGAGTGAGAAATTGATACATCAAGAGTAATGCACTTTAGGACTTCCCTGGGTCCAGTTGTTAAGACTTAGCGCTTCCAGTGCAGCGGGCACGGGTTCAGTCCCTGGTCAGGGAACTAAGATCCCACATGCCGTACTGCGTAGCCAAAAAAAACCCAAAAAACAAACAAAACATTTAAAAAAAGAAAAAGAGTAAAGAACTTTACATAGAGCCTGACATTTGGTGATCACAAATGATAGTTGTCATCCTTGTTCCCTTACAGCAGGGGTTCTCAATATATAGTCTGAGAACCCCTAGAGAGTCCCTGAGACCCCTTCTGGAGGATCAGAACTGTTATCATAAAAATACTAAGTATTTGGGGGTTCCCTTGTGATCCAGTTGTTAGGACTCAGCGCTTTCTCTGCTGTGGCCCAAGTTTCAATCCCTGGTCAGGAAACTAAGATTCCACAAGCCACGCAGCAAGGCAACAAAAAAAGAAAAAGGAAGGGGCTTTCCTGGTGGCGCAGTGGTTGAGAGTCCGCCTGCCGATGCAGGGGACACGGGTTCATGCCCTGGTCCAGGAGGAGCCTACATGCCGCGGAGCGGCTGGGCCCGTGAGCCATGGCCGCTGAGCCTGCACGTCCGCAGCCTCTGCTCCGCAGCGGGAGAGGCCACAACGGTGAGAGGCCCGCATATCACAAAAAAAAAAAAGAAAAAGGAAAAAATACTAAGTATTTGCCTTTCCACTCTCATTCTCTCATAAGCGGAGTCAGAGCCAACAATACGTGTGATATTGTCAGTGAAATACATGCTTGTGTGGGGCTTCCCTGGTGGTGCAGGGGACACGGGTTTGAGCCCTGGTCCGGGAAGATCCCACATGCCAAGGAGCAACTAAGCCCGTGCACCACAACTACTGAACCTGCAATCTAGAGCCCGAGAGCCACAATTACTGAGCCCGCATGCCACAACTACTGAAGCCCGCATGCCTAGAGCCTGTGCTCCGCAACAAGAGAAGCCACCGCAATAAGATGCCAGCACACTTCAAAGAAGAGTAGCTCCCGCTTACCGCAACTAGAGAAAGCCTGCGTGCAGCAACAAAGACCCAATGCAACCAAAAATTAATTAATTAATTTAAAAAAGAAAGAAAAATATATGCTTGTATATTGTGTTTTTCAAATTCCTCAGTTTTAATTTCTAGTATGGTAAATATTGATAGATAGAACTTACATGAACAAAAGTTCTAGAGGTCCTCAACAATTTTTAAGGGTATATAAGGGGGTGGGGAGCTATTTATGGCCCACTACTTTACAGGATTGTTGTGAGAGGTAGAGATAATAGAGTTCCCAATATCATGCCTAGCAATAGTAAGTGCTTAATAATTGGTGATCGTATTTTTTAATCTAATTTTACAAAGAAGAAGAATATGTATTTGTAAGACTCCTTAGTCTAATATTGTTTTGAACTGAATCTGTCCTAAATCATCTTTCTGCTATTTGCTAAGTCTGTACTTAGTTGTACTTCACAGTTTCAGGACATTGCTGCCTTGAGGGGTTTGGTGTTGAGGAAGACAAGAATGTAACTTACTGTCCACATAATAGGAATAAAGAGTAGCCAGTCAGGACGCCCCTGTCTTTCCCTTTATGTGTACGCTTGTGAAGTTGACTTCATAGTTAGCATTTGGTGGCTGGTTTAACTTGTGGCATTTGGATTTATCTTTTCTTCCCGTTCACAGGTTCACCTTCTTTATCAAGAAAAAGTGGAACCAGCTGTCCCTCCAGCAAAAACAGCAGCCCTAACAGCAGCCCTCGGACTATAGGGAGGAGCAAAGGGAGGCTCCGGCTACCCCAGATCGGCAGCAAAAATAAACTGTCAAGTAGCAAGGAGAACTTGGATGCCAGCAAAGAGAACGGGGCTGGGCAAGTTTGTGAGCTGGCTGATGCCTTGAGCCGAGGGCACATGCTGGGGGGCAGCCAGCCTGAGCTGGTCACCCCACAGGACCATGAAGTAGCTTTGGCCAATGGCTTCCTTTATGAGCATGAGGCATGTGGCAATGGCTACAGCAATGGTCAGTTTGAAAACCACAGTGAAGAAGACAGCACCGATGACCAAAGAGAAGATATTCATGTTAAGCCTATTTATAATCTATATGCAATTTCGGTAAGTGGTTTGTTGTATGTATTCAGAATGATCTGCACTTTCAGGAGTTTGTTTGCTCATCTTCATTCATTCATTCATTCATCATTTTTTCAGGGCCTGCTTATTTGCTGGTCATTGAGCTTGGTGATAGACAAAGTTAGCAGTAGATATCTTGGCCTTTTGGGTAGAATCCAAGATGCTCGCAGTGTAATAAAGGGAACAGTCGTGTAATCATTATAACCGGAATCACAGGTTCAAGTCATTCACAATTGTGTGTTTCTAAGGAATTTTTGCTTTCCAAAAATAATTACAACAATAAAATGGTAAGATTCAGAGTTTTAAAATTTTCAGTTTTCCTCTTTGATTTGTTTTTGGAAGAAGGAAAACACTTTTTTTTCCCAAAAGTGTTTTCCTGATTGGATCCTAGTACTGTGCCCTGTCAACTACTAATATACCTCCACTTTCTTCTCTCTTATAGTGCCATTCAGGAATTCTAGGCGGGGGTCATTACGTCACTTATGCCAAAAACCCAAACAGCAGATGGTACTGTTACAATGACAGCAGCTGTAAGGTAAATATCCCCAATCTTTGAATAAAAGAAACAAATGTCAACAGAACTGGAGGACATTTGTTGAAATAATGAACTTTCTCCTGAATAGAAAATAGTTATTGCTATTAGAATCAGGAAAAAAGAAAAAAAAAATTCCTCTAAGGGGGAATCAGTATATAGATGCCTTCAGTATAAAGGAATAAAAGTGATATGAAGGGAATTCCCTGGCACTCCAGTGGCTGGGACTCGACGCCTTCACTGCGAGGCCCCGGGTTTGATCCCTGGTTGGGGTGGGGGGTTATGCAGAGCAGAGAATGAAAACAATGAAGAGGAAGAAGGTATTGGTTATAAGAAAAATTTCTTATCTTTTGAGCTAGTAGAATTTGATGGGTTGTTTTGTTTCATTTTTGTCATTCTTTTGACTTGTCTATGGTATGAATATTTTCCCCAAAAAATCAAACATTGAAAATAATGGGCCTTATTTTTTAGGGGCAGGTATGAGACAGCCAAAATATTAAGCTGATTGGAAGCAATCAGGTTTAGTAATTAAAGAGGGTTGGTCCTCCCTTCCCTGGTGAGGATTAAGAGCCAGCATAGTGATGGCTTTTTAGTTAAAGCCTTTCTTGCTCCTTCAGGAACTTCACCCTGATGAAATTGACACCGACTCTGCCTACATTCTTTTCTATGAGCAGCAGGGGATAGACTATGCACAATTTCTGCCAAAGATTGACGGCAAAAAGATGGCAGACACAAGCAGCATGGACGAAGACTTTGAGTCTGATTACAAAAAGTACTGTGTGTTACAGTAAAGCTACCACTCTGGCTGCTAGACAGGCTAGTGATGAGGGAGAGGACTCCCTGTAGCTGACATAGGGCAAAAGCGCCACTGAAAGGCAAGCTAAATGTGTAGTTATTTTATCCTGTGACCCTGAAGCACAAAATAAAAATCCTAATTAAAATAGCAGTTAACATAACAGTAGTAATAATTTTGTTTGGAAGTGTCTCACTCGAGCTCCCTGGTAGAGAACTTTCAGGCAGAGCCCACCATTAGCCTGTAAACAAAAGGGTTTGGCACCAGCCACCTGGGACCAAATAAGAACTAAGTTGTGCTTGTCCAGATATGAACAAACATGTAGCAAGTATAGTTTACCAATAATCATAACAAAATACTAAGAATTTCCTTGGAGTCAAAGTAAAACAAAAAATTGTAGTGTTGTCTGGGGACGACATGACATGCTACCTCCTTTTTCCTGAAGTTTTATTCCACTGTAGTGACTGACACAATGGAGAAAGCAAGATCACAAAGGCGTGCGAAGGATTCTTACAGCATGGACACAGATTTTTCGATTTACTTTTTAAACCATTTTCCCACTCTTTCTATGTCTTTATTGCTTTTTGTTTTTGTTGTTGTGTTTGTGTTTGAGACACAACCAATCACTGGTGGTAGCAGAGGCATATATAAGTGGTAAGTCTGAAAGGGAGACTCTCTTAAGAGTTGTGTGCCTTCCACCCAGGGCCTTGGTTGGGAGACCCTGCAGGAAAAAAAAAAAAAAAGCGTCCTGGGAGATCCAGCTAAAATAAAATAACCCTCCAGATAGAGACGGCCTACTTTGAGGATACTTCAAGAGCCCTCAAAAATGTTTACCACCACTGCTGAGTGTGGGAGGGGAGTTGCCAAAATTTGCACCATCTTTACATGCACTGTTGCACAGAGAGCTTCTGAGAGGGAAAGTGGCAACAAAGCTAGATGGTATTTTACAATTAGTGGTTGTTTGTTCGTTTCTTTGTTTTGCACTTTAAAGAAAGAATACGTGCAAATGAACTTTTCAGAACTTGTTCATATTTGATGGCTATAAGGGCTATAAGTTAACGTAATTGGGGTATTTTCCCTCATCATATTAAATTTAACAACAAAACACATCCCAAACATTGATAGTGTATAAGTATTTTTAATGAAATTGGTGGTTTTAGGAAGTAAACTTTTGTTTGCATGTCCAGATACTTTTTTTATTTTGGTGTTTGTCCTTTTTATTTTATTTTTTTTTACATTTCACAGTAGTGGTCATCAAAAGTTATGTTTCTTTGCTCACTTCATTTTTTCCTTCAATAATTCAAGACTGGAACAAAAGTATATAAATGTTATTTATTTCAGGCAACATTTTTTTCCTGTGTTGTTTTTAAATATGTATTCGAAGTAAATATTTCACTTTTTTTTCAGTCTTTTTTTATTCATCTGGACCTTGGAAGCTGATTCTCATTAATTGTCAGATTCCATTATCCTTCCTTCCTCATAGATAGTAGGTACCAATGTAATTAAGCATTTGTGTTCTGATATCTGAGGTCGGTTGCTATCCAGTTCTCCTCAGAGCATTTGGAAAAGTTGTCATAAATGGCTATCTAAGTTGAAACCCTATTCAGAAGAAGCCTATAATTGCAGGTAGGAAGGAGTGGCCTAAATGGTATAATGTGATAAAGTCAAACAAAATACAGACTTTATAGTTTCACGATTTTCAGTGTATAAAATCTGTCCATTCCTAACTGGACAAGTCCCACGAAAAAGTGGAAGATTTTAAAGAATTTCCTTACAGATGTTTTATTTAAGCAGGTAGCACAATCTACTAATGTTGTTTGATCTGTGTTGGTTATATTGGTTGTAATTAATTTTTTTAATTCATGATTAGCAGAAAATTTATTAAATTAACTAACTACATTCACTTTGTAAATTACTGTATAAAACTTGTTGACAATGCACTGACTTTAGAAAGATGTTAATGTACATAAATAGAGTGTAAATAAAATAGTGTTGATGTACTGAAATATGAACTGTATAAAAAAGTATTGGTAATTGTATATGGAGTGTAACTGTTTATCTGTAACTATTATCCAAACAAATTAAATACTGTGGATGCATCTATGTGCTGTTTTTCCTCTATACAAGTAAACACAAAAAAGTCAAATTCTTTAGCCTTCCTCTCTGTGACCCTGTTTTAATTCTCCTAACTTGAATAATACCTACCTGATTTACAGAGTTGGAGGTTCTGTCTCTGAGGGAATGCAAGCTGTGTTGAAGGTAGAACAAGATACCTGCAGTGACCGGATAAATTGAATTAAATTTGGCCCACATCCCTGTTAGGAAATTGCTTCGAAGGCGTTGAAGGGGTTGGGGAGAAGGGTGGCTTGCTGGTTTGGAACTGAGAATTGATGAAGGAGGTTTCTCAATAGTTTCCCTGCAGATTAAGAGATAAGGTGAAGAAGAGGCCAACTTCTTATTTGTATAATGCCTTGAGATGATCCTGGATTTCTAGGGGGCTCTGAGAAACCAGGGATATCCCTGGTTGTCGTTCTGGGAGATCTCCAGGGAGGCAGTTGACAGTGTTGAGAAGAGTCGAAGATTTAGAGTTGTGGGTCCTTCACATTCAATCCTATCTATTTACCTTTAAAATCAGAATACCTACCTCTGGGGCTTACATTAAGTAAATGAAGTATATAAATGCCTGACACAGTTTCTTGGGAAGTGCTCAATGAATGTGAAATCCTACCCCCATGAGATCAGTCCTATACAAGGAGGTTTTTGTATTTCCTTGCCATACTGACACTAAAAGAATTTGATAGCTCACTGCTTACATTCTCCAAAAAACAGGAATACACATTAAAAATGTATAGAATGAAACATGTTGAATCAGCAGCAATAGTAGCTTGTTTAAGGAAACGAACAAACAGAAAAAGGATCAGAAAAGTCATCAGAAATGAAGCACGGCTTCCAAAGTGCAGTCTGTGTCTCTGGCTTTTTAAAAGACAGCCTTGAATATCTTCATCTTTGTATCTCAGACATTGTTCCTGGCACATGGAAGGTAAATAATATATAAAATAAATAATATTTTAATGAAAAAAAAAGACAATCTTGAAAAGAAACAACATATAGAGATGGGCAGGCATTTTATTTCTGGTTCCTGAATGGCCCTGCAAATTGAGAGTGGTCATCAGCCTCTCTGGCTAAGGCAGTTCAACATGGAATCTCCCTTCCACTTGGTGGCATTGCTCACTTATGGGTTCTTTTCTTAGTTGTAGATACCATTGAATTGGAGCAAGTAGATGAATTGCCACATTTTCTCCAACTATTTTAAAGGTTGACTATAGAATTTTACTAGGCTAGAGCCAGAATGTGCAGCTTAGGGAACAGAGATCCCAGCTTTCCTTGATGATGTACCACCAGGTTTCTTAGTATTGAAATCAGAAGGTCAGAAACATGCCTACGTCTGTGATCAGAGACCCATACGTGATAGAGCAATAAAAAGAGGCTGACTTCAGGTTTGCCAAACTTCCTACCAGTGGAAAGCAAGGTAGTAAATAAGAGTGCAGGAGTTGCAAACTCAGAGACCTATAGGGACCAGGTTGGGAACAGAGTGTAAGAGAAGCTGGTCCAGCTGTGGATGAGAATGGGGAATAGTGGTGAGTTGTAGGGCACACATCCTTCTAAAGGCTCCATTTGTTGCCATGCAGGAATGCGGGCCCCAGTGTTAGACCAAACCTTTTTTTTCCCCCTAAGGAGAAGCAGAAATCCAGATATACAAAATATCCAATTTAGACATGTTGGCAGGTTTGTTTTTTCATTTTTAAACATTGTACTGTCCAAGTAAAACATATTTGCAAGCCAGATACTAGCCACCACTTTTATGCCCTCTGGTAAGTAGAAAGGTCATGGATTTGGAGAGATTCTAGGTCTTGCTATATTACAGCAACCGTGCACTAAAACAAGTTCTTTAGACCCTCAGATTTCTCATGCCCAATGAGAATATCACTTTACTTCAAAGGATTATTATAAGGAATAGATAAATGAATGTAAATAGGCACAGGCCCTGACACCTATTGGGTACTCAAATAATAGTATTCTTTCCCCACTTAGAGAAGCAGAACACAGGTATAACATAACAATAATGTTATGTTCAAGTTCATTACCAGTCAAGAAGCATACAGCTAATGACATATGAGCACATTCTAGGTACAGAGCTCTGTGCTAGATTCTCTGGGGGCAGCTGTTCCCAACCTGGCAATTCATGAGCACCATCAAAATCAACTAGGAGCTTGTTAAATGTGCTGATTCCAGAGTCCCACCCACATTGTCATATTACATCTGTGCTCTGTGCCTATTGACACCCGGATTTATGAGATCATCTTCTCCCAAGCAGTCCAAGAATCTGCGTTTTTTAATATAAATTTATTTATTTTTGGCTGTGTTGGGTCCTCTTTGCTGTGCGCGGGCTATCTCTAGTTGGGGCGAGCAGGGGCTACTCTTGGTTGCAGTGTGCAGGCTTCTCATTGTGGTGGCTTCTCTTGTTGCAGAGCGCAGGCTCTAGGCGCATGGGCTTCAGTAGTTGTGGCTCGCAGGCTCAGTAGTTGTGGCTTGTGGGCTCTAGAGCACAGGCTCAGTAGTTGTGGCGCATGGGTTTAGTTGCTCCGCGGCATGTGGGATCTTCCTGGACCAGGGCTCGAACCTGTGTCCCCTGCATTGGCAGGTGGATTCTTAACCACTGCGCCACCAGGGAAGCCCCAGAATCTGCATTTTGATAAGTTCCTCAGGGGAGATTCTTTTGTAGCCAGTTGGCACTGTCCTGCAGATTGGTCATTTATGGAAACCACTGCTCCAGGGAATGAATCATTACTTCCGGTCTAATTAGGGAAAGATGATATGCATATGCATACACCTAAGGAGGATTGGTAGGTATAATTGTCTCTGATGACGTGCTGACTGAGGACGTTAGACAGTAGCTGTTGGCAGAGTACTTAGGGAAAACCATACGGGAAAGGGAAGTGAGCAGCGCCATGAAGCAAGACCAGGATTTTCTTGTCAGAAGTGTGCAGAGCAGTGCAGTGGTCTGAACAGCAAAAGGAGCCGAGGTGGTGCGTTCCAGAGGCTGTGGAGGCCGTTTGAGGTGAGCTGAAGGTGCACGAGGGGCATATAGTAGAAGATAACAAGCAGGAGAAGCATGTTGGGAAGGCCTGAGAAGGTCAGACCTGCTCTCATAAAAGTGTTTCACATTGCCAAGTATTTTGGTATGGTTGCAAAACATTTTCCCATGGTTTTCATTAAGTACACACTAATCTGAGACCACTTAGTTATAAACAAATTTGTGCTTTCTGTAACTTAACTTTCTCTTTTTCAAATACACAATCCACTTCTGAAATTTCTCTTGATAATGAACTTTGGACTTTACCACAAGCCCAAGAGGAATGCAGGTGGAAACTAGGCTTCAAGTGCTCCAAGAAGATCAAAGGAAGTAGAGGAAAAAGAAAGAAGGAAACAGGCAGGAAATGGGAGGAAAACTAGAAGGGCTGTGGAAAAAAGAGAAGGAAGGCAAGCCAGAGAAAGGAGCCCGCCTAGTGTGGCCCCGAGAACGGAGGAGAGGAGGGCCAGGAGGGAGAGTGGGCTGGTGGCCGTGTGCAAGATCCTTGGAGGCCTGCGCCACCAGCGAAGCTCCCTCCAACTGTATTTTATCTGAAGGACCTATAGCTGAAGCAGGTGAGGTTGGAGTTGCTCAGGCTGAAGTGAGGGTGGGGGATGGGGTGCTGCTTGAGCAGCCTCTGGGAACTCTGGATCAGATGTTCAGTAAAGCACCTGGGGGCTTCCCTGGTGGTGCAGTGGTTAAGAATCCACCTGCCAATGCCCGGGACACGGGTTTGAGCCCTGGTCCAGGAAGATCCCACATGACATGGAGCAACTAAGCCCATGCGCACAACTACTGGGCCTGCGCTCTAGAGCCCGCGAGCCACAACTACTGAAGACCCGCGCGCCCAGAACCCATTTTCCACAGCAAGAGAAGCCACCGCAATGAGAAGCCCACGCAGTCTAACGAACAGTAGCCCCCGCTCGCTGCAACTAGAGAAAGCCCACGCGCAACAATGAAGACCCAACGCAGCCAAATATAGATAAATGAATAAATTTTTTAAAAATTTGTTTATAAAAATTAAGCACCTTGGACACTAAAGCATTCAGAAAGTCGATCATGGGGAATTCCCTGGCAGTCCAGTGGTTAGGACTTGGGGCTTTCACTGCCGTGGCCCCGGATTCGATCCCTGGTTGGGGAACTGTGCAAGACTCGCTGTGCGGCCAAAAAAAAAAAAAAAAAAAAAGTCGATCATGATGCAGTGCTGATCCCTGAAGAGCTCCCGGAGAATGGTCCCCAGCAACAGTGCTGTCGAACCCAAGTTCAAGTACCCGGTGCTGAGGCCAAACAAACCGAAATACCGGAGTTTGGTGCAGAGGAAGGTTTATTGATAGAGAGGGTGGCAACCGAGAAGATGGAGACGTAAGTTTGTCTCAAATCCGCTTTACCGGCTGGCCTGGGCGCAAGGTTTTTCGGGATAAAGGGGCGGGGTCTTGGGGTGCGTGATCAGCTGACGCTCAGTCCTCCGGTGCGTGGTAACAGGGTGAAGCTTTTCGTGACAACGTCAACCCCCTGGGGTCTACATGCTTGTGGTCAGCATGCAGTCGCCTTCCTCCACCACATGTGGGTCTTAGTTTCTGCAGAACAATTCAAAGGTATGTGTCAGATTTTTATGTATATCCCTTCAGGAGGAATTAGGACTGTTTCATAGCTGAACTATTGTTTCTTGACTGCCTTTCCTTTGTTTCTGTATTCCCTCTCTTCCTTAATTGGTCATTGCTTGAATCTGCTCTTTGGAACTCAGGGAAGGCCTAGGAGACCACAGCTTGCTTCTACAAACAAGAAACAGGGGGCACAGGGAATTCCCTGGCGGTCCAGTGGTTAGGACTTGGCACCTTCACTGCTGAGGGCCCAGGTTCAATCCCCAGTGGGGGAACTGAGGTTCCACAAGCCGCGTGGCACAGCCAAAAAAAGAAAGAAAAAGAAACGGTGGGCATGGAGGGGCTTTTGTACCCAGGAGGGCCCATGGGGTCTTGCTCGATTTCAACAGGAGAGCATTATCATTTTCTGCTGGAAATCGCCGTGCCAGCAGGGTGGGCCTTTCCAAAGCCATTTTGCTACTCTCAGTACATCTGGCTGGGCAGGGAGGAAAAGCCAGCCAACTAGAGTGAAGGCCAGTCAACTTCCCTCCCCCGCTGCAGAGACTACTGGAGCAGCCTGTGGCAGGGCAACTGTAGGGACCCAGCCCCAGGGCCTGTGGCCTTTCACCTTGTTGGCTGGAGAAAGTCACTGCTGCCACTCCTTGTTTGCAGAACTCCCTGCGGCTTGGATTTGCAAATAAACATCCTCTCACTTTGGGAGATATGGGAAAAGGAGAGGGCAGAGTTTATCATTCATACATCAAATGTTTATTGAGCACTTACTATGTGGCATAAAGGATAGTTCTGCCCTTGGAATCGGGAGAAAAGTTGAAGAGGGCACTTGACCATTAAATGGACATTTACTGTTTGCCAGACCCCAAGCTATGCATGTTTCATTCATTCTTTAATGCTCACCACAGCTCTGTGAGGGATGCATTATCATCTCTTTTTATAAACGAGGAAACAGAATCAGTGAGGTTATCGTATTGTGATAATCACTGAATGAGAAAGTGAACGTGAACCCCTTTTACAACCAATAACGCTTATGCAAATGCAAAGTATTATTGTTATGTAAGGAGAGGAAGTAGGTGTCCTGAAAGCAGCCTCCTCTCCCTCTTCCTGGAAGATGAAAAACTCTTGGGAGCAAATAGCCATTCAGTGACTCTTGAGGGAGACCCACTTCGTAGGTTTGTTCTCTTCACCTCTGGAGGCCCAGGGACTTTAGGAGCCAGACGGAGGGAGGAGGGGTGTTGAAGGGAAAGTGGGAGCAGGGAGGGAGAAAGAAAGGACTCTGGGACTGGGGCAGGTCAAGGCCACTAGCTCCAAACTGGACTTTGGAGTGCCTGGTAGTATCAGGGATTTAGCAGGGAGGTGATTGTGCCAGAGGCAGGATGGGAAAGACCAGGATTGAATGAACTGGTTTTGGGAAGGCAGCCACCAGCCACGGAAGCCGTGAGAATCCCATGTTCCCCACGGGCCCCCTGCCAGGCGGGCTACCTGAGATGCCTGACCTACCAAGTACAATGCCTCCCCCCTTCAGCTGAGGCCTTTTCCTTCCTGGCCTTTCCTGGGAAGGGAGGGAGAACAATCGAGCCTGACCATTTATAACTAGGTGTTTGCGCCCATAAGCCTGGGCTTCTAAACTAGATACCACATGTCCATCCAGCCCGCATAGTGGGCCAATCACGCAGCAGGCTGACTCCTCAGCGGCCTTCCATTCAATTCTGACTGTGCTGAGCCCCAAAGAGGCAGCCCGTTGTCTTTTTCCCCAGGGTTTATGAGCCCAGCTTTGGTTTTCTCATCTCTCCCCTTTGATGATAATGAAATGTCAAGCCTCAATCCAAAACTCATATACGTCAGGAGAGAGAAAGTATGCCTAATCTGGACTCTGGGAACATAAGCAGTATAAATGTAGAGGGAAATCTAAACTCCCTGACTGATTAGAAAAGAAAGGGAACGTCCTGGAAGTGGCAGCATGGCCACAGCGCCCGGCACAGGCTTGGACGAAACGTTTCATCTAATCCCGTTTGCATGGGTATTTGTTGAGTCAGCCGTTTCCTCATCTAGAGCACAGACCAGCCATATCCTGCTCCCTGAACTTGAACTGTCACCAAATTCCACGCGACAGCGTCTGTGAACCAGCTTCTGTGCCGACTGTGCTGGCCTGGCCAAAGCAACCTTGGGCTCAAGTGAAGGTCACTCTCTGAATACGCAGGTTTCAATGGATCTCACTATTATTCCTGCAGAAATCCCACTCTCAGGGCTTCCCTGGTGGCGCAGTGGTTGGGAGTCTGCCTGCCGATGCAGGGGACGCGGGTTCATGCCCCAGTTCGGGAGGATCCCACATGCCGCAGAGCGCCTGGGCCCGTGAGCCATGGCCGCTGAGCCTGCGCGTCCGGAGCCTGTGCTCCGCAGCGGGAGAAGCCACCACAGTGAGAGGCCCGCGTACCGGAAAAAAAAAAAAAAAAAAAATCCCACTCTCCGTCTACACAGTGATGCAGCCTCTGGAGGGTATCTAAATGTGTCTTGAACCAGTCCTTTCAGCTGTCATGTGGTGTCTGCTGGGTGGGACCTCCTGATCTTTTAGGCGCCCCTAATCCAGCACCACCACTACTTCCCCTCACAGACTGGGCACCAGGATCGGAGTCCCCCACTGGGCCCTTCTACTCTGCTAGAGTGTTCCCACAGCAGAGCTGCCATCCCCTACCTTAGTATTTGGGTAAAATTGCTCTTCCGGTTTTTATAAGCCACTTCCATTCCCCTTACGACCCCGGTGAATCCCAGAGGCTGACTGACAGGCCACAACAAACTCCGCATCCCTTCACCCCTACAACTCTGAGGCTTCACGTGGACCCAGCATGTCACACCCAATGCCTCTCCCTTAGGAGAGGTGCCTCCCAGGAGGCCACTCAGGCAATAGACCCAGCACCCGTGGAGGGTCCTATGACCCTCCAAGCAGCTCCAGTGTGACTCAACCCTTGACTGCACGTGAAGCCACAGCTGAAACTAGAGTGAAACCCCAATTTGACCTGCAGCCTTGTGGAGCCTGGCCAGGCCTGCAGGATGGAGGGGCAAAGGGACTTAGGGCCCAAGGATGGGGAAGCGGATTCACTGGGGAGAACACGTGATGCTGGGGAACAGCAGAAGCCGAGGATCAAGCACCTCGTACAGGGCTTCCCTGGTGGCGCAGTGGACACGGGTTCGAGGCCTGGTCCGGGAAGATCCCACATGCCGTGGAGCAGCTAAGCCCATGCGCCACAACTACTGAAGCCTGCATGCCTAGAGGCCGTGCTCCGTAACAAGAGAAGCCACCTCAATGAGAAGCCCATGCGCCCCAACAAAGAGTAGCCCCCACTCGCCGCAACTAGAGAAAACCCACACACAGCAACGAAGACCCAACGCAGCCAAAAATAAATGAATAAAATAAATAAAGCCCCTCGTATGCCCTAGCCCCACATGTGGAAACAGCTGTTCAAACTATAACAAAACCAGGTTGATTGTCTCAGTTACTGAAGGAAAGTCTGCATAGATAGAGCTCAGAAAACCAGGATTATCTCTCAGGATTGCCCGATGGGCAAGGTAAATATTTAATCCCAGCGCTGGAATGGTGCCTGCTAATTCTCTGCTTTACTATCATCTTTCCCTTTATTCACTCACGCTGACAACATTTGTTGCCTGCCTCCCTCCCGCCGCCCCCCCCCACCGCCTCCGCGTGACCAACCCTGGCCTGACACTTCCGTCCTCCGATGGCTCAGAGGGTATCCTCCAGTCTTCCCTTAGGGGATCTTGGTGGAGAAGGAGGGGAGCAGGGATCGGGGAAGGCTTCACAAAGGAGTTAACTTTCAAGCCAGGTTTTGGCTGCTGTGTGGACCTCATGAGACAAGCCACAAGCAGGGAAGGGCAGGGAGAGCATTGAAGATCTAGGGAACAGCATGTGTCCCCAGCATCTCTGGCCAGACCGGTGGTTTCTAAATCCAAGCTTCCCTCTGAGGACTCCTTAGAAGCACTTTCAGGCCAGCAGCACTCAGTTCAAGCAGGGACTGTGGGGCTTGTAGATCGCGTGGCCACTCATGGGCTGGCAAGGGGCGAGATCCTTTACCTTGCTAAGCCTTGGTTTCCTTCCAAAAAGGGATGGTAAGAGGGTAGGCTTGAGTATCAGATGGTCTGGGTCCAAATCCTACTACTGCTCTCCTACTTGTCAGCTCTGGGTCCCGTGTCTCATCTCTTCATCTGAAAGTGGAGAACATGCCCATCTCAGAAGCTCTTTCTAAGGACTGAGATAGAGAGCATGTCAAATAGTTTCACCTGAGTAAACGTTAGCTGCTCTGATTATACTGTTATTTGTGTAGAGTCAGGAGCAGCAATGCCTGCCCCAGGGTTCTTCCAAGTAAGTATTGATTGAGAGCTCACCGTGTGCTCTGTACTGTTTGGACACTTGATGTCCTTGGGGCTGGCTTCCTGGGAAGCCGATGGCGTTGCGTGTGCAGGATGTTTATTAAGGAGTACCTCGAGGATCAACACCTGTGGGAGGGAAGAGAGAGAAATGGAGCACCCACGAGGGCCCAGTGCTAACCTCAACTGGCCCCACCGAGAGCTCTGATGCTGGAATGGCCCTTTGGGGTCACCCTAAATGGGGCCGGCCCTTTAACCCACTTTTTCCCCTGTTGGTCAGTCAATGGCTGGGGGTCTGCAGAGAGGAGTGTGGCCTTGAGCAAGGAAGCCTCCCCTTCCTGGAGAGGCCAACAGATGAAGAGGTCCACACGCCACAGCACCCAGAGCTGGGACGCACCATTCCTTGAAGGGGGCTCTGAGCCATGCATCACAGTGCCCACCTCGAGCAGGAAACAAAACAGGTGAACATCCCCACTGTCCTGAAGCAGCTGTTCCAGTGGGAGTTTACCTTCTAAAGGTTGCTGTCACGATGAGATGAGATAGTAGGTGTAAATTACCTTACAAAGGGCCTTTCATAACAGTGCAGGAGTGCAAAGAGTGAGAGCTAAAGGTCGTTAAACAGATGGGGAGATTACAAAGTGATAGGAGTTAGAGGAAGAGCATCTGATTTGAACAGACCGGACTCAGTTATCTGCAGGTGTCTCCATCCTTCTCTGCCTGCACCCCAGGCTGTCACGTGGACGGGCTTTTCAACCCCGTCGGGGTCCTGCACCTCTTGAGACTCAGTTTATAAATAAAATCCTGGCATCAGGCCCCTTCAGACCCCTCCTGGGACAGCAGCCAGGCTCTCCCTGAGGGCTTCCTTCCGCGAGAGGTGGCTGGCATGATGGGCGGGAGCCCGACTGCAGGAAGGGAGCCCCGGCACATCCAGCTCAGCGAGGGCGGCTCGGGCAGAGACCAGGAAAGGGAGATAAAGAGATTTCCTTGGCACCGGCCTCTCCCATTTCTTTGGAAAACAGTGGGGAGGAAATCCACTGGCAGAAGGACCTGCTCCAGCTCCCTTCTGAGGTGGGCCCAGCTGCCCTCCCCACAGGGAGCCCAAAACACCAGAGGGAAAACCAGTCTGCTAGCAGTTCCTGGGAGGTGTGGCCAGCCGGAGGGAGAAGGAGAAGGGCCAGGAGGAGGCAGGGGCGGTGGTCTCAGCCTCTTGTCCCTTCTTTTGCCCACCCTTCTCTCTTGGCCTCAGTTTCCATGGCGTAGGTGGGATGAGGGTAGGGCCATCAGATTCAGTAAATCCAAATACAGGACACTCGGTGCAATGTAAATCTCAGATAACCAGCAGGTAATGTTTTAGTGTAAGTGTGCCCCATGCTACTTGGGAGGGATATATTTATACTAAAATGTCCTTGTTTATCTGTTTATTTGTTGTTTATACTGTCCAGCCACCCAGACCATGTGCTGGGGGAAGCCTGCAGCCAATGCGAATAGGAGAGGCCCGCTGGCAGACAGCAGGGACAGAGCCCATGCTGGAGACAAGGACGGATCAGAGGGCGCATGCGTGCGTGAGTTCGCGGCTCCTTGGGAAGAGGGAGGGGAAGGGCTGGAGGAAGGTGAAATAGGAGCCCAGTCCCCAGCGCAGTCAATCCCGCAGCAGCAGAGCAGGCTCCCACCCTGACCCCACCTAACAAAGCAGGGACAGG
The DNA here is from genome assembly GCF_951394435.1 of Stenella coeruleoalba. Taxonomy (NCBI): domain Eukaryota; kingdom Metazoa; phylum Chordata; class Mammalia; order Artiodactyla; family Delphinidae; genus Stenella; species Stenella coeruleoalba. The sequence continues at coordinate 34,222,050 of NC_137165.1, forward strand.
AGAGCTGCAGGCAGCCTGGGCCTCCACTGGCCCCCTTGGCTCCTCCTGGTGATGTCCTGAGTGACCCTAGGCAACGCTGGGCCAGGGTTGGGCTGGGAGGTCTGGCTCATGGGCTGCTCTGTGCGTGGGTGGGGTGGAGGGCTGGGGGGACGTCCCTGCATGTCTGAGCAGAGCAGCAGTCCCCGTGAGTGTGCTGGGGATGAGAGGGTCCCCCCCTTGGGTAGGAGCAGCACTGCTACCCCACCAGACATCAGCTACTGACCCCAGCGGCGAACCAATGCATCGCCCCTCTGCCCACCCTTCCCTAGCTCCATCCCTGGAAGCAGCCAGTGTTTCCCCATCTGTAGGCCTTACCCATCCTTCAGTGCTCTCTCTCTAATAAGAAGAACCGTAATAGTAACTACAAATTATTGAATACATCCTCCTGGCCAGGCATCTTGTTTCATCTTTACAGCAACCCTATGAGGTAAATACCGTCCCCGTCCCCATTTTACAGATGAGGAAACAGGCTCAGAATGGTGAATTAAATTACCAAAGTCACCTCACCGAGCTAGGCAGCAGGGGAAAGGGACTCAAACCCCAGGTCTGGGGCCCCTGCGCCCCCCTCACGGCCTATGTTTTGTAGGCCCTCCGGTTGGGAGTCCTGGGGGAAAGAAAGGCACAGATGGGCCTTTCTCTCCCTGAATCATCAGTCTCTGGCACAGAGGAAATAATAGTGTTTGTTGAAAGACTCAATGTTGTTGAAAGAAAAATCTTGTTCCGTGTACCCACGTCCCTTCCCTGCCCCTGTGCCTATCCCCACCCTCCCAGGCTTTTCAGCAGCCAGCACTTGGAATATGAGTCCAGTCTCATCTGAGACGAGGGCTCTGAGGAAGGAACTGGCTTGTGACTTGTCTGTCCTGTCACTCCCTCCAAAGGAAGCCCCTCCCTGGGCGCAGGGGTCCAGGAACATGTCCTTGGTCCCTAGAGGAGATAATGCCTTTGTCCCTATTCAGATAAACAAGCAAAGCCGCTAGAACTCGTGTAATGCAAGGTGCAGGAGCAGAGTCCCACCCACAGACACGGGCCTGGACTTCCTCCCAAGGTCACCAGCAGGAGCCTGAGGACAGCTAGTCCCCATTAGACAGAAGGGCCAACCTTAGCCCATTTTGCAGGGGGATAAAGAGGCCCGTAGCAGGGAAGCCACGTTTCCATCCCTGCAAGGTTACCAGCTTCCCTGCCTCTTTCCACCCCTAACCCACTCAGAAGCACGGAGCCTCAGGGCCCATGACACCGGGGCAGCGCTCACAATGCAGTCTCGGTACAGGCAGCCCCTGGAGTTTTGTGACACAGCAGCCTTTACACTTACGTGTGCGCCTGGGCACGTCCACCACCACCACCCTTGACTCTGGGCCCCTACAGACCCTAGTACTCCCCCCACCCCCTGCTTCCCTTATCCCCCTCCCAACACTGGCAGATCAGAGCCACAGGAACCGGGGCCAGCAAGTGTGCACGCTGAGAGCCAAGATGGGGAAGTTTATTTTCTAAGAATCATCTAAAGACATGGGGAGTATTTTTAGCCCCTGGCTCCCTCCCAGGTGCCAAATCTAAACAGGGGGCCAGAGAGACAGCCCATCAGGGATACAGAGCAGCATGTGGAGACAGGGTGGGACAGCGCGCTGCAGACCCCACCCTGCCCCTGTTCCAGAGGTTGGATGACTGTCAGAGAGAAAGCTGGCCGTGGAGCCCAAGAGGCAGAGAGGTGACCCCGGGTTCTGACAGGTCCCCTAACCCCTCTCTGTGCCTCAGCAACCTCATCCGAGCAACGGGAGAAATACTCCCTTATAGGATTGTCGTGTGGCCCACGGCGGCTCCTGCAGGCATTCAGTGAACGCGCATATGGTCTGTGCTAAGGGACCTAGAAGTCAGATGGTGACCCAAACCTTCAGCCATGGAGCCTTCCCCAGCCCTGGTTGGCAGCAGTGAAGTGTGTGTGCTCGTGTGTGTGTGTGTGTGTGTGTGTGTGTGTGTGTGTGTGTACGTTGTTGTACCCAATGCAGGGACTCAGGAGTGAATGAAAGTAGGGCTGGGGGCTGCTGGTAGCCCCCATCGTCTCTGGGGGAGCTGTGTCAGGAGCCAGGCTGGCTGGGCACAGGGAGCTTAGAGCACCTTCTCCAGAGAAGGGGTCTGCAGAGGGTGGGGGGCGGGGGCTGGCGGGGGAAGGGGAGTGAAACCGCTTAGAAGAGGAGGCTCTCAGGGGCACACACACAGCTCACTGGCCTCAGCCTCCAGGGCGCAGGGGCCAATTCCAGGGGAGGGGCTGCCCACTCCCGGGGTGACTGGCCAGCAGTGACCTTGCTGTAAGTCGAGCGCTGACAGCACCTGCTCTGGCCTCCAGTTGCAGGGGACAAGCTGTGCCCGTTGTGGCCCCCACTGGCCAGGTTTATTACTGCGGGGTCAGAGGGACGGCGGCGGGGGGCCGGGGGGAGGGTCGTGTGCCTGCAGTCGGGGGTTGGAGAGGCCCAGAGTCCCCTACTCGCTAGAAAAGAGCTGGGACTTCCTGGTTCTGCTGCCACATTATTCACTGAACGTTGCCTTGAGGGTGTAGTTGGGGGGGAGGGGCAGTTCAGACTTCTGAGAGCCCTGAGCCTGAAAGGGGGAGGGGAGGAGGAGGGTGCAGCTTGGAGCTTAGACCCCCCAGCCTGCCTGCGTGGGAACCAGGCAGGTTCCCTGGTGTGTGTTCGTGTCCACACACCCCCTGCTGACACAAGCTGCCTGCTGTTGCCATAGTGACAGTAATACCAACACCCCCACCAAGGCTGGCTGTGTGGTCAGCAGTGAAGGGAGGGGTGCTTATTCTTGGTCACGAAGGAGGAAAGGGAGAGGGAGGCTGCTATGGAGGGGAGCAGCCCTTGTCCCTCAGCCTAGCTGCGGGTGGTCAGGGACTCTGAGGGTATCTGAGTGGGAGAAAGCTTAGAGGTCACCTCCTCCAACCAGCCCCCCTCCAGAGACCAACGGCAAGCCAGGGCTTCCAGCATCGGTAGTGGAATCCCATGTGTGCTGACCTAGCTCTGTGTCTTCCTGTGGGAATCTATCTCATCACCTCCAGACGGGAAGCCTGTTACAGAGAGGTTGTCCCTGCACCAGCTGACCTGGCCCCGGCCCCAGGGCCCCTCGCCACCCAGCAAGGCCCATTCTTGGCCTCTTCCCCTCTTCTCATGCTCCTCCAAAATCCATTCTTCTTTTTTTTTTTAAGTTTATTTATTTTATTTATTTATTTTTGGCTGCGTTGGGTCCTTGCTGTGCACCGGCTTCCTCTAGTTGCGGCTACTCTTGGTTGCGGTAAGCGGGCTTCTCATTGCTGTGGCTTCTCTTGTTGCGGAGCACGGGCTCTAGGCGCGCAGACTTCAGTAGTTGCGGCACGTGGGCTCAGTAGTTGTGGCACGTGGGCTCTAGAGCTCAGGTTCGGTAGTTGTGGCGCACGGGCCTAGTTGCTCTGCGGCATGTGGGATCTTCCCGGACCAGGGCTCGAACCCATGTCCCCTGCATCAGCATGCAGATTCTTAACCACTGTGCCACCAGGGAAGCCCCCAAAATCCATTCTTAAAATCCATCTCACGGTCCTCCAAAACTCCAGCCCTGCCCTAGATGATGAGGTCCCGGAGCCTGAGGCCCCTCAACCCCTGGCCCCCTGGGCCCAGCTGGCCTGGGACCTACCTGTGGGGCCCTTATTTCTTTCTCCCTGTTTTCTGGACCCTCCTCTCTGCACCTGCTGCCTCCTAGTCTCACTCCCTTCTTGGGCCCCAGAAAGGAAAAAGCCATTAGAGACAGGATCTTGGGGTGGGGGAGGTATGCCTTCATTGAAAGCTCCTAAGTTCAAGGGCCAAAGACCCTTGGATTCACCTGTGACCCAGTAGCTCCTGGATGAGGCATCAGTCCTAACTGCTCCCCGTACGCCTCACCCCTGCAGCCCCTGCACCACGGCCCCCGCTCCCCTCTCCCCCTTCCCCCTCCCCACCCTCCTCACTTGCCCACTGTCTCTCTCCCCCTCCCTCCCTCCCTCCCTCCCTCCCTCCCTCCATGCATGAACACTTGCTGGCCTCCAGGTGGCCTCCCCCCATTGGCTCCTGCAAGTCTTCTGATGGATGCCCCTTCCCACTGATTGACCACAGCCATCTGATACGGTATACAATGTGTCTCTTTATTTATAGTGTCTCCTGCTAGACTGTGAACTCCAGGAGGACAGGCATTTTGTCTGTCTCATTCCCCGCCACAGCCCCAGTGCCTAGAACATAGATGCTCAAGAAACACTGGGGCAAATAAATGAACCCCACTACCCACCCCACCTAGGCTGTACCCACACAGGACCCGCACTCTCCACCACTAGTACAGGGTGGAAGGTGCTGGCCGGCTCTCAGCTGGCTCTGCCGTGGCCTCACTCTGTGGCCTCCACCCAGCCTCCTTTCCTTTCTGGGCCTCAGCTTCCCCCATTATATAATGAAAGGCTGGATTGGAACTTCTCCAGCTGTGGCTGTGTTGGAGCTCTGAGGTCCCTTCGGCATCTCTCCAATTGGGGTGTCAACGGGGAATTCACAAAGGTGGGAGGGGTGCCGCCTCAGAAGAAATCTCCAGGCCCTAAGGCCCCACCCTGGCATGCTGGGGTGGGTTGAGGGGAGCAGGGCAGCAGTAGTTGTGGGAACTAAAAACAGACGTAAGAGAGGTTTCCCAAAAAACATGTCCCTGTTTTAATCATCACCAAAGTCCAACCCGGGAAGCCTGAGGAACAGAGGCTCAAGCCCTCTTAAGGGCTGAGACCAGAGGTCAGGTGTCCAAACATGAGTCGTCATCGGAGGAAGCCTGCTGTCAGGCAGGTGAGCACGGGGGCCAGCAGGGCGGGCAGCGGCAAGGGCAGCAGCCGTCCCGGGGCCTGGGACCTGAGAACCTGGCGCTGCCCCCGGGGCTGCAGGGGCCTGACATTGTCTGTCATTTTCAGTTTCTTCTCGTTGTCATAATACAGCTTCTGAGAGAATGCCAGGATCTGTGGAAGGCACAGGGCTCAGCAGGGAGGGATGAAGCTGGCGGAGCTACACTCCTCACTGTGTGACCTCAGGCCAGTCGCCTGGCCTCTCTGAGCCCCCTCAGGTTCTTGTGCAGAGGAAAAGAATCAGGGATGTAAAGTGGTTTGCATCCATGGGGGCTCAGCTCCCATGCGTGTCCTAAGCAGAGGGGACTCGCAGCTCTGGGCTTTGAGGGCCTGTGATTACTATCACTATCATCACTGTTACCAGAGAACAGTGGTTCTCAAGCTTGAGCTTGCATTAGCCTCGCCTGGGGGCTTGTTGAGCCCCAGACTGCCTGGGGCCCCCCGCAAAGGGACAGTTTCCAGGAGCTGACGCAGGGGAGGCTGCACCCTCAGCCGGGCCCCGTGTACCTGGTCCTTGTGGAGCTGAATGGGCTCCTGGAACACGGTCCAGACCACCTTCTCATCGCAGCCTGGTGTGGTGAGCGAGCCCAGGTAGCGGAAGTAGTGCCTCAGTTTCTCCTTCTTGGGGAGCAGGTCGAAGAGGCTGATGTTGTCTTTCAGCATGGTGTTCATATCTGGGGAGACTCACACACCTCACTCTGAGAGTACAGGCTCCTCCACCATCCAGACCTCATTCTGTAGGAAGAAGTCTTCTCCCCTCCCCCAGCCCCCCGCCTCCTGACTCACTGGGATTGGGGATGTCAGACAGCGCCTGCACCAGGGGCTGGAAGTTAACATTCTCGGATCCGGCCTGGAACAGGAGGGAAAGGGGCTTGAGAGAGGCTTGTGGGGAGCCGGTGGAGACCACCAGTTCACTCTCCCAGTCTGGGGTGGGGCGGGCACGCAGCTTCTGGGACTGAGGCCCTCAAAGGCCCTGGGCTCCCCACATGGGGAGGTACAAGTCACTGAGAAACAGAGGGGAAGTCGGAGCTTCTCCAGCCCCTCCCGCCTTGCTGGGATCCCAGGTCTCTGGATCCTAAGAAGCAGCGCCTCGAGCCCTGAGGGACGGCAGCCCCACCTCCACCATGAAGGCCAGCACCGCGATCTCATCTTTGGGGTCCTGATTCTGGTTCGTGTTCCTTGATGTCCCCTTTTCTTTCTCATGTACCACGTGCATCTGGTAAGGGGTGAGAGGGATGGAGAGAGAACCTGTCAGGGTGCTGGACCCTCCTTCTTGCCCAAGGCAAGTATACCCAGAGCCCAGCCAAGGCATCCACCTGGGAAGAGGTCCCTCACCTCCATGGCAAAGCGATCCCCGTCGAAGCTGTGCTCCGAGCCCCAGTCCAGCACCTTGGACCAGTGCAGGTGCAGCTGCTTGGCCCGGTACCGGGCGGCCAGTCCTCCTCCAGCAATCGAGGCCTCGGCCCCCAGCAACACCATCACTGGAGGGCACAGGAGGAGGCAGAGTCTTCGCACCCACCTCCCCCAGCCTCTCCCAGCCCCTCATCCCAGCTCCAGCCAAGCAGGACCTTCTCTCCTACCTCGCACCCTTCATGGGCTACGGTCCCGGGCCTGAAGGGACAGGAACAGTGGTACAGCCTGGACCTTCCCCTGGCCCCCTCCTCGGCCTCCCTGTCTGCCTCTCCCTCTGTACACCCCTCACTGCCCAAACATGCAACTCAGCCCGGTCCTGCCCGTGCTTCAACCCCCTCCACGCGTGGTGCCCCAGTGTTCCCAGGGCCACATCCAAACTCCTCAGCCCTGGGCAACCTGCCCCAGGCCCAGCTGGACTGACCCTGGGCTGGCTCTGTCCTCCATGCACGTGGGGCCACATGCAGCCCTTTGAACACCCCAAGCTGTTTCACGCCTCTGTGCCATGCTGTCCCTTCTTCCTAGAACCTGTCCCCTCCCCCACTACAGATTGCTCTGATACAGGATTGAAAATACTGATAGAATGTTCCCTCCTTTCCAAAGTCCACCCTGCTTTCCCCACCCCACCCTCCCAGGGATTTTCAGCCTCTCCTCAGCAAAAGTGGACAACCTGGTGTGCCCTGCCAGGAGGAGCCCAACCCTCCAGTCCCTGGGGAACTTGGGTCCCAGGATCCCGTGCCCCTGCGGTCCGGGGCCTGCATCCAGCCCATCTGAGACCTACCTGAGTGGCCATTGTTTTGCACGGCCCACTTTTGCTTCTTGTCATAGCCGGAGAAGGAGAAGGGTCCCAGGTTTGGGTCCAGCAGTGTCTTGGCAGTGGCGATGTTGATGGGGGACTGGCGGTCATTCTGGCAGCTATCGCCCCACTGGTCCGGCCCTGAGCAGGGAGGGAGGGTGGGCTGGGAGTCAGGGGCGCCTGGCACCGAGGTGTGGCATCCTCCACCCCACTCAGGTCAGGCCCAGCTCAAGGCAGCAAGGTCTTTGGATGGCTGGCAGGCTGTGCTGGGGGGATGCCCAGCACAGAACTCCACCCTCACCCCTCTCCCTCCTCAGACACTCACACTCACACAAAACCAGCAAGGCGTGGTGTGGACAGGGTAGGACTAGGGTGTGAGCTCTGGGGTAGGGGACCACCTCAGATGCTGGGCTGTGAAAGGAAAGCTCCGTGATAACCTGCTTCCTAGGGGTTCCGAAGTTCAAAGGAGGTTGATGGGAGAGTGCGTGGAAGCAGTGGAGTCCCCTGGAAGGGCCGCTTGTGAAAGGACCCCGTGACTTGACACTAAGCTTTATCTGAGCCCTGGGAGGCAGGGAAGGAGCCCCAGGGGAGCCCAGCCCCCTGCACCCAGGACCTCCCACACCAGTGAGCGGGGCCGGGGGGTTGGGGAGCACTGTCCAGTCACCAAAACAGCAACGGTGGGAGGAAAGCAGATTGCAGGAAACTGGGCAGCGCTTGAAAAAGTACAAAGAACTGCCACGCAGGCCCACACGCAGGGGTGTCACTGGAACAGAATCAACTCTCCATTTTGTTATGAGAGGAGCAAAATGAATTTCTCGCTTTGATGCTGCTCCTGATTTATTTCAGAGGACCAGAGGACTGACTCTCTTGGTGTCAGAGACGATGACAGGAGGTCCCAGTAAAAACTCAGGTCACTCTATGTTCCCTGTGCCCTGAGCACCAGGAGAGAGAGAGAGAGAGAGAGAGAGAGAGAGAGAGAGAGAGAGAGAGAGGGAGAGAGAGAGAGAGAGTGTGTGTGTGTGTGTGTGTGTGTGTGCGTGTGTGTGTGTGTGTTAGGAGCTGATATCTGACTGGGGCCACCATCACCTCATCCTTCCCACCTTCCCTGGGTCTCCATTTCAACCTGGAGACTCGCTGCACTTACCCAAGCAGGTGTAGTTGGAGGGTTTGACTTGATTCTGGTAGCACCAGTGTGACCCTGGAACAGAGAGAGGAAGGATGTGAGGCCTGTGCAGAAGCATGTCAGTGTATCTGTGTACACACACATCTGTCCCTATGAGTGCCAGTGAACTGTGTGCACACAAGCAACTGTGTGTGTGTGTGTGTGTGTGTACACAGTGGGCCAGAGGCTGGGAATATCCCTGGAGTCAGAACCTGGCCTGAGATGGGATAGAGCATTCCTGGGGTGGCATCCTGGGGGACAGAGGGCCCAGGGGAAGGAGTCTTAAGAAGAAACTGTAGGGATGGAGAAGGAGGCAGTCGAAACAGCCAGGCTCCAGGCGTCCCTGACCCACAGCCAATCCACAGGTCCCCTTGCCCAGGGCACTGTCCTCAGAGAAGGCAGACCAGACAGCCAGCAGCCCTTGAGGGGCCCTCCAAGGCGGGTCAGCTCTCCCCAGGGGCTAGCCTGGACACTCTCTACCTGTTGCTCCTCAGCCTCCCCCTCCCTCCTTGCATCCCCTCCCTCAAACCTGGAAGGGAGGCTGGTGAGAGGGGAAGAGGAGGCCCCCCAGGACAATACAGCCAAGTTCAGCCTGGCTGCTTTCCCAGAGTTGATGGGATGATGAGGGAGATTAGGCTAGTCCCTCCCTGGAACACACCCTCTTGTGCTATTAAGACCCATTCTTGTCTAAACTCTCACAGTCCTGCAGGGAGGAAGGCGGCTAGGTCTTTTCCCCTGTCCCTCCAACCTGCAGTCCTGGTGTTTGGGACCAGACAGACTTGCCTTCCAATCCCCCACTCGCCTCCGGACAGGAGAACCAGCATCTCTGAAAAAAGGCTGCATCATGGATGTAGCTCACTAATGCAAGATGTTGACAACAGGGCAAACCGTGCACATGGGAACCCTCTCCTCTGTGCTCTCTGCTTGATGTTTCCGTAAACCTGAAACGCCTCTAAAATTACTCTATTGATTTTTAAAAGAAAGTCTGTGTCAGCAGGGTGGACAAAGCATTTGATCAGAGCTGGAATTCTAGCTGGGCCACTTAGGAGCTGTGGGTTTGGGGACAAGTCACTTAATCTCTCTGAGCCTTAGTTTTGCTGTCTGTAAAATGGAACTAATACCATCCACCTCATAGGACTGTGGGGAGGATTAAATGAGAGACGGTAGAGAGTGCTCCAGGCAGTTGGAATTTAGTCAAGTCCCTGACGAGTCCTTCCCTTCTCCTTGGCTTCCTCCCTCCCTCCCCTCCTCAACCTCCTGTCAGGGCACAGATGGCCAAAGTCAAGGAGAGAAATGAAGTGATCTGGAAAGAACTCAGGGATGAGGAAATTCCTAAGAAAAGCAGAGCTTCCTGCTCAGCCTGAGCTAAGGCCTCTGAGCACATCCATCCCCACCCAAGCCCACCTCCTCTGGGGTCCCTGCAATGGGCATGGGGTGGAGAGGGGGCAGGTTCTCAGCAGGGGCTGGGAGGAAGGCCAGGAGACTGAGCACCTATAGGAAATTGGCCACCCCGCACTCTGGGCCCTTCAGAGCCACCTGGGGTTTCCCAGTCTCCCAGGTCTGGATCAAATGCTGTGCCTACTTTGCTGACACAGCCTCTTTCAGAGATGAACAATGCCTGCAGTGTCTTCCCCTGGCCAGTCCACCCCCTGCCCGGGACAGGGTTCTGCTGACCCTGGGACTTGCTGCATCTGGGCAAGCCTGACGAGGGTCAGCTCTGCAAAGGACAGTGGCCACTTCCCATCCAGGCCCGTCTCTGCGTGTTGGCAGACTCTGATGCCGGAGCCCACCACCCGGCCTCCAGTCCTGGCTCTGACTCTTGCTTATTCTCTGCAAGAGAGTTCATTAACTTTTCTGAGCCCACTTTCTTCCTTCCTTCCTCAGGCAGAAGGAGCCGCCACTGATCTCCCAGAGGCAGTGTCTAAGGACACACTGGATGGGAGGTCATTTGCATCCGTGAAAGGCTTCCTGTTATGATTCTCCTGGGTCTCAGAGGTCCTGAAAGGCAGAAGGCGCATCTGAGGTAGAGCTGGCCCCTCCTGGTGACTGATACCCAGGGGGAAGATGTTTTCAGGGGAAGCCTGGCTTGAGCCGGAACCCTCAGGAGCCAGCTCTGATGGGTGGAACCCCTGTCAGCCTCCCTGGAGCCCAGCTGGTCCAGGCTGAGCTTTTCTGAGGAATTTGCTCCTCCCTGCTTCTGGCTACAGCTCCTAGGGTTGTCATGGTGACCTCTGATCCACTGTCTTAATCACAGAGACTTTTGACCCACTTGGTTGAATGCTCTTGAAACTACCCTCTTTAGGAAGCAGAAGCCAGGAAAATGTGATGTTGATGAGGCCAAGGCTGGGGGTCAGGTCTGTATCTAAAGGCTGAAGGTAGGGGCTGGTTTTTAGGCAAGTGGTGGCAGGGTCACGGAGCAGCTCAGACTCCTGTACTGGTTCATGAGGGAGCAGCCCTTACAGATAATTACCAGCCAGTTCTCTCAGGCCACTTCCTAGAGGACCTGGGAAGGAGAGGAGCTACCCACAGGTCTTGGCTCCAAGCTCAGATGCTGCCTAGTCCATCTGCCCTGACCAGAGATGGAGTGAGAGAACTAACAACCATCGCCAGTCACCCAGTCACTGTCCCCCACCCTTGACGTACCCACCACCCCAGCCCCCTGCTTTAGAGCTCATTGAAGAAGTTCTCTCGGGTGGACCTTGCTCACCGCACCCTCCCACTCCAGGGGGAGGGAGGAATCCTGAAAACCAGCTCAGCGAAACCCGAAGATGCCCTGGGCAAAGTCTCAGCAGCTCCTGGCTAGGTCTGGGACTCTGAAGGGGCCTATGACCCTCTCCCCTCCTCTCTCCCTGGCAGAAGATGGTCTGAGGACGTCGATGTACAGCCTGGTCACTCTCCAGCCTCAGGTCCCCTAGGAGATGAAATGGGGCGGGGTGGGGGGGGAAGGCAGGACCCTCGGCAGCTCCCAGTCAGAAAGCCCCCGCGCTTAAGGGGAGCACAGCTTGTGAGAGGGGGCGGCTGAGAGAGAGCCCTGGCTGGCGGAGTCCAGGCCATGTGGCTACGGAGTGCCTGCTATGTGCCACACAGGCACGGCACTAAGCACCTACTCCCACCGTCTTATTTGAATCCTCAGAACAATACCTGAGTCAGATTACTCTCTGTTTTGTAAGCGAGGAAACTGACTTACCCAAGGAGGAAACTGACTTACCCAGGAGGGAAGTGACCCAAAGCCACACAGCTACAAAGCAGCCTCATTAATTGCAAAGCATTTCTCTTTCTACAAGCCCAGCAGCTTAAGTAGGTTTCAAACCTCCAACCCTACATGTTAAAATGTTCACATCCCGCCTTTTCTGTTTCCTCCTCTCCTAGGAAGAGGCCGGGAGTTGCTGCAGGATGCCCCTCATACCCCACCATGGGCCAGCTGAGGGTCTCCTTCTCTGCTGCTGAGGGCACCCTCAGCCCTCACCCATGACTCCAAGAGAGGAGCATCTAGCTTTAGAGAGGAGATTCGGCCAGGTGGACCCCAAGGACCATCCGAGGGGTAGCTGAGATGGGGACTGGCAGATGGGGGCCTCCTTCCAAGGAGATGGGGACCCCCGTGGGGTCGTAGAAAAGGTGCCAGATTGGATCCCTGTGCCCGGACGCTGGAGGCGCCTTCAGCTCCTTATCAAATATTAACACCCCTCTCCTGCCACGTTCCACATAGGCGAATAATTAAGAGCTCGGCCTCACCATTAATCTTTAAACGAAAATCACCCTGGCCGGAAAGACCGGCTTGGCTCGGGTCTCCGGATGTCCCCCTCCAGGCTCCCTACACAGTTCTGGAGGTGAAGGGTGCTGGCAGCGTCCGGGGACAAGGCACCCAGGGTGGGAAGCGGGGATGAGCGGGCCCCACTGCACCCAGTTTGTTGTCCTTGCCCCGGGCCGGGGGCAGCCACCAAGCACTGAGCCCCCGCCGGACGGACAGCGACCCACGACAGACGGAGGAACACCAGAAAGGGTAAGAAACGGAGGCGCGCGCCGCGGCGGCTCAGAGACGCATCCTTGCCCCGGACCCGCACGGCGCCCAGCGAAGGGCCCCGGGCCCCGCACACCGCAGTCGCGCACACGCTTTGCACCCGCTGCCCCGCGCCCGCCGCGCCCGGCCGCCCGCGCCTCTCCGCTCCCGCCGCCCGCGCCGCCCCATCGCCCGCGGGCGCAGCCTTGGCGGGGGGCGCGGGGCCCCAGCACCGAGGGGCCACGGAAGGGCCACCGAGGGGTCCCGGGGCCGAAGCCCTCGTTCACCTGCGCGGGCCCAGGGCCGGGCGGCGGCGAGGACCAGGAGCGCCGGCAGCAGCCGCATCCTGCGCAGGAGTGACGACGCCGCCGAGCCGGGGACCGCGCGCTGAAGAGGCCGCCGGGGGTCCGCGGTCCTGCCGACCCAGGTTTTATAGCGGAGCCGCGACGGGAGGGAGCCCCGACAGCAGGACGCGGGTAGCGGCTCCTCCCCCTGGCGGGTCCTCCCCTCACCTGTCCCTGATCTAAGAGCCTCCACGCCCCCACTTGCGCTCCGTACCCACCCCCACCGCCTGGTCACCTTCCGACCGGTGCGCGAGGGCCCCTCACCCACCCGCGTCCTTCAGCGCAGAGGCGGCGCCCTCCTGCCTCGCTCCTCCCCTGTCCCACACCTGGTCTCTGGTTTGGGACCAGGGTAGCGACATTGCAACATACTCGATCCACACAAGGGTGGGGACCCCGAATTCCTGCCTTGGTTCGTTTTGGCGTGGACCGCTGCGCAGCCCTCTCGCCTCCGAAGCAGCCCGCGGGGGCCTTGGAATGGGCTGGTGCTGGAGGTTCGGGGAATGGAGATAGCGTCGGAGGGATGACGGAGTTGAGGGATGTGCGATGGTGTTTCTTGAATCCGGTGTCCCCAGAAAGAGGGCTTGCTTTTCTGTCTCAGGCAGTGACGGCTGATTCTCTGGGTCTTATCTCTTTTTCTGTTCCCTCCCAGGCTGCTCCAAACTTAATTTCTAAGCAACCCAGGTACTGCCCCGTGGTCCAATGGCTAAGATTCTGTGCTCCCAATGCAGGGGGCTGGGGTTCGAGCCCTAGTCAGGGAACTAGATCTCACATGCCGTAACTAAAGATCCCACATGCCGCAACTAAGACGCGGCACAGTCAAATAAATATTTGAATTATATTTAAAAAAAAAAAAACCCAAAGACTGTTCTTCTAACCCAGAGTGAGGACACTTATGAATTTCTGTGCAAGTGTGTATGTGATGGCCAGCGCTGGGGATGCTGAGGGGGCGGAACTGAGTAATGGGTTGCAAAGAGGCTCAGTGAGAGAGGAACTAATGGGGTCAGAGGAGAGGGGCTGGTCCTGCTGAGCGCACCCCCCCCCCCCCGACTGCAGAGATAAGATGGGAAGAGAAGAGACTGGGGTCTGAATGGATCTCTCCTTTTCTCATCTGCCAGAATCTTCAGAGGAGTTCAGGGAAAGAAAACTTGCCTTGGAGGAGGCCCTAGCATTTAGGGAAATGGGGCTGGGGGCCTCCATGAGAGGAAGCTGCCTCTTGTCTCAGGAAGGATGCTCCCTCTCCTGGACTTGGCTCGCCTGCTACAATGCCTCTATAGACCCCTTCATGGCTCTAGGTACTGTGTGTCCCACATGGGGTGGGGACTTCCGTGGCAGTTTGAGAAGTTCACTCAGACTTGAGTGGGGAATATGGACTTGGGTGGGCCTGGGTCCCCTCCTTCAACAGGAAGCCCCAGTTTTCTGGTCTAGTCACTTCCCCATCCTCTGCCAACCTCTCAGCACCCACGGGCCTCTGAACTTAGGCAAGAGACCTCCGAGGAGGGATTGCCTCCTCCAGAACTATCTGGGCAAAGGGGCTTCCTCCCTGCTTAGAGTCCTGGCTGACTGCCCCCCACCTTCTGGCCCAGGATCACACAGCCTCAAGGAGCAGCTTTGATCCTCCAGAGAGGAGAGCGGGGGAAGCCACATCAGGCTTAGGGTCCTATTGTCTGTGCTGCGTTAGAATTGCATCAACAGCCTGGGGCTTGGACAGTCAGGGGAGGGATTCCACACCCCGGATCTTTTCTGGTGGAGTCGATTTGTGTTCACAAGGCTGTAAAAATATATCTTTTAGGACTGGGGAATTGAGTGGGGAGGAAGCCCGTTCCTGGGAATGAAGTCTACTTCAGGGGTCCCTGTAACCCCAAGCCAGCCCCCCTTACAGGCAGGAGAGAGACTTAGAAACCTTTGGTGGGGCTAAGGGGCTATTGACTGGTGACCTTAGAGTCACTTCAAAGTCCCTTTGGGAAGAGGAAGAGGAAGCTGGTTTCTAAGTAATCCTCTCCCTTCCCATCAGCGCAGCCCCTACTATGTTTTGGGCCGATGAGCTGGGGGAGGAGAACCAGGCCCCTGTGTGGTGTTCCTTCTGAGGCATGGGGAGGGGGAGGAGGTTAAGAACGGGCGCTTCCTCAAGGATGCGTCTTAATCACGGGCACCACCGAGACCGCGGGAAGTCAAGGGGGGTGGCTCCTGCTCTATCCATCCTCTCTGATTCCAAGGTTACACAAGGCAGGTTACTTTGTGTTACCAAGGTCACCCAGCCTTATCTCCCAGCCTGGACCCCTGTCCTGCCTGCCGTAAACTTGTCGCCTGTCACTATCTAGTCACCCTGGGCCTAGTTTCCCTGGAGGGGACATGACCCCTCATTACAGCAGGGATCATTAGATCAGGGATGGGCCCTGCTATGTCTCGATGGGGCCCATAAAGCTGCCAGCCCAGGCCCAGCTGTCCCAGCCCTGCTACAGCCTCCTCCCTCTTACTCCACACAGGGTCCCTGAGCTTCCTGTGTTCAAGTCCCTGCTCTTCCTTTGACTCAGGGATGACCTAGGGCAACTTTCTTACTCCTCTCTGATGGCAACTTCCCCATCTATAAAGTGGTGATGATAACCCTGCCCTGCTGACCTCTGCCAATAAACAGTTATTGGGCCAGAGGCTGCCCAGCCCAGACTTTCACAACCAGCCTCCTGGTGCCTTGGGTGTAGCCACTGGGCCATTGTGGAGGCAGAAATGAATCACAGTTCTCCTCCTCTGAGACTTTTCACGCCATGGCCCTGTCCGGAACAGGAGGGAGGCGCTCGGGGAGCGACAGGGCTTTGAGCTCAGACAACCCTGGATCACTTGTGGCTCTGCCCACTTGCTTTGTGACATCAGCCAGACCTTGGTTTTCTTCATCTGCGAAATAAAAATCATACCCCTGTCTTCCTCATATGTTTCTTTCTATTCTTTTCTTTTCTTTTTGACGTGGACCATTTTTAAAGTCTTCATTGAATTTATTACAATATTGCTTCTGTTTTATATTTTGTTTTTTTGGCTGTGAGGCACATGGGATCTTAGTTCCCCAACCAGGGATCGAACCCGCACCCCCTGCATTGGAAGGCGAAGTCTTAACCACTGGACCACCAGGGAAGTCCCCCTTATAGGTTTCTGATTCTCATGATTCATTGTGAGAACTCAAGTGACTAAAGCCTGAGGAGGGCTGACCAGGGGCCTGGGCACATGAGCACACTTCATCATGACCTCTATCTAAGTAGACGTCCTTTCACCTGATTGCACATGACCCTAGGCAGGCATGGATGTGACACTGAGTGGAAGCGGTCACTGAGCTAGGCCCAGGGAGGGGCCCTGGCACATCCAGGCTCCTCTTGG
Source organism: Stenella coeruleoalba (assembly GCF_951394435.1). Lineage (NCBI taxonomy): Eukaryota > Metazoa > Chordata > Mammalia > Artiodactyla > Delphinidae > Stenella > Stenella coeruleoalba. Next base: position 34,238,022 of record NC_137165.1, read on the forward strand.
TCTCCCAAGACCTAGGGAGGGGTGAGGAAGGCTGAGGGACAAGGAGGGAAACCCCAACTGCAGGGACCCAAAAAGCTGAGATTCGGATTCAGCCTCTCCTGGGACTCTGATGGGCTTGGGGTGGAGACACAGGGGAGCAAGACGCTGCATTCCTGGTGTTCATAGGTCAGAGGAAGGCCTAGGACATATCCCTTAACAGGAGACTACCAGGTCTGTGATCAGGGGGTGAGGTGGGCAGATGGAGAGAAGGCAGAAGCTTAGAATAGGTTTTGGAGCAACACTGCCCTGGATTCACATCCCCACCTCACACTCACCCTTCCCTCCTTCAAGCTCAGTGTCCTGATCAGGAAAATGGGGATGAAGACAGCGCCTCCCTCACATGTATGGTTAGAATTCAGCTAGATAATGCTGGGTAAAGGGCCTGGTAAAGGGCCTGGTAAAGGCCCTGGTAAAGGGCCTGGTAAAAGGAGGTCCAGGCACTTAGCAAGTGCTCAATAAACCTCAGCTGTTAAGTATAACTGTTACGGGTAGGAATAGCAGATGCCCATGATGTTACAGGAGCCCAGAGGACTGGCACCTGGCCCAGCCAGTGGGTGGGGAGCTGAGGGCGGGGGGAGGGGGAGGCTTCCTGGAGAAAATGAGTCTCAAGCTGAGTATTGGAAGACACACAGATGTTAACATGAAAAGGGAAGGGAAATCCAGGCAAAGGAAACAGACTGAGAGAAGGCATAGAGGTGGGGTGAGAGGGAGAGTGCTCAGGGATGAGGTACTTGGAGAGGTACTTGGCCCCAGAGAGAGCAGACTGGTATGTTGGGATTAGAAAGTTGGACTGACCTTTCCTTTTTTTTTTTTTAACAAATTTATTTATTTTTCGCTGCATTGGGTCTTCGTTGCTGCGCGCGGGCTTTCTCTAGTTGTGGTGAGTGGAGGCTACTCTTCGTTGCGGTGCACAGGCTAATTATTTCAGGCTTCTCTTGAGGCTTCTCTTGTTGCAGAGCATGGGCTTCTAGGCACACGGGCTTCAGTAGTTGTGGTGCACAGGCTTACTAGTTGTGGCTCACGGGCTAAGAGTGCAGGCTTAGTAGTTGTGGCGCACGGGCTTAGTTGCTCTGCAGCATGTGGGATCTTCCCGGACCAGGGCTCGAACGTGTCCCCTGCATTGGCAGGTGGATTCTTAAGCACTGTGCCACCAGGGAAGTCCCCTGATCTTTCCTTTGATAAGGGGTAGATATCAAGATCCTGATTTTTTTTTTTTTTTTTTTTTTTTGGTGATACGCGGGCCTCTCACTGTTGTGGCCTCTCCCATTGTGGAGCACAGGCTCCGGACGCGCAGGCTCAGCGGCCGTGGCTCACGGGCCCAGCTGCTCTGCAGCATGTGGGATCTTCCCGGACCGGGGCATGAACCCGTGTCGCCTGCATCGGCAGGCGGACTCTCAACCACTGCGCCACCAGGGAAGCCCAAGATCCTGATTTTATAGGCCAGGAAATATTCTCAGAGTAACTCGGCCATAGAAAGAGACAGGGATCCTCAGCTACCTTGAGTTATGGAAGAGGGAGCTGAGGCTCAGAGAGCGTAGTGACTCATCCATGTTACCCAGCAAGGAAAGAGCAGAGCTGGGATTGGAACCCTAGTCTCCTGCCCCGCCCCCATTCTCTTTCCATGCCATCTCATCCCCCCACCACACACACCTTCCTCCCATTGGAGCCCCCAGCCTCCATCTCCCCTTGCTTTCTGCACCTGCAGAGTCCCCTTCAATTAACAGGGAAACGTTTGCAGAGACTCCAGCTTTCGTGTCCCTGGATATTGAGATTAAACCTACATGCAAAGGGAGCACATGCAGGGGCTTCCCTGGTGGCACAGTGGTTAGGAATCCACCTGCCAATGCAGGGGACACGGGTTCGATCCCTGGTCCTGGAATATCCTATATGCTGCGGAGCAGCTAAGCCCGTGCGCCACAACTACTGAGCCTGCGCTCTAGAGCCCGTGCTCTGCAGCAAGAGTAGCCACCGCAATGAGAAGCCTGTGCACTGCAATGTAGAGTAGCCCCTGCTCGCCGCAACTAGAGAAAGGCAGTGCACAGCAACGAAGACCCAACGCAGCCAAAAATAAATAAATAAAATAAATAAATTTTTAAAAAAAACGGGGGGAGCACGTGCAAAGTGGGCTCCACCATTCCGGAACCTGGATCTCTGCCATAATCTAGCAGAGACAAGAAAGCACCTCTGCAGCCAGCATCTGTGGAAGCTGCAGTCCCTCTTCCCTGGTCGTCACACCCACCCTATTTCTCTGGCCTGTAGAGAAAACCCCGGGGGAGCAGGAAGGGGGGAACAGAGAGGAGCTATCGTGGGGGCAGGATTGGGGCCTCCTTAGTAGAGAGGTTTGTGGAAACTTCTACCCCTGAAAATTTTGAAATAATAGTAGCAGCAAGAAGCATGGAATAATCCAGCAATGGAGATGCCATATGTCTGTTCCCGCCCCTTAGAGAGTTCAGGAAAACTCCCCCACGGCTGTCCCTCCCCTCTCAGCCACAGGAGCCAGATCACACCAGCAGGAGGCCGGGGTCAGAGCTGCTTTGGGTTTTCCAATGTAGTATTTATATATATTCTGGTTTGTGGTGGAAGGAGCTCTAAAGAGGGTGATGAGGGTGGAACCAGGTGGGGAGAAAAGGTAAGAGCCACATAGGCTGCCTTGGGGGGCGGGGGGGGGGGGAAAGCGAAAATTCCCTCCTCAGTTAAATGGTATGGGAACACGGAGAGAACAGGCTCTTTTAAGGGTTTGTGTGTCTGTTAACTTCTTTTTCTCTGGTTATCCAGATAATACCTATTCATTGTAGAATATTTGGAAAGAAGCAGGGGGAAAAATTGCAGATAACCTTATCTCCCAGAGGTAACCATTTTACAGTTTGACATATTTTTTTAAAAATTTATTTATTTTGTTTATTTATTTTTGGCTGCATTGGGTCTCCGTTGCTGTGCACGGGCTTTCTCTAGTTTCGACGAGCAGGAGCTACTCTTCATTGCGGTGCACAGGCTTCTCACTGTGGAGGCTTCTCTTGTTGAGGAGCACAGGCGCTAGGCACACGGGCTTCAGTAGTTGTGGCACAAGGGCTCAGTAGTTGTGGCTCCCAGGCTCTAGAGCGCAGGCTCAATAGTTGTGGTGCACGGGCTTAGTTGCTCTGCGGCATGTGGGATCTTCCCCGACCAGGGCTCGAACCTGTGTCCCCTACATTGGCAGGCGGATTCTTAACCACTGCGCCACCAGGGAAGCCCATTTTAATGTATTTTTAAGAAAAAGTATTTTAAAGAAAATAGTCAATCACCCCCACCTTAATCCATCTGTTTCATTTTTCCAACTTCTCTTTCAAACTTAATCTATATGCAAAACACTATTGACATAGTCCTGCTTTTTAACCTTCACCTTCCAGTGTGAACATGAGTCCATGTTACCTCACAGCCTCTGCAACTGTCATTTTGTGGTTCCACAATGTACACGGCTCGTGCCATCAGCTTACTTCCCATTGTAAATAACACTGAAGAGAATATCTCCCCGCTGGAGAGGCAGGACCACAGACTGGGGAAGGAAACCAGGGGTCCCAGATCCTTTCCCCAGCTCCTCATTGAGAAAAACTACCTTCAGTTTATGAAAATAGTTTGGAGGTGGGGTGAGGGTCCAAGGGACCCCCAGAGGCCAGTTAAAGAATCTGAGTCAGGGCTTCCCTGTGGCGCAGTGGTTAAGAATCCGCCTGCCAATGCAGGGGACACGGGCTCGAGCCCTGGTCCGGGAAGATCCCACATGCCGCGGAGCAACTAAGCCCGGGTGCCACAAGTACAGAGCCTGTGTTCTAGAGCCCACGCTCTAGAGCCCACGAGCCATAACTACTGAACCCGCGTGCCACAACTACTGAAGCCCGCGCGCCTAGAGCCCGTGCTCTGCAATAAGAGAAGCCACTGCCTACACACCTCAACGAAGAGTAGCCCCCGCTCTCTGCAACTAGAGAAAGCCCGCGCGCAGCAATGAAGACCCAGCGCAGCCCAAAATAAATATATTTTTAAAAAAAAAAGAATCTGAGTCAGGAGTTCTAACTCTTTGATCTCTGAAGTACCTGTAAGATAGGGAATATGGGGGGAGGCACGGTTCAGGGGGTAAGGAGTGTGTTTCTGTGTAGATTTGCGGGGTAGAGACGGTGTGAGAAAAAGTGTGTGCCTGCGGGCGCCTCCTCTTACGGGTGTGTTTGCACAGCAGCGCCCTCTGCTGTCCCTGCTCCCCCAACAGTCCTGTACCGTTTACAGTTCGAAAGTCCTTCCCCCTAACTTTAGTCTGTCTTTCCCCATATTTCTTTTCAGTTGTGCGGAGCACAATAAAATCGCATTCAAAGAGTTGAAAAACAATTCTTTAGGTCCACCCTATACCCATTGCCCAGACCTTTAGCTCTGATAAAAAAAAACAAATTCACCTGAGTAAATTTTAAAGATCTTATTGGCTTTATTCAATGATTCATGAATTGGGCAGCATCCAACCTAGCAGATGGAAAGGAGCTCCGAGGAGCTGTACAAAATGAAAGACTTGTATAGGCAGAGGGAGTGGGAACAAGGAAGTTACACTAGACAGAAAAGCAGATTGGCTGTGGCAAGGGCACTTTCCTTTAGAGAACGGTAGGGGTCGTTCAGAATGAGGCAGATTACTTAACTAGTGCTGGTTAGGCAATTCCTGACTGACTTTAAGATTCCGTTTTTGGGAGAGATGAATCAGTTAAGTCTCAGTTGGGCGATGTGGGGTTAAGCATAAGTGACTCCATTTGTCTTGTTTTTAACAGTCCCCTTCAGGAGACTTCCAGGACACTACTGTCATGTGCAACCTCATTTAATCTGAACTACTCTTAGGTGTCATAGGGAAACTGAGACAAGAAATTGAGAATGTGTCAGCAAGTCCCCTAAAGACCCCATCCTAACCACTTCCTTCAGGAAGTGACTCCCTGGCCCTGGCTCACCCATGCCCTGGGAACAGATGAGGGTGTCAGAGCTACAGATAGAAGCTGAGATTGAGCAAAGCTGCATAGATAGCTCACCTCCCCACCTCTGATAACAGCTCCCCATGGATGCCTGTGGGATGGGTAGATCAATCTGCCCTGACTCTTCTCTTATTGTGGCAACAGAGGACGGGGGTGGCCGTGGTTCTGCTGTAGTAAGTAACCCCAAAGTTAACCTTGAAGGGTAAAGTTTATTTAATGAATCCCATGTGGGATGGGTAGGGGCAGGGCCGCCTTCAAGGGCATGGGACTTGTATAGTTGCACAGGGGCAGCACTTGGTTTAATGTTCTGCTGTCGCCGTCTTGAAATTCTTAATTTTTCAACAAGAGGCTCTGCATTTTCATTTTGTAGCAGATCAGAGTTGGGGCGGTGACGTGCAAGTCTTCTCACCGGATTTCGACACTCCCAGAGCTGTCCGGGAAGCAGCTGCGCAATGGCGCCTCGGAGAACCTGTGGACCAGCGGCCGCTTGTGGAGTCCTCGGCTGGCTTCGGTTCTGCTTTCTCGCAGGAAACGTTCCACACTCGCTTGCCGGAAACCCACGGCGCCGCGCTGCTGCCGCCCCTGCCCTCGAAGCCGGCGGTTCTACGTGCCGGTTCCCGCCTAGGCCTCCGGAGCGCTGCCGGCTCCGTGCAGAGCTGCGTGACTCTGGGGCGCGCGCCACTCCCAGCCCGAGCGCCGGCAACCCGGGTCAGCCTCCGCTGGGAGGTAGTGCCGGGCGCTTTCCGCAGGCTCGGCTCCCCTGGAACGTGCTGGACAGCACCCGCAGGCCCTGCGCTGCAGACTTCTGCCTCCACTATCTGGTTTCACACCGTGCCCTGGGCTGAAGATCAGAAGGTGTAAGAAGGCCCCGAGCTGCGTGCGGTCCTGGAAGACCGTGCAGGGGCACAGCGGAAACGCAGGTGCGGCAGGGCCCTCCCAGGGCTCGCTGGAGTGCACGAGCCCGGCGTGCTGGCTCTTCATTGAACCGTCTGAGCCCTCATTTCTGAACTAGCCCCAGCTTCTTTGGGCTTCCCAGAATTACCACCATTGCGACCTACACCCTCAAGGGCAAAAAGTCTGGACCGGGAGATACGGTACTCTACATTGGGAACAGCTGGCACCTTCCTCCTTGCCCAGTCTTTGGGAGGCACGGAATGGGGACGCCCACACGAGCTGGGGGTCACCCAGAGTCGAAGGAGGGCATATTCACTGTGTGAAAGGTACATGCGAGGAATTCTAGGGATTTTTCTCTCCTGCCTTGCAGGTAGCAGAGTCTGCACAGCTTGGATGCTTGTAAGGGGGCTGAGTCCGTGAAAACTGAGGGAGCCTTCCCAGTCTCACCAAACAATTCACAAGACAGGTTTGGAATGGGCAGGGACTATGTCCATAATGTGTGAGTTCCTACCAGCCCCAGGACGGAGTATGAGATTCGAGTTTTGCCCACCTCTCCCGCGGTCCCTGGGTCTGGTCAGGTCATGGACATTCTCTCAGGCAAGCTCGGAGCTCCTGCGTGCCTCCAGTTCAAACCGGTGATGGTCTGAATTGTTGAGGCAGACGATGACCCATGCGGGTTATTGGACCAGTGTGAACATGCCCTGGAGTTCGGGTCGGATCCTGAACAGGGGACGCGTCTTCTCCTAGGGGGCGGAGGCGTTGGGGAACTTCAGCACCATGGGGTGGACAGCACCCTGGAGGTGCAGGCCTAAGCCCAGTAGGGGCTGTGAGCGCCCAACTCCCCCATCGCGAGCTTTAGGGTGGGAAGCCAGGCGGAGGGACGATCCGGACGGAGCCGAGCTCCTGGACCCGGGCCTCAAGCCCCAGAGGCTGTGTGGGGCTTGGGGCCAGTGCTCAGAGGATAGGGCCCGAGTTTGAGTTCCCTGCTGAGGGGGAAGGAGACGGGGAGGGAGCCAGAGCCGAGCTAGCCTGGGAAAGCTGGTGTTCCAGAACCGCGGAGCCGACGGCTGAAGGCGAGTCCTGGTCAACCCTCCTTGAGCCTCCATCCGGTTCGCTTGGAATTCCAGTGTAGACGCTGACTCCGGTGTTCTCTGCGACAGATGTCTGGCATTCGCAGGCTCAGGTATGCAGCCTCCACTACCCGCCCCCGATTAGAAAGAAAGATAAGGGCATCTCTTGAAGGGAAATGGAGATGTGGAAGGGCTGTTCCAGGGGAGGGAGGCAAGGCACTCGGCAGAGCTGACCTGGTGACCGCGAGGAAAGTTACAGACTTCGAGGAACCGTATAAATGACCCTTCATAGGGTTCAGATTACACACCTCACGGGAGCAGAGCCGCCTCCCTGAAGCCGAACCGTCCCCAGCGCCTCCGGGGGCCGGTCGTAGGGCGTGCCTGTCGGACTGCAGCCCCCGGACTGAGCGGACAAAGGCGGAGGGGAGGCGCTTGGGATGGGCGGCAACTTGTAGCTCTGGGAGGGCTAGCGTGCAGGTGGTGCGGGAACCCTGACAGGTGCCCCCCTCCCCATCCCAGGGCCAGGATGAAACCCAGGGATCCCACTAAACATGACTCCATCTAGACACAAGGCCCCATCCCCTGAACTTGCATTTAAGGCACCTGTCACACCCCACTAATTCATCTCTGGCCACATCCACTCCGCAGGCAGTCCCAGGGTTCCACCTCCTCGCTGTTTTGGCCTCCTCGAATTTCTGATTCCACCCACCTGGAACACCCCTTCCTAGTCAGGCTTGAAGATCCCCTTTCTCCTGAAATGTCTCCAGCTGGGCAGCATGTGCCGGGTCCTCTCCTCTGCCCAGGCTCCCTGGTCTTGTGGCAGATGTCACTCTGCGGGTCTCTCCTCTCTACCTTGGTCTGTCTCTCTCAACCCCAAGGCCCTGAGTTTTCTCAGGTCAGGAACCGGCTTGGCTTCTCCTACAGTAGTACTACACAGTAGGAGCTCCACAAATATTTGTCAGTGAAGGAGGCTTGTCTTGCTTTACTCAGCGTGGGTAGCATGGACTGAGGAAAGGCGGGCTCCTGAGGGCCAGTGGCTCAGGATCGCCCCGGGGAGAGTCTCGGTGAAATGACTGCCCCCCTGATCCAGCCACTGGTCCCAATCTCGGTTTATCCAGTTGTAGGATGTATTGGCAGTGTTATGAAAATGACACGATGGGGGAGAACCTTAGGGTCTCGGGCGTTCTGAATTTATTTTACAGATAGGGCTACAGGCCCAGAGACGGGGCTGTAATTTGTCCCAGGTCACATAGCAAGGTAAGGGAGGGCCAATGTCAGAGGTTTTTTAAAGAAGAACAGATGGGGAAAAGCAATTTCCAGCCCCAGAAAACTGAACTGGGGAAAACCTGGCTGCAGTGTGTGTTACTGCTCAAAAAGCTTCAGCTTTCCAACCCTGGCCTGGCAGGACGGCTCCTGCAAAGAAGGGCGGGGAGAAGAAGGGCTGGTCCTCCATCAACTAGGTGGTGGCCAGAGAATACACTATCAACATTCACAAGCACATCCATGGAGCGGGTTTCAAGAAGTGTGCCCCTCAGGCACTCAAAGAAATCCGGACATTTGCCATGAAGGAGATGGGGGCTCCAGATGTACGCACTGACACTAGGCTCAACAAAGCTGTCTGCGCCCAAGGAATAAGGAAGGCCCCATACCGTACCCGTGTGTGGTTGTCCAGAAAACATAATGAAGATGAAGATTCACCAAACAAGCTCTATACATTGGTTACCTATGTACCTGTTCCCACGTTCAAAAATCTACAGACAGTTAATGTGGATGAGAACTAACTGTGCTTGTTCAATAAAGTTATAGACACCCGCCCCCCCACCCAAAAAAAAGCTTCAGATGTCCCTGGCCAGGGTGAGACCACTGACATCATCCAGAAACACACAGGCGCTGATCCCGGGTTTGCTGGGCCAGGATAAACGAGGGACTGTAGAGACCGTTTTTGTCCCACTCATACATTTTATAAGACCCAGAGAGAATAGATCAGCGGCCCCAAGCCACACCGCGAGGTAGGGAGAGGGCCTGGGATAGTGTTCTTCTCGGATCTGAACTGTTCATGGACAATTTCCTTCCACGCGAAGGAACCTCGACCTCCCAGACACGCATGAGGCAACCACCTAGCAAGGTCCTCCAACTTAGCAAGGTCTCTGCCTCGGGCCAGGGACCTGCCACCGATCGAGTGCACGACGCTCTACTTCTAGTAAAAAGCAGGAGTAATCGATTGGTTTCCCTGCCCGGCGTCGCCGAGCACTGATTGGCTCCGGTTTGGAACTGGGAGCAAGGCGGGGGCGGAGGGGTGGGAGGGGCTTGACGCCGAGCCTGAAGCTTCTGGAGCAGTAGGAGAGCAGTCCTGTGCAACAGGTACTCGGATCCCAAAAGCGCTGTCCCGTCGCCAGGTGCTCAGTGAGTGCAGGAGGCCGGGCAGGGGCCGGGGGTCCCATTCCTCCTCACCGCCATGGGGTCTAAGTCCCATTTAGTCCTTTTAAATCGCCCTCAATCTGGCGCCTCCTTGCCGCGCTCAGAGGCCCTTCCGAGGCTCGCAGACTCTATTGGCTCCTTCGTTAAAACTCACCCGTCTTATAACGAATCCTTCAGTCTCGATTTTAAAGTAGTTGTTTTCGAAAGAAGTTATTTGCAAGCGGCCCTCCCGTGCTGAAAGCAGGGCTGGGGATCTAAGTTCGCGAACCCCTCTCTACCCCCCTGGCCTCTGGGGTTCTGCCTTCAAGCACATTCCCGTTCTTTCTTGGTTGCCCGTAATACACAAAACAGTGGTCTTGGAACATTTACTCACCTGGTCACCATTTCCTCAGCTGGGAAGGGAGACAAGTTAGAGTAATAAGATTTGGAATAACAGCGACAACAAAAATCACAACAGCCAAAAGTGTTACTAAATGCAATGCCATTTGAGAGAACAAGCTGTCAACAAAATACACTCAATTCTCTGGAAGGGGTGGGGGGGCGGGGAGGGGGAAGGAAGGTGACTCTGGAAAATTCCTAGCTGTACTGATACAAATAATCCAAACCTAGATCCAAGAAGTGCAGGCCCAGCCGGTTTAGGGACAGCCGTTTTCCCAGCTTCCCCTGGGGATTCCTGGGCTTTGCTGCCTGCCCTTTACAGTGGAGTCACAATCACACACAAGCTGCCTGAGGCAGTGCTCTGATGGATGTGACCCCAGCCCAGCTGTGTCCTACCATATGGATAGTGTAATCACTGAGGCTGCCCCAGGGAAGCTGGAAGCAGGCCAGAAGCATCAGGTTCCTCTGAAGGCCCCCTCATATTCATGGAGGTGTGGTCCAGGGCCAGCCCCAGAGGCCAGAGGCAGATTATTGCCCCCAGGAGCCTGGTCTGCACTGGGGGCAGTGGCAAGGACCTCACGGAACAGAGGTCCTGGAAGAAGGGATTCTCCTTCACTCCTTCAGTCCTTTGACCTTAAAAAAATTCTCTATACTCCAATAATTTTTGTTTTTGTTTTGCGGTACGCGGGCCTCTCACTGTTGTGGCCTCTCCCGTTGCGGAGCACAGGCTCCGGACGCGCAGGCTCAGCGGCCATGGCTCACGGGCCCAGCCGCTCCGCGGCATGTGGGATCCTCCCGGACCGGGGCACGAACCCGTGTCCCCTGCATCGGCAGGCGGACTCTCAACCACTGCGCCACCAGGGAAGCCCTCCAATAAAAATTTTAAAAAATTCTCTATAACTTTAGATTTTCCAGCCCTCTAAATAGAAACTTGGATGCAAAACTCTGTTTTAACATTTTCCAGCACCTGACTGCAAACAGCTGGGGTCCTTTAACTGGACTGACTCAGTGTGACTGCACTGGCCTTATACTACCAGTGTCACTTTTTCACTCTTACAACCTTGCAGTGTGGGTGGAATCACCCCATTTTATACATGAGGAATGCAAGGCTCAGAGAGGTTCAGCTGAGAAGCCACTCGGCTAGCAGTGGCAGAGCCAGTATTCTGACTCAGGTCTGTCTGATGTCAAAGTCTCTCCGTTGCCCCCCATCCCTTCCCAGGCCAGACAGTTAGATGCTCACTTTCCGCGTCCAGCCTCTGGTGTGTTTTCAAGTTAACCAGGAACCAGTGGCTAATAATTTCCTCCTGAAACTGAAAAGGTGGAATAATGAAAGTATCATTAGAGCAATCACTGTTGCTGCATTGATGCTGCAGCTTTACTTAAAAGTTTGAAATGTGGGAGTTCCCTGGCAGTCCAGTGGTTAGGACTCGGCGCTCTCATTGCCGAGGGTATGGGTTCAATCCCTGGTCGGGGAACTAAGATCCCACAAGCCATGTGGCACGGTGAAAGTTTGAAATGTATTTTACTTTTTTATGAGAGCTGTATCATGCTTCTTCATAAAGGTTAAGTTCTACGCTCAGCACAAATAAAAAAGTTATTTAAAAAAATCCCTCAAGCTTGGAAAAATACCTACACTTTGAAGAGGCAGATGGGAGCTGAGACTTGCTGAAGGGCTGAGGGCCCAGCAGAATCATGCCTCCCGCCTCAGGCTCAGTCCTGGAGAGGAAAGGAGTGAACTACCTGCACCTTTTGAAATGCTTTCTTCCTCGTTTATTTTATTTTTAAAAAATTTATTTATTTGTGGCTGCTTTGGTCTTTGTTGCTGCACGCAGGCTTTCTCTAGTTGCGGCGAGCGGGGGCTACTCTTCGTTGTGGTGCGCGGGCTTCTCATTGCAGTGGCTTCTCTTGTTGTGCAGCACGGACTCTAGGTGCGCGGGCTTCAGTAGTTGCAGCACACAGGCTCAGTAGTTGTGGCTCGCGGGCTCTAGAGCGCAGGCTCAGTAGTTGGCGCACAGGCTTGGTTGCTCCACAGTGTGTGTGGGATCTTCCCGGACCAGGGATCGAACCTGTGTCCCCTGCATTGGCAGGCAGATTCTTAACCACTGCACCACCAGGGAAGTCCGGAATTAGTTCATTCTTAGAAGTAGAATTACTGGGGTCCAAGTTATGAAGATTAAGCTTCTTGGTGCATACTGCCACAGAAGTAATAGGAGAGATTATGCCCAGTATATATACACACCCCAGTCAAGTTGACATATAAAATTAGGCATTGCAGGGGTGAATAACTGATACATGCTACAACATGTATGAAACTTGAAAACATTATGCTAATTGAAAGAAGACAGTCACAAAGGACCACATATTGTATGTTTCCATTTATATGAAATGTCCAGAATAGGCAAATCTGTATAGATAGCAAGTCTCTGTAGTGGCTGCCTAGGGCAAGGAGGATGGATGGATTTGGAGGTGAGGACTGAGGGGTGTAGGGTTTCTTTCTGGGGCAATGGGAATGTTCTAAATTTACCATGGTGGCGGTTGCACAGCTCTGTGAGTATAATTAAAGGCATTGAATAGTACACTTTAAATGGATGAATTGTATGTTATGTGAATTATATCTCCATAAAGCTGCTAAAAATATAGCAGTCATTCATTTTAGCCAAAAGAGGGGTATTTTGATATTTTATGGGTGGCAGCACAGTGACCTTATTTTTGTCCGTGCTTAGACAAAATTATGAAGGAGCCTTATTTTGTCTCATTTTATCATGGTCTCAGAAGAGCCTTGACTGAGGTTGGTATTCTGTGATTGTTTATGTCTGACAGAAAGAGGAAATGACCTGGCTCTGAGTGTCTGAGGTCTAACTGTGAACGTCCGATCAGTTCTGGATGTCAGGGGCTGCTTTTTCTTTTCCTCAGCAGACACTGGGAACCTCAGCTGGTCCCCCAGGGGCCCACAGGAATGTGAATAAACATACTTGGAAGGTCCACAGAAGCTCTGGTCCCAGCCTCCTGCTGGTGTGAGCCTGGGCTCCCGTGCCTGGGATCTGGGAGGTGGGGACACCAGGCCTGAAGACAACATGTGCCACCTGATTTTTTGTGCTTGTTATGTTTGTTGCTATTTCAAAATATTTAAAGGCAGAAGTTTCCCCCACTGGCTTTGCCGAGGAGGCCCCCCAACATACTCCAGCTCCATCCCTGCTCTGTTTCCTCCCCCAGGACTCCCTCAGTAGCTCAGGGAGGACTTGTAGGGTCGGAGTGAAGGGGATGGGAGAGGGGCTGCAGCTTTTCCAGGCTCGGCAAGAAGGGGACTTTTCCTGTCTCTGCCTGCTCTCCGTTGCAGAGATCCAGACTGAGAGTTCAGGCTATTGACTAAACTTTATTTGTGTTGGGTTTATCTCAAAAGACACCAAGGGGTATCCAGAGTCCCTGCAGACCCTTGCTGGTATCAGCTGCCCATCAGAGGTTGCAGAGGACAGGATCCAGTAGGGGCTGGGTTCCCAGTGAGAAGAAGGCAGCGGAATGGCATGGAAGGAGCACTAGCTGGGGGCAGAAGCCTAGGGTTTGAATTCCAGCCCTGCTCCCTTCCTGCAGGAGACGGAAGGGCTTATTCCTAAGGAGAGCCACTCTTGTCTGGGCTTTCTCTCCTATTAACTCAAAGAGGTGGTTGAGCTCCATCGTTTAGGGTCCAGTGACCCCTAACCTGTTTCCTCCCCTATAAAATCAGTGATCCCAACAGATAAGCTCACCCCTCTGGCTCCGTGGGCCTCCCCTCCAGTCTCACCTCTCAATGTTCCAGCCTCTCACCACATGCTCTGTACACCCTACCTCTGTGCCTTCTCTCATTCTGGTCCCTGTGCTTGGATTGCCCTTCTTTCCTCCTTTGGTTAAGGTCTGCTCATTTCGAAAGACTGAGGTCAGTCGTCACCTCCTCCAGGAAGCCTTCCCCAATCTCCTGCCTACTGGCTGGGTTAGAAGCCTGATTGATACTCTTCTGCTCAATACCTCTGGGCCTAAGGTTCTGCTTTGGAGTGTGTGTTGTTGGCCTTTCCCTGAGCTGTCAGGACCAGGAATACAGGGCCTCATTCCCCTGTGTTTCTACCCCATGTCCAGTATGGGTCCAGGCAGAAATGAATTTAAATCTTACATTATCTGGGAAGGGGGAGGGATAAATTAGGAACTTGGGGTTAACATATACATGCTATTATATGTAAAATAGATAAACAAGGTCCTACTATATAGCACAGGGAAATATATTCAATATCTTTTTTTTTTTTTTGGCCAAGCTGCGTGGCTTGCGGGATCTTAGTTCCCTAACCAGGGATTGAACCCAGGCCCTGGCAGTGAATGTGCCGAGTCCTAACCAGTGGACTACCAGGAATTCCCTCAAGATCTTGTATAACCCATAATGGAAAAGAATCTGAAAAAGAATATATATATATTATATATATAACTGAATCACTTTGCTATACACCTGAAACACTATAAATCAACCATACTTCAATTTTAAAAAATCTTACATTATTTGGTCTGTATATATCCTCCCCATTGTAACCTTCCTCTCACTGCTTCCCATTCCCATTACTGGGTCTTGGTGGTCCAGGAATACCCTGCCCTGTACCTGGGGCCCCAGGGACAACAGGGTGATTGAGCTCTTGTATTGGGGACCACACAGATCGACTATCCCCTACTGACTCGACCCAAGGGCTCTTTTTCTAGAAATGCTGGGTCCCTGCCCATGAGGGACAGGTTTCTGACTTGAGGTTGTGAGTTAACACCTGGGTTTGGCCCAAGGCATAGTGCAGGAGACAGAGCCTGGCACACCTACGCTGAGGCCCAAGGCTTCAGTGACCTCTCTGTAAAATGGCCTCTGAGCAGGTTAAAAAGCCAGTGCATATAAAGCACTTGGTACCATGCCTGACACGGGCTCAGGGTTACCCCAGAAGTTAACTGGATTACTTGTGGGAAGGGGTTTACTGGGGTAGCCTGCGTGCCCCTCACTGGCATCACTGGCATCTGTTCCCACAGGGGCAGGTGCAGTGTTGAAGACCGGCAGGGGGAGGACAGAGGCTCCTGGGGTGACCACAGGGCCACTGAGTGGCAGCACCACAGTTGGTACAAGAACATATTGTAGATCCTGATGAAGAGTGGCAAACTGGTCAAAGGGAACCACCTGCTGGGGCCACTCATGACTTAGCACGTTTACTTTCATAAGACCTTCTTTGTCCATGAACCTGGGCTGCCAACATCCATGCCTAACAGCGTTGAGCTTTTGTAGTGTGCCAGCCCTGGGCCAGGCACTGGAGGTGGGAGGGTGGGAGAGAGCGATGAACAGTGCATCTTTCATGCTTTCTGGGAGCTCTCAGTCCCCTGGAAGAGACAGTCAAAGAGACAGATGGGGACAGGAGCGTGAGAAGTGCAGTGCTGGGGGTGGTGGGGACAGAGGGGGGGTGCCAAGCATGGGAAACAGGAGAGTGCATCTCTTGAGATCTGTGTCAAGCAGTGGAGTGGCCCAGGCCTCCGCTCCTGGACAAAACCTGAACTTCCCCAGAATGCAGAGCACATGGGCTGTGCCGACTGTGATCACCTCCCACGATCCGCTCACCAGACCAGGGCTGGACTTGGCCTGAGGCCCACACAGCTAGTTTCAGTGGCTCTCTGGTGGCTTTAAATTTAATTTATTTGAGGAATTCCCTGACAGTCCAGTGGTTAGGACTCTGCCCTTTCATTGCCAAGGGCACGGGTTCAATCCTTAGTCAGGGAACTAAGATCCCACAAGCCCCGCCTGGCACAGCCAAAAAAAACCAACAACTTTGTTTGTGTCTAAGTAATACAGCCAGGTGATTGAAAAGAAAAAGAGTACTGTGAGGCTTATAACAGCGTCCTCCTCCCACATGTTCCAGAGCAGCTCCCTACTTTGACAGGCAGCTGCTTTCAGATTGTTCTGTGGTTTTTGGAGCATGTATGTCCATATCTTTAAATCATATGCTTCTGTTGTTACTCACTGAGTTTAAAATTTTAGATATCTGTTCACTTCCTACTTTGATGAGGATTTAGCCTTTACTTTCTTTTCCTACAGTCTTGATATTATTGTATCACAATTTCTGATTAAGTTAATTTGCAATGTCTTTATTATTATTATTATTTTGGCTGTGCCGTGCAGCTTGCAGGATCTTAGTTCTCTGACCAGGGATCAAACCTGGGTCCCAGCAGTGAGAGTGCCAAGTCCTAACCACTGGACCACCAGGGAATTCCCTTCATTGTTATGATCATGTAAATGTTGTTCACAGCAGAGCCTCATAATGCAATAGAACTGAATTTCCTATGTTGTAAAATGTTTTGTTTTTTCCTGTAGTTAATAGTTAACTTATTTTTCACTTGCTTAGTTTCTTTTATAGCTCATGTCATATTTAAGAACTCTTTCCCAAACGCTTTATCACTCCTTTGTTTTCTTCTAGAATTTTATAGTTTACCTTCTTGCGTTTATTTTTATTTATTTATTTTTTAATATTTATTTATTTATTTTTGGCTGCGCTGGGTCTTAGTTGCGTCACACCGGATCTTTGTTGCGACGTGCAGGATCTTTTAGTTGCGGCATGCGAGCTCATAGTTGTGGCATGCAGCCTTCTTATTTACGGCATGCGGACTTCTTAGTTGCGGCATGTGGACTCTTAATTGCGGCATGCAGACTCTTAGTTGCGGGATGCATGGGGGATCTAGTTTCCCAACCAGGGATCGAAGCCGGGACCCCTGCATTGGGAGTGCAGTCTTACCCACTGGACCACCAGGGAAGTCCCCCTCCTTACATTTAGGTCCATGATCCATTTTGAGTTAATTTTTCTATGTAGCATAAGATTGTAGTTTAATTTTTTTTTTTTGTAGTGCATATGGCAAGTTGTTGAAAAGCTTGTTCTCCCCCCCTATTGAATTGCTTTGGCACATTTGTCAAAAATCAGTTGACTGGGAATTCTCTGGTGGTCCAGTGGTTCGGACTCCATGCTTGCACTGCAGGGGGCATGGGTTCGATCCCTGGTCGAGGAACAAAGATCTGCAAGCCGCACGGTGTGGCCAAAAAAAAAGAAAAAAACTCAGTTGACCACATGGTATAGGCCTATTTCTGGATTCTCTATTCTGTTTCTATACACCTATCGTTAATTCATTCCCGACCTGACCACAGGAGCCAGCAAACATCCACTGATCATGCTGGCAATCGCGGCAGGTCGCTCCAGCTCCCTTTCCCCTACAGGCACCCTGGAGACTCTCAGACCTCATGCTGCTGTTTGGACTGGGAGCTGCCTAGTGCTGCTGCCGTGTAACTGTCCCCCAAGAGCATCTCTACGCCTTCATCTGGGGATCCCCAGGCCCCTCTCCTATAACAGGTCCTCTTTTTCTGGATCTGGATCCCATGGCTTCCTCTCCTCATTCTTTTTTTTTTTTTTTTTTTTAGATCTTTTGGCCGGACACGGTTATTTCCCGACCAGGGATCGAACCCATGCCTCCTGCATTGGAACCGCGGAGTCTTAACCACTGGACCACCAGGGAAGTCCCGGCTTCCTCATTGTTAGTTCACTTCTTTCTGCTTGTTGTGGAGCATATTCTCTGGCAGTTTCCTGGTAGAGGCACACGGAAGGTAAATTTTTGAGACCTTGAACATCTAATGATACTTTCTTTCTACCTTCACGTTTGGTTGGTATTTGAATGGATAGATAATTCTATGTTGGAGATAATTTTCCCTCCAAAGTTGGAAGTTTTCTTCTGTATTCTACAAAATCCATTCTGTAACTCTCTGGGAAATTTTTCTTAACCTTAGCCTCCGATTCTGCCTGTTTTGAGGGGATGAGAGTATACAGAATTGGGGATGGGGGCAGAAGAGGGGATGGGGACCACCCTGGAGATGTGTATGGGGCGTTGTTACTGCTCTGTACACTGCCCAGTGTGATGTTCCCAACCTCGCCCCCGGTAATCCAGGCTGTGGAATTCTAGTTCACATGGATGCCCAGTCATTCAATTTGGCAGGATCCCTGCCACACTGGCCTTTAGAGAAACTTTCTTGGTGGTCCCCTGCAGGGGCCCCTCTGCTGTCCTCACTCTGCCAGGCTTGCTGGATGTGTTTGGACTCACATTCTTCCCCAACAAGAGCCTGGCCCAGCTGTGGCTCTCCTACTGCAATAAGAAGCTTAGGCAGCACTCTGGCTCACCACCTGAGGGCCCAGCACGTGCGGAAGGTGTCAGCACTTGCACCAGGCCCCCTACGCTTCTCCCAGAGTTTGCCCAGCAGCCCCCTTCCTTCTTTGGATGCTGTCCATGCCCTTGCCATGGCTGTGGGGCCAGCCAAGGTCAGGCATGTTGACCCTCAGGCCACAGGAGCCCTCCTCACGTCCTCCTAGGATTCTGTTGTTGAGAGTCTGGAGTGGTTGTTTGTTACTTACCGTGGTAACCAGGGCTGTTTGGCTTTGAAGGAGGGGACCGCCATTAGCATCGGCTCCTTGACGGATGAAGTGGAGAGCACGTGACAGGAAGGAGGGTGTTGCAATAAGCTGAACATCGGATAGTTGGGGGAATTACCTAGGAGACCAGGGTTAGGACTCGGAGCTTACACTGCTATGGCTTCAGGTTCAATCCCTGATCTGAGAGCTAGATCCAAAAAAAAAAAAAAAAAAAGTTGGACTTTCTCTGGGGCTTTGGTGACTGTCCCATGCCTTCTCTGCCCCTGTTTTCCCATCTGCCTGATGGGTTTGCTAATATCCACTTTGCTCTCCTGGGGTCACTGTGATGCCCAGGGCAACGTTAGTTATTAATCCATTGCCATGGGGCCCATGTGTTGGGGGATGGGGTTAGACCTTCTTATTCTGTGGTTGACTGTCCACTGCTGTCCCACACAGGTATGTCCCTTCAAGGAGCTAAGTGGCACTGGCCATCTTCAGGCACTCATCCAGGGTGCACCAGCAGGCACCCTGAATAAGGAGAGGGGTCAAGCAACTTGATTCACCATGCAGCACAATTTTAAGAATCCTCATTCTGGGATGATTCAGCAATCCTGAGGCTGCCGCCTGCTCTTCCTCATGGTGTGAACTCAACCCTGCCACCGTGCATTGTCCCCTGGGGCTCTTCGAGCCACATCCAGCCAGAATGCACTATATACCCCGGAGAACCTTAAACTGGAGTTGCCTGGCGGTCACGGGCACTGAACTTGGGTACTTTCACGCATCTGAGGAGACCAGGCCATGACATTTACTTTTGCCAAATGCGTGCTGGCCACAGAGTCCGCTCCTCGGGAGCACCCTCTTAAAACTCTCTTGCCTAGACTCGTACTTCTCTCTCCAGGCCTGAACGGAGGCTCGGCTGATGCTAAGGAGGTATGACCGGGTCCTGGGCTGCCACGATAGCTCTGTGGGCTCCAGTGTGGGTTTGGTCCTGGACACCAGTGGCTACTCCTTCTGGCATCTTACCAGCCCTCTTTTCTGGTCTGATTTCTGCCCTGTACCCAGCTTCTTCATGCTGCCCAGTATCACTGCCATCACAATTATGCTCAAGTCACTGGGCAACCGTGTCATTTACTCCTTCGAGGGCAAGATTCTAGACTCCAAGTTGCAGAGCCCTTCATGGGGACACCTGATCTCCCCTGCCTGCCTGGACGTTGGGTTGGGGGGAAGGGTTGTGAACATCCACGGAAGTTGAGGGTCATCCAGAATGGAGGGAGAGGCATCTTCACTACAGGGAATGTGTATGGGAGGAATTCCTGGGATGGTCTCACCCCACCCCCTTCAGGTAGCAGGGCCTGCTGGGTTTGGATGCAAGTGGGAAGAATTGAGCTCCTGGAAGGTAAATGGACCCTCCTCTGGGCCCAGTCTCCCCATATGACTCATAGGATAAGTCAGGAGGGGTCAGTGGAGATGCCCATAGTTCTACTGGTTTCAGGATGGAGCACAGGAATTGACTACTGTCCACTCTCCCTGGGCCTCCTCATGAAAGCTCGGGCCCCTGAGGCGATTCCAGTTTAAGCCCGCTAGGCAGACAAGGCTCCTTGTGGATTATTAGGCCAGTATGGACGAGGCCTGGAGCCTGCCAGGTTGGGAATGATCTCTGTTCTCAGTTGTCAGGGCCCGGGACGCTTCAGCACCGTGGGCTGGACAGCGCCTTCGGAGCAAGCGAGCGGCGCCCTATGCGAATGACTGTCCACTCTGTCAGAACGTCTCACCGAGGGGACACGGCGGAGTTTCTGGGGCGGGCCCCGAGGGGGGAGGGGAGGGAGGGGACAAGGCATCCTCGACCGCGCGCGGGCCCAGGATTTGACCAAAGAAGGGAAGGCAAAGAGGGTGGCGAATTAAGGCTCTGGAAGGGCGAGCGCACGTGGCACGAGAAACCCTAACAGGTTGGGATCCCCTCTGAGGCTGAGATGAGGTGCAGGGCTCCTGTTAAAGCGCGATTCAGTCTATACGTAACGCCCAGTCTCCTAAGCCTGTCTGCTCTAGGCCGGTCACAACCCGCCTGCAGGGACTAATTTCTGACCAGTCCACTCCCGAAGGCTCCTGGACCCAGAACTTCCTGGGCATGTTCTGCCGGGCTGGGGCCCCTCATCCTGAACTTCACTCCCTTGGTGCAGAGGTCACGGGGCAGGTCACTGGTTTGCTCCCTGCTCAGTCTCCCCACCCCATCCCCACCCCCAGGAAAGGCACCCGGTCGGCTTCTGTCCACGGCCCCAGCGCCCCCTTCGTGCCGGGCAGAAAGTAAAGGCAGCTCCATAATTATTTGTCAGGCGACGAGCCTCGCCTTTCTTTCTTCGGCGAGGATGGCGGGCGCTGGAAAACAAGCCCGAAGTGCAGATTCCTGCGAAACCGTGTAGGCGGCGCTGTGAGGCATGTCACCTGACCTAGCCTGAGTCGCAGAGTCGCGTTAAGCCCGCGCCGGGACTTGTTATGCAAATGACGTAGGCGGGGAGAACCCGGCTCCGCAGGCACGTGTGCTGCCTGTCGCCCCAGCCGCCAGGTCTTACGTACCGCAGGGTGTGCAGTCGGGCTACTGGCCCAGAGAGGGTCTGCGAATCGTTCCAAGCCACACAGCGAGGCAGGGGAAGGGTTCTCCTGGGTAGGACCTGCAGCACTGGGGAAACGTCATTCCAGCTCAGATCTATGCGGGAAAACCGCTGAACAGCAGCTCCGAACTTAGCCTCTCGCTATGGACTTGTGGACCCTCAGTCTGCGTGACCACTTCTCGCCTTTGTCAGGGCGACACATACAGCTGTGCTAGATACTCCAGACAAGCTCTCAAGGTCCTGGCAGCATCAAGTGTTGTGTTTTGGGTTTTTTTGTAATTTAAATTTATTTATTTATTTATATTTTTGGCTGCATTGGGTCTTCCTTGCTGCGCGGGGCTTTCTCTAGTTGCCACAAGCGGGGGCTACTCTTCGTTGCCGTGCGCGGGCTTCTCATTGCGGTGGCTTCTCTTGGTGCAGAGCAGGGGCTCTAGGCTCGTCGGCTTCAGTAGGTGCGGCGCATGGGCTCTTAGAGCACAGGCTCAGTAGTTGTGGGTTATGGGGCTCGAACCCCTGTCCCCTGCATTGGCAGGCGGATTCTTAACCACTGCGCCACCGGGGAAGTCCCAGCCTTGCGTTTTGGACACTGTTCTGGGGTTTGTTGTGGCTGTGAGGCAGTGGGACTGGTTCTCAGGTCACAGCTGTCCCCTCCAGTCCCCGTAAGCGGAGAATGTGACTGAAGGAGAGCTCACTTGCCAGCTGCCAGGAGAACCAGAGCTGTTTGGACCTAATTGGGAAGACGAAGTGCAGATGTCAGCTGTCTCCAGGTGTTCTCTTGAAGAAGAGCAACCGGGTAGAGGTGGAGGGTGCTGTGCTATCAGAAAAGGCCTATGAGCAGCACGGCTCCAGCGTGTCTGTATGATAAGAAAGCTCCAGGGGAGACCCCAATGCAGGAGCGGCCACTTTTTTAAAGCTATGTTCATTTTTAAACTTCTTACTTTGAAATACTGCTTTGAAATGTACAGAAGAAGGTGGTACAAAGAACTTCAGTAAACCCATCGTTCATTTAATTATCCGTAATATTTTGCCAACTTTTCACGATTCCCTGCTTCCTCTCTCTGTGTCTCTCTCGCTCTCTCGCTGTCTTTGTCTCTCTGGCAGACACACACATTTGTTATTATCACTATTGTTTTCGAAGCATTTGTAAATAAGTTGTATATTTCTTACCCATAAGGGGTCTTTGTGAAGGAGCCAGGTCTTTGGGCATTGCTGGGAGCAACAGCCTGGTGGGGAATCAGCCTATGCGAGCTGGAGAGACTTAGGAGGGGGTAGGTAGAGATCTAGGTAGAGTGGTAAGTTCAGTGGAGACACTGAGGGAGCCTGAATCTCATGGTTCTCATCTCTTTAATGAGCCTGTGGGGCAGGTTGTTGCATTCCTCAAAAGGAGGCAGGCAAGGTCCCAGCCTCTGTCAGGGGAAGTGCCCAACCAGGGGAGGAAGCCAATTCTAGTCCCTAAATCGGTGTGCAAGCTCCCATTGCGGGGCTGAAGTTGGGGAGGGGACTGAATTATCCCCCTACCACTTCCTGACCACCATCTACCATATTCAGCTACGTGCCGTCCCTTTAGTGGGAGCAGGATCTTGGTGGGAGAGGACAGGTGGGGCATTGGGAACAGGAAATGGGTCCTGTCGAAACAGAGTGGGACACCCATACAGCCTTACCTGGGGCCCAGTGGGCCCTGTTGAGACAGCTCTGCTCTGTTTTCCTCCTGTCTTGGGCACAGTTTTGTCACTTTCCTTTCCCTCTCTCTTCTCCCCTCTCTCCCCCTCTCTCCATAGTGTGCTCTCCTGTTCTGTGTCTCTTGCCCAAAGTCCCCGGGCCCCTGGTTGATCTTGCTGCTGTTTCTCATCTGCTGTGTATCCAGGGAGGCACTGGACAGCTGAAGGTGATCAGAGCTGTCAGGTAAATTCCAAGTCCACGGGAGTGGGCCCCATGAATGCAGGAGGACAGGCAGTGGGACCCACTCGGGCTTCACAGTGCTGGGAGGTCTCATCTACCTTTTACTCCTGCACACGGGGCGGTGAGAGGGCTGGGAGAGGCTGCCCTCCTGGGCACTCACTGGGAGGCTTGGGACTCCAAGTTGGAAGGAGCCACCCTGCTGGCCACCAAGCAGTCTTTGCCCCCTGCCCAGGGAGACCCACAGGAATAGAGGTCACAGGCCAGTCCAGGGTAGCCTCAAGTGAGATTACAAGACTCCTCGGGATGGCCGGATCCCTGAACTCCTCAGAAGACTGGGAGCCACCTCTGGCTTTCCCCTTCCCAAAGGGACAGACGGAAATTAGAGGCAGAAACGGCAGGAGAGGCCGGTGGAGTGTTGAGGGGGCAGAGGCATCCTTGAGGCTGGGGACGGGGATGCAGACAGCAGTGCACTGAGGGGCTCTAGTCTCTTGCCCTTGGGATGGCCCCCAAGTCCCAAGGGTGTCAAGCTGCAGCCTCTCTTCCAGAACATTCTCTAACTAGAGCAGTAGCCACATCTGCCACCCAGATGAAACCACTCCTGCCCCAGTGCACTGTGACACCACCCGGGAGTTCACCAGTGTCTGTGTGGGAAATGTCTGAGTCACCCGGGAAGCAGAGGAGCATGAGGACAGCTGCGGGCTCAGGCACAGCACTCCTGGGGCACGGGGATGGGGACAGGGGCTCGGGGATGTGGGGCTGTGGCCCCCGGGGGTGCTGCCTTGCTGCCCACTGGGGCCGCGAGAGGTTAAGGACAAACTCAACCAGGGGCTTTGAAAGTAAATAGAAACAAAGAAGAGATGGGGGAAGAGAGACAGAGAGAAGGAAAGAGAGACAGAGACTGAAGAAGGAATTTCAAAAGGCTCAGGGGAAGGGTAAGCTGTGACAAAGTGAGAGAGTGGCATGGACATATATACACTACCAAAGGTAAAATAGATAGCTAGTGGGAAGCAGCCGCACAGCACAGGGAGATCAGCTCAGTGCTTTGTGACCACCTAGAGGGGTGGGATAGGGAGGGTGGTAGGGAGGGAGATGCAAGAGGGAAGAGATATGGGAACATGTGTATATGTATAACTGATTCACTTTGTTATAAAGCAGAAACTAACACACCACTGTAAAGCAATTATACTCCAATAAAGATGTAAAAAAAAAAAAAAAAAAGGCGCAGGTAAATCGGACTCCCTGACTCCCTTGTGCTCCCTGGGTGAGTGTCCTTAACGGAGACTGAGAGGGGGCTGGGGCCTCAGACAGTCTCAGCTCCCGCTGCCTCTTAAAAGCTTAGGGATTTCTCCCGGCTGTGGGTTGTTCCAGGGTTGTTCTTACAAGTAATTTCTGACTTTTGTGCTTACTTGAGGACCTAACCTTTATGAAGGAGTCTAATATATTCAAACGTTTACAGCAATGCTGGCATCCCTGCAGGAACAGGTTGCTAATAGCTCTAATGACACTTTTGTTTTTCTCCTTTTTCTGTTTGAGGCTGAAATTATTAGCAACTAGCTCTTGGTCAGCTCAGAAACATGCCCGGAGGCTGCAGGTAACTGCTTCCCTCACCAAGTGCGCATGGCGGAGTGGGGAGTGTCTGACTGTCCGGCCTGAGGGGACGAGGAGGGCAGAGGAGGGTGACCAGGCACCAGACAGAGCTGGGTTGGAAGGCCAGCTCTGCCGCTGCTGCATGGGTGACTCGGGCAAGTCATGAAACGCTTTTGGGCCTCGGGTTCCTCGTCTGTGAGGTGTGGGTGACACCACCCACACTGCAGCTTTCCCTCTGGGAGGTATCTCAGGCCCTGGTGCTCCCAGACCAGGGCTAAGGCTGCATCTCTTTCTTCCTAGCCTCTGTCCATTATAGGACATGTCCACATGGTCACCCACACTGTCCCTGAGCTCAGGCTTAAGGTGTGGCTGGATTTACTCAAATGAAATCCTGCTTGTAAAACACAGGCCCATTCAACCATGATCCCTCCTAGCCAAAGACTTCTTATGGGGGCATTTAAATTAGAATTTCTGGGACTTCCCCGGTGGCACAGTGGTTAAGAATCCACCTGCCAATGTACGGGACATGGGTTCGAGCCGTGGTCCAGGAGGATCCCACATGCCACGGAGCAACTAAGCCCGTGCTCCACAACTACTAAGACTGCGCTCTAGAGCCAGCATGCCACAACTACTGAGCCCGCGTGCTGCAACTACTGAAGCCCGGGTGCCTAGAGCCCATGCTCTGCAACAAGAGAAGCCACCACAATGAGAAGCCCGTGCACCACAACCAAGAGTAGCCCCTGCTCGCTGCAACTAGAGAAAGCCCGTGCGCAGCAACGAAGACCCAGTGCAGCCAAAAATAAAAAAATAAAATAAAGCAAAAATTAAAAAATAAATTAGAATTTCCTTGAATGTTTAGATGAATTAGGGGATAATTAGCGTTTTTAGTGCAGAAGATTAGCATTCCATTACTTAGGTTCTCTTTAAAGTTTTTCTCATTGTTGTATAACGTCCTCCACAACGTTTTATGATAGCGTTTTTATGGATTCCCCATGAGCACTTTGGAAGAGAAGGGTATGGCTGCCCAGGCAAAGTCAGAACGAAATGTGGCTGGAACTTTTGGCCGAAGGAGGAGCAAGTAAGGATTTGTAGTAGATGCATCTCTGTGTTCATTGCAGTTTAAGTCAACCAACCCGTGTGTGTTTTCCACAGGCTGTTTTGAAGAATAGTGCCTAGTTTCTACAATTCTCCCGATCAGACAGTTGCTTGGCCACACCGTTAGTGTTTTCATTTTTTTTTCAATATGCATAGGCTGAGAATCTTTAAGTTCTGCTCTTTTTTTGCTTAGCAATTCCTCCTTTAAGTCATTTCTGTCTTCTCACATTTTATCAGATGCAGTCAAGAGGAGCCAAGCCAGACCTTCAAACGCTTTGCTTAGAAATTTCAGCTAAACTTCCAGTGTCGTCACTTGCAAGATGGGCCTTCCACAGAACTCTGAAACAGGAACATCGTTCAGCCAAGTTCTTTGCCACTTTACACTAAGGATCACCTTTCCTCCAATTTCCAATGTTCTTTAGTTCCTTCTGAGACCTCATCAGAACGGCCTTTACCATCTGTATTTCTACCAACATTCTGTTCACCACCACTTACGTATTCTCTAAGATATAGCTCTCCTCCTCTTCTGAGCCTTCACTCAAATCACCTCTGAAGGTCCCTTCAAGGCCATGTAGGCTTTTTCTAGCATGCATCTCAAAACTCTTCTGGCCTCTACCCATTATGTGGTTCCAAAGCCACTTTCACATTTTTCGGTTTATTACAGCAGTACCTACTTCTTGGTACCAATTTCTGTCTTAGTCCACTTGGGCTTCTGTAACAAAAAATACTATAAGATGTGTGACTTAAACAACAAACATTTTTTTTTCACAGTTCTGGAGGCTGGGAAGTCCAAGATCACAGTGCCAGCAGATTTGGTGTCTGGTGAGAACCTGCTTCCTGCTTCACAGACTGTCATCTTCACACTGTGTCTTCACATGGTGGAAGGAGGGCACGAGAACTCTCTGGGGTATCTTTTATAAGGGCACTAGTACCATTCACGAGGGTTCCATCCTCATGACCTTATCACCTCCCAAAGGCCCCACCTCCTAATACTATCACATTGGGGTTTAGGATTTCAATGTATGAATTTTGAGGGGACACAAACGTCCAGTTCATAGCAGCCTCCTCACAGGCACTTGGTATTGCCAGTGTTTGTAATTTTAGTTATTCTAGTAGGTGTGTGGTGTTATATTGTGATTTTAATTTCCATCTGGTATCATTTTCCTATTGCCAGAATAACTTTCTTGTGTGGATCTGCTGATGAAGAATTCTCATGGCTTTTATTTGTCTGAAAGTTGTTATTTTGTATTTAGTTTTAAAAGATGGGGAAGGAAACAGGGTCTTACGTCCTTTTCCCTGCTCGCCACTGAGCAGAGTTCCTATGCATTTCTGTGTTGGGACCCAGAGTAGTCCACCACAAAATGTTCCTCAGTGGTGTATTGATTATTTTGAATTAAAGTTGCTTAAGAAATGGCCAATGCAAGAGGGATGCTCTGACCCTCCTTGCTGTCTCCGTGAAAGCAGAGGAAAAAACCTTTCATGTGAAAGATGCACTCCCTACATCTGGAGGTAGAAGGACCCCCTTATTGCCAAAGATAGGGAATTCGGGCCGAGAATCCTACATAAACAATCCTTGTTACTTCAATTTACTATCCCAAGCCCAAACTCTGTTCTAATTCTGCACTAGTTGGGCACCCAAAATCTGTTTCTTTGTCTTGTCAATTCCTCACAAATGTATTGTTTCTTTGTCTAGAAAGTATAAAAGCTGCCTGCTTTGGCCTATTCTTAGGTTTCATTTCTATGGGACCTCCATGCGTATGAGTTAAATTTTGTTTCTTTTTCTCTTGTGTCAATTTTATTATTAGTGCACTAATTACTATTAGTGCACTATTTATTATTAGCGGCAACCACAAGAACTCAGGAAGCATAGAGGGGGAAATCCTCCCTCCCTGACATGCCATGTGGGAGATAGAGGTGAGTTAGGAGGTTTGTGCAAGCCCCACTCCCACTCCATATGGGACCTTTAGAGGTTTCGTGGAGAATCTGTCTGGGAAGTCCTGATTCCTTTGATCTCTGTCCTAGGAAATGTACGGTGGGAGATATATATTGATTTGCAAGTGGGAGAGGGTGGGAGAAAAGTGTGGGGTTGTGGGCAGTAGTGTGTATTCATGAAACAATGGTGACCTTTAAGGTCTGTGCTCTCCCATCCGTTCTGCTGTAGATAATGCTATTATTTTTCTTTTGTTGTTTGGAAGTTCTCCTTGGAGTCTAACTGAAGGTCAGACTGTCATTGTCTAGAGTTGGGGAATGAATGTCATTTTCAAGATAAAATAACACGCAGAGAGTTGGAAATGGATGACTTGGAAACCACTCCAGCATAACCTCAGGCCTCCTTTATTTGATTCGCACCAGCAACCTCACCCCCTTTAACATCTGAGCTACTCTCTTAGATACCAGAGAGTAAGTGGAGGGGAGGAGGTGAGAACCGGGCAGTATAGGTCCTCTAAAGATACCATCCTAGACACTTCTCTTGCTGCCGCCAAGAGGGCAGAGGGATAGAGATGTTAGGGCTGCAGAAAGAAGCTGAGATTTGGCTACACCGAGAGCCCAGCCGTATCAACATCTGGCCTCAGATAAGGGCAACATGCAGCCCGCGTGCCCGCCCCATCATGGCATCAGGGAAGGTGCAGGGCAGTGGTGCACCCTAGTTAGTAACCTGAAAACTCCCGAAGTACTATTAAGCTTTCACCAGGCCAATGTGGGGTGGCCACCTTCCAGCTGGATATCTACCCCAGGGGTTGCCGAGAAGCGCGGGGCGGTGGGCACCGCGGGAACTGCCCCTGGACAGCCAGGCGCATTTGGAGCCCTCGGCTGGCCTTGCGTGGGCCTTACTTTCATGGAAGAGACACCGCTGCCCATCCGGTCGTCTGCTTCAGCCCCGCACTCTCGACCCTCTCTCCCGCCACTTGGCGATGATCGAGGCGCCGGGCAGGCCTGTATTTACTCTTCCCTGAATGGCGAGACAGTATGGCCTCCCACGCAAGGTCGGTGCGAGCGGTGCTCCAGTCCAGCTCAGGCTACGCCAGGGCCAATCTCGATCTGGAGCGCCCTCTGGCGGTGCTGAGTGCCGGGCCTGGGACTCCACGCGCGTCTCCAGTCTTTGGCGTTGGCGCCGGGCTCGGCCCGCCTGGAATTTGCTGGACGGCGTCTGCCAAGCAGCGGAGCTCTGGAAACCGTTCTGCCTCGATTATTACCTCGCCTCTCTCCAGGTCTGGCCCTGCTCCTCGGCTGACGCTGAGAAGGCGTGAGGCAGCCTTAGACAGCCGCTAGGAGGGCGTGATGGGGGACCAGGGAGAGCCAGACCACATCAGTGTGGACCTCTAGTTGCTGGGGCCCAGAGTCATACCCGTCTTTCTTCTCTGAACTAGCCATTGCCCATAGGAGCTGTACCCGGCGTCCTTCACTTCTTGGTGTTCCCCAACGTCATCACCATCAGAGATGAGCCACCTTCTTTCCTGGATATTGGAGCAGGAGGGGTACGTCTTTCCAGGGAAGCTGGAGGTCACCCAGAGTAGAGGAAGAGGTATTTTTACCGAATGCAATGTGCATGGGATGAATTCCAGGAATTTTCTTTTTGCTGGTGTCACCATCTCTGGACCCACAGGTAGGAGAGTCAGCATGGAATGGGTGTGGGTGGGCTCAGGTTGAGCCCCTGAAGATTGTGGAGACTCTCCATGGCCTCAGCCTCCAAACACAACTCACAGGAAAAGTCTGGGTGGGCAGTGGTGATGTACCTAGTAGGAGAATTTGTGCTGGTGCCAGACAGGGCATGAGGTTCAAATGTGACCTGGACAAGTCACTGACCTCTGGCCTTCCCTGTTAAGCATGGGCTCTCTGGAATACTTCTGGGTCAAACCAGCAGTGGTCACAACTGTTGAGGAATACAAGGAACGCTGCAGATTATTAGGTCAGTGTGGAAACGTTGGATTTTGGCCTGAGTTCTGTTTGGAGGCTGGAGGCAGGGGCAGCTGCAAGCTGGGGCAGGTAGGCAACCGGAGGGGCCGGTGCCACTTCAGCACTGAGGACTGGACAGCGCCCTCAGGACAGTCTGGCAAAGCCAAAGGAGTGATGGAGAGTCACTCAAGCCCAACCCCAGCATGGCTCACCGAGGCTGACAGTGAAACCCTTTTAGAGGGGCCTGAGGTCCAGCACCCTGGGCTCCAGGGACTTGGGGCCTGGAGCCCATGCTCATGGGGTAGGGACCAGGGCTCCAGGAGAGTTGCAGACTCTTCCTAGATATCCCATAAATAACCTTTTGTAGCACTTCAGATCACAAACCTTTTTACAGTCTCCTCTCTGATGTAAATAGCTCAGGAAGGTAGGCCTGAACATCCACTCTAATAGTTGTAGGGTAGACAATTGTCCAAGTCACACAGCCAGAGAGGGGTTGGAGCTAAGACTTGAATGACTGCTTTGGTTGTAGCAGATTCATCCCCACAGACTGTGACAGTGGTTCAGGGCTTTTATAATAGTGAGATCCTGAGGGCTGATGGACCAACACAAAGGGGAGGTTCTTGGGGTGAGGGTGACTTATGGCCCTAAGAGGGCACCCCACATGTGTGGGCTGGGAACCCTGGTTAGGCTGGACAATGCTCAGGGCTTTGAGGAGGAGCAGGGCTCCCAATAAAATGTGACTTTGTCTATTCCTAAAGCCTGAGGTGGCATTCAAGGCCCATCACAGTTCACCTTTCTGGACCAGGATCCCCACCTTTGGGCCAGAGGTGACTCATCTGTTCCCTGGCTAATCAATCCCACCCAGGGATTCTCCTTCCTGCCTTCACTCTAAGCCTTAAGGTCCCAGAGACCGTGCCTGCTAATCCCTGGGTGTCCCTAGCCCAGCATCTGGGCAGTGCGGGGCTCACAGTTGGAGCGCAATAAACATCTATCAGCGGCCAAGCCTCATCTTCCTTGCCTGTGCGAAAGATGGCTGGGAAGGGCACGTGTGTGTCATGTGATTTAACGGCCAGTGTGTGGACTTCTCATTTGCTAAAAAAATGAGGGGTTTCCCTGGTGGCGCAGTGGTTGAGAGTACGCCTGCCGATGCAGGGGACACAGGTTCGTGCCCCGGTCCGGGAAGATCCCACATGCCGCGGAGTGGCTGGGCCCGTGAGCCATGGCCGCTGAGCCTGCGCGTCCGGAGCCTGTGCTCCGCAAAGGGGGAAGCAAATGAGATCTGCGGGGAGAACCCAATGCCGGTGCAAGACTGAGAAAGTCCAAGCCAGAAGGTAAAGGACATTTAATCCCACGTATTCTTTTTACATACAGGGCAACAGAGCTGGAGAGTGACAATGACTTGCTGCAAGTCACAGGGCCGCGTAGGGACAGGGACAGGGCTACATAACAAGTTCTTCGAGGCCGTGACCTAATCAGAGAGACCCTCTGGTGGGGGTACTGGTTGCGCATCGAGTGCATCGACTTTCTACTTCTCAGGCCTGAAACAATGAGCTGGATCAATCCATTGCTTTTGACTGCCAATAAGTGCTGCGCGCTGATTGGTCCTGGTTAAGGAAACGGAAGAAAAGGTGTGCACGTGGGACCTGCGGCGAGAGGCCTGGGTGCCGGGACGGAGCGCGTCTTGGGAGAGACCATGGCGTCACTGAATTGCAGCACCGCTGTCTGCGTTATCTGTTTGGAGAAACCCAAATACCGCTGCCCCGCCTGCCGCGTGCCCTAGTGAGTGCCGGGGGTTGTGGGCTGCGGACGGGTGGCGGGGTGGCGAGAGGGTCCGCGCGGCCTTCGGGGCTGACGCGGCCTGTGGCTTTGTTTTTACAGCTGCTCGTTGACCTGCTTCCGGGAGCACAAAGGTAAGGTCCCCTCCTCGTGCACGGCAGCCCCCACGTCCCGTCGTTGTCCCCTGCTCCCTCCCGCCCTTGCAACGCCTGATACTGTAGGAGCTTCTCTTCCTGGGCGGGGTGGGAGGGCGGATACTTCTACCTGCGAATGTGTCTCCACATTTTGCACAATCAAAACCTTTTTTTCTGGGGCTTCCCTGGTGGCGCAGTGGTTGAGAGTCCGCCTGCCGATGCAGGGGACACGGGTTAGTGCCCTGGTCTGGGAGGATCCAACATGCCGCGGAGCGGCTGGGCCCGTGAGCCATGGCCGCTGAGCCTGCGCGTCCGGAGCCTGTGCTCCGCAGCGGGAGAGGCCACAACAGTGAGAGGCCCGCGTACCGCAAAAAAAACAAAAACAAAAAAAAACAACCTTTCTTCTGCTCTGCGTTTTCTTCTACGTACCATTCTCTCTCTCTCTCTCTCTCTTTTTTTTTTTTTTTTTTGCATGTGCTGCGTGGCATGTGGGATCCTAGTTCCCTGACCAGGGATGGAACCCCTACCCACTGCATTGGAAGCGCAAAGTCTTAACCACTGAACCGCCAGGGAAGTCCCCTATCCTCTTTTTCTTCTTTAAAAATAGTCGACCAGTTTTGCCGTAGAAGTCTCCCCTAGCTGTTCCTTCCTCTTAGTGTTCTGACGCAGCTCCGCATCATTTGCTGCGCTGGCTGAGGTTAACGACGTTTTCTTTCTTTTTTTTTTTTTTTTTTTTCGTTTTCTTTCTTTTACATAATATCTTGATAGAAACGTGGAGGTAGTTCAGTTTACAATAAGGAGCAAGGTCTTTGTCAAGCCTGCATTTTTTAAGTATCTTCAATCCGCGTCTCTTAGTCCTTAGGGACTCTTTCCCACGACCTCTCTCTCAGTGATTGTTCGGTTAAAGTTCCTCATTGGTGGTTTGCCTGTAGTTTCATCCCCTCCAGTCTCTGATTTACAGCTGTGTGTTTCAAGCATCACCCTCTCCACTCCCCGCCCCGCTTTTTTTCCTTAACCCTGATGTCTCTGGAGCATTTTCAAAAGAAACCTGTCAGCTCAAGATAGAAAAGAAGTAGAAATGCTTTGCTGAAACAGGGTTGGGGAGCTGGGTGTGGAACGCTTCCCTCTAGTCCTGCAGCCCTGTAAGGCCTCACCAAGACCCCCTAGGGCAATCTGGAGCTCTTAACTGTGAGACCTGGCAGCTGCTTGGGTAATTTTTCTGAAATGCAGATTTGAGCAATTCACTCCCTTCGTGAACACTCCAGTCTCTCTGGCAGTAGTGTTTTGTTTTTTTTTTAAGTGAAATATAGTTGATTTACAGTATTTCAGGTGTACAGCAAAGTGATTCAGTGATATATATATATATTTCTTTTTCAGTTTTTTTCCATTATGAGTTATTACAAGATAATGAATATAGTTCCCTATGCTATACAGTAGGTCTATATTTTTTTTTTATATATGTGTTTCTGTTAATCCCAAATTCCTAATTTATTCCTCCCCCACCCCTTACCCTTTGGTAACCATAAACTTGTTTTCTATGTCAGTCTGTTTCTGTTTTGTAAATAAATTCACTTGGATCATTTTTTTTAGATTCCACATATAAGAGGTATGATATTTGTCTTTCTCAGACCTACTTCACTCAGTACGATAATCTCTCGGTCCATCCATGTTGCTGCAGATGGCATTATTTCATTCTTTTTTTACTGGCTGAGTAGTATTCCATTGTGTATATATACCTCATATTCGTTATCCATTCATCCGTCTGTGGACATTTAGTTTGCTTCCATGTCTTGGCTATTGTAAATAGTGCTGCTATGAACATTGGGGTGTATGTATCTTTTTGAATTAAGAGTTTTCTCTGGATATATGTCCAGGAATGGGATTATTGGATCATATGGCAACTCTGTTTTTAGTTTTTTAAGGAACTTCCATACTGTTCACCGTAGTGGCTGTGCCAGTTTACATTCCCACCAACAGTGGTAGGAGGGTTCCCTTTTCTCCACACCATCTCCAGCATTTATTATTTGTAGACTTTTTTTTTTTTGGCTTACTGAATTATTTATTACAAGGCAAACACCACCCAGATGAAGAAAATAGAACTTTGCCATCCACTCTGGAACCCCTCCACATGACCTGTCCCGATCCAGTGCCCTCGCTTCCTATAAATAACCACTCTTCTGGGACTTCCCTGGCGGTCCAGTAGTTAAGACTTCGCCTTCCAATGCAGGGGGTGCACGTTCAATCCCTGGTCAGGGAGCTAAGATTCCACATGCCTCGGGGCCAAAAAACCAAAACATAAAACAGAAGCAATATTGTAACATATTCAATAAAGACTTTAAAAAATGGTTCACATCAAAAAAATAAAATCTTTAAAAAAAAAAAAGTAAGCACTGTCCTGACTTTTATAGTAATCACTTCTTTGCTTTTTTAGTTTTATTATGTAAATACGTGTCCTGAAAGCGTATCATTTAGTCTTGCCCATTAAAAAAAGGTGATATTTCTTTCTTTCTTTCTTTTTTTTTGTTGTTTTTGGGCCATGCTGCTCAGCTTGCAGGATCTCAGTTCCCTGACCAGGGATTGGGATTGAACCCTGGCCTAGCAGTGAAAGCGCCAAGTCTGAACCACTGGACCACCAGGGAATTCCCCAAAAATGTGATATTTCTTTTTTTTAAAAAATTTATTTTATTTATTTATTTTTGGCTGCATTGGGTCTTCGTTGCTGTGCGTGGGCTCCCTCTAGCTGCGGAGAGTGTGGGCTACTCTTAGTTGCGGTGCGTGGGCTTCTCATTGCAGTGGCTTTTCTTGTTGGGGAGAACGGGCTCTAGGCGCCCGGGCTTCGGTAGTTGCAGCACACAGGCTCAGTAGTTGTGGCACGCTGGCTCTAGAGCGCAGCCTTAGTAGTTGTGGAACACAGGCTTAGTTGCTCCGTGGCATGTGGGATCCTCCTGGACCAGGGCTCAAACCCATGTCCTGTACATTGGCAGGCAGATTCTTAACCACTGTGCCACCAGGGAAGTCCCTGATATTTCTTTTAAGTCTTTTAATCTGTAAATTCCTTCTCCATCCTTTTTTTTTTGTTTTTTTTTTCTTTACAATTTCTCTGTTGAAGAATTCAAGCCACTTGTACAGTTACCCACAGTCTGGGTTTTGCTGATTGCAAGCTCATGGTGCACTTAGGCATACTCCTCAATCCTCTGTTTCTTACAAATTGACAGATCAGAGACTGGATCAGAGCTCAGGGTCAGTCTCTCTGGCAAAACTACAGGTGGTCTTAGGCATGACTATAGAAGGTGCATAATGTCTGGTGGTCTTTATGTTTTTTTTATTGAAGTATAGTTGATTTACAACGTGTTAACTTCTGTACAGCAAAGTGATTCAGTTATACACATATATATATGTATATATAAAATTCTTTTTTCTTTACATTCTTTTCCATTATGGTTTATCACAGGATATTGAATATAGTTCCCTGTGCTATACAGTCGGGCCTTGTTGTTTATCCGTTCTATATATAATAGCTTACATGTGCTAACCCCAATCTCCCACTCCATCCCTCCCCCAACCCCATCCTCCTTGGTAACCACAAGTCTGATCTCTATGTCTGTGAGTCCGCTTCTGTTTTGCAGATAGGTTCATTTGTGCCATATTTTAGATTCCACATATAAGTGGTATCATATGGTATTTGTCTTTCTGACTTACTTAGTATGGTAATCTCTGGTTGCATTCATGTTGCTGCAAATGGAATAATTTCATTCTTTTTAGTGGCTGAGTAGTATTCCATTGTATATATATACCATACCTTCTTTATCCGTCTCGATGGACATTTAGGTTGTTTCCATGTCTTGGCTATTGTGAATAGTGCTGCTCTGAACATAGGGGTGTGTGTATCTTTCTGAATTATAGTTTTGTCTGGATATATGCCCAGGAGTGGGATTGCTGGATCATATGGTAATTCTATTTTTAGTTTTCTGAGGAACCTCCGTAGTGTTTTCCATAGTGACCGCACCAACTTACACTCCTACCAACAGTGTAGAAGGATTCCCTTTTCTCCACACCCTCTGCAGCATGTTATTTGTAGACGTTTTGATGATAGCCATTCTGACCAGTGAGAGGTGATACTTTGTTGTGGTTTTGGTTTGCGTTTCTCTAATAATTATCAATGTTGAGCATCTTCTCATGTGCCTGTTGGCCATCTGTATGTCCTCTTTGGAGGACTGTCTATTTAGGTCTTCTGGCGGTGGTTCTTAACCTGGGTATTGCTCTCCCTAGAGACGTGGTCACAGTGTTTTTGTTCTCACAGTAGCGGAGGCGATGGTGGTACTTCTGGTTATTCGTGTTGACTCACAAAAACCGCCTGGGGTGTGTGAAGTTATCCCACACCATTAAAGATCTTTCCAACCTGAGTACAGTAGCGCCCTCTCTGAGAGACACTGGTCTGGGGAAGACAGACAGACCTGTGTGTGGCATTCTTTTGCTCGGCTTCCTCCTCTTGTGCCCCGGCCACATGCCAGGCCTGCCCCGCCCATCAGCTACCAGTTGCTCACCCCCATCTCCCTGCATCTGCCTACTCTTTCAAGGGTCCGGTCCAGCCATGGACCTTTCCCTCTGCCCCACATGCTCTTTCCACCTGGCAGCACCTTCCCCTCTCATCTCCCCGCCCTCTCAGGTGACTCGGATCAGACTCTCCTTATCTTGTCCATATCTCTGTCATCTGTGCGACTAAACCCCTCCGAGGGCCTGATGGCTTTCATCTGTGTGTCCCCGGTGGCATGTGGTACATGCAAATTTGGTATCAGAAACTGCTGAGAACACAGTTTGATGCTGATTGAAGTCAGTGTGCTACTGAATCGTGGTGAAAGCCCTGTGCGATTTGGCCAGGCAGGGAGGTTGGAGACAAGGCCCTAGGGGTGCACGAGGCCTGCTTCCTCAGCCCTTTTGCGGGGCTCAGGCTTTTACTGGCCCTTCACTGGATCTCTCACTTCCTCTCCTTCATCCCCACCCCCACCTATGTCCCTTACCCCATACATATGCTTCCCCCTAGAGGCTGGCTTGGTGGTGGCGTGTGCAGCCTTGTCACTCAAGTGGAGGCGATGTGCACCTGAGATTTGTGTCTTTTTCAGAGCAGTGCAACCCTGAAACTCGTCCTGTCAAGAAAGAAATAAGATCGCATCTTACTGCAAAAACTAAAAAGCCTGTGGAAAACACAGGTGGGTTGGTTGACTCCAAACAAACAAACCTAGAGAAGGGTTTCAAATAGAATATGTTGAAAGGAGAGAGGAGAGGAGACTGGGCTGGGGCCAGGAGTCAAGTTCATTAGGGAGCAGCAGCTTCCTCAGCCCTGAGCACTGGGGCTGGGGGCACACGTCACCACGGGTGATGTTACAGAGCAGCCTGACGGTTCAAGAGAAGAAAGATGGGGGCAGGAGGCAGAGGGGGAGAAAGGCCATCACCATGGTTTGGGGGTGAGTGGTGGACACTGCTGGCGGGAGCCTCCTCCAGTCACGGCTTCGGGTCCCCCTCCCTGGGCCTGGCTGGGGCTGTAGGTTCACCTGAGCTGGGCCTAGGTGGGGTGCTGCCTTTGGTCTCGCTGCTGCTGGGGCCCTCACAGCTCACAGCGGGAGTGGGCTGTCATCCTCTTCATCCATCTAGCCTTTCTTTAATGCCTCCTGCGGGCGATGCACCATGCCAGGCTCTGGAAGCAGCCCCTCCCAGCACCACCAAAGAGGCATTGAACATTCACAGCCAGGGGATGGCCCATTTCTGCCCTTTGATAAACTGTTGTTGGGTTCAGAAATTTCTGCCCATGCTGAAAACACAGGGAAATCATGTCAGTGGGTTTTTACAGAGCATATAATTTTTTGGCCATGACAGGGCTGGAGCCGCCATGGTGAGGGGAGATGGGGTGGCAAGAACTGGAAAATAAGGCCCTAAAGCCCACAGACCACAGGGAAACACACAGAGTAAGCGTGTGAACACTAGGATGCATTTGTTACTCACCAGTTCTTTGCTTTCCTAAAAGGAGTGTTGGTTTAGTCACAAATTCCAGAGAAGAGGTTACTTTTCTCTGTACCCACTTGCATATCTCTGTTCCTGTTGCGTGTGTGCACATATATTTTTTATCCATTGGAGGAGTTATTAAAACCTGGCACCTAGGTTTCCTTTTCAGTCATAAGCAGTTGATTGTGTTATATTCCTCAGATGATGATGACGACTCTGTAGCTGATTTTCTCAATAGTGACGAGGAAGAGGACAGAGTTTCCTTGCAGAATTTAAAGAATTTAGGTAAGTCTGTGCTGTGCTTGTTTACTTCTTTGTTAACCATTGAGATACATTGGATTGTACAGAATGTGATTTTTTAAAATAAATTTATTTATTTTTCGTTGCATTGGGTCTTCGTTGCTGCACGCAGGCTTCCTCTGGTTGTGGCGAGCGCGGGCTTCTCTTCGTTGTGGTGCGCGGGCTTCTCATTGTGGTGGCTTCTCTTGTTGCTGAGCATGGGCTCTAGGCGCACGGGCTTCAGCAGTTGTGGCATGCAGGCTCAGTAGTTGTGGCTCATGGGCTCTAGAGCGCAGGCTCAGTAGTTGTGGCACACGGGCTTAGTTGCTCTGCGGCATGTGGGATCTTCCCAGACCAGGGCTCGAACCCGTGTCCCCTGCATTGGCAGGCGATTCTCAACCACTGCACCACCAGGGAAGCCCAATTCTGCTCCTCTTTCAAGGCTTGGTTCAAATTTCCTCAGCTAAACTTTTCTTGACCTTTGGTCTCTCTCAGAATTAGGTACTTTTTCAGCTTCCCATGGTGTGCTGTAATATACCACCCCCCACGTTTTGTCTCTCACACCAGTCAGGGGCCTCCGTTTATTCCTGATCCCAGTGCTCGCTTTACAGTCCAGTCATTCATGCAGACTGGGTCATCCCAGGATTTGATTTTTCAGAGGGACGCGGTGTTAATAATGCCCAGCATTTTTGTAGGACTGCATTTCTATTATGTGTATAATTAACTGGCCAGTGTAATTCCTAAAAGTGGTGTTATTTTCATTTTTCCCATTTCACAGAGGTGGTGCTTTGTAGCCAGTCCCATGGGAGTGATTAGTTAGACTGAGGTAGGAGCTGAGCTGGGTATATGTGTGGATGATTTTGTAAACTGTAAAGCACCGTACACGTTAGTGTCAGTTCACTGCTACTCATCCTGCTTTATGCTGGATCAAGCACACACTTAAACATCATTCAGAGATTTGGTGTAACTGTCCTTGTCGCTGAGAACCTTCATGCTTATGGAGAGAAAACATGCCCACATGCTGCTATTCTTTGTATCTGTGCTGGTAAAATGATGCCATTTCAGCTAAGAAAAAATTAAGTTAAAATATTTACAGAGATATAAAGAATAAAAATCTGATAGCGTTTAACTTGGAAATTTATCTGATACGCTGATCTCACCTTATGTGAAGTGCTGGGTTAATTTGTGGGTTTAAAGGGTAAGGGGATGCCACATCCTTGGTATTTATTACATTTGAAACATTTGGCTTTCAGCTATCTCTGCCTATTCCCACTTGAACTCAGCTTGGTTCTCTTTCCCTGTTCATTTTTAAGGGGAGTCTGCAGCGCTGAGAAGCTTACTGCTCAGTCCACACCTTAGACAGTTGATGGTCAACCTCGATCAGGCAGACGACAAGGCAAAGCTCATGCGAGCCTGCATGCAGGAGCCTTTGTTTTTGGAGTTTGCTGACTGCTGTTTAAGGATCGTGGAACCGTCCCCGAACGAGGATTCTTAAGGTGGATTATTGTGCTGCCTGCTCCTCCCAGGAGGCCAGCTCGTGTGGGGCCCTAGCAGGGGCGGCGCTTTCCGGACATTGACCGGCTGACCTCAGGTAGGTCCTGCACATCCTTATGTCCATTGCTGCAGGCTGGGGTGCACGCGGATGGAGGTACTCCAGGTGGCAAACCCAGGTGGCAAACCCTTTATGGAGAGAGAACTTGACATTCAGATGGTTGTTTTTAAATGTTTTATTTTCGGTACAATTAAGACATAAATGATATGGTTTTCACACCCATTTGAGTTAAAACTTGATCAGTGTTTCAAAATTAAAGTGTGGTGGTTCTGTGGTGCATTGCATTGCTTGTCATTCTTGATTCATAATCTAGTTGCTTGAAATTACATTAAACAACAAATATTTAAATAGTAAGCTTTGTTCCTTTTAAAGGAACTAAAAGGCAAAATTTCAGCCAAAATTTTAGAGCTCATTTCAAGCTGACTTTGCCTGTGGGGTTGGAGGAGGGGGTGCCTGCTGTCCAGCACCACCGAGTGGGTTCTGTGAAGGCCCTAAAGTTTCTTAATCCAGGTTTGGTAGCTACCAGCCCTGACACCTGTCAGGGCTGGAGGCGTAGATCGGCGCCCCGGGCCACTGGTGCAGCTGCCGCCCCGGCCTGGCCAGCAGGCTGGAGCCGCGGCTCCCGACGTGTGCTCCGAGTCGCTGTGGGAGTTGTTTGGCAGCTGTGTGTTGATTAGATGTCTTTGGCAAGGCAGCTGGCAGGAAAAGGCCGTGGAGAAACAAAGGCACCAGGGAGGGCCCAGCCAGGTGAGGATGGAATGTGAGGAGAGATCACACGTGGCCCAGCCTGTGTCTTTCCAGCAGGATCTGATTAAAGCCAGTAACACTGTTGGGCGAAGGTTCAGGGCAGATGTCAGCATAGCGCAGTGGAGACTTCCTGCAGTGAAACTTTATCGAACCCTGGGGAAAGAGATGCAGCTTAACCCCAGCTCCCAGAAGTGCCAGGGCTAAAGGTACCTGACAGAGTGAACGCTAGAAATGCAGGGAGGCAGGGACATGTAAGTAAGTACCCAAGTGAGAGTCACAGCAGTAGCACGATTGAGTTAGTCAATGTTGTTGTCTTCTCCTTATTCTAAAACAATGGCAAAGTCCAAAACAGTATTAAAATATAAAATTCCACATCCATTCAATGTGAGACAGATGAGGAAACACTAGGAGGGAGCTCCCGCATACTAGGAGTATGGCCTGTTACATTCTTAGGCCTGCTTAAAGATGGCAGATCAAAGAACTGCACTTCTGTTTACACTCTGGCTGGCCTGTGTGTTGTCATGGAGATTTTATCTAGATTAGGAAATTCAGTGTTTCCTTCCTTCTGCCTTGTCAGTGTCACCTAATCCTTGTAAAAGGTTGCTATTAGCCCTTTTCTGTGCTGGCTGGCTCTTTCCCCGGCTGCTCTTAATATAAATTCTTGGCCCACTGACTCACGTGCTTGTCATTTCCTCGGCTGGAATAGGATAAACCAAAGACTACAACTTGGGGAGAACAAGGTGCCGTCATCACAACCACAATTTTTTGGAAGTTGGGCTAATTTAAAGGCGATTCAGAGGAGACGCTAGATCATTTAGAGGCAGCTTTTAAAAAGTGAAAGGGCTCTGGAAAACCCCTCCTCGTAACAATGCGAGGGACGTGCAGGCTTCTGGTTTCCCCAGCAGGGTCAGGAGGCTCTTCTCGCAGCCTCGGTCCTGCTCCTGCTGTGACTCCCGGGCTCTGCCCCCTGCCCTCCACAGTGGGGCGTGAGGGATCTGGAGCTGTCCTGGCAGGACGGCCAGCCCGTCACACGGCTCACCTGAGGCAGCGCTCGGATGGACGTGACTCCAGCTTGTTCTTGTGCTGTCTGGACAGTGTAGCTGCTGGGGCTGCCCACGGGGAGCGGGAGGCAGGCGAAGACCACCAGCTTCCTCCGGAAGCCATGAGCACCCACGGCGGCGTTGGCCAGGACCAGTCCCAGGGGCCAGAAGCGGGTTACTGCCCCCAGGAGCCTGGTCTGTGCCTGGGGCAGTGGCGAGGAGCTCGGGGAACAGGTGACTTGAGACGAGCGTTGTTCTTCCACACCATCCAGTTCTTTAGAAGCCAGGAAGGCCATTCTAATCTTAAACAGAGAACACCACTTTATAGCTTTCTCTTAATGCAAAACAGAATCCAAAAGTCTCTTTAATAATTCAGCTTAACAAGGTGAACTGAAGGGCACCTGGTTTGATGTGGCACAACTTTATGGCCAAGGCAGCTGTGCTGAGGCCTTACATATGCTGCTTTAAAAAACTAACAGCCTTTGGGGTGTGCTCAGAGCAGGGAGTCTGAAGAAATGGCTCGTCTGTTTACAACACACCCGACAGGAATCAGGGTTCATTGTGACAAGGGGCACAAAACTTGTGGCCTTCCTATGAACAGATACCCAACACATATCCCCCCTTCACCTTCACGTGGCTGCTGGGCAGGATCAGTGGGACAGGCCTCAGTACTGGAAGGAAAGCTACAGTATTCAGTGGGGGAGTTTGCCACCTGGAGCCTGTCCGGTCCACGTGTGGCTGGGCCATGAGTGGTGTTATAGGCATAAAGACTTTGAACCCCTCTCTTCAAGGAAAAAAGAAAAATAGATTCCGTGTATATGCCATTCTGGAAAAGGCAAAACAATGGAGACAATAAAAAGATCAGTGGTTGCCAGGAGTCTGCGGGGGAGGGAAGATGAATACATAGAATACAGAAGTTTTTATGAGCAGTGAAAATACTGTGTATGACACTATAATGATTTTATGTCGTCATACTATTGTCCAAACCCACCATAGAACGTGCAACACTATTCACTTCATAAAGCGAACCCTAAGATGAACTAGGGACTTTGGTGATTATGATGTCAGTGCAGTTCAGCCTTAGTTTAAAAAAAAAGTCTTAAAAAGAATTAACACTCAGGGTAGACTTTTTGGCAAAACCTTTGTTTCACTTTTATATATGTATACACATTATATATGTGTCTGTTGGACTGTAATGTAAAATGTGCTTTTTAGAATAAAAAAGTTTGCTGGTTACTGTAGTTATACTGGCAAATAAAAGCACAAATTAAAAATAATAGCCTTATTGAGATCTAATTGAAATACCATAAGATTCATGCTTTTAAAGCGTACAGTTCCATGTTTTTTAGCATATTCCCAAAGTTGTTT
The DNA here is from genome assembly GCF_951394435.1 of Stenella coeruleoalba. Classification (NCBI taxonomy): domain Eukaryota; kingdom Metazoa; phylum Chordata; class Mammalia; order Artiodactyla; family Delphinidae; genus Stenella; species Stenella coeruleoalba. The sequence goes on from NC_137165.1 coordinate 34,280,185, forward strand.
GTGCCACTCTACCATGTCATAACCGTCCTGCAGTGTAGGCGGTGTGCCCACTTCACTCATGAGGACACAAGGCCGCCCGCTTTGCAGTGGCGGGGCCAGCACTCCAGCCTGGGTCCATCATTGCCCACCCTGACTTCTCGGGTCAGTACTCACTCTCCACTCCTGCCACGCGCGTTTGATGACCGTAGCAGCTGCGTGCAGCCTCTGGATGTGCTTCCGAGTCAACCAGGAACGAACAGCTGAGGGGTTTGTCCAGAAACAGGAAATAAGAGTAAATGTTCGTCAGAGCTCTCGGTAACCAGGCTGCAGCAACACCAGAGCAGCTGTAAACGTTTGAATGAATGGCCACCTGTGCCACCGCATGAGGTGAGGGACTGAGTCAACACGTGAAGCAGACCTGGCTCTGCAAACCACAGCTCAGACTGCCCAGACTTGGAGATAGATACCTACACATCAAACGGGCAGCTGCCACGGGGTCACCTCCCACGTCGGGCTCAGTCTGAGGTAATGCCCAGGGAACAAGAGGGGTCTGAATTGTCTGCATCTTTCACCTGTATTTTTGGAAACCCTTAATTGAATTTGCTTGCGTGCGTTATGAATCCACAAACGATGCCAGCATACGCCCATGCACTGGTGAAGGTAATAACTACTGGATGGGGAGCTGATCATGGGGCAATTTTCATTTTCTTCTTTTGAAATTTCAGCATTTTCTGATTCTTTTTGGTACAATCATATTCAGAAAATGGGCTATTCGACTAAATACTAACACATTTGGATTCTGAAAAACTATAAAGTTTAAAGATGCATAAAAGTCACCTATTATCTCACCAACCCAGATAGTTCTACAGTATTTCCTTATTTTTTTTTCAGGCCTGTACACACAAACGCACCTTATGAAGGTGGCATCACCTTGATGTGTAGTTCAGCATTCAGATTTGAACATCATGTTGGAAATGTTTTCCCGGTAAATTAAAAATATTCTTCAAAAACACTTCTTAGCTAGATAAGGATCGTCCATAATGTAGCCATGACTCCACCACTGTCAGGTATTTGGATTGTTTCTAGTATTTTTGTTTTTCAGAATGAGGCTGCTGTGTCATGGTTCATACATTGCTTCCTTAATCAGATCTTCTCAGTTTTTACCTTCTCCTTAATTAAACTCAACACGCCCGGGAGCCCAGGTAATGATAAGAGTTGTCATAAAGGGAAAAAAAGGCGGCATAAACAGCTATCTAGGACTAGGAAAGGGGAATTAAAGGCAACTTTTGAGCCTCTACTACCTACAAAGCACCCTTAGTTGTGGTGTGGCCTGGTATGCACTGACTGGAGATGCTCTGGGTGAACTGGACAGGGAATTCGAATCCCAGCGCACCACAGAGACATGCAGTTAACCTCTTGGGGCTGGGACACAGTCAGCTTTGGTCTGTGGGGACTCTAGGAGCAGCATTTCGAAAGAACAGGTATCACGTGGGCTGTGTGCAGCTGCAGACAGTGGCCGTACCTGGGCCCACCTGCTGGCCAGGAGTGATGACTGCCAGCCCAGGGCCCCACCTCTCCTACCTGCCTGGATGAGCACGGCGGCCCGCCTCTGCCTCTCCTGCTTGCGGCCCCAGTGTCGCCTCCAGCCACCCTGGATGCTGCGGGCACACTGCTCCAGCACCTGGGCACGCCCACGTTCCAGAAGCTCCAGCTGGGAGAAAGGGCATCCACTGAGGTCCTCAGCCTCTCCTCCCCCTGCCCTCAGGAGGGCCCAGACCCTGTCCTGCTAAGGACAGCATGTGGCTGGCCACTCCTCATCCCAAGCCAGCTTACCGTGGAGTCAGTCATGAACACCTTGGTCCTGCCACAGTGCACTGGGGCCGGCATGGCCTCAGCTGGTGCCTGAGCCAGGGCTGGCAGAGTGTGGAGGATGTCCTGGAGGAGGGCTTGCAGCGTGGCCTGCTCGGAGTGTGGAGACCATTCTGGGGGATGGAGACAGAGGTCCCATAAGTGCTTCATTGTCTGCACACTTCTGTGGCCTTAAGAAACTGGCCTGGTCTCCCTGACATTCCACAGGATTCTTTCCTGCTGTGAAGCCTCTAACCATTTCTACCTCCTGCCTTTCGGGAGGAGGCCAGAGGTGGCCTCCCACTGTCCCTCAGGTCCCTGGCTGTTCTGAGGAATCTCCAAATCCCACTTGAGGCTGTGCCCTGGACTGGCCTGCAGCCTCCATTCCTGTGGGTCCCTTTGGGCAGGGTGGCAGAGGGCACCGGGTGCCTTGACTCCCACGTGGACTCCCAGGCTGCTTAGCCAGCATCTGTTTCTACGGCCCCAAACATGCTGAGGGCCAAACAGGGCAGCCGGGCCACTCCCTCTGCCCCTGAGCCCTCCCGCCACTGATGGGAAAAGGGGGAACAAATCCCAGTCCCATGGAGGCCCACCGGGTCCCCCTGCCTGCCCTCCCACACCTGGCAGGGCCGGCTCCTGTAGAGGGAGGATTTACCTGAGGGTCTGACCACCTTTAGCTGCCCAGTGCCTCTCTGGAGGCGGCCAAAGGAAACGCCGCAGACGAGAAACAGCAGCAAAATCAACCAGGGGCTTTGGGCAAGAGACAGAACAGAAGAGCACACCATGGAGAAAGGGGGCGGGAGAGGCGGGGAGAAAGGATGAAAGGAAAGTGACAAGATCGTGCCCAAGAGAGGGAAATACAAAGCAGTACTGTGCCTGGGCTCTGCTGGCCCCGGGTGTGTGTGTGTGTCCTTGGCCTCTTTTCCCTCCGCGTGGTGTGTGTGCATGTCCTGTCCTTGGCCTCTTCTCCCTCCTTGTGTGTGCGCGTGTGTCCTGTCCTTGGCCTCTTATCCCTTCGTGTCTGTGTGTGTGCATGTGTGTCTCCTGTTCTTGGCCTCTTCTCCCTCTGTGTGTGTGCGCGTGTGTGTCCTGTCCTTGGCCTCTTATCCCTTCGTGTCTGTGTGTGTGCATGTGTGTGTCTCCTGTTCTTGGCCTCTTCTCCCTCCGTGTGTGTGTGCAAGTGTGTGTCTCCTGTCCTTGGCCTCTACTCCCTCTGTGTGTGTGTGAGTGTGTGTGTCCTGTCCTTGGCCTCTTCTTTCTCCGTGTGTGCGTGTGCGTGTGTCCTGTCCTTGGCCTCTATCCCTTCGTGTCTGTGTGTGTGTCCTGTCCTTGGCGTCTTCTCCCTCCGTGTGTGTGTGTGCGTGTGTCTCCTGTCCTTGGCCTCTTCTCCCTCCTTGGCCTCTTCTCCCTCCGTGTGTGTGTGTGCAAGTGTGTGTCTCCTGTCCTTGGCCTCTTCTCCGTGTGTGTGTATGCCCGTGTGCATGTCCTGTCCTTGGCCTCTTCTCCCTCCGTGTGTGTATGCGCGTGTGTGTGTCCTGTCCTTGGCCTCTTCTCCCTCCGTGTGTGTATGCGCGTGTGTGTGTCCTGTCCTTGGCCTCTTCTCCCTCCACCTGTGCCCAGGCCTTCTCACCACCTCACACAGCCTCAGTGAGGCCACATGCACCAACCCCAGCAGACCAGGCCTTTCCCCTGAGGTGGGAGCTGGCCGCTACCTTGCAGATGTCTCCACTGGCTGGGAAGGGCTTGGCAGCCTCCCCAGACCTCTCTTCCCCACTGGCCGGGCGTAGCTAATTCTCTCCTCTCCTCTCCCTCTACATCGAATCACACGCTTGCCAAGTCTGGCCAATTTCTTCCCAACATTTCCCGGCTGTGCCCAAATCTCTAGCCTATCTCCCCTCTGGCCAACCACGGGGCGCCCCACGGTGGCCTCCAGAAAGCATGAGGCTGACGCCACTCCCTTCATCCCCCGAAGTGCCTCCCATCTGCCTGGAGGAGAAAGTCCAGCTTCTGCGAGTGGGCCTGCCTGTCCCCCAGCCTCACCAACTACTGTTCTTGCCCTTATGAGCCAGCAACACTGAACAGCCTGGAGCTCCTCATACACACAGTGCTGTCCCTGCCTGTGGAATGCCCCTCACCTGGCTAATCCCATCTAGCCTCAGACACCACCTCCTTCAGGAAGCCTTCCCGATTCATACCTCTCTAGCACCACCCACAGCATTCTGTTCCTAACTCTGTGTCTTCACTTTCCCCATTGTTTGTCTTCTTTTAGTTTGTTTCCCCCACTGAGCCAAGAGCCACGAGGGCAGGGCTGTGTTTTATTCATCTCTGAAGCCCCAGCCCCTCACCCTGAGATGGCCCAGGTAAGTGCTCAGGAAACTGGGTGAACAAGTGACTGGCAAATGGGCGCCTCACCTGAGCGCCCTTCATCTGGAGGTGGGCCATGGGGGCTGGGGGCTGCGCCAGGACGGAGCCTTCTCAGTAACTCATACCGCTTCAGGAAGTTCCGGTGAGAGACCCTGGAAGCCAAAGCAGGCGGAAGGAGAGAGGAAGTGACTTTGGCCGTGAGCCAGGAGTCACTGTTTCACCTGTTCAGCCACCAGCGAGGTGCTGCCCTGACTGTGCCCACTGAGCGGATGGCATTACTAGGCCCCTTGGCGGGAAGCCGGTGGAGACCAGTGCATGCTGGGCCTCCTGCTCCTGCAGCCTTGGTCCTACCCACATGGAGCCTTGCTCTTTTAGGAGGGGATCTGCAGCCTGCCCCCTCCCAAAGGGGCTCGCCAGCCTCTCCCCAGACACCTGGGTCACTCCTGCCGTGCACAGGGGCTCAGCACATCTCCCCTCTGACGCCACGGCCCACTCCACTGCCGCCCGGGGTCTCGGCTCCCCGTCACGGCAGCGCTTCCCTACACATCAGTACTTCCTCCTCCTGAGTCTGGCTTCTGTCCCCAAAACTGCACCAGCGTGGCCACCAACTCCAGGGGTCAGTGCTCTGACCAGCCTCTCAGCAGCAGGTGCCCAGCTGACCCCTCTCCCTTGTAGAGCTTGCTTTCAGCCTCCAGGACACCCACGGTCCTGGCTTCCTCCTTCACCCCAACCCCCTCCAAGTTGTTGCTGGTTTCTCGTCATCCACCCTCTCTAAACGTGAGCGTTCCTAAGGGAATGGCCTCAGACCTCCCTCTCCCCCTGTGATCTCCTTGCTCACGGTGTTAAAAGTCACGGAGGACAGACCCTCACATGCCCCTCCATTTCAAACCGGACTCTCGCCTGCCCTCTCCCCCAGACCATCCTGTGTCCCGATTCATCCACTTGCCTCAGACGGAAGCCTGGAAGTCGCTTCTGCAGCCTGGAAGTCGACTGCTCCCCTGCCCCGTACCCCACGGTCTATCCATTCACAGTCCCATTTCTATGGCAAGCCACACTCCACTTTTACCCACTTCTCTCCATTTTTCACTGGGCCACCATCACACCTGTTCTACCTGTAACAGCCGCCCGCTCATCTACCTCCTCTCCTGACCCTAGGGCAGCCTCCACACAGCAGCCACGGAACACGAACGAGCGCGCAGCGCGCCCTGCTTACAACGCCCAGCGGCTCCCACAGCCCTCAGGAAGACAGCAGTCTTCACGTGGCCTAGAGCCTCACTGCTTCCCCCCGTCTGTTGTGTGTGCTCCGGTCACTTTAGCATCTCTCAGGTCCTAACCTGGGAGCTTTGGGGTTGCTGTTCCCAGGGTCTCGAATACTCTCCCCTCCTCCAAGTCTTCCCAGGCTGGCCCCTTGGCTTTGCTTCCCTAGGCCTGAGCTGCTCAGAGGGCCCCTCCCTGAGCAGTCCTGACCCCTTCCCCATTTGTCCACCTAATGGCACATTTTGTTCCTTTCCACAGCGATGTACATCCCAAGAGGGCAAGACTCACCTTTCTTATTCACTGATACACACCAGACAACGTGCCTCCACAAAACAGGCCACAGAAGGTGAGCGCAGCCCTAGAGCTCCAGGCCGACTTCTGTGGACCTGCCTCTTTCTCTTCATCTCCACATCCTGCTCTGGGCTGGTCAGGCTCTCGTCTGACCTGCGCCCTGAGCTCCACCCTGGCATTGGCCCTGCCCCCTGCACTGGATGGACCGGCCCACTCACCGGATAGGGAAGCCGGCGGCACTGATGTGGATGGTCTCCACGAGGCCACAGGCCTCCAGCTGGCTCAGGACCTGCAGGGTTAGGGAGACAGGGCTGCAGCATGGGGCCAGCAGGCCCCAAATGCCACCCTTCCTGTGGCCCTGCTGGTGTGGATCTGTGGGCTCTCCTGATGGGCAGTCTTTGGGGCAGTGAGAAATCAAGGGACCTTGAGAAAATCTCCCTGTTAGAAAGGGTCCTGGTGACCCCAGGTCCCCTTATCTGAAGCCTGGCTTCTGGTACAACTGAGGCCAATGCTAGTCCTGGCTGTCTCACCGCTGCCGTCTTTGCCTCTCAATGCAGCCCAATCCAGTTTCACTTTTTTATTTATTTTACATTCTGCAGTCAATAGAGTGAGTCCCAGCTAAGAGGCAGGGGAGGTTATACTGTGAAGATGCTTCCGGGACCCAACCAAGGTCTTTACCACAGAGCAGTGGTCCTGACTATGAACCCTAAGGTCGTATCTGCCAGTCGACTGTGGGACACTCTCCAGCATCGTCCAGCTCTCATATCTCTACCACATCCCTCCAAAGGGCAAAGGGCAGCTGCTGGCCACAGAGTGCTTTTGTGCAAATTTTAGAAACTATCCTTCCCTCAGAAAGAGTGCACTGTGTCTGGTCTGTAAGGTGACACAGACTTTCAGCTGATCACAAAAGACACCCATTCCTCTGGGCAGCCTCAGTCTCTTGTCAGGGCACATGGCTTGGTGAGCAGAGAGCAAGATGCACTGTAGCCCCTACTTGCTGCCTGTGGTTGGTTGGGCCACCGTGCAGTACACAGACCACACAACTGTACATGACTGTCCTGCCAGAGCTGGAGAGAGAAGCCCTCCCTAATGTCACTCCATTTGGAGCAGACGTCCTGCCCCTTACCCCTCCAGGGTCTTGGCCGAATGGGACCCTCCACAAAGCAGCTCTGGCCCACTGTGAATTACCTCCTCCTGGTGGAACATCTGCGCCTGGCCCTGGCTGTTGGGCTTGATGCAGCGAATGTAGTGGGGCGTGGTGCTATGCAAGACCTGCAGAAGCTGCTCCAGGGAGGCCTGCAGAGGGGAGAGACCGTGGGTCAGGCTGCTGGGGTAGCACCGGCTGGGCCCTGGTTAGTCACACCTCCAAGCAGCCCTCCCAGCCCCGAGAGCTGGATCCTCACACGCCCTGAATGAGTCCTGGCGGCTCTCACTGGGTGTGCCCAGAGCACACTCCTCACCTCCGCCTCCAGGGACCCTTCTTGACCTGTGGCCCTCCCCACCGGGTTGGTCTCCCTGCATCTGGTCTCAGCCGCCCCCGACCAGAGCAACCTTTCCAGGAGAGAAGCATCTCAGAACCCCCTGCCATTTGTTCGGGCGACTACGCGCGTCCTGTGTGCTGGAAGCCTTGCCAGGGCTACGACGTGGCCGTCTGCCGTCATCTCACAGCTCGGGGCCTAACGGGCCTTGCAGACGTGGGCTGGGCTCTCTCAGTGGTGTGTCTGAGGCTGGGCAGGAAAGGGCTAACCAAACCTGGGCTCCCCTGGTTGCCTCCCATGGGAGGTGATGAGAAGGCTGCGGTTGGAAGGAGGACGAGGAATAAACTAAGAGAAGGGGCATGGAGGGCGGGAGCGAGGGTGGAGCCAAACGTGCAAGGGCGGAGTGACGGCAGGAGGGGACCCGTCTGCTCTGGACAGAGTTTGAGCAGGAAGCTAGGGAACTGGGAGTGGGCCAGTCACAGAGGTTCAGGTAACTACTGCTCTTCCACGATCACCCTATCAGCAGTGGGCGAAAGGCCGCACTGCCACCCACGCGCCCCTAGCCTTCCTGTCACGTCAACTACACACACAGTCCCTCTGTCAGTTTCCGGTCTCTGTCTTCCGTGGACCAGGACCACGGCTACCTGACTCCTCAGTGCTCCCAGCACACAGCACTGATCCTGGGAGGTGCTTGGTAAGCACTGGAGATTGATGAGTGAACCAAGCACGTCGCATCAGCACTCGGACCCACCTTGAACTTGGACACCACGGTCAACACAGGGGCCCTGCTCTGGCCAGAGGGCTCCTCCTGGGACTTCTCTTCAGGGTCAGCAGGAAACAGCACTTTGAGCAGGGGGTCCTGGGATTGCTGCAGGAGCCTGGTCAGCTCCGGGGGGATGGGGTCCTATGGGGAAAGGACAAGGGTGAGAGCAGGCGTGGTGCTGCCCACGGGCTGCCAGCCCTGCTCACCCAGGCCCCAGAAGAAGGGCAGGGCCTGAGCCCAAGAGATTCAGAGCTGGTCTACTGGGTGCCTAGAAGCCAGGAAATGCAGCCATTTCTGGGCAGGTTGTGCCTGATGAGCAGAGACCTCGGAGAGGAGGGCCCGAGAGGCGACCCTGGAAGCGGGAGGACGTTCAGGAGGGGAGGACGCACGATAGAAGCTTCCACACACATGCAACAATGACTCAGCATCTCGTTTCACGCAGGGGCCACAAGCAACGGCCCAGCCCTCACCTTGTTCTTCTCCACCAGGCCCGCGGTGTGGTACCGCACAGACCCCGCATAATGCACCACGATGAAGCTGGGCTCCCGGCTGAGCTTGTCGTGGCCCAGGCAGGGGCTGCCTGCCAGCGCGCTCTCAATGCGTGTCTGGAGCTGGGCTGCACTGCTTGGCCGATTAAGGCGGCATTCCTGTGTGGGCCGGGACGGGACAGGTGGGCAGCCACAAGGTGAGAGGGGCTCACAACCCTCACAGTCCCCACCCCGTGGGCCCATGGGAGCATCGCAGTGACCCTGAAAAGGAGGGGTTATAGGGCTAGCAAACCCATTATGCAGATGGAGAGAAAGAGGCACACAGAGAGCACACAGATGGTCTTCAAGGTCCCAGAGAAGCCCAAAGCCCCACTCGGGTGTTCTGCACACTAGCTGACCCCCCGACCTCGTTTATGAGGGAGCAGATGCTGACGGGGCTCCCCTCGATGAGATCCAAACAGGTCTGGTTGTCCTGGTAGCTGACAGTCGACCACTCCAGGCCCTCAGCTGTGTACTCCTCCTGGGGGCAGAGGTGGGAGTGGGGTGGCAGAAGGCAACTGTGGTCTGAGGTCCAGCTGGCCATCCCACGGCTGGCCTCAGCACCACAGCCGGTTCCAGAGCGGTGTGAAAGGAGGAACCGAAGACGCCTGGTCAGATCCAGGGATGGCGCTGGGGGCCAGGGAGAAAGAGAGAACGCAGGACCACCCCACCCCTCACCTGCTGGGCCCTGAGGTAGTGAGCCACGAAGTGCTGCTGCAGCTTCTCGTTGGCGTAGTTGATGCACAGCTGTTCCAGACTGTTGGTGGGGAACGACTCAAACCCGTACACGTCCAGCAGGCCTGGCAGGAAGGGGAGACCCCGTGGGGCCAGTGCAGGAGGCGGCGGGGCCCGCAGGACGACAGGAGCCCAGGGTAAAGCCTCATGCTTGGCAGCCCAGAGCTGAGGTGGGGCGAGCACGGTACCCAGCGGTGAGCAGAGCACCTCCCACCCCAGCGTGGTTCCCAGGGCAGCCTGCTGTCCCCTCAGAGCTCAGAGCAGGAAGAGGCCCGATGAGGTGTCAGGGAACCAGGTCCTGGGGAACGCTGTGTGTCCAACCCGGTTTGGACGGCCTGAGTCTCACGCGCTCAGTTGGTGCCTAGAATTCCATTCTGTGAGCAAACTTCGCCGACGCTTCTGAGCTTTACTTCCTCCCCTAGCAGGTTCCAATGACGTTACCATGTCCCCCATGTCCCTTCTAATCTAGCTCCTTCACCGTCCCCCACTACTCTCCTGAGACCGGAGCTGGGTCTCCGGGGAGAGGAGGGGCCCTCGTGGCCCGGCCGCCAGCTGAGCCTGCCTGGAGGGCTAGGGACGGTCAGATGCGGGCACCAGAGAGCAGAGACCTCGCCCACACACTGGTGGAGGGTGAGGAGATGGGTGCAGAGGAGGGAAAGGAGCTGCCCGGAGTCCCGCAGTAGACCCAGGGCTCTGCTCTCTGTGCCGGGCCCTCCTGTCCTTTTTCTGAAGGAGGGTGATCCCCTGCTACCTATGAAAGTGGTCCAGGAGCCGGGGTCCGCACAGATGCTGCTGTTGATCACCGATACCAGCCAGTCAAACAGCCTGTTGGGGTGGGGCGGGGGGAGTGGGCTCTGGTGAGAGGCGTCAGGCTGAGCCTGAGGGGTGGCAAGACTGTCCCTCCAGCCTGGGTGCCACACCTTGGAGGGCCTGTCTTCTGAGCCTGACAGGTCAAGGGCTAAACACTCTCGTGTCCTGCCCATCCTGTCTTGACCTACTACACATGCAGGCTGTGGTCACACACGTTCCTGGGCACACGAAGACCTGGCCTGTCCACGAGCAAGACTGAGCACGGGACCAACTGCAGGCACGTCCCTTTTTATTGTGCTTTGCTTTATTGTGTGTTTTACAAATTGAAGGTCTGTGGCAACCCTGCGTCGAGCAAGTCTAACAGCGCCATTTTCCCAACAGCGTTATTTTAAAATTAAGTTATGCACATTGTTCTTTTGGACATAAAGCTATTGCGCACTTAATAGTCTACAGTATGGGTGTAAACATAACATTGCTATGCACCACGAAGCCAAGAAATTCGTGTGACTCACTTTATTGTGGTGGTCTGGAACTGAACCTGTGATACCACTGAGGTCCGGTATAGCCTCTGGGGCTAGACAGGGAGTGGGTCTGCCTCAGTCCCCTGGCCCGACACCCAGCTGCATCTTGATGAGAAGGGGCTAACAGGCAGTTCTGGGTGGGATTGTGAAGAACTGAGTTCACTGGACTCCCCTGCAAACCTCGGCCTGCGGAGGCCAGCGCCCGAGTCACCCGAGGTGGACAATGGCAACCTGCACTCTGGAACCGTCGCCCCTGAGATGACGGGATGGTTGCTGTACAACATGGTGACACATATGATACTATATAAGGGTTTCTTCCTTACCATTCATTTAAGTAATTGCTCTGCAACTTTTTTTCAATTCAGTAAATGATTCCTATTTTTGCAACAAGGGCTTCAAATACCCGTTTGAGGTACTAAAAATGAGTGAGCTAGTGATACGATGACCTGTTTGCTGCGTGTGAAATGATCCATGATTAGAGACCCACTGTGTCTGTGATCATCACACTTTACCTGCTCATCTTGCAGTGATTTGACACAAAAGCTTTAAAAATCTTTGGCCTCAAATTCTGACCTGAAATTCGCTTCTAGGGAGTGAGAACAGAGTACCTTGCTGAACCGGGTTCAGTCTGGGCCCAGCTGCCCTGGGCCATTTTCACTCAGAGGATCTTATCCCCTTAGCAGAGCTTCTCAGGCTCTTAGCTCTAGAGAAGTTCGTGAAACCAGGGGGACCCTCTCCACAGGTACCCAAGTTCCTATAAGCACATGCACGTGTGCGCGCCCACACACACACACACACACGTGTTCTGTCCCATAATTTCAGAGGAGCCTGGGCCCCCAGACACCCTCAATGGCTCCCCAAAGGGTCTCAGAACCCAGAGTAACAAATCACTCCTTAACCACATGGCCAAAGGGTAGAGATGCCCACAGAACCAACAGGAAAAGGACAGGACCCCCGCCTTCCCCCTGTTCTGGGCTCCACTTGCCGCACAGTGTTGCTCAAGACTGTGGGCAAAGCTTCTGGCTCTACCACCATCTATCAAATTCCCCAGGTGACTACCAAGAGTACAAGGGCACACAGAGACAGAGGAGCCTATTCACCCATGGGTCTGCACCTGGACCTGGGAGGGACCCACATCACCTCTGGGGCTGGCCTTGCCAGCAGAGCAGGCAGGCCTTCCTCACCTATCACCAAGGTCAAGCCAGGCTCCTGTACTTTAATAACATGCTGAATCTAGGCCAGGTGGCAACTTCTCCACGTAGAGTAGTCCGGAAACAAGCCAAGGGCCTTGCTCGGGGAAAGCCCAGGAGCCACTCCCTCCTGCCCCGAGGGTCTGGGGAGAAGGGCAGGGAACCCGGCTGCTTTATCTGGCAGCCCTCACCCTGGGCCCAGCCGTACTGCCTAAGGGGTCTGTTCCAACTCCAGATGGGGGGGCCTGGGAGGAGGGCAGGGCCCAGAGCACTCACCGTGCGTAGACCAGTTTGGCCAGACAGTCTCTGCGGGTGTCACACTCGGCCCGGGAGCAGGGCTTCTGGAACACCTGCTGCTGCCTGCCTGCCCTGATGGTTCGAATCCGCAGTGTCTCCAGCAGAGGGTCTTCTGGGAGCCGCAGCAGTGAGGCCGATGTCCTGACAGAGCCTGGGAGGCACAAACACCCTCCATCCAAACATCCCTCTGCACAAGGCCCCGTGAAGTCATCACAGTGGAACCACGACCCACCCAATGGGGCAGAGTGAACCCAGGTGCAGGTGGGTGAGGAGGCTTGGCCAAGGCAGAGGCAGGACTTGAACCCAGGGCTTCTGTGTGCGAGTCCACTCGGCCATGAGTGGGATAAACCACCTTATAAACCCTGCAACTCCCGTTTTCTCATCTGTAAGATGTGGGTGATGCTATCTGCTGCAGCAGAGATGGGGTGAGGAGTAACTTCTCCAGGGCAAAGCCCTATAGCTTATGGCTTCAAGGGCACTGATTCCAAATTTCACCTTCTGGCCTCCCTCCCACCCGATCCCACCAAATATTGCCTCTTTTCCGGCAGGGCCTGCCTTGCTCCCTGGGTGTCTGACCAAAGCCTGAGGTGCAGGGCCCCCATGCTTGCACTCACACTTAGCGTCATCCATCAGTGGGCAGGGCTGGGCTTCGTTCCCGGAGTCAGCAAACCGGGTGTTGCCGAGGTGCAGCAGTCCAGCTAGGGCCTGAGGGGGCAGGAGAGGACACGAAGTGGGCCCCTTCTCAAGGGCTGGAGCCCAGCCTGGGAAGGGTCTCTCTCCTGCTGAATATGAGAATTATGATAACAGAATAACAACAGCTCTCAATTACTGCCCCCTTACTCCATGACTCAGCCAGACCCAGTTCTACGCAAGTTACATGCATCATTTCCTGTAATCGTTTCAACAACCAATGAGGCATGTGCTATGGTGGTGCCCATGATAACAGATGAAATGGGGAGAGGTTAAATCACAAGCCCGAGGCCACACACTTGGTAAAGGAGAAAGGCAGGATGAGAACCCAGGCAATTCAACTTCAGACCCCTCCCGGGGCAGCCACCGGGGCCACCACGTCACCCACAGTCTGCGCCCCTGCCCCCCGACTCCAGGGGCAGACCGTGTGGGAAGGCCACTCCTGTTCCTCGTGGACCGGCCCCACCTCTGTGTGGCTGCTGGGGGCTTGGCTCTGGCTCCTTCTGGCTCTTTCTCAGCACTGTTGGGCTTCTGACAGCCCAGCCTAGGGCAGGATCTGTGATCTTGGTCTCTGTCCAGTGGGTGCTCCCTTGCCTTCGCACTCAATGACCCACATGGATGAGGCCCCAGGGGCTGTAGAAAGGGGACCCCTGGGTCCAGCAACTTGGAAACCTTTGGACCTGGTATCGGTAAAGCAGGGCCTCTCCTACCATCCCTGTCTGGTCCCAGAAAGGGTGTGCCCACATGCTACTGGCTTTCAGGCCACAACCCACCTCAGGAGAAAACTACTGTGCTGATGGGCAGTGTGGCTGGGACACAAGGTCATGCCACCCTCAAGACAGCACTCCTGTCCAGACTCCTATTGTTGTCAACTTGTCCTATGCGCTGTCCCTCTGGCCAAGCTCTTGGCTGGCAGTACCCATACTGGCTGCGATCTCCCCCTACAGCCTGAGCAGCCCCCTTGTGGAGGTGGAGGTCTCCTTCCACTGCACTGCCGTCTCCCTGGAGTGGCATCCCTGTCTCTGCTGCCAGCCAATCCTACAGATCCCCTCCCGCCGCTCCGCAGGAGTGAGGAGAAAGATGGGAGAAGGGAGACCACCAGTGGGGATGCGCGGGGCCCAGTTCCTCTGGGTGAGCACTGTGTCCCAGGAGGAAGAGGAAGAGGGTGGGAAGTCGGAATTACTACGTCCAGTACAAACTCTATCTGCAGCACTCAGTGCTGTCTGGCCGTGGGCAGGTCTCTAGTTTTCTCAAGCATTAAATGGGAATAATCTCCATACCCATGGGGCTGTTGAAAAAAACCAAGCGAGCTAAGAGGTGTGAACATGATTTCAAAACTTTTAACACACTAGACAACCACATGGCAGCATCGTTTCTCTATTCTGATTAATGGAGCAATAACTGACCCAGGCACTTTGCCCTTTGACCTCCGTGGGTCACTGTGCTGGCCTGTTCTATAGCACTATGTGCCCTGCCACTGTCCTCTCTGCCCCCGTCCACCCTGACCCTCGGTCTCCAGGCTCAGCCTCACAGAGAGGCGGGCGACTCCTTGGAGATTGTGCAGTGGGGCCTAACATCTTAGATCCTCAGGAAAAGAGTCTCACACATTGAGAGAAGGGCCCTATGAAAGGGGCTGCCCATCACCGCTGCCACATGTCAGTGGTGTGGCTTTTCCTCTGACCTGAAAGATGTTGCTCTGGGTGGGGGCATCGATGCCCAAATGAAGCATGGCCTCCCTGGTCACCTCGAAACAATCCTCTGAAAAGGAATCCAAGTCACAGCCCAGAGTCAGGACCAGAGGTCAGCAGGGGCAGCGAGGGGTGAGGGAGGCAGGCCCTGTCGGGATGGGTGGGTGCTGCCGGGCCAGCCCAGGGTGCTGGGTAAGGCTCCCCCTACCTTCCAAGGTCCTCTCTGGGTTGGGCAGCCAGGAGAAGGCGGCTCCCTCAGGGAGGTGCCACTGGAGCCTCTCGTCCGCACTGGCTCCTTTGCAGATCTGTGGGGATGGGGACGGGGGCTGAGCTGGGGGTGCTGGGGAAGCCTAGGCCTGCATAAGCCTGGGGTGGGGATGAGAGCAGTGAGAAACGGCAGCAATGTCACAAGGCTGAGAGGTTCCCGTAGAGAGCCCAGGGCAGGCAGGGGGGCAAAAGCAGCAGCAAACAGTTCTGGGCGTCTCCACCCGATGCAAAAAAACTCACTGAGGGGGTCTGCAGTCTGATGAAGAAAGCAAAACTCCACCTGGGGAGCCCCCAGTCCCAATCTGAGAGCAGGGAGACGTACCACCCATGCCTTGGGGGTCCCCCAGTCTGATGGAGGAGGCAGAGTCTAGGGAGGTCCTTGTTCCCAGTTGCCGTTCGAGGACAACCCTCCGAGAGTGAGAGTTTCCATTGCGGAGACAGTCCCAGCCTCAAGGACCTTCTGATCTGACAGAGAAGGCAAGCACGTTCCCATGCCAAAACCATCCTGGGACCCAAGACCCAGTGTGTGGCAGAAGTGTTACATAAAGTTTGTAGGAATAAGTGGTGGCATTGCTGAAACCAGGTGGACAGGCAGGCATGAAGCAAGGCAGGGAGGGGAAGGTTTAGGGGCACAGACCCACCTCCGCCCTGCATCTGGGCAGCTGTGGGCCCCACCTGGTACAGACCTGATAGAAGATGTGGAAGTTCCTCTCATTGGAGGCCTGACAGGCCACTCGAGTCTTCTCTAGCAAGTAGGTCTGAACTGCAGCTCCAGTCATCTGCTGGGCCCTGGGTACAAGCAGGCTGGAGCCCATTAGTTGCCTGTTCATCCCATGGACATTTATTGGGCACTTACTGTGTGCCAGACTGCAACCTCCCCCAACTCTTCCACTTAGGCAATGGGGGTTGTGAGGACTAGGGACCACTCAGCAAGCCCTTGGTTGGGGGTCTGGGACATTGCCCTCCAACCAGCTCAGGGGCAGGACCAAGGCCTCTGTACATTGTTTTGCCCCATCCCGAGGCAGGAACAGAGCCCCAGCTTCAAGCTCAGAGGTGTGGCCAAGAGGTGGCAGTTTAGCTAGAAGTCTCTGAGCAAGGGTAGAAGTCAGAACACATGGGCTGCACAGGCACATTGCCCCAGGGTCCCTCAGGCTGGAGGAGTTAGAGTTCTCCAGCTTCAAAGATCACCCTCAGGTTCACTTATCACACATAAAAACATGCCAGGAGGAGCTGAGTTCTGCCCACAGGGGTGGCCCAGGCGGGGCACTGTCCCAGCCACTGTCACCCTCCCCCGCCCCCAGCAGCCAGACTGGCACAGAGACTGGCAGCAGAGATTACCTGTTCAGCTGGAGCTGGATGAACTTCCCAAAGCGGCTACTGTTGTTATTCCTCAGTGTGCACGCGTTCCCTACAGATCACACCTTGTGTTTACAGAGTCCCCAGGGGCTAAGGTGGCCTCAGGTCTGCTGGGGCCAGGTCTCTATCCTCAAGTCACTTAAAGGCCCCTTTGTTGGTTTCCATGTCACAAGGGACAGGACTATGGACTGGGCACTCGGGCTTTAGCAAATGCGATTCAGCTGAGTTAGAACTTCCTGGCAATGAAGTGGAAAGAGCCAATCTAGGCAGTCAGGGACTATTTTCTCTGAAGGAGAAGGATCAAAAACAAGCTGTTACTATTGAGGCAGACGGTAAGGCACAACGTCTGGAGTGCCAACATGGACACTAATTGCTGTGCATCCTTAGACAAGTCCCCTTCCCTGAACCATCAGGAAGCTGTTCGGAAGGATGGGGCTTGGACTGGGTGAGCCAGAAGGTCCTCTCCAGCACCACTGCTACACCTGCTTAGGCTAGAGGGAGGGGACGACAGAGTGACATCACCTCTACTGGAAGGAGGCTAAGGGTACCTGGGAGGAAGTTGGGGATCCATGGCAGTGAATGATAAACTATCCTCCACCCCTCTCCTAAAGAGAACACTACTCCTTTCCCTGGAAGGTGGCAAATCCCAGAGGAAATGGGACTGAGGTACTGTGCCGAGGACACCAAGCTCACCGAAAGCTTCCATGACAGGGTTGGAGTTCAAGATTCGCTGTTCGATCCTCTCTGCAATCTTGTGATTTTCCCAGGATGTGGGTGACGCGGCCACCACAGCGTAGAACTTCATAAGGCAGCGGGACGTCCATGTCTGTGGCAGAAACAGCCCTGTGGGAGCTGTGTCCACGTTCCCTCCCACTTCTGAGCCTGCCTGATACAGCCCTCTTTTCCACCATGTATGTTGCTGACCAAAGGGTGAATGCTGAGTTCAACTGTATCCTTGGTCAAGGCACTTCCCCGTCTGTGAAATGGGGACACTTGCTTCTGCTTCTCCTAGCTCCTGAGGATGCATTTAAGAAATGAGGGGGGCTGGGGCAGAGGAGGACAACCCACCCTGACCTGAGCAGGCTACTGACCTAAGGAGACTTTCCATGCATTTTCTTGCCAACCCTACAGACACAGATGCAATTACATACTACCTGTTTTCAAAATGATGAAACTCAGGCATAGAAAAAATTTAAATTTTATTGAAGAGTACATATCTAGTAAATGATAGGGCTCTGATTTATACCAAGGCAATCTAGTTACAAAATTCTCACTTTTTGTTTTTAATCACCTGAGATGAGGTCTATTTTCATTTTAATTTCCATTTGTTCATTGCTAGGACAGAGAAACAATAGATTTTAATATACTGACTGTACCCTGTCACCTTGATAAACTCCCTACACCTCACTACAAGTTTTTACCTTTGTTTTTGTTTGGTTTTGGGTCTTTTTGGTAGCTCTTTTGGTAAATTCTTTTAGGTCTCCCTCTGAGGTGGGAGGTGCTCCCTCTCTGCTATTTTCTGAAAGAATTTGTATAGAACTGGTAAACATTAATTCCTTAAATACTTGGTAGAATCCATAAAGTGAAGGCACCTGGGCCTGGAGCTTTCTATGAGGAAAGATTTTTTTTTTTTGAAGACTCAGGGGCCCCTGCATATCCATGCTGTGTTACTTCTCACTCCTCATGTCTCTCCTGTTCCCTTTGTGTTTTTGTGTCTTATTCCTTTAGTTCTTTTTCTTTTAATTAATTGATTGATTGATTGATTTTTGGCTGCGTTGGCTCTTTGTTGCTGCACGCGGGCTTTCTCTAGTTGCGAGTGGGGGCTACTCTTCATTGTGGTGCGCGGGCTCCCATTGTGGTGGCTTCTCTTGTGGCGGAGTACAGGCTCTAGGCGCGTGGGCTTCAGTAGTTGTGGCTCGCAGGCTCTAGAGCGCAGGTTCAGTAGTTATGGTGCACGGACTTAGTTGCTCCGCAGCATGTGGGATCTTCCCAGACCAGGGCTTGAACCCATGTCCCCTGCATTGGCAGGTGGGTTTTTAACCACTGTGCCACCAGGGAAGCCCTGAGGAAAGATATTTAACGATGACTTAAATTTTGTCTCATAGATTTAGATATTCAGGTTATATGTTTCTTCTTATGTGAGCTTCAGCAGTTTGTGTCTTTCAAAATATTTCTCCATTTTATTAAATTGTAGAATTTATTGTAATAGTTAATAAAAATCTCTTATCTGTAGGATCTTTAGTTATGTCTATTCTTTCATTTCTGACATTTGTAATTTGTCTTTCTAAGTTTGACTAGATTTTATTAATCTTTTCAAAGAAATAACCATAGATTTCACTTGCTTTATTATTTTTGTTTCTATTTTACTGGGGTTTTTTTTAACTTTATTTCCTTCTTCTGCTTACTTTGGGTTTACTTTATTCTTTTTCCCTTAGTTTAAGGTAGAGGCTCAGGTCAATTATTTGAGTTTATTGTTTTCGAATATAAGTGTTCAATGTTACAACAAATTTCCTACTAGGCACTGCTTTTTTCTTTTAAGCACAAATTTTGATGTGTTTTGCTTTAATATTCACTCAGTTCAAAGTGTTTTCTAATATCCCTTGTGGTTGCTTCTTTGACCCAAAGGATATTTAGAAAGGTATTAATTTCCAAACGCTTTGGGATTTTCTAGGTATCTTCGTTATTTACTTCTAGTTCAATTCTACTCAGGGCAGAGAACAGTTTGCATTTTAATCTTTTCAAATTGAGATTTGTTTTGTGGTTCAGAAGATAGCTCATGTCAGTTCCATGTGTACTTGAAAAGAATGCACAAATATCAAACTATTAATTTTGATTTTACTTCTTTCAATTGTTTTTGCTTTGCGTATTAATATAATTACTTCAGCTTTCCTTTGATTAGTGTTGGAATGATATATCTTTTCTTATTCTTTTACTTTGAACCTATCTGTATCTTTATAGTGGTTTAAGACATTATATAATTTGAGTCTTGCCTTTTTAAAGAAAACCACTCTGACATTCTCTGTCTTTAATTGAAGAGTTTAGTCCACTTACATTTAATAATCGCTATGGTTGGGTTTAAATCTACCATCTTATTATTTCTTTTTGAGTTGTTCCATGTGATCTTTGTTACTTTTTTCTCCTTTTATTGCCTCTGGTTGAATTGTGAACTTCTATGATTCCATTGTACCTCTACAATAAACTGTTACTATCTTCACCTTAGAATGAATGATTTTTAAAAGTTAATTTATTCATTCATTCATTCATTTTTTTTGGCTGCGTTGGGTCTTTATTGCTGCGCGCGGGCTTTCTCTAGTTGTGGTGAGCGGGGGCTACTCTTTGTTGCCATGAGCGGGCTTCTCATTGCGGTGGCTTCTCGTTGCAGAGCACGGGCTCTAGGTGCACGGGCTTCAGTAGTTGTGGCTCACGGGCTAGCACAGGCTCAGTAGTTGTGGTGCGTGGGCTTAGTTGCTCCACAGCATGTGGGATCTTCCAGGACCAGGGCTCGAACCTGCGTCCCCTGCATTGGCAGATGGATTCTTAACCACTGCGCCACCAGGGAAGTCCCTATCATTCTTATCTTTGTTCCTCTTTATTATATTTTCCTGCTTCCTTAAAGATTTTTTTAAGATTTTTTCCTTATGTTTGCCTTCAGCAATTTGACTATAACGTGCCTAGGTGTGTTTTCTTTGTATGCATCCTACTTAGTGTTTCCTGAGCTTCCAGGATCTGTGCTTGTTATCTTTTGCTAATTTTCTAAGATATTACTTCTGACCCACATTCTCTCTTCTCCTGGGACATCAATTACAAGTATGGTAAACCATTTGATATTGTACCAAGGCTCCTGAATGTGCTTTTCTTTTTGTTTTTCAATTTTCTCTTTTTTGTTTTGTTTTGTTTTGGCCACAACATGTGGCACGTGGGATCCTAGTTCCCCAGCCAGGGATCAAACCCGTGACCTCTGCAGTGGAAGCACGGGCCCTAACCACCGGACCACCAGGGAATTCCCCAAATTTCTCTTTATTTTTTGATTTCTATTGACTCACTCTCAAGTTCACTGATGTATTCTTCTGCATGTCTAGTCTGCTAATAAGAGTTGTTCATGCTTTTATCATTTCCACTTAACTATAGTTTCCACCTCTCTCATGAAGAGATTGGAAGAATCTTTTCTGGACATACTGACAAGCTCACAAAACAAGTTATGAACATTCAGGGTCCCACCAGTTTAGAAAGCTATCCATAGTGAGGCCTCCTGTCCATAAACATAAGAGATTCTAATCAGTTGCTTAATGCCTTATTCTGAAGTATGAACAGAAATTCAAGGATCATTAACTATTTGGTAAACTTCTTTTACCTGAATGACAAATATCACAACAAAGGAAGAAAAGGAACTAGAAGGAAACAGAAATGAATTTTGGAAATAGAAATGAAAGGAACAGAAAACAAGTAAAAATCATGAAATATCCTCAAAGATAAAGGAAGAAATAAGATCAGGATGCTGGGGGGAGAATATATTCAGAGAACAAGAAAGAACTCTTAGAATTAAAATTTTTAATAAAAATTCAAAACTCAAAAGGATTGAAGGGTAGAGAATATCTCCCAGAAGACAGGACAAAATATTAAGAGATAGAAGAAAAGATGAGAAAAACAGGATATTAGACAATTTATCAAACTTCCTACTAATACGAATTCCAGAAACGGAAAACAAGGGGAGTAAATTATTATCAACAGATATAGTATTTTCCCAAACTAAAGGACATGAGTTTCAAGGTTAAAAAGACCCACATAAAGTATCCAGAACAGCAAGTGAGAAAAGACACGCCACTGTGAATTTCAATACCTATGGATAAAAAAGACGACCCTAAAAACTTTCGGAAAGAAAACACAAATCACCATTTATGGATTGGGACTTTCAACAGCAACACTCAAAAGAATATATAAGAAAATAACTTATAAATTCAGAAAGAAAATGATTTCCAATTTGAAATTATAATGTCCAGCCAACATGTCAAATTAAGGCAGAATAAACATTTGCAGATGTGCAACAACTCAAAAATATGCCCTCCAAGGAACCTTTGTCGGGAAGCTACTGAAGAATATGCTCCATAAAAACAAGGCAGTAAAGGATGAAGAGGAATCCACTGGGCTCCAACAGCAAGAGATTTATCATAGAACAGAGGACAATCTGGATCCCCAGAGTGAGGCAGACAGCTCCCAGGTAATAGCTGTGTGGCAGCAGCCCTTGGCAGCCACCAGTCTGGATGCGAGTAGGAGACGTGAGAACTCTGGGAAGGGCATCGCCAAGAAAAAAAAACACCTGAGGGAATTCCCTGGCGGTCCAGTGGTTGAGACTCCGTGCTTCCACTGCAGGGGGCACGGGTTCGATCCCTGCTTGGGGAACTAAGATCCTGGAAGTGGTGCGATTAAAAAAAAAAAAAAAAAAAAAGCACCCGTTGGGTAGGTGTTTTCCAGTTTTGGTGACAAGTTTGATAATGAATTAATAATAGGTATATAGAAACTAAACAAGTGAAAAAGTGGGGGCAATTATTAAGTAGAGGCAAAGAAAAATTACACAAGGAAAGAAATATAATCATAGTATGTTACAGGGCTCTGCTGGGAACAATACATACATACTTGTAATTACAAGTACTATATGTTACCTTACCCAGAAATCGTGATATATATGTATGTATTTGGGGGCAGGGAAAAAGGGCTAAATCCTCATCAAAGTAGGAAATGAACAGATAAGGTCAAAATTGAAAAATCAATAACTAATAATATAAACATGTTGTTTAGAAATATGGATGGAGACACCCAAACAAACTGCTAAAAGATGTGAAAGCATAGGGCTGAGAGATATGGGGCAGGGTTGCTGTTTTTTTATGTAAGCCTTGTAGTATTGCTTGATTTTTGAGCTATGTCACTATGTTACTATTTTTCAAAAATAAATTAGGGCTTCCCTGGTGGGGCAGTGGTTGAGAGTCCGCCTGCCGATGCAGGGGACATGGGTTCGTGCCCCGGTCCGGGAAGATCCCACATGCCGTGGAGCGGCTAGGCCCGTGAGCCATGGCCACCGAGCCTGTGCGTCCGGAGCCTGTGCTCCGCAACGGGAGAGGCCACAACAGTAAGAGGCCCACGTACAGCAAAAAAAAAAATAATAATAATAAATTAATTAATTAATTAAAATTGAAAAGGATACCAGGCCCAGCCCACGACCACAGTGGCTGTTCAATAAAGGGTTACTGAGCTCTGGTTGCACGGGTCTAGGGCCAGGTCCAGCCTCAGCTGCCCAGAGCAATTCTGGAGGACAATGGGCTCATCCAGGAGCTGGGCATCAGCCCACTACACCGGCGACCTTGATATAGCTCTCAAAGATCCCCTCTTCACCCAAGTCCTAGCCCTCATCCCTAAAGTTTGCTGTCTCCATCTGTTTCCTTGTCTGTCTTTCCCAGTGAGCTAAGAGACCCCTGAAAGCCAGACGTTGCATTTTTCCTCTGTTCCTCCCCTTGCCACTCCTTACTGGCTAGCCCAGAGCCTAGAACCTGGCAGGTGCTCAGTGCTCAGCAATGCTTTCACATGTGAGTGTAGGCAGAGGGGGTTTATGGTCTAAAGAATCCCTTGTGAAGGTAATGCTGAGGAAGGGGTGGGGTGGCTGGTGAGGCTCGATGAGAAGGTGGCGAGGCCTGGGCCAGCGGCCTCCTCTGACAAGCCGTGCAACTCCTCACTCATCCTCGTACAACATTCTGTCTCACCTATTAAGATTTTGCCACCTAGGGACCACATGACCACATCAGGAGATTCTGTCGTTCCCCACAGCTGGCCCAATGCACTGCCCTTGCCATCAAGGGCAACCCAGAGATGCAGGTGGGCTACTTCCTTATTGGAACCCTAACTACTTTTGGAGGAGTGCTTCCACGTGCCCAGCATGCCACCAAGTGCCTTATGCACACTAGTTCATTTAACTCTCACAGAAGTCCCATGAGTTACGTGTTGGTTTTTCCCTCCCTGCCATTTTACACGCGAAAGAAATGAGGTTTGCAAAAGCTAAATATCTTTCTGATGTGCTCTTAAGCACTATGATGGAACCCCCCAACAGCTGACTTTTGTTTCCAATGGTGTCAGAGCTGAGAGAGTCCTTCAATGAGAAAATGAAGGCTCAGAGAAAAAAGAATCTCACCCAGGGTTACAGCAGAGCCGGTGGAAGAGCCTGGACTAGAACCCTGCCTCTTGACTTCCTGCCCAGCTCCCGCCCACTGCTGCACACTGAATCCAAGAGGAGTGACCTCCTCTGCCTCCCTGCCCGTCCAGCCAGTCACGAAGTTGACAGGGTGGGAAAGAGGCCCTCTTACCTTCCCGGCACCACTCTCTCCACTGACGACAATAGACTGGTTGACTGGCTCCATCAGACTCTTGACATTCCTGTAGGTCTGTTCACCCACAGTGAAGATGTGGGGCTTCAGTTTCTGAAACATCAAGGGGTGAAAGGTCATGTGAGCAAACGCCTATCTTCAAGGAGTGGTTGATCCAATGACGGCTGAGATGGGGAGCCTGCCCACAGCAGTGGCAGAGGCTTTGTCTAGAAAAATTTCCTGGAAGTAACAATGTTAGCCCAACTGTGGGCTTTACCCATTCATCTTCTCTCAGTTTGGAAGCAGTGCTGGCCTTGACCAGTCTATGACATTAACACTTTATCCTCCCATCTTATCTTACCTCAACAGTCTTATTCTGCTATTTATTATTTTATGTTATTGTACTTTGCAATTTACAAGAACTTTCTTACAAGGTATTGCCTAAGAAGTCTGTACATTAGTTGGATAGCTAACTATATTTTACAGATGAGAAATCTGAGGTTCAGACAGGTTAAATAACCTTCTCAAGTCCCCACAGCAAATAAGTGCAGCCATGTGATTTGAATTCCAAAGTCACTGTTCTCCTTTCCATCAACGAGTATTAATTGCCCTCAATGTGCTGGGCACTGAGGAAACAGAGGGGACCAGGACATGGCTTTGCCTTTGAGGAAGCAGAGAGTCGGTCAGATATGGGCTCTCTGGCCAGGCCTCTCCTGGCTTCCACTTGTACGCTAACCACGCGTGAGCCAGGCAACCTGCACAACGCACAGCCCACGCAGCACCACCTGGCCAGGAATGACTGATAGGACATCACTCTGGATGGTGTCAGAACCGTCCCTCTCTCCCCCCTGCCCTCACCCCATCCACCTCCCACCTGGACTGTTACAAAGCCTCCAACTGTTCTCTGTCTCCTGTCTCACTTTCCTGAACCCAACTCCCCCAGCTTCCAAGGTAATTATCCCCACAGTCGGCTCTGTTCACAGCCCCACCCCCACGCCTGATGAAGAACCTCTGTGGACACTCTGCCTGCTATGGTGCATCAGACCCTTCAACAGTCCTGGCTTATCTCATCTGCCTCTCTGCAATACCTCCCTCTGGCCAGCAAGTCTGCTCTTGCTTCTCCCTGCACTTTAACATCAACTGGTCTATTCCCTGCCGCACCAGCTCCATCCTCACCGCCACAAGAAGTTACTTGGCAGACTTCCCTGGTGGTGCAGTGGTTAAGAATCTGCCCGCCAATGCAGGGGACACGGGTTCAAGCCCTGGCCCGGGAAGATCCCACATGCCGCGGAGCAACTAAGCCCGTGCGCCACAACTACTGAGCCTGTGCTCTAGAGCCCGCGAGCCACAGCTACTGAGCCCACAAGCCTAGAGCCCATGCTCCGCAACAAGAGAAGCCACCGCAATGAGAAGCCCGCGCATCGCAACAAAGAGAAGCCCCCGCTCGCCACAACCAGAGAAAGCCCGCGCACAGCAACGAAGACCCAACACAGCCAAAAATAAATAAATAAATAAATAAATAAATAAATAAAATTTATATAAAAAAGAAGTTACTTGGTATTCCAATCAGTGGAGATGAACATGTGCTGAATTTTTTAGGGCAATCCTTATCACATGTCATTTTATCCTTTTCCCAAAAGAGTGGTTTGTTAAATACACAAATGTACCCTTATAAATTCTTTCCTACTAATAAACTTACAAAGAAAATAAAAATCACCTGTCCTATGTCCCTATTTTAAGTTCCAAAATCAGTTGAACAAATATTTATCTCCAACTTTGCACCTACTGGTATATGTCCAAACTTCTGTGAGCTCCTGGTGGGCAGGGCCATGGCACCAGTAGACTCTGAATGACTACCTGGCTGGTGAATACATGGATAAGGACAGGGTAGCCTAGGGGAGGAGGGGGAGCCCTGAGGCCACAGGCAGCAGTGAGTCTTACCTGGGGCTGAGGAGCAGCGTGGTACTCTTGCATCAGCTCTGGTGAATAGAGCTGAGGGATGGGCTTGAAGGGGTTCAGAGCCACCAGGGTGCAGCCAGCGCTGGTGTAGAACGTGTCTGCCATGTACCGGGCCTGCAGACACCTCAGGACTGAGGCAGAGGTGCCTTTAGCAAACTCTGGCTCAAATGGAGACATAACTGCACATGCAAACACCCGCCTAACAGCGCTCCCTCTGCAATTAGCCAAGAGCCATTAGATCCCAGCAGCTCCCTGAAGAGTAGGTACAAGATCTAATTAAGCCGAGCCCCACATCTGGAGCAAAGGCTGCACTGGGGAGCCCGGGGGCAGCTGCCAGGCAGAGGTCTGGCTCCAGGTCAGGAGTCCTGCCTGCCTTAGTCTGGCCAGGGGCAGCAGTGCTGAATACCCTCATCACACCTCCACCCACTGGAGACGGCACACTCGAGGAGAGGGGGGGCCCATACCTGTCTCCAGCGTCACAGGATTCACCTTGGTGAGGTCATCCAGCTGGTGCAGCGGGGCCTCCCCGCCCAGGAACTCCTGCAAATCTTCTCTGAGGGATTCCCCGCCGTGGGCATCAGAGCCTGAACTGTGGCCATTAACCTGGGAGGGAGTAACAGGGCCAGGAGAGCTGGGACTCAGACCAGCTGGCAGCTACATAAGGGTGGGGGCCTGTACAGCAGAAAGAGAACAGGCCTCTAGTATCATAGCCTGGTTGTTCAAACTTCAGCTCTGCCACTTACTAGGCCTGTGAGACTCGGTAAGTTACTTAACCTCTCTGAGCCACAGCTTCTTTATTTGTAAATTAGGAAAAATAAAATCAATTCACAGGGCTATTTGGAAGAAAAATAAGAAGACATATACAAAGCACTTAGTCAAGTGCCTGCCACATAACATGTACTCAGTAAATCAATAAATGCTGTCCCCTCTCCTCTGCCATGAGTTCCAGCCTCTAGCCGGGCCAGCTACCAGCATTACTGGGCTGGCAGGGGTGGGGCCCAAGGTGGGGGGCTGCTACAGGAGAACTGCAAAGGAAAAGAAACATGGTTTGGCCCTTTTTTGAAAGAGACCACTCAGCTTGAGATGAAAACTCAGCTATGAGGTAGCCCCATGCCTTCAGCAGCTGCCTCTTGGGGCTTAAATTTAGCCTGGTTAATTAATTAGCTCCTGCTGCCCTGGTCTACTTGAGAAGAAGCCTGGCTCAGAAGTCAGATGAGGCCAAGAACGAGCACCAAGGGGAAGTGGCCCTTTCTCCCTCTCCCTTGCCCATCCTCGATGCCAACACTTTCCAAATGTTTCCTCTCCCTGTTTTCCTCCTGTGATCCCATTGCTCCTCTTTTCTCTCTGGGGGCTGCAGGAAAGATGGTGTGAGTAATAAAAGAAGACAGTAACTTGGCTGAAATCTGCTTCTGGAGGAAGGGGTCCGTGATATAACATGTGTGGGTTTCTAATGATACTACTTAACCTTAGAGTTCAAACCCTCAAGCCAAGGAGGCAAGTGTCATTTGAGAGGCCCAGTAATAGTTTCTTTCCAAAGATGTTGCTTGTTCTCTGAACTTGGGCCCACGATGATGAATGTACAAAGCAGGCTCTTGGCCTCCAGGATAACTGCCAAGGTCAGAGCATGACTGGGTCTATGCGAATCCCTCTGCTCTACGGGAAAAAAGAAAATCACTCACAAAGCCATCCATAATTTTTTTTTTTTTTTTGCTTTTTTTTTTGGCTGCGCTGGGCCTTTGTTGCTGCGCGCGGCCTTTCTCTAGTTGCAGTGAGTGGGGGCTACTCTTCGTTGCGGTGCACGGGCTTCTCACTGCGGTGGCTTCTCTTGTTGTGGAGCACGGGCTCTAGGCGCGTGGGCTTCGGTAGTTGCAGCATGCGGGCTCAGTAGTTGTGGCGCACGGGCTTAGTTGCTCCACGGCATGTGGGATCTTCCTGGACCAGGGATTGAACCCATGCCCCTGCACTGGCAGGTGGATTCTTTTTTTTTTTTTTTTTTTGGCAGGCGGATTCTTAACCACTGCACCACCAGGGAAGTCCCTCATCCATAATTTATGAACAGCTCTTATCCTTCCAGAGAGGCAGCTGAGTATCATGGTCCTTGACTTGGACTTGAAAGCTAGATTGCCTGGGTTTGAATCCTGATTCTACCACTTCCTAGCTGTATAATCTTGTGTAAGTTTCTTAATCTCTTTGTGCCTCAATTTTCCTCATCTGTAAAATGGGAATGGTGGTAGCATCTACCTCATAGATGCTAACAAGCACATAAAGTATTTAGGAAAGGCATCTGGTCTCTTCCACCAAAAGTTAACTATTATAATATAATTTTGTTAAAAGCAGTCCTTCTAATTAGGCAATAACATATTAAAGGCCTTAAAACTACGTATGTCCCTTAAGCCTGCAATTCTTCTTCTAGAACATGATCCTATGCAAAGGTCATAAAAATGTTCAGTATATACAGAGACATTTACAACTGCAAAACAATTGAAAATAACCCAAATGTCCAAATGGTAGCTTAAATTATTGTACATCCTTACAATGGAATAAAGCAGATTACAAAGAGAATGATACCTTTAAATATTTTAAAAATACATATTTAGGGAAAAAAATCTAGGATATTCTCTGAAATGTCGGTTATCTCTGGGCAGTACAATTATGGGTAACTTCAATGTTCTTTTTGCTTACCTATATTTCCCACATTGCTTATAATGAACTTGACCTTGAATAAGTCACTTAACTGCTCTGAGCCTTATCTCCAAAATGGGGATATAATAGCACTATATATATAATATGGTATCTTTCTCAAGGACTAAGCAAAATTATATGTGTAAAATGCTTAGTACAGTGCCTACTATACAGCAAGGGCTCAACACAGAGCAGCTGCTAGTACAGTTACGATAAATGTTACTGCTCTTTAAATAAGAAATGAGTCAAAAATGGACAATAAAAAAAGCCCAGAGCAGATGACTGTCCTGCATGCTTCTCTCCAGCCTTCAAGCCTGTTTCATCAGCCAAAAGGCTGGGAGAAGGTCAAGTAGCAGAGTCTACCATGACTCCCTTGAGGCTGGCTGACCTCACTCTCAGTTATCCTGCCTTACCTGCCTAGGACTCCACTAGACCGTGATCTCCTAAAGGGCAGGAATCATCTGCCTCAGGCCAGTGGCAACACTCAGTAAATACAAATTCAGCAAGTATCTACTGGCATTGTCTTTGGACCAAGAGGTGCATGTGAAGGATGATATGGGTATGAGATAGGGCTCCACAGTGAAGGGCAGGATGGGGGCCATAGAAGCCTTTCAGAGGCTGAGGCCTGGAGTAAGGGCAGGTTTCAAGTCCCTACAGCAACCCACCGTGGACTCCATGATCCATTCATCAGAATTCTTGTATATTTCCACATAGGTCCTCTTCTCTCACATTTTTGCACAGGCTGACCTCTTGGCCTGGACTGCTTATTTCCTTCTCCACCTGGCTAATTCCTACTTTTTTTTTTTTTTTTGCCACACTGCATGTCACGCAGGACCTTAGTTCCCCAACCAGGGATTGAACCCGTGCCCCCTGCAGTGGGAGGGCGGAGTCTTAACCACTGGACTGCCAGGGAAGTCCCAATTCCTACTTATTCTTTAAGGCTCAGCTTCAAGGAACACCTCCTCTTGGAGGCCACAGCCTTCCTTGCCTGAATAACTCAGGCTGTGAGGGACATCTCTCAGGACTCCCTCACCAGCTCAGGCTTGTAAGGTCACCAAAACGCCCTAAGGATTCCCTCACCCAGCCCATCTTACCCATCCCAGGGAAAAGAGCTAAAAACCACAACAGGGGAGATTCAAATTAGGTATCAGGAAGAGCTTCTTGGAAACAGGTGAAAGGCACTGGAATGACTATCTGAAGACAGAAAAGAAGAAAGACCTTTAAGGGGTCTTTCCCTTCTTTCCAGGTCAGAGCAGTGGAAGCTTCATTCAGGTAAATGAAAGATGCGGAGGTGCCTGAGGGCCAGGGTTATCGAAGGGTGAGGGTTTACCTGCTGGAGCATCCTGCTTCAATGTGGTCAGCCAGGGTTCTGGGTCGCAGGCACAAGGAGTGCTATCCACCTGGTCATGGGGGCACAGGCTGGGGCATGAGTCCTGCAAAGGGCTCAGTTCTTGAGGAATCTCTGAGACGAATCACCCTAGAGCCTGTGGCATGAGAGGGAAGACAAGGGGCACACACAGGTGATGGCTTCTCCAGGGTGACTCACTCCTGCTCCTCACACCAAACGGGAAGAACCAAAATGAGAACCCGGGTGAGCCTGGGCAGAGAGGGAGAGTCTGTGCCGCCCCCTGCCGATGAGGGAACAGGGGAAACTTACAGGAGCCTCCAGAGGCGCCCTGGGCTCCTTCAGGGCCAGTTTTACTACGGGGTGTGAGGTGGGGCTGCAAATCTTCTGAGTCAGCGTGCCATGCAGGATGAGGACACCGGAAGACAGAGATGCCTCGTGCCCTATCCTCTCCAGCACACAGAAATGTCCTGTCTTAGTACCGTCAGTAGTCAGTGGGGCAGGGAGGCTGGAGTCAACTTTTGATGTTCCAGGAAAGTTGCTGTGTGGGACGGAAGCCACAGCTCAGTACTTCACTGGTAAGCCATCACACCTTCCCCACGCACCTTCATTCCTCATCTTGTCTACCTCACAAGGAGTGGCTGTGAAGGGCAACCAGGTGAAAGCACCCTACAAAGTACAACTCCGAATATTCATTCAGAGGGGAAATATTGTTAGTCCTAAGGATGGAGGATCCATTTGGGAGCACTAATCAAGTGGAACAGTTCAGTGTCAACTTTAAGAAGGCGAAGATTTCAGAGGAGGGGAACCCGTCCGAGAGAGCCGGTGTTGTGAAGCTGGGCTTAGGCCAATCTCTGAAAAACTGTAAGTGACTCACAGACTTGGAATTTCCCAGGCTTCACACCTCCCCAGCAAGGAAGGATGAGGATGAGAATGAGGGGTGTCAGTAATGAATTGACCTTGGTGGAGACTTTCTTGAGCCCCTGAATACATCTAGCCTTTGAAAGACCTCAGGGATAGGGGCTGCCATGGAAACTGGAAAAACGACAATTCAGGCAGAAGAGGGCATCAGGACTGTGGTGGACACATTCACCCTGGACACTGGCTGGACCCCATCCAGGGGACAGCCATGCAGAGGGCTCCAGAGACTCAAGGCCAACAAAGTTCCCTCAACTAGAAGCTCATCTTAAGAGAGAGGATCAGGGGGGAACACAACAGATTGTAGGGTTAGAATCCAAAGCCCACAACCCCTCAAAAGCAGCCTTATTCCGTTCCCTCATTTGCAAAAAGGACTACTAATACCCAGACCTCACAATGCTGAGTTAAGGATCAAATGGGATAGTACCTCTGAGACCGCTTTGCAAATGCTGGTTATTATGACGCAGGGTCCACCTCTTGCCAGAATCAAGTCAGATTAGAGCGGTTTTCTCCAGTTCTCCCAGCTCTTGCTCCCTGTCGGCTTCGCGATTACCAGCCAAGAATTTCTGGTAAGGGAGTGACCACTGTGGGCAGGAGGGAGACGGTAATGAATAGATGAAAACCCCTAGTCAGGGCAGGTGGCAACCTGAACAACAGCTCTCCCCGTCCCTCCTCCCCTCCAGCCTCCGGTTCTCCTCGGCTCAGACGACAGTGGGAGGGCAGACAAGAAGAGCAGGGTAAGGGTCCTGGGAGCCCCGCCCCCAGGTTCCCGGCGGGAACGGACACTCCTTGTCCCCGCGAGGTGCCCGCCGGGCCCAGGGCTGGGATGCCGCTCCGGAAGCACCTGGCACGGGGACAGTATGTCCTTCCTGGGAAGGTGGACGTGACCCCAGCCAAGGGCACGGCTGCCCCGACGCCTCCCGGGGCCAGCCGCCCCCTCCCAGGTCCCTAGCCAAGGAGAGGAGAGGAGCGGGACCTTTCCCCTACCCCGGGCCGCCTCCTGCCGGCTCGGTGGTGAGTGACTATGAAAGGTTCTTGTTCTGGAAAAAGGCAAAGAGCTGGGCTACCTCTTCCTGGGATACGAGAGGGTCAAAAAGAAAAGGCAAAGGGAAGGGAAACGGCGCTTTGGAAAGGGGAGGGAGAGACGCCCCCCTTCTTCCCCAGCGCCGCGGGGGCCCACCGGCCTCCCCTGTCCCTTCGGGCACGCAAAGGGCTTCGGACCCGGCTGGGGGTGGCACTCACCGGTCCCACGGCCTGAGCCGCCCAGCGTGCGGCCCCCGCCGGCCAGACTGGAAAGGCAGACGGGCGGGCCCGGTGAGGCGGCGGGAAGAGCCCGGGTAGGGGAGGGCGGAGGCGGGGTCAGGAGCCAGCCGGAGAGGAGGAAAAGCAGGGAACGCCGGGTCGCAGCCGCGGGCTGCAGCTGGGGCCAAGTGCCTGGGAGCCGGCACGCTCCTCCCTTGGGGCGGGGCGCGCACTCGCTGCGCGGGGCGCACGTGGCTCGTCCGGGGCGCCGGCATCCGGAGTTGGGGGCTTGCTCCAGGACAAAATATTCTGAGAACCTGGGGTAAGATGCAGAAGAGAAGGGAGGGAGGGCTTCAGGGCCTCCGGGCCCTCACGGGGCTGTGGGTCTCGCCGTAGGGAGACCAGGCGCCCTGGCCACCCCCATCCCCCACTGACGAGGCCTCGCCGTGGGGTCTGAGGGCCAATAGTGAGGTGCGGGAAGCGCCTTTCCCGCCCGAGCTCGTCTTACCGACCTGCCGGAGGCCAAGGCCCGAGAGCACCTGGGCTGGGCAAGCCCTTGACAGGGAAGGACGCGCACGGGGAGCCTGCAGGGCGTGGGAAACGCGCACCCTCGTGGGCGGGGACGCGCGCGGGGGGCCGGCCCAGAAACGCAGGCCGCCCGGCGTCGGCCGGAAGCGCTGTTCGGGAGGCGGAAGCGGCTGGCTCGCGCGTGTCCCGCCCTTGCGGGGGTATCCCGTGCCCCGGCACTCTTATGGGTCCCTCTACCTCTGGGCGCAGAGACCACCAGGAACACGTGAGGTATAACGGCCGGCGCGGCCGGGGCGCGTGTCTGTCGGGAAAAGCGCTCTTTTATTTTTAAAGGCCAGCAGGTTTGGATCGATTTTTTTCTCGGGAGGTAATGCTGCTGGGCCCAGATAGGCCATTACGCATGCATGCATTCTTTTATTCAATATGGTTCTTGTTTGGCCAACAAATGTGTTCTTCCCAGGTGCCACGTTTCAGACATGGATATGTGGCAGAGAGGTGTTTTATATCCCTTTAAAACAATTAACACTAGTGTGTACTTTACGGCCCCTACTCCTCCTCCACGATTAGCATCCATTCTACCTACCTACACCTTAACCTGTAAATGAGGTAAGGAGTAGCCTGGGGCTCAGGAGAGAACTGGAGGATTCGCATTTTGTACTAGAGGCAGGAGGTTCAGAGAGGCTCAGGACAGAAACCCGGGCCCCCAACTCCAAAGTATACTTAAATACCTTCTCTTTCCCTGTCCCTCTTCTCCTCCCGTCTCAGATTTGACTCTAAATCATTAGTGAGGTATATTCAATTTTCATTATATTATCTTCATGACCTTTACATGCTTTGTAGTAGGAATTTCTATCCTACCGTGAGTCCACTCTCAGGTTATGTATCTCAAATTCACTTTCTTTGTGAGTCTGTCTTATACTGAGAATAGCTAAAACATTTTAACCAGTAATTTCATACTATTAGTATGACATTCTTATCCTCAGATATTAGTGTTAGGCTTCTTCCAGCAGTCCTTGTAAGGGGAATCGCAAGTCCTAGGTTCTGCTCCGAAACTCAGGAATAAGAGTAAAATCAAGTCAGGTGCATATTTATGCAAATTACCAAGTTATGTACATATATATGCCAGTTCCACAGGAACGTTGCTTTCCACAAATGCATCTTAGTTCTCCTACCAGGGATCAAACCCGTGCCCCCTGCAGTGGAAGCAAGGAGTCTTTAACTACTGGACTGCCAGATTAGCCCCATCCCTTTGCTCTTGTTTTCACAGGAAGAAGAAAAAATGTCTCAAAAGCAGATGAAGGAAGCTTTTGTCAGTAACCACAATGGAACGAGCGTGCTGGAAATCACCGAGGGCTTGTGCTTACCTGCACTCTGTATCCTGTGTAGAGGGCTCCTGATCATTGTCTCACAGCACTTATGTTGTTCTTCACATACCTGGAGAACTCGATTCTTCATTGACTTTGCTTTCCTAATAGTTCCCCTGGTGACCACTTTGACCATTTTCGCTTCATTTGTCCTCCTTGAGTATCTCATTGTAATTATCTTTGGGGCAGGGCTGCTCTATGAAACATACTGCAGGAGAACTTGCTATGCCAGAATGCCTGTCGGGAAAATCCTTGAAAAATTCTTGAAAATCAGTATAGAATCAGAATACATTCCAGCCATCTCCTGTTTCCGTGTAATTAACAGTGCATTTACTGCTGTTGCCATTTTGGCTGTGGACTTCCCTCTTTTTCCCAGAAGATTTGCCAAAACCGAGCTCTATGGGACAGGAGCAATGGATTTTGGAGTAGGAGGCTTTATTTTTGGGACTGCAATGGTTTGTCCAGAGGTTAGGAGAAAATATACAAAAGGGTCCAGACTTTATCTTACAAAGTCATTGTACTCTGTTTGGCCATTAGTCTTCCTAGGAGTGGGACGATTAGTCATTATAAAATCCATAGGCTATCAGGAACATTTAACTGAGTATGGAGTTCACTGGAATTTTTTCTTTACCTTAATAGTTGTGAAATTGATAACATCACTGCTTTTGATTATTTTTCCCCTAAATAAATCCTGGATTGTGGCTATCAGCATTACTGTATTCTACCAGTTAGCCCTTGATTTTACCCCACTGAAAAGGTTAATCTTGTATGGCAGTGATGGCAGTGGCACAAGGGTTGGTTTATTAAATGCCAACCGAGAAGGAATAAGCTCTACCTTGGGGTATGTGGCAATACACATGGCTGGTGTTCAAACAGGATCATACGTACTTAAAAAAAGATCACATATCAAAGACTGGATAAAAGTAGCATGTTGTATTCTATTGACAGCTATTGGCTTCTTCATATCTCTTTACATAGTTCAGGTAAATGTAGAAGTAGCATCTCGAAGAATGGCCAATTTAGCCTTTTGTATTTGGATAGTTGCTTCTTGCCTGATCCTTCTTAGTAGTTTATTACTGGGTGATATAATTTTGAATTTTGCCAAATTTCTAATTAAAGGGGCAACAGTACCATGTTCTTGGAAAATTATCCAGTCACCTGCTGCAAATAGAAAGTATTCAGAATCTCTGGTCTCTGAAGCTGAAAGAAAGGAACCCACTCTTTGTTTAATCACAGCAATGAACAGAAACCAGTTAATTTTTTTCTTGCTGTCAAATGTAACAACTGGCCTAGTCAACCTGTTGGTAGATACATTACACAGCAGTACCTTGTGGGCCTTATTTGTACTCAATCTCTACATGTTTACCAACTGCTTAGTTATATATGTGCTGCACTTGCAAGATAAGACGGTAAAATTTTGGTGATCAGTACAGGTAGTATATGTTTTGAGCAATATTATTTTAATGAGGAAGAATAAATACAAAATGGGCTTTTGGCAACTCAGTGTTAAGTGTATTTTATCATAAAATTTTCATTCCTACTCTAACAGTAGTGATGCTTAATATTTTAAATGTATCTCAACACCATGTAAAACAAACCAATACAGAAGAAACAAAGCCTCTTGACTTGTTAGAATATTTATAAATTTCAGTATTTTAAAGAAACTGTTGTGTTTACAGTTGTGATACTGGAAGATTGGAGGGTGAGGAGGAGGATTTTTACTTTCCATCTTTTTTTTTTTTAAATAAATTTATTTTATTTTGGGCTGTGTTGGGTCTTCATTGTTGCACACGGGCTTTCTCTAGTTGTGGTGAGCGGGGGCTACTCTTCGTTGCGGTGCACGGGCTTCTCACTGCGGTGGCTTCCCTTGTTGCGGAGCACGGGCTCTAGGCGCACAGGCTTCAGTAGTTGTGTGGCTCACGGGCTCAGTAGTTGTGGCACGCGGGCTCTAGAGCGCAGGCTCAGTAGTTGTGGTGCACGGGCTTAGTTGCTCCGTGGCCTGTGGGATCTTTCTGGACCAGGGCTTGAACCCGTGTCCCCTGTATTGGCAGGCAGATTCCTAACCACTGCGCCCCCAGGGAAGCCCCTACTTTCCATCTTATATCACCTATTATTCTGTATTTTTTATTGTATGTATTTTATAACATTTACATTAAAATCTCAGTTGTGGAACTGTCAACACTACTGCTCAATTTTAGTCTTTAAGAAACCTCAGTATAAGAAAGCAAATGTTTAAAATCAAATACTTATAAAGTCAGAAAACAGTTAAATTCTCCATAGAATAGATGGAATTATTTGTTGTGGTTTATATACTTCATAATTAATGAGACAATAGTTTTGCCTTGAGACAAAGCTGTTGCCTCAAGGCAAAACTAGTCATTTTTTTAGCCTACTTTCTGCTAGGGATGATAAGCAAAAATTTCCTGATATCTTGGATCCTGCAATCTAATGGGGGAAACACATTAAACAACTGTTATAAACTATGTTAAGTCATGAAGTATAGGTTGCCAAGAGTGTCAAATCAAGAATTGACTTTACAGTAGAGTCAAGAAAGTTTTTCCCCACAGATGGTATTTTTTGAGCTAGAGCTGATGGATGGGACGAGGAGTTAGTGTTTGTGTGTCTACGGACTAGAGGGGCATATGCTGGTAAGGGTGGGGGTAAACAGCAAATATGACTATTATACTAATTAGTTTACTTCAATTTGTTACATTGATGATGGCTAATTTGGTATTTATGTGGCATTTTATCCTTGCTAACTACAATCAGTTATATTTGGAGGTAATCTATTATTAAAAGAAGTTTCCCCCTAAAAAAATCAGTCTTTTGAACAGTTATATAGCTATAAAAACAAAAGTCAGATTTTATTTTCAATTAAAAAGGAAGACTTGGGGCTTCCCTGGTGGCACAGTGGTTGAGAGTCTGCCTGCCGATGCAGAGGACACGGGTTCGTGCCCCGGTCTGGGAAGATCCCACATGCAGCGGAGCAGCTGGGCCCGTGAGCCATGGCCGCTGGGCCTGCGCGTGCGGAGCCTGTGCTCTGCAATGGGAGAGGCCACAACAGTGAGAGGCCCGCGTACCACAAAAAAAAAAAAAAGGAAAACTTGAGGGACTTCCCTGGCAGTCCGATGGTTAAGCCTTCGAATTTCAATGCAGTGGGTGTGGGTTCAGTCCCTGGTCAGGGAGTTAGGATCCCACATGCCTCAGGGCCAAAAAAACAAAAATGTAAAACAGAAGCAATATTGTAACGAATTCAATAAAGACTGAAAAAAAAAAACCTTGAAATTTAATCAATAAGATTATAGTGTGTAAATTAAGCATGACTAGGAAAGGTGATTGGTTTTCCTGCTATGTCACAGTGCTAATATCCTACAACTTACCTGTTCAAAGCATTCATAGGAGGCTGAGAGGCTCTAACCATATTGTCCTCTCATTAAAAAAATAGTAATTTAAAGTATTTGATGACAATGAGCATGTGTCTAATTGGTCTGCTGCTTCTTGTCCTAGGTCTTAAATATCTCTCAGTAAGTTTGTCTCCCAGTTACAGACATTGAATCACAACTAAGAATGAAATGTACTGTGTGTTTATTCCACCTCCAGTTAGGGAAGTCATGTAAGAGAAAGCTAATGAAATTGCATTAATAGAAACAGAAATTAATAAGGAAAAAAAAGACCATTCTGACTTGATTTTATAGAAGAGAAAGAGATCATTCAATAAAGATTTACTGAGTTCCAGTAGGCCAGATATAGGTCCCGGGGGAGACAAAAGAAAATAAGATCCAGCCCTCAAGGAGCTTACATTTTAACTTGTGGATCTTATTTTTCCTTTAAAATTTGTTTAGTGGGGAAAATGTACCTCTGTTTTTGACAGATAGAACACAACTTCCCACTGTCAGGTCATGAAAAAGAAAACCCAATTCACAGATACTCAGATCTGGACAACTGTGGCAATTTAAATAACATCCTGCTGTTGATTTTGCTACCACATAAAACAATGTGGTTATTACAGTGAAAACAACAGTATGTATTCTAATGAATTTTCAGCTGTCAATTTTGAGGACAGAGAAGCGAGGGGGAAAGAGAAGAAAGGAAGAATATAATCCAGTCTAGGACCTTATCCTATGACCTTCAGTAAGTGACTCATTCCCATGCCTTTAATTTTACACAATTAGAAACTGGGGATGTCTACCACATATATATTAATAGCTTTGTGTTCAGAAAATGACAATTTTTATTGAGCACCTTGTCCAATAGGTTGTATAAATTATACAAAAACATACTTTGCTCCCTAGGAATTTGTGTATAGTCTATGAAGATAGGAGTATAAGGAACAAATCAATATTCTTTTTTTTTTTTTTTTCAAATCAATATTCTTCTTTTCTTTTAAACTCAGGTAGCTTGGAGACTAGTCATATCTCATTTATGTCGGAGTTTTGTGCTTGGCTTCTCACACATTGTTGACCTCCCAGAGAAGAAAAAGAATGGTATTTTGCTGATAATTTACCACATCTCCATCACACCAACTGTTCTTTACGAGGTACCAGCAAAATATCTTCTGCTGTTGATTGCCCACTCTTTCTTG
Organism: Stenella coeruleoalba; assembly: GCF_951394435.1. Lineage (NCBI taxonomy): Eukaryota > Metazoa > Chordata > Mammalia > Artiodactyla > Delphinidae > Stenella > Stenella coeruleoalba. The sequence goes on from NC_137165.1 coordinate 34,318,212, forward strand.
GCCTTTAAAATTCTTTACCCTTGCCCTTCACATTGCCAATATCGAAATTTAAAAAAGGCAACAACTGGCTTTTTTTTTTTTTTTTTTTTTTTTTGCGGTACGCAGGCCTCTCACTGTTGTGCCCTCTCCCGTTGCGGAGCACAGGCTCCGGACGCGCAGGCTCAGCGGCATGTGGGATCTTCCCGGAGCGGGGTTCCGGCATGTGGGATCTTCCCGGAGCGGGGCACGAACCCGTGTCCCTGCACTGGCAGGCAGACTCTCAACCACTGCGCCACCAGGGAAGCCCCTGGCTTTTTTATGCAATCATTTATTTTGTTAATTAAAGGTAAGCTCTCTGAGGCAGATACTTAGTCATGAAATATTTGCTGCAGCACTAAATATTATATTTGCTTAGTTGAAAATAGACCAATAGCGAAAAAGAGTGCCTGCTCTAAAATGAAGATACATAGTTAAAACGTCTAAAAACTGTTTTACAGGGAAGTAATTTTCTAAGCATTTTCCCCTCAAATGTTGGTTTTATCACAGTTGTAGCGCCCAGGCTACCTCCTTGAGAAAGAGCAATTTATCAAGCAAAATTAGCTTTTTAACCTTACAATAAGTACTTATTAAATACCTATAGTATGTGAAACATTGTCCAAAGATACTAAGCAGTGTGCTCAAATCCAAATCAGGGAAAGTAATCTCAGATGGAAAGAGACTGTTCTGGTCTCCTCGTTTTGTTACGTTTTTTATCTGGGTTTTAATGCCTTTTCTAACTTAGATTTAAACCCCCAGGGTGAATACTCTTTCTTTGCTAGTACCCAGTGTGTACTCAGTAATGAAAGTTATTAAAGTTAGCACCTATATATTGAACTTGTCATTTTCAATGTCCTTTACCAACCGTCATCCAAAGTAAGTTTAAAAGGTATAAAGTAGGCACATTAACCGACATAGTCTTTAGAGGAGCACCTACAGATCTTAAAAGCCACAGTATTCTTTTTCCTTGGGAGCGTTTTACATAAAACACAAGATTCTCTAAAAATGTGCAGGTTTTGGCTATGTAGTCTAACTTGTCAGAACCTACATGCACATCCTATATGCCTATTAAATGTAAGCTAAGGACCATACACTGTTCTGCTCTCCTAACATGGCCAAAGACATAAATACTTACTGGATAATCACACCTTTGGGACTGAACAATGGTTCTTCCAGTTTACTGTGTTACCTAACCTAACAGTGACCACACAATGTCGTTAAGTCAACGTGGCTAAGGGGTTGCATGCACTATGAGGTTTTTTGTTGCGAATCTCTACGGTTTCATGTGGTGACCAAAATACTTTTTAAAGATCAGTATCACAGCTCTAGCCTATTCTACCAGGATTAGTTAGTTGTAAGAGCAGCAAATGTATTGATCCTTAAAATCGTGAAGACTTTCATAGGCACAATACTTTCCAACAACTATATTGGCCTCCAAAGCCTTCAGGGTAGAAACCGAGTACATGATGGCACGCTGTGGCTTGTCAGCAGCTCTGCTTCTCAGGAGAGGGTCAGAGGGAAGGGCCTTTGGCCAGCGCCAGCACTTTGCCCAAGGGAATAAGTGTCCTTTCTGAGCCTCTAAGTTAATATTAACCCAGTCCAAGAAGTTTCTCTGCCCAGGACGCATACACAAGCCACTCTCCACATAGTCTTCTATTTGTCTCTAGTGTAACAACGACAACGAAAAGCTGTCAGCACTTAAATATTTTCTGCCCCCTCGGCGAGATCGCGAATCGAGTCTGGGAAACAGTAATCCGGGGGGCTCCTGGTAGATCAGGGGGTCAGGGAAAGCGGCGTCAAGGACCCAGAGTTTGTCCCTTAGCCCCCAGATGCACGTCTCCACTCCCTCACTCCCACCTTTTGCTCTCACTGATTTGGAAAGCCTCAGCTCCTGCCCACTTACCCAAGTCCTCACTGGGCCCCGACCCTCGGATCGGCCCTGAGTCACTTCGGCTCCGCTCCCTTCGCCCCTCGGCCCTCGGGAGAGCGGTTTCCAGGCCCGCGCAGCGGAGGACTGAGTTTAGGCCTACTCATCCCTCATAGCAGCCCTATTTCGTATTTATTTGAGTAGCTAGACTCAGTGGAAGGTGCCGGTAACGCGTTGGAGACACCCGGGGGAGCAACCCACCGTCTCCGCTAGGGCTTCGGAAAACGCGACTCAGGAGCGTGGGTCTGGAGTCTCGCGAGAGGAGGCGGGGCCCCCGCCCGGCGCTCTCGGCCCCTCCCTGTCCCACCCTCCCCACGTCCCCCGCCTTCCCTCCCCACGTCCCCCGCCTTCCCTCCCCCACTCCCCGTGGCGCCAGCGGCTGACTGAGCCTGGAGAGGAAACGGTATTCGGAGCCGCGCTCCCGCCCAGGCCGGCCCTGACGCGGGCCTTGTCAGCCGGTAACGGGGAGCCGAGGTGGGGGTCAGGGAGGCGACCACGAAAACGGTGAAAGTCAGAACCGGGAGGCTCCTCCGAGAATGGCTAGGAAATGGTCTGAGCCTCCCACCTCGGACTCCGCAGAGCTGAGGCGGGGTCGACCCCTCCCAGGGGCGGGGTCGCGCTGGGCAACTGCAGCCCAGGGGACTCACTGGGCGGGGCTCGCCCTTAAAGGGGGAGAAGGGGTCAGCTGGAGGCTGAGGGCCCCCGGGCAGCGGAGCGGAGGCCGGGGGTGGGGTCCTAGAGCCGGAACTCCGCTGACGGGCTAGGGAAGCCCCAGGGCCGGCGGGTCCCCTCCGCCTCTCCTTTGGACCCTGACTGGAGGCCGGCGGGGTGGGTGTGGGGGGTGGGGAGGGAGAGCGGCGCGAGGGGGCGGGTCCCGGCGTTGCTCGGCGCTGATTGGCTGAGCGCGTGTGGAATCGGGTGATGGGAAACGCAGCTCAGATCTCCCGTCTCTCCTGCTCCTCTCCCTCCCCCCCGTGGCGAATGTGCTGCGCGGCGGCGGGTGCTTACGCTCGCGGGGTTTGGCTGTTGCAGGCAGGAGCTGGGAGGAGGCGGCAGCGGCAGGAGCGGCGGCGGCGGCAGCAGCTGGGAGGAGGTGGTGACGGTGGCAACGGCAGCGTCGGGGACGATGGCGCGACTGGTGGCAGTGTGCAGGGACGGGGAGGAGGAGTTCCCCTTCGAGAGGAGGCAGATTCCCCTCTACATAGACGACACCCTCACGGTGAGCGGGCCGGGCCGGGCCAGGCTCGCCGCTCCCCTGGCAGCTGTTTCCCCTCCTCCCCCTCCCCCAGGCCGAGCGCTGCGCACTGGAGAAAGAGTGTTGCAACTCCTAGGCGAGGCCTTCTCTCCGGCAGGCCCCGCAAACTCGCCTTTGCAGTGGGTGGCTCGCTAACCTTTGCGGGGCCCCAGGCTAGCGCTCCGTACGCACTTTGAGCCCCTCACCCCAGCTCTCCCTGCTTTTTTCAACCCTCTAGCTTCACCCTTTCCCTTTAGCAGACGGTGCTTTTGCCAAAGCACGCGCCTCGGATACGGGTTGAAGGATATTGGGCGTCAAGGGCCTATCCCTTACAGAAACGACCTACCCTCGGGGAGGCTTAATTATCTGGAAATGTCGCAGCTGCACTGTTACCTGTCTATTTTCTATCTTAATACTACAGCTCTTCATAAGCATAATTACTGAGGGCAGAGTGACATGCTCTTGCACAGTAAAGATTCCACTAAAATGATCTGATTTCGTTATAGTCTCAATATGCCCGTACATTAAAACTGTTCGAAATGATTGTATTGCTAGGCCATGACTCTTCAAAATGGACTTTCTTGTCATTAGTTATTCTTTACAGGTAGCCTTTTCAAAGGAAGCAAAGTGATTGAATGTGTAAGAGCATTGTAAAAAGCTGATTGCTCGTCTTGAATGTCAAAACCCAGTTCTGAGTAGTTTTCCTTTTTAGCGTGGTACAGCATTACAGACCCTCTGCCCTGTGTTGCTGTAGTATTTCCTTTAAAAGGAAATGGTAGAAATTTGAATTGAATCTGAACAGGAAATGAGTGCAGTTGCTTGCCACAATTTCTTACGAAATGAAATGAACCTTTTCTCAATATCTTGAAATCTGCGTTTTGATGATGCTGAAGCTTTGGATTATACATTTGCCTGCTTTGATAAGGTGTTGTGTCTTCATCGTAACACCTTTAGCTTTTTTCCTTTTCAAAGGCAGTTGATCTGTTTTGTTCCTGAATTTCTTTTTTGCAAATATCTACTGAACTTTTTTCAAATTTTGTATAAAATGCAAGTCATTGTAGAGATGCCAGTCTATGCCTTTCTGTTTGCCAGTCTCAGTTAAGACTTGATTGAGCTGCAGTACCTTTAAAAGGATTAGAAGAGCTATTGAATGACTTAATTTGTTAGAACTTTTTAAGTGAAAGCATCTATAATTATCCACGTGCATTTTTTTTCATGGAAAAAGGTAGAATGATTTGGGCTGATATAAGGTAAATAGAATTTGTGTTGTTGAATTAGAAAGTGTACTTGTATGCCGTGGTCATGATTTCTGCACTTTTTGCATTAAAAGTATAATGGACTTGTATTTTAAGTAGTTTTTTAAAAAACTAACACTGATCAAATTAAATGATGCATTTTTCAGTTTGAAAACTAATATGAGTTCATGTGTTGATATTTTCTTTCTTCTCTCTCCCTCCAACACAGACACTTTTCTAGAGCACATAGTTTGGTATCAACCTTTTATGTTTATTGTCCCAGAAAGCCTTTGAAGTTAAAAAAAAAAAAGTTCTGTGTGTTTGGACATAAGATTACTATTGAGTGTATACTATCAAAACAGGGGAAATCAAACATAAGTTTGAGTATTTACAAAAATTTAAAAGACACTGATTCTCCTTATGCTCACGTAATCACCTTTAATGTGAATGTAGCATTGATACATCCATCATGTAGTGCTTTAAAATAGTCAGCTTGGGGGGTTTTATACTCTATTCTCTATACAATGATGAATTTCCAAAATTTTCCAAAGAAGAAGAGGTAACCTGCCCTGTGATTTGTTTTTGTACTTATTTCTCTAGAGAAGTTGGGATTGGACTGACCTGGTGGTTGAGTTTCATTTTTATTGTATTGTGGACTTGTGACCCAGGCAAATAAAATTTAGGCTTACTCAACTTAAATATCTTAAAATAGCATTTTATTTAGGAAAAGGTGCAGTTTTTCTTTACTGTGGAAGGGTTTTTATCACTAGGAAATGAGTGAGACTATATATTGCTTTGTTATGGAACTTATGCACGGTCATTGAATGCTGGTTAGTGAAAAATCTTGTCAAGAATGCATCATATTTAGGGAAACAAGTTTCAGAACCATTCTACCAAACGCTACTTAAAGGAATAATGTAGAGCAAACACCTGTTGGGGAAGAGGGAGGGGAGAAGCCTGCAGCAGAGGGTTATGCACGGGTCCATTGTTAGTTTGATGGCATTGTCACCCTGAAGTTAACTTTTGGTTTGGTCTTTGTTCCTAGGGTCCATAGGTAATGCACTGAGGAAACATTGTGTGATCATTATTTCCAGTAGTCTTAGAATCTTGTTAGCTTCTAGATGTTAAGTCTAGTTGTAATGTTTACAATCAGTTACAAATATTTGTCGTTTTAGTAACAGAAGCTGAAACCTCTACTTAGGTAAACTGGGCAATTTTAAGTTGGATTTGTAAAATGAAATTAACAAGCTTGTATGTGAGGAAGTAGCCTCCTCTTTCATGTGGTGTGTTGTAGCCGCATTTAAAAGACTCATATGGCAGTTTAGTGTGTTTGAATACTTGAGTACAGTGCTGACGTAGGTGTATTTCAGAAAATCTCCAATAAGTAAACTGGTGGAATATTCAGGAAAGTGGTACACTATGTAGCCAAAATGCTTTTCAGTGTTATTAGAATTATAGAATAGCAGATGGACAGAATACAGATTTTATTTTAAAGACATCTTTGAAGAATTAAGATTTTTAAAGTATTTTTAAAGGAATTAATAGTCAAAATATATACTCCTTATAAAATAATCTTGAAAAATAATTGCAAAACAAATTATCCTTAACCCTACTTCCAAGAGATAGCTAAGAATATAGCAGCATTTGGTGTAGTTCCCATCATAGACACAGATGCAGAGTTGAGATCTATCGTTTTCTGTAACACTTTATATCTTGCTTTTTTCTCACTAAATGTAATATTGAGAACATTTTCTCTTGTCATTCTTAAACAGCTTTAGTGGCCATGTTGTGTGACATTCCATAATGTAATCCTTCTCCCTTTGTTGGACATAGAGGTGGTTCTAGTTTTTACTATGAATAATACTCTAAGAATATAAATAATGCATAAATCTTTGCATTAACAATTTTTTTTTCAGGGTTTGGGAGGAAAATTACATGTCAAAGGATAAAAACCTTTTATAAAATTATTGATGCTTACTGTCAGATTGCTACAATATTTCTGGAACACAGTTTACCCTTCTAATTCAAACCAATCTAAAAGGGACTAGAAACTCTGATAAAGGTTTTTTGATTGAGACTTAAAAAAGATTTTAAAATGTAGCATATCCTTTTGGGGATTAGGTATTTAGCATCAGTTAGAAGTTTAGTATTTATTGTTTGCTTTCAACTCTTGATTAAATATTTAACTAATTTACCAAAGGTGATAGATGTTGCAGGTGGCTGTGAGGATAAGGAAGTAAAAAACTAAAACTAAAGGGACAATGATTTTTAATAAATACAAGCTTAGTATTGTTGGGTTAGAGCTTGTGAGAATGTGCTAAGAACAGATTATTTGTGGTCAGGAGAAACCAGGACAGATACTTAAGAGTGAAAGTGGGTAATGGATTCAATACACTTTATAAAGCAGTAATTGCAGGACAATGACTTGTTCTATCTTTGGCTTGCTAGGGATAGGCAACCTCATCATGAAGCCAAACACTAAAGATTCCTCTGTGAGACCACACCTGAAATACTTTACATGACCATCTTCCTTTAGGTAACCTAGAATCTGAAGATTAAGTCAAGGAAGTGGTTTTAAAGAATGGGGAAAAATAGTGCTGCTATCCTCTATCTTCCTCTTTTTCTTTTTTCCCTTTTTTCCCTTTTATTGTGGTGTCATCATTGAAGAGCATATAGTGATTGGCCAGTAAACAGCAAGCTAAAAAGCCATTGTCCTAAGTGAATGGCAAGGACAGTAGTTACTTAGTGTGAGTGCAAAGTTTCTAACCCAGTGGTATTGAGTATGTACAAGAGAAAATTTAGTATTATCCAAGCCAGTGAAACCCAGGAAAGATGCAGTAATAGACCTGATCTTGACATTTATCTGTACTAGTTAGGTGAAAATGAAATGATTGGAAATGAGGGGTTTTTGGTTTTTTTAAAATTTTAACCCTGTTTATAGACTTTTTAAAAAGGATTCCTAAAGTAGGTATTATCCATTAAATTTTATATACGTATATATGTATGTATATATATATATATATATATATATTTTTTTTTTTGCGGTACACGGGCCTCTCACTGTTGTGGCCTCTCCCGTTGCGGAGCACAGGCTCCAGACGCCCAGGCCCAGCAGCCATGGCTCACAGGCCCAGCTGCTCCGCGGCATGTGGGATCTTCCCGGACCGGGGCACGAACCCGTGTCCCCTGCATCGGCAGGCGGACTCGCAACCACTGCACCACCAGGGAAGCCCCATACATATATATTTTAAAGGTCAGCTGGTAGGTCTCAGTATGTTAGGTGTATTTTTTGACCTCTGCTTTAATTTTTTTTTTCCTATAAATTTATTTATTTATTCATTTTTGGCTGTGTTGGGTCTTCGTTGCTGTGCGCAGGCTTTCTCTAGTTGCGGTGAGTGGGGGCTACTCTTCGTTGCGGTGCGCGGGCTTCTCATTGCGGTGGCTTCCCTTTGTTGCGGAGCACGGGCTCTAGACGTGCAGGCTTCAGTAGTTGTGGCACGTGGGCTCAGTAGTTGTGGCTCGTGGGCTCTAGAGCTCAGGCTCAGTAGTTGTGGCACACTGGCTTAGATGCTCCGCGGCGTGTGGCATCTTCCTGAACCAGGGCTCGAACCCGTGTCCCTTGCATTGGCAGGCAGATTCTTAACCACTGCGCCAACAGGGAAGCCCCTGCTTTAATTATTAAAACAATAAAATATGGTTGATCAGAATAAAAATAATTCACTTACACGGAGTCAATTTAGGATTTCACCTATGAACTGGACTGGAGAGACCTTGATTTGGTAAATTGAGTAGCTTTGATCTTAAAGTAGTATAGGTAATTGTCTCAGTTTTTTTTTATGGTGGCAATTAATATGTGGTGAAATGGTGTATATTTGTATAAAGCAAGTGGAAATGCAAATCAAGGTATTAGTTGCTTAAATGGTAGATGTGGAGTGACCTGCAGTGTTCTGTTGAGCTATGTGGCTTTAAAAGTTTATCCTATACCTTTTTTATGACTTGACAGTTAATTTCTTTGTGTTTTAAACCATGTGGTGATTCCAGAAAACATAATGTGAGTTAATTGCAGTATTCTTTTTTCAGTCTTCATGGGTCAGGATTTCTAATACCAGGATTATTAAGATGACTAGATGACCAGTTTTACTTTGTACTGTTGGCAAAGTTAATATATGACAGTGTTTAGAGCAATGGCTAGTATGCATAAAGCTACATTAAATGTCTTTATTATTATCACCACCACTCTTTGGAGATAAGACAACTCTGAGAGGGAAAACTGGAGAGAAGTTGATTAACCTGAAAACTGGATAATTGATCCTAAAATTGTGAGATAAGGACATGTAGTCTGTATGTATGGAAGAAGAAACTTCCAGAATAGTAAAAGCTATTGAAATGGAAGCATGTCTCTGAATATGGTATAATGAATATAGAATTGGAAACAAGGAACAGTAGCTCTTTCCCCGGTAATAAGTGGTATATGTGTATTATAATACATTTGGGAAAGATAGGAACATGTAAAGAAAAAAGTCATGTATCTTTTCACTGCCTAGAGATAGCCACATCTAATATATTATGTATTTTCTTTTTCTGTAAGAAAATATACACATAAAAATTTGAATCATATTGTACATGCAGTTTTTGAGCCTGTGAAATACACTGAAGTCCTCTGGATTGTTGAATCGGTGTTGGCGTCATTGTCCATCCTTAGTATCCACTTGTCTTTCTAGTTCACATATCCAGTAGTCCCTTCTTAATAAAGAAAATGTCTTATATCTGTTGCTTATATTTGCCTTACTTGTTTAGTCCTCAGTTTACTGCTAGAACAAGCATGTTTTTAGGCTCTCATTTCTAATGTGGAGGGGAAAGAATGGTCACTTGATTAAAGAAGCAGGTCTTTGTGGTGCTGGTTGGTGAAGGGAGGAATCTTTTTAAGATCACATTCAGGTGGGTGGGGTTTTTTAGTTCTTTGGTTTTGCCTCAAATGGTCTCTTTATCCTGACTTCACTCTTTGGGTGTGTAGGAGTTTGTGCCCCTTGTCATCTGGAAATAGAAGTTTGTTCTAGCACAGTATGTTTGATATGTTTAACAGTGTTTTAGTTAAGATACAAATGTGTTACTTTATTTCATTGTTTTGAAGGCATACTTTTTTTTCACATTTAACATCTCTGAAATTGGTATGCTTCTTTCGTTTGGTGACATTTTCCAGTTATAATGGCTCTTTTCTAGTGGTACATAACTAAGGTACTTTGGTGATGTCACAAATCAGTGAAATGTGCTGATTACTAATTCCCATTATCTGACATCCTGCGACATCCTTAAGCTTTATGTATCCCTCTTCCTCTGGTAGTGAATTTTGATAATCGAATAAATATCACAGTATATTTTTTTCGGTTCATGATTAGAGCAAACATTTACTATGTGCTGGGTATTATTCTGAGTGTGTGTGTGTGTGTGTGTGTGTGTGTGTGTGTGTGTGTGTAGTGAAGTCATTATATAGTCATTTACATGGTAAGATTTATTATATTCTGTAGTTGAGGAATAACTGAAAATATCAGGATATTTAATGTAAGATATCAGGTTATTTCACTTATTAAATGCTATTATTAGCCACTGCAACAAACATTTTAAAATATAATTTAATCCTCACAACCCGTTTGATGAGAGATACGAAAAATTATTATTTAATCTCATTTTACAAATGAGGAAGCTGAAAATCAGGTTAAATAACTTGCCCAGAATTATGACATAAATTGTAAGTGATAGAGCTGGGATTTGAATTCAAGTCTGCCTGACTTCAGTGCCCTTGATTTTAATGACTATACCATTTCTAGCTTTAGAAACTGTAACTTGGATTTTTTTTAACTTTTTGATGGAAGTGGGAGGGAGCAAATTGGGCTTTAGGGGTCTATTTCTATCCTAGGAGACTATAAAATAGTCTGTATCATGTGCTCAAAGAGGATAAAATAATTGATTTTTATTTTTTTGCATATTAAGATGGTGATGGAATTTCCTGACAATGTGTTAAATCTCGATGGGCATCAAAATAATGGTGCACAACTAAAGCAGTTCATTCAGGTAATAGTTTTAAAAATTAATGTTTTAAATGGTGTGTGTGTGCGCGTGTGCGCATGTGTGTGTATGTATGTATGTGTGTTTTAAAGAGTCATTTAAAATTTTACCTGTAAGTATTAATTTTGTTTTACCTAGGACTCTTTAGGTCTTAAGATTGCAGTGAGGTTGCTTTCTTTTACTATTGTTCCAGGTATATTTACATACCTGTGATGTGAAAGATTTGGTGGTGGTGTGTTATCATGTTACATGTCTGTAAGGCTTTAATTTCACCAGTTTAAATTTAGTTTAAATTTAATTTCCCTGTTTTTAGAAGGTAGAGCAGACAGCTTTTCATTGAGAACTTCGTTTTTTTCTGTAGTAATTGTTTTGTTCAGTAAAAAAAATTAATCTTGTATAGTGAATTTTCTGATTTTTATTTGTTTTTTAATTTAATTTTTTATTGAAGTATAGTTGATTTACAATGTTGTGCTAATTTCTGCTGTACAGCACAGTGACTCAGTTATACACATATATATGTTCTTTATATTCTTTTGCATTATGGTTTATCCCAGGAGATTGGATATAGTTCCCTGTGCTATACAGTAGGACCTTGTTTATCCATTCTAAATGTAATAGTTTGCATCTACTAACCCAAAACTCCCAGTCTTATTTCATTATTAAACAGTGTGATACTTTGTAAATACACTATATATGATCAAGGTAAAGGAAGATAAATGGTTACTTTATTTCAAAATTCTATTTCAACTTTTGGAGAAAACTTTGAATTAAAGGTTAATAGTAAATGTGAGAATATCCTTTTTGGGAGTTATCTTACTTTCTCATCTGTTTTTTTTTTTTGTAAACTGGAGGTATTACTTGTAGTATAACTATAACTCCATCTAAGTAGAAGTTATTTATGAGTTTTGCCCATTTCTCTACAGCTATGGTTCTCAGTCATTTCTCTTCCTTGTCATAACCAACAGATAACATTCATATGCACCAGCATTTTAGTTACTCACTGCAGGCTCCTACATAGGTAAGATAGGCCTTGTTCTCTCCCACTAATCCATGACATACCTGCCCATACCTCCAGGTTGAGAATTGCTGCTCTACATGATCACTATCCTGACTTGACTTGTGTAGCTAAATGTAGTGTGTTGCTAAAGGTTGAGAAAAAGACATGGTAAAGCTGCTTTGTGTCTTTATTCTTTTCTTTCTTTCCTTTCTGAAATTTTTTATTTTAAGTGAGAGTACTAAGCTTAATGCACATTTGACAGGCACTAAATTTCCACATGCAGGGCTTCTTTTTCCTATGCTGGGTCACATACTGCATAGCCCTGTCATCCTAAGTGGAGTTTTTTATACCCTAGATTCTAGAACGGGGATTTGTGGAGCAAACTCAGTACAGCATGGACAAGGCCGACTGCCTTGCCTTACTGACTCAGTTGCAGATAGAGATGGCAAGCCCTGCCCAGGCTGTACTCACTGCACAAGGATAGGAACCAGAAAGAGTGGTGAAAGAGTCATTTCATGTCTTTCTTACAAACTCTATTTTTCTTTCCCTCTTCTCTCAGCGACATAGTATGCTTAAGCAGCAAGATCTAAGTATTGCCATGGTGGTGACATCGCGTGAAGTCTTGAGCGCACTTTCTCAGCTTGTCCCATGTGTTGGTTGTCGTCGAAGTGTGGAGCGCCTCTTTTCCCAGCTTGTAGAGTCTGGAAATCCTGCCCTTGAACCCCTGACTGTGGGGCCCAAGGGAGTCCTATCTGTAACTCGAAGCTGCATGACTGATGCAAAGAAACTTTATACATTATTTTATGTACATGGGTGAGTATAATCAATTAAGAAACAATGAGTTTGTTAAATTTTTAAACTTGGTGACAGTGGCAGCTTTTTTTCTAAATTTGGTTGGGGCAAAGCTTGAGTCCAGATTCAACACTTTTATTGAGTAACTCCTATGTGCCAGTGGCTGTAAAGTTTCTTTTCTCATGTGGGGAGAGGCAGGCAGTAAACAAATACATAATTTGTCAAGGATGTTAAGTTACAAAGACAAACCAGTAAGGGAGATAGACAATGAGTGGGTAGAATTCATATGGAGAGTGGTCAGGGAAGGCCTCTCTGATAAAATGACATTGAATATAGATTTGAATGAAGTGAGTGAAGCATGTAGATATCTGGGGGAAGGCAAAGAAGGAGCAGCAAATGTAAAGGTTCAGAGGTGGGAGTTTTCCTGGAATGTTTGAAGAACAGCAAGGGAGCCATTGTGGCTGGAGCCAGATGAATGAAGGGAATGGTAATAAAAGATGAGGTCACAGGAGTACTAAAAGGCCTAATTATGGAGTGCCATCTTGAGGTCTTTTGTATTTTTAACTCTGAGATGGGAAGATTTGGGAAGGTTTTGAGCAGAGGAATACATGGTCTCCCTTGAAGTTTTGCTTACTGTCACCTCTGTGTTGAGAATAAGTAGAAGGGTCATGGAAGGGTGGAGAAACAGGCTTGTTTAATATAGTCCATGCAAGAAATAATAGTGACCAGTATAGTGGCCACGGAGATAATGAGGAATGGTTGGATCCTGGATATATTTTGAGGAATGAGCCAACAGGATTTCTGGGTAGATTGGATATGGAGGAGGGCATCAAGGATGATTCCCAGATTTGGGGTCTAAAGAGCAGGACAGATGGTTTCCATTTCCTGAAGTGGGTAGGCCTGGAGGAGAGAGGAGCACTTTTGCAGAACTCACTTTTGGATGTGTTAATTTGAGATAGCAGTTGGACGTCCAGGTAGAGTTCAGAGAGTTCTGGCCTAGAGATATAAATTTGTGTCATCAACATATATATAGTATTTATATGTATATTTAAACCCATGAGATGAGATGTGATCACCAAAGGGTAAGTGTAAATAGGAAAAGAGAAGAGGTCTGAAGACCAAACCTACTTTGAGGTGGTGGTAGAGACTTCGGATTTTTACTCTCCCTCAGAAAAGAAGCCTTGGAGGGTTTTTGAATCGAGAAATAACATAATGTGATTTTTGTTTTGAAAAGATGACTCCAGCTGCTAAGTGAAACATAGTGTGTAAAGGCAAACTGTAGAAGCAAAGAGACCATTTGGGAGGCCAGTTGTTGCAGTTGATTAAGCTAGAGAGGCGAGTTGGACAAGGGTGGTAACGGTGGAGGTGATGAGACATGATTTGATTCTGAATATATTTAAAAGTTAGAGTTGACAAGCTTTGCTGATTGGATGCAGGGTTTGGATAGTTAGCCTTATGTATTTCTATATTTGCATAAAATTTCTGTTGAAGGCTCCTCATCAGGGATAGTGTATATACCGTATCTTTTATTGTTTATAGTGTATCTTTTAGTGTATATAGTGTATCTTTTATTGTTTCCTTTTTTTTTTTTTTTTGGCCGTACTACGTGGCTTGTGGGATTTTATAATAGTTCCCCGACCAGGGATTGAACCCGGGCTGTTAGCAGTGAGAGCACGGAGTCCTAACCACTGGACCGCCAGGGAATTCCCAAGGATAGTGTATGTTTAGATATCTAATGTTTGGACAAGGGAGTATGGCTGAGAGTCAGGTAGCAATCAGTCATAAAATATTTGAGTGCCAGGCACACTGCTAGATACAATGCAGATGCAGGGATGAATGAGACACGTGTAGTCTAGGGGCAAGAGTATGTTGAATAGGGCAGGTCTTCAATGTTTCGATAGGCTGTGAATGGAAAGGGAATATAAATGTACTGACTCTTGGGTTAGAGTTTGATGAGAAATTTTCAAAGTAAGTGATATGTCTAATACTTTACATATACTTCTCACTAAAAGGCATAGAGATTTTGAAAATTCTAAAGAAAAGTTAATATTAATCAAACCTTTAATGTTTTATTTTTAATTAGGTCCAAACTAAATGACATGATAGATGCTATTCCAAAAAGTAAAAAGAACAAGAGATGTCAGTTGCACTCCTTAGATACGCACAAACCAAAACCTTTGGGGTAAGTAGAAATGATTATCAGGATGCTTTGTCGGTGTTAAGATTATAAATGTTGATCACATTTGGTGAAAAGAAAAGAAGCCCTGCTAGTTTTATTTCATTAATTGTTTACACTGTAACATAAAAACCACTTAATTGGTCAAAATAAATGTCTCCTGGTTCTGTAGGCCTTTTTGCATTGGGACTACATAGGTTTGATTTTTTTTTTTTAAGTTTTTTTTTTCCTTGTATTAAATATGTTTCAGAGAAAGGAGGTTGAGATCTTTGTGGAAATTTATGTAGCCAATATTAAATTTTTCAAAGTCGTGGTATCGTTTTTTTAATCTATGTAATAGTCATAATGTATAAATTATTTTTCTTGTCTTCCTTGTCTCTAGGTCTCCCTAATAATTTATCAAGGATTTAAAAAAAAATCTTGAATCAGTTATAGCAATGTGAATTTATGTAACTAACTTGCAGTTTTCTTCTTGGTTAGGAGCTACAGTGTCCAAGGCTGCTTCTGCCCCCAGAAGCAGCACAGTGTCACAGTTGCCCCTTCAAAATTGCTTGGGGTTGGGGGTGGTAAGGAGAAGCAGTGGAATTTGAAGGGAGTTTCTAAGAAGTAACTTTTGTTTGGGGAGAGAATGAGATGATGTAAAACTATACTTCTGAATTAATTTTAAAAATTAGTTTATTTTGGATATCTCATTAGTAGTGTTGACACCATTGTTAAATTGACATTTTCCGCTCTGGTAAAAAGACCTAGGTGACCAGGTGGTGGTGTGTTAATAGTTAATAATCCTTTTTTTTTTCTATACTCAGGAACAAAAAAGTTTTTAAACTTTTATTATGAAAACTGTCAAACACATAGAAAAGTAGAGAGACTATACAAGGACCCTCTTACCCCCAAATACCTTCACCTAGACTCAGTAGTTATCAAGATTTGCCACATTTATTTCATTTGTTCACCTTTTCCTTTGCTGAAGTTTTTTTTTTTTTTTTTCCTCGGTACGCGGGCCTCTCACTGCCGTGGCCTCTCCCGTTGCGGAGCACAGGCTCCGGACACACAGGCTCAGTGGCCGTGGCTCACGGGCCCAGCCGCTCCGCGGCATGTGGGATCTTCCCAGACCAGGGCACGAACCCGTGTCCCCTGCATGAGCAGGCGGACTCTCAACCACTGTGCCACCAGGCAAGCCCTGCTGAAGTATTTTAAAGCAAGTTCCAGGCATCATGTTATTTTACTACTACATATTTCCACATTCATCTCTGAATGCAGTGATATTTTCTTTCATGACAGTGCCATTGTAACACCTAACAAAACTTTTAACTATAATAATCTAATACCCAGTTCATATTCAGATTTCCCCAACTCTCTCTAAAAGTGTCTTCTTACACTGATTTGTTAGAATCAAGATCTAAACAAGAACCACACTTTATATGATTTCTAAGTGTGAGAGCTCTGAACCCAGTAAAGCTCTACACAACCTAAAGTGCTTATCTAAGGATAATTATTTCATATACCTGATTTACCAATGTCTTTAAAGAATTCCTGACTTTCTGAATGCAGAATCCATTCTAATTTTCTCATTAGACAGTAACCTTTTCTGAATAACCTGTTGACTAAAGCCACAGAGTAGTATGATATAATACAAAGGCTGCCTTCTGTGTTTTTGTTATGAATATTCTTCATTGAGGAGCTGAAAAGCAACAGCTACCCCAACATCTTAAACATCTGTGCTCATTGCCACCTTCCTTCAAAGACCAGTCCTTCCACTTTTGCTCCAGATTCCACCTCTTCTCTTTTTCTCTCTGACTTTGCTTCATCAGTTATCTACTTTTATTAAATTGACATACAGCTATGTTTTCCTATATTTCAGCTTAAAAACAAAAAACAGTCCTCCACAGACTTCACATCCTGCTTCAGCTCTAGCCCCACCACATGGGAAGACAAATGTTTTGCAAGGTTGTTTGCTGAGTTATGCAGTCAGTGTGAGTGGAGTTAGTTAAGCAACACCTCCTAAGGTAGCTTCAGTTATTCCCACAAGCCATGTAGATAGCAGGCCAGAGAGTTTAGTCTGCTTAGCCAAGACTTCTCCTCCACTTTGGATGGTCACTGCCATTCTATGCTACTATGACTTTTCTTTTTATATTTTCCCTGTGTTGTTCCCCCCTTTCTCTCTCTAGATTTTCTTCAGGGGAAAGTGTAATACAGTTAATTACCTTTTAGCCTAATCAGTAGTAACAATCTAGTTCAGTTTTCTTGAGAGTATTCTCACATTCATGCAAATAAACCCAAGTTATTGTCTGTCTGGGAGTAAGTGCGAGGTCTGAAAGAAAGGTCTAGGCCAGAGTTGTAGGCCTGTAGCTGATGAATGATATACAGTTGACTCTTTTTTTAAAAAAATTAATTTATTTATTTGGCTGCGTCGGGTCTTGGTTGCGGCGCGTGGGATCTTCGTTGGGGCATGTGGGATCTTCGTTGCAGCACGCAGGCTTCAGAGCGCCTGGGCTCAGTACAGTAGTTGTGGTGCGCGGGCTTAGTTGCCTTGCAGCATGTGGGAATCTTAGTTCTCCGACCAGGGATCGAACCCGCATCCCCTGCATTGGAAAGCAGATTCTTAACCACTGGACTACCAGGGAAGTCCCTACAGTTGACTGGAACAGTGCAGGGGTTAGGAGCACCGACCCTCCACGCAATGGAAAATTTGTGTAACTTCTAGTTGGCCCTTTGTATACATGGTTCCTTCGTATCCTCAGATTCCACGAACTGCAAATTGTGTAGTACTGTGGTATTTACTACTGAAAACAATCCGTGCATAAGTGGACCTGCGCAATTCAGCCTCATGTTGTTCAACTGTATAAGATCACCTAGAGGAAGAGTAGAGTAGTAGAAAAGAATGCTGAGGAATTCAGTTTAATGGTAGAAAGAATAAGCCTAAAGAAACTCGAGAAAGAATCGCCAGAGAGGTAGGAGGAAGCCAAGGGAAAAGAGTGTGGGGCGGCGGGGGGCGGGCGGTGGTTGGTAAGCTGTGTTGAAGGTTGCTGAGTTATCAGGGACCCAAAAGTGTCTGTTGGATATAGCAACACTGAGATAATTGGTGATCTTGATGAGCAGATCTGTGGCTGAATGGAAACAATCTAGATCAGCATGGGTAGAAAAGTGCATGCAGTGCAAGGTTGTAATGGGTTAAACTGTGAGTGGAAGGTGTGGGAGTAGAACAAGGAAGTGAAAAGACTTCCTTTTTTAGAGAGCTTGATCTTGAAAGGAAGGAGTGATATAAAGACATTTGGTCTGGAGAGATTATGGATAAAATCTTGATTTGAGCTGTAGAAATTTTTTTCAAGCTTTTTTTAGAATAATGCTTTCACATTCTGATGGTATAATAATCATTCCCCAGCTCTGATTTCATGAACCTTTTCCTCAATAATGAGAACTTGAGTTTGAGAGTTACTCAGTTTTAGATTATGGATCACTCAGGCATAGAAAATTGCAAATTTGGGAGATGAGAATAGAAGGATATAAGATGCAGGGCAGAGCAGGAATTGAGGTTTTTGTTTCAAAAATAAGGAACATTGATCCTTGGCCTGAGCCCTTGTGAGATGGGAGTAGGGAGCTGAATTGTACGTATGACCTTATAGGGTGGGCAGGGGGTTGAGAAATACTTATTTAGGTATATAGAGTAGGTTAAGTAAAGATTCAGAAGTTCTTCCATCTCAAGCATCCCAGGTAATGAATTTCTAGGACTGTAGTGAGACCCTGCAGAAGAACAGGCAGGAGCCAGTTGTTCAGAATCATGAAAAATCAAGAAGACTATCATTGAATGGAATATAGAAACATATTTCTCTTGGAATGCACATCTGCAGCCAAGCAAAATGCATGACCAGTGCCACATTGCAACCTGTGGGGGAGGGAGAGTCTGGGAAGTTTTTAGGAAGTTTTCAAAAAATTATTTGTATAGTACTTACTACTAATTTAGGCTGTGTAAAGTGTTCATCTTAGTATGCTATCTTTATTTTAGTAAAAATAAAAATTTATTTACTATAATTAGATTAATCTGTGACTTTCCCAGTTACTTGTAAATGTGAAGGTAGATAAGAATTTTGTTGCCATGGGCTAGCTATAAAATCACATTAAGTAGATCAACACTTTTTAGTATTTTCAATTTGTGGAAGATTGATCCATGTTTATAGGTGAAAATATTTTATTTTTTTTCAGCCCTTTTGAGTTTAAAACATTCCAAGTAGATTTGCTCATAAAATGCTTAGTATTTTAACCAGTTACTATCTTGATAAGTGTAAATGTTGTTAAATTATATCAGGTAAACTTAATAGTTGAGCAGAAGTTTTTGTATAAAGATATGAGCACCTGTCTAAGTAACATTTTAATATGGTTAAATATGTAATTATATACAAATTTGCAAACTTATCGTACTAATATCTTAATGTATTAAAGAGTTCATGATTTTAATTTAGACTATAGAAATTATTCCTTCAGATTATCTCAGTGTCACTAAGCTTTGTACTGTACTGTACTACAGTGAAGGGAGCAGTAGCAGTTTCAGTTCAGAGAAGTTAAGTACATATAAGAGAAGTAGTGAAGACCACAGGAAGGACAGCAAGTGTAGGATCATTTTCCATTATGGACCTTTCCAGGGAACAGCCAGGTAAAATCAAGCAATCCTTTACTCACCTTTTTTAAATGTTTTACCCTTGTATATTCCTTCTTCTCACTAAGATTTGATTCTTTCTGCAGAGGTTGTTGGATGGACGTATGGGAACTAATGTCCCAAGAATGCAGGGATGAAGTAGTTTTAATTGACTCTAGTTGTCTTTTGGAAACACTAGAAACGTATCTGCGAAAACACAGGTAAGTCCAAAGATCATCATGGTGTAGTTGGAAGGCGCCTTAGCTGTCAGTCTTCCAGACTGACCTGTCACTGACCTTCTTCACATAATAGTACTCCAGCCTTCCCGTTAATACCTGACGTGAGGCGGAGTTTAATGTTAGGGTAGGCAGTTCCTTTATAGGATGACTCTCAGTGTTGGCTGACTTGTGTTAGGCCAGCATTTCCATTTTTTGTAATTTCTACCTGTTGGTTCCAGGCCAGCCTTTCAAGAAACGCACAATAACTGTAAATCAAGTAAAGTGTACTTAATCACTGTGGAAATTCTAGTACTCCTTGTTTTTATGATAGAAGCATTTCATGATGTCATTTTTCAAAATTAAAGTTAAAATAGCAGCTTTTACTTAGTAGTATTTTGAATTAATTTTCTTTAATTGTGAAGACCTAAAAATAGAGTTGGAATTCATGTGCTTCCTGTACTATAAAAGTAACTTCAGATTTTTCTTTTTAGAATACTACTTTACAAAGGAATTTTCTAAGTGTCATTAACATTTGGAAATTCATAGGGAGGGAGAGTGCAGTAGGAAAGGAAACTGGTAAGGGAGCCATCTAGAGATGGCGTTCTTGGGGGGGAGTTGTACTGTTTTCATATAAATTTGTCACATGTTGGGTTTGTAGTTGTGTGTCCTTTGACTTTGGGAGAGATATACACAATTACTTTGGGGATACTTCTAGAAAACATGTAAATAATAAAAACTGGCATTATCAACACTGATGTTTGTATGGCAATGAGCTAATGACTTTACCTGCATACTAAGTTTATTAAGGGTTTTTTTTTTTTAGAATTACAAACTTTCTTGTTTTTTGCCTTAGTTGATTATACCTAAGAGAGTAGAGAATATGTCAATTATTTGGAGTTTGGGAGGGGGATTTTTAACGGTAAAACATAAATGTATAGGTCTGTTATAGATTCCTTTCTCTTTCAATATGAATTGATCCTTGTATTCAATATGAATTGGTCCCCAAAAGATAGCTTTTTCGGGTGATAAATTACTAGTTACTATAGCTAATGTTTTGGAATTTCCTATATTGGTTTTAGATATTTCCTGTGTTTAAGGGGCAGTAATTTATAAGAAAGGTGGAGTCCATTTTATAAATATGTTAAGGATGAGGGGAGAAGTACAATTAAGAGAGCAATTAAGGGAGATTGCATTGAATCTGGGTTCTACTGATTATAACTTTGTACAAATTCCTTTTCTGTGCCTCAGTGTTTTTCTTTTTTAAGACAAAAATAATGATAGAAATGGTCTTAATAGGAAATTTGTCGTGAGGATTGATGATACATAATAAGACTTACTTAGAACAGTATCTGGCACGCAGTAAGTGCATCAGTGAACCTTTGCATGCCAGATTTGCAAGTCCTTGTTAATCTTGTGTATCTAGTTGTTTTAGGTACAGGTTGAGTTTTTGAGGTACAGTCAGTTGAAAATGATTTCTAAACGTCTGAATAATGGACCTTCTTGGCACTTCTACTTTATTTAGGGGACTTTTCTGAGCACTTTATAATAAAGATTTTATAACACTATTTAGCCAGTTAAATTTTATGATAGTACATTATTGGAAATGAGGTGTTAGGAAACTGAAACCTCTGAATTAAGAAAATTTTTTTTTTTTTTTTTTGTGGTACGCGGGCCTCTCACTGTTGTGGCCTCTCCCGTTGCGGAGCACAGGCTCCGGACGCGCAGGCTCAGCGGCCATGGCTCTCGGGCCTAGACGCTCCGCGGCATGTGGGATCTTCCCAGACTGGGGCACGAACCCGTGTCCCCTGCATTGGCAGGCAGACTCTCAACCACTGCGCCACTGGGGAAGCCCAAGAAAATGTTTTTTAAATTTGTGTGCAAGGTTACTTTTGAAAACAGGAAAAATCACTTTCATTCTTGTGGCTTACATATAAATTTTTGAATTGCTGTTTACTTATGTTACTTATGATTACGTACAAACATATTAGACTGAGGATTTAAAGCAGTAAGATATGGGGAAAATATTTCAAGTTTCATTATTGGTACTGTATGACATTTAACCATTTATTTACTCAAAAATCTAAACTTACATTATAGCTTGAAAACGCGGAAGTATTTTTATTTCTGTGTCCGTGACCATTTCTCCCACCAAGGGGAAGATTTTTTTTAATTGTGATAAAAAAACATAACTTATACTTGCCCTCTTAACAGTTTTTAAGTGTTCAGTACAGTATTGTTAACTATTTGCTCATTGTTGTACAGTGGATCTCTAGAATTTTTTCATGTAGCATGACTGAAGCTATACCACATCCATTGAACAATAACTCCTCATTTACCCCTCCCCTCACCCACCGCAAGCCACCATTCTGTTTTTTTGTTACTTTCAGTTTAGTTACTTTATATAACTCATGTGAGTGGAATCGTGCAGTATTTGTCTTTTTGTGTCTGACTTATTTCACTTAGCATAATGTCCATAAGGTTCATCCTCGTTGTAACAGATGACAGAATTTTCTTCTTTTTGAGGATGAATAATGTTCCATTGTATGTATACACCACATTCACCTGTCAGTGGACATTTAGGTTGTTCCCACATCTTGGCTATTGTGAACAATGCTGCAGTGAACATGAGTGTGTGCAAAAAGCTCTTCGAGATCCTGTTTTTAATTCTTTTGTATATATTCCCAGAACTAGGATTGCTCGATTATATGATAGCTCTGTGTTTAATTTTTTGAAGAAATGCTGTACTATTGGATTGGCCAAAAGGTTCATTCTGGTTTTTCTGTACAATGTCACGGAAAAACCCAAACGAACTTTTTGGCCAACCCAATATAATATTTGCCATGCTGGCAGCACCATTTTACAATCCCATCAACAGTGTGCAAGGGTTCCAGTTTCTCCAGATCCTTGCCAACACTTGCTATTTTCTAATTTTTTGATAGTGGCCATACAGTGGGTTTGAGGTGATATTGTGTGATTTTGATTTGCATTTCCCTGATGATTAGTGATATTGAGCATTTTGTCATATGCTTATTAGTTATTTGTATATCTTCTTTGGAGAAATGTCTATTCATGTCCTTTGTCCATTTTTTAATCAGGTTCTTTTTTTGTTTGTTTTGTTATTGAGTTGTAAGAGTTCTTTATTTATTCTGGATGTTAACCCCTTATCCAGTATATGGTTTGTAAATATTTTCTCCATTCCATAGGTTGTCCTTCACTCTATTCATTGTTTCCTTTGCTACACAGAAGTTTTTAAGTTTGATATAGTCTCATTTGTCTATTTTTTCTTTTGTTCCCTGTGCTTTTGATGCCATATCCAAGAAATCATCATCTATTCCATTATTATGTTTTCTTCTAGGGCTTTTATAGTTTCAGGTCTTAATGTTTAGGTCTTTAACCCATTTTGGGTTAATTTTTGTATATTTCTGTGTCTATTTTTTAAGCATTAGTGAAACATAATGATTTAACTTTACTTGTCAACATTATTGCCTCTGTTCACAAAATGGGCTTAGAGCTTCTGTTTTAACATATATTCATTTCATTTCACGTCCATCCTTAAAGAAGCCTTCTGTAATTCCCATAACTAGAATTCAACTTTCCTGTGTGCGTGCATGCACACACACCCACACACGCATGCACGCACACAGTGGACTAGTACTCAGTCATAGAAAAGAATGAAATAATGCCATTTGCAGCAACATGGATGGACCTAGAGATTATCATACTAAGTGAAGTAAATCAGAAAGACAAATACCATATGATATCACTTGTATGTGGAATCTAAAATATGATACAGTAAAACATTTACAGAACAGAAACAGGCTCACAGACGTAGAAAACAGAAACAGGCTCACAGACGTAGACAAATTCATGGTTACCGAAGGGTGAAGGGAATAGAGGAGGGATAAATTAGGAGTTTGGGATTAGCAGATACAAACTACTATATATAAAATAGATAAACAAGGTCCTACTGTCTAGCACAGGGAACAATATTCAATATTCTGTAATAAACCATAATGGAAAAGAATATATATATTTATATATCTGAATCACTTTGCTGTACACCAGAAGCTAACACAACATTGTAAGTCAACTGTACTTCAATTAAAAAAAAAAAAAGTCCATTATATATCTGGTGTGTATAGGGGGGCGGGGTAGAGTAGAGGGACCATGAAGGGAGAGGTGAATCTTGGGAAATAAGGCTGGAAATAGTAGATTGGGTAAGAGAAGTCATTGAAGGCCTTAATGGGTTTGAACTTTATTCATAAACAGTGGGGAGTTTTTTAAGCTGAGATTGAGGCAATGGGATTTGTTTAAAAAAATTATTTTGGTATGAGAGATGCATTAGAGCTAGTAAGAGTGGAAGCAGGGAAACCTGTTAAGCATTTTTAAAAACTGTCTAGGCAATTGAAAAGAATTGACCTTCAAGGGAATTTTAGAAAGAATTGATACCAATTGACTCCACCCCTAAAAGCAGGACCTAAGGAGGAGTTGGAATTAACTGAGGTTTCATCCTGGGTGACTGTGTGAATGGTGATTTCTTTTTTTTGTATTGCATTTTATTTTATTTATTTATTTTTTATCATCTTTATTGGAGTATAATTGCTTTACAATGGTGTGTTAGTTTCTGCTTTATAACAAAGTTAATCAGCTATATGTATACATATATCCCCATATTGAATGGTGATTTCTTAACACAGATGGAAGGGAACATAAGAAGGGAACCGTGTTGCCCTTGGGTTTGGACAACAAATTTAATGTGTTGCCTTTTGGACATCTGTGTTGCTGCCCATTTTTTCTATATGGGTCTGGTCCTCAGGCAAGGACAGAGACTTGAGCAGAGCTGTAGAGTCGAGAGTCAGACATGTTGACTGAAGCTATGGGAATAGATAAGCTCATGTGGGTAGATGAATCTAAATCAAAGAGAGCAAAATTTCCTCATTCCACCACAGCTGATCTTCTCAGAGTTATGAATATTGTGAGCCTGCCTTTTTCGCCAGACCGAATTCTTCCTTATTTCAGGAATTCAAAAATAAAGAAACCAGGCTTTATTCTTTTTTCTTTCTGATTGAATAGTGAATTATATGTACATGATACGTTACTGTTGATTTTATTTGCATTTCTTTGATTACTATTGATGCTCTTTATAGTGGAATATATTGCCCACCACCTTAAGTTACTTCTCTGTAAATTGCTCGGTCGTAGTCCTAATTCTATTATTTGTGAGTTATTTTCAATTGTTTATAAAGTTGTATTTAAAAAAAAATGGTTTCTAAAAGAAAACTTTTCTACATCCTTCTACATTCACATGCTCTTCTGTACTTTTACCACATTTTGTACAGTCAAGTTTAAACCACATTTCTACATATATGTTGTCTATATTATGACTGAGTGTTGAGAAACATGCATTTTCTTTTGGAGGAAAGAATTTGACATTTTGGAAATTACCAGTAAAGTAAAAATTACATGTACCACTTTCCCATTCTTCTTGCCCTTCCCACCCCACATACTTAGCTGGTGATGTATTAAAATGTAAAAGTTTGAATCAAGGTGTACTGGCTGAAGATACCAACTATCTTCAGGGGCTGAAAGGAGAGGGATCCTAGAGTCATTGGTTGGTAGCCTCTGTTGTTTTATTTTCTGACCTGCACAAATAGCTCTTGAAGTGAAGATAAGCTAGTCCTTGGCAACTAATATTTTCTGGCCATGTATTTTATGCACTAACAGGTATTTACCTGCCTCATTCTTTTAGGCCCATGTGTTTCTCTAGTTTAAAAAGCATTTGCAAATGGAGATCTAGCTATACCCATGTAATTCCTAAATGTGTATTTACCTTATATGTGTATGTTTTCAATGTGTGTATGGAGGCTTTTTTTAATGCTCTATATGGGAGGGGAGTGTCATTGTCTAGTACACTGTTATATACCTCATGAAATAATTACACAGCCAGTTCTTAATTTTGAGGTTTTTCTTTTCAACAGGTTTTGCACTGATTGCAAAAATAAAGTCCTCCGAGCATACAATATCCTTATTGGTGAACTTGATTGCAGCAAAGAGAAGGGCTACTGTGCTGCACTTTATGAAGGCTTGCGGTGCTGTCCACATGAGCGACACATACATGTTTGCTGTGAGACAGACTTCATTGCACATCTTTTGGGTCGTGCTGAGCCAGAGTTCGCAGGAGGGTATGAGTATGTAATTTGCTAGAATGGGCTATCTAGCGCTTTGCTTCATTTTATCCTTCTGCCTCAGTACACATGATACATGTATAAATTAAAGTGTGCCTGTAAAGATTTTGCTTTCTTTAAAATATGCATTTAGTTGACTGAGTAAAAACAGGGAGAAAATGTCGATCAGTTGTCTTCTCCTTGTTGCTTGAAGTAGGCAGGCTTTTTTTGGCTTTCATTATTATAGCTTATCATTTTCACTTGAAAATGATTAGAAGGGATTTTTTTCCCCCTCCATCCATGCGTTTCCATGTTTAAATTTTGTTTATAATGATGGTTTTTGCATAGGAAGTGAGATCTTTGCAGCAGGGGGTTAAGAAATACTTCATTGAATGTAATTCATGAACTGTGTATATTATTACTAAATTATATAGGAAGCTAAAATTTTATCTCTGGCTTTGTTGTAAAAAGAAAATCAAAAAAGTTATTCACAATAAATTGAACCCACCTCCCCTTGTGTTTTGTGTATCAACTCTCATTTGAGTGCCTACTTTCTGCTAGGCATTCAGAATACAAACACTCCTTTTATCACTGAAGTTCATGAACACTTCTACTGAAGACTGGCCTAGAGGGCTTTTGCCCATGATTGAATCACTTTGGTGGTATTGTCTTTCTCCTCAAAAAAAAGAACAGAAACCAAACAGGCATTTGCGGTAATTGGAAGGTGAACTGTCATGCCTACTTGAGCTGGACACTTAACATATGATGACTTCTCTGTGCTCCGGAAAACATCTCTTTAGGGCCAGTTCCTGAATTACCTTATGTTTAGCAATATTAAGGCTGAGTTCTACCTGCATGTGTATTTCTCATTGGTTTTATACATGTGTGCTCGTGTATTTATATATACATTGAGTTTGAATGTATAACTGTCTTGTTATTAGTTTGTTACTAGGCATGCAGACTGTGTTTAAAACCTGAACTTGCACAGGTGTTATCCATCTTTTACTGTTTCAGCTTAAGGGTATTAGGAAATATGTGTGATTTATTCTCCTTTATAGGAGAAGAGAAAGGCATGCTAAGACAATAGATATAGCTCAAGAAGAAGTTCTGACCTGCTTGGGAATTCATCTTTATGAAAGACTGCATCGAATCTGGCAAAAACTACGGGCAGAAGAGCAGACGTGGCAGATGCTTTTCTATCTTGGTGTTGATGCTTTACGCAAGAGTTTTGAGGTAAGAACAGTGGACTGCTTCAGTGTCCAGATTGCTTAGTTAAGTTATTGGACTGAATCTTAATCACCACTCTTACCTTGCCTTAGCTGTGATCTACTGGTCATGGCTTTTGGGGGGTTAGGAGAGGAGTTTGCTGGGGAACTGAAATTTAGAAGTTGTTTATGGATTTTTTTTCTTTGTTTTTTAATCCTGTTCCTCTGCCAGCCTTGATTTTTAGACATTCTGAAAGTAGAAAACTGAAATTGATGATTATTTAATGAGAAGCTGCTATGAAACATAACTGTTGACAAGTTAAAAGCAACCCAAAAATAAGCATCAAAATTAGAAACATTTAATGAGTCCCAGTTTGCCTGCTTCTTTCCGATCATATGGAGTAAATGGTGTCTGAATGCCATGATATGAGAGCTACTTTTTAGAAGCACACTGAAGGCTCTTTATAATGCTGGTATTGGGTTTCATGTTTGTCATTTGGTAACATTATTTTCAGTTATACTCTGTAGAACATAAAGTTTTGGCTAGTGAATATTTTGTTATATTCTAGGGCATGGTTGTAACTCTTTAACTGGTCACCAGTCCTTTTTGAAAATGGTACGAAAGCTATAAACCCTTTTTCAAAAGCCCATCCATGAACTTTAAACACTGTTCTGGGGAGTCTGAGGAGGTTTGTGCTAGTTTTTGCTGAACAGATTTCTTATTCCTTTTCTCTTTGAATGTTTGTGTCTTCAGAAACTAGATCATTTAATCAGGTTAGTCTTCTCATTGTATGAAGAAATAGATGAATATTTACTTTGCTGTGTTAAAATTCTGAAATTTGAAACTAGAATATTTCTGGTTTGAAATTGGAGTATGTGTAAGTCTACCTTTCTGGTAGGAATTAGTTGTATATTCATTTACTGAGTAGATTTTAAGACTGTCATCATTTAAGGTATTAAAATTTAAAATTCTTTGTGGGGACTGCCTGACAAGACACAGCAAAGTAAATATTCATCCATTTCTTCATACAATGAGAAAACTAACCTGACAAAATTGCAGCATGAAATACCAGTTTCTATGTGTGTGATATCATTTAAAATTAACAAGTGAGAATTTCCATGGAAAATAAAGGGAAGTTTGGGCCAGTATTCAGTCTCAGCTTTGTTTTATAATAGATGACTGTGGAAAAAGTACAGGGTATCAGTCGATTGGAACAACTTTGTGAAGAATTTTCAGAGGAGGAACGAGTAAGAGAACTCAAGCAAGAAAAGAAACGCCAAAAACGGAAGAATAGACGAAAAAATAAATGTGTATGTGATATTCCTACTCCCTTACAAACAGCAGATGAAAAGGAAGTAAGCCAAGAGAAGGTAGTATTTCTTGATATTGACTCATAAATATATAGCTTATTTCTAGATTTCAGCACTTTTACTGTGCTTTCCCAGAATGTGGCTCCTTTGGCTTCTTTATTGGCTTTTTTTCTTACTCTAATCTGTATAAACCAAAATCTTTAATGTCGTTTGTTTGTTTTCTAGAGACAATGTTGGCTAGTTAACTTATTACATGACCTTAGTATTCTGCTAGATCATAGTCCAAATGTGAAAAGTTAACTCCATGCATGACCTAGAGCAGTTCTCAACTTTCAGTCTCAGGACGCCTTTGCATTTTTCTGTTTTGTTTTGTTTTTGTTTTTTTGGGCGTGCCACGCAGCATGCGGGATCCTAATTCCCCTACCAGGGATCGAACCCATGCCCCCTGCATTGGAAGTGTGGAGTCCCAACCACTGGACCGCCAGGGAATTCCCTTCTTTGCATTGTTAAAAATTGGGGAGCCCAGTGAGCTTTTGTTTATGTGGGTTATACTTATCAGCATTTAGTGTATTAGAAATTAAAATGGACAAATTTAAAGTTATTTATTATTCTTTTAAAAATAATAAGCCCACTATATGTCAAAATGAACATTTTTTTAAAAATAACTAGAAAAAATTGAGAAGGGTGGCATTAATTTATATTTTTGTAAATCTCTTTAATATTTGGCTTAAAAGGAATCAGGTAAATTCTCACTCAGTCTGTTAGCATATGTTGCTTGGTTATAGCATGTGAAGAAAGTCTGATTTCACCCAGATATATATAGTAGGAAAAGGGAGGAGTATTTTAATATAAACCTTTTCAGATAGTTGTGGATATTCTTCTTTGGCATTATAACTTGACAGGTGGTAGTTTCTTAAAGATTAGTTGCAATGTGGAACATGACACCTTATCAGTGACCTTTTCATACTTTTAAATTAAAACCCATTGGTCTGTCTTGGCACTTTGAATAGATTTTATTTATGCATTATTCTGTAACATCATGCATTGGTCATTTGAAAGATAATGGT
Source organism: Stenella coeruleoalba (assembly GCF_951394435.1). Taxonomy (NCBI): domain Eukaryota; kingdom Metazoa; phylum Chordata; class Mammalia; order Artiodactyla; family Delphinidae; genus Stenella; species Stenella coeruleoalba. Next base: position 34,347,246 of record NC_137165.1, read on the forward strand.
TCACTGAGTTATGCAGATCTTTCCAGATATTGACATTCATTATATAATATCATATAATCATCTTAAAACCACTACTCATCTGATCAGAAAGGTCTTTTAAGTATTGGGAAGCTTCAAGCTCATTGTGCTTGTGTATGCAAGTTTTCAAAATTCTGATTGTAGTTTGAAAGTTTGAATTTTATCATTGACTGTCCATTTTTTTCCTTGAAGAGATAGGCTGATTTCATTCATTTTTGAGAAAATGTCTTTTAAATATCCAAGTCTGAATAACCATAATTTGTCTCTTATTCTTTCTTTCAAGTGAAATTGATGTTCCAGGAAAAAGCAGCTAGTTTAGCTTGCAACTTAAACAGTTGCACAAGTACTTTTACTTGAGACAACTATTATACATTGGTATGCATCAAAAGTGCTTTAAGCATTCTTCCCATTTATCACAGAGTAATAAAAAGACCTCTACGCCATGAGTTCATATTTAATAAAATTCACATTTTTACTGCTTCATCAAAGACATTCATAAGTGAAATATCGTTTTATCTATTTATTTCCTGATGAGAGTGCTTGACAAGTGAAGAATACGGTGACTGTTAGTACATACTTGGTTGCCTCTGCCTTGGTTTGTGCTAAAGAAACTTTTCCCACCGTTGCTTTTATATTATCAGTGTAAGTGTCAAGACAATGAAAAAGGCAAATCACATCTCAGTGTTACGATGAAAATGGTTTTGACCTAGGGAATGGTTTTGACCTGGGGTTAGCAGACTGCACTTTGAGAATAGCTCTCCTAGACTTCCCTGATACCATTAAGTCTTTAACTTACTTTTGTTGGTTCTTGGTCTTGAAATGAATTAGTGATTTTTCATGAGAATAATTTTTTTCAATTTTTAACCTTGTAACTCCTATCTTAGGTTAAGAAAATTAAAATATAGCCATTATGGAGGTAAAGCTTTTTACTATCTCTTAATATTGATCCTTAAAGGAAACAGACTTCATAGAAAACAGCTGCAAAGCCTGTGGCAGCACTGAAGATGGTAATAGTTGTGTAGAAGTAATTGTTACCAATGAAAATACATCATGTACCTGTCCTAGCAGTGGCAATCTTTTGGGGTCTCCTAAAATAAAGAAAGGTAAGTAAATAGTTTTAAAAAATTAACTCCTTATTCTTTTTTTTTTTTTTAATATAAGAGCTTTTAGAGATCCTGTAACCTAGAACTTAGGAACTGCTTTACAGCCCTAAGAATATCATAACATTTAGTCAGACACTTAGTATTTCCTTTTTCTTTATGGTGTTTGATTTGTTAAATAATAACAAAATCAAAAATTGTAAAGCTCCAATCATATTTTCATTATTTAATGCACTTTTTACTTTCAGTAAGCCATCAATTTTGAAATTTTTCTGTGGTCCCCAGTTGGTTCATTCTTTGTCTTAATATATTTATTGGCATGTTAATTGTAACTCTCACTTGATTTATACTCAGGCTTATCGCCACACTGTAATGGTAGTGATTGTGGATATTCATCTAGCATGGAAGGGAGTGAAACTGGTTCTCGGGAGGGTTCGGACGTTGCCTGCACTGAAGGCATTTGTAATCATGATGAACACGGTAGGTTCAGATTAAGCCTCCCAATTATTTCTGCTACATGGCTGATTTAAACACCCAAATAAGAGATTATTGATTTCTGCAGGTGATGACTCCTGTGTTCATCACTGTGAAGATAAAGAGGATGATGGCGATAGTTGTGTTGAATGTTGGGCAAATTCTGAAGAGAACACCACCAAAGGAAAAAATAAAAAGAAGAAAAAGAAAAGCAAGATGTTGAAATGTGATGAACATGTAAGTGTCATAACCTGGAATCCTTAAACCTTTGTTCTTTTCCTTGGAGTGGCAAGTGTGCAGCTTAGCTGCTAGGATTTTTTTTTTTTTTTTTTTTAAGAATGAGTACCTATGCAGTTCCATTGGTTGCTCATCTTGTGAATTTATATGCATGTGTATGTCTGATGTGGTCATTTGTCCAACAGTCGATGTGAGTCATAAATCCAATTCATTCTTTTCATAATAGTTTTTAATCTTTTAGCTCTGTAATCTTTTTTTTAAAATAGATTTATTTATTTATTTATTTTTGGCTGCATTGGCTCTTCGTTGCTATGCGCGGGCTTTCTCTAGTTGCGGTGAGCGGGGGCTACTCCTTGTTGCACTGCGTGGGCTTCTCATTGTGGTGGCTTCTCTTTGTTGCTGACCACGGGGTCTGCGTGCGTGGGCTTCAGTAGCTGTGGTTCACGGGCTCTAGAGTGCAGGCTCAGTAGTTGTGGCACACAGTCTTAGTTGCCCCGTGGCATGTGGGATCTTCCCGGACCAGGGCTCAAACCCGTGTCCCTCCACTGGCAGGCGGATTCTTAACCACTGCGCCATCAGGGAAGCCCCTTAGCTCTGTAATCTTGAGCAGTTTGCTTGATCTGTTTTCCCATCTGTGAAATGTAGATAATAGTCCCTGTCAGATTAGGTTCTGTGAAGATGAAGTGAAATTATATTGGTGGGTTAGCATAGCGTTTGGTGTGCAGTAAATGCCTGGTAACTGCCAGCTGTTGCTGTTATTCAGTATTCCTGCTAAAATCTTAACACACTCTCAGGGTATTTTTTTTCTTTAAAAAATAGTAATTGCTATTATTCCCTGCCTTTTTACCTGAGAAGTTCTTTTGCTGTGGTTTCAGATCCAAAAGCTTGGAAGCTGTATTACAGATCCAGGTAATCGAGAGGCCTCAGGAAATACCGTGCACACAGTGTTTCACCGTGACAAGACCAAAGATACACATCCTGAAAGCTGTTGTACCTCTGAAAAGGGTGGGCAGCCACTGCCTTGGTTTGAGCATAGGAAAAATGTACCACAGTTTGCAGAACATACAGAAACGTCGTTTGGTCCTGATTCCGGAAAAGGTGCCAAGAGCTTAGTTGAACTCCTTGTAAGTAAGCCATGATTATCTTTTTGTGGATAACTGATTGTTCACGGGGTAGATGTGGGAGGGAACGTATTTGAGGGTTTAACGTTGGGAATGGGAGGAGGCTTTTAAGCAGTTAAGGGCAGTATTTCATTATTTTTTGGTGACTTCATTCCTGCTCTACCACTTAACTACTCTGGAGCACATTTCCTCGTCTTCCTTTGTCTCAGAGGTAGAAAAGATTACTTGGGAGACGGGGATAGAGTTAGCATTATGTCCAGGAGTCTGACTCCTTGACGAGGGTTATTATAAGCAAACTGCCTTTCTGAGTGGCAATTTATGGTAGCTACCCTTCCAGACCAGGAAAGAATATAGAATCTGAACTAGAGCCCACTTTCTAGGTTACTTCCTTTAGGTGTCATGTAGGATAAAAGCATATAACTGAACCTGGAAAATCTTTTATTACTGACTCCAATTCTTGATACTTTAGATGAATTATACCTGATTGCAAGTGACCCAGTGCATAGTTTGTGTGGGACTTGGAGGAGGGGCAAAGAAGGAGAAGGGTGGTATCTTTTCTGTAGTCATTATGGGATCCCAAGGGAACCAAATCCTTTAGAATATTAGGTTTTTTCTTTTTTATATGGTTGTAAAGTTTAATGGTGATGCTATGTATTTCATAAGTTTAAAAAAGGTTATATTTTACTTAATGTGTAGAGATAAAAGTTTCAACATAGAACCAGCCAGAGATAAGTCAGGTTATTTAAAGTTTGGTAGCTATTTGTAACCATCCCTAATCACTTTTGAAGGCTGAAGTGTGTTGGGAGTCTGCTTGTAGGCTTCTAGGACAAATTACAGATCCAGTTGTAATTTAAACCAAGTTGAGTTGCCTTTTATTCTTACTTAGTACTTTCTAAGACAGAATGACATTATGCTTATCCTGTAAACATTCCAATTAAACTAAAGGTTAGACTGCTTTAATTTTTCTCTGTCCTCCATCACCATAGCATTTTGCATTCTTAATTTAAGTCATAGTCTTAACTACTGCTTTAATTTGCAGGATGAGTCTGAATGTACTTCAGATGAGGAAATCTTTATCTCACAAGATGAAATACAGTCATTTATGGCTAATAACCAGTCTTTCTACAGCAATAGAGAACAATACCGACAGCATCTGAAGGAGAAATTTAATAAATACTGCCGCTTAAATGATCACAAGAGCCCCATTTGTAGTGGTTGGTTGACAACAGCTGGAGCAAATTAAATAAATAAAATAGCTCTGTCTTTCAATGAAACACTCAAGATGACTACTGCGCCTTCTCTTTCAAAAAAAACTCTTAGTGACTTATGGCAAAATTTTATCTTAAATCAATGTGATTCTTTCTTGTTTTGGGAGACGGTGGAGGTAACCTCCTTAGTTTGTTCTTTCTTCAGGCTTGTGTCTTTAGTTGTGTGGCTGCGCAGGCCTGCCGTATGATTTAAGCCATCCCTTTTCATTAAATGTTTCTCTTCCTGTGAGACTTACTAAAAAGCAACTTAGTGGCAAAAAGTAATGTTGTACTTATACTTCTGTACAGAAATGACAATGAGCTGAATATATGGTTTTACAAAGTAGACATCCACTTGCGAAATGTTTGGATGTAATGTTAAAGCGCAATGTGCAAAATTTAAAATAAAGAATATTTATTAATACGCATAGTAAAACTTGGTGTACATGTTTCTGCTTAATGTGTGGCAGTATTTTAATTTGCCACCTGTGGTCTTGGTACTTGGCCAGTGTTGATGTTAGAGAGGATGAGGAGCAAATGAGGAGAGAGAGACAGATTGCTGAAGACAAATTCTTCCCTTCATCAGAGTTGACAGCCGAGAAAAGCAGTTTCCAGGCTTCTGCTTTGAAAGGATAAGTTTGCTGCGATACCTTTAAATACTGGCTAGCATCTTACTTCCTCATGAGACTTTTAATTGCTGTTATTAATAAAGTTCCCTGATACATAACACAAAGCACCTTAAATTCAGAGGTTCATATTGAACTAGAAGAATGAGAACAAAACTTGGCAGAATTTCAACCAAAGGTTTGCTGATAAGTAATTACTCAGCATGTAGAGAACTGAGAGCACTGAGGGCTAACCACACTGCAGTCTGTATAAGTGCCTGTTCCTTATCTGGTTTCCAACAATAAGGTCACTGTGGCATTACAGTTTACTGCTTTCACAAGCTGTCTGTGAGTACTAAAGGAGGAGAGATTCCCCTAGGAGTAGCATTTGGCTGCCATTTAAAAGGTTGAGTCAATAATTCAGTAAACTCATGTGCTTAGAGTTTTGTGTCTACAGGTTGATACTTGGTGGGCAGCAGACAAATAGTGGGACGGCCAATACCTCTGTGCGGTGGGGATGGAGTGAATTTTATAGGCTTTCTACCACTTAATCAGACTACTAATCAGATTTCAAATGGGCAACAGCAGAAGCTTAGTGAGATTTAACTTTTGTAGTTGGTGGCATTTTTTTGATCCACCCCTGAGTTGTCTTTTCAAATCAAAGTGTTGTATAGGGATTGGGGCAGATAAAGTGAGTCATTTCTTTCTGACTCTTGTTTGCTTTCATCCTGGAATCCATAAAAAATGACTAAGGGTCTCCCACAGCCCTTGGCTCTGAGCCCAAACCCCTCTCCACCACCCTGTCGCAGTCAGGTTCTCTTGAGATCCCTAAATTAAGCAAGGGCTGGTTTTATTTTGTTTTAATCTTTGCCTCTGGGGCCAAACACAGGAGTGCTTGTTGAATGAATAAACCAGCCACGTTCACTGATTATTCCATTGCTTGCAGTAGCAGGATTCCAGTAGTTATGCAGAGATGTTTTCTTTTTGGAAGGATGGCTATATAAAGAATGCAGAAGTGAAGCAGTTTTCATGCTTTGATGGAATATCCTTAGTGGTCAGAAAAGTGAGTTCTACTTTGGACAGAACCAACAACCTAAGAAGAGACAAAGGAGAGTGGAGTGAAGGCAGTTTAGGAGCACATCCCCTGGCCTAATACTGGACTGCTTGCCATCCAAGCCAGGCTTCACATTTGTCTCAGTATAGTCTATAGAAAGAAAGTGTTAATAGGTACTGTCTCATATGGCTCTTGGGCATATTAATATATTTAAAGTGCTTATAAAAGTGCCTGTCACACAGTAAGCGCTCAATAAATGTTAGCTATTGCTTTAATCTCTTACATACACAGTGATACATTTGCTCCAATGGGAGTGGGAAGGCTTAGGAAAGTTGTAGACTGTAGGCCATTAGGGACACAACCCCCCCAGTACCCGTGTACTTGGGGGTCTTTGCATTTTTAACCATCAGTTCTCCTTGGTTAGTAAGGCCAAGGGGTCAGGTAGGGTTGAAAGCCCCTCCCAAGGTCACCCAGCGTTTATGGCTGAGACACTCAGCCCTTTCTGAGCTGAATCCTTCCCATCAGCCACCGGCTGGTTTAGGAAGGCGTTGGAGTCACCTTAAGTGCCCTTAATTTCTCTTCCTGGCCTTAGGGGTCAGGAACAGGGAAGGCAGACCGAGCAGGAGGCAGGAGTACGTGCGTTCTCGGGCCTCGTGCAAGCCCCCGCGAAACTTCGTTTTCCTCCCCGGAGGGTAGGCGCTCACCAGGAAAGCAGGACCGCGAGCTCCCAGCACCCGGGGCCCTGTCCCGCGAAGAGCGGTTTCCTCCCGGCGCAGACTGGGCGGGGCCGGAGGGGGCGGGGTCGTGCCCTCAATGCACGCGCAGGGGGCGGGGTGGCCTGGCCGCTGTTGGTCCTCTGGCAACTGCGGAGCAGCGGAGGGTGGAGCCGGGGGCGGAGGCAGGCCAGAGTGGAGGCAGGTCCAGGCGCAGCTGTTACTGGGGCAGGTCGGGGGCGGTTGCCGCGGTGGTGACAAGAGAGTGGCCGGGTCCCTACGACCCGGGGCGGAGCTCTGCGATCCAAGTGCTGGGCTCCCCAAGAGAGGTGGGCGGGCGGCTCGGGACCCTGGCCAGGGCCGGCATGGAGCGGTGGCGTGACCGGCTGGCACTGGTGACGGGAGCCTCGGGGGGCGTCGGCGCGGCTGTGGCCCGAGCCCTGGTCCAGCAGGGACTGAAGGTGGTGGGTTGTGCCCGCACCGTGAGCAACATCGAGGTAAGGCCCTGCTGGGGAAAGGGTCGCTCTGGGTGGCGTCGTTTAGGCCGCGCTAGGGTCCAGGTAGGGGATGGGGAGTGGTCGGAGCCAAGCTGTCACGCTGCCCTCACTTGCCCGCCACCCCAGGGTCACTTGCAGCAGGCTCAGGGGCAAGAGAGACGGATGCCTAGGTGGAGGGGACCTAGGTGCTTTTGGACCCCTCAGGGCAGGACTCCACCTTCGCTTTTCAAAGTCCAGTCTTTTAAGGAGCCTTTCTTCCTGACAGCCTCTACTCCAGTATACCAAATCTCTGACTCACTGGCATCTTTCTCCTTCTCTCCGACCTGCATGCCCGGGTTGGCTGAGGAAGGAGAAGCCAGAGATCAGGGGCTAAGCCAGGGAGAAGGAAAGAAAGCTTTCCCGCCTCAGTGGCTAAGTTGGCTACTGGATTGCTTCCTCTGGTCCCCAGACCTAGCCCGCAAAGCCAAGCAAAGTGAGCAGGTTTTGATCATGATCATTTTCACCCAGGACTGCGAGTGGGGTTGGGGTGGGAGTGGAACTTTTCCGAAGAGGCTCAGCTCCATCTTCCCCCGAAATGTGAGGGTTAGCCCCTACCCGATGGACATAAGGGACAAATGGGATATATAGGTAGACCTTTCTGCAATCTCACTGTCCCAGGTGGGACTGACTAGGTGAAATGGGGCATTGAACATGTGAGCCCTGGGGGACAAAGCATTGTGGAACTGAACCTCCTGGTTTTTGTCTTAACATGGGTTGGGAGCCCCAAGAGTTGTGAGCGATAAGAGCTCAGAGAAAACTGAAATGAAGTTGGCTATGTTGGAGCAGGGAGGAAGAATACAAGCAATTTCCATCATAGGATCACTTTGGATTTGCCCCTGGCAAGACCCGTCTCAGGGATTGGGCTAGTGCTTAGCTTTCTCTCCACCCTTGCTCAAAGTCCCTGGGCTGGGAGAGGGTGAGGAGGCCTTGGGTGGGGGCAGAGCGGGAAGGTGTACCGGAAGGAGGACGGTTCCCCCCGGTTCCCCACCCCCACCCCGCCGCCCTGCTGCTGACCAAAGGTGCACTTTATAGCCTCCTAGATAGTCCCAAGGTCACCTGGCTATACTGTTGCCCCACTCTGCCCCTCCCTTTCTCCTTTCCTGAGGCGCTCAGGGCCCAGCCCGCACTTTGGAGCCTAGAGGATCAGACCAGGGATTAGACCACTTGATTCCCTAATTCTAAAGCCACTCTTGCCTTCTCTTCCTACCACCTCCCGACCCCAAACCAGCCAGGAAAGGGGTTCCTGAGCCCAAAGGAGATCCCCAGGCTGATCACTCAGCCCCAGGGTATCTCCTTTAATGAGGGAAGAATGGTTCTGCTGTGACGGGACTGACATGATTTCGGGTCATTTTTGAGGATAGATGAGGACAGGTAGAGCATAGAAGGCAGTGACAGGGAGTCCCTCCATTCTGGCTTTCCTGCAGGGCTTTGAGTCCGGAGGAGGAAGGGAGAAGTTGAATGCCAGCGGAGGGGAGAATTCCAGGCTGCTTTGGCTGGTTGATTCACTCATTCGTCGATACTAAAACAAAATTTGAGCTCTGGCCTCCTACAGTGAGCAGCCCTATTTCGTGAGGTGGTCTTGAGTAGGTGAAATCAGGTGAAAGGGGACTTCTGGGTCCCTGAGGACTGTACCTCTTAAGCTCTTGGCAAGTTAAAGCAGAAAAGAATTTCCTATGTCATCTGACCCGACCCTTTACTCTCACCTTGGTCTGGGGGAAGGAAGGTGTTCCAGGGCGGCTGGCCAAGCCGGCCTTCCTCTAGGGCACCCTGCACCCGCCAACCCTCTCCCTCCCACACATGTACATAGTCACCTTCACGAGGCTCGGGTGCCCGGTCACTGGCTTCCAAGGCTACCACATAGCTTGTTTTCTTCCTGATTCTTCCTGATTCTGAATAGCAGCTTCCCTCATAGCCATCTCTCAATGGCCCGTCTTTCTCAGATCTTTCTCTCTCAGGGATCCTCAGTGTCTTGAGGACCCTGGCAATGCACAGGGGTACCCAATGTCACCTGCCACCTGGCTTGGCTCATGGTATCCAGAGAAACTTTGGGGTGGAAGGTGGTGCACCGTGGGTCAGAGAGAAAGAATCCGTCCCGACTTCCTGACCCTTTCTATAGACGGAATGAGGGGAGACTGGCAGTTGGGCTCAACTGAAAAGTACGTGTGAGGACTCTGAGCCAACTGGCTGCAGTTTGTGGAGGGAGGGCGATAGTTTAGATATAAGCCCTTCTGGGAGGGACTGGATGGAGTGATGGGAGAGAAGAGAATCGAGGCCCTGGTGTAACCAGCTCAGTGACTCTTGGCACTGGCAGAAGCAGCAGGGGGTTGAGTCCGGAGAGGGACATAGGGGAGGCTTGCATCTCCCCTATGAGCGGAGGTGTGTTCCTATTGGGAGAGAGTCAGAAAAGAGATATCACTCCATTCCCAGGATCCCTGGGCCCCTTCCCTGACACACTCACAGCCTCAGCCCTTCTCCCCTTTTAGACCTGAAGACTCGAGTTTATCCCTCAGGTTCCTCCATGGATGGTCTCAGCTTCCCCTCCCTCCCTCAGGGATAGCTCTCACCACCCCCCACCCCCGGGACTTTGACCAAAGAGGACACGCTTTGGGGATGGGCAGTCCCAACATCTCTGTGGCTGCAAGTTGGCCACCAAAGGCGAGAGTTCTGTGAGCAGTGACACCGGTGGGAGGTTATCTCCGGGTGGGGAGGCGTGGAGTGAGCGGCTCACCTCAGTTAGACCCCTGTTGGGTTTCATAGGAGCTGGCTGCCGAATGTAAGAGTGCAGGCTACCCCGGGACTTTGATGCCCTACAGATGTGACCTGTCAAATGAGGAGGACATCCTCTCCATGTTCTCGGCGGTCCGCTCTCAGCACAGTGGTGTGGACATCTGTATCAACAACGCTGGCTTGGCCCGGCCTGACACCCTGCTCTCAGGCAGCACCAGCGGTTGGAAGGACATGTTCAATGTAAGGGCTGCAGGCCTGTGGCTGGGGATGACAGGGATGGGGGAGAGGCTGGGAGAAGAGCGGGGAGCCAGGAGCCAGGGGGCTGCTGGGGATAGACATCTACTGAGAGGGGCCTTCAGTTTCCTACCTGGGGCACTCTCCCCTGCTTCTCCTCCCCTGAAGGAGAGAGAGTGGATGAATGGCCATATCTTTTTCATTCTTCTTTCCTTTGAGCCCCTGGGGGCAGTTCTTAAAGTCTAGGCTGATTTCTTTCTATTGAACGTCCCCAAGTGTCAGCACTGTGCTGAGGGCTTGGGACCATGGTCTTATGGGAAGAAAAGGAACCAAGAGACAGGAGATGAAGAAGATGATGATCTCACTCAGCCCCGCCAGTAACTATGTGGCTTCAGGCAGGTAGTTACGCTGTCTGAGCTTCAGTCTTGTCACATTTAATTGGGATGAAACACACCTAGACCATCAATATCTGGGGTCACAAACTCCAGTGTCCCCTGGGGGTGGGTAGGTACATAAAGGAGGGAGGCGGGTCATATGGGAAAGCACATGGATGTCTGGGGGTGGCTGCGCTGCAGTCTGGGCAGTGCGGGCAGATCCTGTGACTTCCCTGAGAGCAGAGGGGACCTAGATTTTCATGTGGAACCTCACCCCGCCCATTCACCAAAACCTCAGCTCCAGGAGGGCAAGGAGTTTTGTCTATTGTACTCTCTGTCATAGCCTCAGCCTGCAAACGCTCCACAGGTAATTTTTGAATATATGAAACCTTCCAATACATATTGGAAGTGAATTTTAAAATGTTTCGAAACCATGTGTGGACCAAACACAGCCTTCAGGACATGGGTTTTCAACTTCTAGACTGTATTGTGAGGCGATATTGGGGTATGAAGATATTCTGAGACGTCGAAAGCGTTGTGTAAATGGGATGCTTCTTTCCCCTCACAATCCTTTTCACATGTGCTCACAATAGATTTAGCACCTAACAGGGGCTTGGGCCCAGAAATATGCAATGGAAGTTGAAACAATAAACGGGAGATGAAGCACTGCCTTTGCCCTCAGAGAGCCTTCTGGGAGATCCGAGTTGCGGTCGTCACCTGCAGTAAGGGAGTCTTTAAACCTGGGCCTCAGCTTACCCATCTGTAAAGTGAGGCACATATATTAAATCCCTGAGACCCCTTTCAGCTTGAACACTATGTAATTCTCTTAGGATCGTCTTATGAGGCATCTCCCAATAGAACCACATCATTGAACACACAGGGAACCCCTGACCCCTGTACCTAGGAGAATCCACTCCCCTGGCCCAAGGAGATCTGTTTCTCTTACTCCATCCATCCGTCCTCAGGAGCTCAGTTCTCTGCCCCAGAAACCCACATTGTTAAGAGGACCAGAAGCAGGGCTGGAAACCTCTTATGTCCTGCCGTGAATGCTGGGGCAGGTTTACACCGAAGTATTTGTCCTGATGCCTGGCTCTGACACCCGATAAAGAGAAACATCTAATCTCCCGGCTGGTCTCCTCTCTTCCCCAGAGGAGAGAGCGAAGACCTGCTGAAAGCTTTATCGCAGCTTGTCCTCGTGGGTGAGGCTAAAGGGGTGGGGCTGGGCAGGAGCTTTAGAGCAGCGACACTTCTTCAGGCCTCTGCTCCAGGAAGGGCGGGGATCTGGGGTCACCTCTGCCAGAGGAGCAGGAGTGGGAGGGGGCCAAGGAAGGCAGGAAGCCCCCATGCCCTTGGGACGTCCCTTGCCATCCTGTGACAAGTTACCCCACGCTCTGAAGAGTCTGTGCCTAGTCTTACAGATGGAACAGAGGTTAAAGGAAGGCGTGGAATGAAGGAGGATCAGGCCTTCTCCTCTCCACTGTAGTCTCAGGGGAGGGACAGGAAAGGCACAGAGACTAGTGGGTAAGGTGGGGAGAGGCTAAGATCTGTCCTGAGGAGAGAGATTTTTAAAGTCTTTTTTGGATGGATTTTAGGCTGTTTAGGAGAGAGGCGAGCCAGTGAAGAGTAGGGCATTTGGAGAAGAAAGGAGATGATTCCCTAAGGTAGAGGTCCCGCTGTTTGCACAGGAGACGGCCAAGACAGGGAGGGTTCCTGGGTCGTGGGTGCGTTTGGGGGGCATCGTCCAGGGAGAGGTGCTTCCTCTGCTGTCAGCTGGGGCTGGTGACTTGAGGGGGAGGAACCTAAAGCCAGGTGCCCTGTCCCCTTCATTGGTCTCTGGTAGGATCTGGACTCTGTTTTGGATGCCACCTGCCCCCCCAACCGCAGGGTGCTCTGTGGCTCCATCACCTGCTCAGATGGGCCCAAGCTGGAGACACCCCATTGCCCCTCTGGCCTGCAGGTGAACGTGCTGGCCCTCAGCATCTGCACACGGGAAGCCTACCAGTCCATGAGGGAGCGGAAGGTGGATGACGGGCACATCATTAACATCAACAGGTGAGGCCGGTGGCCGAGGGCTAGAGTTCAGATCACCACGCACCCTCCAAGCTGGGTGATCTGCTGCGGCTCATTTGACCTCTTGGACCTCAGTTTCCTGGGTGGTAGAACAGGGATTTAACACCCAGTTAATATCCAAATGGCACGACTGTGGTGAGGGGAAGAATAGTATGTGTCAAATGCCAGCCCCTAGTTGGCTGGAAGGGGTAGCTCAGCCCCTTTGCAGCTGAAGCCTGGGGGCTCTCCTGGGACTGAGGTTCTCCATTCCTCAGGCTGCAGCATGAACCTCACCTCGTGGCACAAAGACTGCACAGTCTCTGTCACTGGGGAGTCCCCGGAGACGTGGCCTCTGTCCCACAGATCTCCCAATAGAACCACATCAGAGAACACACAGATGAAATCGTGTTTTGACAACCTGCGTGGACTGGAGGGTGAATGCTGTGGTCGGCGTAGGGAGGACTTCTAGGAAGAGTGGGGCTCACAGATGCTGCTTGAATTACAGGAGCTGGGCCAGTGGCCCTGAGGATGGCCTCTGGAGGTCCCGCTTAGAAGGCGTCCAGGGGGTGGGGTTGGCTGGTACAGCAGGGGGCACTGCTTCACTCTCTCCTTTCCCCTTCCTTCCTCCCACCCAGCATGTCTGGCCACCAAGTGCCACCCCAGTCCGTGGCCCATTTCTACAGTGCTACCAAGTATGCCGTCACTGCGCTGACAGAGGGGCTGAGGCAAGAGCTTCGGGAGGCCCAGACCCACATCCGAGCCACGGTGAGGGGTGGCCTGGCCCTGGTGGGGGTTGAGAGGCACAGGCCCGCTCACCCCACACACTCGCGGCCCGGGGGCCCATGTCCTGGCTGTACTGCTTAGAGCTCCCGGGTCTGTACTGGGCCCACATCTACTGGGCTCTGCGGCTACTTGCATGGCCCTGCTGAGTACCTGAGTTCCCGCATTTCTCAGACTTTGAGGTGGGAGGCGGGTGACCTGAAGGGAACATGGTGGGGTGAGACTGAGGGAAAGCAAGGGATTGTGGGAAACCACGGCTGGAAAGGGGGACTCTGGGCTCTTCCTTTGAAGGCTGTATGACCTTGGGTGACTCGCTCAACCTCCCCAAACCTCAGTCTTCTCATCTGTAAAATGGAGATGATAATACCTCTCAGGTTATGAGGTTTTAAGGGACACCACTTTGTAAAACTGACCTGGCTTATAGTAATGGCTCTGTAGCTGGTAGGAATCATTCTGATAATCCCCAGTGGCAGCTTTGGAGGGAGGAGGTGGCTGCTGGACATCGGGCAGCCATCACTGTGAAGCTGGGGCCCTTTGGCTTCCATCCTTTCTCTGCAACCTCCCCAAGGCCTGGGGCTCAGCTCCTGAGCAGGCTGTCTCTGTTGGCCCAGTGCATCTCTCCAGGAGTGGTGGAGACACAATTCGCCTTCAAACTCCATGACAAGGACCCTGAGAAGGCAGCTGCCATCTATGAACACATGAAGGTGGGGCCCAGTGAAGACATTCACTTCCTAAATGAAGGCAGAGGGAACCCTGGCCTTTAGACCTCGCTGTTCTAGCCAGCCTGTCGCCCCTCCTGCAGGGTGGGGGTGGGAATGGCGGTGCTGGAGAGGACCTCAGTGGTGGGAGGGGACTTGGATCCATCCTGCCCTCATCTCACCCCTTTCCCCTGGTGCTCTCAGTGTCTCAAACCTGAGGATGTGGCCAAGGCTGTCATCTATGTCCTCAGCACCCCGCCACATGTCCAGGTGAGTCTGGCCTTGGATGTCCATCCCCCAGAGGAGCCCGACCGTCCCCAGAGGAGAAGAGCAGGGAGGCTTTAAGGGGGTGGGGAGAGGGTCCTGGCTGCCTCAAGCCTTGTGCCTTCTGCAGATCGGAGACATCCAGATGAGGCCCACGGAGCAGGTGACCTAGTTTCCTGTGGGGAGCTCCTCCTTCCCTCCCTGCCCCTCAAGGCTTGGCACCTGCCTCTGGATTTGGGGTGTTGATTTCTGGACCCTTGGATTCCACTTCCTTTCCCCACCCCCAGCAGGGGCTAGAAAACTTGTTTGAGATTTCATATAATCTTGTCAAATTGTTTCCACCGAATTTGAAAAATGGGCAGGGGAGAGGAGGTGTTTGTTTTCCCTACTGATTCATTCTTGGTCTCCTTCTTGGGCTCCTTGGCCTTTGTTTGCTGTCCTTGGTCTCTTCCCTTTGACCTGGGAAAGGGGCTGTGGCCAAAAGTGGGGCTTTCCCCTATCTTCTTGCACCCCACCCCCGTCCCTTCAGGATGAGGCGGCAGAGGGAAGCCCTCACCTTCCATCTGAATGGATTTCGGGGCTCTGGGCTTCCTCCTTTCCCTGCATCCCACCCCCCACCCCATCTATTCCCCGTCCCAGTTCTCCAGCCCCACTGTGGCTTCTCAGCCCCCGGTGGGGTCCTCACTCCACTCTATGGCAGCAGAGTACCAGGGCCTGCCTCCCATGTGGGTTTCACTGTGATCATTAAAAAAGAAAAACTATGAAAACCTGCCTTGGCTTCAGAAGTGTCTTTCAGGTCTTCCCCCTTGCTGTGATCAGGAATGGTTGTGTCTCAGAGTTTCTTCCAGGAGAGTGGGAAGGTGGATGGATGGGGGGCATCACTCCTGGAGTGTGCATTACCTTTGAGCTGGGTCTTGAAAATGGGTAGGAGTTTGCCTGCCAGAAAAGAAGACAACAGGGCTTGCAAGGCGGGGAGGCCCGGAAGAGCATGCGGTGTTGTGGGAACAGCACAGAACTTAGTGCAGGAGTGAGGTGGGGTTGAAAACGTAGCTCCTTGCCTGGATCCCCCGGAGGTCTGAGTGCTGAGCAAGGAGTCTGGCCATTACCTGTGGGCCAAGGGCATCGGTTGGTTTGTCAGCAGGTGCAGGTCAGGCACAGAGCTGTCACTTAGAGAATCAGCACCATGGCACAGCAAGTTATTGGTGGGGTCCTGCTGACTGGTGTCGATGGTTTGACAGGCAATGGAGGTGTAGAGGAGGGGCTGGATGTGGGAGAATCTTCTGAGGAAAGTCACCAGCGCCCGGTGGAGGACCGGATGTGGGGAGGGAGTCACCACGACTAACCAGGTTGAATAGGAAAGCCAGTACATCCCCTTAAAGTGTCCTTTGCTGGTACCAGGGTAAGTGAGGTCCTCCAGCCTCCTGGGACCTTGAAGGGTGCAGAACGCAGCCCACAGTAGGGTCAGCTCCCCGGCGAGCACCCCTCGGGCCAGTGACTGAGCGGTGGAAGTCGTCGCTCAGCCGGCCCTGCAGAGGGCGCTGTGGGCATGCGCCGTGCGGCTCCAGGCCGGGGGCGGGGCCGTCCGAACGCGGAAGCAGAGTGGCTCACGTCGGGGCCGGGAGGGGCCTGTCTAGGTTCCGCGGCCGGGTTCTGGCCAGCACACGACTGGGAATCCTGGCCTTTCCTGTATCTGAGGGGGTGGGCCGGGAGCAGCCTTCGGGTCCCCTTCACCCGCTTTCGGGGCCTGAGAGCGGGCCCCGGCGGGGTTGACCACTCCTGAGGACGCAGCTGGGGCATCGACCATGGCACTGCTCTCGGCCGTCGGGGGCGCGACCTGGCATTGCTGCGGCCGCCTCCTCACGCGTCCTTTCTCCCAAGCGTCGGGGCGTGGGGAGCGGCCTGGCGGGGAGGAGCTAAGCCGCCTGCTCCTGGATGACCTGGCGCCGACTCCGCGGCCGGCCGGGGGGCTGGAGCTTCTGTTTGGCTTGTCCCCGTGTCTCCTGGCTCTGCGGGCCGCCCGCCGACGCGTGGCCCGGCTCCTGCTCCAGGCCGGTAGGTCCAGGCTGCAGGGGGAGCGGGCCGAGCTGCTGCGCGCGGCTGAGGCGCGGGACATCCCGGTTCTGCGGCCCAGTCGGCGGAAGCTGGACGTCCTGTGCCGCTACCAGGTCCACCAGGGCGTCTGCATGGAAGTGAGCCCGCTGCGGTCCCGGCCCTGGGCTGAGGCCGGGGAGGCTCGGCCGGGAGACGACCCCCAGCAGCTGTGGCTCGTCCTCGAGGGGCTACAGGATCCCCGGATTCTTGGGGCCGTGCTGCGCTCCGCTCACTTTCTCGGAGTGGATAAAGTCATCACCAGTCGGAGAAACAGGCATGGCCTCCCCTTATTCCCCGTGTGCCCCAATTTGGAGGCGCAGCCCAGTTCCTAAGCACCTTGACTCTTGGGTGGTCCCTCAGCCAGGCCTCCCCAACGCCAAAATTCTCACCCCTAACTCTTGGGGCCTGGGGGGAGGGCACGGCACCGGGCTTGAGATCACCCAGCCTCATACGGTGGCATGGGGAAACCTTGCAGCTGCCCGCTCAGTCCTGTAGTCAGCAAGGCCAGCGCCGGGGCTATGGAGGTGATGGACGTGTTCTCCACTGATGACCTGGCCGGTTTTTTACAGGTAATGGCGCGGAGAAGGAGGGGAGGCGGGGTGTCAGTAAAGGAGAAGAAATGAGCCAAGTTAAGTCTCTCCAAGGGCCCCCAGCTAGCAGCTGATGGACGAAAGGGAGAGAAGAGGGCGTGTTGGTATCGCTTCCTACATCCTTCTAAATCCCTTTAGGAAGAGAAAGATCCGGAGTTTTAAAAACCACACATGGTAGGACTTCCCTGGCGGTCCAGTGGTTAAGACTCCGCGCTTCAAATTCAGGGGGGGCGGGTTCCATCCGCGGTCGGAATCTAAGATCCCACACGCCCCGCGGCGCGGCCAAAAAAAAGGAAAGCACACACGCACGGAGCAGAATCTGATGTTAGGGACTTTTACTGCACTCCCTTCCGAGGCGTACGTCTTTGCGCCTCCTGCGGGTTTACGCAGTGCCTCACTGCCCAGTAAGCAGGTATTCAGTAAATGCTCAGCTGTGAGGAACAGATGGCTCCTGGTTCCTCCAGGAGGGGCGCGGCTTGAAAGGCAACCTGAACAGGGACTAGTCTATGCCCTTCCCCTCGTCCTTCCCACAAGCGAAGAAACAAAGCAACAAAAGAAACCCTCAAAACCACCACCACCACCAAAAAAACCACTTCAATACCTAAGAAGGAAGGGGCAAACCTAAGTATTAATAAAACCCCACTCCTGGTCCATACACATTTTTCTTCAGCTGTGCTTCCCTTGCTGGATACAAGGGGGCAGTACTGCCCTGTATTTAGCAGCTTCCCTGACCATCCTCTCCCAGGGCTCCCAAGTCACAGTCCTTGGATCTCTTTTCTGTATATATTCATTTCTTGTTGGCCGCATCCAATCTGATGGCTTTAAATGCCATCTATATTCGAATGCCTCCCAAACTTGTATCCCTCCTGGATCTTGCTCCTGAACCTCAGATTTACATATGTAGTTGCCTGCTCAACAGCTCTTTTTTTCTGTCTTATGGTCATTTCAAACAAGATTTCCAAATGTTCGTGTTCCTTTTGCAGACTTACCCAGCTCAATTGATGGCAACTCCTCCATGCCTTCAGTTGTTTATGCCCCAAAACCTTGGCACCCTCCTTGATTCTTCCTACTCTCACCATGTCCCACCTGTTGGCATATCCTTTTGTTTTTACCTTGATGTTATTTCCACATTCTCACCATTTCTCACCATCTCCACTGTTACCACTCTGGTCCAAGCCACCATCATCTCTAGCCTGTATCATTGCAGAAACCTAACTGGTCTGCTTGTTTCTGCTAGTGGCTCTCAACACAGGCAGAGTGATTCTGTAGAGACATAAGTCAGACCATGTTACTAGTTCTCTGCTCAAAAAACTTTCAAAGCCTTTGCATCTCTCAGAGTAAAAGCCAAAGGCCTTCCAGTGGCTTTTGAGGTCCTACCTCACGTGGCCCTTTGTTTCCTCTCCTGTCTCAGTGGCTCCCTTTCCACTGGCCACCTTGTTCTGCTGTTCCTCATGCATGCCAGGTAAGCACCCACCTCTGGGCCTTTGCACTTACTGATCTCTGCCTAGAATATTCCTCCCCCAGATGTCTACGTGGTGCTCCCTCACCTCCTTCAGGTCTGCATTCAAATGTCACTTCAGTGAGGCCTTCCCTGACCACCCTTCTACGAGGATGGGATTTGGGCCTGTTTTGTTCATTGCCTTATGCGAGTGCCTAGAACAGAACCTGCCCGTTCTAGGTGCTTAATAACTACTGACTGAATCTAGTGGCTCAGCGAGGGAATGAATATATGGGCAAGGCCGGGGCTCTGATGAAGGTTTGGTGAGCTAGAGCATGCTTTCTTCTTCCCTGTTTCAGGCCAAAGCCCGGCAGGGCTGGCTCGTGGCTGGCACGGTGGGCTGCCCGGGGCCTGAGATCTCCCTGTCTTCTGAGATCCCCATCACTAATTGCTTGGAGTTCCTCTGGGACCGGCCTACTCTTCTAGTGCTGGGTAGGTGGATGCCCCTGCTTTTCTGTGCTCAGACGTGCATTTTCTGAGTGCCTGTGTGAACAGCTGGGGCCTCCCTAACACTCTGGCCCCCGTACCCTGCAGGGAACGAGGGCTCTGGTCTGTCCCGGGAGGTGCAGGCCTCCTGCCAGCTTCTCCTTAGCATCCGGCCCGGCCGGCAGCTGCCTCCTGGACTCGAATCTCTAAATGTCTCCGTGGCTGCAGGTGAGTCTCCACTCCCCTTACTTCTCTGCCTTTAATCACACATGTACAGCTGGTTCATCCTAAACAAGTTTCTCAGTCTTTCTGTGTCTCTGTTGCTTTATGTGCCAAATGAGGAAAATACCTACATCCTCTTGAGGATGAGGCGAGGGAGTGCCTGGCACATGGTCCCTCCTCTTCTCCATCGTCGTCCTTCTGTCTGTGCAGGAATTCTTCTTCACTCCATTTGCAGCCAGAGGACGGGTTTCCCGGTGGAAGGGAAGAGAGAGCAACCTCTTCAAGGCCCCCAAGGTCCCTCGGCCTCGTCTGAAGTGCCCAGAGTGGCTCAGCACCCAGGACTGTCCTCGGGATGAGAAGAGGAGAGGCAAGACGGGGGTGACTTGGACCGTCCGAGGTGTGTGTGTGCTGTGGGGGCACACACATCCACACGCTTGAATGTGCTGGGGTCTCTTCCCTTCTTGCCTGAGTATGTGCACCCAGGCCCATGTTTAGAAACCGCTCTCCCGGGGCTGGGAGCTTTGTGGTGGAGACCAGAGGAAGTTCAGTTTCCCGTTTTGGCTTTGGACTTGCAGCTGGAGATGGCAGCTTGTTAATTTCCAGGCTGTGCTGGGACAGAGCGTCTCTTTCTTTCCAGGCCCTGCCTGGAAGTCAAGGGGAAGTTCAGACATCAGAAGGGAATCAAGCGGCCCAGTCCAGGGGTCCTCTTCCTCTTGGACCAGCGTGAGAATGTAGAGGGAAGCCTGGGGCTCTCTTGCGGGCCAGACAGGTGCAAATCCAGGCTCAAACCCTGCCCAACTGGGGCCTTGCGCACGTGGCTTCATCTTTTTGTGTCTCGGGGCCCTTGTCTCCACCTCTCTCACAGGGCTGTTGTGAGAATCCAATAAAACATCACCTGGTATCCGGCAGGCCCTCAACCAGTGAGCCATTATATCTGATTTCTCCATTAGGTGGCAGCCTCGCTCTTTGGTCCATAGTCTTCAGGCCACTTTCACAGCCACCTGGGGAGATTCCTGGCTGTGGCCCTCCCCGCCCCCCCCCACCCACCCCCCCCCCCCCCCCCCGAGAGGCAGGGGAACGATTAACAAATATCTCTCACCCTACTGGCCCACCAATAACCCCCATGGGTGAGTCATCAGTCAGTCTGCCTCTGTGGAGGGACCCGCTGAACCAGAGCCTTGGCCTTTGATTCTGGGAGGTGGTGAGGACCTCGCAGCATTGCTGTTTATTGTACAACCCAGACAACTTTGGTACTCCTCCCTCAGGGTCCCACAAGTGGAGCAGAGGCCACTAGGATAAGTAACTTAGAGCAGTGTTGGCTGCACATTGGAACCACCTGGCAAACTTTAAAAAACAAGTGACACTGGGGACCCACCCCTCCCAGCCTGATGTAATTGGTCAGTGTGCAACATGAACATCTGAATTTTTAAAGCTTCCCAGATGGGTTTCATGTGCAGCCCAGACTGGGAACCACTAGTTTTCTCAGCCTCAGCAATACTGACGTTCTGGGCTGGGTAACTGTTGTGAAGGCCTGTCCTGTGCATTGTAGGACGTTTAGCAGCATCTCTGGCCTCTGCCCAGAGGCCCAGATGCTGGTAGCACCCTTCTTCCCCTAGTTGTGACAACCAAAAATGTCTCCAGACACTGCCACGTGTCCCCTGGGGGACAGAATCGCTCCTGGTTGAGAACCAGTGCTCTGGAGCATGGATCTGGAGGACAGCAGCCCTAGGTGTGGACCCCGATGCTGTGTGACGTTGGCCATTTCATTACCCACCTGTGCCTCAGCCCCCTTCTCCGTCAAAGGGGGATAATCGTACCTTCTTGGGTGGCCGGGAGGATATAGAGGGTGATAGGAACTGAGTGCCTTACATATCATAGGTGCTTGGTAAGTAGTACTGCTCTTTCTCTGTGGGATGGATTTATCTTGGAATTCTAATGGTGATGCCAGTTTAGAAAGACATTTGAATTTGTTTTAAAAATGCCTTAGATGGCTTTAAATTCAAAGTTATTCCTCTCAAGAAGGAGGAAGAAATCCCTTCATAAACGCCATAGATCTCCATTGCCCGGGTGCCCCCTTGAGCTCTGTCCCTGACTGCCACACAGGCTCTGACCTCTGCTGGCACGTGTCCATCTTGGGTGTACTGCACCACCTCCCATATCCCTGCTGCACTCTTGACCAAGAGCCTAGTGTGGTTTTTAACTGTGGCTGTGCCTTAGTGTCCTGGGATCAGGGAGTGGGTGGGTGGAGGCATCACTTTAATAGTCCAGGTGCCCAGAGGCACCAGGCTGATTGGATTGGCATCTCTGGGGAAGGTGTCAGGCACCAGCATTTCTTAAGAGTTCCCCAGCTGATGCCAGCGTGCAACCAGTTCGAGAATCACTGGCTCTCAAACCACCTGCAGGTGTCCAGCTGCTTCCACATCATTCACACCTATGCTTTTGAGTGCACGCCTGAGAGTTTGGGCCAGGCAACCTTTCACCTGTCCCCAAGGTTCTTCAGAAGATGCTGGATCCAGCCCTGACTCTGTGGCTTCCTATCTGGATGGTGTCTTGGTCTCCTCATCTGTAAAATAGGGGTAGTGCCATCACTACCTGCTCCAGCTACCCCCTCCCCAATAGGGAGGTTGTAAAAATAAAAAGTATTCTGTAAACTACAGGGCTGTGCACCCCAAGACTGGCACATGATAATACAAACCTGGATGTGAGGGTTCAGTTTATGTGTCAATCTGACTGGGCCATGGGGTGACTGGATATTTGGTCAAACATTATTCTCGGTGGTTCTGTGATGGTGTGTTTGGATGAGATTAGCATTTAAATTGGTAGACTGAGTAAAGCAGATTGCCCTCCCCAGTGTGATGGGCCTTATCCAATCAGTTGAAGATCCGAATAGAACAAAAAGGCTGACCCTTCTGCAAGTAAGAGAATTCTCCCTGCTTTTTGGAGCTGAAACATGGCCTCTTCCTGGGTCTCGAGCTGGCTGGCCTTCAGATGGGGACTACATCATCAGCTCTTCTGGGTGTCTAGCCCCACCGTGCAGAACTTGGGGCTTGTCAGCCTCTATAGTCACATGACCCAATTCCTTATAACATACATAGTGTGTACCTGTATGTGGATGTTTATATTTATATATATCCTACTGGTTCTGTTTCTCTGGAGAACCCAGACTAATAGACCTGATGAAAACAAACTGAGGTGTCCTGGTGCTCCCCTGCATGTGTGGGTACAGAATTTAGTTCTGCTCTCTAGAACTAAACCCAGCATGGAACCTAGAAGTTGGGGTTTGGTGTCCTTGGGGTCCAGAGCCCCCTCCTTCCCACGGACTCCTCCGTGGTGTCTGGAACCCTATCTAACCTGCCTTGGGCCTGCTGTCATCAGCTTTCTGATTCCCAGTGGTCTGGGCCACCTAGAGGGCCACTCCCCTGGGCAAACAGCCAGGCCCAGGCGGCTCCTCCCTGCTTCACCCCCTGGGCAGCAGGCTGGCTGCACTCTGGGAAGACAGGTTCACTTGGACCAAAGGGAACTGAGGCCCTAATTACCTGCCAGGTACACACAGGTGTGCAGTTATGTCATGCAAACCAGGCACTCCCAAGACGAGGAAAGTGCACCTGAGGCCCTAAGGCCGAGGATGAGGCCTGCTTCTCTTAGCACGTGGCCTCTGGTGCTGGCTTCATAGAGGCTGCTCAGCTCAGCAAGCGCGGTTAAAAGCCCAGGAGCTGGGGTGGCTGTGGCCATGGGTATGAAGGGCGGCAGGGACGGGATGCAGCCAGAGGAGAGCACGGTGGTGGCTGAGAACGTGACCTTGGCTATTCAGCAGTGTTTGCTTTGAGTTCCAAGTCTGACCCTTGCTAGTGGTGTAAATGCGGACCTGTCCTTTAACTTTTCCAAGCCTTGGTTTTCCTCATCTGTAAATGGGGACAGTAGTGTCCACCTTGGACGATCGTGGTATGGATCATTATGAGACAGTGCACGTAAAGCCCTCAGCCCCACGCCCTCAGGCTTCAAGGTGTTCTCACAGCACCTGGGGGCCAACCTAGAGGTCAGGGCACTGGGCTCTGCCCTCCTACCAACCTGGCCTCAATTTCCCCATAGGCTCTAGGGCCCCTTTCAGCTGCAATACACAATGGTTTACCGCCAAGAACAGAGGGAGTTGGGGGAGGGGCGGGGGTTGAAATGACATTTGCAGGACCCTCCTTTGTCAGGGTCCCCCAGCCAAGAGGGGACAGGTCTCAGAAGGTTGGTGTTCCCAGAGCAGCTCAATTGTGGCCAGCACCCCTGCCCCCCTCCAGGGCTGGCATCTTTTTCTTTTTTTGGCAGGAGCTTAAATGGCCAGTACCCTCCCCCAGGCTGGGGTCCTAAACTCGACCCCCTCCCCACTCCTGCAGGGCCAGGCACCAGGGGGCCCCACAGTTTGCAAATGTAATCAACCTTGAGGTCTCTGGCTTCCACAGGTGCAGTTAGCATGCCCATCTGCTAATCCCTGATTAATGATGTTTACAAACATGGGACTCCACTCTCAGAGCTGCTCAGCCCCTCCCTCCTGGGCCGGGAGGCAGGGGTCTTCCTAGCACCCCCAGCCCACTACTTCAGGCCTCCCCAGCCAGCACCTCTCTCCATCCCCTTCCCCAGGCAGTGAGCAGAGCTGGAGGTCCTTCCTCAGAGCCCCCTGGCCCAACTCTTACTGCGCACAGATGGAAAAGGGACCCAGCGAGAGTGCCCAGGGAGGCTGGGATCCTGCTCTTCTTTCTTCCCAGTTCTGGAACTTCCAGGACACACGGTGTTGCCTTTACTCACCAGGCCGGCTCTAGCCCCGGGACCACACACACATAACTCCCTTCGTGGAGGTGTGGGCCGGTCCCCAGTGCCCCAAGGATTGGCCTTCCCAGCCTCTCCCCAGACACCCCTCCCACCTTCCTGCTGAGGACTGTGTGGGTCTGGTCAGAGGCCCGGTGGCGAAAGCGTTAGGAACACACTTCTTAGGGAACTATATTCAATGTCCTGGGATAATCCATAATGGAAAAGAATATGGGAAAGAATTTGCTGTACAGCAGGAATTAACACAACATCGTAAATCAACTCTACATCAATTAAAAAAAAGAAAACAAAATCACACACTTCTGAATCAGACATTCCTGGGTCCAAATATTGGGTCCAAATATTGGCCTCAGGCCAATCACTTAACTTGATTGAAGCGCAGTTTCTTCATCTGTGAAATGGAGATAGGAACAGTACCTATCATAGAGGTCACTGTGAGCATTAACGACTGGATGTATAAAAAGGACTTAGCCCGGTGCCGGCGACACAGTAGGTGCTCAATAAATGTGAGCTTTTTTATGTCAGTGAAAGTAATGACAATGATAAGAATAATGATGATGATGATCAAAGGAGGCATTAGAGGCCACAGAGATGCCCAAGGAGTCCCCCTCTCTGGGGAGAAGGGCAGGTCCCAGCTCATTACTGGTGGGGGCTGGGTGGAGGTGTCAGATTGGAATCACTCCTGGGTCTATTCGCAGCTTCTCTGTTTCATTAACACCTCCCTGGTGGTCTTCAGCTCATCCTGCTGGGGGAGGTGCCTCCTAGAGCTCCCCGCTCCCCACTCCTGGGTCTGTGTTCAGACCCACATACAGAGTTTTATGTGGGAGAGGGGTGTCCACTGGCTTGGAGGCTGTCACTGTCCCCTCCCCCCAAGGTCCTGGGGGCCTGGTCAGGGGGTGTAGCACCTGAGGCTGCCCCTTCCTCTCCCCTCCCCCAGCAACCTCTCATCCCCACTGCAACCCAGCCTGGCCGCTTCTTCCTTCCTTTTGAATCTCGAATCTCCCGTGACTCGATGTGAACACAGCTTGATCTTGGGTTCGCATCCTGACCCACCTCTTCCTAGCTGGATGATCTAAGGCAAGTGGCCGTCCTCTAGGACATCTATTCAGTTCTGTAAAATGGGGACACGATACTCACAGCCTGGTAAATTGTTAAACTCTCTACAATGGCAGTCGTTGTTGTTATTTTACAGGGAACAACAACTGCTCTCAGAATTATCATTTTAAACCGCAGGACTTTGTTTAGCCAACTGGGGTAGGGGAGCAGGGCCAGAGCCCCGAGGACCATTAGGTTCAAAGAAGCAGGAAAGGGTGTGAACTTTGCCCCAGTTAATTGTCCCAGTTTCCTCCCCAGACTGGGAAAGGGAGTGGGGCTGGTCATTGAATTGGGTCTGGGAGATTTATACCTCGGGCTCTGGGAAGGCTGCTTCTAAACAAGGTTCCCCTCCACTACACTCCAAGAAGGATTCTTATGGAAATACCTGTCCTTCGCCCCCTGCGTGCCCTCTCTGTCACAATATTTCATTTCAGAGGACACCCTTTGCCAACTGCGGCGGGCCGGGAGGAGGGGCTGGGCCCGGGCTTCCCACCCCCCGCCCCCAAACTCAGCAGTCTGGCTGAACTTGGCCCCTTCTGCGTCCTCCTGCTACCTCTGCACCCCTACCCTGGTCCGCCTCAGACACCCTGCTTTTTGCTGACGTTTGTGGGTGTCAGAAGGGAGACCCTAAAAAGTGGTACCTTTTGTGGTTTATCTGTCACCTCAAAAAAACGTCAGTGGGCTGAACAGTTTCCTTCAGAAAGAAGAAAATGAGACACAAGTCAGCGAACGAGGGAGACAGTAAGACAGTGGGCTTGGTCCCTTCTCGCAAGCAGCCTCACAGCCCTCCCCGCAGGCCTCCGCAGACACTAAGCCCCTCCCACTGCCTAGGAACACCCACTCCCCTCCTTTAGACTCTGGGGCAGGAGTTATTTAGCTTTACTCCTTTTGTATTCCTGGGTCCCAGCACAGGGCCAGGCACATACTGGGGGTTTAAAAACCATGAATGAACAAGCAAATAGGTCCTGAGATGGGAGACTAATTGCCTCCCCCTCCTCTTCTCTATGGTGGGGTGGGGGGCAAATCAGCATGTTTCCAGCTGGTCCTGACCTTTCACCTTTCAGAGGAGGCAAGATGCAAATGGTCCTCCAGCCACAGCTGCTCTTGATTCTCTGAAACAAAGAAGCTAATCGAGGGCTGAGGGGATGCTCTGTAGAACCCCTCAGCCCTCAGCCCTGCTGAGACCCATCTGCATCCAGGCCTTGCACAGATGCCCCTCCCGTAGATGGGGGTACTAGCTGCAGGTCAGGCACTGCCAGGGGCTGGATCTTGTTTAAGTCAGAGCCCTGAGACCCATACACATACACAACAGTCTCGCCATGGTGAGTATGGGACCCGCAAGCGGTGTGCTGGCAGCAGGGTGATGATGATGATTATGATGATGATGATGGTGGAGATGGGACGGATGTTTATTACGTATGTGCCACGCGCTAGCAGTTTTACGTGCCTCATCTCCGTTAATCCTTAGGATGCTTTGGGGTGGGCACTGTTACTACCTTTGGTTTATAGACAGGAAATGGACCCTGAGGGGTTGAGTAACTGGCCCAGGGTCCTGGTGTGGCAGTCCGAAGGGTTTGGGAGGGAGGGAAGGAGGGAAGGGAGAGAGGGTGGGGAGCTGGGGTTGGCAGGAGAGGACCTGCAGCCCAAGCGTCCGCTAGGAGGCTGCCGCTCAGGAGGCCAAGCCACATCTGCACACAGCCACCCTCCCTCACCCCAACACCAGGCCCCTCCCCCATGCAGCACCCCACCCTGTCTCCCCACTCCACCTCTTCCCAACCATCTCGACAAGCTCTCAGTGGGTCATCCCAGTGCGGGAGCACCTCCACCAGCTCCCGGCTCAGTTGTGGGTGTTATGCTCAGGCTGGGAAGCCAGAGTGACAGCCCAGGGCTGCTGTGGGTGGCATGTGTCCTAGAGACACCCAGACTTGGGTTTAAATCCTGGCTCTGCTCCCACATCTAAAGGCTCAGGCCTTAGCTGAGTTTCTGAACCTCTCAGCTTAGTTTCCTCCCTGTAAAATGGTGCCCAAACTGGCTTTCTCCCAGGGGTGTGCTGGGGCTTGAGAGAAAATGCCCTGGGCACAAGGTAAGCCTTCAGAACTCCTCCTTGCCCCCCTCTTCTGTCTCTCTTGGGGGCCTCCCTCTGTGTCAGCCTCTTTACCCTTCTTAGCTCAGGGTCTGGTTGTTTCTCTCCTTCTCAGCTCTGCCTCTGTTTTCTGATGAACTCCATCCTGTCTGCCTGTCACTGGGGGTCCCTGTTGCTGCCCCCTCTCTGGGGCTGTGTCTCCACATCCTGTATGTCCCTCTCTTTTCCTCTCCTCTGGCTCTACCCTGTAGGGCAGATCGATGGCAGCCGCTAGTTATCGATTGGGGTGGGCATCCAAGTGTTATCGATTATCGATTGGGGTGGGCATCCAAGTGTGGCTGCTGGAGGCCAACATTGACGGACAGGATCGGTGCCCAGGCTGATGGAGTGGCATTGGAGAACCTGGGGCTGCAAGGCAAGAAGGGCTCCCACCTCTCCTGCCAGGACCTGGGAGTGGGAGTCCTTAAAGCTGCAGACCCTGCCGCTAGGATGGGAATAGAGGGCGGGGCAGAGGGCCTCTGAGGACAGACAGCCAAGGCTTAGCTCATGCTGTCATTTAACAAGTATTTATTGAGCATCTACTATATGCCAGCTGGGGATACAGCAGTGAGTGAGTCAGCAAAAATCAATAAGTAAAATTATATAGTGTGTTATGCAAGAAATAGAGCAGGGGAAGGGGGATGGAAGTACAGTTTGGGGGAAGGCTCCATTTTGAATAGTGTAGTTAGGGATAGGCCCCCTTGAAAAGGTGACCTTTATGCAAAGACCTGAAGAAAGAGAAGGGGTGAGCCCTCTGAGAGCATTCTGGGCAGTGAAAACACCAAGTATGAGCAGAGACCCTCTGGTGGGGGCAGGCTTGGTGTGCTCTAGGCTCCCAAGGAGGTTGGTGGTGGAGTGAGGAATAAGGAGAGCAGGAGGAAATGGGTGGGAGGGAGAATGGGGGGGGGTGGGTAGGCGCGTGCATGGCTGGGGGTGGACAGTCAGTCCAGGGCTGTCAGCTGCCCCAGCTCCAATCTGAGAGGTCCGAGCAGCTCCCACACAAGGGTAGCTTCTAGAATATGATTCTGATGCTCCAGCCATGCCCGGAGGTTTTGTTTGTTTGTTTTGGGGGGGGGTTTTGTTCTTTTTTTGTTTATGTTTTGGTTTTTAACTGAAGTATACTTGGTTTACAACAGTGTGTTAGTTTCAGGTATACAGCGCAGTGGTTCAGTGATACATATATATGTGTGTGTAGGTATATATTCTTTTCCCTTATAAGTTATTACAAAATATTGAGTATAGTTCTCTGTGCTATAAAGTAGGTCCTGTTGGTTATCTAGTTTATATATAGTAGTGTGTATATGTTAATCCCATCCTCCTAATTTATCCCTCCGACGGTGACCACGTTCGAGGTCCTTCATGGGCCTTGTCAATCAGATAATGCTCATAGCAACCCTCTCAGTAAGAATCTCTCAGTCCTTGGTGAGTTGGGGAGACTGAGGCTCAGAGACATTTGGCAACTTGCCCCGGGTCATGCAGCTAGGAAACGGCAGCGCTGGGACTCAAACCCAGTTTTGTCTAATTCCCAAATCTTTGCTTTTTCCTTCTTTTTTGCCTACCACCTTAACCGTTTTTAAGCGTACAGTTCAGTAGTTAAGTATATTCACATTGTTGTGCAACAGATCTGTGGAGCTTTCCGTCTCACAGAATTGAAACTCTACACCCATTAAACAACTCCCCACCTCCTCTCCCCACCACCATTCTATTTTCTGTTTCTGTGATTTTGACAACTTTACTCATATATGTGGAATCATATAGTATTTTTTTTTATGACTGGCTTGTTTCATTTAGCATAATGTCTTCAAGGTTCATCCATGTAGCATGTGATAGGATTTCCTTCCTCCTTAAAGGCTGAATAATATTCCATAGTATGTATATACCACCTTTTGTTTATCCATTCATCGGTTGATGGACACTTGGTTTGCTTCCATCTCTTGGCTATTGTTGAATAGTGCTGCCATGAACACGACGAGTGTGCAAATCTCTTTGAGGTTCTGTTTTTAATTCTTATGGATATACCCCTAGAAGCGTGATCGCTCGATTATATGGTAGCTCTGTTTTTAATTTTTTGAGAAACCATCATACTGTTTTCCACAGTGGCCGCACCATTTTACAATCCCCCTGACAGTGCATGAGGGTTCCTGTTTCTCCAGATCCTCACCAACACTTGTTATTTTCTGTTTGTTTGTTTTTGATAGTAGCCATTCTGATGGGTGTGAGGTGATATCCCACTGTGGGTTTGATTTGTGTTTCCCTAATGATTAGTGATGTTGAGCGTCTTTTTTTTTTTTTTTTTGGCTGCACCAGGCGGCATGTGAGATCTTAGTTCCCCGACCAGGGATCGAACCCGCGCCCCCTGCATTGGAAGCGCAGAGGTTTAACCACTGGACCCCCAGGGAAGCCCCTGAGCGTCTTTTCATATGCTTGTTGCCATTTGTAAATCATCTTTGGGGAAATGTTTATTCAAGTCCTTTGCCCAATTTTTAACTGTGTTATTTTTTTGTTGATGTTGTTGAGTTGTAGTTCTTCATATATTTTGAATATTAATCCCTCATCAGATAGTGATTTGCAATTATTCTCTCCCATTCTGTAGGCTGCTTTTCACTCTATTGATTGTGTCCTCTGATGCACAGAAGTTTTACATTAAAAAATTTTTTTAATGTCATTTTTATACAAATTTTAATAGATTACTTTCCTTTTAGAGTATTACAAAATAGTGGCTATATTCCCTGTGCTGTACAATACATCCTTGAGCCTATTTTGCACCCAGTAGTTTGTACCTCCCACTCCCCCATTCCTAGACTACCCTCTCCCCTCACTGGTAACCACTAGTTTGTTCTCTATATCTGAGTCTGCTTCTTTTATGCAATATCACTAGTTTGTTATAGAAGTTTTAAATTTTGATGTAGTCTCATTCATCTATTTTTTCTTTTATTGCCTGTGCTTTTGGTGTCATATCCAAGAATCCATTGCCACTCCTCTCTGCAGTCAACAATTCTGCTGACACCTTTGGGTGGGTGGGTGGGTGGGAGGGAATAGGGAAGGACAGTTTGCAACAGTTGAGGGAATGAGGAAGTGTTTAGCCAGGAGAGTGGAAGCACGTGGGTGGTAGTGGTAGGAGCAGTGGCCGTAGTATTCAAATTACAGAAGCGCTTTCTTGGAGCAGAGCAATGACCCAGAGGGCAGGATTGGGCCCAGTAGGAGGCTCGGGGAGTCAGATAGCAGCTCAATCTAACAGGATTACAGAGGTTGAATGGGGTACTTTGGAGGTAGTGAGCTCCCCGTCACTGGAGGAGTGCAAGCATTCAGATGACCACTCAGGCGGGATGTGGCACAGGGGCTTCAGGCACATGATGTTAAGGTTGGGTTGTTGGCCTCTGATCCCTTCTATGATTCAGTAAGGAAGGAGGGAACTTCAGCCTGTGGGGTGGGGTAGACAGGATTCCACCTGACAAGTGTCCTCTCTTCTGTGTCCGGGGAAGTCTTGTAATTTGGGCTTGAGCTGTGGAGGAGATTCCCTGAGTTCCCGTCACCCTGGAGCCTGAATCCAAGCTCTGACCTGGATGGCCCAAGGATCTTGGAGCCCTGGGCTGGAAGAGGAGAAGAGAGGTGAAGATGTGGCACCTTCATCACCTGCGAGGTGCTGCTAACGAGCAGAATGAATTGAGGGAACACAGACTTCAGGGCCTGGCAGACCTTGGTCCGGTGCTGCCTTGGGCACTTGCAGCCTGGGTGGCTGTGGGCAATTTCTTTAACTTCTGTGATCCTCCCTTTCCTCAGCTGAGCAAGGGGCCATTGCCTCTCTTGCAGGGTTTTCTGCAGAATGACGATAAGTGCCTGGAGGCTGGCTGGTGCTCCATAATTGCCTTTCACCACCCTCCAAAGCCAATGACCTTGAGTGGGCTGTACGACCACCACCCTCCGGTGCTGCTTCCCACTGTTCTTGGCCTTGGCCAGCCCCTCTGACCCGGGAGGACCTCGGCCCCTCATTCCTTCTGAGGCTGGGAATCCACACTCCTGGATCCAGATCCAGAACCCAGCCTGGCCATTGGAGACGCCCAAGCCGGCCCAGGGGCCCACTCAGCCTGGTTGGGTGGGGCTGGATGGCAGCCTCATCTCCCCTCTGTTGGTCCTCTGTCAATGCCTGTCCTGATGTCTACTGGCCCTGGAGCCTCCTCAGGGCTGGTTGCCTGGTCCCTCCCAGCCCTGCAAGCTGTGCCTGGGCCCATCTCCTTGTATGCTGTACCCAGAGATCCCCCATGTAACCCCCAGCCCAGCACCCACCATTGGGGCAAAAAATCAAATCTCATTAAAGGCCATTGATTTTCCTGCAAATTTGCTGCTAGTACACTTTGAGGATTCTTAAGCGGGTGAGAGGACTGGAGAGCTGTCCGCCAGAGCCCCCAGCCCACTCTTGCCCTTCAGCACAGCGAGGTTCTGGATATGCCACTGATTTCTGGGGAGGGAGTCATTTCTCTGTCTGGCTGCCCCCATCTTCCTACAAGGCTGGGGCAGAGGGGTGTGTGTTTCTGTTTGTGTATGTCCGTCTTTGTGTGTCAGTGTGTGATTTTGGGTGTCTGTGTGTGTCCCTGGGTGTTGGTGGTGTGTCTCTGTGCATCTTTGTGTCCATTTGTCTCTGTATCTGTGTATATATCTAAATGTGTGTGTGTGTGTGTGTGTGTGTGTGTGTGACTGCAGCAGGGGATATGAGCTTGGCTGGCAGTTGAACTCCTGATGCTCTGCTGCCCATGAACCAGGCAGCCTGGGGAAGGGACTTGACTTGGGGTAAACCCAGGATATGGATCTAGATCCTCCCAGGGGCCAAGGGCTGGGAGGGCTCTGAATGGGGCATAGGCTTCCCTGTCCTCTCCTACCTACCCCTGCTGCCCCTTTGTCATCTTGGAAATGGGACACCTTGCTGGCTTTGTTGGGGCGTTAGATTTGCGGTTTGGGGCGCTGGTAGAAAAGATTCACAGCCTGATGTTAGGGGGCAGTGCATGAATTCTTCCCTCCCCTCCCTTCCCCCTGAACTAAGAGCCCCAGGTAAATGTTTAGAGTTGAATGGACATATATGCACCTGGTGAGTCTGGAGAGAGTGGATTAGGAGAGAAGTTTGGGCAGGGAGGGTGCCAGGGAGAGGGTGGGCACAGAGGGCATTTCTGTCTGCCGGGGCCATGTTCCTAGCGCAACATCCAACATCAAGGATGGCCTCAATGGGGGTAAAGGTCACCCAGGGCCCTTTGGCCTTTGTGGGGTGAAGTGGCTTATGGCCTGACTGTAGGCTGGGCCATTGGCCTCTAGCCCACCTGCCAGGGGCAGAGGTCAGCCGTGGTGCTGGACTGGCCTTCTAAGCCCTGGGACAAAGCTGAGAAGCCCCAGCGAGCAGCCTCGATGGGGCCTCCAACGCATTTGGGGGTGGAACGTGCCCTGGGTGTGTGCCCTCAATGAAGCCTCGCCCGCCACCTCTGCCCCAGCCCTGCACAGGCATGTCACGTGAATTCGCAGATGTGCATGTGTGTTCTCACCACGGCCTCTGCCGGGAGAGCTGGGAGCGGCTCTCCAGGTTCCGGGGACAGGCCAGATTTATGGTGCTGGGAGAAATATTTAGGCCCAAGACAGTTTGGTTGTGTTAATTATGGAAATCTAAAGATAATCTATATTTAATGCTGAATTTTGTCAAATTTGCTAAAGAATTAGGGGAGCATGTGCAAACAGTGACACTTCGATGAAGAACAAGGTGCAATTAAACTCTGAAATTTACAGTGGAATAATTGGAGAGCATGACAAATATAGTTATCAGTAGCAACTAATTAGGGGTGTGCTCGAGGTTTCTGGGCTTGATTAATCTCACCTAGATGCTAATAAGTTATGCTGGGCAGCTGATTCCCTTTGTCGCCTCCTACTTTCCACCCTGTCTCCAGAGCACTTGGGGGGCGGGAATGTGTTCTCCACCCCTGGAACAGCCTGGCCTGAAGGGGACAATGGGGACACTGGAGCTCCTCTGCTGAGACCTCTCTCCTCAGCTAAGGACGACCTGAACTCTCTGAGCCTGCCCTGCTCAGGCATCCTTGGGTCTCACTGGTTGGTAAGTTCTTCTTGGTGTCTCACTTGAGGCTTGTTGAGATTGAGGGAGTGGAAAGGGGTGCTGAGCCCCCCCTCCCCCCAGATAGATTCCATGTGCACCCTCCTCCTTCCCTCCCAGGTGTCTGCTAATCTTCCTTGCCGCTGACTGTGGCCAAGGCTTAGATCCACTGATTAAAATTTAGGCCCGAGCTGGCGCTCTTACCCGGCTGGAGTGTGGCCAGCGCCCTGGGCATTGCTGCCAGGCTCAGCTATGAACTAGAATTGTCTGCTTCCTCTCTGCCTCTCTCCTTGCCTCTGAGTCTGTTTCCTGCCCAGATGCCTCTCTGAGACCTGCTGTCCTTGTCCCCCTTCGGGGGCCCACCCTTTCCTCAGAAGTTCTCCTGTCTGCCAGGTCCCCCACTCGGGGTCCCCCAGGGCTGGTGGGGCATGGACCCCACCCTGGGCGGCCCCTCTGCTGTTTCCTGCCTTTATCAATGTCATCTGGCACAGGACAGGGACTCCGATCGTAGCCTCAGACGAGGTGGGCGCATCTAAACCGGGAAGTTGGGGGAACTGTGACATTCTTTGTGAATGTCTTCGATACGCCAGAACTCAGCATGAGTGTGTGTGAGCGTGTGTCCATGGGAGGCTGGGATCCTGACGTGGCTGGTGGAGGGACTGGGGGGTGTGCAGGAGGGGGACAGGGGTCTTGAGAATGCCTCCCCGTGGTAGCTGGGCCAGAGTGGTCCTCCTTCCGGGAGGAGGGGGCCTTGCTTCCTTGAGGCCTTGGTTTCTCTTCCTGCTTGTGGTCTGAGGAGTTTTGAGGTCAGACCCACCTGGGCTTGTGTCCCGGCCCTGGGGGTCCTGGGCTGTTCCTAACTAGGACAGGTCTTGGTTTCCTTCTTTGGAGCAGAGATAATTACTTCAGGGCACTTGCCCCACGGTCACGAGGACCTGGGGTAAAAGGTAAGGAGCTGAGCAGACCCTCAGTAAAGGGGGCTCCCTCCCTGCCCCCCTTCGTCTTTCAGGGGACTTACATAGCTCTTCAGTCAATGTTGGGGCCCTGGCTGAAGGAGGCCAGAGTGGGAAGCAGATCCTGGAGCTTCACCCTCCCCAGCACCTGCCTCCAGGCAGGAAACCCACGCAGCTTGAGGCCTGTGTGCAGTGGTTAAAAAAGGGCTTGTAAGGTCTCCAGTCAGGCCATGAGGTGTTAACTTTTGTTAATGGAAGGAGGTGGCTCCCAGAGCCTTCTTGCCTCCACTTCCTGTCCAAATGATAAGCCTAAAATGCAAATCAGATCTTTCCTGTCCTGGCTCAGAAACCTTCAATGGCGCCTCCTTGCCTCCAGGAGAAAGTGCAGACTTCCTAGCCTCAAGGTCAAAGCTATCCACAATCTGCCCCAGGCTGGTTCCCACGTCCTCTTGGGCCCCTTGAAGTCCCTTTGCTTCACCCCTTCCCCCTACCCAAACCCTCTTCCCCAAGCCCCCGTGGCACCTGACAGTCTGAAGGCTTTTACTGCGGGCGGGCGGTTTCCACTACCTGAAATGTCTTCCTTCCTGCTCCCATCCCCGGGTCCACCTTCTGGGAGACCCAGCTCAAGTCTCACTGCCCCTGGCCCCCACAGATCCTGCCCAGATGCTCCCTTTGAACCTGTCTGTCCCTTCCCCACCCCCATCTGAATTCCTTCCGGTTGCAGAGTTGTCCCTTGTAGCTGTGCCAGACTCCTCCACCAGGGGGCAATAGACGCCGTGGGCACAAGCCAAATGGACCCCCGCCCCCGTCCCGCCCTGGCTGTACTCCTCCTTGGGCCTACCTCTGCTGTGCTGTCTCCTGGACTTCAGGGCTGGAGGATTTGGGGGCAGGGTGTGTTTTGTGCCCTTCTCTACAGAGCTAACACCCTTTGAGAGTTGGATGAAAATGACAGAACTAGCTTCTTAATTTGTTTGTACACTGGGACAAGTTTACCAGGCACCACTGACGTCCTGGGTCCCCAGGGCAGGCCTTTGTTGGCCCATTTTACAGATGGGGAAACATGTCTTGGTCATTGCTTAATCTTTCAGAGTCTGACAAGTCACAGATGCAGAACGCTTTGGATAAACCGAGGCTCAGAGCAAATTTGCTGAGAGTAACGTGACCTGTGAGGGGGGAACTGGAACTCAAACCCAGACGTCTTCGATTTCTAGTTTAGCAACTTTTCCCCCACACCAGTTTTTCTGATCATTCAAGACTCTGGTCCAATCCCTCCCTGTCAATGTCACAGCCCCTGTCTCTGAGGCAACTGCAAATGGTGCCTCAGTCTTCTGACTCCAGCCCCCAAATCCTCAAGTGCTGTGTGTCTTTGGACAAGTCACTAGCCTCTCTGATCCACAGCGATCTGTGAAATGGTCAGGAGATGCTTAGTCACTTCTTTGCAAGGTTATTATGGGATGCAAAGAGATGATGGACGCAGAGGCCCCTCTCCCCTAGGATGGACCCCCCGCGAACCTGCACTGGGGTGTTCTCCCAGGGACTCTTGGTTTGTCACTGGAGCTGGGAGGGGGAAGAGCAAACACCTGCAGGTCTCGTTCAGCCCTTCTCTGGAGGGAGAAGAGAGGTCTGGGGGGATCCTTCCTCAGGAACC
Organism: Stenella coeruleoalba; assembly: GCF_951394435.1. Lineage (NCBI taxonomy): Eukaryota > Metazoa > Chordata > Mammalia > Artiodactyla > Delphinidae > Stenella > Stenella coeruleoalba. The sequence continues at coordinate 34,383,016 of NC_137165.1, forward strand.
TCCAGCCCTTGCAGCTGCTGGAAGGGATAGGGCTCTGTTGCCATGGCAACTCGGTCCAGCCGCCGTTGACCTCACTTAGGATGATTACCTTTCAGCAAATAAAATAATTGTGTTAATAAAGAGGCTGTTCGCCCCCTTGTCCCCCACCCTGCTTTGGCCCATTCCCCATTCCCAGCCTGGGGAAAAGAGAGGCCTCCCGGACCCAGTTACCCCTGGCCTGTGGGACACCTTATTTGTAGATAAGTTGTTGGCCCAGACCCTGACTTGGTTTTAATTTTTCCTGTTTTAAGCATCTCTCACCCTCCCTAGCTTGCCCTCAGCCTCCTTGCCCCGATGTCTCTGTTGCAGAATTGAGATGACACTGCTCTTTCTGTTTTCCTTCGACATAGCTTTGAACACCAACCGGCCCTCCCAACTATCAGCATAATAAATGCTACTTAGGGAGGGCCTACTGGGTGTTACACACTTTACAAGTACCTCCAAATATGTCCTCTTTATTCCCTATCAAGCCAGGAGCTTCAGTACCGCTTCACAGGGGAGGAGACTGAGGCCCTGGGAGAGGAAATGTTTGTTTGGACAGGGCTGGAAATCTGGGTTGGTCTTGCCCCTGGACTGGAGAATGGGCTGTCCTCACAGGTGTGGCCGTTTGGCCTGGGGACATTCAGTTCAGCTGCTGGTCGATACACACCATTGGCTTGCCACCGGGCTGCAGAGATGGACACATCCACAGAAAACAGAGATGCAACATGCTTGTGACACGTGCTCTGAGACCAAGAAAACGGCGGGGACCCAGCTCGAGGTGCTGAGTCCCCATGGGAGATGAGGAAGACGAGACTGGCCAGTACTGAGCCTCTGGTAAGTGGCTGACGCTGGCGAATGCCTCAGGTTTGTCATCTCACATGATGCTCATTACAACCCCATTTCACAGGTGAGAAGAGTAAGGCTCAGAAAGTTTAAGTGAATTTTTCAAGGTCACACAGCTGGTATGGAGCAAGGCTTCAAACCCAAATTTGCCTGACCTCCCTGCCCATGCTCAGTGCTCGTTCGACTTTATCAGCGAGCGAGAGAGAGAGAGACAGAGACAGAGACAGAGAGAGAGACACAGAGAGAGAGAGAGGTGGAACACGGTTTCCATACACTGTTCATTATGTGACGCTCTTGTTCAAAATAAAGAGGGGTTACCAGAATGGTGGCTAGTACTTTTCACCAATGAACACAAAATAATGCAACGTGATTAGGCTATTGGAAAGCTCACTTAAAGCTTTACGGTAATTATCAGATCAGGGCTTTGTGGGCAGTGCTCTCCTGTGATGGGGCAGACTTTGGAATGGTGAGGGGGACCGTCCTCACTAGGTTCTGGGGTCTCTCTGTGACCGGAGGAATAGTGTCACAGGACAGAATGTCAGCAGGCTGGATTTGAGGCCCTTGGGAAATGAGTCCCAGGGTAGAGACCCTTCCTGGTCTTCACCCCTGCCCCCATGAGAGCCCCTGCTGCAGACAAAGTGAATAGACAGGGCAGGGTCAGGCCGAGGCCAGGGTGCCCGCCGGGCACGCTAGGTGGCGCTCTGACATCGGTCAATCCTCGGAGCTCCTGGCTGTGCTGTGGCCTGAGGGCCTGGCAGGAGTGACTTTGAGGGGGAAACAGGTCACACGGGACCTGACGCCGGTGTTAGGGCTAGGCAAGGGGCACTGGAGAAGTCAGAAGCCGGGCTTGGGGTCAGGAGCATTGTCCCTCCCACTCGTGACTCCTGGTCATGCACGGGGCCCCAAGCGGTAGAGACTGGAACAGTGGCAGTGGGAGGGACAGAGAGACCAGAGGTGCTGTGTGGGGATGGAGGTCAGGGGGTGAGGCCGGAGGAGCCCAGCTGTGTAGGGGGGACCCTGAGCTGGGTGTCCTGTCATTGACCACTAAAGCCCAGGGTTCTAAACCCAGGGCCCACCTGGAGATGGGGTTTGCCCACCTTACCTGCCGTTGGAGCCCAGGGCAGGGAAGATGCTGGGGAGGAAGCAGTATGTTTAAGGCCTCCAGCCTCTATGAAAGGAAGCCTTGAGAGGACATCCCTGGTGGTGCAGTGGTTGAGAATCCGCCGACCAATGCAGGGGACACGGGTTTGAGCCCTGGTCCAGGAAGATCCCACATGCCGCGGAGCAACTAAGCCCGTACGCCACAACTACTGAGCCCGTGCGCTGCAACTACTGAAGCCTGTGTGCCTAGAACCCGTGCTCTGCAGCAAGAGAAGCCACTGCGATGAAAAGCCCACGCACTGCAATGAAGAGTAGCCCCTGCTCTCTGCAACTAGAGAAAGCCCATGAGCAGCAGCGAAGACCCAACACAGCCATAAATAAATAAATAATTGTATATATTTAAAAAAAAAAAAAGGAAGCCTTGAGAGATGTTGGCAAGGGAACAGCTTTGCTCCAGGGCAAGATGCAGGCACAAGACCAAAGGCCTTGAATTCAAAGGTCTCTGTTTAGCTGTGTCCTAGCCATGGGACTAGGGGCAGGCCACTGAGACCTCTGCTTCATTCTTTGTGAAATGGGCATGATTCTCAGAGTTGTTAGGAAGCTTAAACGAGATTGTGCACACAGGGGCGCTCAGTGTGCCCGGGTGAGGTGTCCCTCTTGGCTGTCGGTTTGCAGGAGTGGCATCTTGCATCCTTTCCTTGTCTGAAGGCCCAGTAAATTCTCAGTGATGTTGGTTGATTAACGCCTGGGGTTGGAGGCAGCTGGAGTTGGCAGTGTTCCAAAGGGGCCTTCAAACCTTACCCCTCGGGGGACCACCCCCTGAGAGACCCCTGCCCACAGATGTTAGCGTCTTGCCTGTTTAGGAATGCACACCTTAGAGCTGGGCCTGACTGCTCCACATACCTGTCCCGTGTCTCTCCCCTTGCAGGCCCTCACTGCGTGTCTGGGGCTCTGTGGGATCTAGAGAGAAAGGGGATCCCCAGCACCCCCTTGGGGCAGAAAGAAGTAAAGGGGCCTCCTTTCGGGTAGTCTGGTTGCCTCCTTTCCTCAGCTCTGGCACAGGTGGGGAAACTGAGGCAAGGGGGAGCCATTGGATCAAACCACAAATCCCTGAAAGCTGGTAGGTGTGGAGAGGGAGGTGGCGGATCAACTTCCCAGCTGCCCTGGGGGGCCTGTGGGTTCTGTGACCCTAACCTCCTGGGGGAGATGCGTCACCGTGTGGCTGGAGCCATGCAAGGAGCCAGGAGAGAGGGCAGGAACGGTCCTGGAGGAGAAGCCAAGGGCAAGGGCAGTGGGGGCGGACTTATTCAGTCAATGAACATGCTGCAAATGTTCAGTGGCCCTTCGTGGGCCACGCACTGTCACAGGTGCTAGGGATTCAGGGGACCCACCCCAGGGAGGGTCCATGGAGTCAGGCGGCTTGGGCCTTGGCTCCAAGTGGCTTCCCCCAAATGCCTAACATCTCTAAGTGCCTGTTTCATCATCTGTGAAACGGGGAGATGGGGATAATAATAACATCTCCCCCATGGGACTGTGTGAACGTCAGATGCCTGGAAAGTGCTGAGCACCAGGCCGGGCACGGAATGAATACGAACGACTGTGGGATTGTCGGTATTATCATGGTCACTAGCTCTGGAGGGTGTGACCTGGATTCAATTCCTTACCTTCCCTGAACCTTCCTCATCTAAGAAATGGGTTCAAAACATCTGCTCTGCCCACCTCCCAGGACCCTGTTGTGAGGTTTAAACCAATTAAGATAATGCATGGGAAAGGGTCAGTTTGTTTATTATTTATGGGTCTTTGTTGCTTCACGTGGGCTTTCTCTAGTTGTGGTGAGCCGGGGCTACTCTTCGTTGTGGTGCGCGGGCTTCTCATTGCGGTGGCTTCTCTTGCTGAGGAGCACGGGCTCTAGGCACGCAGGCTTCAGTAGTTGTGGCATGAAGGCTCAGTAGTTGTGGCTCACGGGCTCTAGAGCGCAGGCTCAGTAGTTGTGGCGCACGGGCTTAGTTCTTCCGCGGTGTGTGGGATCTTCCTGGACCAGGGCTCGAACCTGTCTCCCCTGCATTGGCAGGCAGATTCTCAACCACTGTACCACCAGGGAAGCCCGGAAGGGTCAGTTTAAACTGTGTGTGTGTGTATGTGGGTGGGTGTATCAGAGACCCCAGCATTTGTGCTCTATCTATCCTGCAGGCCACCGGAGCTCAGGTAAGCCATCAGATGGCTGCGTGGTACCTGGCAGTTCATGTCAGGACATCTGTTCCTGGAGCCTTGGGGCTGGGACTGAGGTGCGGGTGGAGATGTAGAGATGAGGGCCAGGCTGAGAATTGCAGCATTTCTCCAAAGGCCTAGGGAAGTCAAGAGAGAAATCTCAGAGACTGAGTTAGGATTAACCCCTCTCCCCGCCCCAGCTCTGGGCTGGGGCCTGGCGGACCTGTCTGCTGAGGTCAGGGGGTCCTCTCCCCACCCTGTGAGCATCCTCTTCTGAGTGAACCTCCCCCTCCACCCACTAACTTCTCCCTCCAGGCCTAATTCTTGCTGCCCAACTATAGAATGACCGAGGGGTACATATCAATAATACCGTGGGGCTCTATCCCAGAGGTTCTTGATGTTTGCACCTCCCAGCTCCTTGTGCCGATAAGAAGGTGCCTGGTCACTTCCATTAGTGCTGTTAGTGCTGTGGGCTCCCGAACCCCCGCCCACCCCGCCTGCCCGACAGCTGGCTGAGTGCTGGAGTTGGTCAGGGTTCAGCTTGGATGGGGCCGAAGAAGCAAAGAACTGGGAGAGGAGTCTCCCATCTGAGAGAATTAGGATTGGGGGCAGCTCCCTCTCCCCCAGGAAATGAGCTGTAAGAGGCAGTGTGGTAGAGTAGGAAGAACATGGATGTTGGGGTCAGCCAGTCCGGGTTCCAGTCCTTTACCTGCTGGGCAAGGTGGGATGGCAGTAGGATCTACTCCGTAAGAGGGAGATGCAACTTTCAGGGGGTAACCTGTGTGACGTGCCTTAGACTGTGAATCCAAGCTTCGCTGATGGGGTCAGTTAACTGGGATTTGGGCAATTTTGTGGCTTCCCATCCCCCTGCCCCAATTACTTTTCTTAGCTCATTGATTGATTAATTAGGTGAAAGGCATCGTGGGGAACGAGCAAGATGCCATTCAGTTGGGGGATCGGGTGTGAGCAGCGGAAAATCCCAGAGTGTGTTTCCTTTCTGAGGTGGCAGAGAAGAAAAAGGGCTTTTCTGGTTGGGAGATTACCTGGGCTTGTGAAGGAGGAAGTGCTATGAAACTCCAGCTGGTGGAGAAGGAAGGGGTGCCTGGCGGAGGGAATTAGCGTGGGCAGAGGCCTAGAGGTTGAAAAGCTAGGGACACATCCACCAAACTGCAAATTAGGCTGCTTTCCTAGGGCAGAGGGCTAGTGAGATGAAGCTGAAAGGACGTTGTCCCCAGTTCCTGGATTATTAAAGCAGAAGTGGAATGCCTTGGGAAGAGAGTAGGAGGCTGAATTATTCGGATACTTGCTAAACTGTTCTGTCAAATGCCTGCATTTGAGGAATCTGCTCCGTCAAGGTGACCCACCTCTTTCTTTTCCCCTTTCCCTCCAGAATGGAGGCTTAAAAAACAACAGTGAAGGAACATGTCTCCCGAAGAACATCCGTTTCCCTTCTTTGTCCTCATCTCCTTCAGCTTCACATTGTGTCTTTAACCCCATTCCCACTCCTTGAAGAAAGAAGGTGGTGCAGGAGGGAGATGGGGGGAGGAACAGGTGGTCCCCAAGCTGTCCTCAGATAATATGGAGGGACAGCCTAGCATTGGAGATGGCCAGGGCCACATTTCTTCCTTGGGCCACCACGGCAGACACACATCAGGGAGGACCCTGTTTCTCTACCAGAAATACGCAGGTCGAGTGATTTACCTTAAACCAGGCTTGCTACCCTCTTCGTTCTTCAAATGGATACCCAAGGAAGGAGATGGTGTTTGGGCATCAGAGACGGAAGAAGGAGGGGGAGGCGGTGGCCAGCTGGCAGAGCTGCTTTTTTTTTTTTTTTTGCGGTACGCGGGCCTCTCACTGACGTGTCCTCTCCCGTTGCGGAGCACTGGCTCCGGACGCGCAGGCTCAGCAGCCATGGCCCACGGGCCCAGCCGCTCCGCGGTATGTGGGATCCTCCCGGACCGGGGCACGAACCCGCGTCCCCTGCATTGGCAGGCAGACTCTCAACCACTGAGCTACCAGGGAAGCCCAGAGCTGCTCTTTTATTTCTTGTTCTGGAGCAGGCTGGCAGAGCCTCTCCCTAACGGACAGCAGGCAGGAGGCAGAACGTGGGCTACTGGAGGACGCGATGGGCCCTTCTCCCTCCCTGCTTCCGGCTCTAGCTCCCTCCCTCTCTCTGCCTCTCTCTCCCCTGCCTCCCAGGTGGCTCCTTAGGCTCCTTGCTGCTTCCTGAGAGCTACACGGGGTGGAGATGATTTTTTGTTCCTTCTCATTTTAGACGGAGCTTGGGATTGCTCATGCCCAGCCACTGAGTGTGGCTTTGGTCCTCTTTGGGGACCCAGGGGGTGGGTGGGGAGCCCACACTTCTCTCTCCCTCCTTTCTTCCAGAACCCAGCCCATCCTTCATGGGCCTCCAGTCTCCCACAGGGAATCTTCAAAGCTCCAGAGCCCCTCGTCCCAAACCATGTCCTGTCTTTTTTCATTTTTTTTTTCTGTGGTTTTTCTTAAATGGACTTACTCCAAAAAGGATCTAAAGAACTTTATTATTTTTTTTTTTTGGCCACGGTGTGAGGCTTGTGGGATCTTAGTTCCGCAGCCAGGGACCAGGGATTGAACCTGGGCCCTAGGCAGTGAGAGTGCGGAGTCCTAACCATTGGACCACCAGGGAATTCCAAGAACTTTAATTTCTAAATGGTCACATTCTGGTCAGTTCTTTCTGGATTTTTACTTCCTTCGGGGGTGTTTTTTGTTACCTGAAAGGTCTGGAGGTTTGGGACCTGATCTAACCCTTCCACGACACCGCGAGCAGGGGTGCTGATCACGTTTTACAAATGCGACAACCGAGGCTTATGAACAGCATTAACCGATGAGGTCGGATTTGAACCCAGTTCTCCCCTGCGCTGGTGCAGGGCTCACTCCCTCTGGATTTCCTGCTTTCACCTAACATCCACTCATGCAGATATCTTCAGGGTGGCGGAGCCCACTGTCTTGTCATTTCAATGACCACATGGTGTCCCATCATCACCTGGTTTGGTCACTCCCTTGTTTGTTGGGTATGTGAGGGATGTCTAATTTCTTACTGTAATAAAGGCAGCTGCCTTGAGTATTTTGCTCAAATTACTTGCACTGTCGCCTTCATCCCCAGTATGTTCCATGACTAGGCTCAGGTGGGGCACCCGGGCTCTGCCTCCCAGCTGGGGTCGCACTGGTTGTCAGTCCTTGGTATCTTGACTCAGAGCATGATCGATGCAGAGAAGGATCCAGGCACCTCTTGTGGTGGATTTAGATTCACCTCCACCCAGAAGAGGTTACACCACCCCTTTGGGAGCCGGTATACTGGTGCAGTGTAAGTTCCGTACGTGCACACATGGCACAGTCTGGATTACTTCACCACTATGTAGCCACCACCACATCAAAAACCAAGAGCTGAAGTGACCCGGAGAATAAATCTGCCTCAAACATCGGCCGGGGAATTGAATGTTAGCCAAGTAGCCAAGGTCATCAATAGCCGGATTAACACGGAACTGCTAATGCATTTCCCCAAACAGGTAGTGAGACTTACAGCCTGAGCATGGGTAAGTGGTAGAACCATAAAGTTCAGGCTTTAGCCGTAACACGTCTACACGTTTGGGGTAGAGCATACATTTTATGAACAAAGTAGGTAGTATGAGAAAGTGGAATCGGCTACAGGAAGAGACCCTTATTTCAGTTCCAGTGAAAGGGAGGTCGGTGGTTCAGGTGGTGAATGGGTTTGGGAACTTAGATGGCCCTCCCAGGGTGTAAGGCTCTTTTGAGCTGGCAAAGGAGGGAAGCAGAGGGCATTGGTCACTGCAGAGGGATGAGGAAGGGGCAGATCATCCCAATTCAGGGAGAGGTGAAGGCACAGAGCAGGAAGGGACGTGCCTGGGGTCAGAATTGGACTCCTGTGGAGTTCTAGCCTCCGAGCCAAGCTGCCTCCTGGTTTTGCAAAGCATGGATATTAATAAGGGTGATTAGTAATCATGACGTGTGAATAATAAGGGATGGTTAATTGTCCTGGTTATGATGAATAGCAGTCACTGGGAGAGGGTGGGGGAGTTGGGACCCCCAAACACACACACACACACACACACGCACACACACACACACACACACGTGATCTGTTCTTTGTTGCTGCTTATGAGACCACAGAGCCAGCAAGCTTAGGGTGTATCAATATTTTAAAAAATTGAAGCTAATAAGGCAAATTCCAAAATTCACTTCAAACGTTCTCAGCAGAAAATTTGGAAAATACAGGAATATTAAGGAAGGAAACAAAAGCACTATAACTATCTCGGTGTACGTCCTTCCAGTCTTCTATGCATGCACAAATATAGCCCTAAGCTACACGTAGAACAAAACATAAATAGGATTATACTCTGCACAATATTTGATAACTTGATTTTTTTTTAACTTACAAATACTTCTCCTGAATTTTCTATGCTGTCAAATAGGCTTTGAAAGTATGCTTTTTTTCATGAGGGAAATATATTTTGGGCAAGGGGGGGCCCATTAGACAAGAAGCCCATCCTTTCCAGCCTCCTCCAGTTGGAGAGGCTGGGGTTCTTCAGAGCTACAGGAGGGTGGTACAGGGGTGGGGCAGGGTCACTCAGTGGGCCCAGTGGTTGGGGAAGTGGGGCAAGATGGGGGCAGGGCTGCTTCAGAACCTGGGCTTGATGGAGGAAAGTATCTTCTGAAAACATAGTTTTCTTTCATACTCAGTTGAGGATAGACAACAGCCAGAATCCTCCATCGGGTATTGATGTCAGTGTTATTATGTGGTCCTGGAGACATTTGCCCCTCAGAGCCTCAGCTTCCCCATCTGTATGTAGAGGAAACAGCCTTTACCTCCCACCCGCCTCCTGGAGGGCTATCACCAAGGCCTGAGACACAAGCCCACTTGGGATGTGGAAGAATATTGACTCTGGGGCTCCCATCAAATGGAAAGAGACAGAGCAAACCTCTGGGTATAGAGAGGGGACCACCTGTGTGCCCTGAGGGAAGTCCGTCCTCTCCTCGGGGATGACTTTCCTCACGTGTAAACTGCCGAGCTGCACCTGGCAGTCTCTAGCATCCTTAGAGCCTTCCGTTCTGCACTCCGATTTCCTCTGATAGGCTACACTGGGTCCTGCTGTGGACCTTCTAGACACCTGGCTGGTGCCAGGGTACAGGAGGGTCAATGAAGCTGCTGCCTCGGGGGCCCTGTTCTTGGGAAGAGCTTACAGCTGCAGCCAGACAGACCCTCTGTCTCATGGTTGGACTTCTGTGAAGAGAACATCTTCTGGTTTGATAGAGATGAGGGATTGAGTGTGATTTCACCCTTCCTAAAAATGGGAAAGAAATCACATGATAGCAAGTGTTGACCTGAGCTCAAGGGCTTTCCCACGAACCCCAGGAAGCCTCAGCTCCACAGAGCTCAGAGGCCGGCTGCCTCTGCCTCTGCCATGCTCAGCACACCCTGTTCATCGGCTGAGTGTGTGTGTGGGGCTACAGGACCACTGGCGCTTCCATACTTGTGGCTTTGTCAGGATTCTTCCGAAAGTTTCATTCACTCATTTATTCATCCACTTGATAAATGAGAATTATCCACCTCTGTTTCCTGAATAACACTCCTGCTACCAACACACTTTGTGACCATGGACAAAGGGCTTCACCTCTCTGTCCTCAATCTCCTTATCTGTAAAATGGGGCTATTGTAATGGTCCCTATCTCATAACGTTGATGGGAGGAATAAGATGAAATTGTAAATGTAAATTGTGCTTAGAACAATGCTGGAACATAGTGCTCAGTAACTTTTAGCTAACATCATCATCATCACCGTCGTCACCATCACTATACGACTCCTGTTATGTGTCAGGTACCGGGTAAAGGGATGACTGAAATCACTGAGACCCAGGACCTGCTCTCAGGGAGCACAAAATCAGCTGCAGGAAGCCCTTAGGTCTGGACAGGGTGCTCTGGGAGCACAGAGAAGGGAGCGCCTGCTGGGTAAGGTTTTGGCGAGCTTCCCCCAGCCCCACCTCCTGCCTGCTTCCAGCTGTGGCTCCTACAACATGTAGCCCGTCCCCGCCAAGACCCAGCCTAGAGCGCAGCTTCCTCCCGGCCTTAAAAAGCCAGGCCAGCCCCTTTCCCAACCCTCAGCCCCCAGCCCACTTCGGCAGCATGCAGGCTGTTTGGAGAGGTGACAAAAAATTAAAATTAAAGCTGAATTAAAAAGAAGATTCCCATTTCCTCTCCCCATCACACTTTCCACCTTAATTTTATCGCATCTTCCTTCTCGTTTTATTGACTTTCAGAAGCATTGCCACAAGATTTAGTGCGGAGCGGGAGGGGAGGTAATAAACGTGGTGCTGCTCTGGCCTCCAATTAATGCCGCCAGGGGGTGGGGGCCGCTGGGGGAGAAGGGGGCCGCCTCAGGGTGTGAAGCCCCGGAGGAGAGAAGCGTAGAATCCACAGAGGTGAGGACGGTTACCCCAAGGTGGAGGCGATGGTTGCTTCTGGCTTTTGTCCCCTCCCTGGGCCCGTTTCCTGGTGACCCAGAGAAAAAGAATTACGCTGAACTGGGCTAATCAGCCCAGAAAACAGAAATCAGAATTTAGTCTCGTTGGTCTGGCTTTACAAACAACTCCAGAATTCTCCCCTCCCCCAAACTCCACCCATATTTCCTGGGACGAAGATTCCCCACCCACCAAACAGATCTTTATTTAATTTTAATTTTATTTTATTTCATGCTCTGTTGGTGCAAGGCAGCTTCCCCTCCTCTCCCCACCCTCCCTCCTTCCTTCCTCTATTTATTTTTTCAACCCCCCCCCCCAGTCTCTAATATCATTTTCACCCACCCACAGCGACGCTGCGTGTTTGTAATTTTCTTCTGACCCTAATGGCTCCGGTTTCCCCTCAGTATTTAAGCGGAACAAGACAGAGGTAAGTGGCAAATAAACAGCGGTTCCTAGTTACGCTGCCAATTTCGGCCGATGGTGGAGAGGCTGCCTTGAAATTAACTCTGCCTCTGTCTGCTGCGGAGGAACGTCTGCAAGGCGCGTAGAACAGCAGGCTCCCTGCCGCCCATGACAGCCCCTCCCGGTTATCCGCTGGGGTTGTGCTGGGTGGGCGGGTGGCCGTGAAGAGGTGGTCCCCAAGGTGGTGGTGTTGTTGGGTCTTTTTTAACAGGCCCCTCCCCTTCTTGGCTTTGGCCTTTCACCTCCAGGCCAGTGGTCCCCCACTGTGGTCCCCGGGACCAGCAGCATCAGCATTGCCAAGGAACTTAGTACAGACTCAGATTCTCCAACCATCCCAGAACTACTGAATCAGAAACTCTGCGGGTAGGCTTCAGCTATCTGTGTTTTTACAAAACAACTTTATTGAGGTATAATTCACATACCATAAAATCCACCCTTTGAAAGCATGCTATTCAATGATTTTTTTTAGTAAATTTATGGAGTCGTGCAACCATCACCACAACCCAGTTATAGAACATTTCTACCACCCCAATGAGATCCATCATGTCTGTTTACAGTTAGTTCCCCTCCCCCCTCCCCCCAAGCCCTAGGCAACTACTAATCTACTTTCTGGCTGTATAGATTTGCTTATTCTGGGTGATCTTTTGAGTCTATCTTCTTTTACTTAGCATAATGTTTTGTTTTGTTAACAGCTTTTTCGAGATATAATTCGCATACCATACAGTTTACCCATTTAAAGTGTACAGTACAATGACTTTCAATATATTCACAGTGTTGTGCCACCATCACCACAAATCAATTTGAGAATATTTTCGTTACCCCAGGAAGAAACCCTGCACCCCTTAGCTGTCACTTCCAAATTCCGTTATCCCCCCAACCCTGGGCAACTACTAATCTACTTTCATATAACATGTGATCCTTTGTGATTGGCTTCTTTCACTTAGTGTACTGTTTCAAGGTTCATCCGTGTTGTAGCAGTGTAAAGGCAGTTGAGTCCTTTCATTGCTGAATAGTATTCCATTGTATGGATATGCCGTATTTTGTTTAGCCATTCACCACTTGATGGACATTTGTGTCGTCGCCACTTTTTGGCTATCATAATAATGCTATGAAACTTCTGTTCAAAAATTTCTGTGTGCATGAACATAAGAAATCCTTATTTGAATCTGAGCGTGCTAAACTTGAGGACCACTGGTCTGGGCTTCATCCCCCGTCTCTCTTCTCGATTGTTCCCTCCCTCTCCATCTTCCCACGTCAAGCCCCGTGTGTCCAGTCTGTCTCTACCTTCTTTCATTCCTTGAACAGACATTAACGCAGCACATACTGTGTGTGCCACGTCCAGGTTATGGTGGACTCGAGGGCTAACAAGAGGTCAGAGTACTCGTGCTTCTCACCGTCCTTCCCATCTAAGCTACTTGCCGGGAGCGTGACTGTGGACCCTTCCTTAACCTCTCACTTTCTCGGCTGGTAAAGTGGTTGTATTGCTGGCCCTCAGGCATCCCCAGAGCATCACCGGATGGTGCGGATCCGCCCGGTGAATAGGGCTCCCTATCCTCTACCCCCGCCCCTTTTCTACTGATTAAGGGCACCCAGTAGGTGACTCGGTCGACTTTAGATCCCTCTCATTTCTACATCCTGCCCTGTCACTGGCTCCTCACCAGGGCTGCCTTCCCTTCCTGGAACCCACTGCCCCCTCTTCCCCACTGTTTCCGCAGCCCGCCTCCAATACCGCCCAGTCCCGGGCCAAGGCCCAGAGCGCTCCAGGCTTTCCTTCCCACCCTTCCCAGGAGTGGGTCCCGCTTCCCAGGAGGACCAGGCCTGGGGAGCCTTAGGCCCTGGGCTATCTGCAAAAATCTTTAAAAATGCAAGGTCTTTTGATGGACACCAAGGGGGGAAAGTGGGGGTGGTGGTGGTGGTGGTGGTGGTGGGATGAACTGGGAGATTGGGACTGACATGTATAGACTAATATGTATAAAAGCGATAACTAATGAGAACCTGCTGTATAAAAAAATAAATTAAATAAAATTAAAAAAAGAAAGACTAAATGAGAAAAATAAAAAAGCTAGGTCTTTTGGAACCAACGGGTCCAATGAGGCCGGGCCCAGGGCGTACCCGCCGCGTCCGCATCCCATCCTGGGGCGGGGCCTGTGTACCCCCAACTGCCCGGTGTTTCAGGAGACCCTCCTCGATGCCCAGACTCCCTCGCCGAATATGAGTGTCCCATTCTCTCCGCTGTGTGAAAGCAGCCAGCGTCCCGCCCGCCCGGGACGACGTCCCTTAGGGCGCGCCCTAGGGCACCCTCTCGGCTTCCACCGGCGTGCTCCACTGCCCGGGTGCCACGGCTCTCGCCCCTCGCCCTTCGGTCTCCTTTGCTCCCCATCTCCTTCCCCTGTCGCCCCCTCTCAGGGGGGTCGCTGCCCCCACCCCCAGCGCCCTCTTCCTGCTCCCCCCTCCTACTCCGGGCCACGAAGGGTGCGCTCGGGTCCTCACCACTCGCGCTGCCCACCCCGCATTAAAGCTGCTTATTAGCGTGTTTGTTTTTATTGGACGCACAATAACCATAATGGGCGCCAGGCGCGCTCTCTAATTACAGCTATGAATATTCATAGAGCGGGGGCGGCTCTCGGCTGGGGGGACGCCTCGGGGAGATGCGCCCGGGGGACTGGGCGCCGGGGGAGGCGGGGGTGGGGTGGGGCGCTGGTCCCGGGCGACCCGGGGTGCTGCTCTGGTCCTGAGGACCGCCGAACCAAGAGGATGGGTGGGATTGGGGCCCCCAGCCGGAATCAAGAGGTCCTCGGAGCCCACAAATCAAAACACCAGCTACAACCTTCCCTCCCGTGCTGTTTCTTCTTTTCTTTTCCTTTCTTTTCCTTTCCTTTTCTTTCACCTTGGCGAACTATTGATCTCTAGTGGGGGATCTGGGATCTAGAGACGGCCGCACCGCACAGTGCGGACTCCGCAGGGCTTCCTACTTCCCAGGACTCCACCTAGGTCTTGCCGGCCGCCTCGGTTCTCTCCTTCCCTCCCACTCTCTGTTATTCTGTTATCCGGTCTCTTTTTCTTTGTTTTCCCACCCACCGTTATCTGCCGAGGAAAGTTCCTGTTACACAAACTCCTGGCGGGGACAATCCAGTTGGGCGCCATAAGGGGAAGCGTGTGCCTCGTGAATTAAGAGATTTAGTCACTTGTGGAATGACTTTATTTTATAGCTACTTCCTCCCCGACTGAGTGATGTTGCATGCCTTGGTTGTATTTATAACTTAATAGCTTTTCTCAATTTTATTATACTTTTTATGATACTTGTGGCTTTATGGGACTTCATAATTTTTCTCAGATTCATTAAATCCAGCTGAGGGTGGAGCTAATGACAGGAGCAGGTACCAGATTCCAAGATGGCAGGTGAGCAGGTAGGGTGCCACCCTCCCCATCCCCTGCACCCCTCAGGCAGTCAGCATTTTGCTGACTGGTGGTCGTGGTGATGGGTCTGTGGGGTCATCTTGGCTTAATTTACTCCTCTGAGACCTGAGATTTCCAAGAGAATCTGCCAGAGACACAAAGCCCCATCCAGAGTCGTCCCACCTTTGGTCATGTACTGCGTCTGATGTGGGCTTATCCTGGGCCCTCTCTCATTCTTTCCAACACTAATTCCTAGAGCCAGAGACACTTCCAGCCCAGATGTCCAACCTCTTCATTGAACAGATGGGGAAACTGAGACTCAGAGAGGGGCCGTTACAGAACTAGGGACAGGCAGAGTCACATCTCCTTACTCCCAATCGGGGCCTCTTTTTACTGCTCTCTGCTGATTCCTAGCAAGAGCTTTGGACACTCTTTAGCTTTGCCCCCAATTTCCCTCCTGACCCCAGATTTTATGTCCTGTTAAGAACCTCAGAGGGAGACAATAATCATAGTAGTTAACGTTTACAGAGCACATGCATTATGTCCTTTAATCTTCACAACAGCCCTGCTAGAGCCGCTGTTAGTATTTATCTCCATTTTACAGATGAGGCAACAGAGGCGCAATGAGATTAAAACATTTGCTCAGGTTTGCACAACATGTGGCTGCGCTGGGGTGGAGAGACTCACGGCTTTTATAGTTTGCAGTGACCTCATCCATGCAGTCAAAGCTAAGTGGATTATTTGCAAATTTTCCTGATGCCTTCCGTCTCCAGGAATCCTTTCTGTTGGGAGGTGGTGGGTAGGAAGAGCAAATAGTCTGGAGGATGAACCGATCAGAGTAGGGGCTCTCAATTCCAGAACCAGGATCTTGGTTGAGGGAAGGGATGGGAAGGCAGAAGAAGAGGTGGGTCAGCTGTGGGTGGAGAGGTTGGTGGGTACCAGTGCCTTCCCCCAAGTGTCTGTGTCACCCTGGCCACCTCTGACATCCAGGAGGATAGCAGCTACTCTTTGTTAGATTGTTAGATGGATGCCTTTGAGTGCTAGTGCCCTGCCCTGCTCAGACTCTCCCGATTGGCCTCTTCTGTTTCTGAGGTTCCAATACATTGAAAAGGAAGAAATGCCAGAAAGGATCGCAGAAGTGTCATCTGATTTACATTCCACAAGTTAACACTTTTAACTCACAAAAGACAATGCGTATAATTGTGCCTCTCACAAAATCATTTCAAGACTGAGAAAACTGTGAATGTAAGATAAGCTCCACACAGCAGGCTTTTTGTCCCCAGTTTTGTTCCCTGCTGTAGCTGCAGCCTCTAGAGCGGTGCTTGGCACACGGTAGGAGCCTGAGAGCCTTTGCTGCTCCTCTGAGGAGTGAATGGTGCACTCCCGGCAGTGCAGGCAGATGAGACTCCGCTTTAAAGCTGTAAGAGAAACACATTTCAACACTGCTGGAGTGGCCCTGTGGCTGTCAACATAACCCCATTTGGAGACCATAACAAAAGTGTAAATTGCAGCCTTTGGTGGCTGTAGGGCCAGAGTGCTGTGGTCATCCTACTCTCCTCCCTCCCACCTCTTGCCCCATGTCACCTTGCTGCTGCCACGCTGCTTTCCTTCCCAGCCCTTCTTAGGATCTGCCCCCCGCAGGGAGTCTTCCTGGGCTGACCTTGCCAACCCATAACCTCCAGACCCTGTTGCTTAAAGGCCCCATCCCATTCAGAGGCTCCTGGACCCCTGAGGCTGTGGACCCTGGTTGGAAAGGAACCCTGTTGTTCTTGCAAAGAGCTCTTCTGACCCCCAAGTGTGCCTCCCATTGCCACCAATAGCAACTTTGTCTTGTCTGTGTTTTAATTTTTTCCCAAGAATATGGTGATGAAAAATTAAATTCCTTTAAAAGTGTGCTTGGATTTATTGTAGCGTTGGGTCATTGGGCACTTTTCTCAATTTACAGATGTTTAGAAGTAGAAACCACTAGTGTGCTTGCAAGTGCCTGGGTTGGTGGAGTGTCGAGTAACTTTGGGATGCTAAAAAAAGATCCTTGGAATCTGGAGAGTTGGACACTTCTGCTTCAGAGGATGCTATCTTGTTCAGTTTACAACCCGTCAGGTTTACCGCTCACGTGGCACGGTGGTGGTGTGACAGGTGTCTGCTCAGAAAGTGTGTTCAATTTCTCAAATAAAACTGGCAGGAACAAGCTCCCTGCAGGAGTGGTGGGAAGGGTGTGGAGTCAGGGAGCCTGGGTTCAAATCCATGCTCTGCTTGTTAGCTAGCAAGTCATCTTGAGCCAAATCACAGCCTCTCCAAGCCTCAGTTTCCTCACCTATAAAATAGGTGGAATAAAAACCCAGTTCCCTCAAGGGGTGGCAATGACCAGGAAAAACCTTATAAAGTGCCAAATCCGTTGTCATGGCAGTCACCACCACCCTTCAGGTCCTTAACCTGCATGCAGTGGGCACTCCCCAAGTGCCAGATGAAACAGACACAGAATGACCAGCCACACAGAAAATAAAATGTTCTTCCGGCTCCCACCTTGAAGTTCCCCTGTCTTGAGCGAAGGCTGTGCCCCAGGCTCACCCTGCTAGGGGCCTCCATTACAGACCTTGGGTACAGGGCCCTCAAGATGCATTTGTAATTTTTATTGTTACATCTTTTAATTTTATTTTGCTCTCCCCGCTGTCTTGAGCAGGGGAGATAGGGAGCTGGTATTTATGGCTGCTCCCGCGACCTACCTCTTGGAATGTATGTATCAGTTAATTTAATCTCCCTTGGTTTTATTTAAACTGTTTTTCCTGATTCACTCTCTTCACTCTCCATCCACAACCCCCCCTCCCCTCTCATCCCAGCCTCTTTTTTGTGTCTGTTTCTGGGCTCTGTCGCTTTCCTCCTTCCTTTCCCGTCGTCTTCTTTCTCCTCCTCCTCCCCTCCCCCATTCCCTACCCCCATTCCCCTCCCCCGTTCCCCTCCCCCAATCCTCCTGCCTTGCCTCTGGCCTGGGCCTTTACATTCCCGGGTTCCAGGAGGGTGAAGAAGCCTCTTACACTGAGGTTACTACAGTATTTTCCTGGCCCCTTTCTCTCTCCTCTCTCTCTCTCTGTGCCCTGTTGCCTGATTGACATTTACAAATTACCCCGCTGAAAGTGTTCAATCCCTGACCCGCCTGTTTCTGTTCAGCAATGAGTGAGATTTGCAAGCATTTTGTCATATAATTACTGCAAATCCCTTGAAAATTTCCACAACAAGGCCAGATGAATGGTAATTTGGGGGCCTCCATCTCCCAGTCGCCTCGCCGGTTGACGTGTCATCTGAGGCCAGAAATGCAAACCAGCCCCCAAGTCCTGTGTATTTATTTATTTATTTATTATGGAGGGGGTGGGAAAAACTTGAACCGCGCAAACATGCACACTTCTCCACCTTCCTCTTTGTGGTGCGCGTGCTGTAAAATGTTTGGATTGGGAGATTTATTTGCTTGACACGGGTGTATTTGTGCTGATTTTATTGTATTGACTAGGCGCATTTTTCCTGCCTTCCACTACAGTTTTATTGTGTGCCAGTCTCGGGCATACATCACCTGCATTGTTTTCTGCAAAAATTACGCCCGGTTTCACTGTGTGTTGATGGGACTTCCTACATTAGTACCTAAGTGGGGAGATTTGCTGCTGCCCTAGCTGCCCTGCTGCCTGGGGCCGCCCCATCTGGGCAGCACCTGGCACTTTGGCCCGAAGACACAGGCACCTGGGTTTCTGTGCCTTGAGGACCCTGCACCTGGGGAGGGGGATGGACGATGGAGGGGGGGGTTAGGGTTGGCCGGCGGGGGCGGGGTGGGGGGGGGAAGGTCAGCAGTCATGGGGTTGAGGGTGGAAGAGGCCACAGCTGGGCAGTAGGATGAAGAGGGAATGAGGTCCCCAAAGAGGGGGACCCTGTTCATTTGTCTGCTTCCTGCCAGCATTTGCTGGATTCATCCCTAGGGAGCATTCATGGGCCTTTCATGGTTTCCCCTGGGGACTAATGAGCGTGACGGAGACCCTGAGTCCCACGCTTGCCGTAGGCAGAAGGTTTGGCTGACATCTTATGGCATAGTTGCTCTCCCCACTTTCCAGTGGGGGGAACGGTGCCGTGGAGACACACGGTCGCTTGCCTTGGGTCACAAATTGAGCAAGTGGTGGGTGGGGATTGAAGCTGATGACTGCCTGACACCAGAGCCTGCTACTTACCACTTGGGAAAGCCCAGGAGGAAGGAGGCATGTACCAAGGATGGTGATTTAAGGCAGGGGAGTTAAAGCTGGGAAGACTCTTAGAAACCATCTAAACTGCCTCCCCAATGGTGGGGAAACTGAAGCCTGGGCGGGGTCAGCAACTTGCCCAAAGCCAATGAGCCTGTTGACGGTCAAGAGGAGGGGCTTTACTTTCCTTCTCCTGGGACTATTTAAGGGGTGGGGGTCTGATTTGGGTGTCTGCCTGGCCTGCCTGTTTCCTGCGCGGTGTCAGTTTCTGTGTGTGTGTGAGTGCGTGTGTGAGTCTGTGTGTATGTGCGTGTCAGGCAGAGGGCAGGAGGAGTGTGCCGTGGCCTGATTTGGCGGGTGAGATGGAGCGCGCCTGTGTTAGGCCTGCGCTCTCGCTGTCCCCCAGGGTGGCGGTGGACTTGGCCTATGACCTCACTTCCCAGCGTTTCCTGAAGCCGGCTCAGTGTTTTACTGGGGGCTCTAGGATAGATTTGGGTCTGCCCCGTTCCCAGAACTTCCACAGTCACCTCCTCACTTACACCCGTGCGCCGTGTCCGGGTGGTCGGCGTGCACACAGGAAAGGCAAAGAATTGATTTCAACATCTCAGCCCCTCCCCCACTCCATACCACCTTAAAGAAAAACCCCAAAGATTATATAATTAAATTAAAAAATGTGTCCTCTAATAAACTGTCTTTCCTCATGGTAAAGTCCTATTTTTGAGGTAGAGGCTGTAATATCATGTCTAGAAATGTTTTCCTTTGGGTATTAGCCATCTCTTTCACTTAATTGTTTCTACCATCATATCATGAGCTCGGAAGAGCAGCCCGGCCTCCAGGAGGGTCCTCTGGAAGGAAGCAGCTGAACCGCAGAGGTCGGGGCCGGCTTGAGGCTGGGTTAGTCTGCCCAGGCCCAGCCGGCTCCCGGGGACAGCCCTGGGAGAAGCTCTGCGCACAGGGACCCCTGCCGGTGGGACCGCGGAAGCCGCTGCTCTTCAACCCGCAGGCGCGGGCATGTGCCTTGCCCTCCTCAACGCACATGCGCATGTGAGCCAGCCCCACGTGCGCAGACATGCTCACACCCACAAACATCGCGAATGTGTAGGTAGACAAACCGCCACGTGCAGACGCCAACTCAACTGTGTGAACGAATGCATGCAGGCTTTTGCACGTGGTGGGCACTGCTGGCGCTCGTGGGTGTGCAAACTGTATATATAAAACTCTTTCCATCAGACTGAAGTCAGCCTGTGGTTTCAGGGTCAAGGGACCAGGTTCCAGCCTTCTCCCAGCTGTGACTCTGTGTAACTTAAAGCAACTCCTTCCTTCCCCTCTCTGGGCCCTGCTCTCTCTCAGTAGAAGATCTACCGGCCCCAGCTCTCTGTAAGTCCTCCTCTCCTCGTGGTGGTTTGCTTATCTCTCACTCAGGTTTTTTTCTCAGAAGGAGGCAGGAGGGGTCTCTCCCCATCCCTGACCTCCAACCTCTGCTCTGTCTCATGCACTCAAGGTACCCACACTTCCTCTGACCACTCTTGGTCCCAGAGGCCTTTCCTCCCCACATCAAGAGCCCCATGGTGTCCAGAGGAGAGCCCAGTGTGGGCCACAAGCACGGGAAAGTAGGCAGTGGGTGGACTGACCATGGCTTTCCCCTCAATAGCTGACTGTCAAGGGCATGACCAGATAAACCTGAAATCTGGGTGTGGCTGGGAAGCTGTAAGGGGTCTCCTGGGTGCCCCCACCCCAATCCTGAACCTTTCTTCCCTGCGCATCTCCATGCAGTGTCATGGCAAGGACAGCTCATCCCAGCCAACCTGGAGCAGCAACAGAGCAAGGGCTGAGGGGATGGGGTGGCAGACGGGGAGAAGCAGGAAGGTGGAAGAGAGAGGCTGTGGAGGAGGTGACGCTGGTAGAGAATACTGGAGATTTTCTACCCCAAGGACAGCTGTGCCTCCCCTAGGGCGAGGCTCTTGACTCAGTTTCCCGTGACAAAGCCAGAAATGGAAGTAAAAAAGTTTGCAGTCAGGCATATGTGTTCTAGATGGATTTACATAGCGTCTCCTTATCTCCCCCTAAATTAATACCCTCAGTGGTTAGTGGGGAGGAAGAGGGGAGAGCAGGGTGGTAGCCAGGGGCAACCCTCCTCTCCCTCCCTCATCCTGAGTTAATGCCACTGAAGAGCTCTCCATGGCCAGCGAATCACCCACATAATTATCCCTGGAGGTAATGGGCTTGGAGAGGCGGGGCTGGGGGGTAGAGCTCAGGATGAGGGGTTTGTTGAAGCTGGGGGAGCAGAGGGATCTCCCCCTCCGTGGGAGGTGGACGGGGACAGGATGTGGGCGCTGGGCAGGTGTGGGTCCCAGCTGCCAACTCCCCATCCCCCACCCCATGTCTGCATTTCCCAGAAGAATTGGATTTGAGGGTTGGGTTTGTCTTCTATTGTCTAGCTGGAAACCTGGTGTGTGTGTGTGTGTGTGTGTGTGTGTGTGTGACAGAGAGAGAGAGAGAGAGAGAGAGAGAGAGAGAGAGAGAGAGATTCAAGGCTTTCTAGTTTGGGGAGCCGTAGGAGAAATAGAGGAGTGGGCCAAAAGTAGGTACAAGAGTATTGTGGGGCTTCCCTGGTGGTGCAGTGGTTGAGAGTCCGCCTGCCGATGCAGGGGATACGTGCATCGGGTTCGTGCCCCAGTCCGGGAAGATCCCGTATGCCGCAGAGCGGCTGGGCCCGTGAGTCAGAGGCCCACGTACCACAAAAAAAACAAAAAACGAAAAACAGTATTGTGTTAGGTTCTCCTCCTTCTCTTCACACTGAAGTTCTTTCCTTGGAGGAAGGTGTGTGGAGGAGGGGTGGAGGGGTGTAAGACCCCTACCCCGTTCCTGGATTTAGGAGGAAAACTATAATCTAGGCTGACAGCTTGCCACCCTCACCCCCATGACACGTCTTTTTTTTTTTTTTTAATTGAAGTTGATATACAATATTGTGTTAGTTTCAGGAGTACAGCATGGTGATTCAGTTTTTTTGTAGATTATATTCCATTTTAGGTTATTATAAGATATTGGGTGTAATTCCCTGTGCGCGACACACTTCTATTTAGAGCTTAGAGGGAGTGTGTGTGTGTGTGTGTGTGTGTGTGTGTCAGACAGACAGACACAGAGACAGCGAGGCGGTGAGGGGTTAAGCTGAACCAGGCTTCCCTGGGAGGTGGGGAGGGTGTGATCTTTGGGGATGGAGCTAACTTCTGGGCACAGGGCCCCAGATTGCAAGGCGAGCTTGGGGAGCAGGTCCAATGGCTGGTCTGTATCTGCGTCTGGATGCTTCTCTGCCTCCCGCCAATCCATTCCAGCTCCAGCACAAATTTGCATTTAAATAGAGATTTTTTTTTTTTTTAATGAGAAGGACCCAAGGGAGCCCCCAGACTATTAAGTTTTCTTCTGGGGGCTGTGTGGATCCTTCTTCATTTGCCCCTCCACCCGAGGCTCCCACCCCTCCTCCCCCAACCGTCGTATTATTCTGTGGCCGTATATTCTGAGGGCCAGATGAGGCTCTGGCTCTGACAATCTGAGGGCACTTGTGGGGACAATGGGGCCGGCGCTCCAGGGAAGATAGAGGACGCGTAGTGCTCGACCCTGATACCTCCTTCCTCTTTGTCTGCCGAGGTCCGAGCACCCCACCCTCGACTCTTTAATCTCTCTCTGCTGGCCCTGGGGAGTGGAGGGACCTGTATTGGGAGTCCCGGCTGCTGGCCCCGGGCTGCAGGCAGTAGTGGCAGAATTCATGTTATCATCATATTTGGCAAAGCGTATTCATTAGGTGGCAGGAGACCCAGTTTGAGTCCTGGCTCTGCCATTCCCATGCTGTGTAACCTTGGGCAAGTCGCTCAACCTCTCTGAGCCTCGATTTCCTCATCTGTGGAATGGGGATACTAATAGCTCCTCCTTATGGGTGAGTGTGAGGTTGAATGAGGTAACTTGTTTAGCCCAGTACCTGGCACAGGTTAGGCCCTCAATGATCAAACTGAGAAGACTGGGTAGAGAGAGATTTCAAGGAAAGTGTCTTGATGCTGTAGTGGAAAGAGCAGGATTTAAGTCGAGAGACCAGGGTTGCTTGTCCTGCTTCCTGGGGAAGCTGTGAGGCTTTCCCATCTATAAATTGAGATTCTGAGTTAAAACTCAAAGAGCTCTTGTGAGCATCAAATGATACAGCCGGGGCTCAGGGTCCCTGGCACCCAGTGGGTACTCAGTAAGGGTCGACTCTCCTCCACTTTCCCTTCCACAGCGGGGGCAAGCCGGAAAGGTGTTTCAGAGACTTGGAGAATGTTTGGGAAGACTGGTGGGGGGAGGGTATTGGGGTGTCGGTGGGTGTCGAGGGGGGGGATCAAAGATCTGAAGCTCTGGGGGGTCTGTGGGTGGCCCCAGAGCACCCATCTGGGGAAGCTCGGGGGTTGAAAGCCCCAGATAAAGGATGCCAGCTCTGCCCTGCCCTACCTTCTCCCAGACAGCCCCTGTTGGGGGCTGACACGGCTTTGTGTGTGTTGGGGGGTCATGGATATGAGGGTGTCAGCGCGCCCGTAGCGGACAGCTGAGGAGCTTGGGAGGGAAATTGAAGGTGAAAAGGTCAGCTCCAGGGGGCTCCATCTACCTCTCCCCAGCTCTCATCACTAGTTCTGGGAGAAGGAAATGAGACATGACAGGTCCCTGGCCACCTGGGATGGGCTGAGAAGGGAGACAGGGTGGGCAGGGGATGGGTGTGTGTGTATGTGTGTGTGTGACCTGTTAATCCTGATTCGCTCCTCGCCCCCAACCCTGAATGCTGGCGGGCCCAGATCCGTCCTGGCATCTCAACTAGCAGAGTGACAGTGACAAGTTCTTTGATTAGAAAAGCCTCCATGGTTTGATCCCCCGCTTCTTCCTCTTCTTTCTTTTTTCCTTCCCTTCTCTCCCTCTTTCTCTTTCCCTTCCTTGTTCTCCTCTGTCTCAATTTCTATTTCCCTTCCTCTTTTTCCTTTCTTTTTTCATTTTTAAGGAAATAATGTCTCCTACACACAGTTGAAGAGCCCCTCCCTCAGGTCCTGGCTAGCCCATGAGGTGCCTCTGTAAGAATTAGGAAAAGGTGACCCCTCGGGAGGGCCCCGCCCTGTGGGTACAGGGCGAGACTGGTGGAAGGCGCTTTCTGTGAACAATCAAAGGCCTCCTTCCTCCTGGTGGACACGGCCTCATACCAGGTGTGTCTTGGCAAGTAGAACGAAGGCTGGACTTTAGCCATCGCTGGCTCCCTTGGGCAGTGAACAACCTGTACTCCCATATGGGGCGGTCCTCCACCCCTAGCCCCACCCCTCCCTCCCACCTAGGGGCTCCATCTATCCTGGCGCCGTTGCTCATCCTTCACATCCATGTTTTTGTATTTTTAAATATTTCTTTCCTTTTCTGGGCTCCTTCAATTCCTTTCTCTTCCTCCTTCTCTTCCCAGAATTCATCTCTTCCCAGAACAAGTCTTATATGCAAGTGTTTTTGCACTTCTGCTTGTGTCTTTATGTAGCAAGTATAGTGCGTGTACATTGTTCTCTCTTCACAGGATGTGTGTCTTTGTGTCTTTGTCTTAGGGCTTGGCACATAGTAGGTGTTGAAAATTGTGTGACTGCGTTGTGTGTCCACGTGTGTCAGTTCTCTGGAGCCACCCCAACTGTCCGTCTCCTCACCCGAGCTTAGAAGGGAGAGGGAATTAGAAGGGGAACCCCACAAGGTGGAGGCTCTGTAGCCTCCAATCCCCTCTCAGTCTGACACCCAGTCTTCCACAGAGCACCCAAGAAGGGCAAACTGAGGGCCACCTTGCCTTGCCTGCAGTGGCCTTTGGGTGGACCCCCCTCTACCCCACTTTCTAGGCTTCCCAAACCCTCCAAGACCAGAGCTGCTGGGGCAGAGGCGAGGGAGGGAGTAGGTAGGAGGGAGCCTGAGGAAGCTGGGCAGGGGCTGGCGGCCCCTGGGACCCCTTTCCACGAGGACAGAGGCGGCACCAGCTGCTCCACAGAAGAAATATTCCCCAAAGTCAGAGTGATTGTCTCGTATTTTAAGTGGTCCTTATTTATCACCGTCCTCCTGGGCTCCGTTTCGTGGCAAATGATGATAAAAGACAGCAAGGAGGGGGGGCACGGGGGCTGTTCCCGGCTGGCCCTGCAGCTGTCGGGGGTGGCAGCACCAGGGGAGGTGCAGACAGCAACACATGGGCACAGCGACAGACACACCAACACACATGCACAGTGGTGTGCACACACAGATGCAGACGCAGACACACAGTGCCAGACATGCCAACAACCTCACACACACACACACACACACACACACAGATTCAGCTACAACAATGACATGCCCACAAATGCTGACCACACACACATATGCGGAGTGACACCCACAGCTGTGAGCATACACAGTCTGATCTATGCCCAGGAACACACATATACCAACACACGGACAGTGATGGACACAGACACATGCCAGCACATACTCACGTGACACGCGCACATATGCTCCCCCAAGCAAGCCTGCGTCACATGCCCGTCCGGGGTACTTACTGGCTTCTCCTGCCCATTGTGCCCACGTACCCTTGACCTTCAGTGTGTCTCCACGTGTGTCTGCCTTAGACGGCCCCTACATGTGTGCTCCCAGATTAAGTGGCTTTCCCTGTGTGGCAGCCAGCACATGGGTGTGTACTCCTCTCCATACACACGTATCCACACACGTGGATGTGCAAATGCACTCATAGTTCAACTGAAAAAAATTACCATCAACCCTTACCTCATACCACACACACAGGTTAACTCAAAACGGATCACTGACCTAAATGTAATATGTGGAAACAATAAATTTTCTGGGAAAAAGACGTAAGAGAAGACCTTCACGACCTTGGGGCAGGCAGAGATTTCTCAGGAAGAACACTCATAACCTGGAGTTGCGTGGCTTGTAGCACAGGCTTTGAAATAAAACCTCTCTTTGGTTCCTGTTTTGTTACATAACTGGCTGCATTTACTTTGGTAAGTTACTTGCTTTCTCTGACTCACATGTCTTCGCTTTCTCTGACTCACATGTCTTCGTACACTGAAGGTATCCTACTACCTGCCTCTCTGGGTACCTGTAAAGTCCAGAGAACTCATGCATGTGAAATACCCTTTAAAAGTTGTGATGCATCATACAAAGATCAGCTAAACAGAAAAAAAATCAGTTTTGTGTGTTGTAATTATTTGCACACATATACCTGGGCACACCTTCTAAGCAGCAGTCCATAACCTCTACACCTCCCTGTCTTCTCAATCAGGGGAGCCAGGGCTGGGGGCCGTGTTGATCGTCCCCCTGCCCAGGGAAGCCTCCCCTCGCCACACTCATCCCTCACCCTTTTCCGCATTAGCTACCCGGTTGCCAATCAACCTCCCTCCCCCGCCTCAGCCCATTAGTACAGCTCCCTGGGGGAATCTATTTTTTAAAGGTTATTAGCAGATTATTGGTTTTTTATCAACCTCAGGCCCCAATCTCCAATCTCCCAATGAAGCCACTGTTGCCTAATCAGATGCACTTGATAATCTTGGCATGAAGTTGGTAGAGGGCCTGTTGGGGGTAGGGGCAGCTGGAAGGAGGGAAGGGTTAATAGCGCTGCCCCACCGCCACCCCTTTGGTCCTCAAATAGCTGAACTTCTGTATGTTGTAGTTTTCAACTGCAAATCATCTTTAATAGCAGACATCACGGGATGGCTCATTACATTAAGCTATTTTTCATGCTATCTCCTGTAATATCCTTTAATCCAATGCGTTTCAAATCACCTCGGGCTAAAATAAGAGACATAGCGATGTAATAGCCTAGTGTATTAGTGGGTTAATTGCCCTGTTGTACTCTTTCTAGTAGCTATCTCTGGAATGACTTCTATATTAATTGTAAATTGCTTAATACATTTAACTCCTTGCCACCGCCCCAGTCCCTAACGAAGGAGGCCACTACCCAGTTGCTTGATGGGATTGTGCGTGTGTGTGTGTGTGTGTGTGTGCGTGTGTGTGTGTGTTTTGTGGGCACTCTTTTCCAACTGTGGTTCCCCTCTGTCCTCTCAGCCGGAGCTGGCAGAGCAGGCTTGCAACATACTTCTCAGCCTAATGAGGGAATGAGACAGCATTTATTGAACACCTGCTATATGCCAGGCCCTGGCCTTGGCCCTTTCACCAAATGCTGTCTCCTTGAAGCCTTATAAGACCCTGAGTAGTGGCAGTCGTCTCTCCAGAGGTCATGTGACTTGTTCAAGGTCACAGAGCAAAACCACGATAAAGCAGGATTTGCATCCAGACCTGAACACTCCTAGAGCCATAGTGCCCGAGAACAGGGCGGGACCCCGGGTTTTGAATACTAGCTCAGCTGTGGTCAGCAGGATAGGGGGTGCGGAGGACACACTCCTGGCCTGGAGGGGAGAGACACAGCCTGATGGGGGAGACAGAAACCTCAACTCTGGGGAGCTGCCACTCTGATGGGGGGACAGATCCGCTGCCAAGGGGAAGCTCTCAGGCAAATGGGGGTGCAGCCCCTGTTCTGGGGCGCACCCAATCAAATGGGGCTGTCTTGGCGGTGGCGGGTGTCTCCGGTCTGCTGAAGAAATCACAGTTTCTGTCCTGGAGGAACCCTCAGTCACATGGGGGAGACACCAATCTCACCGATCCACACAGAGGAAGCAGAAACAGGGTGCAAGTGAATGAAATTCGAGGCACAGCGAACGAACACTGCAAACAGTGTGCTCGGAGCAAGAGGGCAGCACTTCGACCCCTGCTGTGCCCAGCGCCTCACTTCCGGATTGGGGCGGGGCCTAAGCGCGGGCCGGGTGAAGGGCGGGGTCAGCACCTCCTCTCCCTTCCTCTGTGTTCATTTACCCCTGGACTGACCCCTCCCGTGACTGGCAGGTAGGGGCACCTCAGGCAGGGCAGGGCCGGAGACCTCCTCCTCGCCACCGTCCTGGTTCTCTGCGCCGACAGCTCCTCCTTTTCCAAACAGGGCCCCCGTGACCTGCGTGACCAGGACTTGGGGTCTCTCCTGTCTCCCCCTCCCTTGTCTTCGCACGGATGGACAAATGGAGATCCCCGGGGTAGAGGAAAGGAAGATCCGGGAGGGAAAAATCAAGGAGGGGAAAGGAGAGAGCAGGGCTAATGAAGCCACGTCACAACAGAGTCACAGAGATGGGTTAAATGTTTACTGCCGCTGGTGAGCACCTTCTCCCTGCACTGTCAGTGACACTCACAAGGCAGTTCCTGCATCAGAAACTAGTCCGTCTGGTCCACAGACGGACTAGTCCATCCCCTCACAGAGCGGAGCAGAGTTGTAGCTACATAATGAACGCCTCGCCGGTTTTCCTTATTCCCTCCGTCTGCCATAGAAAAGCGAACTTGAGGTTCTTGGTGAGTTTGGGCCGGGACCCTGTGGCTGCCTGGTCCCGGAGATAAGTCCTTGGGATAAAAATTGAGAGAGACAGAGACAGCAGGAAAGAGGAAGGCAGAGGGGGCGCAGCAGACGAGGCCGGGAGCCGTCCCTTCCTGGTCTTTTTGGCTGTGCGGGGCTCTGAGCCCGGGTCCTAGGCGGCGGCGGCGGCTTTGTTGGCGGCCGTCTCCGGGAGCAACCTTGAGCGCGGGCGCTGAGACAGTGATTTAGGGGCTGGCATTGAAGCATGAAGGTAAATGGCCACATTTCACCGTCAGAAGGTGCGCAGGAGGCGCCCGCCCCTTCCCTTCCCCCAAGGCCCCGGGGGTGGGTGTGGGGAGCTGTCGCCGGCACCTCCTTAGATCCCGGCCGAAATCCCTGAGCCCCTGCGGCGCCGGAGGAGGGATGCCAGACACCCAGCGCCTCCTTTCCCGACCCGTTGCTATTTGGGGAAGCTAAGTGCTCTGGGACCACGGAGGAGGGCTCCACTGTCTCCGGTCCCAAAGCTGCTTCAGGAGAGAAGTTGAGAGGCCAAGGCCCAAAGCCCGAGGACCTGCGGGACTGTCTGCTTGCCAGGAGCGGGTGTGGGAGGCACCATCTCCTTAACTCCTTACAGGGGTCCTGAGGCAGGATCTGCCTTATGCCCACAGTGCAGGTGTGGAAACTGAGGCTCAGGAGCTTAAGTGACCTGCTGAAGACCACCTGGCTGGGGAGGGATGAGGAGGCAGGGCCGCAGGTCTGTGGGGACCACCCCCCCACCCTGTGTTCAGCCGCCTACGGCCCCAATACATTGCTTCCGGGAGCTCTGGGGTCTGGGCAGGGGTGGGGAGCTTGTGGGTGCATGAAATGTTGGCATCCAGCAACCTCCTGCTGCTTTGAAGATAATACATGAAAATAATACATGCTCTTCATAGTCAAAAAATACAGAAATGTGGGTGTGATTAGATAACCCTTCATCTTGACCACTCTACCCCTTCCTCTGGGCAAATCTTCCTTCCCGGAGACCCCTGCATCACTCCCACAGTACTGAGCCCCTTGAACCCTCCCAGTTCTGAGTCAAGCACACGTAAGTGGAATGTTGAGATGAGTAATTTGATTCATTTTGTTATTTTGCTGAGAAAAAGAGGGAAAAAGAAAGAGGGCCAGGCTGGGGCATGTGTGCCTTGCTTGAGCGGGGACATAACACTGCCGATCGCCCCCAGCCCATCACTGCCCAGGCTTGAGCCACAGAGAGAGGCAGAGTGGGGAGGAGGTGGGGCAAGAGTAAGCCCAGGGCGCAAGGTCAGGGAGGCCTCCAGAGGGTGGGAAGCAAACAGCTCCCTGGCTCCACTTGGGGCAGCTTTGGTCATTTTTATTCATCATAGCTGCTTTTTACTGGATACCTACTAAGTGTTCAGTATACTTTTCATCATGCCAGCAACCCCGTGAAGTATGTATTGTTACCCCCGTTTTATAGATAAGAGCACTGAGGCAGAGCCCCTGATCTAAAATCCATTGCTGAGCGGTAGAGGCAGTGGAGCTGGGATTGGACCTGAGTCCCGTTGACCCTAGAGAGATTCTTCTCCCTGCTGTCCACTGCCTCTCTACTTCACTGGGGAGGGGATTGTAGAGGCCTAGGGGGGCCCACCCAGAGCTCAATGGGAAAGGAGGCTGGCATTTACCTCCCTAGTGTGTTTTTCCTAGCGCCAGTTCTCCTAAGGAGTCTGGGTCAGACCTCAGGTCAGGGCAGAGGGTAGTCAGGTGCGGTAAGTGGAGGTCTGAGTTCTCAGCTGACAGTTTCCCTCAACCCTGGGCAGACAGGAGGCAAAGGCAGACGGAAGAGGGTCACTCTGTGTGTATGTGTGGGGCTGTGGGTCCTGAGGTTCCAGAGGAAGGTACCCCGGATGGGGCCTGGGGTGGGAGAGAGATCACCTTTCATGGTCTGAATTACTCCTGGAGGGGCCAAAGAAACCAAGTAGAGAAATTCCATGGGGCCAGGGGGCAGGTGTAGACATTCCAGGGAGTCCGTCCTCCCTAGGACGGGGCCTGTGTGGGAACAAAACCAGCCACGGGACCCAGGTGCACACAGGTTCAGGTGGTGGGGAAGAGAGGCCCATTATCAGAAAGCCCTAGTTCCTCAGACCCCAGTTAACTACAACTTCTAATAGCTGTCATTTATTAAACACTGACTAGGTGCCCCGAACTGTGCTAAGCCTTCTCCTAATCCTGACAGCCACCGTATTCTGTGGGAACTCTATTAACCCCATCTGACAGATGAGCAAACAGAGGCACAGTCTCCCCTGGGCTGACACTGTCTCCCAGGCCTGCTTCCTACCCCTATAGGGGTGGGGCAGGGGGGCACGGCATATGGAGAGGGGGCTCCAAACCCTTGTAATGTCAGCACAGGGCCTGGCTCCTGGAAGCCCTCATTAGAAGCAGCTCTTATTATTACTCTTGGCTTTCGGTGGGTGCGGGGCGTTGGGTGGGGCCACCTTGCCTTTCAGCCCATTAACTCCGTGCTCGGCTCCGAGAGCCAGGGTCCTGTCTTCTTACCCGGGGTCTCAGGGTACACCTCTCCTTCCCAACTTCTGAGTCTGCCCTTGTACCTCCACGTGACGCTTGATCTAGGGAAGATGCATGTGGGAGCATGTGTGTGTGTGAACGCGATGAAAGGGAGTGGGTGGCTTCAGAGATGTCTCTTGTCCTGTGAAGAAGGCCAGGTGGAGAGGCGGGAAGGGTGTCCCAGAAAGGTCCTTCCCAGAACAGGGTCTGATCCTAGGTCTGGAATTTCCCCAGCCTCCGTCAGCGTGGGGAGCTTCAAGATCCCCATTTCTGAGTCAGTCACCTGGATGGAAGTGGGCTGCATCAGGCTAACCTCTGTTTTTCTTTAAATTTATTTATTTATTTATTTACTTACTTATTTATTGGCTGTGTTGGGTCTTCGTTGCTGCACACGGGCTTTCTGTAGTTGTGGCGAGCGGGGGTTACTCTTCAGTGCGGTGCGCTGGCCTCTCATTGCAGTGGCTTCTCTTGTTGTGGAGCACGGGCTCTAGGGCACACGGGCTTCAGTAGTTGTGGCACGTGGGCTCAGCAGTTGTGGCTCACGGGCTCTAGAGCGCAGGCTCAGTAGTTGCGGCGCACGGGCTTAGTTGCTCCATGGCATGTGGGGTCTTCCCAGACCAGGGATGGAACCCATGTCCCTGCATTGGCAGGTGGATTCTTAAGCACTTCACCACCAGGGATGTCCCTAGGCTAACCTCTTTTCCTGTCATCTACCTTCATAGTGGTGACCAGACCAGGGGTCTGTCCTCTTTCTGGGTCCTTGGCCCTCTACTGCCCCCACCCTGGTCCTGGGCAGGGATCCCAGATTCCAGCTTGTCCAACCCCACCTTTTGACAGATAAGGAAAGGGAAGCACAGAGAAAGGGAGTGACCTGCACAAGGTCACACAGCGAGTGTGTGGCAGGTCTGCCTTCTCTGGATGATGCTGGGGAAGGGAGCCAGAGGAGACTCTCCTAGGGCCCCCAGTTTGGAGGGGCCCCGGGAAGTCAGGGGTGCCCCCTCCCTCCTCTTTCCTGGGGTGTTGTCAGCTTGAGCACTGGCCACCCGCCCCCATCCCCATCCACGCACCAGGTGGAATTGTCTTAATGCAGCAAATTGTTCGTACACATGTAAGCAAATATCTCCTCAAATTATCTCGTATCACCAAACAGGCTGCGATGCTCACTGGTTGGAGGGCCGAGGTTGTCTTTCAATCCGCTGATGATGGGGAGGGGGCAGGGGAGGGGGGCTGGCTGACACCAAAAATAAACCAGCTGAGCGGGGATGGTTGTCGCAAGGGGCAGAGCGAAGTTGTCAGGCGGCGAGAGCGTGTGAGGCCGCAGGACGATAATGTGGCATGACACTTCTGAAATGAGCGGCCCGTTGCCATGGTGAGCAGCCAGGAGGGACCGGCTCTCCCGAGGCTGAAATAAAACATGCTTTAAATGATGTTTGATTAGAATTTAGATCATGTAACCGAATACCTCAGTCCTCCTCTTCCCTGTGCTTTTCTGCTTTTCTTCTTTTCTTCTCAATTCTCCCTTTCTCCCCTCCATCCCCTCCCTCCCTACCAGGGGCAGACAGATGTTTGCGCACACTTGCACACACATGCCCTTCTTCCCTCTCTCCTCTCCCCAGTTGTTCTATGCCTTGGCTGGACCTTGTTTCAGAAAATCCAGCTCAGAGAAGATGCCGGGGACTCCTTGGTGGGGTCACAGCGCTGGCCTCGGGGTCCTGGTTTGAGTCTCTGCTGTTCTGCTCTAATAACAGTAGCACTAAAACAATTCACAAAACTCTTCCAAATGAAAGCTCATATTTATTCTCACCACAGCCCTTCGCCTATTTGCCATCATACCCATTTTATAGATGAGGAAGCCAAGGCTCAAAGAGGCCAAATGTCTTGTCCAAGATCACGCAGCTGGCGAGACATGAATCCAGCACTGCCATGGGCTGCCCTTGGGGCTCTTGGGAGGAGCCTCTTTAGGAGGAAGGGAGCAGAGCCAGTTCTCCAGCCTCTGGACTCTCAGACCTTGACTTGTCTAACTTGTTTTGAAGTCCTACTTTGCTCTTGGTCTGCCTGTGTGAACCCCCCAAAGGATGGGCAGAGAGGCCCCGACTTGCTTCCAGAGGGCTTTGGGACACACTTGGTGATTTTCTGGCTACGTGCTCCTGCTCTTTTGTTTGGTAATGGACATATATCTGTGGTGGTTTTTCCGGGGCATGCTGCCCAGGTGGGGAAGACAGCCAGTCCTGGGAACAGAGGGCACTGCTGCTGATTATCTAGAGTGGGTCACGGAGTGTAGGTTGGCAGGAATGGACAGGGCAGGCAGGGGTGCTCCCGGAATCTCCATGGCTCTTGGTGCCCTGGATTTTCTTGGAGGCCCTGGGGAGGTTATCATCATCCTTCTTCTGTGTCAAAGAGACATGGCTTGACCCAGTGTCCGTCTTCCCCAGCAGACCAGTGTCTCTAGATTGTCTCTCTCTCCACCAGCCAGTCCATCCATGCATTCACTTAGCCATCACATACTCGTTCAGCATCAGCTGTGTGCCAGGGTGCTAACTGCAGAGGCAGCCCTGGTCTCTCCAACTTCACAGGTGTGGGGCTTTGTGGGCCAAGGGCAGGTGACCTGGAGTCAAACACACATACGCACGCACACGCACACACACACACACACACACACACACACACAGTCTCCTTCAGCGCAGAGTGTGAAGTGATCTAATGGAGGAGGAAGCAAAGTGCTCTGGGAACATCAAGGATGGGACCCTCCCTGTGTAGGGTGGGAGCCAAGGAAGGCTTCTCAGAGGAGGTGATATGTGAAGAAAGACAAGGACTTCTCCGAGTGCTCAGACAGAAAGGACAGCCTGGGAGGAAAGCCCTCGATGTGCAAAGGCCCACCGTTCCCAGCAGATTGGAAGCTCCCTGGGTAGGTGGTGGGGGTCTGGGTCTCTCACATCAGACTCTAAGCTTTTGAAAGGCAGAGACTGAGCCCCTGGGTATCTCCCCCAAGATGGGGTTACCCTAAGGGTGTGGGAGTGTCTTCTATGTCTTTTACCTTTTCTCCAAATCAAAAGGAATTCATTTCTTTGAATATCCTGTTAGCTCTGAAAGTAGGGGCCTCTCCTTATATGTATAAGTGTCTGGCCTCCCTGGTGTCTGGCACAAGACCCATTATACAAAAATGAGTCAACATTTATTGAGTACTTACTGTGTACCTGGCATTGTGCTAAATGCTTTACACGTGATTCACTCCTTGACCAGCACTTGGCCAGCAACAATTCCCTGGTGTTTCAAGGGCAGGAAAGAGCAAGCAGGGGGTTCGGCGAGGAGAGAAGCCATGGATCAGTGTCTGGGGTCCCCAAAGGGAAGAATGGAGGGTGAGAGGAGCACACAGGTCTGGAATATTTATCCAGTCAAGGTTGGGAAAAGCCAGAGGAAGTGGGGTCACTGAGACTGACTGGCATGGGGCAGGGGCTGGCAGGGGCAGCAAGAAATGCAGGCTGGGGGGCAGCTATCACCTAGAACCAGGCGTCTCTCTTCCCTCCCCCTCCCCTTGCCCATCCGGTCACTACCAGCATTTGAATCCAGCCCTTCACTTGCAGCCCCACAGCCCCTGCCCTTGGCCACCAGTATCCCTTGCTTGGACCTCTGCAGCCTTTCTCACTGGCTCCTCACCCCAGGCTCTCCTTCCCCCACCTTCCTCCACTGGCTACCTGTTACCTGCCTATAACTTAAATTTGATTGCTTCATTCCTGTGATTCCTGTGTGCCAAAACCATCATGGCTCCCCACGACCTGGGGGCTACAGCCCGGACCCCCCAGCCTGCTCTCGAGCCCCACCATGATGTGATCCCAGCCTGCCTTTCTGGCCTTGTCTCTCTCAACTTCTCCTGTTCCAGATTGGTCAGTTCTTGGTGCCCTTTCTTATCTGCACCTGTGAAGACTCAGAGTGCCCTCCGCGAATGCCCTCTCTCATCCCCAAGTCAAGGCCGACTCATCTCTTTCTTTGTAAGCTTGGCTCAAGTCTTTCCCACTCTTGGACCCCTTCCCTGACCACTCCTTCCAGAAGGCATGTATCTTAGTCAGCTTGAGTTGCCATAACAAAATACCATAGACTGGGTGGGTTAAACAACAGAAATGTATTTTGCACAGTTCTGGGAAGTCCAAGGTCAAGGCACTGGCTCTTTTGGTTCCCTGGCCTGCAGATGGCTGCTTTCTCTCTGGTGTCCTCACGTGGTGGACAGGGAGAGAGGGAGAGAGAGCTCTGGTCTCTCTTTCTCTTCTTGCAAGGGCACTAATCCCATCATGGGGGCCCCTCCCTCATGATTTCATTAAACCTAATTACCTCCCAAAGGCCTCAGCTCCAAATACCATCACATTGGGGGGTTAGAGCTTCAACATATGACTCTGGTGCGGAACAACGTTCAGCCTATAATAGCATGTCTGTTATATGCAGGTCAGATTTTCATGTTGTCTAATTGTTTCAGGTTATTTCCTCAATTTGACTGTAAGCTCCCTGAGGAGCAAATTTTGGATGGCAATAATTGTGTGTTGATACACCTGGTAATAATACCTACATATTCTATTACAGGATCTGAAAAAAGTTTATACCCAAGGATTTCCATCCCCAGTCTTTACCCTTCCTCTGCCCCCAAGTTTCTGTATTTGGCCCTTTGGGGCCTCAGTAGGCATAGTGGGTTGGAAAGAAAGTTGAAAGAAGCCCAGAAATCTTAGAATAATTTCCTTCAGAAACGGCAGAGCGTCCCTCCTGGCTGAAAAGTATAGAAGAGGATAAAAGGCAGAGGGGAGAGCAAGGAGAGCCAGGCACCTGCAGGTGAGGGCTGTGGAGCCCGAGGCACCATGGCCGAGCTATGGGAGGGAGTGGGAGATGGGAAAAGAAGACTCAAGTAGGTGTCACTTTGTCTTATGAATGTACATGTCCTTTGAGATGCTTGGTAGGAACTGAAGCTGCATTTCCATGTGTTTTGCTGATGGACTGATGTTTTCTCTGGATGTAGCACCAATGGAGACTGGCCACAGGTGACCTGGTTAGGTGATTATGCTGTCATTTGGGCACTGCCTGCCCTGGGGTTAGGAGCTACCTTTACCTGTACTGTTTCTAGTTCGCAAAGTAACACAGCAAGGTCGGTGCTAGGAATTCCATTTTACTGATGAGAAAACTAAGCTTCAGAGAATTTAGGGACATTGAGGGGAGAGAGAGAGGAGGAGAAGGAGTGAATCTGTTCCTGACTCAGACCAGTAACCCTTGACCTCTAACCTCAGAGCTGTATCTTAGGATGGAGCCACCGTGCCCATTAAGCTCCATGTTGGGGGAGATGTAGGAGGCTCATTAGGCTGGAAAATGATTCTCTCAGCTCCGCTCTATCTACGGGGTCAAAGGTGACCCAGGTCCAGGCCTCTGTAGCCTTCAGAGCCCGGATGACAGTGTGATTCGCTAACCTGGGAAAGCGGTCCTATGAAGCCTGAAATGGGAGAGAATGGCAGGGACGGGGGTCCTGGGGGATCTGCAGAGAAAGGGCCTGGGGCAGCTGGAGTACTGACCAGGAGGCCTTGTGGCCAAGGACAATCTCGACTGCACAGCTCACTGTCTCCCTGGGCTTCACCTGTTAGCACGTGGGGCCTCTTTGGTAAGGGGACAACCTTACAACTCAGAATAACTTTATTTGGGGGTAAAAGGTAGGGCTTGGTTCACCACAATACAGGAGGAACACCCAGGGCTTGGAGGTCAGGAAAGCTAGGTTCGAGGCCCCCAGATTTGGTGCTAGGGGGTGCCTTAATTTTGCTGTGTGCCTGAGTTTCTCCACTGATAAGTTGTGGATGCAAGAGCCATGTTGCTTGTGTCACATGTGCCACAGAAGTGACGGTGATTGGAGAGGTCGAGTCCACTGTTCACATGTGAGCTGGGTGAGGGTGGGATCACAGTAACTCTTTAGTGAGATGAAGCCTGTGAGGACCAGCCCATCACAGGTTCACCCTTGGCGCTGACAGCCCCATGAGGCGGGGCGTCCATGGTGAGATCTCTGCAGGGACAGGAAGGGGCCCAGGCATGGCTGGAATCTGTGGAAGGACAGAGCTGGAAGAGGGGTCCTGGCAGACAGGGCCTGCCACCCGTGTTTTTCAGGACCCTGTGGGAGAAAGAATTCTCCCCTCCTTTATTTTCTTCTTCACATCTTTATTGGAGTATAAATGCTTTGCAATGTTGTGTTAGTTTCTGCTGTACAACAAAGTGAATCAGCTACACGTATACATACATCCCCATATCCCCTCCCTCTTGAGTCTCCCTCCAACCCTCCCTATCCCACCCCTCTAGGTCGTCACAAATATCAAGTTGATCTTCTTGTGCTGTACAGCTGCTTCCCACTAGCTATCTAGTTTACGTTTGGTAGTGTATATACGTCAATGCTACTTTCTCACTTCATCCCAGCTTCCTCTTCCCCCATTGTGCCCTCAAGTCCGTTCTCTATGTCTGCGTCTTTATTCCTGCCCTGCCACTAGGTTCATCAGTACCGCTTTTTAAAATTCCATGTATATGCGTTAGCATATGGTATTTGTTTTTCTCTTTCTGACTTACTTCACTCTGTATGACAGAAATGGACCTGGGCCCTATGGTCCTTGCCTGCCATGTCCTCAGCCTGCCTTTTGTCTGTGGAAAAACTTTAGCCAAAGAATAAGTTTAATCAGAGAAGTGAGAAACAGAGGAAAACGTCAAAGGAGACGAAATAATAATAGTTTACTCATTAAGCATAGACAGGGACCTTTAGTTCCCCTCAAGGGCTACGGATAATATTCTGAGCCGTATCCTGTGAGCTGTCTTATAGATACTGAAGCCCCCCCACCAGGTGGGAGAAGTTAACTGCATGATGACCAGGCTGTAGCCGTGACATAAGCTACCACAATTCCGAGAACTGGCCTCAAAGAAATGGGAGCAAACCGTACCTGGAACTGAAGATTAACTGTACCTAAAACAATCAAGATGACACTGGTCAGACCACTGATGACCAATTTCAAGATGACTGTCAGAGCTGACTGTACTGTTTCTACGTGTAGCCCCCTCCCTCTGTCTATAAAAGCTCTTGCCCCCTGATTGTCAGGGCGGGGAGTTGGCCTTTGGACAGGCGTCTGCCCTTGTCCCTGCTTGCCAGCATCCAAAACAAAGCTAACTTTCCTTCCACCAACCTGGCCTCTTTACTGGCTTTCGAGCGGCGAGCAGCTGGACCGCACTTTCGGTTACACTTCCGTCAACCAACCTGGAGCCTAGCAATGAACACTTCTGCCTCAGAACAACCCTATGTAGAGGGTACTGTTTCATTTAATTTATTTATTTATCTTTGGCTGCGCTGGGTCTTAGGTGCGGCCCATGGGATCTAGTTCCCTGAGCAGGGATCGATCCCAGGCTCCCTGCATTGGGAACGCGGAATCTTAACCACTGGACCACCAGGGAAGTCCCTAGGGTACGGTTTTAATCCCCACTTTACAGATGCAGAAACCAGAGCAGTTAAGTGACCTTCCCACCGTCACAGAGCGTATAAACGGTGGAGTAATGACTCAGTCTCGGATGGTCCAGGGCTTGTACTGTGCTATCCTGTCAGGAACTAATCCTGAATCCTTTATGCTTCAGAGCACGACTCCTCAGCAAAAGGGACCTCATTTGCCCCACATGCCAAGGTCCCCTCCCCATTCCCCAAACAGAAGACCTAGATCTGAGTCCCCCCTGGCAGCTGCTCCCTGCTTATGTTCTTGGGCAAGTTAGCTCATCTGTAGAAGGGGTGGACACACATTTGTTGAGAATCTCTTATGTGCCACATTATTTTTTTTTTCTCCACACCACATGGCTTGCAGGATCTCAGTCCCCCGACTAGGGATCAAACCCGGACCCCGGCAGTGAAAGCACTGAGTCCTAACCACTGGACAGCCAGGGAATTCCCTCATGTGCCACATTTAATTTAAACCTCACTGCAACCTGAGATTGGCATTATTTCCTCCAATTAACAGCTGGGGAAGTTGAGGCACAGAGGGGTGAAGCAAAGTCCCCAAGGAGCTGATATGAAGCTTAGTCTATCTTATGCTCTTTCCACTTCCCCTCATTTCTCAAGTTGTAATCCATAAAGCCTCAATTCCTGGGGGGGTTCATAAGTGTTAATGTGAAAAAAAAATTCCGTGATCAACTCTGTTTAGGGAAGGCTCTTTTCAAAAAGTTAAAGAGGTTATTTGCTGCAGGACTTTTCAGAGCCTTTATTATGCTGGTGTGCCTTGAGGAGTTCCAAGAGAAGAGCAGAGTTAGTATTAACTTCTTTGCTGTGAAAAAGTTAGTTGGGGAGAATCTTGTGGGAGAAGCATTCCTTGGAGCTCACTTTGGGAAAAGCTGTACCTCACCCCACTGCTTCCCTGATAACAATAGTGGTGACAGTAGCAATAACAGTAACACGGTGAAAGAGATCATCATGATCATGTTAGTTTTGCAACAATTGCAATGATATTTTTCTGTGCATGATTTTTTTGGTTTTGGCTTAGTCTTGCAGCACGTGGGTCTTAGTTCCCTGACCAGGGATCGAACCCAGGCCCCCTGCAGTACAGGCGCGGAGTCTGAACCACTGGACCATCAGGGAAGTCCCTGTGCACGATTTTTTGGAGACTTTTTCTGCATTCCCCCACCCTCAACCCACTGCTGATTTAAGCGCCCTGATCCCTTCCTTGAGCTCAGGGCACTTCCAGCCCACAGGGGCTCACTGTTCCTGTGCCTGGGTCTCTTTTCTCCTTACCTCCAAGCCTTTGCCTGGTGGTGCCCCTCAGGTTGCCCTCCCCTTCCTCCCGCTCCTTGCCTTGCTCAGGAGGAAAGTGAAGGAGGCTTGGAAAGGGGAAGCGATGTGTCCGGGGCATGTGGTGAGATGGGCACCCCGCACCTCCTGCCCCTCTTCCACAGCCCACCTGCACGGGACACCCCTCTTCTGAGAAGCATCCCTGATGGACTCATCCCAGGGCCAACCACGAGCTATTCTGGTTCTCTCTCAGTCCTTTCATACTTGGTCTATATTATGCACTGCAAAACGAAGTCAGGGCTGTCTTTGTTGTACCATATTTATTTTAAAAAACAGGTTTGTTTAAAGTACAATTTATAAGCCATAAAATTTACCCATTATCATATCCATTTTAAAATTATTTATTATAATTTTATTTTTTTTACATAGAGAAAAGAGCACAAATCAGTACAGGGAGTGATGAATTTTTACAAAGTAAAAACCCCTGTGTAATCAGCACTCATCTCCGAAGCAGAACATATCCCGCCCCGCAGAACCTCCCTGGTACATCCTCCCCGTCACCCCAAGGTTAACACTCCTGACTTCCAATCCCACAGAGAGTTGTTTAAAAAATAAACTAACCAATCTATCCCTTTCCTTTTTCCTTTTTCTTCTTCCCTCCTCCCTCCCTCCCTCCCTTCCTTTCCTCCTTCTCTCCCTCCCTCTCCCCTTCCTTCATCCCCTCACTCCCTCCTTCCTTTCTTACTGGTTCCACTCCCATATCGTTTATTTGAGGTTTATAGTAAGAGGTGCAACAAGAGAGAAGGTAAATGTCTTAACACAGTGCCTTGGGGGACAGTGTGAGGTGAGGGTCAGTTGCTGAAAGACCTGACTCCAGACTGGCCACTGCCAGCTGTGAAGCCTGGGGCTTGTGACAGAACCTCACTGTGCCTCAGTTTCCTTATCTGTGGAGTGATAATTCGACTGACTCCAAAGGGTGTTGGGAAGACTAAATAAGGTATTTTCACCTTATACCTGCAAAGTGTTTAAGTGCACCTGTACCAGGAAGCCTGGGTAAAGGTCTGCCACATAACTACGTTTCTTCAAGACGGGACTTGTGGACAGGAGATGAGAATCACTGCCATTTGTTGAGGACCTACTGTGTGTCAGGGTTTTGCCTCTCATCTGCATGGCTGCCCTGCTAGGAGAGATTATTATCTCCATTTTATAGACGAGGAAATGAGGCCTGGAGAGGTAAATCCTGAAGACATAAGTTGGTAAGTGTTGCACCTGGAGCTGAAACCCAAGGAGAGTGTGGCTTGAATGTCCACGTTCCCAGCCAGGGGGCCAGCCTTGTCCTAATGTCTCCCAGCTGTGAGCTGAGCACCGTCCTCTGTGGGGGATGTCCTTTGCTATAGTCCTGTCCTCCCAGGGACTCAGTGCTGCCCCCCTTGATGAGCTGGGGAAATCCTCCTGGGGCAGGGGTGGGGCTCTGGGGAGGGGATGAGTTGCCCAGGGCAGAGCATGGAGGGGACCACCTGGCGGTAGAGGGTTCAGACCGCCCTGAGTGTGCGCAGTGCCTGGGCTTCCTGGAAGCACGACCTTCAGCCCGGGGAAGCTCTGGGGCCCTAGGCAGGGGTGGCCACTGGGGCGTTGGAGAAGAACAGCCTGCACCCTGCAGAGTCTCCTTGTAGGGCCCTCATGGGGTGGGGTCGGAGGGCACAGAGCAGGGCCAGGCAGGTCAAGCATGGGGGTGTTGGTGACTCCTTCACCTGGGGCAGGACTGGGGTGGTGCGATTTGTCCCCCGTCCCTGCTGAGCGCTCAGTAAACAGCAGGTCATAGATGGGGCAGATTCCTGCTGTGTCCCCTCCAACAGAGGGAGGGCTCAGCAAGCAGAGACTGTGTCCTCTCCATCAGACTAGCTCCCCAGGCCAGTTCTGGGGCCCTGAGGCCTCCTTCCTGCCCATCTCCTAGAACCAATGCCTCGTGGTGTGGCCTCGGGGTGGAGGGCAATAAGGGTACCCACCCCGCCCCCCGCTGGTGCCTCGGGCAGCCCCTCACATCTCCGTGAGCCTGGAGGGAGCGCTGACATCACCTGCCCTCTGGCTGGCCTCAACTGTCCCTACCCTGGCCTCTGGGCTCCTTGGGGCCAGCCCGGACATCTGTATCCATCTTGACCCAAACTCCGGAGATTCTGACAAATTTCCTTTCATTGCTTGCAGCCATGTTATTTAAAGTAATTAACCTTAATTTATAAATTTTTATATCAAACTGCCTTTTAACTTTTAGAACTGCGGCAGCAGCTTATCCCTGGGCTGCTAATAGTTCTACATTTAATCAAAATTCATCCATCAGGTTCCAGTGTTAAATCATCTTTTAATTGGGAGTTACATTCTGGTTAATAGTTTTATAATTCGCCTCCTCTAATAGTTTTTACCACAGGGATCTCTACTCCATTTTTCCTCACTCTATTATTGAGGGCGTGCGGTTCTGCGGGGACGGCTTCGCTGGGCCCCGCCTCTCTGGCCTCTGCTGGTCGTCGCCTCTTTTGTTCTTGGTGGTCTCATTAATTCCCGAGAAGAGTTCTCTCTCCTGCTCATTACTAGGGCAGAACTACTCTGCTCGTTTCCACAACCTTCAGAGCTGTGTCCAGTACCTGCTTCTCTCCAAGAAGAAGCCAGAGCAATAGGAAGGGAGAGAGAGAGAGAGATGGAGATGGAGAGATGGAGGGAAACACAGAGAGTGTGGAGAGGAAGGAAGGTTCTGGAGGCCTGCAGGTCCGGCCCACAGCGGACGGGCAGCGGACTGGGCGAGAGAAGCAGAGGAGTTTGGAGATGGATGCAGCCCCAGAACTGGCTCTTTCCTGACTCCTGGCCACCACCAACCAGCCATGCCCCTTCCACTCGGGAGTTAAAGATGCAGGAAGGAGAGTGGCCCCGTCCGAGACCCAGAGTGGCCAGGCCTGGAGCATTCCTGGAGGTGGGCAGGGAAGTCCAGGCCACGTCGCATTCACTCAGGACGGCTCCATCAAAATCGTCCCAGAGGGCTTCCCTGGTGGAGCAGTGGTTGAGAGTCCGCCTGCCGATGCAGGGGACACGGGTTCGTGTCCCGGTCTGGGAAGATCCCACATGCTGCGGAGCGGCTGGGCCCGTGAGCCATGGCCGCTGAACCTGCACGTCTGGAGCCTGTGCTCCGCAATGGGAGAGGCCACAACAGTGAGTGGCCCGCGTATTGCAAAAAAAAAAAAAAAAAAAATCGTCCCAGAGGAGCCAGCAGGCCTCCTGATGGGCAGGAGGGGGAGGGCGTAGAGACCGCAGGATCAGAAAGGGGAGAGAGGCCAGAGAGAGACAGGGCAGTGGCGGAGAGTTAAGAGCAAGAAAAGAAAGGAGAGTGAAGAGAAAGGGGAGAAAAAGGGCAAGAAAGGAAGGCAGACGGACAGCGGAGGGGTAGAGAGGACGGGTCCCTCCTGTCGGGAGCCCTGGTCGGTGAGCAGACAAGCCTGTGTGGGCACACACATGCTCACACGAACCCACACGCTCGCACAGGCCTGAAACCAGGCCTAGAGGCGCCTCGTGCAGGGCTGATGCTGGGCTGGGGGCCAGGCTCAGAGCCTGTGGGTGGGCATCTCCGAGAAGGCAGCCAGGGGAGGTGGGCTGGCAAGGGTGAGGGAGGGGCTGGGGACCCAGGGCATGGGCTGAGACTGCAGATGTGGGCTTCCATGGGGAAGCGCACTTGGGGGCTGTCTCAACCCTGAAGTCATGTCCTGCTGAGCCTCCCTCCTCAACCCCCTCCAGTTGGTGACTTTTCATCTCAGTGGGTCTCAGCCCTGACTGCACGTTAGAGTCACCTGGGGAATGTTTAAAATCCCAAGGCTCTGGCCCACCTCACACACTGTGGTGGTTTTAAAATATATCTACAAATTCTTTGATGGTTCTGCTTCCAAAGATGGAGTCAAATGCCCTTCCCCTAGAACGGGGGTCCCTTCTAACCTACAAACAAAACAAGCAGAGTGACAATGTGTGATTTATGATGTTAGGGCATAAAAGGCACTGCGGTTTCCTTTTTGCACTCCCGTGGATCACATGGCCAGCTGCCATGTCACAAGGACACTTAAGGAGCCCTACAGAGAGGCCCATGTGACGAGAAGCTGAGGCCTCCTGCCAATAGCCATGCGAAGGAGGCGTCTCAGCAGTGGAGACTCCAGCCCCAGTCAAGCCTTCTGATGACGCAGCCCTGAGAGCCACCTGAACCACAGCCTCA
This sequence comes from Stenella coeruleoalba, assembly GCF_951394435.1. Classification (NCBI taxonomy): domain Eukaryota; kingdom Metazoa; phylum Chordata; class Mammalia; order Artiodactyla; family Delphinidae; genus Stenella; species Stenella coeruleoalba. The sequence continues at coordinate 34,426,730 of NC_137165.1, forward strand.
TAAGAGATCCTGAGTCAGGACCACCTGGCTAAGTTGCTCCTAGATTCCTGACTCTCAGAAACCTGGTGAGAAAAGAAATGTTGTTTTAAGGTGCTACATGTTGGGGGGTAATTCGTGATGCAGCAACAGATAACTAATACACATTCGTTCCATCGGCATCCCTGGGGGTGGGGCTGGACACAGGCATGTTTCAAAGCTCCCCAGGTGACACCAGTGTGCATCCAGGGTCGAGGACCCCTGCCCTAAGGCCTTTGTGTGCTTGTGAGAGGATGTGTGCCTGTGACCTGGGTATGTGCACACGCCATGTGCATGTATACGGCGGGGGTGGGGGCACCATGACACATGCATTTGCCAGGATGTGTAAGTACAGGCGTCCCCTCGTGTGCGTCCCTCTCGGAGTGGGTCAGTACATTTGGCCCAGGTACCTGTGTCAGGGCCCAGCTCAGGAAGGTCTGGAGCATGGAAGGAGCCTTGGAGGTTTTGTGGCCAGACCCACATGGGTCATCCACCACTTCCTTTCTGTGAGCCCTCTCTGAGCCTCAGTTTCCTCATCTGTGAAATGGGGACACGCAGATCACCATTCTGCCCAGTCCTTCGAGGAGGTGCTATTTGAGCTGGCTGCATACCTCCTGGCCTGGTTTTGGCAATAGTTTGGTAGCACCGGGTCTTTTGCTGTAATGGCTCTTGGTGTAATGAGATCTGACGTGTAGCAGTGTAGACATGAAAACAATCAAGCGTGTGGCCCCCTCTGCAGGACGTGACCTGAAGGAGGGTCTGCGCTGGGGGACATCCCTGGGGATGGGGATGGGGAGGGGGACAATATTAGTCATGGCTGGGTTAGGCTTTGGGGTTTGAGGCCCATAATAGTCTTCCTCTCTCAATGCCAAGCGGTTCAGATGGGCAGGATGAGAAGCGAGGTAGGCTGGTGGTTCCGGCTGAGTCGACACCCCTCTCGTCTGCGAGTCCCTGCTGAGCCTCTTATCCTTGCTTGGCCTCGGTTTCCTCATCTATGAAGTGGAACAGCAAACCATCTCCCACCTGTGCATGTGATATACTGCGTCTCCCCACCAGAGCCCCTGGCTGGGAGGTTGGGAGAGGGGGGATTCTGGGTGGGGGAAGCTCCCCTGGGCCTCTAGTCACCTGCAGACAGAACTGATTCCCAACCCTGGCTCTTCCTTACTGTTTGACCTTAGGGAAGCCACCGCCCCTCTCTGGGCCTTGGCCATCATCGGTAGGTAACAACGCCTGCCTCGTGCGGGTATGGAGACAATGGACAAAGACGCTGCGTGGGGTGTGCCCTGCATGGTATGCAGCATCCAATAGAGGGCAAACTCGCTTGTCACAAGCTCCAGCCAAACTTTTTCAGGTGTAACGAAAAAACAACCGGATGTCTTCTATGGAAAGTGGCTTCTCATTTCCATGAGGAGGAGGGAGAAATGGGGGAGGGGGAGAGGAAAGCAGCATTTGTTGTGAGCCCGCCAGGTGCCCCAGGGGCTCGGTGCTCAGACTGCCGGCCCGGCCCGTTGTGGCATCTTAACCTGGCGACGTTAAGGACAACTGATCCCACTTTACAGACAAGACACTGAGGCTCAGGAAGTTCAAGGAATGTCCTTGCTCAGTGTCATATGGCTAAGGGGTGCAGAACCGGGCTGGAGCCCAGGTCCAGTGGCTGCCAAACCTGGGCTTTTCTGTGGGCACCTGAGGGCTGGGAGATGTCCAGGCGTGGGCCCCACCTGCTTCCAGTGGGAGCCGTTGACCTCATTCCTTGTTCCCTCCAGAGGCTGTCACCAGGTTAGGGGTGGGTGGGTGGAAATGACGGTGGGAAGATCAGTGAGAGGTGCTCAGGACCGCCCTGAAGCTTGAAGGATTTAGGTTAGACTTGTGGGAAGAGTGCAGATCCTGAGTGCCCAGGGTGGCAGATGCAGGGAGCCTGTGGGGACCTCCTCCCTGGGGTGCCCAGGCTCCCCTCACATGCAGCCAGTCTGAGCTTGGGAAGGGGGGCAAAGAGGAAGGGGCAGGGGGATTGTCAGGTTGACCTCTGCAAGGACGCACCAGCCTGTGTTTCCGTGGATGGGCCACTGCTGAGTCTGCTGGTGCAACTAGTTGGTCAAGTTCACAGGCTCCAGATATGAGCTTATATTCCAGCCCTCAGCACTTGTGAGCAGAGTGATCCTGGACAAACCACCTAACTCCCTGTGCCTCAGTTTCCTTATCTATAAAATGGGGAGAACAACCTGTGTCACGTGTGACCATTAAATGAGATAAACTCTGCACAGCGTGTAGCCAGCTGCTGGGCGCATAGAAATCACGTGGTGTGTGGTAATGACTGTTATCCATTGACTGAGAAGGCGTGGGGGAAGCAGCACACTCCCTGAGTCTGCAGTCCTGCCTGGGTCGTGCTGAGTGGTCTGAATCCTACTTCTCCCTTTCTGTAAGATCTTGAAAAAAGTCCACCAAATCTCTCTGGGCCTCAGTTTCTTTAACTGCCAGTTGGGAACCAAGTTCCTGACCTTCTCTGGGGACGGAGAGACATCAGTGGCTAGAAGTGTGCTGTAGATGCTCTGGGTGTGAGCAGACAGAGCCCGTCCCTCATCTGATTCACATGGGCCCCTTACAATAATTTTTGTCCTCACTCCCCCGTAACAAATTGAAAAAATATTTACTGAAACCCTCTCTGTGCCAGGCACTCTGCCTCTGCCACCAGAGTTACCACGAGCACTTGCTGGGTGCCAGCTCCATGTTCTAAACACCACACAGCCATCTGTAACCTGTGGGCGTGGGAGACGGTCGCTCCCACTGTGCAGATGGGGACGATGCAGTTTGAGCTCTTAGGGAAACTGCTGAGGGTCACAGGAAGACAGTCACCCAGCCGTGATTCGAACCCACCTTTTTCTGCCTCCAAAGGCCCATCTCCCACTCCCTCCATCCTATCACTTCCTGTGGAACCCACAGGTATTCCTGGGAGCTCAGGATTCTTGTGGTTTCTGTAAATGAGCCGTGGAGATTCCCAGAGGCTAAATACCTGTCCAATGCCCTTCCACGGGCAGGTGGCCAAGTTTACCCCCAAACTCAGGTTCCTCTGACCCTGGAGCCCTGTTCCCTCTTGCCCCAATGACTCCTCCCCACTGTGGGACACAGATTCCTTTTAGTCCTAGTCTCTGTTTTCCTGTTTTCTTTGTGACTTTGGGTCCCCGAAACAAGCCTCTGATCTCTAGCGACTCTGCTCGTTGGGGAACTTTGTAACTTACAGGGTCACCTGGGGAAGAGCTCCGTGCGTTGACACCCGAGGATTGTTCAAGAAGGCGTCACAGTCCCCACAGCACATTAGCCAACCCTGGCCCTTAGTGTTGATAGGAAAACTCTCACTGAGCCCATTTCACAGATGAAACAGCTGATGCTCAGAGAGCCTGAGTGGGACCCGGCCGGCCATCAAGGCGTTGGAGCAGCTGAGACTCTGGTCTCTGGCAGAATGAGAGGTGAGTGCAGGGGCAGAGAAACAGGGAGAGGGAGTGGGCGGAGGCAGCAAAGCTCCAAGCAGAGCTGGCCCCTTGGGCTGAGGAGCCCGTGTGTGTTTGTGGGGGTCTGAAGAAGGGGACGGAGGGATTAGTGCCTCTAGTGCCCTCAGCAGCTGGAGCCAGGCTGGCGTTCACGCCGCAGTGCAGGTGGGCGGGTGGATGTCCAGCTCTGGGCCTGGGTTGGCCACTGATCAGCCTCCTGGCCCTCTTTGCTACCTTCCCAGGAGGATTGTCACTGAGCCCAGGGGTGATGGACCAGTTGAGGGGGCAAAGAGGGGGGACCTGGCAGCAGAAAGGGGAGCAGGGCGGAGAGGTTATTCCTTGCAGTCTCAGGGCTTTTAGCACTGCCAGTTGGGGTGGGGGAGGTGTTAGAACCCCTCCGGCCTTACAGAATGAAGTGTTTATTTTCCCCAGGGGCTGAAGTCAGTGATGGAGGGAAGGAGTAGAGGAGAAGAGGCAGAAGGATTGGAAACTCACCGAGAAACAGAGACCGGGAGACAGAAGCAGGAAAGAAGGAGAAAGACCAGGGAGAGACAACAGCAGCCTGACCCGAAGCTGTAGATCCCAATCAAACAGGGAGGCAAAGCTTGCATCCCTGGAGCAGTGGCCAGGCCCCAGGTTCTCCGTTTCCATGGGGAAGAATTTGGATTCAGCTGCACGGGGAGAAACCCAGCTTCCCCTTTTGGTGATGGAGGGGGGTCAGGCAGGGCTTCTCCAGGCCAGCGTCCCCCCACTTCTCCCACCCAGATCCAGCCTCTCTCTCCCCACCCAGGCTCTCCCACCCTCTGGCTCCCGACCGGGGAGAAGCTGCTGGTTCCTAAGACACGATTCCCAAGGCCGTGCGCTGCCAGGCTACAGCCTTAGGAGGAATCACCTTTCTGTCTCACAGGTGGGGAACCGGGGCCCTGGCAGGAGCTCTGCTCAGATTTGCGTAGATGAAGCTGGACCGCAGCTTAGAGTAATGACGCAGCCCCGGGCCCACTGACGCCGAGTTCCGGCTGGGCTTTCGTTTTTCGATTATCCTGGGAAAAGGGGGCACGGATTCAGGCCCCCTTTCATCCCCAACACCACACAAGTGACTTTCTGGTGGGGAAGTGAGTGAGGCTGAGAGGCACAGGGGTGTAGGGGAAGGGCAGGAAGCCTTTATCAGAGGTCTCCTGGGAGCGGGCGTTTTATATCCCTGCCCTTTTGACCATCACCATCTGTGGGGCAGAAATTATTACTCTCATTTTACACGTGAGGAATGCTGGACTCAGAAAGGTTAATTAAATTGCCCAAGGTCATTCAGCCAGTGATGACGGAAATCGGGATTCGAATCCAAGTCTGGTCCCAAAGTCTGGCTTTTTCCATGCTGCTGTGTGCATGGGAATAGGACCGGGCCTGGAGAGACGGACACAGGCCAGACATTGGTGGGGGGAGGGGGCTGGGTGCAGCGGTGTAGGGCGTGTCCTCAGACCTGGAAAACCTCGGCTAGAACCCTGGATTTGTCACTCAGGCGAGGTTGGGCAAGTCCCTTCACCCAGGCGAGGTTGGGCAAGTCCCTTCTCCTCTCTGAGCCATACGTGGATGGAGTGGCTGTGAGGTGCCTTCTCCCGGGTGTTTGGTGAGTGAGTGAATGAAAGGCAAGTGAAGGCGTGAGGAGGAAGGCCACTTATTTTAACTTGGGTCTAAGGCTGGAGCGCCATCTTTGACTGGGGACAGAGTCCCTGCAGGCACCCAGCCCCCAAATCTCCGCCCCTCTCAGTCCTAAATGAGGACCTAAATGAGGTCCCCCAGCCTTCCCCTTGCACTACCCAGAGTCAGGAGATCCAGCTGATATGTGGTGAATGGCAGTGCACGTCCTGGTGGCCCTGATTCTGGTGGCTCCCTGTCACGCTGTGGTATCCCCTCCCCTGTGAAGTCACCCTGAGGTCTCTCTTTCTGGGCTAGGTTAGTTGCTCTTAATTAAACCAGTTGTTGGACTGAATGCCCTCCCTATTACCATGTCTCCTAGACCTATTAATCCCCCACCAGTGGAGGAAGAGGATGGGAGGTGTGGGGAAGGGGAGGGCAGAGGGTCCTAAAAACCAAGCCAAGGGCTTCCCTGGTGGCGCAGTGGTTGAGAATCCGCCTGCCAATGCAGGGGACACAGGTTCAAGCCCTGGTCTGGGAAGATCCCACCCGCCACAGAGCAAGTAAGCCCGTGCATCACAACTACTGAGCCTGCGCTCTAGAGCCCGCGAGCCACAACGACTGAGCCCGTGTGCCACAACTACTGAAGCCCGCATGCCTAGAGCCTGTGCTCCGCAACAAGAGAAGCCCGTGCACCGCAACAAAGAGTAGCCCCCACTCGCCACAACTAGAGAAAAGTCCGTGTGCAGCAACAAAGACCCAATGTAGCCAAAATAAATAAATTAATTAATTAAAAAAAACAAAAAAAAAACAAGCCAAGCTGCCTTCTGGAAAAAAGAAGGCTCCTGAGAGACTCAAGCCCACCCCTTTTTCCCTCTTGGGAGGCTTGGAAACGTTCATTCCAGCCTCAGAATTCCTGGAAGCTGTCTGCATCTGCATCCCAAGAGGTTCAGCTGAGGACTTTTAGCCGCCATGACCCTTGGGACCACTTTCCCACTCAGCTTCCTTTGAGCCTCTGGGGCTGGGCTAGCGAGAGTGGAAGTGACTGCATGGGTTCGAGGTGGGGGTCAAGGGCTCACCTGTGAGGCCAGAAGGGAAGGCTGCGTGGGAGCGAGGCTTCCAGTTGCAGAGCCAGGGTTATCCCGGCCTTACCCATGCATGCCCGTCCCAGTTCTGTTCCCTCTGCAGATCCCTGGGGCCAGGTGGGGCTCCCCAAACACCTCATGTCTCTGCTCAGGCCTTTCTGGGAGTGGGTGGACCTGGAGGCATATATTGGGCCCATGCACGGATGCTCAGACTTCTGGTCGACCTCCCCCTCATGGCTTCTTCCTTTCTCCTTCCCTCCCAGCTGGCCCTGCCCTGCTCTGCCCCAGTGTCAGGGGCCAGCTGGGGCAGGGAGGGAGCCAGGGTGGGGCCAGCAGAAGGTGCATAAATCATTATTGGCGAAGACCTCAGCCCTGAGCCGCCGGGTGGAGGCTGCCGTTCACAGTCAGGCCAGGGCATAAATCATAATTCCCCTACAATAGATCCTTCTGCAGCCACCATCAGGAAAACTGTGTTGGTTTTATCGATTTTTTGACACGGGGGCCTAGGCAGCGGGCGGCTCCTGAATCATTATGAAATGAAACTGATTAGGAATTCATGGAATACTAAATAAACTTTACGAGCCCATTGTAAGTTTTTTGATGCATGGGGAGCGGAAAATGAAAACTAATGATATAAAAATTACACAGCGTGCTGAGTATTATTATACCGCTATTGATTTGTTTCAAACTGTACATCAGAATCGAAGAGGGCTGGGGCGGCTCCTGCAGCAATGCTGGGGACGTTTGGGCTCACCAGGGCTGAAAGGCTTTTTTTTTCCCTTCTGTTTTTATTTATTTATTTTTCTACCTCTTTCCTCCAGCCTCCCTGCTCTGTAATCTGACTCCTTTCTCCCCACCCCTGCTCCTCGAGGGAAGGCCCCAGGGGGCCACCTAGCCACCCATCCACAGGGCAGCCTCCTCTTCTGCTTGGAACCTGGACCCTGGCTCAACTTGAATTCCTGGCCTCCACTGGTCTTTCTCTCTGGAGTTGCAGTTTCAGTCTGTGAGTTTCTCTTTTCCCTTCTGCCTGTCCCCTGATTTCTCTGGGAAAGGATAGTGTGCTTCAGGGAAAAGAGTTGAAGATCTGTTTCCTGTTAGCACCTTGCTGTGTGATCTTGGGTAGGTCACTGTGCCTCTCTGGGTATCAAAAAGATTGGACTCATTAGATCAGGGTTTCTCTAAGTATAGCCTGTTGACAGCCTGTATGTCATCTTGAGAGCTTGTCAAAATACTAATTTCCCAGGTCCTTCCTTAGATGAACTGGCTCTAAGAGTTCAGGAGAGGGATCAGGGAACCTGCATTTTACCCTTGTGACTCCCAGGCATGTTTGATGGCAACCACTGTGCTCCCTGATCCAAAGTGATGTGTCTGAGCCACTTATCCCATTTGGTTGTTAGAAGGGGCCTTAAAGCTGTGATGCTAACCTCTGTATTAGTCAGCTTTCGCTAGTTTGGGATGCAGTAACAAACAGTCCCCAAATCTCAGTGGCTTACAGCAACAATAGGTAATTTTTTGCTTATGGTACATGTCTGCTGTGGGTTGCTTGTGGCTCAGCTCTGTATATCTTCATTCTGGGTATCAGACTGAAAAAGCAGCCCTAACCAAAGACATGTTATTTCAGTGGCAGAGGGAAAAGAGCAAGAAAGATGGTGGAAACATTTGACACTCCTATATGTCACTTCTGCTCCCATTCCATTCACCAAAAAGAGTCATATCATCAAGTCTAGTGTCAATGGAGTGGAAAGTACACTTATTTCTCCCACAGGAGGTTGGGCGTCAGGGGGGTGGCCCTGTAGCGATGGGTTGGGAGAGAAGGCAGCGGATACTGTGACGCCCTGAACCATACCCTCCTGGGCTTGATCTTTGGTCCAGGCTGCCCCAGGATTTGGGGTCCAGGACCTTGGCCCTGTGCAGTTAGGAATGGTGCTGCTTTACACAGGTGTGCCCCTTTTACACAATCATGCATCTCCATGACAGTGGTCCACTGACTTTTTCCTCCGCCTGCTCTGAGATCCTCACCTTCCTCTCAGGGGTCCTCACTGGGCAGGGCTTCGGCCCTTTGTCTTTAATGTCTTTGTTTCCTTCACTTCTGCCTTCCTGCCAGGATCCTTAGTGGAACTCTGGATCCTTAGTGGAACTGCTATAACAATTAGAATCCTTTTATAAAATTGTCCTTTATCCTCTAAATTCAGAGGATAAATTTAAATTCTGGGTCTTGGATTTTCTTAAGGTGGACACACTCAGTACTTTTCTTTTTAGCAAGTGTCTCACTTTTTCACAAGAGATAACTCATGAAAGATACCTCTTTTGCTGGTATTATTCTTATTATGTTCAACTTTATATTAGCCTGAGTCTCAGAAAGGTTGACCTCTTCCCCTGGACACATAGTGTGTCATTCCCAGAACCACATGACTGCCCAGCTCTGGGCATGACAGAGTACATCCTCAGGAAGTCCATTGATACTTGACGTCCAGGGATCACCTCGGGGGACCCACTGCATTAACTTGGGTTTGGGAGATGTCAGGCATGTCCATGGCATAAGGTTGGCCCTTGGGGACCTCAGTACTTCTTTGAGGACACAGAAACACACACACACACTCTCTCCCTCTCTCTCTCTCTCTCTATATATATATATATACACACACACACACACACACACACACACACACACACACACTCACTCTGCATATAGATGTTTTCAGAACTAGACAAATGTATCACACATTGCTCCAGAAAGCACACAGGAATAAGAGTCTTAAGGTTTGAGTTTGAACCTCAATTCTGTCCCTAACTGGTTCTGTGGCTTTGAATAAGTAACTTAAAAAAACCCTCTGGGATTCAGTCTCCTCCACTGCCAAAGATGGATTTGACTCCACTGTCCGAGGCTCCTTCCAGAGGATGAGAGTGGGCAGAGGTTCACACGCAGGCACAATTCCCATGGGATGTTGTTGCCTACATCTGTCCCAATTCTTTTCAGTTTGGGGAAGGAGGCTGATAGAAACCTAAACTCAAATTGGCTTAAGGAAAAAGGAGGTTATTGACTATTAAAGAAGCCAAGGGAGTCTTCAGACACTGTGTGACCTGGAACTTCAGACATTATCAAATATCTGTCTTCTTCTCTCAGTTCTTTTTGTCTTCTACATGTCTTTCTCAGGCAATGCTTTCTACTTACGGTGACAAAATGGCTGCCAGTAGCACTAGGGCCACCTTCTAATGGCTCAACAAAGCGAGCATCTTCTTTCCAATAGTAACAGTAAAATTCTCGAGACTGAATTTCATTGGCCCAGCTTAGGTCACATGCCCACTCATGAACCAGTCACTGTAGCTGGGGGCAGAGGGAGGATTTAGGCCTATAGGCATCCCTGGCTCTGCCCCTGCAGAACTTTATGGACTCATAGTGGGAGAGGGATGCAGGCTTCCGAGAAAATTTGAGGTACAGTTTCAAAAGAGATCAATTCTGGATAGACAAAAGCCACAGATGTCCACTGAAGTCCCTGAGGTCAGGGACAGGAGCAGTGGGGAGGGTGAGGGCAGAATAGGTGAGGTTCTTCTGGCCCTAAGTCATGTCTAGAACTTTGGAGACAGCTGGGATAAAGCCCAAGGTGGGGGGTGAGGGGTCCTTCACATGTCAGGGGAGCTTGAAGACAGCAGTGTAGCACCGAGGCTGCCCCGGGGAAAGGGAAAGAGCATCCCATCTTCACCACCAGCATCCTCCTCTCTACGTAAGCCTGGTTGGTACGTCACGAGCAGTGCTGGGCTTTAAAATTACATACCTGGGTTCACATGCAGCTTTACCTCTTTTCAGCTGCGTGACTCAGAGCCAATCCCCTACTCTGAGAAGTGAGTTTCTGAGGATGGAGTGAGAAAATGTAAGTGCTGGCCCCAACCTGGCTCCCAGAAGCTGCTCAGGTAAGACTCGTTTGCTCTCTGGCCCTAGAAGCTGGCCTTGCACTCAGAGATCCTCCCAGGATCTGAATTGATATGTCTGCTGTGTCCTCCCCTCTGGTCTTTGACGGAGGGCAGGACAGAGCACATACGTGATTGTTCCCAGGTACCAGCTGTACCTGGCGTGTGGTCTACATCCACGAATGGCTGTGGGATGAATAACAGGGGCAGCTGATCGGTGACCCTCCACATGTGGGACCTGGATGCAGCTGGGCCCCTCAGCCTTTGCTCTGCCCCTGCGCTCACTCTGTAGCAGGTGTCACATGTATATCCAATTCCCAACGTGTAGGCGAGCAGAGTGGATTTTCCTGAAGTTTTCATGGGAAGACAGGAAGCAGATAACATCACACACCATACTCCAAACTCCATCACACATCACACCACGCCCTGGGCTTCTCTCTTCTCTCCTTCCAGACATTGCTCCTTCCCTCCTCTCCAATCTCAGTTTCTTAAAAAAACAAAAACAAAAAACAAAAAACCCCCACAAATGCCCAAATTCAAACTCTCATTTTGCATCCACACAGCAAAATAAAAGGCTGATAGGACACAGACCACCTGGCCCCATTCGACCTGCTTCTTCCCCTTCTTTGCACTGTGGCCAACCACCAGGCCTCTGTGCCCCTGCATCTCACCAGCCCCTCAAGCGGCCCCCATGTTGATTGCCTGAGGCTCAGAGAGGCCACTGACTTGCCCCGTGGCACCCATCCCCCATGCAGGGCTCCCCCAACTACAGCTGCGTTGTTGTTGGTGCTGGGGTCTGGGCTTGGCTCCCTCGCTGTGCCCATTAGCCCCTGTGGGTGACAGATGTGGGGTGGGGCAGGATGGCTCCTGGCTGGCTGGCTCCCCGCTTGGAATTTGGGGCGCTACCCACATTGAATTTAGATGTGGCTCTGAGCAGGCCGTTCATTCATTCCGGACCATATCGACTGCAGAACTGAGTGCTACAAGTAAGAAGGAGTTTAGCTATTATTCCCCTACTGATGAGATTTAATGTTTGGTTTATTCCTGGCCCGCTCCCCCCGCCTCTCCTCATCTGTGTGACATTTGCATAGTGTTTCCCTGCAGTTTTGTCAAACACACGTTTTTTCTGGCAACTCCCTGCTTTGGCTTCTTTGGGGGAGTTTGGAACTCGCTGAGGCATCTTCCTTCCCTTCCCTGAACTTTTTCCTTCCCGCTGCTGGTGGGAAGGGCACACAACCAGATCTCCCTGGTTCTTGCCCCTTTGTGAGCCTGTAAGATTTCCTGTTGCCTGGTGGCCTTCAAGTGTTTCTGAGTGTCCTAGGTGGGTAGGGGTCTCAGCTCACTCATGAATAAGTCTGCATTGCCCCCCCCCCCCGCCCCGGTAACGTCTGCCCTTCTCCAGGCACCTCTGCCAATGCCTTGAAATCCTCAGGGCGCTCGAGCTGCCCAGCGGTAAGGAGGCATGTTCTCTCCCCTCTGTCTCGTGGTGCTGCCTTCTGTTAGAGAGGCTCCCACAGCAGGGCTGCCAGGGCCTCAGGGTTTGCAGAATACCTGGTTTTCTCAATTTGATGTCACCCAGAAGCAGGCTCCGAGACAAGGAGTGAATGAAAGTGGTTCACCTGGGAGGTGAAAGAGATCTCCGGGAATTGTGGGATGCGGGACGCGGAAGGATACCCTCGTGGGTAGTTGAGGTTAATCCCTCCCCAGGTCTTCAGGTTACTTAACAAGCCTGCGCCCCTGCGGTGAGCGCCCCAGGGAGGGGAGAGGATCAGGCTGGGAAGCCTCCTCCCCACGAGAAGGCTGCCGAGCCAGCTGGGAAAGGGCTCAGACAGAACGAGGAGCTCTTTGGCAGAAATCTGCACATTCCTGGGCCCCCGCTCCTGCACTTGGACCCGTCTCTCCAGCAGGCCCTAGAGCAGAGCCAGAACCGGGGGGATGAGCTGCAGGAAGGCAGCTAGAAGCCCAAGAGGAGGCTGACGCGCAGGCAGATGCATCAGCGACGCAATGATGAAAAGTGACCAGGCAGGGGTTGAGTGATCACCTGCCCAGGGATGCCGTCAGCAGAAGGTGAGGAGCTAGCACGTATTAAACACCTACTGTGTACAAGCCCTAGATATATGGGACTAGAACTCAAGCTTCTTCAAGGCTGGGCCCATGTGTTATTTCTCTTTGTATTCTCAGTGCCTACCATTGTGTTGGGCTCCTGGTCATAAAACCTAGAATAACAGGAAAAGTAGCAACCATTTACAGTCACTGAGCAGACACTAAGTGCCTTATATTTATTGTAATGAATCCTCTGACAATCATTCATGGTAGGTACTATTATCCCCACTTTACAGGTGAGGAAACTGAGGCTCAGTGGCATTTAAAGAATTTGTCCAGGACCACACATCTAAGTGGCAAAGCCAGGATTTGAACTCAGGTGCATCTGCCTTTCAAGTCCTTGACTTCCCCCCTCCTTTGTGACATGTCCCCGCACAGGGGGGTGGGGGCAGTTAGACTACAGATGTCCTTGGAAGGCCCCCCAACTTGTGAGGTTCTGTCTTGTTAGCTGCCATCCCCCTCTACCCCCTGCCAACCACAAAGAAAGGAAAAGTCCTTCGCTCCTCCTCAGGTGGCTCGTGGCGGATTACTTAGTGCTTGACATGGCGTGTCTCTGTGTCACTGTTCCCGGGTGGAATTAAATCAGGACAGGAAAATATTAATTTGGAGATGGGGATGGAGGCCGCTCCTTTCCAATTACTCTCCACCCCGTCAGGCTTATCCTGGCGCAAACAAGGAAGGAGGCTGGATTAATTGCTTTGGACTCTGCCCCACTCCAGTCCCAATTACTGGGCCGGCTTGGCTCCCAGCATTATGAAGTGCACTGCTGTGCAGGAAATTGTGTGAAATTTTAACGGATTTTTCAGACGCAATAATGGATCACGGGATTCGGGGCCAGTATTTGGCAGGTGGCTGGGCCCTCTGTGCCTTGGCTGAGGTTAAGCTATTTGGGGTTTCTTTGTGTATTAAAGGATCATCTGGTTAACCCCTAAGCCCAGGGCTACCAGAACAGTTCAGGCCCTGACCCTGCAGAGGAAGGGCGGGCTCCTGGAGGATGAGGAAGCCCACTGCCTTCATAATGATAATAATGGTGACACCATTTTCTGAGCCTCCACACATGCCAGGTGCTTACTCACAACATCTGCAAGCCTCATCCTTTGAAGTTCTTACTTTCCCCCCACCTTATAAAGGAGGAAAAGGGGGCACAAAGAGATTCAGTAATTTGCACAATGTTAGCTAGTTCCTTAGTGGCAAAGCCAAGATATGAACTCAGGTCTGTCTCCACAGCTATTCTATTTTGGGGCACCACTCTGCTTCTTCCCTTCTTCTTAAGGATGCATTATAAGTGCGTCTCTCCTACCACACTTGACCTTCTAGGGTATGGGGTCCTTTTTCTTTCCTTTTCTGCATTTTCAGCCACTGTCAGGGCACCTGGCACGCAACAGGTACCCACGAGAGGTGTGTTGAACTGCATTGAACTTGACCTGGTACCTGGGCTCCAGGATTTATTAACGGGATGAAGGGGGTGAGCTGCTGTGACCCAGACACATCTGTGGGTCAATGAGAATGAGCCCCATTTGGGCCCATCTGGAACCCATGGGAAGAGGTGGGGGGATAAGTGTGTCCCCAGCCATAATGTGTAACTGGTGTTGCCTGGGTGCTTCCCATGTAGAGTTTCTGTTCGTCCTTACCAAGACCTAATGAGATAGGTGGCATCACCTACATCTGAGAGCTGTGGAAATGAGACTCAGAGAGGTGAGTGGAGTCGTCCGGGGTCACACAGCAAGTAAAGGAGGGCCTGATACGTCCCAAGACTTTGGTTTGCCTTAGTTCATCGGGGCTGGAAAGGCCCGGGGTGTGGATTTCCAGCTTCAAGGTTTTTACATCTCTTTAACATCGTGGTACCACCCGTGGTCTAAATAGTAAACAAAATTCTGCCCACAAGTTTACTGTGTCAAGCTAGTAAAAGTGGAAATGCTCTGGTGAAAGAGGGACATGGGGACCCTGTGTGGCTGCAGAGGATTTGGGGGATGAGGACGGAGTTGGCAAGAGGGGTGACCGACTCGGAGAAGGGGACAGTGGTGTGGAGCTTGGGGAAGTGAGTGCCACATAGCTTACAAAGCTCAGACTCCAATGGGGCCACTGCACAGAAGGAGAATCAGACTTGAGTGGTGGGGTCCACAGAGGAGGACCCTGAGACGGTGAGGGTGGCAGAGGAATGAGGGTGAGGCATGCCGTGACCATCAGTAGCTGTCCCCTTCTCACCTGCCCCTTTTAGCTAAAGGAGAATTCATTGTGTGCAGGGGATGCCCCTGAATGGCCATCATTTAGTTTAATTTAAGAAACAGGCCTCTCCACAGTCCCGCTCCCCACTCCCATCCCACCCCGCCGCCAGCAGCACCACCGTTAGCAGCTGCGCTGATTAATGGTCTCCTGTTGTTTACCTGAGAGCAGAGCTTCTCAAACTGGTGTGAGCCCCAGAATCTCCCGGAGGGCTCATCAAAACAGTTTGCTAGGCCCCATCCCTGGGTGGTGTCCGATCATTTGCATTTCCAACAAGTTCCCAAGTGATGCTGATGTAACTGGTCTGGGGAACACCCTTTGGCAACTGCTGGAGTGGAGACAGGGTTTCATGCAAGCACCATCCAGCACTTGAGAACTCGGGCCCTCACCCCAGCAGGGGTCCTCTCATCTAATGGGGGAGGGGCATAGCCATCTCTGTCACTTTACTACCCCCAAGTGCACCCATCCCTCCAATGATGTGTAAGACAAGTGCATCTTCTCAGCATCTCAGTAGCCCCTGCCCTGGGCTCAGGAATGGAGGGAGGGAAATGTCAAGGGCCTGATTCCTTGACCACGCCACCTAGATGCAGCCCCTCCTAAGCTGGATTCTGGGGGCACCCAGTTGCTTCATCCTCAGCCCCAAGCCCAGAGGGGCCCAAGGGGAGCTGGGCCGTATTTTGCAGGCCCTCTGCTCCTGCCCACCAGGTGAGAGAGGTCAGGCAGCGAGCATCTCCAGAGGCCTGGCAGCGGCAGGAGGAGGCCTACGGTTACAAGCCTAGTTGTGGGCCACGGGCTGCCTCCCCCCACCACCGCCCCCCATCGATCTGGCTCTGCAGGCTTCGCCAGGACTACCTTCCAGAGAGCCTGTTTGCACCTGCATCAAGGCGAGCTCAGGAAACTAACTAATTAGCTAGTTCGGTGTTTTATAATTAGGTCCTTTAAAAGAATTCATAGGTGGCGATAAGTCCATTTAGAAATCTATTAAGCTCTGGGGGAAGTTGAAGGGAAACCTTGTAACCATGTGCACACCTGCTTTCTCTGTCCGTGTCTCTTCCCTCCACCTCTCTCCGGTTCTGCTCCTTACTTTTTTCCTCCTGCCCGCTTTCCCCGTCTGCATTCTCAGTTACTCTGACTCCTGCACATGCTAGATGCTAAGACCTTTTGATTGCCACTCGACGTCAGGCAGCGGCGCACACGGACTCACTTAATCCTCCCTACAGCCCTCGGAGTGGGGGCCGATCATCATCCCCGCTTTACAGATGAGGAGACTGGAGCGCAAAGAGGTCGAACATCCCCTCTGAAGCTACACGCCCTTAAGTAGCTGAGCCAGCGGGTCTGGCTCTTCATTCCTCCCCAAGCCCCACTTGGTCAGCCTGCATCATCCTCTCCCCTCCAGAACCCCAGACCTCCTTGTTCTAGTGCTCTCACCAAGCTGGCTGAGCTGGAATTTTACAAATCACATGCCTGTTTTCTTAGAGAATTGCTGCCAGGGCTTCAGAGCTAACTTCAGAGGGGTCTGTAGTGGACAGTGGCTTCAAATACACTTTGCTTCTATAGCGACTCTTTCCATTTGGATTTCTGCCCATTTGGAGGCTGAATGCCTCCCTCCCTCTCTCCTTTTTCCTTCTTTCCCTCCTTCCCTCTCTACTTCCCTCCCTCCCTTCTCTGTACCGGGGCAGAGGAGCCAGAGATGAAGCTTCTAGCTGAGAGCCCAAGGGGGTCCCCTAATGCCTCCATATCTGCATGAGACGCCCTGGCTCTCTCTCATCACCCTGTATGTTTCCTTCATGGAACTTATCACAACGTGACATTTTCTTGAAGATTTGTTCACGTACTCATTTTCTTGTTTATTACCTATCTCTCCGCATTAGAGTACAAGTGCCCTGTGTGTGGGTGAGTGGCAAAGATGTGCCTGTACATATCTGCTTTCCTGGGGCCTGCACAGAGCCGGAATGAGCAAACGTTAATGACTAAATGTGTCGAACCTGATCTTCAGTTTCCTTTCATTTTTTTGGCTGTACCGTGCAGCTTGCGGATCTTAGTTCCCCGACCAGGGATCAAACCCGTACCCTCGGCAGTGAAAGCACGGAGTCCTAACCACTGGACCGCCAGGGAATTCCCATGATCTTCAGGTTCCTGATCTCTAAAACGGGGGTACAAGTATCTCCTCTACAGAGTGCTGAAGTGCCTGGTACACAGCAGGAGATCCACGAATGTCGTGCCCTCACTCCACCCTCCATCCCCTTCGGGTAAGCACTGCAGTGCCCAGGGCAGTTCTGCTACTTAAAAAAACCCTTTGATAACGCCTCTTTTTTATAGTGCAAAGAATTTTTCTGTAAAGCAAATGAGACCTCCTAGATTTACCTACTTTGGAAACTGGGTGTTTTTGTTTGTATTGGGCTTTCTTAAAGTGGGCTGAGTGTGTGGAACTGTAGAAATGTATACATTAGTGCCTTGTTACAAGAGTTCATGATTATGCAGCTTCTGAGAATGTAGGTTCAAATTATGCCTTCTTGAAGCATAACCACGACTGCAGAGATATAAAAGCCAGAGGCAGGGCTGCTGCTCTTAGCAGGGCTGGCAGAGAGCTTGCCCCGGTGACCGAGCTGGGTTTGCATTGAGGACCCTCCATTCGCTAGTTGCATGACCAGTGGGCAAGTTATTGAATCTCTCCAAGACTGAGTTTTCTCTTCTATAAAATGGGAGTGGGTGGGTAATATTTATATCTATCTTATAGCGTAACAACCCTGTTAACTGAGACCATGAGCTCAATCATTCATTCAATGAAAGCTTTTAGAACACCTGTGTGCCATGCAATGTTCTGAGCTCTAGGGATGTAGCAGTGAGTGAGACATTCCATGCCCCATGGGGCTTACATTCTAGTGGGAGATAGTGCACGTGAAGCACTAAGAACAGTGCTCAGCAAGCGCTGGCCCGGAGGGCGACCATGCACAGAGAGGCTCTACAGTGACATGGCTTATGGACCTAGGTTTGCACCTCCGTAGCTTCTTCTCTGGAAGAAGGTGCACACACGGCTGGACACGACTCCATGACATCAATCTCCGGTAGGAGTTGGACCGGCTCCTCTCTTTCATGATGCTGGGATGCTTTGTGTGTGTGTTTTGGGAATCCATGGGCGTGGGGGAGCATGTGGCATTCAGTGGATGGGTCTCAATCTCATCGTTCCTTGCCCCTCTTCATGCACAGCTATTGCCTCTCTCATATGCACACTTCACCTTCACGCTCTGCTTTGGTTCACCCCATTCCCTGCTCCTGGACTGCTTTCTTGCTGTCCTTGCAAACTCCATCCACCCTCCAAGGTCTTCCTTCATAAAGCTGTCCCTGCACGTTCAGCTGGGAGTAACCCCTCCCTTGACTCTCCATCCTCCTTCTCTCTCAAAGCCTGTGTCCCTCCCCTCCCCAGGGAGGAGACTGTTTCAGTTCCCCTGTTGGACCGTGAGCTCCTTCAGGACTAGACCCTGTGCTGCTCACCTCTGTGTCCTCTGTACCACATTGCTGTACCTGAAAGATTCTCAACAAACATTTCGTAGGCAATTAAACAAATGTGTGGCCCAGCAGATTTATTTGGAATCATTAGATGTTACTTTTTCTGGGGTGGGAGATCCGAGGCAGGGGCCTTGTGTGGAGTGATAATGGCCTTTTCGGCATGGGTTGCCCTGTTTGTGTGCAGAAGCTCCCGCGTGTATGCTGCAACCCCCTCTCTATGTACTTTCACATGCATCCACGGGCCCGGGCAGTTGTCTTGGGTGTGTACGTGGTGGTGGGGTATGGTGGCAGCCCAGTGCCCAGTGATGGATGAGGGGGGTGGAGGTGACTTTCCCAGGGGAAGATTAGCGCCTGGCAGCTATGATTTGTCTCGTGCCCTCCTGTCCTTTTGCTGGGCCCCACTGCAGAGTCATTCATTACAAAGGCTGCTGTCACAGGCCTGGGGGCAGGGGCTGAGCAATGTGTGTGTGTGTGTGTGTGTGTGTGTGTGTGTGTGTGTGTGTGTGTGTGTGGCAGGCTGGACCCCTCCCCCAGAGAGACTCTCATGCCAGAGACCAGAGCCCTCTGGAGTTGTGAAGAAGAGGACCAAGTTGTAATTCACCTTCTGAGACATAACACTGCACCCAGGGGTAACACTATGTGATGGGGGGGGATTCATGCATTCATTCAGCAAACAATTTCACTAAGTGCCCACCAGACCTGTTCTATCCTTTCATGGAACTCACCATTGCTGGAGGTGAGTAAAAATGTAAACAGACAGTGCAAGGAGGGTAACAGGCTGGTGAGACAGGTGCCCTCTAGCCTGGGGGACCTGAGGGCAAGTGAGAAGACACAGGAGTTGGTGGAAAGGGCAATGAACTTGGAGGCTGAAAATTTAGGCTTGAGTCTTGGCTTTATTACTTTCTAGTGTTATGGCCTTGAACAAGGCACTTCAAACCTGCTTAAGCCTTAGTGTCCACATCTATAAAATGGGGCCAATGATATGTCCTCCATCCCTAAGGCTGTTTTAAAAGTGAAAAAGCTGGGCTTCCCTGGTGGCGCAGTGGTTGAGAGTCCGCCTGCCGATGCAGGGGATACGGGTTCGTGCCCTGGTCCGGGAAGATCCCACATGCCGCGGAGCGGCTGGGCCCGTGAGCCATGACCGCTGAGCCTGTGCGTCTGGAGCCTGTGCTCGGCAACGGGAGAGGCCACAACAGTGAGAGGCCCGCGTACCACCAAAAAAAAAAAAAGTGAAAAAGGTGTTAAAGTGCTTTTAAAATTGGAAGGTGCTATACAGGTGTGTGGGATCATTGCTTCCTCCACCCAGCTGCAGAGGTGGAAGCAGGGTAGCTAGATGATACTCCAAGAAAAAAACCCACAACCCCCGCTTGTATTTATACAGCCCTCTACAGTTTACAACACAGTTTTATACTCTTTATATTTCTTGATCCTTACAACAACCTTGCAAGCCAGGTCAAGGCAGACGTTATTAACTCCTGTTTTGCAGGGTAGGAAGAAGCCCAAAGAGGATAAATGGCTTGCCCAAGGTCACTCAGTAGGTGGATGAGCTAGGACTGGAATTTGGTTTTTTCTGATATTCAAGGCTTTGTGCTTTTTTCCTGTTTCTACACACCAGAGTTCCTCCCCTTTGTTAAGACTCTCCCTTCATTTCTTCTCTAGTCTGGGTGACCTTACCCCACCCCCTGAGACCCCCCCCCAATCTCATGAATGGACACAGCACCTTCCCCATTCCCCACACCTTCATTGCCAACTCATGACCACTATTGGACATAATGATGTCTGGGATGAGTGGCGGGTGAGCAGAGAGGGATCTGTAGGTTTGAGATTGTTAGATGGAGAGAAGAGGGCAAGCTGAGATTTTCCAAGAGTGCTTACCCAGATCTGGCATTGCCACTGCTGAATTAGTATGGTAAGGGGAGAAAGAAAAAAACAAGGAGGGAGGGAGGAAGGAAGGAGAAGAAAAGGCAAAAAAGAAAGAGAGAATGGAAGTTGGGGTGGAGAGCTTGAAAAGGAAATACAGGGAGGGGGAAAATATAAGAAAATGGGAGTGAGGCAGGAAGGAATCTGGGAGAGGTGAGGAAGAAAGGTGAGAAAGGGGGAAGGAGGGAGGCCTAAGCAGCTGGGGAGGGCGTTGGGGGAGGGCCAGCTATGCTCCGGCAAAGGGCTGGGAGATTGAAGACTGAATCACAGCAGGCTGTGGAGGAGAGGAATAAGTCATAAACGCTGCAGGAGCAAAGGTCAAATATAGACTGATGGCTCCATTGTTTCCCAGCCTGTGAGGAGGACCCTGTTGGGGGTTGCTGAGATGCTTAACCCTTCCCTGCCCAGCTTTTTGATGGTGAGATGCAGAGTGAGAAAAGCACCTGTGTGTCAGGGATGAGGATTGGAGAGTTGGAATTAGGGTTGGGCAGGGGCCCCACAGGGTTGGGACTGGGTCTCGGGAGAAGGGACTCAAGGGTCCTCTCCACTTCAACTCATAGGAGGGGAGTAAATAAAAACATAACCACCTCTCTTTTCCACTGGTGGGAGCCCTCTTTTGCATCCCTGTGGGGAGAGATTTCCTAGGGCAGAAGGAAGTTCCTGGGAAATGGTTCTTGAGTAACACCTATCCACAAGGACAATAATAAATAGTAGTAACAGTATAAAATAAATATTTACTAGATGATAAAAACAAAATTAATATCAATATTTATCATGAACACATTAATATATACTATTATATATGCGATGTTCGTGGTTTGCAAATAACTATAACAAATACAAATCGTCTAAATCTAACAGTCCTGTGTGATCAGCACTATCACTGTTTACCGCTGAAGAAACTGATACTTAGACTTGTCTAAATGTGCAGGTTAGCCTGTTTTCGACTCCTAATCCACAGATCTTTCTGTCACTCCACAACTTTCCCTGGGCAGTATCATACCCACTATAGAGGACAAAAATAGGGATTTGGGGCATATATTTGGCTATAAGATGACTTGCCAGTTGAGAAAGCCAAATGTAGTTGGTTGGAGAAGGGGAGAGAGGATAACGTCTGTCAGTAGAACAGGACAGGACTTCAGCACCACAGACAGTCCCCAGACTCCTGTGCTCTTGCACCTTTTGCCAGTCAGACCTGCATTACCTGCCTTCTCTCAAGGAGGGGGTCCATCACCAGACCCCTTGGGCCCTCCCAAGGGGAGAGCTGGGGGCCAGAGCGACTCCTCAAGCGCTGTTACCACCTCCCACCCACCCCCCGCCCCCCACACCAATGATGTATAGACTGACAAAGGACTTAATGCTGTGAATACATAAAGCGCGAGGCCTGGGCGGTGGAGGGTGACAGCTGCCCTTTAATGCTTGGCTTTTTAAAGATCATGGTAGAGTTCAGAAAGTATAGTCATGAGGTTTAATGATTTAATGGGGACGACTGGGGAGCAAAAATAGTTACTGCCCCCTGGGGAAAAGTGACTCCTCATACATATTACTTTAGCTTAATGGCCTATAACGCCCTCCCCCCGCGCCCACGGGGGGAGTCACGCTACATAGCCACTGTAATACTGAATGGCCTGATTAAATGCATATTAAACAATACTAAATTGGGGGGAAAAAAAGGCAGAGGCCGTGTTAAATGTATTTATTCAGTATGGTGGGGGGAAGATGTGGCTTCTCCTCTGGGGTTGGGTGGAGGAGGTCCTCCTCCCTCCTGCTTCCCCAAAAGATGTGGTGCCCCAGTGGGATCTGGAGGAAGGTGGGCACTCCAGTTATCTGGAAGGAACTTAAGGAGGGAGACAACTCAAAAGGGTGGGGGGAGATGTTAGCCATTAAGGGTCTGGAATGCCAGGAGAAAGAAGGATGGACCAGACCCAGTGTCCTGAGATCTTATGTGGTTCCCAGTTTGGAGACTTGCCCACAGAAACATGGTGTGTTTCTAATCAGTCATTTCTGAGAGGCTCCTTTTCTGTAGGTTCTGAAGCTACTCTGGGACTCTTGGGTCCACTGTGATGGTCTTTTTACCTGTTAAGCCCCACGACCTTCCAACTATGGCCCTGGTCACCAGTTTCTAAGATCTCTGACTAGGCTTGAATGAGAGTGCAGCCTTAGTTCTTCAATTTACCTGGGTTCTTTTTTTTTTTGGCCACATAATGCAGCATGTGGGATCTTTAGTTCCCCAACCAGGGACTGAACCTGTGCCCCCTGCAGTGGAAACGTGAAGTCTTAACAACTGGACCACCAGGGAAGTTCCAATGCACCTGGGGTCTATAAACCTTGAATGCACATTAAAACCACCAAGGGAGGTTTATAAAATGCCAGTGTCTTGGGGTTATATCTCAAGAGATTCCGATTCAGTTAGCCCGAGGTGTGACCCAAGTGCCGGTGTTCTTTAAAAAGCTACCTGGTGATTCCAACGTGCATCCAAAGTTGAGAATCACTTTAGAAGCATGCTAGAGCTGGGAGATGAACACCTGGTTAAGTTCTTCATTTCGCACATGAGGAGTTGAGTCTCAGAGTGGCCACGGCTTCTCCAAGATCCACAGGGGTAGACCAGGCTCTTGACTCCCCACCCAATGCTCTTCACATTACACTCCTCCCTTTTTCGTGGTAGCATGAACAGGGCCAGTACCAGAAGCAGAGACTAAGAAGAGTTAGCATCCTGGCCCTGTAACTCTGTGCTCCAGACAGGCCAAGGCCAAACATGGGCCAGGAAGGCTTAAGGCAGCATCTCCTCCCCTGGACTTGGGGAAGAGGGATTCTGTGTATGGTTACACAGCCATGTCTGAGATGCTAACACATGTGGGTTTTCTGATCCCAAGAACCTTCTGGACTACCTCCCTGGACCTGGATCCCCTAGGCCCTGGCTGGCATTAAGAACACGGGCTCTGGAACCAAGCTGCTTGGATGTAAATCCTGGACCTGCCACTTTCTACTGTTGTAACTTTGGGCAAGTTAACCCCTATGTGCTTCAGTTTTCTCATCTACAAAATGAGGGTAACAGTACTGACCTCATAAGGTTGATGTAAAGATTAAATGAGTTAATATATGTAAAAGTACTTAGAACCGTGTCTGACATATACTGATTGCTATGTAAGTGATAGCTATTGTGGATTTAACATTTTAAATGTGCACTGCAATGCATTAATTTGTTTGTGTATTTATAGCTGTTCTTCAAGTTCCTTAAGGATAGATTCTAGGGTCTCTACCTCAGGGATTTTGTTCCTTAGGTCCTGAATGGCCTCAGGTCCTAGTCAGGATCCAGGTCAGTTCATATATTGCCTTGCTCAAAGGGGAGGAGCAAAAAGCCTTCTGCAACTTGGATGAAGATGGGGTAAGGAGGACAGGAACTAGTTATGTAGAAATCCAGTCAGGAGTTATGTAGAAACCCAGTCAGGCATGAGGCCAGAGCGAAGGCTCTGCCTGTCCTCTTGGGATGTTTGAAACACTTGCGAGTACTTAGGTAGTGATGGGTGCTGGACTAAAAAAAACCCACTGGTAAATGAATATTAAATAGAAAAAAGTCCTGCTTCTGCCTTCCTCGTGGGAATAGTAGGGTCGTATGAGTGGACATTTATCTTTTTACTTGCCTACAGCCTAGCTTTTCTGAGGAGCCATCTTATTTCCAACCAGGCTGGTTTGCTTAGCCACTGACTGGGATGCAGCAGTCTGGGCCCAGAAACCATTCAAGGCATGAGCTGCAGTCCACAGTGCTGTTCCCCTGCTCCCACCAAGCACCTGCCCTTGTGTCTTGGGGAGAATGAGGCAGGAGTACAGACTTCAGAAAAGACACCATCTTCTCAGACTAACATCTGTACTTTCAGCTGCCTGACATATAGGATTCTCTGCGAGTGGCCTTCCCAGTGTCATCACTAATGAGGACCCTTTCCAAGCGTCCTGTCCTGGACAATGGCCCACTGTCCCTCATTCACACTGCTCCCTCAGATACCTTCAGTCTTGGTTCATCCCACTCCCTTCATCTGAATTGGCTTTCTCCGTTATTTTATGTCCAAATTCTGCTCACCCTTCAAAGTCCAGGTTACATGGCATCACCCCTAGCAAGCACCCTCTAGTGGAATGGGCTCTTTCTACCTTGAGCACTCTACAGCCTTTACATTTCCTTCCCTCATTGCCCTTATCACAAACTACATTGTACCACAGTTACCTGGGCTCCTCCTGGCTCAGTCAACCACTGGACTCTAAGCTTCTAGGGTACGGTGCCTTGCCTAACCAATTTGTGTGTGACCCACTCTCTAAAGTATAAAACAGGATTTGGACTTCCCTGGTGGTGCAGTGGTTAAGAATCCGCCTGCCAATGCAGGGGACACGGGTTTGAGCCCTGGTCCAGGAAGATCCCACGTGCCGCGGAGCAACTAAGCCCGTGCGCCACAACTACTGAGCCCGTGCACCACAACTACTGAGCCTGCACGCCTAGAGCCCATGCTCTGCAACAAGAGAAGCCACCGCAATGAGAAGCCTGCGCACCGCAACAAAGAGTAGCCCCCACTCGCCACAACTAGAGAAAGCCCGCGTGTAGCAACGAAGACCCAATGCAGCCAAAAATAGATATAAATAAACAAATACATAAATTTAAATAAATAAATAAACAAAATAGGATTTGCCACAGAATTGGCATGTATTGTTGTACAAATGGATGGAGAGTTGAGTGTTCTTACTCAACCTTTCTTATCAAACCTCACGTAAGTAAGAATGCATGAGTTAGCCATCCCTAAACCTGGTCAGAAAGCCTTGAAGGGGTGAAAAACCTCCCACTTAGGGAGTAAGTGGAAGAAAGCCCTCAGCTCCAATCCTAAACCCTTCCCTTGGGGGAGGAGAGGGGGAAGGAAAACTGTGATTGATTCCTCCTTCCTATTCCACAAGACACTCCACACACTCACACACTGTCACACACACAGACCTCGCTACCTGCCCCCCTACCTTCCTCCTCCCTCACCTGCATTTAAAATAAATGCCTATTAAAAAAAAATCCTCCTCTTTCTGTCACTACATGGGCCAGACCCTCCCACCCCCAGGTCCCCAACGCTCTTAGATTTTCCTGCTGCCACGTTCCACCCTGAGCCATGTCTTCTAGTATTTTGCTTTCAAATTGTGTCTCCTGCCATTTGTGCCACATTTAAAATGCTAACAGTACAGAATGTCATTTACAGAACCGGGGCGTTTGCTCCGGAAAATTAATTTGACTTATTCCTTCTGCCTGTTCCTATCTCCAGGCCAATATTATGCTACTCATTCTACAAGAGTAATACTTAATGAATAGGACTATTAATAATGTCAAGGTCCGCGGGGGCCTGGCGGCTAACGGATAGGCGTAGACGGAAGGAACCCATCACCTGACTCCTGGTTTAATGTCCCATGAAAATATCAGGCACTGCAGTGTAATTATGGAGCAGGGAGAGGCGAGTGGATGACGACCCAGAGTTTCTTAAATATTTTTCAAATTAGTTGATGCTTTTCCTTTTGGGGAAGAGGATGCTTATCCCCCACCCCCCTCTATTTTTAATTCTGGTCTAGAAGAGGAGGTGGATCTGTTTTTACTGCATACACACACACACACACACACACACACACACACACACACACACACACAAAATATATAATACAGAGACGCTAATAGCTGCTCTCACTCCAGCATGTTGAGACACTATGTTGGAAATGAGAAGGAGGAGGGCTTAGGTTTTCATTTAGCAAAAAAAAAGGAAAGGTGGAATCATAAAATCTGATTTACAAAGAGTACCCCTGTGGCCCTCCTTTCCTCCATTCATCTCCCCCTCTCCCAGTGCACACAGAATCACAGAGCTAACAGGGGCTTCTAGAGAGAATGTGAGTCCCCTGGTTACCTCCAGGCCCAGCCCCCCTGTTGCCCACAGTCCTGAATATTCACGAAGATGGAAGAATGTACCTTGGTGTACAATTTCTTCTTTGCTTGAAGACTGATTTCTCTCAAGCCCTGAGATTTTGGTCCTGAGTTTGCCCACATGGCTGCTTTTACAGGAATGGCCAGCAGGCTTGGGCAGGAGCATGGGGGAGGTGAGGGACAGAGAGAGGCCAGGACTGGGGGTGAGGGAGTTGGAGCAGGACCCCTGGGTGTCAGTCTCATCTCATAGGTGGAAAGGGGATAACAGTATCTTCCATGCAAGATGGTGGAGAGGGTGTGAAAGGCCTGGGGCCATGGCTGGCACATGGAGGGGACTGATAATGTTAATCTCTTTTGTCCAGTTCACAGATGGTGTGGTCAGACTCAACTACAGCAGGAATCAAGCACCTCTCCTTGGTGCGGGGTTGAACAAAGGATGCACACCTCTTGCCCTAGGGAAGCCTGATGTGTGTGAGCTTCTAGTGTAGTGGGGAACCTCTGTTCTCGAGGAGCCCTCAGACTCCTACGAAGAAGTCATAATCCCTACTCTGGGGGCCCCTGGTCTTACGAGAGAGACTCAGCCTCTGATCTGAGAGGCTTCTGGTTTGTTGGTGGAACCCCTGTCCTTGGGGGCTCTGAGTCTTAGGGAGGAATCACAGTGCCTACAGTGGGGGCCCCAGTCTTATGAGATGGTTCCAGCCCCCAGTCTGGGAGACATTCTAATCCAATGGGAGAAAGCTTCTGATCTGGTTGGCGAAACTGAGCCCCTACCTACCCTTGAGGAAACTCTAGTCGGATAGAGGAGACACACAGCCTCTGTTGTAGGGGTGGGTGGGAGGCTCCCAGTCTGTTGGTAGAGACAATTCTTGCTTCAGGGGAGCTCTAAATCTGGTGAGAGATATATAACCCTGGCATAGTAAAATCCCAATCGGATAGGGAGACAAAGTATGTCTCAGAGAGATTTCAGTCTGATGAGAGTAATAGCCTAAAGAAGGACTCTCTGATGGGAGATAACAGAGCTCCTAGGCTGCTAAGGGAGATAGACCCCCTTGGCCTCAGGGAGTGCCAATATGATGGGGGGTGTGGCTTTTCTGCAGTGACATTCCCCAGTCTTATTGAAGAGACATAGTGCCCACTCCCAGGCAGCTTGGACCCTGACAGGGACAGCAGGGGGAATAAAGGCAGGCAAACTGCAGAAACCCCAAGAAAGGGAGGCACACACCGTTCAGTTTAGCTGGGAAGAAATCAGCCCAAGCCCACCAAAGTGGCAGATACTCAGGGAGGATGAGCGTGCCAACCTGGACCTGTAAGGTCAAACGGGAATCCTGCGGGAAAACTCAGTGCCTGAAAGAAAAAACAAAAAAAACAAAAAACTCCTTTTTCAGCACCACGGCCAGCGACCACATAGCCTTGCGTACCGCAGTCCCGTCGGGCCCTTCTTCACTCCTCTCCAACTACAGGGACCCCGGACTTAAGGGGATGTGTGTCAGGCAGTGGGGCGCCTCCCTCGCGCGTCTCTCCGCGAGTATCTGTCTCCCCCATGCGACCGCAGCTCCTCACAGAGGCATCGGGAATGCGCATCTGCGTCTCTCTCCTGCACAGCTGCTGGGCCAGAGCCTGACCCCGCAAAGAGGGGAAACACTTCCCGGACCTGCTCTCCCACTCCAGGGTTAGGAAGAGGGTCAAGGGTTCCTCTTGGGGCCAGCGAGATTGGGAGTGTGACAGGTCTCTCTGAAGGCCTCGGGGTGTGTTTGCATGTGTGTGTTTGGGGGTGTTGCTGTAAAGGGGTCATCTTGCTATCCACGTCTTCTTGGGACAGTGCAGGGCTGACTATGACAGGAACAGCCTCCTTCTGGGCTCTGACTGCTGTGCTCACAGGGTGGGGTTCAGGCCTGTGTCTGTATCTGATCTCAAATGCTCCCTGCCGCCACTCTGGAACTGTCTGCAAGAGAGTCCTGTGCAGGAACACCTGGCTTCTGCAAGGAACCCTGAGGGGCTTATCCTGGGTCAGTTTAAGGTCAGAAGACCAGGGACACTACGGGTTCCTCTGAGCCAGCCCTTCCTCTTCCTTCTCTATCACCTGGTTTGGGGCCCTTACCATCTCCCGCAAAAGAATTGTTCACGGCCTCCTGCTCCTTTCTGCACCTGAACCTTAACATACCCAGGTGGTCCAGCCAGACCCCAATCATTTCTCTCCTCATACCCTAACCTCTTAGAAGAAAGATGAATGGGTTGAAGGACCTGGACACAGAGAGATACCCCATCTCCACCACCATCTCCATCCTCACAAAAAGGCAAATATCGAATCAGCAAAAAGAAAAAAACAGGGCCAAATAAAAAGTAATAAAGTCATCCAATTAATAATTGTTCTGATGGACTCATCACAGTTCACAGCCAGGCCAAGAAAAGGGTGGAAAAGGGGGATCAGAGAGGACAAACGTGGGGGGCACCTTCTTGTCCCTCGCCCTCAGGTAAGAGTAAAGAACCTCCTGCCAAGTTCTCGTTTTCTCGCTTGCTCCCTTTTTTTTTTTTTTTTTTTTTTTTATGGGGCATCCTGAGTGTAAAAAATATGACTTCCCTTTATGGTGCTCCAACAGGAATGAAGCTATAAAATTATGAACAGTTTTTATGATGGCTATTTGGGGGATGTTTTTATATCGATGGTATACAGCCTGAATCTGTATCTTTTTTGCATCTCACCCCCCCTTCCCTGGGTGGGGAGGGGAAGTCTGTGTAACTATTTTTCATGCATTTAATATATTAATTATCTGGTAAATGCTCCCCAGGCTGTGCTCGGGACATTGGAGAGTGACAGGTTCTCAGCGAGCCTCCAAAGGCAGCGCATCAGCCTGCAGTGTATTATGTCGGTGAGGTCAGGGTGGGGTTAATGTAACTTTTTATTTGCTGATTTTTCATAGGCGGGAGCAAAGCTGGGATAGAGAAGGGAGGGAGGGAGGAGGGGAGGGAGGAGAAGGTGGCACAAGAGCAGAGATAATGGTGAGGCAGATCTCTCCACCCCCAATTCCCCTCTGTCAATGCCAGGAGGTTTGATTAGGTAGGAAAGGAGCAGTGGCCTCTCCAGGCTGGTTCTGTCACCCAACAACACATAACACTGCTGAGCTCTCCCTGGCTGCGTCTTGCACACTGGAATGCAGGCATGGTTTTACCATTTGATTCCTTCTTACTCTCTGAAACCGAAACCCAGGATCTCGGGACTGGAAAAAACCTGTCAGGTTACATGGGACCGTCTGGCGACCTTCCCTTTGCAACTCTCAGATGGGCGCTTGTACATACACACTTGCACACTGCCATGTGGACTTGTGCAACACACGGCTGGCTTTGTCACTCGGTTCCACATTTTCCCTCCTGCTCTCATGCGTCAGATTCTCACCTCGACTTCTTGCTCATTCACAAAGCACAACTCCTGGGGATTAAATAAGAGGATGTAGGAATGGGTCCCACTGGCTACGGTTTCTCGTCTCTATCATGACGCCAACTGCCCTCATGTCTAGAGCTGAGGCCTTGTCCACCCCGCAAGAAAGAAAAACTGTCAGACAACCAGACAGCCCGTCAGTGCGGGGGGTGCAGATGCTCCCTGGGCCTGTGTGTGTTCCAGGTCTTGGGAGGGTGAAGGTTGTTGCTTAGACCAAACTGGGACCTCTCTGTTCCTGGCCTCCTGCCCCTGCCCCGCCATCTGCCGGCCCCAAGAGGGCAGCACAGCTGGGTCTTCTCTGCTTTTTACTAGTCTGTGATCCTGAACACCTGCCTCCTGGCTCCCCAACCTTCTGGAACCTTTATTTTTGTTTTTGTACGTATATTTTTACTGTAAATATGTTCACTCATTCAGAAAAGTATAAACTTTAAAAAGAAATTGGTGAAGACACTTTTGTGTGTCAAGGTAGGACAAGGGCTGCTCCTGTTGAAACTGGGAGCCCAGACGCTGGGGCTCAGAGTCTCGGTTCTGCCTGGATGGGCTGTGTGATGCCCCTTTTCCTCCACCAGAGAAGACAAAGCGAGGGTATTTCTGAGGCCCTGCAGACGTATCCATCCTTGCCCAGGGGTGGCACTGAAGCATAGGGGTGTGTGTGTGTGTGTGTGTGTGTGTGCCTTATCTCCCTCAAAGGGGACAAGTTCAGAGTCTGAATCTTAGAAACAGAGAGGCCGGGGTTCAGGCTCTTGCTCTGCTGCTTCCTGCTCTCTGATCTTGGGAGAGTTTCTTCACTGCTTTCAGACTCATTTCTCCATCTGTAAGATGGGGTTTATTATATTGGGAATGAAACCTTATAGGAATGTTGTAAAGAGCAAAGAAGCTAATAGATGTGAGGTGCTAGCTCAGTGCCTGGCACAGACACTATTGTTTGTTTTTTTTGTTTTTGTTTGTGTGGAACACGGGCCTCTCACTGTTGTGGCTTCTCCCGTTGCGGAGCACAGGCTCCGGACGCGCAGGCTCAGCGGCCATGGCTCACGGGCCCAGCCGCTCCGCGCCATGTGGGATCTTCCCAGACTGGGGCACGAACCCGTGTCCCCTGCATCAGCAGACAGACTCGCAACCACTGCGCCACCAGGGAAGCCTGACACTATTGCTATTGTTGTCATTATTATTATTTAGATTCCACCCGCTCCCATCCACCCATGTTTTCTACAACCCAACCTCTATGAAGTTACTACCCCTCCACAACTTTGCAGATTCTGCATTTTAAGTGGCCATTTCCTGTTAGTCACTTGGTCTGAGTTGTGACACACTGTGAATAGATGAGTGGTGCTACCTAGTTATGATCCAAACATCCAAGCAGGCTTAGTATACACACTTGCCTTTCTCATCCCTGTGGAGCCAGCAGAGAATAGCATTAAGAAGCCAGCATTATTGGGCATCTACTGAGGGCTGGGGAGGGGGTCACATGCATAACCTCCTTTATTTTTCTCAATGGCTTTACGAGGTATATGATATTATTAAGCCATCTCACTGGTGAAGAGCCCGAGAATCAGGGAGCCTCAGTCAATGACATGCCAGCCTGAGGTCACCCAGGTGCTCTAAGACCCAGGACTGGGATTCAAGGCCACCCTACTCCGAAGCTTGTGTTCTTCCCGTTCCCTCAGGCTGCCTCTTGCTCTGTTTTTGAAACGACACATCAAACTAAAGCAGTGATAGCAATCTTGCAAATAAATATATAACTGCCTACTATCTGTCAGGCACTGGCGAGGCGCTCACAAGAATGAGATGTTGTTGCTGCCCTGGAGGAGTCTGGAGGCCACTTGGGGGAGATAAGACATTTAGCAAGAGCAGTGGTGTGGTACAGTCTACTATTACTGTGCTGCTAACAATACTGTCAGCAGCAACAACGACAATAGTTAACGCTTACTCTGTGTCAGGCACTTTTCCAAGAACCTTAGCCTATGTAAACTCATTTTATCCTCATAACCTCATAAGATTGGTACTGTTGTTACCCACTGGTCTGTAGATGAGGAAACTGAGATGCTGAGAAATTAAGGTGCAGAGAAGTTGCACAACCAGCATGCAGAAGATTCTGGAAGATTCCGAAACTGACTCCGGAGGTGGCGCTGTTAAGCTTGTAACCTGCTCTGTGCCAGGTACCTACCTTTTCATGGCTCCCTCCCCAGTTTGGGATCCTCACTCTTATTTAGGTATATATAAATTTGTTGGCCCTTTTAACATTTCTATCTTTGCGCAGGTATTCAGAGAAAGTATTTTAAGTGCCATGTGTCTGATCATAATGGTTCTAAGGATGGTGGTTAACAGTGAAGGGGCTACTAGGTGCCAGGCTCCGTGTTAAGGGCTTTATCTACATTGCCCCATTTCATTTCCTCCACACCTTCATGAGGTGGGTTCTGTATTATCCCTATTTTGTAGATGAGGAAACTGAGTAATCAACTTGCCCAAAGTCATACAATAAGTGGTGGAGCCAGGATTTCAGCCCAGGCAGTCCATCCCCAGAGCGTGAGTTATTGACACAAAGCTCTTAATGAGAGAAGCTTATGGAATCAAAGGGAGAAGCCCCCTGTTGCCTCCCTGTACCCCAATCACACTCTACCTCCCCATCTCCCTCCCCTTCAAAGGGCTATCAGGTAGAGTTTTCATAAATATTTCATGTAAAAATATATACAAATGGATTTTTCCCATGAATGTGATCATTCTGTTGTATCGTTCTGTAGTTTGCTTTTCTTTTTTCTCATTTGATCTTGGTATATGTAGGTCTATTTCATTCTTTTAACTTCTACCTAATATTCCACGGAACGGGTTCACCATAATTCTCCCACTGACGGACAGGTGGGCTGTTTCCAAGTTTTTGATATTGCATGCAACGAGCAATGCTTCCCTGAACATTCTAATACAGGCCTTTTGCGCACATGTGCTCAATCTTAGAAGTAGAATTGCGTAATGGGACAGAGTGTGCCTTTAACATTTTGATAGCTGTTGCCAAACTGTCTTCCAAAAAGGCTGTATGCTTCTCCCCAAAGTATATGAGAGGACCCTCATCACCTTGTATCCTTGCCATCAATACTATGATATATCTTTTTCCCATTTTTGCTAAGTTGATGTATGAGAAGAACCCTTTGTTGTTTTAATTTCACATTACTACTGAGATTGGGGAACTTTATATTTATTCGCTATTTCTTCTATCTTCTTTGCCCTTTTTACATCTCATGTAGGTATATGCTTTGCCCATTTTTTGATTGAGTTGAGGACTTAAGGTGTTTATAATATTAATTTTCTGAGTATAAAAGTAATACATTCTAAATGAAGAACATTAGAAAACACAGACAATTAACAGAGAAAGAAAATAGATTCCACACATAGTCCCTTCACCCTGAGATAACACTTGGCAGCATATCTGTGCATTTTTGCACTTTTTTTCTGTGCAAATATATGTGCTTCCTACCTCCACTCTTAGAACACCATGGTATATACAATCTTGTACCTCTTTTCCCACGTGGTGCTATAAAGGACACATTTTCCTGTGCTAATAAATATCTTTCTTCTTTTAAATTAAATTAAATTAAATTAATTAATTAATTTTTGTCTGCCTTGGATCTTCGTTGCTGTGCGCGGGCTTTCTCTAGTTGCCGCGAGCCGGGGCTACTCTTCCTTGCGGTGCGCAGGCTTCTCATTGCGGTGGCTTCTCTTGTTGCAGAGCACAGGTTCTAGAGCACAGGCTCAGTAGCTGTGGAGCACGGGCTTAGCTGTTCTGTGGCATGTGGGATCCTCCCGGACCAGGGCTCAAACCCGTGTCCCCTGCATTGGCAGGTGGATTCTTAACCACTGTGCCACCAGGGAAGTCCCTTATTAAATATCTTGAACACAATTTTTAATATTTGCTCAATATTGATCAAATTGATATATCAACATTTATCTAACCATTATTCTAATTGCTGGATGTATAGGTTACTTCCAGCTTTTTCACTGTTATAAATTACACTATAGTGCATATCTTTGTACATAAATCTTTGTCTACATCTCTGATTATTTCCTTAGGATAGATTCCTTGACACGGAATTACAGAGTCAAAGTGTATAAATTTTTAAAGATTTTTTATCCGTATCGCCAAATTGTTTTCCCAAAGGGTTATATCAATTTACATCCCCACTAACCATGTAGGAGACATACATTTAAGTGCACACTTTATAATTTTTTTAAAAAACTTTTCACTTGGGAGGTAAATATATCTCATTACTGTCTTAATCTTCATTGTCTCTTGCAGTGAGGTTAAACATATTTTCTACACCTCTCAGCCATTTGTTTTCTATGAATTGTTCGTCCATATTCTTTGCCCACTTTCTATTGGAGTAGTTATCCCCATTTTTTGGACAAAGAAACTGAGGCTCAGAGTAGTTAAGTAACCCACCCACAAGTACACAGCTGGCAACAGGCAGAGCCAGAATCCAAACCTATCTTATTCCCAATCCTGAGCTCTTGCACTGTGTTGCTTCTTTTTGCTCTAGAGTAAGAATCAGCAAATTACTGCTCAGTCTGCTGACTTGTTTTGTGAATATAATTATTGGAGCCCAGCCACTCCCACTTACTGACTATCATCTCTGGCTGCTTTTGCACTACAATGGCAGAGTAGTTGCGACAGAGACCATATGGCCCACAAACTGTAAAGTATTTACTGTCTGGTTTTACTGCAATGTTTTACAGAAAATGTCGCATGACCCCTATCCAGAGCAGCACCGTATGTTTAAGTCTGAATTTCCTAGTAGCCACATTTTAAAAGTAAAAGAAACAGGCAAAATTAATTTAGAGTATATTTTATTTAATTCAATATAACCAAAATATTATCATTTCAACATGTAACCAACATAAAAATTATTAATGAGATACTTTACATTTTTTGGTCCTATCTTTGGAATCTGTTGCGTATTTTGCACTGAGAGCACATCTCAATTCAGACAAGCCAAATTTCAAGTGTTTAGTAGCTACAGATGGTTAGTGGCTAACCCTAGGGGACAACACATCTCTAGAGCCCCAATTATTTTCATCTGTGAAATATAGACAATGCTAATACCATGCACTTCACAGGGTTGTTGGAAGAAGCAATATGTGAAGAAATATGTGCATGCAGTTTGTAAGATACTACATACGTGCAATGGACTGGGATCTCCAGGGATGACTTGCCTTACACATTGAAAGATGGGTAGGAATTTAACAGGCAGAGGGGAGTTTTTGCCAAGTGTAGGTAGCTTAGAGGATCAAACACACACACACGCGCGCACACACCCACACTCATACCACATTTTTGTTTCTTCCCTTCACTGGCTCAGTGTCTCCTGAATAGTATTTACTCTCCGAGGGGGGCAAAAGTCATGCTAACTCAGTCCAGAAGAGACTGTTCCATTAATTCTTATTAACTCCTTAAATGCCCCATCATTTCCTGTGGGCTGTGCCCATGGCCACGAGAGGTGTCTGTCTTTGAATCACCCTGCTTGGCTGCCAAGCAGACTTAAAATTTGACTTTAAAATTTACTCCTTTATTCATTCATCAAACACTTACTGCACACCTATTGTCCACTAGCCTCTGAGGTGGGAGTTCTTATTTCGCAAAAGATTTTCTCAAAAAATACATTTGCACCAATGTTATCAAAATTAAAATGGAAAAGCAATGAAGAGGTAAAAGTGTCTAGGCATAGAGCTGATGCAACATGAAATTAGGCTCTGAGCTTCTTGGCAACCAGGGCAAAAAGGGAAATATATTGGATTACAACATTTTCACTACCTAGGAGGAAAAAAAATGCTACTCTTTTTCAAGAGAAACAAACCGTTCCCTGGTACTACCTTCAAATAGGCAGTCATCACCTGAGGTGTTGCTCAGGGACTCGGGTAGTGTATGGACAAAGGGCTTCTATTGCAGATTTATAGCCTGTGCAGCCCTGACCTTCATGTGGCTGTTTCTGGTATCTGCCCTCAATAAAAGCTGAGGGCACAGTGTGAAAGCTCAGACGCAGTGAAGGCGATCCTGCAGGAGGCTAGCCCAATGTGGTCCAGCTCTGTGTCTTTCTAGGGCCTTAGCTGGAAGCAAGGAAAGGGTTTAGAATGCCCCTTGGAGCTTGTGCCCCAGGTGCCCATCCAAATACAGTCCCTCCTCTTCTTTCCCACTACCACCACTTTAGGGTGGGTCCTCAT
Organism: Stenella coeruleoalba; assembly: GCF_951394435.1. Taxonomy (NCBI): domain Eukaryota; kingdom Metazoa; phylum Chordata; class Mammalia; order Artiodactyla; family Delphinidae; genus Stenella; species Stenella coeruleoalba. The sequence continues at coordinate 34,462,163 of NC_137165.1, forward strand.
CATTTCCTACCTCTTCCCTAGTCTACCTCCTGACTCTCCTCCACCCAGCAGCCTGTGATCTTTCTGATACACAGACCCCATCATCACCCCCACGCTCCACGGCCTGAAAAGCCATCAATGACCCAAGTGGTGGGATTTGAGGTGAATTTGTTTGCTCTCAGCTTGGAATTTTTAGTCATTGTTTGAATTTTTATAACAGGTATGGGTAATGCTTGCAAAAACAATAGGCTGATTTTCTTTAGGAAAAAAAAAATCTGGATTAACATGCCCAGATGTGCTAAGATTCTCACAGTGTTAATTCTGGGTGTTGGGAATATGGTTGATTGTTCTTTTTTTTCCTCTATACTTAAGTATATTTTTAAGTAAAAAGAGACAATCATTAAATGCTCCCTTGTTGCTTTCCTGTCAGCTGGCACCCACCTACTTCTCCACTGAGCTCTCACAGCTTCCTTTGCATAATGACCACATTTATTAGGCACCTACTCTGTGCCAAGCACTGTGCTAGGCAGTTTAAAAATATATAAATATTGCTGCATTTAAACCACATGTTGAGTCCATTTTATGGATGAGGAAAGTGAAGGTAGAGAGGTTACAGAACTTGCACGAAGTCACAGGGCTGGCATGACAGAGCCATGATTACAAAGAACCCAGGCAGTGTGAAGCCAGAGCGTGGATTTGCTTTTATACCACAGTCTTCTACTTAGCACGTAGGGTCTTTTATTTTTTTTTTAACCCCAGCATAGTGCTTGGCATGTTCTTGGTGTGCAATAAATGTTTATTGTTGAATAAAGGTACTCACAAATATCACTTCTGTGGTGGGACATTTTTGAAACACTTATTGCTTTTTTCTCCCCCCTCATAAATTCCCCTCCCTCCACCCCTCAGTACCATTGCCTCAAGGGAGGTAGGGGCAGGTGAAAAGTGGAAATCGTGAAGGCTTTCGGGCTTAGGTGCTCGAAACCTCAGGCCCTTGGGGGAAAGGACACTGTTTCCAGGTTGAGAATTTAGGCTTTGCTGGACCTCAGAGGATGGGGCCCCAAGATCTCCCAGGGCATGGCTGAGAGGTGGGTCTAGGCAGCCGGCATCTGTGGCTTCACGGGGAATCCCATTCCCAGGATAAGAGCAGCAGAATCACTAATATGCCTTCCATCATGGCCCAAACCGTACAGAACTGAAGGTGTAAGTTGGGCAAGAAAGAAGGTCCTCTGGGAGGGTGAACAGATAACATGGTGGATCGTATGATACCCCCTTGGTCTCCGTACTCTATAAGCCCCTGTAACTTGCAAGTAAGTCTAGAGAAAGGGAAAGAGCTGGAGAAAATCCAGAAATGCCTGAGACTGAATTTTTTTTCCCACTGCCAGTGGAATGAAGACTCCAAATGGAAATTAAATTGCATTAAAGAAAAATAAAAGTTTTATCTTCCATTTTGAGTCTTTGGACTGAGGCTTTTATTCATCATCCTAAGCTGGGCATTTTCTCTGGGCTGGAGAAATACATTCCAAGGCTGACCTATCCCCTGAGCATGCAGAAGGAAGCCTAGAATTTTGAATCACCCGCTGAGGGCGGGGAGATCCTCAGGCTTTGGAACCCAGAGGAGTAGACAACATCCTAAGACTAAAGGAGATTGATAAGTGTTCTTTCCACCTGGAAGGTCTCCCCACTGTGTGTGCAGGTGGACTGGAGGGTCCTCTTGTAGGCAAACCCAGGGTTTCCCCTCAAGATGGGTCTTTTGGTACCCATCATGCTCACAGACAGGAACTTGATTTAGATCCACAATTCCACACCATCGACCGTGACAAGAATGATCTTGGCCTGAAAAACTTTCAGAGCAAATATGACTGGTTGCTATGTCCACATCATTAGTGCCCTGGTGGACTCTCTCCTTCTGAGTAGCACTGCTCCCTGGGGAACCTTCAAGATGAGTGAGCCATGAAATGGCCCCTCCAGGGATCTAAAAGAAGGGGGTCTACTGAATGAGGTTACTTACCAGTGACCCTCTACATTTGAGTCTATGCCTGTCAAAGACAGTGAATCTGGCTTTGCCATGGTCGATGCTTTCAGGACTTGGGCTGTGGGGAAGGAGGGAAACACTAGTGGACCACCGGGGCAGTGGACCAGAGCTAGAAGATCTGGACCACATTTCAGCTCTGCTCCTGCCACCTTGGGCTGGGCAAACCCCTTCCCCTTTTTGAGCTTTAATGTCCTCATCTTTTGGAAATGGCTACCGCACACGGCTGTGGGGAGGGCACTTGGGAAGCTCTCTGTGGCTTCCCCTAAGGAGCCCTCATCCTATTTCACTAGCAGCAGCCTCATCTGGTCTTAGCTGCAACCCCATGTCACCCGTGGAAATCCCGTTATCGCATGAAAATGGTGTGATTCAATGCAATTAGGATAAGGAGGGACCTGGGGGCAGCCGCTAGTGGTTACACTGCAGCTAGAAAGCAAGTGGCCTCTTTACTACCAGGAAGCCCTGCATGTCTCCCAGCCTAGTCGGTTCCAGGCTGGTGCTGTCTTCTGGTGGAACCTATACTTTCTGTAAAGCCAGAAATCCCATATTTCAGGCAAACACTTTCATTATGCTCTTCCTCTGGGGTGTGGGGAGGTGGGTGTTCTGGGACCATTCAGAACAAATTAGTCCTGAGCCTGGAATTCTTTTAGTTTTAGTTGGAATTTTCACAGCAAGAAAGCCACCGGTGACAAGATTTCCTGTACATGATCTCATTCAAGCCTCAGGATGCTCTGGCAAGGCAAGCTAGGTAGGTATTATTTTACCTTTTAAATATCTCTCTATTCTGTCCCCATCTCTTTATCGCCTCTGCCACCTTCTTAGTCCAAGCCATTGTCAATTCTTTTCGTTAAGCTTTTTTCGAGGTGCAACATTTAGTAAATTGTGTAAACCCGAAATACACAGTTTGATGAGTTTTTATACCACCACAACCACCAATCAGACGGAGATATAGAACGTTCCCAGCTTTACAGCAGGTCATGGTCATTACCCTCCCAAAGACAGCAATTATTCTGACCGCTGTCATACATTCCTTTTGCCTGTTTTTGAACTTCATATAAATAGAAACATGCAGTATATCTTCTCTTCTGTTGTGGGATTCACCCATGTGGTGTGTCTTAGTAAACTTCTTTTTCATTGCTGTATAATGTTCCACTGTGTGGATATACCATGGTTTATTTGCCCATTCTTCAGTTCTTGGACATTTGGGTTGTTTCCAGCTTTTTGCTATTACAAATAAAGCTCATGTCTTTTGGTGGGCCTTATTCTGGGTCATAGTGTATACTTATATTTAACTTTAATAGATATTACCAAATATTTTTTTCAGAGTGATTTTGCTAATTTACACTCTCACCAGCAGTGGATGAGAGTTCCAGTTGCTTCATATCCTCACTAACCCTTGGTTGTGTCTGTCTTTTTTTTCCTTTTTTAACATCTTTATTGGAGTATAATTGCTTTACAATGGTGTGTTAGTTTCTCCTGTATAACAAAGTGAATCAGCTATATGCATACATATATCCCCATATTCCCTCCCTCTTGCATCTCTCTCCCACCCTCCCTATCCCACCCCTCTAGGTGGTCACAAAGCACCGAGCTGATCCCCCTGTGCCATACAGCTGCTTCCCACTAGCTATCTATTTTACATTTGGTAGTGTATATATGTCCATGCCACTCTCTCACTTCGTCCCAACTTAACCCTCCCCCTCCCTGTGTCCTCAAGTCCATTCTCTACGTCTGAGTCTTTATTCCTGTCCTGACCCTAGGTTCATCAGAACCTTCTTTATTTTTTAGGTTCCATATATATGTGTTAGCATATGGTATTTGTTTTTCTCTTTCTGACTTACTTCACTCTGTATGACAGACTCTAGGTTCACCCACTTCACTACAAATAACTCAATTTCGTTTCTTTTTATGGCTGAGTAATATTCCATTGTATATATGTGCCACATCTTTATTGGTTCGTCTGTCGATGGACACTTAGGTTGCTTCCATGTCCTGGCTATTGTAAATAGAGCTGCAGTGAACATTGTGATACATGACTCTTTTGGAATTATGGTTTTCTCAGGGTATATATATGCCCAGTAGTGGGATTACTGGGTCGTATGGTAGTTCTATTTTTAGTTCTTTAAGGAACCTCCACACTGTTCTCCAAATTGGCTGTATCAATTTACATTCCCACCAACAGTGCAAGAGGTTTCCCTTTTCTCCACACCCTCTCCAGCATTTATTGCTTGTAGATTTTTTTTTTTTTTTTTTTTTTTTTTGCAGTACGCGGGCCTCTCACTGTTGTGGCCTCTCCCGTTGCGGAGCACAGGCTCCGGATGCGCAGGCTCAGAGGCCATGGCTCACGGGCCTAGCTGCTCCACGGCATGTGGGATCTACCCGGACTGGGGCACGAACCCGTGTCCCCTGCATCGGCAGGCGGACTCTCAACCACTGCGCCACCAAGGAAGACCTGTTTATAGATTTTTTGATGATGGCCATTCTGACTGGTGTGAGGTGATACCTCGTTGTAGTTTTGATTTGTATTTCTCTAATGATTAGTGATGTTGAGCATCCTTTCATGTGTTTGTTGGCAATCTGTATATCTTCTTTGCAAAAATGTCTATTTAGGTCTTCTGCCCATTTTTGGATTGGGTTTTTTTTTTTTTTTTTTGATATTGAGCTGCATGAGCTGCTTGTAAATTTTGGAGATTAATCCTTTGTCACTTGCTTCATTTGCAAATATTTTCTACCATTCTGAAGGTTGCCTTTTCGTCTTGTTTATGGTTTCCTTTGCTGTGCAAAAACTTTTAAGTTTCATTAGGTCCCATTTTTTAATTTTTGTTTTTACTTCCATTTCTCTAGGAGGTGGGTCAAAAAGGAACCTGCTGTGATTTATGTCATAGAGAGTTCTGCCTATGTTTTCCTCTAAGAGTTCTATAGTGTCTGGCCTTACATTTAGGTCTTTAATCCATTTTGAGTTTATTTTTGTGTATGGTGTTAGGGAGTGTTCTAATTTCATTCTTTTACATGAGCCGTCCAATTTTCCCAGAACCACTTATTAAAGAGGCTGTCTTTTCTCCACTGTATATTCTTGCATCCTTTATCAAAAATAAGGTGACCATATGTGTGTGGGTTTATCTCTGGGCTTTCTATCCTGTGACATTGATCTATATTTCTGTTTTTGTGCCAGTGCCATACTGTCTTGATTACTCTAGCTTTGTAGTATAGTCTGATGTCTGGGAGCCTGATTCCTCCAGCTCCGTTTTTCTTTCTCAAGATTGCTTTGGCTATTCGGGGTCTTTTGTGTTTCCATACAAATTGTGAAATTTTTGGTTCTAGTTCTGTGAAAAATGCCAGTGGTAGTTTGATAGGGATTGCATTGAATCTGTAGATTGCTTTGGGTAGTATAGTCATCTTCACAATGTTGATTCTTCCAATCCAAGAACATGGTATATCTCTCCATCTGTTGGTATCATCTTTAATTTCTTTCATCAGTGTCTTATAGTTTTCTGCATGCAGGTCTTTTGTCTCCTTAGGTAGGTTTATTCCTAGGTATTTTATCCTTTTTGTTGCAATGATAAATGGGAGTGTTTCCTTAATTTCTCTTTCAGATCTTTTATCATTAGTGTATAGGAATGCAAGAGATTTCTGTGCATTAATTTTGTATCCTGCTACTTTACCAAATTCATTCATTCGCTCTAGTAGTTTTCTGGTGGCATCTTTAGGATTCTCTATGTATAGTATCATGTCATCTGCAAACAGTGACAGCTTTACTTCTTCTTTTCTGATTTGGATTCCTTTTATTTCTTTTTCTTCTCTGATTGTTGTGGCTAATATTTCCAAAACTATGTTGAATAATAGTGGTGAGAGTGGACAACCTTGTCTTGTTCCTGATCTTAGTGGAAATGGTTTCAGTTTTTCACCATTGAGGATGATTTTGGCTGTGGGTTTGTCATATATGGCCTTTATTGTGTTGAGGTAAGTTCCCTCTATGCCTACTTTCTGGAGGGTTTTTATCACAAATCGGTGTTGAATTTTGTCAAAAGCTTTTTCTGCATCTATTGAGATGATCATATGGTTTTTCTCCTTCAGTTTGTTAATATGGTGTATCACGTTGATTGATTTGCATATATTGAACAATCCCTGCATTCCTGGGATAAACCCCACTTGATCATGGTGTATGATCCTTTTAATGTGCTGTTGGATTCTGTTTACTAGTAGTTTGTTGAGGATTTTTGCATCTACGTTCATCAGTGATATTGTCCTGTAGTTTTCTTTCTTTGTGACATCTTTGTCTGGTTTTGGTATCAGGGTGATAGTGGCCTCGTAGAATGAGTTTGGGAGTGTTCCTCCCTCTGCTATATTTTGGAATAGTTTGAGAAGGATAGATGTTAGCTCTTGTCTAAATGTTTGATAAAATTCACCTGTGAAGCCATCTGGTCCTGGACTTCTGTTTGTTGGAAGATCTTTAATCACAGTCTCAATTTCAGTGCTTGTGATTGGTCTGTTTTTATTTTCTGTTTGTTCCTGGTTCAGTCTTGGAAGATTGTGGTTTTCTAAGAATTTGTCCATTTCTTCCAGGTTGTCCATTTTATTGGCATATAGTTGCTTGTAGTAACCTCTCATGATCCTGTGTATTTCTGCAGTGTCAGTTGTTACTTCTCCTTTTTCATTTCTAATTCTATTGATTTGAGTCTTCTCCCTTTTTTTCTTGATGAGTCTGGCTAATGGTTTATCAATTTTGTTTATCTTCTCAGAGAACAAGCTTTTAGTTTTATTGATCTTTGCTATTGTTTCCTTTATTTTTTTTCATTTATTTCTGATCTGATCTTTATGATTTCTTTCCTTCTGCTAACTTTGGGGTTTTTTTGTTCTTCTTTCTCTAATTGCTTTAGGTGTAAGGTTAGGTTGTTTATTTGAGATGTTGCTTGTTTCTTGAGGTAGGATTGTATTGCTATAAACTTCCCTCTTAGAACTGCTTTTGCTGCATCCCATAGGTTTGGGGTCGTCGTGTTTTCATTGTCATTTGTTTCTAGGTATTTTTTGATTTCCTCTTTGATTTCTTCAGTGGTCTCTTGGTTATTTAGTAGCGTATTGTTTAGCATCCATGTGTTTGTATATTTTACATATTTTTTCCTGTAATTGATATCTAGTCTCATAGAGTTGTGGTTGCAAAAGATACTTGATATGATTTCAATTTTCTTAAATTTACCAAGGCTTGATTTGTGACCCAAGATATGATCTATCCTGGAGAATATTCCATAAGCACTTGAGAAGAAAGTGTATCCTTGTTTTTGGATGGAATGTCCTATAAATATCAATTAAGTTCATCTTGTTTAATGTGTCATTTGAAGCTTGTGTTTCCTTATTTATTTTCATTTTGGATGATCTGTCCATTGGTGAAAGTGGGGTGTTAAAGTCCCTTACTATGATTGTGTTACTATCTATTTCCCTTTTATGGCTGTTAGCATTTGCCTTATGTATTGAGGTACTCCCATGTTGGGTGCATAAATATTTACAATTGTTATATCTTCTTCTTGGACTGATCATTATGTAGTGTCCTTCTTTGTCTCTTGTAATAGTCTTTATTTTAAAGTCTATTTTGTCTGATATGAGAATTGCTACTCCAGCTTTCTTTTGATTTCCATTTGCATGGAATATCTTTTTCCATCCCCTCACTTTCAGTCTGTATGTGTCCCTAGGTCTGAAGTGGGTCTCTTGTAGACAGCATATATACGGGTCTTGTTTTTGTATCCATTCAGCCAGTCTACGTCTTTTGGTTGGTGCATTTAATCCATTTACATTTAAGGTAATTATCAATAGGTATGTTCCTATTACCATTTTTAAAATTGTTTTGGGTTTGTTATTGTAGGTCTTTCCCTTCTTTTGTGTGTCCTGCCAGGAGAAGTTCCTTTAGCATTTGTTGTAAAGCTGGTTTGGTGGTGCTGAATTCTCTTAGCTTTTGCTTGTCTGTAAAGGTTTTAACTTCTCCGTTGAATCTGAATGAGATCCTTGTTGGGCAGAGTAATCTTGTTTGTAGGTTTTTCCCTTTCATCAGTTTAAATATGTCCTGCCACTCCCTTCTGGCTTGCAGAGTTTCTGCTGAAAGATCAGCTGTTACCTTATGGGGATTCCCTTGTATGTTGTTTTTCCCTTGCTGCTTTTAATATTTTTTCTTTGTATTTAATTTTTGATAGCTTGATTAATATGTGTCTTGGCGTGTTTCTCCTTGGATTTATCCTGTATGGGACTCTCTGCACTTCCTGGACTTGACCGACTATTTCCTTTCCCATATTAGGGAAGTGTTCAACTATAATCTCTTCAAATATTTTCTCAGTCCCTTTCTTTTTCTCTTCTTCTTCTAGGACCCCTATAATTTGAATGTTGGTGCATTTAATGTTGTCCCAGAACTCTCTCAGAACCTGTCCTCAATTCTTTTCTTTCTTTTTTCTTTATTCTGCTCTGCAGTAGTTATTTCCACTATTTTCTCTTCCAGGTCATTTATCCGTTCTTCTGCCTCAGTTATTCTGCTATTGATTCCTTCTAGAGAATTTTTAATTTCATTTATTGTGTTGTTCATCATTGTTTGCTCTTTAGTTCTTCTAGGTCCTTGTTAAACATTTCTTGTATTTTCTCCATTCTATTTCCAAGTTTTTGGATCATCTTTACTATCATTAACCTGAATTGTGTTTCAGGTAGGCTGCCTATTTCCTCTTCATTTGTTTGGTCTGGTGGGTTTTTACCTTGCTCCTTCATCTGCTGCATATTTCTCTGTCTTCTCATTTTGCTTAACTCACTGTGTTTGGGGCCCCCTTTTCACAGGCTGCAGGTTCATAGTTCCCGTTGTTTTTGGTGTCTGCCCCCAGTGGGTAAGGTGGGGTCTGTGGGTTTTGTAGACTTCCTGGTCGAGGGGACTAGTGCCTTGTTCTGGTGGATGAGGCTGGATCTTGTCTTTCTGGTGGGAAGGTCCACGTCTGGTGGTGTGTTTTGGGGTGTCTGTGGCCTTACTATGATTTTAGGCAGCCTCTCTGCTAATGGGTGGGGTTGTGTTCCTGTCTTGCTAGCTGTTTGGCATAGGGTGTCCAGCACTGGAGCTTGCTGGTCTTTGAGTGGAGCTGGGTCTTAGCGTTGAGACGAGATCTCTGGGAGAGCTTTCGCTGTTTGATATTACATGGAGCCGGGAGGTCTCTGGTGGACCAATGTCCTGAACTCGGCTCTCCCACCTCAGAGGCACAGGCCTGACACCCGGCCGGAGCACCAAGACCCTGTCGGCCACACGGCGTTCAGAGGTCTGAACAGTGGGAGCTGCAGCCCTGACTCCAGCAGAGGCCTGAGGCCCAGTCGGTCCTCAGCAGCTAGAGCAGGATGGGCACTGGGAGCTCCTGAGTACCTTCAGCACCGTCTGCAGCCTCAGTTGAGGAGCAGTAACCTCAGGAACTAGAGCAGTCCATTCACTGTGAAATTCCTCCTCATGTGTGGCCTTTTCTGCAGCCCCTGCCCTTCCTCTCCAATCTCTTCAAGATCTGTGGAGATCAGGAACGACCTCCCTCGTGTCTGTCTTTTAAATGTTCACCTTTCTGATGGGGATATAGTAGAATCTCATGGTGGTGGTACTGCGTGTTTCTCTGATGATTAATGATATTGAGTATCCTTTCATTTGTTTATTGCAAGCCACTGTTAATGTTATCACAGACCACTGGGAAGGACTCCTAGCCTGTCTTCCTGTTCCTGCTTTGGGCCTCTTCAATCCCATCTGCCCAGTACATCTGTAGCAAGTGGTATTCTTAATATGTAAATTGGATCATGTTACTCTCCTGCTTAAAACCCATCTGTGGCTTTCTCTTGCCCTTTGGATCAAAGACCCATCTTTGATGTGTCCCCCCCTGCCCAGGATCCCTGCCCACCTCTTCAGCTTCATCTAGACAGCTCTACCCCTTGTACTCCAGCCACTCTGGCCTCCTGTGGGCATTTGGGTTGTTTCCAGTTTGTGGCTAGTAGAGATAAACTCATGCCTTTCTCCTTTCCGGCATTCATCACAATTCTGTAATTACATACTGATGTGACGATTTGATTGACGTCTGTCTCTGCTACTAGAATGTAAGCTTCATAGGAGCAAGCCTTACACCTGCCTTGCTCATTATTGTATTTCCAGTGCCCTCCTGGAGGGCAGTGATGGTGTCTGTTTTGTTCCCCAATGGATCCCAAACACTCATTACAGTGCCTGGAATATCAGAGACCATTAACATTGGTTGGGTTGATAGTTAACTCTTGGTTGAATTGAAGCATTGTTAGCACAGACCATTATAAAGAAGAATATCACCTTCCTGCTAAAAGCAGATGCTATGGGACTGTCCACATGTTTTCATTTTGCTGGGATTTTATGGGACTGATTATTGCTCAAATTAGGAAGGTTGGTGACAGGTACCTGGAGATCTGTCCCAGGCTAAATGGTGTTCACTCAAACCTTTATAATCTAAAACTTCTTCTGGTTGCACCTAGGCAAGTTGACTTTCATTGGCCCTCTTGGGATAAAAAGTTAGCCTGAACCATGAAGGATGGAAACAAGAGGACACTCCAAAGGCCATAAGGCACCTACCATAGAGAATTAGGACTTTGTTCATTGTTGGCAAGCAAATTGATGCTGCTCATTGCAAATGGGTCTTATTTGCTCACTATCAAGTCTTATCCGCTCATCCGAGCAGGTCTTGCTGCCGTGCTACTTGGCAGCAAGTGGGTCCCAGGGATGGCAGCTCCGTGGAAGTAATAAAGTGGTGTTTCGTTTTCAATTGCCTCTCATTGAGACCTCTCAGTAATTCCGATTGATTGTCCTGTAGCCCAACGCAGGGACTGACTGAGTGAGGTTTATCTGGGCTAGGATTTTTATCACTGTCTCAGGAACTGAATGATACACACAGCAAGCTTGGTCCACAGCTGCCCAGGGACGCTGTCCTTTCCAGCCGGGGGCCAAGATCTGTGTGTGGGTGAGGGGAGAGGAGGCACTCTCAGGCCTGGAACTTGGCTTCTGGTGTCCTGGTACATCCCCAGGAACAGGCCTGTGATGGTCTCCATTCCCATGGTGCCTTAGAATTCCCTGCAGCTTCAGGCTTTGTCTGCAATGGGAATGGCTCGTCGATCCTCTAAGACTCATCCATGCTGGGGTTCCAAGATGTTCCTAGGGGTGCAGCCTCTCCACTCCTCCTGTGGCCTGGCCTAAGCTCCGGGTGCCTGCGTCCGCCCAGGCAGAGAAGGTGGGTGGGGGGTAGGGAGAAACAATAGCTCCTTAGTCCTGAGCTGTTTATTGGTTTTACTTTTAGGAGCAGGGAGAGGCGGGGGTTCTGGGGTGCTGAGGGTGAAGCTGGGGTCTGGCAGGGCTCTGCACACCCCTTCACACAAATAGCTAAGCCACTAGTCAGAGTCTCTGCTCAGCTCAGAAGCCCCTGGCAAGTCCTGTGTTTAAAGGGCCAGGCCCCCGCTCCTGGGAACCAGGTCAGCCTCGTACCCCCCATCCCCTTTCCTTTCCATTTCTGTGAATTTTTAGTTCTCCTCCTGGCCCTGTCTCCTCTCTCCCGGCCTTCCGACAGCCCCATCCCCTCAGACCCCTCTACCCCAGCCAATTGCCAATTGCAAAGGCCTGAAAATAATGTGAAATAATATAGTTTATCACCCAGAGGCTGCTGACAGGCAGCGCAGCCACCTCTGAAAACAGGCAGGGAGGGCAAGAAAATTACAGGCTGCACAAAGGAGAAAAAGTTAAAGGGAGAGCTCCATAAAAGAAAGTGGAACTATTATGCTGCCAAGTACCAACTCATTACAAGGCGGCCAAATAAGAGAGAAATACAGCGCTGCCTGTAATAGCAGTTTACAAGGGAACATTGTACAGCAACAGAAGAGACGCTGCTATAATTTGCTCCGACAACTGCAATTATCCCTTTTATTGATTTGGCAACACATTTAATAGGAGTAGCCACACCTCTTCTGTTACAAATCATTAAAGGTGTTGAACGGTGTAATTTTAAAATTGTCCTCCTCCGGTTGTCAGTATGACAGCATAATTCCCCCTGATTTCGGCTACGTAAACACCGAGGCACGGTCATTTCCCCCTTACAAGGCCAGAGATGTTGTCAGCCTGGGGTTTTTGTGCAGAAACATCTATTTAATACCTATCTTTTCTTCCCCAGCCGGCTCTCCTAATGGCAGTGAGGTTTGGTTTAGTTTCCCCCCCACCCCTTTCTCTCTCACTCTTTCCCTCTTTTCTTCCAACGAGGAGGTGTGTGTAATGGGGATACTGGAGGGAGGGAAATAAAACAGGCTGTTTGCCCTTCTCTTGCTTCTCCGCAGCCTTAATTGCTACTTAAGTCTGGGCCCTGCACTTAGCATGCGGGGGGCGGGGGCAGGCCCAGGGCCGGGCAGAGCCCCTGGAGGCGCAGCGCACGTCCCCAGGAGCGCGGGCGCGCAGGAGGCAGCTGGGTCGAGCGGCCCGCGGGGTGGAGGGAGGACGGGCAGTGTCAGGCGGTGCAGGCGCGGGGTCAGGGTCAGGGTCAGGGTCAGGGTCCTGGTCAGGTGGGAGAGGCCCTCGAGGCCGGCGCGGAATCAGAGGCAGTAAGGGCTGGGCACACGGGGTCGGGGGATGCCCAAGCCGGGCAGCGTCGGGTAGGAGAGGCCAGCGTCAACAGGTCGAGGGACCGGTGGGGTGGAGAGGCCCAGGGCGGGGGGTTGGGAGGTGGCACTGGGACGGCGAGCCCCTGCACCGGGGGCGTCCGCTCTGATTCAACCTTCTGTGCGGTTATTGGCCCTACGGTGTCGGGCCTCCCTCGCCGCTTCCTTCCCGTTCATCAGCCCCTTAAAGGGAGTTTTGTCGTTTTCGTCACCTCGGCATCCCAGTGCTTAGCCCAGTGAGGAGACTCTCAACAACAGACATTTGTTGAATGGACGGATATATGGCGTGAGAAAGGATGCTGAGGAAAGCAGGTGACCAGGGGCTCAGGTGGTGGGAGGGCGCTTGCGGAGGTGGCATGACTTGCTGGGTATGTGACCCTGTGCTGTTAGAAGCCTGTAGGGCTTGGGTGGGTGTGAGGGTTGCCTGGGTCAGGCTCATGTCCTCCAAGACCACACCCAAACCCTCTCCAGTCCCCTGTGTGTGGACTGTGTCCTCTTGGGTTCAAGTCTGCCAGGGGCCCACGGCTTCTACTAGGAACCAGTGGCCAGCTGCTGTGGGGTAAAGGGCTGTGCTTTGAGGACTCAGGCCCCCTTTCCAGATCCACCGCTGTGAAATCTTGGGCAAGTTCCCCCTCACCCCCTCCCTGACTCTTTTCCTCTGTATGATGGAGTAGGTCCAGAGCCTTTCTGAGGGAGTGCTATCTTAGGTGACTTCCAGTGGGCCAGGTTCCTGAGCAGGTGATCAGAATGAAGTGGGCATCCTGGGAACACGTGCTCTGTGGCCTTGAGCTCCTGCCCTCTACCACTGGAACTGGACCTAAGCTGCAGTTGGAGGGATTTAAGTTAGACTGAAAGAATGTTAGCTTTCAGGACTGCATGGTTCCAGTTCGGTGACTGGGGGCTTCCTTAAGTTCCGGAGAGCCCCTTACTCTGCACTGGGTCAGCTGAAGTGCTCTTGGTTTGCGGCAGAGGGATGCTGACCCAAACATAGTCATCATCGAGAATCTGCAGGGGCTGGACCCCTGGCCTTGGCTCTCTGCACAGTTGGGGGATGGGAAGCAGCCCCAGCACCTACCATCTCCCTGTCATCTGCCCGCACATCTGCAGACCTTGTTTCCCTTCATCAGGGCCTGGCTCTTCCCCCACCTGAGGCTGCTGTGCCCCTGCAGGAGAACGCTTAGCTATCCCTAAGCCCCACCCCCACATCCCCACAGGAGGAAGCGTTGGGTCTGCTGGGAGGGACCTCTTCTGTACTCGTGCACAGCAGAGGTGCTGGTGTAGGCATGCGTGCCTGCGGCACGTCTGTGATGCCTCTCTCTCGCTCTCTCTCTAAGCGCTTCTGTGTGTCTTCACTTCCGCCTTCCTCTTTCCCAGCACCTCCGGGTTTCTCTTTGTGCCTTTTTCTCTCTGGCTCTCTTTTTGTGCTTCTCTGGGATGCTTTTCGTCTTTGTGTTTCTTGCTCACTGCACTGTAATTGCTGCTTCCATGCTGCTCTCTTCCACCAGACCGTGAGCTCTGTGAGGACAAAGAGCTCCTCGCGCCTGCACGTAGTAGGTGCCTCCTACATTCCAGTGGAATAAATCAGTGGATACCTGAATCTGCCCAAGAATCCCTCTGTGTCTGCCCGCGCCTTTCTGGATCTCTGTGACTCTCTCAGAAGCTAGTACACCAGGCTTATTCTCACGTATATGGGTATTTCTTGTGGTACTGTTCTCCTTGTCTGTGACTGTCTTCAGCTCTGCTGGTCTGCCTCAATGTCTCTACATGTAGCCCCCACATCTCTCCCCATGCCTGCCGGTCTTCAACATATCGAGGAAAGGGTGCTGTGGACATTCATGTTGGGGGCACTGGGCATCCAAGGTCCGCCACGTGCGTGAGCTTCTCTCAGCCTCTTCATCACGAGAGGCTGTGAGCACCTGAAACCGATCACCTCCTTCTCAGCCTTGGATAGGGGGTGAGCTGTGGTCCTCTCCATCTCTTCTTCTCTCCGTGACCCCAATCACAGCACCTGCCCTTCTCTAATTGGCCGATGGCAGTGGAAGGGGGGAGGGAAGCTTGGTCCAAGGAGGAAATCCCATGAGGGGAGCCGGAGCCAAGTTATTAGCGGTTAAGATGTAATTGGAGTTAGTGAATAATCTCGTTCGATTCATCATGTATTTATGGCACACCCAGCTGTGTGACCTTGGGTGAGGTGCTTCACCTCTCTGATGAAATAAGACCTCAAGGTTTGCCAAGCACCTCTGGATTTCTGACATTCTGAGTCCCAGAAGCTGGAAGGAATTTCCCTCCACTGATTCTGATAACTTGCTACTGTCCCTCTCTTGGAAGGCACTCATACTTCGCCTCTGAATTATTTGCTCAATTGCCCAAGTTCACCTTCTAAACCTGTACTCTTTGAGGACAGGGTCTTATTTATCCCCCACAGTTAAGTGCCTTGCACACAGTGGGTGGTTTATCAGTGTTTTGAATGAATGACCGATTAAGTGCTATGCACTGTGATTAATAATAAAGAAATAGAATTCCAATATCCTGCACTTAAGCAGCACGCAGGTTCGGGGGAGAGGTACGACCCTGCCCTTTGTTCTCTTTGTGAACTTCTGTGAGTTCTTCAGCCTCTTTGTGCCTCTATTTCCTCATTAATAACATGAGGTAATAATAACTACCACACAAGTTATGGATTAAATGCGATCATAGGTATAGCTAAATACTGAATGAAGTGCTTGGCACTTAACTAGGTCCTTACTTAACATTCCTGCTCTGTTCTTAAGTAGAGAAGAGGCAGTAAGCCCTACGGATATCAGAAGGGGAGAAATCAGTATTGGGTGTTTTTCTTTTCTTTTTTTTTAAGATGTTGGGGGTAGGAGTTTATTAATTAATTAATTTATTTTTGGCTGTGTTTTGTCTTCGTTTCTGTGCGAGGGCTTTCTCTAGTTGCGGCAAGCGGGGGCCACTCTTCATCGCGGTGCACAGGCCTCTTACTATCGCGGCCTCTCTTGTTGCGGAGCACAGGCTCCAGACGCGCAGGCTCAGTAGTTGTGGCTCACGGGCCCAGTTGCTCCGCGGCATGTGGGATCTTCCTGGACCAGGGCTTGAACCCGCGTCCCCTGCATTAGCAGGCAGATTCTCAACCAGTGCGCCACCAGGGAAGCCCTGGGTGGGTTTTTTGATTGAGGCCGGGGAGTGGGGAATCTACATGGGTGGTTAGACACTGCTTTTTTGTGCCCTGTGGGCTTTCTGGCTTCTTTAGGTCCTGCCCCCTGCCCCCAACACACACAAGGATAGATAGCAGGGGTTCCGAAAGTAGTTGTTGAATTAATGAATAAAATGAAGGCTATTTCTTTGCTGCTAAAGACAGCAGGTCCCAAATTAGGCTTCTCAACGGAATCACCTGGGATCTTTGAAAAAAATCTACTTTCTCACCCCCCAAATCCAAAATTCACCCTCATACATATACATATTGATTCAGAATCTCTAAGCTTGGGCTCAGAATCTAGTATTTTTGTAAAGCTACCCAAGTGATCCTGACGTGTGGACAATTTGGGATACCCTGGTTTAGGACATGACCAAGATTATATATATTTAATATATGTTTGAAAATAACTGTTGTCTGGTTTTAAAATAAAAACACTAAACATTATTATTTGAACATTGTTTATATAAACCTATGTTCGTACCCTACGTTCCACTCCCATGTCTCCTCAGCTAGACTGGGGGGTTATTTTCAGGGTAACATTGGGGTCAGGGTGAGGAAGGACGAATAACATTTCAGTGGGGCTTGAAGTTGGGACCAGAGGGAGAGCTTAGCCCAGGTCACAGATGTGAAGGGATCGAAAGGGAAGGCCAGCAGGCTGGAGCTTATTGGCAAAGCTGTAGACCCTGGAGCAAGTGACCAGCCCCACCCACCTCCTGGAGTCTCCTGAGAGCTCCTCCTGAACTGTCCCCTCCCCAGCCCTGGGAGGGACACAGGAACTGGGAAAGCAGCTTTACTCCCCACATCGTGGCTTAGCCCAGTTTCTCAAGGAGTAGAGGGCAGAGGTAGGATGAATGACATAAATACACACAGATGTGGAGGAACCGCAGATACAGGGGGCCAGCTCTAAGTTAGACGTGGATTAACCCCCAGGTTGTTCAAGGGTCAGCTGTAAGTGGAAGCTTCTCTGTGGGGCTTTGAGATGTGTCTATGTTTTCAGCATATTTGGTTTATTGTGTCTGCTATGCTTGTCATTACAAGGCATTCTTTCTTCTACTTCGACATGACCAAGGTCTGCTGGGTCCCTACTATGTGCTAACCCAACTCCGTAAGGTAGAAGTCATTATTATTTCCATTTTACAGATAGGGGACGGAGGCTCAGAGAGATTGACCAACTGGAGTTCACACAGCCAACAAGAGGTAGAGCTGGGAGGTGACCCCAGTTCCCCTGACCCCAAGGCCCACGATTTCCCCCCATGCCTTCCTGGGAGGGGCCTCAAGCCAAGGGGTTGGGGATTTCACTCTGAATGTGGCTGAGCCCCGGCCGGGCTGCACCTGGCTGACTCCTGGTCACTGCTTTGGTTCCCTCCATTTGATGAAGGGCTCTGGCTGGTGGAGCCTGGGGAGAAAGGACCAGCTGCCTGGACCACACCCCTGTTCTTCTTCTTCTGGGCCCTCATCCTCCCATCCTTTGCCTGTGTAGCCCCTCCTCAAGTGTGTGTCTGGTGCCTGAAGAAGCTCCCCGCTCTCTCCCGGTTTTCCTTGACGTCACTCCTCTCTTCATCCGTCAGATCACTCAGCAAGCGTTCACCCAGCTTGGCCGGGCACTGTGCTGGGCTTGGGCATCCAGGGGTGGGGAGGAAATTCCTGGCCCTTTAGGAGCTTCCAAGTAAGAGAGGGCAGTAAATTCAATGCCAATATGCTGGGATTAGTACTCTGCGGGAGAGGCAAGAGCAGAGAAGGAAGAACCAGCCTCCCACTTGGCCCTATGAAAACTGGGCTTTCCACATTGTGTGGGACAAGGGCCCACCTGGAATGGCTCCAAGTGGCCACAGCATGGGGTTACGGTGAGCACTCGGGGACACCGGCTGTTTGGATTACCTTGAGGATGCCCAGCTGGTCAGTCACATGAGCTGCTGCCCCCCCTGGGTTGGAGGGGCCCCGCCTCCTCTAACCTTATCTCTAGGAGACTTGAGAAGGCTTCTTTTTTTCTGGCTTATTTTCAGGTCCCTCAAAATGATCTCTCCTTTCACAAGGGCTTCTGCTCTTTCTAGGCTGTGTTCTTTCCTGGGTTCTGTTCTCCCACTGCGTGCGTGTGAAAGAGCAGGAGAAAAGGGAGAAGGAATGTGTCCTTCCATCCCGTCTTGGCCTTGCTCCATCACTGGTCTCAGGCAGTAGGCGGAGAGCTTGGAGCCCCCCTTTGAGGCAGAGAGCCCCATTCCTGCCCTGTGCAGGGAGCACAATGGCGCAGTGGCTACCGTAGCCCCTACCCTCAGGGAGCTTGCCGCCTGGCAAGCAAGTCATTTTGCAAGACTTGGGAGCTCTCACCAGAGCCTAGAAGGAGCCAGGGGAGGAGAGGCAGGAAGTGGAGGAGGAATAAGGAAAGGCCTTGACTGTGGGAAGACCAAGGGAAAAAGCAAGGGATGAATGGCCACAGCTGTCACCTCCCTGGAAGACAGGGACCAGGGACCCTTCAAAGGAGCAAGACTGCCTCCCCCTCCCCGCCGCCGCATCCCCCTCTCCCCCCCAGCCCCATCCCCCTCTTCACCCCCGCCCTATCCCCCTCCTCCAGTGGCTAGACCAAACCAAGTCTAGGCTGTGTCCCCAGTGGGGACAGCACGGGTCGGGGGGGGGGGGGGCAGTTCTTGAGGTCTCAAGGCCAAGGGGTTAAGCCGGCAGCAGAAAAGTTTGTGGCGTCAGCCCTTTCCTATCTGCCTCGCCCTCATCCTGTGCCCCCCACCGGCCAACCCTCCTCCTCCTGTCCTGCACCTCCTCCCTTTTCCATTTGGAAGAAGGAGCCTTGCTGCCTTTGTATTTTAACTGTAGCAAAAAGATTAAATTGTTTACGAGCCGGGAGCCTCGGCTGGCTGGATGAGCCCGGAAGAGACAAAGATAGACATTCTAATTCTCCCCTGTTCTCCGGGCCTCCGTCCCCCTGGCTGCTGCTAATTCTTTTATCTGCCCCCAACACTCCAGGCATTATGTGCATTCATAAAAAAGGGGGGGTGGGAGCGGAGAGAGCCCTCGCCGAAGCCAGCAAAATTACTGTTCTCTGCGCGGATTCTCTGATAGCAATCTCCTGAATGCTGATTACTTTTTTTTCCCTCTCCCGTGCCCCCTCCCCCCTTCCCCAGCACCCAACATAAGTTGGTCTTTAACCCTTTATCTTTAGCAAGCAGAAAGACACGGAAAACATCTCACTCAGTGGGTGGAAAAAAAAAAAAAGCAAGGAGGGGGGAGAGAGAGGGAAAAAAAAAAAAAAAAAAGCCAGCACGGAGAAGAATTACTGTTATCTCCCCACCAGAAGAGGAACAGCAGAGATAAGGGAGGCCTGAAGAATTAAAAGAAACGTAGCGTTGGGGGCTCTAAATTCATGCCGGAGCTGGTTGTATTTGTCTGTCACGGGGGTTCATAATTTTCCGAGGTTGTTTTGATAGACTTATTGTGCGGACTGCATAGAAAACTCATCAGCATTTGTTGCCTCTGAGCATTATTGTCAGAGGTAACTGCGTGTCTATAGACTGGGGGAGATAATGGCTGAAGTAGAAAGCAGATAAAGCCTGGGCCCTTCTCATTAAGGACTATCTCTGCCTCCACAGACCGGCTGGGATTGAGTGACTGGGGCGGCGGCGGTGCGGGGCACATGTTATGCCAGCGGAAGGTGGCATCCTGACCGCGGGCAGCCGGGCGGACCCCGTGGCCGCGGTGAATGGTCCAGGGGGGCTCAGTGCATTGCATCAGCAGGGGCGTGGGCAGGGGTGCCCCGGGGGGCTTGCTGAGCTGCAGGGGGCTGGGGGGAGGGATTGCAGCAAAGCAGAGTGGGGGGTGGAGGCGGTCCTGTGGTTCAAGGCCACATCTGGCACGGATGAGGACCCGGGAAGGGAAGGGGTGTGCCCGAGGCCTCTGGTGAGGGATGGGCAGAGAAGGTGCTTCTGCTTCCGGCGACTTGCACCTCGGTCCATGTCTCCCGTGTGGAGCGGTTGAGAGAGGTCTACTGTCCAGGTGGAGATGTGGAGGGCTGACGTTCCCTGAACATCGAGGACCTATGGGTCTCTCCCTTCCCCCTCCCTTTCTCCAGCACGAGTGCCCACAAGGAGCCAGGCGCTGTGGGGCACTGCGAGCGCGTTTTGCGCGTAAACCCACTGGCAGTCCTCCTCGCTCCATCTACCATGGACCACCCTCCTTCAAAGCCAGCAGAGGGGAGTGGGCACATCTGGGCAGAGAATCTCACAAACGGCCCCAAGCCAAGCCCTGAAGCCAGGTGGGGTCCAAGCCGTCAGCCATATGTATGGAGGCTGAGGTCAGCAGAACCGGGCTCTGTGCAGCCTGGGGTGAGGGCCCTTCTTTGGCCCTCTTCCCACTGGTGAAATGGGGATAATAATGTAGGCCGCCCCATAGGGTGGTTCTAAGGACTGATGAGATCATTTATTTAAGAAGGTCTGTTAGCACAATGCCTGGACACGCTAAGCGCTTCCTCCTTCATCCGGGCCAGCGTGGTGGGATCTCGGGAGAAGTGTCTGAGCTGTAAGGGAATGCCTTATCCTCAGGTCCTACTCCCATAAAGCTGAGGCCTTGGCGTTTCCTGAGTCCATCCCTCTCAGTTGGCTGATGGGAAACTGAGGCCCAGAGAAGGAAGGGACCGGCCCGGGGCACACGTCAGGTCCTAGGCAGAGCTGGACAAAGGCCCCAGTCTCACAGCTCTTGGGAAGTCGCTTTCCTTTGCAGCATCCTGCCTTCTGGGCTGGCCGGGCAGGAGAGAGCACTGGTGCCTGCAGCCATAGGGGCAGAGGGGACCCAAGGCCCTGCCGGCGGCTGCAGGGACCCTGAGGCCGTATCTGATGCTGTTCAGGTCCGCAGCTTGCTCAGAATGACCCGGGCCAGGCGCTTCTAGCAGTGGATTGACCTCCTGCACTCGGTTTGGCTCAAGCCAGTTGAGAATGGGCAGCATCCGAGCAGGGGTTTAGCGATGGGATGGGGGATGCAGTCAGGGCAGGAGGAGGGGCCCCAGACAGAGATGGGGAGCACAGAAGGTCTCTGGTCACAGTGTCTGCAGTGTAGAGAATGGGGAGCCACCAGACACAGCCTCTCCTGGTGTATGACTGAACCCCAGCATTGTGCACTCACCCTTCTGGGCACTTGGCAAGAGCCCAGCACTGGGCAGGGGGTAGGTTAAGGGACTCAGCATCTGTTGAGCACTTCTTACGTGTCATGAGTTTTATATTTATCTTCTGTTATCCTCACAACCACCTAAGAGGAAGACATTACCATCCCCAGTTTACAGGGGAGATAGCTGAGACCCAGAGAGATGAAGTAACAGGCTTCAGATCACACAGCTAGGACATCGGTGAAACTCAAGACTCAGGAGTCTCTGACTCCAAAGTCTAGGGTTTATTCACCCTGCATCTGCCTCATATTTTCCTTCTAGGGCCAACTGGTTCCCAGTTCCTTCCTTTCCTCTCCTTTCCTCCCCTCCCCTCCCCTCCCTCCCTCCCTCCCTCCCTCCAATGCAGTACTTATCATGCCCCTACCATGCCCTAGGCATGTGTTGGGAGGTGATACATGCCTCTGACCCTCTAGGACTAGTTCGGGAGACGGACACGATATAAATTCCTACAAACAAGCAGGGTAATAGGTGTGAGTGCGAGAATTACAGGAGCACAGAGGAGGGAGAAGCCACGCTGGCCAGGGTGGGGAAAGGAGGGTCATGGGAACAACGGAATCAAGCCTTGAAGGTCAGAAGGTGGACAAAGCGGGGAAGGGCATTCCAAGCAGAGGCAACAGCCTGTACAAAGACCTGGAGGCAAGGAGGAGCATGGAATGAAGGCTGAGGAACAGCCAGGAGTTGGGAGTGTGTACGGGGTGGGGTGCAGGTTGGAAAGGGCTTTCGGTGACAGGGAAGAAGACAGGGCTTTATCCAGTGCATCACTGGAGCCCCTGAGTCTTCCAAATGGTTTGAAACTCTCCCCTTCTGGAAAGTTGGGCTCTGCCGATAACCACTTCTCTTATCAACCCCACCCTCCTCAGATGTCAGCAGTTCCATGAGGGACTGATTCCCAATAGCCCAGTTTGGCAGGAGTGGCAGAATGTGGAGTGGCAAGAACACCGCCTCTGGAATGCCTGAATCTTGTGGACCATGATTCAGATCTCCACTTTAAGTTGTGTGGCCTTGAGGGCCAGGCAGGTCATCTCCCTGGACTCAGTTTTCTAATCTGTGAAGTGGGACAACATCTATCTCAGAGAGTTACTGCAAGAATGAGCCCAGGATGGGGTAAAGTGGCTGGAGTGTTGCAGCCTTGAGCCAAGTGCCTGTTCTCCCGTCCTCGCCTCCCTCCCTGTGCGCTGCCAGCATTGCAGCTGGGACAGGGCAGCCTGGAACCTCTGTCCTTGCCCTCCTCGGGCAGAGCTCACGTGCAGGGCTTGCCTTCCTCGGGGCTCCAGGTAGCTCCGTGGGTTTAGTCACACATCGTCTCCCAGTGACCAAGCACTCCTCCCACACTTTCTTGCTTTTGCTGATGATGACATCCTGGCATCCGTGCCAACCTGCCCTCCTTGCAGAACCCCTGACATTTGCACTCCAGCTCGATTCTCTACCAGTAATACCTGTCAGTCCAGCCCTACCATGTCCAATATCCCTGGACTTGGCCTTCACCTGCCTAGCTCCACAGACTGTTCCCTAGAGCCTCCTGCTTCCCCTGACAGCCAGGCCTGTCCCTCGTTCACACTTCGGTCTTGCTCCCTGTAACACAACTAGCTACTGGGAGGTCCTGGCCCCTGGAAGGTCCTACTGTCGCCCTGCAGCTTAGATTGGATGGAGGAGTAGATTTAGGCCACCCTGGTGGCCAGTGGGCTCTGAATGAAGACGACGGCTGGGGCAGCTCGACCTAGTGGAGAGCATTCTGGCTGAGAATCGGGAGAGTTGGCTGAGCCCTGGCTAACTGGCTGTGTGTCTATGTCAAGTCACTGGCTCTCTCTGAGCCTCAGATTATTAACCTGTAATCGGAGATGATCCATCTGTAAAGCCTGTTCCGGCTTCAACGGTCTGGGATTTTAGCGGAGAAGGGCCAGGGGTCCGCAGCGAAGCTCTGTGACCCTCTTCCCCCGTGGTGGTGGAGGGCAGCAGGGGAGCCAGTTGGCTCTCGGCGCAGCCCCGCCCCCGCTGGCTCCGAGACCCGCTCCCTCCGCGGGATTTACAATGGGCTGAATTCATTTGCATGACAAAATTGGCTCGGGTATCCAAGTGTTGCGGGGAGACAAGTGGAACATTACGCCGAACAAGCAGCCGGGAGGAAGGTTACTGCCGACAACGAGGGAACAAGCCGCCCTCCCACCCTCTCTGCCTCTGCCAACCTTTCTTCCGCAGGTGTGGGGGGCTGCCCCGGGGCGGTATCAGGGGCGGGGGAGGAGAGAGCCGCAGGTTTGCGAGATGGCCACCTGCCCAAGGATCTGGAGTTGGGGGTGGGGAGGTCTCCTGTTCCCAGGGTCTTTCCGTGATTAAGGGGAGGAGGTTTCCTTTGCTATTGCTAAATGCCTCCACCCTTTAAATGATTGCAAGGTTACTTCTTCACTCTCAGGGCTTGACAGCATAGGCACTTTATGAACCACCATCGAAGCCCTCAACCATCTATTCACTCACTCATTCATCCATTCATTGACTCATCCACACATCCACCGTCTATCCATCTACCCACTCACCCATCCAGCCATACATACATCCATGCATCCGTCCAACCATCCACCCTCCCACTCATCCAGTCATCCTTCCACATGCCCACCCACCCCATCTACTCACCCATACACTCACCCACTTACTAGTTCATCTGCCCCCCATATGCACCCATCCGTCCATTCTTTCATACACTCATCCATCTACCCATATACCCATCCACCCAGCCGTCCATCCACCGATCTGCTCATTAACTCACCTATCCACCCTTCCATCTCTCTGACAAAAGCAGATATTGGACACTTTGTGTGCCAGGTACAGTTCTAGACATCTCTCTATGCCTCAGGTTCCTCATCTGTAAAATAGGGATAAAAATAGTATCTACCTCACAGGGTTGAGCCCAGCCCAGAGGAAGTGCTATAGAAGGTTTTCTACTGTCAATATTATTAGCACTGAGTACCTAAAGGGAAATAAAACACAGCTGCTGTCCCAGAAGGAATCACAGACTTCTGGGGGGAAGAGATACAAGAAAATTGGCGTTACAGTCCCATAGGCTATGCTATTGGGAAATATATGGGACTTGGCGGGGGGGGGGGGGGGGGGGCAGAGCTGGGGTATCTTATCTCATCTGGGACTCTGCTTGGGAGGTAATAGTTAGGGACAGGAAGTACTGTTATTAGTGTCCCTGTGTAACAGGATAAGGTAACTGAGTCTTAGGAAAGTTAAAGGACTGCCCACAACCACACTGCCACGCAGAGTCACCAGGACTGAATGCCGTGTCTTTTTATTTGGCAACATCCGAGCAGCCGGGGCCATGCTCTCCCTGTGGCCCCTTCAGCAGCAAGATGAGGCTCTCTTCCTCCCAAGTTGCATGAGCGGTACTGTGCTGTCCACGGTAGAAAGAGGATGGCTGAGCTCCAGGAGGCCACACCCAGAGCCCTGGGCCTGTTCTGAGCCCCTCACTTAAGGTAAAGAGGAACAATGACCAGGGGACATGGGTCAGCTCCTGGGAGATGGGGTGGGGAGAGTGTGGCCATCCATTTGGAATCAAGGCCTGAGCAAGGAGATGACATTTGATCATTTCTCACTACAACGATGAGGCTCTAATTAGCAGAACGCTCCCGGCAAAGTGGTCGTTTCCTTGTCAGTGGAAGTTCTAAAATATTCGAGGGAGCAGAGTGTGGCCTTTGGAGCGCTTCAGGTCTGGGTTCAAATCCAGATGTTGCCTATTACTATCTGTATGCCCCTAGGCAAGTCACTGAACTTCTCTGAGGCCAGTTTGGAAAATGGGAATAATAAACCTCCATCACAATATTTTCTGAGAATTAAGTCATAATCACCAATACTTAGAATGGGTTTTAGTAAATCTGCCTCACAACAAACTCATGAAATGGTCTTTTAAGTTTTTTCATAAACTTCCAAGTTTGGAATAATTTTAGATTTACAAAAAAGTTGCCAAGATAATAGAGAATTCCCATAAACTCCTCACTCAGTTTCCCCTACTGTTAGCATCTTACGTAACCACCATACATTTGTCAAAACCAACATTGGCACGTTAGGTCCTTTCATTTTTAATGATCTCATCTTTACAGATGAGCTTAGGGAGGCACAGAGAAGCTGAGTATCCAGCTCAAGATCACACAGCATTATGATACATAAAATGAAATACACGACATGGAAAAGCCTGTTGAATGCCTGGCATCAATCCCGTTCCCATCTCAGAAAACCTAGATCGGGCCTGGCCTTCACCCTCTCTCTTACTCACTGGCCCTGGCAGGCCGGATCCCAGCCTCTGCCTCTGTGTCCCGCTTCCCTGGGGACACAGGGAGACAGCCCTTGGAGAGCACTTTGTAAAGAGCAGAGATTCCTGGAGCAGTAACAGATGACTGCCATTCTGTCCAGACCGCCTGTCTGATCCGTGCTTATCCGCAGGCACACAGTAGGTACCCAATAAAGGGTTTGTTGACTAAGCAAATGAACGAGTGAACGAATGAAGTAGAGGGCGTTTCTCTTTGTGTAGGACATTGAATTCAGGCACTTCTAAGGGCTTTTCCAAATCGAAAACTTTGGAATTCTAAACTGACCAGCCCCCTCCCTGGCCAGGTCCAATGGAGAAATTGGAATCACCGATCTGTGTTCTGCACACAGTAGGTACTGAATGGACGAGGCCAAGGCTGATACCTCTATCCACATTTTTCCTTGGTCTCAATTTCATCTTCACATATTTAAGTTTTTTTTACCTATTTGTGTAGTTTTTGGCACGCTGCCTCAAATCCTTGAGGGGTCTGTGTGTGTTTGTGTTTGTGTTGCGTGGTGTGTGATACACAAAGGACCCCAGGAGTCAATCACTGATGGTAACAACGGTGGCATGTGTTGAAGGTGCAGTGAGTGGGGGGCTCCCCACCTCAAGATTCTCAGGGGCCCCCCCTTAGAGTTTCTCTTTGGAGCTAGTCCTTTGTCCATCACTCAGCCAGCAAAGGTGTTGAACCCCCCCGTGTGCCAGCCCCATCCTCCGGGTGCTGTGATGAAATGCCCAGCTTCTGCTCTCAGGAGCTCAGTGCCGGGTGGAGGGGTCAATGGAGGACAAGCCAGGGACACCAGGTGTAGCAGGAGTCGCCTGGGGAGCTCCAGGGGAGGACCCTCCCTGCACCCGCACCCACAATCACACACTTGGGCTCAGTTTGGAACTTCCTCCCCACCTGTCTCCTGTGAAGTCCTTCTCGTCCTTCAAGGCTAAGCCCAGCACCACCTCCTGACCCTCCCTCATCTCCTCCTGGTCGTCTTGGCAGGCAGCCCCAGCACTCTCTGCCCCCACAGCATTGCCAGCCTAAGTCAGGCACTCCCAGGCCCCTCTGTACAGGAGTCTGGTTCCCTCTCCCTCGACTATGAGAGCCCCTGTGACTTGGCTCCCCCTCCGGCTTCTCGCCAGCACCCAGCGCAGTCCCCAGCATGTGGGAAGCATGCAAACAATGTCCTGCTGCCTCTGGGACTGGTGCTCCAATACACGTCTGGGCTCACCCAGTTACGGGGTAGGGATGAGTGAGGAGGGCCCGCTCCAGGCTGCTGGGCCCAAGAGGACAGGCCAGGGCTGAGAGGGTTTGATCTGGGCATGCTCCTGCTCTCTCCTCTTCCATGGTGACCCAGAGAGGCCCTGTAGTGAGTTGAATTATGTTGCCCCCAAAAGATGTGTCCAAAACCTAACCCCCAGTACCTGTGAATGTGACCTTATTTGGAAATAGAATCTTTGCAGGTGTAATTAATTTAAGGATCTTGAGATGACATCATCCTGGATTTAGGGTGGGCCCTAAATCCAATGACTTGTGTCCTTTTAAGAGAAAGAAGAAGGAGATCTGAGACCCAGAGAAACACAGAGAGGGCCACGTGGAGACAGAGGCAGAGACTGGAGTGATGCAGCTACAAGCCAAGGGATGCCGGCAGCCATCAGGAGGTAAGGAGAGAGGCAGGGAGTAGATTCTCCTTCAGAGCCTCCAGGAGGAACTAACCCTGCCAACACCTTGCGTTCAGACTTCTGACCTGTAGAACTGTGAGAGAATACATTTCTGTTGTTTTAAACCACCAAGCTTGAGGTAATTTCTTGTGGCAGCCCTAGGAGACGAATACAGCCCCCTTCTCAAGATCTTGGTTCACCCGCCTCCAGTGTGATGTTTTGGCAGCCTCGAGAACAGCAACAGGGCATCCCCCATCCGTGCCCCTCAACCCAGGGACTGTGCAGGGAAATCTCACAAGCAGCACCACCACCCAGATGCTGGTGACTACCAGCATGCCCTTCTCTGGTCCTCAGTTTCCCCATCCGTTTGGGGAGTTGGACAAGTTGATTTCTAAGACACTGTCTAGCTTCGAGTAGTCTATGTATCCAAAAGTCAATTTTTTTTTTTTTTTTAAAGAAGATGTTGGGGTAGGAGTTTTTTATTAATTAATTAATTAATTTTGGCTGTGTTGGGTCTTCGTTTCTGTGCGAGGGCTTTCTCTAGTTGTGGCAAGCGGGGGCCACTCTTCATCGCGGTGCGCGGGCCTCTCACTGTCGCGGCCTCTCTTGTTGCGGAGCACAGGCTCCAGACGCACAGGCTCAGTAGTTGTGGCTCACGGGCCCAGTTGCTCTGCGGCATGTGGAATCTTCCCAGACCAGGGTTCGAACCCGTGTCCTCTGCATTAGCAGGCAGATTCTCAACCACTGCGCCACCAGGGAAGCCCCAAAAGTCAATTTTTTTTTTTTTTTTTTTTTTGCGGTATGCGGGCCTCTCACTGCTGTGGCCTCTCCTGTTGCGGAGCACAGGCTCCGGATGCGCAGGCTCAGCGGCCATGGCTCACGGGCCCAGCCGCTCTGCAGCATGAGGGATCTTCCCGGACCGGGGCACGAACCCGTGTCCCCTGCATCGGCAGGCGGACTCTCAACCACTGCGCCACCAGGGAAGCCCCCAAAAGTCAATTTTTTAAAGCCTTTGCTGTTTCCAGAACTTGGTGGTGGTGGAGGCACCAGACCCTTTCCTTATGGTGGCTCTGTGCTCCACCTCCTCTCCACAGTGGATTATGACCTGGGGTCCTACGAGGTCCTGTGGTCCGTTCCAAACCCACGGGCAACCCCATCTTGTACACCCCAGGCATGGGGATCCCAGGAGATTCTAATGTGCATCCCACGATGAGGACCACCAGAGCCGGCTATCTCCATGTCACTCTGTGTGCAGGTGATCTGCCTCGCTTGCTTGGACGCTTGCTTCCCTCTCCTGCCACATGCAGGGTCCTCTGAGGGCAAGGCCTTATAGAACATTGGAGCCAGACCTGGCACAGGGCCCAAGCCCCAAATGGCTCTCAGCACCGTATCATTGGAGGAGAGAAGAAACGCATGAGCCTGGGACCCGGGGGTCCAAGCCTGAGGGCAGGGGGTGGGAGAGGAGCACAGGATCTGCCAGAGACCCCGGCTGCTGCTGAGAACTGGCAAGAAGAGTAGTAAAGCATTTCCTGAGCGCTCATCACACGTTGGGACTTGGCTATGAGCTTTGCCAAGTTCTCTCAAGTATTCCTTACAACAGCCCCGTGAATGAGGGTGTAATACCAATCTAACAGACAGAAAACCAAGCAGGTGCAGGGTTGCCCAAGGTCAAGGATTCTCTGGAAGCCAAGAAGCCCTGTCATGTGCTGTCCAGCTTGGTGGACGGGGCAGGGTAGGGCAGTCTTGGCGACAGTGAGCGATTGCTCACAAGGAACTGAAACTCAGTCAGACTTGTGCAAGGGAAAAGGAAGGAAGGAGGGAAGGATAAGAGAATGAGGGTGTGGGGAGATTTATGGCAAGATTCAGTGGTCTGTGCCAATGAGAGCCCGACTCCGGCTCTCCGGTCCCCAAGTACCCCCTCAGCCAGCTGCAGCTGCCCCGATTCTCCACAGCCCCCCAGGTCAGAGTGGGGCCCCCTCTAGGGGACATGAGATTGGGGATGTGGTGTCAGGCACGTGATGGGATGGGGTGACCTCTCTCGGGAGCTCACTTCTCTCTTCTGTCAAGTGAGGGGGTCCAGCCCTCAGGCAGAGCAGATCTGTGACCCATGACCTCTCTCTAAAAATGACAGTGGCACCTCCTGGCACTGCAGTGGGGCCCAGCAGTTCAAGCAGAGTCAGGTTCCCTGGGCTCTAATCCCCATGCCACCACTTTCTACCTCTGTGGCCTGAATGAGTTTCTTAATGTTTCTATACCTCAGTTTTCCCATCTGTGAAACGGGGATGATGGCTTTATCTCCCTCTTAGACTTTATGGGGACTAGCTGGGCTCATGCATCGATGGAGAGCTGGGGACACAGTAAGCTGTCTGTTCAGGCAGTGTTTGCTGTCATCCGCATGATGGTTTTGTTGTTGTTGTAATATTATTACTAATCATTATTAATAGTATTATTAGTATATTATTAATAGTAATATTATTACTACAACAACATCAGCGAAATACCAAGCCTTGTTCTAAGTGCTGTGTTAACTCATTTAATCCTCACAGATACCCAGAAAGGAGGAGACTGGGGCTCTGAGAGATTACGTGACTGTTTAGATCAGGCCCCTAGTCGGTGGAAGAGCCCACGGTCACCCACCAGGCCGCTTGACTCCCAGACCCTACCTACTCAGAACCCAGCAGTCTTCCAGAGACAGAGCCTGCCCCGGATCCAGTGGGAAGAAGGAGGAAGCATTTACTGAGCACCTACTGTGTTCTCATGATCAGATTTAATCTTTACGACTGGCATAGGTGGTTGGTCTAATTATTCCCAACGTAGAGATGGGGAAACAGAGGCTCAAAGAGCAACTTACCTATTGCCATGTGGTGGAGCAGGACTTGCCACGCTGGTATGATTATACCTGAGAGCAGAGCCACAACCTTCCCAGCCTGGAGCGCACGCACGCGTGTGTGTGTGTGTGTGTCTGAGTGTGGGCAAATGTTTGCCTCCTTCTTTCCACGGAATGTGGGGCAGGCTCTGTGCGTTGTGGGCGTGAGTGGGGTCAGGGTGGGAGAGGTATGTGCATGAGAGAGAAGGCTGTGAGAGAGCCAGAAGCAGGTGTGTGTATATCTGTGTGTGCGAGGTGTGTCTGGCCAGGGATAGGGAGCCTTTGTCTCCTGGGCTCTGTACACCAGGGTGATGGCTGTAGGGGGTGGGGTCATGGAGGGGTCACTGTAGAAGGCCTGAGAGCTGGGAGGGGGGAGGAGGGGAGGGTAGCCCATTAATACTGCCCTCCTGGGGGGCAGATGAGTGGCCCCAGGGGACCGTGCTGAGGACCCTCTAACTAGCTTGTTGCCATGGGGATGCTGGCTGTGAATACAGGCCTGGAAGTCCAGCTTGAGGCTTCCAACCCCTCCCCTTCCTGGCAGGTGGAGATCCCCAGCCGGGGTGTGTTTGTCTGGGAAGGGGACTGAAGGGCCATCCCATCTACCCTCTCTGTTCTATAAAGTGAAGGCCTCCATTCCTTCCACTGCCCCTCAGGAGGGCTCTCCTGGGTCAAGGGAGAAAATCTCCACGGTGGGTCTCAGCATCCGGGGGCTGGCCTCCTGCCTCCTCAGGGCTTTGCTGGCAGGTGGCCAGGGCAGGAAGAGAAACACACGTGGTCCACAGCCACACGTCTGTTCCAGAGAGCACAGCCAAGTCGACCAGGAGACCAGACCCCTGCTGACCCTGGGGGACACTGAGGGGTCTGGGACTCATCCCCAAGTAGTGGCCGGTTTATCTGAGAACCACCAACTCTCCTAGATGCGGTCTATCTGGAGTCAGGGTTTTTGTTAATATTTCATTATGAAAATGTTCAAACATTAAACTAGAGAGAGTAGTTTGAGTTCCAAGTACCCATCACTCAGTTACAACAATTATCAGCTTTGCCCATCTTGTTTCATCTACTTCTCCTTTTTTTTTTTTTTTTTTGGCTGGAGTAGTTAAAAGCAAATCAGCAGATAGCAGGCCAGTTCATCTGGAAATACTTCAGTGTGTATCTCCCACTGATAACTGACCACGCTGCGATCTCAGCTAACAAAATGAACAGTAATCTCAGTGATGAATATAATCTGATTCTCAGTCTAGCTTCAAATCTGCCATTAAGTATGTAGACTAGAGCTCCGAGGGTGAATGGAGGCCGCATAGCAGACTCTCTGGGCTGTAGCTTTGGAGCCACCAGAGAGGGATGGGTGAGTACCTGTGGCTTTGGGGAAGTTATTTTGCTTTATGGGGCCCAAGTTTCCTCCTATGCCAAAGGTATTTACCTCTTCCAAGGCTGTGGGGAGGATTGAGTGAGATTCTACATGTACCATAACAGGCGCATCGTGGGGACTCAGGAAATGATGGCAATGATCATGATGCTTTCAGAGGAAACTGAACTTCAGAGCATGAGTTGCCCAAGGTCACACAGCTCAGAGTAGTGCAGCTGCGCTGGGAGCGCAGGTCTTCTAAGTGCGCTGGGAGGTCCGTTCAACACAGCTCCTTCATCCTATGTCCTGCCCCCGATCACCGCCACCGTCCTGCACTACAGTGGAAATGACACAGAGGGTGACTTCAACAGGTCCCTCTTTTTTTTTTGACAACCAGTGTGTCAGTCATGGTGCTGTGGTCTGAGCAGATGATGGGGACAGCAGCAGGCCTGGCGCCAAGAGACCTAGAACAAGATCCTCCCCTTCCCTGAGCCTCAGTTTCCCCATGGGTACCAGGAGCACACTGACCTCTACTACATGGTCTCCAAGACTCCTCCAGTTCTGCTTTGCTCCCACCAGGGTTACTAACCCTGGGAATGTGGGCGGTATTTGACGTTGATGGGGGTTTCAAGCAGTCCAAGGCCCCAGGCTACAGGACAGTGTGGAGGTGAGGGAGAACTTCCTATACCGGGGAGCAGGGATGAGATGGCCCAGCTCAGTAGAACTGAAGCTCCCCCTTCTCCCTGGATTGTGGGCCCTCGAAACTGGGATTGTGACTCGCACATTACCACATAGGTGAGCAACAAGAACCCCATTGATGTAATGGATAGAAAAACTAGACAGAGGATCGTCAAGAGACAGAAGACTTAAAAAGCATTATAAACCAACTAGGCCTAACAGACACTGTTTTCTTTCTTTCTTTCTTTCTTTGGTTGCACTGGGTCTTAGTTGCAGCAGGTGGGCTCCTTAGTTGTGGCATGTGAACTCTTAGTTGTGGCATGCGTGTGGGTGGGATCTAGTTCCCTGGCCAAGGCTTGAACCTGGGCCCCCTGCATTGGGAGTGCAGAGTCTTAACCACTGTACCACCAGGGAAGTCCCCAGACACTGTTTTCTAACCTGATAGAATATTCCACCCAACAACCGCAGAATTCACATTCTCAAGTGCTCATGGAACGGTCTCTAGGAGAGACCATATCTTGGGCTACAAAACAAGTCTCCGTAAGTTTAAAAAGACTGAACTCATACGTAGCGTGTTTTCTGATGACAGCGGAATGAAATTAAAAAATCAAGAACAGAAGGAAATTTGGAAAAATCACATATATGTGGAGATCAAACAACACACTTCTACATAACCAGTGGGTCAAAGAAGAAATCACAAGGGAAATTAGAAAATACCTTGAGATGAATGAAAACAAAGACACTACACACCAAAATTTATGAGATTCAGCAAAAGCAATGCTCAGAGGGAAATTTATAGCTGTAAATACCTACATTAAACTAGAAGAAAGATTTCTAATCAATAACCTCCCACCTCACTAGAAAAAGAAGACTAAACTTAACCCAAAGCCAGCAGCAAGAGGACATAATAAAGATTAGAGTGGAGATAAATGAAATAGGGAGTTAAAAAAAAAAAACAATGGAGAAAATCAACAAAACCAAAAGTTAGTTCTCTGAAAAGATCAACAAAATTGACAAACTTTCAGCTAGACTGACCAAGAGAAAAAAAAAGAGAGAGAAGACTCAAATTATTAAAACCAGGAATGGAAGTGGAGTCATTACTACTGACTTTACAGAAATGAAAAGGATTATAAAATTTCATTAACGGAGAGGCTCCAGAGAAGTTCCACAACATTTCCAGAGACGTGAAGAGAACAGCCCAAATGGTCACCAGTCACTGCCTTCAGGGAGTGGGGGGGGGGGGGGGGGGCGGGCGTTTGCTTTTAATTATAAGCACTTACAGGCTGTTTTTGTAAATGTTTTCATTGTGAAATACAACACATGTACAGAAAAGTGAATGAAAAGAGAAGTACTCAGCTCAGAAGTTTATCACCAATACCCATGGAACCACCACCCAGTCAAGAATTAGACTATTGCCAGCTGCCGAGGTGCCCCCCTCGTACCCTCACCCAACCTCTCTTCCCCAAAGATAACAACCATCCTGACTTTTGTGGAAAGTACTACCTTGCTCTCCTTGATAGTTTTGACATCTCTAAACACTATAGTTTGGTTCAGTTCGTGCTTTGGACTTTATATAAATCAAACCGTACTACAGCAGGTCCTCTTCTGGGTCTGGCTTCTTGCATTTAAACATTATGTGTGTGAGATTCACCCATGCTGTTGAATACAGTAGCTTTCCCTTTTCTTTGCTGTGTTGTATTCCATTTTATGAGTATATCACAATTTATGTGTCCATTCAACTATTGATGGAATGGGCTTTTTAAAAAAGCCATGTACGTGAAGATAAATTGATAAAAATATTTACATTAAAATACAAATTAAAGATGGAACTCAGAGAATGTTAGTTCAATTTTCATTTCTAAGACCTCCACCACTTTCTTTTTCTGTTCCAGTCAGCCACGAAGCCGGTCTGGCTCTCAGAGAAAATAGGCCACTTAGGTAGGAGCCCAGAGGGACCAGATCTGAGAGATGCCACACCCCAGGGTTGGGGGCTGTCTTATCAGCCCTCCTGGCCAAATTTTCAGCCTCAGATGAGGGAGGTCGCATAGGTGGAGCAAAGATAACGCCACAACTTCCACCCAAGGTCTGCAGGTTCCCCAGCACACCTACGAGTGCTCATACGGGCAGCCGGGCATGCGTGTGGGCACATCCTAGAGGGGGCAGTGCCTGCAGACACCTGACCAGCAGGCCAGGTCTGTACACAGAGAAGTTGGTAGAAGAAGAGGAGGAGGTGGGGGGAGAAAAATCCCCTCATTTCTGAAGAAATGTCCCAGATTAGATTTGTAAATCAAAAACCAATATATAACATGCAAGAATTGATCTGTTTTATATTCCTCAGTTACATTTTTGTGAAGCACATTTAGAAGATTTAGAACGTATTTGCGCCTGCTGGTTGGGCCATTATATGCTTGAGTTCATACATCTATTTGTGAGGCTATAAAACAGGCATCGACTACCATGTAAATTGTGTTCTCCACAATAAATTATATGCATACTTGCAAACATACATAACTGCCGTGGCTGGGCCAATGCGGCCGGAATACTAATGAGGGCGAAAGTTGCTTTGTCCCTCTCCTCCGGCCTAATTTAGCCTCTACATCAAAAATTATGTAGGAAAAATCACTTTATCCTCTCACTGAGAAATAAAATAGCACTCACGGGCACCCTCATCTCTTCCTACCCGCCCCCCTTCCTTTTAACTGAACACTACCATTTTCATACTAATTTTAGCTGCTCCAGGTTTCCCCGCAAGAAACCTGGCTCAACGAGAGCCAGGAGTCACTGGGCTTTCTGCGTGCCTGTGAGGGCTGTTGGAGTTGGCACATGCGTGAGCATACACATATTCACACATGTGAATGCATGTTCCCTCCTTGTGGTTTGAATTCACTTGTGCCAGGGCAGGTTCACAACATGCAGACGGACCCACATGCAAACTTGGAGCCTTGCCAGACATGTGTGCACAGACGTTCCCCGAGCTTCATCCATGTGGCACCTTTTCCCTCCCTCTCCCCGGTACAGACTCCTGTGGGTAGTCTCACCTGGAAAATTCAGTTCAGTTCAGTTGAATTCAATTCAATCCAGTTCAGTCCAGCAAATGTTTCTTGAGCACCTACTATATGCCATGGATTGTACTTGGCAATGGGGATATTGAAATTTTTTTAAAAAACGATGAGACCTCAGGTCACAGTTCAGGGGAGGAGGGCAGCCTTGAGAACAAAGGCGGCAAGTCAGGGTGCCGAGGGCTGTAGCAGATGTACACACACACACACACACACGCGTGCGCGCGTGAACGGGCACCTGTAAGCATCAGCGTAGCTACCTTCCCGCTCTCACTGCTGCAGGCTGATGCCTGCCTGGCCTCTGTCTTCTCCGCATGCCTGAGTTACCCTCATGCCCTGTCTGGCTTGCCCAGCTCTTTGGGCTCATTGGTGGCAGAGCCACTTCCAACACTAGGCTGGCTTGCGTTGCCCCTGCTTCTCCTAGCGGCCTTGCCCGAGGTCCCGTCCTGGCGGGATTTCCAGAGGGCTATGGAGCGGGGAGAAGTAGACACAAAGCCCATCTTGCTTCCGTGAGCTCAGGCCAGCCCCTCATCCCGTCACGCCTCACACCACGTTTATCCATTTTTAAAGTGTGGCAATTGGATCGTCTCTGGGGCCATCAGGCTCCAGATGTCCACAGTTTGTTGCTGAAGAAAGTTGGGCCTCTGTCTAGGTCAGAGAGTATGAGACAACAGCAGAGATGGCCCCAGACTGGAGAAGACTCAGCCCAGCCCTGAGCTCCCAGCCTAAGAGGAGCACGAGCCTGGGGGCAAGACCAGAGGTGGCAGCCTCGCCGGAGCACGTCCTTGAGAAAAGGAGTAGCAATATATGGTGAAGGAGAGAAGTGGGACCAGGATCCAATCGGATCCAGCTCAGGTGGTTATAGGCGCCAGACATGGCTCTTGTGGAATTTCATTCTATCTTCAAATACGGGAAGGGCTGCCATGGGCAGAGGGAAGGGCCTTCTGTGTGATCCACTTGATAGAACTAGCACAGTGGGAAAGTGGGCGGAACCTCCAAGGACACAGACAGACTTCGGTTCAATGTAATGATTGGTGTGATTTCTCCGTGTGTGTGTGTGTGTGTGTGTGTGTGTGTGAATTCTGCTCTTGCATTTTTAGTTTCCTTGTAGTCCTTTATCTCATCTACTCCCTTATCTCTCCTCCTATTTCTTTTTCATACCATACTGTTTTCTCTTCATCTCAGCCTGTTCTTTGGGTAGAAGATATTCTCTTTTTAAAAAGTAAATTGTATTTTTATTAACAAAAAGTATGACATACACATGATGAAAAGTTCAAACTGGTCAAAAGTTTTACAGTGAAAAGGAGGTCTCTCTCCCTTCCCAGACTCCCCAGTTTCCTAGTCATCCAGTTTCCCTCTCCAGAAACAATCACCATAACCAATACTTATGTTTTCTTTCAGAAATTGTGCATCAAACATCTGTATCTATCTATTGATCGATCAATCGATCTTTCTATCTATTTATCTTTCCAGCCTCTAGATCCTTTATTTTAACACAGAACAGAGCACATATGACCTAACCCTTGCCCCCTCCCTCCGGCCCCCAACCTAACTATGTACCTTGGAAACTGTTTCTAAGAAAAAGTTTTCCATAGGGGAGTGTCCAACAGTGGAATGAGTTAATGAGTTCCCAACACGGGAGATGTGGAAGCACAGGCTAGATGACCACGTGGAGAAAGGAAATGGGATAGCTGAACCCTTGATTGAGGGAGGGAGGTTAGGCTCCTGCCTTGTAAGGCTCCATCCATCACCCAGTTTCTTTCTTTCTTTCTTCTTTTTTTAACATTTTTTTATTTGGCGCCGAGTTCTAACCACTGAACTGCCAGGGAATTCCCATCACCCAGTTTCTTAAATACAAAGAGTGTGGCTCCTTATCTCACTCTACCCTTTCTCCCCATCCCTCCCAGCCACCTCCCACCAAAGCCAGCCAGGGTCACCAGCTCAAAGCTGCCCAACCATGGCTTCCAGCCCTACTGTAATTGACAAGAACCCCCCAGAGACAGCCGCCTCTCTCTCCACCAGCCACATGCCACTAAACTTCAGATTAAGAGGCCCAGCTGAGATTTCTCTTATTCCACCCATACCCCTGGGGCCAATCCTCTCTCATTTCAGGAAGGGAATGGAACTAGAAGTTTGGATTTGGGAAGGGGGGTAGAGGGGGCTCACCACCAAAGCTGGTGCCTCTATGCTCTGGAGAGATGTGCGTGTCCTACCATGCAGCTTAAGACTTCTCCAAAACACCGTCCCCCCAAATCCAATAAAATTGCAAATTTCACTGTATTTCACAATATCCTAAATAAACATGAACAGCATGCGTTTCTCTTCCTTGCATCAAATATTAATCTGCCCATGGCCAGCGCCCGCTCCCCCGCGTGTGTGCACATGCTGGGTAAACACCAGGGAGATTGTGATGCCAGACCTTCCCTTCTCTTCCCCAAGTCGAGAGCATGACAAATTTTTCTCCTAATTACACCTGCCATTGTTTGCCTTCTAATACTGTAAATCCTCCATCACATAGTTCTTCAGATTCGGGATTAGGTTCTTTTCCTGTCGTACAAATGATTGGAGGGGGCGGGGATGGGGGAGTGGGTGGGGGTAGGTGTGGGCTGCGTGGCATTGCTTTTCACGATTTCTCTGTGGGGTTCCCTGAGTTGAGCACGAGCAGGGTTCCTAGGCCCCTGACCCTCCTGCAGGGTGGGAAGGAGGTTTCTAGGGGGAGGCGAGAGGAGAGATTGGAGAAAAGACACCTGCTCAGGTGTGCAGAACCTGCTCACCTCAGCTTTATTAGATCCCTAGCTGCCCCCAAATCCTGCGCATAAAAAAAAAAAAATCCCAAGACGAAGGGAGAGGATGATGAAGAGTGTCCGGTACAATGTCCAGCACACAGTAGGTGAGCAATAAACAATAGTTCCCTTCCCCTGTGCTCTATCTCCTGGATGAAGCCAACATCATCTCTCTCCTGGACCATGAGACCTGCCTCCTCACTGGTTTCCCATCTTGCCTCACCCCTCTCCAATGAACCCATTGTCTCCCAGCTGCTAGAGTGTTCTTTCTAAAGCCCAGAGCTCAGACTTCCCTGGTGGTCCAGTGGTTAAGACTCCGAGCTTCCACTGCAGGGGGCGCAGGTTTGATCCCTGGTCAGAGAACTAAGATCCCACATGCCACATGCCATGGCCGGAAAAAAAAAAAAGGGCCCAGAGCTCTCCAGTCATGGCAGCTCTGCCTTAAAGCCCCGAGTGACCTCCTACCATGTTTGAATCATGTCCAGTTCCAGCACATAAGCCATCTGCTGCCAGGCCCACCTTGATGCTCTGGCCACGTTTCCAGCCCTCCTCGTGCCCCTGTCCATCCACTCCACACTGTGGCCCCCCTGCTTACCATCTCACCCTTCCCCAAATGCACCATGCAAGTTGCCACTTCCATCCATTCCTTTGCCTGTTGAGATTTTGGTTTTCTTTCAGGTGTTCACCCTGATGACAGCACCTCCTTGAGTCTTTCCAGATGCCCCCATCATTCTGAATCGTGGTCTCCTTTGTGTTCCCGTGGGGCTTTGCATCTACCATGTTTTGGCTCAGAACTTTGCCTTGTCTGTCAATGGTGTAAGAGGGTCTCTGGGGGCCTTCGAGGTAGGGAGCATCTCTTGTCAGCTCAGTGTCTCTCTAGCTTCCAAGTCTTCATGCTGCAGAGGGTGATATTCGGTGTGTGGTTGCGAGCAAGGGGCTTCCTGCTGCCCTTAATCTCATGACCAAGTCAACTGCCCACCTGCTCCATCTGTGGGTTAAGAATGTGCCTCCGTAGGGCTTCCCTGGTGGCGCAGTGGTTGAGAGTCCGCCTGCCGATGCAGGGGACGCGGGTTCGTGCCCTGGTCCGGGAAGATCCCACGTGCCGCGGAGCGGCTGGGCCCGTGAGCCATGTCCACTGAGCCTGCGCATCTGGAGCCTGTGCTCCGCAACGGGAGAGGCCACAACAGTGAGAGGCCCGCATACCGCAAAAAAAACAAAACAAAGAATGTGCCCCCAGGGCTGGCCGCCCAGCCTGGCAGGTAGCCTGGAGTCCCCACCAGCACAAGAGAACCAACCCCTCAAGGCCACAGTGGCAGATGGGGGGGGCTATGACCCTCCTGTCCCCCCACTCCTGTGACCAGCTCACCCCCTGCCCCAATTTCCTTCCCTGAGCCTGGGCTGATGGAGTCACCTGCCAGTCATCTGTGTGGATGGAGCACCCAAGTCATTCCCGAGGGGCTTTGGCACGTGCAATATCATTGGCTACTTTTATCTCGTGAGGAGGTGCAGGTAACAGCTCTGCCTTTCTTATTCTGCTTGGTTCCTAGAGGCCCATCTGCCTCTAGGGATGCCCCATCCCATTGGCAAAGGAGGGAGACCCCATCCTCGGGGGCTGGAGGCCTAGAGCTGGGCTGAGGAGGGAGGTCTTGGGCATGCCCAGACCTACCCTGGTAAAGCCCCCTTTTACTAGGGGTGGGGGTAAAACCCGCCTCCAGCCTGCCAAAGCCCCCCACCCCAGCTGTTCCTGAAGACTTCTCCCAGAGTCAGCTTGTTCACGAAGCTTGAATAATAACTGGCCCTGGCCCTGGCCCCTCCCCACACATTTCACCTTCAAAGGGCTGGGAGAAATTTCCCTAATTAATTAACTCCTCTGCAGCCTGCCCTCCACATCGTTGAATGATTAATTGTCACTGTGCCTTTAAATCCAGAGGCGGAGGGAAGGTGCTGTTGAGTTGGCAGTGTTGGATGCCGGAAGCAGGCACGATGGGGTGAGGGCAGCCTGAGGGCCTTTCCTGGGGTTGGAAGACCCCCGCCTCCACCCCCATTCCTGTCCTTGCCCAGGGCCTAAGAGGCCCCAGAGCCAGACCACAAATGCATCCGTCAATAATCAATCGATGAGCCTAAATATGGCACTGAGGGAACTGGGGCATTCTGGGAGGGGCAGGGTGGCTGGTGCCTATGCTAAAGGCTGCAAAACAGGGCATGGGCTTTGGAGTCAGGAAGAACTGAGTTCTAATCCTGACTCTGCCTCTTTCCGGCCATGTGATCACGGGCAGGTCACTTTGCCTTCCTGAGCCTCAGTGTTCTCACCTATAGATTGGGGGCTAGTAATAGGACCAACCTCCCGGGATTGCTGGGAGGATGAAATGAGATGAATGTGTGTGAAGCTGTTAGCGAGGTACAGGGTGCACAGCGCGTGCTCAATAATGGTGGCAGCGATTATCCTGCAACTGATGCCTTCTGAAGGGGCTGTAAGGCCACACTCCTCGTCCCCATGCCCATCTAGGACCTTCGCTCCCCCGACTCTGTTCTCCTTAGCAGGTCCTCCCCGGCCCCCTCCTCTGGGGGGGGGGAGGGTCACTCTCCAGATCCCAGCTGCAGCCCTCACCTGCTGAAGCCTGTGGTTTTCAGGTGTGTTCACCTCATTGACTCCCCCACCCTGCCCCGCCCCCAGGAACGCAGATGTGCACAGGTGCCCTGTGCCTACAGGGCGGGTCCTCCAGTGGGAGTGGGGAGCCTGGGGGGCAATTGTCCAGTCTCCGAGCAGGTGCAGAGGGACCTAGACGTCTTCTAGTGCAGCTCCTGCACTTACCAATGAGAAAGTAAGTGCTGGGGAGACGGGGGGCAGGACCTTGCCTAAGGTCACATGGGTTCTTGGTACTAGAAGCCAGAACTCTGGGCCAGGGTCTTTCAGAACAGGATTCCCAGTAGGAAGAGTGTCGGCTGCGGGGAGCGGGATTGTTGCCTGTCGTGGGGAGCAGGGCGGGGGGACCTGGCGGAAACAGCATTTGGCGGAACAAGCAGGGGGGCAACTGCATCCGGGAGGTCAGGATGCCAACCTTTTTGAGACAGCACAGGGTAAAGTAAACAGGTTTCGGAGCAGAGACACCACACTCCCCTGACACCCTTTACTTCACCCCTCTGACCATCCATCTCCCGAGTGTGAAGTGTTCAGTTCACAGAAAGGCTAAGACAAATGCCAGTTTTCTTCTGTTTCCCTTCTCCTTGCCCCTTCCCTGGGAGCGTCACCCTCGTTGTAGTTCCTGGTCGATTCATTCTTTTGACTCACGAGGTGCAGGTACGGTTCTAAGCACTGGGGACAAGCAATGAACAGAGAGACAGAAATGACTGCCCTCCAGGAGGTTACATTCTAGTGGAGGGAGACAGATGGGAAACGGCTTCAGGTGGTGAGTGAAAGAGAAAAGGGGGCATGGAGGCGGTTGTGGAAGTGGGGTCAGTTTTAAATAAGGTAGTCAAGGAGGGCTTCACTGAGAAGGTGACGGCTAAGCAGAGACCTGATCTCAGTGAGCCATGCAGAATTCTGGGGGAAGAGACTTCTGGGCAGATGGAACAGCTAGTGCAAAAGCCCTGAGGCAGGACGGGGCCTGGCACACTGGAGGAAAGGCAAGGAGGTGAGTGAAGCGAGAGGCATGGAAGGGCGTTCCGAGAGGGGGGGGCACAGGAGACAGATAGGGTGGTCCTGGGGGGTCACCAGAGGACTCTGGCTCTGCGGGAAGCAGGGAGCCACAGCACAGTAGGGTTTGAGCAGGGAAGGGACATGATCTGACTCAGGCTTAATGGGTTGACGGTAGACTGTAGGGGAAGGAGAGCGTGAGCCAGAGGCCCACGTGGAGGGTGATGAGACCAGAGGGGGTGGGACACGTTGAACACGAACTGGTGGTTTTCTGCTTAGAATGTGTTCTGGTCGCTGTCCCCAACTGGAGCTTCCCCTCTCCAATCGCCTTCTCTTTTCTGCCCGCTGAGGTCCATGGCAGGCATTTTTTCTGGAGTGTGAGCCTTGCAGGGGACCTGCCACGGGAGGCACGTGTACACACACACACACACACACACACACACACACACACACACACACACACACACACACACACACACACACACACGGCAGGCTGCCTCCTGCAGCTTTGAGATACTGTTTTCTGGGGTTGGACTCAAGCCTCCCTCCTCCTGCTGCTGCAGCAGAATCAGGAAACCTCAGGTCAAGGAGCTGGAGCCTCTCTGTGTGTCTGAGCCTTGGTGTACTCATATGAGAAGTGGGGCAAAGGTTGTGGGAGAGCCCCGGGCCGGGCTGAGGGCCGTGTAGGTGGGAGCTGGACCGTCCATCTGAGTGTAGTTGCAGTGAGGCCAGGAGGGGGCGTTCGGGAGGGTGTCCAGGTACCGGAGGTGGGATACAGAGGGGGCAGAGTTTAGAGGAGTGAGGAGGGTCTGCGGACAGGCGTGAGAGGTGGGTCAGGTGTGTAAGGGCAGGTCCAGAGGGGAGAGGTGCCTGGGAGGTTCTGGAGTGCAGCAGGTCTTCTCGGATGCGTGCTGGCTGTGTGATGAGCGCTCCAGGTGTGCACGGCCCTATCCCATCCACCAGGCACCTCTCCCACCTCCTCTCCCAGCCCTCTCTCCTCTGCTCACTCCACTGCCCTCATGGGTCCCAGACCCACTCCCACCTCAGGGCCTTTGTCTCTCTTCCCCTAGGCGTCCACATGCTCCCTCATCCCCTTCATGTCCTCACCGAAAGGTCCCCTCTCAGCGAGGTCTTCCTGACCACCCTCTTTAATACCGTAGCCCTACCCCCAGCACTCCCTCTTCCCTTCTCCTACCTAATTTCTCTCCATAGCACTTGTCACCATCTTTCATATATCGTTACTTATTTTGTTTATTGCTCTCTCCTTCCATTAGAATCTAAGCTCCATGAAGATAAAGACTTCTGCTTTGTTTGTGGTTTTACTGTAGACTATAAATAACGTAATATTTATCATTTAAATCATTTGTCAGTGTACAATTCAGTGACATCCGATGCATTTGCAATGTTTTATAACCATCACCGCTATCTATGTCCTATACTTTTTCACCATCCCCAACATACACTCCATACCCCTTAAACAATAACGCTCCGTTCCCTCCTCCCAGCAAATCCTGGTAACCCCTATTCTACTTTCTGTCTCTGAATTTGCCTATACCTCATATAAGTGGAATCGTTCAATATTTGTCCTTCTGTGTCTGGCTTTTTTGACTTAGCACAATGTTTTCAAGGTCCACATATGTTGTAGCATGTGTTGGGATCTCATTCCTTTTTATGGCCAGACACTACTCCATTGTACGTATATACCGCATGTTGGTTATAGCTGAAGGCTCAGTGCCTGGCATAGTGCCTGACTCAGAGTTAGCGCCTGATCAATATTTTTTGAATGAATGAGTGAGTGGGTGAATGATGAATGACTGGCAGGAGTGATGGACCGTTATGGCTTTGCCTTTGTTTTAGAAACATTGCATTTGAGAGCCTGGAGGAGCATTCACATAGAGATGCCAGCGAGTGTCCTGCGTGCTGAGGATGAAGGGGGCTGTGCAGTAAATGGGCCACTGGGGAGACAAGCAGGGGTATAAGGAGGGACCCAGCTGCTCTCCCAACTCAAGGGGCTCCTTCCAGCCCTGGACAGAGCAGCCCCGCCCTCCCCTCCTCACTCTAGAGGAGACTGGTGCGGGGCGGGGGGGGGATGGTCTTGGGTGGGGATGCAGGTTAGGGCTCCTTGACCCTGCCCTAATCTGGCTTCTTGTCCCTTTGGGGTGCTCAGATTTTGAGGGTTCTCTGTGCCTGTCAATGGGGGGAACCCAGGTCCGGCAGACTGGAGATGGTATCCCTGCTGGGCAACTGTCCTCCGCCGGAGTGCGCTGAGGGTCTGAACTCACCTGGGAGACGGTCCAGATGTCCGGCCTCATCCCTGCTAATTAGTGCAATTAATTAACAAGTGGCTCTGTGGCTCTGGGAGTCCGGAGCTCCCTTGGCATTCTGGATCTGGGGTCAGCACTGTAAACAGGCGTTGGGGGTCCGTGAGGGGGTGATGAAGGAGACAGACTCCAAGCTGACCCTGCCCTGGGCCGTGAGCGCCCCCTTCCCCGGGTGATTTCAGTGACCTCTCTCCCAGGAGAGCCACAGCTGGATAAAGGTGGGATCCAGCATACCTAGGTGGGTGGGGGAAGAGGGGGGAGCGTTCAGCCACGCCCCACCAGAGGAGGCCCAAGTCCCATGGACAGAGCTGCAGAAGGAACAGGAAACATGGCGCTACCTATTCCAGGTTGATGGAGGAGACATAGGTCCTGCCAGAGGCCCCTCTGGGCTGATGGTGGGCGGGAGGGACACAGCTCTGGCAGGAGGGCTCCCTGAGCTGATGCAGGAGATGGGCTCCATCCTGGAAAATTTCCCCAATCTGACGGTAGAGTCACAGCTGCTGCCCTTGGGGGAACTGCTAGTCTGATGGGGGAAACTCAGTCCCTGCCCTGAGGAAAGCCCCTGGTCTAGTGGGGAAATGGAATAGAGCCCTTTGGGTGATGCATATATAAGAGCCAAAGGAGGGTGTTCAGAGATAGGAGGGTAGATCGGGTCCTCAGGGAGGAGGCTGCCCTGCTATCCTTGAAGGAGTAGAGAGGGGTTGAGAACACGTGAGCAGGATCTCAGCTCAGATGCCCTTGGCACCTCCTGGGGACAGTGAACTGCGGCACTGAATTGGGACATGGACATGCTGGCCTAAAGCAGACGTGCTGGTTTGAGGGAGAAGATGGCCAAGGCCAGGAAGAGACCTGGCAGACCACGGCCTTGGGACGTCAAGAGGGTGAGGCCCATCTCAAGGTTGGGTGGACACCTGCCACCCAGCCCCCAGGGGTGGGGGCTGGAGGGATGGCGTGCTGGCTCGAGCGATGGAATCAGAGAAGGAGCGGAGGGTGTTTCTGATCGATGTTGTGACCAGCAGGTCATGGGCAAGAGAGAGAGGGTGCCCAGGGAGAATGACCGTCTGCAGGGAGGCGTATGGGATGAAGTGATGAGTCTTTTCAGTTGAGCTTTTGTTTAAGAACCACTGAGTTTGAGGTCCGAGAGGAGCACCCAAA
Source organism: Stenella coeruleoalba (assembly GCF_951394435.1). Taxonomy (NCBI): domain Eukaryota; kingdom Metazoa; phylum Chordata; class Mammalia; order Artiodactyla; family Delphinidae; genus Stenella; species Stenella coeruleoalba. The sequence continues at coordinate 34,506,951 of NC_137165.1, forward strand.
GAGAGATGACACATCATGAGGAGGGGCCCCGATGCTGAGGAGAGAGGTCAGACCAGAGGTCAGACAGTCAAGGCAGCCTCAAAACCTGTGCCTGGTACGAATTCGCTGTTAACAGATAAGTCCTTGCTCCTCAGAGTGGGGGTCCCCAAGCAGCAGCAGCTTCACCCGGGAGCTTGCCGACTCTCAGGCCCCGCCTTGGACTGATAATCCGGGTCTGCATCTAAACAGGGTCCCTGTGCTTCCTGAAATCCCAGCAGCTCTGCCCCCGGTGCTGTTCTTGGCCCTCTGATTTGGGGGCTGAGGAATCTGAGGCTCAGAAGTAGAAGGGGGCGTTGGCTGGTGTGGGGAGTTCAGGGACTCAGGGCACCTGGGCTTAAGGAACTAACTCAAGGGGCGTAAAGTTCCCAGTGGGAGCAGGAACACGTGTGCTGAGGTGCTGGTGAATGTTTACCAACAGGTTCTCTGGGGAAAAATGTCCTGGCTTGTAGCCTTCACCCATTTCCGAGGGGTAAGTCCTCCCACCATAGCGGGTTTCGAGCTATCCACGTGGTGTCCCTGAACACGGACTTGGAAAGAGGTGTGTGTGATTGGCTCTTGTGAGGTAGGAGCTGACTCCAATGCGTGCACATTTCTTGGTCTGAGAAAACTTATCAGATGAAACAGAATTAACCCCTCCCCCACCAGCCTTAACGTGTGTCCTCTCCCTCCCCAGCCCTAAGTGTGGACAGGAGACCACGAAGACCGATGGCAGGTAGACAGGAGGTGCTGTGCTGGTGCCTCTGCATACGGTTGGCCTTCGGTGCTGTACGTGTATGTGTCCCCTCCTTGGGGATGGGCGATCAGTGACATGGTCGCCTCTGCCCCCTCTCCCAGCTAAGCGTCACCCTCAGCCAGCGTGCGTTTCAGTGAGCTCTCCAGGACGTGGGCACTAGGCTTGGAGCCGGGGCCTGGGGAGCTATCGATGGCCAGACGTGTCTAGTTCACTCTTTTCACCTGAAAAGCCCGATTTCTCCTAAGATTCAGGTCACCGTGTGGGAGCGGCCCAAGCAAAAATGCAGCCCGGCACCAGGACCTGCCCAGCTGTGGGCTGTTTGGTGCCCGCCTCCCGGGCCCCCGGGTCTGGGCTGGCACTACCTCTCTCCTGAAAAGTCATGGACAGCAGAGAGCGTGGGCAGAGTCCAAAGCTCTGGGTTCTGGTCTTCCCATTGTTGCTGTTTCATGAGTAACCCTGGAGGCCCATCTGTGACATTTACGCGCTTGTGTGGTGTACCTGTGCGTTCACAAAGCACTGGGATGCAACGTGTCTCTATCCTCACAACAGTCTTGCAGGACAGGTGCTCTCATACCTTTTTCTTTTCAGTTAGATGAGGAAGCACGCGGCTCTGTGGCATTAAGAGAATTTCTCAAAGTCAGCCAACGAGGCGGGCAGAGCTGCTGGCTGCAGGGCTCAGGGCCCGCTCCGCCCAGGCTTCCACTGTCTGCCGGGCCCCGTCACTCTGCTGTGCCCGGTCGACCCACCTGTGAGAAGGATGGACTCAATTCCCTTCAAAGCCCCATCCGGTGCTAACATCCTGGGCTTTGCAAAAGGCCAGGGGCGCGGGGGTGGAGGGGTGGGAAATGCCAGGGGCTCTTTTATTTTTTAAACAAACTTGCAAAGTTCTGTAGAGTGGACCAGTTAGATGTGACGGGGTGGATACAGGTGCGTGGGTGGGCGTCCGTGGGTGATCAGGGATATTGAGGGTACGTGGGTGTGGACATGTCTGCGTGTGTGAGGTGTCTATGTGAGCGTGTGCAGGCACACGGGGGTCCTGCTGGGGGTTGGCTGTCGTGAGCCTGGGGGTAGTTGTGAGTGCGTACAAGAGTGGTTGTGTCCGGGGGCTGAGTGTTTCGTGCGCAGGTGTGCTGCTGGGTGTCCTGAGCCCGTGGACATGTTGCACAAGTGTGTTGCAGAGTGAGTGCGGATGTGTGAGTAAGTGTACCCGTGAGTGTGCATTCACATTGGGCGTTTGGTAGGCGAGCGTATGTCGGTGGAGAGAAGCATAGCAGGACAGGCTGGTGTCCGTCTTTCCACCTCTCCGTGACTCCCATGCTGTGCTCCCTGCAGCTCACTCTCCAAAGGGCTCGTGGGGGGTTTTGGAGCTGAGCCAGACCCTGACTGCCCCCCCACCCTGAGGGCCAGGACCCCCTCCCGGCCCAGCATGGGGGATCAGAGCCCCTGTCCGGTGGGCTAGTGCGCACAACCGTGCTGCATTAGCGGCTGAGTGATACAATGGGCACATATGGTCCCGAGTGCCGGGTGCAGCCCAGGCCCCCTTACTCAGCGCCACTAGGATTAGACCTAATGAAGTGGAAGGAGTTAACAGGCCCAGGAGGCCTGCTCAGACCCTGCGCTGTGGCCGCCTTTCACCACAGAGGTGTAATCCGCTTTGAAATCAAAGGTGGTACAAAGTATGAATTTAAATTCGGTATTTACAGCTCCGGTGAGATGAAGTATTCTGGAAAGGTCTCTTCTTCTTTAAGGGGTCCAGGGGTGGGGAGAGAGGAGGAGAGAGAAGCCATATGCTCTCAGAGGAGGCCCAGGTTGGCCTAGTCCTGGCCAACGTGCCCCCAGGCCTTGGGCCAGAGGAAGGGGCAGCGGGGGGCCTTGGGGGCAGCTGGAAAGGAGAAGGAGGGGCAGTACAATCGGTCTCCCACCCTCAATTCAGAGGGTCTGCCCAGTGCAGGGCTCCCCTGATCCCAGAGAGTCCTCAGAAGAGCTAGAGCAGAATTCTCGCCAAAGAAGGTCTTGGCCCCATTTGTTTTCCTGTTGCATTAAAAACCTTCTTTCAATTATGGTAAAATATATACAACATAAAATTTGCCATTTTAACCATTTTCTAAGTGCACAGTTCAGTGGCATCAGTTATATTCACAATGTTGTGCAACCATCACCACTATTTCCAAAACTTTTTCATTGTCCCAAACAGGAACTCTGTACCCACGAAGCAGTGACCTCCTGTCTCCCACTCCCTGCAGCCCCTGGTAACCTCTAATCTACTTTCTCCCTCTATGACTTTGCCCATTCTAGAGAGTTCATATAAGTGGAATCATACAATACAATACGTACATACAATAGTTATCCTTTTGTGTCTGGTTTCTTTCACTTAGCATAACATCTTCAAGGTTCATCCATGTCGTAGGATGTAGCATAATTTCATTCCTTTTTGTGGCTGAATAATAGTCCATCGTATGTCCACAACAAATTTTATTTATCCACTTATCTCTTTTCTTAAAATTAATTTATTTTTTGGCTCCGTTGGGTCTTCGTATCTGCGTGCAGGCTTTCTCTAGCTGTGGCGAGCAGGGGCTAATCTTCGTTGCGGTGCGCGGGCTTCTTGTTACGGTGGCTTCTCTTTGCTGTGGAGCACGGGCTTCAGTAGTTGTGGCCCGCAGGCTCTAGAGCGCAGGCTCAGTAGTTGTGGCGCATGGGCTTAGTTGCTCTGCGGCACGTGGGATCCTCCCAGATCAAGGATCAAACCCGTGTCCCCTGCATTGGCAGGCGGATTCTTAACCACTATGCCACCGGGGAAGTCCTGTCCATTTATCTGTTGATGGACACGAGTTATTTCCACCTTTTTGGCTGTTGTGAATAGTGCTGCTATGAACACTAGCATATTAGTATCTGTTTGCGGCCCTGTTTTCAGTTCTTTTTTGGATATACACCAAGGCGTGGAATTGCTGGGTCATATGGTAATATTATATTTAATGTTTGGGGACCCTCCAAACGGTTTTCCGTAGCAGCTACACCATTTCACACTCCCGCCAGCAATGCACGAGTGTTCTAACTTCTCCACATCTTACCACCATTTATTTTCTGTTTGTTTTTTCATTTGTTTGTTTTGTTACAGCCATCTTAGAAGAGTGAAATTGTATCTCCATTTCCCTAATGACTAATGATGTTGAGCATCTTTTCATGTGCTTATTTTCCATTTGCCTATCTTCTTTGGAATCTGGTCCCATTTTATAGAGAAGGAAGCTGAGGCTCTAATGTGTGGTGTGGCATTCTGGGCCCATTTTTGTTTGGCCCCAGGCTCTCCACCCTCATATCCCCAGCAGCCACAAGGTACTCCCATGTTCCCCAGACACCTCTGGGACTCTGCTGAACTCTGGGCCGGGTAGAGGGGAAAGAAGAGGCATCCACTGTGTGCCAGCTCTGGGCTGGACTCCTTCCCTCTGGCCTGAGTCCCCTTCCCTCATGTCCATCCATGATAACTTCCTGCTTGTTCTTCCAACACAGACAGCACCTCCTCCAGGGAGGACTTGGCATCCTCCTCTGGGCTCCCAGAAAGCTCTGTCCTTGTCACAATACTGAGCTCCTCATGGCAGAAGCTTAAGTTATGGTTTAGGTCCATGTTCAGGGGTTTTCTCTAAGAGCGGAAGCCATGCCTCTCCCATGGGTGCTCAGCTTGGAGCCCTGGAGCCAACGGGGGCTCCATGTGCTTTATTTTCTCCTCCTGCACCTCATCTCAACAAGCACTTGTTTGGGAGAGGGGTAGGGAATGGGAGAACATCCACACGTTCCAAAATTTATTGAGCACTTACTATATGCCAGGCCATGCTGAGCCCTTACATCATTTGTCTCAGCTTTAGGACAACCTCACGAGGTGTAGGTGTTCTTATTACCTCCTTCAGAAAAATTCACCCCCTCACAGGTGGGCACAAGGGGGCCTGCTTCCTGTTGTCCTTGCCTCTTTGATGGCCACCCTTCAGCCCTCCCAAGACTTCCCCTCTCCGGCACAGTCCTTCTGTCTCTTGTATCATTTCATCCCATATCTGTCATGTCCCAGATTTGAATCAACAGGCCTGGTGATGAGAAAATGATGTCTGACCCCTTCCCCAAGTGTAGGCCTTAGTGCATCCTAAAGTCATCCATAAGGATTAGTGAGCCCTCTATCTGCTACGTAGGGTGGGGGTTATTCTCCCTCTGTTACAGATGAGGAAACTGAGGCTCAGAGAAATTAAGCAACTTGTCTGATATCACAAGACAGTGGAGATGGAGGCCAACCTCAGTTTCAGATCTTTTGCTGAAATCCAGAGCTCTTTTCTCTAATCAGTTTGCCTCTTTAGATCCAAAAGCTTGTCTCATCAACCTCTAACAGATATTTTATTTTATTATTATTTTTTTAAATTATTTTTTATTTTATTTATTTATTTTTGGCTGTGTTGGGTCTTTGTTGCTGCCTGCGGGCTTTCTCTAGTTGCGGCGAGCAGGGGCTACTCTTCGTTGCGGTGCGCAGGCCTCTCATTGCGGTGGCTTCTCTTGTTGCAGAGCACAGGCTGTAGGTGCGCGGGCTTCAGTTGTTGTGGCACACAGGCTCAGTAGTTGTGGCACATGGGCTTAGTTGTTGCTCTGCGGTATGTGGGATCTTCCCGGACCAGGGCTTGAACCCGTGTCCCCTTCATTGGCAGGCGGATTCTTAACCACTGCGCCACCAGGGAAGCCCTAGCAGACATTTTAAAACACAACCCCAGCCTTAGGTTGACTTGCCTCCAGCCCTTAATGTTCTCATCCCCAAAATAGGACTCATAAAACCTCCCTCTCACAGCTGCTGGCGGAGGTTATAATGAATGAAGAGCAGCCAGCACAGTGCCTGGCACATAGTAGGTTCCCCATCGTTTCTTCCCCTGCACTCTTTGGGCACCTACCGCCCCCCCTGTTTCCTTGAGGGTCTGCTGCAGTGGGAAATGAGAATTTCTGGGCTGGGGGGTAGTCGACCGCGTTTGAAGTGACAGTGACAGATGGGTGCGGTGGCTCTCCCAGGCACCCCGCCAGCCCTGCGGTGCGTGTCCGCCAGTCCCCGGACATTTTCTTCCTCCTCCTGGCCACGATGAGGTGTCATTTGCCGCCTGTCCCTTCTCGTCATCGATTTCCAAGTCGTTAATTAACGGGGCTTGTCAGCTGGGAAGATGAATTCTGTCCTCAGCTCTCGGGGCCTTTTGTTTTGGGATTGTAAATGTTATAGATCTCCCATGATGGAAGGCCATGGGGTCAGGGGGCGCCGGGCAGCCCAGTGGAGGTGGCAGGCAGGGAGAGGAGCCTGTGGGCCAGGCTGGGCCCCGCTGGCCTGGGACAGGCCCCCAGGGGCTCCTCACAGCGGCCTTTCTGGCTTGGCTACCTGGGATTGGGGTGGGAGGGATAGGGGAGTTTTTCTGTCACCCAGAATTTCATTCTGGGAGAAACTGCCTTGTGCCAGATTGTGTAGATTCAGTCGTGCCCAGGATGGGGACTGGCTGGAGTGGGGTAGAGACCCTACTCAGTCTGATGGGGGAGACGCAGTTCCTAGCCGGGGAGAAAACCCAGTCGGCTGGGGGAGAGATAGCTCTGCCTTGGGGCCCCCAGTCTTACGGAGAAACACAGGTCCTACACTGGGGGAGTTAAGGCCTTGAAACAATTGTTTTCCTGGCAAAAAAACGACTCAGAGCTTCGTTCAGCTGGGTTTGGATCCTGTTTCCGGGTATCTGAGCAAACCACTCCCTGGGCGGGCAGGGCCATGGGAGGTCTCAGGGCGGATCAATGGTTTCACCAACAGCTGAGCTGAATTCCAGGCGGGCAAAACTGATGCCTAAGCACTCGGGCTGATATAAAAATAAAAATGACGCCCTTGGTTTTGATGATCTGAGCCATGGGATGTGTGTTTGTGAACTGGTAACCAACAGCATGGAGCGGCCCCATACGTGTGGGAGACCCGGCTTCTCTTCCGCTGAGGACGGGGTGGGACGGGGAAGGGAAGGCGCTTCATTTCCTGGGTAGTGGGGACTGCTCTGCCCTGAGCCTCGCCAGGACCGGCTGAATGCAGACGAGAGCTCAGGGTAGGCCCTCGGGAGGCCAGTTTGAGCAACAAGATCGCTTCTGTCCTGCTGTGTGATTTGGGGGGATTTTCTTCCTGTCTCTGGACCTCTGTTTCCCACGAGAGGAGGAGAGCAGAGGTGCCCCCCACTCTGATGCTCAGGGTGGTGGGTGCAGCTCAGGCTTCCTAGCCAGACCCTGGGGGTGTGAACCTGGCCGTGATCTCTTATCTCGGCCTTTGAGCTTCATTTCCTACCTGTAAGTTGGGGATAATTGTAGCATATGCTTCTTAGGGTTGTTGTGATAATTAAAATAGCTGTTATGGGGCTTCCCTGGTGGCGCAGTGGTTGAGAATCTGCCTGCCAATGCAGGGGACACAGGTTTGAGCCCTGGTCTGGGAAGATCCCACATGCCGCAGCGCAACTAGGCCCGTGAGGCACAACTACTGAGCCTGCGCGTCTGGAGCCTGTGGTCCACAACGAGAGAGGCCGCGATAGTGAGAGGCCCGCGCACCGCGATGAAGAGTGGCCCCCACTTGCCGCAACTAGAGAAAGCCCTCGCGCAGAAACGAAGACCCAACACAGCCAGAAAAAAAATAGCTGTTATGGGTAAAGTGTTCAGGACAGTACTCGGCTCAGTAAATGTGACTTTATCATTGTCATCTGTGAGGTTGTACCACAAATGGGGGCTGAGCGCTGCCCACGGCCCAGCAGCCAGATTGGCTGCTTTCAGCCCATTAAGCATTTATGGAAACCGCCGTGGCTGTCCCCCACCTCGGTCATTTCTTCACCCACTCTTCTTTCTGCTCCCTGGGGCCCTGATGCAGGGGGACTGCTCCAGTGTCTGCCTTCTGCTGGGCGTGCCCAGAGGAGATACACAAACCCGGTCCTTTCAGAAGCCCCCCGGCTCCCGGGGTCCTGCTAGAGCTGCAGGAAACGCAGCCTGGTCCGGGCAGCCCTGCCTGGGCTGGGGGGAGGGGCTGCCGTAAGAAGCCCCAGAAGGTGGCTTCAGTGTCTGGGTGACTTTGAGAGTAATGGGCCTCCAAGAGCCTGTGCCCTCAGGCTGAGGTGAGACAGGGCCCTTGGCCTCGGTGGCAGTCCCGGGGTGAGGGGACACCTAAGAAGCAGCTGGCCACCCTCGGCCCTCCTCCAGAATCAGGGAGTTGGGGGCACAGCATAACACGACTTGTGGGCATGGGGGTCTCTGGGGAAGCCAGCTCAGGGAGTGCTATCCCAGGATATAGACTCCAGGGTGGGAGGCAGTGAGGGTGCTCCTCAGGCTCCCCACCCCACCTGTCCCAGGCCCCCATTACATAGATGGAGGAACTGATGCCCAGAAAGGGTCGCTTACCCAAGGGAACATCGGCACTATTTGCAGGGCAGGGACTAGAATCCAGACATCTGGTCGCCATCCAGTGCTCTTTCCCCATCACCACCTGGTGGGATGAGGCCCAGGGCAGAAAAGGAGCCCGAGAGCCCCTACCCCATTCCCTCCAGACACCCCAAAACTTCCTTTCTGTGCAGTCTGGGCCCTGGCTTTGAGTGAATAAGTGAATAAACGAAAAATAATGAATGCTGTGGTTTTCTCCTCAACTCTAGTGGGGCCCTGGCTACAGCCCTCCCCATTTCAGATTGACCCTCCAATAGTCCCATTGGACAGATGGAAAACTAGAGGTGAGGGAGAGTGGCTGTGAAATGAACCTCTTTGGGAGCTGATGCTTCCTGGCTTCCCAAGGAGCCTGGGGTGGGGTGGAATGCCAGCTGGGAGACAGAAGAGCCATGCCTAGGGGGAGGTGTTGGTGGATGCCTGGGGTCCCTGCTCCAGGCCTGGGGTGAGGACATCCCCTCTGCCAGGGCTGCAGGTACCCACTTCCAGCCTGCAGAGGCAGCTTCTGCTTCTCTCCATCTGTAAATCACAGGCTAAGGGGCTGGAATCTGGGAGGAGGAGCTGGGCAGGGTGCTGTTGGGGAAATTTACAGCGGTGCTTTTCTCCTCCACGTTGGAAGCTGAGGGGGCTGCAGTAACTCTGCTGTGGCTCCTTATAAATATCACCCACGCCTCTAGCCTGACGCTCCATTTACCGCACAGGGGCAGGGGCAAGGCTACTGCAGGGAGGCTGGAGGGTAGACTTCAGGCAGAACTTCCCAGGCACCAGGAGGGTCGCAATGGGTGAGTGATGGAGGCAGCAGTGCACAGAGGCTGGGGGATGGGTGGGATGGCCTACGGGGTACCACTCGTCCACTCGACAAATATTTAATGGGTGCCAGTTTGAGCCAGGCTCTGTCTGTGCCAGGTGCTGTTAAGCATGACGGATGTGAGCTGAACCCACTGGAGCTCAGGGGTGAGATGGGCTTTAGTGGGATAAGCCCACAAACACATCCCCGTGGGATGGTGAGCCTGCTTGCGATTCCTTATGGCCTGAGGGAGTCTGAACGCATCACTGTCCTCCAGTGTCTGGGCTGGGTCTGAGGCCTGGGAGTTGCCTTCTCTGCCCACACTGACCTCCAATCAAGGTCTTAGTTACAGCTGCCTGCCCTGTGCTGGCCTGGTGGTGACATCTTCATGCAGCCCCGGGACCATCAAGTTTGCTGGTCTTTCCTCCCGGTCTCTCCCAAACTAGTCCCAGGGACCCCAGCTTTCTGTGGAGTTGGGCCTGGGCTGGGCCGGGCTGGGCTGTGGGGATAGCCCCGCCCACCTCCCTCCCATCCCCACATCTCAAAATGCCCCGAGTTCCAGGACAAGGACTCAGTTAAGAAACTGACACTTCTTGAGCAGTGGAGGTGAGAGTGGAAGGGAAGAGGACCAGGGTCATGTCCAAGGCCCTCAGAGAATAATTTAAGATGCTTAACAAAGATCCCAGAGCCAGAGGCAGCCTCGCGAGGAGGAAAGAGCACCGTAGGGATCAGAAAGCCTGATTCTTGGCACGGTGACCTTTCTGAATGTAACCTTGGGCAACTCACTGAGCCTCCATTGCTCATCTGTAAAATGGGGTTGAACACACCCAACACTGTCATGAGAATTAAATAGGCAAATACTTTGTAAATTGAAAGGGGTACATGTGCAGATTAATAATAACAAACATTATCAAGCACCTATGCTAAGCCAGGCATTAACTTACTCAATCCTCACAGTAACCCGGGGGGGCAGACATTATTATAACATTTTATAGGCAGAGCTTCGTTCAGAGAAGTTAAACCATTTGCCAGTCTCACAACGAGAGCTGGCAGAGCGGGTATTCGGGCTCAGACCTTTGCTTCCAAAGCCTTAAATTTCCACCCAGAGTCTGAGCTGGGTGGAGCACAGCTGGCCCCGACCTCACTCCGAGCTGTGCCAGCCACGGAATATAAGAACTAGAACAGTTTTTTCAAAAGTAATCTACCTGGGCTTCCCTGGTGGCGCAGTGATTGAGAGTCTGCCTGCCGATGCAGGGGATGCGGGTTGGTGCCCCGGTCTGGGAAGATCCCACATACCGCGGAGCGGCTGGGCCCATGAGCCGTGGCCGCTGGGCCTGCGCGTCCGGAGCCTGTGCTCCGCATCGGGAGAGGCACAACAGTGAGAGGCCCGCGTACCGCAAAAAAAAAAAAAAAAGTAATCTGCCTACTTTTACTAGGTAATGCACGCCCAGAGTACCAAATTCAAAAGGACAAATGGGTGAGAATAGGGAGTAAATCTTCCACCTACCCCTGCACCCGGCCTCCCAGGTCCCCTCCTCGGAGGCAACGATTATTGCTTGTTTTATTGTGCAGCCTTCCAGAGAGAGCTGTAGCTATGCATATTAGGCATATGTATATTTATGTACATATTTGTATATATTTACATAGATAATTTAAATTTTTTATAAAAAGAGTCACCCACTGGATGCACCTTATTTCTAGGAAGCACTTTCTGGGGTCAGAAGTGAGCTCCCCATTACAGGAGATGTTCAGGCAGAAGCTGGGTGATTGATGGGATGTTGCAGACGGAAGCCCACCGTTGGGTAGGGCTGGTCTGTGCTTCTATCGGAATCTTCTCTGTCCCCACATTCTGCAGAGGTGGAAGGGACGTGATCCGTCGTACAGCGAGCCTGTAGAAAAGCTAGAGAAGACCAGGTGGGTGAAAATGACACAGAGGCTGAGCCCATGGGAAGATGCCCAATAGTGCTTGGGTCCAAGATGGGGGCAGGCGGGGGAGGCCCAGGAGATCCCAGGAGAGGGTCCACCGCGTGTGGGTTGATGTACAGCGTGTGTACTCCCTCAGCCCTTGCGTTTGTTTGTAAAGGCTCAGGCAGGAATCTGCCCTCGTGATCCTGAGGCCTCAGGTTTCAGGGCTCAGAGCTGGCCCAGGGGACAGAGTGGGGGCAACTGGCGTCTGACCCCCTAAACCCGGTGTCTCCACTGATCACCAGGCCAGATAAGGGGCAGGTCACCCGCTGACCTTAGGCCTTGGAGCCCTTGGTGGGGGGGGGGGGTAGTGCTACAGTTAGAGGGTCCTGCTCTCAGGAAACCCCCAAAGAACTTCTTGGCCACTGTTTCCCAGACGTCACTCATCTGCATTCTGCTTTCACACTGCTGGCCACATCCGAGTTCCCTGGTGTCTTGAAGCTGAAAGTGCACATATTTAAGCACTGGGCTTGATCGATTTTTGCATGTGTTTCCCCCCATCACAATGTGGAGCATCTCCAGCTCCCAGAAGGCTCCCTCCCTCTTGCCCTCTCCCAGTTGGTACTCTGCTCTCCAAAAGTAACCATAGAGTGGTTTTGTCTGTTTTTGAACCTCATGTAAGTGGGCTCATCTACCAGGCCCTTTTCTTTGCCTTGCTTGCTTCACTCAGCATCTTTTCTGGGAGCTCCATTTGCCATGTTGGGTGAGGCCATAGGTTGCCCTTTTCACACACTGTATAGTATTTTATTCTATTTATACACCGGAGTTTACTTATCCAATATCCTGTTGGTAGACATTTGAGTTTTTTTCTGGGACTATTAAAAACATACTGCTGTGCACGGTCTTAACATGTCATTTGGTGGATACATGAACACGTTTCTGTTGTGTGTACCTCTGGCTGGGGTGGTGGGGGAAGATACTGGGTCATGGGGTTTCACCCTCTAGTTCTGTTTATATACAGTATTGTTAATGGACCCACATTTGTATAAAATTTGACAGTGTACATACAGAAAAGTACACAACGTATATGGGAATTTCTAGATGAATTTTTCATGAAGGAAGAACACATACACCTGTGTAACCAGCACCCAGAATGAGAAAACATAACCAGAACGCCAGAGATTCCCACAGACCCCCTTGCAGTCTCAACACCCCTGCTCTCCTAACACCAAGGATCAGTTTTGATTTTTAAAACTTTATAAAAATGGAATCACAGGGGATAGACCCTTCGGTATTTGGCTTCTTGCGCTCAACATTATGTCTGTGAGATTCGTTCACATTGCGGGTAACAGTAGTTCGCTCTTTTTCATTGCTGTATAGTATTCCATTGTATGAATATCCCACGATTACTTTATCCACTCTTCTATTGGTGGACATTCAGATATTACCAACAGTCCTGCTCTGAAGAGTCTTGGACAGACTGGGGTATACACTTCTCTGTTTCTAGAAGTAGAATTGCCTAATGGACAAACCTCTTAAATACATGCACTGATTTTTAAATTAACAGACTTTATATTTGAGAGAACTTTTAAGTTTTCAGAAAAATTGAGCAGAAAGTAGAGATTTCCCATATAACCCCACTCCCTCTGCCCACAGTTTCCCCTATTATTAACATCTTGCATTGCGGTGGTACATGTTACAATTAATAAACAAATACTGGTATGCTATTATTAACAGAAGTCCACCGTTTATATTAGGGTTCACTCTTTGTGTTGTACAGTTCTATGGGTTCTGACAAATGCATAATTTCATGTGTTTGCCTTTTAAATATCACACAGAATAGTTTCACAGCCTTGAAAATTCTCTGTGATCCACCTATTTATCCCTCCCTCCCCTCAACCATGGATCTTTTTACTGTCTCTGTAGTTTTGCCTTTTCCAAAATTTCATAGAGGGACTTCCCTGGCAGTCCAGTGGTTAAGACGTTGCCTTCCAATGTAAGGGGTGAGGATTTGATCCCTGGTCGGGGAGCTAAGATCCCACATGCCTCGCAGCCAAAAAACCAAAACATAAAAAAACAGAAGCAACATTGTAACAAATTCAATAAAGACTTTAAAAAATGGTCCACATCAAAAAACTTTTTTAAAAAAAGTGTCATAGAGTTGGAATCATGCAGTATGTAGCCCTTTAGATTGGCTTCTTTCACTTAGTAATATGCATTTAAGTTTGCTCCATGTCTTTTCATGGCTTGATAGTTCATTTCTTTTTAATACTGAATAATATTCTATTGTATGGACGTACCACAGTTTGTTTACCCAGTCACCTTTTGAAAAGCATCTGCTTCCAAGTTTGGGCAATTTTATCAGTAAAGATGCTATAAACATTCATGCACAGTTTTTTGTGTGGACCTAAGTTTCCAGCTCATTTGGGTTAACACCAAGGAGTATGACTGCTAGGTCGTATGGTAAGAATATGTTTAGTTTTGTGAGAAACTTCCAACTGTATTCCAAAGTGAATATACCATTTTTCATTCTCACTAGCAATGAATGAGACTTCCTGTTGCTCCACATTTAGTGTTATTGGTATCTTGGATGTCAGCCTTTCTAATAGGTAGTTAATGGCATTTCATTGTTATTTTAACTTGCAATCCCCTAATAACATATGATGTGGAACATCTTTCACATGCTTATTTGCCATCTGTATATCTTCTCTGGTGAGACGACCGTTCACCTCTCTGGCCCACTTTTGGAGTTGTTTGTTTTCTTGCTGTTGAGTTTTAGACATCTGTGTATATCTTGGTTACAAGTCTTTTATCAAATATGTGTTTTGCAAATATTTTCTCCCAGTTTGTGGCTTGTCTTTTCATTTTCTTAAAATACATTCATTTAAAAAATGAAACTTCATATCACAGCAATAATGGGGAAAGCAGAATCGTTTGCCATGAAAGAAGGTAACCATAAAAAAATAAAAGAGAAAATCCCATGTTATTCCATTCTAGCGAGTCCTGTCACCTGCTCCAGAGCTCTGAACCTGAGGCTTAATCTCTCCTGTTAAAAAGGGAACAAACACGTGGTAGAGAAGTGCAAGCTGTACTAGCACCAAACCAAGACCTTCTTCTGGTCAAAGTCAGAAAGTTTGAAAAATAATTGAAGGAGTAACCTTTTTCTCTGTGTACCAGATGTTATTTGATGCTGGCCAAGGTATCTCCTAAATAATCTTTGGGAATCACTGATACAGTCTATCTCTTGGCCCCTGCCTCTGAAGTCCTTTGATCTTTCGCCCTGTGTGTGCACACTTCCAGTGAACAGGAAATCCCTCCCTTCCAAGACAACCCATCTCTCCAGAGGCAGCTGTAGTAGGAGGCTCTTTATTGTATCGAGCTAAGATCTCCCTGTAACTTCCCCCATTGGTCTTCTCTCTCCACCTCGGGGACCCCAGGATCAAAGCCATTAATTTCTCAGAGCCTCAGTTTCTTCATATAAAAATTGGGGGGCATAATACTCACTTACCAGGGAGTTTTAATGATGAAATGAGATACTACATATAAAGTGCTCAGCCCCAGGCCTGGTGCCCAGGGATGTGGGAAGAAATGAGCCTTTCTGTTGATTCTACTGTGAATTCCTCCATAGGAGGAGGTGGGGAGGGGTTGGTACAGTTTTATCTGAGGAGGCAGGCAGTCGGGGGTGTTTCTTAGTGCTGGAAGTGGACTTGGAGTCCTGAGCCTTAGATATGAACTATGCAGTTTTGTGGATAACTTGCTGTGTAACCTTGGGCAAATGACTTTCCATCTCTGGGCCTCAGTTTCCTTACTTATAAAATGAGGTATTGACCTAAATGAACTTCGAGGTTCCTTCTGGCTCTAAAATTCTTATCCAAGATACAGTGCATTTCAGGTGAGGAAAACGGTACAAGAAAAGATTGGGGAGCTAACTGAATCGGACATTTGGGGAGATGAGAGCCCAGAGCCTTTTAAGTGTACAGGAAAGCACTTAGCATGGCGTCTAACTCAATAAATTCTTTTCCCTTTCTCTGAGCAAAACTTTCCATTTCCACATCTCTACTTTCTCCATTAAATAGAGGATAATGTTATTGAACCAAAATCCATTCTCCTCTTCTTCCAAAGCAGTGAAGGTGTGGCTTGGCACATGGCTGACCAGCTAGGGACCAAATTCCCCCACCCCCCTGTAGCTTGGTGTGATCAAGTGACAACTTCCCCACTAATGGAAGGGGAGCTGAAGCGATGTGTTGCTACTTCTAGGCCTGGCCCTTAAAACACTACTCATGCGCTCTCTCCATGTCTCTCCTTCCTGGAGACATTACATGGACATGCCTGTGACCCAGCATGGCCATGCAGACAAGGGCAGCACCAAGGGCTGTTGGAGAGAAACTTGAGGAAGCAGCAGGTTCTTGTCTGTGTGGAGCAGCGCAGCCCTCCTACCTACCCTGTTACATGAGAGCGGTGGACACTTTGTTACAGCAGCTCAGCCTTTTGCCAGGACCAACACGATGTCTCTGGGTGACTGAGGGCAAAGAGGACATCAGGTGGCTCCTCAGTGCTGAGTTCTGAGGGCTTCTGTGGGCCAGCTCACTGCTCTGTCCTGGGGAGCTCAGTCCTTTGGCC
This sequence comes from Stenella coeruleoalba, assembly GCF_951394435.1. Lineage (NCBI taxonomy): Eukaryota > Metazoa > Chordata > Mammalia > Artiodactyla > Delphinidae > Stenella > Stenella coeruleoalba. Next base: position 34,522,475 of record NC_137165.1, read on the forward strand.
CCTCTCCCAGGGTGATGGCTATAAGTCCGTTAAAATGAATGGAAGATTCCTATTAAAAAAAAGGAAAGAGAAAGAAAAAGAGGTAGTTCTCTTGTTGCCTAATGGTTAGGATTCTGGGCTTTCACTGCCACGGTCCGGGTTCAATCCCTGGTCGTGAACTGAGACCCTGCAAGCCTTGGTGTGGCCAAAAAAGAAAGAAAGAAGAGGGGGGGGAGAGGGAGAGAGGGAGGGAGGGAGGGAGGGAGGAAGGAAAAGAAGGAAGGGAAAGAAGAAAGAAAGAAAGAGAGAAAGAAAGAAAGGAAGGAAGGAAGGAGGGAAGGAAGGAAGGAAGGAAGGAAAGAAGGAAGGAAGGAAGGAAGGAAGGAAGGAAGAAAGAAAGAAAGAAAGGGAGAAAGGGATAGAGAGAGAGAGGAAGAGGGAAGGGAGGGGGAGAGAGTAGGAGAAGGGAAGTCAACCATGAAGCCAAAGAAAGAATCCTAGGGTCACAGAGGTGTAAGAGGTCTTAGAGATGGTCTTCTCCACCTGCAGCCCTCTCAGCCACCACGGCTTCCCCCTTTTACAGAGTCTCCCTTTTGACTATCTGGGAGGTATAGCCTTAGCTAAACCAAAATATTTGAGAGTTGGTGGGCAGCGGGACCAAGCGGGCGAGGGCACGCGTGTTGCTGTCCGTGGTTCTGAAATGCCTCATACTCGTACAAGTCTCGATTATTTCTTCCATTCTGGGATATCGATGATTCCGGTTCATTCTCTTCTAGGAATTCTGAACCAAGGAAGAGAAGAGGGAGATCATGGGGCAGAAATGAGGTCACTGAAATAGAAGGGCTTAGGAAGAGAAGCTACAGCGAGGCACAGCTGTGACAGATTGTCAGGGAGAAGCAGAGAGACTTTTGTTTTGACATTTTTTTTCAAACAACTGCAGTTACTTGGAAAGAAACCAACCACTACCAACAACAGCCTAAATATAAAATGACTGAAGAAGAATAAGAAATGTATGTTTCAACTGATGCAAAGCTGTGCACGTGTCAACATGAATAAACTAATTCAGATGGGCATGCAGAACACAAATAGGAGGGGTGATGGAGTTGACTGTACTTAGTCTTTGTGTTTCTGTTCTTGCCTGATGAAAAATTTGCAATTTTTACACTGTCACAGAGCAATCAAAACTGTGATTATGTTTCACAATTTTGACAGCTAGTTTCATGTACTTTAAGTAGTTCTATTCTGTTATAGACAATTTGCTCTTCCCTGGAAAGTTAAGGGAGGACTATACATGCCTCTACTTCCCACTAAGCCCATATGAGAGCAAGCCATAGAGCTGGAATTTCTTGATCCCTGCTCTAAGTGCATTGTGCATAAGAACTTATTTATCCTTCATAATGACTCAGAAAGGAAGGTGCCCTTAGAGCAGATGAGGAAACAGAGCGTCAGAGTGGTAGGTACCTGGTCTGAGGCGACCAGCTGGAAAATGGCAGGCTGAGATTTGAATCAGGTGGTTTGGCACCATATCTTTCCTTCACAGCCCTTCCAAACCTTGGTGTCTTACTTGGTAATAGCAGAACCATACCCAGACTTCCTGATTCCCAGAGTATACCCTTTCTTCCCCACCATCTCCATGTAGGTACAACACAGAACTGAGGTCCATTTGCTGAAGGGAGATGCAGTGATAGGGGGTCCTGTAGATCTGCTATGCAATGGAGGGACAGGGCTGATCTTGGTGGGAGACATGGGGAGGAGAAAGTAAGCTCCTGCTGAGACCTGGGTTCCAGCACCCCTTCATGCCCCAGGGAGCTCTGGCCAGGGAGGAAGATCCAATTTCCAGGCACGGTTGAAACCAGAGCTGGGCTGCCCCCTCCCACTTGCCTCCTGTGTCCCTCCCTGATGTGTGCTGATGTGGAATAGGCCGAGGACACAAGGGGAGGTATTGTTCCTGCCCCCACCTTGCATGACCCAGCTCTTAGCGGAGCGTGGAGGAGTTTGTGTAACTTTCCTGGGGGTTAAGAGCAGGTCAGCACAGGGCTGCAGCTCAGGCTACTCTCCCAGCAAAAGGAGCCTCAGGCTAAACCGGGCGGCCCCGTGGGAACAGCAGCACATACCTGCTGCCCATGCCCTGAAACGAGAGGGCAGCCTGAGCTGCTGGGTGTGAAGATGCAGACCCCAAATCCCCCAGCTGCCCTCCTCCCAGCCTGGGCCTTGGGCACAGAGGCAGATCACAGAAGCCAGGACTGACAGGGAACTGGAGACAGGCAGCCCAATGACCACATTTGACAGATGGGCATAATCAGGCCCGAAGAGGAAATAGGAGCTAACATGAACTGTACACCTTACGGAGTGCCATTCATTCATTCACTCATTCATTCATTTATTGAACAATCACTTGTGGAATGTTAAGTGTGGACACTGAGGGGTTCATTACATTTCTCATTCAGAGGAGGAAATAGAGGCTCAGAGAGGGCAGGGATCTTTCCAAAGTCACACAGCTGGTTTGCATCACATCTACTGAGTGTCAGCCCTAGACTTTCACCTGTGTACCGTACATGCAAATGTGTATTTATATATGGTTCCTAGAAAGTCAGATGAAGGGGGAGCCTTAAGAACTTATCTGACCCATTCTCCTGTCTCCTGGCAAATATGACTGAGTCTGTTCCACTCAGCAATTTATTGGTGTCTATTCTGGGCGAAGTACTTAATTGATTCTCTTCTTCTGGAAAGATTTCCAGGAACCAACCAACCTCCTGTATTGGGGAGTTAGTCCTAATAAGATCTTTCCTCCTTTACTTTAATCCCTTTTCATTTGTCCTACGTAGGATGGGAACATCAGTTGTGTTTCAAGCAAAGTTCTTCCCCACCACAGGGTGAGTGAAGGCTGGAATAAGGTTATGAATATGGAAGTGCAAAGGTGTCTTCACTCCCTGGCATCTGGTGGAGAGTCAGAGCTCAACAGAGACTGCGGGGATGAATTCAACATTTAAGCAGTGTTTCAAAAGTTTACAGATGTTCATAGACACTCTCCTCTCACAAAGCAATCCTGGAAGGCAGGCAGGCAGGCATTTTATCCCCATTTCAAAGATGAGAAAGTCGAGGCTCAGAGAGCATAAGTGGGTTGCTGAGAGCCACAGAGCTCATGAGCAGCAGAGTTGGACCTGCACCCAGGGCTCTTGACTCCCAGTCCACTGCTCTTTCTATGATGCCATGTGATTCAGGTACCTGTGCGTGGTACGAGTGGGCAGGATGGTGTCGTGACAGTGGCAGGTGTGTGTCTCTGGCATTCTTGCAGGGAGGGCAATGCTCAGTTGGGCTGGAGCCGTTTCTTCCTTTCCTGGAGTGGAGGTGGAGGAGGGGCCTCTATCCGGCCAGATGTGTTGGGAGGAAGAATGAGTTCATGGCTTGGGTTAATGATCCCTGCAGCCCACATCACTGGGTGGTGGGAACAGGTGGCCAAAGCCAGGCTGATCGTCCAGGGAATGAGGGTGACTGAGTTAGGGGGCACCAGCTGCGGTCCACTCCTCCCACCCCCAGGGAGATGGGACATGGGGTATCTCATCCCACTATTCCCACCTTGGTTCTAACCCTCATCAGCATTCATCCTGGCCATTACAACTATCTCCTAACTGGTCCCCGGTCCCCAGCCCCATCCAGTCCCAAGCTTCCTCCTTGCTGCTGGCAGAGCTGGGTTTATACAGGTCAAACCTGCTCATGTCACTTCTCTCCAGAGAATCCTTCAAGCCCCTCTCCCCCAAGTGCAGAGCCCAACTCCCAATGAGGCTCTCAGCATTTGGCCCCAACTTACCCTTCTAAACTTGGGTACAGAACTCCCTTTAGGCACCCTGTGCCCTCACAGTAGTTCCCCCCACCTTTGTCCTTGCTCTTCCCTTTACCTGGAATGACCTCCCCCTCAGGCACTGACATTGACCTTTTGCTCTTTTCAACTGGCAACTCAGTTTTTCTCTTGCGACATTTCCCACTTTTTACTTGTGTTTCTGTGCATTTTTATCTCCTGACCTGGACCGTGAGCTCCTCAAGATATAGCTCATTTAGTCCCCTCCGGCCCCGGCACAGCAGTTACTCATGGTAGGGGCTTAGTAGCCTATAGAGGGGTGGGCAGGGGGCAGGAGAGGGGAGTGAAGGCTCCAGAGCCAAGCTGTGCCTGGATTCAAATCCTGCCTCTGCCACTCATTAGCTGTATGACTTAAGCAAGCTGCTTCACACCTGTGCCTCAGTTTCCCTACTGTCAAATGGGGGTAATAGTATCTGCTTCATGGGGTTCTTTGAGGATTACATGAGGTAACAGATGTAAAACATTCAGGACAATACCTGGTACATAGTTAGTATTCAATAGATGTTAGGTATTATTAATAATTTAGTCCTATCAATGGGCTTGACAAGATTTTCTTTTTTTAAAAAAAATTATTTATTTATTTTTGGCTGCATTGGGTCTTCATTGCTGCGTGCGGGCTTTCTCTAGTTGTGGTGAGCAGGGGCTACTCTTCATTGCAGTGCATGCGGTGCAGGCTTCTCATTACGGTGGCTCCTCCTGGTGCAGAGCATGGGCTCTAGGCACGTGAGCTTCAGTAGTGCGGCATGCGGGCTCAGTCGTTGTGGCTTGCGGGCTTATTTGCTCCATAGCATGTGGGATCTTCCCGGACCAGGGCTTGACCCCGTGTCCCCTGCATTGGCAGGCAGATTCTAACCACTGTGCCACCAGGGAAGTCCCGAGATTTTATTTTCAAATGAGAATTTCAAATGGAGACTAAGAATTACAATTTATTGAGCACCCACTAGGTGCCAGTCAGGGTGCTAAGATTTCCACAGGCTTTTCTTCATTTAGTCCTGGCAAAGGATGCTGGGAGGTAGGCAGTGCTCCCATTTTTCATATGAAGGATCTGAGGTTCAGAGATTAAGTGATGGACTTGTGGACACACAGGTAGGAAATGGTGGAGCTGAACTTGAACCCAGATCTGTGTAACTCCGTGCTCTAGCCTTTCTTTCTACTGACTCAGGAATCCAGAGAGAGATCCCTGTGAAGTGGTCCCTTTAAGGAGGCACCCCCTTTGCCGCTCCACAAGGCTCAGCACCCTTCGCAGTCCCTCTCCAAGGCCTATCCCTCCAGCGAGCAGTGGAGCTGGTACTGAGGTCAAGGTGTGGTCTCAGGGACTGGGGAACTTTCCTGAATCTCTCTCTTCTTTTCTCCTTCAGCAGCTGAGCCAGGACTGCCTCTTGGGCTCAGCCTGTTGACTCCAGGCCAATTGCAGATGTCACATCAGGCCTGGATCCCTAGAGGCAGCAGAGTACAGGCAAGGTGCCTATTCCAGGGCCCATCACAAGGGCACCATTGTACCTGTTACCCAGGCCCCAGCTGAGTGATAGAAAGCAGGGGCTCTTTGGAAGCTAACCCACCTGTGCTGGAATCCTGGCTCTGGCAAGCTACTTAAGGGCAAAGGGACTCAGTTTCCCCATATGCAAAATGGGGAAAATAATCCCTATTCCCCAGATTGCTATGAGCATTAGTTAAGATGGGGCTTAGTAGGTGCTCAGTAAACACTAGTTTCCCCCCCCCACTGGAGCTCCCCTAGGACCTTCCTCTGAGGGCCTTGTCTAATGCATTTGAGAAGTAGACCTGCCTAGAAGTCCCCCCACCCCACCCCAGGCAGCAGAAATTGCCTGGGGAGCCTGTCCTGTCCACCTTCGTCCGAGGCCCTGGTCACTTTGGCCTTTCCCTCTAGGTGTGGAGTGGGGAGAGGACTCAGCCTGGTCCTGCCTAGACCACTTTCCTGTCCCTTTGGGGGGGCTTTTAAGTCCCCCCTGCGGATACATGAACCCCAGGCCCTGGGCTGGCTGGGGAAGGAGGTGCACAAGGCCCCAGTCTGCCTGCCCCTTGGCCAAATTCCTGGCATCCCAGCAGGAGCCAACCTTATCCTTGCCTCAGTCAGGTCAAGGGATCCCCCCATCAACCTCAGTGCACCTTAAGGAGGCTCATCTTGGACCCCAGTCAGTGGCTTTATCTGCTCCACTCCCTAGGGCCCCTGTAAGGATGACGTGCTTATGAGAACTTGAAGCTTGGAGAGCATATAACAGACTGCACCACTGGGAAATGCCTGGGCTGGAGCTCAAGTTTACCTAGCTCCAAAGTCCACAGTCTTTCCCCCATACTCCTTGCCTCCCGGGTCCTGGCCCTGGGAGGAAACACTCCCACCTCACCACCTAAGGAAGGAAGCTCCCTCACCACCTAAGTAATGTGGCCTTTGCTTTGAAAGGGCCTTGCTTCTCCTTGCCTAGAATGCACTCCCTTTGCTCTATCCCAGAGAGGGGGAAAGAAAGATGATGAATTCTCTGGGGGGAGGCAGAGAGAGTCTGAAGACCACAGTGGAAGGAATTGGCCACTGAAGCTGAGTGATAACAACAGAGGTGGGCTTGCCCTGGACTGGCCTCACTGTGGCCAAAATCCCCTGGTAAACATGGCAGACCCCAGGAGGGAGCAGGCTGCCTAGAATAGAAGTGAAGGAAAGTAGATTAGGGGGTACTCTTTTGGCTTTAACTGTGAGGGCTTGCTGGGTGTGCTAACCTTGCAACACACAGCATGCATGTCTGTGAAGACTCTTGGTTGCAAGTAAGGGAAAACCCTCCTCAAATAGGCATCAGAAAGTGAAGGGAATTATTTGTTTTCATAATGGAGTAGTTCAGGTATAGGTCTGGCTTCAGGTATAGTTTGATTCAGTGCCCAAATGACATCACCAGAAGTCATCTCTCAATTTGGTTGCCCATGGTTGTCTCCATTCTTCAGCTCCATAAGGTGGCAAAAATAGCTGTGCTGCACTAGGATAGATACCAACTCACTACAATGGAAAGGAAGGCACTTTCCCTTCCCAGAAGCCCCAGCTTTCATTGGCTCTGATTGGTTTATATGCACACCCTGGAATCAATCACTGTGGCTGGAGGTGAGGGTGGGGGACACAAAGATTGAATTAATCCAGAGCCCATCCCTGGAGTTATGGGTGGTACAATCCACTCAAACCCCCTGGGGATGGGGAAGGAGTAGTGTCCCAAAGGGAATTAGGGATTTGGTCCTGAGAAGGGGCAGCAACTGCTGGGCAGTCAACAACAGTGTCCCCCACACCATCTCCCCGAGCAAAGAGAACTCCAGTGCCCATTCAGACAGCCCAGCCTTGGTTCTGAATTCTCCTCTCTGCCCCTCTCCTTTCGTCTCATCTCATTTCACTCCTGAACTTGCAGCTCAGGCTCTGTCTTAGCTCAGGGTCCCTAGAAGCAGAGCCTGAGACAAGGATTTGGGTACACAAGATTTCTTGGGGGTGTGGTCTCAGGAGAAAGGGCGTGAGAGAAGCAGAATTAGGCAAGGGAAAGAGCTAAGCAAGGATGCAGTCTCAGCTTCAGCCTGACCCCGCCCCCCCCAGGGAGCTCTGGAGCATCAACTGCTCCCGAGGTTGTCCCTTCTCGAGGCAGGGAAGCCAGCCTCTTGCGCTCCCCTCCTTCCCCCATGCCGATCACTCAGTGGTTAAGGGCTACCCAGTATGCATGTCCTCTCGGGAGGCAGCTCCCATTCACCAAGGGTGATCCTCCAGAGGTGGGGGCAGCTCAGAGCCATTAGCAGCTAACACTCACAGCAGCAACGAGGGTTTGGGCAGCGTCCACTACAGGCTTTTGCTTGCCCTTCAGACTGAACACTTCGTCCTGTTTCTTCGGCAGCACTCCCTCAGAGACCTCCCTGGGCTAAGTCACCATACTTCTCTGGTTGCTTATAAATGCCTCTCCAAACTTGGTGGACTCCAAGGGCCTCCTACCTTTGACACTGCCCCCAAGGCGGTGCATGGTCCTACCTGGCCCCTGGAGCAGGAACCAACCACAGGTAGGTATCCTGCCCTGGGATGCAGCCTCCTGCAGAAGCAGCATTTATACGGGGCTGCCAGGGAGGAGGGCAGAGTCAGTGGCCTCCTGGTTTCCTCACTCCTCCCTAGTCTGACCTTCATCTGCTACTTCAGCATTGGGATTCCTGGGACATCTCCTGCCCGCCTTCTAGTGAATGCCGTTGAGCCTCTTTCTAGGATGGTCAATTCTGCTGGTCCTTCCAGTTCCCCAGCCCTGGATTCTTCTTTAAGCAGCTGATCCCCTCTGACAAAAGTGGTTCAAGTGAGCTCTCTTAACGGGTGCCAACTGCGTTTGAAGGCCTTACTTGGCCTTGTTTGGGGGCTTGGCTTATCTAGTTTAAGAGCAGCCACCCTATACAAACTTAAAGGACAAGCAACAAATGTTTGCAGAGATAGGACCAACAAGGGGTTAACGCTGTAATCTGCAAAAAGGTTTTACGAATCAATAATTATATATATGAACACTGCAATAAAAAAATTGGTCAAAGGACTTGAACGAGCAATATTATAAAAGAAGGAGTAGGAATCATCAATATTCATATGAGAAGGTGCCTGACCTCACTGGTAATCAAAGAAATTCAAATTAAAGCAGCGATGAGGAATCATTTTTTTTGCTTTTCCAATGGGCAGATATTCCAATGAGGGTGTAGAGAAATAGCCACCTTCGTGCCCTGGTGATGGGACAACAGGAATGTAAAGAGTACATTTCTGGAGGGCAATTTAGAAACCTTGGCAAGCCTGAAACCTTAGAATCTGCAGTTCGACTTCTTGGAATTTATCCTAAGGAAACATAGGAAGATGTGCCCAAGGATGTATGTGCAGTGATGTTTACCTCAGCACTATTTATAATGACGCCCCCCAAAAAAGGATGTGACATAATGACCCATCAGTAGACAACTGGTTAAATCAATTATAGTTCATTCATATAGTAGAATATTATGCAGCCATTAAAAATGATGCACATCCAAAATAAGTCAGAAAGAGAAAGACAAATACCATATGGTATCACTTATATGTGGAATCTAAACTATGGCACAAACGAACCTAGCTGCGAAACAGAAACAGACTCACAGACATAGAGATCAGACTTGTGGTTGCCATGGGGGAGGGAGAGAGGGAGAGAGGGAGGGAGAGAGAGAGGACTGGGGGCTTGGGGTTAGTAGATGCAAACTATTACATTTAGAATGGATAAACAACAAGGTCCTACTGTACAGCACAGGGAACTATATCCAATTGCCTGGGATAAACAACATGGAAAAGAATATTTAAGAAAGGATGTGTATATGAGTAAAACTGAGTCACTTTGCTGTACAGCAGAGATTGGAACAACATTGTAAACCAACTAGACTTCAGTTAAAAATACGATGCACATCTGTGTCCACTGACCTCAGAAAAGCCCCATGATCCTTTAAATTTTAAAAAGTTACAAAATACATAGAGTATGCTTCATCTATGTTGAATTTTATACCTAGGTGTGTAGATAGGCCCAGGAGGTTGTCTGGAAGGATGGTCACCTGTTTCTGGGTGGTAGGAATAGTGGGTTCTGTGGGTTGTGCCTTCTTCGGGTAACCAGTGCCACATGGCCCTCTGGGCTTGCCATTGCCCTGCCTTCTCATTCTGGTGGAACTTAACTCACCCCAGGGTCAGAATGACCGGCTGTGCCCCTTGTATAGGCCCAAGGGGATTGATCATGGGGACCCGAACCAATCTGGATTGTTCTGGAGCTCCTGAGAAAGACTGTGTTACATAACAAAGCTCGCCGACAATTATTGGTGTAAAACAACAACCATTTAGGAATTTGGAGAGCGCACAACTGAAGTGGCTTATCTCTGATCCATGAAGCCCCGGGCCTCAGCTGGGAAGGTGTAGATGACCAGAATGGCTGGAGGCTGGAATCACCTGGAGAGCTCTTCACTCACACGTCTGACACCTAGGATGACTTGAAGGCTGGGCTTAGCTGGAGCTGTTGACAGGAGCAACCTACTCATGGGCTGCACGTGGCTTGGGCTTCTGATAGCATGGCAGCTGGGTTATAAGGGGAGGGGAGAATTTGGAGAATACTTCAAGAGACGAAGGTAAAAGCTGCAAAGCTGCTTCGGTCTCAGCCTCGGAAATCACGCCGGCATCACTTCCGTCACATTCTATTGGTTACTAAAGCCAGCTCATATCCAAGGGGAGGGGAACTAGATTCCACCTCTAGTTGATGGGAAGTGCAAGGTCACATTGCAGAAGAGCAGGTGAGAGGGGAGATAGTGTGGGCTCTTGTGGAAAGGGCAGTCGGCCACAGACAGTCTTTCTTTCCTGCTGGACTCAAAGTTGAGAGATGTGAGATTTGGAATAGCCAGAGCCACCTTGGAACCACAAAAAGGAAGCCTGGGGCTTCCCTCGTGGCACAGTGGTTGAGAGTCCGCCTACCGATGCAGGGGACACGGGTTCGTGCCCCGGTCCGGGAAGATCCCACATGCCGCGGAGCGGCTGGGCCCGTGAGCCATGGCCGCTGAGCCTGCGCGTCCGGAGCCTGTGCTCCACAACGGGAGAGGCCACAACAGTGAGAGGCCCACGTACCGCAAAAAAAAAAAAAAAAAAAAAAAGGAAGCCTGTGCAGGAAGCCACCTTGGACGAGAGCCAAGGGATGTGTGAGAGCCAGAAAGAGAGAGAGACAGAGACACAGAGAGAGGGAATATGAATATGAATATGAAAGGGAGAGAGACCAGGTCCAGAGGGCATCATGTGAAGCCAGCCCCACCCCTGGCTTCTCAGTCTCAGGAGCCAATAATCCCCTTATGCTTAATCCAGTTTGAGCTGGTTTTCTATCTCTTGTAGAAGAAATGGTCCTAATCAATATAAAGGGATTTTACAAGAATAGTACTCCCTCTTCTTAATACTTTTTCATATGGTTGAATTTTCTACAATGAGTTTGTCACGTTTTCAGTGTTTAAAAAATTAAACAGCCATTTGTGAGTCACCAATGGCAGCTACCACGACTTTAATAACCTCCCATTTTGATCGATCGGAAGACTAACATCCTTTGCCTTCCATGATCTTTTGTTTGTCGGAGTGCAACACCCACACTCCCATCCCACCATCCGTCGCTAATTCCTCAGTGTTCTCTGAGCTTCAAGCACCTTCCAGCTATCCCATCCACTGTACGGTTAACTGGTGGGAGGGTTCTGCTACAGCATGGTTCCTGGCCCCCAGGATTCCTCAGTCCAGGTAGGAGACAGAGGCAGGCAGAATCATTCTAATCAAGGGCTCTGCGTGCTAGGATGGAAGTACAATGTGCTGTGGGAGGAGATGGAGAAAAAGGCGGAAATTCTTACCAAAATGGAGATGAAGGGGGCATTCCAGGCAGAGAGACCAGCTTGAGCCTGGTAGTGAGATCATACGATGTATGGTTCACATGACACAAAGCAAGTGACGGCAAAATAGGGAGCATGATATGGGGGCTTCAGGGGAGACTTAGATGACTGGTTGGAACCTAAGCTGGGAGGGCCTTGAATGCCAGGATAAGGAGTTTTAGCTTTATCCTGAAGATAATGGGAGACCCTGGAGAGATTTAAACAGACAAGTGTCATGATCAGATTTTGAGATGGGATGGTAGCTCTGATGAAGGTGTGGCTAACAGATGAGAGAGGCCTGAGACCAGGGAAGCAGCCATTGCAATAGTCTAAGTGATCAGTAGTGAGAGCCTAAGTCGCCTTGCATCCTTGTAGCTAGTCTGTCCAAGCCTCACCAAAGAGCAGGCCTTCCTTGCTGCCTATGCCCAGATCCTGGGTTGGGGGAGAGAAGGCATTCTGGTGTCCTCCAGAATCACACTGACCTTGAGACCTCATCCTGCCCAAGCTGCCTCCATACAGTTTCCCCACTCTACCCAGATCCTGGTTCTAGGTAGGGTGTGTGAGAAGCAGGGGGTGTTTGTATCTACCCTCGTTCAATCCACCTGACTGAGGAATACCCGGACTGGAGGCAAGTCTTCAAATCACAAAAGGTGAAAACAATAAAGACAAGAACAATGATCACGTACTGCAAGACGGTGTAAACACTTGACAGGGATTATCCCATTTCCCCCTCTTGGTAAGCCCCTGAGGCAGGCCCCAGCACCCTGTCCACTTCACAGATGAGAACATGGAGCCTCTGAGTCAATGCAATAGCCACTCACACTGGAGGCGCCCAGGCCAGGGCACTGCCTGAAGATTCTACCCCAGCAGCTCTGAGGTCCTTGGTCTTCACAAGTGGAATGCAGTGGCCCACTTTCTCCTGCCGCTCATCTGTCCAAGATCAACAAGGATGTCCCCTCTTCTAGGCAGCCCCCGACCACCCTGGTTCCATCCCCACCCATGCCAGTGGGGACAGGTTTCCTGCTCCCTTTCCACTGCCCCAGCATACATCTCACCACACTAATGGTTTGCTTGTCTGAACTACGGGGCCAACTTCCCGAGGATAAGCAGGCAGCTCTCACTCACCCTGTGGTCAGCACCCACCCAGAGCAGACTCACAGTAAGGGGTCAGACGTTGAAGGGAGGGGTAGGAGGTGCCCCCACTTCCCCACCAGAAGGCGATGGGGCCTTCTGGCTCTCCAGAGGGCTGGGCTGCCTCCCCTGACTCCCCTGAAACCTTCCCCACCCCTGCACGGAGGACCAAGGAGGGTCTTTCCGAAGTTATGTGTCCTCCATCATTACTACTGCTCCCCACCCCTTGCCGTTTCTTTTCCAGATAAGGGTTCAAGTTCAAGGACTGCTGATAACCTCTAAATGGAGAGAGGCTGGTCCCGGCTCAAGTCTCATATCCCGGGGTGCCCAACCCATGACCAACCCGGAAAAAAATGAGAGAGTAAGAGGGAAAGGGACGAGCTGGAGGCAGATGAAGAAGCGAGAGAGCAAAGCGTCTTCTCCTTTGGAGCCTCTTTGGAGTCAGGGATGTGGAGAAGCAGGGGAGGAATCGGCGCAGCCTTTAGCAGACAAAATTGAGCAGTTGTGGCGTGCGGCAGCCTGTGGTACTTAAACACAATAGCTGATCTAATCGCCAGCCTCATTCTCTGGGAAGCTTTTTGCTGCATTTTAGCACAGAAAAGTGTTGCCTTTCTCTCTTTTGTGGCTCGATCTGCTATTTAAGAAAGCAAAAAAAAAAAAAAAAAATCAATATGCCTTCTCTGGCTTTCAGTCTTTTTCCCCCAAAAGGTGTTTCTTTGGGGAAGGGGGAAAGGTGGGGGGGGGGGTCGAGGAGTGTTTTTGTCATTCATAAGCCATGGTGACAAATCCTTGACACCATCCGCAGTTCCTATCGATCAGCCCCATTCGCGGCACCAGAGGACAAATAGAAATCATTCGTCTGTCTTGGCTCCCAAACAGCCCAAGACAAAGGGCTCGGCTGGCAATCAGCAGCTGGAGGTATTAGCAGTGGGTCAAGTTCGGAGGTCAGAGGTCAAACAGGTTGTCATCAGTTTCTCACAGCTATCAGAGCAAGGACAGGGGAGGGGCCCAGTAAAACCCACCAACAACACAGCTGGCTCTTATTAGCCAAATCCTGCCTCCCTGTAAAGAGAGATGGGCCAGTCGGGTCCACAGCTACCCCAGGGACACCCCAGGGTGCCGGGTTTCATTGTGCAGCGGCAGGGCCAGGGGGTGGCGAGGGGCTAGGAAGAAAAGAAGTGAGATCTGAGCCCTGCCTTCCACTATTCATCCTTTCCACTCTCCCCGGGGAAACCCTGAGTTATTCTGTCCTGGGCCCTGAAAGAGACAGAGGGAAAGACCTTGGGTTTCTTTGGGAGTCTGAGCAAGCGAGTTAATCCTGTAAAATTGGAAGTGGCTTAGATGGCCTGGGAAACAGGGGATGCAGCCAGGGGATCCTTGAGTAATTTTAAGTCCCTGATTACACACCACCTGTTTTGGTTTCTCCTCCCACCCTTGGGAGGAGGAGACCCAACTCTTAGGGCAATTAATGTAGAGAAACATACGAACGATGAGCGTGACAAATCCAGCCTCAGGGGAGTGATACATTGGGTGGTGACTCAGGAGGGCAGGAGAAGCACGACAAATAGGATGGCCGCTAACAACCCTTCTCACTGAGCACTCAACACCAAGGCTCTGGGCCTACTGCAGAGGTGATCTCACTTAAGCACCATCGAGAGCCCTGTCAGGGCTTATTGGTGCAATTTTACAGATGGGGAGACTGAGACTCAGAGAGATTAGATCACCAGTCCCAGCACATACCTGAGAAGTAGATCTCCAGGAAACAAGGGTAGAGGCACCTTTGATGGGGTATATTCTCAGTGAACAGGAGTCCGCCTGATAGGAATATGGTGAGAGCTCTGGATCCCTGGTCTTGTCAGCTGCTCCTTTGGCATGACCCCAAATGCCCAAGGACTGTATTGTCTTACAAGGATGAAAGGACCCAGAACTGGAACTTGCAGCCTCAAAGAGGACCCCCACTCAGGAAGGGAAAGGTGATGTGCATGTAGAGCTGATCGTTGTGAGCCCAGGCTGGACTGCAGGACTTGACTCCACCAATCAGGTGGTGAAGCCAGCTCTCAGGAGCCTTCTAATCAGGTAACAAGAAGGATGATCCTTTCCAGTGCTACAGAGAGACAGGAATGGGCGGGTTTAGTGCCTGCCACTCAGAGGAGTCTGCTGGAACAGGGGCCATTCCCGAGTCCAGGGGTCTCCAGCAGAGACCTTGGAGTGTTTGAAAGAAACCTCAATGATCCATGGGGTAAACAGTCCTTCTGAAACAGAAGACCTTAAAAATAACTAAGGGCTTTGTCTATAAAAGGGTAGCATGAAGGGTCTACAAATCTGCACATGGGATAAAAGTGCATAGAACTAAATACACACACCCAACTGGCAAAATCTGAATAGGGTCAATGGATTGTGCCAATGTCGGTCTCCTGGTTGTGATATTGTACTATGATTATGCTAGATGCTACCATTGGGGGAAACCGGAGGAAGGTACATGAGATCTCTCTGTATTATTTCTTACAACTGTGTGTGAATCTACAATTATCTCAAAAGGAGAAAAGGTATAAAGGCAAAAAATAAGAAGCATTCTGTTCCCTTAACAGAGTTCTAGTCTCTGCTGCTTGACAAAGAGACAGGGAAAAGCCGAGGGAGGAAAGAAACAAGCCCTTGATCCATGAGCTCTCTCAATGTAGAAGACAGAGAAGAATGACCCACATTATCTTTAATCACACATTATTATCCCATTTTTTTGGAGGGGAAAACTGAGGCTCAGTGTTGTGTACTCATTTGGTCTGAGGCCACACTGGCTGAGCAGGCATCTCAGTCCCGGTCCGCTGATTCCAAATCCTGGGTGCTTTCCACCACATCACCAGGTTGGTAGTGTTCCTATTCCCAGAGTCACAGAAAGTGTGCTCTCCACAGGTAGGCTTAGCCCAAGAAGAAAAATGTGTCACTTCCATCAAGTATCCATTAAGTACATTGCCACCAAGAGTATGGAGTTTTTTAAAAGGAGAATAAAACAAGACCCCTGTCCTCAAGAATCTATGGTTGTGTACAGGAGACCAGTGCACCTAGGGATGGGCTGGACTTTCATAAGATCAACACAGGGTCAGAGAAGGGGACATCTGTGGGGAGTGGACACATAGGGAGGGCCTCTTGAAAAGGGCAACTATGTCTTTTTTTCCTAGTTTGTTTTTTTTTTTTTTTTTTTTTTTGCGTTATGCGGGCCTCTCACTGTTGTGGCCTCTCCCGTTACGGAGCACAGGCTCCGGACGCGCAGGCTCAGCGGCCATGGCTCACGGGCCCAGCCGCTCCGCGGCATGTGGGAGCTTCCCGGACCGGGGCACGAACCCGTATCCCCTGCATTGGCAGGAGGACTCTCAACCACTGCGCCACCAGGGAAGCCCCTCCTGGCTCATTTTTTTTTAATTTATTTATTTTATTTATCTATTATTTTTGGCTGCGTTGGGTCTTCGTTGCTGCATGCAGCTTTCTCTAGTTGCGGCAAGCGGGGGCTACTCTGCATTGTGGCGCGTGGGCTTCTCATTACAGTGGCTTCTCTCGCTGCGGAGCACGGGATCTAGGCGCACAGGCTTCAGTAGTTGTGGCTTGCGGGCTAGAGCGCAAGCTCAGTAGTTGTGGCACACAGGCTTAGTTTCTCCGTGGCATGTGGGATCTTCCCAGACCAGGGCTCAAACCCGTGTCCCCTGCATTGGCAGGCGGATTCTTAACCACTGTGCCACCAGGGAAGCCCCTCCTGTTTCATTTTTATTCTTTCAAAGATTCTGATCTTCTAATCTGCACTGTCCCTTTTACCTTTGTTCCCTAGTGTTTTGGAAAAGTTTTTATTCCATTACCGGTTAACTTTAAAGTTTTGTTTAACAATTCTTTAACTTGTAACCATTTAATATTTTTATTTTGAGATCCTTAAACTATAAAGAAATTAAGAAAAATATAACCAACATCTGTCTTCCCACCATCCATCATTAGTGTGCCAGTCACCAATGTATTGCTCTTACCTCCAAATCCATCACTGTTTGCCCTGCTCGGTGATACTGGAGCTGGGCCCTGTAAACACTTTTCTTTTATCAGCTGGCATGATGTTAGGCTTTATGAGTAGAGGGCCCTGGAGGTGCACTGCAAGGCATAGCAGAGGAAGGGGCTTCTCTTCCTGGTTCCTGTGTGCAATTCTTCCTCCCACGGCAGAGCTGCTAGCAGCATATGGGAGACCCAGTGGTGCTCACCCTCCAGCAGGTTACAGTGGCACCCCTGTGGGCAGCTTCCTGGTTGCCAGCTGTGGGCCAGCTCTGGCTGAAGCACCTCAGTGAACTCTGTGGGGTCCCTCTTGAGTCTGAACCTGAGTCTTGGGTTGGGGGGGCCCTCTTCCAAGTGTTTACATTATTTGGCCACTTGTGAACAATTGTGTAGTATGCATCCTGTGTATACACACACCAGAATCCTCCAGGGAACATACCTAGAAATTGAATTTTCTGAATAGGTCTTAGAGTATGTACATTTAAAAATGTTATTAGATGCTGTTTATTTGCTCTCCAAGTGGCAGTATTTACACTTCCACCAGCCCTGTATTACAGTATTATTTTCCTTACATCCTCACCAATGCTTTATAGTGTTAGACCTCTTAATGTTTCCCAATCTAATGGGTGAAAAATTGTATCTCATTTTCTTTTCACAGCTTTAGTGGCTATTTGAATATCCTCCTCTGTGAATTGTCTGTTCATATTGTTTCTCTACTTTTCTGTTAGGTTATCTTTTTCTTACAGATTATAGGAATTCTTTGTACATTCTGATAGATACATTATATATTGCAAATATCTCACAGTAAATTGCCCACCTTTTAATCTTGCTTGTGGTATATTTTGCCTTAGACAAGATATAATTTTAATAAAGTTAAATAAATCTATTTTTTATTTTATAGGTTGTTCTTAGGTTGTTCTTGTTTGAGAAATCTTTCTCCATCCTGGTTATGAAAAATATTTTCCTCTAATTGATTTTCATAGTTCACTAAAACATCTACATTTTATTTTTGTGAGTGACGTGTTACAGCTCTATTATCACATAGTCTTTCTTTTCCCTAGTGATTAGTGGTGATATCTCTAACACTGCCATTTTCCTATATATAGAAATGAATATGTTCCTGGGCTCTCTATTCTGTTTTATGGGTTTATTATCTATGCCTGTGTTAATTAGGATTAAAAAAAAACAAGCTGATATAAGAAGAGTCCCAACAATTTTGTGACTTAAAGAACAAGGTGTATATTTTATGTACATAATAGTCCAAGGTGGGCTCTGCTCCATGGAGCCATTCAGAAACTCATGCTTTTTCCATCTTGAGCCTCAATCATTCCCTGTTGATATCTGGGTCACTGCCACATATGGGTTCCAGTCTAAGGGAAGGAAGAAGAGCATGGAGAAAACCTTCCTGCTGCTTTAAAAATTGTAGCCCAGAAGGGGAACATATCACTTCTGCTCAGATTCCATTGATGACAACGTTTTCTCATAGCCTCACCTAACTATAAGAAGGACTGGGAAAAGCAGTGGCCATCTAGGCCACCATGTGTCTAACTACCACTCTATGAGCATGCAAAATGGGAAAAGTGGAATTGGGTGGACAGCTATCATCTCCATCACAAACCTTGACCGATGTTACACTGATTTAATTACTATTCTGTCCTGTTAGTAGCTCCCTTCACGCTGGCAAACGGCTATCAGGGCTCCAAGCGTCCTATCCTTACGCACTGCTGGCTAGCCATCTATTGCGTCATTATGAATTACCCTAAAAGGTAGTGGTTTAAACAGTAAACCTACAAGTGAAGATGACGGAGCAGAAAGACGGCATCACTCAGCCTTTGAATGAACTAATCCTGCCACAGAACATCTTATTACAGAGATAATAAATCCCCTTAAGGTTGAAGCTAATTTGATCAGGGTTTTCTGTAACTTAGTAGCTGAAAGTAACCTACATGATACATATTTTATATTTTTAAATACCTGCTGTATCACTCAGAATGAACTCAGTTATGCTACAATGATAACCAGCAAAATCCCAGTAGTTTAAAACAGTAAAGGCTTTTTTCTCTCTTATACTACCAGTCCATCACAGGTTGGCTAGGGGCTCTGCCTATGACACGCTCACTCTAGTCTACCAGCTATTGGAGCAGCCAATATCTGAAATGGTGGTGGTTGCCGTGGTAGAGAGAAGGAAAGCACTAGGTGGTTTTGTGCCAATAATTAAATGTTCTACCTTGGAAGTGACACAGATCACTTTAGCTCACGACTCATTGGCCCCATGTAACCAAAAGGGACCAGGAATTCTAGTCCTACCATGTGCCAAAGCACTGGGAATATCTAGTGAACAGCACTAACAACCATGACATACACTTAAGGTTATAAAATTTCCTCTAAATACTGCTTTAACTGCTCCTTACAATTTTTACATTGTACTTTCATTATCATTCTTAAATAAACGTTTGATTTTAGAGTAGTTTTAGATTTACAAAAAAATTGTGAAGATGGTACCTAGAGTGTTCCCCTATACCCCACACCCAAATTTCTCTATGTTAATATCTTACATTTAGTGAGTTACATTTGTCACTATCAATGGATCACTATTGATACGTTATTATAAACTAAACTCCACACTTCATTCAGCTTTCCTTAGTTTTTAACCTAAGGATCCCATCGAGGATACCATATTACATTAATCATCATGTCTCCTCAAGCTCCATTTGGCTGTGACAGTTTCTCAGGCTTCTCTTGTTTTTCATGACCTTGACAGTTTTTTGTTGTTTTTTTTTTTTTGTGGTACACGGGCCTCTCACTGTTGTGGCCTCTCCCGTTGTGGAGCACAGGCTCCGGACGCGCAGGCTCAGCGGCCATGGCTCACGGGCCCAGCCGCTCCGCGGCATGTGGGATCTTCCCGGACCGGGGCACGAACCCATGTCCCCTGCATCGGCAGGTGGACTCTCAACCACTGCACCACTAGGGAAGCCCCCGACCATGATAGTTTTAAGAGTATTGGTCAGGTATTTTGTAGAATGTTCCTCAACTGGGATTCGTCTGATGTTTTTTCTCATGATTAGACTGGAGTTATAGGTTTTTGAGAGGGAGACCATAGAGATAAAGTGCTATTCTCATCACGTCATACCAAGGGTACATACTATCAACATGATGTATCACTGTTGATGTTGACCTTGATCACCTGGTTGATCAGGGCCCATCCAACCTCCCCCAGAGGCACCTGGCTTGTCAGATTCTTGTAAAGTTGCTCTTTCGTCTCCTTTCCACACTGGACTGTGTGGAAGGAAGTCACTATGCATAGCCCACACTTAAGGAGAGAGGAGTTATGCTCCATCTCACTGAGGGCAGAGTATCAACATAAATTATTTAGAATTTTTCTACACAGATTTTTCTATTCTCCCTATTTATTCAACCATATATTTCTATCAGTACAGACTCATGGATGTTTGCTTACTGTGGATTATAATCCAATACCACGGGGGTTTTTTGGGTTTTGTTTTTGTTTGTTTGTTTGTTTTGTTTTTTTCTCAAATTGTTCCAGCTTTGGCCACTGGGAGCTCTCAGTTGGCTCCTATGTCTCCTGAACAAACATCCATCAATGTGAGTTGTTTCATATTTGAGCACTTTCTTACTTTCTGGCAAAACAAAATGCTCTAGGATCATCTTGTATATTTCCTGCCCTAGTCCTAGAATCAGTCATGTCTCTAAGGAACTCTGGTTCCTTTCACTGAAGAATGGTATTAGAAACCAAGATCTGAGTACTAGGTGTGATCATTGCTACCAGGGTCATTGTTTCTAGGTCCTCTCAGCTGGCAGAGCAAGGAAATATACGTGTGTATACTAACTCATGTATGCATGCATATCTATATAAGATTCTATATGTAACCATCTGTATCTTTTGTTTATTTATTTACGGCTGCATTGGGTCTTCGTTGCTGCACATGGGCTTTCTCTAGTTGCCACAAGTGGGGGTTACTCTTCGTTGCAGTGCACGGACTCAGTAGTTGTGGCTCACGGGCTCTAGAGTGCAGGCTCAGTAGTTGTGGCACACGGGCTTAGCTGCTCCACGGCATGTGGGATCTTTCCGGACCAGGGCTCAAACCCGTGTCCCCTGCATTGGTAGGTGGATTCTCAACCACTGCGCCACCAGGGAAGTCCTGTATCTATCTTAAACTAAACATAAATCCATTCTGATGTCTCCAACTCTAATCCATCACCACATGGCTCATTCTAGCCTCAATCTCTTGCTCATCCATAACTTCCCACTACAATAGTGAGAAACCCATCCATTAACTTAAATGTCTGAGTCCAGTGTACACATACAGTGGTTCAGAATTGTTCAGAATTAACCCTTTAATTATCATTTAATTTTAACTAATTAATTTTCATTGATTTAATCTTTTTTATTGGGGTATAATTGTTTTACAAAGTTGTGTTAGTTTCTACTGTACAGCGAAGTGAAGTAGAGTTCCCTGTGCTATACAGCAGGTTCTCATAAAAGGGAACAAAATTGGGTCACTTGTAGAGACATGGATGGACCTAGAGACTGTCATACAGGGTGAAGTAAGTCAGAAAGAGAAAAACAAATATCGTATATTAATGCATATATGTGGAATCATTGATTTAATCTCTAACCACAAATTATTTAGAAGTTTGGCTTTCAGTTTCAAAACACAGAAGGTCTAGACAGATCTCTTTCTATGGTTGATTTCTAATCTTCTTGCATGCGGTCTGGAAACATGTTCCGTGTAATGTTGATTCTCTGGAATGTTTTGAGACTTCCTCTAGGATCTAATATATGTTCAATTTTGGTAACAGGTGCATATGTGATTGGAAAAAATGTATAAATTTTGGTACCTCTATGCCATTAAAAACATCATTATGAAAATGTAGAAAGTATGCAAATGTTCGTGATAATATGGAATGAAAAAGAAAAGAACGCTAAACACATGCTATATTTGCAGCCATGTAAACTATTCAGGCATAAAAACAAAGACTGGAAAAGAATAAGCAAAAATGAAAATAAGTATCAACAAATAGTGGGGGGATTCTAAGTACATTTTTTTCTCTTCTAAAAAGAGTATTTAATGTTGTTTTATTGTTTCTATAATTTATAAAACTCTAAAAAAATCATCCCGGAAGACACTGGTTTGATAAATTAACAAAGGATCAAGAGTATTTTATTCTACAGACATTTTTTGAGCTCCTGCTATGTGTTGAGCACCATGCAGGATCCTAGCGATCCAGGAATGAGAAGTCAAGGTCACTTTCTTTAGAGACTCTTAGACCAAGAGGGGCACACTAGGCATAAGTAATTCGTACATGAGGCAGAGAGTGAACGGTCCCAAAGAGGTCCAGACACAGTACAGCTGGGAGACAGAAACGGGAGAAATTAATTTAGATTCGGCAGGGAAGATGAGGTATGCAATGTCCTTGGGGGACCAGTGGGAACCAGAGAGGATTTCAAAGCTCTGTGTGTGGACACTGGGATGGACCACAGGCAAAGGTGAGACCTTGAATAATAATAAAATTTGATGTTTGTATAGACTGTAACTTACAGAATCTTCCAACACACACACACACACAGACACACACACACAATCTCATTGCTAGTATCCTATCTTTATGCTCTTTATCCTGTGAGGCAGATATTGCTATTTTTATGCCCATTTTTTTACAGAGTTGGAAACTGAGGTTCAGAGAGGGGAAGCAGCTTGTCCAAGGTTACACAACTAGTAAGTGACAGAGCCAGGACTCAGATCCTAGTTTTCTAGTTCCAGGTAAAGATTCCTTCATGTAAAGCCGTCTTAGAAAATAACTCCTTTGCAGTACACTTAGAAAGAGGCATAAAAATGGCTCAGCAATGCTGTCCCCCCCAGCGAGAAAGGATATTATCAAATGTCTTCTCAAGGAGAAGCTACTGTGAAAACAGACATTGAGAGTCACACGAGGTGGGCAGCTGAGCAGAGATAAGACCTAGTTGGGTGTTTTGTGGAATTAGACTCTTGTTCTTTGTTGACCACAGAAGGGGCCCATCCAACCCCCGCAGAGGCACCAACCCATAGTGGTGAGAGCTCAGAGCCACTAGCAGCCATGGAGCCAGGCCAGGGGTTCAAGTTGGGTTACCGTTCCATATCCAGTTGAAAAATGGTGTATACATTTTGGTATATCAGTGTATTAAAAGGATCATTTGAAACATCATGAGACTTGACAGATGAAAAAGTTGCCCAGAAGAAGAGCATTCCAAGCTGAGGGAGGAGAGTGTGTGAAGGCCTTGGGCTAGAAAGGAGCTGAAGACTTTGGAGGATTGGAAGCCTAAAGCTGGCCGTGGGGCTGGAGCCAGAGAGAGGTGACTGTGGTGGGGAGAAGAAGGCACAGGCCAAGTAATAAATAAAATAGAAATGCGTATATGTGCAGAATCTAAAAAATAATACAAATGAATCTATATACAAAGCAGAAACAGACTCACAGTAAACAAACTTATGGTTACCAAAGGGGAAAGAGGGGGGGAGGGTAAATTAGGAGTATGGGATTAACAGATACAAACTACTAAAATAGATAAGCAACAAGGATTTACTGTGTAGTACAGGGGACTCTACTCAATATCTTGTAATAACCTACAATGGAAAAGAATCTGATATATATATCTAGATATATATAAAACAATCATTTTGCTGTACACCTGAAACTAACACATTTCTTAAAAAAAGAAATGCGTATAAGTGAATAAGAACCGAAATGCATTACAAGAGCCGATTGTCACCTCCAGGCTCCTACCCGCTTCCTCCCAAAAGTTCCGTGCAGCATACAGACTTCATTCTGAACCGATTTGGAGTCAGAAAGACAACTCAGAGGGCCAGCGCACCCTGCATTCCCCGAGTCCCCACTGCCATGCTGGATTCCTGGTGCCTGGCCTCAGCCCCAAGATCCTCACCTGGGGTTGATATCAAGGTCAGAGTTCAGGGGAAATAATGGCTGGAAGGCCTGCCTCATAACAGGTGTGCACATGGGACTTCCCTGGTGGCACAGTGGTTCAGACTCCATGCTCCCAGTGCAGGCGGCCAGGGTTCGATCCCTGCTCAGGGAGCTAGATCCCGCATGCCCCAACTAAGAGTTCGCATGCTGCAACTAAGGAGCCCGCCTGCCACAACTAAGACCCAGCGCAACCAAATAAATAACTATATTTTTTAAAAAAACAACAGATGTGCACAACGCCAGTGCCCTGCTTCTGTCCTCCTTCTCTACACTCTTTCAGCCCATTTGTGGCGCTCCTCAGCTGCAGTGTGCCGATGCCTGGGTGCGAATCCCATCACTCTCAGTTAGCTGTCCCTGGGCTGTGACTCCGGGTGCACCAGTGTCTGCACCTGTGAAAATGAGGACAATCGCTCCATCCACCTCGAGCTGCGGGGGAGGGGAGGGGGTAAGTAAGATAATAAGGTACTTTACATACCTGGCATTGAGTTGAGCCTGGCACATAATAAGCACTCAATAAACGTGGTGTTATTTCTACCCCACTACCGTGGCTGGGTGAATGATAACCAGGACGGACAGGGACAGGACGGTTGCGGGCCTTTGCGGGTGCGTCCCTCCCGCCCCGCCCCACCCCGCCGCCCCATCCCTCCGACCTGGCCAAGGGCAGCACCAAGGGCGGACGCCCAGGCAGCAGCTGCCCGGGGCGGAGCTCCACCCCCAACCTCTGTCGTCTCACGGATCCTCCCGAGCATCCAACTTCATTTCCACTTCAATTTTATCAGCGGCCGGGGAGCCGAGCGGGAGATAGGAGACTGGCCCTGACACGAATTAGCCCGGAGATTGCCGGATACGCTGGCCCGGGCTCTGGCGCGCGCTCGCCTCCCTCGCCTCTCCTTTGTGTCGCCTTGCGGCTCCCGCCCAACGCCCTCACTCCGGCTGCGCCGGCCCCGGGGCCAGCGAGCTTGTTTGCATTTGGCCATGTTTACCAGACCGAGGCGGGCGGCGGCGCGGGCCTCCCACCCCCGCAGGGCCAGGCAAGGGCACCCTGGGGCCGTCAGGGCGCGCAGGGGCCTCGCTGCTCCTCCCCAAGCCCCTCACCTTCCCAGGGGCGGGGAGCGCCTGGGAGCCCAGGGGAGTGCGTCCGGTGGGGACGTCCTACCGGGGGACCTGTCTCTGTGTAGGGACTCGTAAACACCATCCTATTGAGTCTGCCCAAGAACCCTGAGAAATAAAGAGATAAAGGGAAACTGAGGCTCAGAGAAGCAACGGTACTCGCCCAAGGTCACACTGTGCTTAAGGGGTCCGGCCAAGATTTGGACTCAAATTTGTTCCTTCCAGGAGCCTTGGTGAGGGGGGGTCTGTCATATTTACACAATCGGTATTCCGCCTTTTCCTACTGCACAAGTCACAGGAATTAATTATTCCCCCAATTTACTGCAAGAGAGTTAGGCCCTATAAGATGGAGACAAAAGAGGCTCTGGGGTTTCCAAAAGGGGATAGGGTAATGACTTCCTTCTGCTTCTTCTGCCCTCAGGTGCCCCCACCGCGATACACCCCCTCCCAAGATCCCTCCCCACTTTACCCTACAATCCCCACCCTCACTCCCAGCTCGACCCAGAGAAACCACTTTGCTCTGTTCCAGCCAGGAACTGGCCTCTGGGACCCAGGGGGTCTCTCCCCAGACCATCCCCAGGCCCTGGGGGAGGGGAGGCGAGCCCTAACGGGCTCCCCACCTCTGTTTCCGGGGTGCTGCTGGGGAAAATTTATGACCCTCTCAGGTTTGGGAACTGTTCCCACACTAAAAAGAAAGAAGAAAGAGAGAAAGAAATGATTTTAATTTTTTTTAGGTCCAGAAATGAAGCAGAAGTGAGTAAATTTTAATGAAACGGTGCAAAAATGACATCATTTACTCAGAAATCATTAATTTGTCAGCATTAATATTTCAGCTACAACATTGCCTGTCATTTTGTGCCTGCAATGACTGATAAATCTATAAGAGCGCGCTGCTAATTTACTGAATATTTATGTGCAGTGTCATTTGCAGAGGAAAGATGGAATTTATTTCATGCCGAGTTCTGCAGGAGAACATTCCCCACAAACCTTCACCCTGGTGGGTGGGGGAGGGCAAGGGGAGATTCCAAACTTCCTGGAAAACTGATGACAAGATGGGGACAAAGAGGGCCCCAGGGCTCAGCCCCCCTCTCCGCCCCCACCCCCTCCCCAGCTCCAGCACACCCGGGAGGGCCCATCTTGCTTTCGCTCTGATGGTTTAAAGGCACTTTGGGGACACCCTTCCCTCCCCAATCCTGGCAAGTCCAAATTTTACTGTCAAATGTTCCTGCTCCCAGGAAGCCACCCTGGATTGTGCCGCCCCTGCACTACCGTGAGGTGGGACCACTGTTCAGTGGGTGTGGGACTGGCCCTTAGTAGAGAGGATGGCAGGGCAGGTGGGCTTGAGGTCCTGGGTGAGTTATCAGAAGAGGGCATCAGAGAAGAGGTCAGCTGCTGGGTGTGGGATTCAGGCAGGCTGAATTCCGACTCCGGCTCTATGAATGGTCTCAGAAATCTGGGTCTCAGCGTGCTCATGTGGAACGTGGGGACACTACCAGTACTTGTTCCTGGAGAGTCTGGGGATTGACAGACCTAGTGCAAGGAAAGCTTCTTAGCAGAGGACTTCGGGAAACATTAGCTGCTGCCTTTGTTGAAGGAATCACCACCACGGTCCCTGCTCCTGAAGTGTCCCTTTCCCGGGTCTGTTTCTCCAGATGGGAAGTAGGGGGCCCTGAGACCCCATCCCCAAGGGTCCTGAGAGGGACATGACCTTGCTCCTTGTTCCTGAATGTGGGTCTGGCTCCGTCGACCTCAAAGGAGAGCCCATCCCCTCTCCCCACTCCCTCCTCATTTCCACATGCTTGAGTGACCAAGAATTCCGGAGGATCTATCCAGAAGCAGCTTCATGGAAGCATCCAGCTCGTGTTCCCCCCGGCCCTGGGAGCTGTTTGGGGAAAGGATGGCTGTCCTTCGAAATGCCTCCATTTTACAGAGACCAAAATCAAGGCTCTGAGAGGGGCAGCCGAGCCCGATGACCCCTCACCCCCACTTCCCCATCCCCCATCCCAACAGGAGCACAAATCACCAGCCTTCAAGGCTGGCACAATTTTGCTCAATTTCCTGCCTGAATGGCACAGGGTCTGACCCTCTGCAGGTGCTCAGGAAATGTTCGTGGAATCGATAAAGAGCAGCTAAATCTCCCATCTCCTGAGAGCGTTGTCTCCTCCTCCCTCGTGCTCCCCACACTCCAGCAGGGGTGGGCTCCCATGGTGGTGGCGGTGTCCTCCTCTGTAAGGCCTCTCCAGTCGTTCCTTTTTCTTCTTTGCTGCTGCCGCTGCTCCAGTAGCATCCCCCATTAAGTCTTCCCCGGACCACTGCGATAGTCTGCACCCGGCCCTGCCTGCCTCCCTTTTCCTACTGCCACGAGGTCAGCACGGGGCTTGGTAAAGAGCAGCCCTGAGACTGCCAGTCAAAGGGCTCCAGTGGCTCCCGCTGCCTGGGGATGGCATTCAGCGCGCCCTCCCAGGTCCTTCAGGCCTGCTCCTCTCCGCTCTCACAGACCCACCCACTGCTTAATATACACACCCTGTGTTTTCCGGTCTCCAAGGCTTTGTTGACCCTTCTGCCGGATATCCCTCCATTCCTCGCAGCCAAATCCCACTGTCCTTGCAAGCCCCATCACTACCAGGAAAGCTCTAGAAAGTTTCCCGATCCCCTCAGAAGAATTCCTCCTTATTCCAGCAGGGCCGAGGGGCAGGGAGCCACGTTTCCTTCCAAGAGGGTCCTGGTGTGGGAGAACCTCTCAGCTAGAGGAGGAGAGGGGCGCCCACTGTCTGAATCCAGGGGAGAACGCTGGATTGGTGGCCAGGGGACGTGGGCTCTCGTACATACAGATGAACACTGTGTGGCCTTGACCTTCCCATACTCTATGAAATGGGCTGGTCCAGCTCTCTCCCGTCCATATGAATCGGTCATGTCCACAGCTGCATCCTGGCACCAAGCATCGTGCCAGGCAGACAGCAACTACTCAGGAGATACCGGCTGAATGCCCTCCGTGCCGAAGTTCTGAGGTCCTGTGACTCCGTATAGGCCAGGCAGTCCTGGGGGTTCACCCAGGACAGGCAGAGGGGGATGCTTATGATACTATCATTGAAGAACAACACACTTTCCCATAAATGATGTTATTTAGCCCTCACAGCTTCCCTGTGAGCTGGACTTTCCTGTCCCCATTTCACAGATGAGGAAGGTGAAGGTAGAAGGTAAAGTGACCTGCTTGGGCCTCACATCCAGGCCCTTGACTCCAAATCCAGTGCCCTTCCTGCTGCTGCGTCCAAAGGCTTTCCTTTGCTCTTAGAACAAACCCTAGTCCTCTGTGGCCTATGAGGCCCGGCATGATGGGGCCCCTGAGACCCTCTCCAAGCTCGCTGTCCCCCTGCGTCAGAACCACGCTGCCCTTCTGGCAGCTCCTTCAACACTCGAAGCTCATTCTCACCCCTGGGCCTTTGCACTTGCTGTTCCCTCTGCCTGGAGAAAGCTCATCCTCACCACCCAGCTCTCAGCTCGAATGTCACCTTCTCAAGAGGCCTTCTGTGCTCACCCAAACTGAAATGTGCGTTTACTTCCTTTCCCTCCACCACCTGACATGGTCTTATGCACCTGTGTCCTCCATGAGGGTAGGGACGTAGCTGCCTTACTCACCCCCGTAGGCCTAGCACGTGGGGCAGCGCCTGGCTGAGGGCGGCTGGTGGTTAGATAGATCCGTGCTTTGGGTGTGCGAGAGTAAACCTGTGAGCTCCTGTCTTCCAGGAGAACACGTGGGGGCTCTGGGGCTGGTGGGGTGGTAAGGGGGTCGGGGGGCAGGGATGTGGTCGGTCGGGGACGCCAGGAATAGAAGGTGCATCCTGCTCCCAGAAGCTGGATCCGAGAGAGGATGAAGCTGGGAGGCGCCTCCCCACCCTCATCCTCACCATCGCCCACCCGCCCCCACCCCCCACCGCCTCACACTCATTTCCTTCCCGGAGTCAGTCTCATTTGCTTTCCCTAAAAGCCGCTGGAGGAGCCAATATGTACGTGATGAATATTTCATCTCCTGAGCGTGGGTTTGCGGGAGAGCTGCGATCACCCGGGGAGGGAACGCTGCCCAGCCGTGCCTGGGAAGGAGGGGGCCTGAGAGGGGTGCTGGCAATAGCATCTCAAAGATGCAGGTTCTCCAGGGCCCGCCGTCCTGCTCCTGTGGACACCCTTGGCCTTGGGAGGCTCAGAGCAACTAGGGCAGCCATGAATCTGGGGCACAGATACTCCGTGCTCCCTGGGGCTCCCACTCCTTCCTTGGGGTTTGCCTCTGACTAGGGGCAGACTTGACCATAAGCTCAGAGGCTCACGTTGCCCAGGCTGGAGGTTTGGTTGGCATGGGCGTGGCCAAAGGTGTTGGGTCTGTTCTGGTCGTCGTGTAGAGCGGCTTCTCAACTAGGATCGTGCGCATCCTCTCACCCCAGGGACCGAGGCTGGGGAACTGCAGACTGAGGAAGGAAGGAGGGACAGATAGAGATAAAGCACTGTGCAGTGGGGCAAGGCGGGGGCTGTGAGCGGCCACTCACTCCTGGGCCATATCCACCCTCAAACCCTCCATCACGCTTCCCCGCACCCATGACTGCATCGTCCCCAGAGGGATGGTCAAACTGAGCTTCTCCAGCTCTGGAGTCTGGCGGTCCTGGCTGTCCGTCATCTGCTCCTTCACCGGTTAAGTGACCACTGAACCTCTCTGAGCCTCAGTTTCCTCATCTGAAAGATGGTGTTGGTCACGCCACCTGGCAGGGTGATTCTGAGGGGCTAGCAGAGTGCCTGGCACATAGAAAGTACTCAAAGGATTCAAGGCCTGCACTCCACACACACACACACACACACACACACACACACACACACAGCACCACCATTCCAGTTCCGTTAGCATCCACCTCAGGTTAGAAAACAAAGGACCATCCATCCCCTCCTCCTTCACCCAGGTTATTCTCTCTTCCCTCCCTCTACCCTGTCCGCCCTTGCTGCCCACCTCACTCCACAACCTTGAGCCTCTGCTCCCTAATGAATTGAGGGGGGAAGGAAGGCACCTTGCTTCCTGGGCCTCAGCCAGCCCTGGGTCCAGATGACCCCTTGCCGGGGAATCCTCGGCCCCAGCTCCAACCCTCTGCAGCCAGCCCCTGTCCCTCCGCCCCTGGCCAGGAGCAATCCCATCCTTCTCGTCCCTACCCACCACATTACCCTCTGAATACTCTCATTATACCATTACTAATTAGGGCCGCTCGGCAAATTGGCGGCTGCATTAGAGGAAGACAGTGCATGGGAGCATATGGCATAATATCGTATTAATGAACACTCTAAATTCAAACCCGGGTCAGCTGCTCGCTTCTCGCCGGTGTCACCCACGCTAAAGGCAGGGAGGGGGGAAAATGCAGTCAACCTTTCCCTCGCTTTCCTCGGCTGTCTCCAAACACACATTCCCCAGCGTGGGCTGGGCTGCTGGAGGTTTTTATGATATCTGGAGAGCAAAGAGTCTGGGCCTTCTCGGGGGCTGCAGAAGGACGCCCCCACCCCGTCCCAATCATGTATAAGCGTATGCTTAGCATGATCGGGAAAAATAATAATTAATAATAATACACCAGGCTGTGGGCCAGGCTTTTGAGCCAGAATATGTCTGGCTCCCAATAGCCCTTGGAGGGGGTTTAGCACAGACGGCAAACCAAGGGCTACGGAGGTCGTGGAGCTTTCTTAAGGTCGCGTGGCAGCTGAGCTGGAAAGTCCAGGGGGAAGGGACGAGTCTCAGGAGACTCAAGAAGATCCCAGCACAAGACCCTTTCCCCCCTTTCCTCTCCAGGAGTCCAGTAGCACCGGAGCCCCAAGGTCAACCAGTGAAGTCAGGGGCGGACCTCAGACCCAGGTCCTTGTGTTTAAGCCGCTGTGTGATGCTGGGGGCCAGTTCCCTGTCCCTCCCCCAACAGGCTGAGAATGTGGCTTGTGGAGCTCAAATCAGCAAGCCAGGGGTGGACGAGGTCCTTCCTCTTCTCCTTCTCTCTCCCTCCCCTCTTTCCCACGATCCTCAGAGGAGTGCGGAATTCACCTCACCGGCTGGTCTGTGAGTCTTGGAGTTGCCCTCCCGCCTCCCCGAATCCTGGCAGGAGGAGGTGAGGGGGGAGACACCTGTGAGTGGGGGCCAGGTTGGCGTCAGTCTGAGGAGGCCTCGAAGAAGAGGTGAGCTCTGCCCGAGGCTCCCGAGTGGAAGGGGAGGACCTGCACTAAAGCTGCCTCTCCCCCTCCCCCCAGCCCAGGGGGCAGCAGCCACCGATGCCCGGCCTGGGCCCGTCCAAGGCACCCTGACTCTGGCACTTCTGAGCCAGGCCTGAGCTGAAGGGGCCTCCCCGCGCCATCCATCTCGCTGTCTGATGGGGTGATGTCAGTGATCCTCTAACAGAAACTGGCTTCCTGAGCTCATAACTCCTCATTTCACCTCAAGATGAAGGGCTGTTCCGTTCCTGCCGCCTGCTGAGCTCAGAGCCCGGGAGGAGTACGGGGCTGGTCCCCTCAGGCACAGGTCTCCCAGCCCCGCCCGGGCTCAGCCTCGCCCTGCTCACAGCATCCCTCAATACTGTCTCCTCTGGGAAGCCTTCCATGGCCGAGACCACAGAGCCTTGGCATCTGAAAGCAGAGCCTTGGCATCTGAAAGCGTCTTAGAAACTCATTTGATGTGACGGCCTCAACCGAGGACCAAGTGTCTCTGAGAGCCTGGCTAGACTCCAGACCAAACCAAACCAAACCAGCCTCCTCCCTCCGCCCATCACACCCCGATGCTGGGGGCCCGGTTCCCTAGGAGGAGGCGTTATTTGTCTCAGGTGTGTGTATGGGCTAGAAGGCAAGATGGATTTCAGCTCCAGATGAGTCACAGTGCAAACCTATTCTAGCACCTACCCTGGCTTCGGTCTTTATGAATTCTCTTTCCTCACACCCTCCCTGTCTCCACCCACCTGCGAGGATGGGGACAGGAGGAGTTGTGACGATCAGTGGATCTTCTTGGTCCGTGAAAGGGTGTATTAGGGCACAGTGGACAGAGCACTGGAGCCCCCATGAGGAGGCCCTCCTCTCCCGAGTTCCCGTCCACCTCTGGGTTTCTGTTATGTATATGTGGAGCAGGGATTAGGGGTGGTAGGGCGCTGACCTCCTTCCAGGGCCCCAGTCTGGAATCAGGGAGCAGTCCCCTGGCCTTTAACGTTTAATGTGGCTGCAGGACTTCGGGGAGTGAGTGCCTTCTCTGTTTACTTTTCCATTTGTGAAATGGGTGTATTGACATTAGCTTAGCCGAGATTGGGGGATGTGTCTGTGAAAGACCCACCGTCAGAGGCAGGAGGCTCTGGCCGAGGTGAGTACCGCCAGGCTCCTCCCCAGTCAGCTCCATCAAAATGAAGCGCCTGGACGAGCAACTGTCCATCCCCGGGCCGTCCCAGAAGGATGGCAGCTGGGGGTAGCTCTGCAGCGCTGCTCCCTCACGCAGACTAGCAGGCTGCAAGGCTTGAGGGGCGCCAACAGGGGATGCGAGAGGGCCCCTTCCCAG
The DNA here is from genome assembly GCF_951394435.1 of Stenella coeruleoalba. Taxonomy (NCBI): domain Eukaryota; kingdom Metazoa; phylum Chordata; class Mammalia; order Artiodactyla; family Delphinidae; genus Stenella; species Stenella coeruleoalba. The sequence goes on from NC_137165.1 coordinate 34,554,466, forward strand.
CAGACCAGCAGCCCCTAGGAGCGGCATCCCCCGACGGCAGGACGGGGTCGGGGTGGGGGACCCAGGTTACCGTATGGGGCCCTCCCCTTCCTCCGGCAGCCTGGACCATGGGGACGCCCCGGCCTTGGACTGTCTGCGCGTGCGCACCGTGTACACCCTGCACCCCGCCAGCCGCCGCCCCGCCGCCACCCTGGCCCCAGCCGCGTCGCCCTCTCGCGTTCCTGCGCCCTGCCACTCACGCCCCCGTCATAGGATCACTTTCCTTTGTCTCCAGAACCCGTAGATCCTCTCCGTAGCTCTCCCTGCAGGGGAGCCCAGGAGAAGTAAATAATTGTCGCCCCTCCCGGCCCTGAGCAGCCAGGCGGAACGCGGGGGTGTCATCAAGCAGTGGATGCCAATTACTTTATCCGCCCCCACCAGCCATAACCACGGCACCCTCTGCAGCTCCCCAGCCTCTAGTAGGGGAGGCAAGCCTGGGAAAGGTGCTGGCTGGTCTCTGGATTTCCGAAGCAGCTTGTCTGGACTTGCCTGGGTGTGGGGACACCCCCGCTTCATCTCTCCAGAGGCAGTGGGTGTGTGTGTGTGTGTGTGTGTGTGTGTGTGTGTGTGTGTGTGTGTGCCTGTGTGTGTGTGTCTGTGTGTGTGTGTCTGTGTGTGTGTGTGTGTCCCTGCAGTAGGTGCCAAGATTCCAAGGTTTGGCCTCTTCCCCAGGAAAGAGTGGCTGAGCTAGAAAGGAGCTAAGAGGTCATCTCCTTGGAAGCCTGAGCTTGGGACCCAGAGAGGTGAGGTGACTTGCCCAGGTGACAAAGACAGCAGGACAGAGCTCCAGGTCCGGATAAAGTGCACTTTCCACAAGTGACCCTCCTCTCTAGAGCTCTGTGCAGAGACCCCCTAAACAACAGAACCCCAGACTCACACTTTGCACACAGCCTTGTCCCACTGGCCCTGTGTCAAGGGCGAGAACAGGACCGACTACAGCATTTGGGGTGCCTAATGCACAATGAAACTTCAGGGCTCCTTGTTCCCAGTTAGTAAGCCTTCCAAGACAGTAGCAGAACATTAAACCATTAAACCTTCTAACTGCGGGGCGCCGTGCACACATCACCAGCCCATGAACCCTGCCCTGGGCTAGGGCCAGGTCAGTCTACTTCCTCTGCAGCTGTGAAGGCCTTAAGTAAAATCCCCACGCACATTCTAGAAGCTTCTCTGCCTGGAGTCAGGGTTCTACAGCCACCGTGACCCCACTGCAGCCCCTGCTAGGTGCAGTCAGCCCAGCAACTCCAGCCCAGGGAGGGGGAAGTGGGTCAGCATCTTGGCCTGGGCTGATCCCTAGAATCAGGGGGAGCTGACCTGGGGATGAGACTGGACCTGGCTCTTGCAGATGCAGTAGGCATAGGCTCTGGCATCTAAGGGAGAAGCTTCCAGGCCCTGTGGATTTTAGAAGAGGGCAGGGGCCAGGGGTTCTTGAGGGCCGTGCTTCCGCGGTGCTTGCATGTGTCTTGTTCTGATTATGGGCCGTGCAGAATCGTTCATTTCTGTGCCTCCCCGGGTGGCCCTTCTGTGCACAGGCTGCACTCAGAGCTTGAGAGCAAGGTGGACAGGCTTTACCCTACCCCCAGCCCCCAGCCCCGACCCGAGCTGCCCCCATGGGCGCCCTGGCCCCTGTTATGGTGGGTATGTTCCTATCCTCGGGCGTTCTGCATTGGAATTCAGGCCCTTGCCAGCCTGTTCCCTGCTTGCTAACTATAAACTATCTGATTTATATTCATTAACCAGTACTAGACAGTGGCAGGCGCAGCAAACTTCGGTGGGAGACATGCCTCCATCGACAGGCGGACTGCATTTCAGTTAATTAAGGGGCTGTAATTGTTGTCCAGGACAAGGGTCCCCAGGGCACAGGCTTTGTAAATAACTACCCTCCGCTGCCCCCACCTCTCACCCTGCCCCTCCCTCCCTCCTCCCCAGACCTCAGAAGCCAGGTAAAGGGAGCTAGGGCCGGAAAGAAGGCTGTGAGAGGTGGAGGTGAGACCTGGAAGCGGGGGGTGCCCTGCCGACATCCCAACCCCAGAAAGGCCACAATCCTAGGACCTGGGGTGGGCTGGGGGGAGTCCTGGGCAGAGCACGGTGCGGCTGGGTCATAGGAACCTGGGTTTTACTGCCCAAACTGGCTTAGTCCAGGAAGGCAGGACCTGCCTGCACACACATACACACACACACACAGTGCACGCGTGCTCACACGCACGTACACCCCACAAAGCCCAGTAGTTTGTGCTGTTTCCGCCTCTTCTGCCTACATACCCACCCTGTGAGCTCAACCCTGGAACCTGGGCATGGGGCAGGCTTTCTGGCATCTGTCAGGCACTGGGAGACTTCAGTGGGCCCAGCAGCGAGCTAAACAAACAGGGGGGTGCTATCTCACCAGCCCCAACAAATGGAGAGGGAATCTCTTACAAGGATCGAATGAGGAATAAAAAATTAAAAAAAAAGAAGCGAATGAGGAAGGCTTGTCCCCTCTGGAACTCTCAGACCAATGGGGGGACCTGCAGTCTGATGGGGGCATGGGAGTGTGATCAGAAGATCCCACTCTGATAGGGGAAAGGGTCCCTCCTCTCAAGAAGTTCCTGGTCTGGTAGAGAGCGAGGAGTAGGGGGCAGCCTGGGAACACAAAAGTGGTGAGAGAGGCGCATGTTGAAGACACCCAGAGCAGCCAGTGTAAATAGACATCATGCAGGCGAGTGGGCCATCCCTGTGGATGACAGAGCAGGAGAGGCGTCCTGGGAGAGGGGTCTGAGCAGGGCTTTGAAGGAAGGGTGATCGAGCTTCGAGGCGGGCTTCATCCAGCTCTTCTCTGCGCAGGTGTTTCCAGGTGCCCACAAGGTGCTGGGGACAAAATGGCAAATAAGACCAGCAGGTTCCCTACCCTCCCAGAGAACAAAAGGACGGAGATGTGTGTGCACGCATGTGTATGCAGGCCTGTGTGCCTGCAGGGCCTGTGTGTGCGTATGCATGTGCTATTTGGGCATATTTTCTAAATATCTATTGAGTGCTTGCTGCATTTTATTTTATTTTATTTTTAATTTATTTATTTCATTTATTTATTTTTGGCTGTGTTGGGTCTTTGCTACTGCACGCGGCTTTCTCTAGTTGTGGCGAGCAGGGGCTACTTTCGTTGCGGTGCGCAGGCTTCTCATTGCGGTGGCTTCTCTTGTTGCAGAGCACGGGCTCTAGGCACACGGGCTTCAGTAGTTGTGACTCGCGGGCTCTGGAGCGCAGGCTCAGTAGCTGTGGCCCACAGGCTTAGTTGCTCCGTGGCATGTCGGATCCTCCCTGACCAGAGATCAAACCCATGTCCCCTGCATTGGCAGGCAGATTCTTAACCACTGCGCCACCGGGGAAGTCCCCTTGCTGCATTTTAAACCTATGAGACATGGGAGAAAACAGCCAGCATGACGGTGTTTCTGCCCCCGTGGAACTTGCACTGGCCCACGCAGATGTGTGTACACACAGGTGTGCAGTGAGCGCTCATGCTCTGTGTTCTCTGGGTTCTGTGTCCGTGTGTGCAGGTCCCAGAAAGGACTCACTCAGAACTTGATCCAGGATTCACATTGCTCTGCGACTGTACTACTTTGTGACCTTCCCCAACCTACCCTTAGAACTATCACCTTCTGACATTTTGAACCTGTGACCACTTCTGCTCACACCTCACCACCCCCGTCCCTTGCCCAGAGAACCCACCTGCGTTTTGCTTTCAGCCTAAAAAGGTATCAGCTGCTCTTGAATCACTGAATAATCACCTGAAGGCAAATCAGAATTGATTTTTTTTTTTTTTTTTTGCAGTATGCGGGCCTCTCACTGTTGTGGCCTCTCCTGTTGCGGAGCACAGGCTCCGGACGCACAGGCTCAGCGGCCATGGCTCACGGGCCCAGCCGCTCCGCGGCATGTGGGATCCTCCCAGACCGGGGCACAAACCCGTGTCCCCTGCATCGGCAGGCGGACTCTCAACCACTGCGCCACCAGGGAAGCCCAACCACAACCTTTAATGTGACTTTTGACAAGATGCTCCTGGGAGTAGGTATTTAACTTGGATCTATCGAGACAGAGTCGAGCAAAGAAGAGAAGTTTCTCTGTCCTCCCCCCACCACCTCTCCACCCCCATTTCCACCTATCAGCCCTTATCTGAAAGAAAAATTAGAGAGTTATTAGGAGTTTCATTAGGGGTGAGCAGGTTGGTAATGAAATTACATTCCAGCTCCTTCTCAGCCCCTGTAAGTATTAAGTGGTTTGATCAATGGTGTTCACACAATTAATTCTGCCTGATCGCGGAGAGTGGCTGTATTGACAGTTGGGTTTCACACCTCGAACTTTGTCTCTTAGCCAAAACGTGCCTTCAGGAAGGAAGCTTGGAGGGTGAGGGTGGGGACCGCTGTCGATAAAGGCCTTTGCTGAATGCCACATTCAAGCTCATAGATTATTTTTTTCTTTAAGCTTGTAAGGAAATTTCGGTATCACAGCACAATTACTGAACTCTAGACCAGGAGAGGTGATATGACCTGCCCTCGATCCTCCAGTGTATGAAGTGGACCGGCACCGCAGGAATCCCCACGCCAGTTCTCAGGCCTCCTTCCTGGGATGGGGAAGTACAGCCTCCTTCCCCCGGCCTCTCCTGCCTGTTACCCCAGGCTATCAGGAGAGCCTGCTTGGAGCCCCCTCCAATTTCTGCTGCTTTAATTTAATCCACTGACCCTTGTTGGGTCTTCCAGGGATACGGAAGGCAACTTTTATTTGGTCCTTTGTGAAACGACACCACCAACAATAAAGGTCGTGTTCTTGAAGATGGGGAACCTCCAATTTCTGGGACCCTGCCCATCAGGACGTATGTCCTTCCCATCACCCCCAGTCCACGTCCCTGCGGCCTCTGGACATGCTGCTCCGGTGAGGATGAGGGAGGCCCTCACACTAGGGTTTTGGGTTTGCTGTGGCTCTTTACACAATCCCAGAGTAAGTCCTGCTTCTCAGTAATGTCCCCCATGGGAGACCCCGAGTTTACTGGAGGGGAAGGCTGTAAAAATGTTGGTGACAAGGATGTGCTGGGAAAGGGGTGGAGGGGCAGAGAGAGGGGATGGACAGACTAAGACTGGGACCAACAGTGACATTCTCTGAACGCTCACATGTGCTGTTTTACAGACATGGTTTTGTGAAATCCTCCCAACTGCCCCAGGAAGTACAGTCTCTTTTATTCCCCTTTAGCAGATGAGCAAACTGAGGCCCAGAGGAGTCAAATCTTTCCCACACTCCACCACTTGTAAGTGGTTGAACTTACAAGTTCCTGAGAGGATGGGAAAGAATCATGTCTTCCCTGCTCAGCTAGGCTCACCCAGTTGTGCCAGAGACCACCTCCACCTCCAAGAAGTCCTCCAGCAGAAGCAGAACGTGAGGGGGTTGCACATACGCCCATCACTCATCCCTGCCTGCACTTTTTTTCTCAGCATCAAGAAGGCTTCTGTTTGGGACTTCCCTGATGGTCCAGTGGTTAAGAATCCGTCTTGCAGCACAAGAGACGCCGGTTCGATCCCTGGTCGGGGAACTAGGATCCCACATGCCGCGGGGCAACTAAGCCCAAGTGCCACAACTACTGAGCCTGCGCACCTCAACTAGAGAGAAGTCCATGCACCACAATGAAAGATCCCGTGTGCCGCAACTAAGACCCAACACAGCCAATAAATAAATAAGTAAGTAAGTAAGTAAGTAAGTAAGTAAGGTTTCTGCTTCCTGCTGGCTTGTCTGCCTGTGTATCCTGAATATTTCTGTCGGGTCACTTGTCCAATTCTGGCAGCAACGGGCAAATCATAACATCTGGCCCCCAGTACTGCAGCATCAGGGCTTAACAAAGGACACCCTAGGGGGAAAAGGATTCTGTGCTCCCTGACTAGAAGGAGGTGCTAAGAATGAGGAGGCCAGCTGATCAGAGCCTTGAGTGAGGGGCTCCTAGTCCAAGGAGTGGTCTTTCATCCACGTGGCTGAAAAGGAAAGGGTATGATTATTGGGCCCTTCTGGTCTTTATCGTAAAACTTCACTCCAGATCCCACCTCAACAACAACAATGACCAACCATAAAGGATTTAGGCCACCATTTTCCATACATTCATCTGATGGAATATTATGGGACCATTGACAGTACATAATAACACAGGGACATCAAGGGTGCGGGTGGGAAGCAGAATGGAAACAGTATAAGCCCGGTTTGGGGTGTGTGCATGTGACTCTATGTCAGGCCCTAGTGCTGGGCAGCATCCACACCTCTTCACCCTAATCCCGTGGGGCAATAATATTATCCTTTTCTTGTAAATGCGGAAACTGGGACTCAGAGCAGTTAGATAAATTACCCAAGGCTGCACAGCTAATAAGTGGTGAAGTCGGGATTCCATTCCAGACGCTCTGACTCCAGCACCTGTGCTACTAACCGCCACCCTATGATGACCCCGTATCATTGGCCAATCCTTTTCACTCGACGAAGTGCTTTAATGTTTATGATCTTTATAAAAATATTCACAACAGCTCTATGAGGTGCCTATTAAAAAGCCCATTTTATGGGCTTCCCTGGTGGCACAGTGGTTGAGAGTCCGCCTGCCGATGCAGGGGACATGGGTTCGTGCCCCGGTCCGGGAAGATCCCACATGCCCCGGAGCGGCTGGGCCCGTGAGCCATGGCCGCTGAGCCTGTGCGTCCGGAGACTGCGCTCCGCAACGGGAGAGGCCACAACAGTGAGAGGCCCGCGTACCGCAAAAAAAAAAAAAAAAAAAAAAAAAAAAAAGCCCATTTCAGGGCTTCCCTGGTGGCGCAGTGGCTGAGAATCTGCCTGCAATGCAGGGGACGCGGGTTCGAGCCCTGGTCTGGGAGGATCCCACATGCCGCGGAGCAACTGGGCCCGTGAGCCACAATTAATGAGCCTGCGCGTCTGGAGCCTGTGCTCCGCAACAAGAGAGGCCGCGATAGTGAGAGGCCCGTGCACAGCGATGAAGAGTGGCCCCTGCTCGCCACAACTGGAGAGAGCCCTCGCGCAGAAACGAAGACCCAGCACAGCCATAAATAAATAAATTAATTATTATTTTTTTAAAAGCCCATTTTACAGATGAAGAAACAGAGAAGTTAAGAGACTTGCCCAAAGTCAGTATCATTCCACGCTGGCAAAAGAAGGTCTCAAACTCAGGTTGTACTTGACAAAGCCCTGCACTAGCTCAAGAACAGAAATAGACAAGAGAAGGCAACACACACAGATGTCAAAACAGACACAGCAGAGACCAGGAAAAGGGAAGGAAGAGCATTCTCCTCCCTTTGCCCGTCTCCACTCAAATGTAGAGGGGAAAAAAATCATTTTAAGCAGGTGACTTACAGCCTTGAATTTAAGAAAAATCCGTGGAATTAAGTTCCTAAAAAGCCGGGAAAGCTGAACCAAACCATCATTGGGGCTTGAAATGAGATTTTATGTTTTCCCATTCTGGGCACTGAGCCGTCAGTGGTGCCACGTGCCAGGCTGGTGAGGACCACTTGTTCGTTAGAGGCACCAAGGGTTGGTAGCCGCCTCCCAGCCTGGCCCTGCCCTGGTGAGTGCCAGCTGCTTGCAGGCCTATTGGAGGGCTGGGCTCAGAGAACAGACATAGGGGTGTTCTAGCCCCTTGCTTTTCCGAGTGTGGTCCACAGACTGGCGGCATCACCTGAGAGTTTGTTAGGAATGCAGAGCCCTCTCTACCGAATCAGAATTTGTATTTTAACAAGACCTGGAGGTGGTGTGTCTGCCCATCACAATTGCAGAAGCCCTGCTTTAGCTAAAATCTGAATAGAGGAAGGACAGGTCCAGGTCTCAAAACCCCCTTCTCCCCCTGCCCTGGGTCCCCAAGTTCTGAGCAGCTCACACAGACCCTGGGATCCCTGAAGCCTGACAGCATGTGGCCATGGGCACAGGGGAAGGAGGGAGAGAGGAGGCCCTCCCCAGCCTGAACCGCTGGAGGTGCCTGCCAGCCACAGCCAGAGAGGGTGGGGGTGGGGAAGTTTTTCTTTGTCAGCACATCTTTCTGGAAGGAGAGTCAAGGTGCCCCTAGTTTCCCCCTCCCACGTGGGGACCGAGTGTAAGGACGCCGTGTGCAGAGACGGCAGGGCAGGTGGCCAAGGGCGCTGGGTTCACCTTCCCCAGAGGCACCAGGGCTCGCATGGTCTGTCCCTGTCCCTCCCAGGCCGGTACTCCCAGAGCTGGTCTCAGAGGGTCAGACCAAGGAGCTGCTTCTCTCCAGAAAAGGGGGGACCTCTGTCCCCTGCCTGCCTTTGGAAGGTTGCTTCCCCAGCTCCCGAAGAGGCACCTGCTCTGCCCCAGCCTGCTCCCCAGCCACCTGGCCAACCGGGCTGGGCCCTCTGCTGGCTCCTTAAAGAGACAGCTGAGCCATGTTTCTTCCCAGCGTATCCACCCTGAGCACAGAGACGCAGAAGCTGCAGTCTGCAAGCCTGGGGAAGGGGCTGGGCTGTACCCTTAGCCCCGAGAACCACTCATCGTCTCGTCCAAGGGATTCTCAGCCCTGGCGCACACCTAAATCACCTAAGGAGCTTTAAGGAATACTAATGCCTTTGGCCCAGCCCAGGCCAATTAAATCAGAATTTCTTGGGCTAGTGGGGGAAGGGGGAGGGTCATTTTTAATATGTATTTAAATATTTAACTAATATATTTTTTAAATACCGACTAATGTGCAGCGAGGGTAGAGGAAGCACTGAGCCAGTCCATCGACCTCACTTTCCTGATGAGGATGTGTGGCCCAGATAATCCAATAGTGTAGCTGCATCTCAAGAGAAGGGCTCACTCCAGGTCCCACAGCAGCCCAGCCAAGACCAGAACATACCAGGCAACACGCTGGGCTCTAGGCACTAACAAGTCTACCAACCTCAGGGCCGTATGACCTTGGGTGAGTCTCCTAACCCGCCTGACTCTCAATTTCCTCACCTATAAAATGGGGATAATCATGCCTAAATGATAGACTCATAGCAAGGGTACCTGACACATGTAGGTGCTCAATAAAATGTTGCCACATGAGTGAAGGAAGGAAGGAAGGAAGGAAGGAAGGATGGATGGATGGGTGGTGAATGAATTAACACTTAGACTGTTCCCTGGGATTGGCATGGGGTTCTCTGCTTAGAAATCTAAAATCTGCAAACCAATCCCAAGAGAATCCTGCTTGTCCAAGGTTCTAGAACTTTTGAAACTTCTACTGGGAGGGGTCATGGCAGAGAACCAGGCAGTGGGAGGCTTTCCTTCAAGAGGCCCCGGGATTTCAGGCCAAGGTGTGGGTAACTTGACAGAAGAATAAGTGCTTCATTCATTCTCCAGCCGCCTCCTGCCCAGCGCGGTTCCACTGGAGTGGCTCTGGCCCCATTGTGGGAGGGCCTGGATGCTCACCTTCCCCTTACCCCTCTCCCTCGCTGGAGCCCAGCCAGGGCACCTGTGGGGTCACAGAGATGCTGGCACGGCCGGCCCCTGGGGTGGGGAAGCCAGGCAGGGCCTCCCTTCCCGTGCTGGCCAGGGTGAGGTCTAGCCAGCAGAGGAAGACGGGGGTGGGGGGGGGCCCTCTCAGGTCTGGTGACAGGTAAGTGGCCTCCTTAGAGGGCTGGAGGAGGGTGGAGGAGGGGAGGGGGTGATGGGACATCCCTCTCAGCCTCCCCTCCCCTCCGCTACAGGCCCCAGCAAGCACCTTTCTACCACCACTCCCAGCCAATTTCCTGGTTCTCAAACCTCTCCCGCCTGCTCTGCTTCACTGCCGCTGTTCCCCTCCCATTGGAGCCACAGGTCCTGGCCTTCCTTCCCTCAACTTCCCCACCCCCACCACTTGTCACCATAACCCCCAGGGCAGCCTGGCGCCCAGGTGAACCAGGACAGGGCCCACCCTAATCTGCTCCTTCATCACTGCTCTGATGAGACAGAAATCCTGCGGATGGAGAGATCAAACTAAATGTAGTGGGACATGAATGAGGGCAGGGAGTATCTCCTGGATCTGAGCTGCCATCCTGGGCAGGAGGGGGCACTGGCTTGTTTTCCTTCCTTGAGCAGGTACAAAAGAAGCCACATTAATACAGCCCTGCCTTTGAAGCTCACCTTTGAAACCCGGGTTCCTGGGTCTGAGCCAAGCAGGCTCAGCCGCTAGTGCCCTCTCCCCAGCCACGCCAGCCACCCCTCCAGAGATGCTTCGAACTGTGAGATCAAAGGGTCCTGGGCCCCTCCCCACCGTGCAGTTAGAGCCCTGGGTTAGGAGGGACTGTGGTGGGGCTTGGGTGGGGGGGGACGTGCTGTGCACAGGGTCCCCTGCAGGAGTGCAGGCCCGGATTTCAGGGCTCCAAGACACATATGCTCCCTAATAGGTATTGGGCGTCTACACACGTGGTTGGCCTCATTTCTTCCTCGCAGTTGTTATTGTGTCCTCTGTCCCATTTTACAGATGGGGAAACTGAGGCTTTGAGAGGTTAAATAACTTATCCAAGGAGTTAGGATTGGAGATCTGATCGCAAATCTAGGGCTACCTCTCCATTGGAAAGTCCTACTCCCACCTGAAAGGTAATTTTCAATTCTTGGTCACCAGCCCAGTTATATGCTTCAGTCACCAAAGCCAACAGCTCGCAAAGGGCTGCCATTTTCCTATTTCAAAGTGGCTAATGTCAGGGGTCCCTCTCCTCCCTCCCCAACCTGCACAGGTAGGACAAACAGGCATCCAGGGCTCCACCACAGACCCCAGTTTTCCTTCTTCTGGAGGCACATCAGCGCTCACGTTGGCTTTGTGTTTGCTGCATGGCCGTGAGAACTGGAGAGCTGGCAGTGGGGTTAGCAGGGAATCCAGCCTCAGCGCTGAACTCTCCTTAAAATAAAGGAGGGGGCTTCCCTGGTGGTGCAGTGGTTAAGAGTCCGCCTGCCAGTTCAGGGGACACAGGTTCGAGCCCTGGTCCGAGAGGATCCCACATGCCGCGGAGCAACTAAGCTCGTGCGCCACAACTGCTGAGCCTGCGCTCTAGAGCCCGCGAGCCACAACTGTGGGGCCCATGTGCCGCAACTACTGAAGCCCGCGCGCCTAGAGCCCGTGCTCCGCAACAAGAGAAGCCACCGCAATGAGAAGCTGGCGCACCGCAATGAAGAGTAGCCCCCGCTCGCCACAACTAGAGAAAGCCTGTGCGCAGCAACAAAGACCCAACGTGGCCATAAATAAATAAATAAATTTGTTTTTAAAAAAAGAATAAAGGAGGGATGGGAGGGGCTGGCCCCTGGGCAGGGACTCAGCTCTTTCTCAGGTAGAGAGAGCCCGGGGTGGAAGGCTCACCCCCACTCTTGCCAGCTCGGCAGCTGAGTCTCTCACCTGACCACTCACCTGACCCTCTGCTTCCTCTCCTTCCCACCACCCCTCACCTCACTCCAGACTACCTGATCAAAGGCAAGAATTGGGAGCCATTAATGATCTCCTCTTCCTCCTCCTCCCTCCAGCTCCCCTCTCCACCCCTCCCTCTGCTCTTCCTGCCTGGACACAAATAACTGTTTCCCAAGGTGGAACCAGACTGAGTCAGAGGCGGAAGGGCCTTCTACATCGGGCTTCTTCATTTTACAGCCGAGCAAGCTGAGGCCCAGAGAGGGTGACGCTCTTAAAGTCACAGAGCTCATTCGTGGCTTGGGACCAGGGCAATATTTAGGTCTTTGGAAACCTAAATAATGAACTGATTTTGTTTCTCCCCCAGCAAAGGTGTTTCAAAATAGAAACAACATTAAACTGTGAAACATAGGACTAATAAAAATCAGATAGAACTTTCTGCAGTGGTGGAAATGGCCCTGTGGTGGCCAGTAGCCACTTATGGCTCTTGAACACTTGAAGTGAGGCTAGTGTGACCGAGGAGGCGGACTTTTAATTTAATTTAATTTAAATGAATCTGAATTTACCTGGACATAGCCGCGTGTGACTACTGGTTGTTGAATTGGACATCCCTTCTTTCTAGATTTTCTGCTTGCAGAATTCTGGTTCAGTTTATTAAAGTGAGAAGTTGGGGGGTTGGGCTTTGTTTTAGGGGTACCCCAAACCACTAAGTCTGTCTGTTGAGTAATCTAGTCCTGTCTGGAACTCAAATTTGGGTCTGTAAAGGGTGATAAACAGTAAAATCAGATTCTAGGGAGGGACTTCCCTGGTGGCGCAGTGGTTAAGAATCCGCCTGCCAAGGCAGGGGACACAGGTTCAAGCCCTGGTCCGCGAAGATCCCACATGCCGCGGAGCAACTAAGCCTGTAACCCACAACTACTGAAGCCCGCACGCCTAAAGCCCGTGCTCCGCAGCAAGAGAAGCCACCGCAATGAGAAGCCCACGCACCGCAACCAAGCAGTAGCCCCACTCACTGCAACTAGAGAAAGCCCGCGCGCAGCAACAAAGACCCAACACAGCCATAAATTAATTGATTAATTAATTTTTTAAAAAAAGATTCTAGGGAGTATCAGAAGAGGAAGGGATTGCATCCAGTATGGGGGTAGGAGGGCCAGTTGAGGGAGAGTTTCATGGAGGAGACATTGAGATAGACCCTGGAGGCAGTGGGAACAGCATAAGGAAAGACACAGAGGCAGGCAGTTCAGGGTCTGCTCAGGGCCAATGTCCAGTGCCCAGGAGACACAGAGGCTCAGCAGGACACACAGATTCCCCAGGCCCCTGAGCTGCAGTCCCCTTCACCTTGTCATGATCTGACTGTTGCCCAGTTTTCCCAGGGAGACTGTGGTGGCCTTGCGTGCCGGAGGGGCGGAGGCCCGTCTGAAGCGATGGGAAGGAAAGCAGGGAGCCAGATGGCCACGGGCTGTGTGAGAACTGAACAGTGATGGGGAGCCCGGGGCCTCCCCATCTGCATCCTAACTCTGGCAGAGACACCAGGAGGGCAGGACAGATGCCGAGGCCATTTAGAGTCACACCCCAAGGAACTGTAGCATCCCAAACTCGTCACCTAAGTTTCTGGTCCAGCGTCCTCAGTAATGGCCTTCTAATCCAGGGGCTTGTGGGTAAGGACGTGGAGTCTGACCTCCACGGTCAGTCTAAACATTTAAAAATTGGGGATCCAGAATGTACAAACAACTGAAAATTAATATGACAAAAAAAAGAACTTGACAGAAAAAAAAAGGTGGGGGGGTGCAAAGGATAGGAACAGGGAATTTACAGAAGAGGAAATGCAGATTAATGGTCAATTATCAGGAAAGAATAATCCACCTTGACACATTGTACACTTAAATTTACACCATGTTGTATGTCAATTATATCTCAATAAAGCTGTGGCGGGGGAAGAATAATCAACCCCACCAGTAATCAGGACAGTGCAACTGAAAAATCCTGTGACACCATTTCACATCCATTCGATTGGCAAAATTAAAAGTCTGGCAATACCTTTGTATTGGTGTGGACACCCAGACACCATTGGCAGGAGACTATACAAGGGTTGGGAGATTATAAACTGATACTTCCTCTTTGGAGAGCCATTTGGCAATATCTCATAACGTTGATGATGCTGTCCTCTATTGTAGTAGGCTGTCATATTGGTGGTCCCCAAGGAACTACACCTTGCTGGATCCACGCCCTCCCTCATTGAACTCTAGGCCTGTCCATGTGACTTGCTTTGGCCAACGGGTTATTAGCAAGAGTGAGACAAGCAGAGGCTTAATAAGCACTTGCGCAATGTGGCTTGGAATCCTGGACCACCATGCTGTGAGGAAGCCCAAGCTAGCCACAGGAAGAGGCCACGTGGAAGAAAACTGAGGAACACATCTGACAGCTAGAACCAAGGTCCCACACATATGGCCCCAGTTGAACTGTCCCAGGTGTTCAAGGGAACCTCAGACATTGTGGAAGAGATCGCTCACCACTCTGCCCTGCTTGAATTACTAACCCACAGAACTGTGAGCAAATAAAAGGGATGTTGTTTGAAGTCACCAAGTTTTGGGGTGGTTTATGATGTAGAAATAGAAAACTGATAAACCTGTCATCCAGCAATTCCATTCCTAGCTATATGCCCAAAGAAGACTTTGCATGTGTGCACAAGGAGATTTGTACAAGGGTACGTATCACAGCCTATTAATAAACGAAGAATAAACTGAGGCATATAACTTCATTCAATGAACATGGCACAGAGCCACATGGAACAACAAGGATAAAATGAAAAAATGCTGAAGGAAACACCCAAGGTGCTGAAGTTTACATACGGGATGTAACATATAAAGTTTATATAAAGTTTATATAAATTTGAGAAGCATGCACACCCATACAGTACAGTGCTTATGTATTGATAATCTAAAGTTAAAACCTGCTTGTAAAGAATAAACCCTAGGGCTTCCCCAGTGGTGCAGTGGTTGAGAGTCCGCCTGCCGATGCAGGGAACACGGGTTCGTGCCCTGGTCCGGGAAGACCCCACATGCCGCGGAGCGGCTGGGCCCGTGAGCCATGGCCGCTGAGCCTGCGCGTCTGGAGCCTGTGCTCCGCAACGGGAGAGGCCACAACAGTGAGAGGCCCGTGTACCGCAAAAAAATAAAGAAAGAAAGAAAATAACCCCTAAATTCAGAAAGGTGGTTCCCTCGCAGGAGGAGGAGAGGAGAATGAGCCTTGGGAGGAAGAGACAGGGAGTTTCCATGGTATCTATAATGTTTTGTTTATTTAGAAAATATAAATCTGAAGCAAAAATGGCAAAACATTAAGATTTAACAAAGCTGGGTAGAAGAGACTTGGGTGTTCATTATATTATTGTTTATAGTTTTCTCTGTGTGAGAAATATTTTATAATAAAGATAATTTAAAAAATAAGAATAGAGGTGGGAGGCTCTGAGTAGTGAAGGATAATTTAAGAGGAGATAGAGGTCTTCCCTGGTGGCGCAGTGGTTAAGAATCTGCCCGCCAATGCAGGGCACACAGGTTCGAGCCCTGGTCTGGGAAGATCTCACATGCCACGGAGAAACTAGTCCCGTGCGCCACAACTACTGAGCCTGCGCTCTAGAGCCCACGAGCCACAACTAATGAGCCTGCGTGCCACAACTACTGAAGCCTGCACGCCTAGAGCCCGTGCTCGGCAATAAGAGAAGCCACCGCAGTGAGAAGCCCGCACACTGCAATGAGGAGTAGCCGCCCCCCCCCCCCCCCCCCCCCCCCCGCTCGCCACAACTAGAGAAAGCCCACGTGCAGCAACAAAGAACCAATACAGCCAAAAATAAATAAGTAAGTTAACATTTTTTAAAAAAAAAAAGAGGAGATAGATTTGGAGAGAGGGTTCTGATGCCTCCTAGGCATGGTCCCAGCTTCCCCTTTCCCAGGGCAGCTGCATTCCTGCCCATGGGTTCAAGTCCTCCCCACACCCTTATCACAGAGACCCTGTTTCTATGAAAATAAACAAACAAAAAAACTTCAAATAGTTAAGTTGCTTCAGCCTGCGGGGGGGGGGGGGGGGGGGGGCGGGCATGCAGGGAGGGGTGTGCAGGGAAACAGACCAGTAATAGACACCTGACCAAGACTCAGGAGATTTGAGCTGGGGTCCCAGCTCTTTCACAACCCCCTGCATGACCTTGCACAAGGTCTCTCTCTGAGCCTCAGTTTCCTTATCAGCAGTGTGAGATTAGCGGATCAGATCAGGGACAATCAACCAGACAGAGCTATCAGAATCAACATCCCCCCTCCACACCCAGCCAAGGTGACCAGAGTCTCTCTCCATAAGGCAAGGGAAGCAGGCATTTGAAAAAGCCCCTGGGGATTGTGGTACCCACACCTGGGCAAGATGACCTCTCAGAACCCTCCAGGCCCAGCACTGTGGGAGTCTAGGATGTGGTAGTCTCTATCTAAATTACGTTAGGATTGTCAGCAAGGTTAATAGGGCACATCTGAGGTGTCCACTGTACACACTTCCCCTCAGGCTAGTCTATCCATCCATGCATCTGTCCACCCATCCACCTATCCATTCCCAAAACATTTGTTGAGTGCTTATTATGTGCCAGGCCCTGTGCAAGATTCTGGAAACTCAACAGGGAATGAAGTAGACATGATAAAAATTAACACATAAATATCAGCCACTCCAGAACACTTTACATTTATTATTCATCCTCATAAGAGCTCTGTGAAGTAGACACGATTATCCCATATTACAGGTGGGGAAACTGAGGCACGGAGTGGTTAAGTATCTCACCTACGACCAGCAGAGTATAAGTGGTGGAGCCAGGATGCAGCTAAACACTCTGCACCATCACCCTCTGCATCCTTCCTGCCCTCCCACTCGGGTCCCTCTTCCTGGGCTTTCCTCCCACACTTGTCTACACAGAAGAGCACATTTCTCTCAACCCCGACCCCTCACCTCCCACTGGGCAGGGAGGAGAGACTCTGAGTGACACAGGGCCAAGCGGGCCTGCCATGTGTTGGAGGCAAGTCTCATCCCTTGTGTTTGTGAAGTCAGAGAGGGCCAGGAGCTCCTGCACAGAGGGAGGGAAGGCAAGAGCCTGGATTTCCAATTGGCAGAGCCCAGGGGGTGGGAAGAACTGGCTTCACAGGAGGTGGGTGGGACAGGGCAACAGGGGACCCAGAAGCCATCAGCACAGTAACTACCATTTACTGTGTGTCTGGCAGTGATTCAAGGAAATGCTTGACAAACATCTCATTTCACAAACTCCCTTAGGTGATAATCACTACTCCCATTGTATGAATGAGACAACTGAGTGCAGAGGGGCCCGAGTGACAATCCCAGTTGCTCAACTGGAATCTGAACCCAGGCTCTCTAACAACAAATACTTCTTTGTAGGAGCCAGGCACTGTTCCAGGCTCTGAGGACAGCAGCGAGCAGGGTGGGCAAGCTTCCTGCCCTACTGGAGCTCACATCCTAGTTGGAGCAGGCAGGCGGTAAGTGAGCAAACAGATGATGATTGTTATTTCAAGGAATGACAAGTGTTATGAAGACAAAGTGCCCGAGAGGCTTCAAAGTGCACAATGAGAGTGCCCGAGGGACTTCCATTCCTTACAATACAATGAACTGGACACCCTGCCCCAAACTCCTAATGCAAAACACCTAGAAACCCAGAGTACAATATACAAATATCCCATTACAGGGAGAGCCGAGGTGGCAAAAATTAAGGGAAATATCGGGGGTCAAAACCAAAGAAGAACCTGGAAATCTGAAGCTTCCACTGCTGGTTTTGGCAATTTTGAGGTTAATAGTCTTGGGAGGGACAGGAGACAAGGTGGGGAGATGGGAATGAGACACTCATCTCCTACACACATCACTGAAGCCTAGACCCTTGAAAAGCTACACCCTCAGTAAAGAGGAGAACTTGGGGATTGGGAGTGGGGATCTACCTACTCAAAGGAAATCAGCAGAGAAACGTGACCGTTCCTATCTTCACCTGGACCCTGACTGAAAAGGAAAAAGCCTCTGGTGAGAATTCCATAAGCACAGGCCTGCCTTCAAATGGGTAGGGGTCTACTCTCCACCACTCGTGTGCAGCAGGAAAACCCAAGGCAAGAAGTGAACTAAAATGGACCTAAGCTGGCATTCGCCTTAGGGTTGAGGAAAGACTGATTGTCTCTGGAGAGACCTACCTCCAACCCAAGCCTCTCAGAAATCTCATAAACAAGCTCTTCAAGCAGAAGCCCACGTTCCAAACACATAGGACACATCCTACAAGGAAGTCAGCAACCATGAGTGAGAGCCTGCCAACACAACGAGCAGCAGGTTTAGTCCCTGTGAATTTCGTCTCATGGGGTTCTCAGAGAACCCCAAATGTATATATTTAATCCGTCAAAAGAGGTATACGAGGGAATTAAGTATGACTAAAGAGGCAACATTGGACTGGTGGTCAGGGAAGAGCTTGTGAGGAAAAGACATATGAGATAAGACTTGAATGAGGAGCTGACCTCCTGACAGGAGAGGAGCCTTCCAGGCAGAGGAGACAGCAAGTGCAAAGGCCCCGAGGCAGGACTGCCCTACGCCTGTTGAGGAGCAGAAAGAGGCAGTGTGCTGGCTGAAGGGATGACCTTCGTGGGATCACACTGATGGGCTCTGCAGGTCCCGAGGAAAAGTCTGTTTTTATTGTAAACGCAATGGGAAGGCACAGGGCTTAAAGCAGGAGCATGCCGTGATCTGATTTGCATTTTTAAAAGATCCCTTTGGAAATCCCGTGGCAGTCCAGTGCTTAGGACAAGCCACGCGGCGCAGCCAAAAAGAACAAAAACAAAAGAATGAAAGATCACTTTGGTTTGCCACGTGAAGAAAGTAGGTGACGGGGTCCATGTTAGAGCCTAAGACTCCAACTCTAATCATCTCTAGAAGAAGACTCTCCTCGCCCAGAGAGGGGTCCCAGAGGAGTATATGGGGAGTAAGTGTGTGAGATGGGGGTGGGGGTGGGGTTTGGGGGAGAACCTGTTGGTCTGTAAACTCAACCACAGAGACAGAGATAAAGAGCTGAGACTGGGCAGCCCACTCTGACCAAGCCCCAGTGCCCAAATTAGTGACTTAATCCACTGAGTCACTTATTCAGTAAAATGCTGCTGGGTGTATCCTCTGTGCCAGGAGTAACCATAGTCATCCTACCTGCTGGGGATGGAGAGCTGTGAGGCCCAGTCTCTGCCCTCCAGGAGTTTGCATTTAACAAAGAATGGCAACCCCTGGGGAAGGTTCTGGGCTAGGGAAAGCCTCTGGGAGCACAGAGGGAGGGTAAGAGTCTGTTCTCAGGGAGAGACAGTGTCAAGAATAATTTCTTAGAGGGGCCAACAGGAGCTGCTCCTCCCCTGCATCTCCCAGGACCCACCACATCTCCAGCTAAACATTTCTGCACCTGTCTAAAAGAATGGGGTGGTTGAACCTCTCCTACCAAGAGCCCTCAGCTGAAGGAGAACTTCCCTGTCGTCCACTGTGGAAGGAAGAGAGGAGACAGCAGCTAATGATAATAACCACAAGCCTTAGATCTGGGCCTCTTTCACTTCCATTCCCTTACTTGATGATGTCAGCCGGGCCGGGATCATTACCCCATTTCACAGATGAAGAAACTGAGGCTCAGTGAAGCTAAGTGCCTTATGTGAGGCCTCACAGGGAAGGTGTGGCTGGGCCCACACCAGAAGTTAGTCTTCTGTTCCAATGCTCTTGAGAGGAAATGTCCCTCTGGCCTTCCTCTATGTCCACTGCCCTCACTCCCGGTCCCACCCAACTGCCCTCTGCTCCCCATCAGGGCCCCAGCAGCAGAGGCAGTGACAGCCAAGCTGCAGCCAGGAGCAAAGAAACTCGGGGCAGCCACACCAACTTCCGGGCCTGGGCATCCCAACTTCCGGGCCTGGGCATCCCAACTTCTTTGCAAGTTCCCCAGGAAGAGTTCCCTGGAATGGGGTGCAGGGAACAAACTTTATAAAATTCTCCACAACCAGCCAAGCGGAACCTATTTTCCCTCACAATGCAATTAACAGCACCAACATTTACAAAATATGATTTCAAGCGCTTTGGTTAAGTAGAGGAAAGTATATTAGATAGCAGCGAGGGGTTGATCTTAATGTGCATTTTTTTGAGAGACTTGCATTTTCTTTGTGCAAATAAAGAGGCCCTAAATTCTCCATAGGCACTAAAATCAATGCAGTGGAACCATGATAACAAACACAGGCTCCACTTTTTGCTACATCCCCCAATTAATTAAGCCTTTCACGGGCATGTAATTAGGAACATTAGCAAGTCATAAAATTGCCGTGAGTCTTTAAATTATGTGCTGGCCCTCAGCAATTTGTTTTTAATTCCTTCTGAAGACAATGGCACTGCGGGGCCCAATAGATCTTCCGAGCGGCCTACTGTGCTCTCCTTTATTGAGGGAGAGCCGGCAGGCAGCCAGGGTGCCCCGACTCCGCTCCCAGGGCCCAGGAGTGCTGCGAGGCTCTTTCTTTCCCCCTTCCTTTCTCTTCTTTGTTTTTACTACCCCTTTAATTCTCCTTCCTCCCTCCCTCCTCACTTTTCCTTCTTTTTCTCTCTTCCTTTTTTTGTTTTTTTTGTTTTTTTTTTTTTTGCGGTACGTGGGCCTCTCACTGTTGTGGTCTCTCCCGTTGCGGAGCACAGGCCCCGGACGCGCAGGCTCAGCGGCCATGGCTCACGGGCCCAGCCGCTCCGCGGCATGTGGGATCTTCCCGGACCGGGGCACGAACCCGTGTCCCCTGCATCGGCAGGCGGACTCTCAACCACTGCGCCACCAGGGAAGCCCTCTCTCTTCCTTTTGACCTATTTACCTCCTCTGCCTCCTCTTTCCTTCTCTCCTTCCTCCTCCTCCACCTCCATTGCTTTCTTCTCTCTCTTCCTCCTCCGTCTTTTCTTCCCTGCTCCCCCTCCCAGCCCCCACCCCAGCACCAGGCTCCTCCTTGCCCTTCCCATGATCCCTCAGGAGCGCTGGGCACACAGGACTGCTTCCCCTCCCCTCCCCTCCCCTCCCCTCCCGCAGGACCCTGCCCCTGGCCCCTGATTCCCATCCACGTTGTAAAGGACCATCAGAGGCCATCTAGCCTAACCTGCCACCTCTGATTTATAGCATCGGTTACACTCCTTGGGAGCCAGACACTAAAGCAATCTGGAGGTGCTGGAGGGTTGAGGGGCAGGGGTTATGACCCCACTCCCACCACCCTTCCTCCTCTGAGGGAAGGGAAAGTGGGAGGCAAAGCTGAGGGCTGTGGTGTCCGCCTTGCTGGCACAACGCCCCTGAGAGGGTCTCCATTGGCCTTGCACTCATCGACTGGGGCCCCCGGGACCCAAGGGAGTTGGAGAACCCTGCTCCTCATCCCTGCACCACCCCAAATCCCCTGCCCCCCAGACTGTTACCCTTCCAAGTTTACAGCCACCAGCTCCAGGACTTAGGGGAATTAGGTCTTTGCATTTAGGGCTTCTAAACCAAGCCCTGCCCTTACATCCTCCACCCAAGGCTTCCTTTTCTGTCAACCAGAGGTTTCTGAGTTACGAATCAAGATCTACTAGAAGATGATGTGGAGCCTGGAATGGCAACTCCCCAGGCCTAGTGGCACAGTCCAAGCCTTCTCCAAGGTTTGCTGAAACTCTGGCTGGGCCCCCCTCCCTTCCTCTGCACTATCGGCATCCCCTCCCCACTCCTGGAGATCACAAGGCTTCTGGGATATCTTGGAATCCGCACAGTTTAGAGCGGGGAGGAACATTACAAAGGAGCAAGTGAGGAGCACACCAAGCAAGAGGTCAGGAACAAAAGACCTGCTTGCTCAGCGGCCAACCACTGTGACCATCTCTTGTTCACAGCTGCCATGGGGTCGGTGGCTCCTCTGCTTCTCAATCTCTTGTCAGCTTCTCTTCTCACTGAGAACCAGCTCTTTCTCTCCGCATTTCCCAAGTACGATAGACATTGCTAGTGTTCAGTGGTATTCTCGGTTCTGCTTTGCCTTCTGGGCAAGATTGTATTCCTGGCCCCACTGAGGTTAGACGAGGCTATGAAACTTACATGGGCCAGTGAAAGGTGAGCAGAAGGGGTATGTGTCGCTTCCCGGTAGAAGTCTTTAAGAGCCCATCTTCAATTCTGTGTGTCTTTTTACCCGGCCCCTATGGAAGCACTTGCTGGTATGGAGGTGCTATGGTGGAAGTGGCCCGAAATGCTCAAACCACACGTGGTGGCAACTGCTCCGGAGAGCTGCCCAGACCCAGCAAAGAATTCACATGAGCAAAAAGTAGATCTTTGTCGTGTTAAACCACTGAGATTTGGGTGATGTTTGTTACCACAGTGTAACTTAGCCTGTCCTGACTAATCCACCAAAAAAGAGCCTCTGGCTGGTCCAGCTAAGACCTTACCTGAGCCAATGTGGGGGGTTAGTTGCCTTTGGATCAAATGCATAGCTTGCCTCAATCTGGCAAAACAGTTCTTCAATTCATGTTTCCTATTCTCAGCAGAATAAACATTTAACTTATTTGCAAGGCTCTCGGTGGGCTGACCCCTGCCTACCCTCCAACCACATTTCCTGCGACTCCCAGCCCTCTTCCACATCTAAGGCCCAGACACACCAAGCTCCTCCTATCCCCTCAGCATATCAAGCCATCTCTTTATACTTGCTTGTTCCCTTTGCCTAAAATCCTTTTCCAGTCACACCTCCTCCTGTGGAGATTCTACTAAGTATTTTAAGGTCCCAGGTCAAGTCTTATCTATTCTTTGAAGGCTTCCCTGGTCCATCCTGACGTGTACCCCTCATGGCACATACGTCTATCGTAGACTTCTCACGTGAACTTTTACTTATTTGCTTATCTGTCCGTGTGCTCAGTCCTCCCTAGACGGTAAGGTCCTCGCAGCGTGACTAGCTCCTCAGTCATCACTGGGCCTGCCCCTCCCTCCCACACATTGCCGCCAACGACCAGCACAACGAGGCCAGCGTCTACTGATTGCCTACCACTGCCCCACCTCCGCTACACATCGTACCTAGCTGACCTCCTTGAATGAGTATTATCATCATCTTCACTTCACATCCTCCAGAACCTCTCCATCCTACGGCCTCCCCTTATGGTCCTGCAATTTCTCAATAATACTCTGTTGAATGAATGAATGGTTGCCTGCATGAAATTAATGAATGAATAAGTGAATTCTGACTTACACACACAGAGGCCAGGTCTTCGTGGGACATACCTGGGAAAGCCCGCCTCCTCCCCGAGTCACATAGGCCTGCTTTACAAACTGCCCGGGCTGCTGTTCACTTGTCTGGGTTTTTTTGTTTGTTTTGTTCTTTTGCCTGGGATTTTCTTTCGTTGAATTTCTAAAATTCACCCAACAAAGTTTAACCATTTCAAAGTGAACAATTCAGTGGGTTTTGGTACATTCACCTTGTTGTGTAACTAGCACCTCTATCCAGTCCCCAAACATTTCCATAACCCCAGGAGGAAACCCTGTACCCTTTGAAGCAGTCATTCCTCATTCGACCCTCCCCCCATCCCCCCTCCCACCCCCACTCCACCCCCTCCCCAGGCACTTTTAAACCAGGGAGTCTGTGGATGGGCAGGGATGTCCCCAGGGGGAAGGACATGCATTCCCGGGCCCCCCAGGAGGCACACGCAGGCATTCCTGACCTGAGCCAGCAGCCCTTGAGATTCCTGCTAGCTCAGCACCAAGGTAGGCCGGGGGCCCCAGGACCCCAGCCCAGGGCTCTGCTGGGCGCATTTTGAGGCAGCCACATTCCCCAGGAGAGGCAGCTGTGATGGGGAGCCTGGCGAGCAGAGTCTAACCTTGAGTAAGTGTTTTCTTGTTGTCATCCGCAGATCTAACTCGAAGTCTGCCGAGAATACTCGGCGGGGACATATATTACACCCAGAGCTTTTTATCTCGCACACGTGACCCTGCCCATCCTGAGCTGTGCGTTTTATTCTCGCTGGTAGGACAAAAACCACCTCCCACTGCAGCATATATCAAGGCGAAGAGTGTTGAACTTTCTTTGCATTAATATAAATAGCTGTTTAGGCCTCGTTCCCCACCCCAGGACCCTCTGTGCACCTGTCCTTCATCTACTCTGTTTGGCATCTGGTTCAAGTTCGGTTTATTTAGAGCCCAAGTTGGCAGGCTTTTACATATTAAAGGTGCATTTTAGAAGAGCGTTTTCTATTCTAATTTGGGGGAGCCAAACTCTTTAGGGCTTTCAGGAGCCGTGTCCACCTGATTTACATTTTCCGCACTGGAGCCGAGCCATCGAAGCACACTAGAGTGTAAATAATAGTGATGGAGACGTGTATCTTTA
Organism: Stenella coeruleoalba; assembly: GCF_951394435.1. Classification (NCBI taxonomy): domain Eukaryota; kingdom Metazoa; phylum Chordata; class Mammalia; order Artiodactyla; family Delphinidae; genus Stenella; species Stenella coeruleoalba. The sequence goes on from NC_137165.1 coordinate 34,578,205, forward strand.
GAGATCCATTTTCTCTCCATGTTTTCTCTCTTTGCGGGGAGGGGACAGGCCAGGGAGGAATGGAAGTACCCAGGCTGTGGGGGCAGAGGAAAGAAAGAGGAAGGAGGGAGGACGCAGTGGGTTCCTTGGGAAGGCTGGCTCCGAGGGAGGAAAGGTTGCAGTTCAGGGGGTTGGGATGGGGCCAGGGTTTCTGCAAGATGGCAGTCAGCAAACTTGGCAGGGCCAGTCCCTTCTCAGTCTTGGGAGAGGCTACTGTGCTGCAATTAAGCCAGTATTCAAATATTGGTTCCTGTGTGACTCTGGAAAATTCACTTTGCCTCTCTGTGCCAGAGGACACCTATCAGGCTATGGGCATCATCATAATCACCCCATCCAGGGCTGGCATGAGGTATCCATGAGATGACACCTATGAAACACAGGCATAGTCCCAGGCACACAGTAGTTGAGCAACTTAATACATGTTAGCTCTTGTTTATTATTATTTTCTTTGTACATTTTGTCTTCTATGCCAAGCCCCAGTGCCCTGCACATGGTAGACACTTGATTGGCGTGTATTAGCTGGACTCCCCATTCATTCGATGTCAAAAAATTTACCTGGGGTATTCCCTGGTGGTCCAGTGGTTACAACTCTGCGCTTTCCCAGCTGAGGGCCCGGGTTCAATCCCTGGTTAGGGAACTAAGATCCCACAAGCTGCGCGGCGAGGCCAAAAAAAAAAAAAAAGTGGGAAATTCACCTGGCTCCTACTCTGGACTATGGACATGGCCCAAGGCCCTGGAGAAAGATGATGACTGAGGCCTGGTCCCTCTTCTCTACCCACCTGCCACTCCCACAGAGACTCCCATCTGACCTACCTCTTCAGGTCCCCATCTGAGCCATGCTCTCTCTTACTTTCAATACCTTCAGTCCAGGACCTCCTCTCCTCTGCTCTTCACCTGAATAAATCTCATTCACCTCTTCCAGGAAGACTTCCCAACTCTCCAAGCTAGGTGAGGTGCGCTCTTCCCTTCACTCCACCACACTGCTTACCACCCTGTAGGATAACCCTTTTGCGGGTCCATATGCCATATAGAGTGTAAGCCCCAGGGGGAGAGAGGAAGAGTGTCTGTTCTGGTCATCATTCTGTTCCCAGCCTGACACACAGTAGGCGTTCAACAAATGTTTGCTAAGTGAAATGATGAAGTTGATGCTTTCAAGGCAATCACAATCTCGGCAGGGATGGACCCACATACAAGTTGTTGGCCACATACAAAATGAGTTTGGAAGGGGCAGCTGGGTGAGTCAGGAGGGCTTCCCAGAGGAGGTGACAGTTGAGAAGTGTCTTGAAGAATAAGTAGGCGCTGTTCCAGAGAAAGAGGGAGAGAATTTGAAAGGAGTGAAAATTTGACAAAAGAGAGACCCTGAATGAGTACAAAAAGAGGTAGAATTCATTTCTGGGTTTTGGACCACCTCTTAGAGGTGGGATGGGACCCATCTGGGGGGTGTTTCCCAAATGTGGGCACTAGGCAGATCTAATTGCAAATGGCAAGGAAAGGGTGGAGGGAGCAGGGAGAGGATGCCCACCTGCCCTACCCCCCAAGCCAGCTTAGGCCCGGGGCCAAGACAGTGACCACTGAGGAGGAGGAGGTGAGAAGAGGAGTCCCTCCTGGCCTTAGTTTCCCCATCCCGGAAGCTCTGGCTGATGTGCAGGGGAGAAAGCCTGGGGCCCTCGCTCATGAGCTATCTTGCGGGTGGAAGGCCGGTGGAGACAGGGAAAGAAACAGGAGAGGGGAGGGAACGAAAAGAGAATCCAGTCAGGTGCTGGAAGTGCTCTTCATCCAGAGAAACAGGAAACTATGGGGAGGGAGTGGGAAATGGGAGATGGGACAGCAGGGGCGAGGGGCCGGGCAGAGAGGGGTGGGGGTCGGGGAAGAGCCTCCTGGGGAGGTTTGACTGTAGCAAGTGCTGGAACAGAAGGAGCAGGGAGGGAGGGAGGACAGGAGGCAGAGAAGGAGATGAAGATGTCCTTTCATCTTCTTCCTGGAGAGAAGGGGCCAGGTTGTGATAGGGAGAATGACGGAAAGTCTCATTGGAGCTGTTGGTTTGAAAGAATTTGTCTTCGGAACAAGCTTTTTATCAGTAAGCCTTAAAGATCAGGATTCCTCAGAGGCTGCTGCCTCTTCCCCTCCCTCGTTTCTCTCTGTCTTACCCTCCTTTCCCGTTCCCTCTGGCTCCCTTCACAGCTCACGTCCCCGTTTTCGGCCGGTGTCTATCTCTGTCTGTGCTTCTTTTCCAGGTCCTGGGAACCCTGGCCATCTTTCTCTGCCCGGCCTCGCTGCTGGCTGACAGCAGGCCAGGCCCTCCTCAGAATCTCAAGGGGGCCGTGGGGCGGAGAGGGCAGCGGGCAGGGCCTAGGCTGGCAGAGACTCCTTCCAGGTTGTATGTCTCCTTTGGCCAAACCATGGAAGCTCTCTGGACCTCTGTTTCCTCCTCTATAAATGGACAGGGTCAGACGCTGTGACCCTTAAGACTGAGGTGGTGGGTACGCAGGTATGACAGTCCTCAAGGCGGGGAGAGCCTTGTGGCTGTCCAGGAGAGGGGATGCCTTAGAGCAGGTGCGCCTTTAACTTCCTTTACCAAATGAGATCCTGGGGCGGGGGGCTGCCCAGGGTCTTACAGTCCTGTGCTGGCTAACCTCCAGACCTCACCCGGGGAGGGGGAAGGGAGAGGTCTGGGCCTGTGATGGGGGGCAGGGGGCATCAGGGCTACCTTAAGACCTTTAGGTGCCCCTCTCCAAATGTAATTGAAAAACCCACCAACTCAGCGATAAATAGGTATAAGGAAGGCCAACAAATATGATTCCCCCATGTTACTTTTATGCTTTCTTAGGAATATTAAATTCTTCCCCAAACCATATTTTGGTGGTCCTACCTTGCTGGTGCTCTCGGCCTGCCCGCTGTGTAATCCAGCACAGCCCACCAGGACACAGCAAACCTAGAGATCATGGGCGAGCCAAGGTCACAGCTACAAAACCCCCTTTCGAGCTGTACTTCAGACAGTGAGGTTGGGGCAGAGAGGGACCGGCCTCTCCTGAGGAAGATGTGCTCTAGGCCAAGCTAGGAGGTCCTGAGTCCCAGGGAAGAAAGGGGTGGGGACAGCCTCCCTGCCACCACTACCACTCCAGCCAAAGCTAGCTTTCCCACCATGGCCCACTATCCAGGTGTGACTCTCACCTTTGCCCTGTGTCCACGGCAAAGGCAGGTTTGAGGAGCGAAAGGAGAAGCTATCCTCCGCCCCCTGGACTCGCCAGCAGGCCTCAGAGGGGGTGGATGGCAGGAGCTGGCTTGGAGGGAGTTAGTTAAAGAAAAAATACTCCGAACACTTGGTAAAGCTGGTTAGGCAGTCTTGAATCAGGGCCATCACAGTAAGCATAGGGACCACTGCAATGGGGTCTTGCAAGGATTTGGGGCTCAGCTCCAGATACAGCATCGGCAAGTGGGACTTTGTAGCCAAGGAGCCAGGTGGGGGTCAGTGGATGGAAAATTACTAAGAGGAAACATCAGGGGTAAAGGGGGTTACCGACCCACCAGAATTCTTGCTGAAAACAGGCCAGGGCGATCAGACATCCCCTGGGGGTATCAGATACGGGGTGAGGGAGCTTTTGCCAAACTGACTTAATAGGGTTCTTGCTAAAACTGGATTTCACAAAGAAGTGCACAGATGGGCCTAGGAGAAGGTTCGGGAGGCTGACTAAAGTTTGGTCAAGCAGAGAGTCTCTGTCCAAGAGAGGGGAGGAACCAGCCTGGGTGGAGTGTTGACAGTGTGCCAGGTGCTCTCCCCACAGGAGTGGAGGAGTCTCAGCCCCATTTTCCCCAGGGGACATTGAGATGTTTGCCCAGTGTCACATGGCAAATGGCAAGCGAGTGGAACCCATGCGGAGTCCATGGCAGGAAGGGCGCTACCTCGAAGGCCAGAAGGAAGCCAAGTCAGGGAAGGTGGAGGCCTGGGCCCCTGCTTTATTCCACTTGCCTCTCCTGGAGCGTTAACATTTTAGGTTCCCTACCACCCTCGTCCAAGATAACCTGGCTTTATCTGCGCCCTGTCTGGTAGCCTGGAGGACTCTCATCTCCTGCCCCTGGGTGTTAATGCTAAAATGTTAATGATTTGTTTTTCTTGGAAGGGATAGGGTGTGGGGTCAGGGGTTTCCTGGGAGCTACCAGGGGTTTCCTTCTTCCAACTCGGACTCTGCGCCTGAGGCTTCCCAGCCCAGAGGGGTGCGTGACCCGGGGAGGAAGAAGGAGGATGAGCAAAGGGTGGCCTGGGTGTCAGGCCCGAGAGGCAGCTCCAGTAGCCCCACCTCTGGGTCAGCGACTCTAAGCCACCTCTTTGGTGCCCACCCTCCAGGGTTTGGAGGTGACCCTCTGGGGCACCCAGGTCCCCTCCCCTTGCCTGGCCCTGCTTTTCCCAGGCGCCTGGGATGGGAGGGGCCCGGGCTCGGGGAAGAGCAGGGAGCGGCCAGGCCGTGTGTACAGAGAGGCCTCAATTTCACAGGGCTTGCTCCTGAGTGAGTTTCGCATAAAAGGATTAAGGCGAGAGGAAGTGCAGAGGAAATGGGGTGTTGGACACCTTGTTAAACGGGCTGTCAGGGCTCCCAGAGCGTGGGTGCTAACTCTATTCCCTGCCTGCGTCGTTGCAGGCCCAGCCATCACCTGAGCGATCAAAGATAGGGCCGCGGAGCCCAGCCTGGAGGACCGAGAGGCTGGACCGGCCAGAGGAGGGAGGCCCGGACCAGCACCCCGACCCCCAACACGCCCCCTCCTTCAGGCCTCATTCCTGAGGGAATTCCACGGGGCCTGGCCGGGGAGAAGGGGAAATGAAGGCTCAAAAACTCTTCTCACCTGGGCCTGGAGAGATCTCCGCCCCAGGATTAAATCACAGCATGTTTGGGGCGTGAGGGAACGGGGGGCCCGGGGGCGCTGGACCTAATGATGTGTGGAGTATCATTTCCTCCCTTATCTAACACCAAGGGACATTCTTTTTACTGAGCCCAGGGAATTGGCTCCGTTTGTGAATGAGTCTGATTGGATCAGCACTTTTCCTGAAGAGATAAGGGGGTTATCGGGATGGGGGCGGTACTTCCTTGAGGGAGAAGGGCTGCCTGAGGACCTGAGATGTGTGGGGGGACTTGCTGCGGGGAGAGACCCCGAGGCCTGCGGGCAGAGGCAGCCACCCTTGTGGCTGCCATCCCTACCTTTGTCCGTGTCTGTCCCCTGCCCTGTCTGGACCATCTTCTGCCCACTTCACCCAGCCAATTCCTACTCATCCTGGTTCAGGGTTCACAGCCCTGGTTGAACCTTCAGATCACCGGGGAGACTTTAGCCGTGCCCAGGACCCACTTGAGACAGAAGGAACCAGAAGCTCTGGGGGGCTCAGGTATGGCACGGTTTCCGAAGCCCTCTGGTGAGTCTGAGGAGCTGCCGGTGTTAAGAGATGCTTGTCCAGGAAGCTTTCGCTCAGGCCAGGCTGGGTTCGGCTCCCACCCCCTCTGTCTCCTCCACTCCCTGGGGCACATCTTCACAAGTCACACCCACCACATGCTGGTTTTCTGTTTACTTGTCCGTCTAGACCTTCCACCCCAGACTGTGAACACCTGAGTGTCGGGGCAAGGGGCACTCACCATTGTCCCCGGGGCTTCTTCCTGCAGTGGTGGACCGTCGATACACACAGCCCTGAAGACCCAAGCACGGAAGCAGGACTTGGTCATCTTTCTATCGCTCTCTGTCGCAGGGGTTGATTAGAGTTAGTGCCCGACAAAGGGACACCTGTGCGTTGGCTGCATGAGGATCAGTTTCCGCCTCTGAGATGGGGGCACGTGGAAGAGTTAGCAGACACGCCCTCATCTTGCCTACGGTTGGAGGGGGAGGGGGCTTCATGATGATGCCTCCTCTGTTCCCACCATTGCCACCACCACCGATCGTCTTTTATTTATTTTTTAACAATTTTTAAAATTAAAAAAAATTATTTATTTATTTATTCGGCTGCATTTGGTCTTAGTTGTGGCACGCAGGACCTTCTCTGAGGCGTGCGGGATCTTCTGTTGCGGCGCATGGGCTCTCTAGTTGTGGTTCGCAGGCTCCAGAGTGTGCAGGCTCAGTAGTTGTGGTTCGCGGGCTCTAGAGCACAGGCTCGGTAGTTGTGGCATGCGGGCTTAGTTGCTCCACGGCGTGTGGGATCTTAGTTCCTTGATCAGGGATCAAACCCATGTCCCCTGCATTGGAAGGCAGATTCTTAACCACTGGACCACCAGGGAAGTCCCCTGATTGACTCTTAAATGCTTTCACCTGGGGGAAATGAGAGTTTAGGTCTGTAAAGGGCCAAAGAGCAAATATTTTGAACTATGTGGGCCATTCTGTCCCTGTCACAACTACTTCACTGTGATACACAGAGGCAGCCACGAACGATACATAAACGAGCGGGCATGGCTGTGTTCCATTTATACCTTATTTAAGGATGCTGAAATTCGAATTTCATATCTTTTTCACATGTCACAGAATTTCTTCTTTTCATTTTTTCAACATTTTAAAAATCATTCTTAGCTTGTGGCCCCAAAAAAACCAGGGTGGAGCCAACTGGATTTAGCCAACAGGCTGTCATTTGCAGATGACAAATGACATCTATGCCATCTGATTTCTATGACAGTATTGGTGGTGATTTCCCAAGTCCAAGCTTAGAGCTGAACACTGCTGTCTACCCACGCACCTCTGAGGTTCCCAGGGACCTGGGCCATGCTAACTGCCCCTCAGTAAGATAGAGGTGTAGGGCTTCCCTGGTGGCGCAGTGGTTAACGCCTGCCAGTGCGGGGGACACGGGTTCAATCCCTGGTCCGGGAAGATCCCACAGGCCGAGGAGCAACTAAGCCCGTGCGCTACAACTACTGAGCCTGCGCTCCAGAGCCCGCGAGCCACAACTACTGAAGCCCACGCACCTAGAGCCTGTGCTCCACAACAACAGAAGCCACTGCAATGAGAAGCCCGCGCACCACAACGAAGAGTAGCCCCGACTCGCTGCAACTAGAGAAAGCCCGTGCACAGCAACAAAGACCCAACGCAGCCAAAAAAACAAAAAGAGATAGAGGTGTGTGTGAGGGGACCCAAGCATAAGCCCTGATCCCTTCAGGGTTGGGGGAGGGAGCGTGAAGGCGATGAATCCCAGAGACACTCTGATAAGTAATGTGGTTTCACTTCAGGTCATTTCCTGAAAGTCAGATCCACTTTGCACGTGAGGACGAGAGCAGGGAGCTTCAGAATTCACTCTTGGGGCCTCCAAATTAAAAGCCAAATAGGATGTAGCTTTTGCCTGGGCTGCATCTTCATCTGTCGAGAGCAGTTATCGTCATCGTCCACCACTGGGGCCTGCGGCTGTCATTCACCCCTGCCCAGCACCCGCTTTGTTGTCTCCTCCACATGGAGCACCCCAGTGGGGAGAGGGGTCCACTCATGCGCCCAAGATCCCACTGGTTATTCAAACCAGGAGGGAGGTGAGATTGGGGGCCCCAAAGGGAGGACTCACCCAGCTGGGTCTTTAGAGAAATCTGCCACTTCTAGCCCAAACTCCTAGCCAGAGCCTTGCCACTTGGAGCCTGGGCCAGACTCCTGGAGTTTCTCTCTGGGGAGAAGGTTGGGAATTCTCATAAAGGCCCAGCTATCGTAGAGGAGAGTGGCAGAGTCTGATGCCCAGAAACTTCCAGCTCCAGGCCCTGGCATCTCTCCATATGAGAAGGGGGGTGGGAAGGTAGATGGGGACACAGAGAGGACCCAGAGAGCAAGGGTCTCCGAGTCACACAGTTTTAGCCCCAGCTCAGACCTTTACCTGCTGTATGACCTTGGGCCAATCGCTTCACCTCTCTGAGTTTCAGCTTCTTCAGGTGGGACAGTCTTACCAGCCATGCGCCTCTCAGGACTGTACAGTTTAAGGTTCACAAGAAGCCCAAGAGAGCATCATGGAGGCCCCGAAGCGCCGTTCCCGTTCAGGGCTATGAGTCAGTGTGTCCTGGAGGACAGCCTGGGAGCAGTGGGCTCTGCAGTAGGACCACTGAAGTGATGGGGGCCCTTGTTTTCTCCCTGCTCTCCTCCCACAGCTGTTTTTGGAAGGGGGCTTGGAAGCTGCCTTGGGGTGTTCCTTTGTCTCCCTCGTGAACCAGAACTATCAGACAAATTGGCATCATAAAAAAAAGACCTTCTGTAATCAGAAGACTTGGGTTGAGAGTCATCTCATCGCTAGTGTGATCTCTGGTAAATTAGCCTCAGGATTCCCATCTGTGAAATGGAAATAACATCTCACTGGGCTAGGGGTGACAAGTGCTTAGGAAAGTACTCTGTTAACCTAGTGGGCTGCACACGTGATCATACAGATTTATGGGTCCCCTCCTCCCTCCAGCCAGTCACAGGGGTCTCCCCCAGTCCTACTGCCATCCCTAGCCTTGTTCTGTTGACACCTCTACCCCACCCCACCCCCAGGACATTTGTCAGTGCTGGAGCCTGCCCTAGACGTACTATACTTGATTCACTGCAGAATGGGGCTCTTCACCCACTGACTCAAACGATCCCTGGGGTTCCCTCACCCCCTGTGGCTGAGCCAGACCAGGATGAAGCTTCCAGCCCTGCTCTCCCGCCTAGTGGCCCTGGCCCATCACCTTGGACCCCAGCCCAAGGCATCCAAGGCCTTGAGCCTTGACCTCCCTGCCTTGCTGTGAGAATCCCAGGCCCCAAATCCCACGCACTCCAAGTTAGGGTGCCCATCCAAGGCAGCCATGCCCTGCACCCAGTAGGTGCTCAGTAAATGTTGTTGGCTGATCAATTGAGGGCATATTTCCTCGGCCTTTGGTATAACCCTGTTGAGAGCAGTGAGACCGTAGTTGCCTTGCTCTTGAGGGACCAGCAGGATTTAGATGTCATTAGGGGTTCAGATATTAAGATGTGGGGTGGGATGACTCATGATCAGCAAAATAATGATCCTTCTAATGACAAGATGAAGATGGGGATTCTCAGGCCCTGTTTCTCCACCGGGACACGGCAAGTGATATGTTGTCTCGCTTGAATGGAATTTTTTTCATTCATTCATGCCCTCGGCAAATACTCACTGAATCCCTACTGTGTGCCAGCCCAGGGAGGGGGATGTCAGCAGTGGAGAGGAAGGCCACTCGAATAAGGAAACATGGCTTCCCAGCTGTTAAAAAATCAGGACCTTTTCCTGGAGGAGAAGGAATGCGAGTGGAGGTGTGGGGTGGGGAGGGCAGGGACACGGGCTGAGGGGCTGGCTCTTTCCAGCAGGTGCAGAGCAGCGAGGCCAGGTGCTGCGGTTGACACTGAGCGTGAGGGGGGTTTGGCCTGAGCCCCCCTAACCCACCTTCCTCTCCCTTTGCTCACCTTCCACCCAGGCCGTAGTAAGAGGAGGGCTGGTCCGGGGGCCCCTTGGCACCCAGCTCCTGAAACCCAGTGATACTTGCTGGGAGGGTGGGAAAGGACTGGTTTGATCTGAGCTGGCCCCTTCAAGGCCGGGAGATAGGTGGGGGAAGAGGAGGGAATGTAATTAAAAAAAAAACAAAAAAAACACCTTTGTGACTGAGAGTTCTCAACTGGAACAGCCCGACAGCTGGGCCCAAAGCCAGGAGGTAGGGCTACAGGCAGGTCCCGGGATCTGGTGACCCGTCGGTGCCCTCAGGAAGGTTTTGGGCAGGGGAGGGGGAGACTGCTGCTTCCGTCACGCCCACCCCTCCCCCAGCCAGCCTCCCGAGTTCCACCTTGTCTCTCTTCCTCCAGCCTCATGTCTCATTAGTCTGGGGTCTCGAGAAAGAGAGGGCCTAGGTATAGAAAATTCCAGAAGGGGAGGGGTGGTGAGCTTTCACTACATGTACCAGCTAGGCCTCAATGCCTACTGCTCCCGACCTCTGCCAGGCAGCCCCAGGCCAGTTCAATGCCAGCGTGAGACACTAAGGATGCCAGGACAATAAAGCAGGCCCTGTCCCCTGTGACCTCAGCAGGGCACAGGAACTGCTCAAGACTGTGCGATCAGTGCCGTAGTGGTGGCATATGTGGGTGCTGTGCAGGCTCAGAGAAGGGAACGGTTCCCTCTGCCTGGAACCAGAGAGAATAGGGGGTATCCAGAAGGGTCTTTATGGTTGAGTAGGAGTTGGTCGGACAGAGAAGCGGTGGGAGGGCATCCTTTGCAGAGGCGAAGCATGAGCAAAGCATGCAGGGTAAGGGAAGCTGGGTCTGAGAAACTGAGGCCGCTTTGCAGAACCGGATCCGAATGCCCGTGTTAGAAGTCCAGCTCCACTTTCTAGCTGGGTCACTTTGGGCAGTTTGCTTACCCTCTCTGTACCTCCAGTTCCTCATCTGTTACAGGTGTTAATAATAGCTGTGGCAGTCATTAATGCTATTTACCACTCTCGGCTCTCACCCCTTCCAGGCACGGGTGGGAGGGATTTTCTGGCCCCGCTGTGGTTAGGTGGGGTCATGCGTCTAGTCTAGGCCGACGAGCTAGTGAGCAGAAGTGTCATTTCCAGACCTGGATGTTTCACGGTCGGCGGGAGGGCCTCCAGCACCTTCTGGTTTTCTTTCTGGCCCAGGGCAGTGCCCAGAGGGGTTAGAGATGTGACTGCACGATCTGTCCGAATCTCCAAGTCTCTCTGATGAGCAGAGTCCCTGAGCACCCACACTAGACACGTACTTTACTAGACGACCTTGGTTGCTTAAGTCACTGACACGTGGGAGGTGTTTGTCACCACAGGAGAACTTAGCCCGTGCTCACAGAGGGCTGTGACCAGGATGCCATGAGCTAGTACAGGTAAAGCATGGGACCCATGGCACTGACATTTCACGTTCCATACATGTGAGCTGCTCTCATCATGAGTTTTGCTAGGGAGGCAGAGAGGGGTGGCCATGGAAAAGGCTAAGATGGGAAGCAGAGCCTGCTCAGGGAGCATTTTTTTTTTTTTGCTGTACGCGGGCCTCGCACTGCTGTGACCTCTCCCGTTGTGGAGCACAGGCTCCGGACGCGCAGGCTCAGTGGCCATGGCTCACGGGCCCAGCCGCTCCATGGCACGCGGGATCTTCCTGGACCGGGGCACGAACCCGTGTCCCCTGCATCGGCAGACGGACTCTCAACCACTGCGCCACCAGGGAAGCCCAGGAAGCATCTTGAACACCAGGCTCAGAAGCTCAGGATTGAAGGCAGCAAGGAGGCAATAAAGATTTTTTAAACAGAAGAATGGCATGCTTTACAGACAGTTCACTCCAGGACTTGGCAAACAGCAGGCATTTAATAAATATTTCTTGAAGGAATGAATGAATGAATGGAGTTTGGAGGAAGAGGGACCAGTGAGGACACAGCCTCAGCAGCCGGGTATCCCATGGAGAGGGCTGGACCCAGGGCAGGTGCCATGCAGTTGGGTGGGACCCACAGCCAGGCACCGGGCTTCCGAGCCCACCCTCACTTGCCCACCCCCAGCACCACCCGGGCAGGCAGCTCCATCGGCACCGATGCTGGTGTGCAGCGCGCACCACCACCTCATAACTCACCGTGTCTATGATGAAGCGGAGCGGTTGTTTGGGAAGACAGCCACTCTGATACCCACCAACCCCCAGGGCTGGTCCTGACGTTTCTCCTCCACCATCCCCTGGTTAACACGCCAGCTCTGTCTCTCACACCCTGCTCCCCACACCCCCATCAATGGCACCGATCTCTCCCTGCATACACAACCCCCCTCCACCCGCCTCTCCAGGGCTGCAGCCAGAGGAAATTTATTGCAGCCCCAGACTGCTATGGGCAAATACTAATAAAATGCTGTTTTGCTGCAATTTGTTTAATTGGCCACAGAAGAGACGTCTTGAGCATGTGCAGGCTCTGCCTGCGCCCGCCCGCCTGCCTGGCTCACAGATGCTCTTGGCTTCCTGTGCTTTGCCTCCCTGGCTGTGACCGCTGGGGGTGGGATATTGGGGAAAAGGGGAGCGAGGGAGAGGGGAAGCAGAAGGAGGCCGCTGGACTGGAGAGGGAAGTAAGGAGCCCAACTTCCAGATATTCTGTTTTTCTTTTTAACATCATTATTGGAGTGTAATTGCTTTACATTGTTGTGTTAGTTTCCACTATATAACACAGTTAATCAGCTATACATAAACATATATCCCCATATCCCCTCCCTCTTGCTTCTCCCTCCCACCCTCCCTATCCCACCCCTCTAGGTGGTCACAAAGCACCCAGCTGATCTCCCTGTGCTATGAGGCTGCTTCCCACTAGCTATCTATTTTACCTTTGGTAGTGTATATATGTCCATGCCACTCTCTCACTTCGTCCCAGCTTACCCTTTCCCCTCCCTGTGATCTCAAGTCCATTCTCTACATCTGCATCTTTATTCCTGTCCTGCCCCTAGGTTCTTCAGAACCATTTTTTTTTTTTAGATTCCATATATATGTATCAGCATATGGTATTTGTTTTTCTCTTTCTGACTTACTTCACTCTGTATGACAGACTCTAGGTCCATCCACCTCACTAGAAATAACTCAATTTCATTTCTTTTTATGGCTGAGTAATACTCCATTGTATATATGTGCCACATCTTCCTTATCCATTCATCTGTCAATGGACACTTAGGTTGCTTCCATGTCCTGCCTATTGTAAGTAGAGCTTCAATGAACTTTGTGGTACATGACTCTTTTTGAATTATGGTCTTCTCAGGGTATATGCCCAGTAGTGGGATTGCCAGGTCATACGGTAGTTCTATTTTTAGTTTTTTAAGGAAATTCCATACTGTTCTCCATAATGGCTGTATCAATTGACATTCCCACCAACAGTGCAAGAGGGTTCCCTTTTCTCCACACCCTCTCCAACATTTTATTATTTGTAGATTTTTTGAAGATGCCCGTTCTGACCGGTGTGAGGTGATTGTAGTTTTGATTTGCATTTCTCTAGTGATTAGTGATGTTGAGCATCCTTTCATGTGTTTGTTGGTAATCTGTGTATCTTCTTTGGAGAAATGTCTTTTTAGGTCTTCTGCCCAGACGAAAAGACAACCCTCAGGATGGGAGAAAATATTTGCAAATGAAGCAACTGACAAAGGATTAATCTCCAAAATATATAAGCAGCTCATGCAGCTCAATATCAAAAACACAAACAACCCAGTCCAGCTATACTTATAACACTTCACGAGTGTTTTCACCCACAGCCCTCGGGATCCTTGTGATCAGCCAGGCTGCCTGAGTTCAAATCCCACCACCTCCTCTTCTTAGCTGTGTGCCCTGAGACAAGCTACACAACCTCTCAGTGGCCCCAGTTTCCTCATCTGTAAAATGGGAATGATAATAACAACATTCTGAGGATTAAATGAACTAATCCATACCCAAAAAAACCCTTAGAACGACACCTGGCTTGTAGGAAGCACAAAATCAATGTTCAGAACTTAGATTGCTTGGGTTCTAACCCAGCTCTGCCACGTGCCAGCCGTGTGGTCTTGGGCAAGTTACTTAACTACTTTGTAGCTCAGTTTCCCCATCTGTGAAATGCGGATAATCATCACAGGTACCTTATAGAGTTGTGCAAAGATTAAACAGTTAATGGTTGTAAAGGGATTAGAACAGAGCCTGGCACATGGTAAGAGCCCAGATGTGTGAGTTGCTATTACTCAACAGCCCATGGCATTTCGGCGAGCTCAATACTCTGGTTAGGACATTTGGGAAGTCTTTGAACCGCATGTTCCTTCACTGGAGGAAACTGTAGGGCAGGGATGAGTTCCCAGAGATAGGAATTCCCAATGGCAAAAAGTTCGAGCTGGTTTCAGGCTATCTGGCATGGCTGGTGGGGTAGGGGAAGACCCTTACTGTCGCCCAGGGGTTGGGAGAGGCAGTGACCCTGCTGCAGTTCCCCAGACGGAGCCCTGGGGCTGGGCTGCTGCTTGTGGGGTCAGCCCAGCCCCCCAGCTGCTCCCCTCTTGGCCCCTGGCACCCAAACCCTGGGAGCGGGCACCCTGCCACCCACCAGATGGTACCAGCAGAGGCTGGGGCATGGGGGTGAGTGAGGGGGGTTAGGCCAGGCTACAGGATCTGGGCACCCAGGTCTTGAGACAGATGGGCTTGTGTCTGTCCCCAGCACAGGATGCCTGTGGGCAGGGTAGGGGCAGCCACCTCCTCATGACAAAGCTGAGCTTCAAGATTTCCCCATGTTGTTGCCAGAAGAGTGTGAGATGGGAGTTGGGAGTTCCCAGGCAGATCCGTTCCCTTCTCTGAGTCTGTTCCTCGTCTGGGAAAGAAGAGGTTGCCTAGATGATTTATCTGATTACCCAGGTGAAATAAATGGTTAGCCCAAAGCCTGGAGCCCAAGAAGTCTTCAGTGCCTGTGTTATTATTGTTATTACTTCACAACAGGGTAAAGGTTGAGATTGTGGACTCAGGAGTCAGATAGCCTGCATTCAAATCCTGACTCTGTCACTTTCCAGCTGTGTGACCTTAGGCAAATGACTTAACCTCTCTGTGCCTCGTTTGCCATCTGTAAATGGGCTAGTGATAGAAGAGGGTTGTTGTGAGGATTAACTGAAACAGTACTGGACCCTTACTTTGTGCCCTGTCAGGTAAGTGCTATTTTGCTTCATTTTTCTGGTGATGAAACTTAGGGTCAAAGAGGCAAAGACACTGGCCCAAGATCCCACGACCGGGTAAGGGTCAATCTGGAGGCATTTTCAGCCACTGTGGCTCAATGCCCTGTATCTAATCCTGTTTCCCTCTTAAATGAGGCTCCAGGTTGCTGGCTGGCTGATGCCCACACGAGGCAGTGCACACACACTCACGCACCTGTATGTTCTATGTGTTTCTGATAGCCTTGTTTCAGTTGGCTCAGGAAACTTTGTCCAAAGAAAACTTGCCCCTCCAGAAGAAAGCTTCCACCCTGACCTTCAAGTCATGAAAGCTAGGGTGTGCCCTGGGTTACAGAAGGCAGTATAGCCTGCATATATTTATTTATTTATTTTATTATTATTATTTTTTAACATCTTTATTGGAGTATGATTGCTTTACAATGGTGTGTTAGTTTCTGCTTTATAACAAAGTGAATCAGCTATACATATACGTATATCCCCATATCTCCTGTCTCTTGTGTCTCCCTCCCACCCTCCCTATCCCACCCCTCTAGGTGGTCACAAAGCACCCAGCTGATCTCCCTGTGCCATGCGGCTGCTTCCCACTAGCTATCTATTTTACATTTGGTAGTGTATATATGTCCATGCCACTCTCTCACTTCGTCCCAGCTTACCCTTCCCCCTCCCTGTGTCCTCTAGTCCATCCTCTACGTCTGCGTCTTTATTCCTATCCTTCCCCTAGGTTCTTCAGAACCTTTTTTTTTTTTTAGATTCCACATATATATGTTGGCAAACGGTATTTGTTTTTCTCTTTCTGACTTACTTCACTCTGTGTGACAGACTCTAGGTCCATCCACCTCACTACAAATAACTCACTTTCGTTTCTTTTTATGGCTGAGTAATATTACTTTGTATACATGTGCCGCATCTTCTTTATCCATTCATCTGTCGATGGACATTTAGGTTGCTTCCATGTTCATTGCAGCTCTATTTACAGTATAGCATTTACATATGACCTTAAAGTCAGATCGACATGAGATGGAATTCTGGTGGGCAAGTCGCCTAACCACTCTGAGCTCTGCTTCCCTCGCCTGTGGAACGTGGAGAATGTATTTGAGGAAACAGTGGCCCTGAGGTGTCTTTCCTGGAACTCCTTGGGGAAGAGGCAGGATGGCACAGGGGTTGGAAGGGCCCTCCCGGGCCAGAGGACCAAGCTTGAATGCCAGCTCTTCCCCTGGGAATTCAACTGGATGCTCTTGGGCAAACAACCTCATCTCTCTGTACCTCATTTTCCTTATCTGTAAATTGGGGGTGATGACAAGAGTACCTACCTCAGAGGGGTGTTGTGAGGGTTAAAAATGAATTAATATCTGGGAAGTGCAGGAAACAGGGCGTGGCACACAGGCGGTCCACATATCCGGGCCACTCAACTGCTTCTGCCCCGTGGTGGTTCCTGTTGTTGCTCTGCTGGGCTCTCCGATGGTCGGGGCAGAGGCTTGCCCCTTCCCTGGCATACCTTAGGCAGGCAGGCAGGTGATCAACACTTGTTGGCTGGTTGGCCAGATGAGTGGCTGGGCGGTGCCCGGCCTGCCAGAGTGGACGGGTTGCAGGACGGCACCCTCAGCCCACCCTCTGCAGCCCTTGGCCCTCCTGGTTCCTTAAGGCCGGTGCTATTTGCAGCACCACGGAAAGCCCCGCCCTGCCCTGCCCTGGAGAGCGGGTCTCACAGTGCAGCTGTGGGCCAGGTGCTCTGCGCTTCCCTCCCTTCTAGACTCTTCCCACAGCCTCCTCCCTTTAGCCTCCCAGCCCCTGACTGCTCCCCTACCCGATTCAGGCATCATCTCCAAGCAGGGTTCCACTCCTGTTCGGCCTGCCAAGGCCCTTCCCCAGAAGGTGAGGGCTTTCCTGAAGCAGCCTACATCCCATTGTACAGAAGAGAAAATGAAGGCCCTACAAGGGGGAATGGTACCACCTCTCACAGTCCTGAGTGAAGGCATCCAGCAGAGTCAGGGCCCAGGAATGCAAGAAGGAAGGGAGGAGGGGACGCCATCAGTCCATCAGTCCAGGCCTAGGACTGAACAAATGTGTCTTGTCCCCAGCCAGGAACGTTCCCAGGTTCTCTTCACCCTCATCCAGTCTCGGGCATTAAATGGAGTGGGAGGAAGGGGAGGGCACAGCCTGCCCTCCCCGGCTCTGCAGAGCCCGATGCAGCCAGCTGTGGCAAGCAACAGCTGGATACACACACCAGGATGCACGGTCCCACGCCCTCTGCCAGGCTGGGCAGTTGGAGAGCAGGGGGAGGGCCTGGATCCAGACAGCTGCTGGGGAGGGCAGTGCAGCAGCTCATGAGGCTGGGGGGAGGGTGGAGAGGGGAAGGGGAGGCCTGGGGAGTGCTCAGCCAGCCCCCGAGCCCCAGGTCTCCCCCAGGCAACCACACCCTGACTCGTGGGTGGATTTAGGGGTTCTGTAGAGGCAGCCCTGACTGGGAAGCTCGTTCCCCACTCTCCATCTCTGGGGAGTGGGCTGCGGTGTGGCAGCAGGAGGCTGATAGGAGGTCACAGGACAGGACAGGTCCCAAGAATGAGTGGGGAAGGTAATCTTTAAGAACAACCCAGTTGTAATAGCCCAAAACTGGAAACAACAGAAGAATGAATACATAAATTGTGAAACAGCATATAATACCACACATGCATTAAGGAGGATGTATCAACATGGGTGATAGATGATGTTTAGTTTTAAAAAGAAGAAAGTCACAAAAGAATCTGGAAAGTATGATTCTATTTCAATAATATAAAAAATTAAATTGTATATTGTTTAGGATTTGTCCATATGTGATAAAACGATAGAGAAAATGCAAACGAAATTTTAAAAATTGGTTACCTCTGGAGAGAAAGGTTAATGTGATATGGTAGGAGCTCAACAAGCTTTGAAAGTTTTGGAAATAAACTCTTCTTAAACTGGTATGTGGGTACAGGGTTATTGTTTTATTATTATTGTCATCATTCAAAGAGTATATGTATGTTATTTACATGTTCTTTTGTACAAATGATACGCTTCATTTTAAAAATGAAAGTTAAAGGCTTAAACTGTATATCAAAAATATCACAAACATTAAAAGGTAATTAACAAAGCAGAAAAAAAAGAAAGAAGAAAAACCCAGGGTGGGCTCCCTGACCTCTGTTCCCTGTACCCTAGAGCTGTCTGCTCAAGTCCCTTTGAGGAGTTAAAGGGACTCAGGAAGAGCGAGGGTGTTGTCAAGCACTTGTTTCTTCACAAATACTCACTGAGAACCAGCCTCCATAAACGGGAACACGGGCCTTGGCTTCACGGAACTCAGAGTCTAATGGAAGAGACAGACAGCAGGCAAGTTCACAGGCGATTCCCAGTCTGAGTTTTAAGGGCCATAATAGGTGTGTGCAAAAGCTTGCGTGGACAAGTGGGCACCTAACTGGTAGGGATCGGGGGAGGCTTCCTGGAGGAAGCGACCCCAAACTGAGACCTGGAGGATGAGGAGGTACTCACCATGAAAGGAGCCAGGGCAGGGAGGAGTACTCCTGACAGAGATGTGTATGTGCAAAGGCCCAGGGCAGGGTGAGGGGGACATTCTGAGGACCCCAGAGTTCAGTGCAGCCAGGAAGGGCGGCAGGTAAGGCTGGAGTGGTGGGTCAGAGCCAGCTCTTGGGGAGTTAAGACATTTGAACTTCATTTTGAAGGCCTTGGAGGCCCTGGAGGGTTTAAGCAGAGGAAGGACAAGCTCCAGTTTGCATTTGAAGAAGAGGACTCTGATTGCAACTGGAGGCAGGGAGGCCTGGTAGGAGGCTGTTGCAGTAGTCCAAGATGGCGGCCGGTTCTAAAAGAAATGCGTAAGATGCAGAATTGGTGGTGGTTCCAAGGCAGGGAGTCAGGGGTCTGCTTGGCCCAGTCATGGCTGTGGTTTCAGTCACCACAGCAGGGTGTGAGCAGCATTGGCTGACGTGGATGGAGCAGAATCTGGGTTCAACTTTGGTCCTGGAGAATGTGAGGTGCCGACCCCTCCCACTGTCCCTATCCCCTACGGTTATCCCCTACGGTTCCTCCTTGCCCAGTGCTCCAAGCATCAGATCCAAGTCTGAGCTTTTGCTTACCAAACATCCTCAGCATGTCAGCAGTGCAGGGAAAACACAGAAATATCCAGCCACCTGGTTCTTGCCCTCCAGGCCCTTCCAGTCAGCAGGGGAGGTGGGCCACGTGCACAAATGGCAGCAACACAAGGTCTGGTCTGAGCCAGAACTTTATTGCTTTTGACCAAGGCTGTCTGCAAAGGCAGTAAATGATTAAGGGCCACATGAGTGGTGTAGATGGTAATGACCTCAGCAGGTCAGAGAGGAGGGAAAGCCCTCCTTGTTAAGGCCTTGGGAATGAAGAAGGGCAGGGCTGCTGGATGACTCCGAGCCAGGGCAGTGGGTTCAAAGTCCCAGCTGTGCCCTAACGTGGGTGACTTTGGCCAAAGGGCTGTATCTCTCTGGGCCTCCGTTTCCTCATCTGTAAAATAGGAACAAGCAAAAAGTTCAAGCTATCTATTCCCAGGCCAGTGTGGGATCAACAGGGTTAATGGACCCAAACCATCTCTGGAAATGTTAAGTGTCACTCCTTTGCAAAGGGTTGAGGTCCACTCTGCCCTGGTCATGGAGTTTGTTCTGGAGGCCAGTGCTTTTGGAATCAAGCAGACCAGGGTTCAAATCCTGGTTCTGCCTGGGCACCTTTAGGCAAGTGACATACCTGTCCAGGCCTCAGTGTCTGTAAAATGGAATGGATTCTCCTGCATTCAGGGCGAATGAGATCGCCATCTATGCCTGGCAAGGGCTCCAGCGGTGACACCAAATCTCTGGGACAAGTTGCCCCAGGGCCCTGGCCACTCTTAACCACACATCTTCCCAGCCACACAAGAGGTCCTCATCTGCCCCTCCCTTGCCATCCTGCCCAGTGGAGTAGGGGCCCCAAGTCCCCAGCAGCTCGAGCCCAGATAACACACACGCCAACAGGGACCCTGTGGAAACTTCCCAGATAAATGCTGCCACCCCAGATAACCGGGGCCTATCAGCCTGTCATCTTGTTTTCCAAACCACGTTGCTGGTGATAAAGGGATTGTGCATCTGCCCGGGCCCAGGAGGGAGCTTCTCACAGGGTTTTTTTCTCTCACTCTTATTAACGACAAATGTTTGGCCTCTTCCGGGACAGACCAGTCCTCTGGCAGCCAAAGTCTCCCAGCTCAGCTTCCCCTCCCTCTCCGTCACATCTTCGCAAGAGGGCCATTTGTCCCCTTTGTCATCCTTCCACAGAAGGAGAAGAAGGCAATCAGAGATGGGATTAGGCAGCGGCAAACAGGCAAGTTCTGTTTGGGGGTCTGCGTGAGTGGGGTGCCCTTGTGATAGCGCTTAACTATGGGTGAGGGATAGCTCATCGGATCCCGTGGGAGAGGCCTACTGTCTCCTTTGTTTCCATTTCACAGGTAAGGCAACTGAGGCTCAGGTCACAGACACAATTGATAAATAAATCTGGAAACGAAGGCGACGGCTGAAGGCTCCAAACCCTGTGCTCTTGCCCTCTGCACCCTGTTCCCAGAGTCGGCCCTGTGCTTGGCCATTTCTGGGGCACAGAGAGGAAAAGGTGGCCGCTCTCCTGGGCACAAGCAGGAAACTCTAAGCCACACCTGGAAGCTGGCTTTGGGCCAAGGCTGGGGTGCTGGGCTGGAACCTGGGCCTCATGAAGTCTTGCTGGCCCCCCAACTCTCAGGTCTTCACATCCCAGGGCACAAACAGCCCTGGAGGTCCACTAGAGCAAGGGTCTCACAGGACAGATGGGAAAATGGAGGCAACAAGGAGGGATGCGGCGTGCCCAGGAGCGTCCAGGGAGTGAGTGCCTGGTTTGAAGACTCTGGCTTCATGTGGTCCCAACTCATTGATTTTACAGATGAGGAAACTGAGGCCCAGAGATGGGGAATGACCTACAAAGGGCTCCGTAGGTAACTAAAGCAGAGCTGAGAATCGAATCGATCTGCAGCGCAGGGCCGTTTCCACTCTCCTGTGTTAGTCGCTCACCACGAGGCGCAGACATTCACACAAAAACATCACCAGAGACCCTCATGGATGGAGACTCAGATGCACAAGTAAGGGCCCACCCAAGTGGGCAGGAGACTCACCCACACTGCTAAGTACACACGCTCAGGCTGACACTCCCATGACACTGTATGGGACCCACTGTCCTCCTCCCCTGCCCCAGGACCTGGAGGTGACACTGTTTACTTGTTCTCACTCCACCCCCTCTCACGCCCCACCCCTGACAACCCCCCACCTCCAGAACAACACCAAGCCCAGGAGCTCCACGCTGGGCTTAAAAAGGGCACTTAATTTTTCCTTCTTAAATGCTGGGATGCTCTTGTCTTCTAGCTTCACCCAAACCCCATGGTGGAGATGGATGGGGGCGCGGAACACAGTTATCAGAAAGATTAAGCCGGGACTTGTCATTTTTTTATATCACGAAGAGCAGTCAGCCCTACGAGTGATGTCCTCCACTCCGCCAGGATGAGTCCAGAACCTTTAGTGCCAGTAGTAAAAAAAGACTATAAAAAACACCATCGGAGAAAGGGTAATGATGGCATTTAACTGCTCCCACTCACGCACCTGGGGTCTGCTCACCACGGAACCAGGGGTTCAGTCACATCATCCTTTACTGCTGTGTCCTTGTCTCCGAGTTTAAGGTCCTTCCGCTGAACCAGAACACTCTGTCCACTGCTGGGACCCTGTGGCCCGTCTGCCCCACCCTGCCCTCCCTGGCCAGGAGCGCAGAGAGAGGGAGGGAGCAGGACAGACTTGGTCCTGGGAGGCCTTAGGGACTGTTGGCTGGCAAAGGGGTAATGGGCTGGATTTCCCAGGAGTCCCACTGAGCTGCAGGTGCTATTGAAAACTGGTGTGAGGCTAGGCTGTGGTTGGCTCTCATTTTATTTCCTTCCTTTCTTCTCTCCCTCCTCCCTCTTTCCCCCTTCATCTCACTTTTATGTGCCAAGTCCTCTGTTACATCCAGCATGGGTACCAGGGTCTTCCATTGCTCTTAGGACACAGTATTCTGCTCACCCAATTCCTAGCCATCCCCGCTCTGGTCCCTCTAGCCCCACAGCCCTCTGCCACACTGCCTCTTTGTCCCTCCTAATGCTCTGTTCTAGCATATCGAATTTCTTCCAAATAATTTGCTCTTTCCAGCCTCTGAGCTTTCGTGCGTGCTGTTCCCTCTGCCTGGAAGACGCCTTGGTTGACTCCTACTCATCAGCGGGTCCCAGCTGTAACTTCCTCCAGGAAGCCCTCCCTGCCGTTCTCCAGGTACACCTTAGGCTTCCTTGCTAAGAGCGCCCTCAGCTGACCGCGCTGCCCTTCCAAGCCTTATATCATCACAGTGTATTGTCATTGTGTGTTTCTGTAAGGTCTGTGATTCTGGGTCTGAGGATTTAATGGTGAACAAAACAGACAAGATCTCTGGCCTTCATGGAGCTTACATGCCAGTGGAGGTGGGTGAAACGGGACCGTCTGTCTTGTTCAAATTTTGTGGATGTGTCACTAAAGCCAAAGTTGAGTTTCAGCCTCAAAAGCCCCTGTGAGGGAGGTGGTATCATCCTGCCTGTACAGCCAGGAGTCCTTGGGTCACCTAGCTGGAGAACTGCAGCCCTGAGGTTCAAGGCCAGCTCTGACGGGCGCCTGAGCCACGGGGTCTCCATTGCACGATCTGCTTCCTCTCGCTCACCCTGCTCAGGCCTCACTGGCCTCCTTGCTACTCCTTGGCACGCGAAGCATGTCCTTGCCTCTGAGCCTCGTCGCTGCTGTTCCTTCAGCCTGGAATACCCTTCCTGCAGAAAACCTTAGGCTCAGCCCCTCACCTCCCTCACGTCTTGGCTCAGATGTCATCTTCTCAATAAAGTCTTCCCTGACACAACTGCACACACACACAAACACACACTCACGCTCCTATGAACTCCCCGCCGCCCATATTCTGTATCTTACCTATTATGTCTACCTGACTAGAGTGTTAGTTCCCTGAGGGCAGGGATTTTGCCGATTCTGTTCACTGTTGTATCTCTAGCACCTATAATAGATGCTCAGGAAAGATCTGCTTAGATGGCTGGTTGCGGGGATGAGCAGGCGGATGGAAGAGACCCAGAGCTGAATAAGGCTGGGTCCCAGCCCTGAAAGGCCTTGAGGTCCAGCCAAGGCAGAGGGACCATCTCCTGAGTGAGAGGCGGTTTTTACCAGATGTGTGTATACAGAGAAACAGCCACACACCCCAGCCCTCGTCCCCTCCCCGCCTCAGGACAAGGTCCTCTCCTGAGACTCAGCCTCTCCCTGAACACCCAGGCTGTCGGCTGCGGGCAGAGAGCACCCCAGTTGGCCCCAGGGCGGGCAAGCTGGGAGGGGCTGTATGAGCTGGACCCTGGCACAGCCCTGGCGCAGTCTCTCAGTCCGGAACATCACTGGGGGAGCTGGGGAGAAGGAGCAAGGAAATGGAGCCCCCAGCCCTCTGATGTCTGCTGCTCCTGTGCCCACAGTGCCTGCAAAAGGCCCTTCCCAGGACCCAGGAGGCTCGAATGCCAGTCCAAGACCCCACCTCTGGGGAGGGATAAATTAGGAGTTTGGAATTAAAATATACACACTGATATGTATAAAATAGTCCAGTGGTTAAGACTGCACATCCATTGCAGGGGGCACGAGTTTGATCCCTGGTTGGGGAACTAATATATATATATATATTATATATATATATATTTTATATATATATATATGTATTATATATATATATAATAGATAAGCAACAAGGAAACAGGGACCTACTGCATAGTACAGGGAACTATTCTCAATATCTTGTAGTATATATATGACTGAATCACTTTTCTATACACCTGCAACTACTACAACATTGTAAATCAACTATATTTCAATAAAAATGTTTTGAAAAGAAAATCATAATAACATGGGGAAGAAAACAAGACCCCACCACTGACCCACCAAAGGGCCTGGAGCAAGTCACCTTCCCTCTCTGAGTCCTACTGTTTTCTCTTCCATAAAATGAGAAGATTTGAACACACGAATCACTCCAAACCTTTCCAAGTATGAGGATCCCCTTCAGAGTATTGTATTGGAGCATCATGTACGTACAGAAACGTACACACATCGTATTCAATGATATTTCACAAAGTAAACATGTTCATGTGACCTGCACCCTGATCAAGTAATAAACATGATCAGCTCCCCAGCAGCCTCCTTGGGCCCTTTCTCAGTTCCTATCTCCCCCAAAGGCAGAGACCCTCCTGGTATTTAATGCTATAGGTCATATTTGGTCTGTCTTTGAACAACTCAAGGATCCGCTTTTAACCTCTACAAAATGTTCTTTTGATTTCAGTATCTGTGGTAGCCAGCCTCTAAGGTGGCCCCCAACGATACTTTCCGGCTGGTATTCACACCCTTTGCAGTCCCCTCCCACACTGAATCAGGGTGATTTTAGTGACCAGTAGAGTATGACAGAGGTGACACTCTATGGCTTCTGAGGCTGGGTCATAAAGTGCATAGTGGCTCTGCCTTGCTTTATCGGATCACTGGCTCAGAAGAAGCTAGCGCCCATGTTGTGAGTCATCCTGTGGAGAGCTCCACACGTAGAGGAACTGAGGCCTCCCACCCACGGCCAGCACCAATACCAGTCATAGGAATGTACCATCTTGGAAGCAGATCTTCCAGCCCCAGTGAAGCCTTCAGAGGGCTACAGCCCAGGCCAACATACAATGTAACCTCGTGAGAGACCCTAAGCCAGAACTGCTGGCCAAGCCACTCCTGAATTCCTGACCTATGGAAGCTGTGAAGGCTAATAAATGTTTATTATTATTTTAAGCTACTAATTTTGGGGGGGAGGGGGCATAATTTGTTGACAGCAAAAGATAAGTAATGCGGTATTCATTGACTGAGCAAATACCCAATGAGCCAAACCTCCTAGGCTTTCAGGAACCCTTTAAAGGAATCCCTTCTTAAATTTATTTATTTTATTTTATTCTTCTGGCCACGCCGCAAGGAATGTGGGGATTAGTTCCTCGACCAGGGATCAAACTGGCGTCCCCTGCATTGGAAGCACGGGGTCTTAACCACTGGACCACCAGGGAAGCCCTGGAATCCCTTTTTAAAATTATCTTAATAGTAACCATTCACACTTGAACAAAGGGCCTTCCTTTTGATGCATGACAAAGACTTGGTCAGGCCAAGGACTGCAATGACCTCAAGGGTCTGAGGCCCCCAGGACTGGGCCAGGGTGGGGAGCTATTGCTGACTCAGTTCACCTCTACAGCTCTTTTCCTACTAAAACTCTGGAATCAGAGACTTTCAGGAAGCCATCGCCCAGTTCTTGATCCCTCTACCTCATTGGGTGGTAGAACATGATAATGAGGACCCCAAACTTGGGATTTAAGCAGTCCTGTGGCCAAATCCTGGCTGTTCCTCTTCCAAATCTGGGTGACCTCACACAAGCAGCTGTACTTCTCTGAATCCCGGTTTCTCATCAGAGAATTTGGAGGCCAGATGCCTCGCTTATAGTTTACTGTATAAAGCAGAAATAACACGTGTCTCATCGTGGTGACACTTTGGAAACACTCAGGAAGCCCAGCAGCTGTAACGATCATCAAATCACAGACCGGCAGGTGCTCCCAGGGGTGTCGGGGGACTGTGGTCTCCCTCTGGCCCAGGTGGAGGTTCGGTCCTATTCGGCTGCCCCACGTGCTCACGCCCTCCTTGCTCATCCACACCCCGGCAGCGAGTTTGAGGAACCAGGTGAGCATACAGCCTCGTGACAGGACTCGGTGGGAGACGGGTCTGCTTCCTCTCCCTCGTTAGCGTCGCCCGGGGGGCCTGCGCTCTCCTTAGCAGGGGCCTGGATAACGAAGGCCACAGCCTATTAATTGCAGTGACAGTGATAAAGGAAGAGGGGGAGGCTGCTATTTGTCTTGCCCGTAACCTCTCGCATCACTCCAAGATGAATGAAAACTCATTTTCTGCTTTGATTTGATCTAATTTCCCTGGGCCCCCTGGGCCTGGTTGGGGGAAGGGACTCACAGCCCCTGCTGAGAAGGAATGGAGGGGAGGAGGGGGAGGGGTCAGAGGTCACAGAGGGAGGAGGACAGGCTCCATCCACTAGGGAACCAAGGACGTGTTGGGGGGAGGGGTCGGGGCATTCATTCACGAGGCACCAACTGTATGGGGCCTACACAGGTGCCAGCCGATTGGACTCGCAAACAATCCTGTAAGGAGGGACTCTGCCACCCATTTCACGGATGAGGCGGTAGCGGTGGTGGAGAGAAAGGGGCTTATACGAGGTCACACAGCTGGTGAGGGCTGAAGTCTGGCTTCAGCGGGAGGGTCTGTCCAGCACCATCACCAGCTCTTTCCTGACACTCACTACATCACCTGCACCTGGATGAATGAGCGCTTTCATCAGAATGGAAGACCCTAGAGGGGAAGGACCGTCCAGGTCGGGGAGCTACCACCCACCCAGGGGACAGGAGTGGACGGGGAAGGAAAAGGGTGGAGGGGGGTAGACCTTTTTTTCCATCAAAGAGCAGAGACTGACTGGGGTCCTTCTTGGCAGAGCCATTCTCTTTTTTGTAAGATGGAACCAGCAGTGCCTCCCTCCCGGGACTGCAGGGTGGCTGGAGAGGGGGGATGAGTATGTGTATGAAGGTGCTTCACACCTGGTACTTCTTCTCTGTTTGTGGAAAGGGAGAAGGAACCAGTAGTTCCCCACGATTTGAGCTGTTTTATCCCAGACGGATTAACTGTATGTCCGGGGGTCACCTGCCTGTGAGTCCCTGCACCCACCCTGCCTGGTCACTTGCTGCATCACCGGGGTCCCCTCTGATGATCCAGAGGTCCAGTGAGGCCCAGAGAGTAAGAGGGGCCTGGGCCCCATGACCTGTCTGCTAAAGTGGCCTCGCGGCCCCAGAGAGCTGCATGAGCTGTGAAGAAGGTAGGAGACGCCCCCAGGTCTGGTTCACAGCAGAAACTCAGCAAAGCGTGTTGAACACACTTCATACAACAGCCTCTTGGGGCTTTGGGGCAGAAGGTGGAGGGGTTGCAATTGGGAGGAGGTTTTAGGTGGTGCGAATGCATGAATAAGAACGCGGGTTCCGCCGGGCAGCCTGGTGTGAATCCGCTGACTACGCACGTGCCCTTGGGCAAGTTGCTTTGCCTCTCCGGACCTCACTTCCCTTACCTGTAAAATGGGGTAATAATGGTATCTCCCTCATAGGATTACCACTTAGCTCATGTAAAGCACCTAGAGCGTTGCTGGGTACAGGTCAGTGCCTGAGTGGTTTTATGAGGGACATCGGGCCGGAGGGGCTGGTCTGGGCTTGGGATGTGTGTGAGAAGTGAGGCAGCTGACTCCACTCGTGTCCCACCTCCCCCGACCTCCTTCAGCGATGTCCTTCCATCTGCCCCAGATCTGAATTGCAAATGGCCTTCCCTTCCCCACCACTCCAGCTCCAGCTGGAGCCAGGACGGTGTCCAGTGAAGATGTGTTTCTGCCGCTGCGGGATGCCCGTAGCCTGGCTTTGTCTCAAAGGGTCTGCAGGCGGAGCCCTCAGACCAGCGCCCCTTTCCCGCAGTCTGGGTAAGGGGAAGCCAGGCCCAGTTCACGAAGCACCTAGCCTGACATTCAAGGCCTTCACAGCTTGCTCCTACCCTGCTTTTGTAAGAAACCTCTGTCCCTTCCTCCCCCTGCCCCCTACCTCCAGCCTCAGCTCTACTTCCCACTACCTGATGAGGTGTGCACTGCTGGTCGTCCCATTCTACAGATGGGGCCACTGAGACTCAGAGAGGTTCACAGCTGACAGGTGGCAGAGCTGGGATGCACAACGATATCTTGTTCACTCCGGAGCCCAGCACCTCACTGTGACCCTGGCCTGCCACAAAGCAGACTCTTCAGTTCTCCATACAGGAGAAGTGAAGTCAGGGAGTCGGGAACTGCAGTGAAGGTATAAAAGGAGCTTCTACAGGAGGTCATTCATTCATTCATTTGATATTTACCAAGCGCCTCCTTGGTGCTGGGCACTCAGAGATAACAATGATGTGATGAGAACAGCATCAATGATAACAGCAACATTAATGACAGTAATAATGTGACAGCAGTTGCTGAGATTTCCCGAGCTCTTACTATGTACTCGGCACTGAGCTAGGTGTTTTGTATGCAGAGCCTTAATCCTCATAGTAGTCCTGCAAGGCAGTTCTATTTTATTTTATTTTATTTTAATGACGTATAGTTGATTTACACTGTTGTGTTCATTTCTGCTCTGCAGCAAAGTGATTCAGTTATACATATATATTCTTTTTCATATTCTTTTCCATTGTGGTTTATCACAGGACATTGAATATAGTTCCCTGTGCTATACAATAGGACCTTGTTGTTTATCCGTTCTCTATATAATATTCAATAGTTTGCATCTGCTAATTCGAAACTTCCAATCCTTCCCTCCCCACCCAACCCTCCCTGGCAACCACAAGTCTGTTCTCTATCTCTGTGAGTCTGTTTATATTTCATAGACATGTTCGTTTATGTTGTATTATAGATTCCACATATAAATGATATCATATGGCATTTGTCTTTTTCTGACTTACTTCGCTTAGTATGATAATCTCTAGGTTCATCCATGTTGCTGCAAATGGCAGTATTTCATTCTTTTTTATAGCTGTGTAATATTCCATTGTCTATATATACCACATCTTTATCCATTCATCTGTCAATGGACATTTAGAATTATTATTACCACATTATCGATCAGTCAACTGAAGCTCAGGGACCTCAGATGTCTAAGGTCACACAGATTTCATGCACCTGAGCAAGAATTGAACCCTGCCTGTTTTGAATAACAATGACAACGATGGCGACCACTGCCTAGCACATACTGGGCACTTTCCGTGGACCAGACAGTTTGCTAAGCACTCAGAATGACAACGTAACCGTGGGGAGGAGTGACAAGTTTAGACTCAGTAAGCTGATTCATTCACCTGCTTCCAGACTTACTGGGAGCAGAAGGCCTGGCCTCGGTCTCTTCCTGCATAATCATGGGCAGCCTGCAGGGTTAGGCAGTTCTGGGTTCTACAAGGATCTGTGAAATGGGAAAATGCTACCCAACTCACAGGATGGTTGTGAACATCTGCAGCATTCCTTATTGGGTAGGATTGACACTTTCTAGCCTGAGAACAGGCCTCCCAGCCAATCCCAGAGCAACCCGTCCTCCTCCCTCCTTGTCCCACCTCCACCCGTTGTGGGGCCCTTTGTCCCCTCTGTCTCCCTGAGAAGCTCAGCCACTTCTGCAAGGGAGCACCTGCTAGATTTTTTTCTTCCACCAAGTTGTGGGTGGTGACATAGCAGAGACACTTGGGGTTTCAGGTAAAGGGAGGGTCTGAGACTCAGAGAGAAAAGTGGGGGAGGGGAGGAGAAAGGAGGGAAGAAAAAGAGAGATACCAAGAAGGAAAGAAAATTGAGGTAAAACGGCAAAGCAAAACAAAAAGACCAGAATCAAAAGACTAAGACACCAACGGACACCACGGGGACAGAAAGATGGAGACAAAACAGAGAAAGGGCAAAAAGAGAGAGAAGTAGCCGAAGCTAGAAAGATGCTGCCGGAGAAAAAGTGAGTCGGAAGGGAAGGGTCCCTCAAGCAGCTGGGCCAGGACAGGGACAAAGCTACCCACCTCGGCCCCAAGCTGAGCAAGGCTTTTAGACTCTAGCATCCTGCTGCTGAGAGAGAAAAGCCTCTTCTCCCACATTCGAATGAGTTTGATATTCAATCAATGGAGATTAACTCACTGAAGGTAAGGGGGTTTTACATCCATAAGGAAGTCAAATACGATTATGCAGATGAGAAAATTATCCTGAGATGAGGCACATCTCATATATGATAATTCCGGGAAAGGGTGGACTCCCACACTGATTAGCATATCTTCAAGACCAGACCGAGATGGGGAGATGAGAACCCAGAAGTGGGCACTTAGGGATGCGCTGACCAGGGATCCCGCTCGAAGAAAATGGTCAGAGACGTCTGCTCCCTGATGTCCTTTTCTGGAAAAGAGGACACTCGGCTTCAGTCAGGGGAGACCTTAACGAGAGCCTCGACCCTGCTGTGTCCATTGAAACTCTTTGGACCTCAGCTTGCTCTGGAAACAACAGAGCGCTCCAGAGCAGGTCTTCTCAAACTTTAGAATGAATACAAATCACCCGGAGATGTTGGTTCTGATTCGGTGGGACTGGGGTGAGTGTCTGCGTTTCTAACCAGCTCCCAGGGGATGCTGACGCTGCTGGTCTGCAGGCCACACCTTAGAGGGCCCAGCTCAGTGGTCCTCACCACTGAGTGACATGTTAGAATCACTTGGGGAACATTTAAAAAACTGCCAATGCCCAGGGCCCACCGCAGACCAATTAAATTCGAATGTCCTGGAGGAGAGCCTGGGAGCTGGTATTTTTTAAAAGATGATTCTAATAGGCAGCCAGGGTTGAGAACCTCTGGCCTGAATGATGCCTGGGTTCATGAGAAGTCTGTGGATCTATTCCAAGTCTCCAGGGACCCTCATGCCCCCAGACCCTCGGAAGTCACAGACGTGGGCAGGGCCGTGGAAGACGTAGGGACTGAAGATGGGGTGAGTAACCCAGCATGGGATGGGCCGAGGACACTGTCCTGGGCCTGCTGGGGAGCCCTGATGGTAACTGACAAAATCAGCCCTTGTGTATTAAATACCTACCCGATACAACACATATAGTCTCTACTACATATATTCTACTATATATACACATGTATTCTCTCCAGCCCTTAAGTGGAGACATTATCATTTCCATTTGACAGATAAGGAAATTAGGCTCAGAGAGGCAAAGCGATTTTCCCAAGGTTGTAGAGTCAGGATTCGAACCCGTCTTTGTCTGACCCCCAAAGCCCCATGCTCCTTCTACTCTAGCCATTGCCTCCCACTCACTGGGTCACCTGACCCAAGGGAGTTAGCGGCTGGCCTCTGGGCCCTAAGGCCTGACTGAGCCAGGGGGCTCCCACTCTGCCAGCTCTGCCTGGAGTAGGCCGACCTCACGTGGTAGAGGTGGGTGAGCAAGGGCTTGGAAGTCAACAGCCCTGGGTTCAAATCCTTCCCTTAGAGCTGTGTGACCTTGGGCGAGTCATTTACGTTCTCTGAGTGACAGACAGGCTCCTCCTTGGCCCAATAGGGATCATGGGATCAACTTCCGGGGTTGCCGAGAGAGGAGATGAGGTCCGCTAGCACGTGTGTGACATGGAGCAGACACATGTGGACAAAGTGGACCCACGAGTGGACAGAGTAGATTTTCCCCTTGCGAGGGGATGGAAGCTGGTTGAGCCAAGGCTCAAAGGTTCTAGAACTCATGACTCTTCGCTGCCATCCTCAGAAGCCCGAGAGCCAGAGCCTTGGCCGAGTGACCACAGGCCCCTCCTCCACTCAGTTGGTGCGACACCAACATGGACATGAACCCAGTGCTTCGCAAGTGATGCATCAGGGCCCAACCCCAGGCTGTCTGAGCCGCATCTGGACTTGTAACCACTGTCTCCACAATACGAATGGCTGGGACTGGACCCTCTGCCCAGGAGCCCACCAGGGCAGGTCTCCTCTGCCTCCCCAAGGAAACTTGGGGTATGGCCCCCAGCACCTCTCCCAGAGCAGGTGCCCCATTACCTGCTGGTGAGCAGGGGTGGGGGAGTTCTGGTCCTTGAGTTCCCCCCTGTAAAGAGAGGCAGTGGGCCTGGGCCGTCTCCAGGGAACCTTCCAGCACCAGACAGCCTTCCTTTCCTCTCCCAGGAATTTGCCTCGGAGAACCGTCCTGTGTCCGGGACTGCTGAGTAGGGTTGCACCCTTCACCAGGGGCCAAGTGGGGCAGGAATCCAGCCCCCGATCGGCTCACCAACCTGTGCTTCTTTTGCTAATTGTCACGAAAATACCCCGTGTGTCGTTGGGGAAGAACTTACCTCTATGGGCCTCAGTCTCCTGGTCTGCAAAATGCAGCCAGTAACGGTGCTCCATGAAGGTTCAATCCCTGCCTACTTCCCTCTGGCTTTGCATCCCTACAACCTCCCCTCACTGCCAACCGCACCCAGCACCCCTGGCCTCCAGGCCCTCTAACAAACAGAGACGTGGAGCAGGGGTGCCCTGGGCAGCCAGCAGTGGATGACCCCAGTCCTCATTCGGTTTCTATCTCCGCATCACTCCCCAGGATCTCCCCCAGCAGCCAGGGCAAGTGAGGATGTGGGCGAGGAGAGAAAGAGAAGAAAGAGAAGGGAAAGGGTCCGCAGCGGGGGAGTTAACAGCTGCCTACGGGCTCACTGGTTTCTCTGTTTTCTGTGCCCTCGACACTATATTGTCTGTCTCCGTCCATGTGTGCTGGGTGCTCGTCTGGGCACCCGTGCGTGTGCGTGAGTGTATCACTGTGACTTCCTGCCTGTGCTTGTCACAGATCTCCGCGTGTCTCTTGCTCTGTGTGTGCCCACCTGTCTCTGTGCCTAACGCATGTGTGGGTCTGGATATGTGTGTGAATCCGGCGGGGAGCGGCTCTATGTACGTGTGTGTCTGAACGGGAGTGTATAGTGTGTAGTGTGTGTGCACACGTGTGTGTTCAAGTGAGTGTGTGTCAGTAGGTATGGGTGTGAGTCTCTGCATGTGTCTGCGTGGGTGCACATCACAGTGGGGGTGAGGATCTGAGTGTGTGTCCAGGCGAGTGTGTATCAGTATGGAGGACGAGTGTCTGACTGGGGTGCATCAGCACCTGTGTGTATCCGTGTCTACATCGGTGTGGGTGTATATCGGTGTGTCTGGTTGTATCTGTGGGGGGGGGGGGTGGGCGTGTATCTGTGTGTGGTAGGGCACGAATCTCTGGGTGTGTGTCTAGGTGGGGTTAGCAGCTTGGAGGGTGAGTATATGCGTGCATATCACCATGTGTATCTGCTCATCTGTTTACACGGTGTAGGGTATGAGAGTGCACGTGCGTCGGTGTGGGTGTAGATGGGGTGTGCCAATGTGTGGGGACTGTATATCCTATGTGAGACCAGGTGAGTGTATAGTAGTATGTGGGGTATGTGTATATGTGTGTGGGTGTAGCAGTGTGTGGGGTGTGTGTGTGCCCTTGAGTACATCCCACAGTGAGCATACCTCTGTGTGGCTCTGAATGGGTATGTTTCAGCGCGTGGGAGTGTGTATATCTGTGCATGAATCACTGTGAGAGTGTCTGTGTATCCATTTCTGGAAAGGAGGGGAGCGTGTATCTTTGTGTCTGAATGGGATGCATCAGAGCGTGTGAGTGTCTGCGTGCGTGTCTCTAGCTCTGTGTATCCGTGTGGGTCTGTACCTCTCCAGCTTGGCTGGGCCCAGGCGCTGCAAATCCGTCAACTCCACATGATTTTGTCAATCCTGACAGCTAACTTCAACATGACGACAAATCTGGCCCCAGAGGATATTAAACAAAGACACGTGAGCCTATAATTTTCTGCTTCCACGTGTGAGATGCTATAATAATCAAAAGAAAATGAGTTTCTAACTACCCAGCTCTTTGTGCTGTTGCCTTCATGCCGGCTGCACTAATTGAATCACCCGGCACCACTGTATCAATGGTAACTTGGGTATTGGGGGGTAATCAGGCGTGTGGGGGGCACCAGCTTGGAGAGGTGCGGGGGCTTTTGTGAAGGTCCCATCTGCCTCGTGCACCAAAGCCGCCCGCTGCCCATCAGCATTTGGCTGGACAAGTGAGCGACTGAAGGGCAGCCCCTCACCAAGGAGAGGGTCCAGGAGGGAATGCCTGGGGGAGGGGGCACCTGTACCCAGATGCTGTGGCTCCAGCCCCTTGGTCCCAAAAGGAGAACTGTGCAAAAATAATAAAGATTCAGACTTTGGAGATAGGCCTACCTGGGTTCAATCCTGGCTGAAGGTCCGTATGTCATTTGACCTCTGGGGCTTGGTTTCCTCGTGCAGAAAACGGGGTGACCTGTCTACCTCACAGGGATAAGGGAGAACACACAGATTAAGCACAGAGGAGGCACTCAGGAATCGCCGTCATTTTTGTTGTTACCGATGTTGACAGTGCTTTACCATGCCTTACCTTCACAGTGTGAGACAGGGCTCATTATCCCATTCTACATCTGAAAAAACTGAGGCTCAGAGACGTTAAGTAACTTGGTCAGTTGAGACACAGCTCTCTCTATACAATTGTGGGGTTTGAAGCGGGTCGTGTGTGTGTGTGTGTGTGTGTGTGTGTGTGTGTGTGTGTGTGTTTTCGAAGAGGGAGGAAAATAGTTCCTGGTGGCTTCTGGAGGTCCCCCACCAAACAGTCCTGTGACTCCATAAAAATAACAGCTGCTCACCCTTGTATAGCACTTACCATGGGGCATTTACTGTATATTAACTCCTATAATCCTCATCCTGAGTTTATGAGGTAGAAATGCAATTATCCCTGTTTTACAGATGAGAACACTAAAGTACAAAGAGGCCGAGTAACTTGTCCAAGGTCACATGACTGGTACGTGGTAGAACGGGGCTTCAAGCTAGGAAGTCTGTCTTCACAATCTTCATTTTAATCTACCACCTGTTCTTTTTTTTTGTTTTTTTGCGGTACGCGGGCCTCTCACTGTTGTGGCCTCTCCCGTTGCAGAGCACAGGCTCCGGACGCGCAGGCTCAGCGGCCGTGGCTCACAGGCCCAGCCGCTCCGCGGCATGTGGGATCTTCGCGGACCGGGGCACGAACCCGTGTCCCCTGCATCGGCAGGCGGACTCTCAACCACTGCGCCACCAGGGATGTGCCACCAGGGAAGCCCCACCTGTTCTTCTTAAAGATCCAGCTGTACTCTCACCCTCCATTTTGTTCCTCAGAATCTTCTAAACTGAATCCTTCATTTGCCTCCAAGAAACGTCCTCTCTGCCCAGCCAAGGGACCATTCCTCCTGAAATGAGCCTCCAGAGTGGGATGGAAAGTTCCCCATCCCCAAACCCACTGTGCATCCCCACATCAAGGTGGGAGATCACCCCATGTCACTCTCTGGCTTGGGCCTCACCACTTCCAATCAAACAGCAAGTTGTCACCAAGCAGCTGCTCTGCACCTGGGACAGGGCAGGGAACTGAGTGGTGGGAAAAGGGCTAAAACAGGAAATTATAACTCCATAGTTTTGTACAGCACTTTACTGTTTGCAAAGCTAGGAGCAGTAGAAAGGGAAAAGGCTTTGGAGCCAGGCAGATCTGGGTTGTGATTTTGGCACTGTCACTGACTAGCTGGGGGCCCTTGGGCTTGTTACTGAACATCTGTGACTCAATTTTCTCAACTATAAAATGGGAACAATCTTCCCCAAAATATCAGGAACAAGGCAAAGATGTCTGCTCTTACCACCCCTACTTCACACTTTACTGGAGACCCTAGACTGCAGTAAGACAAGAAAAAGAAAAAAAAAAAAGACACAGATTGGAAAAGAAAAAGAAAAACCATCTTATTCACAGACATGATCATGTTCACAGAAAACCCTAAGTAACCAACCCTCCCCACCAAAAAAAAAAAAAAAGCTACTGGAACTAATGAATTTAGTAAAGTTGAAGGATACAAGGTCAATATACAAAATCAATTGTATTTGACATACTAACAGAAAACAATTGGAAATTGAAATTAAAATGGGGACGTTAATCCCACGTCACAGGATTGCTGGAAGGAATAAAATGAGATAATATTTATCTTGAGGTATCTAGCTCACCTACTTTCTCATAAGTTTCTTTAGAGATGTAAAGAGAAAGAGGCTGGTAGAGACTCTCACCCCACATCCATCCCCTCCTATCTGCACCACAACACCTGGGAGGAGTGCTTCAGATATGCCCTTAGTAGTTCTGCCAATTACAAATCTTAGGGCTTTATTTATCTACAAATTTGCGGGAACAGGTGGGTGGATAGGTGATTCATCAAAATCTGGGGGCTCCTGGGAAACGTATTGCCATGCACACGTGAACATTGTCCATCACGTGGGCTGCCTAGAGGAGGCACTGAGAGTCACAGCCTGTATGCACTTTGCCTCTTCTCCCTCCATCTGCCCTTCTCGTTTTTCTATTATTCAATATTTCTGCTGAGCCAGGCCCAGGATGTACAATGCAACCTGGATAGTTCTTAGGTCAATCTCAGCCTGGGTCATATCCAAAAGGAACCCAAAGAGCTTCCAAAAGCACTGATTCGCAACAAAATATTTACCAAACTCGCTTGGACAAGCAGTAAAGTGAAGAAAGAAATTACATCACACAGCATACAGCAAAACTCTCTCAAATCCTTTTTAGTCCTGTCTTTCCCCAAAGTCTCACACGGCTTTTTCCTTTGTCTCTCCTAAAACTTCAACTCTACTCTTTTTGGCCGCCACCACTTACCAACCACATGGATTCTATTCTGATCCAGCTTTTACTGCTGATAACTTTATGCTCTTTTTTGGGTAGGAACTCTATGGGAATCTGTGTCTATCCCCTGATCAGCTCAGGTGTGGGAACGTCGGGGCAGGATTGGAGGAGAATGTAAGTATTTAAAGGTAAGGTACACCTTAATATACTGGTTCCTGCTCATCAGAAGCCCTCAAATCACTCACAACCTTGTAGGGGGAAGATGAGTATAGATGGTTACAGCACACACAGGGACACTCTCTGAGAGGCAGGTCCAACACACAACAGATGCAAAGAGGTGGCTCAATTCCTTCAGAGTGGGGGCTCAAGAGGAGGTGGCATTGACCCAGGGCTTGAAGGACAAGTAGGCATTCATCTGACTGGAGGACAGAGAGGAAAGGGGAAAGGAACTGGCAGTTACGCTTCACCTCCTGGCGCTTGGTCTTCATTATCTTCTTTATTACCCACCCACCCCAATAGTTCTGTGAGGTGGGTGTACCTTAATATTCCCATTTTACTGATTTGGAGATTGAGGCCCAAGAGGAAAATGAACTTGTCAAGGTCACCCAGAGAGTAGTCGACACAGGTAAGTTTGAATGCTGGTCTCTATGGTTTCAGAATCTTTACGGTGGGCAGGTGGATGGAGAGGATGAGAATTTCAAATATCCCCCGTGTGTGGAGGGCTAAGAGTGGAAAAGGAGACTCTGGTCACCAAGTCATAGTAGCAGAGACAGTGGGGTGCAGATCAGCGTGAACAGTACACCGCCCTTGGTGGGAAAGGCAGGAAAGGCTATGAACGTGTATCTGCTTATTTTTGCATAACGGATGTCTGGAAGGATACCCAAGAATTGGGGATGTTGATTGTCCTTGGGATGGGAACTGGGGTGTGGGGGAGCCCTGGGGGATGGGAGGGAGCCATTTCACACTCCCTTTTATGTTCTCTGAAATTTGAATCGTGTGAATGTGTTACCTGTTCGCAAATAAACCAAATTGTTCTCAAGAAAATGTGCAAACAAGTAAGAGAACAAGCGTTATGCAGTCATATTAAAATTCAGAATAAAACAGTGCCCAGACATTGACCATGCACTTGAGGGAGCATGACATGGGTCACCTCTGGGTCCAGGGCTTGGCCCTGGAGGAGAAGGGATGTGCGTGGGAGCCCGGAGAGGAGAACCCCGGTGAATCTGAGTCGGCAGTAAGGCTCTCTCAGCTCGCTGGTGCCATGGATGTTCCCTCTCCAGCCTGACGGGTAGGGGGCTGTCAGACCGAGGAGGGGTTGCAAGAGAGACGTCCGAGATGGGCTGGGATATTTGGGCAGTTGGGGCCGATTTGTTGCCATTTTCACGGGCAGACTTGTGAATTAAGTGGCATGAAATTGAGCACAGACCAGGTTCCCCCCTCCCCAGCCCCCGCCCCGAGACAGGGCAGCCCTCACCCAGGCGGGGAGCATGCTGAGGGGGCGGGAACAGGAGGGGTGGCCGGGCTCCACGCCCGGCTGCTCCTGGGTGCAGATGGAGGGAGAATGGAAGGGGGCTGGGCCAGCTCCTCCTCCCGGCCCCTCCCCACCCTCCTCTCCCCTCAGACAAGCAGAGGGTCTGCCAGACCCCAGCATGGGGCTGAGCCTGGGCTGGCTTCCTTGTGCCCAAGGACCCTTGCGAATCAAGGTGGGGGATTGTGGCCAGGCAGGAACCCCATTCAGGAGGCCCCTCAGACCTTCTTGCTTATCTCAGCATCTCTCTGCTGCCATTTTTGCTCAGTGCCCAGGAAATCGGGAGACAGAGAATCTGCCCCCTCCTCCGGGTGGGGAAGAGGTGAATGGGACAAAGCATCTACTGGAGAGCTAAGGGGGACCTAGGTTCCAGTTTGGGTTCCAGCAGTGTGGCCTTGAGTGAGCTACTTATCTTTTTCTGAGCCTCTGTCTCCTTACCTGTGAAATAATATTAACATCCAGCATATATATGATGTTGACCATGTGCCTGGCATTGTTCTAAGTGTCTTGTATTCTCTGTGGCACTTCATTCGATCTCAGAAATAAATACCTGGGTTTCCCTGGTGGCGCAGTGGTTGAGAGTCCGCCTGCCGATGCAGGGGACACGGGTTCGTGCCCCGGTCCGGGGAGATCCCACATGCCGTGGAGCAGCTGGGCCCGTGAGCCATGGCCGCTGAGCCTGCGCGTCCGGAGCCTGTGCTCCGCAACGGGAGAGGCCACAACAGTGAGAGGCCCGCGTACCACAATAAATAAATAAACAAATAAATAAATACCTTATCAGGTGGTACTGTTATCAGTTACACTTCCATTGTACAGATGAGAAAGCAGGTCATCTGGCCAGTGAGCGGTGAATATGGGATTTGCTGTTGAACATTCTGCTGCTTTCGGGAGTCAAGGGGAAGATGAAATGAAACAGTGAACGTCTGTAGTTTAACCCATGGTCCATATGTAACCCAGAGCTGCTGGCATCCCTGCTCTGTTTGCCCTTCATGGGGGGAACAGGAAGTTCAAATGCAAAACATTAGAACCGGAAAGGATAGTCCGAATCACCTCATTTGCACTCTAATGGGATGGACAGATAGAAAACGAGGCCCAGGGAAGGGAAGTGACTTGTACAGGGTCACACATCAAGCTGGGGCTG
Source organism: Stenella coeruleoalba (assembly GCF_951394435.1). Taxonomy (NCBI): domain Eukaryota; kingdom Metazoa; phylum Chordata; class Mammalia; order Artiodactyla; family Delphinidae; genus Stenella; species Stenella coeruleoalba. Next base: position 34,616,882 of record NC_137165.1, read on the forward strand.
GGCTAAGACTGACAGGGTCAGTGACCCAAGCCCTTGCTCTTCTGGGGTCCTGAGGACAGTCTGGGCCTTTGGGAGGGAGGCCGACTTTCTTTCCCAGGAGGGAGAAGCATCAACCTGGAATTTCCATACCCATGGGCTCTGTGAGCTCTGAGTCCCCCCTCCCCAGGTGGAGTGACAACCCCAGGTAAGGGGAGCGGACAGCCTCAGTCTGCCAACCTGGCTGCCTTCTTCTGGGCAGAGCTGTGCCCTACAATTAGGAAGGCTGTGTTTCCCTCAGCGCCGGGCCCAACAAGCCCATGAAAGCCATGAGGAGCCCGGCAGGTGGCCAGGGGGAGGACAGGCCCCATGGTGCTTAATAGGACCTAATCTCTGCCAGCGTTGTTGGAAATGAAAATGAAAGCAGCCGCGATTTTGTGGTTTAAAAATTAGCATGTGTGCGTACATCGTAAGCCCCTGGCCCACATTACCATACAGATTTATCCAGGCCCAGCACGCAGCCAAAATATGTAATTACACACAGGCTCAGGTTGGCAATGTCACTCCTCTTCCCTATCTCTATAATATGGACTTTTAAAAATGAGAGCTCGATCTGGAATTTTCTGAGGACCTACTTTATGAGGGATGCTGCCTGTGGTGGATTTGGGAAGACGGAGGGTCTCAGCCCCATCAGCAGTATGTGAGGGGGACACGTGGATGTGTCTGTCAACTTAAGAGCCACCTCCCTGGGCCAGGAGAAAGGAGGGCAGGGAAGGGAAAGGTTTGCTATAAAGCACTGTCCTGTCTATGTTCCGGGTCCCACCCAGTGCTCCCATACATCCTCTCCCTTCATCTGCACAGGAAGCCTGAAAAGTAGGTATCTTTATCCCCACTTGAAAGATGAGGAAACTGAGGCTTACAAATGGTGAAGCCCAACGTTCAAGCTCATGATTCCGGAGTCTGTGCTCTTTCCAAAGTGCTACATATGACCCCCAACTTCACTAGGCTCTCTTCATCTGACAAGTGACCCTAGCTGAAGTCACTGCTGGAGGAAGAATGGGGTGATGGATGCAGGAAAGTGGGTCAATGTTCAACTATGAAGATTGAAGGGGGATCAGGGTCTTCACGTGGGGGCTGATGGTAGGCAGAGAAAGAAAAACAAAGATGCCAACCGCTAGCACAAAAACTGACACACAGTAGATACAACAAATGAATGATTGAGGGAATGAATGGACCAAAGCCCTAAAATAAAAATCAGTGTCTTTATTCAACATTGGGTAGTGGATAATGTACAGATACTGAGAGAGAAAAATAAATCAGCGTCCCCAATGTGGGATCAATGTCCCCATCTGGAGCTGGATGGGAAAGGGTGTCAACATTCCAACGGAGGGATCAATACCTCAATGAAGATTTGGTTGAGGTAATCAGTGTCCCATGTGGGGATCAATGTCCCAATACAGAGTTGGTTGAGACGAACCAATATTCCACCATAGGGATGGGTAAGGGAATCAACAACCCAATATGGAGATCAATGTTCCAATTCGGAGTCAGTTAAGGGGAATCAATGCCCCAATATCAGGATCAATGGCAGTCAATGTCATACAAAGATGAGTGAGACAATGTCCCAATGAGATCAATGATGGCCAAAGTTCCACTCTAGGGATGGATGGGGGTTTATGTCCCAGCATAGACACCAGCTTGCCAACATGGAGAACAGTAGGGTAGCTATCCATGCCCTCTAGGCTTCCCTAGGGGGCTCTTGCTTCTCTTATTTGCTCTAAAGGGACAATTCCCAGACTCCCTGGCCCTTTTGACCCTCTAGCTAAGTCTTCCACTGCAGAAAAATTGGGGATGGGGTTAGTGTTCTGCCTGCAACATGGCCCAGCCTGCTTTTCCACAGCAGTTCCCCTTGGAAGGCTTCTATTTCCTAGCCTGTCTCCAGAGCCAGCTTGCAAGTGTGTCCAGAGAATCCCACCAGCCTGGAAGAGGCTACTTACTTTCCAGGGATTATTTCCTGCAGGGAGATCAGGCCTTGGGCTCTCCCAGGCTCAGCACAAACCAGTAGCAGGTAAGATACAGTCACAGCCAGTTGGTTCTTGCCTCACGGGACTGATATGCATCTAAAAACCAGTCATCCGTGATTTTTAGTGTTACACCTGTCATTTGAATGATTGCTTCTCCCCATTTAACAGATGAGAAAAGCGAGGTCCAGAAGAGCAAACTGACTGACCACAGAGAAGTGGCAGAGATAGGACTAGAAGCCTGGTTTCCAGCTTGCCAGCTCAGCCCTTTTCCAGCTGCATTAGGTTGACATGACAGAGTACCCCTCCCAACCCCCTGCCAACAACCCCCCCCAAAATAGGTGGGTTCTGGGAGTTTATCACACAGTTTAGGAAAGAGAATTGAAAGCATCTCTCCACCCAACCTTCACTTTCCTGCATGTTCCCCATGACCCCTCCAATTCCTAGAAGCTGGGGGACAGGACGAAGGCCCCTGTTGCTTTCCAGCATTGGAGATGGACTTGGAGCATGAGATGGGTAAACCACCCAGCCTCGGCCCCCGCAGGGGCTTAAGGGGAGGGTGTGATTTTTCTCTTGCTCAGACAAAGGCCGAGCCATGGCATCTGTCGCCTGACTCTTGTGTCTCACAGCTGCTCAACAGTCAGACCCAAGGCAGGTGCCAGTTTGGGGAGGGAGGGGAACATGGCTGCGTGCACTCACACCCCAATACCCCCTCTCACAGCCACCCCCCACCCCACACATGCAATGCCTCCTGTTGCCCCTTCCACCCCAACAAGCCCACGCTGTGCCCCCGAGACCCAGCACTTTGGGAAAGGACTCCCATCCCACGTGGGCTCACTGCCCTTCCCCCATATACTTGTCCGGCCGAGCCTGCTGCCAGCGCCCTCGGGCCTTTGCCCAGCCAAGGAGGAGCTCAGACGAGGGGGTGTCTGGTGGGAGGCGGGACCTTGTGCCTGATGGGATGTCTCTCCCTTAAGGTTCTCTGCCTGGGGTCGGGGGCTTCCTGAAGATCTCTTAAGAGGCCGGAGGCTCCAGTTCTTCTGGTTCTTCTGGGAAGAAGGGAAGGGGGAAGGCCAGATACACAAGCTCACAGAGGTGGGCAGACACGTATCGTCAGACCACGTGAAAAGAGCAGAGTGTGTGTGTCTGTGCATTAGTGTTACACACGTGAGAACACACCCAAATACACAGGCGTATTCATCCTCATCCATTTTTGCGCACGCACACACACACACACACACACACACACACACACACACGGCTCTGTGACAAGTTGGAAAAGTGTTTCAGATGCCCAAACAGTCAGCGTTCTGTGCTCTCCAACTTTTCAAAAATGTTTATTTACTTATATACTTATTTAAGTCACCCCACTCCCAATCTGAAAAAAAAAAATTTAAGGCGGCAGAGACTCCTCTATTTAGGCGACTAACTGTAAAATCTATTTTATTGTCCACATATTTTATTTTTAATTTTACGGGCAGAGGAGAGTATGGTAAGGGCAGCAGTGGAGGGGGGTGGATGGAGGGGGGTGAGGGTTGCAGGAGGAAAAGAATATTTCCATGAAAGCTGCTTGGACGGAAAAAAAAAAAGTATAAATTTTATACAGAGATGCTTCCGAGCCCCTCCCTGGCGCGGTCCTCCTGACCTCTTCCTCCAACTCCCAACCTCCCAGCCGCCTCCCTCTTCTCCTCCCTGCCTGCCCAGGCCTCTCCTTCTCCCCTTCCTCCCTTCCCCCTCCCTCCCTCGCAGCCCCCGCCCCTCCCCAGGGCCCCCTCCTCAGATGCAATCCCCCTGCTGTAATTTCTGGGGGAATTGCTTCATCTCGGGTGCAGATATATTTGTGTCAAGGTGCAGCTGCACAGATAGCCTTCCTCTATGCATAGTAAGAGGGTTTCAGAGAGAGAGGTTATGCCCAGAGCAAGGCCTTATCAGAGCAAGCTGCCTGCCATTTATCTGATTCCCCATCAAATAGGAAAACGGGCCTCAGGCTGCTGCTTCCACTTTCCTTGGAAAAGCCATGGGGGGAATAATAATTTACTCCAATCTTTTTGTTTCCAGCACTCACCTTCAGCCTGACATAGCCCGGGGTCTCTCTACCACCCGCCCTGCACCCAGCAATGCCAGCCTGGGGGTACAGACCCCCAAGGCCCACCCCCCAGAAATGCCCTGGATGGTTGAGTGGACCTTCATAATGGATTGGCATGAGCTAGAGAAGATACCCTTTGGCATCAGGGAACAGAGACACAAGGGAAGGGAGGCAGGGACCCGGTGGGCTGCAGGGGAGGCTTGGCCTGGCTGCAGGGGGCCTGGCTCGCTTCCCAGCCCCCCCACGCATGCAGATTCCCCACGAACACTCACTCGGTGTGTGTGTGCACGTGTGCGTGCCTGTGTACACACGCGCACGCGTCTGTCAGACCTGACCCTGTGAGCATCCTTGCGTGAGGGCCTATCGGTACCTTTATCTGTGCGTGTCTGTCCATCTGTCTGTCTATCTGTGTCTGGGGCAGAGATGAATGGAGCACTGGGGGTGGTTTCTGTTCCACAGCCTCCCGTCTCAGTTGTCAATCCTAACAGCCAAGAACCAGCCCAAGACGGGGTGCCAGGGACCACGCGAAAGCGGGGCGAGCAGTGGTGAGGGAGGGGTCCCAGCCAGCCTGGCGGCGGTCATCGCATAACCCTCCCTGGTGGAGCTGGCCCATCTGGTCCAGGAGCCGTGGAGAGGTGGGCAGTGGAGGGGGGGGACCGCTCCCCACAGGTCAGCCATAAATCACAGTTATGTGGCCGGGGGCGGGTGGGGGGCAGGGGCCAGGGGGCAGCCTCAGCAGCATACGCGGGACTGGACCGAGAGGCCAGGGTCAGGTGCAGCTGTAAATCGTCACCTAAATGCTTCCAAGCCAAGGCTAATCAGGGCACAGTGACAGACCACACCCGGCCCCACCTGGCCCCAGTGGGCACACTCATGTCTGTGCAAGCATATACACACTCACAGCTACAAAATCACGCCTGCCTATGGTCTGCATACAGAGCCGTGCAGGCAAAGGTGTCACACCCACACCTGGATACCCGATGACACAGGGGCACACCCAACTTACTGCTGCCATGTATGCGTGTTCTCACACGCACACACATACAGAGGCAGCTCTGCACCCGTGTTCGTTCACACCAGGGACACAGAGATTATCTAATACACCCCGCGTGTGCACACACACACACAGGTGGGCAGGCGAAGTAGTGGGTAGACTGTTCAGCACCCAGGGCAAGTACAGCTCGGAGGCCAAAGCCCCGCAGGGAGAGAGGGGAATAGGGAGAGGTGGACATGCTTAGTGGGTCCCACCGCCTGGTTTCTCCTCCCAACACCCCTCCCCCTCCCCGCTGGGCCCTCTTCCGGTTCAGCAGCCCTCCTTCAGAAGTCCGTCTCTCCTTTGCCAGGAGCTCACACTGTTTGCTCTCTCCCTGCACTGGTGCTGGAGTCAGACTCATTCATTCACTAGCATTTATTAAGCACCTACTCCGTCCCAGGCACTGTGCTAGGCTCTGGCGGTAGGATCCCTGCCCTCAGACTGAAAACCTAGCGGAGAAGGGAGAGAAATGAGCACACAATTACAGCTTGTTGCAAAGAGAGGCTATAGCCCAGGGCCGTGGAGGCACCCCATCCAGTGTGGAAGAGGACAAAGAAGACTTTCTGGAAAAAGCCATGTCCCAGATGAGGCCTGATGGCCAGCGGGAGCCAGCCAGGTGGAGAAGTGGAGTAGAAGAGAGGAAGCGCCCACTCCACCCCACTTCCCCACACCCCACCCTGGGCATGGCGTGTCGTTGGCAGTGGGTAAGTGCTGGAGGGGGCCCTTCCCCACGTACGGCACCCCACAGGCACCCACCTTGGGGACTTGATGCCAGCAGGGAGACCCAGTGAACCCCCTCACCTGGACCCCACTGGGGCACCCAATTTCATTTCCCAGGGTTTCCCTAGGGACCCTTGCATTTGTTCAGGGAGAGAACTGATAGCTGGGCCAAGCCTTCCCAGAAGGTACCACAATCAACCTGCACACAGGGTGAAGATGGGGGGCTCATGAGGGGGACAGACAGCAGTGCCCACTAAGCCTGAGGACAGGGACACTGAACCCTCCCCCCAGCCCTCCCCCTGAAAACCTGCTCAGTGTAGTTCTCTGAGTTCCTGGGAGCCCTTCCTAGGACCAGGGGTGGAGACGAGGGGGTTGAAAGCAGGAGTCTGGAACCCCCCAGGCTCAAGGCAACCATTTATCTGCTCACCCTACTGGACTTGCAAACAGGACCTCATTTGAACAAAGGACTCCATGTGTGAAAACCATTAATCCACAGGACAAAGTCCAAAGTCAGCTTGGCATTCAGAACCCTCCCAGCCTCTCCGTCGCCAGCCTTTCTCCTGTGACGCAGCCCGATGGTCCCTCCACAGGCCCGAGCACCCCAGTCCTCTCATTCCCTCCACCCCTTCCACGCACACCAGCCCCATCCCACCCGGAGTCCCCCATCCCCCAGCCAAACTCTAACTCATCATTTTCATTTTTTTTTTTCTTTTTTGCGGTACGCGGGCCTCTCACTGTTGCGGCCTCTCCCGTTGCGGAGCACAGGCTCCGGACGCGCAGGCTCAGCGGCCATGGCTCACGGGCCCAGCCGCTCCGCGGCATGTGGGATCTTCCTGGACCGGGGCACGAACCCGTGTCCCCTGCATCGGCAGGCGGACTCTCAACCACTGGGCCACCAGGGAAGCCCCATCATTTTAATTTTTATTTTAATCATTCCTTGAGTGCCTGCAACACAGCAATAGACACATGGTCTTGTTTCATTTCCTCTGTGAAATTCTGAGAGGTGTAGCCTCATTTTACTAGTGAGGAAACTGAGTCTCAGAGAGCTTAAATGATCTGCTCAAGGTCACTGTCACCTTGGGAAAGCTAAGGGAGAGATCATTCTAGGGCCACCCTGAGCCTCCAGGCAAGGATCGGGCTCCTTTCTTCCCTCATACCCCAGAATGACAGTGGAACAGGGGCCTTCCCCCCTCATCCTTGCCCCAAGGCAAGAGCAGAAGGAGTGGGTTTCGGGGGGGTCAGTGGCCAGAAGGAGAGAGAGAGGAAGAGGAAGAAGAGCGGCCAGCCATCCTCGGAAGTGGAGAGTCCTGGCTGAGGACTGGGGAGCCCAAGGGCAGTTGTTGGGGGAGGGTGTGCTTGTGGGTCACATGGTCATAAATGGAGGCCGTGCCAGGCCACTGTGGCTGTTTACATCTTCAGGCTTGTCTGGTCTCCTGCCTTGATGGGGTGGCTCCTGGAGGCTGGGTATCGGCGCCTTAGGGAGGCAGAAAAGGAGAGGAGAGAGCAGAGGCTCTGGGCTCTGGATCATGCTTCTGAACCTCCTGGAGCCTCAGTCTTCCCATCTCCTAAATGGGGATAATAATAATATCTGTCCAGGACTGTTGATTGAATTGAAAGTGACTCTGCCAGGAGGCTGCACGTAGCAGACCCCCCACAAATGCCAGCAGCTTCCTCCTGACCTGAAAGCATGGGATGGGCTGCGTGCTTCTTGATTAATGGAAATGGCTGGAGTGGGGTAGCCCATCCTGGGGTTGCTGGGACTGAGAAGGGGCTCTGTTCTGACCTGGCTTGCACGCGACATGGTTGGGTGAGGGCAGGGAAGTAGCTCATTTCTCCTCCTCCCTTCCCCTTGGCTGTCCTCTCTTGCTCCATGGAAGGACCAGTCCCCTCAGTTTAAATAGATAAAGAAGATAAAGAACATTGAGGCGGCCCTTTTCTGGTGGAGTTTGGCTGGGGAAACAGTCTGTGTCGGGCTGTTCCTTTAGCCCCACCCCCACCCCACCCCAGCCATACAGAGGCCTCTGATCCCCCTCGCTGATCCCCGGCAGTGGGGGCGAGGCTCTCCATCACCAACACAGACAAGAGCCGGATACGAATTGGCAGGCAAAGGAGGGAGCAGTCAATGTGGATTAGAAGGAAGGGCCTCCCCTGGCCTGGGGTCTGGGGCTGCCATTGATCAGCTTCTTGACTGAAGACGTCAGCTTGGCCGGTGGCCACCGTCCCCCCAGGTGGGGGCCCGGCCCAGTCCACCGCCTCACGGGCCACAGAGCCCTGCAGAGCTGAGGGCCCCCAAGTGGGCCGTGTCGAGAGGGGGCAGGAGAGCAAGCCTCAGGCCCAGCCTCGGGCCCAGGGAGCGTCACATCCCCCAGCCGAGTGAGTTTTCTTGGTGTTGAGAAAATGATCAGCAGCTTGTCACAGACCACTGACTCCAAACAGCCCTCTAGAAATGTTGTTGAATTTAAATCCAAACACAGAGATACCCACATACATGCCCGTCACTCCTCCCGTCCCTTCCTTAGACACAAACATAGTTATCTCATGGCTACGCACACACCGTATGATTCCATTCAGTCCGAAAGCATTTATTGAGTACCTACGTGAGCCAGGCACTGCAACCACAAACAGCTTCATGCCCTAAAGGAACATATATTCTAAGAGGAGAGACAAACATGGAAAGAGGTCATTATCAGGCAAGAGAACAGGTGCAATTACAGGAGTACCAGCCACGCGCAGAGGAAAGAGGTATTAACTCTAGGGTCACGGAGAGTACTTCCTAGAGGAGGTGGTATCTTGTCAGGGTTTTTAAGGATGAATAGGAGTTTGTCATGTAGATAGAGTGGCAAAGGGTTCGTTCTCATTGCCTGCCTCCTGCCAACATTTCTGACCACAGAGTACGCTCCTTTCCCTTTTTGCCGACTCTGCACTTTCCATTACGAGTTTCTTTCAACCCTAACAGTCTATGCTGTGCCACCTGCCTGAATGTTCTTCCCCTCTTTCCCTTGACTATTTCCTATTCAACCTTCAAGGCTTGTGTTAAAGAATTATGGCTTCCTCAGAGAGAGCTACAGCCTCCTTCTAGATGCTGTCCACTATACCCCTGGAGGAATTAGGAAGTGACGAGATCACCCTCATTGCTAAAGGACATGTACTGAGTACACATGCGCACACACACACACACATGCACGCACACGTAGCACCTGTACCCACCAGAGCAGGTGACTGAAACTCAACCCAATTTGGTTTAATCCAAAAGAGCAGATTCTTGGCCTGTGTCACTGGGAAGCGCAGGTGGGGCTGCCTTTGGGTGCAGCTAGTTTTAGGCACTTAAGCAGTATCGCCAGATCTCTCACCTCTGCTTCTCTCTGCCCACATTCTATCTTCCTCCTGCTGGCTTCCTCCATGTTGGGTCGGGGGCCATGGGAAGGGATGGGGTATGGCCCGTCGAGCTAGTAAGGGAGTGGGAGGGAACTTGCCTTTCTGAGAGTCTGTATAGAATGTCCCAGCTAAATATTCTGATGGTTCCAGCTCACGTCCAATCCCTGTGGTCAGAAGGATGGGCCACTTTGAGCAGGTCTGGATCCCATGTCTGTGCCAGAGGCCAGGAGGGGGCATCCACGGACTCGCAGCTCATCAAGTGACGAGGAAAGGAGAGGGCGCTACTCCAAAGGAAAGGGGCGCTATTATCAGCAGAACAGGGGAGGTATGCTGAGCAGTCAAACCTGACAGATGGCCACAGCAGTGCCATCATAGTTCTGGATAACGAAGGCATGTGGGAAAGAGTACTTAGAAATAACAATAAGAGCAACAATAACAATAGCTTTTAGAGAATGCCATGCGAGTACTCCGCATACATTGTCTCACTTAATCTCATTTAAACCTAGAGCGAGAAGACCCAGGTTTGAGTCCCAGCTCCACCGTTTACCAGCCCCGGGACCTGTCACTGAACCCTTATGAACCTGGTGCCCCATCGGGAAAATGGGAAGAATATAGCCCATCTTCCAGGAGCCTTTGGGGGTTCTCGGTAAACTGCAAACATTGTGTACAGTGTCAGGCAGGAAAAGTTCAACCAAGGAGGTGATTTTAGTGACCCAGAGGCATTCAGGCCAAAGAAGCAGCAGGCCGGCTTCCAGGCTGACATGGCAGGAAGGCCAGGCCCACCCAGGGCACAGAAAGCCCTGTTCTGGGACCCCCTGGCCTGGCCAGTCTTCACTCGGGTGACGGGGGTGAAAAGAGGAGTTAATGGATTACAGGGCTGGGAAGGAAGAAGAGAGGATTTCTCATTTTAAAATGTTTGGAAATAATTCATATTTGTGTTGCAGGATGGCGTTGTGCTCTGTCAGCTCTGTAATAACTTCTAGGCCTTTATTTATTGTTTTGCCTTAATGATTTCGTGTTGACCCAGTATGGAGAATTCACAGTGTCTTGTAACACATAACGGCAGAGTAGGCCCAGGTGGTGGCAGGCCCCAGGGGGAGGGGGGTCATGCTTCCCCACAGACGCTGCCCGTCCCCCTGGAGGTGACAGAGCCTAGAGCAGGAGGCAGTGGCAGTCAAGCTCTGTGTAAGGTGCTTTATCCGTGAGGGCCAATTCTCACAATACCCTATGGAGACGGTACTATTATCCCATTTTACAGAAGGAAAACTGAGCCTTGGAGAGATTACAAGACTTGCCACCTGACTTCATGTGGCCAAGCTGGGATTTAAATGTAGGTCTGCTGTATTCCAGCACTCTGTAAACCGGCGGGTCTTCAACTTTGGTACGTATAGGGTCACCCGGGGAGAATCTTTAAAATAGGGATTCCTAGGACCCACCTCTGGGGACCGGGCTTTTGTAGGTCTAGGATGGTGCCTGGGGCTCGGTATTGAACAGGCTGCCCAGATGAATCACAGCCACATGTGGGATCTCAGCTGGTGGCTGAGGCCACACTAGCCACACACTTGGACCTTGTCCCTCAAAAGTTGTGGTCCCACAATTGGCCATGTCCTCACGGCCCCTCTCTCTTACAGATGTCCCATCAGCTACTCCTGTCTCCCTGTCATTCTCTATCCTGTGTCCCTGAGAGCATGAACTCCCCACCAGACCTGTAGCCCCTTCAGTGAAGCCCGGAGAGGATGGGGAGGGAAGGGAGGGGAGGCTTGCCTCGTTGCCATGGTGATTCTCCACCTCCTAGTCTGTGGGGGGAAGCAGTTTCATTGTGAGCCTCCAGCCAAGGCCTGGAGGGAAGCAAGCTGTCCTGGGCAGGGAGGAGGCAGAGGGGTGGGGAGAGGACTCCAGTCACTGGGGAGAGGGGTGAGGAAAAGGAGGGGTGGGGAACAGGGTGGGGGACCCTGGGCCCGGGGCAGCCAGAGCAGAGAGCAAGCCCATCCGGATGCTGGGGCTGCCAGCCTTCAGCTCGGGGGTGGGGAGGGGTGTGTGCAGGAGCTGAGGCTGACAGGGCCTGATGCTTCCTGAGCCCAGAGCTGGCAGGAGACCCCGGGCAGGTGGTGGCAGAGATGCAGGGATGGACGAGACAGCCAGAGACTGGCACAGGGCAGAGTCAGAGCCCCAGGGCTGGGAAAGACCAGAGCTCCGCAGGCAAAGAGGAACTACGGAAAAATCAAACAAAGCAGCAGAACCTTTCACAGACCCCGCGCTGCAGCCCACTCCCACCCCTATGCGGGCCGTAGCTGGCACAGCCTGGGATCTCAGCCTGCTGGCCTGGGCTGGGCTGGGCTGGCAAGCCGGATGGCACAGGCTGCAGCAGAGGCAGATGGAGTGAGGAGGGGGCCTGACCCCCGGCCCACCGGGGAATGGCTGGGATTGTCTGTTCTTGGGAGCCCTCCCACTGCCCCCCCCCCCCCGCCCAAACCTCCCGCCCCTGGGACCATGGCTGGGGAAACAGGGAAGAAAGAAGCAACCTCTCCGCCAGGCCAGCGTCTCCACCTCCTGCCTCTCGCTTTGGCTTTCTTTCCCTGCCGATGGCACACACTGCCTGCTCCCAGCCTGGCTCTGGCAAAGACCCGGATGCCGTGCAGCGTGATGTGAGTGTGAGGGAGGGGCAAACCGCGAGGCCACATCCTAGAGGGGAGTAAAAGGAAGCCGACGGAAGAGGCCTGGTGGGAGCTAGCCCCCCCTCACCCCATGACGCAAGCACTCACTCTGCCCCAGGCCCCATTAAGCCCTTGACACAAATTAACACAGTCCTCACAACAGTCCTAATCAGCAGGGGCTGTGATTCTGATCCCCAGTTTACAGAGGAGAAACCGAGGCAGAGAGGGATTGAATGACCTGCCCAAGGTCACAAGCTAGGAGTTGGCAAAGGGAAGATTCAAACTCAGGGGAGGTTCAAAGATCATGCTCTGAGCTCCCCCACGCTACTGCCTTTCACCCCATCCCAACATTTTTAGCCTTTACTTTTCCATTTTTTTTTTTTGCGGTACGCGGGCCTCTCACTGTTGCGGCCTCTCCCGTTGCGGAGCACAGGCTGCGGACGCGCAGGCTCAGTGTCCATGGCTCACGGGCCCAGCCACTCTGCGGCATGTGGGATCTTCCCGGACCGGGGCACGAACCCATGTCCCCTGCATCGGCAGGCGGACTCTCAACCACTACGCCACCAGGGAAGCCCTAGTCTTTACTTTTCTTTTTCCTCTTTGCCCTATCTTTTCTCAGTATTTCTCTAACCAGTCTTTATTCCTTCAGGTAGCGTGTTCCATTCTCTCCGGGGTCCCAGGCCAGCACCAGCACATGATTGACCTATGCAAACACATACATGTGTGGACACAGGGACATGCACATGGACACCCACGTGCATGACCTCGCATGCCCATGAACGCATGCGCACCCCTCTACATGAGTAACACGCACAACGTGTGTCCGCATATACGAGCGCAGGTCCGTTCACCCGTGTATCCACATTAGGGACCACGCCCTGGTAGATCTTCAGTGTTCTCACCAATAGAGTGCTAACTGTGGCTAAATAATCCCAAACAATGGTTGAGCCAAAAACAATCTGTTTGGCTTTGCGATAAAGTGCTGCTTGGCATATGGGGCTCTTGGCAATATCTTTACCTTTCTAGGTTTAGCTTGGGCTGATGTGGTCTCCTGCATGTCTGCGGCTTGGCAGCCCCGTGTTCCAGCGTAATCTGCCCCTGAGAACCTGCCAGATGCCAGGCCCTCAGCAAGGCACCTACCAGACGTTCTTGCCAGTCCTCCCAGCAGCCCTGAGGCAGGTCCTCCCGTTCCCGTTTTGCAGGTGAGGACCCCAAGACCCAGCAAGTGGCTGTTTGAGCTGTCACACAGAGAGAGAGAGGACTCGAACCCCAGGTCAGCCTGAGGGTCTGCAAAGCTTCAGTGGCTGCAGGTGGGTTGGTGAGCCAGACGTGATTTCCCAGGCGTGCCTCATCCGTCTGGAATGCGGCTGCCTCACCGTCTGGTCACGTCTGGGCCCTTTTTCTGCAGCCAGGCTGGTGGGCGTGGATGGGCTGCTGTGGGTTCAGGCCGAGCCACTCTCCAGAAGGCCCCACACAGGCCGTGTACAAGTAGGTACGTAAAAGCCTTTTCCCGGTGACAGTGAGGACGATAATGACAGCCCAGACTGACATCACCCACCACCTAGACTTCAGTATACCCGTTCCTTCAGCATCTCTTAAATATTGAATACCTACTATGTGCCTGGCATTTTATTTTGAGGACAATGCAAACAGAAATCAAAACTGAACTCTGCTTTCCTTCCAATAGCTTAGGAGAACAGTTTTCAGGGATGGATATAGCTTTAAAATAAGTTTTAAAGAAACCTAAATGCTGTTAAGAGAGATGTAGAAAAAAAGTGAGAGATCACTTCCAGCTTGAGAAATCAAGGCTGCTGTCCTGGAGAGAGAGGTGTGTGATGGGCCTTGAAGAGTGGGGATGACTTGGTGTGACAAGGGAGGAGAAGGGGTTCTTGGTTTCCCAAGGAGCACCGTCCAAAGGTGCAGGGGGGAGACTGGCAGATGGGCATGGAGAGAACACGTAGCTCCATTTTTCTGGGGCAAAGACTGGGTGGAGGGAGTGGTAGAAGGTGGGTTGGGGTCAGAGAACAGATGATTCCAAGACCAAGGACAAGGAGTTTGGACTTTATGGACAACAGGGACCATCAAAGACTGTTGATCACATCACTAATTATTAGAGAAATGAAAATCAAAACCACAATGAGGTATCACCTCACACCGGTCAGAATGGATACCATTAAAAAGTCTACAAATAATAAATACTGCAGAGAGTGTAAAGAAAAGGGAACCCTCCTCCACTGTTGGTGGGAATGTAAGTTGGTGCAGCCACGATGGAGAACAGTATGGAGGTTCCTCAAAAAACTGAAAATAAAATTGCCATATGATCCAACAATCCCACTCCTGGGCACATATCTGGAGAAAACTGTAATTCAAAAAGATATGTGGGGCTTCCCTGGTGGCACAGTGGTTGAGAGCCCGCCTGCCGATGCAGGGGACACGGGTTCGTGCCCCGGTCCGGGAAGATCCCACATGCCGCAGAGCGGCTGGGCCCGTGAGCCATGACCGCTGAGTCTGCGCGTCCGGAGCCTGTGCTCCGCAACGGGAGAGGCCACGACAGTGAGAGGCCTGCGTACCGCAAAAAAAAAAAAAAAAAAAAAGTTACGTGTACCCCAATGTTCATAGGAGGGCTACTTACAATAGCCAAGACATGGAAGCAACCTACATGTCCATAGACAGATGAAAGGATAAAGTATACACAATGGACTACTACTCTGCCATAAAAAAGAATGAAATAATGCCATTCACAGTAACATGGATGGACCTAGAGATTATCATACTAAGTGAAGTCAGAAAGAGAAAGACAAATACCATATGATATCACTTACATGTGGAATCTAAAATGACACAAATGAACTTATTTGTGAAACAGAAACAGACTCACAGACATAGAAAACAAACTTACGGTTACCAAAGGAGTAAGAGGGTAGAGGAGGGATGAATTAGGAGTTTGGGATTAACATATACACACTACTATACATAAACTAGATAAGCAACAAGGACCTACTGTATAACACAGGGAATTATATTCAATATCCTGTAATAAACCATAATGGAAAAGAATATAAAAAAGAATATGTATATATATGTATAACTCAATTACTTTGCTGTACACTAGAAACTAACACAATGCTGTAAATCAACTATACTTCAATTTTTTTAAAAAAAACTGTTGATCAGAGGAAGGCCTCAGGGACTGTGTTTCATTTGGGAAGACTAATCTGCAGCTGTGAGCAAAGTAAATTGGAAATGTACACACATGCACACATATGTATACATGTACATCCTCAGAGATGTGTATAGATACACGTGTACACAAAAGCATAGGGTTAATTCCTGAGCCGAGGTCTTTTTAAATTTTGAACTGTCTTTGTTGATTTGAATAGGTGATACGTTCACATGACCTAAAATTAAAAAGGAATCTAAGAGAATACACTGAAAAAATAAAGCTACTCCTCACTCCATGCTCCAGGCCCCCAGTTACTCCACCTAGAAGCAAGCACACTGGCCATTTTGGGAGTCTCCTTCCAGAAATGTTCTGTCCATGGACAAGCAAATGTCCAGCTGCATTTTTATTATGTATGTTTTTCTGCACCTTGCTTTTCTCATTTAATAATATATCTTGGAGATCCTTACACATCAGTACATGGAGAGCTGCCTGGATCTTTTTAACTACAGTATACTATTCCATTATAGTTGGACACTTACGTCATTTCTGATCGTTGGGTATTACCAAAAATTTTGCGGTGAATAACCTTGAACATATGTCATTTTACATAGTCACCCATCCACTCATTCATTCACTTATTCATTCATTCATTATTCATTCAGTAGACATTTATTAAGCACCTACCTTGTGCTGGTGCCAAAGATAGAACAGTGAACAAAATTGGCAAAAGTCCCTGCCCTCGTCCGGGGTACATTTCTGATGTGCATGTGTGAGTAGATCTGCAGGATCTTCCTAGAGGTGGAATCACCAAATCAATGTGGCTGTGCATTTTTAAACTGGGGGAGATAAATCTACATTTCCGCCCAGAGAGGTGGTACCAATTTACCCTTGCAACGTAGGAGAGTGTCTGTTTCCTCACTCTTTCAAAACAAAATGTTATCAAACTTTTTGATCTTTTCTGATGTGACAGGTGAAAATGATACATTTAATTTACAATTCTCTTATGATGAATGTGGTCCAACATCTTTTCGTATATTTAAGAACAATTTTCAAGTCCTTTTCTGGCAGCTCTCGACTACCCTTTGCTTATATTTCTATTGGGTTGTGGAGCTTTTTCATATTGATTTGTGAATTCTCTTTATTAAGGAAATTAGACCTTTGCCAACGGTGTGAGTTACAAATGTTTCCCTAGCTTGTCAGTTGTACTTGGACTCGATTTATGGTGCTTTCTTTAAATGCAGACTTTTTAAAATGTAAAATAAAATTTATGAAGAATTCTGCTCATTCCCAGCTTTGCCTCCTTTGGTGAAATGCTTGCTAGGGTGGAGAGACATATAGGTCACAATAACATGACCTTGGGTTCCAACCTGGGTTCTTAATAGAAGCACAGGTTCTAAACAAAGGAAGGTGATAGTCCTATCCTGTTCTGATGCCCCATCTCAAGAGATCTTTGGACAAAGGGGAGCAAGCTCAGAGGAGGGTAACCAAGAGGGTAAATAGGCTTGAAATCAAGTCACATAAGGGATGGTGATGGAACTGTGTCTTTGACCTTGGAGCAGGTCGTTGTCTATGAATATCATCTTGGGCAATGGGACTTTCCACATTATGCAAAACCAGGGCCTGTGATGGAAGCTCTGGGAAGCCAGAGTGTTAGATAATGGGGCTCTTTTTAAGGCAGAGCTGTCTGAAAGTAGAATGGCCTACTTTGTGAGGAAGTGAGCTTCTCGTCTTTAGAGATATACAAGCCAAAACTAGATGACCACCTACCGGAGATGCCAGGGGTTAGATCAGATGCCTTCTCAAGACTTCTTCTAATCCTGAGAGCCTATAATTCTACAAGACAAGGAATCTTAAAATTCTTCACTTTACAGATGAAAAAAGGCAGGGGTGCGGTGTGGGAAACTAATATGCATTGAGCACCTACTTTGTGCCAGGTACTTTGACACATATGACCTGATTTAAAAGGATAAGGACCAGAGAGGTTGAGTGATTCACTGAAGGTTGCACAGCAATCTAGTTGCAGAGGCAGAACTGGAACCCAGGTCCCCAGACTCCAAATCTAGAGCTCTCTCCACTGAATCATCTGTTCTTGTTCGAAATTAAATACATGTTTATTGCATACATACTCTGAATGAATATTAATGTGGCCAATGAGAGCACATTATATGCAAGTTATAAGCAGAGTCACAGGGTCTTTGCTCTGTAGAAGATCACTGCCTACTTAGCAAGTACAGTCACCATCTCTGCATTGCCTGGCTCCATGTGAATGTTGCCCTCTGGAGTTGTGCAATGTGGTAGCCCTGGGTGGAGCTATAATGAAATAAGAGGCAGTTTGGTAAGTGCTCTAACAAAAATGTGTATACAAAGTGCTACGGGAACATAGAAGACATGATTAGTTCTACCCGGGAAGGCAATCCAGGAAAGCTGCCCAGAGGAGGTGACATCTGAGCAGAGCCTTGAAGGATATGTAAAAGAATAAAAAACAAAAGAGAATCATTTCTGTATGCATTCCACAGACATTTATTGAGCAGCTCCAGGTCGCCAGGAAGAGATGAATAGTTCACAGTGCAGTCGTGCGGACAGACACAGTGCCAATAAGTTGCCAGAGTGTAAATTCAACAGTGGAGACACACTCATGGTGCAAAAGCGAAGGTAATTCCTTCTGGAGTAAAGTGAGGACAGGGCGGGGGCCTGGGAAGGCTCCTGGAGAAGTGAGGCCTGAGATTCTGGGGAGAGAAATAGAAAATTTCCAGGCTGACAATTAGGGAATTGAGAGAGATGGAAAGGCGTTCCCAGCGAAGGGAATGGCCTGTGCAAAGTTTCTGAGTCACCTTCAGAGATCCACAGCAGAGCGTAAAATGCTGGGGTGGTGGGCAGCCAGGTAGGAGGTAGAATGACATACAGGCTTTGAGGCAGGACCTACCAGGTTTCCGGATGAATAGGGAGAAGACGTTGGTGCGCATTAGGGTTTAGCAGGCTTAGCAATCTTCCTTCAAAGCCGTGCCCCGGACTGAGAGCTGGAAGAGAAAAGTGTGAGCCATAAATCCCCAGTTCCTCCTCCTGTGCCTGGTGCTGCGGAGCCGGGAGTCTCGACGGCTCTGCAGTCCCACCGCTGCGACCCCAGCTAATCCAGCCTCCTGGCCCATCTGACACACACTTCCACTTAACATTTTGTTAGCGACTCTATAAACGAGCTCTCCCTGACCTTCAATCCCTGGCTAATTGCTGGTTTCATGCACAAGACTAGCTTAATTTTACGTGATAATTACCTGAGAGTGGCGATACATATGGCATTGCATGTTCGAAATGTCAGGCCTGGAAAACTACCAAGTGGCCATAGTCAGGGGCAAAAGGAGGAGGCAGCTGGGCGACGGGGGCCTTGGAGAGGCAGCCAGGGGACAATGAGGCCACCGGGGGAGAGGGGAAATGCCCGGTGCAGATGAGCTCTGGAGAACTGGGGCTCCAGCCTGCAGTAGGTCCCAGAACCCTCTGCTGGCCCAGCTCACCAAGGGGCACGGGTCAGAGGGGCAGCACACGCATTTCACGGTCACACATGCACACACACACACACACACACACACACACACACACATCGCAGAGAAACACGGACCAGGTCAGAGGCACAGATCATGAATGCTCTCGGTCACCGACCCAGCAAATGCTCGCAGAGCACCTAGTACATGCCAGGCAGTGTGTGGACACCTGCACCGATTTCAAATCCCCACCCCACTCAGAGAGCTTGGGAACACTCGGAGGGCAAGTTTGGGTTTGTCACACTTATCTGGAAGGATGCTACTGGTACTGCATAAGCCAGGTCCAGGAATGCTAAGTGGCTGGCAATCCCTAGCACAGTCCCATTCGATAAAGAATTGCCCACCCTTGGGAATTCCCCGGCGGTCCAGTGGTTAAGACTCGGTGCTTTCACTGCGTGGGCCCCCATTCAATCCCTGGCTGGGGAACTGAGATCCCGTATGCCCTGCGGCGCGGCCAGAAAAAAAAGAATTGCCCACCCCAAACCCAGCTGAGAACCCCCAGCTAAGCCAGGCCACAGTCATGAAGAAGACAAGGGGCCCCAGCTCTCTTGGAGTTTACAGTCGGGGGAGGACCATGATGGCAAGGGATTACAATGCATGAGACGTGATTAAGAAAGAGGACTCAAGGGCTTTCCTGCTGGTGCACCGGTTGAGAGTCCGCCTGCCGATGCAGGGGACACGGGTTTGTGCCCCAGTCCGGGAAGCTCCCACATGCCGCGGAGCGGCTGGGCCCGTGAGCCATGGCCGCTGAGCCTGCGCATCCGGAGCCTGTGCTCTGCAACGGGAGAGGCCACAACAGTGAGAGGCCCACGTACCGCAAAAAAAAAAAAAAAAAAAAAAAAAGAAAGAGGGCTCAGGACATTTAGCCGGTGGACTAACAAAGTCCAGCGTTCAGAAAAAAACCTTAAAAAGCACCATGTGTCTCCCCAGCATCTCCAGTTCATGCCTAGTGCAATGCTTGGCACAAAGAGGGACAAATACCAACTGGTAGCCGTGTGTCTGTACGACGTGCCACACACCTGGGTGCACACGTGCTCTACAGAGGGATGCCCTGGGTTCACTTTTTTCTCATCGTTCCAGAATACACAGCAAGGCAGGTGGGGGGCCAAGGGTGGTAGGACAGGAAAGTATAGGCCGAGAAGGAGAAAGGGGGCCCCTGGCCAGCTGGGAGGGCCTGTCCCTGGGAGGCATGTGTACACACCCATTCACACGCACACAGGCCACAGGATAAAGTCAGAAGCACAGTTCCCAGATTAAGGTGAGTTCTAAAAACCCCTTTAGCCTCCTCACCCGTAGAATCGTGCACTCCTGAGCTGTGCTGGAGTAAATTACTTGCTTAATGAGATTTCAATTAACAAAAACAAATTAAAATCACTTTGGTAATTAAGCTGTTGTGAACCTCGCCAGCAGCTCTCCCTCAGACCTCAGATATCCACGCGGAGGGGGCTGGGAATGGGGTCCGCTCAGCAATGCTGAGGAGGCCTTGGCAGAGCCGGGAACTCCCTGCCCTGGGGGATCCACTCCAGGAACCACAGCTTCCTGGAGCTGTTCTGCCCGCACCAAAAATGTGGGTGGGAGGGAGGGGGCAGCACCTAGCAGCTAAATTTAAATTCAAGTTGTAGCCCTGCCACTTGGCTGTGTGAGCTGGGGCACGTTAGTTGGCCTCTCTGAGCCTCAGTTTCCTCATCTGTGAAACGAGGGTAATAATGGTGCCTATATCGTTGGGTTGTGGGAGGATTAAGTGAATGGTGCATATAAAATATTTAGAAGAGGGCCTGTCCCGCAGCAAGGGCTTTTTAAAAAACTTTATTTTATTTATTTATTTTTGGCTGCGTTGGGTCTTTGTTGCTGCGAGCAGGTTTTTCTCTAGTTGTGGCGAACGGGCGCTACTCTTCGTTGCGCACGGGCTTCTCATTGCGGTGGCTTCTCTTGTTGCGGAGCACGGGCTCTAGGCATATGGGCTTCAGTAGTTGTGGCATGCAGGCTCAGTAGTTGTGGCGCATAGGCTTTGTTGCTCCACGGCACGTGGGATCTTCCCGGACCAGGGCTCGAACCAGTGTTCCCTGCATTGGCCGGTGGATTCTTAACCACTGCACCAACACGGAAGTCCCCACGGCAAGGGCTTTTAATCCACTTTTCCCTTTATGGAAAAGTGGGCCATGTGCCCTTCACAGGGTGATCTTTCCAACCTTGCAATTCGCATTGTCCTGACCCCCAAGCCCCTCCAGGGCAGCCCTGTTCCTCTGAGTTAGGTAAGTAAGGATCTACCACAGAGGTCCCCTTGCAGGTGAGGTTTCCACCAGGTTCTGTCTCACCCTGGCCCCATCTCTTTCCATTAGAGCCAGAAGGTCAGATCTGGGAGCTATAAAGTTTTTTTATTCCTAGGTGGCCTGGGAAATACTCCTTTTCTTGGGTTGCAAAATCACCACATCCTCCCACATGAGAAACCTGAGAGTCAAGGTAATGTAGGGACCACTGGCCTCATTCCACAGTTGAGGAAATTGGCTTAATGACTTAGCCAGTGGTTGAAAGGAAAGAACAGTTCTCAGTGCTGGCACAAATACACATATTTGTGAATTTTGAATAATAAAATTTTAGTTTCCATTTTTGAGTCACTCTTTGCTACCTTCATTCAGAGAGACTAAAACAGAAAATTAAAATTTTAAATTTATTATTCAACATTCATAAAACTAAGTAAATGTATAATAAATCTAAATCAGGTTTTTTGTTTTTTGTTTTTGTTTTTTTTTTTGCGGTACGCAGGCCTCTCACTGTTGTGGCCTCTTGCGTTGCGGAGCACAGGCTCCGGACGCGCAGGCTCAGCGGCCATAGCTCACGGTCCCAGCCGCTCCGCGGCACGCGGGATCCTCCCGGCCCGGGGCACAAACCCGTGTCCCCTGCATCAGCAGGCGGACTCTCAACCACTGCGCCACCAGGGAAGCCCCTAAATCAGGTTTTGAATGATTTCTTTGGTTTTTAAAGTTTGTAGGACTTATATTTTTGAAGTTATTAAAGCAAAAACTGCACTAAGCCTTTTGGGATAGATATTCATATTATATAGGTGTGTTATATATATATAACATATTTTATTTATGTAATATGTATATATATATATAAATATACACACATCAAATTTGTAGCGGTTGAAATTACAGATGGTTTTATGCGTTCACTTATTCACTCAACAAATTTTTTTTCATGTCATTTAACTTAACAGCAGCTTTTTTAGTGCCCATGAAGTGCCACAATCAGCAAGCCAGACTCGAACTTTGTTTCAGGGAACTTACAAATTGTTGGTGAAGATGGACATTGGAGGGCTTCCCTGGTGGCACAGTGGGTAAGAACCCGCCTGCCAATGCAGGGGACATGGGTTCGAGCCCTAGCCTGGGAAGATCCCACATGCCACTGGGCAACTAAGCCTGTGAGCCACAACTACTGAGCCCACGTGCCACAACTACTGAAGCCCGCGCGCCTAGACCCCGTGTTCCGCAACAACAGAAGCCACCGCAATGAGAAGCCCACACACTGCAACGAAGAGTAGGCCCCGCTCGCTGCAACTAGAGAAAGCCACACACAGCAACGAAGAACTAAAAGCAGCCAAAAATAAATAAATAAATTTATATTAAAAAAAAAAAAAAGATGGACATTGGACATGAAACAATGAGGTGAATATTCCAGAAAAGGAAAGGCAGGCCTTGCAGCCTATTACAGAAAGGGCACTCCTGGGGGTGGGGGTAGGGGTCTGCAAGAAACATTTATTTCTTTTGTAATTGGACTAAAATAAGACAATTTATATATGCATGTGTGTGTGCATATATATATATACATATACGTAATATTTAAATTAATCCCAAGAGTCCCATAACTAGTTAGTAATAGAACTAAAAGTAGACGTAAATGCCTTCCAGTTCCCAGGTAAAAGTGGTCCCACCATCTGTGCACCTGTCAGACCAAGGAGGTGTCCTATTCACACATCCATGCCACACAGAGGTGCACACACATGCGCCAAACAGGTCTCAGGTCAATGGGGGGGGGCGGTCCCACCCTCCCGTCATCTGTGGAAGAGGAGTCCAAACCCTGCTTGGACTGAGCAGCCCCCCACCCTCCCTGCCAGGCTGACCTCTAGCTCTCTTTCAACCTGCCCTTTCAGCCAGGCCAAGGAAAGAACACCCAATACCCAGGACATCCCCCACCTGTTCCTCTGACTCCCTGAGAAGCAGCACTAACCTTGCAGCCCCTCCCCTGCAGCCCCCTCTGCCCTGGGGAGAGAGAGGGCAGGCTGCCATCCTCCAAGCACCCAGTTCAGGTCAGGGCTGCTAAGGCTGTGACGGCCCCCATCTGGAGATGCGGCCAGAAGGGTCGTCCTCTCCCCACCCAGACTCCATGTGTCATATTTTGTGCTGACTTCAGGCAACCAAGAGAGGAGGACACAGAATTGTACTTTCCAAGTAGCTGGAAACCCTTAATCAATGTTAATTGGCTCTAATTAGCATATGTTAATTAATGATATTTACTACAAATTAAAGGTATGAGTGCTCCCAGAGGGTTTCCTGTTCATCCAATTAGTGCCAATTAGTTGCAATTAACATGTGTAAATGAGATTTCATTGAACCCAAAACAAACAGCACAGAATCTCTCAGATTCCCTCTTGCACCTTTTCACTCAGCCAGGGATTGGGGTAGGGGTAGAGGGTGAGAAGTGAGGTGGGGGGGAGAGAGAAAGAGAGAGCCCCTTGGGCTGACCTCCTGGAGCAAGAGGCTGACTCTCCATGCACCAGGGAGGAGAGAAGGAAGAGGCAAGTTGGGCCAAGCAAGCTATTGGACAAGTCTGGCTGCCCTGACGGCAGTCTCCCCAGGCCTTGACTTTGCTCCCGAGGGCCATGGGCCATCCCTTGGGCATCTCTGTACCTGCCAGGGCCTCACCCAGTGCATTGAATATAGTAGGTGCTCAGTAAAAATTGGCAGAATAAAAAGTTGGTTCCTTTGCATCAAGGGCCAATACCTTTAGGTATAAAACTAAAGGATGTGTGGACCAGGAAAACATGCAGGGTTCTCTTCTCCATAACATCTTCCCAAGAGCTCTATCAAGGAGCAAGACACTGTTTACCTCTATGACATCATTTTAATGCAATCTGTGTATGTCTGTGGAGATTTTGCTTTATTGCTAATGTTGCTATTTCCTAATTTTATTTCCTTTCTATTTAACCACTACCCGGGGCCTAAACCACTGTCACGGTGGTAACTGGATATAAAAACAGCCAGAAGGAGCTACCATGGACAGTGAAATGCTACCCCAACTTCTCCACCCACAGAAACTTTCATGAAACTGTGATATAAGATCTAGCTCCCAATAAAGTGGTCATTCCTAACTCACTTTGCTACACTTTGCTACCTTCCATTAAAGTTGACATTCATTATTTTAAAATATCTGTTGTTCATTGTGTGTCAGGTACTGTTCCAGGGGCTGGGGAGACAGCAGTGAACAAAACATCTACAAATCCCCGCACTCGTGGTGCTCACATTCCCTCATGTATTATTGCCCTGATGTATCTAGATTTTTTTTTTTTTTTTTTTTTTTTTTTTTTTTTTTTTGCGGTACACGGGCCTCTCACTGTTGTGGCCTCTCCCGCCGCGGAGCACAGGCTCCGGACGCGCAGGTGCAGCAGCCATGGCTCACGGGTCCAGCCGCTCCGCGGCATGTGGGATCTTCCCGGACCGGGGCACAAACCTGTGTCCCCTGCATCGGCAGGCAGACTCTCAACCACTGCGCCACCAGAGAAGCCCCTTGATTATTGATCTGATGTATCTAGAGTCAGAGAGACTTGGGTTCATATCCCAGTTCTGCCTCTTAGCAGCTGGGGAGAGGGGAGGGCAGGGAACTTAATCTTTCTGGGCCTCAGTTTATTTATCTGTCCCATGGGTACAATAATATACCGATCTACCTATCTTACAGTCATGTTATTGGGAGGATTAAGCTTCCTCCCATCCCATTCCTTGGCAGGGCAGAATATGGAGTTAAGCCACAGGGAAGGTAGGACAGAAGAAGGCAAAACTCAATATGAGCCCACAAGTGAAAGTCTGATTAACTCTACATCAAGTCATCTCCTTATCTCCCCCATGCCTTATTAAGTAAGTAGGGCAGGGAGGAAATAGGTTCAGAAAGGGAAGTGCTTCCTGGGTCATGCAGCTGCTGAGCCCTGACCTCTGCTCCTCTTGGTGTCTCCTCCTCCATCCATGGCCTGTGATGAGAGGCATGAGTAGGGTCCAGAAAGGGTCACTCCAGCTGGCCGGAAGCTGGGATTGGCCCACGTGTGCCAGGACGAGCCTGGCCCAAGGTGAAGCTTTGCACACCAGGCTTCCAGGACCCCTTCAGTTCATGCAGGCCTCCCTCAGGCCAGAGACCACATCCCTGCAGCTTCTGTCCTCTCTGTCACCATCTCAACTTGGCCCCCCCATGGACCCACGGGCAGGGTGTTCAATCATTTCAAAGTGCTTTACTGTCTCCTTTATAAAGCAAGAGAGCCTGCCTAGATGACCCTTTTCAGACCTTATGTTCTAGGACTTTGGATCTCCTCCGAAGCATACAGGTTCTGTCTCGACATTCACAGCTGACAGGCAACAAAAGAAGCCTTGATTTCCCTCTTCCTTTGGGGATCCCTCCACCTGTGATGGCCTAAATGGGTCCCACTGGGTCCTTTCCTATCTCTTGACAGCATCCTCCGCCCTACCCCAACCTTCTCCTGGATAGTGATGAACCACGAGGCATGGTCCCCAAGACGCCAGACCGGGGGAAAAGCTTTTCTTTGCTCTGATGAAATCAGTTGATTAGGAGGCCAGTGGGAGGAACGGAGAGGGCTGTGTTTAATAAAAAGAGCTCAGCTGGGTTATCTTCCAGGAGGGGTGTGCGGCTGTGTCATGGATGTCTGCATGGGGCCTTCTTGGGGCTCAATATTTCTTCCCCACCTCTGCACCCCACCCCAGGGCCAGTAGGAGATATTGAGGGGGGTCTGGAAACAAGCGGAAAAGACCCTTTTCTGACTGTGTCTCCTTCCAGCAAAAAGAGAACCACCACTACCGGATGCCCACCACGTGCCAGTCACAGTGCTGGGCCATTAACTTGCATTATTTCCATTTAGAGGGGATGGCATTTGCTCCATTTTCATCTCCAGGTGCCGTGGACATCTTGGGCTGGGCCTGGCTAGCTTTGGGACCGATGATCAGCCGCATTTGGCCATGGAAGGTAGAGCAGGAAGGTTGCACTGAAAGATGAGGAAAACACCACCTGCTGCGTCCCACCACCCCCGCCCCCGCGCCCCCCGCCAGCAGGCGCATGCGCGCACGCACACATGCGCCCGCACGCACTGTGCGTGCATGCACGTGTCCCCTCCTCTCTCCCGGCCAGATGGACGCTGGCGCTACCAGTTGGCAGAGGATACCTCTAGCGGGAGGAGGCTGCCACTAAGAAGGCTGGGTGAAGACGCTGAAGAAGCTGGGGACAGAGCGGGGTGAATCCTCCGTTTTCAAGGACAAGAAGGTTGCCTGCAAACCAGGAGTCGTAGGTGCCCAGGAAACTCTAGGATGGAGAAAAGGAACACAGGCGAAGTGTCTGCTCTTTATCCCACTAATGCCTCTTGATAAGTGATATCTCTCTAAAGACAAAGTTCCTGAGATGAAGCTTAACATGGCCACTTCGGGAAAAAAAAAACACCTGTGCTCCAGGAAAGTAACAACAGAAAATAATTAAGGTCTAATAAGGTCAGTGTTCCACCTTAACACCTTTTCAGTTCCAGTTAAAACCTCTACTAATTTGCCGAGAAAAACCAGCCTCACTTGGGTCTTATTATTTGAATCACGTCCTGTCTCTTAATTTAAACGAGAGACTCACATAAGGATTTTTTTATTTTAAATTACAATGCCGACTTTCTTCCAGTTGATTACGGTATGTGACTCTCTGTTGGAAGGCCATTATTTTTTGCTATGATTTACAAAGCATTTAAAGTGAAATCAGTGTAATAAATATTGAAGTATTGTAATAGATAATTCCATATATTTAACGGGAGACACAGTGCAGCCCTGGTTTGGGCAGCCAGGAGAGGAGCAGAGAAAGGATGGGTGGGAGAGTGACCTGATATTCACTCAAAGGGTGACATCTCCTCTTTTCTTCTGGGTTCATTTAGCCAGGACTCACTGAGCCCTCCCAAGGTCCTGCACACTGGACTTGGGACCATGGAGAGTTATGGGATGCCCAAGGCCTATCCTCCAGGTGCCATAGACTCTTTGGAGAGATTCCCCTGCAAAGGAGGGGGACAGTAATGAAGGCCACCAGAACCTACATAAGGAGCCCTGTGCTCGGGGAAGGGGTTCAGCAGAGGGAAAGACCTGTGTGTTGGGGGAAACAAGTCAGGAAAGGCCTTCCCTAGCCTGTCCCCTTCTCTTCCTCCCCTACTCAATTCTTTCCTTCCCTCTCCTTCCCCCTCCTCCTCCCTCCCTGGGCTGAGCTGTCTCTAGGCTTCTGGCTGCAGCCAGCATCTGCTGGCCCCTGAGCTGGCCAAGCTTAGCTCAGAACAAACAGCCCAGTATTCAGAGCCCTGAAAGCCCTTGATGTGGGGAGAGGTGTGAAGGGGGAGATGGTGCACCAGTCTCCGTCAGTGCTCTTGGTATGTGACCTTGGGCTCGCCCCCTGGTACAGACACCCCCAGCCAGGAGATGTAGATACTCCAGGCCCTGCACACGTGAGAAGTCAGATTTGCAGCATCCTGCTCCATTTCTCTCGGCTGGAGTGCAGTGTCCGCAGTGGAGGCCAAGACGGCTTCCCCAATAGCCCAACTAGGGAGCCCTCCTACCTGCCCCTGCCCTGCCCGCCCCACCAATCTCAAAAGGCACCCACGAGCAGGTCCCTTTCCAGCTACCCCATGACCTACCACCTCGTGGGGAGCACCCCCTTCTTCCCATCCTCAGAGGCATTGCATGTGGGTCACACATCTGTTCCCACGTGGGCTCTGCTCCCAGGTTCCTGGCTTGATTCAGAAACTCAACGCCCACCAGTGAGGGAGGCACGCAGGGGGCACCAGCCTATGGGTTGGTCCCAACAACACAGCCCTAGTGCAGGCAGCGTGCTGTCTGCAGAACTATTGGAGCACCGTGGAGATCTTAATAAAGGTTTTGTGGACTACACAGTGCAGGCTTGTGATGGAGCGCGGGTAGCTCATGCGCACGCACACGCGCTTAGGAGATCCCATAGCAGGAAGATGTATTATCCCTTGCCTTTCCACCCCAAGCCTGAACCCAAGCCCCAAGTCCCTAGCTCTGAACATATTCCACCGTAAATCCCAGGAGGGAACATACAGAGGGAAAGGAAGCAGCAGAAGGAGATTTACAGCAAACTTGCTTCCTGACACCTCTTTGGCCCATCCCATATAATAGCAGTACCAGCAGATAAATCACACAGAGTCTCAAGGGGCCTTGCCCTTGTCCTTGTGGGGTCTTTGGTGGGAGTCAATAGTACATGGTCAGAGGGATTCACCCAGCTGCATTCTCCATGACAACATCAGTCCCATATGGCGGGGGTGTGGGGGGGGGGGTCAGCGCTAATCCTTAGAGTATGAGGAGGAGGAGAATGAGGGTAGAGGGCATTAGCCGTCATCACCCAAGAGAGAGCGAGGCATTAGAGATTCAGCGTGGGCTTGGAGCAAATCCCAGCTCCAGTTCCTAGTGGTGTGACTTTGAGCAAGTTGCTTAACCTCTCTGGGCCTGGGTTTACTTCTCTGTAAAGGCAGGACATAGAATATCCACCTGACAGAATAATGTATGCCAAAGTGCCTGGCATATAGCAGTACTCAGGATAAGGTAACTATTCATAATCACAAACGTTTCCCCTCATCTAGGACACAAAACACTGTAGTAGTGTTCCCAGCAGAGAGGACTGAAGACAGAGAGCCGGGCCCTCTACAGAGATGCCACGCTGCCCCTTTCCTCTCTGGCTGTTTCGGCATGAGGTTAGAAAGGCGGGGCTCACAGTGTAACTGTGGGCAGGTTTCTTCCCCTCTCCGGGCTGCAGTGCCCCACCTGTAAAGTGAGGGGGGTGGAAAGTCTTTAAGGCTCAGTCCCTCATAACATCATAAAACCCAACAATTAGGGCTTCCCTGGTGGCTCAGTGGTTGAGAGTCCGCCTGCCGATGCAGGGGACACGGGTTTGTGCCCCGATCCGGGAAGATCCCACATTGCCGCGGAGCGGCTGGGCCCATGAGCCATGGCCGCTAAGCCTGCGCGTCCGGAGCCTATGCTCCGCAACGGGAGGGGCCACAGCGGTGAGAGGACCGCGTACAGAAAAAACAAAAAACGAAAAACAACCCAAAATTAGGACCAACTCCCGATGGGCACTGTAACCAAAGAGGAGCAGGCAGGATGGAGGCTGCAGGCATGAGGTGGGCATGGCCATGCTGACCGGGCAGAAGCCGTCACCATCCTGGGAGGGGACAGGATGGTCCTTACAGTTCTGACCACCCCAAGCCAGAGACCCCCGTGATTATGGTCTGGCTAGCCACTGATGTGGTCAGAGGCATTGCAGTAACTAAGCTTCACCCAGAGGTGGGAGCTGGTGGGCGAGGCTCCAGCCAGCCTCCTCCCTCGCCTGTGGAGAGACCCCTGGCTTCCCTCCTGCCTGTGTAGCCCCCTCCGCCCCGTCCAGCATCCCTGTCCGTCTTCCCACTGCCCCCACCATGCAGGGTGACGCCCTAGTTCTTCCCAGTCTTCCGGCCTCTGCCCTCCCTCCTTTCATCCTTCCTTCACTTCTCCTCCTCCTTTTCCGCCTTCTTGATTTCTTTCCCTCTCTCTCTCTCCTCCTCCATGCCCTCCCTTTTCCTCTTTCACTCCTGCTTCTCTGTTTTCTGTTTCCTTCCTCTCCTTCCCCCGTTGCACCATTTCTTCTCTCTCCGTCCTCTCCCGGCTCTCCTGCCTACTCTTCGCCTCCTTCATTTTCTCCTCTCTGGGTCTGATTCATGGAGCCAAGGTGGCACTACCCAGAGGGAGTGAGTATGTGTGTAGGGGGAGGGGGGGCTGGAAGGGCCACGCTCTGGCCTGAGCCCCCCACCAGTATCTCTCCAGCCGAAGGAGGGTTGGAGTTCACCCGCAGGGCAGCTGTCAGCGGCTCAGGGGATGGATGAGTGAAAGTGTAGGGGGGTGGGGAGGTGAAGGTGCTGGGGAGGGAGCTGTCTTCAAATAAAAATGAAAGGAGTGTGGTGGGTGAAATAATGGGGCTGTCTAATAACAAGTCCCACCCAAGGCACCTCTGCCCCAGGACCCAGCCCTCCTGCCCACCTCCCTTCTCCATCCCTGAAGTCCCCTCATCACAGAGGCCCATGAGTGTCCCTGATCCTTTGGACAGGCCAGACAGCAGGAGACCCTCCCCCAAGTGCTAGGACCCCTGACCCTCCACCAGCCTTCCCCATCTCCCACTGAGGGGCAGCTGGGATTGGGAGCCCAGGCAACCTGTTCCCAGAGTGGTGTCTGAGCAGATTAGCACCCCAAACCTGGCAGCCCTATTAGGAGGCCTTTGTGGAGAAGGAGGCAGGGTTAGAGGAAGGGGATTTTCCATTCTCTGAGCAACTGGATTACACAGGCAGGGGATCAGGGGAGAACTCATTGCTTAAGCTGCCTCTTCACAGCCCAGCCTCTGCCCTGGCTCTCAGCCTCCTGCATTCTCAGCAGGGATCTCAGTGAGCCTTGCCTTGCCTGCTTTGGAGGTGCCTTTTTTGTGATTTGAGTCGGCCTTGAGGGCAAAACCAAGTCTCATCTCCCCCCACCCCCCCAGAGCTCTTACACCAAAGTGGGGCTCAAAGGGGAACAGCTTGCTACACCTCTGCCAACCCTCACCTCCCATGAAGACCTCAGGTCTGGAGATGGATCCAGAAGTATGGCTCAGAGAGGTGAAGTGACTTGCTCTAAGCCTCACAGCACGTAAAGGGCAATCAAGATGGTTTCCTGACTGTGGCTGGATTTATGGGTGCGTGTTCTCTGTAGAGTGAGCCAGGTCTGTGCCA
Source organism: Stenella coeruleoalba (assembly GCF_951394435.1). NCBI lineage: Eukaryota > Metazoa > Chordata > Mammalia > Artiodactyla > Delphinidae > Stenella > Stenella coeruleoalba. The sequence goes on from NC_137165.1 coordinate 34,647,480, forward strand.
GGGACTGCAAGGAGCCCAAGGCTGCTCTTCTTCCTTTACTAGAGGTGAGCTTCCTCAACCCCAACATCACCTTGAAAGGGAACGGAGCCCTGCTCCCATTCCATCTCTGAGGCTGCAGGGGACCAGATCATAGCAGATGGTGAAGAGGAGGGGAGGGGAGGGGAGGGGAAATGGAAAGGCGATTAGGCTTAAAGAATCTGAATTCTTCAGGTCTAATCCCAGTCTTACCACCAAATTGCTGTGTGACCTTGGGCAACCCAGCGCCCCTCTCTGAGCTTCAACTGCCTTATCTGCAAAATGGAGATAACATCTCTTTCAGAATTATTTTGAAGGTACTGGAAGAGCATCAAGCATAGCACCTGGTACATACTAGCTGCTCAAAAGGATGGTAGGAGCAGAATGGGAGGTGATTTTATTTCCTTTACCCGGAGCTGTGCCCATTCCCCGGAACAAGGGGCTCCAATGAGCATTCAAGCAACGGGTTCTTCCCACTGAGAGGGCAAATCCATCATGTTCAGCAACTAGAGGCCTCCCCCACCTGGTGTAAGGTTATTGGGGGGTCATGCCTCCACACCCTGTGTCCACTTTCTAGAAAGAGGCCCAAAGCCCGCCACCCTAGCCCTGTATGGCCCCTAGAGGCCTTTTGCTGAAAAAGGGGCCTTCTCTGACCTTCCCGATGGCCTATGTTCTTTCCAGCCAGAAAATTCTATGATCCTGTGACCCCTGAAAGCCCTGCCCTGCTAATGGTTTTATGATCTTCCCTATGGAATCCTCTCTTTGCCCTCCCTAACCCCCAGTCCCCTTTCAGTAGGTCCTAGTCAAAATAAACAACATTTATGACCAGAGCAGGATTCAAGGTCTGCACTGCAAACAAATGTGGAGCCCTTTGAAGGTGCCTGGGGAATCCATCACATCCTGGGGTGTGATGCTCCCCAGGCCCAATGGGAGGTGGGCCCTGGGAAGGGGCACAGGCGTGGGAAGCTGGGCTCTGGATCTAGATTTAGAATCCAAGGATCCTGAGCTGCGTCTGGGGCTCCCTCCTTGGCACCAAGTCCGGCCTCCCTGCGAGGGAAGGTGAGGAGAAGGGGGAAAGGACTGGGCAGGACCTGAGATGTCCACTGTGATCGGCAACATTTCTTGCCCTGTGTGCACGCCCCCCTTGGGGGCCGAGACCAGATTTGGTGTGTCGTCAGGGGAGAAAATGAAAGGAGACAAAATGAAGAAGACGGAAAAATCGAGGCAATTGAAAAAACAAGCATGAGCGGGTGAGAGGGTGAGAGCCCAAACCACAGGGCTCTCTGGGCCCATCACGGCCTCCAGTGCTCACCTGGACAGTAGAGCAACGGTAGGTGCATTGGGACAACTTTCCGGAGGAAGAAAACTAGTCCAAACGCCTTCAGGAGAAAGATCAACCCAGCCTGGCTTGCCTCCTGGGCCAGCCAGCAGAGCTACAGAGAGAGGGAGATTGTGGGAAAGAGCAAGAAGCAGACTCCGTCCTGAGTCTCTCCGGGAGACCCCTAACCCGGACTTGAGTGAACGACAGCACTGATGAAGGAGTAGGAGCTCTGCGTCCAGAATGAACACCTCCTCCTCCATCCCACCCAGGTGAAAGGCAGAGCCCCTCCTTTACGCTCTGTTAAGCATCCTCCAACTGAGAAAGGGGCCCACAGGCGGCAGCCCTTGTCGCCTCCTCTCTGCCTCCTGCTTGCCATGTGGCTGAGATGCCTCAGCTGGACTCCGCCTCTTCCAGCAGGTGTGGCTGTGAGCAGATTTGTTTTCGAGAGGGACTGGCTCTGCCTGGGGAGCTGTGGTTGCAGAATATTAAGGTAGGAGTCCCAAAGGCCCGAGTCTGAGAGCAGCTTTCTAGGACACGCAGCTCAAGGCTCAGCTAGCACACCAGCCTCCAGAACTGGGGCATGGGCCTAGGGGCTGGTGTTCTCTGACTCAGGGCTGGGGCAGGGGGACTTTCCCCAGGAGACCTGTGCCTCGTCACTTACCCTACTAAAAATACCATGCTACCTGACAGGTTGGGTGAGGAGCTAGACAGGAAATACGTGCAGTTAACAAGGTATCGATCACATTTATCAGGGACCCGCTTATACTATTTGCATCTATGGCAGATAATTAATATATGGAAGATTGGAACAAAGATGGAAGGGAACAAAGAGGGAGCTGGAAACGCAGTCCTGAGTTCTTCCAGCATAAATAGAATTTGTTCAAAAATTATCCTCTTCCTGGGCTTCCCTGGTGGTGCAGTGGTTGAGAGTCTGCCTGCCGATGCAGGGGACACAGGTTCGTGCCCCGGTCCGGGAAGATCCCACGTGCCGCGGAGCGGCTACGCCCGTGAGCCATGGCCGCTGAGCCTGCGCGTCCGGAGCCTGTGCTCCGCAACGGGAGAGGCCGCAACAGTGAGAGGCCCGCTTACCACAAAAAAAAAAAAAAAAAAAATTATCCTCTTCCTAAACAGAAAGAAGAATAATTTTAATGACTTTTTATGATCTTATACAAGTGAATTAGAACTTTCGGCAGAGTACCCTGGTGCCCAGCACAGTGCTTTATAAATTAAATGGTCCTCCATGGCATAGAGTTTTAGGGCTAGAAGGACCTTGGAGAGCATCTAGGCCAGTGGATTCCAACATTGATTGAATATAGAATCACCTGGGGCACTTTTTTTTCTTTTTTTTTTTTCTGGCTGCACCGCTCGGCTTGTGGGATCTTAGTTCCCTGACCAGGGATTGAACCCGGGCCCCAGAAGTGAAAGCACCGAGTCCTAACCACTAGACCACCAGGGAATTCCCTGGGGCACTTTTTAAAAAATGAAATGCCAGGTACTCATCTCCGGAGATTCTGATCTAATTGGTCGGGGTGGAGCCCAGGTGTTTTATTTTGTAAACGCTCCCCAGATGTTTCTACTATGTAGGCAGGGTTGAGAACTACTGGTCTACGCCAATACTTCAATTAACAGATGTAGAAACTGAGGCCCAGCGAGCAGATTACCTAGGCTCACACAGATCACTGGCAGCAGAACCAGGACCACAGAAGCCAATCAGATATCTGCCTCATTTGTTAAATGAGCAAACAACAGATTGATCCTCTCTTGGAGGCATCTCTTTCTGCAGAGACCAGCTACCCAACCCCTTCATGCCAGCCCCACATTTTCGTATTATTTTCATCAGAGGCCGGGCGGGCTGGCATCTTAACCCTACTCCTCCTGGCCTCCCATCCTGAAGGCCTCAGGGCTCATCCAAGGCAAACACGCAATTCAGACAATGTCCACCAGGTCTGGAGAGGAACAGGGCAGCTGTGGCCCCTTGGCCATATGGAGTGTCAGTGTGTACCCAGGAGCAGGGGTGTGGGAGTGTGTGTGTGTGCAAATGTGCACATATACATAGACTCACACTTATGTGGAGAGGACTCTCCTGCGTGCGGGCATGCGTCCTTCCAGGCATGTGTGCACTCTCACTGAGAACACTTGCATGTGGACATGTAACTATCCACGTGCGGGATGGCACACATGTTCACATCAGCATCTGTCTACGCAGCAGGGTGGTTGTGGGAGGAGATACGCGTAAACGTACCAGAGAGTCTAAAATGCTGGTATATGTGTCTGTAATTGTGTACTAGTGTATAAAGCTGCATCTACGTTTACAGAACCTACATTTGCATTTCCTGGTGGAGGCCTGTCTATAACAATAGGTACGTGGCCAGCTGGCCATATGAGTATGTGTGACGGGCCGTCTGTGTGTTTGCGGTACAAGTTTATGTGGAGAGAAAAGGTTTCTGCTGTTTTCATCACATTTCTCCTAAGGAGTCACTGGGAAATGTATGTGTGGAAAAACTGTATCTTTCATGCTTAGATGTATCTGGCATATATAAACAAAACATGATATTGTGCCAACTGAGATGCTACACATTAACATCGTGAATCTATCATTGATAGAATTAAATAAGCCATGCAAGGCCCGGTAGCATTTCTTACAATTTTATTTAACACTGTTTCGGCCAAGCAGGTTTGGCAAACGCCACGTACACATTGTAGATTACCGCCACAAATTCATAATTTGTAGGATATAATATACAACATATGAGAAGTGTAACAGAGGGGCATCATCTAAAAATTCCAACAGTCCCCATCTTTCTTTGGGCTCAACTTAGTCCCCTTCCTTCCCCAAACCTGATTAAAACCCATCCCTTCACACTTCCCTAGGAGGTCTCTGCATTTGTGGTGAAGAGAGATAAAATGAAGGGTGAGGATTTGGGGTGGGGGAAGAGATAACACTCTAAGACCTGGTCTCTGGAATGTTTCTACTCCTCCCCAGTCTGTCAGAGGCAGGCTCAAGCCCCAGCATGTGTTAAAATAGGGAGGCCGAAGAAAGCATCTTGGTAGGTTTTGCAGCCCCTCGGGTGGACTGACGAAGTTATTCATTCAGAGTGAGTAAAAAGAGCATTGGACTTATCAAATTGGAAGTAAATCCTTCATTAAGAGATTCATAGAAGTGGTTCCCTGCTTCTCTTTCTTAAGGAGAAACAATATCCTCTCTTTAGCCCAAAGGAGAACAACCTTGCCCATAGTTACAGGCCCACCAGCTCCCCTTTAAAAACGTGGGCTGACTGATGGCCTAAAACGTCAGCTAAATTATGAATGGCCTGAGAGAAAAGAAAATCTCAAGAGCTGGGAAGGCTGGGGTCCAAACTAGAACATGAGCAAGAAAATGGGAGAACCACCACTGAGGAGCACCCAAGCGGGAAATGCTCCCTGCCCAGCCACTGGGCCATGAAAAGAGGTCAAGATCCCATGTGGAACCTCCAAGCCCTGTTCTCTGGGATCTCTTCTTACCCTCTGTGGGCTTCATTTTGGCTTGGCCCTACCAAGATTGAGACAAGGAACTCCCTACACCTGCCCTCCTGTGTTCTAAGTTTGTGTGACTTCCCTCCGACTGAGACTCCAGAGGCCTGTAAGGTAAAGACAAGTAGCCTAATTGGAACAGCGATTAGAACCGCCCCCCCACCCCCCGCACTCCCCAAATCCTCTGCCACCTGCAGCAAAGCAGTCATCAGAACTATCTTCCCAGACAGCCCCCGGCCCCTCTCCGCCAGCAGTGATATCAGCCAACCTGCTTCAGTGCCAGCACCAAAGAGTACTGTATCATCTTCACACGCTGAAGTCTCCAGAGCCTGATGCTGTGGGCTGGCTCCTGAGTGAATATAGAAAAAAGAAAGTTTCCTAATGTTTGGATTAGAAGTAAGAATGGGGAAAAGCATCCATCAATGTGTGTGCCCCTCCACACACACACACACACACACACACACGCACACACGTCCATGCAGACAAATCATGAATCATCTCCGTGGCTGAACACTTTAGCGTTCGGTAATATTCTCAGAGGCCCATGGTTTTCAGGCAAATCCCAGGTCTGTGCACAAGGATACTGCATAAATCCCTCCCCTTATGAAAGGCAAGTCTGAGCAGATGGGACCACTCTTAAGTACTGCAGAGCCCTCCCCATCTCTTGAGGAGCAGCAGGGGGCCAGCCCTACCAGCCCAGAGAGCAGAGATCAACAGAAGCTGCTCATTTTGAAGCTAATATTCACATCCCCAACTTATCTCTCTGAAGGAGGTGTCCTGTTTGACCACACAATCCTCCCTCCCCTCCCCCAAGGGGAAATCAGATCTTAAAGGGAGATTGGAGGAAACCACTGCAGACCAAGTGGTGGCCAGAGTTGGGAAAGCAAAGATGAGCATCAGAGAGCGATCCAGGGCTGGGAGGAGGTAAGAGGAAAAAGGGCCCCTCCAACCCAGTTTCTTTCCATGCTAAGTCTGGGGAAATAACCTCACAGCAACTCCACTTTCTGATAACCTGCCTCATTAATATTTATTCAACAACAGATATTTTTTTTAAGAAGAAGGAAGGGCCAGATAATTAAACACTCGGCAGAGGTCGAAGCTTCCACCCCGTTCTCTGTCCAGCGCCCCACCTGCAGCCTAGGCCAGATATATATGCCACACCATCTACCACCCAGCCCCTACTCAGCTCCCCAGGTGTGTCAGAAAGAAAGCAGGCAGGTGGATGGAGAGAGAGAGACAGACCTGGGCACCCCAGGTGCTCCCCAGGAAATGCACGGACTGTGAAATTACACCAGGGCTGGACAACTTACCACCACCACGCTGGAACCCTTGGGGTACTGAAATAATTAACTTGCTAATCAGCTACACCTTGCTCTTTCCTTTCTTCCTGGAACAAACAATTGCAAATCGCCTTCACATCAGGTTCCTATGTCAGTTACTTGGAGACAAAACTGATGCTTTGGAAGAAATACACTCTCTGCCTGCATTTAAACTGAAATGGGTCCTACCAAGTGAGGCCTCCTCTCCCTCCCCACCCCTTCCCACCAAGCCTGGGGGGTGGGAGTGCCTAGAGACAGAGGTTTTTTTTCTGTCCATGGCACAGAGCGTTTCCACCTCTGCTACGCGCTTTCTCGCCATCGGTCCTCTTCAGCCTGCTTGCTGGCGCTAACCAGCCAAGATGCACGTGGAGAAAAGAGGATTGATTAGAATCGTAATAATAATCCCCGGCGTTCCTCCAGCTTTAGCGTTTACAAAATGTTTCCACACATTATCTCATGGGGTCAGAGGAGGTCGGAGCTGGAAGGCACCTGAGCAATTATGTAGCCAAATTCCCTCGGATTACAGATGGGGAAACTGATGCCCCCAAAGGTTAAATGTATTCCCCAAAGGTAACGGCTAAGGACAGTGTGGTCAGATCCTCATGTTCACTGTCCAGAGACCCTGTGCTGCCCCTCCCATCCTCTGAAAAGAGGGAAATGGCATGATCACCTTTCTGCTCCACTGTGGATGTCAACCAAGAAAGCAAAACATTACAAGAGTAGGACATGAGAATGAGTAAAAGCTATTCTCACAAGAAATGCTCTGTGGAGGCTGGGAGTGGAGGAGACTAGTGAACATGCTTCCCCGCTGTCTTTGTCTCTTCGCTCCCCCTTCTCTCCAGGTTTACAAATATGAAGATTATGCAGTTTGGGATCTAAGGCTTAATTTGGCCACAGGTCCCAGGGGAGGCGGCCGGGGTGGGAGGTGCTTTCCTTGGGTTCAGTTCTGGCACCTACACTCCCAGGATTCACAGCACGGTGGGCGCATGTGTGCACACGTGTGTCCACTCAAGACATTGGATTTAGTGGTGAAAAACAGGCATCTTGATCCTTTCACAGATCAGATGATTTGCAAATTAATCGTTCTCCCCCCACTCCAGGCTCTGAGGAGGTGAAAAAAGATTTCTGGTGAAGGGAGAAACAAGAGCGGGAAAATATCAAATGGGACAAGGAAGCAAACCAACATTGGATTCTATAGGAGAATACTTCCCTGTGAATGGCACGTGTGTATTTCGACGTGGGTCTTGGCATTTCCACGGGGCTGCCTTGCCCCTGTTGGAAGGTAAGCGGTTCCTTTGTGTGTTCCGTTTATTACTAAGCCCAACTCTTTTCCCTCTAAGACTCCTTCTTTTCCCTGTTGAGCTGACCATGCTTCTGGATTTATGAAGAGAGATGTTTTAGCAGAAATCCCCCAGAGTGGCCCATCAGCCCTAAATCCCAGGCCCGCTCACCCCCACAAGACCCCATGACACACAGCATGCCAACACGGCTTCCTCTTGCTTATGCATCAGCCATCCATTGTGGCAACCTGACATCTCTCACACATAAAACCGTAAGAGAGAAATAAAATATCTGTCTCTTGGCGAAAATAAAGCTTTGCCTCCCTCCTGATGTATAGGATATAAAATAAAGCCACAGCTCCAATAGTGGCTTTTCCTTATGCCGGAGTTGCCTTTGCACACACGGAGACAATGAAGACGGATGGTTTGGGACTGAGGCCCAGCCTCCTGGGGCCGCCTTCACCCTGTTTTATTATCGTCTCTGCCCCCCACCTCCCTGTCTTTTTCTTTCTTCTTCACTTTCTTTCCTTTCTGCTTTGGATGTGCCTTTTATATGCCCTCTCTTTCTTTCCTCTGGAACTTTATTCCTCTTGTTCACTTTCTTTCTAAAGCATGAGGGCAACAGGGAGAGAAGAGCCAAGTTTCTCACTCTCTCAACTACATGCCCGCCATCTCTCCCCACCTCCCTCTTCTCCAGACCCCCAACTCTCTCCGGACTGCCAGCCCCTAGAATGGATTTTGCTGTTACTGCTTGGGGATTTGCTTTGGTCAAATGTACAAATGTTCCCAAGGGACAATTAAAAATGTATTTAGTGGGGGGAGTGCATTTTTTTTTCCCTGAGGAACAGCCCTCCCCCCTTTCCTCTCCCTAGACCGGGTGGTTTATGGATCTCGGCAATTATTTAGCCTCTAAGGAGCCAACAGAGCAAAGCTGCCACCCCGAAGGGGTGAGAGTTGACATTCACCTCCCACACCCAAGCCGCAAAGCTGCATCGTCAGACAGACTGTGGGCCTCGGGCCCCTTCGGGCCAACTCAGCTACCAGAGGTCTCGTCCCAGTGCAACCCTCTCTCCCCTGCCTCTTTCCCCAGTCCTGAGAACTGAGGGTGCTGTGGGGAAAATAAGAGGGGCCCCTCCCTGTGCTCACACAGAGAGACAGAACAGTTGCCCTCGTAGTCACAGACATGGTCACCTTCCTGCCCTCCCACACACTTGACACTCTCTCCCACGGTACATAGTGGCCACCTTTTTTCTCCTCTGTCCCCAGAGGCCCCACTCCTGCCAGGTGTGTGTCGCTCCCCTCTTGTGTCCCTCCACCCAAGTCTGAGTGGGTTTGTCCCCAGAAGCTTCTTACCATCCTTGCCCTGACCTCATCCCTCCTGCTGCTTCCTAACTCATTGGAAACCTCGCCTGCTCTGCTAGGGGCTGCAGGACACACCCCAGGTCGGGGAAGAGTAAGTAGTGACTGAAAGAAGGGGGTGCAGGATCTGGGCTCCTGGGGGAACAACAGGGAGGGGGGAGCTTTGGTGTTGCCTGGAGGTAGGCGATGTCCAGCAGAGGGGCAGTGGGTGGTTTCAGCCTCTGAGACTGATGAAGGGTGTGTGTGTGTGTGTGTGTGTGTGTGTGTGTAGGGCTCCTGGGCACCCCTAATCTGAGGAGAGCTTTATTAATGCAAACATGGAGGAGCTGGTGAGGCAGCAACATCTATGGAACTCTGTCCCCCAAAAGGGGGGGCTTAGAGCTGCCAAGTCCAGAAAGAACTCAATCCCAGTCCCAAAGATGGTTAGCTTTGGGGTGTCTCTCTCTCTCTCTCCCCACCTGATGTCTCTCCAGATATCAGCAGTGACCACCACCATTAGGTAAGGGGAGAGAGTCAATTAGTGAGAGGATTAATTACTCAGAGGCACGAGCCCCGTTTGTCTTCCTTACCGGGTGTGAGTGTGTTCAGACAGAGGAACACGGGCACGCACCCAAATACACATTGTTGTCACGCTGTCTTAGACGTTTTATTTATTTGTTGGATTCCTGCCCAGAGCCGCTCACACGCTTTTCCACGGGCTCTGAGTCTCCCACCAAAAAGGCTGCCTCCTTTTCTCCTGCCCGCGATCCCGACTGTCACACACCAGACACCCTCCAGTCACTGCCAGGACCCGCCCGCAGCACCTGCTGGGTCCTGGGCTCTGAGCCTCTCCCCGCCGCCTTTTTTGTCGCTGGGTTTCTTTTCCTCCACTCCTCCACGCATTTCCCCCAGTATGTCTTTCCTCCTTTTATTTCCCGCTTACTTTTCCACAGTCCTTCTCTGTTTTCCTCTGGGTTTCTGCCCTTATTCGCTGTTCCCATCCCCCTGCCCTCACTTCTGTCTTTCTCTCTCTGTCCCGCCCAGACTCCCCGTCCCAGACTCTCCATGTCCTGTCTTTGCTCCGCGCGGCGGTGCTGACTTGCATCTGAGATCACCACGCTCGACCTGGCTCCCCCCTTCGTGCCCAGGGTGCCTCCAAGCCCTCGTGGGAAGCCTGGCGTTGTTTACCCAGCCCGAGCGCACACCGTGAAGGCCCGGCCGGATGCTGCCTTTTACCGGCCTCGAGGTCCCCCACCTCCCCCAACCCGGGCCTTGGAAACGTGGCCGGGCCAAGTACACAAAGGGGCAGGGTGACAAGACCCCCAAACTTCTCGCCTTCAGTAGCGCACTGACCCAGGAATCTCGGGCAAACCCCCTAACTTGGGTTTCTTCCCCGGGAAGGAGATAATACCGATCCCCCCTCTTACTATGTGATTCTGGGCAGGTTGCGATAAAAACTGTAAAGTGCTGCGCGCAAGTAGATCATTTCCAGGAGAGAGTGTTGGAGTGAGATTAAGGCAACCCGAGGCAGGAGCAAATGAGAGAGGGCAAGGAGAGAGCGGGGAGAGGTCGGATCAGATCCCAGCTTCCTGCGTCGCACGTGTGGCGTCCTCACCGAGTCTGTGCGGAGTTTGCGTGGCCTCCGGTACTGCAAGGGTCCCGGACGCGCCCGGCTCGCTCCCACCTCCCTCTTCCTGGAAGGTGGCGGCTGGTCGCGCCCTATTGCTGCCGGCCCGGCGCAGGTACCCATCTAGAGCCCGCTCCGCCCCCAGGCGCCCCCTTTCGCGGCCTCACCGCCGGTTTCTGGAGGCCGCGGGCTGTACAGGAGCGCCCTGGGCGAGGAGGGAAGCGGCCGGGGCGGTGGGCGTTATCGGGACCAACAGCAGCCGACCTTGTCGGCAAGCTCGGGTCCTTGGGCCTCCCAAGCCACTCGTCGGGGAGGGTGGCCATGTAGGGCTCGGAATCAAGGAGGCGGCGGGAAGAAAGCGGGTGCAGGAGGGGGACCCTACAGCCCCCCAACTGCAGGGCGTCTGGGAAGAGCTGGCAGAACCCTCCCATGGCCCGTTTCCGGGCCAGGTCCCTCCTCTTGGGCTGATCCTCAAGGCGATTCTCATAGCAGAAACCTGTGATGTGAAAGCCGCTTCCAGGGCCCTCTGGGGTCTTTTCCAAGAGCGCCTGGGATGAGGTTCAGAGGATTCTGCGGCCACTGAGCGATGACTGGGCGGCAGATTGCCCCTCCCGGCACCCGGTGCAGGACTTACACCACCTGGCAGCCGGGCGCTGAGCGTGGTTGTGGGTGTGGGAGACGTGGAGAGCTCTGGGGAGAAAGCGCCTGCGGACTTCAGGACGCAGGCAGTAAGGGTGGCGGAGAGGGCGGGGAGGCAAGGCTGGTGCTCCTGGCTGAGCAGACATGGATTTAAAAGCAGAGCTGAGCTGAGAAGCTTCGGAGACGGTCAGTTTTCTCTCCATGTCTCTGCGACCAATTACATTTTAAAATAAAAGCTCAATGGAAATGGGATAAAAAACATATTAATCTACTGTGCGGTCGCCTTGGAGGTGTTAAAATTGGACTCAAATTTCTAGAATCAGGAGCCAGGAGACGCGCTTCGAGTTGCTCTCCCTGACGCCCTGCGAGACACCGGGGTTAGTTCCCGTGGACCCGTACACTGAGCCATCTGGACCTCGGAGCCCCATGGTCTAGAGTCCGCGTCCTGCCCTCGCCCTCAACTCCCTTACCGCGCTAGTCCGCCCGCAGGGGGGAACCCTCTTGTCCGCACATCGAGGTCCCCGCACCCCCAAACGGCTGCAGCAAACCTCCTCCAGCCCACTTGAAAGGAAGCGGCAGGCCTCGGGTTCAGGAAGGGCCGGCAGCCGGGTCCAGCTGTCGCCCCGTAAGTCCCCGCCGACTGCCCCCCACCCCCGCGGTCCCTCTGCTTTGCATGAGAAGGAGCCCAGCTGGGGCGGGGGCGGGGTGGAGCCACTCGGGACAGGGTCCGCTATAGATTCCAGAAAGGGGCGGTTGAGTTGAGGGCGCTGGCGGCGAGAACCAAGACAGCTGGGGGTGTGGGGGCGTGGTGGGGAGAGCGTGGAGACCGCTCACAGGACCACCCCCTTCTGCGGGCCTCACCCGGCGCGGCGGACTGGGGAGGTGCCTCCGGGTCAGGGTGGAGGAGGCGAGGACCCCGCGCCACGCAGCTCTTAGCGCCTCCCCGGGTCCTGGAGTGCGGGCTACGGGTCGGCTGGCTCCTGGAAATGCCGGGTCCGCGGGAGGAGCACAAAGCCAAGTCGCATCCTTCGAAGCCGGCCTGCTGGGTTGGAGAACCGCCCTCCGCATCCCCAGCTCTGCCCTGAGCCCCGGCCTGGGAGAGAGCCGCGTAGGGGGCTGTTGCAAGAGACAACCAGTCCCAACGCCGCCCTCCCCGCAGTGGGGAGCCAGAGGCCAGGTGTGTGTGGAGGGGGTGCGGAGAAGGCGAAAGGGCCCTCGCGCCCAGAGGTCAAGATGGGCGGAGCGCCAAAGAGCCTCACTGCCGGTCTTGGCTTCGGCTTCCAATGAAAAGGTGACGCGGGCGGCAAGGCGGGGGCTGCCGGCGGGCCTCGGGGGTGCAGGGCTGGGCGGGCGGAGGCTTAGAGGAGGGAAAAGCGTGTTGGCAGAGTCCTAAAATCCCAGTCCACGGAGCGCAAACCAAATTCGCTGTAGTGGCTAACCGGTTCGTTCGAAGAGGGTATTCCATTTTGCAAAGAACTGGCTTCCTTGCCCGCCACGTTCACAACAATTGCATTGCAGGGCGCATTTCCCCCAACTTAGCTCCGGCCCTGTGTGAGATGCCTGAACCCAGCACCGCGTGGGGGGTCAAAAGGCCATTCTCAAAATACCGGCTAGACCTTGCTGGCTGGCTGCCCATCCTTATTTCCTTCTACACTAGGGCCAAATGCGCCTTTCTAACACCCCTGTCCCCCCAAAACAAAAACAAGGAGCAAATGCGGGACTGCCCGGCCCTGCCACCTTCAGATTTCACTTGGGGAGAAGTCCCGGTTAGGCATAGAAATGGTGCTGTCGAAACGGAATTTGGTATTTGATGGGTGTGGGCCGCGGAACTAGAGTGACTCTTCGAGGCTAAGAGTCTCAGGACCCGGACCCGACCCCTACTTCTAGGAAAATCTGCCCCCGTGGGCAGTGGTCCCTAGTTTATACCCTGAGGAAAATTAGGGAAGTATAGGCTGCCTAAGACGTGAACTACCGGAGGTTGTTCTGCGCTTGTCCGGGGAAGCTGGTGCCAGCCCGGAGCCTGGAAAAGGGGACAGGGCGGCCAGGCTCGTACTCTGCACACCCCAATCCCCTGCAGCCTCGCCGTGGAGCCCCCAGGACGTCCCCGTTCCCACCGTCAGTACCACCACCCCCCAGCCGCCGCTACTGCCCCGCGGTTTCCCGCCTAGTCTTTTGTTTTTGTATGGAAAAGGTGTCTCCGGATCACAGTTTTCTCACAACTTCTCGCCGGGGTTGCAACTCCTCACCCGAGGCGCTTCCCCACCCACTCTTTTACCCCGCCCCGGCGCCGCGCCTCCGGTCTCCCCCGCCCCACCAGGAAACCTCCGGAATCAACTTTCCAAGACTGCGCTGCGGGAAACAGACACCCAGATCTCCTAGAGACCCGGACCCTGTGGACTTTGGATGGATTGGAGGAGGGGGCACAGAAGGAGGGACCGGAGGAAGGAGATTCTGCTGCCAAACGCCCTCCCCCGCCCAACTCCCCCAAAGACAAGCGCTGCGCCCGGGGCAAACTTCTAGGCCAAGAAAGCAAGAGGAAAAAAAAAAAAAAAAGCCAGCACCCGCTGAACTGCAAAGCCAAAGAGTGCACCTGGGCCGCCGAGGCTCCCGGACCCAGCTGCACCCCAACCTCCAACAAGGCTCGATCTTGGGTTACTGCCCCTCTCCAGCAGGCCTGCGCCTACTCCCGCGCGCTCTCAGTCTCTCCCACCGAAACCGACGCCTTACCGGAGCAGCAGGGGACCCGGGCACCTCGCTGCCCGCCGCCCGCACCGCGCCGGGCCGCGGTTGCCGCCGCCACTGATCCTCTAAACGCGGTCTCCCGGCACTCTCCCCAGCCGGGGGATGCAGAATGGTTTACAGAGGGACCGCGAGCCGCTGATTGGTCGCAGGCCGCCGTGACGTCGGCGGGCGCTGCATTAAGGCGAGGGGGCTTCCAGAGCCCAGCCAACAGCCAGGAGCAGTGACCGAGCCGCCGGAACTGGGGAGAGACGCGCCGGGGCGGCGGACTGGGCCAGGAGACCAGGGACAGAGGGACGCTTGTCCGGGGACAGCCTACAACGAACTGCGGCCCGGAAGGCGAGAGCGGCGGCCTGTGCCGAGCTGTTCCAGCCGCACAGAACTGTAGCCGCTGCACCAGGACGTTTTTTAAAAAGCTCTTCAAGCTACTCCCCTCCCCCCGACTCCTCCCGCTGCAAAAGAAAAGAAAAAAAAAAAAAGGAAGGAAGGAAAGAGGCTAGAAAGGAAACCCAGATTTGCCATCACAACGAAAAAAGAGGGGAAAAGGAAAAGAAAAGTCGAGAGACTGTGGGGTTGCACGCAGGCAGCTGGAGCGTGGGCCGAGCGATGTGGGGCTGCGCGCCCAGGCGGCCGCGAGTTGCTACTGGAGCCACGATGCACGGCCAGGCGCGGTGAGGAGCCAGACGGCACCCCCTCCCCGAAGGAGTCCAGGCGCAGGGAGGGCCGTCCCGAGGAGACGGAGGCCGCCAGGCAGGCCACGGGCCGAGGTGACGGGGCTGGGGCGGTGGGGAGCGGGCGCGCGCACCTGGCTGCGTCCGCCCGGAGTTGTCCCTCTCACTCTCGATTGACACAAACACTTCTCCAGAAGGGGGGAAACCTAAGCAACAACAACAATCAACAACGAGATCTTCCTCCTTTCCTCCCTCCCTCCCTTCCCCCGCGGCCTGCCCCCGCCCCCTCCCCCAGGCCCACCGCAGGCTCCCAGGGCGTCCCGACCCGTTGCGCGAGGCCGACAGTTTAGGATCCAAAGCTTCCCTACTCGTTTGGTTCTTCTCTTTTTATAAAAAGAGGAGGGGAAATTCCGGTGACGGGCAGCCCTGCACACACACACACCCGCCCTCATACCCCGACAAAAGCAGATGCACTTTGACTTCTGACAGCTCTACCTCAAGCCCGAGAGAACTCAGCGGCGCTTTCCCTGCAAGCCGAGCTCGCCGTGTCGTCCTCTTCCTTCTCCGACTCCGTTTTATTTATTTATTTCCGTTCCCGTCGCCGTTCTCGGTGACCTTCACTCCTTCGCGGGCTCTGGGCAGAAGAGTCGCTTTCTCGCCCGCCTGAGACTCTTTTCCTCGCCCCAGGAGCGGCGGCGGCGCTGCTGTGCCCCGGGGCCCCGGGACTGTCGGGCTGCACACTCCACCGAGGCGCCCCCCGACCCCCATCAGCCTCCTCCCTCTCTCTGATTTTCCGGCGCGGGTTTCGGTTTGCACTGCCAAGTGTGTCTCCCCATTTTGGAGGGGCTGGGGAGTTCCTGCCGGTCGTCTTGGTGAATCATCCCCTCGGCTCTACCTGCGCTTCTCTCTCCGGGCCTCACCCGACCAAACCAAAGACCATGGTGCACTGTGCCGGCTGCAAAAGGCCCATCCTGGACCGCTTCCTCTTGAACGTGCTGGACAGGGCCTGGCACGTCAAGTGCGTCCAGTGCTGTGAATGTAAATGCAACCTGACCGAGAAGTGCTTCTCCCGGGAAGGCAAGCTCTACTGCAAAAACGACTTCTTCCGGTGAGTACTTACCTCGCGCGCCTCTGCTGCTCCTTCCCCGCGGGCCCTTCCCAGCCAGCTTCGGATCAGAGGTCAGCGTGGCCGCGGCGGCCGCGTTAGGAGCTGCCTTTGGAGAGGGCAGCCAAGTCCCGGGGGCTCCCGCCTCTTCACCAGCTGGCGCGCTGGGCTCCCCGGGACGCGGCCTGCTTTCGTCTTGGAAATTGTGGGTCCGGGCTTGGTTGCACGTGCCTGGGAAGAAAGGGTCTGAGCTCGCCTCTGAGCCAGAAGCCTCTCCAAGCTTGGAAAGAGGTAGCTCAGCCTCAGGAGGTGTAGCCCCGGCTCCTGCCTTTCCCCTCGCAGAGCTCTCCAGCGACTGCATCCTCCGGGCCTCCCGGCTTTGCTCGTCCTCCAGGCTGAGCTTAGAAGCCCAGGCTAGCT
Source organism: Stenella coeruleoalba (assembly GCF_951394435.1). NCBI lineage: Eukaryota > Metazoa > Chordata > Mammalia > Artiodactyla > Delphinidae > Stenella > Stenella coeruleoalba. Next base: position 34,663,464 of record NC_137165.1, read on the forward strand.
CCATGCCACTGTCTTTTCCGTCTCCGAGAAGTCTTGGCGGGAACCGCCGAGCCTTTTGCACGGAGTGTCTGAGTCGCCTGCGGTGGCAGCGGCAGGGAAGCGCTCGGCCATGGTGCCTATCCTGCACGCCCCAGAGTCTTCCTGAAACCCAGTTGGGCCTCGCAGCGCCGACCTGGGCACACTACTGCACGGTAGCCTAGACCTTGCCCGGCTGCCTGGGTTGGCGGGAGGTTCGGCCTCCGCCCAACGCCGACCTCAGCTCTGAGGCGCAGGCTCCGCTCGGAGCCCTCCCAGGCTCTGCCCGCCACAGCCCGCCACCTCCTTGCCGAAACCTGGGAAAAGCCGAGACCCGGGTCGTCGGAGCCGGGGGACTTCTCCAGACAACCCTCCTCCGTTTAGCATTTTAATTGAATCCTCTTAAAGTTACTATCTTGCCACCAAATCCACACAACACACAAGTCAACAGAGAACTGGAGCAAACTCGAATTGAAATTCCCTTGTGCCCGTTTGAAATCTCCCAGTTTACTTGGCTGACTTGGTCTCTGCTTTTCTCTGAGTTTGTGGTAACATATCAAACTGGGGGACAGAGTGGGGGTTCGAAGCCACCCGGGTCGCTTTGCTCAGAGGCCTGGGACGCGCTGTCCCCAGCGCATCCCCGGGACGCGCGGCTCTGGTAGCGGCGGACCATGGAGCAAAGCTCTGTCTGCTGGTATTGCCGAGAGCAAGCGCAGGCTGAGCCTCTGGGCCTCGGCCGGTGCTGCCGGGCCTCCCGCTACTGGCGGGAGCCGAGCCAGGGAGCGGCGAACGGTGCCGACTGCCAGTGGGCCCCAGAAGCCTGGCTCCCGCGAAGCGCGGCCCGGCACCTAGAGCCCCCATGCGGTCTAGCTTGCGCCAACCTGCTGGGCTTTGGGCTTGAACGTGGCGACGGCCTGGCTGTGGCCATCCGGGCTCTCCGCGGCTGTTTGTTTACCCGCGGCTGGACCGGACCTTGCCAACCCCGAGCCCGTGTGCGCCTTCTTTTTCGACGAAGGAGAGGCAATATAGAGAAAAGCGGTGATCGAGACGCATTTGTATGGCGCTCTAATTTTGTTCTCTGAATCTAATCGGAAAATAGGTGCCTCCCTCTCCCTTCCCGTCGCCACCTTGCCGCCTTCGGCAGCGCTTTTTCCCTCTGGGACAACGTTGGGCGTGAGGCTAGGGGTGGGGGCAGCTTGAGCTCCTTACTCCATCATTCTAACCATGTGTATCTTCTCCCTGACTTTTCACTGGTGCCCCGCACTTTCTCCTGCCTTCTTGCCTGCTTAATCGGCATTCTGCCTCTCTTTTTGGCTCTCTCTCTCTTTCTACTTTTCCTCTTCCCTATTCTTCTTCCTCCACTTTCTTTCTCTATCGCCTTTCTCCCTGTTTCTGTCTTCCCTTGGCCCTCGCCAACCTCCCCGCCTGCAGGTGTTTCGGTACCAAATGCGCGGGCTGCGCGCAGGGCATCTCCCCTAGCGACCTGGTGCGGAGAGCCCGGAGCAAAGTGTTTCACCTGAACTGCTTCACCTGCATGATGTGTAACAAGCAGCTCTCCACCGGCGAGGAGCTCTACATCATCGATGAGAACAAGTTCGTCTGCAAAGAGGATTACCTAAGCAACAGCAGCGTCGCCAAAGAGAACAGCCTCCACTCAGGTGAGGCCCTAATTCCCGGCTCCTTAGGGGCGGGTGGGTCCTGGGGGAGGAAGGCCTGCCAAGGGTGCTGCTCACCTGTCCCTTCCCTCTCCCCAGCCACCACGGGCAGTGACCCCAGTTTGTCTCCGGACTCCCAAGACCCGTCGCAGGACGACGCCAAGGACTCGGAGAGCGCCAATGTGTCAGACAAGGAAGGCGGCAGCAATGAGAACGACGACCAGAACCTGGGGGCCAAGCGGAGAGGGCCGCGCACCACCATCAAAGCCAAGCAGCTGGAGACGCTGAAGGCCGCCTTTGCCGCTACACCCAAGCCCACGCGCCACATCCGCGAGCAGCTGGCTCAGGAGACTGGCCTCAACATGCGTGTCATTCAGGTCAGGGCCCGAGCGTGCCGCTCAGTTCTCTAGAGGCCCACACAGCTACTCCGTGCAGGCCGAGCTGGGGCGGGGGGCTGTTTTGAGGAGGAGACTGAGTCCCTGTAGGCTGGCGGAGGGGGAGGGAGAGGCCCAGACACAACCCTACCCGGTTCGAACTTCAAAGCATCGCCAGATGCGTAGAGCATCTGGAATTCCCTATACCTCCTCGTCTTCCTGGTCCAGCGCAGGTGAGAGTGGTGACGGTGGGGGAGGGACGGGGAGCATGAGGCTGGAGGAGGGGACACTGTCGGACACTGCGACGGAGTTGGGACCTATCTGTCTGCACTGCCACCTCTGTTCGGGAGGAGCTAAGAGGTCACTGTGCCTCTCGGAATTAATCGGTTCCGCTGGCTTCTGCACAACGTGATCTCCCTCTGCGGGTCCCCACCCCCAACTTTGTGGGTCTCTTGCCCCAGTTAAACAAGCCCCAGAGCAGAGACTTCCCCTCCAAAGAGAGGTGGGCTGTCCAGGTTTGAAGGGAAGGTGGTCGGGGTGGGAGTCAGCTGTACCTCGGCCTGTCCAGAGTAGCATGGGATGGGAGGTGGCCATCCAGGCAGCTGCGCAGGTGCCCGCTGTGAGGTCTTGAGACTGCGTGTGAACCGGGCCCGAGTCTTGGGCCCAAGGTTAGGTGTCCGGTGCCTGGAGGCTCTGCGAGGGTATGGGTGGATGTGCCTGGGAGGCTGTGTGCATGGGCACACTATTCAGGCTGCCCTCCACGGGGGCCCTCTGCCTCTGAAAGGTTGTGCGATCTTGTGCGCAGGTGAAGGGGAGGCTGCGTGTCTGTGTCACTACCAGTGAAAGGCTGTGGATAAGTACGTTTGGCACTGGGAGATTGTACGTGGGTGGAAAAGGAGACTGTGGGTTTTGGTGTCACTATCTTTGGGAGACTGAGTGTCAACAGGAGGCTGTTTGGATCTCTGTCACTATCATGCGGGGGAGGGGGGGGGGCTGCCAGGGTCCCTGAAAGGCAAGCTATGTGTCTGATACTATTTGGGGAGGTTGAGCCTCGGTGTGTACAGCCCCCGGGAAACTGTAACTGTGTCGGTGGAATTATTAGAAACAACTCCAACTGCCTCATGTTGAGCAGGGCGGCTTGCCCAGTTCCTCTGACGGGAATCCTGTTCACCATGGGCTCAAGGGCCACCCTGCGCGGTCCTACTCAGAGACCGCGCCCCCCCCCGCCCCCATATACAACACACAGACACACCACACGGCCCGGAATCCGCGAGATAAGCGGTGAGGGGCCAGGTCCGGCCGCGCACCCGAAGTCGGAGGTGGAGGTGGCGTCTCCGGGGCCTCACCACCCCCCCGCGTGTGTGCTTCAGGTCTGGTTCCAGAACCGACGGTCCAAGGAACGGAGGATGAAGCAGCTAAGCGCGCTGGGCGCCAGGCGCCACGCCTTCTTCCGCAGTCCGCGCCGGATGCGGCCGCTCGTGGACCGCCTGGAGCCGGGCGAGCTCATCCCCAACGGGCCCTTCTCCTTCTATGGAGGTGGGTGCGCTGCCTAGGGGCAGGGCGCGGGCAGGGCGCGGGCAGGGCGCGGGCGGGGCGGGCGGGGTTGGCTTCGTCGGAAGCGGGTGGCAGCGCAGAGGCGCTTCTGGCTTTCTATAGAGAAGCGGAGAGTAGGGAAGAGATGGGTGGAGGCTGGGGAGTAAATCGAGGGGGAGGTAGTGAGACCGGACCGAATTCCCGACCCTGAATGAGGCGAATGGGCAGGTAGGGAGCAGCTCCGGCGTTTGCACCCAGCCTTGTCCGTCCTTCCGGCCCGGCAGGGGAGCCGGGCGAGTGGCGACTTCCCCGAGTCGCCCTCCCCAGCCGGCTCGCGGGCACGCCTTCCCGCCCTGTCACCCTGCCCCACCCAGGGCCCCGCCCTGACAGCCTCCTCGCTGCTCCGCAGATTACCAGAGCGAGTACTACGCTCCCGGAGGCAACTACGACTTCTTCCCGCAAGGCCCCCCGTCCTCGCAGGCTCAGACGCCAGTAGACCTGCCCTTCGTGCCGTCGTCCGGGCCTTCCGGGACACCCCTGGGTGGCCTGGAGCACCCGCTGCCCGGCCACCACCCGTCGAGCGAGGCTCAGCGGTTCACCGACATCCTGGCGCATCCTCCCGGGGACTCGCCCAGCCCCGAGCCCAGCCTGCCCGGACCTCTCCACTCAATGTCGGCCGAGGTCTTCGGGCCCAGCCCACCCTTCTCGTCGCTGTCGGTCAACGGCGGGGCGAGCTACGGAAACCACCTGTCTCACCCCCCCGAAATGAACGAGGCGGCCGTGTGGTAGCGGAGTCGCGCACGATACGCGGAGTTCGTGGTTGTACAGAAACGAACCTTTATTTAAGAAAAACAGAAAAAAAAAAAGAAAAAAAAACATAAAAGCAAGTCATCCCCCCCACTTCCTCCAGCTTGGGGGGTCATTTTCCGTCTGGGGAGACCGGATGGGAAAGGGGGACACGAAATAGAATCCAAATCCGCCTGGAGGTAAAACTGGGATCCGTGCGCTGGCTGGCAAGGTGCAGAACTGGGGCTCCCGCAGGGAAACGCAGACCTCTCCCCACCTCCCACCTGGACCCGGATTCTTGGACAGACACCGCCGGCGTGAGCGAGAGCCCGGCGGGCTGCATAAAAACACCCACGGCAGCCGCGGGAGGCGGCCAGTCGGTGGTGACGCCAGGAGCCGCGGGGAGGGAGGCTGCGCCCGCAGCCGGTTGAGGACGGTGAAGCGGCCGGGGAGCTCCCGGGCCAGCCAGGAGGGTTCTGGCTCTGGGAAATTTATTAGTGTTGTCTCAGAGTTCAGCAACAGCGACAACAAACTTATAGCTTCAGAAACGCCGACCTGCTGTGCATCAGGTGGGACTATATATATATATATTTTTTGTCTCTCTGGGTTTTTTGGTTTTTTTGTTTTTGCCAAAATTGCAAAATTCTAAATGTAAAGCCCTCAGTATCAACTCTTCTACCTTCACAAAGCTCTACACATACACGCACACACACACACAATAGGATGGTCTCCAGCCAGACCTCTTAGTAAAATGACTTGAACATCAGCTGTACAAGAAAAGTATTCTACCTTCACACACACAAAATTAAAAAAAAAAAACTATTGAACTAAAAACAGTCAACTGTTTACGTATAACGTTAAATTCAGGAGTTCAGTGTTTTACTAATATATCCTGTTTTGAAACCTCTTGTTCGAAACAAAATGTTTTGAGCAATCAACCAAAATTGTTCATTTTCTTTTCCTGTAGATGTTCTGACAGATTTACAGGGCTTACAGCTCACTGTGCTAGTATGTGAAAAGGTGTTGTTTACACAAGGCAAAGAGAAAACGTGATATTCAGACACTTGCCAAATAGAGTAATTATAGCACAAATACTGTAAAGGTGCCTGGCACCGCAACCTGAAAAAGTGTTAAAAAAAAAAAAAAAGTGTTACAAGGTTGAAAAAAAAAACCATCTTTGCTAATTTTTAGTCCTGTTGAACATTCATGGAATTGTTAATATGACTTATATAGACCCACACAGGTTTTATTTTTGTGTCTTTAAAATAAAAGTCCAAAATATTTAAATTTTATGGTCAAATATGCAGTCAACAGCTGCTACTTTTTTCTTTATATATTAAATTTCTCGTATGTCTTTTATTGTTCTGATAAACCTAAGCTTGTGTGACCTCCAGTGCATATTAGACCATTCACTGTATGAAAGAAAACATGTTGAATAAATTTGTGAGTTTTTAATAAAAATAGAAAATCTGATGTTTAGATAACTGGTGTGTTATTTGATGTTTTAACAACTAGAATTGAGCTGTGACGGAGCCGAATGACCTCTCAGAAGCCAGGAGGAAGAGAGACAGGACTGGTGGATCTGTTTTTACCTTGGCTGTAGTTGAACCCCTTTGCTAATGCCAACCAAGCTTTTCTCTGTGCCTTCCTGCTGTTATTAACTACAGATTTGCATTCTGTGAATTTTAACGGATACAATTGAGATGTTTGCCGATAAGTTAATATAGAACTGGAAATAGAAATCAAATCCATGGCTAAAAATGAGTGGTCCCAGTCTGTCATTAAGCATGAGACCCCATGCACTCTCTCCCTCTCCCCTCTAAACAGGCAAAACCAGATTTCTGAACGTCAGTTACCTATAAATAGGTAGTTAGAGGTGGTCCTTTTCTATTTCAATTCATTTCCCATAGATAATCCTGCTTTCTAACTTGGTGGTTTGAAAGATAACATAAAATGAATGTACAGCACAGCTATAAATGAAATACTTTAATCCCTTTCACAGAACTGTTGTGAAATAGTTGTTTTATAGTATTTGTTTCATTTGAAGTTTCCCAGAAGGAAAACGATTTTGCTTGGCACAAGATACATATTACTTTCTCTGAAAGAGGAGTAAAAATAACCAATATAGAAATCAGATTTCAACTGAGAGTTGCCATAAGGTTCTGAAAAGTAGTTCAGTCCCTTCCAAGTCTTCATTAAACATGGAAGGAATTTAAATATTTTATCTGCTGTGAAATACATGTGTGTGTTTTACTATCAGACACTACCACAGTTCCAGAATTTCTTTTCCATGTCACCTACATTTCAGTCTGGATTCTTTATTTCCTTTTTTTTTTTTTTAAATCAAGGGTTTTACATGAAATGGTATGCAATTTCCAGTGTTGTTTTTATATTTTGTTAAGACACGACCAAGTGTATCTTTCTTGCTAAGAAGGGTTTAAAATAAATATTTCCCTGCATCCACATGACAGCTTATTCAATGGGGAGGACTATCGGGGTGGAATGTGACAGTGTTCTTTCAGAAATCCAAATTTATGAAATACTGGGGAGACTTTTGAAACTCCTAGCCTCTGCATGCAGCACATTTACCTGCTTTGTATGCAGATCGCCTTGTTTTTGCCCTTTTAGCATTTATATACATTAAATCATAGCCAACTTATTCATTGTAGCCAGCCTCCTTTAAAGACATTCATTTAACTGAACGTATGCTCATTGGGAAGCCACATTTTCCTATCAAGGCTGCTGAATTATTTAGCAGCCTTATTGTGGAATCTGGTACTTGATAAGCATTTTAGAGTTGGTTGCTCGGTGTGGACGCAGTTTTTCTCTCTGACTTCTCTCTGGCAGCTGCTCGGTCTTTCCCCTTGGAAGCTGTGTCCAGAGCCCTAACGAATCCCTGGACAGGTGGCAAACTTCAGCAGTCAAATGTGGAGTCGCCCGAGGCGGGGAGGTCTAGGGATGTCAGGGACTGTTCTTGTTCCCATCAGAGCTGTGCTGCCCACCTCTGGCCCTGAGGTACCGAGGAGCGCTGCACCATCGCACTGCGCCTGGGCACTCCCCGGAGAGGCGTGAGGGTGGGAGGGGAGCGCCCAGGCGGTCCCCTCCGACCCCCAACGCAGTCTCCTCTCCTGCCTGGGCTTGGCCGCCTGGTTTCTCCCCGAAGCCATCTCAAAGCTGCCACCTCTGTGCCTCTAGCCACCTGCCCTCAGGGTTCCAGCGACTGGGAGCTGCCATCTGCCCTGGACGAGGGAGGCATAGCTCACCCACCTCTCTTTTCCAGGATGGGGTAAAGTGGGAACTGCTTTAGGGCTAGACAAGGTGGGGGAGGGCGATGCGTGGAGAGCCAGGACAGGCATTGGAAAGGGCCTGGGACCCTTGATAGTATGTGAGAAGAGAGAAAGGTAAGAACATGGTTTCCCTAAACTCTTGAAACTCCTGGTCACCTGAACAGACAGGAGATTGGGACAATGGGGGGGGGTGGTATCCAATGTCACCCCTGCCTATCCTCTGCTCTTGCTACATCTGTGTGCCACTTTGCAGCCCTTAGGCAGAGGGACCATGAACTGGGAGACCTTCTGACCTTCTCTGGAGAGGACTGTTTTTTTCGGAGCATGCTCGCATTTATTCCCATCCCCCTCCTCATCTCATCTGCTCACATCACAAGGGCAGTCAGGGTTTACATTTCTTCTAAGAGGTAGAGTTTTTGAAATAGCCCCTCCCATAGTCCACCGTCCATCTCCACTCCCACTCCCATCAGGAAAACCCTCCTCCCTTCTCAAGAAACTAGAATCAAGTAGGGAGGACCCCCCAGAGAGGGGATTTAGGAGGTTGCTGCCTCCTGCCTCCACATCTCTGAGCTGCATCTTAAGTCCTAGAACTCTTTCTTCTTTCCTCCACTCCTGGAGGCCCCTCCCTACTCTCAGGATGGGGTGGGAAAGCCAGGGAAGCATTTTGGGGGCCCTGGGTTGTGTGCAACAGCAGTAGAGTGGTCTTGATTTCTTCCTCAAAAGGCTTCCCAAGTCAGTAGGTGCCTGGACAGAGACAGAAGAGTAGGGAAGCAGGCATTTTCTGCCCAGAATTATCCAGCAGTGTCCTGTTTGCATGACAGCTAGAGGTGCTCTCTGCCTTGCCTCACCTCCCGGCTCCTTTTCTCCCCTTTCTTTACCCCAAGGCTAGGTTCCTAAGCCTTATTAGTGTCCCAAATAGGAAGGGAAGAGGACCGGGGGAGGTAGTTTCCTAAATGTGGGGTGAGGGAAACATTTTTGTCCTTCAAAGCCCGGGGCCATGCCTGTCCCAGTCCGTGGAGCCTGCTTTTACTCTGGAGGCCCCAGACGGCAGGCACCAGACTGCAATTACAGGGGATATGGTTTGTTTCGTTTTGTTTTTGTTTTAAAGCTGTTTTCGACTGAATTCTATTGCAGGTGGTAAAAAGCAGTTTTCTTTGCCTCAGTGCCTTGCCTACGGTGCCACCATCCTAGCTGGAGAGCTTTCCCTTCCCAGTGTCTGTGGGCATCTACCCTGAGGGCTTCCTGCCGCCACCTAGGAAGGGGACATGGAACAAGTGGTCTCTTGTTGCTCTTGACGCTGGGGACGCGTATGGAGACTAGGGAATTCAGGGACCCTCATGTCCCTTGGGTTCCACAGGAGACACTGGAGAACTGAGGGTTCCCCAGGCTGTTTAACTGTGGGATCCAACCGGCCTGGGCTGTTCCCAGGAAGGGCACAGGGCACCCCTGACCCTGTTTCCTGGATCCATTTGAGGCAGTGTCCGTTTAGGGGCTTCTAGGTCTTTACAGGTGACCTCAAACAGATACTGGAAGGATAGACCACTTTCTGCTCCCCTGATCATCCCTTTTTGCAGTTTCTGTTCACATGTTTGTCTGCCCCCCTAGGCTGATCACTGCCAGAAGAGAATCTAACTTACTCATCTTTGTATCTCATTTAGCAGTGCCTGCCACATAGCGGGCAGTCAGGGAATGCTTGATGAAGGAAAGAGCATATAAAGGGATTGTATTTTTCTATGTGCCTGGGTGCAGTTAAATTGATCCTATTGGGTCTTTATATTTTGAGTCTACCTGTGCCCCTCTAACTGCAGACCTGAGTTTTCCCGCATTTGTGCACTACTTTCAAGTGTCTGAGTATGCCCTCATCCTTGAACAGCAAGGATATCAATACCGATGGGTGTGCAGTAGAGTAATCCCCACTCCACCTCTTTTCCCTGCACAGACAAAGCTACTTGCAGAAGCTACAGAATCGATCTTTATTTACGCACAGCTATAGCGCTTGCTAATTCCTATTAATAAAAATGCCAGCAGTGCACCGCACACTTACACATGCCCATCCCTGAGGCACGATTTCCAAATCGTGGCCATCGCGGGGCCAGAGGCATGTGCCCGGCCCCAGACTCCTCCAAATTGTGAAATGCCAAACCTTCTTTTGGTCCCAGTCTGTGCGTGCCCTAAAGCACACGTAAGCTTCGAGACGCTTACCCTTTACTCCTCCTCCTTCCCAAATCAGCCACCACGGGTCACGGTTACACTACACTTTATTTCTAAGCAAATCTCGGACAAATCTTGTGACATACTTTATACAAGAGGACACAGGCTGCACGCAAGGATGTCTCGGTTCCGGGCCAGCGGCGATGCCGTGCCCTTGCGCGCTCCCGCGCTGCTCAACACACCCCCTCGGCGCACGCGCACGCGCACACGCGACAGCCTTCCGGGCGCTTCCGCCTTCATCTTAGTAACGCACGTAGGGACGCAAGCCCCGCCCCCTCCCGGGAGCCTCCCGGAAGTTGCCGGCCGGGAGCAGGGTGCACGGCTCCGGGCGTCCCTGGATGTGTTGGGGCTCAGTCTCTGGGCGAGAGGACTCGGAAGGGGGAGAGCGACATTCAGAAGCGCGGCGCAGGGCGAGACCTGGTGACCATGGCGGGGCCGCAGTCTTTAGCGCTGCAGCTGGAACGGTTGTTGAACCCGCGACCGCGCGAGGCGGATCCTGAGGCCGACCCGGAGGAGGGTGAGGCCTGTTGGGGGCAAGGCCACGTGCGGAGCCGTGGGCCGGGCGCAGTGCGGACCCGGGCGGTTTGTGAGGGGCCGGCAGCTGGGCCTCGCCGCCTACCCTACTCTCCTTCCCCTTGCGCAGAGGAAAACTGCTTGCCGGGAGGGTGGCCCCCGGGGCAGGGGAGGAGGGCTTCGGAATCCTTCGGACGCGCGTTTTAGATTGGTGCTCGGGTGGGCGGAGCGTCTGGAGGACTCAGGCTTGGGTTAACTGTTGATCCAGTGCTGTTGCGGGCAGCCAGAGTCTGGTAGCAGGTTGGAGGTTATCTTTCAGGATGCCCTTACTGGCATTGCGTTAGAAATGAGAAGAAAAATTCTCATCCTTTTTTAAAAAAAACTCTGCCTGTCCCTGAGAACCTACTTGGAGGATGAAGGAAGAAGTAGGCTTCCATGGTGCCGTTTCAGCCTTTTCAGGCTTCAGCACACTTGCTTAGCGGCTGACGAATGATATTTCTGATCTGTAAGCTGATGTTCAAGGTCTAGTTGGGAGTAATCCTCCTTTAGGCTTGAGTCAGAGAAGTGTCAGGAAGGGAGAATACGGAGGGATAAATGTGAGTGCTGGACCGTTTCTTAGGCATAATTAGTTGAGGGAACTGGGGCTGTTTAGCCAGGATACGCAAAAAAAAAAAAAAAAAAACCTCCCTGAGGGATGGGCTGGAGTGGGATAGAACATGATGATGGCTGACTTAAAATATTTGAGCTGACTGTCACACATGGAAGAGGGATTAGACTAGTTTTCTATGATCCAAGGCATGGAAATATATCCTTCTAGTAGATGCAGAGAGTCAGCTTTCTGTACAGGAAAGCTTTCTGTAGCAGCAAGGTAGCAAGTGGTCTGCCTTGGGAGGTGATGAGGTCCCTGTTCTTGGAAGTTGGTGGGGATTTTGTAGAGGACGTTCAAGCGTGAATTTAAGGGGCTGAACAGGGTTACCATTAAAGTGTGTTCTAACCAGGAGATTCTGATTACTTTTCCCCCTCCCCCGACAGCCACTGCTGCCAAAGTGATTGACAGGTTTGATGAAGGGGAAGATGGGGAAGATGATTTCCTGGCGGTGGGTAGCATTAGAAAGCTGGCATCAGCCTCCCTCTTGGACACAGACAAGAGGTATTCTGGCAAGACCACCTCTAGAAGAGCTTGGAAGGCAGACCATTGGGAGCAGACTCTGCCAGGTTCATCTGGTGAGTAGACGTATTTCTATGGTACTCTTTCTTTCCTGATTTTTGGGGGTAAATTTTTTTTTTTTTTTTTTGATGCTCTCTGCAGAACTAGTCCGGATGCCCCACTTACTGTCTTAGGAGAAACCACTGATTTGACATTAGAAAGGGCCCTTTGAAGTACTGAATTTCACTTGGTAAGGAATCTGAAGTCTGGAGCTCTTAAGTAGCTATACTCCTAATGTTGGCACTAATGGCTCACCCTAAATGGAGTGAGAGAAAAGGCCTTGCATATTTGGATTTGGAGAGGGCTATGTGTTGAAAAAGCATTGTGTCTGATGAGCACGCTACTCATGGATTTTGACCCTTTTCCTTTGGTTTGTCAAGCCTTGCATCAAGTCACTGGATAATATTAATTTGTGACACTCATTTTTTTGCCACTGTAGAAATTTCATAGTCTTTCCCTGTTCCCTGCAACAGTTAGGAGGATGTGAGCTTATAGTTCTAAAGATTGTGAGTTTCTCAGAGTGGAAGAAGGGGGCGGGATATGGTGATTATTGAGTGGATGCTATTTGCTTTCCTTTAGAGAGGTCAGAGGGACCATGTTGAGAATCCACAGATAATATAAAAGAAACAATCACTCATGCTGTGATATCCATGATTTAGTCCCTGATACAGTCCTTGGGGCTCCCAGATGATAAGCTCATTTCATATTCTTTGCTTAGAGAATGATAAACAGACCAGTCCTGGGACCAGTATAATATTTATTGAGCTCTCACCATGTGTCAGGCACTATGGTAAGTCCTTTAAATTCTAAGAGCCTGGTACATAGTAAGTCCTCAGAAAATGTTAACCACCATATCATTACATGTATTATCTCATTTAATCCTCCCAACAGCCCTGTGAGGTTGGTACTGTTTATCCCCATTTTACAGATAAGGAAATTGAGGGACACATTGGTTAAGTAACTTGCTCAAGGTCATATATCAAGTAAGTGCAGGCTGGAACTCAAATAAGGCGGTCTGACTCTAAGATCTATACTTTAAACTACTACTCTGTGAATATTTCTTTATCTGAGAAATGGCATACATTTAAAGAACTTAAAGGATTATTTCTCTTTACTATTTGGCACTTAGTTTCTGTATATATGTTTTTGACAGCCTTCTCTGTCTTGAGTTTATATATCGTTACTTAAAGAAGTACTTAAGAGATCATGTTTTCATAAAAATCTTTATTTTATGAAGAAAGTTGTTGGTAACAGGTCCCTGTATGATTATGCTTCCTGTGTTCTACCATGGAAGAGATTGGATAATCACTAAAGACCTGTAAGTGTCAGGATACCCCAAGCATAAGTAAAATCAGGAGCCATAACTAATATTCCATTTACTGAAGGATCAAGTTCAGACTCCTTACCATGGAAGACAAGACCCCTTCTGATTTGGTCCCTGAGCAACTCTCTGGCCTCATATCCCAGCATTCTGTACCCCAGTGCACTTTTGTGTGCTGGACCTTTGCATCTGCTGCTTTTCCTTTCCTTCCCTCTTTTCTGTCTGATGACCTGTTACTTATGCTTAATAAGTAAAACTATAATGTGTCCTTCACATGAAGCCATCTCTCACCCTTCTCTATACACTGTACTAATGCTTTTCTAATGTAGTTATTGGTTATGCATATCCACCACTCCTAGCAGACCGTGAACCCGCCCCCACAGATATTACATTCTGTTTGTCAGTCTCTAGTTTTTATCCATGGCTGGTTCATAATAGGTGCTTAATAAGTGTTTAATAGGCATCACTAGGGTGACAGAGATTGTGCATTTGGGACAGTTAGTGATAAACTCTGTTTTTTCAGATGCAGGTTTGGGGAAACCAGTAATTCCCTCACACCAGATGAAATTTGACCATTTTTCAAGGTCCAGGTCAAAGGCTGCCTTTTTCTTATAACCTTGCTTAAATTCACTTGCTCCACAGCTAAAATCTCTTCCTCCTCTTGATTACCAAAACTTTGTCAAAGTGCTTTTAATTCTTCTCTGTATTATAGTTTTTATGGGTCTGCCTTTCCCACTAGAGCCTTTCAGTAGGATAGGACCCATGTTTTTTTCCGTTTGTTTGTTTGTTTTTGTTTGTTTATTTTTTTTTTGGCCGCGCCATGTGGCACTCAGGATCTTAGTTCCCCAACCAGGGATCGAACCCGAGCCCCCTCCATTGGAAGCGCGGAGTCTTAACCACTGGACCGCCAGGGAAATCCCATAGGACCCATGTTTTATTCATTTTTGTTTCTCCCTTAGCATTTTAGAGATAGTAGATGTGTAATAAATATTTGTTGAGTTGCATTGAATACGGTAATGCTTTTTTTTTTGGATAGGTGTCATAATACTTTAGTTAAAATGAAAGATATGGCCTAGTGTTTGTTTTAAGGTAACTTTTTTTTCTGTTTTTCCTTCTTCCCTCCCTTGTTTAGATAAAGAAATGTCTGATGAGGAAGGGTCTGGAGATGGAGATTCAGAGGGTCTGGGCCTGGAGGAATCCGGTGAGGATGCCGTGAGTGCTGAGGAACTGGAGTGTGCTGATGGTGACAGTAGCCTGGCCTGGAAAAAGAGGAGCAGAAGCCACTCCAGGAAGGCGTCGGGCTTCAGTGTCCAGAGCATCAGTGACTTTGAAAAGTTTACCGAGGGAATGGATGACCTCGGTAGCAGTGAGGACGAGGAAGACGAAGAGCAGGAGAGTGGTATGGAGGAAGGGGGTGGTGAGGAAGACTTTGAAGGTGAGAGTGAGGAAGACAAGGCCGAAGACAGGACCAGTGAGGATGACGGGGTGGTGATGACCTTCTCCGAGGTCAAAGTTTCCGAGGAAGTGGAGAAAGGCCAAGCTGTGAAGAACCAGATAGGTTTGTACACGGCTTGCTGTTTGCTTGTTTTGAGTGTCCACATTTGATCTCCTTTTTGTTTGTTTGTGGCTGTTTGCTGTCTCCTGTGTCCTTCCAATTAGTTGGTGACGTGCCCCACTTACCTAGAGGCCCAAAGCGCTGTTCCCCTGTGCTTGGCCTGCTGTTGCTTCACTCAGCTGCTTTGCTGGTTCTGCTCTAGTACTTCTGGCAGCTGTGGAAGGTTGAAGGGAAGGGCGGCGTCTCCTCTTGTTGGGCTGTAGCATTCTCTCTCTCATGTAGCAAGTCAATTTGCGTCCAGACACCGGATTTATTTCCTGTAATAAATAGAGTGTTTCCATGGCATGAAGCTGGTAAAGGCATGCTGCTTAGGGACTGCTTTGATTTCCAGTCCCTCCCCCTCTCCCTGCCCCAGGAAGATTTTATTAACTGAGGAATGGAATTCTTTTTTCTTTCTCAGCACTGTGGGACCAGCTCTTGGAAGGAAGGATAAAGCTACAAAAAGCTCTGCTGACCACCAATCAGCTTCCTCAACCAGATGTTTTCCCTATTTTCAAGGACAAAGGTGGCCCAGAATTTGCCAGCGCCTTGAAAAACAGTAAGAATACTTATCGCATATTGGGATGCTTAGAACCACTGGGGTTCATTGGGATATACTGGGATTGTATTCACAGCACCACAGAGTTGAGAAGACTTGGCTTTAGTCATAATATGGTATAAAATGGCGATTTTTAACTTAAAAAAAAATCGCAGTACAACCCTCTTATCAAATGAAGGCAACTTTGATCGAAACAGGTTGGGTGCTTGAGTCATGCCTGTTCCTCTTTTTTCCAGCCCT
The DNA here is from genome assembly GCF_951394435.1 of Stenella coeruleoalba. Lineage (NCBI taxonomy): Eukaryota > Metazoa > Chordata > Mammalia > Artiodactyla > Delphinidae > Stenella > Stenella coeruleoalba. Next base: position 34,678,759 of record NC_137165.1, read on the forward strand.
GCTCTCACTTTCCCCTCCCCCTCCTCTTGGCTTTCTGAGCTACTGCTTTAGTGCTCAGGGAAAAACCACTGGCATAGAACGAAAGGGAGACAGTGAATGACTAACCTCAGTTTGTTTAACTTGTATATCACATGCTTAAAGGATGCCTTTCTTTGTTGGGTGGTTTCTAGAACAAAATGCTGAGATGACCTTACTCCTGTCTCCCTTTGGGTTACAGAGGGTGATGAAGGATGGTGACCGCAGAGGGAGGAAAAAGTTGTGAAAGAGAATTGCTGGGCTGTAAAGTCCAAGAATTTTAGAAGAGCAAAGGAATTTAGCAATTATTTGGCTCCCAACTCCCTCATTTTACAGAGGAGAGAGCCAAAGCCCAAAGAGAATGAGTCGCCCAAAGTTAGAGAGCTCGATCATGCACGGCAGAGACAGCCTCGCCCAGCTTTTCTGCCTTACGATCTAGGGGCTGCCTCCTGGGTGCCCAGTGGCACCAGAGGACTGGGGCCGAGGAGAGAGATGCGGGGTGAGCGCACAGAGGCTGGAGTCTCCATCCCTTACTTGCACGCTGAGACTTAGTGTTGTCATTTGCTCTTTCAAACTTGTTTTTATAATATCGTGGAGTTGGCCTGAGAAAGAGGCCTGAGGAGGACATCAGTCTGATTTGGCTCTGCCTCTTGGTTAGAATCACCTTAAGCCATTTAAGATAAATGGGTAGGATTTCTAGGGTAAGGAATTGTGTGAACCTTTCTTGACGGGGACTACTTGGTTTAATTAGGAATTACTTCCCAAGGGCCAGTCTTTAGATTGTGTGTCTTGACACACTTGAAGTCAGGAACCCTGCAGTTACTGTGAGGGTGGGTCTTTTGTAGCCCCTCCTCCAGCTCTTCCCCGCTTCCTCCCTCAAATAAATGGTAGCTTGGTGGTTTTCAGCATTTTTGAGATTTTGGGGGCACTTCTCTGCTATTTTTAACGCCCTAGTGCCCTGATTGCCGGTATGCCTTTGGAATGAGACCTAGACCAAGACTACTCTAGATTAAATGTCTTAAATGTTTCACAATAAGGCCTTTTCCACTTTGTTACTCATTACTCTTCTTGCTTGAGCCAACCCTGTCCCCGCTTTTTTGGGGGTTCATCTCAAAATGTAGATATTTTAAGGTTTTATCAGTGCTCGGTATAAGGGACGCATTCTTACTCTTGGATACAGTTCAGTTATTTAGCTGTTTTAATGTTATTTAACGTTTATTTTGCAACAGTTCCGATCATTTTAAACACTTAAAAAAGAAACATTTTTATTTTATTTTATTTTTTTGACCGTGCCATGTGGCATGTGGGATCTTAGTTCTCCCACCAGGGATCTAACCCACGTGTCCTGCATTGGGAGTGCTGTGCCTTAACCACTGGACCGCCAGGGAATTCCCCCATCTCTTTTTGTACTTAACCAATTGCCTCTTTGCCTCGTTGATGAATTCCAGTTAATCTGACAGATGTCTCCTAATCTGACTAGGTGGGTTGCAGCGGAAGAGGGAGAAGAAAGGAATGTTTATTTGGTATCACATATTCTAAGGTGGGAGGGTGGAGAGTTTTCTTTTTTTTGAGATTTTTATTGGAGTATAGTTCATTTACAATGTTGTGTTAGTTTCAGGTGTACAGCAAAGTGAATCAGTTATACATATATCCATTCTTTTTTAGATTCTTTTTCCACATAGGCCATTATGGAATTGAGTATTGAGTAGAGTTCCCTGTGCTATACAGTAGGTCCTTATTAGTTATCTAGGAGCGTTTTCTGGTTACCAGAATTTCTATGCATCTGAAGGGTAGCTAATTCTTGTTTCTACCTTTATGACAATATGATATAATATGTTGTGTATTTCCCTATCTTGGTGAGCAGAGTTTAAGAAAAACTTCTTGGTTACGTTACTGTGGATGAACAATTTATACTATGTTATATAGCTGGTGTGGAACATAGGCTGAATTTGTACTGACCCCAGAACAAACACTGGAACTTAATTTCTTTAATTAAATCTCTTTTCAGTGTGGTTGGTCTTACAGTAAGGTCAGACTGCCTGGGTTTAGATTCCATCTCAGCAGTGGATTAGCTGAGTGACCTGGAGCAAGTTACTTAACTTCACAGTAAGATGGGGATAATATGATTGTGAAGATTAAAGGACGTAATCGATATAAAGCATTAGCACAGTGTCTGGCACACTGCGCACCACAAATGTTACGTACATGTGTTCTCCTCTTCTGCAGAAAGAGGCATTTGGCAGTGTTCAGCCCTGTGAATGACGGTCGTCACTGTAACTAACCACCGTTCCCACTGTCTCCAGTGTTTTTTGACTTTTTGTTAGTGTTCAGATTCCCTATATAATTTAAATTAACCATTTGTTCTGGAAAACGGGTAGTGTTATATTCTTTTATTATTATTATTTTAAAATAAATTTATTTGTTGACTTTTGGCTGCATTGGATCTTCATTGCTGTGCGCAGGCTTTCTTTAGTTGTGTTGAGCGGGTGCTACTCTTCATTGTGGTGCGCAGGCTTCTCGTTGCGGAGCATGGGCTCTAGGCATGTGGGCTTCAGTAGTTGTGGCATGCAGGCTCAGTAGTTGTGGCTCGCGGGCTCTAGAGCGCAGGCTCAGTAGTTGTGGTGCACGGGCTTAGTTGCTCCACGGGATGTGGGATCTTCCCGGACTAGGGCTCGCACCCGTGTCCTCTGCATTGGCAGGCGGATTCTCAACGACTGCGCCACCAGGGAAGCCCAGTAGTGTTATATTCTAGTGTAATACTTAGAATTCAGCTTTGGCCTCTATGACTGTGAGAAGGTGATCAGAGATTTCCTTATTGCCAGACCCAGCTGCTGCCTCCGTGAAGCTTTCAACCTTTCCTTGAAATTTTTCCCTTAGATTTTGGCGCTACTGCATGTGATGTGTGGGTTCTCCTGCTTTTCTGACTCCTCTTTTATCCTCTCAGTGTCAGTTTCACTGCATTTAATATCCTGTTCTCAGGCTGTGTTTTCTTGGCATATTCTCTCCTTGGCTCTGTCATTTACTCTCATAGTCCTAACAGTAGCCTCTAGAACAGAGCAGACTTCCAGCTGTATTTCAGCCACAGTTAAGTCCCGAGCAGCATGCCTTTGTACCCTAAGCACCTTAAACTCTACTTTTCAGAAACTAAACAAATATCTCCTTTCTTCCCCAACGCACTTAGTCCCCAAATCACCCTGATACTACATGTTGGATACCTCTCGATGTGAAATAATTTCAGAGGCATTTTTTGATATTTTAGTAGTTGCATAAGTGGTAAGTCATGAAGTAACCTTAGCAAAATTAAGGGATTTTCCATGCACAAAACCATTCCTCTGAAGAGGTTAGCTTTTTCCTCTCTGATTTTCTTTTAAAAACTTCTGTGGCGTTAGGAGGTAGTTCTTTTATGTTGGTAGCAGCAGTATATAAGGAAAAAGGCATGTTATTTAAGGAAACCTCAGCATGAGTTGTTTAAAACTTTTCATTATGGAATATATCAAACCTATATAAAAGTAGAGAGAATTGTATAGTGAACCCATATACCTTTACCAGCTAAACACTTATCAAGTCACGGCGTATCTTATTTCATCTACTTATACTAACTCACCCCCTACTTCTGCTTTATTTTGAAGCAAACACCAGACATCCTATCATTTTATCAGTAAATCAGCATGGATCTCTAAGAGAAAAGCATTTAAAAAAAAATCACAATATCATCCCACACAAAAACACTAATAGTGATTTCTTAATAAACATAACTGGTTTGAATGGATGGGGAATTGAGGGAGCATTCCTGTAACAGGCGCTCTCTATTGTCTTTTCAGAGTTTGCTCTATAGCTTTAAATGAAATGATTAAAGGAAAGCCAAACTTCAGCCATAATAAGTTGACCTTTTAGTGAAATGCATGTTATTAATGTATTTAATGAGATGCAGTACAGATTGCAGTGAGCACCATGTTTCATTATAGGTCTAAAATGCAATATCATTGAAGACCTTTAATAGAAACAATGGTTGACATTTTGATATTTCCTATAAGCAAAATCCCCCCAAGAACACAGTATAATGTAATATAAATATAGAGGAAGTGTTGAGATTTTTTACTTGCTTAAGAGTATAAACACAAATTCCACTATTAAGAAGTTACGTTTTGTTTGTGCCCGCCCCCCATCTTCCCACTTCTAGTTCGAGTTCACCCTCTCATCCCTCTGTGGCCCTTCCCCCAGCCCCTCAACTATTTTGACTTGAATAGACTAAAAATTTTAATGCCAATTTGACCACAGCACTAATACACACCTTAAAGAACAACTTTTAAAATTTTGAGTAAGTCATGGCAATCGGAATCTTGATAGATAATGTTTCTGTTTTGTTTTTTAAATTTTATTTATTTTTAAGTAGGCAGTGTATTCACATGGCTCAAAATTCAAAAGATGCTAATGACTCTGCAGAGAAAATCCTCCTTCCCACCCCGTACCCCTGCTACCCAGTCCCCTATCCCATAGGCAACCAATATTGTCAGGGAAGTTCCCCCTTTGTTATTACTTAGTTGCCTTAGGTGACAAATCCATGAACATCTATTTCAGTGTTAGCTCGATTAATGCTTTGTGGGTTCATGACACAGTTCTCACAAATGATCTGTAGAACCCTGGAATATCCGTAATTACTTGGGATAGGTTTAAGTATTGCTTGGGACGAAGGCACTTGCAAGCTTCTCCAAGTGTAGCATTGTGTAAGATTAAGGACTCTTATTACTGTAGACTTCATCTAGCCAGGATGGTGTGAGGAAGATTGATCTTTTTGTTTCAGCTGATGGCTATTATTTTTTTAAATAGCTTTACTCTTCTAATTATAAAATCATGTCATGCTTACTTCAGAAATTCAGAAAATACATAAGAGCATAAAGAAGAAAATAAGGATTACCTGTAATCTTACTACCCAGAGGTAACCAACAGTTGTCATTTTGATGAATATCCTTTCAGACCTTTTTCTGTGTTTACACACACATACACACACACACTTTTTTAAACAAACATGGAATCTTACAAGTATGTACTATTTTGTAAGCTTATTTTTTTCTACTTAACATATTTCATGTCAGTATATTTAGATGTACGTCAGCATTTTCAGTGGCTACAGAATATTCCATTTTATTGATTTACTGCAGTTTATTTAGCCAATCTGTATTGATGGATACTCAGGTTTATTTCAGCCTTTCACTTTTATAAAGCATGCTTTGATAAACACTCTTGTACATACATATTCGAGCATTTTGCCTAAAAGTAGCACTGTCCAGTATAAATATGGTTCAAGTCACATACGAATTTTAAATTTCCTAGTAATCAAATTTTTAGAAAATTGTAAAAAGAAACAGGTAAAATTAATTTTTGTAACATATTTTACTTAATGCAGTATATAAGAAATATTAAAAGTTTAACATATAGTCAATATTTAAATATTAATGAGATATCTTATGTATGTTTTTTCATGTCAAGTCTTTGAAATCCAGAGTGTATTCTACATTTACAGTTCCTCTCGATTTGGGCTAACCACATTTCGAGTCCTCAGTAGCCACATGTGACTAGTGGATACTGAATTGGACAGCACAGACCTACGTTCCTGGAAATTCAGTTGTTGGAACAAAGGGATCGTACTTTTGTTTCTTTTTTAAGGCTTTTGGAAGATACTGCCAAGTTGGCCCTTAGAAGAATTATAACCATTTAATTCTCATCTGTAGCAGTTGTTTTCCTGGACTCCCACCACAGAGTATTATTGATCCTCTTATTTTTCCTAAACTGTAGGTGAGAAATGAAGGCAATCATTTCTTGATAACTTTCTGTTTGATATTTACATAATACCTCTTGACTTAGCTTTGAAATCTATGCTATGTTTGGTCAGCTTTGAAATCTATGCTATGTTTGGTCTGTTTCTTAGAGAATGAGTTCTATGTAGGAAGACTTTTGGTCCCTGTTGAGCTACTACCTAATTTGTCCAACGTGGTTAATTAGGCATTTATACTATGTAGAAAGTAAAGTAGGGTCAACAGAGCAAGTGCTTTTCCAAAGCAACTGAGTGGGGGACCCAGGAGGAGAGTGTCAGATTCTTTCACCCACTCTGAAAAGATGGGCCCTAGATGGCTCGCAGAGCTGTGGAAGCTTGAAAACTACCGCAGCCAATCTCATCAGAACATTTGTTTTATTGTTTTGGGTTTCTTAGGAATTAAGGTTGTCTTCAGGCCTGAAACAATCTTTAATTGTGATGAGTTACATAAGGAAGCAACCCGGACTTGTAGTAGTACTAGTAGTAGGCAGTAGTAGTAGTAGGTAGTACTAGTAGTAAGTAGTAGTCGTCATCATCGTCGTAGTGGTAGTAGTAACATATGTAGTAGGATTGCCCTATCTGCTGGATTCACAGTGAAGTCATACACATCAGTGTATGTTGGAGTCTCTTTATATGGACATTTTATGAACTCACCTTTAACCATATATGCCTGGCCAAAAGAAAAAGAGGGAGAGAGAAACAGCTTAAGTAGTGCCAGTGATTCTGCCTGCCATCTTTTTCAGTGTGCTCATGCCCTGGAGTAAGCATGGGTGGCAGGTGGAATCTGTGGCTGCCGTAGTTATTCTTTGTTCCGGGTACCTCTCCAGTGAGCATCTCGTCAGACAGACTGCGAATCTAGTGGTTACAGTTACAGCCTGCAGTCTTTGTCCAGCACGGTCCCCAAATGTAATCATCTTGTGTTTAATCGACGAAGCGGCTGTAGTGTTTGAGGGGAGAAACTGACCATGTTGAACTTGCACGGAGACTGTGGTGCTGTACTTTCTGGGCAATTTTCGGGATTTTTAAAGCGGTTTTGTGAGAACTTGATTTTTGCTTTATGCTCAGACTTTATAACCTGACCACTGCAAAAAGATGCTACTCTATTATTGTTATTTGTGTCTTAACACTTATTCTTAAATCAATTTATTAAAATTATACATGAATATGATAAATAATACAGAAGCATTCAGGAAGACAACAGTCCTTTGCCTTACTTTCAGTCTCATTTTATTTCGTTTTCCTTTTATAATTTTAAATAATTTGTTTAGATCTCTATTTCTTGATTTCTTTATCCTCTGGTATGAAAGATGAGAATGCTACTGACAGGTTAAGATGAAGACTGAGTAGTGACCATTTCATTTAGCAACATGGTGGCCATCCTCTACCTTGATGAGCAGTTTTGGTAGGGTGGGAGGGATGCAGGCTTGACTGGGATGGGTTTGTGAGAGGACGGGAAAAAGGGATCTGAGGTAGTGAGTATAGCCAACTCTTTCTAGGAATGTTACTTTAGAAGGGAGCAGAGAAATGGGAAGTTAGATGGAGAAGGATGTGGAGTCAAGAGAAGTGTTTTGTTTTTGAGATGGGAGCAATAACAGCATGTTTGTATGTTGGCAAGAATGATGCAGCAGAAGGGAAATTGATGGTGATGGGGGTGGATATCTGTAGCAATGTCCTTGAGGAGGTATGTGAGATGGGACTAGGGCATCCTTAGGGAATGGTGACCTTTGATAGTGGGGACAGTTTAATCGTAGTGACAGGTGGGAAGACAGTATGTGAGTAGACACAGATAGGTAGGAGTCTCTGAAAATTCTCTTTTCATCGTTCTGTTTTCTTTGAAATAGAAACCAAGGTCATAAATTGTGAATGAGGAGTAAGGAAGGAGGTGGTAGAAATTTGGGAGGAAGAGGTATGAGGTAGTCATTCCATTCTTCTTCCACTACGTTTTTACATTCTGCCCTGCAACTGCAACCAAGATTCCCATACTCTATCCATATGTTGACCCTGGGAGTTGAAAACCAGTCAACTGCATTTATAGTGTATTATTATCATGTAAATAAGGGTGTAATACCAGGGCAGGGAGGGACTGGAAAATGACTTTTTCTTTCCTGTGTGTTCAGAGGCCTGTCTGTAGGAGTATGTTCCTAGTTCAGTACAAGTGCCTAGTTCCTAGTTCAAGTAGATTTTTTATAACCCTCCATCAGTTGCTTAAAATCATGCTGTATTTTAGTTTGCTTCAGATTTGTTTTTTTCTTCTTTTTATTTTTTTGTGTTTTTTTTTTCTTTTTTGTTTTTTGCTTCACATTTGAACTGTTTATCTATTATATCATTTTTTTCCTAGGTCTCTAGATATTCTTTTCTTCCCCTGATGGCTCAGTTTTATCATCTCAATCCTTCTTCCCCCAAACTTTAAATCATGCGGTCTCTCCTCTTACATTCTCCCGGTTTGAGTGGGTGGTTCTCTGGGTCTGGCGCACTGGGTCCTCCTGGGACTTCCTTTCCTTGCTCTTCTAGGGTGGAGCTGTGTTCTGGCTCTTCCTGTATCACAGTTTGTCAGTTTGGTGCCAAACATGGATGGGGAGTAAATGATCTGATTTTTTGCAGATTTAAAAATGCTCTGCCTCATTTGTCATTGATATCAACATATTCTTCATGGATTGGGTATAAATTTCTGGGTTGAAAATTACTTTCGCTCAGAACTTGAAAGTACTGCCCTGTATTAGTTTCCTATTGTTTTTTTAAAAATATTTAATTATTTATTTATTTATTTTGGCTGCACTAGGTCTTAGTTGCAGCATGCGGAATCTTTAGTTGTGGCATGCGAACTGTTAGTTGCGGCATGCATGCAGGATCTAGTTCCCCAACCAGGGGTTGAACCCGGGTCGCCTGCATTGGGAGCTTTGGAGTCTTACCCACTGGACCTCCAGGGAAGTCCCAGTTTCCAATTGTTACTACAACAAATTACTACAAACTTGGTGGCTTAAAACAGCAGAACTTTATTGTCTCACAGTTCTGGAGGCTAGAAATCCTAAAATCCAGGTGGTCAGCAGGGCTGTGCTCCTTCCAGAGACTCTGGGGGAGCATCTGTTTCCTTGCTTTTTCCAGCTTCTCGAGGCTGCCTGCATTCCTTGGCTCATGGCTCTTTTCCATCTTCAAAACCAGCAATCCCATCACACCAAGTGTTCCTTTTCTGACTGACCCTGTCGCCTCTCTCTTGTAAGGACTTCCTGTTTACATTGGGCCCACCTGGCTAACTCAGGATCCTCTCCCCATTGCAGAGCCTTAACTTAATCACACCTGTGAAGAAGTCCTTTTGCCTTGTAAAGTAAGGTATTCACAGGTTCTGGGGATTAGAATGGCATGTGGACCTCTTTGGGGACCATTGTTCAGCCTTCCACATGCCCTATTGTCTTCTGTCATGCAGATGTTGTCCAAGGTGGTTGCTGGTTTGAGTCTCATTCCTTTGTAGGTGACTTGTTTTTGTTCTCTGGAAATGTTTGGGATCTTCTGTTTATTCTTGGTTTTCTGAAATTGCCCGAAGCTATGTCTAGGTATGGGTCCTTTATTATTCATTGTGTTGAGTACTTACTGGGCCCTTTTAATCTTAAGATTGTGTGGTCTTTCAGTTTTGGGAAGATCTCTTCTAATATTTCTTTGCTAATTTCCTTCTCTCCATCATCTCTGCTCTCTTTTAGGTATTAAACTGGATTAGTGTTGTTTTTTCTCTGACATGTTCCATCTTTCTGTGATTTTCTGTATCTGTGTTCAGAAAAATTTTGAGTTTAATTTCCTAGTTCTTTTTTTTTTTTTTGTGGTACACGGGCCTCTCACTGTTGTGGCCTCTCGCGTTGCGGAGCACAGGCTCTGGGGACACGCAGGCTCAGCGGCTGTGGCTCATGGACTCAGCCGCTCCGTGGCATGTGGGATCTTCCTGGACCCGGGCACGAACCCGTGTCTCCTGCATCAGCAGGCGGACTCTCAACCACTGCGCCACCAGGGAAGCCCGCAATCATATTTTTAATCTCTAAAAGATCTTTTGTTTTCTGAGTGTTCCTTTTCTATATAATTAATATACTTAGAGTATATTATGTACATTTAAAGTTCTTTTGCTTTTGTTTTATATTCACTTTAGTTCTTAGAAGTATCCCTATCTCCACCAGCTTTTGTTTACTCTGGACTTTTTTCCTCTCTTTTACATTTTTATCCAAGTTTAAACATGTATACAGTTTTTTTTTTTTTTTTTTTTGCGTTACGCGGGCCTCTCACTGTTGTGGCCTTTCCCGTTGCGGAGCACAGGCTCCGGATGTGCAGGCTCAGCGGCCATGGCTCACGGGCCCAGCCGCTCTGCGGCATGTGGGATCTTCCCGGACCGGGGCACGAACCCGTATCCCCTGCATCGGTAGGTGGACTCTCAACCACTGCGCCACCAGGGAAGCACACATGTATACAATTTAAAGAGTCAAATAATTCTACAGAGCTTGTTATGAAAACTAGTGTATGCTGACTGTACACTCCACTACCTTGCCATACATAACCCACTCTCCTAAAGCAACAATTATATTTTAAATTATTACTATTATTTTTTGAATTCATGAATTTATCTCTGTATCTCTAAGTGACATGTTTCATTTCTACTATATTTTTCAGTTTTAGGCATTATTTATTGACTCCTCATTATGAAAATGAGGATTTAGCCCTTGTTCCTGCTACACTCATGCACACTTTCTGTCCCTTCCTGGTTATATTGTAATTTGGTTAGATCAGTAGTCAGTGTTTACATTATTATGTCTGTGTAAACACTGTTCACAGCTCAGCCGGGTAATATATATGCCATGATTATTTTTCCTTTCTCACACATCGTTTTGTTTTCTAGAGTTAATAACTGTTACTTTTTTGTTTATTTTGTTTTCTATGCTGTAATTCAAGCCTGAACTTTTCTCTAGTTGTCTAAATCTCCCCTCAAGATAATCAGTTGCATCAGCTCTTCTGCCAGCTTACCTTCCTAAAGAAGTCTCTCCCAGAACCTTTTTTTTATTATTTTTTTTTTTTTTGTGCGTGTGATACGCGGGCCTCTCACTGTTGTGGCCTTTCCCGTTGCAGAGCACAGGCTCTGGATGTGCAGGCTCAGCGGCCACGGCTCACGGGCCCAGCCGCTCCGTGACATGTGGGATCCTCCCGGACCAGTGCATGAACCCGTGTCCCCTGCATCAGCAGGCGGACTCTCAACCACTGCGCCACCAGGGAAGCCCCCAGAACCTTTTTTTTAGAAAAATTATTTATTTATTTATGACTGCGTTGGGTCTTCGTTGCTGCGCGTGAGCTTTCTCTAGTTGTGGCAAGCGGGGGCTACTCTTCGTTGTGGTGCACGGGCTTCTCATGGCGGTGGCTTCTCTTGTTGCGGAGCACGGGCTCTAGGCGCGTGGGCTTCAGTAGTTGTGGCACACAGGCTCAGTACTTGTGGCTCGTGGGCTCTAGAGCGCAGGCTTCAGTAGTTGTGGCGCACAGGCTTAGTTGCTCCGCGGCATGTGGGATCTTCCCGGACCAGGGCTTGAACCTGTGTCCCCTGCATTGGCAGGTGGATTCTTAACCACTGTGCCACCAGGGAAGCCCCGTCTCCCAGAACCTTTTGGCCTGCTCTAATCTGGACTGTTACCCTTCTCTGGTGCCCGGCCGTCATGCTGGGATCTCCCTGCACCACCATCCTAGGGATTACCTTCACTTCCCACTTGTGTGGATCTCCTTGTCAGGATCTTTCTTGGCTTATTCCCTTATTTTGGTGAAGCACACCCTCTGATAGCTTGCTGAGGAAGGATGCATGAGAGGGAAACTTTTTTAGATCTTGATTGTCTGAAAGTACCTTTACTCTATCATCACAATTGATTGACTCGCCGACTGTGTATAAAAGTCTACAGAATATTCCTTTGCTTTCCACCTTCTGAAGTTGCTGTTGGTGAGTCAGAAGCCATTCTGATCCCTGATCTTAATGTTTTTTCCTCCCTGTTTTGAATTCTTTGTCCAAAGAATTCTGGAATTTCATGATGCTGCACCTTGTTGTGGATGTGTTTCATCATTGTGCAGAGTGTCTGCAGGCCTTTTCAGGCTGGAGACTCGTATCTTTTCAGTCCTCGGAAATTTTCTTGAAATTATTTTGTTAGTGATTTTTCTACCCTCTCTTTTCTCTTCTTTTTCTGCAAGGCCTATCATTTGGTGTTAGACTTTTCGTCTGATTTTCTTCTTTTTTTTTCTCTTCAGTTTTCCAGTTCTTTCTGTCTTTTTTTTCTTTTCTCTCCCCCCCCCACCACTTCCTAAGACATTTCCTCAGCTTTATTTTCTCCTCTGTTGAGTATTTTTATTTCTTGTCATACATTTTATTTCTCTGGGGATATACCTGGTGTATATATGTATGTATAGTCTTAAGAGTTCTTCCTGAGTAGTGTGTTTCCTCCAAGCTGCTTTCTTTTCTTTTGTTTTAACCTGGGTGTAATATGTTAGATTCTTTCTTCAAATATTTGGTGATCTCTTGTCCACTGTTGACTTTCAAGAGTGGGGTACTCAGAAGCTGATTAGCAGCTTTCTTTGTCTGTGGTTTCCATTGTAGAGTGCTCTATCTGGGCCATGTGGGGAAACCCGCATGTCAGTATTTTTAGATCTTTGTTCTTTATGGGATCTTAGTTGCTAGAGAACTTCTAATCTCCTGCCTGGCTGCCAGCATTGTAGGAGGTGGGTAGGCTGGGGGTCTCAGCATTCAGTCTGTGAACTTCTGCTTATTCCCCGTTTCGAGAACTATGCCCTTGCCTCAACTGTGTCTGGTGTCCCCCTGTCCAGAGACCCTATGTTTAACTCTCTTCAAGGGATAAACCTCTAAACATCTGCCTGAGTAAAGAGGTGTGTTGACTGTTTGTAGCCCTACCTTCCTCTCCTCTCCTAGAGGTGCCTGGCACTGCTAGTTCTTGAAGCTTCTGGGGTTGTATTTGCGGACCGTGAGGGGATTGCTTCTTTTTCTTCACTGCCAGCACCAAGGTCAACTAGCTCAGGTTTGCTAAGTCAGTTATTTGTCCATCTGCTTAAAAAAAAAAAAAAACCGGTTTATTGAGCTATAATTGACATACAGTAACCTGCATATAGGTCCCATTTCTGTAACCCTAACCCTGTAAACAGCATCCCTGGAAAGAGTTGTCTGTACTCACTGTCTTGAATCCCTTTCTCTTGTTCTCTCGTGAACGCATTCCAGTCAAGCCTGTATCCCTCTTGCTCCACCAAAACTGCTCCTCAGGGTCACAGATGACCACCATGTTGCTGAGTTAAATGGTCAGTTCTCAGTCCTCATCTTACTTCACCTGTCAGCAGCATCTGTACAATTTGACCTCTGTGTACACACGTGAAACCATCACCACAGTCAAGATGACGAACATATTCCTCATCCCCAGAAGTTCCTCAGCCTCTTTGTAATCTCTGTCTCTGTCCCTCCCCATTCCTCGGCAACCACTAATCTACTCTCTGTCACTGTAGATTAGTTTGCATTTTCTAGAGTTTTATATAAATGGAATCATGCAGTTTGTACTCTTCTCGTCTGTCTTTCACTCAGTGTAATTATTTTGAGATTCAGCCATGTTTTTGCCTATATCAGCAGTTCATTGCTGAGTAGTAGTAGTAGTAGTAGTATATGGATATAGCACATTTGCTTTGTTTTGTTTCTGGTTTTTAGCTGTTATGGATAAAGCTGCCGTGAACATTTGTGTGCATGCTTTTCTATGGACATATACTTCATGCCTCCTGAAGAACTAAGAACGGAATGGCTGGGTCACATGGTAAATATGTTTAGTTTTCATAGAAACTGCCAAGCTGTTTTCTAAAGTGGTTATACCATTTTATAATCCTCCCAGCAGTGTATAAAAGTTCCACTTGCTTCACATCCTTATTAACACTTGGCATGGTCAGTCTTTTTAATTTCAGACATTCTAATAACCGTGTAGTCATTGGCTTTTTAGCTTGCAAAACTTGGTTTCTGTCATCTCTCTTATCCAGGTATACCTCAGAGATATTGCAGGTTCATTTCCAAACCACTGCAATAAAGCGAATATCTCAATAAAATGACTCACATGACTGTTTTTGTTTCCCAGTGCATATAAAAGTTATGGCTGCACTATACTATTAAGTGTATAATAGCAATAGCATTATGTCTAAAAAAAATCTGCATACCTTAATTAAAAAATGCTTTAGTGCTACAAAATGCTAACTGTCATCTGAGCCTTCAGTGAGTTGTAATCTTTTGGCCGGTGGAGGGTCTTGCCTTGATGTTGATGGCTGCTGGCTGACTGCGGGGAGGCAGCGGGGTGGTGGGGGTGTTGGGGGCGTGGGGGGTGGTGTTTGCTGGAGGCGGGGGGCGGTGAAGTTTGCCGCAGTGATTGTTCCTTTCATGAATGATTTCTCTGTCGCAGGTGATGCTGTTTGATAGTGTTTTACTCACAGTAGAACCTTTTTCAAAATTGGAGTCAGTCGTCTCAAACCCTCCCACTGCTTTATCAGCTAAGTTCATGTAATGTTCTAAATCCTTTGTTGTCATTTCAACAATCAGTTTTGAGTTCACCGTCTTATATGGGCATGGTTTGTGGCACCCCGAGATAGTCACAACTGTAACATCAGACATCACTGATCACAGATCACCGAAACAGATATGATAATAATGGAAACGTTTGAAATATTGTGAGACTAACTAAACTGTGACACAGAGACATGAAGTGAGCAAATGCGCTGGGAAATGGTGCCTATAGACTCGCTCGATACAGCGTTGCCAGAAACCTTCAATCTGTAAAACACAGGGTATCTGCGAAGTGCGATGAAACAAGGTATGCTTGTACTTTGTCCTTCCTTTGTGGGTTTATTCCTTTTAAATTTATTTTAGCTAGTGGAATAAAATAGAGAGTTCAGAAATATATTCTCACAAATATAGGCAATTGGCTTTTCACAAAGGTGCAGAGGTAGTGGAGAAAGATAGTCTTTTCAACAAATGGTGCTAGTACAATAGTACATTCATTTGCAAAAAAAGTGAACTTCAACTTACAGCTCATACTTCATACAAAAATTAACAAAATACTTCATCAACTTGAATGTTAAGCATAAAACTATAAAGTGTTTTGAAGAACACATGGGAGAAAAATCTCCATGACCTTTGGTTAGAGAGAGTTCTTAGATCATCAAAAGCATAATCCTTAAAAGAACAAACTGATGATTGGACTAAATCAGAAGGAAATCTTTTGCTCTGTGAAAGACGCATTAACAGAATGAAAAGAAGAGCTACAGACTGAAAGAAAATATTTGCAAATCACTCATCTGACAAAGGATTTGTGTCCAGGATATATGAAGAACTCTTAAAACCCAACAATAAAAAATACCCTTTAAAAAAAAAGGGCAAAATACTTGAACAGAAACTTTACCAAGGAAGATATATGATGACAAATAAGCACATGAAAAGATGTTTATTTAACATAATCATTAGTGTTGATGGAAATGCAAATTAAAACCACAAGGAGATGCCCCTATATACCTATTAGAATGACCAAAAACAAACACCTGACAACATCAAGTGTCAGCAAGGGTGCAGAGCAACTGGAGCTTCCATGCATTGTTGGTGGGAATGCAAAATGGTATAGCCACTGTGGAAGAAAGCTAGTTTTTTTATAAAGTTAAACGTATATTTACGAGATGATCCAGCAGTCCTACTTTTAGATATTTTCCCTAGAGAAATGAAAACATATGTCCGCACAAAGACTTGTATGTGTGTGTTTATAGCAGCATTAATCATAATCACCAAAAACTGGAAACAGCTCAAATGTCCTTCAGTAGACAAACAGATAAATTGTGGTACATTACTCAGCAATAAAAAGGAGCAAAATATTGATAAATGCAGAATCACTGATGAATCTCAAAGGTATTATGCTAGTGAAAGATGCCAGTCTCAAAATATTATATGTATACTTTAACATTCCATTTATATGACATTTTGGAAAAAGTAAAACTAAAGGGATGGAGAATAGATCAGTGGCTGGCAGAGGTTAGGGGTGGGGGAAGGGTTTGACTACAAAGGGGCAGCCCTGCTTTCTTCTTTGTTTCCTGTAAGTTTCTATTTTCCTCTTCGGTAGACTCATTTCCTTGGAGTGTTTCATCCCTAAATTTTGTCCGCTGGCTTGCCTCTGAACCCTTCCGCTTGGCTTGATTGTGAACATTTTGCTTAGATTGAGGGAGGGGTGTAAATAGTTATGTGGTTATTCCCACATAACTCTGGGAATATTTCTTATGGTAATGGGTACATGATACAGTACTTCTAGGGATGGAGGAATGGGCTACATCAACCTATAGTGTCATTTTTGCTTGAAAAATATATCTCTGGTACTAAAACCTTACCCAGAAGAGAATAATAGATTATGCAGAGCTTCTAGATTTTGATGTGGGTTAGAACTGAAAAATGAGATGTCTTTAAACTCCTTTTCCTTCTCTCTTTGATAAGTGATATAATGTGGTTTGGACACTCAGAGATTCCTGAGATTCCAGGTTCTGGTTGATGATTTACTGCAAAATTGCTTATAAATTGAAGTAGAAAATGTTTTGCAGACCTGGCAGCTTTCTGGCTTCACACCCATTTGTCACCCAGCATTTCCCTTTGTGTATAGAACAAGAATTAATTAGACTGCACTGCAGGAAAAGTTTATGGCTATAATTTATATAGGATGAATTTCTTTTTAAAGAGACAGCACTGTTTTGTTATACCTATATACATATAAGTGTGTGTATATATAAAGGGTTTTTTTTTCATTAAAGCAGTGTCTGTGAGCTTCTGGAGTGAACAGTCATTTTTCTGCTTAATGCTAGATGTTGGTGGAATAGACGCTTTTATGGTGATTGCTTTCTGATTAAACTGTTGAGGTTTTTGTTTCTTGTTTTTAAATTCATTGTGTACTAGTGAGCAGGCCTCAGTTTTAGGTTTACATTTTACACATTGGTCAGACTTGTCTGGTTTCCAGAGCTTTGTATTCTTTTGGTCTCTTTGAAGACTTAGGATTGTGTCTTTTTTTTAGGGTCTTGCTCATTCAATTAATGTTTTCATAATCAATGCAAGTCAGAACTTGCAATTTGTTCCTGATTTGCACATTAAAGAGCTCCATTAATTAAGAATCTTGGTGTTTGGCATGTTCCTGCAGGATCTGTGCCTTATTTACATGGTAAGAGTGCAAGATGCAAGTTTCTCCGTTGTAGTGGCAATTGCAGTTAATCCTGCTTTTTCTTTCTTTCTTCTTCTTCTTTTTTTTCGGCTTGTGAATGACAATTAATTCACAACTCATTGAAACTACTTAGGGATACATTGTACCAAAGTAGGAAAGAGGGATCCAAATGTAGGGGGCCACAGGAAGAGCAGAAAGTAAATCCTTTGTTTAAAGGGGAAAAAACCTCTGAAAGACATAGAGAATTTATGTGTTTGGTTTTTGTTGGTTGTTTCACTTGGCTAAATGTAGGAGGCCTAATTCTGTTTACTCTGAATTTGCAGATTTTTTTTTCTCTTGGTAATAGTAGTTGTACTGATAAATGAGGTTGCCTTTCATAATCCAAATAACCCCAGACATCTAGAAGAACATACCCCTGTGCTTATGTCAAGTATGCTGTTTCATAATATTCCTTTTGTGAGTTTCTTTTTCATGAAATGACTTTCCAAAGTGTTTGGGTTGTTACCATTTCTTTTGGACGCCTTGGTCAAAGCTGGAGGTGGTCTCCATCTTGATATATTAGATGGTATAAAAGCAGTTGGAAATGTGAAATCAGATCACTGGTTTAGCAGGTTCCTGCTTTCCAGTTTCAACCATGGCTAATGCTTACCTACTTATAATGTATTTTCCCAACAGTAGCTAGTCCATCTTTAAAAATACCATGAGAAGCTGCAAAGCATTTTTCGAAAGAGTGGAGACCTTTTTTCCCCTGATATTTATGAAACTTGCTAGGGCTTTTATGGGACTTAATTTAATTTGTCCTTATACTCTTCCATTACAATATATATGTAAAATCTTTACATATATCTTTATATATAAAGGTATATATAAAATCTTCACGGTAAAAAAAATACATAAACAGTAGAGATGTATGTGAAAGTTCTTCCACTTTCCCAAATTCCCATACCTCCTTCTCAGAGAAAACAATGGAAGTGTATTCTTCCAGATATTTTAATATATTTAATATATATTTTCTTCCACTATATATATTTTTCCATTAAGCTTTTTTTTTTTTTTTTTTTTTTTGGTGCGGTACGCGGGCCTCTCACTGTTGTGGCCTCTCCCATTGTGGAGCACAGGCTCCGGAAACGCAGGCTCAGCGGCCACGGCTCATGGGCCCAGCCACTCCACGGCATGTGGGATCTTCCCGGACCGGGGCACGAACCTGTGTCCCTTGCATTGACAGGCGGACTCTCAACCACTGCGCCACCAGGGAAGCCCTCCATTAAGCTTTAATGGAAGTTTGACAAGGAGAGGAGATTGGGAGGTGTGGGGAATAAAAGCAAAGGCTATTATTATGTTAGTTATAAATTATCTTAGAGAAAGTCAGTATGTCATGATACCTTTAGACAATTCTCTCTTGATTATTATAATTATTAAATTTATTACCTGTCCCCAAATAAATTTGCCCATATTACTTGCTTTGAAAGTTTGTTGTGCTTGGACTACACTTTCGTTTGAGTTCTTTGGTAATTTTTCATTTGCTCTCATGTAATATTGATTGTTTTGCTTGGTGTTTAGTCTCAAATCTCCCAGATTCTGTTTTTCTTGAGGCAGTTGAATAAATTTGCTTCTGTATAAGTCCAAAATGCTACTATTTTGAGAAGAGTTTTTACTAGCTATTCATATTGTTTCATGCAAGGAAAATTTTTATAGGTAGAGGGGCTGTTCAGATAATCTTAAAGATTCTTTCGTCCTTAAGATGGCACATAATCTATGCTACGTGAATGTCAGCAGTGGTGGGGGTTTGGAAGAGGGCAGAGACAAATGTGCTAACTCGAGTGATTAGAAAGCATTTCCCGTGTCCTCAGTAAGGCTCATGCGGTAGAAGAACACGAGGGAAAAGAACTCAGAAGTGACCTTTTGAGAATCGGGTTGGTTAATTTACTTCTATCTTGGTATTTTATTGAGCAAGTACAATGCAGGATGCCACTATCCTCTAAAAATAATAAAAATAGCTCCCATTTGTTAGTTGGCACTACTCCCCATGCACTGTATTAAGTTTTTACGAGTGTCTCATTTAGTTCTCATGGCAGCCTGTGAAATAGGGGCTGGCTGATAACTATGTTGTACAGAAGAGGAAATCAAGTCTTAGGTTAAGTAACCTGGTTAAGGCCACACAGTTAGAGGCAAGGCCAGTATGACGTCTGCTTTGCTTCAGAACCACTGCTCTAGACCATCACTATGCACATAGTCTGAACTACTCTAATCTGTGTTTTTTTTTTTTTAATCTTCCCTTTAAAGAAAGTATGAGGGAATAAAGAAATGGAATAAATGCCAAAGCTTAAAGGAATGAAGGCAGGAGAGAGATGGAGATGAATTTGTTGTAAAACAGAAGGCTTAGAGTGTGAATCGTAAATGCATCCTTCAGTTTTTCTAAAGATCATTCCTTCGTACTGCTTTTTCAGTAAGAGAGCTAGAAGGGCCCTTGGGGGATCAGATGATCTAGTCCCTCCCCTAGGCAGGCAAGACTTTTTTTAAGTGATAAAGAAAAAGATAAAAATGTGTTTTTCTTATTATAAATGTGCTACATATTCATTATATAAAATTTAGAAAATGGCCAAGGGAAAGTAAGGAAATAATCTTCCTCAATCTCAGCAGCTGGAGTTATGTACTTTTAATATTTTGGTATATGGTATAAATATTTTCTGGTTTTCTTTCCCTCTGTGGGTGTGTAGTTAGAACAAAAATGGAACCATATTCTATATTCTGTTTTGCAGTGTGCTTTTTTCTACTTAACAGAGATCATGAATATTTTTCCATGTCATTAAATATTGTTCTACAGCATTATTTTTAATGGCAGCAGAGACTTTCCATCATATGGGTAGTTTAACTAGTTCTTTATTGTTGGACATTTGGATTGTTTCCAGTTTTTCATTTTTATAAATAATGCAGTAAACATTATTGTTACTAAATCTTTACTCACATCTGTGATAACTTTGTTTCATAAAATAAATTTCTAGGTGTGGAATTAGTATGTGTTCTAAGGATATGCACAATTTTAAGGCATTTGATCTGTATGGCCAAGTCGCCCTCCAGAAAAGCTGGATCAGTTTACATTTTCATCTTCTTTATATGAATGTCAGTTTCCCTTATCCTTGTCAACCCTGGATATTATAATTTTGTTTCATCTTTGTCACTTTGATAGGTGGAAAATGGTTTCTGCTTCTTTTAATTTGCATTTTTTAAAAATTTACATTCCCCAGTGTTTAACGAGGGTAAACATTTTTTCCTTACATTTATTGGTCTTTCATATTTCTTTTGTGACCATACAGGGAAAATTTTAAATTAGTTCTAGGGATGGGTGATCTTCTTGTCAATCAAATGTATGGCTACTTCTAATTTCTCCTGCTTTTATTTTAATCTGTCTTTTTGTTTGATTATTCTGTTGACAGGAAAAATTATATCTACTTCAGAAGACCTCTCTGTGTACTTGAATATATTTATTTAATCTTAATCAGCTTTTTAAAAAAATTATTAAAGTGAAGTTTGTAGTAAAAAAAAATTCTTTTTCAAACAGTACTAATTATCCCCCTCCCCCTGACCTAATCCTGAAATATGTAACATGGATGGTGAAAGTCCTCTTTTTCCTTTCTATTAATAGTGCTCTTCAGAGAGAACTCTCTCTAGCAGTTTGGTGTATATTCTTCTAGGTATTTATGTCAATTTAACCTTTTTTTAAACTGTAAATGAGATCATAAGGATACGTTGAACTAAAACCATCTTCCCACGTTAATAAATATGTCTTACCTGTTATTTTTTTTTTAGGGAAAGATTTTTTAAAAATTTATTTATTTAGTTTTGGCTGTGTTGGGTCTTTGTTTCGTGCGAGGGCTTTCTCTAGTTGCGGCAAGCGGGGGCCACTCTTCATCGCGGTGCGGGGGCCTTTCACTATCACGGTCTCTCTTGTTGCGGAGCACAGGCTCCTGACGCGCAGGCTCAGTAGTTGTGGCTCACGGGCCCAGTTGCTCTGTGGCATGTGGGATCTTCCCAGACCAGGGCCCGAACCCACGTCCCCCGCATTGGCAGGCAGATTCTCAACCACTACGCCACCAGGGAAGCCCACCTGTTCTTTCTTTAAAAAAAAAAATATGCTATCTTTGTTTTCATTTTTTTTCCTGAAGTATTTTAAAGTACTCATCATCATGTCATTTTGCCTCTAAATACTTCTATAAATAGCTCTAAAAAGTAAGAGTGTTTCCTATGTAACACGGTCATCTCCTCTAACCAAATCAATACTTCCTAACAGTCCTAAGTAATATGTCCACTCCATACTCAGATTACTTCAGTTATCCCCCAAAGTATTTATGGTTTAGTGTATTCAGACCAAATTCTGTTTATACTTATCCTTTTCAACAGCTGCCCAGAAAGTTATTTGGCTAAATACCTTATAAATGGGCACTTAAGATGTTTGCTGTTTTTACCTATTATAAATAATGCTAAAAATTAATGTTTTTGTAGCCACCTCTTTGCTTTCTTATCTGATTATTTCTCTAGAATTAATTTCTAGAAGTGGAGTAGTAGGGTCAGGAGGCATGCGTTTGTAAAACTTTGATACTTTTTGCCAGATTGCTTTCAGGATCCGTTGAGCTAATTAACTCTTATCAGTTGTGTATGGAGAGTGCCCCTTCACATTCTTGCCAGCATCAAGCACTATCAGAAAAGTATCACATTGCTTTAATTTTTTTTTTTTTTAAGTAAGGCTAAGCATCTTTTTTTGGATGTATTTGGCCATTTGAATTTTGGAGACTATTAATCCATTTCTTAACATTTTCTTTTTCGGGTTAAGCAAATATTCTTTTATCTTGTCTTACAGGACCATCCGTATGATTTGGGCTTTCTTTAATTTCTCCACTTTGTTTTTTCAAGTGTGAGGACCAAATTTAGATATAGCATTTTAACAGAAACTCACTACTGTTTTTGTTTGTTTGTTTTTTAAATTATTTATTTATTTGGCTGTGCTGGGTCTTAGTTGCAGCATGCGGGATCTAGTTCCCTGACCAGGGATCGAACCCGGGCCCCCTGCATTGGGAGCATGGAGTCTTAACCACTGGACCACCAGGGAAGTCCCCTCACTAGTGCTTTTTATTGTGTCATGGTATTGAGGAGGGCAGTTTTGTCATTTTTTTGGAATTGAAAATTTCATTTCGTTTTCCAGGTAGTTTTGATACATATCCCATAAAGGTACATTGATCTAGAAAATGAAAAACGTGCAGTTTTTTTTTAAAGCTTGTAGTAGTGTTTCATTTTCTTCATCTGTATAACGGTGATATAATAATAGTATGTACCTGAAAGGATTGTTGTGAGGATTTAAATGAGTTACTACATGAAAAGTGCTCAGGCTAGTGTCTGGTACTTAGTAGGTCCTTGATAAGTGTTAGCTATTAATCTTAATAGTGGTAATAGTTTTTTTCTTAGGCTATAGCTCTGTGGCCACAGTATTTGTTTCCCTCTTCTTAAAGGGGTTATATAAATAAATACTGGTACTATACTTACAGTTAGTTCTTTGGAGATTTGAAATGCACACACAAAAAGCACATGCCAGGAAGAATATTAGGATGTCATTTTTATTCAGTTATTCATTCAACAGTGTGGAGTCTGCCGTTTGCCAACACCCAGTATACCAAGGTGAGCGGTTCAGTCCCTGCCTCAGGATGCTCACAGCAAGGTGTGGAGATAGGTAAACCACTTTTTAAGCATCATTTAAATGTTTTTACATGAAAGCAGCATCTCAACGTGTTTCATTTTTGGGTTGATGAATAAGCAGTGCTTACCTTCGCTAATATTAAAAGGAACGCAAATAAAATAATCTTTTATTTTCTGAGCCTCAGTTTATCCAAGTGGCGATAATGACTTTTCATGAGAATGCATTGTAACATGCCTAACAAAAATTGTTAATTATTTTCATGTTTGTAAGTTCTTAAATCTGATACAGTGGTTTTGAGACTCTTAGGAGTAGCCTATACATCTTATAGTTGGCGTGTTCAAATAAGGAAAAAGTTAAGCTTGATTACCTTGCTTCTGTTAACAAAAGGTCAGTTTGTTGAGGATACACAGTTGTTGAAGGTAGCAGATAGGGAGTCCACATTTTGTTTGCTTGTCAGCATTTAGATTTGGAAATGATAGTGTAGTTAGATGTTCTGTCATGTGACTTGGGCATCAATTCTCTGGAACTGAAATATTTGTAGAGTACTTTTTATGGCCCAAGTGATGTGTTGGCTGCTAGAGTGGCAGGACAAGGTCTGTGTCTCAAGCTGCTTACAACATGCACAGTACAATATGTGTTGTAGCAATGCTGTGAAGGATACTGAGAGAGGAAGGATTAACTGCATGGGAACCCCCATTTCCAGACCCATACTGTATAGAGAATTTGGGCACTTGGTTCGGGACAGTTCACTACCTGTTTATTTAAAGGCTTTTTAATATGAAAGGATCAGACTATTTTATATGAATCAGAAGGTTATTTGGATTGTGGTTTTAATTTTATTTTTAACAAGTTCCCTTCAGAGTTTAAACTTTATAGCATTTTAAATTGTAAGAGTAATATGTGCTTATAAAATATTCAAACAGTTCAAAAGTATATCAAATAAAAATGAAAGTATCTCCACTCTCCCAGGGTAACTCCTATATTAGACAGTTTAAGCAATTACTGTGGTAAATAAACTTGGATTTTAAGTACCTCAGTGCTCTGAGCATTTACCCTTTCTGTTTAAAGGGGAAAAATAAATTTCCCTTTTCAGGTAAGTACTCTGGAACAATGGAGGTTGTCTAGGAACTGTGAAACGGAAGGTAGCTAGTGGATTTCGGAAAGTACATTGATCAGTTAGATTGCTGTGTCCTGTAGGGCTTTTTAAGGATTTATTGACACACTTCATCAAGGTATTTGAGAGAGTATTCAGGGAAACCTAAGAAATTCTGCACTTCTTTTCCCTTCCTTACACATTCATACCTGGTCAGAAATTACAGCTTGAGGGGGATGTCCCTCCACAGAACTCAAATGCACACTATCTATCATGTTACTTAGTGCGACAGTAATGTAAAATGGGAAGGATTTTTCCTTTTGGTTTCTTTCTGTGAGGGGGCTCACCCAACATATTTTATCTTATGTCTCTTCACCTCTCCCTTATTTCAACTTCCACTTACTCCCCAATTCCCTACATCATTCTCTTAAGAGAAAAAATAAGTTTTGTCCACTGAGTCCTCTTTCTTACTTGATTTAATATGTCTTAGGCTGAATGTTTCTCACAAAAATACTTTGCATTCAGAATTAGCCCATCAAATCATTTCCTCATAGACCCCTGCACAGACTGCATGCCTTCTACCATGGGGCTCCCTGAGGTCGGAAAACCCAAGTCTGCTTTTGGATTAGTTGTCATGATTTTAGAATATAAGTCCCCACACTCTGCTTTGGAAAAGTTATCCTGGTGGTGATTTTGTACCATTAAAAAAAAAGATCCTACTTTTGGTTCACAGAACCAACCAACAGAGTGGGACAGAACTACTTCTACTGTTCCAGTCGAAATATGGTCCTCCTAAGAGTACATCTGTTTCTCTAATAAATCGGGGGGTTATATACATGCCCACACCTGTGTATGTGTATACCTACATGGATATATAAAAATTCTAGTTGCACCCACACTGGAAATGATAGCGACTCATCCACACAGTGGGTGTTAAGGAATTTGTAACCTGCAGTGCTCTTTCTTACTGGTAACGCCATCCTGCTTGGGGAATATAGAACAAGCCCAAACAGTAATACTGACAGAATTCGGAATTATGATACAGTGCAGCCTTCACGTAATTCTTTGTTGAAGAAGTTAGGGCCTAAATGTTAAGGCTTATTGTTATTCCGAGTTGATAATCTCTGCCTTGCTTTAATAATTTTTCCTCATGCCTGGGTAGCCCGCGAGTTGCACAATAATCACTCACACAGCTTTGTAATCAATGCCCAAAGTAATAGGATTCCTCTGGCCACCGGCAATTAATAAATTTGTGTCTTTTTTAAAACACTAGCAAGTCGGGCCTGAAATACGACTGACTGGCTCTCCTCATTTGCATATTTATTGCAGTGGAAAAATTCTTACCAGATGATTGATGCTGAGCCTGCCTCTTGAATTCCAAGCAGCACATTATTATGAAATGAAAAATGCCGGCCATACAGTTGATTAAAGTTGAAGACAGTGGAATCGGTGTTTTTTAAGATTGTGGGAGAATTAAAGGCATATTTTAATGGATGTTGACAAGAAGTGAACTAACAAAAGCAAAGCAAAGGATTTGCTTGAAAAGATTTAATCAAACGTCTTTCTTGGGGGATTAATTGCCGGGGATGACTGCTGCAAGTGGCAGGCTTGTATGGATTTGAATGAAAAGTATTGTTCTCAGGCCAGTATATCGTGTGTCCTTTTGACCTATAGTTTAGCTGCAGTCCTAGAGTTACTTTAGAAGGAGGAAAGAAAAAAAAAATGCTCTTGCGATCTGTATATTCTACCTCAATGTATATATCTGGGGTAGTAGGAATGTGGGAGTTTATATTACTTGCACATACATAATTGTATGCTTGCATATTTACTTAAAAAATAATGGTGTGGATATTTAAAAACTGATAAGGTGAGCTTTATTTTACTTTATACATTTGCTCTTCCCGTTGCCCTCCATCCCCTTGCCAGAAGTTTTACTTATTGGCTTATAATCTAATTAATGAACTGTGTGCCCATGTCCACACTTATTCTCTGCCTACAGTTTTGTTTACATCGAACAGCCTAGATGAATCAGGGAAAAAAATAAAGCTGTTAAGTGAAAATGGTTTTTAGATTGGTGACATTTTATATATAGAATGCTTGCATATGGGTAGTGTGTAAATGAATACTTAATATAGGAATGTATGAATATACTAGTTCAGTCCTATTGCTGTAGATAAGAACAGGCAGAGCTAGAGATTTTCACCATGTGAAAGACGCTGATTTTGTGATAGTAATGTACTTTCTCTTTCTACAGCATTAAAAAAATTGGCAGAATACCTTAATATATAAAAGCATTTGCTATTTTTCACCTTAATTCTGTAAGATAAGCAGGCAAAGGATTATCTACATTTTATAGATGAGACCATTGGGACTTGAAGAGATTAAATTGGTCCACTCAGTGGAAAATGACTAGTTGGTGATAGTGTCAGTTAGGATACAGGGCTCCTGACCCTTAGTAAAGTACTCTTTCTTTTTATTCTCTACTTGGGAAATTATTCCTAAAGCCAGTGCCCAGGTGCTTGGGTTGAATCTTGGTAATAAGGTGAGGCATAGGTCCTTCTTAATCTCCTCTTAAGGGAAAAGCCTCTGGAAATGGACCATGTAAGACAAAATAAGCATATATGTCCTTGACGGTCGCCATTTGTTTTGTGGCCAGGTGCCCTAACTTCTTCAACAAAGAACTACGTGAAGGCTCCACTGTATCATAATTCCGAATTCTGTCAGTATTACTGTTTGGGCTTGTTCGTTTGAACAAGAAGAAAGTATCTGCAGCTTTTGTTAATTTTTAACTCTGACGCTAATTGGGAGAAAAGCTAGAGGTGAACTAGAAACTGTTGATTCCATTCCCTTTCACATTCATAGGGTTGAACAAATAGAATTCAGCCCTATATGAATGCTAAAGAGAGTTGCTTGTTTTGGTTTGGTTTTTGGCTGCGAAGAATTCACTATTGGATTTGAGCCTCTGGGAGAGAGTCTTTCCTCATCCTCGTCAGCTGTGGCTTCCAGGAGGCCTACTGCGACCAGCAGAGGATTGCTCATCGTCTCTTCAGGTTTTACATAAAATTTTACTAGAAGGAGATGTGGCCCTAATATCACAGAGAAACAAGAATTGGGCTCTGGCTTCTAAATCTCTTCACAGGAGGTTGTCCATGTGTTGGCCACTGGTGACTTGACTTTGATAAACTTTTTTTTTTTTTTTTTTTTGGTGGTTAGCAGCACAGAATTGCAGATTTCACCTCTGGTAGGTCTCTTGACACTTTGATGCATGGTGGTGCTATCCCTGAATGGAGCTTAAATACTTTAGGGCTACTTTCTGACTGGGTGAAGGGGTGTATAAAATGAGAACATATGAGAGAGTATTAACAGAAAGGCACACTTTGATTTACTGATATTGGCTCTCTGCTTTCTTGTTGGATTGATATGCTGTCTAATATATCTGCGATGGATTTTTAAAAACTGACTTGAACAAAAAAAAAGGGCTTGTGTAGCTACTTGAAAGTGGCCCTTAAAAGTAGTAGTCTTTTTGTTGGACGTTTTCAGAATTCTTGGTTATGTTACATTAGAGAGTCAAATTATGACTTGCTTGTTGGGGGCAAGCAGCCATAAACATTATGAACTGCTTTGCAGCTTCTTCCCTGCATGGTTCTTGATCTCATATTTTAGATCATGGACACATGGTACTAGAGGAAGTAAGGGACAGGCACTTGATTTTCCTGTTCTTATAATTTTTTATTGTAAAAAGACACGTAACATGAAATTTACTATCCTGTTTTAAGTGTACAGTTCAGTAGTACTAAATATATTCACATTGTTGTGCAGCCAGTCTCCAGAACTTTTTGATTTTGCAGAACTAAAACTCTATACCCATTAAAGAACAAATCTCCATTTCCCTCTTGCCCCAGCCCCTGGCAAGCACCGTTTCTGTTGCTATGAATTGGGCTACTCTAGGTACCTCATATAAGTGGGATGATACAGGATTTGTCCTTCTGTGACTGGCTTATTTCACTCAGCATAATGTCCTCAAGGTTCATCCATGTGGTAACATGTGTCAGAATTCCTCTCCTTTTTTTTTTTTTTCCTTGCGGTACGTGGGCCTCTCACTGCTGTGGCCTCTCCCGTTGCGGAGCCTGTTCTCCGGACGCGCAGGCTCAGCAGCCATGGCTCACGGACCCAGCCGCTCCGCAGCATCTGGGATTCTCCCGGACCGGGGCATGAACCCGTGTCCCCTGCATCGGCAGGCGGACTCTCAACCACTGCGCCACCAGGGAAGCCCACCTCTCCATTTTTTTTTTTTTTTTTTCCTCCTCTCCATTTTAAGGCTGAATAATATTCCATTGTTCTTTTGGACCAGGCTCCAGGTTGAAGGAATGTAGACGATTTTTTTCTGTAGAGAGATAGACTGGGATGGTAGAATTATTACTACTTTGGTCTTAGGGTTTTTTTAAGGTGTTTTTAAAAATTGTGGTAAAATAGATATGACATAAAATTTACCATTTTTAACCATTTTAAAGTGTACAGTTCAGTAGCCAGTACATTTGCATTGTTATGCAACCATTACCACTGTCCATTTCAAAACCTTTTTCATCATCCCAAATTGAAACTCTGTGTCCATTAAACAATAAGTCCCCATTCCCACCTCTTCCCAGCCCTTGGTAACCACCCTTCTATTTTCTGTTTGACCATTTTTTTAGATATCTCATATAAGTGTAATCACACAATATCTGTCCTTTTGCAACTGACTTATTTCACATAGCCTAATATTTTCAAGGTTTAGGCTTGGGAATTTTGAAGACTACTTTGCAAATGCAAAATTGATTTGTAGTTTCACTTTGGAGAACATGGGCTCTCTTAAGATGTAGCTGTTTCTAGAAAAGGAGGTAAAAACAATGGTTCATATTTGCACAGAATTTGGATGAGAGGAGATTTCGGCGTTTTCATGGGCTTCCTTCCAAGTATTAGTGTCTCTTCTATTTTCTTAAGGTTCTGGCTGTAACATAACTTTCAGAACCTTAGCTATATGGAATCTCTGTTTATAATATTCAGCTCTTTTCATAGATGATCATTTGTGGTAACCTAATATTTGTAGTTATTTGTATTCTCTGCTTTCCTCATTACTTTAAAAATTTACATGTTTATATACATAATTTTGCATTATCCTAGTTACACACTTAGCACATTTAAAGTAATTCTTCTCTTTTAAAATTATTATATCTTGGGCTTCCCTGGTGGCGCAGTGGTTGAGAGTCCGCCTGCCGATGCAGGGGACACGGGTTCGTGCCCCGGTCTGGGAAGATCCCACATGCCGCGGAGCGGCTAGGCCCATAAGCCATGGCCGCTGAGCCAGCACGTCCGGAGCCTGTGCTCCGCAACGAGAGAGGCCACGACAGTGAGAGGCCCACATAACGCAAAAAAAAAAAAAAAAAAAATTATTATATCTTTATTCTTTTTATTCTTCTTGCCTACTTCTCATCTTGTTTGTGCCTAATCCATTTCCCCAAAACTGTCCGAAGAATAATTCTGTGATACTTTTTTCTTCTTCATGAGAGTAACTTTTTATTTTTATATTTGGTGGAAAGGTTTTTTTGTTTGTTTGTTTTGTTAAGATTCAGAGTAACAGGTGGAGAACCTGGGTTTAGAACACAAGGCATTTTAGATTTTTTTCAGGTAATATTTAGGTATTGCAGGTCCTCCCAAGTGATGTGGATATGTACTGATTATAAAAGTATTAGAATGTGGAATTTAGAAAAGATGTGGTCAAGGATCTTCTGTTACATTTAAATAAGCAAGTTGTATTTATATAGTCCTTTTTTTTTTTTTTTGCGGTATGCGGGCCTCTCACTGTTGTGGCCTCTCCCGCTGCAGTCCCGTTGCGAAGCACAGCCTCCGGACGCGCAGGCTCAGCAGCCATGGCTCACGGGCCCAGCTGCTCCGCGGCATGTGGGATCTTCCCACACCCAGGGCACAAACCCATGTCCCCTGCATTGGCAGGCGGACTCTCAACCACTGTGCCACCAGGGAAGCCCCAGTCCTTTTTTTTTTGGCTACAAGAACAATATTTTATTTTATTATTTTTATTAATTAATTTATTTTTTTTGGCTGCATTAGGTCTTTTTTTTTTTCTTTTTTTGGCTGTGTTGGGTCTTCGTTGCTGCGTGCGGGCTTCTCATTGCGGTGGCTTCTCTTGTTACGGAGCATGGGCTCTAGGAGCGTAGGCTTCAGTAGTTGTGGCACGCAGGCTCAATAGTTGTGGCTTGCAGGCTCTAGAGTGCAGGCTCAGTAGTTATGGTGCATGGGCTTAGTTGCTCCACGGCATGTGGGATCTTCCCGGACCAGGGATTGAACCCGTGTCCCCTGCATTGGCAGGTGGATTCTTTTTTTTTTTTGCGGTACGCGGGCCTCTCATTGTTGTGGCCTCTCCCGCTGCGGAGCGCAGGCTCAGCGGCTCACGGGCCCAGCCACTCCGCGGCATGCGGGATCCTCCCGGACCAGGGCATGAACCCGCGTCCCCTGCATCGGCAGGCAGACTCCTAACCACTGCGCCACCAGGGAAGCCCGGCAGGTGGATTCTTAACCACTGTGCTACCAGGGAAGTCCCTGTGACGGGTCTTATTTGTGGCATGCGGGATCTTTCATTGTGGCTCACGGGCTTCTCTAGTTACAGCGCTCAGGCTTCTCTCTAGTTGTGGCGTGTGGCCTCCAGGGCATGCAGGCTTGGTAGTTGCAGCGCGCAGGCTTACTTGCCTTGAGGCCTGTGGGATCTTAGTTCCCTGACCAGGGATCGAACCCAGGTCCACTGCATTGGAAGGCAGATTCTTAACCACTGGACCACCAGGGAAGTCCCTGTATAGTCTTATACGGAGATTATTGGAGGAATGCA
The DNA here is from genome assembly GCF_951394435.1 of Stenella coeruleoalba. Lineage (NCBI taxonomy): Eukaryota > Metazoa > Chordata > Mammalia > Artiodactyla > Delphinidae > Stenella > Stenella coeruleoalba. The sequence goes on from NC_137165.1 coordinate 34,709,455, forward strand.
AAGTAGCTGTTGGGTTATTGAGTTCCTTCTGACCAATCTGCAGAGGCTTTCTCAGGTAAGCTCTTAGCCGTATGTTGAAATGGAATGCTGCAGTGTGATCTGTTTGGAGAACTTGTCTGAGTCATGTGTTGGTGTCCCATTGATGAAATAGGTTGAGATGTAAAATAGTGAGGAAGCTACTCATGCTGCGCAAGGTAGAAGCCGAAGAGATAGAATCAAATTCATAAAAATCACTTAAACTGAAGTTCGTGTGGGCTGAGGTTAGTCTAGAATATAAAATAAAAATGAATGTAGGGATTGCTAAATGAGAGTAAGGATGCTTGTGAGAAGATTACAGTTACTTAAAGGAAAGTGGGAAGGAGTGATCGAAGCATAGCCAGAGACAGATGGACAACTGTTAGTGATAGGAAGTATGGAAACCACAGGATTTAGCAACTGACTGAACATATTGAATAAGGGCTCCAAAATGTCAGTGATCTCCTGTGAAAACATTAGACAGAGGTGAGAGAATCAGACAAAGGAGAAGTATTAGGTTGGAAGAAAAAAGTTTTGTTTCTGACATGGTGTTTGAGGGAGTGATGGGGCATCCATGTGAAGATTTTCTTGGCAGTTGCTGGAAATGGGAAAGTTTTGATTATAAAGCGAGATGTCTGAGTGCTGTCAAAACTTAACTAGTAGTTATCCACGTCTATTTAGCCCCTTTAGTAGGATTTTGCTGATAAAGAAGGTAAGAGTTTGGTTCTCAGCGGGCCAGATTTTATTCTGAAAGTTCTTGGTCATAGACTTTAAACTTAATCCTGACCAGCTTTATTACACGTGCATCCTTTTGGTCGTGAGGAGAATCAGGTGAGAACATATTCTTGGTGTGCAGAATTTTAATACACAGTTCAGTACAATGGAACCTCCATATCCTTGGGTTCCGCATCCGTGGATTCAACCAATTTTGGATCAGAAATACTTGGAAAGAAAAAATGTCAGAACGTTCCAAAAAGCAAAACTTGAATTTGCAGCACTCTAGCAACTATTTACATAGTATTCACAACGATTTTTATAGCATCTACATTGTACTAGTTGTACGTAATCTAGAGATGATTTAAAGTATGTGGGAGGATGCGTGTAGGTTACATGCAAATACTAGGCCCTTTCATATAGGGAACTTGAGCATCCATGGGTTTCGTTATCCTGGGGGAGAGCTCCTAGAACCAATCCCCTGAGGATACCGAGGGCTGACTGTACTGCAAACAGAAAGTCATTAACTTGGGTTTCTATTCGTGAACTGGAACCTTCCTTAAGGGTATGTGTTGGGAGATTGAATGAATGAGGTGGTAGCTCACACCAGAGGCAAAGGAGATCTCCTGGGGGAGGGTGTGGTGGTGGTGGTGGTGGTAGGGACCCCAGGACTAAGCTGTGCTCTTCAGAAGAGAAGGAATTGCTTAAGGAGTTGATCAGTAAAGGGATAATCCAAGAGGTCAATGGGTAACCTGTAGAAAAATATCTGAGAAAGAAACACCAAAGGAAAAAAATTATTGGTTATGATGACAGGCAGGGAAGGAGTGTGTCAAACTTATTAAATTTAAGAACTCACAGTTTACTGCAGACGCTCTTCTAAGTACCTTACACATTGTTACCCTGCTTGTTCCTCACAACGACCCTATGAGGTAGGCACTGTTATTATTTCCTTTCAGGAATTCTGTATTTCGGAGAGTTTTCAGTCCCGGCGTACCCTGTGCGCACCCCCTCAGCCAGTACTGCTCAGGAGTCCAGCGTCATAGGCATCACCTACTTTGGAGAACTGTAGATAATTAACTGTTCCTTCCCTCTGCTTTATTTCCCAGGTCACAAGGCACTTAAAGCATTGTTGAGGTCATTGGTAGATCTTCAGGAAGAGTTGCTTTTCCAGTATCCAGACACTAGATATCTAGTAGATGGGACAAAGCCCAAAGCAGAAAGGTAAGGAGGGAATGGAACTATGGAATTGCTTATTTTCTTTTCATCTGAATGGTTTCCCATTATTTATGAAAAAGAAAGTCACGTCCTTTCCAGGCAGATACCGGACTTAATGTTAGTAAAATAGAAAGAGCCTCTTATGTTTAATTGGTGGCCAGGATGACACATAAATTGGGAATTAGGTTTTGGATTTTTATGCATAGTTGTGCCTAAGCTTCTTTGTAAGCTTCTGCAAAAATCTTGCCTTCTTTTTAGATCTAGTGAGATTATAGGTGAAAGCACATTTTTAACATGAACGCTTAATTAATGTTTATGAAGCACTTTGTTGCCCATACATGGAATTACCAGTCACAACTGTCGACTTTTCAGTGAAGGAAGAAGCAGTTATTGCGAAGGGTGGAAAAATTTCAGGAAATAGTAGAAGAAAACATTTTTTCCCTTCCTGAAATTATCACAGTTGATGAAGGTTCTCCTCTACCTCCCCCCTTTGTTTGAGCCTGCTGCATAGGGTACCTGCCTGCTGTTTTCCGTTGGGCTTCCCCTCTGCTCCATACCTTTCTGCTGAATTAGTTGGAATGACAAAGGAGAGGAGCTCACATTTAGTAAGCACTTCCTGTGCGCTGGGGTCGGTAGTGCAGGCAGTGTAGCTGGCTCCGTAGCTGTAGGCTCTAGTGCTCTCTCACACAGTTGAGGATATTACAGCCTAGCTCGGATTCTGTGGCCTACCCCTTTGAGTTTTCTTCACATTCTGCTTCTCTTCGTTTGGTTCAACCAATATTACTCAGCTTTCCTGAGTAGTTGGTTACAGGGAGACATAGTTCCCTTATTGATTTGGGGATTGAGGTCATAAAAGTATGATTATATGTTTAATTTTTAAAGACCCTCCTGTAGCAGTATAGGCCTGGTTCATGTGCATTTCTAATAATGTTTTTAACAACCTCATTTATTTTTATAGTTGGCTTACTTTTTAAAAAATATTTTGAAACCATCTATTTTTATATTTATTTTAAAAGATACACGAGTTTTTGTTTGACCTCACGAACGTTTTCTTCCAACAGCAACAAAAAAGCCGTCCTCACGTCTCCCGTGCTATTTAAGATGCAGACAGCATAGGGAAAGCCCAAATACTCTTGACTGCATGTGGGCCTAGGCTTTTTTTGTTTTTGTTTTTTTAAAATTAATTAATTAATTTTATTTTTGGCTGCATTGGGCCTTCGTTGCGTGTGGGCTTTCTCTAGTTGCAGTTGCATGGGCTTCTCATTGCGGTGGCTTCTTGTTGCGGAGCGTGGGCTCTAGGTGCGTGGGCTTCAGTAGTTGTGGCACAAGGGCTCAGTAGTTGTGGCTCGTGGGCTCCAGAGTGCAGGCTCAGTAGTTGTGGCGCACTGGCTTAGTTGCTCTGTGGGATCTTCCCAGTCCAGGGCTCGAACCCGTGTCCCCTGCATTGGCAGGCAGATTCTTAACCACTGCACTACCAGGGAAGTCCCACCCCTAAGTTTTTATTTAGGTAACGTTTATTTACATTGGACTCAGTGTTCTTACTGGTTTTCCAGTGAGGAGGAGATTTCCAGTGAAGATGAAGAGCTCATAGAAGAGAAGCAGCAGCAGCAGAGGAGGGCCCCAGCAAAGAGGAAGCTGGAGACTGAGGACTACCCCAGCTTCATAGCGAAGCGCTTCGCCGACTTCACCGTCTACAGGAACCGTACGCTCCAGAAGTGGCATGATAAGACCAAGCTGGCTTCTGGAAAACTGGGGAAGGCAAGTGTGTGCACTCATGTGTGTAAGGCAGGTCATGGCAACCTGAAGCAGCTGTGAGAAATTGGAAGTACAGCTCCCTTATATGGATGATGCCTCAGTGTCATAGTAATCAGTCATTTCTGTAGAAAAATTTACTGAACCCTAACGCTAACCCTAACCCAAATCCATTGGGGTTTATACCATTCAGGCATGGGATTTCAACTTTATTAGAAAAAGTATTTTATTCTAGAAGTTGTGGTCTTGTAAGTGTTGGAGGTACAAATACTTTAAAGAAATGGACTTTAAGACAATTATTATTAAAGGAGCAGAGGTTAATCTCTGGGTATAGGAAACTAATATGACCTGCTTAGGGACTAATTTTTTTTTTTTTTTTTTCTGAGAACAGTTAGAGCCATTCACAAACTCGGTCTTTAACAGAAAGTCCCTCCTGGAAGGAGGATTGTCTGTTTCTCTGCTGACACAGAAAAATAGGGAAACCAACGTAGCTGCCTTCAGCAGAGACTTTCCATGTTATCTGACACTGGTTAATGTTGTTGCAGGGTTTTGGTGCCTTTGAACGTTCAATCTTGACTCAGATTGATCATATTCTGATGGACAAAGAAAGATTACTTCGAAGGACACAGACCAAGCGCTCTATCTACCGAGTTCTTGGCAAACCTGAGCCGGCAGCCCAGCCTGTCCCAGAGAGTTTGCCAGGACAGCCGGTAAGAACTGTGATGCATGGTGATTACGGGAGCAGTTTCTAGGAGGCTAATTAACTGAAAAATCTTATCATCTCCTTGTAGGTATTCCTCTGGGTATAAGAAGTCAGTGAAAGAAAGGGAAAAAAGCACTATTTTCCTAGATTGTTGAGAAACTGAGGATATGTGGGAGGGGAAAGTTTTTTAAAAATGAAGCTATTATTGTGTGTAGCCTTCTCTTAATTTTGAGTTTGATCTGAGTCTGGTCATGGAAGCATTTATAATCCAATTTTTTTAAAAAAATAAATTTATATTTTTTTAAAATTTATTTTTGGCTGTGTTGGGTCTTTGTTGCTGTGCACGGGCTTTCTCTAGTTGTGGTGATCGGGGGCTACTCTTCGTTGCAGTGCGCGGGCTTCTCATTGCAGTGGCTTCTCTTGTTGCAGAGCACAGGCTCTAGGAATGTGGGCTTCAGTAGTCATGGCTCACGGGCTCTAGAGTGCAGGCTCACTAGTTGTGGCTCATGGGCTTAGTTGCTCCGCGGCATGTGGGATCTTCCCGGACCAGGGCTCGAACTCGTGTCCCCTGCGTTGGCAGGCGGATTCTTAACCACTGTGCCACCAGGGGAGCCCTGTAATCCAATTTTTTAAATTCAGTTTTAAAATTTTTTCTTTAGAAATGCCAGTATCGAAGCAAGCGTGTACTTTAGGCTTTCCTTTGGATGTTTAGATGCTCCAGAAGAGGATCCAGAATTGAAATAGGCAGATTCTTCTGTCTAAAGGAAACTCTTTTATTTATAGTAGGAATATATACTTAATATATTTTTTAAGTTCAGAAGAATTTAAAATGAAAAGTAAAATTCCCCCTAGTCTAAAAACTCCACTCCTCAGGTTTAACCAATGTTCATAGTTGTAACACACTTTCAGGTATTTTCTATTTATATATATAAATACACACACACACACACACACACACGCATGCATATAACACGTAAGCACTTACAAAAATATGGTTGTCTTTTTTTAACTAACTGGGTTGGATATATATATGTGTGTGTGTATAAATATATAAAATGTTATAAACTATATGTAAAATCTTACAACTTTCTACATTATTCTAGATACTTTTCCATGTCATTACATGGAGATCTACCTCATTTTTCCTAATGGCTAGAGTATTCCATTGTATGGATGTGTACTATAATTTATTTGAACAGTGGATATTTATGTTGTCTCTAGTTTTAGAAACAGTGCTATAGGAAACATTCCTGAGCATTTTTATTTTTGTATTTGTGTGAACATATGGATAGACTTCTAGAAGTGGAAATGTTAAATCAAAGAGAATATGCATTTTAAATCCTGATAGATGTAAAATTGCCTCAAAAAGTCTGCATTAATTTCCAATCCTACCAGCTGTGTTTTCCTACTGAAGATTGCCAGTTCTAGAGGTGAAAAATGGTGTCTTCTCATTTTAATTTGCATGTATTTAATTAGAATTAGATTAAACATATTTTTATATAAATGTTGACTGCTTGTGTTTTTTTTCTGTCAGGTGCCTATTAATGTTTTGCCCATTTTTCAATCGCATTGTTTTTGTTCTTCAATTTTTTTAAATTAATTAATTTATTTATTTTTGGTTGCATTGGGTCTTCATTGCTGTGCGCAGGCTTTCTCTAGTTGTGGTGAGCGGGGACTACTCTTTGTTGCGGTGTGTGGGCTTCTCATTGCGGTGGCTTCTCTTGTTGTGGAGCACGGGCTCTAGGCACATGGGCTTCAGTAGTTGTGGCATGAGGGCTCAGTAGTTGTGGTGCACGGGCTTAGTTGCTCTGTGGCATGTGGGAGTTTCCCAGACCAGGGCTTGAACCCATGTCCCCTGCATTGGCAGGTGGATTCTTAACCACTGCACCACTAGGGAAGTCCTTGTTCTTTAATTTGAAGAGCTCTTTATATCTTAAGGAAAATAGTGCTTTGGCTGTTATACACATTATTTATAGTAGCTGAATTACTTTGGTAACCTCATTGGGATTCACTCCTTCTCATTGATATAGGAGATCCTTCCTCAAGCCCCTGCCAGTGCCCACCTGAAGGACCTGGATGAAGAAATCTTTGATGATGATGACTTTTACCACCAGGTATGATTTTTACACTCTTTTCTTTTGTTATAAATCAGGCTTTAGCATTTTAAAACAGCTGATAGAATTCTCTGACCAAAAGGTAGCTTACTTTGGAAGGATAGAGTCAGATAGGGAGTTAGAACTCTAGTGTTCAGAATTGACTTACTGTGTAGTTCTGGATTTATTGCTTTACTTTTATATTTTTCCTTTTGAAATGAATATAGCTACAGCTATGTTGTTAGTTGATGCAGAGTGTGAATTATTTGTAAAACAGTTTCAACTTCTTTGCATCAGGTGGTTTATTCTCTCTCAGCAGCTTTTGATGATGTTAATGGAGGATTTTGTTTGGTTGGTTGGTTTCTTGTCCTATTACTATTAGATAAGGATATGGAGCTGAAGGGCTGGGATCCCAGAATTCTTGAACTGCACTTCTGGTTCTATTAACCTATTAAGTCTTAAAACTTCTGTGTATGTGTGCATGTTCACATCAGTTAAGTATTTATATTTATTGAGATTGTCTGCTACTGTTGATTATAATAATAGTGTAGTGCTTTGAAGACAGAAAGAATTGCTAGAGGTTGAAATCTAGTCCCGTTCTCAATATCTCTTCACAAACATTTCCCCCATTCTTTCCCTGACGCTGTGATCTGCTGTCGTGCTGCTCTTTTTGATGATGGTGGTGACCGTTAAGGTAGACTAAACATCTGGGCTGTTCTAAAGAACTAAAATAATTTCCTGTAATCCTGGGTCTCTTGTTAAGTCATACTTCTTAATGAAATGTGCTTCAGGATGTACCCTCTCTAGCTCTGGAGAGTTGAGGATGCTGCTCAGCAGTGATAAACCAGTTTTGATTGAGCCATTATTTTATCAAGGTGATTTTTTTTTCCTCTGCTGAATTTTTAGTGTTAACTTTTGCCGAAGAATTTACAGGTGCTTGTTGGAGGTTTAGCTATGATGACAGTACTGTGTAGTATATGGAATACGAAGGAAGGAACTTAGGAAAATTACCCTGTGAAGCAAGTAGGACAAGTGATTCTATATTGGGGATGCCTCTGGTTTTGCCCTAAAAAAAAAAAAAAGAGAGACTTTTTATTAATCTTGCTATTCACTCTGTGATGTTCAATAAAATTATTGCTGTAAGTCTCAAAAGTAATGATGAGAGGGTATAGGAAAGAGGATTGATGTGGCCCCAGGTGTTCCTAGTCAGAGGTCCTGATTCTTTTTTCCTTTTCTTCTCTTATTATAGCCATTTGTCAGAAGAGTAGGGGATTCTGTTTTGTTCTAGAGTGTCTTAAGGAAGTACCTGATGTGGGATATTAATGCTGTATAATTGTGGGAGATCATGGGAGACAATCAAAAATATTCCAGTCTTCATTAATTGAAGTGTACGTTGTTCAATGGGAAGTGCATCATAAATTAAATAGGCTTAATAAAATAAACTGAAATTACTGGGGGGGAAGTTGCTTCTACTGGCAATCCTTAGTCTGAAAGATATATATATTTACATATATATATATATATTTTAGGCCTGGAGGTCTGCTGAAAAAGAAATAGCATTACTTGATTGGCCCTTCATCCCAATTAATAATTTTAACTTTGATAAATTCTGATTTCAGTTATGACTAGTCACATCTTAGCTTTTACCCTTGCTGGTTAATTGGGGTGCTGGGGTTAATCTAAATTAAAACTTAAACTAATAGAGGTCAGCAAGGCAGCTGAAACACCTGAGTGAAACAAATGGGGCTGCCAGGTGCAACTTTATCTTGGCTGTTTCCCAAGAGGGAAGTGGCAGCAAATTGGAGTTGTTTCAGCCTTCTGTAAAGGTGAATGATGGGTGACACTTGTTAATGTACAGCATCTCCGGAAGCATTCCAGATTGCTTTGCTGCCGTACCAACTGCTGCCATCCATGCACAGTCAGTAGGAACTGGACCAGTTGCCAACATCTGGCAGCACAGCAAGGAATGGGTGCAAGTCTCGAAACCCTGCAGATTCTAAATATGGTGCTTAGAAGTGTGCAGGCTTTAATCACTTACCACTCTCTGGCAGCAGGCTGCGACAGCTTATCCTAGCCTCGTACATCACATCCCGACATCTGCTGAGCCGCAGGGCAGCTGCACATTCATTTTCTTTTCTTGCCTTTTCTCTTTGCCTCCTATTCCTCTTCTTCCCACTACCATCCCCCCTGCCCCGACCCTGCCTTCCTCCCTTCAGTTTTTCTCCCCCTCCCCAGTATGCTTCTTGGGAGAGATGATCTGTAAAGATTACTGCTTCATTGTGTGCAAGTAATTGTGGTGATGCCAGGCCCTTGACAGACACAACGTAGCACCTGTTCTGCTGACCTGGTTAATTTCTTCTGTTGAGTGGGATTTGCCAGAGATTGGAGCTGAAGCCAGTTCAATGATAAGGCTGAAGAAAATGGCTGTATGTTTTCTGTCACCTCCCAATTAAATTGGCTTCATAAAATGCTTTCCTTTATTTGTCAGGGTAGTAAGCCTGAGCTAAGTGTTGCATTCAGAAGTGGTACAATGTATTACAATGGGCCTGTGAGTTTTCATTTGTGTTTTTTTATGTGGTCATAGGGAAGAGCTGGGTGGTGAATATAATACATCTGCCTTTTTTTTTTTTTTTGAAACCATACTTGAAGCCAGACTCTTTGGGTCCATGTTTTATAAGGAAGAGATTATAGCCACATTGAATTTTAATGTTTCATTGTAAGGGTTTAAAGGCTTACTTGGTTAATTCAGGTGTCACAAGCCTTTGTAAATGCCCTCACCATTGAGAATGGTATTCAGGGTCAGAACACCCAACACGAACACACTCTCTTTGTTTCACAGTGGGCCTTAAGTTACTACAACTTAAAAAATATGTCTGCATTATTTAATAAAGGTACATGTATATGTGTATGTGTGTGTAAGCATATACATAGAGAGAGAGGGGCACTGAGGAGTATCAGATATTGTAAGTAATCATACCGCTTTTGAGCTGAAAAGAACCACACAAGAACCTGAGTCCCTGAGACGTTAAGTAACTTCCTGCAAGTCATATAGTAAATGGCAGCACTAGTACTTGACCTCAAGACTGCTTAGGCCAAGTCCCGTTCTTCACATACCTTTATTTCTTAAACGTTTCATTCGTGAGCCATAAAAAGACTTCACTATAGTATTACAGTTTTCAGTAAATAGCTAAGCTTCATTTTCTTAGAACCAGAAGAAATATTATGTGTGTTAGAAAGTAATTTTTTTCCCTTTGAAGGCAAATGATTTATTAAACTCCTGGTTTCTTAACAATTCTAATGAAAAAATTAGCCTTCTAGTTGTGTTACTGGTTTGTTTGGAAACTGGAGTTGTTGAAAGCCCTAAGTGTGCCCAGTGGTGACGGTTTCAGGAGGGAAACTTCACTGGCTGCAAACATTGCCAAGTCTCACCCCCTGATGGAATCAGTTTGCATCTGGCTTAGCTCTTGTCAGAGCTCATCCCTGAAGATGATTTCACAAAATATGAAGGTTGCAAATGACCATGAAGGATGAGCCATTCAGAAATGTTTTCAGTATCTATTTTTCATTTTCACGATCCCATTTGCTACTTTTTTAACATTAAGTGCTTTTTTTTTTTTTTTTTTTTTGCGGTATGCGGGCCTCTCACTGTTGTGGCCTCTCCCGTTGCGGAGCACAGGCTCCAGATGCGCAGGCTCAGCAGCCATGGCTCACAGGCCCAGCCGCTCCGCGGCATGTGGGATCTTCCCGGACCGGGGCACGGACCCGTGTCCCCTGCATTGGCAGGCAGACTCTCAACCACTGTGCCACCAGGGAAGCCCACATTAAGTGCTTTTAAGATGTGTTGTCTATATCTCCATTTAAAGTTTTTGTTTGTTTTGATTTGCTTTTTTTAAACCATCCATTGATTTTGACTTGATAGGCCTGAGTTCTTAAAGGATCGAGGAAGGACTAACGTTTACTGAACACTAGTTATGTGCCAGCTTCTGGACTGAGTAGACAGGTACTTGACTCACGTCTTTATTTAATCCTCCCAAGATCTCCATGTTGAGATATGACTGCACTTAGCAATATGCTGTGCAGTAAAGTGACTGGTTTTATTCTTTTCATAGCCAAGACCTCAGACTAGTTTCTTGTTACCTCGTGAGGTATTTTGTTCTGAAAGGACTAATTGAGCTTAGATATTGACAGATTGATTCCTGGATTTCTGAGGGTTCATTAGGATTTTGTATGTTGCTTCTAGCTCTGTTTAGTTTGATCTGGTTTGTCCTGTCACTTTGAATTTAACCAGGAGCGTCTGGAGAAAGGCATAATAGGTTCTGTTCTTTAGATGGCCACTTTGATGGGTTAAATCTCTCCTTTCATTTGCCATCAGGACATGTCTGTAACTGACCCTGCCACACGCTGGACTTTTGTGTCCAAGACATTTGATAATGCCATAAACAAGTAATTACTAATTCAGTGAACTATTAAAAGTCAATAATGTTAAGAAATAGAGAAGAGGCAAGCTTTCTGACAAGCTGGTTTACTTTAATTAAATTGGTGAGTGATTAATACGGACGGCTGATGTCGTGGCTTTAATAGTATGCATTTAGGTCGTAGTGTGAATAAGGGATGTGTGAAGCCATTCCTACGGTTAAGGCAATACTGTGTTCTTGTTGGCATGTATCTTTCCAGTGGTTCAATTGATGGCTAAGAGTATGCTTTAAAGTTTGATTTAAACCTCCTGCTTTTAATTTGTTGTTGGAAAACAGATTCCTTCTGTTCAGAGCAGTATTTCATTTTTAGGTTGACTTTGAAATGTTGCTGTTATTTGAGATGTGGATGATGTTTCTTAAAATTTTGATAACATTTATTACATATAGACCTTTATGGTGACTTTAGAGAGGACGTGAATGTGAAGTACACAGATTTGAAGATTGAAGTTACAGTTAAAGTTATAGGAGAGAGGGACTTCCCTGGTGGTGCAGTGTTTAAGAATCCTCCTGCCAATGCAGGGGACACAGGTTCGATCCCTGGTCCGGGAAGATCCCACATGCCGCAGAGCAACTAAGCCCGTGCGCCACAACTACTGAGCCTGCGCGCCTAGAGCCCACGAGCCACAACTACTGAAGGCCGCACATCTAGAGCCTGTGCTCCGCAACAAGAGAAGCCATCACAATGAGAAGCCTGTACACCACAATGAAGAGTAGCCCCCGCTCGCTGCAACTAGAGAAAGCCCGCGTGCAGCAACGAAGACCCAACGCAGCCAAAAAAAAAAAAAAAGTTACAGAAGAGAGTTAATCAGTTAGATTTCTTGAGACATAATAAAGGTGTTAAACAAACTCCAAACCAATATCATTGTCCAATTAAACCTCAGTTTTAATAATTACAAGATTATTTTTTGACCATGTGTAAGAATTTTATTTGAGATGCATTCTAGTTCCTGTGCTGCTGTTGTTGATCTGTCAGTGTTTAGACCCCATACAGCATCAGCATCGTCATTGGATGGCATCGGATGGCATTGGATTGCCAGCGTGGGCTCACAGTTGTGCAGGCTGCACAGAACAGGAGCCCAAAAGCCACATTTTAAATACAAGGTTGAGAAATTTCATCACACGGCAGCGTCAGGGGAAGGCACACACGACTGGCCCTGATTTCTTTCAGTTTCCTTGCTTTAAAAAACACCAGAGCCTGACTTCAGTACTACTGCTTCGTTTAGACAAAGGTAGAAAAACCTCAGGACAAAGCCTAAAATAGTTCATTTGATGGAGCCAGCTAGGAAAGAGATAAGAATTGGCTTAGAACTCTCGAAGAAACTTTTCGAACACAAGGGGTACCTTGGCAGTTTACTAGGCAAATATGTGGCCAAAATTGCCTTTTCTGTACTACTAATAAGCCCAATATCAGCTGGCTGAGTGTAAATTAAACACAGCACTCTAGCAGTATTTTAGTAGACCCAAGTAAAGAATTTAGCACTTTAGAAATGGGGAACACTACATGTTTACTAAAGTGGGCATGAAGTCTCCTTGTGAAATTATATTCAATGTATAGCTCCTTTAAAGTAAATTATAGGGACCATGACTTAGCATAGAAAGGGGAAGTTAATAAGCATCTTAAAATATGTATGTGTATTGTAGATCTAGAATAGAACCTAGTTGCTGTAAAGTTAGATAGCGTCTTTGAAAATCATCAATGCCAAACTGACTTTTTACCAACTAGGGCCTAGAGGAAGTAAGTGACTGGGATACGATCACCTCATTTAGGACATTGAAACCCATGTGCTCTTGTTCCCAGTTTGATTTTCTTTCTAGCGTATTTTGCCGCCTTTTGATCTGACACACTTAAAAATCCACTTGAGCGTTTCCTTTTCAGATTTGTATCTGTTTAGGAAATTGGAGATCCAGTGTATCTGTTTGCATTCTGACAGTTCACATGTTACCACTTTTGTGCAATTATGAACTTCATTCACTTAACAACTGCTGTACCAGATGCGAGGTTTACAAAGACTAATAAGAGAAAACCCCTGCCCAAGGAATTTGTGTCATCTAACAAGAGCAAGATTCTCCTCAATTTTGTATAGTCACACAGCTCCTCTTGAAAAGTATGACTTTGGTAAAATTTAAGTGGAGAAAATAAATGGTGCAAGAGAGCAATCAGGTCCTTGATATAAAAACGTACATGTAGTTGCCTAGTGTTGTCTTATCACAACTGTGCCTCAGACATTCGTTAGCACACAGGTTTTTCCCTCAACAGACACCTGATCTAATTCCTAAAGTCATGTCTCAATAACCTGTAAAAGACTCTAAGAGATGCTGTTAGATATAAACTCTGGATAATAGTATAAATTCACTATTTTCCAGGCATATAGTCATTGTTAGAAGCCAGTATTGAGATGCCGGTATCCACTGAAACCTATTTCAGACTAGAAGAGCATTCAGGGGACTTCCCTGGAGGTCCAGTGGGTTAGACTCCGTGCTCCCAATGCAGGGGGCCCGGGTTCGATCCCTGGTCGGCAAACTAGATCCCGCAGGCCGCAACTAAGCGGTCCGCACACCGCAACTGAGGCCTGGCACAGCCAGAATAAATAAATAAATATTAAAGAAGAAGAAGAAGAAGAAGAAGAGCATTCAGGGAGACACTGCTTTGGGAAAGATCCCTGGTCTTCTCCTTACTCGCTGCAAGTAATAATAAATCCTTCCTTCTTCCCCCCCAAAAAAAGGAAAAAAAAAAAAAGAGCATATTCAGGTTGGTGATGGGTATTTGAGGGTTCATTTTGCTGTAGCCAACTTTTGTGTAGTTTTGAAGTTTTCTGTAATAAAAAGTTAAGGAGAAGAAAAGCCTTCAGATTTCTTTCTTCCATTAATTGATTCAGCAAATATGTGAGTACCTACTGTACATTTATTGAGTAACTGTTGTTCTAGGCTGTGCTGCCTAATGCAGTAGCCGCTAGCCACGTGTCGCTACTTAAATTGTAGTTAATTAATTAAAGTTGAAAATGCAGTTTGTCAGTCATGCTAGCCACATTTCAAGTGCTGCAGCCACATGTGCTAGTGGCCACTTCAGTGGACAGTGCAAACACTGAGCATTCCCAGCATCACAGGAAGGTCTCTTGGAGCTCTTTTAGGGGCTGGAACAAAGCCAAGTCCTGCCCTCATGAGCATTCATTCTAGCTTAGAGACAGGATGATAGTGTGACCCTGCAGTGGAAAATGATGAAAGAAGGGGGTCTAGGGTAGGGATGGGATGGTTACTGTTTTCACATAGGGTGGTCCGGGGATAAGGTGATATTTGAGCAGAGCCGGGAGGGCAGCGAGCAACAGAACCATGTAGGTATTGGGGGGAAGAGCGTTGGGGACAAAGGGAATGGGAAGTGCCAAGTCTCTGAGACATTGCGGAGGCTAGCATGTTCCAGGAAAATCGGGGAGGCCAGTGCCACTGGGGTGAGCAGGTAAGAAAGAGTGGGATAGGAGAGTAAGCCAGAGAGGTAATGGGAGGCCAGGTTCTGAAGGACCTTGTAGGCCACTGTAAGGCGTTGGCTTTCACTGTGATTGAGATGGGAAGCCACTAGAGGGTTTTGGACAGAGGAGTGACAAGATTGGACTAATATTTTTAAAGAATCACTCTGAGGACTGTGTTGAGAATAAACTCTAAGGAGGCAGGGTGGCAAACAGGAAATAGGAGACCCTCATGATAGTCTGGGTAGGGGATGGTGGTAGCTGGAATTAGGATGCTTTGGAGGGACTGCTGAGAAGTGGTTGGACTCTGAATTTATGCTGAAAGTTGAACTGACAGGATTGGTTGATGGATTGTGTGTGGAGTGTGGAAAGAGGTGTCCAGGACTTTAAGGGTTTTGGTCTGAGCAATTGGATAGGTGAAGTTGCTGTTTACTGAGATGGGGAAAAACAGTGAGAGAAGCTAGTTTGGAGGAGAAATCTGGAACTCAGCTTTGGTTATACTAGGTTTTTTCCCCCCATGGACTGTGTTGTCTTTAATTATTTTTTTTTTTTTGGTTTTTTTTGTTTGTTTGTTTTTGTTTTTTGCCGTACGCGGGCCTCTCACTGCGGTGGCCTCTCCCGTTGCGGAGCACAGGCTCTGGACGCGCAGGCTCAGCGGCCATGGCTCACGGGCCCAGCCGCTCCGCGGCATGTGGGATCTTCCCGGACCGGGGCACGAACCCATGTACCCTGCATTGGCAGGCAGACTCTCAACCACTGCGCCACCAGGGAAGCCCCGTGCATAAATATATTAATGTGTTTGACTTCGGGTTGCTGCCCCAGGCTTCACTGGGACATTTATGGTATATACACTGTATCACGTTCCCCCAAATCGAAAAAGTTCTGGATTCCAAGACACATCAATCCTCAAGGGATTGTGAATCTGTATGACAAAGGGACAGCGTGCAGGGGAGTCGAGGATGTTGACCAGGAGTGACTATCCTGATGGACTGTGGAATCACGTGCACCTGAGTAAGGAGAGAAGGGAGCATGTGAGGAGAGGAGGAGGCATGCTGAAAAGGTGGCAGGATCAATGGGTTATCGATCCTGGTGGGGCTGAAGAATTATTGGAGTCTGAATCACGGAAAGAGAGGTTGAGGTTTGTTTCAGCTGGGCTTTTAATCCTTAAAGGACATAATTACAGAATACAAGTTAGTACTGCCCTTCTGGTTTCTTACTTGTGAATCCTTTTTAGTAAGATCTTCTCTAGTTCTGAATGACTCCCTCTTTATTCTTTCGGTACAAACGATATATTGTTTGTATTCTTTCATTAAAAGAATCATTGCCGGTGGGAAGCCCCAAGCCCGTACCTCTGGGACTGAACGGCGGCGGGTGGGCTGCGGTCAGCCTCTGCAGGCCTGAGCAGGCCTCCTGAGAGTCTAGGGCGTAAGAGTTTTGGGGGTTCCCAAAGTGGGTTGCGGACCCCCTGCCTGAGGCTTTGGTTTGAGCCCTGGATCCGGCCTTGTGTTTCCCCGGAAGGATGGCGTCTCAGTCTTTCCTGAAGTTGGGTGCCATGCAGAATGCCATGAGTTAGAAGTTGGAGGACTGAGGGCTTAGAGATGCTTGAGGGACGTCCTTAACCTACGTGAAATGTTGGAGGTTGAGGTGAAAAATATGGCTTTGATATCTTCATGGAAAACTGCATTATTTCAGTCCTGAATCTGGTTCGGTTCCCTTATTGACTCATTACTATATTAAAAATGTTTATTTAGCAGTGATTGTAAAAAAAAAAAAAAAAAAAAGAATCATTGCCAAAGAATGCCCAGAAATAGTCAGTGATTGAGCTGGTGTCCCAAAGGATATATAAGCCCTCTCCTCACCTTTTTTATAGATAGAATAAATATATATATACACACACACCAGGACATCTGCCTGGTGACCAAGGGACAGAATACTGGAAATGGGGGCTGTTGGAAGTTCTAAACAATAGCACTCCTGGCACATTGTTACTTTTGGTATAGATTAGGAAGAGTGGCTTAATGCAGTCACTTAGTCCTTGTACAATTCTTTCTACGTGTAGGAAAAAGAAAGGAAAAGCAAATTGGCAAAAAGAAGTTCTTTAGCAGTCGAATTGCCTAATTCTTACTCTGTCTTCACACATTAGAGCCTAATACTGATAGTGATTTACTTACACTTCTAGTTAATAATTAGACATTGGGAGACACTATATATCACACCTAATGGAACGTATGGGGTCTGATGAGAAAGTTTTCTGTTTCGACTAATAAATTTTAACCCAAATGGCCAAGCCAAGTGAAATATCATGGGCTTTGAAATATTTTTGAACTGTGCTGAGAAAACAGTGTGACTTTATTCAGTGAATGGATTTATCATCCCTTCCAAATCACAGGCCTTAGCGCCAGCTCTGGAGTGGAGGCACGAGGCAGCACTGAATCAGAAAGTGGAAAAACTAATCAAATCCTTAGAGACCAAGGACAGTGAGGCGGAGTTAGGCTGACTTTTTCAGTGGTAGCCTCTAGCTGTACATTTTCTGATTTTAGTAAGCAAAGGTGGGTTATCTATAACTTCAGTAGTAAGGTGCACTTCGGTTTTATTCATACACCCTGATTTCCCTCCATTCTTCCCTGTGTTATTATTCTGGTAAATATTGTACTTGCCACTGCAGAAGTTGGGTGCTTTTCATCTTTGATCACAATATCTAGAACTCAACTCTTTCCTTTTAGAAATATCATTGAATAGTCACTGTGTACAAGGCTGTGCGCGGAGTTCTGTGGGAGGAGAGAATTTGAGTGAGAGCGTACCCTGCTTACAAGACGCTTACAGCCAAGCACGGGAGACGACATGAACATAGACAACCAGAGTGCTTGGCCAGGGAGTGATAAAGAATTCAGGAGAGGGAGAGATTAATAACAGTCTGGGAGAATTAGAGAAGGCTGCCGGGAGGAGATGGCGTTTGATCCAGGCCCTTGCAAAAGGATAGAGAGGGTGATCTGGAGGGTGAGGTTGAGGGGCAGGCTGAGGAGGAGGGGATTGTGGGAGCAGGGGTGGGGGTGTGGTCACAGGTCATGGAAAGGGAAGAGCAGTTAGTTGTCCTAATAGAATAAATGATAAGGGAGAGCATTGCTTTTGCCCCAATTTAGCATGGCCTAGTTTGGGAAAGCTCTGCAAGTAATAGCCTACTTTGCAAGTATTGACTCACTATTTTTTGTGAATCTTCTGTGCTTTTTACATTTTCTTCCTTCCACTCTGCTTTTCCTTCATTTCATATCTTATTTGTTATCCACTGTTGACAACCAGTAGAAAGAAACATTGAATTACTGTACTTGTTCATTGTTGTTGTTAGCAGCTGTCGTGATTCAGCTCTGGAAGGTGTTGAATTTTTTTGTCCCAAATTGCATTTTGTGATTATCTGATGAGTATCGTTATCTGATGTTGACAGTATTTCTCTTTATTGAAATACTTACATTTTGCTAAGTGCTTTACTTTTATCATCTTTTAAAATCACAGATCAACTTTGTTGAGGTACAGTTATTATGAGGAAACTGAGTGTCACTCAGAGAGGTCATATAACTTGTCCCAAACTACGCAGCTAGTAACGGGCATAGCTGGAATTCGGAACCCAGATGTGTCAGACTCCAAAGCCCTGGCGTTTTACGGACTCATTGGCAAATGTTTACAGTTACATTGAACCATGGGGCGCACTCACTCACGGAATTGAAAGCTCATATCCGGAAGCATGGATCTTAGAAAATGGGAGATGGAAACCTGCAACTGAGATTTGACAAACCTATTTCATAGATAAAAGATATTTAAATAGAAAACACTATACTGAAATTAATTCAGATCTTTATTATAAAGATGTCAAGACACCTTTCTTGTAGTAAAAAACCAACTTGAAGTTACTACAGGAAGGGGTCACGGTGTGGGGGAGTGGTTAGAGGAAGCACAAAAGATCTGTTTCCTCTCTTCTCTTCCCGAGAAGAACCGAGTTTTTCCTTTGGGAAATGAGACCCAAGAGGGAGGCTAGATCTACATCATTTTAACAGTAAAATAATGAGAGGTGTTTAAGATCTTTCCATTCATTTGGATTAAATAGTTTTTTGTTTTTGTTAATTCAGGTACTCTTGGGATGGTTAAAAAAAGGGTAATTCCTACCCACTTAAACCACCCAGTTCTCTAGGCCCTGTGTGAGTTGTGAGAGAAGGAGAATATTGTTTCAGGAGGAGGAGGTGCTGGTAATCGGTAGTGATAAAAACAAGGCGGTTCCTCAGTTGCTTGGGTAGGTAGTGGTGCTCTGGATTAGAGGCAGGGTATTTCTTTTGTTTAAAAACAAAAGGAGTGTGTGTGTGTGTGTGTGTGTGTGTGTGTGGTAAATAAACAAAAATTTGGTATTTTCTGCCAGAAGCAATTTTTCCCCCTCTGTGTGTATGTATATTTATTGAGCTCCTTCTATGGCCAGTGGACAGGATAGAGTGGTGAGCAGTCAGATACATTCTCTGCTCTGTGAGGTAGACAGTCGGCCAGTGGAGGAAATAGACAATAGGCACGTAATCCGCTAGTAAAATGTAAATTAAGTACAGCAAGAACATCATGTGAATATGTATAGAGGGGTGCAGTTAAGATAGGCTTTCCTGAGGAAAAGGTGGTTGAGCTGAGAATTAGCGAATGAGGAGAGAAGGTGGGATGTAAGCCGGTTAATGGCTAGGGAAGCATGTTCCAAGCAGTTGCAGGTCCAAAAAAGGGCTGCATGGTGGGAGCAAGCCTGGGAGCGTTTCAGGTACAAAAGGAGTGCTGGTGGGACTGGAGCACCGAGGTGGAAGGTTAGGCTGGAGAGGTAGGTAAAGGGGCCTTTAGGCTGCAATAAGAATTGTATACTCTGGCGTACGTGCATTTTGAAAACATTACTCTGACTGTACAGAGCAGAACAAAATGAAGGAGGGGCAGGTGCAGATGCCAGGAGCCCGCTACACTAACTCAGGTGAGAGCGTGTCTGTTTCATTCTTCATTGCTTCCCCAGTGTGCTAAATGTTTATGGAGTGAATGAAGATGATAACAGCCTATACTAGGGTACAGGCAATGGAGACAGAGAAAAATAGACAGGTTCATGAATTGGTGGATCACATATATAAGTCTTGGAGATAGATTAGATATTGAGTGTAAGGGAAAAGGAATTCCAGGGATAACTCTTAGGTCATTGAAGCCTTGAAAATAGAATGAAATTCTTGGCGGGGAGCATATGGAGTGAGAAGAAAAGAAAGCTTGGGACTTCCCTGGTGGCGCAGTGGTTAGGAATCCACCTGCCAATGCAGGGGACACAGGTTCAAGCCCTGGTCCGGGAGGATCCCACATGCTGCGGAGCAACGGAGCCTGTGAGCCACAACTACTGAGCCTGCGTGCGACAGCTACTGAAGCCTAGCCTGTGCTCCACAACAAGAGAGGCCACCGCAATGAGAAGCCCGCGTACCACAATGAAGAGTAGGCCCTGGTCACTGCAACCAGAGAAAGCCTGCGCAGAGCAACGAAGACCCAGCACGGCCAAAAATAAATAAGTAAATTAATTAATTAAAAAAAGAAAGAAAGCTTGGAACTGAGTCTTGAGGGATGTTAGCATTTAATGTTTGGGTAGAGGAGCTGGCTGAATATGGCGTAAAACGAAGGAGGTGCTTCAAAGATGCCAAGAAAAGGGTGTTTCAGGAAGGTGAGAATGTCCAGCGTCACTTGCTGCTTCAAGAAGTCTAGAAGGTTGAGTCGTGACAGATGTTCATTAGACACGGGCATCTTGAGACCTGGGCCTGAGGTGTTTCAGTAGAATAATGGAGCCAGAACTGTTGGGTGGTGCAGAGTTGGTTGAGGAGTGATTGGGCAATGTGCAAAGGGGACAGAGAAAAAATAGTTACCTACGGACAGTGGGTCACCTTGTGGCGATTTTATACTATAGGTGTGGACAATATAGTATATGTGGATTTATCTTTTGTATGCTTCAAATATAGTATGAAAATTGCAAATGACTCCTTTTGGGTATAATTTGAAAGACTGGAGATCTGAGAACTAAAAAAAAAACGGGTAGTAAAGCAGGAGTTAGAGCAGAAATATTTCTTCACTAAGAATTCTTGTGGGAGCTAGAGAGGAAGCTGAGGGGAGAGTAAACCCAAGCCTTATGAAGCCACTTTTTATATCTATCATTAAGGGAGGGGCTGAAACACATGTAAGAGGGGTTGACTGCCCTTCTTTCATGTGCTCTCTATGTATTGGGGAGGGAGTTTGAAAAATCCTGACTCGGCGAGGCTAAGTAAGTTACATACAGGGTTGCCCCAACCTTTTTTCCATCTCAAGCATCTGTGGCTATGAACCATGGAAACCTGAGAGGTAGGAGTCAGTAACTGTGTTACAAATTCAGAAAGCCAGGGAATATGAGGCTATAAAACCAAATGCTTTAAAAATTACTTGGATTTTTGATAAGGGTGCCAAAACAATTCAATGGGGAAAAGAATAGTCTTTGAAGGGACTTCCCTGGTGGCGCAGTAGTTAAGAATCCGCCTGCCAATGCAGGGGACATGGGTTCCATCCCTGATCTGGGCAGATCCCACGTGCTGCGGAGCAGCTAAGCCCGTGCGCCACAGCTCCTGAGCCTGTACTCTAGAGCCCGTGCTCCGCAACAAGAGAAGCCACTGCAATAAGAAGCCCACGCACCACAACGAAGAGTAGCCCCCACTTGCCGCAACTAGAGAAAGCCCATGCACAGCGATGAAGACCCAACGCAGACAAAAAGAAAGCACAAAAAACAATGTATTCAAATAAAAGTAAATCTATAAAAAAAAATAAAGCTGTTTAAAAAAAAAAAAGAATAGTCTTTGAACAAGTGGTGCATTTTGGATATCCACATGCAATAGAATGAAGTCAGACCCCAACCTCATACCACACGTAAAAGTTAACTCAAACTGTATCCTAGATCTAAATACAAGAACTAAAATTATAAAGCTCTTAGAAGAAAACATGGGAGTAAATCTTCATGACCTTGGGTTAGGCAGTGGCTTCTTAGATACAATACCAAATACACCAATGACAAAAGAAAAAATTGGACCACATCAAAGTTAAAAACTTCGATGACAGTCCACAGAATGGGCGTTAATAAGGGACTGGTATCCAGAGTATATAAAGAACTCTTAAAACTCAATCATAAAAAGACAACCTAATTAAAGAATGGGCAAAGCATCTGAATAGACATTTCTCCAAAGAAGATATGCAAATGGCCAGTAAGCACAGAACGATGATTAACTTCATTTGCCATCAGGGAAATGCAAATCAAAACCACAATGAGATAATACTTTACACCCACTAGGGTGGCTATAATGAAAAAGGCAGGTAATAGCAAGTGCTGGCAAGGATGTGGAGAAGTTGGACCCCTCGTATGCTGGTAGTGGGAAGGTAAAGTGATGCAGCATTTTTGGAAGACTGTCTGGCAGTTCCTCAAAATGTTAAATGTAGAGTTAACTGCATGAGCTAGCAATTCTCCTCTTAAGTATAAACCCAAGAGAGATGGAAGCATATGTCCGCGCAAAGAGTAGTACGTGAATGTTCATAGCAGCATTATTCATAATAGCCATAAAGTGGAAGTAACCCAAGTGTCCCTCGATGGTGAATGGCTAAACATAATGTGGTATATACATACAAAGGAATATTTTTTTATGCACATCATACAAAAATACTCTGATCAATTTTATTACAAACATGAAATTTTAAAGAATTTTTATTGGAGTATAGTTGATTTACAATGTTGTATTAGTTTCAGGTGTACAGCAAAGTGATTCAGTCATACATATACATCTATCCACTCTTTTTTTAGATTCTTTTCCCATATAGGCCATTACAGAGTATTGAGTAGAGTTCCCTGTGCTATACAGTTGGTCCTTATTAGTTATCTGCTTTATATATAGTAGTGCGTATGTGTCATTCCCAGTCTCCCAGTTTATCCGCCACCCCCCGCTTATCGTGACCGTAAGCTTGTTTTCTGCATCTGTGGCTCCATGCAGCGATGGACGATGCCACAGCATCCACGAAGGAATGTTACTCAGCCATAAAAAGGAAGGAAGTACCAACATATGCTACAATGTGAATAAAGCTTGAAAATCTGTTAAGTGAAATAAGCCAGTCATAAAAGGCCATATATTATATGATCCTCTTTATATGAGATGTCCAGAATGGGCATGTCTATAAAGACAGAAGGATTCGTGGTTGCTTAGGGCTACTGGGGGTATGTGGCTGGTGGATACTGGGGATGACAGCTAGTATGGGGTTTCTTTTAGGTGGGATGAAAGTGTTCTAAAATTAAATATGATTGCACAGTTCTGAATTTACTAGAAAGTGCTGAATTATATACACTCTGAATGGGTGAATTGTATGGTAAGTGAATTATAGCTCAATAAAGTTATAAACAGTTGTTTGGCATTATCTGCAGCAAATCAAAATAAATGTTATTTGTATTATTTCTAGTATGTTTTCATGTTTTATTTTACGGAACAGAAAAATATTCGTAAGAGATTTTTTTTTTAAATAAATTTATTTGTTTATTTTTTGGCTGTGTTGAGTCTTTGTTGCTGCACGTGGGCTTTCTCTAGCTGTGGCGAGCAGGGGCTACTCTTCATTGCGGTGCACGGGCTTCTCATTGCGGCGGCTTTTCTTGTTGCGGAGCACGGGCTCTAGGCGTGCAGGCTTCAGTAGTTGTGGCACACGGGCTCAGTCGTTGTGGCTCGCGGGCTGTAGAGCACAGGCTCAGTAGTTGTGGCGCATGGGCTTAGTTGCTCCGCGGCATGTGGGATCTTCCCGGACCAGGGCTTGAACCCGTGTCCCCTGCACTGGCAGGCTGACTCTTAACCACTGCGCCACCAGGGAAGTCCTACTTGCATGGTTTTTTTTTTTTTTTTTTTGCATGGTTTTAAATAATGTGTTTATATGACTGTTGATTTATTGATGTCCATCATTTTTGAAATCCTCTCTTGATTTCCCATTGTGGTAGTGAGGCCCTGCTCCCTCCTCACTCCCAATACTTCAGTTCTCCATTCTTCTCTTGTACTTATTGTCGCAGTTTTGTGAAAACAATTGTTTCCAATATATGATGAAATAAATGTTCACAAGTGATGTACTGTGATTACATTTCCTTACAAATTTGTTTTTTCCTAGAGTGAATAATACCCGCTTTTAAAAGATGTACTTAACCTATCATTTTCCCCCTTTCTCCTGGAGCGCTTGCTCCTGGAGCTCCCTGGACTCTTCCTTTCTGGAACAGGCTCTCTGGGGCTGTGCCATCTGTAGTCCTGGGACTTGCCTCACTTCTTTCCTGAGGTAGACCTGTTTTCTAACATCTCCTGTCTTCGTCCTTCTTGCCGTGTGCTCTCATTTTACTGAGGCA
This sequence comes from Stenella coeruleoalba, assembly GCF_951394435.1. Classification (NCBI taxonomy): domain Eukaryota; kingdom Metazoa; phylum Chordata; class Mammalia; order Artiodactyla; family Delphinidae; genus Stenella; species Stenella coeruleoalba. Next base: position 34,733,286 of record NC_137165.1, read on the forward strand.
CATCTTCCTGTGAAAGAGCGTGTGGAAAGTAAATTGTTGAGTCCTTGCCTATGTGAAATGCTTTATGTAACTCTCATACTTGGTTAATATTTTGGCTGTGTATGGAACTTGAGGTTGAAAGTTATTTTCCTCAGAATTTTGAAGGCCTTGCTCTGCTGTCCTCTGGCATCTGTTATTGCTATTGAGATGTCTAATCCCATTTAGATTTACAGTCCTTAATATTTAGGGTGACTGTATAATTCACTGTCAAAACTAGAACCCTTGAGGTGCTAGCCTGAAAGAATAGCAGGACAGCAGGCATTAACCAGGACTCTCTGGGGTAGCTGGGGCCATGTGGTCACCCTCTTTACATGTGACCTATTTTTCCTCTAACCATTTAGGATCTTCTCTTTGCTTCTGGAGTTCCACATTTCATGATGATGTATCTTACAAAAGGTCCTTTTTCATTGCACTAGGTTGCACTAGGTTGTGGTGGGTTCATTCTTGTCCTTCGATTTGGGGAAGTTTTTAAAATTATTTCATTAATAATTTTCTCCCAGCCTTTGTTAGGCAGGTGTTTGACATTCTGGATTATCCTCTAAGTTTCTTTCTTTTCTCACAAATAATCAAGGGGATATCATCTTTGGGCCTTCTTGTTTTATATCTAAGAGATTTTTGTACATTTATCTTCCAGTTATTCTATTGAAATTTTTAAACATTTCTGTTCTGCGTTTAATTTCTTGTTTTACTCTTTTCTCATAGCATCCCGTTCTTGTGGAAATGTGTCTTCTCTCACTTCTCTGAGGTCATCCATCGTGAGTTCTTTTCTCTTTCTTTTCTTTTTCTTTCTTCTTTTTTTTTGTGTGCGTTTGTTTCGTTTGTTCTCTGCGTTGCTTTCTTGAGTCCCTTTTTTTTCTGTTTGTTTTGGTCTGTGTCTGAGGCTTTCCTCAGATGTTGGTGATCCTTAACTGTCCCTTCGTGTTTCAGAGTAAGGCATTCAAAAGTATCTCTGGAACCTGGGCAGAGCTTTTTGGCTCCTTTATATATAATTTTGCTGTGAACTAATGTCTTGGTTGTTAGAACTTGGAAATCTTATTTTCCGGGGAGACAGGGGGCGACCATGCAGTTTCTCCAGAAAAGGCTCCTCTCCTCTCCTGCCTTGGAAATTTTACACATGGTGCTAGTGTTCTGTGTAGAGGGTGGGGGAAGGAGACAGAAGGTCCTAGAGTTGAGCATCGAGCCTTTCCCTTATGCCCCATCTCAGCCTTCCGTGCCTCACATCTCTCAGTTTGGAACTTTTGTGGCTCAGTTTTTGCAGAGAATAAAGCTTCTTTTCTCCCTGTGGGGTAGTCACTTGGTTGTGTGGGATAATGGAGAAGGCCCATGGTTCTGCCCCCTTCCCCTTCTCCACCTTTCAGGGTAACTGCCCGCCAAGAGCTCATCTCACAGGGATTCTGTGGGCCTCACTAGCTCCACCCTCACCTTTATTCCCTCTGGACATTTGGGTGATAACTTCCTTTTACTCCTTCATCTCCTGACTGTCTTTGAAAATTTTGTGAAAAGCTACTCTCCTTAGCCCTCCCTTTTCTCTTCTTTCTTGCGGGTTAATACATTTATTTTTTTCCCTCTACTGTCTTTTAGAGGAGTTGAGAAGGGAGAAGAGATAGACTAATGTGTTCAAACTGCCATTTTTAACTGATTCTGGCGTGCATTTTTCCAGGCAGAGTATTATAAATGTTGATTCGATTCTGAATAGTACTGTCGGTGCCATTCCTCGCATATGTTGTTATGGGTTAAATAGGTTTTTGTGGGCTGGCCTGGAAACCCAACTACATCTATGATTTTCCCCTAGAACTAGAGAAACAATCAAGCCTTTCTGAATTGACTCTCTGGAGGAATTATAACAGACTGGAACAAAAATATTTCATATATCTCTCCATTTTCCAAATCACATAGAAAATTAGGACTATTGTATCATTATTGTTGAAATAAAAAGCTCCAGAAACTAACAGAAACTGGAATTTTAATGGAAATGTTTGGTCATAAAGTTAAGCTTTGAAAATTGAACTGAGAAGCAAAGCTAAGTTCTTCAGCAGTATCCCTAAAACTTCATTATTCGGCAACTTTTTTGAAAGCATTTTTCCTAATTAAATTTAAGCCCAGTGATAGAGCTGTGGGGAATAGCAATAGCCACGAGGAGCATTTGTTTACTTATTTTCTTGCTACTTTCTTATTCTTGCCTTGCACACAACAGGGTCTTCTGAAACATTGGACTGAATAAACTAGACTCGGCCAGATAGACCAATAAAACTCTCTTCCTAACCATGAATGACTAAGAATAGCTGTGAGACACTTGGGTAGTGAAAATGCAACCCAGAATATGTAAAGTACACAGGGTGCTTGAGAGTAAATGCTGCACCAGCTTGGTGTTGGAACTGCAGAGACCACTGCGAGTGTAACAGACCCACTGCGGTCATGCGGCTCCCGTTTCCAGCCTCCCACGTTGTGCTGGGGCAGCCTTCCCTGAGCGCTCCTTCCCAGTGGCCGTGATGGCCCCAGTCTCAAGGGATCAGAGATCATTAGGAAAACCAGGAATCGTGGCTGTTATCTCTTATGTGGCTGGAACAAGGTAAGGGCAATGAGATGTAGTGATCCCATTATTTTCCTTCTTTTTTATTTTGTTTTCTCTTCTTCTTTTTTATTAAAAGAAAAAAAGATTCTTTTTGTTAACCTCTTCCCCCCCGCCCCCACCTCCCCTAACCTTGCTTTTGACAGGATGCTGACTAGGAACCAGAGCCCATTTTGGCTTAGCCTTAAGGGCAGCTGTTTACAGAGTAGCGGTGTTACATAGGGTTCCTGTGTCGTATGTCTGTGTAACACTGGATTTGGATCTTGTATTTAGCTGCCAGAAGTGACTGTGATGAAGTAGGGGAGATAAACTGATAGATTGGCTGCCAGAAAGATGTTGGGAGTCAATCAGATAAACAGGGCAGAGAAATAGCTTGCTGTTTTCTAGTGATAATAAACCAGAGGCCTCTGGTCCCCGCATTTTTAAATGTAATTGCCATTGTAGTAATAATGTCTAAAATAAGCAAATGAGAAAACATCACAGGAGGTTTTTTATTTGCGATTGAGATATCCTTTTCCCTTTTGCAATAAAGGTTCGTCCTATATGGAAATGAGTATTTTTACAAATTTGTTGTGCTTCCTCCAGTGCCTACTTACATAAACAAATGACAATTAGAGAGTGAACTACTTTCGTAGGAATTTATCCCTCCTTCGTTATCCTCCCACAGACTTTGGCTGTTTAACTTGATGAACTATCTGTATTGCTCCCATGCCTTACCTACAAAATGATTACTTATTTTTGTGAAGAAACAAGTTTTAAAGTCAAACCTGTGTTATTGACAGGTGATAAGCAGGAAGGAGTTTATTTTAGTGTCTTCCCTTGGATTTCTCTCAGAAGATTATTTATTTATTTATTTATTTATTTTTGGCTGCGTTGGGTCTTCGTTGCTGTGCGCAGGCTTCCTCTAGTTGCGGTGGGGGGGGCTACTCTTCATTGCGGTGCGCGGGCTTCTCATTGCGGTGGCTTCTCTTGCGGGGCGTGGGCTCTAGACGCGTGGGCTTCAGTAGTTGTGGCACGAGGGCTCAGTAGCTGTGGCTCGCAGGATCTAGAGTGCAGGCTCAGTAGTTGTGGAGTACAGGCTTAGCTGCTCTGAGGCATGTGGGATCTTCCCAGACCAGGACTTGAACCCGTGTCCCTTGCATTGGCAGATGGATTCTTAACCACTGTGCCACCAGGGAAGTCCCTCTCAGAAGATTTTTGGAATTTTAATCTCTGTTGCTGTTTCCCTGTATATAGCACTTGTGTAGGAGAGATGATATCTAGTTTTATTATTGTAATTTAAAATTCTCCTTCTTTAGTGTTTAACTTTTAAATCCATTGCTTCTTCTCACGTGGGACTTTAAGATCCAATGCAAATTCTTCAGTCTGTGTGTAAGATACAGATTTAGGCTTTGATTGCATGCGGTGGGATACCCAGTATTAAGAGGAGAGTAGGAGAGTGATTTAGAGTTCCCATGGAGTTAATTGTGGGGCTGAGAGACTGGCTGTCTGTGTTGTGTTTCCAGTATGCACATACGACTTTCTTTAGGTTCCTTATTAAAGTTGTTGTGGCTGTGAATGTGTTGGTGTCATATATGGTTAAGTTATTTATTAGTAAGCATGCTAGGGTACCAGCTGTGGAAAGCAAGAGAGTGAAGTCCACACTTTTAGTTATATCTAATAAAGGCTTTTTGCCTAAGGAAGACCTTCCTGACTGCCGGAGGTTATAGGTCAGAAGTTAACCATGTACCATTATCCTGTTGGTGAGAAGCTGATGCGTGTTCCTCTTTGCCACCCAGCCCTTCCCACCTGACCTTTTATAGATTCTCCACTGATATCGATGAGGTGGACAAAACTAATCATAAAAACAATGAAGGGAATGTTGCATACTCATTGATCCATTTGAAATGAACTGCAGTACAATAAGTCTTTCAAATGGACTTTGTTCTCAGCTATTGCTTATAGCTCTTTTTAAAGATATATAAATATGAAAGGGTTAATGGGAATTCAGTCATGCTCTTGCCACTGAGTTGTCCCTTATTGATTGTAGTTTAGAGCTGTCACTATGCCGTTCAGAATTCCTCCTGTGCCCTTTTAAAGTCAGTTGGTGCTGGGAGATGATAAATAAATCACTTGCTTTCCTTTTTCCCCAGCTCCTTCGAGAACTCATAGAACGGAAGACCAGCTCCTTGGATCCCAATGATCAGGTGGCCATGGGAAGGTAATTTAGATATGGCTTTCTATTCATGCAAGTAGCCTGTATAATAGTTTCTCCCTCTGAATCTCCTTAATTCAGCCTCCAAGGCAACGATTGGTCCTATAATTATAAAAGTTGAGAGTTCCCTGGTGGCCTAGTGGTTAGGATTCCGGGCTTTCACTGCTGTGGACCGGGTTCAGTCCCTAGTCAGGGAACTGAGATCCTACAAGTCATGCCGCACAGCCAAATTAAAAAAAAAAAGTTAAGCAAGATAACAAGAACTAGACAGGCAGAGTGATGGAAATTGTTTACCCTACCTACATTGCCTTAAGTGCAGTTTGAATAAGAGATTATAAAATGCCTGTAGGTGTTTATTTTAGGGTTTGTTTCACAAAGTCCCTCTTAATCTCTTTGCTCTCTGGATTGGGCTGTGATTTTATCTGTATCAATCTCTGACCAGTGGGTAAAAAGCATCCACCCAGATGCATGCTCTCCGCTGTCAGGACGTGGCACTGTGCACAACAGGTTCCTTGCTCTGGGAGAGTGTGCCCTAATTTAGACCTCCACCCCTTCAGTGAAAGCTGTGGCACAATTAGAAATGGAACGTGGCGGCATTACCCAGATGTCAGGGTAGAATGGAAAGTAGTGAAGGAAGGCCCTTGTGTATGCTTCATCCTGTGGCTGGAAAATAAAAAGGACGTTGAGAGTGCTACCTAATGAATAGTGTACATTTAAATAGCCATGAGCCATAATTTGCAAAAGCATGAAAGGAAACAAAAGCTGCAAGTATCAGAATGGGATTCTGGGGCAGAGCAGCATTTTGAGATCACAATGAAAAATTTGTGTTGATGAAATAATTTTATGTGAGTAAAACATGAATTTTAGGGTAGGATGTTGATATTTTGTATATCTCTGGAATGCTATAGAGAGCTGTTCACCATAAATTTAATGTGATAGAGCAAATTGCATTTAAGTGATGATTATATTGTACATTTATCTGACTTTACAATAAAATAGATTATGGTAATTAAGATTATATTAAGATTACAGTAATTGGATTTCCCTGGATTTTTTTTTTTTGATGTTAAATTTTCATTGTGTAAATCAGGTAAGATGAGTAACTGCTGCTGTTTTTCCTTTTTTCCCCCCACATTTGTTCATATGAGCAATATATGAAGATTTTCTTAGCCCAGTATCTTTTATTTGAAAAATTAATTTCTTTTAATCTAAAACGACTGCAGACTACCAAATGTAAAATAGATAGCTAGTGGGAAGCGGCTGCATAGCACAGGGAGATCAACTCGGTGCTTTGTGATCACCCAGAGGGGTGGGATAGGGAGGGTGGGAGGGAGAATCAAGAGGGGGGATATGGGGATATATGTATACATATAGCTGATTCACTTTGTTATACAGCAGAAACTAACACAACATTGTAAAGCAATTATACTCCAATAAAGATGTTAAAAAAATAAAAGTAAAATAAAATGACTGCAGAATATATGAATCTTGTTTGGATCCTGATTCAAGCAAACTAACTGTAAAGTTGAGACGACCTCGGAAATTTAGAGTGAATATTTGATAGTAAAGAATTATTGTCAACTTTTTTTAGGTGTGACAGTGGTATTGAGATTATATTGGGGCTCTTGGTATTGAGATTATATTGCGGGAAAAAAAGCCCTTACCTTTGAACAACACATTCTGAAATATTATAGCTGAAATGCAAATTAAATAAATAAAATGACTGTAAAACTAGTATCGATAGTGGATAATTCTTAACACTTAGCAAAAAGTGGAAAGCACAGGAAAAAGCAGTTGGGCATTAACAATGGGAAAATTAGATTTAAAGAATTCACGTGCTCAAACCAAACAGCAGCTGCAATATTAGTCATAGAACAGGCCGCACAGCTAAAACATTAAAAGCAAACCCAAGCAGCTATACTCAGTTTGATGGGTTTTCCTGCAGACTGGTAGATTTAGTGCTTGTCACAGTAACTCCAAATACTAAGGAGCATTGTTAACCAAATTTGCTGTAGAATTTCCCAGCTGCCATTTGTTTTTGTTTTTGTTTCTTTAAGCCATTGCACAAATCCTCGTCTGTTGATTAGTCTCTGTGGCCCCAGACTGTCTTGAGGAAGTTGATGTAGGTTGATGATTTCTTTCTGCAGTGTTGTTAGTGAGAAAAATTCCGATTTGTCGATACATGTAACTATTTCCATTAGTGATGATGCATAACATCGCTTGTGAATTTCCTAGGCAGTGGCTTGCAATCCAGAAGTTAAGAAGCAAAATCCACAAGAAAGTAGATAGGAAAGCCAGCAAAGGAAGGAAACTTCGGTGAGTTACTTTTTAGAAAAAATGTTAATCTTGTGTGTTGTTATCCTTATCTCTTCTCTTGCATGTTGGCTATTACATCATTTTTCTATTTCTTTTGATGATTCTGTTTTTCAGGAGCAGAAAAATAACTAAAGCAATATTTGAGGCTTTTTTTGAGACTCCGGTTTTTTTTTTACTCTGTAATGGAAAGATAGTTACTTCTTGTTCTACTGTTGTGAATGGATGGGTTAAATGATATTTGCATTTCCCTGAAAGAGAAATAATAAGGAAATAAGACAAGATCGTTGAAATTGCCTTAGTTTTAAAAAATGATTTCTTTAGAACAATATAAAAATTGTATTTTGGAGTCTTGTTTAGACATAGAATTATATTGGTCCATTTTCATGATGCCATACATGTACGCAATATGCTAAAAAGGTAAAAATGAAGGATTCCAGAGAATGTTAACACTGCTTAAATGAGATGAGGAATATAATTTGTATGAGAACAGAGAGACATTTCTGAGTGTAGGAAAGCCCTCAACCCTGTGAGCCCTTGAAGGAGTCTTAAAAGTATGGAGACAAAAGATGGGGCAAGAGTAGAATTGACATTGCTATGCTTTCAGACTTAGATTCCTTGTAACTATTTTTATATATTACATAATATCACTCTCACAGGGCCTCAGTGTCAAAGAAACTACTTGTAATTCAGGTGCACACTGAAAAAAAAATGTTAAACTCATTGTGTTAGGACAGTTTTAGGCAGATAGCTAATCCCACATCCTTATTAGAGCCTGCCTGTCATTAAATTCCCTTTAGACAAATGTGGATCTGTCTCATTTTTAAATATCTTCAGAGAAGCAGATTTCACTACTTCAATTAACCTGTTTTAGTATTTAACAAAACTCATCAGGAAATGCTTATTTTTCTTTAACTTTGCAGAAGTGCAAAGTAGCTTTTCATCATCTTGTGCTTGAGTCACTTTCTTAAATCTCAGGTTAAATTGTTATAATTTGTTTATGTTTTTTCATATGTTGAAGTTTCCAAGTCTTCATACTTCTCCAAGTTTGTTTTCAGTGTACTGGTTAAGAGCATGGTCTCAAGAGCCTGACTGCCTGAGTTTGAATCCCAGCTTTGACAGTGTGGGATATGACACTCTAGTAGTTACTCCGAGCAAGACCCTTAAACTCTCTGTGCTAGTTTCTTCATCTGTAGAATGGGGATGATAATAGTACAAGACTTGTAGGGTTGCTGTGAGGTTTAAATGAGTAAGTATATATACAGCTTTTAGAACAGTGCCAGGGACACAGCAAGCACTATATACGTGTCTGTTGCCATCATTCCTATCATTATTATTGCTGTTATTATTCCAAGACTGGATCAGTCTCCTCCTGGAACGTTCATTTACTTAACTCACTCACGTACATGCCTCTTTTGTACCTGTCTCTTCTGTACCCCCCCCACCCGGAAGGATTTAAAGAAGAATGTTATTACTAGTACTTTGTAATTGACCAGGCTGATTAAATACCTACTCTTTAATTTTGAGATTAGACTTTTCTCCAGTACGGTGCTTTTAAAATTATAGCTTTGAGAAAGACAAATACTCTATGTTATCACTTGCATGTGGAATCTAAAAAATGAAACAAACGAATGTACCTAACACAACAGAAACAGGCTCACAGATACAGAGAACAAACCAGTGCTTACCAGTGGGGAGAGGGAAGGAGGGAGGGGCGAGATAAGGGTATGGGATTAAGAGACACAAACTACTGTATATAAAATAAATAAGGAGCAAGCATATATTATACAGCACAGGGAATATAGCCATTATTTTATAATAACTTTAGATGGAGTATAATCTATAAAAATATTGAATCACTGTGTTGTACACCTGAAACTAATAATATTGTAGATCAACTGTACTTCTAATTAATTAATTTAATAGCTTTGTGAGGCTTTAAATGTTCTCTAGAGGGAGGAGCCCGGGATTTCAGATCAGGAGACTGGCTCTGTCTGGCTCTATGATTTTGGTTGCTCTTTATTCTCTGAGCCTCACTTTTCTCATTTAATAAGTGGAGATACTAATCCCTACTTTATAGATTTGGTTTGAGGATTAAAACAAGGTGAATATGTCTGGTACGTAGGAAGCATTCGAAAATATTAGTTTCTTTCGTTTCTTGTGTTTATCTGTTGACGTTGCTGTTGCAAATATACGCTCTTCAAAAGAACTGAGAGTGGCCAAAAATGCCTTTTTTACATTATCATATGTTTATGAGTTTTAAAACTGTTAGGGCAAGTAGCTATAATCGTGTGTCCCTTGAGGGCAAGTATTGCACTGTTTTTTCAAGACAGTTCCAACCGTAACCGTCTACCGTAGTGCCTCGTAGACATGTTTTTGGATGATTATAACAGTAAAATTAACACGCTTGTCAGGTAAGACTTTCTGTAAGATGCAGCATCCACACTTCACAGTGTGAAGTGAGCAGACTAGGAAGAGTGAGCCTAGGGAAAGGCCACAAAGAATAATGTTTGCCAAAATACAGACCTGAGAGTGTACACGTCCGTTTTGGGAACTGCATTTGTTTTGACAGAGACTTAAACTGAGTATGGGGGAATGGCAGGAGATGAGGCTGTATGAATAAGTGAGCGCTAGATTGTGGTCAAGCTCAGAATTCAGACTTTAAAGACTGTAGCAAGTCATTGAAAAATAAGGGAGCCTGAGCACCTGTCACAGATTGGAGGAGACTTAAGGAGACACCACAGTTAGGTGCAATGTGGGGTCCTAGGTTGGATCCTGGTAAAGAAAAAGGACACTAGGGTAAAAATGGGTGAAGTTTGAATAAGGTCTATGGTTTAGTTAATAGTATTGTACCAATGTTAATTTCCTAATTTTGATAATTACACTGTACTTGTGTAAGCTGTTAACATTAGAGGAAGCTAGGTGAGGATATACATGAATTCTCTGCACTATTTTTGCAACTTTTCTATAAGCCTAAAATTACTGCCAAATAAGAAGTAAAAAGAAAAGTAATAAATAAGGTCATGTGCTTTGAATTGTTTTGCAGTTTTATCATCAGTATTCACCTGGCTCTCTTTGTGAACATCAGTGTGCGGGATGTGGTCAGAATCAGAGTGATCTTGTTAGCAATAGCAACAACTAACATTTATAAAACTCTGTTGGGCACTGCAAAGCAATTTACATGCCGAGGTAGAAAAGGCATAGGCTCTGATGCTAAACTGTCTGGGTTTGAAATCTGACACTTCACTTACTGGCCTTTAGACCTTGGGCAAGATACTTTACATCTTTGTGCTTCAGTTTCCTCATCTGTCAACCTAGCATGGTGATAAAAGGCACATCTCATAGGATTGTTATGCAGATTGAATTAGCTAATTCATGTAAAGTAGTTCGGAAGGTAAGTAGCTCGCCCAGGTTACAGAACTAGCAAGCACAAACTTGGATTTGAGCTAATTGGTCTGATTCCAGAGCCCATGCTTCTAACCTGTGGCTATTGAGTTGTTTCTCTGGCCAGGACCTTTGCAGACACCAAAATGGTACCTTGGCTACATTAGAATTCTGCCATGATGGATTTAACAAGGGGCCCAGGCTAGATGAGAATAGCATAAATAACTTCCTTAAATTAGACCCCCAGAAGAGCTGGTGGGATGTGCCAACTGTCATCACTGGTACTAGATTCCACCAGTGAGCAAGCTTTGCTTTGTGTGATATGGTTGGAGAGAGAAGAAATGTCCTAGCAAAGATGAACATCACCTTGTGGAAACCTTAGTTTAAATGGTAGCAGGTCAGTGGCATGATCCTGGTCAGACTGGGTGTGGCAATTTGCTAGTTGGATGCTGGAAAATAACTTATAAAAAAAAGAAATGTTTTGGTTTTGGGAAGTAATTATAATTATTGACTATCAGTCTTTTACTCAGCATTATCTGTAAGTGGATTTGATCATGATTTAAGCAGAATTCATAATGCAAATGAATGAAGCTCTCGGGTCTTTAATAATGAGGTGTCATACTGTGTTTTGTGTTTGTCTATTTTTCTGCAACAAAATTATATTTATCTCTTCTTAGTATGGTTGGTAAAAGGTATTTTAATACTAAAACATGCATCCATCCTCAGTAGCACTGAGATTAGGTAAAATGCATTGTATTAAGTACACATTACTAAATCTGATTACTTCTTAAAGCCTGTCTTTCATCATGCAGCTAATAGTTATTGAATATATTTTACTAAAGTGTAAAGGTATTCCACAGAGCAGTGCCATCCAATAAAAATGTCTTTACCTGCGTAATTTTAAATGTTCTAGTAGCCACAATTGAAAAGGGGAAAAAATGAAACAAGTGAACTTAATAATATATTTCACGTAACCCAATATATAAAAAATATTATTTCAACAATTTATTGTTTTAAAAATTATTAGTGATATATTTTACATTTTTTGCATCTCAAGTTTTCAAAATCTGGAGCACATCTCAGTTTGGCACATTTCAGGTGCTCAGTAGCCACGTGTGGCCAGTGACTCCCGGATTGGACAACACAACTATAAGGTGTAGTTCATAGTCTTTGTCTAGACAGTAAATTAAACCTGTATTTGGACACAGCCAAGAACAGTTTTCATTTTTTCAGATGAACAGTGAAGTTTGGCGAAGCCTAAAGACATTAAAATACATTTATTAATTGTACTTACACTTTATACTTAAATAAAAAGGTTATGTAAATAATTATATTCTTGTACATTAACGTAACCTTTGGGGAGGGCATTTAGCTTACTTTTTCAATTTTAAATATGCATACTTTTCGATTCACCAGCAAAGCAATTCCACATCTCAAAATTTATCCCATAGAAATGTGTGAACAAACATACAATAATTTATATATAAGAATCTTCGGGCTTCCCTAGTGGCGCAGTGGTTGAGAGTCCGCCTGTCGAAGTAGGGGACATGGGTTCGTGCCCCGGTCCGGGAAGATGCCACATGCCGTGGAGCGGCTGGGCCCGTGAGCCATGGCCGCTGAGCCTGCTCATCCGGAACCTGTGCTCCACAACGGGAGAGGCCACAACAGTGAGAGGCCTGCGTACCACAAAAAAAAAAAAAAGAATCTTCACTTTAGCTAAGTCAGAAAGAGAAAGACAAATACCATGTGATATCTCTTATATGTGGAATGTAAAATATGACACAAATGAACTACAAAACAGACACAGACAGAGAACAGACTTGTGGTTGCCAAATGGGGGGCAGTGGGGGAGGGATGGACTGGGAGTTTGGGATTAGCAGTTGCAGACTAGTATATATAGAATGCATAAACAACAAGGTCCTACTGTATAACACAGGGAATTATATTCAATATCCTGCGATAAACCATAATGGAAAAGAATATGAATAGGAATGTGTGTGTGTGTGTAACTGAATCACTTTGCTATGCAGCAGAAATTAACACAATTTTGTAAATCAACTGTGTCAATAAAATAAATTTCTAAAAGTTTTGAAAAGTCTTCACTTTCGCACTGTTTAATATGGTTTTTAAAGGGGATAGGCTGTATAATGCCTATCAGTAGGAGGTTTAATAAATTATATTGGCACGACAGAATATCCTGTAACTATTTAAAAGAATAGAATATGACAAAGTGGAAAAAAGCATAATGCAGAATATTAAGTATCTTACAGTCTCATTTTTATGTGAAAATATATAAAGTTTATATTTGTCTTATATATGGAGAATGCCACAGACAAACTTAACAATGATTAACAGTGATTTAATTAACAGTGATTATTTCTGGGGTATAGGACTACAGGGAACTTGTCAGCTCTCTATACATTTTGGAATTTGAAATTTTATATTATTTTTTATAATTAGGAGATAGGGACATTAAAAAATGTACAGTGAACAGATATTTTGTTGCATCTTATAAAAAGTGAAGAATTGGAAGCAATATGAATGTTCAAGTATATGAAAATATAGTTATGGTACTTCCATTCCTGGAATTTTGTATATAGCTTTGAGATACAATGCTAAGTGAAAAAAAAAGATATGAAATTATGTGTGTGTATGGATTTCTATATAAAATGAACATAATTGGGCTTCCCTGGTGGCGCAGTGGTTGAGAGTCCGCCTGCCGATGCAGGGGACACGGGTTCATGCCCCGGTCTGGGAAGATCCCATATGCCCCGGAGCGGCTGGGCCCATCAGCCATGGCCACTGAGCCTGCGCGTCCAGAGCCTGTGCTCCACAACAGGAGAGGCCACAACAGTGAGAGGCCCGTGTACTGCAAAAAAAAAAAAAAAAAAATTAATTAATTAATTAAATAAATAAAATGAACATAATTAACCAAAATATTAAACTCATAATAATAATAAATATTAATAACAGTTCTTCTCTAGGTGGAAGAACTATGTATGTTATTATTATTATTTTTTTTTGCTGTATGCGGGCCTCTCCCTGCTGTGGCCTCTCCCGTTGTGGAGCACAGGCTCCGGACGCGCAGGCTCAGCGGCCATGGCTCACGGGCCCAGCCGCTCCGCGCATGCGGGATACTCTCAGACCGGGGCACAAACCCGTGTCCCCTGCATCGGCAGGAGGACTCCCAACCACTGCGCCACCAGGGAAGCCCCTATGTATGTATTTTTGTGTGTGCCCAGTTGGTTTGTTTTCTAAATTTTCTGTAATGAATTATGCTTTTTGTATTACTCTTATAATGGGAAAAATCTCATCACTATTATTCTTTTAAATTCATTTGTTAAAAAAATGAGTGAAATTTGGGAGGCTTGGCTATTGGTGGTGTAGTAGAGAATCAAATTCTTTGATGTGTGTAAAAATGTTTTTAAAACTGTAAAACATTACACATGTGAAAATATTTATATCATATTTTTTTGTGGATAGTGTTTTGCCCAAGAACAAGTTTTTCTGGTTAGAATTTTATTGGGCTGGGCTAAAAGTTCATTTGGGTTTTCCGTAACATGGAAAAACCCAAATGAACTTTTTGGCCAACCAATATACTATGCATATTGTCCTTCAGCTTCTCCTTTTATAATGAACAGAAAGGGATACCTTCTTTGAATTCTCTTTGGTGTAATTTCTTCTGTATAAGGTCAAATATTTGTTCAGCCCCCCTTCACCAGAGGATCTCAAAGCACTTTGTACAAAAATACCCTTTTTTTCTATTGGTGGGAGATGGAGGTGACATAACTTAAATTTCTGTAACACCTTGACTGAAGATCTAAGGATCAGACTTCTTATGTACTCAGTTGCATGTGTCATTTGAAGATGGGTGAGGGGCTTCCCCGGTGGCGCAGTGGTTAGGAATCCACCTGCCAATGCAGGGGACACGTGTTCGAGCCCTGCTCCGGGAAGATCCCACATGCCGCGGAGCAACTAAGCCCGTGTGCCACGACTACTGAGCCTGCGTTCTAGAGCCCGTGAGCCACAACTACTGAGCCCATGTGCTGCAACTACTGAAGCCCGCGCGCCTAGAGCCTGTGCTCCGCAACAAGAGAAGCCACTGCAGTGAGAAGCCTGCGCACCGCAGTGAAGAGTAGCCCCCGCTCGCCGCAACTAGAGAAAGCCCGCGTGCAGCAACGAAGACCCAATGCAGCCAAAAAAAAAAAAGAGGGCGAAATGAAAGACCTGGTGGAGCTAGTGAGTGAAGGTGATTCTAGAAGCCTTTTCTGACTCAGGGAGCTAGTGAGTGATGGTGGTGGTGAGGTGTTCCATTTGAATGTTATGCCACTACCTGTGCTACTGCCAGTAGGTAGCTTTAATGACACTGAAAAATGATTAAGATGTGTGTAGAGGAGGGAAGATGAGGTAGTCATCTCCTCATTGTCTGTCTGGAGTGATGTTTAAGGGCTAGTAGATTGCTCAAGGGCACAGGTCTATCTACTCATTTTTTGGGCGTTGGAGCTCTGTTGAGCTACTGTCATTCACAATGTGCTTTTATCACACTTTTCTCCTGTAGTCTTAAGGAAAAAGTGTTTTTATGGTCGTGAGTGGTTCGTGCCTATGAATTGTTCCCTGTTGCACTCTGGAGCCAGGTATACCTGTGATCAGTTCTGGAGTTTGTTACCTGGTAGGGTGTATTTCCTTTTCTAGGTTAATAGTTACTGATGTTGCTGCCTGTTTGTTTCCTACTTTATTAGGTTTCACGTCCTTAGCAGGCTTCTGAGCTTCATGGCACCTATTGACCATACCACAATGAATGATGATGCCAGGTGAGTAATAGATTTAATTATATGTCTCAAATGGCTTCATGACAGCCCGATATTGACCTGTTCTACAGCCTGTCGCCCTCTCCATTTCTTCTTATCAGTGAACCATTTGTCATTGGCATCATAGCAAGGGTCCTCGTCACATCTCTTCACTCCCATCATTACTGTAAGACCAAAACAAAATTCCCGTAAATCTCAGTGCTGCCTCTGGTGGGTTTTTTGTTTGTTTTTGCTGTTTTGTTTTGTTTTTAACTTTAGCCACCTGCCTAGGACATCGGAGCTCTTCTCTAGACAGATGGGTTAGGACAGCACACACACTTGCTTCATGTGTTTGGGGGTTTTATGCATATGTTCTCCTTTTAAAAATGGGTCTAGAGATTGCTCTAGAGATCTGCATTATGTTGTGTTTGTTCAGGCTGCTGTTGAGGTTTTTTTTATTTTGAGTATTTTTACAAAAGAAGTACATGCTCATTTTACAAAGCTGAAACTAGAAATGTGTACAGAAGAAAATGTATACGTGTACTCAATTCGGAGATAACCACTTTTTAAAGAATCATTCCTTTTGTATTTATTAGTTGGCATTCTACTACATCATAATATTTTTATAATATTATTTATCTATCCATATTCCTTCTCCTTGATTTGTTTAGCATTTACTTATTCATTTATATCAGTATGGATTCATGCTCTCCTATTTTATTCAAGTTAGTTATGATCTGTTACTGTCATTATTTATTTTGATTTAAAATTATCTCAGGTTAACAGAAGCCCCTTCAAGCTGGCTTGCATCTTTTTGAGATGTCCCCAATTATTCCTTGAGTGCTTCCTTACTTTCCACCACAGCTAGGTGTTCTAGGCTCATCTTATATTTTCTCTGTTCCAGCCCTGGAGTCAGTCTTTCTCCAGGGAGTTCTCACTCTTTTTAGTGAACTGTGGTTTTTAGAACCTAAGGTCTGGGTGCTGGGGTGCTCATTGTTCTGGGTGTCATTGTTCATAGGCTCTCTCAGCGTATAGAGGTTGGAAATGTGTGTATATACACACACCCATACATAGGAGACAACCACTTTTAGTATCTCAGAATATTTCCTTTCAGTCTTTGAGTCCCCTTTTAGTATGTTCTTGTTTTTATTTTTATATAATTAAAATTATATTCAACAATATAGAATTATATTCTGTATTGTGATTTTTTCTTTAAATATTTTGTATACTGTGACCATTTCATGTCATTAAAATTATTCAAAAATTTAAGTGACTGTGTAATATTTTTATATTACCTATTGAGCCATTCACTAATTGTTGGAAATTTAAATTGTTTTTAATTATCATTGTTGTAATGCTGTGATAGACACTTTAAAACATAAGTCTTCACCAAGTGAAATTATTGGTCATAATGTAGGCACATGTGGGTTTTGCCAGCTTTATCCCTCAAGCTACATTCAACCTTTTTATTTGAGAGTATTTAGTTTGCTAATAAACCCCATCAGATTTCCCCCTTGCTTGAAAAGTAGTAGATGTGCAAGTTTAGTTGAACACGATGATTATCAATTTTTTGTTTGCATTTGTTCAGTGCTTTGAGTACAAAATAGCTTACGGGTGGCGCTGAGTCCATTTATACGCATATCTTTGTGACTTCCTGCACTCTCCTGTGCTTTGCAAATGAATGCCTTTGTCTGGCTGGGTTTTGTTTGTTTGTTTTTCCATTTATTTCTGGGTCTGATCTGTTTTTAAAAATAGTAGAGTGAGGGACTTCCCTGGTGGTGCAGTGGTTAAGAATCCACCTGCCAATGCAGGGGACACAGGTTCAGAGCCCTGGTCCAGGAAGATCCTACATGCCACAGAGCAAGTAAACCCGTGCACCACAGCTACTGAGCCTGTGCTCTAGAGCCCAAGAGCCACAACTGCTGAGTCCCCGCTCCACAACTACTGAAGCCTGTGGGTCCTAGAGCCCATGCACCACAACTACTGAGCCCACACGCCGCAACTACTGAGCCCACGCGCCACAACTACTGAAGCCCATGCCCTCTAGGGCCCACATGCCGCAACTACTGAGCCCGCATACTGCAACTACTGAGGCCTGTGCGCCTAGAGCACATGCTCCGCAACAAGAGAAGCCACCGAGAAGCCACCACAACGAGAGGCCCGTGCACCACAACGAAGAGTAGCCCCCGCTTGCCGCAACTAGAGAAAGCCCGTGCAGCAACGAAGACCCAGCGCAGCCAATAAATAAGTAAATAAGTATATAAATAAAAGCAAGAGAAAAAACAAATTAAAAAAATAATAGAGTAAAATGAATGCTTCTTAGGTTCTCTGTCAGGATGACATGAAAAAATTACTTCAATAGAAAAGGAAAACTAGGCACTTAAAAACTAAAATCCATTAAGGTAACATTATTATCCCAGGCATAAAGTGAAATCTAGTTTAAGTATTGGTGGCATCTTTTGAATATAGTACTACTAGATCATTTAGAAATCGATTGTCATTCCTAGCTGGGATTTTTCTTGAATCACCTGATACCCCCGGACACTTAGTTTCCCAGAATCTTGTTTATTCACTCATAGTTTTTAAGGGTCTGCTATATGCTAGACATAAAGTTTATTTGAAAACGACTTTATTATTTAGGATTATGTTGGGCTTGGTCTGCAAGAAACATAAAATATGACTACAGAGGTATAAGCAAATGGGAGTTTATTTTTCTAACAGAATATTCCTAGGGGTGGCAGGTAATTACTGGCAATGGCTTTTCCCTTCTCAGTAGTATTAAGGCCAACATACCTTGGTCTTCCCCCTGTGGTTGCAAGGTGGTTGCTGCAGCTTTAGCCATCAAGTATGCATTCCAGGCAGGAAGAAGAGGAAAGGAGTGGTGTCAGCCATACTGATTTTCTTTTATCAGAATGCCCTCCAAAAACAACTTCTCATATCTCATTGGTCATAACTCTGTTATGTTGCCACTTCAGGTAGAGCAGGCAAGGGAGGAGGGGTTGGGAATGTGTTTGCTGGGTAACTGTGTGGCATTTGGTGTTAGTGGGGGAAAAAGCTATCCCTTGTAGACGCTGCTAATTATCAGCATTGTTCTCCCGCTGGTTTAGCCACTTTGTAACAAGGAATTTAATAAGAGTGTTACAGCTGGAGAACTGAGCATTTGTTTTTACCAAGTACGCTCCCTTTGCATTGTGTTTCTTAAGGACACAGAGGCAGACATCCACGTTACTGCTTGTGCTCCAGAGTCTGAATAGGCCAGACTAACTATAGACAGAGTAAGTGAGTATTAGCTCTTTCTGCTTCTGGTATCAAATATTCCAGGGCCCATAGGTAGTGTTAGGTAGTATCTTTTTTTTTAAAACTATATCTTAAGAAGGAGCCCGTCATAGCTTGGCCTGTTTTGTTTTTTGTTTAGGTAATTCCATAACTGGAAATAATCTAGCACTGTTCTATTTGGTTTCTCACTTAGTATGCCACAAAATTTGAGGAATGGGAAACTTTCATTTCAGCATCAGTGCATACTATTGATACTTTTCTCCAAGTGAATAGTTCTGGTTTTGATAAGTTACAGATATATCATTCTTTTTTTTTTTTTAAACAATGATATAGATTTATTGAAGGTAAACTTCTGGGAAAATTCAACCCATTTTTATAGTTGCATCTATGGTAGAGTAGAACAAAGTTACAGATATGTCATTCTTGGTGTGCATGTATGAATAGAGAATTCTTTATGATTTTGAAGTAGAGAAAGGCTTTGTAAGCATGACACGAAGGCCAGAAGCCACGGGGAAAGTACTAGTAGCTATGACTACATAAGAGTCACAGTGAAAAAGATACCAAAAACAAAGTTATAAGTAAATGACAAACTGGGAAGAGAAAGTTCAATGTAACATTACTGTGTAAGAATGCTATGGAAAGAGTTTTTACAGATCTCTAAGAATATCCCAATAAAAATAATGGGTAAAGCGTGTCAACAAGCAAACTTAGAGATCGTAAAAGAAAAATCGCAAATGGCCAAAAAATATAAAGACTGTCAATCTCGTTAATCAAATAAATGGATATTAAAATAATGAGATTTCATTTTTTTCTTATTAAATTGGAAAACATTAAAAGAGTGATAATCACTAATGTCGATGGTGTGAGGAAACAGACGCTTTCATTTACTGTTGTTAGGAATGTAAATGGCAAAATCATTTTGGAGGGCTATTTGGCAATGTTTTTCAAAATTTTAAATGTAAATGTATCTGTTGACCCAGAGAAATCTCACTTTTAGGAATTGACCTAAGGAGACCTAAGGAAATAGCAAGTTAGCAAATATTTTTGTATCAAGGATCTTTATTGCAACATTGTTTATAATGGGGAAAAATAAGAAACAATCCAAATGACCATCAATAGGGAACTAGTTAAAATAAAATCACAGAAAATCATTCATTGAAGTTATAAGCAACTGTTAAAGGAGGAAGTGGAGCTGTACGTATTAACATAATGTTTAATGTAATAAATAGGCTACAGAATACTATATCATAATCCTGCTTTTGAGTAAATAAACGTGTACGATTGAAGAAAAAGTGATGCCTTACAAAAAAATATACTGTCATGGCAAGATCTCCAGGTTATTTTGTTAACTAGAAAAAGAAACATCCATTTATGTAATATCCATTTATGTTTTTAAAATAAATATTAAACAGCTGTGTATGTATACGTATGTATGGATATGTTACACATCAGTAATATTTAAAATGTTTACCTACAGGGAAGGGACTGGGAGGAGGAAGGGGCAAAGGGAGATTTCCACCTTTTTTTGTTTCTCATACTTCTGTTTTGCTCTAATTTCCTGCCATGAGGATGCATTCATATTAAGTGTCACTAAAAAAAATAAGAAACTCTGAAAACAGTGTACACCAAACTCTTCACATGTTTATTGCTGGGCAGGGTGGAGTAGAAGACACATTTTATTTTCTAGTCTATTATTTCTGTAGTATTTGATTTTTTTTTTTTACAATAAATTTGTATTGCTTTTTATCAACAGAATAGGACATGTTCATTTTGAAAATTATATCTATAATATAAAGAGGAGGTGGGAAGGTCCTGATTTCCTCTATTGAAGTATTACATAAATGAAAGAGCTTCTTTGCCTTAAGGCTTCTGCCCTGTGAGCCATTTGGATAAAACTGGCTTTTGAATACCCAAGTAGCTTCTGTCCCAGCCCACCCCTCCCCTTTTTTAATCATGGTGAAAAATTACATAACAAAATTTCCAGCCCTTTTTTTTTTTTTTTTCCGGTACGTGGGCCTGTCACTGCTGTGGCCTCTCCCGTTGCGGAGCACAGGCTCCGGACATGCAGGCTCAGCAGCCATGACCTGTGTCCCCTGCATCAGCAGGCGGACGCTCAACCACTGCACCACCAGGGAAGCCCCTCCAGCCCTTTTGATTTCTTATTCTCAGAGGCCACTCTACCTGTGGTTCCTAACATACCCAGGTCTGGAGAGAGAAGCCCTTCTCTTTCTGTGTCTTGGGTCCAATTTGTTGTTCCACGCATGTGCCTAAGTTGGATTAATACCCAGTATTAATAAAGAGAGGAGAAGGGGGGAATCCCAGTATGGTTACTCATCCTTGAATCCCCCATGTCCATTGTCCAGTTTGAGCTCAAATTTGGACTTGGTCAAATTGAATTGAGACTGGAACATAGCTCTCATTAAGGGAGAGAGAGCAGAGGTCTTTAACACAGGGTATTAAAATACCCTTAGTGGAGGAAGAAGTACTGTCTGTAAAAGGATCTTTAGAAAGGTAGTGGCATCTTCATATTTCTGCTGATACATATTCTTTTCTCATGCTAGGAAATTTTCTCTTCAAGCAATCTATGTTTTAAAAAGTCTTTTTAAATGCAGAGTAGCCCAGTTTGCTCCTGTATTACAGATTTCCCTTTGGGGCGTCTCTAGGTAAGCTTTGCATACGGATTTAAATGCCTTTACAGGCCCTCAGGTTTCCTTTGCTAGTGAAAGTCTCATGTGACCCCTGACACTTTTGCTGGTCTGGTATTAGGAGGTAGGCAGGTGGTTTCTATTGCAGGCCTGATGAACACTCCTAGTACTGGGAGGAGAGGGGTTGGTGGTATGGTGGTTAGCATAGCTGCCTTTCAGTACTGGGAGGAAAGAAAAGAAATTCAACTTTGCCCCTGTATCATGTGTTGCGTGCGAGAGAGGGGCTACCACGAGTCTACAAAGGATTGCTGGCTTTGCTGGACCCTCAGGTACTCTTGGCACGGGGCAGCACATCTCCCAGAGCAGCTCCTGTTTGCCCTTCAGAGTCATCTGTGCGAAGAGGGCAGAAGTGTCATGTGATGCTGTAGAGGCAGAGTTATCAGTGGGCTGAGGAGGACAAAGGGCTTGATGTCTCATTGGCAGAGAATCCCTCTAAGCATATTGTCACCACTGAGAACAGGTCAGTGTGTTACTTGCATGATTTACAGGATTGCTGTTCACTTCTCTGACTATTGAAGTTATTCTAAGCTTACCAAGGACATTTTAGAAGCAGAGCTCACTTTACATGGTGTGAAAGCCCTGGAGTGCTGTTAGACTAGAGGGAGGGTGAAGTGAAAATCCAGGTGATCTTTTATTATGGTTCTAACAAAATGAATTTGTCGGTTGTGGAAATAATCATCTGGGGTTTTGCCTCTGTTTTTGAAAGACCCTCTGAGGCAGACTTTTAAAGAAGTTCGTTCTTTTTCGTTTGCTGGGTAGATGTAGGTCAGATAATAAAATGCTAGTGTGACAAGTAGGAGAAGTAAATTCTGAGTAAGACTCTGAGACAGGTCGAGATGTGTTCCTCAAAACTGGCCACCACCCCAGATTTGGGATGGGGAATGCTTACTCTGTCAGCGTGGGTTTTGTAGTCAGCACAGAACAGGTCTAAGTGGCAGCAGTCAGCCTGGTGCCTAAGAAAATTGGTGTTTGCCTTGTATTTACTGCTGCTTCAGAGAGCATTTATTAGATAAACCCAGTTCTGGTACTGTTCATTGAAAGGGTAGGTTATTGTATTTTCTTTCCTAAGAAGCTTTTTTTCTTATTACAAAAATGATAGCAATATCAACATTTTGTAGGTACTCCATTCCTTTGCAAAGAACTTAAATTCTCAGTAGGAACAGCAAAAATTTTCATTTTAACCCCCACTCTCTGCCCCCAGATAAAAAACCACTTTCCCCTCTCCTTTTGTAAAGCTACTGGCTTTAGAAAGAACAAGGACAGAATCCTTTAATGATAACTGCTAAGCACCAAATACATTATTGTTTTACATCTGGAGTTTTAGAAATGTACAAATGTAATCCAGCCTTGTAAAGTGCTTTGTCAACATCACTGCCACGTTGTTCTTGAGGTGCCGCGGTATAATAGAATTTGTACAGGCAATTTATCTTCCGCGTGCCATTTTTGTGTGTGGGTCTGTACCCTAAGTACGGGCACATTCTACCACTCTCCTGATGGTGTTCTGTTCTCCCTAATTGGTAATCCAGAGGTTACTTAGACCATTTTTGATTCCCCGTTACCTACTTTACCGCCCCCCGACACAAACCCTTTTTTATTAGCCATAATGCACTGAATTGTGGTGAAATATTCTGAGGAAGTTTGCTCAGCGTTTGAGAACACATCAGCTAATAACCCCAGAACTACCCTCCACAGAGCATTTTTCGTTGGTTAAAAACTTGAGAGCAAGAATGGTTAAGATATAGATGTTTTCTCTGAGGCTTCTTATCTCCTAAAAAGACACAGGTTGTTCTGACAGGTGAAACAAGCCCGAGCAAATATGCAACATTGATCTAATCAGCAGGAACGAGCTGGAAACTTGCACTGGTGCTGTCTTTCCCCAGCGTCATTAAAGGCTCCCATTACTCTTTTATTAGAGGTTCCCTCTCTTCCTTATCAGATTACAGAATGAACATAACTCATGGCAGTGATTTGATCTCTTGTTAAAGAGGATTACAGCTTTGCATTAACTCGGATTGACACAGTTTATAATTTGCTTGTTGATGCTCGGGAGGGCGGCATCCCACGTTTGACCCCCCAGCAGTGCTGAAGGGAAAGGACCCCATATATCATCATTAAAGATGGCGTCCAGCACGGAGCAAGGGGGCCTGGGACCTTCCTCCTCCAGAAACGTCAGAAAGGACAAAGAGAACGTTCTCAAGTTCAAACCTGACACTTGGGCCAGAGTTTTAAAATTTGATTGCAAAGAAAGCACTGCTCTCGTTTCTTCCATATTTCCTGGTTCGCTGGTTTGCAGTCCTCACACAGTTCTGAAGAATTTGCATTCTCAAATTCAAGGCTTGGTTCCAAGCAGGTTGTAGAGAGAGAAAAGCACATTTTCTAGAAAGAGATTGTAGATGCTGAACAGATAAATCTTTCCTCAGAATAGGGTTTCTTAACTATAGTGCTCATTTCTGCAGGCAAATTCCCATCATTTCTTCAAAAGATTGTGAATCTTATTCTTCTCCCAAAGGGATATTTCACATTCATTAAAGTGAGTGTAAATGTTTCTCTTAAGGAATTATTATTTTTAAGTTTTTGTATTCTATTATTATTGTCTTTTGAAATGTAATATCTTATACTGTATTAGTCACGGTGAAGTAAATTGCAAGGAGGTAGGCAGCAGCTAATGTTTTTCACCTGAATTTAGATTAGTTGTCCATTCATATTATGAATACATTTCCCACAGTGCTCACTGAGCCACCTGAGCAGCTTGGGTTGCTAAGATGTGCAGATCATCTCAGTTTTTGTGTTCATCCTTTGCTCTGATTTATCCACCCTAAGTCTGCCACCCTATTTCTGATTGGCAGTGAAATGGCATGGAATGATAACTTCATATTCCACTTATTATTATTATTTATTTATTTATTTTTGCAGTACGCGGGCCTCTCACTGTTGTGGCCTCTCCCGCTGCGGAGCACAGGCTCCAGACGTGCAGGCTCAGCAGCCATGGCTCACGGGCCCAGCCACTCCGCAGCATGTGGGATCTTCCCGGACCGGGGCACGAACCCGTGTCCCCTGCATTGGCAGGCGGACTCTCAACCACTGCGCCACCAGGGAAGCCCTATTATTATTTTTTTGGATCTCAGTTCCTTGACCAGGGATTGAACTCGGGCCACAGCAGTGAAAGCCCAGAATCCTGACTACTAGGCCACCAGGGAACTCCCTCCCATTCCACTTACTGAACGTTTACTGTACGTCAGACAGTGTTCTAAACTCTTCATATGTATTTTCATTCGGTCCTATGAGAAACCACTAAAGTGGTTGACATTATCTGTGTTCTATGATAAGAATACTGAGGCAGAGAGCAATTGAGTAATTTGCCCAAGACAAACAGCAAGTTTGTAGGGGAGCTGGTTTATGCATCTGGGAGTGTGGCTTCTGACCCCTGCCTCTGTTTTCAAGAAATCAGCAAGCTTATTTATTCTATTTATTTTTGGCTGTGTTGAGTCTTCGTCGCTGCGCGCGGGCTTTCTCTAGTTGTGCTGAGCGGGAGCTACTCTTTGTTGCGGTGCGCGGGCTTCTCATTGTGGTGGCTTCTCTTGTTGCGGAGCACGGGCTCTAGGCTCGCAGGCTTCAGTAGTTGTGGCTCGCGGGCTCAGTAGTTGTGGCTCGCGGGCTCAGTAGTTGTGGCTCGCGGGCTCTAGAGCGCAGGCTTTGTAGTTGTGGAGCACGGGGCTAGTGTGAATCACTGAATTTCCAGGCCTGCTCTTATGGTTACACCATTCTTTGATTCCAAAGACCCTAAACCTCATAATTAGCTTTGAAACCTGGTCCAGTGTATTCAGTCCATTTGCTCTTGACAGTTCTCTTTCTTCCAGGTTCAGGTGTCTGTCACCTTCTTTCCTTAGAGACTACATTTTTCCCGTACAATAGAAACAAAAGGGACTTCCCTGGCAGTCCAGGGGTTAAGACTTCGCCTTCCAGTGCAGGGGATGTGGGTTCGATCCTTGGTTGGGGAGCTAAGATCCCACATTACCTCAAGGCCAAAAAACCAAAGCATAAATCAGAAGCAATATTGTAACAAATTCGATAAAGACTTTAAAATGGTCCACATGAAAAAAAAGAAAAAAAAAATCTTGGGCTTCCCTGGTGGCGCAGTGGTTAAGAATCCACCTGCCAATGCAGGGGACACGGGTTCGAGCCCTGGTCCGGGAAGATCCCACATGCTGCAGAGCAACTAAGCCCGTGCGCCACAACTACTGAGCCTGCGCTCTAGAGCCGCAAGCCACAACTACTGAGCCCATGCTCCTAGAGCCCGTACTCAGCAACAACAGAAGCCACCGCAATGAGAAGCCTACACACCACAACGAAGAGAGTAGCCCGTGCTCTCCGCGACTAGAGAAAGCCTGCGTGCAGCAACAAAGACCCAATGCAGCGAAAAATGAATAAATAAATAAATGTATTTTAAAAAAATCTTAAAAACAAAAACAAATTCTTATGGAAGAAAATTTGGAAAATACTGAAAGCGCAAAGGAAATTCATGTTATCTGCTACTGGGAATTGAATATTATTACTACTACTAATATATTTTCTTACAGAACTTTTTATGTGTATATTTTTTAAAGATAGATTCATATATGTTTGAATCCCTTTTTCCAGTTAACTTTATATTATAAGCATTTTAATACCATTAAATATTTTAAAGACATCTTAATGACTTTATAATATTCAGTTATGGAATATTTATTCTTGGACGTTTAGGTTATTTCTGATTGTTTTTATTTCTCTTTAAGGAATGCTGCAGTGAACATATTTGTATAGAAATCCATGTTTTAGGTTTTGCTTGTATCTTTAGAATAGGTTCTAAGGAGTAGAAGGGTAATCCTGGGTCAAAGGCAAAAACTTAAAAAAAAATTTTTTTTATTGCAGTATAGTTGTTTTACAATGTCGTGTTAGTTTCTGGTGTATAGCAAAGTGATTCAGTTATATATGTACTTTCAGTGGTTCGTGATAGGTTGTACTGATTAACATCCCCCCTCCCCCCACCTGAGGCTCATGTCATTTACCTTTGCTGATATGGAGAGTTCAATAACAGTGACCCTTTATTGAGGCCCTGCAGTGTGCTAGGCACTGGGCTAAGTATCTAATGTTTATTTTCGCATTTAATCATAGCCTTGAAGAGTCTGTATATTTATTAGTCATTTGTATTGCTGTTTTTATCCTTTGTCCCGTTTTTTCTTTGGGTTTAATTTTTCTTTGCAGTTTGTGTGAATTTTACATATTATGATTATATACCATATTTCCTATTTTTTGTAGCTCTCCCCGTTTGCTCACCTGTTGGTATTAACGATCTTTATTGGTCATATGTAAGTTTTACTTTTTATGTGATCTAATATATAACACCTGTTTCTTAGGAGTGTTTTTCATTGCTTTTATGCTTAGGCACTCCCTCCTGGATCCCAGGATGAGCTGTTCGCTGATACTTTCTCCTACTTTTTTCTGATTTCTTACTTTTGGTCTGCTTGGCACTTTATTTTCGTATATCATTCAGTGGTCTCTACTCTCCAGTCCTACGGCTTCTTTGTGAGCCCAGATTTTTTTTCTTCCCACATAGACTGTTAACACCAACAGCCTCTTGACCCCCCCGTCTGATTTAATTAGTTGTGTGCATCATTGCCAGATTGCACCTTCCTAAAATACCACTTAGGAAATGCCATTCCTTGTCGCCTACAGCGTAAAAGCCATACTCGAACCTGCCACTCAAGGCCTGCAGTGATTTGTCACCCTGATACCTTTCTCTCCTCATCACCTGGTTTGGTGTGCACTTTCTTTGTGCTGTCCTGCCGGCCCTTGAGGTCCCAGGACACACTCCCTCCTCCTCCCGCTTGTGTCTCTTAATTCTGCTCATGGGAACTGGAGCATCTCCTCACCCCTGCCCTGTCTGCATCCTTTCCTGTTGCAGGGTTTGTAGTCCTTGGTACACATCAGCCTTTTCAGAGAGCCTTTAATGGTTCCCTACCCCCGACTGAGGTGTGGTTCTTTTGTCCTTGAACCCCCCCCCCCCTTTTTTTTTTTCCCCGGTACACGGGCCTCTCACTGTTGTGGCCTCTCCTGTTGCGGAGCACAGGCTCCAGACGGGCAGGCTCAGCAGCCATGGCTCACGGGCCCAGCCGCTCCGTAGCATGTGGGGTCTTCCCGGACCGGGGCACGAACCCGTGTCCCCTGCATCGGCAGGCGGACTCTCAACCACTGCACCACCAGGGAACCCCTGTTTTATTTGTTACTCTCTAACAGTACTTATTATGATTCACAAAAACACTTATTCGGGTTTTTTTCTTGCTAAGAATGCTTCATTTATATGTCAAAGTACAATAGTATGCGTATGTTTACTATAATCCTGTGTTTGGTATTATCGAGTTAGATGACTTGGAGAGATTTTAGTAAAAATGTATGGTATTATACTCATACATTTGCAATAATATATTTTGATTCCAATTGAATCCTGCCTTACTTACTGTATAGCATTTTTGTAGCAGAAGTTTTATTTGCAAAACAATTTAAGTCTTTTCCCAGTTGATGTCAGCCTTCTCTGGGCTAGAGAACTGACTCGGGATCCTTGAGCACCTGTTCTGCCCCAGCTCACAGACAATGTGACCTTGAAGAAATCTTGTCTCTGGGCCTTGGTTTCCTTCTTTATAAAGTGAAAATAGTTCTTCTTGCTCATTAGATTCTTGAGAATGAAATGTTCTTTGTAATTTTTTTGTTTCTGAGAAGGACTGTTTTAATGATATCTGTACAAATAGGTAAATAAACAAAATTTACATTTTCCCATGTGTACATATTATGTCATTGTCCCTTTGCCTGCAACGCAGACATACCCATTTCTGTGCAAACCTGAGAAGAGTTGGCTGTAGGTATCCTGTCTGAAGTGCCTTTAAAGGCCTTCAGCTTATGAGTCTGTTGCTTGTAAGCAATTTGCTGGTAAGATTATTTTTGCAAACAATTCCTATAAGATGAATGAACAAAGGCTTCTTGCCTCTTTTACTAAAATCTCTCCAAGTCATCTAACTCTAATATACAGATCTTCATCGATTTACAGTGGGGTTACATCTCGATAAACCCATTGCAGGTTGAAAATAACGTAAGTCGAAAATGCATTAAATACACCTAAGCTACTGACATCACGCCTGACCCTCGCCCACCTTAACCGTGCTCAGAACACTCACATTAGCCTACAGTTGGGCAGAATCATCCAACACAAAGCCTATTTCATAATAAAGTGTTGAGTGTCTCATGTCATTGATCGAATACTGTACTGAGAGTGAACAACGGGAGGGCTGTCTGGGCACAGAGTGGTTGTCCACCCCTGTGATCGTGTGGCTGACCGGGGGCTGCCCTGCCCAGCATCACAAGAGGGGATCTGCCGCACATCCCCGGCCCGGGAAGAGAGAGGTCACAGTTCAAAACTGGAAGTACAGTTTCTAATAAGTGCACATTGCTTTTGCACCATCGTAAAGTGGAAACATCTTGAGTCGAGCTGGTGTAAGTCAGGGACCGTCCGCACTTTGCTCTGTTCCCACGGCACCCTGTACACGGTACTTCACCGGCAGTGCAGACCCTAATCGATTACTCTGCGGGCTCTGTCTCCCCGCGAGGATGTCGCACCACCTGAGAGCCGGCGCCATAGTTTGTTCTTCGCTCCTGGCCATGTTGGAAAAGCCCTAGAAATAAGGAGAGTCCAGCTCCGGGACTTGTCATGCCCAATCCTTTACTTAGAGAGTTTTGGAGGTCTTTTAACTTAGGATGAACCCTGGGAAAAGGTCTTTCAAGAACACTCTTGTATTGCAGTTGCTCCCAAGAGTGTACACCACAAACTTGTATCATACTGTCGGTTTTCTCCTGCCCATCTTGGCTGTGATAACCATACCGGGTTTGGTTTCTGGTGGCCCTTCTACAAATTTTTAGTTACTGTGGAAACATGGAGTGTTCAGACAGGGCTCTGTGATGACCAGTTCTCATTGTAGGTCAGCATTTTTGGAATGCTCTCAGGATTTGTTTGGTTTAAGAAGAAGACATTTCTGGAATGGCTCCTGTATGTGCATTAACAAGGCATAATAGTCCTTGATTTCCTTTTGTTATTTTTAGTGTTGGTATTAAGTGTCACAGCAAAAAAGGATATTTAGATAAAGGGCATTGCCTGAGTGTACTTTGAGTTCCAGGTGCTAGGAAGCGGGGCATTTGTAATGGGAAGCTGTTACTAACTACCCTGGAAACGAGGTCTTGAATGAGCCAACCACACCTTGTGTTTTATCCATTGTCTTCCTCTGGGGAGCAGAACACTTTGTAAACATTAACTGTTTTACCCTCTGGGTACCTCCACTTAAAAGGTAAATAAGACTGAAGGCTCTTTCTTCTCCAATATAGATGAGGAAACGTCAGCCCAGAGAGGGAAATTACTGGATCCGAGGAAGGGGAGGCGTTCTGGCCTGGGGTGTTGGGAGTCCGCACCGTGGACCAGGCAGCCTAGTGGCCGCTGGCACCCAGGAGCCACCCCTTTCTGCTTCCCGGAGGCGGGTGGGGGTTGGGCCTTCTGTGGCGCGTGTAATGTGAAAGGCTGCAGAGAGGAGCAGCTGTTCTTCAACGCTCCGTGCTCCTCTAAAAGGAGGGACAAATCAATACACATTTTCTCCTGCCGGCGCTGGCGGCGCTCAGCCTCCTTGTCCTCGCCCAGCTCTCCATCCTGCAGGGGAGGCACATAGCCGGGCAGCAAAACAGATTCACCAGCTTCCAGGGGCAGAAACGCAAACCACTCGTTTTGCACAGAGCAGCCAGGCTTTTAAAAACCAGTCCCATAACTGGCCGAGGTCATCAGATTGCTGACTGAAGCGACTCTGGTGAACCGAGGTGCGTGGGTGGGGGGTGGCCCTGTTGCAGACACCCGGAAGCTGAGGGCTCCTGGGCACTCCTCCTGGGGACAGGTGCCCTGGCAGGTGTCTGGGAGAAACCTTTTTTCCAAATTTCTCTCCTCTGATTTACGGTGGAGAGGAGGAAGTTCTTTGAAGGAAACCATTAAAAACCAAGAAAGAGTGACAGATGGAGGGCACCAGTTTGCATTCCGTCAATTAATGTAAGTGAACTGTCCAAACAAGATCCCTATCTCAGGGAGGATTTTATTTTTTAATCAGAAAATGTGATGTTGGTACCTATAACTTTGTAGCTTCCTGCCATTAAACAGTTAAGTGTTGGACATGGAAGACAGAGACTCTGCTGCCATGATTAACAAAGGTAGTTTAGGCGGCAGAATCGCCCTGCAGGGCCTGGTGCTGTCAGCGGCCAGTTTACTGGAGTTGGACGCAGTGCCAAGGTGGGACGTGGGCACTCCGGCTGTAGGCGGCTTTTGCACCCAGGAGACGGGCAGGGCTGAGAGCGTGGATGAGTTGGCCAGGGGAGGGGTCGAGAGAGAAGGGAGGAGGGCCTAGAACAGAACCCAGGACAAGGGCTATGGGAGGAAGATAAAAAAGACCAAGAGGGCAGAACAGAAACAGAACAGGGGCGGTCGCACCCTGGGGGGAGCGTGTGGATGGTGGCCTTTGTGTCCTGCAGGCTGAGCCCAGCCTGGGGCGCGGCCGCCCAGAGGTACTGCCAGTGTTTGTGTGCTCGGTAGTTGCTGCTTTTATGTTCGGATTAGGACTGGGTATTTTTGGTAAAGTTAGTCCTCCAATATATCACCAGAAGTAATGGAATGCCTTGCTGAAACTCTGTGGGTTGAGGACAGATATCCTTGTTGATTTCTGTGTGTTTTGACCCCCTCGGAGTAGCCTTAAACTGGAGCTGAGAGAAGCCTTAAACTGGAGCGTCATACGCCCGCTCCCGCCCGGCCCTGCGTCGATGGGCAGAGGTCCTGATAAGGATACAAATTTAACTCAGTGTCAGCCTCCCTTTCCCTGGGGTTGAAGGAAGTGATTCACGTCTAAGCAGCGAAGCATCCCCTGGCTTTTAACAGGAGCTGTTAGAGGGGCTGCTGTTTGGATAAGGAGCTTCATCTTCCTGAAGCCAGCAGTCACAAAGCCACAAACACAACACGGGCCAACTCTATTGCCAGCATCGCGGGGGCTTGGCGTTAATATTAAACATCGCCAGCAAGGCAGAGAGCTCCGCAGCCCAGCCACAGAATAAAAATAAATAAAAGTAAAGAGAAGACCCCGCTAAAAGCGGTGAGATGATTTGTCGTCTTTCCTTTGTGAGGCCATTTGTCTTCTCTCGCGTCAAATCTGTTATAAAACAGTCAAACTGTGAAAGTGGAAATCATCCCAGGAATATGGAATATTAATGCACAGGAGAGGAGGCGACATCCCTTTTGTCAGTAGTCCCTCCCACCCCCCTCCACTTTTTTGCAAGTCCCACCAAGGTAAATTATTTTTCTTTAAAAGAATTTGAAAGACTTGAAACTAGTGGTAGGGATGATGGAAGTTTCAAGTGTTTTTCTTCCTTGTGTAAGTGGAGTGAATTTGTTAACTGGCTTGGGAGCAAGGAGGGAGCGCAAGTGGGGAGCAAACCTTTACAGATTCACCCCTCGCTCCCTCTCACCTCTCCTTCCTCCTCCCAGCCGTTCAGTTCCTTTGTTTGGGGCCTGAACCTGCATCTTTGAACATTTATAAATCTTGAGTCGGTCTGATCTTTAGGAGATGGGCCAGAGGCCGTGTCATCATCTGTAATTTAAAGCTGTAGGGCTAAAAGCATTTGCAGAGGTTTGAAGGACCTGATTCTGACCTGACCAAAGGAGCGAAATGGAACAGACCCTCCCGAGTCTCCTTCAAGCACTGGGGAGGATGGCAAGGAGAGCAGACACTCTAGGTAATTTATGGCCACAGTTTGCTGGGAGCCTTGCTAGTTGCCTGGTCCACTGAGAAATGCATCGTGTGCTGCCACCTTGTGGCAGATTTGGGCAGCTGCGGTGGGCTGCCTTGGAGCTTGTGAAGAGTTGAGCCTGGTTCTGATGGGAGATTTGCCTTGCGTCCAGATTTAGGTAATTAGTGATAGGTGAGGGCATTCTCTGAGTCACTGTTACTTTGCTAACTTGATCCTGTTAAGAAATAAGACCTCAGTAAGAGAAGGTCGCTTTCTTCTCTTTTCACGTTTCTTGGTGTTGTGTGTGTGTGTGATTTTTTGGTATGCAGTTGTGCCGGCGTTTCGGGAGAGAAGCCCGAGACCCACTCATTGTTAAGTGCTGGCCTTTCGGCTGCATTCAAGAATTCTGAGTCTTCTACTCGTAGTTTTTTTTTTTTTTACGTCATCCTATGTGATGCTCCCTCCTTACAGGACGTACTTCTGTCCCTTCGCCTGCATTGTCTTCCTCACAACGCAGGCTTCCTGAGAGATGAAGGCCCGGAGTGGGGGGCCCTGCCTCTGATCCGCTGCTGTGATGTGCATGCGGCCGCCAGGAGCGCAGGGCAGCCTCCTGCCACCTGGACCAATGTAGTTCCCCTCTTAGGTCATAGAAACAGTTCTCAGGCATCTTTGTCTCGCCTGTAAAGTCTCTGATACAGAGTAGAATGGATTGGGGTCAGAGGAAGCAGAAGGAATGAAAGATTAAGGGAGGTGCTGTCTCATCTCTGGTATTTGGGGAGCGGACCTCAAAGCAGCCAGAAGGTTAGGTTGGGAGGACCCCTTGGTTTGGTGCCAGGTGATGACTGGCAAGATATCTTTTTCAGTTGGCACTTGGGATGCCCTGGGCACGTTGGCAGGCAGAACAGAGAGACTGGAAGCTCTGTGAGGGCAGGAAAGGACGGGCTGAGAACAGAGGAGGTGGTAGAGCTCGCCCCACGCACCTGGACCGCCTGGACCGTCCAGACACGTGGGTGTGGGCTCGGAGAGCGAGGGCCTCCCTGTCAGCTCTTCGGCAACCTGGAGGGCTCCGAGGGGTTCCACTGGGCCAGCAGGAGAACTCCAGCTCTGTCATAGCGGGAATGGAGTGAACTGTTTCTTTTCACCCAGAAGAGACCAGATTTAGTCAGGGGAAGGCAGCAGTGGTTGAAATGCTGCCACGGGGAGGATCAAGGAGCTGTCCGTCCTAACTCTGGAGGACTGGGCTGTGGGAGGGGTCCCAGAGCAGCAGAGGGGTGCCCGGCGAGAGGGAGGACACTGCCACCTCTCCGAGCGGAGGGGGCTGTCCAGACAGAGTTAACTGATAACGTTCACCTTCCCCACGCAGGTTCTGCCGCGTCATTCTTGTCTCTGTAATCCTACGAAAACCTAGCACAGCAAATAGGCATTCCTGTGTATTTTATGAATTTATTATACCTTTGTGTTATACTATGAGGCCAGGGACCATCCTCACCTAATACACATAAGCTTCTACAGCACTAATAAGTAAAATGTTTTCCAAACACGAACGTGAAAAAAAGCATGCATCAGTAACATTGCCAATGATTTTTAAAAGTCCATCTGCAGGGCTTCCCTGGTGGCGCAGTGGTTGAGAGTCCGCCTGCCGATGCAGGGGACACGGGTTCGTGCCCCAGTCCGGGAAGATCCCACATGCAGCGGAGCGGCTGGGCCCGTGAGCCATGGCCACTGAGCCTGCGCGTCCGGAGCCTGTGCTCCGCAACGGGAGAGGCCACGATAGTGAGAGGCCCACGTACCGAAAAAAAAACCAAAAAACAAAAGTACATCTGCAGTCGGCAACCACAGTGGTCAGTGTGAGTTTCTGTTCTTGCTGTGTCTGTACTGACTCCCAGGTATTCGGGTTTCGTCAAGGTTCTGCTGGACACGAGTGCTGCTGGAATTGGAGCCCTTAGTCTCACTTTCCCTTTGTGTGTTTCGTCACCCTTGGATTCTCAAATGTATGTCTAAGACATCAAGTTCCGCAGAAGCACGCAGCACAGGACCCTCAGGTGTGCAGGGAAGGGAAGGGGATTATGGGGGAGGGAGGCCCCTCCCCCCGCACACTCTGGGATGCGTCTTGTATATTTAGGGAGGACAACCACCCCCCCAGTGAAGCAACTAATGAACAATCTCAAATTAATCAAGGACAAATTCTGTGTATAGTTTTAATCAGGAAAGCAGCGATATTGTTTCTACGGGCACACGCTGAAATCCCTGCATATCGTACTTGCTTGGAGAATGGGATGTACTTTTGGAGGCTGTGCAGGTTTCTTTAGGGAGCGGTGGCCTGGCTGCTTTCTCCCTGCTGTCTGCTCGCCTTTGGCCACAGGGCCAGGTGGGTGCAGTGTGGGGGTGTCCGGGCCAGAGGAGGGGGAGGAGGAGTGGGGTGTCTGGGGCGAGGCCTGCGCGGCTCCTTCAGTCCCACGCCCCCCGCACAGGTCCTCTGCAGGGTTCAGGTGCTGCATTGTAGTGTCTGCTCCGATGATGGCGTGAAAGCCCCTGGTCTGTGTCGCGGTCAGTGAGGAGTGCGCATGGCTGGACGGCACCGTGACACACGTCCACCGCGTTTCGTTTAGGGCTGCTTCAAACCTCGCCCACCACTCAAGTGATGGCATCTCACAGCCAGCTCTACTGGGCGCGCTTAAGTCTCTTCACAAGAGTCACATAATAAATAAGCTGAATCCCAGTACACACACACACACACACACACACACACACACACACACACACACACACACACACACACACACACTCTCTGTCTTTATGGAAGATGGCTGCTAATCCATGATCATTTTTTTCCAGAAACAGGTTTTATGATAATATAGTAAAAATATTAAATTAGAAAATGCCTCACTAAGGGTTATAAAACCTTACTACATTAGAGATAGGTAATTATCCCCTCTATAGCCTAAATGACAGTTTAAAAGAAATAAAAATGTTAGTGCTCATTACTTGCTTTTGTAGGTTGCAATAAAGGGTAAGTTAAATTTTAATTCAAGGAAGAGCCCCTGCTATCGACCTTCTACCTTAGGTCCAAGTCCTGTTAATTACTCTGTAGGTTATTCTCCCGCATGATACCCACATTAATACATTTTCTACATTGAGGCCAGGAGTGTGGGGGGAGGGTGACGGGTGGGGGGGAAGGCCTTTCAGCTCAGTGATTCAAATCTTGATTCTTAATGTGATAGGGAGCAGGAATTATATATTTAGAAAACCAACTTCATTATGCATAGCCTTAAGGGCATCTCAGGTATTAAACTGTACACTTACCCTGGAGAATCGGATGGAGATGAGGTTAACCTGAAGGACTGATAGTTTAGCTTCTCTGGGTGGCTCGATCCCGGTTAGGAAGGGTGCTGCAGGGAGAATGCTTTGTGCAGCAGAAGGCATCCGACCCTCTGTCCCATGGTGGCTTCTCATTACCTAGTTCTGTTTTTAGTTTTGTGTTCCTGCCTTGGGATGGGTTAGGGATATGGACGCATCCTGTTTCTTTCCAGGTGCCTCCCTCTCCCCTGAGCACTGACCCCAGGTCTAGCATCTGTCTGGGTTTGGGGCAACGCTCAGGACGCCCTCCGCCTCAGTCTTTCTCCTGGGCCGTGCAGAGATCTTCCTACCGGAAAGGAGACACAGAGAGGCGGCAGGAATCAAATTTCCAGCTCTTTGCTGAGAGGCTCTCAGCAGCCCTGCCTGAGAGCCTGCCCGAGCTGGAGCTGCCAGCTCTCCTTCTCCCTCGCCTTTCAGGTTGTCCTTTCCAGACACGAAGCCCCTCCTTACCCTGACATGGGACGTTACTCTGGAGTGGGGAACCTCACAGAAGGACCGGTCAAAATACGGTGTAGGGATTGCGACCGGCTGTGACCCAGGACTGGGTAACAGAGCCCTGCCGGTCAGGTGGCTTCCAGGTCTTTATTCTCAGCAAAATTGCAGGAGAACCTAATTGAGTTGTAAGCCTGGTAGATCATTAAAACTAAGTTTTGGTGGTAGATCACTCT
Organism: Stenella coeruleoalba; assembly: GCF_951394435.1. NCBI lineage: Eukaryota > Metazoa > Chordata > Mammalia > Artiodactyla > Delphinidae > Stenella > Stenella coeruleoalba. The sequence continues at coordinate 34,769,405 of NC_137165.1, forward strand.
GTGATTGGGGGGGGGGGTTAATTCAGAAGGAATTAAAAGAATTGAGTATCATTGCTATAACAAAACTCCCATTCCCACGTCTGCTTGTTTGTGTGGCAAGGTTTCTCATCACTTCTGTCTACAAGAACTAAAAAATAGGAATAGAATTGGTGCTGAACCCTCTTTGATTCTAGCAATAAATTATATTCATCCATGGAATGGGAATGGAGGGGAAAGCCGCATCCATATCATTGAGAGATCATTTCCAGTAACATTTTACATATTCATGTATATTAAAATTTTACCAAAATTATACTACACTTTATTATATTGTTATTGTATATATCAGTTGTATCCTAATAATAATTGGAATGATAACACAGTCCAGAAGTAATTTTTAAAAATTACTTAGAGCCTTATGGTCCCAAGAAATTAAAATATTTCAACTTTTCAAATTTCAAAAAGTGTTTCAATTTGCATACTTATTTTTGTGGCCAAGAAGTGTGTGATCAATAAAAAACTTTCAAGCATAAAACAATTATATTAGGACAAAAATCTGTAGGGAAAAATCAAATGGAAATACAAGTTTAAAAAGAGAAAGATGCTATAAATTTTCCAAATTAAAGAGTTTGTTTATGTGTTAAGTGAGTGATGATGGGTATCAGATCAGTATTGGCATATAGATTCCATTGGGTGTATTACAAAAGGGATGTAAGAGGTATTTTAAAAGCTGGTATTCACAGATTTGTGGTAATTATATCCTTTGTGACTATTAACTTCATCAAGAAAAGTTTCATATATCAACTTAAAAATGTGTGCAGGGGCTGCGGGATTTTGTAGAGTTCTGTTAGGGGGTACGCAGAGAGGCTCGAGGACCAGACCCTGGACCCCACCCTTCGTGGCCGTGATTTTCCCAGCTCTGTCCCCGGCGGGTCCTCCGCAGGGAAAAAGAGGGGCTGGGGCCTAGCTGAGCAGCCGGAGTCTGGGGGTCTTCATCCTGGTGGTGCTCCTGGACCCCAGGAGGGTCTGCTTTGTCCATCTCTAGAGTCCTTAGAGTTGGGGCTGAGGGGGATGGAGGCGGGGGAAGAGGGGACGGGAACAGAAAAGTCGCTTAGGAGGCTGGCACTGCATTCTGGGTGAGAGATGGTAAGATCTGAAATAATGGAGCCTGGAGGAGCAGGCAAGTTTGAGATACTTTGAAGGTAAAAATGGTCACTGATTGGTGGTCATGGGTGAGGAAGACTTCAAGTTGAAATTGCTTGGGGATTCTTAGATTGGAATAATCCCTTACTCATATTCTCTCTCTTCTGTAAAGCTACTTTAAGAACGCAGACCACTCGGCTTTCCAGGTTGCTTTGCCATGAACAGCTGCATCTTTGTCAGCTTTGCCCACCTGAGTGTGAAATGATGTTCTATCAAAACATGGGTTTCAGCATTTCCCTCTCTGCTCCCGACACGTGAACCCTGCTGCGGGCAGTAACTGCCGCCTTAGCCCAGGCGGTTTGCTGATGTCACCGCGCGGAGAGGAAGCATTTGCTCAGTGGCAATGATGGGCTCTGGTGCAGGCGAGCACGGCGAGGCTGGGAAGGGATGATTGTGAAGGGCTAAATGGCATGGTGCCTCTGCAGCTCCCTCTCATCAGATGTCGCAGCCTTAAAGCCACACTGTCCTCTTTGTCATGGCGACTCTCCCCTTAACACCATTTAATTTCTTTGTGGAAATGGCTAGAGAGACTTGTACTTTTTGGCAAGTAGGCGGGCCATCGCGTGATAAAGTCCTTTATGTGATGGGGCTGGTGATTTGGCAGCCACTGCCTCTGGAAGGGAGGCTGCTTGCCTCTCATTTGCATGTGGTCTGAAGCTGCCTTCTGCCTTAGTACGCGCGTGTCCGGGGCCTGGCCAAGGCCGAGCCAGGCAGATGTGTACAGCTCGGGAACAAAAGAGACCCTGGGGCTCCGGGTGAACCTGCATCCTTTGTTTATAGGTCCAGGGGCACCGTGGTCGGCTGAGGGCACCAGCAAATTCTTGCAATAAAATTCCTGTAATAATACAGGAGACCCAGCATGATAAGATTTGTTTATATCCATGGCTTCTGCGGTTCCCTCTTTAAGACTTTTCCCTTTCAAAACGTTTTAATATGCTGTTCCTATTGCTGGGTTTTCTAATTATAATGTCTCTTTTGGTACACACCACTGTAGTAAGGTGACTTCAAAAACAGACTTGTAAGTGTTTGTGTTCGAGTCTGGCTGGACCAAAAATAGCTGTTTGAAGGTGGGGTTTTTTTTGTCTTCTGTTTTGTTTTGAAAATCAGATTTGCTGATGATGACTCTCAGATGATGAGAGCGGTTCTGTTAGGAAAGGCCTGTTTCCCTAACAAGGAGGGCAGGCTGTAGACCTTGAAAACATAAGCAGAGCAGGCACAGCTTTCTCCGAGGAGGTCGTTTACTCGCTGGTCCATGGCCTTCGCCCAGGTGCCTGCCCTCCTTCCCCGAGGGCACGGGCGTGGTCCCCGCCTCCCTGTGGGTTTGACCTGCTTGGACCCTCCTGGCTCCTGGCATCTCTGCAGGGAGACTGCCCTCCATCCAGAGAAGTGCTCTGGAGCTGTGGGCTCGGTGCTGGTGCTGGGAGGGCCTCGCCCGCCCCGACAGGTGCCTTTGGCCAGGTGGTGGTGGAAACAGAGGCGGCAGGTGGTCATTTACTTCATTTTCAGGGACGCAAGACCCTGGCATGTTAGGGTTTTTTTTTTTTAATGTCAGACCCAGCTTTAGAAATAAATTAGCCAATCGAATTATTTATTAGATGGAGAATAGTGGAAGGGCCGGGGCGTGGGGCAGACCCTTGGCGCCCGAGCAGCTGCACGTGTGCTGGTAATTGGAATCTTGTTGCTGGGTCATTTTCATTGTTTTTCAAGTACTGCCAAGTGCAAGAAAATGTATGAAAACTGAATTATATCCCCTACATCCCATGTCTGATTGAATCCTCCTCATGTGGCAGTCTCATACATCCTATTAAAATATTCAATCTTGTTTTCTTACTTGAAGAGCCTGTGTGTAAAGGGCAAACTTATAGAAAACTCGTTCCCTGGAGACAGGGTATCCAGCCACTCTGGACTATTTACATATTCTGCTGTTTGGCCGCTTCTAGGTTCCTGCCCTCCTTCGTATTTGCGAATAAGAGCTGTGGGATGCATTTCTAATTATGTGGCTGTGTTTCCAATTGAAGAATCAGACTGGGGTATTTCCCAGCTTCTTGGTTCTTTATTTTGTTTGTTTGTTTGTTTGCGGTACGCGGGCCTCTCACTGTTGTGGCCTCTCCCGTTGCGGAGCAACAGGCTCCGGATGTGCAGGCTCAGCCGCTCCGCGGCATGTGGGATCTTCCCAGACCGGGGCATGAACCCGTGTCCCCTGCATCGGCAGGCGGACTCTCAACCACTGCGCCACCAGGGAAGCCCCTTTTTTAACCTTGAAAAGTTAACCAACGTGTTAACCAGTTTGTTTTGTTTGTCTTCCAGGACAGAGCTGTATCGATCTCTTTTTGGCCAACTCAACCCCCCTGACGAAGGCCACGGGGACTGACGGCGCCCATCTCCCTGTGGCCCGGGGCCTGAGGCGGGACCTCCGCACACCCAGCCCCACATAGAGGAACTCGGGAAATCCCGGGAACGTGTGCTGTTCAGAACACGGGCCTGACGAGTGCCCGGAAACCTGGAATCCAGCATCTGTGTCACCGGTGCGTCCGTGTGCAAAGGGCTCGCCCCCCACGGCCTTGAACCACCACAAATAAAGAGTGTTTTTACTGTCGCCGCCCCTGCCATACTCGGTTCCTTAAGCAGCACAGAGTGAGTGATATAGCGTTCCCACAGGGTGACAGGTTCTTTGGGAGGGTTTTCATTGTTTTCCCAGCCAAATGGCCTTCTTTCACAATATAAAATACTTCATGGAAGGAATAATCCTAGGGTAGATGTGGCTTTCGGGGTGAGTCGTGTTTAGCGACTGATCGCAGCTGTGAGGAGCAGGGAGCCCCCCAAAACCTGTCAGCTGCGCCCCAGAGGCGTTGGAGCTTGGAGGCATCTGCCTACTTGTTGCTAAATACAGATCTCTGACTTCTTGTTTCCTCTTTTCACCCATGAAGATTCTTCCAGAGTCCTTTTCCATTCTCACCATTCCTAAATCACTTTATTGAGATTAGCTGTGGTGTAAATCTAGCAGGGGGAAATGATTCACTTGTTTTTCATCCGAAAGGTCAAAAGCTGGAAATTAAATCCCCATAAGGGGGATTTATTGGCCTGCTGTGGTCAGTATGCAATGAGATGATCTTGCATAAGTAATGTGTGCGTGCCCGCACTCAAGGCCGACCGTCTCCCGGGTCCTTTGCCCAAATCTGTATTTTGAGCTATGGAATTAAAGGAATGTTGCGTACAGGCATCTGAGGGCAGTTGTAGTTAATAACTAGTCATTGTTTTTAGAGTCAGGTTTTGGTATTGTTTTAAAATGTCAAAACCAAGTGACAGATTTTTGTGCCCAGGAATCCCACGTGTCATTGACGTGGTGTCTGTGGGCTGCGACACAGCGCCCAGAGGCTGGGTTCCAAACGAAGTGAGTCCGGAATGTAATCTGCATCACAGTTTAGTATTAACATCTGAGTGTGTCTGCTGGGCTCGGACGGGGCAAATGGGGGGAGGAGGATTTCTCCATCTCACACTAATTGGACCTTGGTACATCCTGCTCTGTTTTTCTTGTCTTGGTAAGTTAACCTCTTGGGCTTGATTGTCAGGGAAACGTTTAATTTTCAGTGTGTCTCCAGTTACCTAAAAGATCACTCAACGGAAATAGAAGATTTCCCCTACAGTCACTCGAATATAGACCATCCAACCCCATCCATCTAGCCTGAGGATCCCAGATAAACCCACGTTAGAACAGCAAGTAAGTAACCTCTTAACGCGGCACTTCCCGTGAGCATGATGCAGACCCACGATTCCTAAAGAGATGGAACCTTTGTCACAGTCACTCTCTACCTGATGAAGAAAAAAATTTAAGCAGGTACTTCAAAATATTTGGAGTCCATCATGTTTAATTAAAATGAATTAAAATCAGGAGAGATGAGAAAGAACGGATAGAATTTTCAGTAAAGGGAGGCTTGCATTTTAAAATTCAGAGGACCACCCTCCTTCCAGCCAAGAGTAAATTGGAAACTATTTTAATTGACACGGATACTGCAATTCAACTGTTACTAGAAAGACAGATTAGTTGATTGATTTGCATTTTAATAAAACGAATACTTTACATTTTGGTGGCTAATGCTGATTTTGAAATGAGTTGAGAACTGTTATCAAGAGTTTCAATCCAGGGCCCTTTTTCAGTGTTGACTGAAGCATTCCTCCCTTTTGTGCGGAGTTGGCTTATTTTCTTTTTGTCCAGTTGACTCCTTCACGCATGACCCTCCTAAACCACAGCCCCTGAAGACACCATCAGAGCAGCGAGGAAACCGCAGGGCCCACCCAGCCCAGGTGTGCACCCGGGGCCGGAAGCAGGCCGTGGGCTTTGCCCTTCGGGATAGAGAAGTTAAGGCTGGTTTCTCATCTTAGTTTATTTTACGTCAAAAATTAATTACAGAAAAGTGGAAGGAACAAATGGAAATAAGACTTGGCTGTAACTCCACCACTCAGAAAGATCCCCTTCTCGTAGTTAACCTGTATTCCTTCGTAGCCCACTTCAGTGTAGATGCTGTGATACCCAGTAGACTCCTCTCTGGGGGGAGGGCCCAGGGAGCAGTGCAGGTGGAAGACTTCGTTTTTCCTTCTGGACTGTTTGAAATGTTACCCTTTTAAAAACAGTAAAAACAAAATGTCCGTGCAGCATGTCCCCCTCCGCATAACACACGTATACCACCCGTCGAGAACCAGTGGTACGTTGTATTCTGCATTTTAATACTAATAGTAGAGGGGAAGGTTGTTTCCACGTTTTTGGAGATCTCATTGAAGCATTTTAACTGCTAACTGATAATTCCATTGGGGGCGTGTCTCTTCAGTACTGAACCAGATCCCCTCTTGTTGAACACTTAAATTGTTATAATTATTTGCTATTATGAATAATGTTATAGGAAAATATTTGTGCATAAAGCTTGTTTGTTGTCTTTGAAAATTATTGGGTTTTTTGGCATAGATTTTTGGGAGTAAAGTGAACCGAGTGAAAGAGTCCAAATATTTCAAAGGCTCTTGGTCCCTATGACGGAGGCTTGTTTTAGGGCCCGTGCACTTCTCACCTGCCCTAGGCGGGACCATCTGCAACAAAGGGTGTTGAAAGGCAGAGAGGAGGTTGGCCCTGGAGTCTGATCCTGTGGTTTATTTCTTGCTCCCCAGGGAACCCTTCAAATCAGCATCCTCCTCTGGGAGGATTAAAGAGCTGCTGCCTGTAATGTGCTTTGAGATGCTCCAATGAAAGGTGGTGGACAAATAGGAAGTGACACCATCCTCTCCCTCCCCGACCCTCCTGTCTGTTTTCTGGCTGCTAGATCGCATATCATTTTCTCTCCACCCTCCCCACTGGTTTTCATGCTCTTGCTGCTTTCCGTGCCTTCATCCTGGGGATCTCTCCGGTGGGTTTTCCTTGCCTTGTATGGGTTTATGTTTCTCCCCATATTGTCTTTGGTGCATAGCCATTCTTTCCAGGTCACCGACCAAGAACGCTTGTTGTGCATCATTTGGAAACCCTGAGAGCCAACAGAACACCAGGGAAAGCCAGCTCCGACCAGTTCAGCAACAGACACTGCACCTCCAGTTTAGAAAAGTAGTTTCCTCAGTGGTTGATTTTCCTGGTCTCCGCATATGACTTCTCCAAGGTTATTGCCTCTTTATCTCTTACCATTTCATCCGAAGGGAGCTGAGTTTGAGGCTCAATGGATCCAAATGGGACATTCGTCAACCTTCACCACCACGGAGGGGTCACTGTGTATGTGGGACGCCAAGATCTGTGTCTCCCTGGGCCAGGCTCACAGGTGAGGCAGCTGCGTCTCAGCAGAAATACAGAGAGTGGAGGTAAAGGGTGTCATGGAGAAGCCTGAGGCTGCGGCTGCAGAAATGTGGGTGTTCTATGCCAGGGCAGCTGGCGCCCGTCTGCTGATACCCTGATAGGCTACCCTGTGCACATGGCGTTTAAGAAAGGCAAATACAAGCAGTGAGCCTTGTCTAAAGTGAGTGAACCTTGTTTTCTGCATCTGAGTTTGTGTTTTTACTTTTTGATTTATGTGTGTGTTTGTGTACCGGGGTGGGGGGGCGGTTGTGCTAGGCATTAAGTTGAGTTTGCCTTGGTCATTCATTTTTTGTTTGTTTAAATCTTATCTACCTCATTTCCTTTCTTTTTTTTTTTTTTTTTGCTTTGTCTTTCTTCATAACATTTCAAAAATAATTGCCAGTAATTTGGTAAGTTCATTAATTCTTACGTCCAGGGGATCCATATCGCCCCGCTGATTTGCATATGTGCAGTTTGTCCAACAGCTGTATTGATGAAGCCCTCGTTACCTGCTCCTTGTCTGGAGAGGAGGGGAATGGTGCAAATGCAGAGTGAGTATGCCTTATCTAACTTCGTTTTTCTTGCATATCTGTAGATTTCCTTTACCGGGCCTTCCTTGCCCATCCTGTGGGGTCTGTTAATAAGGTCATCGCCTCAGCGGCATTTATATTCCTGAGAAGTTTGCTTGGTTTATTTCCTTGGTTCAGGGTTTTCATTTCATTTGTTGAGGTCAAGGACACTGAATTCTCAGAAAAGAGAATTTAAAAGAATGTAGAGAAAGAAAAAAAAACAATCCCACATTACCGATAGGGTAGAAAAAGAATATAAGGTCCCCAATAGGCACGGTGACAGTAACACATTAAGATTCCTGCCCACCCTCCTCCATCCCTGTCTTCCTCTTTATGGCTGGGCTGGAAATGAGCTCATGCTGCCCTGGGCCGGCAGGCTCCCCACCACGTGGTGCTCGCTGCTTCTGCCGCCCTCATCTACCCTCCCCGAGGTGTTTAGGGGTGTGTTACCCGGCTCTCACAGAGACTTGGGGGCACAGAATTCATCCTTGAGGGGGCTGATGTGACATTCTGAGTCAAGGACAGATTTGAACAGAAGGTGGCGTAGTGGCAAGAACCTTGGATCAGAAATGAGACCTGCCAGGGTGTGTGACCTTGAGGAAGTCTTTTGACCTCTGGGGCTCAGAGGTCCTCCTCAGTACTGTGAGGGTCAGCCACGCTGGTTCCTGAGGACCTCCTCGTCCTAAAGCAGCTGTTTCTATGGAAAGGCAGCTTGGGTCTAGCACCGATGCAGGAATGTTTTTCCCATCCATTCATTCAGGTATGTGTTGACCTCCTGCTGTGTGGCAGGCGCTGGGGGAGGTTTGCAGAGCACAGGGTTGTTTGGGCAGGTGACCTGGTCTCTAGTGGGGCTCTGTGCCCCTCTTCAGTCGAGTGAGTCCTGAATCCTCTTACTTCGGTCTGATCAGGCCCATTACCTGCGCTGGAGTTGCCTCTGTTAGTCCTGGCGGGACTCCTGGCAGCCCAGGCTGTGGCCGTTTTTCAGGCTCAGCATCACTCTCCCAGGGCTCCGGTTCTACAGGGCGAGGGCTCGGCCCGGCAGGAGGGCAGCAGCCCTGGTGCTCGTGGGCTTCCAAGAGCCCGCCGACCCCGGGATGGCCAGGGGCGTTAGTACGCAGGTGGGGCTGACGCTGAGCGCCCCGCACCTAGGCCGCTGCTCGGTGGCTCCCGCGCCTCCACGGCGAGGGCGGCTCCGGGCTCTAGGGCTGCCCTCGTGGCCAGCTGCCTTCCCCTCTTACCCTCCTGGGTAGCCTCTTCTAACCCCACGCGCGTCCAGAGGGTCTAGGACCACAGCTGCCCAGTAGCACTTCCGGGGATGATGGGAGCCCAGTCTAGTCAGTATTTGACCAGCCACGTATGGCTTTTGAGCCCTTGCAGCGTGGCTGGTGGCTACCGGATTGGCTAGATGAGGTCGATGCGGGTACTTCCTAGCCCTTCACAAGTCACAGCAAACGGCAGAGCTGGAGCCGGGTAAGTGCTAACAGGTGGGGCGGCGAGAGCTGCCGCTGTCCCGAGGCCGAGGGGCCCAGCCGGGTCGGGGGCCCTGTTCCAGGCTCGGGCGGCGGCCGAGAGTGTGACCTGGGGCTCACGAGGGGGCAGGAAGCGAGGGGTTTCCCGCCTCGGTGCCCAGCGTGGCCGAGGGGAGCCTGGGAGCGAACCCGCCCCGCTCTCCTCCTGAGGGTTTAGGCCGGGAACGGACCCCCTGAGGCCATAAAATTATTTGCCGGTTTGACTCTTGTGTCCTTTAAAGTTGTAGCGCACTGCACTTGGTTTCAAGAGCTAAACGTAAGGCTAATGCGGAACACTTTCCATGTGATAACTCCGAGTTCATATTGTTGGGGGAGATAAGCCGTAGGAGCAGGTGCTTTTGAATTCACTTATCGGCGTTCGCGCAGCCTCCGCGCCGCCTCGCCCCCCACCTGGGCGCTGTGATGTTCCGGGAGGGTCTAGGCAGCGGAGGCTTTTCATCTGCTGACCTCGCTGCTAAGGTCAGGCCTTTGTTCGCGGCGGGAGCGCGGGCCCAGGTGTGCGCCTGCCGGAGGGGAGGGTAGGCGAAGCGAGGGGAGGGGAGCGCAGCCTTGCAGAGAGTCTGCGTGTGAAGCTCACATCCTGGTCTTCGTGGAGGAGGGTAAGGGGACGAATGCAATGCCTAGTTCTCAGTTATGTAATTAAACCGAGATGTGCCTTTCTGAAGGAACAAAAAGAGGCCAAGGACAGCTTAATTGAAACCTTAAGATTGCTTCTCCAGGAGTGGCCCGAGCAAGCGGGCCGAGGCCGACTGTCACCGTCTGGCTGGCGGGCCACGTGACCCCGCAGGTGCCGTCCACGCGGGGGGGGGGCGGGGTTCGCTTGGCACCAGAGCCTCCGCTTCCTGGGAGGATGAGCTTTTGGTTCCTCGGGTCCCAACGGGGAGGTTCACACGGGAACTGGCCGCGCTGATGCCGCCTGGGCTCGGCGCTGACCCTCCTGTCGCCCTGAGGGTCCCTAAATAGCAGTGCCTTGCAGCTCCCCCCGACTGGTCTCGAGGGCCTTTAAAAGGCACGCCTCTCTCAGCGAGGCCGTCGGCCAGGCCGGCTGTTACGAAGTCGTTCATTACCACATAAGTGACGGCGAAACAGTGACGCTTTATTAACTGTAGACAGGGCTGCTCCTGAGAACCCAGGCGTGCGCTCTTGATACCTGTTTATCTACTTGCTCCGGACTGGAAGGACTCTCCTCCTCTCTCCTTCCCTCTCCCCCACCCCCAGAAGAGAATTTCAACTTTAAGACAAACAACTTCATTTACAAGTGTGTCTCTAATTAGCTGCAGAATTAGGAAAGCTGAGTTTTCCCCCATAGATCGGCTAAACCCTCGAGGGAGACTGGTGGGATAGAGAGAATCGCATTTCCAATTATTTTGTTGAATTGCTAATTTAGTTATTGTGCCTGGTGTAATTGTGATGGGTATTGGGTGTGCAATTCAATTTGTTTTAAATATTTGTGGGAAGGCTGATCAGTAATGGAGCTGACCTATTTTGTGGCCCAAACTGAGAAAAAAAAGCCTAAAACACAACACCCACAAAGATACCGTTTGTTTCCATTTTTTTTCTGATCGCTCTCATCCTCTTAAGACCATTGATGCAACAAAAGGATTAAATTAAAAGATGACAGCACTTTGATCTTCTCCCTTTGAAAGCTTAACTGTCCTTGGTCGTTTAACATGCAGATATTTTAGGGTGGAGTTTCAGACGCAAGGCTGGAGTTGAGAGGTTTCTGCCTCCCATAATTGCGCTTTTGTGTGTGCCTAGACGTGGTTTGGGTGGCTGACTTTTGTATGCGCGTGTATCAGGCGGTGGAGGTAGTGTTTGCAGCACCCAGGGCCAAATCAGTCCAGCTCCTGCGGCTGGGAGACCCTGTGGGAAGGCAGGCACCTTCCCTCCAGGCAGCGCCGCTCACAGGGGTCGGCGACCCGGGCAGTGTTTGCACCTGCTCTGCCCCAGGTAGGCCCCGCTGGTGGTTAGTTGAGCCTGTGCGCTTGTGACCCAGGGTTAGGTGTGAAGTCCCCTCACTGCTGGCTGTGATGCCAGGCGGAGCTCCCTGACGGCCGGCCAAGCCCGAATTTCCCTCTTCAGGGTCTCCCCACCACTCAGCCAGCGTCTGGACCAGCAGGAGTACCTGTGATGTAATACTGTTTACATGCCTGTCGGGTGCTGAGTAAATCAATCCAGCCTGGGCCTGGAGCAGGGCTGTGGCTTGTAGGGAAGAGCATCAGCTAGGGCTCTGCTGGGACTTGAGGTTACAGAAACAAAGTGCAGGACTCTGCCTGGTTATTGTGAAACGTGCATGTGAGTACCAGGTTTTGTGACGGCCAAGTTGCTTGCAGGTGACTGGAGCCCTCACCCCCGGTGTCATCCTGCTGGGCCCCTGCCGGGTCCCAGCAAGGCCTTCTCAGACACAGGCAGGGCTTGGTTGGGTGAGATCAGAGGGTGGTAGACCAGATGGATTTGGAGGAAAAGTAGTAATAAAATGGATCATAGAAGGAAAATGATCCTAAAAAGATCATTTTGTAACTCGATTAACTTAGAAAGGTACCAGGGTCAGTCTCTGTGTTTAGCTGCTGAATAGAAGTTTAAACTTTATTCCTGCATGAGAGATCACCAGGGGTCTTGCTTTTCTCTCAACAAGACTTTCTCAAGGAACTGGGAGGGAAGAGCTAGTGGGCACTGCTCTGGACCTGGAGGAGGATCTGCATCCTATGGGAGGGTAGACAGGAAGACAGTCATTGCACAAGCGATTTTGTGAGCTGAATATAAACCACTCCCTGGGGAGTCTGCGAGGGTCTCCGCACAGAGAACAGTGGGTGTCGGAAGAGGGGTTTGTGGAAACAGCAGCAGAGGCAGGAGGGCAGGCTGTTGGGTGTTGGTGGTAAGGTTAGTGCACTCCTACTCCTTGCTGGTTACAGTTTTTTGCAGCTTTGATATTGAGGTGTAATTCACTTAACATAAAATTCACTCATTGTAAATGTACAATTCCAGGATTTTTTTTAAAATTTAATTTATTTATTTATGGCTGTGTTGGGTCCTCGTTTCTGTGCGAGGGCTTTCTCCAGTTGTGGCAAGCGGGGGCCACTCTTCATCGCGGTGCGCGGGCCTCTCACTATCGCGGCCTCTCTTGTTGCGGAGCACAGGCTCCAGACGTGCAGGCTCAGTAGTTGTGGCGCACGGGCTTAGTTGCTCCGTGGCATGTGGGATCCTCCCAGACCAGGGCTCGAACCCGTGTCCCCTGCATCGGCAGGCAGACTCTCAACCACAGCGCCACCAGGGAAGCCCCATTCCAGGATTTTTAGTAAGTTTGTAGAGCTGTGCTACCATCAACACACTCCATTTTTAGAACATTTCATCACCCCAGCAAATAACTTTGTGCTGGTTTGCAGTCCATCCTCCATCCCATCCCCTCCCCAGGGCAATGGCTGATCTGCTTTCTGTAGCTATAGATTTGTCTTTTCTGGATGTTTCATTTAAATAAGATCATATTGTACAGTATGTAGTCTTTGTGTGCGGCTTCTTTCACTGAGCTTAAGGCTCATCCGGCGGAGCATATGTGGTTAATTTGTTTCTTTTTGTTGCTGACTGGCACCCAGTGTATGGATACACCATATTTTATCTGTCTCTTTGCCTATTGATGACCATTTGGGTTGTTTCCAGATTTGGGCCATTGTGTATAAAGCTGATATAAACAATCACAAGTCTTTGTGGAACATGTTTTCATTTCTTTTGGCTGGATACCTAGGTGTGGAATTTTTTTTTTTTTTAATTGGGGTATAGTTGCTTTACAGTGTTGTGTTTGTTTCTGAATTGCTGGGTCATATGGTAAGTTTATGTTCAAGCTTTTGAGAAACGGCCAAAATGTTTTCCACAGTGGCTGCACCACTTTACACTCCCACCAGCAATGTGAGAGTTCCAGTTGCTTCACAGCCTCACTCCTTATTGTCTGTATTGTGATTATAGCCATTCTAGTGAGCAGTGGGCTCTCATTGTGGCTTTTCTGTTTGCTTAATGGCTAGTGATGTGGAACAGCTTTTCATGTGTTTATTAGCCATTCATGGATCTGCTTTCTTTGGTGAAACGTCTTTTCAGATCTTTGGCTCATTTTTAATTGAGTTGCTTGTCTTATTACGTCGTAAGAATTCTTTATATATTCTAAATACAGATTTCTTATCAGAAGATGATTTACAAATATTTTCTCCCAGTCTATAGTGAGCCTTTTTATTTGCTTAATGTTGTCTTTTGAATCACAAACACTTAGAGTTTCGATGTTCTGATTTATCAGTTGTGTTTTCTTTTATGGATTGTTTTTGGTATCAGATCTAAAAAATCTTTGCGTGACCCAAGGTCATAAAGATTTTTCTCCTGTTTTCCTCAGAAGTTTTATAGTTTCAACTCCTACATTTAGGTTTATAATCCATTTTGAGTTAATTTTTGCATATGATGTGAGGGTCTAAAAATATAATTTTGCATGTGCATATCAAATTGTCCCAGTATCATTTGTTGGAAAGACTATTTTTCCCCTTGTTGAGCTGCCTTAACTCCTCTGTAGAAAATCAATTGACCATAAACGTGAGGATTCTATTTGCCTGTTTTTACACCAGTGAAAGTTTCGTAATTGGGTAGTTTCAGTCCTCCAAATTTTTATCAAAATCATTTTGGCTATTCTGGGTCCACTGTATTTCCATGTACATTTTGGGATAAATTTGTTAATTTCTATAACAATGCCGGCTGGGATTTTCATACGGATTACATTGAATCTATAGATCAATTTAAGGAGAACTGCCATCTTAACAATGTCTTCCAATCCATGAACATGGAATATCTCCTCATTTATTTATAATCAGTTTCTCTCAGCAGTGTTTTATAATTTTCAGTGTACAAATCTTGCAGTACTTTTGTCAAATTTATTCCTAAGTATTTTATTGTTTTTGATGATATTGTCAATGAAATGTTTTTCCTTAATTTCATTTTTGGATTGTTTCTTGCTAGTACATAAAATGCAGTTGATTTTTTTGGTGGTTCTAGTTTTAAAAAATGGATTCTTCCCACAGGATCATTTCATCTGTGAATAAAGACAGTTTTAATCCTTTCTTTCCAATATATAAGCCTTTAATTTTTATTTATTTAGCTTAGCCTATTGCACTGGCTAGAACCTCTGATACAATGCTGAGTAGAAGTGGCAAGGGTTAATATTCTTGCCTTATTCCTGATCTTAAGAGGAAAAACATTCAGTCTTTCACCATTAAGTATGACATTAGTTGAGGTTTTTCATAGATACCCTTTGTCAGGTTGAGGAAATTCCTTTCTCTTCACAGTTTGTAGAATTTTTTTTTTTTTTAAATAGTGTGCTTGGGGCACACTATCACCTATTCTGCCCTTTTAAAAATTAATTTTATTTATTTATTTTTGCTGTGTTGGGTCTTCGTTTCTGTGCGAGGGCTTTCTCCAGTTGTGGCAAGCGGGGGCCACTCTTCATTGCGGTGCGCGGGCCTCTCACTATCGTGGCCTCTCTCGTTGCGGAGCACAGGCTCCAGACGCGCAGGCTCAGTAGTGTGGCTCACGGGCCTAGTTGCTCCGCGGCATGTGGGATCCTCCCAGACCAGGGCTCGAACCCATGTCCCCTGCATTAGCAGGCAGATTCTCAACCACTGTGCCACCAGGGAAGCCCAGAAAATTTTTATCTGGAATGGCTGTTGGATTTTACGAAATGCTTTTTCTGCATCTATGGAGATGATCATGTGGTTTTTGCCCTTTATTCTATTAATATGGTGTATTACATTAATTCATTTGGATATTTTAACACACTTTGCAGTCCTGGGACAAATCTCACCTGGCTGTGGTGTATAATTTTTTTAAAAATATGTTGCTGGGTTCAATTTGCTAGTATTTGCTAAGGATTTTTCTGTCTATCTTCATGAGAGATATTGGTCTATAGTTTTCCTTTCTGCGATGTCTTTGTTGGCTTTGGTATCAGGATAATACTGGCCTCTAGAATGAATTGGAAAATGTTCTTTTCTGTTCTCCGAAAAAGTTTGTGAAAGATTGGTATTTCTTCCTTAAATATTTGATAGCAAATTCAGCAGTGAAATCTTCCAGGACTGGGCTTTTCTTTGTGAGAAGGTTTTTTTTTTTTTTTTTTTTGCGGTACGCGGGCCTCTCACTGTTGTGGCCTCTCCTGTCGCAGAGCACAGGCTCCGGACGCACAGGCTCAGCGGCCATGGCTCACGGGCCCAGCCGCTCTGCGGCATGTGGGATCTTCCCGGACCGGGGCACGAGCCCGTGTCCCCTGCATCGGCAGGCGGACTCTCAACCACTGCGCCACCAGGGAAGCCCTAAGTCTCTGCCTTTTGATTGGAGTGTTTAGTCCTTTCAAACATAGTTTAGTTACTGATAAGTTTTTTGTCCATTTGTTCCTCCGTTATTGCCTTCTTTTGTGTTAAGTAGTATGCCATTTTAATTCCATTGTTGTATTTACTATGTATTCCTTTTAAAAAAATAGTGGTAAAATACTTAAAATTTACTATCTTAACCATTTTAAAGTGTACAGTTCAGTAATGTTCAGTATATTCCCATTGTTGTGCAACAGATCTCCAGAACTTACTCATTTTGCAAAAACTGAAACTCTATACCCATTAAGCAATAACTCCCCATTTTCCTCTCCCTCAGCCCCTGGTAACCACCATTGTACATTCTTTTTCATGCATTTTGACTACTTTATTTTTTATTTAAAAAAAAATTTTGGCCACACCATGCGTCATGCAGGATCTTAGTTCTCCGACCAGGGATTGAGCCCATGACCCCTACATTGGAAGGGCAGAGTGTTACCCACTGGACTACCAGGGCAATCCCTTGACTACTTGAGATATCTCATATAAATGGAATCATACTGTATTTGTCTTTTTTGTGACTGGCTTATTTCACAAAGCATAATATTCTCTGCTTTCAATTCTTTTGGATATATATCTAGAATTGGGATTGTTGGGTCATACGGTAATTCTATTTTTAATTATTTTGAGGAATTGCCATACTGTTTTCCATAGTGGTTGCACCATTTTACAGTTTCACCAACAGTGCAAAGCGTTCTAATTTCTCTACATTTTTGCCAACACTATTTTCTGGTTTTTTGATAGAAGCCATCCTGGTGGGTGTGGGGTGATATCTCATTGTGATTGATTTGCATTTCTCTAAAGATTAGTGATGCTGAGCATCTTTTCATGTGCTTTTTGGCCATTTGTATATAATCTTAAGAGAAATGTCTATTCAAGTTGTATGCCCATTTTAAAATCAAGTTATTTGGGTTTTTCTGTTGTTGAATTGTAGAAGTTCTTTATATATTCTGCATATTAACCCCTTATTAGATATATCATTTGCATTTACTATATATTTTTAAGTTATTTTCTTAGTGGTTGTTCTAGGGATTACATTACAATCTATTTGAGATAAATACTAACTTCTGGTAAAATATAGGAATTTGTTTTTGATATAGCTCAGTTTTTCTTCCCCTTTGTCTAATTATCATATCACATTTATATATGCTATAGACCCCCAAAATATAGCAATATAATTATTGTTTTACATAATTTTATTTCTTTTACAAAGTTAAAAGAGAACACACACACACAGTCTTTTATATTTACTCATATATTTACCTTTTCAAGTGCCTCTCCTTATCTTTGTGTAGATTCAAATTACCATCTGGAATCATCTGAATGATTGCCTTTAATTCTTATAAAGCAAATTTTCTATCACTGAATTCTTCCCCTTTGTTGGTGGTGGTGGGGGATATCTTTATTTCATCTTTGTTTTGCTGGATGTAGGATTTCTGGTTGACAGTTGTTTGTTTAAATTCTTGTAGCATTTTGAGTATATCAGCCCACTGCCTTCTGGCTTCCATTGGTGTTATCTGTTATTTATTATTTGTTTTGTTGTTCCTCTATATATGATGAGTTGTTTTTCTCTAGCTTTTTTCAAGACTTTCTTTGTCTTTTAACAGGTTGGCTATGAAGTGTCTAGGTATAGATCTTTTTGTATTTATCCTCCTTGGGATCTGTTGAGCTTCTTGGATCTGCAGGTTGTTTTCCATCATATTTGGAAGGTTTCAGCCATGATTTCTTCAAATATTTTTCCTGTCCCTTTCTCTACTCTCCTTCTGGCATTCCCATTGCACATCAATTGTTATACCTGATGATGTATGGATCTCTGAGGCTCTGTTCATTTTTCATTCTTTCTTCTTTCTGTTCTTCATGTTGGATACTTTCTATTGCTCTATCTTCAAGTTCACAGATTCTTTCTTCTACCTTCCTGAGTCTACTATTTAGTCCCTCTAGTTAATTTTTCATTTGTTATTGTACTTTACAACTCCAGAATGTTTTTTTTCATTGTGGTAAAATATACATAAACTTTACCATTTTAACAGTTTTTAAGTGCACAGTTCAGTGGTATTAAGTACACTTTGTTGTGCAACCATCACCACTGTCCATCTCCAGAACTTTTTCATCATCCCAAACTGAAACCGTACACCCATTAAACAGTAACTCCCCATTTCCTCCTCCCTACAGCCCCTAGTAACCCCTATTCTACTTTCTGTCTCTGTGAATCTGATAATTCTCCATACCTCATATAAGTGGAATTGCCCAATATTTCCCATTTTGTATCTGGCATAATGTGTCACTTGCATAATGTCTTCAAGGGTGAAAGCTCTCTTCTAGGTTGCATTCATCTTGTTGTATCCCCACGTGGCTACAAAAGTACTTGTTAGTATGGGCAAAAATGCTGTTAGCTTTTTCCTAATTCAGGGCCTGGATGTCTTTGTTTCCGTCTCTCCCCACCCCAATCCTTCCTGGTCACCCCAGAAGGCCAGTCATAGAATCAGGGGATTCTGGGATTAGGCCCATCGTCCGACCATCTTTCTCATCTCCTTACAGTTCCTAATGGGCTGAGCCCACTGGGTGGGTCCAAGTCCCCTCAGAGCTGAGGCTCCGTAACTATTCCACCCCTCCACCAACCACAGGGAATCCTGTGTTTTGGAAGATTTTGCTTGCTGAAATACCGCATTTATGAAGATGTCCTGTTTTCATTATTTATTAGTATTAACTGCCCACTGGAGCTTTTGGCCAGCATGAGGAAGCCAGTACCACCTCCTGGGTAGGAAAATGTCTCAGTTACCGGAAAAACAACAGCATGGTGAGCCTTTGCCACCTGACTGAGGCATATGTAGGATCTGTGGAGTATTGAAAATAGTGGACAGTCGCCCATTACTATTTCTGTGCTTCCTGGGGTGGCCTGGGCTTACTCTCCTGGGTGACCCCTGCAGCTCAGGGACATACACACGTGGAGCTAAGCTTGGAGCCAGACTTCTTGGTACCCAAGGTTGTGCTCTTTTCATTTAATTAGGCTGATTTCTAAACCTTTTTACCCAATCTTCCCATGCCCCCAAACCATCAAAGGTGACCCACTCTCTTCAGGAACATACCTTGTCTCCTGGCCGAGCACTTAAAGCTCATCATGCTCTGTTGCCTACTTGCCTTTTCACGCTTCATTGTCCCTCCTCTCCCAGATGACTGCTGTGCTCTTAGCCACCATTCCTAGTGTCTCTTGAATAACTGCAGATGCGAGTGCTTGACTGGGGGCACCTGCCTTACTCTCCCATCTGGAAGCCTCTCTGCCCACAGGCTTCAGCCCTTCACTGTCTGCACACTCGTGTGGTCCTTAGCACGCTCCGCCTCACCATGTGGATCAGGGCAGGCCTGGGCTTTACCCTTCTTGTGCCCAAGCTGAGGAGCCAGCATTTGAATGCAGGTTCACCTCCAGCTCAGCACCTCTCCAGGCCTCTCACCATGCAAACGGTCCTCCCTATGATGGTCATGAGGCACTGGCATTTGTCACTATGTTCTTGTTTTTCAGTTGGGGAAAGATGTGTGGGCCCAGCTTGAATCCCATTTCCCAAAAGATTGAACCCTCGCTGTTCAATCTTTTCCTTGTTACCCCAAAGTAATACTAATGAAAGCTTTAAACTTTCTTTTATTAAAAAGACTGATGAAGGAAATGGCATTCCCCAACAGCAGATGAAAGCACTGTACGTATCAGGCAAGTTCCCAGAGGCAGCAGTGGAATCTTCCCATTAATCCTGCTGACCTTCCTGAGAACCACCAACGGGTGCTGGCTGAGAGTAGGGATAGCGCCAAGTTTACACTTGGGGTCTGGTTCTCGGCTGCCTGCTTAGCGGGGAGAGAAGGCCCAAGGCCTCTGTGCCACCCAGCATCCCCCGCCCATGGAGAGCAGCAGCTGGAGGCAAAAAGCGGCACCTTCCCCTGGATCCTGTATCTCCCTTCCTGCTCCCCTTTCTAGAACATCTAGCTTAGGGTGATTCAAACTGATAAATATTTTGTAAATTGCCAAAAGCCACCCTTTGCTTTGCTGTACATCCTAAAGAGAGACGGACACAGCACCAAGTTTAATAGTCAGCAAAGGCCGGTGCTTCCCCTCCCTCCTCTCTTGTGGCCCGAGCCTTTCTTTGCAGATGTTATTCCTGCTTCAACCACATGGATTCATAGAAACTGAGGCAGAGGGTTGAAAGCACACAAGCCTGAGTTTCCTGCCCCTAGTGCCTTTTTGTGCCCAAAGTTAGCGTTCAAAAGCCATGAAGTAGCTAAATTATTCAGAGGATCTAAAACCTCTCCATGAAGGGGGCGCGAAGTGGTCTTTGAAAATGGTTTGCTATTCACTTGACCCGGAAAATGCCACAAATCATGCAAACCCAGAGGTTCATACCTTCCTGTTCACTTCAAGACCCATGAAACTGCCCAGCCCATCAAGGGTATGTGGACCCGAAAACTGGGAATGGCATCGTTTGCAGAAGCACCGTGCACCACGGTCCTTAACACTGGCTCTACTTTCGGCAGGGGCAGGTCTCACCCTCACAAAGCTCCCCTACTCAGAGTAGAACCAGAGTGAGGTGCTGGGCGTGGGCTGAAGTGACACACAGTGACTCATCTACAAACGTGGAGGTTTATTTCAACAAAACATGAAACGAATACATTTGACTGAAGCTCCTTGCTCATCAGGCTGTGCGTACATCGAATGCTCAGTAAGACAAGTGAAGGCTGCTTTGTGACCGAAGTGAGCGGACAACGTGGTGATCCTAGCTCAGGCGAGTCTCAGCTGATACATCGCTCACCCTCCTCCTGCCTTGGTGACCTCGTGTGTGTGATGGGCCGTGTCTCTTCCTGACTTCTCCATAGGAAAGGGCCCTGTCCAGGTAAGACCTAAAGTGAGGCGCCCTGGGGATGGGGGGGTGGTGAGCGTGGCCAAGTTCTAGAGACTAAATGTATTCCTTTAATGTGTCATAATTTTGTTGGGGGCTGGGGGGAGGTAAACAAGTGTCACCCGCCCTCTGCCCCGAAGGAATGCCAGGACAAGCACAGGACTCCACACCACCTGCAGGTGTGTGGAATTTTATTTATTGTAAAAAGTGCAGAGGAATTATCTGGTCAAAGGTGAGTCCACGCTTACTGGGTAAGCGAACACCAGCAACAGTGGACGTGCTTCCTGGACTGAAAATTGTTCCCCACCTTCTCCCGCCCTTCCCGGCGTGGATGGCGCCGAACCCCCGCAGCAGGGCAGCCGGGCCGAGGCTCCAGGCTCCTGGGGGCAGGTGGCAACCCATCCAGCCGCACGGTGCCCATCTGCACAAACAGTTCCCGAGGAGAGGAGTGGAGCTCTTTCTTGTGCGTGAACTGTAGGGTTAAGGCTCAAAACCGTAGCTCGTACGGAAGTGTTCATACTGCTGCTTCTCAGACGTCTTAGTGATTTCCCCCTTGGTCATCAGTGACAAATGCTGCTAAATGCAATTAGCTGCACTGTAGGAACCGGATGCTGCACTGGGGTAGCCGGACGCTACCCCAGCCCTGATCACCTGCCACTCTTGCTTTAGGAACACCGACGGGGGGGATCAGTAAGCTCTCTCCTTGAATAAACTGGTTGTTGAAAATAAACTCTCCATCACCCATGAGGAGGCCAGGGAGGGACCCGTGGGCCTGGAAGACAGCAGCACCATGATGGGGTTGTGGATAACCTTAAGGTCACATGGATTCTGTGTTCCCTGGAAGCCTCCCCAAAGCGGGGAAGGCCAGTTCCCAGCGCCGAGAGCACTGATGTCACCAGGGCTCCTTTCCGTGGCTGTGGGGAGACCGGCTGTGCCTGTGTACATTCAAGGAAGAGACGAGACCCAAAGTAAGTAAGAGTGTCTGTCAGCTGCTAGAAGAGTGGCCCCAGAAACACAGACGATGGCCCTGTAGGCACCGTTAACCTCCTGTAACTATCAAAGCTCCAGGCTTAACAGTAACAACCTCCCGCGTCCTAAAAAGGGAGACTGGCTGGCCCGCTCTCGCTGTCGCATGGTGACTACTTTCCATCAGTGACGGGAAGGGCAGCTCCCCTGGGTCCTCCTCTGCCCGCTCGGACGGTACTGCCAGTGGGACCCCGGGCATCTCAGCTAGCCGAGCAGCGGCACACGGGGCAGTGGCAGGTCAACCGTCTCTGCGCTTGTTCTGAGAAGGGAGCCCCAGGGCGAGGCCCCTAAATCGACGACAGTGACTTGGTCTCTGCTTTCTCTGCTTCTTGGGTCGTGGTTTTGCCCTCATCTTTGAGTTCCATGGAGCTTGCAGAGTTCATGCTCTAATTTTTCTTCACAAGCTGGGTGCCTGGTGTGGACCGGGCTGAGTGTGGGGTAAGAAGCAACAGACCCGAGGCTTCCTCCTCTCCCCACGCCTGGTGCTGGGCCTATGGCCTCAGCCCTGGCCCTCCTCTGCTGCCGGTGGCTGCAGGCTCACAGGGCCAGGGGCGAGCGCGGGCTGCTGACTGCCTGGCAACAGCTCCCACTTCCCGGGGCCAGACCAAGGGGCGGTCAGGACAGGAGGGTGGCCCTGCTGGCGTGTGGTAAGACCTCTTGGTAGGTGCTTGTACCCGTCATTGCCTTCTTAGGTCCTGGGCAGGGAGAGAGGACTGCCGTCACAGCCAGGGTAATAATAAATACTGAACAGGGTAGGTGTGACTGGTGGGCTGGAGTGGGGGCTTGTGACCCTACGTCCCAGTATGTCATGCGTAACCTGAAAACATCGAGGGGAAGCAAAATGCCACTTTGATTCCAGTGCTGGTCTCGTGTGCCTTCTAATTACAGCGGCTTCAGGTGTGAAAGGCAGCTCTAGCCCTTTTCTCCGGAGGCAGGGCAGGGGTGGGCAGGAAGCTCTTCCTACGTTGACGGGGAGTCCATTGTGGAGAGGATCCGAACGACTTCTGCTCGCTGAGTGGGCGAGATGTGCTGGGTCATGTGGACGATGGAATCCATGGCAACCTCTGGATTGGCCTGTACCAAGCTGGAGGGGAAGATTCGGGACAGTGAGGATGAGAGAGAGGCAGCAGTGCCTAGATCAGGGTAGCTTCAGAACTGCCCAAGAAACCTGCTCCCAGAGTCCACTGCGGACCCTGCAGTCCCTGCCTCACCTGATTCATTTTCCTACGTGAATAATGTCCCCAGCAGCAAGATACCACACGAACCCAAAACATTTTGTTATGTCAGAAAGTGAGGAAGTAACCTCAAAAAGCAAAACCCAAAACCCCGATGGGGTCATGTCACAAAGATAGTGGACCCAGCCTGAAGGTGCTCCCACTGGCTAAATCTGGGACATGTGAGGCATCAAAATAATGAATTACAAATCATTGAAAAAAGACATTCACTAGTCTACACCAATAACGAATATATAATAAATGGAGGAGGAGAGAGGACTTTTGCTTACAGGAGAATTGGGGTGGTGAGATGTGATTGTGCAGAGGAGTTGGAACACTGTCATTTTGCAACCTCACTGTAAAGACTGGATCAGGGACTTACCTGGTGGCACAGTAGCTGAGAATCTGCCTGCCAACGTGGGGGACACGGGTTCGAGCCCTGGTCCGGGAAGATCCCACATGCCGCAGAGCAACTAAGCCCGTGCGCCACAACTACTGAGCCTGTGCTCTAGAGTCCGCGTGCCACAACTACTGAAGCCCGTGCGCCTAGAGTCCGGGCTCCACAAGAGAAGCCACCGCAACGAGAAGCCCGCGCACCACAACCAAAAGTAGTCCCTGCTCGCCACAACTAGAGAAAGCCTGCGTGCAGCAACGAAGACCCAACGCAACCAAAAATAAAAATAAATTAATAAATTAAAAAAAAAAAAAGACTGGATCAGGCAAGAATCATCCCTGGATGCTAAATCTAGGTGGAAATTCTGATGAGCAGGAATCTGCATGGCCTTGGAGTGTCTCTCCTCAGACTGCTTATTAGGTTCAAGGGGGTGGGAAAATCAGGAATTACACAGTGGAGAAGCTGAGTAACAGCTTGATCAGGTGATGGAAACTAACACTGGGACAGGCAGATGACATCACGTGCCTCCAGATACGGCACCCTGTGAAGGCCAAATCGTCACAGATGTAATATTCTGGCTGCAAATGCACAGCCTGAATCTAATCGTGAGGTAACATCAGACAAACTCAAAAGGAGCAATGGTCTGCAAATGGTGGTTTAGATAAAATGTTCAACTTATAAAAATTAATCATTTTACTCTGGTTATGTAAGAGAATATCCCTATTAGCAAAGGCATGCTGAACTATTTGGGGGTAAAGGGCCATGATGGGCCATGACATATGTAACTTACCCTTAAATGGTTCAGAAAAAGAAATATATACACACGCACGCGCGCACGCGCACACACACACACACACATATGCGTATGCTTACTCTTATATAAAAGAGTAAGCACACACACAAATGATATATCAAAAAGGGTAAAATGTAAATACCAGGCACATTTGGGTATAGATTTGTTCTCTGTACTGTTTTCAGTTTTGCAGTTTTTCTGTAAATGAAATGTGTCCAAATAAAAAGTTTTAAAAATGTCCCCAGCAGCCTCCACCACCCAGCCTGTGGAGAAGACGGAAGCCTCTAGAACACAACTAACTCTTGGCTGGGGGAGGGGAGGAGGTAGTTTCCCAGGAAACTATGATGCAATCAGCTTTTCCTCACAGAATCATTCATCCGGTTTGAGTATCTGCATTTGGAGCTAATAGCTGGGCACAATGAACTAAGCCGTCGTTACTAAGTGCCCCTGGGGACCAGCAGCTGAGCAAGAACTGCGCTTCAGGGCTCCTCCGATCTGTGGGTCAACCACAGCCGTCTCAAACAGAAAGGGACCACAAAGACCATGAGGCATCATCACCTCACCGTTTGTCCTTGAGCCGCTCATCCCCGAGAAGTGAGCCCCACTTCTACCCAGGAGCACCCCCACCTGCCCCCGCGGCTCTCACCTGCGGATCTGCTTGAGGACGTAGTCTCTGCTGATATACTTGATGTTCTCCTCTATTACCGAGCGAGCGCCATCTTCCTCTGCCAGCTGCTTCTCCAGCCATTCCACCAGATCCTTGTTGTTGTCCCAAACATAGGCCTGCCAACAGACGACGCCTGCTTGGACACCAGGGCCCAGGCCAGGCTGGACACCCTGACTAGTCTGCATCTGGAAAGTGCACTGCAAAAGCTTACTCAACGTAAAGAAGCCGTTCCCAGCTCTCCATTACTGTTGGCTTTGCAGGAGGAGGAAGCAGGCCTCGAGGCAGGAGCCTTCCTCGTCTTCCCTGCCCTGCTTTTGAAGTGTCCACCTGGGCCCCCCAGAGGCATCCGTGCTCACACGGACGCTGGTCCCGTCCCCCTACCTGTTCCACAAAGGCTACGGGAATTTAGTCCCCTGACCGATTGTTTAGTGAAGTGCAGACTGAGAGGGAAATGCTGTTTACCTGGTGTTTCTAAATGAAATGTGTGCTTCTTGAGGAACTGAGTCACGATTCCTAAATTTCAGTCTGTAGTCCCAGCAGGGTGTGTGGCAGGTGAGCAGCCTGGCTGTGGAGGCCTCCTGCCATAGAGCTGGAGGAGGCCAGAGGTGAGGGAGTCCTGCCACGGGTCGGAAACCTAAACCCCAGTTCGCTTTCTGTGAGAGTTTTCCGAAGGGTCAGGATGTCCATCACCCTGAAAGTCTCAACAAACCACCTCTCACCTCCTCCTTTCAAGATCATTTAGCTGAGCATTTCCCAGGTAGTTGACCACATAGTAATTCAGGAGTGTGTTAGGAACCTAATAGCCTTCTCCTGGCTCTCGTCTCCGCTCATTTTCTTTACAAATCATTTAGGAATCGTTTTGTTAATGGTTTCCGGAAAACCAAGTACCGCCATTAGGGCTCATTCATATTTATGTCATTTTGTTTGGGTAATTAAACACAAAGCTCGTCATTTAAAGGTGCGCTGTCCTCCTCTGTTATCACTAACCGAGTCAAAGTCAGAATGCCAATGAGTTTGGCGCTGTAATTTAATAGGTGGGTGCGTTAGGGAGCTCGGCAGGTGGCTCAGGAAGGCTGGATTCCAGCAGAGGCGCCCGAGCCACGGCTGGGACCCCAGGGCCTGCAAAGCACGGAGCTGCGTTCTCAGTGCCCGCCAGAGTCGTCACGCAGGAGGAGACCGGGCGCTGTGCTGTTTCCTAAGGTTCTACTTCGGGCCTTTCAAAATAATGGTTTCTTTTCAGACTCTCACTTCCCCATCTCCACCTTGGCCAGCGAGTTCCCGGGGCTGCTTGTTTATTACATGTCCTGTAACTGACGTCCACGTTTCTAACAACCCTTAAGGAGTCCTTCACAGTTGAAGGATTAAGGAGCCCCAGGATTAAGGATCAGCAACGTGCCTTTTCTAGTTCTTTTGTCCAGTTCTTTTTCTTGCTCCAAATTTGTCCATCTGTTTGTAATCACTGACAAAAAGATCAGCTCTCCTGGTCAGGGTGGTGCGGCCCGGACAGTGCGAAGCTGAGGGGGCCTTCCCACCTCTCCGTGCTGCGCGTCCTGCCCAGCACCTTCGAGGCTGAACGCAAGCGTTTTGCACATCAGTCTCTACTGACAAGGGTGGCGGTGGTGGTGTTTCCCACAGCGTGGCTGTCTTAGCTCCCACGTGCCAGCTCCTGCCCACCCCACATGTGGATGGGTGCGCCTGCACTCCTAAGCACGGCCCCTGAACTCCGACATTTCCATCTCCATCATGGTAATCTGGACTTCTGCACATGCCCTTACTTATGAGGATTTGGGGTGAGGAAAAAAGAAAACAATGCGTGCTGCTTGGAAAAAAAAAACTAGATTTACCCAAGAATCCCAAAGCCTTTAGTTTAAGAGATATTTAATACTCTTATTAATCATTTTTAATCCGTTTGCTTTTAATTAAGAAACAGCATGATGCTTTCCTATCAACATATGCCAGGGAGCAGATTAACTGTGGCTTAAGATAACTCGCCTTGATTGGTGTAAGGCATTAGCTAAGAGATGCCTGCTTCTAAGGATGCTCAGACCCTGCACTGGAAAGCCAGCTGCCCTCCAGAGAAAACTCTTCTGCTGTCCCCTCCTGTAGCCAGAATACACGAGGTATTTAAATTAAACATTGAAAAAGTTCCCAGACGGAAGTAAAGCAGCACATTCCAAGTTTTTGAAAATATAGGCCCCTTATATGAAAGATTTGCTGTTCACTCAATACGACTGGGTGATGACCACCAAGTCAAACCCTGGTCAAGTTTTGACCACAGCACAGAGCACACGAAGGCCATGGGGTCGCAATCCTAGCCAACAGCGTTTTTAGCAAGAATCAACAAATGCAGGCGCCGCGGCACCACAGGTTTTTTGCAACAGACCTGGGAGGGTTTCCTCTACTGTGTGAGCGTGCTTCCCCCATGAGGGTCAGCGAGTCTGCAGTTCCTCGTTCGCCCTCCAGGAACGGAGCTGTAGGAATCATCATTCCGGCTAGAAGGACGAGCAACCCTATGCTGTTTACATTTCCCTCCTTAAATTTATGAGAACGTGGCCGATTATTCCCACCATGGATTTTAACCACGTGTGACATGCTGGGTGCTAACCTCATGACAGGCCTGGGCCCCTATGTCACCTGCCTGCATTCATCCCAGTCAGAACATTATAATACCAATAAAATATCAATAATTAAACGTCACAACAGTGGCCTTACAGTACGTGCTCAGCTGGCACTATATCCCGCTCTGCGTCAGTGGGTCAGTATCCCTGGCACTACTCAGCTCACTAATTGTATGTAGTAATTAGTCTATCTCACAAAATCTAAATGACCTGTTTGGAAAGTTTCCTTTCTAATGTATCGGATTGCTGTTAAGCCCTCCTTACTCAATGGTACAGCAGGGCCTGGGAGTGACCAGGGCACAGGCTGATGGATGTGAGCCGTGATTACCATGCCCTGCAGATAAGTCACCTTGTGAGCTGCCTGGAGATACCTCAGCAAAGTGATATTTTCTGATGCTTTGGCGGACAGTAGCAAACAGCCATGTGGGCTGGGGTGGCCTGCTGGCCCCATCTCCTGATAGCCACTCCAGCCTCAGCCCCAGGCCCAAGGCATGCTGCCCAGGTTCTGCCTCACCTTTTCGCTCCTTGGCCCTAGATCAGAAGTTTGGTGCATAAGACTTGTCCACGGGAAGCTTGAGGAGAGTGGAAGTCAAACAACCCTATCAATGGTGCTTTTTCCTCTACCTTCCTCACAAGGGCCTCCACTGACGATTCATCTCATTTGGAAATCCAGACTAAGAATGAATGGGCTGGGACTTCCCTGTTGGCGCCGTGGTTAAGAATCCGCCTGCCAATGCAGGGGACACAGGTTCGAGCCCTGGTCTGGGAAGATCCCACATGCCGCAGAGAAACTAAGCCCGTGTGCCGCAACTACTGAGCCTGCGCTCGAGCCTCTGAGCCACAACTGCTGAGCCCTCATGCCACAACTACTGAAGCCTGCATGACTAGAGCCCGTGCTCTGCAACGAGAAGCCACTGCAATGAGAAGCATGCACACTGCAACGAAGAGTAGCCCCCGCTCGCTGCAACTAGAGAAAGCCCATGCTCAGCAACGAAGACCCAACGCAGCCAAAAAATAAAAATTTAAAAAAGAGTGAATGGGTAGCTTCCTGGACAGTAAGGGTTCACTGTGGCATCCTAGATCATGGATAAATTAGAGCACGCCAAGTCAGAGAACACCGACTGAGAATCTACTGGGCACATGGCTCCCACCAAGACCATTTCAGCTGCACTGAAACTCTCAGCCCACCTTCTAACGTGCTGTGCTGAGGGAGGAGGAAACTGAGCGCCAGACATGGTGCCCGACACTTACGATGTCCTTTAAAACGCAATAAACCTCGTGAAATAAACATCCCTATTTTTACATATGAGGAAAGGGAGGCTTAAGTATGTCTAAGCCAGTAAATTGTAAAGCTGGGATCCAAAAAGTGTGAGATTCCAAATACCACATTCTTCTCAATTTCCACATTCTTCTCAATTTCTAATTTCTTCTCAATTTGGGCCTGGGGGGAAAATCAGCTTGTCTGAAAAACTGCATACCTTAAACTATGGATCTAAGAATCAGGAGAAGAAACGTGCCCGTGAAACAGATGTGTGCCTTGTTCCTATGGCCCAGTTTAAATCTAAGCTCTCGCTGTGTTTTCAGGGAGCTCTGGTGATGCTTCTCTTCTGCCTGCAGTGAAACTGTGAACCATAAACCCTGTCCCCTACAACGGGTCTGTCCCTGTGGACTCAAACAGAACCCCATAACTCATGGTAACAGACTCCTCTAAGGGAAACAAAAGAATTGTACTGCTCAGTTGTATAACATCACAGTGTGAATCTCTTTTTTCAGGATTAAGATTAAAAAAAAAAACAAAACTATGAAGAAAACACACAGCACGGCTAACAGATGCCTATCACTGTCTTTCCCTACCAGTAACCACAGTAAGAACCAGAGGGTCACTTCTTGAGGCAAAGCCAGGGTTTAGACCTTGCGAGAGACAGTGTACGATATCCATCCCTGACTGAAGAATCGAGGAAAGGCGCCAGTTTGGGGGTTTGAAAGGCCGTTCCCGAGCACCGCGCAGACTTGGTCCCTCAGAGGCAGCCCCTCGGCCTTGAACACGGCAACACTCTTCTCTCAAGGGCGCTGCAGATTTTATCACCAGCCCCACGCTAAACCGGGTCCTGCTGAGCCCGCAGAATCCAGAAGGAGGTTTCAAAGCCACATCGTGGGACCACCTGCCCTTCCTCTCTCCCCTCGACTGTCCTCCTGGACTGAGCGCTCAGGGGGGCGCTCTCTTCTGTAGATGGGGGGCAGGGGAGACGGCCTCGTTCTTGGGTACGTTTGGGTCCCAGAGCCTCTGGCCTCCCCTCCTGAGCCATGGGGCCAGGCTGTCTTCTGCACTTGATCTCCAGCCAGGAGTCTGTGCACACAGGTGACTGTTTCCTCCGTCGACAAGATGGCGATGACCTGCTTCTCCAGACACGCTGTCCCCTGGGAGTGGGATGTTAAGGCACAACTGAAGGGCCTGTGCGCTGGCTTCACGCTCAGAGGGGAGCCGTCCTTCCCCGCATCCTTGTGCCCACTGAGGCCGTGCCCGTCCGTTAGTGACTAATGGCGGAGGAAGGCGTGCGGGCCTCTGCTGGCCGCACACGCAGAGTCCGTTTACCTGGCTGGCCGCTCCTAACTGGAGAACAGCCTCTTATTTTACACTTGCGTGACTTTCAATGCCAACTTCCGCTGCAAGCTGCCAGTGGCCACTGACAAAATTGTCTCACTCAATTATGATGCCAAAGACTGACCTTAACCTGAACCACATGTCGCAGGAGGCTGCACATCTGAAATATTTATCCAAGGAAGCTTTTCGGTCATAAAGAAACGGGGAGACTTAACACAGAGGTGAATCTTAGAAGCAACCCGACTCACTGACTTTAAAACTTATAGCAAATCTTGGGGTTCCTTCCCGGGAACAGTCAGCAGAGACCTCAAGCAACACTTCCCAGGAGGAGGCGGGTGTGCCCTCCATCCGGCCCTCCAGCACTTCTCTAAGCCGGCAGTCACCAACTGTTTTTGATCACATAGCTATCAGGAAAAGAGACACGTGTATTTCCAGCACATACTACCCACATTCTGATAAAATGTATATATGATGTATATGATTAAATCCAGATACTAACTATGAATAAAGGTTGATTTCTTTCTTTTTCTTAGTAAAAACAGAAATAGAAGTCCCACCTTTTCCTTCCCATCCTCCCATGGACTGTCTCATGTAGCCCAGGACTCCAGAAGCAAATGCTGGTGCCTGGCTGTCCTGGCCTCAGCCCCGGGGAGGAGCACTAGGGACACCATCTCAGCGGGCGCTGCTCCGAGGTGTGCACCTTCCCCGTGAGATCACCCCCAGGAGATGGCGGATCCGTAGTTCCCCGCAGGGTGGACGTTTCCTTCCAGCTCGGATTTGCAATCAGAAGACCTTCAGCTGGAGTCACAGCGTCTGCCGCCTGGATCACCATCCCCTCCCGTTAGGCTCCTGCTCGTGCCCCCTCAGCGCACCCTCCTCGCAGCCCCTGAGCCGTCTCTACAGCACGCATCACAGTATGTCCCTCTGCCGCTTCAAATTCTCAGTGGCTTCCCAGGCCTCGGGACAAAGTCCCAGCCCCTCCACGTGGCTCTCCTGGCCCTACACCATCCCGGGCTCTGAGCCATCCTGAAATTCCTGCAGTGCCTCAGGTGCACGGTACTCTTGCTGTCAGGCTTGG
Organism: Stenella coeruleoalba; assembly: GCF_951394435.1. NCBI lineage: Eukaryota > Metazoa > Chordata > Mammalia > Artiodactyla > Delphinidae > Stenella > Stenella coeruleoalba. Next base: position 34,800,140 of record NC_137165.1, read on the forward strand.
AACATGCGGTTCCTTCTGCCTGGAACATTCCTCCTGTCTCTTAATCCAACCTTTTCCTCTGGTTCATTCCTACTATGTTTTCAGGTCTCTGCTGAGACATTACTTCTAGAAGTCTTCCCAGACTCTGCCCTCCCTTCCCACACAGCGGGTCCGGTGGCCCTTCTCTGTGCTCTACGATGCCCTGGACCTGCCATGTTTGACGTTGGCCTCACTGTTGTACGTGACCCCTTGACGAATCTGTCTCCCTGCCTTGGTGGCGAGCTCTGCGAGGACAGGAGCATATGCCCGCCTCCTTCACTGTCTGGTGTATAGGAAGCATTCAGAAAGGTTTGCTGAATGATGGAATGAGCTGCAAAGAACGCCCTACCACCTCCTCTCACAAGCCGTCAGGACATATTACTGTGGGGAGGACACAGGCCGAGGCCCATATCTCCCTTCCACTCCCGAGGCCCGGGGATTCTTAGACAACAAGGCTTCTTGCGGTGCCAGGGGCGGGCGGGCGGCGGGTGAGGAGCAGGATGTGAAGGCTCCTCCAGGGGGCCACCTACCTTCACTGTCCCTTCCACTTCCACAAACCAGCGCCTTAACATGGCCTGGATCTGGCCGTCGGTCAGCTCGGGGTTGGCGTTGTGAATTTTCTTCTTGACCAGGTCCTCCAGCAAGAGACGCCTCAGCCTCCAGTAGAAGAAGGTACGGGATGTCTTCCAATCCAGGATGTCCTACACCCAGACAACAATAAGCTTAGTCGCCCCAGCTCGGTGCCCAGAGGGGACTCCACGGGCACAAACCCTACCCTCCAGCGAGTCCCTCAGAGACTAGAGTGGCCACGAGCCCAGCCCCTGTAGACGGCTGCCCAGTTCAGAGCGCAGCCCCACGCCCCACCGACCGCAGCACTGCACAGGGAGGGGCCTGGCCATCGCTCGGCCCACACGGAGCTGAGATGTTCGGGGGTGCAGGGCTCAGACTCCCGGGTAGCAGAGAGCACGGGGCTGCTTTTGAGCAGGCGGTTCAGACAGCTCGCACGCAGGTCAAGTGTGAACTAGCCGCTGCCGGGACCCTGACACTGGGGTAACCCACTGCCTGAGGACCCCGGGGAAGCTGTCCCCAGTGGAGTGCCTGGGAGTCAGTTTCTCGCCAGCAAAATGGAGCCTGCCTCCTGAGGAGTCCCCGGGAACCTAACTCATAAGCTGTTTGAGGATGGTAGTGGGCACAGAAAAAGGGACAAGTCTCGCCAGAAGAACTGAACACGGTTTGATCTGCACCCGCTGTTTTAATGCAGCCCCGAAAGCTCCCTGCATGGGAGCCCGTGGGCACGAGACACACACGGGCTGGCGGCGGGTCTGACAAGTCAGGAGAAGTGGCGACCACCGTACTTACGTTGATGACACCCTTCTCCTGCATCCGGCCCGGTGTGTCGTGCAAGTCAGCAAACTGCACGGCCACCTGGCGGTAAATGGGAAGGAGAAAGTCCTCCCGCTCCTTCAGCTTGCTCTCCAGCTCCTTCCGCTCAGCTGCGCTTAGCTCGGGGGTGCCTGCAAGGAGACACACCGTCAGGCGCAGGCGGACCAGGAGCCTCTGCTCAGAAGCAGCCACAGTCACGGGAAGCTCTGAGGCTCAGCTCTCCAACGTCTTCATCGCCTCTGCTGACAACCGGACTCTGCCAGGTGCCAGACCTGTCCCTGTCTTGCCACGGGGCTCCCGTGCCCTCCCTTCCCTGTGGGGCTGACGACTAAGAAAGCAGCCCCGAGCAGGTGCCAGCCCGTGCCCCTCACCACCGCTCTGACTGACAGCGGGCCCCTCATCCCCACGAAGGGCACCGTGCCATGCCCTGCTGACCAGCACTAGAGCGGCCGGGCTGCTCCGGGTGTGGGACACGCTGGGGGGACACGCCCTGTGCCTCCGCACACAGACCAGCAGCTCTTCTTCCCCACGTCCACACCAGTCACCTGTCCGCCTGGACAGGACCTGATGACTCCTCAGGTCGCAAGCTGCTTTACTTCACAGCTTTAATCTCAGGTCTGCATACTCTTAACCTGAAATTAGTAGAATCCGATCCAATCAGAGCCAGAGGCATGTGTCTCACGCCAGCTCGGGGGATTGGCCAGCCTCCTAGTCTCCTACCTGGGCTGCTACTGCCAGAGCCAACCCCTGACCACAGTGACAAAGATATTCTAGCTCTTGGGCTAAACGCAGAGGAGGAGGGAAATAGAGAAAGGCAGTCCACAAACCCCATTTGGATCCCCAAGCTTATGAGCACATGGCGCCCTTACGCAACAGATGAGTTTGGACTCCTTATCACAAGCAGCCTCCCACCCCCACGCAACAGTGTCCCAGGAGAGGCGCTGCTACGTTGTGCTTTTCTTCCTAATTACTCTCAGAATGGAACTTGCAATCAATACCGAGAATTTATCTGCCTGCCCAGTAAGGAGGAGTAAGTCTAACTGAAAGAGCAATAGGTGACAGCCCCTGGGGTTGGGGACAACTTGAAGTGCTTTGTCACCAAAGCTGACAAATAAATACATGACCACAGGTGATGGGATGCAATAGAGAAAGGTCTATTTCAAGCATGTCTGTCTGGAACGGGCCTTGCTTTTTATGCCACTATGAATCACATGCCATAAACAGCCTTGGGCTGCTGAGTGAGCCGTATTATACCCAAACACGTGTATAACTCTAGTACCTAGCTTCAGTCTTATGAGGTTTTTGGATGCCCAAGTCCACCTTTTTAAAAAAAACAAACAAACAAAAAAAACCCATCACTACTTTGAACTGTGATGAAGGGTACAAAGGGCTATCTTTCCTCGGGCTCTCACACAGAGGCAACCACTGACCCGTCGCGTTGGGCCCCTGACTCCCCAGCAGCCTTCTTTCCAAACCAGGTAAACAGCACTGGGCACCACACTGTGGGATGAGACGGAGGCCCGTTCATTCTAGGTGGACCTGCCTGGAGGGTTCCGGGGAGGAGAGCTGACCAGCTTCTTCTGAGATGAGATGGTCTCGAGTATAACACCCTTGACAGGGAAGCAAACATTTTTCCTTCTCCAATAAAAGGAACCAAGACTCCTTGGAGAAATGGTTTATTCTGCGGCTGGGGCAGGAGAAATATAAGATGAGCCTGGAGTGTATTGTCACAAAAAGCGGGGAAGTACTCAAAAACTGACTGGGACATGTTAAAAGGACACAGGAACCAGTGTGAAGGTGTTCTGACCGGCTAAATCTGGGACAATTTGAGCATCAGATAGAATATTTATGGAATTAAATAAGAACCCATGAGTCACCCTGACATAAATAATTAAATGAGGGAGAAGGGAAGGGAAAGCCCTCTCTCTCCCCAGACTAACAATAGAGAAGGAATGATGGAATTAGAAAATCACCATTTTACAGCCATCACAGTCATTGATTCTGCCAAGAATTATCAACACATACTAAAACCAGTGGGTGAGCCTTTGAGGAGGAACAGGATATTTACATAGTTTCAAAGCAGCTCCTTACAAATTACTTACTAATTACAAAGGGGAAGATGGCAACTTTACAGTGGATTAACCCAGTGAACAAAACCTTAGAACAAGTAATCAGAGCTAACCAGCACCAAGAACAGGACAAGCTGACATCACGTGCCTCCTAATACGACATCCTGAGAAGGACATGACATCACTTTTGCAGTATTCCTGCCAAAAATGCATAATCTGAACCTAACCATGGAAAATATAAGACAGATTCAAACTAAGGAACGCTACAAAAAGTGGCCTGGACTCTTCAAAAACTGTCAAGATCATGAAAGACAAAGAAAGGCCAAAGAACTATTCCAGATTAAAAGGGACAAAATACTGGACAACAAATTGCAACATGTGCTCTGAGATTAGATCTCAGATATGGACCAAAAAAAAAAAAAAGGCTATAAAGGACATTATTGGGACAACTGGTAAAATTTTAATATGAATTATGGATTATACAGCAGTATTGTATCAATGTTATAGCTTCTGATTTTTCTTTTTCTTTTTTTTTTTTTTGCGGTACGCAGGCCTCTCACTGTTGCGGCCTCTCCCGTTGCGGAGCACAGGCTCCAGACGCGCAGGCCCAGCCGCTCCGCGGCATATGGGATCCTCCCGGACCGGGGCACGAACCCATATCCTCTGCATTGGCAGGCGGACTCTCAACCACTGTGCCACCAGGGAAGCCCCTAGCTTCTGATTTTAATAAATGTATTTAAAAGAAAGTCTGTGTTCTTAGAAACACACACTGAATATTTATGGATAGAGGATCGTGATGTCTACAGATTAGCTCACACAGTTCAAAGAAAACACATATGTGTGCAGAGAGAGTGAGCGAGGGAGCTTGTGCATGTGAAAATTTTAAAGCAAGTCGAAGAAGTTAACAGTAGGTGAACTGGAGAAAAGGGCATCAGAAGTTCCTTGTACCATTCTTGTAACTTTCCTGTAAAATTATATCAGATGGAAAGTTAAAAAAATAAGTACAACTAAAAAAAAAAAAATGTATCCTGGCTCCCCAGTGCATATAATCAGTAATCAAAGCTAATATTTACAGGGCACTGGGCACTGTTCTAAGTGCTTTACATCTATTAACCCATTTAATTCTACGACAACCTTATGAGGTTGGTATTCCTATTCTCCTCCTCTTACAGGTGAGGAAACTGAGGCATTGAGAATTTATGTAACTTACCAAGGTCACAAAGCTAGAAAGGGGCAGAGGCAGGACCCGGATGCAGCAGCTTGGCTCCCACAGCTTTTGAACACTGTGTTGTGTGTGTTTCTGGCTTATGTGTACAAGCGCTTCGGTACTGGTATCCCTTTAACTTCAGAAAAGGCTAAATGAGGATGGCAGACTCCTGCCTGATAAAGCTGAGGTTCCACCTCAGTCCCACCCCACGACTAGACCGAGACGGCATCTCCAATAATTCCCATTCTGTATGCACGTCTCTAGGGTAGCGCCTCCTGTTACAGGCATACCTAGAGAATACTTTATTGCTAAAAAATGACAAAACAAGTATAAAAACATCAAAACATAACATCAAAGATCACTGATCACAGATCACCATAAGAAATAGAATAATAATGAAAAAGTTTGAAAGCACAGTAAAGCGAGTTATACCTGTACTGTATTTGTTATGGGGAAATCAAACAATGCTATCAAGCAGGACTGCACACTATAGAGAAATCGTTTGTGAAAGGAAGAGTCAATCGATGCAGCAAACCTCACTGGTGTCTTATTTTAAGAAATTGCCACGTCCGTCCCCCCCACCCTTCAGAGACCACCGCCCTGATCAGTCAGCAGCCACTAACGTCGAGGCAGGACCCTCCACCAGCAAAAAGATTATGATTCGCAGAAGGCTCAGATAATGGTGAGCATTTTTTAGTGCTGAAGTATTTTAAATTAGAGTATGTACATTGTTTTTCAGATATAATGCTCTTGCACACTTGTAGTGTAAACATAACTTTTCTATGCACTGGGAAACAAAAAAAAGGTCACGTGACTCGCTTTATCGCGCTATTCACTTTACTGTGGTGGTCTGGAAGTGAACTCGCGGTATCTCTGAGGCACTGAGAGATCATCAGGTAAAATCACAGCCCTGCTGGGGGGCGGGGGGTGGCAGGACCGTGAATATGGCTGAACAGGGACTTCCAGACCCTCACAACGTTCTCCCTCAGGGTCAACAACATATATACATAGATGCGCTCCGTATACAACACACGCCATTTACTGAGCATTTCCTATGCGCCAGGCACTGCACTCCATGATTTTAGGATCACACAGCTCGTAAGTCACCACGCGCAGTTCAGACCCAGGTCTGGTCAGCTGCTAACACTGCTGCCAAGTGGAACACCTCAGAGTTACTGAACGCTTTCCAAGTTGCTTCAGATACATCATCTCTAATCTTTATAATAACCCAACCTTACAGACAGGGTCTCTGCTTCACAAATGAGAAAACCAAGGCTCTGAAACGTAAAAGTAACTTACCCAATGACACCCAGCTCTTAAGTAGAAAAGTCAGGATTTACCCTTGGGTCTGGCTGTCCCTGAAGCCTGTGTTCTTCTACATTAAATGGTACTGAAAGTGGCCAAGCAGGAGACCTGGCAGTGGCCACAGAAGGGCAATTAGCTGGAGAGTTTGGTTCATTGTGTTAGGAGGAGTTAAGAGCACAGCTCAGCACTGGGTGCAGAGCAGGGGGACTTCTGCCCTTAGGAACAGAGCACTGGGGGAATAAGACCGTGGCTTTACCCAGTTGGAGGGACAGAGGAGGCTAATTCCCCTAACAAAATTCTCATCCACCCAATCAAGCTATCCTAGAGCTCTGAAAGAATACCAAAATAAACACCTACAATACTCTGGCCCTCCTGAGTGAGACTAGGAAGATCCCAGAACATTCCCCCAAAGCCGGTGTTGTCTGATTCCTTCGGTGATGCCTCTGATTGCCGTTCAAGACCTACCTCAAAAAAGCATCAAAGCAAGGAAAAGACAGAAGTAGAGAATGTATGTAATTTTAAATGCCCATGAGAAAGAGAAAGATTTGTGTGCTCTGTTTTAAGGGGGAAAAAAAGGTTTTCTACATTTTATTTTCTAAAAATCAGAGGCTGCTCTTAAGCTAGTTTTACACCCTTCTGTAGCACAGCGAGGGCCCCTCTCCTTGTACAGCAAAGCAGCCAGCCCCAGTAATGATTTAGGGGAGATTAACACGTATGTCAATGTCTATTTTCTGCTTAATTTAAAAGCAGCGTCTATAAAGATTTTTGACTTCTGAACCCTGCTCTCCTGAAAGAAAGAAGGTAAGAATGAGGAGGGGGATAAAGAGTGATTATCCCATCATTGATCATTTGTCAGGAGCATTTCTTATTCACTGGACTATTGTAAAAAGCTAAGCTCTCGATCAATCCTATAAGCTCCCTGTACAATTAAATATCTTGGAATGGTTTTCTTTCTTTTCTAGCCAGATTGCAGGGCCTCAGGGTTTTTAGGAAAGCAAGCCAGCGTGTGTGCATGTGTGAGTGTGTTTAAGAATATGCTACAGAGAGGAAAGTCATTCTTTCTAGAATCCTACTTTAGGAAAAGGCTGAAATGGGAAAAGGGAAAAGAGAGGTCGGTCACTCCCATGCCTTCTTTCCCAAAATAAAGAGTCCCCGTGAGATCCTAAAAATCCAGCCTTACAATTAAGAATGTTTAGGGGCTTAGACGCAAGAAGAGGTATTACTGGTGACCAAATGAAAGCTAACATTATTGAGATGTTACCATACACTCGTACTGTTTAAGTACTTTTCATCTCATTTCATCTTCACGACAACCCTAAAAGATTGCTGTGATCTTATCGTTGGGGAAACTGAGGCACGCAAAAAAGTGAAGTAACTTGTCCGAGGCCACAAAGCCAGGAAATGATGGAGCTGGGATTTGGGCTTAGGCAGTCTGGCTTCAGAGTCCATGCTTTTTAAATGAAACAAGTTAAACTGACCTGCACGTGTCCACAGGACAGCAGCCTGTCAGGTGTTCCAGGGGCCAGGACATAATGAAAAGCCACATCTCTCCTCCATGGGGTCAAAGCTGAAGAGAAGCTTCTGAGGAGCCCGCTGATTTCTGCGGCAGGAGGTGCTTTGACCCAGCCTTGACCCTGGGGGAGGGCGGGAGGTGGCCAGCCTTACCGTACGGATGAGCAGACCACGGAGTATGATCTGGGGGGAGGGTGAGACCTTCAGAGCTCAGAATAAAAATCAGAGTGGTGGCTAAAAATTCTCTGCCAAAGGCACGAGGTGACCTTGCAGAAAGGTCCTTTTCTGAGGTCCTTTCCTTTTCTGAGGTCCTTTCCTTTTCTGAGCTGTTTCTCATTTATGTAACAACCATCCTAATCTGGCAAACAGGAAAAAGGATGTGATATTAAAGTGTGTGTTCTTTTGATTCTTAACTTTTTTTTTTAGTTCTATCAAGAAGCCTATGTAAATATAAACCCAATTTTAACTTTCATGTGCCCTTCCTCCTCCTCTGAAGAAGAAGGCAATTTGCTGTGATTGGTTAAATACTTATGATGCTAAAGAAAAGAACTAGATCACCCTCCCCACTAAGCTCCTGAATATCTCAGATATGAGAACACATACCCATTCCTCAACCTTAAGATTGAAAAATCAGCATAAAAAAGACTGGAATCTTATTAAGATTCAGAAGTACAAACATAAGTAGCTGTTTAAAAGATCTATGTAAACACATTTTCTATGTTGAAAGAAATTTCTCTAAAATACAGTAAGATAGGGTGGGAAAAAAAAAAAACCTGCAAAACTATTTCCGTATCCATAACAGGTGTGCCTTTCTTTACACAAAAGCATTCTTGAAAAACTGCAGAAATCAGATCCTGTTTTAAAACGCCTTAAGGGAGCTATTTAGAAGGAACCCTGCAGTGAATCCTTTGGTAAAGCAAATAATCCTTTTGTAATGGGAATAATTCCTCCCAGTGTATCTAGTTTTTTTTTAAATCCCATTTTCATATATCTGCTTTTCTTCAAAGGGGGCCATAACTATCTAAATACAACTGTATATGCATATTGATTTTAACAGCAATCCTCTCAAGGGATGTTTAACCCTGAGGTTCCTTGCGATGGCGTTAGTGTTCTACTGTTCATATTTTTAAAAATCATTATAGTAAAGCCAGAGATTTCCAAATGGGAATTAAAAAAATATATTAAATACATTACTCCCCCTGCAGCCTTGTCCCCTGTGCCCCCATGCAAACACCCCACACAAAAGCACAGAATTCTCTGAATTCTAGTGGCAATTAAGCCTGGCAGTCTGTACTATTTTCTTTCTCTAAGTTGCTCTTCCTCAGTCTGGCAGGAGGGAGGACAAGGATCTGGGTCATCTGGGACCAAGTGGCGAAGAGGGTCCCTCTGACAAGTTCTCATGACAGCCTCACGCAGGCAGAAGCTTAGGTTTTACAGTCTAACAGAATGCCTGCCAGGTCCCTCCAGCCTGAGGGAATTGTGACTCACTCCTTCCTGGGAAGAGGCAAGCCCAGATGCTTCTATAAATACAATCAGATCACACCAAAAGGACGACCCCCTTCTCCTTCCCAGAAAATGTTGTCACTACTGCACTAAATTGCATCAAGCCAAAGAGCTTCTGAATCGGTGTGACAGGTGGGTTTTAAGCTGCTGCTAACTTAAGGGAGGATCCCATCATCTCTACCTTCATGATAGAAAGTCTTACGTTGTTCCTCAGCAGCCTACCTACTAAGGAGCCCAGTGTTTGGGGACCTCGGTGCCAGGGAGGACACTCTGTGTACAACAGGGGAGAGGGCCAGAGGCCACTCCCCAGGCTGAGTATTAGGACTTCTTTCTTTCCCATGATCAACTTTCCAGGTAAGGACACTGCTTTGTGCCTCAAACAAGCAACCTGAGCTCTTTTCAGCTTACAGCATCTTGAAGAGGGCACAAGAGATAGAAAAGCACACACAGCGCAGAAACTTCGATCACCTCTGCCAGAAAAGCAGCTTAACCCTTGAGTCCCCTTAACTCAAGGAAGTATCCATTTCCTGTCATCCCGCCGGCTAAAGAGAAGGCTTGGGAGTGAGGCATTCCTGAGGATTTTCAGACACATGTATCCTCACTTGCAGCCAAAATACTCCATCTACCTACGCCCAGGGTGCCTCAGGCCGGGAGGCGTGTGGGGTGTGGGCTAGGGCCTTACGGCCAAGCAGGGGCCAGCAGTGGTGCTCGCTGCTGCCCGTGTCAGACCGCCACTCCCAGAACGCGCTCCGTCCACGTGGGCACGGCCAGTGCGCTGCATGGCAGGCTGCCCGGCTGTCTGGGAACAGGGCCACGACCAAGACGTGTGTCTGGAGCAGAATAAAGTTCCACCAAGCGGCTCCTTGGCCCAGGTGCTCTTTGTACCGAGGAGAGGGACGGCGGGGAGCTTACAGTGGCTTCACGCTTGGGCCAGAGGGTTCTCTCTCTACCTAAATTGATTTGTCACTTCCCTCGGAACACAAGAGGAGGATGAGGATCCAGAAGAGGATCTCACATCACAGCATCATGAGGCCAGGCTGGGAAGGCTGTCCTGCTGTAAGGCCGCTCTCCCTGTCCTGGAGGTAAAAGGATATCAGAGAGAGACAGGGAAGCCTTGGAAGGCTGCGCTCTGTTTCCAAAGAAGGAATTTAATTTCCTTAAGGCAACCAGAATGGTAGGACATTTTCCTCTCTGCACTGACTCTCCCAAGCCCGGGTTCCGAGAACCCAGGGTCAGAACTGGTCCAGCAATGCAAGACTCTGGTATTTGGTCTGATATCACATTCCTTGCTGGGGTAATTCTTCCCTTTACCTTTATGAGGGACCAATCTATGTACTATTTTCATACTCTCTGTTATAATCACAGAACTGTAAACTAGTAATTCACCACCTCTACCCAAACTAACTATATAAAATGACTAAAGGCCATTTAAAAAAAATAAGAATCCTGAAAGAGATGACGCTAGCTGTTCAGAAGTTAAATATTATTCATTATCCTTAGAGAGTATTTTGAGCACAGTCGATCACCATGCACTGGTTTGTCTAAGTGACCTGATGGCATGCTCCCCCGTGCAGAGGCCCATTTGGGAAGAGACTGGGAACACAGGACAACATCTACTCCTCAGACGTCCTCCTATGTCAGATTCCTCTCCGTGGAGTTGGCTTCAGATCACAAAGGGAAAGCACTCTTGTTTAAAGAACTTGTTTAGGGACTTCCCTGGTGGTGCAGTGGTTCAGAATCCGCCTGCCAATGCAGGGGACACGAGTTCGAGCCCTGGCCCGGAAAGATCCCACAGGCCGCGGAGCAACTAAGCCCGTGTGCCACAACTACTGAGCCTGAGTTCGAGAGCCTGCAAGCCACAACTACTGAAGCCCACACGCCTAGAGCCCGTGCTCCGCAACAAGAGAAGCCACCGCAACGAGAAGCCCACACACCACAAGGAACAGTAGCCCTCACTCACTGCAACTAGAGAAAGCCTGCGCACAGCAACGAAGACCCAACGCAGCCAAAAATAAATAAATAAATTTATAAATAAATAAATTGATAAAAAAAGAGCTCCTGTTTACTTTTGATCAGGCTTAGTATTCAGCTGAGGTAAGTATCTGAGGAAATCCTGAGAAAAGTAGCACACAGGGAACCAGGATTCCCTTCTGGGCACTAGCGTACATTTACTTTGTACCTTGGATGACTTATTTAACTCTTCCTTCTGCCTCGATCTCCCAATCTGGAAACTGAGGTCATTTTTACCCACTTTGTGAAAAAGCATTTTGGCAGTCTGCTTCTAGGCACTGAGAAAGGAGCCGAAAGCCAATGTGAACCCAAAAGGAGCCAGGTTCACAAATGTTTCTTCTGTTACATCCCCACTGATCTCTTCTGTCACGAACACACCTGGACGTCTATGGTCTCCCTGACTGACTGAGAATACCTGAGACAAGACTGCTTCTTCTTCTTAGGATGGAAAGGAAACGATGCCAATCACCATGTTTGAACAATGCTTCGCAGATTCAAAGACAGCGCACATTCATCTGATCCCCACGCTGGCTAGGGGGGAGCATCACTCCCCCACTCTCTAGATGAAGAAGCTGATGTTTGGAGAAGTTAAACAACTTACCTGCAAGCAACATACCCAAGACCTGTACGTAGTTATTTTTACTCCAGCTCCACTGCTCATGCCCCAAGCTGCCCTGGGCCAGTGCCTGCTTCACATTTAGCCGACTAAGGATTCTTCCTCTAGAGCCATTTTGGTCAAGGTTAAATAAATATGGTTTTCTTCAATGTGGATAGGAAATTGATTATAAGATGATTTGTAACAAATGATTAAACGGCCATCCCTTGGGAATCTCCTCCTTCTCCCCTTTCCGTGTTTCAAAAGTTAAAGGATGCTGGGTGAATGGGGGAGCGATATCACTTTCCTTCAAGAGAAAGAAGCTTCAGCCCCACATCCCTCACCATCCAGTCATTCGACAAACAGATGTTAGAGAGGATCCCTCTTCCTACCAGCCAGTTACTCTGAAGGGATGATGACAGCCACTGGGGGGTTAAAAAGAGGCAGTGAACCCCCAGGTAATGAGCAGGAATTCAGCAGGCAGTGTAAGATAAATGGAGCTCTCTCTCTGCTGGAGTCAGCATGAACTGCGGCCCTGCGGCTTGTTTGTGGCAAATGGAGTGCGCGAAATATCAAAGGGCAGTGATCCAGAAGGAGACCGACTTTGACAAATTTTAAATTGGCCAGAAAGAAAATCAGGAAAAAAGAAAAAAGAAAGAAGAAGAGGAAAAAAAGAAAATTATGCAATTCGCTGTGTTCTGAAATTGTGGCGTTGCTGCGTTCGTGCAGAACTAGTGGTAAAAACGGCGATGGCGGCGATCGCTGGATGCTGGGAGCGATTATGAGGCATCTAAGTGAGATGCTCATCAGTGGCTGAAGCTTTTAGAGCTCTCTCTGTGTACAGTTGTGAGTAACTTGCTCTTGAGCTGCAGTTACTTTAATTAAAGTGTATGGGGTTGGTCAGAAGTAATTATCCTGTTTGGAGAAGAAAGAGGAAGAAAAACCACCTCAACAATTCTGGGTGGCAATAGATTTTAGAAACAACTTTGCCAATTTCTTGTTGTATGTGTGCATTTCCTATAAAAGGATCAGGCTGCGGTCGGTTAGAGTTATTGGTGGTTGTTTCCTAACGGCAAACAATGGGACACAAACAGGGTTTATGGTAACCCGAGTCGCTGTGTATGGCAAGCAACATTGCGCACGGCTCAGGCCTCTGATGCCAGGACGTGCGGTCTCTAGGGTGAGGGCAGGCAAACTCTCAGAAGTTTCTGTGTCTCTGGATGGTGAGGATGTAAAGAGTTCACAAATGGTACTTTATTAATTAACTTACTACTTGGAACAGAAATGAGCTAGCATCTCTTTTTTATGTCTTCCATTCACTGAGTTTCACTACCTTTTAAAGACAATCTCCCTGTTGTCTTTAAAAAACAAAAACAAAACAAACCAACAAACAAAAGACCCTTAAGCCATTATCTTTACTAACAGAGCAGAGGGCTCAATGGGAGACCTGGGCAGAAAATCAGTGTTTTAAGAGACTCTGAAACTCATTCAGACTCTGGACTTGACACAGGGCCCCCACAGTTTAGTCCAATGTTCAAATTGCAAGCGCCTTCCAAAAGCTCCAGAAACAAATGAGCGACACAGTAACGGCTGGAAGCATGGAGTGCAAATGCTCCCAGGGAGTCTGCGGCTCGGCCTCTATTCTAAGTGCACAGTGTACAATTTTTACTTCCATTTCTCCAGCTCAGGATGGCCCCAGGATGCCGCCTGGGTAGGTCTCCGGCTTTTCCATCCTGTGACACTGACTCTTCAGAAACAAGGCAGGCTCGTCCAGAGAGACAAGCAGAAACAGGATACTTAAGCCTAGCATGTTCTCTGCCTGATCAGCCTGCCCCCAACAGCAACTTCCAGCTAATCATTCTTTACAAGGACATCCACAAGCCTAGAAAGATGGACTGTTTGAACTGTAAGGAAATATCAGAAGAAAAAAATCGGGTGACTTTTGCTTTTTTAAGGGCCCACTTTCCCTCCTATTACACACCCTATTTCATTCTACCAGGGTTCTTACCATAGAGAGGACAGTAAATAAAGATGATCATGAATTTGATCAAATGCTTCAGTGCCTCCTCCCCTGGCCTATGAATGCACTCATTACAAATCAGCTGAACGGCTCATTGATTTGCCAGGAGGACAAGCAGACATACCCAATCGCTCAGCCAAGTGGATGTAGACGGGGTCCACCCGACGCATGGTTTTCACCAGATCCTTTCTGCGGAATTTGATTTCTACTGTCCCTTCTGGCTCCAGAACTGATCCCCTGGATCACAGAGAAAGGAAAGGAAACAAAACAAAACAGAAACAGAGGCACTTTAAAGGAAGGAGACAACAGAATGAGGCCAGTTACAATCTGTGGACCAGGAAATAGCTTCATTATGGTTTCACCCACCCACAGTTCACAGAGGGAACCCCCAGGGAGAGAAGCAGGCACCAGAGAAGAGTCTAAGTGGGGTACGAGAAAGGCCTGGCAAAAAGCAATTAAAATACTTCTTATTATGACATCGGTCTACTTCCATCTCAAAGGGAGAAGAATACAGATTCCACCACCTACAGCTGATAAGGGTAACAGGAATCATGTTTTTCAGAAAAAAAAAAAAAAGCTGATGTAGCCGCAGTGGCAGAGGAACAGTCTCCATCACTCAGGCCACGCAATGAGGGAGTGGCGGGGTGCTGACTGGTCCTACACACGGACGGCACCCTGCTGCTATGGAAATGACATAGGTTTCAGGGTCACTTCTAGTGCATACTAATGATGTTCTATTACCAGGAACTTTACCCTACACACCTTTTTTTTTTTTAAAGACTTTCTACATAAAAAAAAAAAATTACAGCTAATGCTTACTCTGTGCATGGCACTGTTCTAAGGTCAATGTAAAAATCTTTATGACAATCCCATGCCCAGTCTATATCCACTATGAAGTAAGGTACCATGATCCCCATTTCACAGAGGAGGAAACTAAGGTACGGGATGTTAGGAGACTTGTCCAAGGCTAACAAGTGACGGAGCTGGATTTAAAACCATACGGTCTTGTTCTAAAGTCTGCAGAGGACCTGTCTCCCATCTGATATCAGATCAGGAGTTAAGTTAGCACTTAAAAGTAAGCCCCTAAGTATAGAACGCTAGCCTAGTGATTTGACAATAAAACCACTGGACTCTCTCAAGCAGTTTTTGAAATAAGAGGCTGAAATTTTGGGGAAAAGAGAGACATAGGCGCTCTAATAAAATGATTGGATGTAGGAACTGGCATGGAAAATGTCAAGGAGATATGATGTGAGATTTACAAAAGGGTTGAAAGCAGATTATGAAAGGAAGCTGGACTTAAGTGTTGCAGGTGCCAATGCCTAACAGAAGCTTGGGATTTTCCCTTGCAGTTCTCTTTGTGCTGCAAACACTGTGTTCTCCAGGCCTCCCCGAATGCCAGAGTGAGGCACTGCGCTGTGTGGGAGAAGCTCTGGTTGGAACCACAGAATGCAGGTGCCGTGGTGCACCTCGATGGCCACCCAGGTCGTTCCACAGACAAGGAGAAGCAACCCAGGGAGAGCGAGGACCGCTCCAAGTTCCTCACTAGTCAGCGGCAGGGCCTGGGGAAGCCCCCAGAACTCCAGACTAACAACTCGGTCCTTCCTCTCCACCTTGCTTTAAGCTCCCTCTGCCACATACCTAAG